>NC_044318.1:36564482-39065669 GCF_007474595.2 Lynx canadensis
TAACCAAATTTAGGATGTCTCCAGTCATTATCTCTTCAGGTATTTTCTCTGCATCATCTGTTTCTCCTCTCCATGAGGGTCTCATGACACGAATGTCCAACCTTCTGATTCTGATACTGCTCCGTACATCACTGATGCTCTTTATTTTCTCAGTCCTTTTCACCCCGTAATTTATATTTACCTGTCCTCAATCTTACTGACTCTTTCATTTGTCATCTATTCTGTTACTGAACCCATTCAGTGATTTGGTTTTTATATTTCAGATACTGGGTTTTTTTATTTTGAAGTTCTAAAGTCTTCTTTTTTATACAGTTTATGTTCATCTGCTGAAAACATGTTCCATTCATTTCAAGCATATTTACCTTTCCCTCGTGGAGGATAGTTACAATATAGCTGCCTTAGGGTCTTTGATAATTTCAACATCTGGGTCATCTCAGGGCTGGTAAATGGAGATTGTTTCTTCCCTTGTGAATCGGTCCCATTTTCCTGGCTCTTGGTGTGTTGAGTAATTTTGGATCATAGGCTGTACATTTGCAATACTGCTTTTTGTTTATTTTTGTTTTTGAGACACTGGGTCCTGTTACTTTCTCTGGAGAACGTCGGAATGGTGCTTTTTTGTTTGCTTAAAGCAGGTGGTCAGCTTGGTTGAATCACACATTCCTTCCTCCTGTGTTCAGCGGTTCCAATGACAGTTCAGTTTTCAAAGACTTTGCTACATATCTGAGTGCGGCCCATGGAGGCACCGTTGGGACATGTGTTCGTTGATACGCAGAATTAGGGGAACCCATTCCCAAGCTCCCTCCTCTCCAGAGTTTCCTCCACACTCCCCAGGTCCCCTTTTCCAGATTCTTCTGCAAGATGAGATTCTCTAAGAATGTCTGTCCCGCCCCCAAACCCACTGCAGGCACATTTCTTTATGACTGGGCCTCCTCTGGAGTGAAGAGAGAAAAGACAGAGGGAAACAAATCATTCTTCACACAGCAGGGACCCTTTGTCCACGTTCCTCCATCCAGAAAGTGGGTCTTCTCTCAGGATGTTAGGTGTCCACGCCCCCTCCCCCACCATGGCAATGAGGTTCCTCAATGGCTCTGGCCTCAGGGTAGGACTAGGGAGAAAAGGAAGAAAAATGTGGTGATTCTTCTCCCACACTTCTGCTCATAGGGGCCACTGTCCTGGTCTTCTGGCCATAAACACTAGTTTTTCTTGAAGGTTTTACTGTCTCCACCTGTTACCCAAGGCCCCGCTTCAGCTGGCCCTGAGCCCAAGGCCAGTAGATAAAGGAGATTAAAAAAACAAACAGGAAACCACCTCTGCCATACTGGTTTCTCTTCATGTTTTGACTTTCCTTCCCAACCTGCCTGCCAGTACTTACTTTTCACAGCCTTCAGGTCATTGCTTTTTGGGGTTTTCCAGTTTTCAGTTGTAATCAGCCGATGAGGGAGATGAGTCCCCTTTTATCTCCTTACAAACCCTTCCCACAGATGTCGTTTGCTCTTTCCTTAGGCCTGGGGATTACTATTCAAGAGGGAGAGAACTAATTCCAGACCCTTATGCACCAGGCTTGGGGGCTTTCTGGTTATACAATCTTAGAAAACCTAGGTTGATTGCCAATTAATTTCATTTCTGGGGACATAATTATACATTGGCCATGGCCAGTGGTTTCCGAAGGTTGCGCCACTCTTTTTTTTTTTAATGTTTATTTCTGAGAGACAGAGCATGAGTGGGGGAGGGGCAGAGAGAGAGAGAGAGAGAGAGAGAGACAGAATCTGAAGCAGGCTCCAGGCTCTGAGCTGTCAGCACAGAGCCTGACGTGTGGCTCGAACCCACGAACCGCGAGATCATGACCTGAGCTGAAGTCGGATGCTTAACCGACTAAGCCACCCAGGCATCCCCGGCCCGGCCACTCTTGAGCCCCCAACAGCACTTTGACCGCATGTTGCATTGATGACCCAGCTTGGTGTGGATTAACTGCTGAGTCCTGAGTCCTCCCTCTAGTGGCCTTGACCCAGGGCCTGGATAGGGAACCCCAGGTGGGGGTAGGACTGCAGAAGCCCGTAGTGGATGCCAAGATCCACAATCCAGATCCTCCTCCCGCCTTAGGGTTGAAGGATGTACCCTCCTGGGCTGCCAAGACAGCGCCTACCTGCTGGCCATTCTCAGACTTGCATCCGCTGAAGAGCAACACCTCCCTTGGGGGTCACGGCCCCTCCCCTGTATGTAATGATCGATGCCAGTTTACGAAGTCCGGCTCCTCTTGCCCCAGCTCGTGACCAGTCTGAAGACCCTCTTGGCTTCAGAGGTCCCCATCGGGTTGCCTGGGGGCTCCACTGAGACCACATCACACTCCAAAGCCTCCCTCGGCGTGGTCCTGCCTTTCCCCTTCTCCATTCCAGTTCCCCGCCGTCTGTAGTGAGGCAGGTTCGTCTCCATCCCAGAGTCAGCGTCCTAGGAAACCAAACCTGTCACGGAGCCCCCTCTGCCGCCAGGCCTAGGCTGTGTCCTCTGTGCTAAAGGCAAGGTTCAGGTACAGGCACTGGGTGGCAGGCCGTAGCGGCCAGCATGGAGCCGTGGCTCAGCCTGCTGTTCTACAGACCCAGAGAGGTCAGCTTACACGCATCACGTGTCTTCTTTCTGGGCTGCCCGCTGGTTTCCTTAGCTGTAGCCACTGATTGGAGTATCCACCCACTGCTTGAAAACTGATTTCCGCGCCACCCATCCGATACCTAACTTGCAAAGCTTCCCCGCTTTGCTTCTTGGAGGCTTACTGCTGCCTTCTGGCTTCAGCCAGGAGACTGTCCTTCTATCGCTGCTGAAGACTAGGAGGCTCACTTCAGTGGCCTGGTGGCACCACCGGGCTGATAAAGAGCTTTCTAACGATCCTGGTGTCTCTTCACTCACCCATCTCTCAAATCAAGGGTGAAGTCCTCTGAGCCCCTTTGGGAGAGACAGTAGAAGGGGGAACGGAACCTGGGGCAGGGGCAGAATGCCCCGGTTCGGTGCAGCCCAGGGCTCCAGCCCCAACGTCTCTGTATTCCTTCCTCAATCCAGGCCAAGGGCAGTGCCCCCAGGCACAGAGCTATGTTTGGTTCGGGTTGGCATTGGCTCCCCTGGAAACTGCTACACCACACCCTGTGGGCAAGCTGGCACAAAAACACAGACTCCCATCCGCACTGAAGCCTCCCGTTCAGCCTGACCCAAGAAGCCACACTGTGCTTCCTGTGCATAACTTTTCTCACCGTCTCTTTCACCCCTACTCCCTGCCCCCCCCATTCATATTACTGAAGTTCCAGCCCCTCGCGACCTTATCTGGAAATGGGGTAATTGCAGATGTCGTTGGTTAAAATGAAGTCATCAGGCTGGGCCCTTGTCCAGTGTAACAGGTGTCCTTATAAAAAGGGGAAATTTGGACACAGACACACAGGGGGAACACCATGTGAAGATAAAGGGGGTGATGCTTCTACAAGCCAAGGAACGCCACAGATCGACAACACCGGAAGCCGGAAGAGGGGCTTGGAACAGACCCACCCTCACAGCCTCAAAAGGAATCGCCCTTCCCAACACCTTGATCGTAGACTTCTGGCCTCCAGAGCTGTCCCACATTCATTTCTGTGGCCTCTGCCTGTTGTATAGTATTTCGTCATGGCAACCTCAGGAAACTCAAAGAAGAGTCCAAGTGGAGCTCCCTTCCGGTGACCCAGGAATCAACCTGAGACCCAGGTGTTGGCCTGTGGCTACCAGTGCTCTGACACGCTCTGAGAGCAGCCCCATGAAGGCCCCGGTTCCACCTGGGCCTCACCAAAGGAATGCTGAGGTCTTCCTGGATGGGAATGAATGTCATCAGATGGAACCATCCTATAGTGTGGTCCTGGCATCCCTGTCCCCTTCCAGTGATCCTCGAGCACCTCAACATGAGAGGACTCACGGTCTCAGGTGGCCCTAGCTGGTACCGGGATTAGTTGTTTCAACAGAACACCTCCCCTCCCCCGCCCCCGTCCTGGAACACGTGTGGGAATCTCTGTGCTTTGTCCTCATCTTGGCCCAATAGCCAGTTTCGAATCCCACATTTTCCTGGGGCGTCTGGGCCTCAGTGCCACTCCTAGTCCCAATTTCTGCATTTGTGAGGGTTCTCTGTTTGCAGAAACCAACCCTGAGTGAGTTAGGCAAGGAAAAGGGGTTCCATGGAAGCACACAAGCGCTCGTCACAGCCAGGGTGGGACCCTGCGGCTCCTGCACTGGTGCGTTCAACCCAGCCACCTTTGGTTCCCGTGTGCCTCCGCTCCACCTCCCCGGCAGAGGCAGAGGATTACCTGCCCGTGTTGGGTCACATGCCCCCCACTGAAGTTTGGATTATTATACCGAATAATATTGATTTTTTATTTTATTTTATTGATTCATTTGACAAATACGTGTTGCGTGTCAACTGAAGGAAGTATTGGGAAGACAAGGGTGACCAACCCAGACGAACTCTTTGCCCTTGCAGCTGGCAAGACCCCAATCAGATTGTAAAAGCAGAATCAGGCGAACGCCATGGGTTCCTGGTGCTCTGAGAGGGAACACTGCGGGGAGGAGAGGGGGGATTGACCTGAGGAAGCCATGCCCGACATTTGCTCCCTGGGCCACCGCCATGAGTGCTTTAGATGCATTCCAGGCCATCAGCGCTGCTCCCCAGCCTGTCATTCTTCCCAGGATCATATTCCAAACCTCCTCCACCCTCCCCAGTGGGAGAGAAAACTTCCTGAAGCCCCAAGCCGTCACTGGGTGCAAGTCTGTCACATTCTGCCCCCCTACTGAGGGACCCGCTCCTGGCCCATGGTCTTGTCTTTTCTGTCTCTTCTTCTCTCTGTCCCTTTTGCTGTCTCTGCTGTGTCTCTCTCAGTAAGGAAAAAAATAAATCAAAAGCTTAAGATTTTAGAAACTGGAACTCATATGGACCTGAAAGGACCTGACTTAGCAGAAGACTAAGCTATCAGAGGGGGAAGCCAAAAAGAACAACCTGATCCCCGCCCCCCTCCCCACTGCCCAGAAAGCCTTCAGAACCTGAGGTTCCCAGTAGGGCTGGAAACGGAAAGATTGCTGCCAGGCGGGTCTCCAGACCTCCCCTCCCCCTTCGCATCTGCTCTGGCAAAAGCCTGGTACCAAATAGGCTCTGACTCTGGGGACACTGGGCAGAGCCAAAGGCAGGAAGAGTTCTTGAAACCATGGGGATTTAGCGAAATCTGCTTTCTGAAATCTGAGTCTTCTCTTTCCCCATTTGGCTCCTAGAACGCTCATGGCCAAGTTACTTGCCCAGGCAGGTGATCAAACGAGTCCTTTCTAGACAAACTGAGCGGCCCGAGAGAAAACACTAAGAGATGCTGGAGGACACCCCTCCCCATGGCGGGCTCCCCGACTGTCCACACCCCTCTCTTGCATGCCGATCGATTCACTCCACACCACAGCCCAGCATCACCTGGCAGCTTAGGAAATCCTCCAACAGGAGAAATGAAACAAACACTTTGTTGTTGTTGTTGTTGTTGTTGTTGAAATGAATTGGAGCAAACAAGGATGATGAAGGAAGCAGGAACAAAGTTAGCTGTCTTCAGAGAGGTGGGAGCCAACATTGCAATTGTGAAGCAAGAACACGCATAAGGAAAAAACCCAGTCCGAGAATAAGAAAGCTCTGAAATTAAAGAGAGGGTTGCAGAAATAACTGCAGAAAGGGTGGAGGATAGTGATGAGAAAATCTTCTAGGAAGTGTAACCAAGAGGTGAAATGATGAAAAAATGGGAGAGAAATGACAACATGAGATGATCAGGGACCAGAATGGCACAGGACATCCTCAACAGCAACACTGGACAAGGAAACAGTGTCTTTAGAGTCTGGGGAGAAGCAGGGGCGCCTGGGTGGCTCAGTTGGTTAAGTGTCCGACTCTTGATCTCCACTCAGGTCTTGGTCTCAGGTCTCTGATCTCAGGTCTTGATCTCAAGGTCATGAGTTCAAGCCCCGTGTTGGGTTCCATGCTGGGTGTGGAGCCTACTTGAAAATAATAATAATAATAATAATAATAATAATAATAATAATAACAATAGGGGAGCCTGGGTGGCTCAGTCGGTTGAGCGTCTGACTTTGGCTCAGGTCATGATCTCATGGTTCATGGGTTGGAGCCCTGCATCAGGCTCAGTGCCGACAGCTGGGAGCCTGAAGCCTGCTTTGGATTCTGTGTGTGTGTCTCTCTCTCTGCTTCTCCCCCATTCATGCTCTGTCTCTATCTCTCAAAAATAAACGAAAAAATTTTTAAAAAAATAATATAACAAAATCTGTGGAGAAGCCATTGCCCTTCTATAATCCATACCCAGTTACACAAAAGAGAAGAAGCTTTTTAGACATGAGGGCTCCCCAAATTTTACTTGCCATATACTTATTCTCAGGAAGACCACTCAAGAATGTGCTCCCCCAGAATGAAGGTCAGGATAATCCATTCAAGCTGCAACATTCCAATCACTCCCTTAGCTCATAAATGTGTGCCCTTCCAGCATGGGTTGGCAGGGGACCCTGCTTTACAGAGTCACCAAATGTGCCAGCTCTTTGCCTGTTGCCTCTGGACCCAGTCTCCATGCTGCCATATGCTCCATTGCGGGAGGCCCGGAGACGGAAAACTCCATTTCCCAGGCTCCCTTCCCAGCTGGCCTCTGGCTAGATTCTGCTAATGGGAAGCACCAAGGAGGGATCCGAAGTCAGGATGGAAGAGAAGACATTTCCTGTTTCTGGTGGAGCCTTCACTGGCTGGTGAGTCTGGGCTGGTCGTTTCTTGCTTACACACCCCAGTGTCCAAGAGTGGCTACCATAGCCTCCCCGATACAGCAGTTGTGTCTCTCTATACTATCATTTTCCCCTCTTGCTCCTCTAGCCCTGGAGGTACTACTAATCTCTGGGTCGTCCCATTGTCCCCTGCGTAATACTGCAGCCCTTTTGAACATGTTTGTGACCATTTTCCTGCATTAAATGTTCTGCTTAATTACTTAAGAGTTCTGAGGTTTTCCTGACTGGACTGACAGCTCAGGCCGACTAAGGTTCTACCATCACGTGCTTGCACCACGGGGAACACATCTCTTCCAAGGCCACACGGCAGGGGAGGCGTGAGATGGAGATGTCACGCCAGCTCTTAAGTGCTTTGGCTTAGACATAGCACGGGCCACTTCCTTTCACAGTCCCCTGGCCAGAGTAATTATTTAACCCCGGTTGAACTGCATGTAAGACTTGGAAATGTAGGGGAGCACTTGGGATATTTGGTGAGCGCTAAGGGTCTCTATTATGACCTAATCAAGAAGGAGAAAGAGGTCACAGAGATTGATGTAGGGGAGAGAGAGAGAAAGAGAGAGAGAGAGAGAGGAAAAGAGACAAAGTCCCAGATGATGACACTGGACTCCGGGCTGACACCAGCACTCTGCAGGGCAAACCGCCCAATTTGGATCCAATGGAAGGAGGCTCCAGAGGGATGTCTGGAAACAGACAAATGAAATGAAACAAAGAGAATTTTCTGACTAGTTTGACCAGGTGTAAAGTTGGGTTCACAGGCATTTACTGAGCCATAAGAGCATGTGAAAAGACTTTTCAGGAGATTCTAAAAGTGAATCAAAGCAAAATTTAAAAAGAAAAAAAAAAAAAAGATGAGAGATTAAGTCCAGGAAGAACTAAGGGTTATACAAGAAGGAAATAGTATCACTGGGCTCAGCAGTGAAAGATATTTACAGAGATGTACTTAGGGAAACAGTCAATGTGGATTTACCCCCAAACTGTCATAAAACCATATGGACAGGTGCAGTCTTGCCCTGCAGTTCCACAGCTGACCACCAGGGTCCCTCCAGACTCCACAAGTTAAGAGCATCACTCCCAGCAGGACTGCCCCCACTGTAGAGGTCAGCTGCAAGTTCAGGGGTCCCCAGGCCCCCAGTACTTCTGACCAACTGGCTACAAATTCAGGGATTCCTTTCACCTACTCAGGTTGGACAATAATTAACTAGATCAACTCAAAGAATTCCAGTAAATGCTATACTTATAATTGCAGTTTTACTACAAAGGATAGAAAGAGGGACCAGCACTGGTTCCTGAAGAGATCCAAAGTCTGGGAGAGTCCTGAAGGTAGAGCTTCTGTGTCCTCTTTCTGGAAACAGAGCACCCGTCACCAACCAGGAGGCTCACCTGAGTCTTGGTGTCCATAGTTTTTATTGGTGTTTCATTACATTCATACGTTGATCGAATCACTGGCCATGTGACTGACCTCAATCTCTAGCTCCAGAGGTTGGGTTGACATCACCAGCTCAGAGCCCCAACCCTGTAATCATATGGTTGGTCTTTTTGGTATGACCAGACCCCAACCTGAAGCTAATCCAGCCCCCAACCCCCCGAATAACAAAGACATTCCTGTCACTGGAGAAACTCCAAGAGTGTGGAAGTTCTCTCCCAGAAAACTTGATAAAGACCAGACAAATTATTGTGGGCAGGACATGGACATATGTTTGTGTGGCTTAAAGAGTTAAATCTGCATCCTCCAAAGTAGGCTGTCCATAGATACTACCTAAAATGGAAAAACCAAGTAATAGCACTATGAGCATGGTATTTAGAAATATGGCAAAGGGCGCCTGGGTGGTTCGGTTGGTTAAGCATCTGACTTCAGCTCAGGTCATGATCTCGCAGTTCGTGAGTTCGAGCCCCGTGTTAGGCTCTGTGCTGACAGCTCAGAGCCTGGAGCCTGCTTCCAATTCTGTGTCTCCTTCTCTCTCTGCCCCTCTCTCGCTCTCTCTCCCTCTCAAAAAGAAATAATTTTTTGAGAGAGAAAGAGACAGAATGTGAGTGAGTTAGGGGCAGAGAAATAATTTTTGAGAAAGAGACAGAATGTGAGTGAGTTAGGGGCAGAGAAATAATTTTTGAGAAAGAGACAGAATGTGAGTGAGTTAGGGGCAGAGAAAGAGGGAGACACAGAATCCAAAGCAGGCTCCAGGCTCTGAGCTGTCAGCACAGAGCCGGATGCGGGGCTTGAACTCACAAGCCATGAGATCATGACATGAGCTGAAGTTGGACGCTCAACCAACTGAGCCACCCAGGTTCCCCTATAAATAAACGTTTTTAAACTTAAAAAAAATGGCAAAAAATATCAGAAGAAAGTAGACTTGGAAATGAAAAGATTTTTGTTGTTGCTAAACCCTCGTAGAACAATTTGACTGACTCAATTCACTTTGTGTATTACCTGGATCAAAGTTAAAGGGACAAAGAGGAAGAAAAAGGGTGGCCACTGTTTGTGAGGTGCTCAGTCATGGACAGGAGAAAGACTCTTCCGGATGGAGCTGTTGATGTGGGAAGACAACTTATGCAGGTTTTGATTATATAAAGGGAGCAGAGTCTGTGGAGGAATCAGAGAGGAGGCAGACCCAGAGGAAGTGGGAACCAAGGGTGGTCCCTCTCAGCAGCCACTGGAGAAGTGTCCAAAGCCTCCCAGAGGTGGGATAGCATGAGAGATTTAGAGACAGGGAGGTCACTTCACTGGTGACATGAGAGGGAGCTGTCCAGGTGGAGTGATGGGGCCCAGGCCAAGCTGGAGAGGGGGAAGGAGGGATAGGTAGACGGAGATATGGACAGACTGCAATGGGGCATCTTTCCAGGAAGTTCCGCCATGGGGGCAGGAGAGAGAAGGGGCTGCCTGGTTTTTAAGACGGGAGAGCCGTAAGGATGAACAAACGCTCTTGGCAAGAAGCCAGCGGAGAGAGAGAGGTTCGAGATTTAAGGAGTGAGTGATCACCTGGATGGTCTGGGTGTGAGGTCTCCCGGGACGAAGGAGGAGGCAGAGACAGCTCAGCCCTCCCAGGGGAGGTGAAGGTGCACACCTGCCGGGCCAGAGGGGGGATGCTCACTTACCCTTCAACTCCTGACATGCAGTGTGCGGTCCCTGTTCCACACATGCTAGGTAATAATTTGCCTCGTTACCCAACTGGAAGAGGCCATGGTGAATCCAGAATTTTCTGCCTCCAAAGATGGGTTCCTGCTGCACTTGTTCCCCCGAAGAGGCAGAGGTGGCCCTCTGTCCTCTGGAGCACCCAGTCTGGGGATGAAGCTGAGAGGTGGCCCTCTGTCCTCTGGAGCACCTAGTCTGGGGGCAAGCTGCCAGAGAGAGGAGCTTTTCAGAGGCCTGGAGGAGAAGCCCCAAACTCCACTGCCTGTGGGGCCAGAAAGTATCCAAAATGGAACAAGGGGGGGCCAGGTGAGCATGGAGACGGTAGGGAGGGAAGACATCTGTGTCCCTCTCCAGTGAGGCTATTCCCAGACTCTACCCCCAGGAACAGCTCTCCAAGGCCAGGTCTTTGGGTTTTTCAAGAGGATTGGAGTATCCCGATTCTCATGTGAACTCTCCAGGTTAGGACAGTGCGGCAAAGCTGAAAGGATATGGAGATGGTCAGGTAAGGCCTCCCCAAGCAGGGGTCAGCTTGGCGCGTCCAGGGAGGCCTCTGCACCGCGCTACTGGGGTGGGGGCCTGGGGAGGACAGAGGTTGGGGGCGGCGGAGGGGGGCTTGATCACTTGCCTTGTGCACAGAGGGAGCGAGCCGGGCTTACCCTTCAGTTAACAAGGTCTGGTCCTTTGGGGTCCCGACCCACTGTCCAAGCGGGCACAAACACCACGCCCCCCGCAGGCCTGCCTTCGCCATCCGGGGCTCCAGGAGGAGGGGTTCAAGGTGCGGAGGGGGAGGCCTCTTTGGGGTCCGCTGGGGGGCGGAATGGGGCCTCCCCGTCAGGTGAGTGTCATCTAATTGAGCGCTAATGAACCACAACTAGTAGCCCGGCCAGGGGCGCCCTGAGACCGCACGCGTCTCCACGGTGGCGCGGGGGTGGGGGGGTGAGCAGGAGCCTGGAGCCTGGAGCCGCCCCGCCCCCCTCGGGGCAGCGACAGTCTCGCCACCCCCGCGGGTGCGCGGCCGGGCCCGGAAGGGTTAAGCCCACCGAGCTCGCCGCGGCCTAGAGCGGCGGCGGCGCGGGGGCCGGGGCGCGGGGCGCGCGGGTGGCGGGCGGGGGACAGGATGCGGATGCCGGGGGGACTTCCTGTGCCGGCCCCGCCGCCCCCGCCCCCGGTCCGGCCCGCCGCCCGCCGCCCGCTGCCGGCCGGACGCACGCTCGGGGGGGGGGTGGCGGGCGAGCGAACCGGACCCCCGCGCGGGCCGCCCCCCTGCCCCCCCGCCCCCCGGCGCCGGGCACCTGTGGCCGCCGGCCGAACCCGGCCGGACCCGGGCTGCCCCCGGCCCACCCGAGGCCGGTGTGGCCCGGCCCCCACCGACCTCGGACCGGACCCCCGGCGCCCAGCCTCCTCCCCGCCCCCTTCCCCCGGGACGGGTGCCCGACACCAACTTCTGCTCGCGAACTCCGTTCTGCCCCTTTCTTGGCCCAGGGCGACCTCGGCAGCCCTGACAGCGACAGGCCCGCCGCCGCAGTGCCCAGAAAGGCCCCCCGGGTGGCCCGGCGCCTCCCCGGCTCTTTCTGGATGGAGGCGCCTCAGGAAGGAGCCGGCTGACGCTTCGGCCTTGGCTGCCCAGCCCCTGCTGACCATGAACACACCTCCCCTAGTGCAGAGGCCGCGGTGAGGGGCAGGAAATGCTGCGCCAGGTGAGGCCCGTTGGGCGGGACGGCTCGGCGAATCTTCGGGGCGCTTCCAGTCTTTTCGACTGGACCCCCACAGAGACCTGGAGCTGTCCTGTTAGGAGGGGAGGCCGGCTGGATGTGGGGACACCTCTGCAGGGGCCGGGGGTGGGGCGTGGGGCGGGAAGGCCAGTGGAGGGGGGATGCAGGAGAGAGGTGGGGAACCCTCCCGACTTCAGGAGCCCCTGGGCCAGGGCTGGTTCTGTGGGTTGCTGGTGCTCTGGCCTAGGAACGCTGGCCGAGCCCCAAGAGCAGCGTAGGAGGCCAGAGACCAGGGAGGTGAACGGGCTTGGCGGGGCTTTGTAGGGGGGGCAGTGGAACGTGAGGTTTCTCCGTCTTCTCTGCAAACTTCCTCAACTGTCCGTGCTGGGTCTCCAGCTCCCCATCCTAGTGGAGCAGTTGCACCGGCTGCCCCCTAAGGCTGGGGCTGAGTGTGGGCCCCACAGAATCCCAGAATTCAGGAATGGAGGAACTGCCTCCCTGCGGGGGGCCGAACGGGCCCTGGGAGCAGAGCTCCGGGCTGCCCTGCGCCTCCCTTCCCCAGCTGTGGCTCCAACTGTCCTCCTTTCCAGCCAGGGTGGGGCCCCTGGCTCTGGAGGCCCGAGGCTGAGGCGGAGGGCTCTGTGGCAGTCAGTGCCACGGGGCTGGGGGCTCACAGCACTCCTGCCCACCTGAACGGCTTCCTTCCTTCCTCTCAGCACAGCTGGCTCCCCGGGGTCTTGGTCTGAGCGCTAGGATGGAGCTGGGGCCAGCGACTGAGACCTTCGTGCTGGAGCTTCGGTGTCTCGAAGATGGGGGCCCTGGGCCTGGCACCCTCTCAGGTGAGGGACTAGAGGGAGGTGGCTCTGACCTAAAGCAGGAGACAGTCCTCAGGCCCCGCGGAGGACCTTCGGACAGAGCCCGGCCTGCTGCGGGCGAGAGGGGGCTGCAGGGTGGTGGGCAGCCTGCTGTCTGCAAGGGCGCTCACCTGTGGTTTCGGGGTGCGGGGCTGGGGCAGGCTGCAGCCGCTCACAGCGGCCGAGTTCAGCTGCCTGGAGTGACACTGGCAGGTTCCCCTCAGGGTTTTCCGAGGCGGCTGTATCAGGCTGTGGTTGTGCCTGTGACGGGCTCCCTGACGATGCAGATCTTCTCAGGCCATGCCTGGACCCTGGGTATGTGCTGGCTGGGGGCTGCTGCTGTTTCCCCAGTGGTCAGGAGGCCTCCACTGTTCCCCAGCCTGTCCCTGGCTCCAGACTCAAGTTCTCAAGATTGAATTCAGGGGCTCTCTCCCACTGCCCCTTGTACCCGAGGCATTGGACCCCTTGCTTCTCTTTTCTCTGTAGCCTTCTCTCTCCTTGTCCACTTTTCCTGACCTCTGCTTCAATCCATCTTCCTCCCCTTTTGCCCAGAGGCAAACATGGCCCTGCAGAACCTTTCAAGATGCCTTCTCCCTCTGGGACACGGTCTGGGGAAACTTTCTATGGTGGTCATGCTCCTGGGGGCCACTTTCCTTCTCTGTGCTTTGAGGGCACTGACTGAGGGCTGGGCCAGGGTTGAACAGCATGAAAAGGACCAAGGCAATTAGAGGGGCTGTGTTGGGATGTGTGGCTAAACGACTCTCCTGGCTCAAATATTTAACTGGAAAAAGTCTTGCGAGGGCACGCACATCAGGTGACACTTAATAATATGTTTACTAAAAACCTCGTTGTTTAAAATGCTGGTGTTGCTGTAAGAAGCCAGGACTGGCCACACAGCCAAGTGCTGTGCTAGAAACGTGAGGACTCACACAGAAGCACGGTGCTCCTTGCTGCCTCGAGGGGTGGCAGGAGGCTGGAGTGTCTCAGACCTTGACATTGCTGGGGGAACAGGTTTTCATGGCTGTCTTCGCTCACCACACGCATACTCCCGACTGGTGTGTGTTTATGAGAAATGCATTCACTTGTCCATTAGCCTAAGCAAAGGTTATTAGGACTAGTTTTCTGAAAGGAAGTTATTTTCATATAGATATTCCCTTGGTTTTATGAAATCAATACAATCCTGGCAAAGTGGCCGGAAAGCAAAATTTTATAACATCGAACCTCTGCTTTCTGTTACAAAACTGAAAATACGAAGCTGTAGGAAGAACAGACGTGGAAATCAGACTCGGAAATGGAGAGAGCCTCTTCGGATTTTCCGTGAACACAGCCTGAATGCTCAAAATGAGAGACAGACACGTGGCTATTGTGCAGGAAAGTGAAATGTGACAGTGGAGCGACTCTTACGTAGTGGGGCTTCCTCTACACCTGCACAACCCTGGGCCAGACGTTTCCCCCCTGGCATTCTCGCTATGTCCCTGGGAAGGGCTTATCTCCTTTTTCCAGACAGGGAAATTCAGGTTCCCAGAGGTGACGTAACTGGCCAGTCACCATGTTGACTTGGGGCTATGGAATTAGTCCTTTCCATTCCTGAGTAATAGTCTCAGACACTTCCAGTCTTCAGGCTGTTTCAAACGGAGCTAGTTGTATCCTTGGTACTGCTAAAGTGTTTGTTAGTTTGCAAACTCATTTTCTAACTCACAGGGAGAGGGATTTTTCAAGCACCCGCCAGGTTCTAGAGGCGATGGCGGGGCCCTTCTGGCTTTGCCCGTGAAGCTGGAAGTGTGGGTATCCCGAAGCTGTCACTGACAAGGAGGGCTCCGTGGCTGCGGGAGGTCAACGGCTACTAAGCGATAGAGTTAGGGCCTGAACGGAGGACTTCCCGCTGGAAACTTTGTGCTGTCTCTGACACTCCGGTGACTTTTAGGACCGCTAGTGGTGATACTTCCAGGCGTTATTATTTACGGAGAAGGCAAGTTTTACTTCTGTGAGGTGTGACCCTAACTGAGGTCAGAGTTCAGCGCGGGCTTGTGGCTTAGCTGTCCGAACGGCTTGTACGCGGATTCCCACTGGATGGCGGTGAAGCACGAGAGACTTCTCAGGGAACGGTGCTGGGGAGCCCCAGGCACCCAGGCTCTTGTCACTGCCAAGATCTAAGCGTGGAGCCTGGTGTGGAGGGAGGCGCGGGGGAGAGGTGGAACAGCCAGGGTGCAGAGTGACGTGACCAGCAGTCCTGCGGGCGCATTTCTAAGCCGACCCCACACCTCTGGGCAATTCAGTTCCTGCCACGCTGCCATTGTCAACCGAGCCGGTGCTCTTGGGTCCCTGATGGGAGCTCACAGTGTGTCCTAGCGTGGCTGTCCATGGGGCCGGGTGAGCGGGGAGGTCCAGGGGGTCCGCACCTGAGAGCTGCCCGCAGATTTTTCTCTCCTGGCTTCCTGCCATTTCCACTACAGGTGGCAGCGGTGGGAGTGAGAGTCAGGAGGAAGAAGAGGCTCAGGAGAACGGCAGCCCACCGCGGCCGGCAAGCTCAGCCCCGACGGGGGCCGGTGAAATGGCTGAGGAAGCACAGCAGGGGCAGCCGGAGTTGCAACCACAACAGTCACAACAGCAACCAGCGCTGCAACAACAGCCACGGCAGGAGCGGCGACCGCAAAGCCGAGCCCCAGGACCGCGGCAACAGCGGCAAGCTGACCGAGAATGGCTGCCTCGACAAGAGAAGCACCTGCGGGAAAACCCCCCACCTGCGCCACCTCAGCAGCTGAAAGCACAGCTGCCGCCGATGCCGCCGCAGGAACAATCAGAGGAGCAGCAAGTGCCAGAGCAACACGTGTCGCAGCCACCGCAGAAACCGTTACCACAGCACCAACAGTTACAGAAGCGGCAGCCACAGAAGCAGTTAAGGCAGCGGGAACCGTGGCAGCAGGAGCAGCAGCAGCAGGGACAGTCAGGGCAGCAGCAGGAGGAGGAACAATTCCAGCAACAGCAGCAGCAGCAGCAGCAGGAACAGTTACAGCAACAGCAGCACCTGCAGCAGCAACAGTTACGGCGGCAGCAACAGTTACAGCGGCAGCAGCAGCAGCAGGAACTGTTACAACAGCAGCACCTGCAGCAGCAACAGTTGCAGCAGCAGCAGCAGCAGCAGCAGCAGCAGCAGGAACTGTTACAGCAGCAGCACCTGCAGCAGCAACAGTTGCAGCAGCAGCAGCAGCAGCAGCAGCAGCAGCAGCAGCAGCAGCAGCAGGAACTGTTACAGCAGCAGCACCTGCAGCAGCAACAGTTACAGCAGCAGCAGCAGCCGCAACAGCTGCAGCAACAGGAACAGCTACAACAGCAGCAGCAGCCCCCTCTGCTGGAGCCAGACGAGGAGGAAGAGGTAGAGCTGGAGCTCCTGCCAGTTGACCTGGGGTCGGATCAGGAACTGGAGAGGCAGCGGCAGGAGCTGGAGAGACAACAGGAACAGCGGCAGCTGCAGCTCAAACTGCAGGAGCAGCTGCAGCAGCTGGAGCAGCAGCTGGAGCAGCAGCAGCAGGAGGTGCGGCTGGAGCTGACCCCGGTGGAGCTGGGAGCCCCGCAGCAGGAGGTGCGGCTGGAGCTGACCCCCGTGCAGCCGGAGCTGCAGCTGGAGCTGGTGCCCGCCGCAGGGGGCGGCGGGGCTTCGGCCCCGGGGGCTCCGGCCGCCGTCGTGGTGGCCCCCCCGGGCTACGTGGTGCTGCAGGAGCTCATGGTGCTGCCGGCCGTGGCCGCGCCGGCGGTGGTGGCCATCCCGGGCCCCGCGGGCAGCGCCGCCCTGACCCCGGCCAGGCAGCGGCGGCGGCGGCGCGCCCGGGACCGGCCGACCATCTGCGGGGAGTGCGGCAAGGGCTTCGGCCGCAGCACGGACCTGGTGCGGCACCAGGCCACGCACACGGGCGAGCGGCCGCACCGCTGCGGCGAGTGCGGGAAGGGCTTCTCGCAGCACTCCAACCTGGTGACGCACCAGCGCATCCACACGGGCGAGAAGCCCTACGCCTGCTCCTACTGCGCCAAGCGCTTCAGCGAGAGCTCGGCGCTCGTGCAGCACCAGCGCACGCACACGGGCGAGCGGCCCTACGCCTGCGGCGACTGCGGCAAGCGCTTCAGCGTCTCGTCCAACCTGCTGCGCCACCGGCGCACGCACTCGGGCGAGCGGCCCTACGTCTGCGAGGACTGCGGCGAGCGCTTCCGGCACAAGGTGCAGATCCGCCGCCACGAGCGCCAGCTGCACGGCGCCGGCCGATCGCGGGGCCTGGGCCTGCTCCGCAGCACGCGCGCGGCCACCGGCGGCCCCGCGCGCCCCGAGCAGGCGGCGGGGGCCGCGGACAAGGCGCCGTGACCGTGGCCGGCGGGGAGGGGGTGGGTGACGGGGGGGGGGGGGGGGAGCCGGGGTCGGTGAGGGCGCAGGTTCTTCCCGCCCTGTCCCTCCTGGAAGCCGGCTGCGGAAGGGCTCCGGGCTCTGTCCCTGGTTAGCTGAGGGTAGGCCACGGTTACGCACGGACCCTCGGAAAGGCTCCTCGAGAAAAGCCGCTGGGGCCAAAGGGCACAGGTGTGGCACACCAGGACAGACAGCACGCCGCACAAATTCGTTGTTGGGTACCGGTCCGTGAGGAGTCCGCTAGAGCCCTTCCCCCAGAAAACTGGACTTTCTTGAAGTGACAGCCACAGGAAAAAAAAAAAAAAAAAAAAACAACTGCCAGTGACACGTGTGACAGTTGGTGACATTTGACACGCATCGAACACTAACCCGGGAGTCGGATACCTGTGGCGAAACGCACACGAATAGGATTTGATCCTGGTGAAAATGACTTCGAGGAAAAGAAATGGGGGAGAAAAAGTTATCTGCACTTTGTAGAAAACCATCAAGGCATTAGATCGTCCTCAATGGCGTTTGCCTTGAAAGTACTTTCTAGAATGAAAATTCGTCAGGGTGGATGTAATCCTGATTAAAATGTTTGTGTTCATAAGCACAGGGTCAGAGTGTCCACTGGGTTAGTGCACAAATGCCAGGAAGCCCTTCTCTGGGCGGAAGGTAAAACCTCCCTCCAGGTTAACCCAGGGTTCCGGCAAGCGGCAGCCCTCCATGCTGCCAAGTCCCCATGCCCACGGTGGCCTGTCAGTGACCTCTTGAATAGGAGCCCGCGGCTGAAGCAGAGGGCGTTCTGGGAATGCTCTCCAAGGTCCAGGGGAGTGTTCCCCTTGGGGAAAGAGCTCCAAGGTAGCCCCACCCTGACCTCCCTGGGATCCAGCCGCTTTAGGCTTCTCAGATGCTGGCCCAGGGACTGAGGCTATGGGGTTGGGGCCCTGAGACCCAGGGGCAGGGTTTTCCTGGGCCCGGCTATGCAGGGGGCTGGCTCGAGAAGACCCTGCCTCGTGGCTGCAGTGGTGGGGATGGCTGGGGGGGTGGGGGGCAGGGGGAGTCAGAGGGAGAAGTTGGGGGACGAAGTTCGGAAGCAACAGAAGTGCTCTCTACAACGTTTACAAAACCATCTGGGGGTCTGTAAGAGCATCGGCGATGCCCACGCCTGTGGGAAGGCGGACGGTGGAGGCGCCCCGCCCCTTCTGCCCCCACGTGCTTCCTGCTCTTGACCACCACCTTCCCCACCCCCGTGTGCAGCTGCTTAGATCCCGCACCTCTCTTTGCTCCCTGCTTCTCCTTTACTAACACAGCCTGCTACATTTTACGAATGTGTTGGTAAGTGAGAAACAAAAATTGAAAAATAAATTAAAATGAAGAAATGCATTGTCTCGTCTCTGTTTTCCCTGCTGGATTTTGCGTCTGGCCCCCGGTTTCATCTCTACAAAGCATTTTCCTGGTTGCTCTAGAGCAAGGGACGGCTCATTAAGTCCCATGCTCAGCGCCCTCACCCCAGACTCTTCTTTCTAACCTGAACCCCTTGGCCTCGGAGGAGCTGATTCCGTATAACCTTGCTGGGAGGGATGGGGGCCAGAGGACAGACGCTCGGGGAGGCCAGTTTTGGCATCTCCTAAGGACAAGCTTCAAATCGATTCAGAAGTGGCCCGTCTCCCCTCGCTCCGCCTCTGTTTACAGTGAGTGATTTCCTCTGTCTTTACACCGACAGACCCATTTCCCCCAGTAACCATTCGCTGAGGGGATGGGGCATTAGATCTTTCAACTGGGGCTCGGACCCCTCCGGGGTGAAGGTCTGAGTCATCCTGTCAGACGGGCCCCCTCGACCAGCAGAGATGCTGAAGGCAAGGGATCTGCGGATAAGAGGCATAAGCTAGGGCCTCAAACCCAACCGCGGCATCAGGGGCGATAAGGTGATACCCCCAGGTCTCTGTCATCCGTGTTCTTTCCCGAGTAGAATCCACGTGGGGGGTGAGTGGATCTGTGTGAGGCAGGGAGAGGCCTGGGCGGATGTTGATTCTCTGCCCACCTGTCCTTGGGCAGATGGTTCTACAGACGTGTGGGCTCCTGCCATCCTGGCTGGCTGGCTTCCCCCACAAGCGCCAGTGGCTCTCCCATCATCCACTGTCTCAGAGAAGGTGAAGTGTCCCCTAAGCCGACTCAGAAGACTTGTGGAAGCCCCGCTCCCTTCCTCACATTTGGACAACGCTGGAGCCCCAAGGGGAGGTGGAAGCTTCCTCGCCTCTGTGGAGCTTTGCCTGAGACCTCTCCTTCCACCCCCCTCCTGTGCTGCTCGCCCGCCACCGGCCTCCCCAGCCCTCTCCTTGAGTGACCACTGGCACATACCTGCTCTTCTGCAGTCGCCTCTGGGGAACGGAAGACCGGGGCCCGAGTGGGAAGACAGGCCAAGCCTGTTGGTAGGCGGAGGCCATGTCTTGGGAGGGGCCTGGTCGGAGTGCAGGACAGGCAGGCCCCAGGTGTTGAGAGGCATCGCTGAAGAGCTCACAGCCCAGTAGGAGAGGGACACACACCTAAATGGTCACACATGGGGGGTGAGGGGACAGAGCAACGGACTCCAACATGGGGAGCCAAGTGGCCTCCCAGAAGTCTTGCTGAGTCAGCAGGCATCTGCCTGGACGTGAGGCCTGGAGACACTAGAGGGGAAGGTGGTCAGGATGGAAGTCACACTGCGTGATAGATCAGAGCCAGAGGGGACCTGTTGTGATTAGGAACAGTGAGTCTGGGAATCGCTGGGAGGTAGGTGCTACGGGAGACGGGTGGTGGAATGAGAGAGAGAGCTTAGGGACTGGATTTTGTGGAATCCATTGGCCCCAGACTCCCAGATTCTTCCTGTGTACAGCCTTGACTTCTCCCCAGAACTTTTCAGCACCTCTGTCACCTCTACCTGACTTGTCCATTCCAATAGGCATCTAAGCCCAGCCAAATATAGCTCCTGGAAAGCCCCATGAGTCAGGCCCTGTCCCCCGGGAGGCCTGCCCACCCCAATCCCTGCCCTCATCACCCGGCTCTCCCCCACCTTGCTTTTGCCACCTAACCACAAGCCAGCCCGGTCCCCAGTCCTCGCTACCGCCCGCCTCCACCCCTACCAGCAGTCTGAGCAGCAGCGAAAGGAATAGACACCCTCCTCAACGCCCCAGGGGGACAGGAGCCATGGCGCCTGAGCCGTCTCTCACCCCTGTACTTTTACCTGAAACAAATGTCATGCGCGGATCCTCGGTGGGGGCCATGGGCTGGCCTGGTCCGGAAGCAGCGCTGTCCACCCACCCGCCCTACCCAGAATTCCTAGGGCCCCTGGCTGCCACGCCCACTCCAGCGTCCCCACATCCTGAGCCCCTGTCTGTGGAGCTAGGAAGCCACCCTCAGCTCATCCCCATTCACAGCTCCCAGGGCTGCTTGGTCCCACACTTGGATTCCTGTGTCAGGAGTCGGGGGGTTTGGGGAATCCCAGTTGCAGAGACACATGACACGCCAGGGCCCAGGGTTGTATGTAGCAGGGAGGGAGGCTCATCTCCTCGGCCCTGGCAAGGGCTCCCCTCCACCTGCTACCTGTTATTTCTGCCATGTCCATTGGTTCTTCGCCTTGAGTCAGTGGTCGCCATATTCACTTTAGCTGTGCCCTCACTCACTGTGGGAGGCTGCTTTTCAGTGTTGAGATCACTCTTCTTCCCTTCTGTGCTGGCAACCAGGTAGGCCTAAGTCACTTGTGTTGGGAGACGTGAAAGGAAAATGCAGAGACATGACCGTGAAGAAAAGAAATTTCTTGGGGCACCTGGGTGGCTCCGTCGGTTAAGCCTCTGATTCTTGATTTCAGCTCAGGTCATGATCTCACGGTTTGTGAAATCGAGCCCGGAGTTAGGCTCTGTGCTGACAGCATGGAGCCTGCTTGGGATTCTCTTTCTCTCTCTCTCCCTCTCTCTCTCTCTCTGCCCCTCCCCATTGTGCTGTCTCCCTCTCTCTTTCTCTCAACATAAATAAACTTAAAAACAAAAAGAAATTTCTTAATGCATGGGAATCTTGTAAAGGGGTCCAGACTCAAGGCTGGCATATCAAGTGAAAAAACACAATGTGAATTAAAAAAATAAATAAATAAAATAAAACCTCACAAGATTATCAAGAATACGACTAGTTTTCATTTTTCATATGATGACCTTATCTGCAAGGGTTTGCAAAAGGTAGGGATCAGGTTTTTTTTGTGAGGGAGTCAGTAGAGGGCTCCTTGTCTCCTGTATTTTAGGGACTATTGCTAGACAGAGGGACCCTGGTGTGAAATCCTTCCTGTCCCTTTGTGATGTGTTAGTCACAATCACAACAGTACAGCAGGGTGTCATTTTGCGTTTTTAGCAATTAGGTAAATATCTCCTTTGGACTGACCCTTGGGCTATATCTGTGCTATATCAAGAGCTGGAAAGAGAATTCTAAGCCCAGAAGTCCCTAAAATGGAAAATCTCCAGGGAATATGATAAAATCAAATGTATAAAACAGAACAGAGCCTGATGCTGATTCTCGGTCTTTGCCTCCTTTGAGTCAGGCATCTTTTACGAAATAGTGATGTTCCTCCAGGGAGGACTTGGGGATTGGAATTCCGGCCACCAATTGCTATGTGACAACTTTCCTTGCCTGTAAGATGAGAGCCAGAGTGTCTATGGTTCTGAGCTATTGTGTGTCCAATACAATAGGCGAGATAATATGTGCAAACAGGCGCAGTGCATGTTAGGCCCCTGGAATATGTTGCATCTAAAGCAAGGAAGATTTGGGGCATCTGGGTGGCTCAGTCTGGTTTCAGCTCAGGTCATGATCTTATGGTTCAGGAGTTCAAGCCCTGTGTCGGACTCTGTGCTGACAGCTCAGAGCCTGGAGTCTGTTTGGGATTGTGTGTCGTTCTCTCTCTCTCTCTTCCCCTCCCCTGCTCGCTCTCTGTCTCTGTCTCTGTCTCTCAAAAATAAATAAACATTAATTTAAAAAAAAAATAAAGCAAGGAAGATTTGAATGCAAGCTCTTCTCTGGTTGGACGTTCTGTGAGATAAGGCTTTCTAATATTTCAATGTTAAAAAATTTAGACATCGTAGAAATAAAGATTGTGAGGCCCCCCAGATGGTAGAAGGGCCTAGTTATGCCCTTAGGATCCTTCCCTGCAGGTGGGATGTGGTAGGGTCCCAGCCAACTCCATCGCAGCCTATAACATTAGTCCCCATGTAGGCATCTCTCTCAGACCTGAGAACCCATTGGTCTCCGAGATTTGGAGCACCAACTACCTGGAGGCATTGAGACACAAACCCGGGAGCCCTTCTAGATGCCCCTTGCTTTTCCTAATGCCCTTTGTTTCAGTTAACTATTGTGCAATATTCCACCCCGAAACAGTGGCTAAAAACAAAAGATGCTTTGTTATTTCTCACAGTTCACAGGTTGCCTGGGCTCAGCTGGGTGCCTCTTCTGTTCTGTATGATGACATCTGATGGCCCAGTGGGGCTGAGGCACAGGTTCATCATGAGGCTGGTGGTTGATACTGGTGATCAGCTGGGAGCTCAGTGGGGCTGTCCCCCGGAGCACCTACACATAACCTCTCCATGTGACCTGGTGTCTCTCAGCAGAGGGTCTGGGTCCCAAGAGACCAGAGCTTGGGATCTACTAGGCTTCTTATGATGGAGCTTAGAAGTTGTGCAATGTTATTTATTGCAGACACCACTCATCAGACCAAGTCTCAATCCCCGCCCAGGTCAAGGGGAAGGAAATAGGTCCTGCCGCACCATGGGAAGGGCTGCAAACAATTTCCAGCCATCTTTTATCTCCCATACACTCGTTTAATTGTGCACCAAGTTTTGCTTTGAAATTAAGGCCCCAATTTTCATCCCAACTCCTTCCTGGCTTCTTCAGTATTCAAGAATCATTGATAGTTGTGCTAAAAGCAATAACCACAGGCCTCTGCTTCTCTGTGGGTATCTGGGGTCCCTGTCCCACGGCCGCTCCGGTGGGTCAGGCCACACTTCTCACCTCTGTCTGCCACCCATGTGCTGGAACTGCTCATCCACTGATGGTTCCTTCTGGTTGTCTTTGTCCTTGTGGATGTCTATCCTTTCCTTCTCTTCAGGGGCATTCTGGGAGGGAAATGTTATAAATGCATGACGTCAGTGCCCTGTGTTCAATCGGACATACCTGCCTTCAGCTTCTGGCCCCTTCCAATCCATCTTCTCAAACATTGTTGTGACGATGGTCCTAAAATGCTAATCCAATGTTTCCCCCTCTGGTTAAGCCCGGTCTGTGGCCCCTGGACCAATGCTTTGTGACACATGTTTGCCATATGGACCTACTACGTGTACTACCAATTACTTAGCAATTTTCTTTAAATCTGATCACTACATATTTAAAGACGTTATTTTTAAGTAATCTCTACACCCAATGTGGGGCTTGAACTCACAACCCCAAGATCAAGAGTTGCATTCTCTACTGACTGAGCCAGCCAGGAATCCCAAATCTGGTCTCTTTTTAGCTGAAATAAATTTATTTTATTTTATTTCAAAGTTTGTTTGTTTGTTTATTTATTTATTTATTTATTTATTTATTTAGGAGAGGCAGAGAGAAGGAGAGAGAGAGAATCCCAAGTAGGCTCCACACTGTCAGCACAGAGCCTGATGTGGGGCTTGAACTCACGAACTGTGAGATCATGACCTGAGCAGAAACCAAGAGTCGAAGGCATAACTGACTGAGCCACCCAGGTGCCCCAAAATAAATTTATTTTAAAGGGACTATTGATATCGTTGGATTAATAGCTACTACATTCACTACTGTTTTCTATGTTTTGCCTTTGTTCTTTGAATTTTTTTGTTTCCCACTCTTTTTCTGCACTTGCTGGTGTTTACTTAAGCATTTTGTGTTATTTCATTATTTCTCCTCTTTTGGTATATCAAATATACTTAAAAAAATTTTAATGGGTGCCCTGACTTTACAATATAGGCCCATCCAGGTCTATTTTCTTTTTTAACATATTTTTTAATGTTTATTTATTTTAGTGAGAGAGGGGCAGAGCACAAGCCATGGGATGGGGCAGAGAGAGAGGAAGACACAGAGTCCGAAGCAGGTGCCAGGCTCTAAGCTGTCAGCACAGAGCCCAATGTGGGGCTTGAACTCACAAACGGTAAGATCATGAACTGAGCTGGAATCGGACGCTTAACCGACTGAGCCATTCAGGTGCCCCTCCTTTTGATACTTTCTTAGTTTCCATCTGTCTGCTGACATTACTCATCTGTTTTTTAATGTTGGCTACTTTTTCCATTATTGTCCTTAACATATTCACCATAGTTGTCTTAAATTTCTATCCTGATTATTCTAACCTCTCTACTGTATTTGGATCTGCTTCTTCAAACTGTGCTTTTGTTTTGTAGTACGCCTTGTAATTTTGCTGTTGTTGTTAAGAAGTGAACATGATGTCCTAGGTAAAAGGAACTGAGTTAAGTAGGTCTTTGGTGTGAGGCTTTATGCTTAGCTGGCTAGGAGCCAGGCTTTTTTTACTGTTGCCGTTGCTGTAGGCATTAGAGGAGAAAATTTCCTCTGGTCTCCTTGTTTTGTCTCCCCTGTTGTCTTTGGATTTTTCTGGAGACTTCATTTATTTATTTATTTATTTACTTACTTACTAAAAATTTTTTTTGAACATTTATTCATTTTTGAGAGATAGAGAGACAGATCGTGAGCAGGGGAGGGACAGAAAGAGAGGGAGACACAGAATCTGAAGCAGGCTCCAGGCTCTGAGCTGTTAGCACAGAGCCCGATGTGGGACTGGAACCCAAGGAACCGAACTGTGAGATCATGACCTGAACCTGATGCTCAACTGATTGAGCCACCCAGGCACCCCCTAGAAACTTCTTTTAATTTTTTTAATGTTTATTTATTTTTGAGAGAGAGGGAGAGACAGAGCATGAGCAGGGGAGGGGCAGAGAGACAGGGAGACACAGAATCCGAAACAGGCTCCAGGCTCTGAGCTGTCAGCACAGAGCCCGACACGGGGCTCGAACTCACAAACCGTGAGATCATGACCTGAGCCTAAGTCGGACACTCAGCCGACTGAGCCACCCAAGTGCCCCCTAGAGACTTCTTTTCGAATAAGGTCTGAGACATGTGGTTCTCCGTTGTGTTCCCAAGTTATCATAGAGAATCTCTACTGATGTGAAGGTGCGGTGTCAGGGAGAGGAAGTGTTCTATATCCTGACCATTAGGTCGCAGGCTTGTAGTGAACCTGTGCCTGTGGGCTGTGAACTTGACAAACCTCTCTCAGGTTCCCTCTCCTGGAATACAAAGGCTAGAGGAGGCTGGAGTTGGGTATTTTCCTCTTCCACTTGTTTGCTTAGGCTCTAGTAAAATAGTTTCCCTCAAGAGCAGACTCTGTTAAGAAGAACAGAGTGCAAGGCACCTGCATGGCTCTGTCAGTTAGGCACCTGACTTCGGCTCAGGTCATGATCTCACAGTTTGTGAGTTCAAGCCCCACATTAGGCTCCGCGCTGATGGTACGGAACCTGCTTGGGATTCTCTCTCCTTCCCTCTCTCTCTGTCGCTTCTGTGCTCTCTCTCTCTCTCTCTCTGTCAGAAATGCCCCAAAAAACCCCAAACAAACAAACAACAACAACAACAAAACAGGGTGCTCTGGATGTATTTAAAAACATCTCCACATGGGGCGCCTGGGTGGCGCAGTCGGTTAAGCGTCTGACTTCAGCCAGGTCACGATCTCGCGGTCCGTGAGTTCGAGCCCCGCGTCAGGCTCTGGGCTGATGGCTCGGAGCCTGGAGCCTGTTTCCGATTCTGTGTCTCCCTCTCTCTCTGCCCCTCCCCTGTTCATGCTCTGTCTCTGTCTGTCCCAAAAATAAATAAAAACGTTGAAGAAAAAAAAAATTAAAAAAAAAAAATAAAAACATCTCCACAGCTCCAGGTGGGTCAGCTCATTGAGAGTCCAACTCTTGATTTCGGCTCAGGTCATGATCCCAGGGTCATGGGATCCAGCCCTGCCTCGGGTTCCTCGCTGAGCCTGGAGCCTGCTTGAGATTCTCTGTCTCTTGCCCCTCTCCCCCACTCCCTCTCTCTCTCTGAAAGAAAAAAATTAAGACTAAATAAAGTGAGAATAAGTAAATACATAAATAAACATGGCGCCATCTCCCCTCCCCCTGCTGGGAATCTGAGATGTTTCTTTGATCTTCACTGTGAGAACCTGGTCGGGCTCCAGGAGGTAAAGCTTATCTTCTTCTTTTTTTTTTTTTTAATTTTTTTTAAACGTTTATTTATTTTTGAGACAGAGAGAGAGACAGAGCATGAACGGGGGAGAGTCAGAGAGAGAGGGAGACACAGAATCTGAAACAGGCTCCAGGCTCTGAGCGGTCAGCACAGAGCCCGACGTGGGTCTCGAACTCCCGGACCGTGAGATCATGACTTGAGCTGAAGTCGGACGCTTAACCGACTGAGCTACCCAGGCTCCCCAAAGCTTATCTTCTAAGAGGACCACCACCACCCCCTTTCCACCTCCGTCCCCCGGGCGGAGGTTTTAAGCATCAGCTGAGCCCTCTTGACCTTCCAGCCATTGATCACGAAGAGTTTAAGTCTCCCTGTCCAGGCGCTGGCTCCAGGGCCGTTTCTGCTCCTGGAAGCTGAGATTTTCTGTGTCTGCCGTCTGTCTCTCTGATTTTAGGGGCAGCAGTTTGAGCTTTGACCTTGATTCTCTGAAGGATCTGAGATGGATCGTTGATTTCCACTTTTTTTCTTGTTGTGAGGACAGAGCAGTGGCCTGCAAGCCCCTTACAGGCTGGCCCGGAACCCGGAAGTGCGGGTAGTGAATTTTAAAAAGATGAACACCGCAGGCTGAAAGCCTCGTCAGTTTGACACCAGTGGAAAGCAGCCGTCAACATAAATACTGTTGTCACCTTCAGGGGAGACCCCGGTGCCCGGCGGAAGCTCTGAATGCGAGGCCTGCTCTGTCCTTGTTGAAAGGGCGGCGAGCAAGTGCGGGATCCGTGTTGGAGGCCTGCAGCCTGCAGAGAGAACTTCTCGATGCCATCAGAGCACGCGGAGGAGAAGCCGAAGCCGTGGGAAGAGCCACCAGGTAACAACTGCCCAGAACGGATGCGCAGTTACAGGAGGTCCTTCCCCAGCACCCCCTTAAACCACCTCTGTCCCGCGTGACCTACAGGAGCCATGTGAATCCCTTACCTCAGAACAAAAGGCTTTTCACATTCTCTTTGGCCTTTTAAAAAAATCTTTGAGGGGCGCCTGGGTGGCTCAGTCGGTTAAGCGGCCGACTTCGGCTCAGGTCATGATCTCGCGGTCCATGAGTTCGAGCCCCGCGTCGGGCTCTGTGCTGACAGCTCAGAGCCTGGAGCCTGCTTCCGATTCTGTGTCTCCCTCTCTCTCTGCCCCTCCCCGACTCATGCTCTGTCTCTCTCTGTCTCAGAAATAAACATTAAAAAAATTTAAAAAAAAAAAAAAAATCTTTGAGGCTTCTTTCTACCACATTCGGCCAGGCCCTAAAACTTAACTTACCTTCCCAATTTACTCTCAACTTATCTTCGTGTTTTAGGAATACGTAAACGATCAGTGGTGCAATAAATAAACATGTAAAGACAAATCAAATTTGAACAACGCCGTGTAACCTGTGCACTGATGGTTTCTGCCTCTTGCCCCAGCAGCGTGGCTTCAGAGGTTGCTGAGTGGCTCGGTCAGGGCAGGGGAGGGGAGGAACGGGTGGGTGTGGGTGCGGTGAGGGGAGGTTGTCCACGGCCTTGGGGAGCTGCTGGAGGAGCCCTGGACCCGAGGACAGTTAACACCTTGGTTTGCATACACTGTTGCGTTGGTGGGCTTTCCTGTTACTCATGGCTGAACTCAATCTCGGACAGATTTCCCCAATCCCCCTGGAGAAGTAACTAATTTATTTAAAAAAAGAGAGCGAGCGAGCGAGGGAGAGAGCATGAGTGGGGGAGGGGCAGAGAGAGGGAGACAGAATCCGAAGCAGGCTCCAGGCTCCAAGCTGTCAGCACAGAGCCTGACGCAGGGCTCGAACTCACAGACTGTTAGATCATGATCTGAGCCGAAGTTGGATGCCACCCAGGCGCCCCAGAAGTCATTCCCTTAAAAACACATAAAAAATGCAAGAAATCAAGTGGTGTCCCTCAAATCATATAGACTTTGGCATTAAAACAGCTTCTGTGTCACTGTTACGCATCTGTGACAGTTTGGGTGCCTGGAAAGATGTAGTCATGAAATCCAGTTTACCAGCGGCCCTCCAAGGGGACGATGGCCTTGAGGAGGCTGTCAGCACCCCCAGTGATTGTCATGAGATTCGTTCTGTGTGTCAGCCTTCCTGTGGCTCACCAGCAGGGGCACAGGCATGCGGGTGCATTTGGAATTCTGTGAGGTCCACAGGCGCTTGGGGCAGGTGCCACCTCTGAACAGACCCACCTATATGCATGCCACTGCCTTCAGGGACTTGTCTGGGCAGAGTTCACTCCCACTGGGCTCTCAGGACATGCCCAAGTGTCTCCCCCTGCGGGAAGCCCTCCTGGGTTCCTCCTGGCAAGGAGCCTGGAACAGAGGGGTGCTGACCAAAGTTCCCACCCAACCCCCACATGCCCATTGTGGGGAGAGAGCACAAGTGCCACCACTAAAAAGAACCAGACCAGACGACAGTTAAAGCAGTAAAACCAGCTTTTATTCAGGGCCCAATGCAATAGGGGAAAAGAGACCTCAGAATAGCACTGGACCAGAATCTGGTTTTAGCAAGGAGGGAAGACTTCACAGCCAAGGAGGGGCTAGGGGGAAGCTGGTGGGCGGAAATTTACGAAGACGGAAGAAACATCAAGGGTGAGGATTCTGGCTAAACTGACGTGACCGGATTCTTCTAAACCTGGGTGACACAGACAGACACGGAAGCTGGAAGTCAGGGCCTGAGCTGAACTCCCACTAAAAGTTTGGTCAAGGAAAGCATCTGTCACCCCCCTCTGCCCTGTCTGCGGTCTAGACCCCACCCTTGCCTGTTCCTTTCTGCTCTGTTGCAGGGGCCTGGATTCAACCCTCTGCCCCTGTTAAGTGGACACTCTTGTCTTCTCTGCCTGCTCCCCCTTTCTGCCCTCCCGGCTGGCCTCAGCACTCTCTAGGTGGGAGGCTAGAAGGGACTCAGAGGACCGACTGGGCAGGAGTGGCATCTGGGGTGGAGGTTGGAGCTGGGGTGGGGAGGGGCTCCCTCTGGAAGGATGATGGGCAGAGTCCTTTATAGTTGGTGTCAAGGATCATCAAAGAACCAGGGAATGTTCCCAGACTGATGGGCTTCCTCCCACACAGCAGAAATCCCTATTTCCACGGCTGGACTCTATCACCTTGTGCTATGAACTAAATAAACATTTGTGTCCCCCACCTCAACACCCCCCCCCACTCCCGCCTCGACTCATATGTTGAAACCTAATCCCCAATGTGATGACATTAGGAGGCAGGGCCTTTGGGCGCGGTAACTAGGTCTTACGGGTGGGGCCCTAACAGGATTAGTGCCCTTATTTAAAAAAAAATTTTTTAACGTTTATTTATTTTTGAAGGGTGCCTGGGTGGCTCAGTTGGTTAAGCATCTGATTCTGATTTTGGCTCAGGTCATGATCGCTCGGTTTGTGAGTTCAAGCCCCGCACTGAGCTCTGCACTGACAGTGTGGAGCCTGCTTGGAATTCTCTCTCTCCTCCTCTCTCTCAGAATAAATAAATAAACTTAAAAAAATATTTATTTTGAGAGAGAGAGGGACAGAGCACAAGTGGGGGAGGGGCGGGGAGAGAGGGAGACACAGAATCCAAAACAGGCTCCAGGCTCTGAGATGTCAGCACAGAGCCTGATGCGGGGCTTGAACCCACGAACCTCGAGGTCATGACCTGAGCCAAAGTCAGATGCTTAACTGACTGTGCCACCCAGGTGCCCCTGGATTAGTGCCCTTATAAAAGGGTCCTTAAAGACCTTCCTTGCCCCTTCCACTGAAGAAGGACACAGCCAGGGTACCGGCTATGAACTAGGAAGCAGGTTCTCACCAGACACTGACTCTGCCAACGCCTTGATCTTGAACTTCCAGCTCCCAGAACTGTGAGAAATAAATGTTGTTTCAGCCCCCTGGCCTGTCGTATCTTTGTTAGAAGAGCTCAAGTAGACTAAGACACTTTGTGGACCCCTGCCGTGGCCCCGCATCCATCCTGGTAAGTCATGACCCACCTCCGCCTGCTGCCTTTGGTGGCTGCTCGCCTCCATGCAGGCCCTACCGAGGTATGAGTCTCCAGCCACAGGACGGCCCCCATCCCCCCACTGGCCCCAAACTCCCCACCTCCTCTTGCTCGGGTCAGGTCTCGCCTGCCCCACTGCCTCCCGGCTTCTGGCCGCCTTCCAAGCTTGGCTGAAATGCCACCTGTCCCACCTCCACCTCCCCCAGCACCTGGCCCGTGGCTCGCAGGCTGCACCTCATAGTTGTGACTTGCTCTCCTCTGCGCCTGGAGACTCTGTGTCCCTTACCTCTGTCCCGGAGACCAGTGCAGGTGGCATGGTTCCGGAGAAGCTCAAGCCGAGAGTAGCCCGACGTGTCTGGGAGGGGCTGCTGCTTCCCTGTGCCCAGCTCACCTCCACCAGCCCCTTCCCAGTGACAGTAGGTCAGCCGCTGGTTGGGCTGAGTGGCAACGTCCAATGTGGGTCTCTGCTGCTCTGTTCTTGCTGCTTCCTACTCTTCCAGGGTGCAGGTGCACAGGCCTAGGCAGGCCTTACCCCGGGACGCACTGCCAGCCACCTCTCCCCTCTTTCCTTCCCGCTTTATAAGCAGCTGGGCGGAGGGTGGACCGGCCCCTGATGCAGGCCTGCTTGCTCTCCCGATCCCCGTACCTCTGCAGGCTGACTCACGCTGGCAGAGGCCTTTAGCGGAACTGGGTTCCTTCCTCGGAGGTTCCTTCTCTTTCCCGTCAGCTGCCTCTCGCAGACAACTCGCAGGACTTGGGCACGTGTAGACCCCAGCCCATCTTGTCAAAAATGACACCAAGTCTCTCTCGGTTCCCAATTACCTCTGGTATGGAATAGTGACGCCTTGTTTACATTTATACTTGTTCGTGAGGGTTCTCTGTCGCTCCCAGGCAGGATTGCAATTCCGAGTTTTGAGAACCCCAGCAGTAAATGCAAATGGACCTAACTGGCTTCTCCGCGTGGGTGGGGACAGCCCCTTAGCGGAGTCCGGGCACGCTTTAAGCTCTTGCTGGCCCCCACCCCTGCTCATCTCTCCCCACTCAGCCCTGGCACCTCCCATCAGCTTTCACGGCTCAATCCGAGGCCTAACTCTTGGGGCCTGTTGAACCAGGGGCTCGAGTGAAGGCTCCGTCTCCTTGCCCTCCCCACCACCTAGACAGCCGGGCCTGAGTGCTTCAGAGAACAGGCATGAGCACTGGGCCCTGCACTCAGCCACGTGCGGGTGTGTGAGGGAACACCCCATCAGGAATTCCCGCTGAGAATAAGAGAAAAGCAGGGGTGGAAAAACCGTTGGCCTCAGAGCGGTGGTGCCATTGAGGACCCGAGAACCCACAGGAAGAGGTGGCCACAGAAGGGCAGGGGCCAGGACTTGACCAGGACTGTGAGTTCATAAAACCCAAGCGGCTTTCAAACATCACTGTGTGATGGAGTAAAGGGGAGAGGAGGCAGGGAATCAAGACTGGAGCCTGGGGGTCTGGCTCTCCAGCACCCCTGTGGGGAGAGGCCCGCCTGGCAGGGGCCCCGCCCTAGGTCGTGCCCAGGTTCCGTGCCTACAGGCCCTGGGGCAGCCAGCTCCAAACCCCGGCAGCTCTGGGCTTAGGTGGCTGGAAGGGTCAAGGCCAGGTGACTTCAGGACATGAAGAGTCCCAACATGACCTGTTTGGGACAGCCTAGCACTGCTCCTGAGTAGGCACGAAGATGACACGGGGCCCAGAGGAGGGTCATCTGCAGAGGCGTGGCCAGTCTGAGGCGGCTGGCAAGGCCCCCGAGCACCCAGTCTGGATCCAGTGGAGAGCTGAGCTGGAAGCAACCAGATCAGGCGAGGTCGTAAGAGCAGGGGATTCTATTTATCTGACTATAAAGTAAGGCTCCCATCAAGGAGCTTAGCTTTTAGTCTCACAGAATAGCGGGCGGTCTGCCTAAGCACACCTTGCTGCTGAAGCCACAGGTGTGGGGCAGAGGGGGAGTACCCTGGGGGGAGCGTCCCAAGCCTAACTTTGACCTCAGACGCGCCGGCTGGGTGGTGGACTGTGGGGCCTTTGTGTGACTGCACCACTTGGTGTCCTGGGACGGACAAGCTTTGGGGGACTCTGCCCATCACAGGGCAGGAGGAAGGAGAGGCTCCTGGGGGTGGGGGGGAGACAGAGCCTCAGAGAGGGGAGGAAACAGAGAGGCCCTGGGGGGTGGGGGGGGCAGCAGAGACTCAGGCAGAGCTTGCTGAGTGGGGAGAGTCTGGTGGACTCCATGCCTTTGAAAATCTCTTCAGAGAAGGGAGGGGAAGAAATCAGGTCTTGGTTTAGGCCTCAGGTGAGGGGACAGGCCAAGAAAAGTTCTGAGCAGATGCTGAGGTGATACCCGTCCCTGCCTGACAAGGGGGGGGTGGTCCCAAGGCAGGGATGGAGCTGTTGGGTCTGTTTTAGCCCCCCACTCTACCCCCATATGCTTTCTGCCCAGCTTTGGGCATCGAACTGTGGCTGCGGTCCCAGGGTCCCCCTTGCACCCCCACAGTACAAGTGGATTTGGCCAATGGGCAGTGCTGGTGGGAAGGGTGGAGTATTCTCCCGCCTCGTCACAGGTGCTGCTCCCACTGGGTGGCCTCATTTGCACTTTCTCCAGCTCTCCACAGGCCGGGGAGACACCATCCCTCCCTGCCACCATGCCCCCCCATGTAGGTCCAGGTGCCAGTCTCTGGGCCTCCATTCCCGCTGCTTCTCTTTCCCTGACCTCCACTGCTCCTGCTCCTTAACCTACATTCAGAGCCTCTCATTGGGACCACCTGGGGGGGGGGTAGAGTCTACGCTGGGGGTCCAGGGCTCCAAAGGACCAGACGGGAGGTGCCGTGTAGAAGCAGGGGCTGCTGGTCACTTCTCAGGGCCCCCTAACAGGTGCCCTGTCAGCCACGGCCTGTGCGTTGGGAGAACTTCTGATTTTTTCCATCTTCTTACAAGAGACTTCCCGTTTTTAAGTGTTATATTAATTTGAAAACAGTTTTAAACCACCAGGAGCCAAAGCCAGTCATTATGAGGAGTTAGGGTGGGCAGCTGGTGCTCTGGGCTCCAGAAGGCAAGAGTTGGGGTTGGGGGAGCTGCACCCCTCCCCTCTTCAGGACACAGGTTTGTGTCCTCTGTAAGCCTGACAAGCTCACCAACCAGGGGCTGAGGTTTTGGAGGGGAGAAGCTGGTATTTCAGACAGGTTTGAACCTGCCCGAAGCCCAGTTAGGTTGCTGCTCTGTCTGGTGGGTCCAAGGCTGGGGGACCGCTACAGAAAATATAAGAATAATGGTACCTGTGGGGTGGGAGGTAGGGAAGGAGCCGGGCCACACCATTCCTGACTGGGGGCGTGGAGCCAGGTTGAAAAGGGCCCGGACCTCTGTGGGCACAAGAGCTCCGACCCCAGCCTCGCCCCTGGGGGTGGATGCAGACAGGTTTTGGGGAGGACTGCAGGTGGACCCTGAGTCCAGCGACCTCACCTTCTCACAGCTCCTATAGCCACCTATTGTTTGTACCTCCCTCTGCTTGGTAGACCCTTCTGTGCTCAGAGGCTGGCCCTCTTCGTGGTACTGATTTCAAGTCCTTCCACGCAAGGGCTCCAATGCAAGGATTGCAATGCATTCATTCAGCTGCCCTGGCCCCCCGCACCTTCAGTCCTCATCGTCATCCATTCTGGATAAATCCCCTACCTTTAGCAGCGCTGGTCCTACAGGCACTAGTGGTCCCACAAAGCAGTGCCCGTGAGCAGTGGACACCCGGCCCACCTGCTACAGTCCCTCTTGTCCATCACCTGCAAGGGAGCGCCCCTACCCTCGTCTGGTGTCATGGTACGCCAGCTGGATGGATAGCCTCCGCGAGGCTCCTCCATAGATCATGGCCTGTCTCCACCGACTCCGGACTTAGAGAGGGTCCCAAGGTTGGGGTGGGATGAACTCCGGTCTGGCACTCAGTAGTCATTCCCGAATCTTGGTTGAATTAGGAATCCCTACTGGGCTTGGGGAGGGAGTAGGCTCGCAGGTGAGAGGGATGTCACCGGTGACTCCAGGGAGAGGGCGGGGTTGGGGTGTCCAGGGGCTGGGGTCGAGGTCTCAGAGTTGGGGCTCACGGGGTGTCCGGGGGTGGGGTCTGGGCCTCGGATCTGGGCAGCGGGCGCTGAGGTTCCCAGGACAGGGGGCCCTATCTCCGGTCGGGGCAAATGGCGCTGGGGTGTCTAGGGGTGGGATGGGGTCTCCGGGCAGGAGTCGCTGGAGTTCCCAGGGGTGGGGCTGGGGTCTCCAGGGATTGGGTCGGGGTCGCGGGATGAGGGCACCGGGATCCCCAGGGGTGGAGCCGGGCTCCAAGGCCCAGAGCGCCCTCCCGCGCACGAGCGGCACCTCCTCTCCCTCCACGCACGCCCCCTCCGGGAGCCGCGCTCGACCCCGCGTGACCGGAAGTGGCCCCCCGTGGGCGCGGGCGGGGCGGGGCCCGGCGGCAGCACTTCCGGTGCCCACGCGCCGCCGCCGCGCAGCTCCGGGGCCGTCACTTTGTGTAGCGCTGGGCGCGCAGGCCCGGCCCGGCCCCGGCGTCCGGCGGCGGCTCGGCCGGCCCGGCGCGCGCGCGGTGAGTGGGCGGCGGCGCGGGCGGCAGGTGCGGGGGCCGGGCGCGAGGGCCGGGCCGGGGGGTCGGGCCGCCCCTCCACGCCGGCGCTGGGAGGCCGCGGGGCCGACGGGGCCCTGGCCTGGGCCTGGCGGGGCCGGAGCGGCGCGCCGGCCGGGCTCTCGGAGGCCGCGCCCACGCCCGGCGCCGCCCGCCGACCCCCGCCCGGCCCCGCGCGATGGGGGCGGGCTCCGACCCCCGGGGCGGGCAGAGGCCGGCGGCGCGGAGCAGGCGGGGCTGGGGAGGACACGCGCGGACTCCTCGGGAGGTGCCCGCCGCCGGCTAGGCCCGAGGGGCGGGGGTTGGGCCGTGGCCGCCCCCGGGGACACACCCATCCAGGAGGGGCTGTCACCGCCAGGGCCTCTGCGGGAGACCCGAGCCCGATAAGCCCCCTGGAGGGATGGAAGTGGCTTGGCCAGGCGCCCCGGGAGCTTGCTTAGTGACCTTGGGGGCCTCGTCTGGGTCCTCCCTCTCTGCAAATGGAGGCTCCGGTGGGCTGCTGTGCCGTCTTCTGCTGCTGGTCGTCCGGTAGGGGAACTCATCCCTGGGGTTGGACAGGGTCTGGGCCGCCCCATGTGGCGGCAGAGGTGGGAGAGGGGCTGGCCTTTGATAGAGGACTAGGTGGGTAGGGAGAAGGGGAGGTGTGCAGAGGGTTTAGGCCCCTAGCTGCACCTGTGCGGAGAGATCTTGATACTTGGTTTGGTTCAACAAGTGTCGGCAGGTCTGGGGAGCTGGCCAGCATAGTGAAGGGCTGGCCCGGGGGAGCTGGGGGAGTAGCCCCATGGATACACCTGCACCAGGAGCAAATCCTGGAGAGTAGGGGAGCCTGGGCCATGGACACACAGTGAGGATCCTAGTTGTCAAGGAAGGAAGGCTTCTTGAAGGAGGCAAAAACCTGGAAAGCCTTGAATAACAGGAGTGTGGTCAGTAAGGCCACCTAGAGGGAAGGAAGGGGCCTAGATATATATGTACCCACACGTTTCTTCCTTTCTAGGTAGGCTTCTTGGATTTGGGACTTTTGTGGAGAGTTCTAACAGTTTCCAAACTTTGCTGCCGCTTTCTGTTCTCATAGAGGGTGTTTTGTCATCCTCAGTTCTGAGTGTCGGCAGTGCTGTGTCCTAGGGTGCAGGGCCCCAAGGGAGGTAAGGGTCTGGGATGCCCTGGGGGCTTATGTTGATGAGGCTGCTTACCTGACCCTCTGTGGCTTCTGACCTGGGATCGGATGCCAGGAAGCGGGCAGAGTGAGTTTCAGTGGGCTGGCAGGCTGGGAAGAGGAGAGAGGAGAGCGTGTGGGTCTGGGGGAGTGTGCCCAGCACCTAGCTGCCTGGTGAGGCAGAAGGAACCTGGTGCCTGAGTGACTGAAGTCTGTTTTCCGGAATGATTCTGTTCTGGATTCTGTGTTGGGGTATGTGGGGTGTCTGTTTGTGCTAGGCTGTGATTCCATCTGCAGAATGACTGCTGACCTCCAGTGCTGCTGAGCCTTTCCCTTCTCTGGTCATCAGCAGGTGCATTTTGGAGGAAAAGGGACTTCAGGTGACAGCCTCTTTGAAGGCAGAGACTCCATAGTGCTTCTGGGATGGGTTCCATTTTGAAGGACCCCAAAGAGTGGTCAGTCTGTTGTGGAACGTGGCAGTGGGGCCAGAATACCGAGGGTTTTGTTTTTTGTTTTTGTTTTTAGTGAGCTCTGTGCGCAACGTAGGGCTTGCACTCAGAACCCCGAGATCGAGAGTCGCATGCTCTACTGACTGAGCCAGCCAGGTGCTCCTGAGTTTTTAAAATCTCATGTTATCATGTTGATTACAGACTTTAGAGCCGTTTCCTTAATAAATATTTGAGTGCTCGCTCTGTGCCTGGCACGGGGTGGGGTGGGGGGAGTGTTCAGAGATGAGCAGAGGGAACTTCGCCTTCCTGCAGTGGACTGTGTGCTTGGGGAGACAGGCACTGAGCAGACAGTTCTGTAAATATATAAAAGTGAGGCGCCGTGAGGGCAGAGTTCAGAGAACTGTGTAAAAGGGGACCCAGGAGGCTACTTCCAGAGGATCAGTGAAGAAGAGGGGAAGTGAGAGCCGGGGAAAGGGAATGGCATGTGCAAAGGTCCGGAGGTGGGACCAGCATGGGGCCACTGTATTCCAAAGCCTTGGGGTTTTCTTCTTTTGTGAGTGTGTCCTCGGGTACAGCAGACTGGCCTGTGGGAGTCTGCTCTGGATGGTCGCCAGGCAGAAGACAGCTCTGCTGGGCTTGGTGTGGTGTCTGAGTTCAGTGTGGATTTGTAGCCCGAGGCCTGGGTGAGAAAAGCCCTCCTGTGGGCCTGAGGTGGGTGGTGGTTGGGAAACCTTTGCTGAGCACACTCTCAGTGCCCTGAGTGCTGAGGAGGGCTGTGCCCTCCTGGAAGTGGCTGGCGTTACCCACGGCACACGTTTCTACACCTGGGCACCCTCACGTGCCCAAAGAACCATGGAGACCGAGGAGGTTGGTTTGGGGGAGCGTCTGGAGGCTGGGGTGGCCTGTAGAGGCATAGCTCTTCACCTGTGACCTTGGATTCAGTGTCTGTGAATCCGCAATCTAGTCAGCTAGAGGGGAGCGTGAGGGGCAGGACAGAGGTGGCCTCTGGGTGCCCACACATCCCAGCCCCTGGACCCGGGCCTTGGTCTCTGGAAGGCTCTCATGGGTGCACCGAGGCACCTGCTCTGAAAGTGTGGGCGTGTAAAGCCTCGGCAGCTCCGAGTGGTGCCGAGAACCGGTGCGTGCTGCCTCGTTAGTAGAAAAGCGAGGGGTTGTGGAATGAGAGCTCGTCACTGAGCAGTTTCCCTGTGGATACCTGGTGTTCTGAGCCGCTCTCGTGACCCTGCACGTCTCCATGTGGGGCGCCCCTGTCCCGTTGGAGGAGTTCCGCGGCAGATGCTGTCCACTGCTGGAGCCCGATGAGCTGCGCTGGGCCCACCTGCCCCACATGGCCCGATGTTGCAGGATCCTTCTGGTGGTCGTGCCGTCATCCCAGGGTGCTGGGGTTGCTGTGTTTGCAGTGGGCTCAGATCACTTCGGGAGTGGCCCACTTTAGGTCTGAAACGCTGACGGGGCTGGGGGGTAGGCTCCTCAAGTTTTCACTCAAGAAGGAACCCCAGAAACCGACCTGTCAAAACTGTGACTCTGTCCTGCCCTTGGATCTCCACAGGCTGGTGGGGGGTGTGCACCTGGGAGGGAGGCGCGGTCCCGCCCCCACCCCCACCCCCACCCCCGAGCCCTCGGGTCTGGGCCGTGCCGCCGCGTGGCTCTGTCTCCGGAGCACCTGGGCTGAGGCAGCTGTGACACTGGTGTGAGTGGCACCCTGGAAGCCACTGGGCCTTTGACAGTTCCCTCCTGGGATTCTCTGATCCTTAAACTTGAAGAGCCGTTAAAGGGCATTTTAGGTTGTATCTGCTGGTCCGGCGATGAAGCAAGTCTCCACGAGCTGCTGAACTTTTCCCGAATGCCCTGGATGGAGTGAGGGGCCAGGGAGACGCAGGGGGCAGTGCAGACCCACGACGTCTTGTGTCGCTGCCTCTGGCAAATAGGAGCCCGACCGGCCTGCCTTCCAGGCGGTGGCGAATGAGCCCGCCTGTCTTACCTGTCACCCCTGCCCGAGCCCGGGCCTTTCCTCCCGCACCCCTGCTGGCACAGTGTCGGTGTGCAGAGGTGGGTCCCCCGGATGGAGGTGGGCTGTTGCTCACAGGCCGCACTCGCCCCTTGCAGCCAGATGTGGGCCACCCTCGGCCGTGTGGCCTGGACCCCCTGCTTCTCACAGGCCCTGAGGATGAAGACCTAGGCTAAATCCCTGATTTACTCCTAGACTGCACAGCAGTTCGTGCCCTGCACAGAATTGCTGGCAAGAAGGAGCTGAGGCTGCATAATGGGGTCACAGAGAGGGGCTCTGTGGTTAGTCTTTCTGGGCACAGAGTGTCCCAGTTGTGCCTCATGAGAGCACGGGAAGAGCCTCGGTCCTTCCTCCTCTGGTGCGTCACTATCTAGTGGGGGAGATAAGTCCTGCCTCCCGGGGGACGGAGGGAGGCCCGAGGAGCAGCGCGTGGGAGCGAGCGGGGGGTGGGGGCGGCTCATCCCCGCTGCCCGTCTGTGTTTCAGGCCGAGCTGAGGCTTTCCTCCGGAGAAGATGGCAGCTCTTCGTACGACCCCGGACTCACCAGCCACGCAGCTGGCGAAGGCGGAGGATGGGTTGGGATGTGGTCCTGCTCAGGAGGAAGAAGAGGAAGAAGAAAAGGGGGAAGAGGTGGAGCTGGAGGAGGAGGAGGAGCTCCTAGCGGAGGACGGGGAGGACCAGGCGGTGGTGGAGGAGGAAGAGGAGGAGGGGGGGCAGGCAGGGCACGTGGAGCAGGTGGAGGTGGAGGTGGAGGCGGACGAGGACGAGGTGGTGGCAGAGGAGCAGAGTCCCACGTTGGGGACCCAGGGACGCCTTCGCCGTGCCGGTGATGCCAAGTCCCCAGTTCTTCAGGAAAAGGGTAAGAAAAAGGAGCTGGCTTTGGGGGGAGGAGGTGAGGGAGCTTGGGAGGGCAGGTCGGGAGAGCTCTTTGGCCCGATAGGGTGGAGCTGGAGCGTCAGGACCCAGGCTTTGGAACGGAGGAGCGGGGGCTCCCGACCTACTTGCTGTCTGGGCAGGGGTGGCCATGAGGCCTGTTGGCGAGGGAGGGTCCCTAAGAGATCCTCCCCTCAGCCTTGCAGGCCAGCCGGGCTCCAGCCACACCTAGGGATGAGGACCTGGATGAGGATGAGGAGGACGAGGACGAGGAGGACGAGGACGAGGAAGATGATGACGATTCCCTGACAGCTGGGTCTCAGGTGAGCCGCTCTCTCACTTGGAGCTCAGTTAACCAGGCAGGCTTTCCTGAGGGGGAAGCCTGGCACCTGCTGTCCTGGAGAGCCCTGTTGGCAAGGCAGGGGCGCCGTGGTCATCAGGGCGAGCTCAGGCTGTGAGCAGGGACGGGGCAGCAGGACGCGGCTGGGGGTCTCTACCCACAAAGCCATGGGATATGGTTCCACTTCCCGGGGGCCCGAGACTTCCCAGGCCATTGGGATGTCCTGAGTGTGTTGAGTGCCACTTACTCAGCTGCTCTGTGCATAGTTATTTCAGGGGACTGGCTCTGTCCCAGGATCGGGCTGTGGTCCCTCACCTGGAGTGCCGCTCGCCTGGCCGGGCTCTGGCTTCCTGCCGAGCCCAGGCAGATTAGTCGATGCCACATAGTCACCCGGGCGTGGGCCTTCTCATTGCTGATGCGACTACTGGCTTAGGTTGGACGACGACATAGGAGGGAGGATACCGCCTCTTAGCACGGCCGTGGACTTGAGCTGCATTGTCTCCTGGCCTCAGTGTGAGAGTCTTGGCTCTGCCCCACACAAGCTGAGCGCTCACCCTGTCTGAGCCTGGGTTCCTCACCTCTGAATGGACGTGGGGTCCTTGCCTTCCAGGGTGCAGCCAGGCTCAGAAGCCCTCGGTGCCACTGGGGCTTTGGGCTGTTGGGCTGTGTCCCCGTGAGCTCCATGTTGCAGGTCCACGGGCAGCTCTTCCTGAAGTAATTTTCTGTCGCTCTCTTTCTAGGGGCTCCCCTGCCTCTCTCCTAGGGCAGCTTAAGGCAGTGGCCAGGGCTCTTTGTTTTCCAGGGGCTGGTCACCTTTGAAGACGTGGCTGTGTATTTCTCGCTGGAGGAGTGGGAGAGGCTGGACGCAGGCGAGCGGGACCTTTACAAGGATGTCATGCAGGAGAACTATGGGATCCTGGTGTCCTTGGGTAAGCAGGGGGCCTTCCGTCCCCAAGAGGCATTCCTACGTGATGACTGCCAACAGCTTAGCTGTTTGAGAGAGTGGCTTCTGAAACCCCAGGGTCTAGGAGAAGGGGGTCCTGGATCCAGCCCACCTCTTGGGGGTTCTTAGGGACCACTCTGGCTTCTGGATGGGGCTGTGTTCTGGGGTCTTCACTGTGGTCCAGCCGTGCCGTGAGCCAGGTGGATGTGTTCTGGGAGCCACCGGTCCAGCTGTGGTCTCTGTTCTGTATACTCCCCAGGGGCCTCCAGGGGGGAGGAGTCAGGTGATAGAAGAGAGGGGTGAGGAAGGTGTGGGGGGGCCCTGCAGAAGAGCTGGGGGGTATCAAGGCAAAGTTCTAGAGAAGTGAAGGTGGGCTTTCCCAGAGTGGAGGCTGGGAGGCGGGAGAGCTGGTCCTGGGAAGGAGGGAGAAGAGCGGCGAGAGAGTGAGGAGGGCTTGGGGTGTTGGGATGGCACCACGTGGGGTGCGGGCGGGCCTGGCCAGAGCGGCCCTGCAGCTGCTGGCTGTCCTTCTCCTGGCCAGGATACCCAATCCCCAAGCCGGATCTGATCTTCCGGCTGGAACAAGGGGAGGAGCCCTGGGTCCCAGATAGCCCCCGTCCTGAGGAAGGAGACATTGTCACTGGCGTCTACACAGGTGAGTATGAGATGGACTCTCGTGCGGTTTCTGCCTCTGTAGCTCCTCAGAGCCCTGCCGACTTTGGCCTTCACCTTAGCTCTCTGCTGCAGCCCTGGTGCTGGCGGTCTGGGCCGTGGACGGGCGCGTGGAGACAGGGAGGCCGTCGTGCGCCAGTCTCTGCCTTTGTGGGTTGGCTTCTCTTGATTCCAGCCTGTGGTCGTCCAAGGCTGGGGAGTCCTTACAGAACCTCGAGCTTCCTCTTAGGAGCCCTTCACACTGTCCCTGTCCCTGCCTTGGAGCGTCTCTTTGGGTTTTGGAGTTGTTTTGGTAAGCGGGGGCCAGTTGTTAAGTCTTTGGCGCAGAGGGACGGGAATGGGCACGCTCGGTCCTGGCCGTGCCAGAGCCCTTCTGGGTCCCAGACTGGAGCCGGCTCTTTGCCTTCTGCACCCACTTGGCCATCTCTGAACGAAGGGTCTGGGGGGCCGGCCACAGGCCTGGGCGGGCAGCCACGCACCTTCCCGGGAGGCGGTTTGGGAGGGATGCGTACGGAAAGTGTTCAGGGTGGCAAATTTCTCCGGGGACTGAGGCGACTCTGGCTCTGTTCCTCTAACCCCCTGAGCTTTGCTTGCTTTACTCACACGGGGAATAAAGAAATTCGAACCGAATCCATAATTTCCAGGCTGAGGACGCGGGACTGTCGGTTCTGTGGGGGTGCTTCAGGAGGTGTGTGTTAGGCTTGGTGTTTCAGGGCTCCCTGGGGGCCCTTGCATGGCGGGTGTACCGGCCTTGGGTTGGAGTGATGTCACCTTAGTGAGGGGCGCCGGATGGCTCATGCCAGTCACGTGCCTGGATAGACTCAGAGCCTCTCCTGAACGTGTTTTCAAATAAAAACAGAGAAACACAGACAATGCTACGCCTACACGTGTACTCTTCAAAGCATTTTCCCATTTACTTTGTATCCTCACGGCACCCCCGTGACATGGCAGGGCAGAGGAGAGCAGCCTCCCTTGCAGATGAGGAAATCGGCTTCTAAAGTGGTGGTTAAGAGCCCGGGCCCCGCTGTCCATGGTGTTGCAGAATGGCCTTCCTGCCCCAGCTGTCCACCCTCTCCGGGACCCTGTCTGGGAGCCGTTCCTGGGCTGCAGACTGGGGAGGGCTTTAGTCAGTGAGACCATGGCAGCTGCTTACAGGATGAGGCTTGGATGTGGGTGATGTTTCTCAGGGGGCCTTAGTGGGGGGTTGGCCCTATTCAGAATAGTCACCTGCAATTAAAGGGGCCACAGACCTCCGTCGGCCTGTCTCTTATCATGTGGTCTAGATGTGGCCCCATTGTCTACGCTTCTTGGAGGGTCCTGGGGTGCAGACTTCCGCAGGTTTCAGCCTGGGTGGTCCCCACAATGTGACCTGTGACCCTGGGTGAGTTTGGCAGCTCCCTGAGGAGGACGGCTAGCCAGGCCACTGCCCCTCTGTCCTCCCCAGTGGCTGGTTGTTGTGTCAGGTAGGGCCGGTGAGCCCAGTGTGCTCCCCTATCCCACCCCTCCTGTCTGGGGAGCCCGAGGTAGGGGCAGGACCGGGCATAGTCTTAGACGTGGCCTTGTGCCCGGGAGGGGATACGGTAGCCAGGGCTGGGGTCAGCTTGGGTGCACTAAATCCACCTAAGGTCCTTCTTAACTAGAACTGTAGTCTGTTTGCTAGACGGCCTCCTTCCCTTTTGTCCCTGTACTCATTTCTGAGCACCTGAGTCCGTTGAGAATTGAGGATTGCTGGGTCTGGGCGGGACAGATGCCGACTGTTCTGAACCCAGCAGAGTTTCTGGATTTCTAGATTGGACTCTGGCAAAACACAAGTGTATTCCTCTCTTGTGCTGCTTGAAAAATTGGGCCAAGAGGTCTGGCACATTGTCCGCCTCCCCCGACTCAGGCACCCCGTGACCTGTCCAGTGCTGACTTGGCGCGTCCTGCTCTGGCTCCCCACCCCGTGGCCACCACCTCCAGCTCCCGGGTGCTGGCTGTCCTCGCCTCTTCTGACCCCACCCCTTTCCCGCACCTGTCTCCTCACCCGGCTTAGATAGCAGCATCTCTCCCTCCTTCGTGATTGCCCCGTGTAGTCGCCTGCCAGACCCCTGCCCCTGGCAGCAGCCCGTTCCCTGCCCACACGTGCACTGGAGCAGGGATCGTGGCTGGAATACGGCATACCTGTGGGCTGACCACAGGCCTCCTGAGGACGCCGCCACCACCTTGGCCTGCTGGGCTGGCCTTGTGTCCTTGCTAGGCTGGCTTCTCTGCTCTCTGAGATACGGACCCTCTTGGCCTCAGGACTCCACGTGCCTCGATTTCTCAGCTGCTTTCCCGGCTGCTTCTCCGCCTGCCCTCGCTTGTTTACGAGACCAGGACGGTCCTGCGTCCTCTTCTGTCCTCTCTAGGTGACTGGTGACTGGGACCAGAGCCTCCGGTACCATTTCTATCTCTGCTGCCCATTCTCAGCTGCTTTCTCCAGCCCTGACCTTGTCTGCTTGACATCTCCACTCAGTTATCTGATGGGCGTCCCGCAGTGAATCCCCCCAGCCCCCAGCGTGAAGTGGCCCCGCTTGTCCCCCGCAGGCCCCCCTTGCAGCGTCCTGGGCACCTGAGTGGGCCTGGCTGCCTGCCTGAGTGGTCCTTGTCCCTCTGCCTTCCTTGCACTACCCCATCCCACGCTTCTATGAGGCCATCAGGCACAGGTGTTCCTGAGCTGGCCGTCTGCCTTACTCTCTGGAAGTTTCCCCATGCGCTTGGAATAGCATCTGGGCTCTCTGCTGTGGCCTTGAGACCTGCCGCCCTGCCAGACTCACTTCACACACCCTTGGGTCTTCAGGCTCAGCTCCACAGCCGGCCTTTCTCTTCAGGCTCTCGCCTGCCTCAGGGCCTTTGTGCCTACTGTTTCCCCTGCCCAGAGTGCCCTTTGTGTGGCTGGCTCAGCTCTTAGGTCCCTACTAAGTCGCGTGTTCTCTGACCACATAGACTTCAGGAGCACTCCCTCCTGCCTTCCTCCAGGATGTTTCCTGCACGTACAGCAGACAGTGCTGTCTGAAACGGTCCTGGCTGGATGTTTGCTTCCTCATTTCCTGCCTGCTGCCTCCGGCAGACTCCATAAGAGCTGGCACTGTGTATTGTCCACCCCTGTGCTGTCTCCACGGTACCTGGCGCGGGCCTGGCACCCAGTGGGGCTGGCTGCTGGTCCTGCCCCTCACGTGAAAGTGAAGGACAGACGAGGAGTACAGAACACAGGGTTAAACCTGCCTGCAGGTGATGCAGGAGAGGATAGAACATTTAAAGGCAGTAAGAGGTAAAACACTAAGGTGGGCGAATCCCACGGTGGGTGAGCGCGGGGAGTGGTTCTGGAGAGGAGGAACTCAGAGCGGCTGTGGAGCGGAGGCACAGGCTGGGCGCCAGCCTGCAGGTGGTGTCTACTTCACACAGCCCGTGAGCGCCTGTCTGCCCTTGGGAGAACTGGGGTGGGGGGGTGTCAGACCTCAGCACGGGCTTTCCCTTTGTCACACCCCCGAGGGGACCTGGGATATCACTGAATCCCCCTTTGTGGTCTGAGCCAGGGAGAAGGCACGGAGGTGCCGTCTTGCCTCAGACCCCGGGGTTCGGTGTCGGCAGAAGGGGAAGGAGCCGGGAAACATTCCAAGTGAGGAGGGGCCCGGCCTCGAGCTCTTGCTAATAACTGGTCCTTGGTATTACAGTTCATGGTACAAATGAGGAGGCTGAGGCCAGCGATGGGGGGCGGGCTCTGCCCTCACGGGAGGACAGTTCGAAGCACAGAAACCTGGCCCTGTCGGGAGCTGTCACACTGGAGTCCAGCCCTGATTACCAAATCCCTGCTCAATGGGGAGGAAAGGCAGCTGGCCGGCAGCCCTGGAGGAAGGAGCCGTACGCAGCTTTGAGCACACCAGCCCCTGTCCATGTCCTCCTTTGGTAACTGTCCCCAGGTGGGGGCCTCTCCCCAAGGCCACCTCGAGGCTCCGGGTCTGGAGGAAGAGGCAGGAGCAGGTGTGGACTTTACTTAGGGGTTGCAGCAGAGAGGTTTTTAGTCAGAGCAGACCCACAGTTGACTCACTGTTGGGCCTGAGGGCAGGCCTCTGGGTCCCTGGACAGGGGCAGAGGCTGCCTGAGGGTGGGAGTCCTAGTAAACGGTGGCACCGTTCTCCGGGCGTTGTGTGTCGGTCATGCGGAGCAGCTCAGGGGTACAGGTGCACCAGGTGTGTGGCCCAGGGGCCCTCCCCTTCCCCAAGGCCCTCCGATGAGCGCCCGGGTAGGGCACTTACTAGAAGTACCTCGGGGGCTGTGCTGAGGCTGCCACTGGTCAGCCCCTGGGATTGTCACTGGGCCTCTGAGGGCTGGTTCCAGCCTAGCTAATCACCCAGGGTCACACTCCTTAGGAGCAATGTCTCTGGGGATGGAACACCGGCTCCCACTCAGGGTCCTCCCCTCTACCCTCTCCCTGTGGATTCTGGAAGAAGCAACTGTGTTTGACCCCATAGGCCACTGTTGCAAAATGTCCCGTCACCCTCTTTGTCAGAGCAAAACCTCTCTGTCCTGGCTCTCGTGTCACAAGTAGACCTGGTAAGTGCTCACTTGGATCCCAGGTTCCCCCCTGGAAACCCTGTCCCCATTGCAGCCCGGAGTGACCCTTACATGGGACACCCCCACTCCAGGGCCCAACCTCCAGACCTTGGCCCACTTTGGTGACAGGAGGCAAGGGAACAGAGCCCAGCCTAGGGCAGGCTGCTCTTTGTCCTGTGGCCCCGTGCCTTCCAGAGGTCCTGTCTTGCGGTGCAGCCAGCTCTGACTGCTAGGGACGTGGCTGCCCTTACCGTCCTTCCCTTGGTGTTAGTGGTGCTCTCCATGACCTGGCTGTGTGTTAAGTGTCGTCTTGTTCTCGGATAAATGGCTGTGCTCGTTCCAGGGCTAGTGACCCGGTCCCCCAGGTCCCTCTTATGATCACTCTCTCTGTAGAGCCTTGTTCAGAGGCTCGAGGTAGGGGCAGGGCAAGGGTTCACCCCCCGCCCCGGGGTGCATGGGGGAAACTTTCTGCTGCTCCTGGACCCCAAGGAGGAGGTGTGGTGGGTGAGTCACTGGGACCTGGCCCACCCCTTCCAGTACTGAGTGGCCGAGGTCGCCTGTTGGTGAGCCCTCATTTGGCCTGAGTGGCTGTTTTGGAGCCAGCAAGTGCTGCCCCTAGGCTAGGTCCTGGGGTGCACAGTCACCCCACTAAGACATTGCACTTGTTCCTCAGCTTGAATTCCCCCTGCCTTAGGGAGTCTCATTCAAACTACTCACGACCCTCACCAGAGTCTTGAGTTAAAATTCTTTTTGAGACTCACGGAAAGAATTCCAGTGGATCTATCCGCTCAACTGCCTGACCCTCCCACCGACAATCCCATCTCGTGAGGGCACTGCAGTCTCGGCAGTGAGGAGCATGCCCCCTGTGCTGTTGAGGTCGCTGCCACTCCACAGCACCCACTCATGCCCTGGGTGGCACCTGCAGGCAAACTGAGCTTAGTTCAGGGAACTTCTGTCTCTTGCTTAAAGCTTATTTTTACTACAACGGTATATTATTAACTGTAGAAAATTTAAAGGATTGCAATTATGAAAAAATAAAATAACCCATCTCTGTATCCCTTTACATGATGTGTGGTTTTTTTTCACAGCTGAAATCATGCCTGCGTCTGGCTTTATTTCACTCTGCGCTGTGCTGGGTTTGCCCATGTGACCATATCACCATACACGTAGAGTGCCGTACAGAAATACGGGACGAGGGCTGAGCCGGGCGTGGGCAGCCCTGCCGGGCCCGGACCTTCCCTTGGGGGCAGGACTCGGCAATCAGACTCATCCAGCCAGGTGATGCCTGGCACTGGCCACAGTTTTGGTGGCGGACCCAGGTGGGGTAGAAGGGATTCCCACCCTCGGAGCCCGAGCCTTCCAGACGTTAGGGTTCTGAAGTGGGCTACAGCAATGGTGTGCGCCCACTGTGGACACACGTGGGGCAAAGTGTTCACGAGAAAGTAGGCACACAGGTACTTTGGAACACCTGGGGCCACCGTGGGTCAGGCTTTTCCCTTCTGTTCCTTGGGATTCAGTGCCTGCTCCGTAAATAGTAGTTCCCTCCTGGGTGTATCATAATGGCAGCTATATCAGGACTCCATTATATAAAGTAGAAAACCCTGCAGGCCCGAGTCCATATCCATGACCTGCACTGAAGGGAGAGGTCGGGGTGCGGTTTGCTGGGGGAGGTACAGAACTGCAGGACCTTGGAGAGGGGGCTGTCTTTGGCCTTCTGTGATAAGGTGCTTGCAGTCCCCCCAGTCTTAGCCACCTGGGGACTGTTTCCCAGATGCACACTCAGAAAAAGCCCAGCTTTGCACACTCAGAAAAAGCCCAGCTTTGGGGTGGCTTAGCAGGGGAGCGTGGGCTATACCTGAATAGTTGCTGGTGGCTGTTAGGATGAGTGCAGAGAGCTGGGGCCCAGTGGCCCCTCTGGGTCCCCTCCACTTAAGGTAGCTTTTCTGGTTCTGCTCTTGAGTATGGGAGGGAGACCCATGGCTGCTGGCCAGACTGAGGCTGGTGAAGAATTCAGAGGTGAAGGGCTGCCCAGCAAAGCTTAGGTGCTTTGGAGGGCAGGTCCTCAGCGGCAGGGGCCCGGGGCTGTGCTGGCACCACAGTTTTGCTGGCCTTGGGCCAAGCAGGGGTGGGGGGTGGAATTCTCTGGAACACAAGGGGCTTTGAGGAAAACAGCTTGGGAATCTTTTTCTGAGCACAAGACCCCTGTCCCCTGTAATATTCTCACAGGAGCCTGCAGGCAAGGTCACCAACTTTGTAGAGCATCCCTGTTCCTCAGCAAGTGGCAGTAATTAGTTGATGCCGTTTGAGGACAGTCCAAGAAGTGAAGGAATCTCGGCTTCCCTAGGAGGGACACCCACGGGGGAGGCGGTGGCTTCACTGAAACGGAGGTGCCCTGTCCCAGACGGGGGATGGTCCCGCCCAAGCTGCGATTTCTCAGGGGGAGGAGCCTGCAAGGAGCTGCCTCTCACCTCTTTCTTCTGGCCTGCCTTTGTCACCTTCAGGGGCCTGGTTCTGGACCGACGATATAGAGGACCACGAGGAGGAGGAGGACGAGGACTTCCTGGCGGAGGTGGCCGAGGAGGAGAACGAGCCCCCGGGGCTCTGGTCAGCAGCTTATGGCGTGGGGGACGTGCCTGGGACATGGGGCCCCGATGACTCGGATTCGGCGCAGACTCCGGAGGGTTGGGGTCCCGACCCCGGGGGCCTCGGGGTTCTGGCCGAGGGGTCCGAGGCGAAGCCTTTCCTGCCGGGCCGGGAGCCTGGCGCGAACCTGCTGGCACCCTGGGCGTTCCCTGCCACCGTGGCTGCTCCGGCAGGGCGGCCCGAGACCACGTGCGACGTGTGCGGCAAAGTGTTCCCGCACCGGTCCCGGCTGGCCAAGCACCAGCGCTACCACGCGGCCGTCAAGCCCTTCGGCTGCGACGAGTGCGGCAAGGGCTTCGTGTACCGCTCGCACCTGGCCATCCACCAGCGCACGCACACCGGAGAGAAGCCCTTCCCGTGCCCGGACTGCGGCAAGCGCTTCGTCTACAAGTCGCACCTGGTCACGCACCGGCGCATCCACACGGGCGAGCGGCCCTACCGCTGCGCCTTCTGCGGTGCGGGCTTCGGGCGCCGCTCCTACCTGGTCACGCACCAGCGCACGCACACCGGAGAGCGGCCCTACCCGTGCCCGCACTGCGGCCGCAGCTTCAGCCAGAGCTCGGCGCTTGCGCGGCACCAGGCGGTGCACACGGCCGACCGGCCGCACTGCTGCCCCGACTGCGGCCAGGCCTTCCGCCTGCGCGCCGACTTCCAGCGCCACCGGCGCGGCGGCGGTTGCACGGAGCCCGGCGGCGAGGGCCCTCGGCGGGAGGCCTGCGACGCGGTCCCTGCGGCGGGGCCCGAGGAGGCCGAGGCCGGGCCTGAGGGGCCGGAGGAGGCCGAGGCCGGCGAAGCGGACGGAGAGGCCGAGGTGGAGGCGAGAGAGGAGGCGGCGGCGGTGGGGCCCACCCCCGGGAGCAAGGAGGACCCCGAGCCGGACAGGCGGTTCCTCGAGGTGGGCAACGGCCTGGGGGAGGGCGAAGGCCCTTCCTCGCACCCCCTCGGCTTCCACTTTCCCGTGCACCCTAAGTCCTGGCTCCACCCGGACGGCTTCCCGATCCTGGGCCTCCCGGACTTCGGGGACCGGCTGCCGGCAGACGGGCGTCCCCTGCCGGGACCCCTGGGGGGCCGGCTCGCCCTGGTGGAGGGCGCGGGGCTGGCCTGCGACCCCTTCGGCGGCAGCGGACCGGGGGGCGGCGGCGGCGGCGGCGGCGGCGGGCTCCGCGCGTTCGCGCCGGCCGTCGGGGGGCTGCTGGCCGAGCCTGCGCCCGCGGCGCTGGCCGAGGAGGAGAGCCCGTGGATCTGCTCCGACTGCGGCAAGACGTTCGGGCGCCGGGCGGCGCTGGCCAAGCACCAGCGCTACCACGCGGGCGAGCGGCCGCACCGCTGCGCGGACTGCGGCAAGAGCTTCGTGTACGGCTCGCACCTGGCGCGCCACCGCCGCACGCACACGGGCGAGCGGCCCTTCCCGTGCCCCGAGTGCGGCGCGCGCTTCGCCCGCGGCTCGCACCTGGCGGCGCACGTGCGCGGCCACACGGGCGAGAAGCCTTTCGTGTGCGGCGTGTGCGGCGCGGGCTTCAGCCGGCGCGCGCACCTGACGGCGCACGGGCGCGCGCACACGGGCGAGCGGCCCTACGCGTGCGGCGAGTGCGGCCGCCGCTTCGGGCAGAGCGCGGCGCTGACGCGGCACCAGTGGGCGCACGCCGAGGAGAAGCCGCACCGCTGCCCCGACTGCGGCAAGGGCTTCGGCCACAGCTCAGACTTCAAGCGGCACCGACGCACGCACACGGGCGAGAAGCCCTTCCGCTGCACGGACTGCGGCCGCGGCTTCGCGCAGCGCTCCAACCTGGCCAAGCACCGGCGCGGCCACACGGGCGAGCGGCCCTTCCCGTGCCCCGAGTGCGGCAAGCGCTTCTCGCAGCGCTCGGTGCTCGTCACGCACCAGCGCACGCACACGGGCGAGCGGCCGTACGCCTGCGCCAACTGCGGCCGCCGCTTCTCGCAGAGCTCGCACCTGCTCACCCACATGAAGACGCACCGCAGCGCGGCCGGCGCCCCCGGCTCGGCGGCCGCGCCCCCCGCGTCCAAGGCCGAGGCGCCCGCCAAGGGGCCGCCGGGCGCGGGCAGCGGGCCCGGGGAGCGCGGCAGCACCCTGCTGGAGTTCGCGGGCGGAACGAGCTTCGGCTCCGAGCCCGCGGCCGCCTTCGCGGGGCCCTCGGGCGCCTACGAGGAGAGCATCCTGTGATGGCCCGAGGCTGACGGAGGCGCAGCCCGCTGGGCCGCCGGCCCCTTGCTCCTCTGTCCTTGGGGTGCTGAGGGCCCCAGTCCTGGTGCGGTGCCTTCCCCTCAGCCCCCGGCGCACCGCCCCGCCCGCCCCCGCCCGGCCTCGGGCGCCCCTCCTGCCCCGCCCCGGGGAAACCGGGCCGCCAAGCCCGTCCGGCCGTACAGGGGGCGCGCGGGGAGAGGAGAGCCGCGCGCGCGGAGGAGGCGAGGGCAGGGGGCGGCCACCCCGACCAAGACTGCGGCATCCCTGGGTCTGTGCTGTGAAGCCAAGCGGTAGGGATGGCGGGCGATGTTATTTATTTCACTCGGATTCCAATTTGGGTGGCCTGGGGTACCCGCGGCCGACGAGTTTGTGAGCGGGTTGTACAGCGAGGGCGGGGATGCCCTAGCGTCAAGGGGAGGGGAGGGTGGTCGAGGGCAGAGCATCCCGCTCCTCCTCCCGTGGGTTCGGCTGACGACTTCTTCCATTCCTCAGTGAGAGACTTCAGGGACCTTCTGGTCATTTGAGTGTGTCCGGGAAGTTTTAGGGACTGCGCGTGGCTAAGGGGAAGCCTTAGGGTTTCCAGAGGACGATGTTCCTCCCTACCCCGGGGGGACAGACATGCAGCTAGGAGAGCTTTTATTCTGTCTACTGTGGATATTTATTTCCATCTCTTGTGTGGCCTGAAGAATCTGGGAGGAGAAAACGGCAGAAACCAAATTTGTGGCCCCAGGCTGGTGGGTTGCAGGTGTTTGCAGGGTCCTGAGGGAGTTTGAAGCCTTATTCTGGGGAGAGTCACCCACTCTCCCCACCCCACTGGAGCACCCGGATCAGCCAGGCACTCGTGTTGCCGGGTGGGTTTCGGTCTCAGCCTCGTCTTCGAGCCCTTCGGTACTCTCACCCCCGACAGCCAGAGGCGGCACACTCAGAGATCCTTGGGGGCCTCTTGCCCGCTGCTGAGCCAAGGCCCCAGCCTTCAGCTGCCTGGGCTGTCCCCTCCCCTGGGGCAGGTGGACACACAAGGCCCTGCCCTCTGAGCCCAATGCTTCTTTAGATTTAATAACCAACTGTAAAGCAGCAGGTCGGCAGCAGGATCGTTTCTCACAACCCTACGGGCTTGGGGCCCTGTGATGTCTGCAGGTCCCTTTAACTCTGCTTCTGTCACTATTCTGTACTAGAAGCAAGTAGTGTTTCCGTTTAGAATCCCATTTCACAGGATGGACAGTCTGCACAGTGGCAGTCCACCTCTGGGGGTGCGGACTTGAGCCTGTGGCTCAGTGACAAGCCAGGCACCCAGCTATGCAAGGCCCGCACCTGGTGGGCACCCCACCCTCCGGGTTGGGCCATTGGGAGCCACTGGGCAGGCAGCTGAAGTGTGGCTCACGTGAGAGCCCTCTCTTCCCTCATGCCTTTTGGGCCAATGTGAGTGGGGCCAGAAAACAGACTTTGAAACAACTGCATTCCCTTTTAGACCTAGTTCCTTCTGTTTTAGTGTAGGCAATGGCCTTGGGGCCTGAGAGCCAGCAGCCGGGCTCTCCAGCGCTGGGGGCGGGGTAGGAAGCGCAGTAGTTGGTGGGGGGGGGCGGGGGCGTGGACGGTGGTGGTAAGAATTCGCCTGGCTGGATGAGGTGACGGGGTGGGGTGGGCGACGAGGAGGACAGGGGTCCCGGGAGGCGTCCGCAGTACTGGGCGATGCTTTCCTGCCCTCAGTTTCTTTGCTCTCCCTGTGGGCCGGGAACGTCGGGGGCCAAGGGCAAGGCGGACTAGCCCTGCACGGCCGGGGTCCGGCTCCGTGCTCCTCCCTCCGTGCACAGCCCTCAGAGTACGACCTGACCTTCGGTGCCCCTCCTGGGCCCCAGCTGCTGCTGCCTGGCCGCGGAGCCATCGGCAGGAGGACCTAGCTTTAATAAAGAGTGGAGAAATGAGCTTTCTGACTGCATTCCGTGTTGTTGCCGCTCGGCTCCTCCGTGCCCTCAGGGAGGCTCTCTGTGAGGGCTCAGGCCTTGTTTTTGCAAAAAAGAAAAAGAAGAAAAAAGGGTTTTTGTTGTTGTTGTTGTTGTTTGTTTTTTTAAGGAGTTTCTCCTTTCAGAAACTAAAATTGGCCTCCGAGGAGTCAGCCCACGATGAGCTTTGGCCTGCAACCTGTGTCCACCACGTCTCTCTGGGAGTCCCCAGCCACACTGCCACATGCTCTTTGTAATACACCCATCCTGGAACCTTACTGTGTTTGGGATTGTTTGCTCCAGCTTTCCCGCGGTCAAAGGAGAGGGGCCAGGTCCCCTTCCTGGGGGTCCAGACACCTGCCGAGTCCCAGACATTTCCTCAGAGGCCCCAGCGCTTCGTGGGCTTATCCGGGCTTACCTGCTCTGTGCCGGGGAGAAGCGCACATCCCAGGACCCCAAACACCTTCCTTTGAGCTGATTTACTGACTATCTGCTCACCACATGATGTCCCCCCAACCAGATCTGACCTCCCACCCTTTCCCCAAGCATTTGGAAAATACAAACTATGAAGTAAATTCTCTTCCAAATGTGATTTCGAAGCATCAGAACCGAGCCCAATATTTCAGTTAAAAAAAAAAAAAGGCTTTGAGAGGCAAATGGAGGTTAAGACCTAGTTAAAAATTGATAGCCTTGAGGATCTTGAAGTCTATTCAGAAAAGGTAAATTCTTCCCTGATAGGGCTTACAGACGTCCAGCCAAATTCTTTTTTATTTGGGGGATGGGGGGGGGGCAATCCTGATGGTCATAGAAAAAAAAACCCTTCTGGTGTTGAGAGGACTTCTAAATTAATGGAGTCCCTAATCAATTCCCCAAGTATCAGTTTATCAGCTTCGATCATTGCCAAGGAGTGGAAGCCCCCGTGAGTTGTGACCCATGAAAGGAGGTACTCTGAGAGTTTTGAGGCTCTGAGCATCCCTCTGGCCTCCACCCACCTTTGTCATTTTCCTGTTTGTCTACTGCTTGTATTTCCCCAACCTCCTCCCTGTCTCCTGACCCTTACACTTGATCTCTTCAGACACTTCCTTCTAACTTTTTTTCTTTCTCTAATTGGCTACATATGGAATAAAGTATTTTGAGATTTTTTGGTTATATTTATTAAATAAAGCTTTATGATCCTTGTTCATTATTTAATTTTTTTCCTGATGATAAAGCACATGCTAGTTGTCAAAACTCCCAACAGTAGAAAAGTGTGTTATGTGCATACTTCTCATCTCCTAAAGCGTCACACTGCATCCAGCCATCAGGCACCACAGTTGATGCAGGAGGGCGTGGGGGCACATTTCTTCCACGTACACAGAGATGTTTCACAGCTGGGGATTGCTTTGTGTGCCCCTTGCAACTTTCTCTTTTCATTTAACAACGTACCAGGACATTTCTTTCCTACTGGACAGACCTACCTTACTCATTTTAAATGCTCCGTCATAGCATTTCACTTAATGGGTGTACCATAGTTTATGTACCTATATCTCCAACAATGGGTATTCGGTTGTCTCCAGCTTCTCCTGATTACAAACAATGCTGCAATGTAGGTTCTCGTACATATTTCCGTGCAGTTCTGTAGATGTTCAATTGTCTGTTTGAGAAAAAGTACCAGAGGTGATGTTGCTAGGTCAACAAAAGGCATGTATGTTTAAAATTCTGCATATAGCTAAATTGCCACCAAGAAAGGCTAAGCAGTCCCATGGTATATTCTTCTCCCAGTGCAGTGAGAAAGTGCTGCTGGTTCATGGCCTCACCAACACGGGGCATCCATAATCATTTTCATCTTTGTTCCAAATTTTACAGAGGTGAGTGGCTTGCATTTTTCTATTTCTTTTAAACATGTGAATAGGTTATTAAAAGAAACAACTCATGGCCTTTGCTAAGGTATTTCTGGGCCTGTGGCTATAAACTATCCCCACTCACCCCAAGTTGACGGCCTCCCTATTTTCTGGTATGACAAGATATCTCAGGTTTGCCTTCCAATTTTCCTATCCCAACCCTGTAATCAACCAATTCTCCAAGGAGCCAGGATTCCTTTAGTGTGAAATGATATTTAGGGACCACAATTTGGTGCTGGGGTGCTCAATGCTACTAGGCTGATTTTTTTCCTCTAAGGAAAAAAAAAAAATTTCCAGCTTAGAATTCTGTATCCAGCCATGGTATTCCAGTGATGAGGACAAATGATATTTTTAGATATGCAAGAATTCAGAAAATCGGCCGTCTTCTGACCACTCTTAGGAGGCGTGTCACAGAATGAAAGAGTCAACCAAGAAAGAGGAAGGTTTGGGATGCAGGAAACAGTGGAGCCAGTCCAGGAGAAGGAGCTGTCAGGGACAACAGCTATGCATCGGTCCAATTTGAGCGTGAGGATGGACGGCTTCAGGAAGTAGGTCTCTGTGAAATGGGGGAGACCAGCAGAGTCGGGAATATGCCCGAGAAGTTGCACATGGAAGAGCACAGCTGTGGGTGAAAATCAGGCCAGAAGGGAAGAAGGGTCCTCGGCTGGAAAAGCCAGCATGGAGCATCACAGGCCATGAAGTAAACTCTGCAGGCAAGATTTGCGGCGGGGAGGAACCAGGGTCTTGTTTCCACCTGGAGACACACGCTGAATGCTGATGCTACATCTTCCCATAACTGGCAGCCGCAGAGGCCGCTGTGAGGCTCCGTGCAATGTTTGCTTTGTAATTTGTTTTTCAGCTTTGAAGTTATGTCTTTATTTATACCCGACTACCCCGGACATACATATTTAGGTTCTTGTCATATTGTTCCGTAAGCTTAATTTGTGTCATGCTTTGATTGGTAAATTTGTCTACTTTTTCTTGGCATTAGATTTCTTCATATTTTGGTAACTTACTTTGCAGGCAGTCTCATCTTGAGGAGGAGGGTTTTTATTTGTTGGTTTCTTTGGCCAGTGTTTGAGTTCCAGTCTCTCTCTCTCTCTCTCTCTCTCTCTCTCTCTCTCTCTCTCTCCTTGTCCAGGAGTCTACCATTTGTTGGTTATCTCCATGGTAACCAAGAAATGTGCCAACAGTGCCCTGAGCTACTGCGCCATGATGATACCAGGCATGCCGCAGACCCAGGAAAGGAGGCACACGCAGCTGGGCTGGACTCCCGGTCAGGAAGCTGGCTCTCAGTCCTCTTCGCCCACCTCCCTAGGCCCTCAGCTCCCTGTAACCCACAGTCCCCAGCAGCAGGTGGGCAGCCCCGGTTCCCAGCTCTGTTTCACCCAGTGAACCTGCCTGGGGTCCCTTTCTCATAAGGGCTTTCCCCCAGAGCTGAGCCTCCAATGCCTCCTGCTCACTCCCAAACCCATGAGTCCATGAGGCCTTTTCTCTCACCACGCACACTGTTTCTGCTCATTTTTTGGTTCAAAGAGATGTCTGCCCCGCTTTCTGAGCCTGGCTCTGTCTTTTTCATTACCTGTTGACAAATTTTATCTTCCGTCGTTATGTGACCAAAACAAGGAGTGGGGTGAATGCAAATTTGCTGTGCTGTCTCACCCCGATCGATAACACTTTTATTACTTCCCCTTAACTTTATTCCCTTTATCCTCCCTCGTTGTCCACTCTGTATCCATTCTTTCCTTCCTTTGCTCTAAAAGAACCTCTACACAGCTGGGCGAGCCAACGTGCCCCAATGACACTTCCCAGCCTCCTCTGTATACAGAAGTGGCCAGTTAAAAGGTAAGGAAAAGATAATTACGTGGGGCTTCCAGGAAAGTTCTTTAAAAGGGCCTGACTCAGCCGGAAGGCGTGCCTTTTTGCCCTTTGATTCTCCTTTTCTTGTACCTGAAATGCCGATGTGATGGGTAGAGCTCAGCTGTCATCTTGAGACAATGAAGTCACTTTGAGGGTGGCAGCCACATGCTGAGAATGGCTGAGCAGAAAAGCAGCAAGTACCTGGGGTCTCCAAGAGGGAGATCAAGGTGGGCTCGGCAGTGGAGACACAGCCAAGGTTCTGCCCCAGGAACTTTCCAGTTGGGATGACCAGCAGCTACAGCTGCTAGAGTAATTTCTCAATAGACCCTCTGTATTCGCATTATTCCCTGAAGATTCAAAGTTCCAGGTGGGAGGAAGTATGTGATTGGCTGAGCTTGGGTCAGGGGCGTTTTCCAGCTGCCAGGAGGTTGAGAATCCCTGGCCCCTTTGGCATCTATAGTGGGACATAGGCACTGCCTCCTACTGAGACCCACACAAAGGATTCCTCCCCGGAGAGTCCAAAAACGATGGGTAACATCCGCTGTGCCCCTGCAGTAACTGATTCACCAGGACGTCTTTGGCCAGGATCCCTCCCCTTGACCAGGTGAGCTGTGGCTCTTTTCTACTCACTACCAGGGTGGATGCAAATGAGAACACAGGGATGGGCTCCCCTCTTGGCAGGCATCCTGCCTTTCCAGGCTTTTCTTAACTCTCCGTTGTCTGGTCTCTCTCATGCAAATCCTGGGGAAGCTCTTTTCTTGGATCCTGGCTCACGGCACTCTGGGCTTTATCTCCGTCTCATCTTGCCATCTGTCCCTAGCTCCCATCCCAAACCTAGCCCTTTACAATAGCCAATGCACACAGGCCCGGCCGTGGTGTTCATTCAAGGACTTCCTTTCCAAATGGTCAGCCCATTCTTAGAAGGTCTGGGCCAGGTGTCACCCACTTAGTCAGGTGACAACAGTCCTAGCAGTGGCCATGCCTTCCTGAATCACTGTGCCAAGATGCTGATCCTCGTGTCCTGTCCCCTTTAGGTTCTTTCCAGGTAGAGATGGCAACATGAAGGACAGGTGACAAAAATGTGAATTTGCTTTATTTCCACTTTTTTTTTTTTTAATGTTTATTTATTTTGAGAGACAGAGCATAAGCTGGGGAGGAGCAGAGAGAGGAGAGAGAGGATGCCAAGCAGACTCTGAGCTGTCAGCACAGAGCCCAACATGGGGCTGGATCCCACAAACTGAGATCACGACCCGAGCCGAAATCAAGAGTTGGAAGCTTAACCGACTGAGCCACCCAGGTGCCTCTATTTCCAAGTGTTATGCTCATTTATGGATCTGGTGCTGGGCATTGGATGGCCTACAAAAAAAAAACCAAAAAAACAAAAAACAAAACCAAACAAACAAAAGAGACTCACAGTGCTTTTGCTGGCACAATACGCAAAGCATCAGGAAGATGTGCCCTCTTCTCCTCCGTCTGCCAAATCTTACCCAAGTGCATCTAACTGGAGGGCCTAATTTGATTCCAGAACCCTAGAAGCAAGGAAGCCTGGGGAATGCAGGAGTCAGCGTTCCAGCCCCAGCAGGCACACTTAGAAGGAAATGAGAAGGGGTACCCATGCCCACCCACCATATCCTTAACCCCTGCCATCAACAGGGAACCCCACAGGAAGCCACTTGCACACACCAAGATTTGTGGGTTGTCACCGCCTGGTCCCAAGGTTGTAATGTGTCAGCCAGGGACAGATGACAGATGAAGCTACCCACCAAGTTCAGCAAACACCGTGACTTCCATACACAGAAGGTGGTAACTAGACGGTTCTGGACGGTTTTTGCGGGTCATGTCAGGAGACTGCGGGTGCATCATTCCTGTATCTGACTTAGAGTGCCATCGGAGCATTAAGGAACCTTGGTGAACGGGGTCAGAACACATCTGTCCTTCTCCTGCTGGATGTTACTAACTACTTCACCCACAGAGGCCGTTCCTAATGATCTGGGATCCTCGCCGTAGAATCACAGGCACTTTTTTTTTTTTTAAATTGAGGTGAAATGTATGTCACATAAAAGTAACCATTTTGAAGTGTACAGATCCGTGGCACTTAGTACATTTCCAGTGTTGTACAACCAGCACCTCTGTCTAGTTCCCAAACATTTTGGTGTCTCCACAAACAGTCACTCCTGAAGCTCCCTCCCCTGAGCCCCATCCAAGGCTCTTGAGTTACTTATACACAGCAGTTTTCCGTTTTTGGCTTAAGCTCTCTTGGATTGGATTTCTGCACTTGTACCGGAAAGAGTCCTAAAATGGCAAAGCTCCAGCATAACCATCTGCTTGTCAGACAGGTCTTCTGCTCCCCTTACCTAATGTAGGTTTCCCTGTTCCACCCGCTTAAGGCAACGCCCAGTTCTCACTTTCAAGGTTCTTAGCACAAATTACAGGATTACTTGTGTTCCTGGTTTAACGACGGTCTCCTCCGTGGGCCACTACCATCCAACAAGGTGGGGACAGCTTATTTTGTTCTCTTCCTCTGACTAGCACAGTGCCTGTAAAAAGAATTCGTGCAATAAACGTGCCTGGGGGAAAGCGAAGGGGGGGGAAAGGCGACATCTAGACATAAAGACACCAGGTCTGGAGTGGTCCCTAGCTAGTGACGATTCGCTATTGAGTTGGGGAGCCCCTCTGCCCCCCTTATCTTCCAAAGCCTGGTTCCTCCTCAGCCCCAAAGAAGCAACTACAGACTGCCTTTTTGGAAACAGCTGCTGAGAAAAGGCAAAACAAAAGGGTGAGGAGGATACTAAAATACCGTTGATACAAATGCTTTTATCTGTTTGAAAACTTAATGCATATTATACAAATTCAAACATATCACAAGGCTTTAGATTAGAGGGGGGGAGGGGGAAAGGTTGATTCTTTTTCTCACACCTACTAGGAGTCACACCCACTTGCTGTTCCCTTCGTGAAAGGCACCTGCTGTTACTAATCTCTTGTGTCCCAGAGAAACTATATACATATTCAAATGCATATATATCCCTACCTTCTTTTTAAACAAATGCTGGAATAACAAACAGGATACTTTTACCCTCTTAACCTTGTATCCTGAAGTCACTTTCTAATCAGTACAAGGGGATCTACCTCTTCATTTTAATGCCAAATAGTTGCATTGTATGAATGCTACATTTATTCACTCACCTCCCCTTGAATGGACATTTTAGATGCTCCCTCTTTTTTGCTACTACAACCAATGCAGGAAGGCATATATGCCCTTTGCACACGCCTGCTAGTATGATTAGTATGATAAATTCCTAGAATGGAATTTCTCTGTCAAAGGGTACATTGATTTTGAGTTTTGCAGAAGTCCTTATAACATTGGACCTCTGGTCAACAACACGGGCCCCTTTTTCCCAACACAATCGTCAACAGTATGTGTTAATCAAACCTCTTGATCTTTGGCAACCCGAAGGGTAAAACGGAATGCCCTTGTCTTAACTAAAAATTTTCAAAGAACCCGTGCAGAGAATATACTATAAAATGAACAATCATGAATCTTTCATCCATATCCAGACTTGGTGTTTTTCTTTATCGCTTCAAGAATTTTCATTTTGTTAGAAATAAATGTTACAGGTGCAGTAGAGCTCATCTATGTATTCCTGTGTACTTTCATTCTCTTTCTTCCCCCCGTGGAAGTGACTGTCATTAATTTGATGTTCACTGCTCCCATGCGTTAGAGTTATGCTGCATATTTATGTCTCAAAAACAATATTTTTGAATGTTTTAAAGCTGTATCTATTAGTCATCAAATTCTGTGCATACATAACTGTGTTTAAATTGTATATATCACTATACATAATATACCCCTATGAGTAAATATTATGTATTACAGTCATATATAATTAAACTGTGTACAGTATTCATCAAATTTATATATTGCAATTGATACAGAAAGAACATTAGATAAAGTTCAACTAGAATCAGAAGGGGGCTGTCTTAACCTTGTAAGGGTTATATAGCAAAAATCTATACAAACATTATATTTAATGAAAAAAACATTAGATAGATTTCTTTTAAAATTAGAAACATATGTGCTCACTATCCTTCTACCATTTAGCATAATACTGGAGTTTCCATGCAAGGAAAGAGGGGGTGTAAGAATTACAATGGGATAAATTAAAAATGTTCTAATTCTCAGATAACATAACCATATACCTAGAAAAACATCAGAATCCATTGCTCACAGACTAGAACTTATAGAAAAGTTCATATAAGATCAACCTACAAATATCAACGGTGTTTCTCTACCAGCAATCTAAATAATGGTTGTATCATGCTTTTGGAGGGGACGACTTAATACTACAAAGATTTTCTCCTCCAAATTAATCCATAAATAAGGCAATTTCAATAAAAATTTCAGTTGGGCTTTTTGAGGGCCTTGACAAATTTCTGTGGAAGAAGAAGAGTAAAGAGAGGTTCACTTACCCTACCAATGACAAGAAAGCACAAATTGTTTGGTAGATGAGGTTAGAGAAGCTGGGTGATAATACTGGATCCCTACTTCACATCAGATAAAGAGGTGGATACCTGATGCATTGAAGACCTAAAGACAAAGGTAAAACCACAATATCAGCAGAAGGAAATTTAGGTGAAATCTTTGGGACCTCAGGGTAGGAAAGGACTCAACAAAGCTCCAATATCATAGCCATGAGGCAAATAATTGATGAATTTGATCACTTCAAAATTTATAAATTTTGCACTATGCAGGACTCCAGAGATAAATAAATAGATATCAGAGGAGGGAAATATTTGAAATGTCTAAAATTGACGAGGGACTATCATCTAAAATACTTGATGAACTCCTACAAATAATAAAAAAAAAAGATAGCAACTTAATGGGAAAGTGGGAACTTTTAAGTTTATCCTGCTCAGAACCTATTTTGTGAACTGGTGTATGAACATATTTCCTAAGTCTGGGAATTCTTAGACAGCAATTTCTAATATTGCCTTTCTATCAGTCTCTCTATTTTCTTCTTCCAAATTCCTATTTGACTACTGGACTAAAACTGTATTTTGATCCACACCTCTCTCAACATACCAGAATTAGCTCAAAGGAGATAACAGACCCAAATGTAAAACCATGAAGCTTTTGAGAAAACACAGGGGAAATTTTATAAATGTTTCGTTAGGCAAAGAATTTTTTTGAGATACAACAAGAACCATAAAAGAAAAGAAACCCCTATAAATAGACTTTATTAAAATCAAGAATTTCAAAAGACATTGTAAAGACAATGAAAAGACTGAAAGAAAATAATACAAATCACATACCTGATAAAGGGGTTGTATCCAGAAATACATTAAAAACTCTGAAAGTTCAATAGTAAGAAAACAAAGAACCCCGTTGTTTTTGGGTGTGTGTGTTTGAATGGGCAAAATAGTTGGACATCACTAAAGTAGATATATGGGTGGGAACTGAGCACAAGAAAAGAAACTCAGCACCATCAATCTTAAGAAAATACAAATTAAAGCCATGATAGGATACTACTACACAATACACACCTATTTTAAATGACTGTAAATATCTAAACCATACCAAGTGTTGGCAAGCACAGGAAACTACTTAAACTCCCATTTACTGATGGTGGGAATGGAAAATAGTCAACCAGTTTGAAGTTTCTTAAAATGTTACATATATATCTACCCTAGACTCAGCTATTCAACTCCTAGGTATTTACCTAAGAGGAATGAACCTACCTAAATGTCCAGTAATAGGTGAATGGGTAAACATAATGGGAGCCCGCGTCGGGCTCTGTGCTGACTGCTCAGAGCCTGGAGCCTGTTTCCGATTCTGTGTCTCCCTCTCTCTCTGCCCCTCCCCCGTTCATGCTCTGTCTCTCTCTGTCCCAAAAAAATAAATAAACGTTGAAAAAAAAAATTTTTTAAAAAATGCAAGTAGTCAAAAAATCCACTTGATAGCCAAACCAATTCTAATTTCAGGTGTTGACTACTGATGCTTGCATGATAATTTTCTAAATTCTCTAAAATTCTTATTTTGTGATGGTTTAGATCTTTTGGAGAATCCTGGGAGAGTTTCCCAGGTGTGTGTATGAGAAAGAACCAGGCGTCCTTCTGGTGGAGACGATATTACTGTTTCACATTAATAATTGAGAACTTACATTTCCTAAGCCGAGCTCCGTAAACCAAATTTCTGCAACCCCAAAGAAAACTTCCCGCGGACTAATACGGTTTTCTCATAGGGACTTTGGTGGGATGAATGACGTTCTCTAATTGGTTGAAGCTTTTACCCGCTACGCCCCCTGGTGCTTCCGGGATTGGCTGGCGCAGGGGGCTGCTCCCTCAGGATTGGCTAAAGCTGGCTTTCCACGCTCCCTACTCTCTCGCGATTGGCTGAAACTCGCTTTCCGCGTCTCATGATGCTCCCTTGGGATGGGCTAAGTCAGTGACATTCTTCCCGCCTTCACCTGGCTGCCCTCCTGTTTCCTTCCTCTTTGTGCTCACGATGCAGCCCCTGGGGGTGTGTGGAGTGGGATGGATGCTTTTCTTCTGGTTCTGAATTTCTGCCCTTTATAGGGTCCTCAGGACTCCCCCGGGAAGGGCCCCTCACAATTACCGAACCTTTGGGCCGAGACCCAGCTTATTCCATGAATGTGGAGAAGCAGCTTTATCAGGATGGAGGGAGAGAAGGGTCCCTGGGAGTGATCCCAGTGGATTTCCTCCTGGGGTGCCCGCATTTTCCTCTCCTCCTTGAAGATGAGAGAGGGCGAGGGATGCAAATGCAACTGTCTCTAACAGTTTCTGTTCTCATGGCTTAGGTGGAAGAGGAGGGAAGAAAGAAGACGTCACCACTGATGGGCTGTTTCCTTGCCTGACTCAGTTGGCGTGTCCATTCTGGATGGCTGCCTTTCCTCATGGCCTCTTGGATGGCTCTCCCATAAGGTTTGGTGGCAGCACGGGGGAACAAATACTTTTGTGAGTGGTGTTAATCTGGCCTTATGGTTAAGAGCTAAGTTTGAGAAAATGGTTGTGGTTCAGATCTCAACTCCAACATGTACTGATTTTATGACCTCTACAGGTGACTTAACCTCGAAAAATTTCAGTTTTTCCACATGTAGAGGGCTGCATAGCTACGTGGTAGGGTTGGTGTTGAGTTACAGGTGGGGAGAGCTTGGTACAATGTCTTAGACTTTGATTCAGTGACAAACGACTGGCCCTAGATTCTGCATAGCGGCACATGACAGGTGTCCATTTCTGTTCTTCATAAGACCTGTGATGTGTGTGGGGATCGGGGAACAGCAGACACCAGGCAGACCGGTCAGGAGGCTCTGCCTTCTTGAACCTGTGCCATCTGGAACACATAGCCTGACAGGTTGCTGCAGAATCTGGATGGAGAGAGTGTGAAGTATCACGGCGTCTGCGTTAGTTCAGGCTGTTGTAACAAATTACTGTAGACTGGATGGCTTAAACATCAAACGTTTATTTCCCACAGTTCTGGAGGCTGGAAGCCTGACATGTGCCAGCACGCTTGGATTCTGGTGAGAGCCCTCTTTTGGGTTGCAAACTGACTTCTGCTATTGTCACAACTAGCTCTCTGATCTCTTCTTTTAAATTTTTTTTAACGTTTATTTATTTTTGAGACAGAGAGAGACAGAGCATGAACGGGGGAGGGTCAGAGAGAGGGAGACACAGAATCTGAAACAGGCTCCAGGCTCTGAGCTGTCAGCACAGAGCCCGACGCGGGGCTCGAACTCACGGACCGCGAGATCATGATCTGAGCCGAAGTCGGCCGCTCAACCCACTGAGCCACCCAGGCGCCCCTCTGATCTCTTCTTATAAGGGCACCAATCCCATTCATGAGGGCTCCGCCCTCACAACCTAATTACCTCTCAAAGGCCCCACCTCCAAATGCCATCATTGGGATTGGGTTTTCAACATGTGAATTTGGGAGGAACACACACATAACATAATAAAGTTATTATTTTCTTACTCTTTGGTTTGTCTATAACCTTCCTTATTTCAAAGAAACTGGGGTGCCCCCCCACCACCATGGTGCATGTAACTACACTCACACAAGATGACAGTATACATTCAGATGGATTCCTTAGAAACACCTAAAAGCTACCAATGCCTAGAACGGCACCCTGTGCATGTACCCTGATCACTGGCTTATTGGGTGAGAGCTCTGCCAGCCACTGCTGAATCAACTCCTTTGGTCCTTACAAGCCTCTGGTAAGAATGATCATCCCCATTTTACAGGTGAGGAAAGTGAGGCACAGAGAGCCACCCTAAGGTCTCAAGGTCTGGTAGGCTGGAGAATCGCGGTTTGGGCCCAGGCACTGAGATTTTGTAGACCTAGCTCCATCCCTCTGCATAACTGCTTCTCAGACACACTCTTAGGACACATTCGTGCAAATACACACAACCATGTTTTTATCTGCAGTCATAGTCCCACCAACACGATGTCATATAGCCAACTCTATTCCTAAACATCAAGGTGGTGTCTTTCTTTTATCTCATGGTGTTAGGAAATTGCAGATCCCAGATTTCCAAGAGTTTGGGGACTTATGCACAGCTGGAATGGTCAAATCATTGGCTTGTGAAATCTCATAGCTGGAAACTCACTGCATGACCCATCCCATTGCTCTTTATGGGCGGAAGCACTGAAGTCTGGGCATTTGAAGGATCTCGATCAAAGTTATCCACAGCTAGGACCAGGCTGTCCCTGCTTGACGTCATCTTTGCAAATGTGAGCTGACCCCCTTTTTGGGCAGGACTACTGTGCAGTGCTGCCTCGTGCCTTACAATCCCACAGATAAGTAATTATCTTTTCCTTGTGGGGGGAGAAAAATGTAGAGAAACCTGAAGTCATATATACTAAGTGGATCTTAGGTCCACTCCTCCAGAGACTTCACTGTTACGAATTAATTGTGCAGACATCCTGACCTTCCCTATGACTTTATATACAAATATAGAGGACACACAGTAGAGTACTGTCATATTTCTATAGGTCTTTTAATCGTGCAGATTTGAGGTAATGGTAATCAAGTACTAATAATCTCATAGTAAGCCCAAATTTTAAAATAATACAGATTTGTTAAATTGTAAATTGAACGTTTACAGGAATTGTAGAATGGTAAAGCTGACATGCTTTGCCGGCATTTCAAGGTAGTGTCCCTTAAATTAATATTCAGATGTTAATTCCATTCTTAGACTCCTGTGAATGAACCATGTCCAGAATGTCTACATTGTTCTATACTGTTTGTGGGTTCGTCTTTGTTTATTTATCTTCAACTTTTTTTAAATTTATTTTTGGGACAGAGAGAGACAGAGCATGAACAGGGGAGGGGCAGAGAGAGAGGGAGACACAGAATCGGAAACAGGCTCCAGGCTCTGAGCCATCAGCCCAGAGCCCGACGCGGGGCTCGAACTCACGGACTGCGAGATCGTGACCTGGCTGAAGTCGGACGCTTTAACCGACTGCGCCACCCAGGCGCCCCGCGTCTTTGTTTATTTAAAAAAACACAGGGGCACCTGGGTGGCTCAGTTGGTTAAGCGTCTGACTTTGGCCCAGGTGATGGTCTCCTGGTTCGTGAGTTCAAGCCCTACATCGGGCTCTCTGCTGTCAGCACAGAGCCTGCTTCAGATCCTCTGTCCTTCTCTCTCTCTCTGCCCCTCCCCTGCACTATCTTGCTCTGTCTCAAAAGTAAACATTAAAAAAAAAAAACCCCACATATTTGTTTATATTCTCTACAGCACATAGGCACATTAAAAAAGGACCCTATCTTCTATCTTGGAATCTATCTATCTATCCATCTATCTATCCATGTATCTATCAGAGAGAGAATGTACGTGCACAGGGGAGAGGGGCAGAGGGGCAGAGGGAGAGAGAGAGAATCTCAAGCAGGCTTCACACTCAGCACAGATCCCACGACCCTGGGATCCTGACCTGAGCTGAAATAAAAAGTTGAACACTCAACCCACTGAGCCACCCAGGCGCCCTGTATCTTCAAGTATCTTTTGATTCCAAAATGGATCACGAACATTGTTACACGTGAGTTATTTACCTTACATTATAGTTTTGAATGGCTACCCCCTTCCCCAATGTATTTTACATATTCATTGATTAGACACTTAAATTGTCTAAATTTATATTGCTTCCATTATTTTTCTAGTGCAACTAAATTGAACAAGATTCATATATATACATCATTGGAGGTTATTTCATTATTATCCAATTGCTTGGCCGGGCAATTGATTGCAAGGACTAATTTCGTTAAGATTTTCATCTGTATTCCCGAATCTCTCCCTTGTTTGGCGGCTTTGAGGCCCCTCACCTCCTGGCAGGAGAGGTCGCGGAGCTGGGGTTTGTGGGGGGAAACATGGGGAACTGGGGGTGACGTGGGGGCGGAATGGGAGTGGGGCGATGTGGGGGAAGGGAAGGATGGGGTGGGAGTTGGGTGACGTGGGGGAGGGGCAGAGCGGGAGTCAGGGTGACGTAGGAGCGGGGTGGGGAGGGAGTCCAGGTGTTGGGGGCGGGGAAAAGGGCGGGCCCGCGCAGGCCACGCCCCCACACGTGGGCGGAGTGTCCCGCGGGGTGGGCGGTGCGCGAGGCCGGGCCGGCGTCGTGCTTAGTGCGCAGGCGCGCGTTTCTCCTCAGCTGAGCGTGCCGGCTGTCCCGGTCCCTACTCGGGTGCGGCGGCGCGAAGGCGGGCGGTGGGTCCGGGAGGTCCGGGAGGTCCGGACCGTGGTCCGCGCGGACGGCCTGAGGCTGCGGCGTGGGGCGTGGGGAGGGAGGCTTCGGGTTCGCTCGGGGCCCGCTCAGGCCGCCCCTCCTCCCCCGCCACCCCGGCGGGGGCCGAGTCGACACCGAATGGGGGCGCCTCTGGAGGGCCCCGAGCGAACGCGCAGGAAGTGCGGCGTTTTGGGGGGAAGCCGCGCTCGCCGCGGGGTCTCCGTCCTCGTAGGCGCCGAGGCGGCTCGACCGCTTCTCGGAGGTAGGACGGGGACCGGGTGTCGCGCGCTGCCCGCCGTGCACTCGTCGGACCCAAATGTATTGTGGTCACACACACACACACACACACCCCGCGGCGGTGTGCATCCCAGGGCTCCTTTCGTGTCTCCCTGGGTCCGTGGAATATGGGTCCCCGGGGAGCCGCGGGGGTCCTGCCCGCCGGGGGCCGAGGGTGCTCCCCAAATCGCTGTCCGGGGGCTGAGGGCGCTTCGCGGCGGCCCGCCTGCCTTTGTCCTCAACCCCCTGCTTTGCGCTCCCTGACAGGCGCTGTGTGTTCTCGGGGAGGCGGGTCCGGGGCCCCTGGTGAAGGTGCCAGCCAGCGGGTGTCTGTCCCCTAGGCTCTGCTGGAACAAAGCAACTTCACGGAGGCAGGAAGGACAGGGCCGCAGGCGCAGGAATCCCGCCGGGAAGAACGCATCAGAGCCCGTCGGAGCCTCAGAAGAGAAAGACGGAAGAAACGCGGAAAAGAAGCAAAGCGGGGCAGGGCTCCGGGGATTTCACCGCATTCAGATGCTGTGAGTCACTTTGCCGGCAGCTGGGGCCAGGTGGTGGCGAGGGACAGACCGTGGGGAGAAGTGTCGCCTGGTTGGCGGGACGCTAGGAGTTCTACAGCCGGGCAGCTTTTCTTTTCAACCGCCCCCCAAACGCTCTCTTGCCTCCCTTCGTTCTCCACCGATTCTTTCCAGAAGCTGGGCAGCTTTCACCGCGTCGGGCCTGTGGAGGTGCGCTCTCGTGTCCCGATCTTACAGGCTCAAGAGTAGTAGTTCAGGGAAGGTTTGCCAGGATTTTTCCTTTCTTTCTATTTTTGTCTCATCTGGCAGAAGTGGGGGAAAGATCCTGACAGAGGAAACGGCTTATTTAGGATTAACAAGAGGGAATAGAAGCCAGAGTCCCTGACTCCAAGCTTGGTGCTGTCCTCACAGTCCCATCAAAGCAAGTTTGCTCCTAAAAGATCCTTTTGAGAAGCATCAGTCCAATTAGAAGAAACACGTTTTTAGAAGACCTGCATTCAACGCACCTGTGCCTTTTTCTAAAGCTTTGAGGATTCTCCTACCCAGGGGGTGAACGTTATCTAGTAAATCAGAGACACAAAACATCCTTTAGGATTTGTTATCCCCTGCAACGTCAGGTTTATTTTTTTTTTATTTTTATTTATTTATTTTTAAACATTTTTCTTAATGTTTATTTTCGAGACAGAGAGCATGAACGGGGGAGGGGCAGAGAGAGAGAGAGAGAGAGAGCGAGACACAGAATCCGAAGCAGGCTCCAGGCTCTGAGCTGTCAGCACAGAACCTGATGTGGGGCTCGAACTCATGAACTGTGAGATCATGACCTGAGCTGAAATCCGACGCTCAACCGACTGAGCCACCCAGGGACCCCAACAACGTCAGGTTTAATGAAGACCTTGTATTTCATTTTTTTGACGTGCCAGAATTTGCTTAACAATAGTTCCGTTTTTAACGTTTCTGTGTTGGGGGGGGGCAGCGTAGTTAAAGCAGTAGGAAACATTGCAGGAGTCACAGAGGGACGGATGTCACCTTCCTTCTCTTCTCCACCATCAGAGGTTACTCAGCCTGTGTGCAGAAGTTTGTACAAGAATCCAGATGCTGCAGGGCCGGCCGGCTCTCATTATCCTGTTCCTCTGTCCTCTTACAGGTACGCCTTCCCAGGTTTTGATGCTCTTCCGAGTACAACGGAAAATGAACAAATCCCGGGTGAGTTCTTTTCTTTATTGTTGATTTCTTTTTCCGGCAGGTTTTGTGGTTTTTGTAAATGTGTTCCCATATTGTTGTAGAAGAGTGGAAATAGAGGCAAGTACTTCAGGGCCAATGAAGAATGAGTGGGTGGCATCTGTCTAGCAGGCAGCGAGCAGTTGGCTGCAGGTCACGGGACTGACCCTACAGTCATCAAAGGTGACCCACACGTTTATCTTTGAGCTTCCTGATCTACACAGGATTTTCAGTGACCACAAAAAGAGACCAGCCAGTTTTTTCCTGGGACAGAGAGACTTAGTGACTCTGCAGTCTGGAAAAAATGTCTTTGAAGTTCTTCAGGTAGTGAAGAACCTTACATTGAGCCCCTGGTTGCCTGTAATCATTTCTCATTGGAAGTGGAGGTCAGAACTCAGGTTTTATCAGGGACTACAGTGGTGTCGGAGTCTGGAGAGCTGTCCGAACGTCCGCTCTGATCTGGGGACAAAACCCGAAGGCTGTCTGGAGGAATGAAAGAAACGGACGACTGGTTCTTTTTTAACTTGTTAAATTGCACAGTTGGACAGCAGATTGTTCAAACTCACAGTCTTTGGCAAATGCTTGTGCACTATCCGTTCACGTTTCTTTTATTTTGGTAAAGTGTATATAACAAAATTCGCCATTTTAACCATTTAACCATAAGCATACAGTTCAGTGGCATTAATTACACTCACAGTGTTGTGAAGCCATCACCATGATTTTCAAAACTTTTTCATCTCCCCAGACACATCTCTGTAATCCTTAAGCAGTAACCCCCGATCTCCCCCCACCCCCCAGCTAGTGGTACCCAAAACTGCTTTGTTTCTATGAATTTCCCTATTCTAGATATTTTATTTAAGTGCAATCACACAGTCTTTATTCTTTTGTGTCTTGCTTCTTTCACTTAAAATGTTTTCAGGGTTCATGCATGCTATAGCCTATATCAGAACTTCCTTTTTAAAAAAATTTTTTTTAATGTTTATTTTTGAGAGAGAGACAGAGCATGAGTGGGGGAGGGAGTTGCAGAGAGAGAGGGAGACACAGAATCCGAAGCAGGCTCCAGGTTCTGAGCTGTCAGCGCAGAGCTGGCCATGGGGCTCGAACTCATGAACCGTGCCAGATCATGACCTGAGCTGAAGTCGAACACTTAACCGACTGAGCCACCCAGGTGCCCCATACTCTGCTCTTACTTGGTAACCATCCTACCTGGGAACCCAGCAGGGCCATCCGGGAGAACTAGGGTGTCCTTTCCCTTCCCTGAATGCTGTCTTGGATCATACAAGGTGGAGTTTTGTTGTTGTTGCTTTAAGGATTTGGTTTTTGTTAGAGCAGCGTTAGGTTTCCACCAAAATTGAGTGGAAGGTACAGAGATTTCTCATGTACTCCTACCCCCCACCCCCAGCCTTCCCCATTATCAACATCCCCCCCCCCTCCCAGAGAGGTGCATTTGTTGTAATTGATGAACCTACATTAATACATCATAATCATCCAAAGTCCATAGATTACCTTAGGGTTCACTCTTGGTGTTCACACTGTGGGTTTTTGACAAATGTGTAACATGTATACCCAATTACGATATCATACAGCGTACCGTTGACCCTTGAGCGACTTGGGGATTAGGTGCACCAATACCTCGTTCAGTCAGAGATTTACACATAGCTTTTAGCTCTCTCCCCCCACAAACTCAACTGTTAATAGACTGGAAGCTTTACTAGTAACATAAACAGTCGATTAACACATATTTTTATGTTACCTGTGTTATATACTATATTCTTACGATATAAATAAGCTAGAGAAAAAGAAACTGTCATTAAAAACTCATAAGGAAGAGAAAACATATTTGTAGTACTGAATTTATTGAAAAACATCAGGGGCACCTGGGTGGCTCACTCACTTAAGCATCCGACTGTTGATTTTGGCTGAGGTCATGATCTCCCGCTTCAAGAGGTTGAGCCCTGCATTGGGCTCTGCACTGACAGCATGAAGCCTGCTTGGGATTCTCTCTCTCTGTATCTCTCTCTGTCCCTCCCCAGCTCATGTTCTCTCTCTCAAAGTAAATAAAAATTTAAAGAAAAAAAAAATCTGAGTATAAGTGGACCCATGCAGTTTAAACCTATGTTCAGAGACCAACTGCATTTTCACTGTGCTTAGAAATCCTCTGTGCTATTCATCCCTCCCTTCTCCCTCCCCCTGGCAACCACTGATATTTTCATTGTCCTCATAGTTTTGCCTTTTCCAGAATGTCATATAGTTGGGATTGTACAGTATGTAGCCTTTTCAGACAGGCTTTTTTTCACTTAGTGGTATGCATTTAAGATTCCTGAAAGGGCACCTGGGTAGCTCAGTCAGTTAAGTGTCTGACTTCAACTCAGATCATGATCTCACTGTGGGTTCGAGCCCCACGTAGGGCTCTGTGCGGACAGCTCAGAGCCTAGAGCCTGCTTTGGATTCTGTGTCTCCCTCTCTCTCTGCCTCTCCCCTGCTCACACCTTGTCTTTCTCTCTCGAAAATAAATAAATAAACATAAAAAAAAAAAGATTCCTGTCTTTTCATAGCTTGATAGCTCATTTCATTTCAGCTCTGAATAATACCCTGCTGTCTGGATGGGCCACAGTGTAGTTAATCCATCACCCACTGAAAGACATCTGGGTTGCTTCCAAGTATTGGCAGTAGTGAACAAAGCTGGAATAAATGTCCACGTGCAGGTTTTTGTGTGGACACAAGTTTTAACTTCATGGAGTGAATATCAAGGAGTGTGATTGCTGGATCATATGGTAAGAGTATGTTTAGTTTCACAAGAAACCCATCAAACTTGTCCACGCTAGCTATACCATTTTGCGTTTCCCACCAGAACTGAATGAAAATTCCTGTTGTTTTCCATCCTGACCAGCATGTGGTGTTATCAATGTTCTGGATCTGGGTCATACTAATAGGTGTGTGGTGGTATTTTAATTTTCATTTCTCTAATGATATATGGAGCACCTTTAAAAAATTTTTTTTTATATTTATTTTTGAGAGAGTGAGACAAAGTGAGACTGGGGGAGGGGCAGAGAGAGAGGGAAACACAGGATTGGAAACAGGCTCCAGGCTCTGAGCTGTTAGCACAGAGCCTGACGCGGGGCTTGAACCCACAGACTGTGAGATCATGACCTGAGCCGAAGTCAGCCGCTCAACCGACTGAGCTACCCAGGCGCCCCAGGAGCACCTTTTTATATGCTTATTTGCTATCTGTATGTCTTTGGTGAGGTGTCCCTGAAGGTCTCGGGTTGTTTGTTTTCTTAGTGTGGAGTTTTTATTTTTTAGGTTTATTTATTTTATTTTAATAATCTCTACACCTGACGTGGGGCTTGAACTCATGACCCTAAGATTAACAGTCATGCTCTTCTGAGTGAGCCAGCCAGGTGCCCCGCTTATTGTTAAGTTTTAAGAGTTCTTCGTATATTTTGGGTAACAGTCCCTTATCAGATATTTTTATTGCAAATATTTTCTTTCAGTCTGTGGCTTGTCTTCTTACTCTCTTGACAATGTCATTCACAGAGTGGAAGTTTTAATTTTAATGAAGTCTGGTTCATCAGTTCTTTGTTTTGTGGATTATGCCTTTGAAGTTGTATATAAAAAGTCATCTCCAAACCCAAAGTCTAGATTTTCTTCTGTTTTGTCTTCTAGGAGTCGTATGGCTTTGTATTTTACATTTAGGTCTGTGACCCATTCTGAGTTAATTTTTGGGAAAGATGTAAGATCTGAATGTAGATTAATTTTTTGGCACGTGGATTTCCAATTATTGCAGGGCTATTTGTTGAAAAGACTGTCTTTGCTCCTTTGTCAAAGATCAGCTGACTGTATTTATGGAGGTCTATTTCTGGGATCTCTGTTTTGTTCCATTGATTTCTTCCACCAGTAGCAGGTGCCTTGATTACTACAGCTTTATATAAGACTTGGGGTGAGGTAGTGTTGGTCTTCCAACTTTGTTCCTTGCTTTCAATATTATATTGGCCACTGTAGGTTTTTGCCTTTATGTATAAACTTTAGAATCTGTTGATATCCACAAAATAACTTGCTGGGATTTTGATTAGGAGGATTAGGATTGATTAGGATTGAAGCTATAGATCAAGTTGGGAAGAACTGATATCTTGACAACATTGAGTCCTCCTGTCCACAAACATGGGCTAACTCTCCACTTATTTAGTTTTGTATTTGTTTCATCAGAGACTTATGATTTTCCTCATACATATTTTGTATATATTTTGTTAGATTTATACCCAAGTACCATTTAAAAAAATTTTTTTAAGTTTATTTTTTTTATGAGAGAGAGAGACAGAACATGAGCAGGGGAGGGGCAGAGAGAGAGAGGGAGACACAGAATTGGAAGCAGGCTCCAGGCTCTGAGCTGTCAGCACAGAGCCTGACGTGGGGCTCAAACCCACGAACTGTGAGATCATGACCTGAGCCGAAGTCGAACCCTTAACCGACTGAGCCACCCAGGTGCCCCCCAAGTATCATTTTTTTCTCGGTGAAAATGTACATGAAATTATGTTTTTAATTTCAAATTCCACCTACTCATTGCTGTTATAAGGGAGAACAGTTGACTGCTGTATATTAACCTTGTATTCTGCAAACTTGCTATAATCACTTAATAGCTTCAGGACTTTTTTTGTTAATTCTTTTGGATTTTCTACATAGATGAACATGCCATCTGTGAACAAAGACACCTTATTTCTTCCTTCCCAATCAGTTCCCAAGCTTCTAGTTCCTCACCATTAAGTATGATGTTAGCTGTAGGTTTTGGTAGGTATTCTTTATCAAGTTGAGGACCTTTCTCTGTATTCCTAGTTTATTTAGAGTTTTTATCGTTTTTCAGATGCTTTGCATCTATGGATGTGGTCATGTGATTTTTCTTCTTTAGTCTGTTGATGAAATGGGTTTACCTTAATTGATTTTAAATATTTAACCAGCCTTGTGTATCTGGGAAAAATACTACTTGGTTGTGATATATAACTCTTTTTATACATTGTTGGACTTGTTTTGCTAATATTTTATTGAGGATTTTGCTTCTACGTTGATGAGAGATATTGGTGTGCAGTTTTCTTGGAATGTCTGTCTTATTTTAATATTAGGGTATTGATGGCCACATAGAATGAAATAGGAACTATTCCACTCTGTTTCTTTTTTCTTTTTTAGAGAGAGAGAAAGAGTGCACATGCATGATGAACCAGCCAGGTGTAGAGGGAGAGGGAGAGAGAGAATCTTAAGCAGACTTCCCCAACTAGCATGGCGCCTGATGCCGGGCTCAATCTCACGACCTGAGACCACGACCTGAGCTGCAATCAAGAGTCAGACACTTAACTGACTGAGCCACCCAGGCGCCCTCTCTGTTTCTATCTTGTAAAGGAGATTGTAGAGAAGTAGTATAATTTCTTCCTTAAGTGTTTGGTAGAATTCACCAGTAAACGCATCTAAGCTTGGTGCTTTCTGTTTTGGGAGATTATTAATTATTGACTCAATTTCTTTGACAGATACAGACTTATTTAGATTGGTGTCTTTCTTCTTGTGTGTTTGGCAGATTGTGTCTTTGAATAACTTCATGCAGTTTTCAAATTTGTGGACAGAGTTATTCATTGTATTCCTCTATTATTATTTTAACATCCCTAGGATCTTTTAATATCCCTAGGATATCACTATATCCTCTCTTTGATTTCACATCTTAGTACTATGTGTCCTCTCTTTTTTTCATAGAAAGCCTAGATAGAGGTTTATTGATTTTTTTTTTTCTTGGATCTTTTCAAAGAATCAGCTTTGGGTTTCACTGACTTTTTTTTTTCCTATTGATTTCAATTTTTCAATTTCTTTTGAAATTTCCATTTGATTTCTACTCTAATTTTTATTATTTCTTTTTCTTCTATTCACTTTCGGTTTGTGGCTCTTTTTCCAGTTTCCTAAGGTGGAATCTTAGGTGATTGATTTTAGATCTTTCTTTTCTAACATATGCACTAAATGCTATACATTTCGCTGTATTGCTCTGGCTGCATTGCACAAATATTTGATAAATTGTGTTTTATTTTTCATTTAGTACAAACTATTTTAAATTTCTTTTGAGATTTCTTCTTTCACCCGTGTGTTATTTAGAAGTGTGTTGTTTAATCTTCATGTATTCTGGAGTTTTTCAGTTATCTTTCTGTTATTGCTGTATAGTTTAATTCCCCTGTGGTCTGAGGGCAGAAATTGTATGACTTCTATTTCCTCTTAATTAATTAAGGTGTGTTTTATGGCCCAGAATGTGGTCTGTCTTGGTGAATGTTCCATGTGAACTGGAGAAGAATGTATTCTGCTTCTGTCGGATGGAGTAGTCTATAGATGTTAGATCCAGTTGACCGATGGTGTTGTTGAGTTCAACTCTCTTACTGATTTTTTGCCTGCTGGATCTATCCATTTCTGGTAGAATAATGTTGAAGTCTCCAGCTATGTAAGGGTGGATTCACCTCTTTCTCCTTGGAGTTCTGTCAGTTTTAACATATTTGGCATTTTGTTGTTAGGCACATACATATTGAGGATTATTATCTTTTCTTGGAGAATTGACCCTTTTATCATCATGAAAGCCTCTCTTTATCCTTGAGAACTTTTATTAAAGTCTGCTGAGCCTGAAAATAATATAGGCCCGCCTGCTTTCTTTTGGTTAGTATTAGCATAGTGTGTCTTTCTCCAGCCATGTACATTTGATGGGGGTTCACTCTTCAATGCAATTTTCCCCAATTTTTTTATTGTGGCATATAAAATTTACCATTCTAATTATTTTTAAGTGGTATTAAATAAATACATTCATAATGTTGTGCAGCCATCTCCACCATCCATCCCCGTAACTCTTTTAACCTTATAAAACTGAAATTCTGTGCCCATTGAACAATAACTGTATTCCTTCCTTCCTCTTGTCTCTGGCAACCACTATTCTCTGTCTATGATATTGACTATTCTGATATCTGATATATTTATATATTCATATCTATGTCTGATATTCCTGTATATTTAGCTCATGTAAATGATGTCATACAGTATCAGTCTTTTTGTGGCTGGCTTATTTCACTTAACATAATGTCTTAAAGGTTCATCTATATTATAGCATGTGTCAGAATATCCTTCCTTTTTAAGGATGAATAATATTTTGTTTATATAACACATTTGCTTATCTGTTCATCTGTTGAGGAATACCTGGGTTGTTTCCACATTATAGCTATTGTGAATAATGCTGCTATATATACAGGTGTACAAACATTTCTTCACAACCCCGCTTTCAGTTCTTTTGGGTCTATATCCAGAAGCAGAATTTCTGGGTCATGCGGTAATTCTGTTTTTAACTTTTTGGCAGAACTGCCACACCCTTCCATAATGGCTGTACTATTTCACATCCCCACCAACTGTGCACAGGGGATGCCCTATCTCTACATCCTCTCCAGCACTTGGGTGTGTGTGTGTGTGTGTGTGTGTGTGTGTGTGTGTGTGTATTATCATAACCTAATGGGTGCAAGGTGGTATTTCATTGTAGTTTTAATTTGCATTTCTGTAATGATTAGTGATGTTGAGCATCTTCTCGTGTTTATTGGCCATTTGTATATCTTCTTTGGAAAATGCTGAAGTCCTTTGCCCATTTTTGAACTGGATGTTTGTGGTTTGTTGTTGTTTTGCTTTAGGAGTTCTCTATGTATTCTGGGTATTAACACCTTATCAGATATATTACTTGCAAATATTTTGGCCCATTCTGTGGGTTGCATTTTACTCTGTTGAGAGTGTCTTTTGATGCACAGACTTTGTAATTTTCAGGAAGTTCAATTTATCTGTTTTTTCTTTTGTTGCCTGCTCTTTTGTTGTGATGTCCTATCCAGAAAATTATAGCCAGGTATAGTGTCATAAAGATTTTGCCTTAAGTTTTTTTCTAAGAGTTTTATAGTTTTAAATCTTACATTTAGGTCTTTGATCCACTTTAATTTTTGTCTGTGGTGTTAAATAGGGTTCCAACTTCATTCTTTTGCATGTGGATACCCAGTATTCCCAGTGCCATTTGTTGAAAAAACTGTCTTTTACCCATTTCATGGTCTTGGCACTTTTACAAAAAACTATCTGACCTTGTATGTGAGGTTTTATTTCTGGGCTCTCTGTTCCATTTGTCTATATGTCTGTCTATTGCCTGTGCCACACTGTTCTGATTTCTGTAGCTTTGTAGTGAGTTTTGCAGTCAGGAAATATGAGTCCTCCAGCTCTTCTTTTTCAAGATTGTTTTGGGTTATTTGGGGTCCCTTGAGATTCCATGGGAATTTTAAAAAGAGTTTTTCTATTTTTGTAAAAAAAAAAATCATTGGGATTTTGATAGGGATTGCGTTGATTCTGTAGATCGCTTTAGGTAGCATCTTGACATCTTTGCAATGTTATGTCCTCCAGTCCATGAGTGTGGGGTGTGTTCCTATCTAGTTATGTCTTTAATTTCTTTAAGCAGTGTTGTGTGGCTTTTATTGTACAAATTTTCACCTCCTTTGTTAATTCCTAGTATTTTATTCTTTTTGATGTTATTGTAAATGGGATTGTTTTTATAACTTCCATTTCAAATTGTTGTTAGTGTATAGAAATGGAACTGTTTTTTTGTGTGTTGACTTTGTATCCTTCCTGCTACTTTGCTGAATTCTTTTATTAGCTCAGTTTTTTTTGTGGACTCTTTAGGGTTTTCTGCATACAAGATCATACTATTTGCAAATAGCTGTAATGTTACTTCTTCCTTTCTGATTTGAATATGTTCTCTCTCTCTCTCTCTCTTTTTTTTTTTTTTTTTTTGCATAATTGCTCTGGTTAGAATTTCCAGTACTATATTGAATAGAAGTGGCGAAAATTGGGCATCCTTGTCTTGTTCCTGGTCTTAGAGGAAAAACTTTCTTTCACCACTGAATGTGATGTTTTCTCTGGGTTTTCCATGTATTACTTTTATTATGTTGAGGTAGGTTCTTACTATTCACAGTTTATTGAGTGTTTTTTCATGAAGAAGGGGTACTGGATTTTGTCAGATGCTTCTCCATCAGTTGAGATTATCGTATGGTTTTTTTTCCTTCAGTCAATGTGTAGTATATGATGTTGATTGATTTTCATATTTTGAACTATCTTCACATTCCAGGAATAAACTACTTGGTTATGGTATGTACTACTTTTAATATACTGCTGAATTTGGTTTGCTAGAATTTTGTTGAGGATTTTGCATCTGTACGTAAAGGATAATGGTCTGTAGTTTTCTTGCAGTGTCTTTTTCTGGCTTTGGTATCATGGTGATGCTGGTCTCACAGAATGAGTTAGGAAGTGTTCAGTCCTCTTCAGTTTTCTGGAAAAGTTTGAGAAGGATTGTAATTTAGCTCTTCTTTGAATTTTTGATAGAATGAAACAGTGAAGCCATGAGGTCCTGGACTTGTATTTGTCCCTATATTCCTCATTTCTGACCCAGTCTCCTTCCTAGTTACAGTTCTGTTCAGATCATCTATTTTCCTCCTGATTTAGTCTTGCTGGGTTTTGTGTTTCTGGTAATCTGTCCATTTCCTCTTGGTTTTCCAGTGTTTTGGCACACTGTAGTTCATAGTAATGTCTTATAAGCCTTTTTATTTCTGCAAAATTGGTAGTAATGTCCTTATTCTTCATTTCTGATTTTAGTAATTTGAGACTTCGCTGTTTTTTCTTAGTCCATCTAGGTAAAAGTTTATTCATTTTGTTTATCTCTTTGAAAAACTGACTTTTATTTTCATTTTATCTGTTGTTTTTCTATTTTGTTTATTTCTGTTCTGATTTTATTATTTCTTTCAGCTGGGTTTTGGTTTAATTTCTTCTTTTCCTGGTACCTTAAGTTTTAAAGTCGGGTTTTTGGAAGTTTTTGATTTGAGATCTGTCTTGTATTTCAGTGTAAACATTGCAGCTGTGACAGTGATTGCTTTCAATCCTTACTGGCTCCTCATTATCTTGAGTGTCCTACCTCCTGCCTATAGAGGGCCTAGGATGCTCCAGTAGGAAGGAACCAGTCAATTGTCTACATTCAACTTTCAGCCAGGGGGAAAAAAAAAAGTTAAATTAAGCCTATCATCATTGCGTGGGTTGACAGGGTGTATATATTATTTATTAATAAATACATTAATTGGAGGTGCTCAAAAATTTATTGCTAGGGTGAGGGTGCAGTATTTTAGAGACACTCAGCTATAGGACTAAGACCCAGACTCACTCTGTAATGTATCCCTGAACACCTTTGTAGATCTTTATCTTCTGAGAGTCCTACACCGCGTTCTCCTGTCACACTTCTGGGTGTTTGTCATGCCTCCTTGGCTCTGCTTGTGTAATGGTGTCACATTAACAAAGATCCCCTGCTAGATGAAGCACAACCTGACAATACACAATAGAACCATATTGTCTACCCTTATTTAACACTAACTGTACATGATTCCCATGCACATCTCATAATACCGTATTACAGGATAAGTGTTTGTAAATGTGATTTGCCTCCTTACTAAGGCTTAAGCTCCTTAAGCGCAGGGTGAAGAAAAGAGGACTGATTTAGCTTTATATTCTTGGCAGGGTAGGACAGTTTCAGAAACACAGTAGGAAGTGTAGTTTTTTTATTTGAATTAATAAGTTAATACACTGGGTTTTCCTGTCATATCAGTTTACCCCACAAAATAAAAACAAAACAAGATACAGAGTAGGCAACATGTATAATATTTGTTGTAAACTCTCAGAGTAAACATGTTAAGAGTTAGTTCTCACATATCTGTTTCATGTCACCTAATAACTGATCTCTTTGGCTTGAACAGAAATGCGGTGGTCTGGGATCCGTGTCGTTCAAGGACGTGACTGTGGACTTTACCCGGGATGAGTGGCTACAACTGACAGGCACGCAGAGGACGCTGTACTGGGACGTGATGCTGGAGAACTACAGCCACCTGGTCTCAGTGGGTGAGGGGTGTTCCCTGTGTAATGTCTCATAGCATGCGTTTCTTTTCTTCGTTCTTAGCTGCCAGAGTTTGTGGGCCCTTGAAGGAGTGTTTAGTGATAATGTGTGTACATCTCATGGGTCAAAGATGTTCTCATTGGGCATAGAAAGGATGTGTTCCTGCCTCCCTAATGAAAGGTTCAAATGGGCACCTTTATCATGTGGCTCCTAAAGCTGCACCTTCCTCGTCCTCCACGGACCCTGATACCCAAGCAGCCCGTGAGGAGTTTTATCCTGTATCCCACTCACAGGGTGTCACCTCACCAAACCAGAGGTGATCTTCAAGTTGGAGCAAGGAGAAGAGCTGTGGCCATCAAGGGGAGAATCCCCAGATCAGGGTGATCAAGGTGAGTTAGTCATTATGGAGAATGAAGCCCACAGAAATCAGGTCCCGGATGGGCTGGTTCTGAGGTTGGTGTGTGTCTCAGTAGTTCTATTTTGGGCCCTGAGGCCTTCGGAAGTAGCTGAACAGTGAGCTAGCAGACCTCCAATCACCCAAATCGCCCTACTTCATCACTTGTAAATACCAGTGCTGTCCTTTTCTGCCTGATACCCAGTATTGAACCCTTGCTTGCGTCATCTTAGCGTCTTCTGTTTCTTTCTCTAGTGTGCATCTTCCTCCATTTTCATGGTGTATTTTCTTTTTTTTTTTTTTTAATTTTTTTTTCAACGTTTTTATTTATTTTTGGGACAGAGAGAGACAGAGCATGAACGGGGGAGGGGCAGAGAGAGAGGGAGACACAGAATCGGAAACAGGCTCCAGGCTCCGAGCCATCAGCCCAGAGCCTGACGCGGGGCTCGAACTCCCGGACTGCGAGATCGTGACCTGGCTGAAGTCGGACGCTTAACCGACTGCGCCACCCAGGCGCCCCCATGGTGTATTTTCTTTTTATGTTCCCCCCTTACGTGTGCATTCATTCATTCATTCTTCTGCAGATATTTCTACTATGTGCCACTCATGTTCTTGGTGTTGGAGATAAACCAGTAAATGTAACAATCTTCCTGAGCTCTTGGAGCTTACAAGCTAGCAGGAGAAGATAGATATAACTAAAAAATTTACCTATCAAGTGGTGACAAGACCCATGAAGACAATTAAAGCAGGCTAAAAGCAGATGGAGTGGGGTGTGCTCTCTGACACCCCACCTGGGCACCTGGGTGGCTCAGTTGGTTAGGCGTCCAACTTCAGCTCAGGTCATGATCTCATGGTTTGTGAGTTTGAGCCCCGTGTCAGGCTCTGTGCTGACAGCTTGGAGCCTGGAGCTACTTCAGATTCTGTGTCTCCCTCTCTGCCCCTCCCCTATTCACATGCTATCGCTCTCTCTCTCTCAAAAATAAATAAACATTGAAAAAATAAAAATTAAAAAAAAAAAGGTGGTCAGAGAATACCTTTTTGATGAGGTCCACCTTAGAGCAGATAATTGAATGTTATGTGGATTCTAGGGGTTCCAGGCACAGTGAATACCTGGGCCGTGCTCTTGTGGCAGGGTTTGTTGGAAGTGCTCTGGGGGCCACTGTGGCTGCAAGGATATATTTGAGAGGAACACTGGTAGGGGATGACTTCAGAGAGTCAGCCAGAGCCCAGATGATGTTTTACAGGGCATGGTAAGGGCTTTGACTCCATTTTTGGTGAAATGGGCAGCTGTTAACAGATTTCTGCAAAAGAATATTTTAGAAGAGTTTCCGTGGCCACTACTGTCCAAGAAGATCAGAGATGGGTGTGAGTGTGGTGGTTAAAAGTAGAAACAGAGACCGTATGCAGGGCTGGCCCCACGAGCACGCTGCCGGAATCACCCGCCAATATGCCACATTTGAATTTATTGCTCACCCTGACAGTTTCAGTAGTGCCTTGTAGGTGGGTGAACAAAATCAGGTTATTTGTGGGATTTGAGGGTATGGTTTCAGACAGGATCTTGATAACCATTGGGTAAGGATGCTAATGTAATAGTTCAGGATGTGTGAACACAACAAGGATTGAAGAGTCCTGGAGAAAAAGTTTATTATTTATTGGAAAGTTAAGCAGTTTATTTGAAAGGTTTCTGGGAAAGGGTGTTTAGGTGGTCAGTCAGCTGAGCGTCTAACTCTTGATTTAGGCTCAGGTCACAATCATTGTGGGTTGTGGGATCGAGCCCTGCACCGAGCGTGGAGCCAGCTTCAGATTCTCTCCCTCCCTCTGCCCGTCTTCCCTGCTAGCACTCTCTCTCTAAAATAATAATTTGAAAAATTAAAAAAAAAAAAGGTTTTGGGGAAGCTTCTGAACATTAAAATTACTTGCAATCTGTAGCTTCCTGGGCAGGAGTTTCCTGCAGGAGTAAAGTCCTGTCACAAAGACAGCAGAGCACTAGTCAGGTTAGCCTAGATGGTGAGCTGTGTGGGCTGTTGGGTTTCAGTGGGGGAGACATGCTTGCATTGCTTCAGATGAGAAGTGATGGCGGCTTAGAATAAGGAGCTGGTGCACATGGGGAGGCGGGGCTGCGTGTTTAGAGAGGAGGATTGGCTGCTGAGTCAGATGTGACATGTGATGGGGGGAGGCAAGTGTTCCATCTGAGCAACATGATGGTGGTGGTGGGAGGTGTTACTGCGCTGGGGGGTTGGGGAGGATCGGTTTGGGGACGTTTATAATTTAACATCGAATAATTCTAAGATCTGAAGTCCTTTATGTTTTCATTCTATTCTCATAGCCAGGCCCCGCTTCCAGGCTTGATTCCCAGTTCAACAAATCAGTCCTCAGAAGCAGTCTCCTGCTGTATTACATTTTACTGTCCTTTCCTTTCCTTTCCTTTCCCCTTCCTTTCCTCTTCCTTTCCCCTTCCTTTCCCCTTCCTTTCCCCTTCCCTTCCCTTCCTTCCTTCCTTCCTTCCTTCCTTCCTTCGAGAGAGAGAGAGAGAGAAAGAGCGAGCTGGGGAGGGGCAGAGAGAGAGGCAGAGGGAGAATCCCAAGCACACTTTGCACTGTCAGCACAGAGCCTGACATGGGGCTCAGTCTCACAAATCATGAGATCATGACCTGAGCCGAGGTTGGATGCTTAACTGAGCCACCCAGGCACCCCTACCATTTCTTGATTGATGTTCATTTTCTAGTAGGTTCTTTAAGAATTCATGAAAACAATATTTACCTGCATTCTTGCATGTTCAGATTCACGGGCATTACTTCACCTGAGTACCATTTTGTCTACATATGAGACTGTTGGGATTTACTTTTAGTCTTGAAGGATTTGTCATTCTTTCCCCATTGCTTTTAGCACTAAATGCTATTATGGTTGTCTTAGATCAGCTTGATTTTTTTTTTTTTCTCACAAATGACTTATTCAAGTTCTGGGGGTGTGATGCACAGCATGGGGACTAAGACGGTAAGAACAGAGGAAAGTTGTTGAGAGTAGATGTTGACCATTCTCACCACACGCACAATCTACTTGTGTTAACTACATAAGGTGATGGATGTGTTAATTATCTTGATCTTGGTAATCATAGGAAATGTGTTAACATCTTTAAAGTAGACTTAATTTTTCTTTATGACCTTATAGACAGAAGCCAGGAAAACCAAGATAAATGTTTGTGGCGAGTTTCACTCATTAACAAAAAATCTCTGACTAAGAAGAGAGAGAACGTTTGCAGAAAAACACCCTGTGAGTATGACTCATGTGGAAAGAGTTTGAAAAATGTTTCAGAATCTGTTATTAGTGATAAAAGTCATTCAAGTAGGAACTCTGATGAAATTACTGCATGTGAGAAATTTCTTTTTGATAATAATCAAGAAAATATTCCTACTGGGAAGAAATCTGACGCACATAGCCAAGACAGGAAATCCCTCAGTCAGACTCAGGACCTTACTGAGCAACACAAAATTCAAACTTTGGGACTACTTTTTGAAGATGACGAATGTGGAGAAACCTTCCTTAGTAAGTCAGCCATCATTCCACCTACAAGGGCTCAAACAGAAGAGAAATCCCCTGATTGTACAGAACATGGGGGAAATATCAGTGATGAGTCAGCCCGCCAAGTCCTTCAGGAAACTCACACAAGGAAGAGTCACTCTGAGGTCAAAGAGTGTGAGAAGTCAGCCCTCTTAAAACATCAGAAAGTTAACGTGGAGGAGAAAACCCAAGAATCTAATGAAAATGAGAATAACTTCAGCAAGAAGTCCCATCTCACTCAACCTCCTGCAACTCACACGGGAGAGAAAACCTTTGAATGTAGTCACTGTGGGAAGTGTTTTTATCAGGAGTCTCCCCTGACTCAGCACCAGAAGGTACACACAGGAGAGAAACCATGTGAAAGTAATAAATGTGGGAAAACTTTTCAGAAATCACAACCCACAGACCCTCTGGGATCTCACCCAGGAGAGAAGCCTAGTGAGTGTGACACAGCCCCCGTTCAATTGGCCCCTCCTGGTCAGCAGAGGACACAGTCAGAAAGGAGGCTGTATGTGTGCAGTGAGTGCAACAAGTCTTTTCGTCATAACTCCGCCCTCAAAGTCCATCAGAGGATTCACACAGGAGAGAAGCCCTATCAGTGTACCGAGTGTGGGAAATCCTTCTATGCAAAATCAAACTTCAATCATCATCAGAGGACTCACACGGGGGAGAAACCCTATGAATGTAAGGAATGTGGGAAATCCTTCTGTGTGAAATCGAACTTAACTAAACATCAGAAAACACATACGGGGGAGAAACCTTTCAAATGCAATGAGTGTGGGAAAACGTTCTTACAGAAGTCACAGTTTGCTGACCATCAGAGGACACACACAGGGGAGAGACCCTATGGATGTAATGAATGTGGGAAATCCTTCTACTATAAGTCAGCCCTGCACGTACACCAGGGGAAGCATACAGAAGAGAAACCCTATAAATGTGCAGATTGTGGGAAGTCCTTCTGCTATAAATCAGCCCTGATTATCCATCAAGTATCTCATACAGGGAAGAAACCCTATGAGTGTAAGGAATGTGGGAAAACCTTCTGTGTGAAATCAAACCTCACTAAACATCAGAAAATTCACACCGGTTTGAAACCTTATGAATGTAACAAGTGTGGCAAAGCCTTCTCCATGAATTCCATCCTAATAGTACATCAAAGAACCCACACGGGGGAGAAACCCTATGGATGCAATGAATGTGAGAAGTCCTTCTATAAAAAATCAGCCCTCACTAAACATCAGAAAACGCACACAGGGGAGAAACCACATGAGTGTGACAAATGTGGGAAGGCCTTCCATATGAAGTCAGCCCTCATCATACACCAGAGAACTCACACTGGAGAGAAGCCCTTTAAGTGTAATGAATGTGAGAAGTCATTCTATGTGAAGTCACTTCTTAATATTCATCAGAGAAATCACACGGGAAAGAAACCCTACGTATGTAGTGAATGTGGGAAAGCCTTTTCCATGAAGTCCAATCTCACCGATCATCAGAGGACACATTCGGAAGAGAAACCCTATGAATGTAACGAATGTCAGAAGACCTTTCGCCATAAGTCAACTTTAACTGTACACCAGAGGACTCACACGGGGGAGAAACCCTATAAATGTAACGAATGTGGGAAATCCTTCTATATGAAGTCAGCCCTCAGTCAACACCAGAGAATACACACGGGGGAAAAACCTTATGAATGTGAGAAATGTGGGAAAACCTTCTTCCAGAAGTCCCACCTCACTAAACATCAGCGAACACACACAGGGGAGAAACCCTATGAGTGTAAGGAATGTAAAAAAACCTTCTTCCAGAAGTCACACCTCATTGAACACCAGAGAACACACACTGGGGAGAAGCCCCACGAATGTAACAAATGTGGGAAATCTTTCTGTTATAAGTCAGCCTTAACCATACATCAGAGAACTCACACAGAAGAGAAACCTTATAAATGCAATGAATGTGAGAAATCTTTCTGTATGAAATCACACCTCACTGTCCATCAGAGAACTCACACAGGGAAGAACCCCTTTGAATGTAAGGAATGTGGGAAAACTTTTTATGTGAAGTCAAACCTCATTAATCATGAGAGAACTCACACAGGGGAGAAGCCCTATGAGTGTAAGCGATGTGGGAAGTCCTTCTGTATGAAGTCGACGCTCACGGTTCACCAGCGCACACACACGGGGGGAGAAGCCCTATGAATGTAGCAAATGTGGGAAGTCCTTCTGCAAGAAATCGACTCTCACAAAGCATCAGGTAATTCACACAAGAGAGATACCCTAAAGATGCAGCAGATATGGAAAACCCTCCTGAGCGAAGTCAAATTTTGTCACTCCAAGAGAACCCAGGAGAAACCTTATGACTTTAATAATGTGGAGACCCTCTCCTGTGGAAATTCAGTCTTTAATTGGCATCAGAAGACAAGGGGGCGGGGGTTTGTGGGCTCTCTCTGGAATGAATGTCGGGGGGGTATCCATGTCATACAGTACTAAATATCAAAGAACTCACGTGGAGAGACAGCCCTAACAATGTCCCGCATATTAGCGTCTACCTATGAATCTAACCTGTGTCTCAGAGAAATCAGTCACAGCGCTAAAATCACAGAGTGCAACAAAAGTATAAAAGCATTTACAGAGTCACAGCTTACTGATCACCAGGTAATTGATGCTGGAGTGGAACTATATAAATGTTTTACATACATGAAAGTGTTCAAAGAAAAAAATCAAACTCTGTAGAAGAAAGGAATTAATATTGAGGGGAATTCTATCAATTTGGAATATGTGGATACATTGTTTTTTCTAGAGATAATGTAGCACTAGAAGTCATAATCCTGACGTGGTACCAGATTTTGAAGATGCTCATTGTGGGAGTATGAGGCCTTTGGAAAAGCACATGGCAGCAGCTGACAGCATGAGACACTTGAGGTGCCCAAGTAAGGACGGCTTTGTACACACATGATGTATGTTTGCTTTATGTAGCAGATGTTGAAATTGGTGTCTGTAGGAAGTATCTCCCCATGGTTTAGTAATTATCAGGACAGATTTCTCACACTAAATGCCCCCAGTGTGTTTTTGTATTTTTATAGTACAATATGCATTATAAGTGATACGTTTGACAAATTTGAAGTACTATACCCCAACAGACTGTTAAGGAAAGGGAAGTACACTAACACCACATATCACGCTACATTCAGCGTAAGAGTTGGGAAGTAATTTGCGCGCGCGCGCACACACACACACACACACACACACACACACACTCGCTTATTTTTGCAAAGGGAAGTACTAGAAGGATAAACCGTAAACTAATAAAATGAATCGGAGGCAAGAGTGAACATGCTAGAGTCAGGGATAGAAGCAACATTTCTTTCGTTACACCTTTTTATGAAATTTTGACTTTTGAATAAATGTAAAATTATTTACATATTCAAAAATAGAAAATAAAAGCATTCTGAAATTGAAAACAGAAATCATCTTTATATCAAATTGGTAACCGCACAGAGAAAATAATTTTTACAAGAAACTTGTGAATGCAGAATTATGACTGTATGTTTTCAGTGGGATATGTTTAAGGACAAAGACCTGCAAAAACTTATAAACATGGCTCATTAATTTTATTAGTAATCCTGGTGTTATTTTGGATCCAGTTTTTGTATATTGTAAGATAAGGCAAAAGGAAACCATTGGAGATACCAGAGCCCAAACCCCCAGTTTAAGAGAAGAGGTGACCATAAAAACAAGAATTTGTGTAAACCTTGCCATAATGAGAAATATGAATTGAAAGTATTGCTCATTATTTTTTAGAAGTTGTATATCTCTTAGCTGTGTCCACTGAGGGTCCAGAAGCCATGGCACCCCCCCACAGATGAGCAGATATGGTGCCAGCATTTCCCACACAAGGAACCAGGACTCCCCGGAGAGACAGCTGGGTCTAGACCTGGGCCCTGAAGTGTCCAGGATGAGGCTGGGACCTCTTGTGTCAGAAAACAAGGAAATACTCAAAGATTAATGGGGAGATGTCAGAGGTCCCAGAAGCTAGCCTGCAGGGTTTCTCCTTGGCCAAATTTGAGGTAATTTGATGATCAAACAGACCGACTATGACTGATGGCAACATTCGAATAAACAAAAAAATCTGTCCACAGCAATACAGAAAAAGAGAAAGGGGCTTGAGCTCATTTCCACCATTGGAGACAAATCTTGCCCAAACGCCTTACTCTGTAATTAGAAGAATTTCCACCCTGCCCTTTTAGTGGGCACAGTTGTGGAAAGGCTGATTATTACAGAAAAGTGTCCACTAATAAATGTAGGAGGAATGATAGAATTTGAAAAATTGCTAATTTGTAACCCCTAGGGCATCTAGGCAAAGATGATCAGTGGATGCCAGGATCATTTGACACAAAGGAAACTGGGAGTTTGTGCAGTGCGAGAGAATCTCCCACAGACATCTTCCTCACTGACCCTGTAAAAGGTAACCTTCACAATGGAATGATTGTTCACCCCCACTCACCAGGGGTGACATTGTGTGCCTCTTGCTGAGATGCAGTGTGAGGTACGTACGTACGTTGCACTGGGGCATAGTCTTGGCAGGATATTTAATATGGTTTTAATCCAGCGTTTAGTCTTTTAGTTTACAGAAAATACAGAAGAGAGGAACAGCTTCAGTGGAGAAATCAATCAGCGAAATCTGTGGGGCATTCACCAAGGCAACTGGCCTGATCTCTAAAAGCCAATGTCATTTTTAAAAAGAGAGAAAGGGTCAGGGGGACTCTTTCAATCCAAAGAGACTAACGAGACATAATCAGATGCAGTGTGTGATCCTTGATCGGATCCCCAAAACATCCAGCTCAAGAAGACATCCACGTATGTACTTTGGAGGCATTGAGAGGAATTTGAATGTGGAATGGTATTCGGTAATATTACAGAATTAGTTACTCTTCCGAAGTGTGATAATGGTGGTTATGGATGGGAATCTTTCTAGGATGCCATGCGGAACAGAAAGGTAAGCTGTCATGATGTCTGCAGCTTTGAAGTACGTAAGTGCAGCTTACGCGTACATAAGTAGATGAAGCAGAAAGTAGCAAGATCTTAGTGAGTGTTGAACATAGTGGTCGGGACACGGGTGTCCACTCTACTTTTCTTAACAGAGCTCTGAGAAATTTCGTTAAACCTTTTGGAGAAGTACCTCACTACTTATCTAGTCTCTCACTGTCTTTTTGGCATTTATAAATAGTGATGACCATCGTTACTGATCTGCTCTTTAATAAAGAAGGCAAACAGTACCTTAAAAAAAAAAAGTGTTTGCCTGTCTTGGGTTTAGCTGATTTAATAAAAACACAGTCATTAAGTGTGCAGAGGCAGGGTGCTGCTCTGTTAGCAAAACACAGTGTTTGTTACACTGAAGACAGGCGTGTGTAGAAAATACCCTTCTCTTTCCTGCTCCTGACAGTATTTGGGGTGCCTACAGATGTACAGCGACAGAGTTCTCGTGTGAGGGACCCAGGGGCCACGTGCGTAACAGGACGCCAGAGACAGTGTCCTGTCCTTGTCTCCTTCCTCACTCAGTGTCCACACAGCAGGTCGGCAGCTGCTGAGCCCTTCCTCCTCGTGGCAGTGCCTTGGTGTGGCCTGGTTTTCCTCCCTCACCAGAGGCTGTTTGGGGCTGAGAGTCTGACCAGACACTGGCCAACAGGATGTTTAGGGAAGTATTTGGGGTGATTCTTCATTGAGGAATCAGGGCAGAATGGCATTGTCCATCTGGATACCTGTTGATTGCGTCTTGTGACTCAGGGCTGGAGGTCAGGGTGGTGAGCTGAGGGAGGGCAGAACCGCAAGCAGGGAGCACACGGATGGTGAATTCACCAGCTCGGAAGCCGCTCTGTACCCGGAAGGTGAAGGTCATTCACATTCCTTACGCCTGTTGGACTTGAGACTTTTCTGTTCCTTGGAGCTATAAAGCATCCTGATATTGCGGAGGTATACTTTCTTTTCATTTTTATGATGTAATTCACACATGTTAGATACAGGAATTTGGGAGCAAGAATGATTTCTTTTGAGAAAATGATTCAGTGACTGCCCTGTGCCCTATAAATTTCCATGCAACGATGAAGTACTGTTATTTCTTGTCTGAAAGAAATGGAGCACAGGAAAATTCTTTTTGCAACCCAGTTACATACCAAGTATTCTTTCTCTTTATGTGAAACAACCTTTAAAAAATTGTCATTCGTTGATCTTTTCCATGTTTCTTGACAAGATGTGGCTTGATGTGTCTGATTTTTATTTTCCTAATGAACTGCTAGTTGTCTACGCCACTCATCTTTTTGTCCCCGACTCAAAATACTGTCTTTATCATGGATTAAATGATCATTTGCAGTGGTTTTCCTTTTTGTGTGCTCAGTGCTCTTCCCCACATCCTTTTAGAAAGGGAAGCTGATACCCCAGAGCCAGCACATTCCCTGGCAGGCCAGTCACAGCACCCGCCCTGTGAGCCCAGTTTAGTGTCTGGGATGGATGCCTAATCTAAGGCCAGCGAGACTCGACGAGGGCTCCTGCTTGGGCTTTGGTAGACATCGCAGGCCAGCGGTTGGCTGGTTTGGATGATGGAGCTGCTAGCCGCTTGGTTATCTTGGGTTTTCTCCTATTTGCAGTCAGTCCTAACTCATAGCTTGTAAGTACTCTGATTCTGGCTTGTTTGTTTCTGTCTTACAGACCTCTTTTAGAATTGTGATGAGCTAAACCATGTTTTCATTGCTCTGTCTCTGTAATGTTTTGCCACGTATTGAAAAGCACGTCTCTCTTCATTCTGTTTTTCAAATCTCTCTTGGCTTTTCCCGCATTAGTTCTTAGAGACAGCCTCCCGAGTGGACTTAACCAGGCTCTTCTCCCAAGCCTTTGGGGTTCTGCTGGAGTTCGTGTTTAAATGTAGTCTCAAATAGCTGCCCACCAAGAGTGGCACACTCTTGATCCATCCCCAGCGACCAGAGAGGTAGGACTCATGGTGACAGCTTGTTAATTTCTCGTTCCTGTGAGTAGACCATACTTTGTTTCTTTGCACGTTTTACAATTACTTGATGAAAACTGGACATATTTTTTAATGTTCATTTTTGAGCAGGAGCAGATGAGAGGGTCAGAGAGAGACACAGAATCCCAAGCAGGCTCCAGCACAGAGCCAGACGCGGGGGCTCGAGCCCATGAACCGCAAGATCATGACCTGAGCCAAAGTCAGATGCTTAATTGACTGAGCCACCCAGGCACCCCAAAACTGGGCATTTTAAATATAATCAGCAGCTCTGGGAATCAAATTTTCCCCTCACCCCAGAGTTTGTGTTGTTTCTTGTGTGCTCTTTTTATTGACTTTTCTGTATCAGTAGGTATGTATTCCTTGTCATGTGTGGCCACTGTTCTCTGTTCCAGTAACTTAGAAGTTAGGTGTATTTTCTCACTTTGCTTAAAACACCTGCAGCTGAAAAAAGAAAAAAAAAAAAAAAGAGGTGGGGAGAAAGAAAAAGAGGAAAAACAATGTTGTCCCAGTCTTTGCAGACTGGCTCTTTATCAAGCATGCCTTCACTGCTCAGCCAAGCTGGTTCCGGTTCTGCCTCAGCCTTCACTTCGTTTCTGTTGAACCCGCAGGCCCATCCATGGTGAGAGCCTAGGGACTTCTCGACCTTTTCTAAGCTGTGACCCACCCAGGGCACACGTCATTTCCTGGCATGCACGGAAGCTTCTAGAAGCCCTCATTCCCACACATCTCTCCTTTCTCAACCTCTTCTTTCCCAGGTGTCTCAGTTTGCTGCTCACCTTGACTGTCATTTCTTGCTCCAGCTGACTACAGCCAGGACTCTTGCCTTTATTTATTTTTATTAAGTTTCTTTATTTTTGAGAGGCAGAGAAAGACAGAGCCAGTGGGGGAGGGGCAGGGAGAGAGGGAGACACAGAATCCGAAGTAGGCTTCAGGCTCTAAGTTGTCAGCACAGAGCCCGATGCAGGGCTTGAACTCACGAACTGTGAGATCATGACCTGAGCTGAAGTCGATGCTCAACCGACTGAGCTACCCAGGCGCCCCTGGACTTGTGCCTTTAAATGCTTTCGGCATGAGCCATCTGGGAAGCTGCCCAGGCCCATGACTGATGTGGGTCCAGGAGACAAGAGGATGCCCCTCGAAACCCTCCTACAGACCTCTGTCCAGCAGGTGAAGCCCACTCTGCAGCTGTTTGAGAACAACCCACTGGCCTGGAATGCAGGCTGTCACCCATTTGGTAGCTGATCTGAGGTGTGGGGGCAGGGGTGGTGGTGGTAGGTGGGCAGGAGAGTCATCTTTCTGGCTGCACAGCTGTGCCCCTGCCTCACCAAGCCTCGCCTGATACTTAGAAATTTTGGACCAAGCTCTAGAGTTCTGCAGAAGATGCCAGCTCATTAGTTGTTCCTACTTGGGGGGCGGGGGGGGGGTGGTGGCGTGGGCAGAGCCCCATTTTCCTCCTCTCTGCCATATCTTCTGATCAGTTCCTGAGCACTTCCTGTTTACTAGTACAGATAAATGTTCCGTGGTTTTATTTTTCCTGATCAGCCTTGGAGTAAACTGTTACTCTAAAGTGTGATATTTAGAAATCAAGATGTGAGCACACATTTTTCTAAAGATAGAAATACTGCATATTTTATTAGGAACTTAACATTTTAAAACCACATCTTTTATTAGGATTGCTACTGATTGTGCTAGAACTCTTGTTATATTACAGAGGTTTTGAATGGGCTGCCCTTTATTTTCTTCCTGTGACTTACTCTTAAGTCATTAGCATACCACTAGGTTTGGGAAGAACATATATGTTGCAGTTTAGAAGAAATGACTGTGGTTCATTTTTTTGTTGGCTAATTCTGTATCAGTGTTGGATTAGTTGGTAAGAGAGAAGATGACGATCTCATGTACAATTCTAAACTACCAGGCAGGCGGTCCAGGGAAATAGGATAGCTCCGGTCCAGGATGTTCTCTAGAGAAAGGGTCCCCTTTATCTTGTTACTTTTCCATCCCCTAAAAAGGAGTTAGCAAGGTACAGTTCATGGGCCACATTTGGCCTGCTGCCTTTTGGTGCATCCCGTAAGCCAAGATTGGGTTTTACATTTGTCAGTTTTTTTGAAAAAATCAAATATTTCATGGCATGTGAAATTCTACAAAATTGAAATTTGTGTCCGTACATAAAGGTTTACTGGGACACAGCCAGGCCATCCCCATTGGCTGTGTAGGTGCTGTCACATGTGGAGGCGGGCTGAGCAGCTGTGAGGGGCTGTACCCACAAAGCCTGAAGTGTTTCCACCCGGCCCTTCCCAGGCCCAGTTGGCCATGCCCTGTCCTCCGGTATTACCCTTGTCACCATGGTGCTGTCACAGCCCATGGAGGGAGGAGGAGGCAATGGGGAACAACAGTCCTCTTCGAATATGACTCAGAAGATGACATATCCCCCAGCTCGAATTCCGTGGACCTAAACTTAGTCACCTGGCCACTGCTGGCTGAAGCCGGGGACTCAGCTCTGCAGGGAGGCGCACAGCTGAAACTGGGTACAAGGGGGCACCGTGGTGCACTGAGCAATGCAGTCTCTCCCACAAAATGACCGCTGCAACGCGGTGCAGATACTCCCAGCTGGGGGCTCCTTCATCCTAGCAAGAACATTTAAAAGTACAGAGTGACAGGGACACCAGCTGCTCAGTAAAGTGTGCAACTCTTGATCTCAGGGTTGTGAGTTCAAGCCCCACGTTGGGCATGGAGTCTACCTAAAAAAAAAAAAAAAGAAAAAAAAAGAAAGTACGGAGGAACCAACAAATGGAGCAGCCACGACAACTTATTGGAAGCTGGGTTGGGTTGAAGTTGCCAGAAAAGACACAGACATCATTTAGGCACCCGAGCCGTGAAACTCTGGCTAAAACTAAACAGCATAAAATGATGAGTTTTACTTCTCAGGTCCTTTAATTCTTGTTTTAATGTTTCTGGAGGAGTCCTGGGGAACAGTGTTAATCATACCACTGGGTTCAAAACATTTATATTCAATGTTGGTTTCTGCATGGAGGCCATTCTGTGCCTGATTTTTCTCTTCATTTCAAACTCTGATTCTGTTCCCTTCTCACAAGCCATTCATGCTGGTCGGTTTATGACCTTAACCACATTCCATTGTAACGTATATGGGTGTGTGTGTGTGATGTTAACGGATACAAATATTTAGTTGCGGAAATCCCTTTTCATTTTTAAAGTTCATATCCATGTTTTATCAAATGTGTTATGCATGCCAGTGCTTGATCAGCGTTTTATTACCTCTTCTGGTGACCCAGACATCTCAAACATCCTGTTGACAGAATTCCCTGTGTACACATCCACGCGTGTACAGAATTTCTTGGGGATGGATAAATGTCTTAGCAGTGCCACTGCATGAGAAGGCACATCCATGAATTTTAAAGATTTTTTATTTTTATTAAATGTTTATTTTGACAGAGAAAGTTCCATAACTTTGTTAGCTGCACAGAGAGTGTGTGTGCAAGCGGGAGAGGGGCAGAGAGAGAGCGGGAGAGAGAGAATCCCGAGCAGACTCCGTGCTGTCAGTGCAGAGCCCGATGCGGAACTTGAACTCCTGAACCATGAGATCATGAGCTGAGCTGAAATCAAGAGTCGGACGCTCAACTGACTGAGCTGCCCAAGTGCCCCACACACATGAATTTTAAAAGGTATTTCCAGGTCAGTTTACCCACTCCCACGGTATACAAATATTACCAATCACCATTCACATCCTTACCAGTATTTATTATACATCACTGTCATTTTTTCCATTCTGATCAGTGTAACTTGTTTTAACTTGTGCATTCTAATGACTGATGACTCCAAGCACCGTCGTATCCCTTCTTGTGGATGTGCTGCCCTTTTCTTGCCACTTTACTGGATCTCATTTGTTGTAGTTACTGGTCTTGCCTTAGGTTAAGACAGTGTTTCGCTTTACAGACCTGAGATTTTCTGGATGTTTCCCTCTGGCATCACAAAAGCCTCTCTTAATTTCATTCTTTTTTTAATTCTGAGAAACTTTTAATTCATGGGTTTTCTTCCCATCTTGTCTTTTTGAGAACCCCAGGATATGGGTGTTCTACCATCCTCTCTGTTTTATTTTTCACATTGTATCTCTTTCTTCTTTCTGGCGTCAGGGCAAAATCATTTGCCGTTGTCATTCAGCCCACTAACTGGCTTTTTGGCTGCATCCACTTTGCAGTTAAACTCATCTAGTGAAGCATTTACTTCATGCCATTTATTGATGCCCTTTCCCCTTTCCCCCACCTTTTGGGATAACTGTTCCTGCTTCATATAACCAATACACTTTTCTCAAGGGATGTCTAGTAAGACCATTTTGAAATCTGGATTTCTACATCCCACTAGTGGTGGAGACATATGGTGTGCTCTTGGCAAACTCCTTGTCTTCTCCCGGCATTTGTTCTTGCTGAGGTGTCTGGAGATCTCGGCTAATGGAAGGAGCTGGGCAAAGGCCTAACCCCTATTGCTGTTCCTCAGGGTGGCCTCAGCAGACGTATGCGTTACAGAAGAGGAAGCCCGCCCCCAGCTAGGAGGAACCCCCTCTTGGCACATTACATGATCACCAGAAGGTCCTCCTTCATCCGGAAAAACGTGCCTACTTATGGTAATGACATGGCTGTGGAATGAGGAGGGGACGATGCAGCTCACACTGTGTCTGTCGCGTCCACCCCTCATCTCAGCTGGATGGGGCTGACGCACCTGCTTTCGGTCTCACGAAGGACCGTGGCGGGCAGTGATGTGCTTGGGACGCTACAGTGGAGAGCAGTGTCGTGTAGTCCCCGAGTTCCCCTTGGCACCGGCCTCCCTACTGTCTCTGGCTGCTCACACCTCCCTGCCGAGAGCCACATCTGCCCCCAGGGCACCCCTGCAGTCCCTGGACGTGTGAACTGCTTGGGCTTCTCTGGCACCCCAGAGTTGGGCTTGGGAAACAAGTCGGCAGCCCATGCTACTTCGTCAGTTTGGCAGGAATCACGGACTTTGAATTCAGGGAAGGGAAACACCGTTGGTTTGTGATGTCATCTCTGTGAGAAGGAAAAGGAATTTCCTTGTTTTGTTTCACTGCAGACAGCCTGCAAAGCTGGCAGTTAGCTGGGCCACAACCGGTGGACTGTGCTGTCTTCTCTGGGGAGCCTGGACGGACAGTGCCACCAAGCTCACTGACCTGGAACAAAGAAGCGGGTGACTCGGGGGCCTCCGAGGGGATAGGGCCTTGGTGTTAAAACTACGTCTTCATTTTGATCCACGTGAGAAGGAGTCAGTAAGCCATCGCTTCACTAACTCGAGGAGGATACAGAATATTGGGGGATCTCACGTGTCTATGGCCAGGAAGGGTCTGCCTTCTGCTCAGCCCCTGGAAACCCCTCTCAGAGTTCATGATCTGCTCACACCCCAAATTATGAGGTCACTGGTACAACACCCAGGAGCTCCTGCCCCCCAACTCACCCCCAAGTCTTTCAGTCCCCCCTTCAGTCCTTACTGCAGCACAGGGAGGCTCAAGTCCCTCTAGTGCTTTCTTTATGAATTCGGGCCTGTGTTACCTTACACACTTGCCAGGGACAGTTAAAAACTTTTCATATATTGTATTCCATCAAGTCTAAAACCATGATTTTACGTGCCTCTAGAGAAGAAAAACAGTGGCATTAAAGAACATGCCACTGATCTTACTTTCAGAGATGTAATAATATGAGAGCACGGACATGTTTGAAACTGAACAGATCACACTGCTCCATCATCAGAGAGGCAGTCCGGGACCACTTATGTGTACCAGGCTCTTTCATGCGCAGGCACTCGGTAAGAAGAATGTGGTGAACCATTGAAACTTTTTGAGTATTTTACTTAAAATGCATACTGTGTATTTAAAGCTATAATGACAAACTATGGTGGGAATCTTTGTAGGTATCATTTCCACAAATACACCATGAGTATATTTTCCTACACAAAACTATACAACCTACCAGACTTTTCATTCCTGCTATGTAGCATACTCACGATTATCTAGAAGAATGTGGAGGGAAAGTGCTAAGCAACACAAACAGGTGGCACGAGTGATTGAAATACACAGAAAATATGGCATTTCATCTCAGCCGTAAGGGGTCAATTATTCAAATAGAGGCTACTCGGCTAATCACTGGAAAGCAAAGGTCCTTACCCTCCACACCTATGTTGTCAACTCACACTATAGCGATGACCCATGGATAACATAAATTAACCTAAACAAAATTTGTCATGCATTGTAAAAAGGAAGGTATACCTGACACTTTATCAGGCTCTAAAGGTTCTTAGGTCAATGATGTAACAATTCAAGGAAACGTACATTTAATTGTTTCAAGTTGATTTGTAGTGCTCAAACTATTTACATCCAAATTTACAGAAAGTTAAGATAAAGCTCTCTATCAGTACTTACTTCTAAATAGATGATTTACCTAAAGTCCACTTCTCAATTGCATAATTCCTACAAAGGTATAACTTTGTATCTTCAGTTATGGCTAACAGAGCAACCAAAATCAACTGGCATAAAAGTAAATTTAGTCTACTACAGAAGAGACAGTCCAGAGGTGGCCCAGCTACATGGCTGGTTGGTTCAGTGGCTCAACGTCATCATCTAGGTCCCAGGTTCTCCCGGTATTTCTGCTCGGCCATGCTTAAATTACAATCCGTATTTGAAAGACACAACCAGGCATCCCATGCAGAGAAGGCAACGTTCGACAGAAGACTACTTCACCCTGCATGATTCATCCCTCGAATCTTTGAAGGAATGTTTTCCAGAGATAACCTGTCAGACCTCTCCTTTGTTCATCTGCACAGAACTGGGTCCTGTGACCACTCTAAACCAATGGCTGGCAATGAGAAAAGGATTACCATTATTAACTGAAACTAGTCAGGATCTATCCCTCATTCCATGAGGAGGAATGGATACCCAAACTCTGCCAGCAAACAGTAAGAAGTGAGTGACGAGGGTCGTTCACCAACGTCTGCCACAAACCCGTATGAAGAGTTCTTCATTCATTCAGGAAGGAGTAGAGCACAATATTTAAAAACATTATTATATCAAGTAAAAATACGGATAATTACTAAGTTACACAGTATGTGTGCTCTGCACACTTACACATATGTAGGCATCCGAACTAAAAAAATAAACAGATCGAAAAAAAAATTAGTACAAATGGAAATACTTTAAGTCTTTCTGTTTAACTGTAGAGAATGCAACGAGTGCTATAGGAAACTTACTACTGGAAACTTCTGGCGTTAACAAAATTATCTATATGGTTTTCTATTTTATGCATAGATTTCTATCTCTTGCTGACTCAGGTAAAGTTGAACACATTACAAAAACATTAGCTTCTTTATAGACGATTTAGTTCATTGACAGGGAAGAGTGGGAGAAGCAGTGTACTTCATACACGATCAGATACGAGTTCAGTGACAGTATTAGGGTACTAACGTGGTGGAGCAGTTTCAAATGGATAGTCTTACCATGTCTTACAAATTATTCTACTAAGGTTACAATGGCTTTTCAAACATGATTCAAATGAACACACAATTCCTGTAATGGAGCATTCTAAAAGCAAGTGGACAGACAAACTTAAAAACTCCTCAAAAACGTAAGTCCTACATTCCCAGGAACACTCACGTACGAGCGTCAGTTGCGATGCTACAGTCTTGATCACTACCTGCTGATTTGACAGCTTCTGTTTGCACAAGTATCTTTACTCACAACAGTTATTCAAGTTCCAAGAAGCTTGTTACTACATCACAAACATTTAATATTAATAATTTCCAAAGGAGTATGTTTTCCACCTTCGATAAATTGAGAGATTTTCCCTTGGTATGAATTCCCTGACATGTAAAACAGTTTGAGTCCACGGTGAAGTTCATACACATCCTACATATTTATAAACGTTTACTTCCGTACAGTCTGGTATCCGACGAGTCCTTGTTACAACTGTGGTCTCTACCCTGTGAACTCTCAGATTTCAAGTCTGACTAACACAAAGGCTCATTCGTGTGCATCACCCGTGTGAACTCTGAGGGATGATGGCAGGAGCTGCCCGCTCACCACGCTGAGAGGGTTCTCGGACTTCAGAGAAGCCTTCCCACATCCAGTACGTTCACACTCCCTCTCCTGTGAATTCTCTGATGGCTATTGAAGGCTGACTTGTGGTAGAATTTTTTCCCACACTCGTTACATTCGTAGGGCTTCTCTCCAGAATGAGTCCTGTAGTGCACGGTGAGGTAGGACATCCGAGAGAAGGCTTTTCCACATTCGTTACATTCAAAGGGCTTCTCTCCCGAGTGGATGCGATGGTGGATGGTGAGATAGGACATCTGGGAGAAGAACTTCCCACATTCGTAACACTCATAGGCTTTCTCTCCCGTGTGTGTCCTCTGATGTCTATTAAGGGCTGAATTCTGGCAGAAGGTTTTCCCACACTCATTACATTCATACGGTTTCTCTCCTGAATGGATCCGATGGTGGATGGTGAGGTACGACATCTGAGAGAAGAACTTCCCACATATGTAACACTCATAGGGCTTCTCTCCTTTATGGATTCTCCGGTGCCTGCAAAGGGCCGAGTTCTGGTAGAAGGTCTTCCCACACTCGTTACATTCGTAGGGCTTCACTCCTGAATGAGTCCTGTGGTGGATGGTGAGGTACGACAGCTGAGAGAAGAGCTTCCCGCACTCGTTACATTCGTAGGGCTTCTCCCCGGTGTGCACTCGTTGATGCCGCATGAGGGCGGAGTTCAGGTAAAAGGTCTTCCCGCACTCGTTACATTCGTAGGGCTTCTCTCCCGAGTGAGTCCTGTAGTGCACGGTGAGATAGGACAGCCGAGAGAAGAACTTCCCGCACTCGTTACATTCGTAGGGCTTCTCCCCGGTGTGCGTGCGCTGGTGTGTGGTGAGAGTAGACTTGCGGCAGAAGCACTTCCCGCACTCGTTACACTTATAGAGTTTCACGCCCGTGTGGATCTTCTGGTGGTCGTTCAGTGCTGACTTCTGGGAGAAGGTTTTCCCACAGTCGTGACAGACGTAGGGTCTCTCTCCTGAATGTGTTCTCTGGTGCTGTGTGAGGTGGGTCTTCTGGCAGAAGGATTTCCCACAGTAACTACATTCGTAGGGCTTCTCTCCTGAGTGAGTTCTCTGATGCTGAATGAGGTGCAACTTCTGGTAGAAGGTTTTCCCACATTCGTTACATTCGTAGGGCTTCTCCCCTGTGTGTGTGCGCTGATGGACGGTGAGGGTTCCCTTCTGGCAGAAGGATTTCCCACACTGATTACATTCATAAGGTTTCTCTCCTGTGTGAGTCCTCTGGTGTATGATAAACTTTGACTTTTTACAGAAGGATTTCCCACATGCACTGCATTCGTAGGGCTTCATTTCCATGTGAGACCTCTGGTGTACACTGAGGTTGGACATTTGAAGAAAGGCTATTTCGGATTCACTCCACTTATAGGGCTTCTCCTCCATATGATTAGCAAAACCTGGATCCTTCTCAAAGGCTTTCTGGCATTCAATATATTCGAAGGGTTTCCCCAAAATATGAATGTTCTGATAAATACTTTCTTCGTTTAGACTATAAGCTCCCCCACTCTGATTAAATTCGTAAGATTGGTCTCCTGGATGAGTTTTCTCAAGCTTCACACGGGGAAACGGTTTCCCACACGCACCACATTCGTCAGGCTTCCTTCTTGCATAGCTGCCATCACTACTGATATATTCTGAAATGGACTTCAAACTCTTTTCACATGAGCCACACTTATAGGACATTTTCCTTGAAGGAATGGGGTTCGTTTCCACATTTAAAGTCTTACCGAGAACATTACCTCTCTCTTCAGTCGGGGTTTTGTTGACGGACACAGCTTGCCTTGAATGTTTGCCTTCATTCTCCTGGACCCTTTCAACCAGGTCATCGGCTTTCCAGACTTCTTCTAAAAAGAGGCAAAATTAACAACATTTCGTGTATCTCCTACGTTAAGACAGGGAATGTGACTTACATGCAAGCATTTCATCATGGTGTAGATGCCAGCTCCATGGGCAGATGTAAATATTTCCAAGTGTACTTCTTTTCCCTACCCTCATGTTTTGGGGTAAACACATGCATGCATGCGCACATACACACATACCTCTGAGGTCAGGAAAGGGGAAAAGCTCAAGTACCTTTGATCTTTGCTGCTTTATAAGGTATTGTTCAAAACTGGGTAGAGAAGGTGAAATGTAAACACAGAGCAGGGATGGGAAGACAAAGGATGGTGGATGAGCAGCTGACAGGCAGATATGAAAGGACTCACAGCAAACGGGGATGAATGAGGAGTGCTACCAGGCAAGCTGGGGTGCACAGATGCCTCAGGAAGCAGGGGGGAGGGGAGGAGCCCAGCACTTTGTGCCACACCGTTTCCCATCAAGTTGGGGGAGATGATCACAGGCTCAGGCACCATCGCTTTTTACTGAGATTTCTGTGACAGCATTTTGACCAGCCTAGATCCTTCCACACTACTTTCCTTCGTTTCAGCTTCCGCACAGTGGGGCCAAATCAGCGTGCACCCAAACCTCCTTGTGTTTAGAGTAACATCCCTCTGGTTCTGTTTCACATTTAAAGGCGAGTCCCAGGAACTCGGAGCATGCCAGCCCTTCAGAAGTTTAAGATTTCGTAAACACTCTATTGATACTATGATTTACACTGAACTGATTCTGACCATGAACCTCTATTTGTTCTTATTTGGATGGTGCAGCATGCACTGTGGCTGGGTGACCAGCAAGTACTTAAGTCACCTATGATTCAGGATCATCCAGGGGTGAGACGGAGACAATGGTACCTACTTTATCAGGCTGCCGTGAGATTACATACATAAACTCATAAAGTGCTCAGAACAGCATCTGGCACAAAACACATGCTCTGTGAGTTTCGCAACTATTTTTCCCATTTTCAGACTCCTGGTGATTCCCTTAAACTAGTCTTGCCTCTGACATACCACACTGCCCCTTAATTCTGAATGTGAATAGGCTTCGCCACTCGTGACTTTCATTTGGTTTCATTTACAAACCTTAAAAATCAGATTCCCCAAACTGTTCCTAAAACAGTGATCTTTATTTTTACTTATCTTAACAAGTTTTTGGATGAACTTGACGGCCGTGCTTGCTGTCATCTACATCAGATGAAACCGTACCAGCCTTGTCCTCCAAAACCTACAATTCCCTGAGTGCACTGCCAAAACATCAACAGGTAAAACGAGGGAAAAAGTCTGACAGAGAATACTTTTTGCCTGGATTCACAGTGTGATTCCACCCTGGGTTTATACCAGCCTACAAAGAAGAATTTCTGCCCCAGGGAAACCAAGCTATTTGCTAGACAAGAGGTGGCAGATGACCCATCCCAGGGCGGTTAGGTGTGGGGGAGGGGGCCTGACCCTCCGTCCCAGGCACGATGTGCTTCTGAGACAGCTATGGTGTGCCAACAGTGCCCAGCTCCTTTCAACCACAAGTCTCAGCTTCTATTGCTTTATTCAGTCTGCTTGGCTTCCAGCCTTGATCTACTCAAGACCTGTCTTTCAGAGAGTTCCATGCTTTAAAAAAACAAACAACAGGGCGCCTGGGTGGCTCAGTCGGTTAAGCATCTGACTTCAGCTCAGGTCATGATCTCGTGGTTGGTGGGTTCGAGCCCCACGTCGGGCTCTGTGCTGACAGCTCAGAGCCTGGAGCCTGCTTCCGATTCTGTGTCTCCCTCTCTCTGACCCTCTGTCGCTCAGGCTGTCTCTGTCTCTCAAAAATGAATAAACATTAAAAAAAATTTTTTTAATAAAACAAACAAAATCTTCTCAAGTCCTTTCTCACCTCAATTAGATCCATTTCCCCTTAAAGTTGAAAATAACTACTCCCCATAGAAGGGCTTAAGCACGGTGGTTCAGCCTGGAACATCAACATTCCACGTGAAATGCTGAGCGTCTCTTTGTTTCTTTTAAGTAGGCTCTGTGCCCAGTGTGGGGCTTGAACTCATGAACCTGAGATTAAGAGTAGTGTGCTCTACCGACTGAGTCAGCCAAGCGCCCCTGAAATGCTGAGTTGTAAATTATACCACGCAACTCTCTTCTCTTCTTAACCAAATCCTGTCTCTTAGAAAGTATGACTACTCACTATTTCCTTTGAACCCCTGAACTGAAATCAGAGCTGTTGCTTTTGATCTGAAACCTCTGAGTATCTTTCAAGCACCTGCAGAATAAATGGGGATGTGACCCAGGTATGAATATTTAGCACCGCTTATCAATTACTTCTCAATAGATGGACAAGAAAGTTCTTTCACCTACTGGACTCCACACATACTCAATGTGGACTACATGTTACATACTTTGGCAAGGAGAACATTCCCTTTTCTTTATAGGATTATAATTTGGGAAAGAAAGAAGTCAAGCAAAATATATATAATATCAAGTAAGATTACTTGAGGCAGAGTCACCTTGAGACAAGGAAGAGACCGAAATAATAATAAGAGCTGGAAGGAAAAGCTTCAAGGAGGGGCAGAAAACCTGGGCCCTGTGCTCAGTTATCTGGAAGAATGTGCTGTTATCTGGCAAACAGAGCACTCCCCTCCAAATTAAAGCAAAAGGGACAATAACCACATGAACAGAAGACATTTAGGAGGACCCAGTGGATTTAGCAAGAGTTCTGGGAAACGACAGAAAATTAATTTTCCAGGCACCACAGGGAAGACGAGGAATTTACACTTCCTTTCAGTAGCAGCAGGGAAACCCCTGAAGGCTCATCCTGGAAGACCAGTGATAAGATCAACTGGAAATTTCCAGGAATGCATCTTGCAAGTGCACGTAGCACGAGGGACCACTGGGCTGCTACCACAGGACATTGGACAGGAGGACAGGGATGGTAAAGCATAAAACAAACAGGCAAACAACAACCCTAATGGCAGGAGGAGAAGCCCTTTGAAGAACTCAGGACGCAGAACCCAGCAAAGGGGGAAGCAGAGCCTTCAGAGACATTTCTGGAGCGTGGAGGGAAAGGAATCATAACTCATTCCCGTGCACCACACTCAGTGAGCACCCACTAGGACAGGACAGCACGTGAGTAAGGGACAAGATGGACATGTGTGTCTGGGGCAGGCAGGAGGCCCAGACACTGCTGTCACCCAGCTCAAGAAGGGTTGGATTCGGGACAGATGAGCAGCACACAGGCGCACCAATGGCACAGGTGCACCAAAGTCACTGGCTCAGGCACAGGATGGGGGTTTGGAATCTGACCTCAGTAAAGGGAGACACGAAACTGGGGACAGAGACCTGTCTGAGGCATCTCACAGAAAAGAGGAAGAAGTAAGGAAGGTGGCAAGAAACCTACGAGTCCTGTCAGTTACTTTTTCATGACAGACACGAATGCCTAAAACCTGAAAGAAGCCATGATAACAGGCGACTGCAAATGCCATGGAGCAAGCAAGACCCGAGGCTCAGCAGGGAGAAGGGAGCCGCGGGGTCTGGGCTCCGGGGAGAGGCAAAGCACGGAAAAGCTCTGCAAACACAAGTTCTCACGGGGAAGGAGGAAGGCTCCGGGAGTGAGGCTTGGGTAGCTAGAGCACACACACAACTGTCTGTAGTCCCTTCTACAGGCTCAGGACCATGAGAGATTCCTGGGGAAAAACACTTCCGAGTTACCAGTCTCCGCACTGCCTGCACTAACACACCTGGGTAACTGTGTGGTAGGAATTCTCCTTCTACTATCCATGGCTCTTCTCCTTGTTCCAACTTGATGATAACTTCCGGTTTGATAATGTGACAGCCTGTTAATAGAAATGAGAGAGAACTTGAGCCTCACTGCTGGGCTGCCGGGTCTCTCATCGTCTGAGAACGGTGCTGCCTTATGAGCTGCACCACAATCAGAGCCTTGCACTGAGGAGGTGAAGACCAAAGGCCCTGCCTGGTGCCCAAAACAGACCACTCACATTTGTCCCATCAAATTCAAAGTTACAGTCGGTACATCTGAGGGAAATCCCATGTATCTTAGCAATCGAGAGAGCGGGCTCTCCTCACCCACAGAGACGAGGTGGCTGTAGTTCTCCAGCATCACATCCCGGTAGGTGGTCTTCTGCTCAGGGTCCAGATACTGCCACTCCTCCTGGGTGAAGTCCACGGCCACATCCCTGAATGACACTGGCCCCTGTAATGGTACCGTGATCGGAACCAGATGAGGTAGAGAAGGCACACGGGGATGAGAGCTTACCAAACTCACTGGTCAAGTGAACTACAAACACTGTTATCTCCTTTATCATGGAAAGAAAATAAATCAGAAATACACTAGGATGAACTCATTCGGTAGTCACCAAAAAAAGAAAATACCATCTTGCACTGTGAGCCATGGACAGTCCTGGCTGCTGGGGACACGAAGACCAGCAGACACAGCCCCTGTGCCAAGGGGCACAGGCCTGAGAGACACTCAGAGAAATGCAGGGTGCGCTTTGCTCCTCCTTTTTGCTTCCAGAACATTACTGATGTTGGCTCTCCTTTGACCTCCCCTGCTGACTCCCTTCTGTCTCCTTTGCTGGCTCCCCTGTTCTCCAAGACATCCTGAAGTTAGAGGGCCTGGGGCTCCGTTTTTGGTCTTTTACACTTTGCTATCTGCAACCTGCTGTGAGTATGTCAGCGTTTCGCAAACCTTTACCACCAGTCCAGACCTCTCTCCTAAACTCCAGACACGTGTCCCAGATCCAAACTCAACAGCCTGAAATTCAAGCACTGTTCTCAGTCAACCTGATCCTCCTGTGCATGGAAGGAGCTGATCTGTGATATTTGCCACAACTGGCAAAGGAAGAAGCCAGGCAACACACATCCTTGTTGTGTGGTTGTTTTTTTTTTTAAAATGTTTTTTATTTATTTTGAGAGAGAGACAGAGAAAGTAAGTGAACAGGGGAAGGGGAGAGGGAGAGGGAGAGAGAATCCCAAGCAGGCTCCACGCTGTCAGCGCAGAGCCCGACGTGGGGCTCAATCTCACAAACTGTGAGATCCTGACCTGAGCCGAAATCAAGAGTCAGACGCTCAACCAACTGAGCGTCGCAGGCACCCTATGAGTTGTGTATTTTTTTTTTTTAATTTTTTTTTTTCAACGTTTATTTATTTTTGGGACAGAGAGAGACAAAGCATGAACGGGGGAAGGGCAGAGAGAGAGGGAGACACAGAATCGGAAACAGGCTCCAGGCTCTGAGCCATCAGCCCAGAGCCTGATGCGGGGCTCGAACTCACGGACCGCGAGATCGTGACCTGGCTGAAGTCGGACGCTTAACCGACTGCGCCACCCAGGCGCCCCGTGAGTTGTGTATTTTATCGCAAGGTATGTCTAGCAGGCCTGACCATGGCTGCCACGTAAACTGTCAGCGATAGCTTGTTCAATTGTCCCTAATTCCTAGCTGGGAAGCTCGGAAGGAATCCCCTTTCTGCCCATTTACACATTCCAGGGGAGCCGGAGCTTGGTCCCAAGGAGGGGCAAACAGACCCAGAGACTGCCCAAGCCAAACCTTTAAATATGGATCTTCTGAATAAACTGTTCCCACTCAAATACACCAGTCATTACAACCATCCCTCAGTATCACTAATTCTGAAATAAAGGTAACAATGGTACCTGTCAAGTATCATAATACCAGTATCAAAAGGGCTAATCCATGGAAAGCCCTGAACTAAGTTCTCTGGACATAATGACACTTCAGGTTACTGTTGATTATCCATTATGTATCTTATCGCTCTTTCCAAATAAGGACAAAAATTAACCAGAAAACACAGAAATAAATTTAAACAACTAAAGCCAATGAGGCTGTCAGATTTATGCAGTTGCCAAGGAGGGATTATAAAACAGTGCCAGTACATTAAAAGCAAAAAGGCTCCAGTGATCTGACAAGGCATGTAAGGAGTGGTGTGGAAGGAGAAGGCTGTGTCCTGCTCAGGGGCCATTTGAGAGAATGACAAACTCCTGACATTGACTGAAAATCTAAAATATTTAACATGTAACGATCAAAGAGTGCAGGACGCATCCTGTTGGCAAGATTCCCTGAGACACCTGGTCACCTGAACCTGTTATTCTCCCAGGCTCCAGGTACGGGGACACCAGGGACCAGGTAAAGGTGTTCAGGTCCGAGCACCAACTGCTGACAGGGCACTGGGTGCTGTTAACTATTAACTATTCCCACCCAGGCCAGACTAATCTGTGTGCAGAACTGCCCAGGCCTGGTCTGTGAGGAGACAGTCCTGGAGATACAGTAAAGAGGTATTCCAGAAGCTCTGCCCGGCCTTCATTCAGACACCTCCAGCCACAACTGCAGCCGCCCTCATGAAGATCGGCATCCAGAAGTTCACGTGTCAAAAGTTATTACCAAAAGCAAAAGAGCAAGGGATTGAAACAGGACGTAGTTTCATTTCAATGAATAAATAGAACAATGTACATCTTATTCTAACTTCTGGCTTTGCACGTGTAATTTCACAAAATGTGCAATTTGCGCGGACTTTTTTAATGCTTGCATTTTGGTCTTATTAGGGGGGGAAGCACACTAAGAAAAAAATTACAATTTTTGTTATTTGTGATGCACGTAAAATAACTGCAGTGATGCTCCTTAAAAAGAGCATTATCGTGAATGTTCCAAACTGAATTTTTTCTTTGTGACGGGTTTGAATAGTTTGCCCAAGTTCACGTTTATGTGCAAAGGGAGAAAACTACACTGTTCTTTCCCCAGCTTCAAGCAAGCAGCTTTATAAAAGCACTTTAAACTCAAGGAAAATGGGTTTCAGAAAACCTGGTTAACAAATTAAGAAACCAGTCAGAACTGCATTTAGGGATTTTAGGTCAGTTTCAAAAGGGAACAACCTTTGCTGTCTTAACACTCAGTACAGCTCATATTCCAGAGATGGCTTTGTAATCAAGAATGCAGGGCTGGCTATAGAGTTTCACACAAGCCAGACCATCAGACATGAGGGTAAGAACACCCTGTGAACATCTCAAGCTGCCATGTTGTCAGAAGGTTTCTGATGCAGACAGCGCTGCTCTCTCCCCTGGTGTGGGGGAGGGAGAACAGGTTTTCTTTACCTTTCTGAGACTCCTTTCAGCAGTGGCTAGAAGGGCACAGCACTGGCATTCCATCAGTAAAGACTGACAGAGAAAGAGACCCCCTCAGAGGATTGCAGACAAAGACCCAAGTGCAAAATGACTTTACAAGGGGCCCTTGTGTGTCACAGCCACCTCCGCGTGTCACAGAGCTCACATGCCTTGCTGGGGCCCAAACAACAGAGAACAGCGAGAGCCTACTGGGGCGGGAAGACTGCAGTCCAAGGGTCCCTACTGAGCCAGACTCCTCTTGAACATCCAGGAAAAAGAAAGACATTCTCAGACATGTGAGGCCTGCAGAGTCAGGAAGTCAGTACACCAGTCCGCGGCCCGTCCAAGGACAGCAACTGCGGCCGTCATCCAGAGCCAGGAGAGGAAAACCAAGAACGCACAGAAATAAGAGGGAAACACCATGAAGTCCTCCCCACGCACCACCGTGGACCGTCTACTAATGAAGTGGCAGCTCCAGTGCTGACTGCTGAGGGCGCTCTGGAACTAGGAGTCCTACCCACACAAATTTTGAGAAATTTAAAAAATGTACAGTATTCAACTCGTCAAAATGAAAACATTACAGGACTATATAGTAAGGCTGGAAAATAAAGTAAAAAGACAAATAAGCTCGGAAGAAAATGTTTACTAACATGATCCAAACAGACAAAATGTGAAACAATTAAGACTCCTTTGTAAGTCAAGAAGAGAAGCACAACAAACAAGATAGTATAGGGACAGAGAGACTAGCAGTGGATGCGAACAGGCATTTCACATAAAACCAGAAACAGGCCAGTCTGAAAAAGCTACAGGCTGTATGACTCCCAACAGTAGCTGACCACTGAATGATGCGGGGGTGAGGGACACTGACCACCCCCCCCCCCACAGTTGAAAGTCCACATATAACTTTGGACTTCTGCCAAACTAACTACTAATGGCATGCTGCTGACCAGAAGCCTTACTGATAACCTCAACAGTCGATTAACACGTGTTTTTTACATTATGTGAATGTCAGACTGCATTTTTACAACGAAAAAATACAGAAAATATCAAGAAAATCATGAGGAAGATACCTTTATGGTCCCATGCTGTATCTATTGAAAAATATCCATGGATAAGCAAACCCAAACAGTTCAGACCCGTGTTGTGCAAAGGTCACCTGTATGTGAAATCCTGAGAAGGACAAAACCATACACACAGCGTAGAGGCTCATAATTGCCAGAGACTGGGGGAGGAAAGAATGAACATGTGGTGCCCAGGGAACTTTCAGGGCAGTAAACCTGTTCTGTATATTGTCACAGTGGACATATGCCATCTTACAGACGTCAAAACCTGAACCATACAAGGAGCAAACTAACATCAACTCTGGACTTCAGATAATAATGTATCAACACTGGCCCATCCGCTGAAACAGTGTACCACACTAATGTAAGATGTTAATAACAAGGGAATCTGAGACATGGAGGAGTGATGGGATCTCTGTACTGTCTGCTTAATTTTCAGATGAACCTAAACTGCTCTAAAAATGACCTACTGTGGGACGCCTGGTGGCTCACTTGCTTGAGCGTCCGACTCTTGATTTCAGCTCAGGTCATGACCCCAGGGTCATGGGATTAAGCCCCATGTCGGGGCTCAACGTGGAGCCTGCTAGACCTTCTCTCTCTCTCTTTCTCTCTCTCTCTCTTTACCCCTCTCCCCTGCTAGAGCTCCCTCACTCGCTCGCTCGCTCTCTCTCTCTAAAACAAACAAAAAAAGAATATAACAAGAATATGAACAAGCAAATGTGGTAACAGAGAATGAAGAAAGAGATTAGAAAGAATCCCATTTTTCTGGATTCAGTGACAGGCTGCTCAGTAGAACAAAGAGCCGACAGGGACGAGAGCAGAAGGCATAGTTGGGGGCTACAAATAATTAACTATTAACCTGAGGTGTCCTTTGGACAACCTCCATGGAAACGCTGGTAGGTGGCTGGGCAGAGGCATCTGGTCCATGTGGAAAAATGGACAGAGTGGGCAGTTCAGAGCACAGGAGGGTAAGTCAGACAGGTATAAAGGTCGTGAGCCAGGGATGGAAAAAACAGCACATGAACAGGGCAGATCAGTCAGGAAGAGAGCAGAAGAGGTTTGTCATAGAACCAACAGAGCAGACCTTGAAGATGGAAAGCCAGCAGAGCAGTCCAAGGCAAGGACTGGCAAATCGCTGGCTTTGTACATTAGCTCACGGTAACCTTTACTGGGGCAGGTTCTGGGGAAAGGCAGGGACGGAACCAAGACTGCAGGAGAAAACATGAATAGGAACTAAGCAATCTTTGACAGAGACATGACAGCACAGTCTGAGATGCACACCAGATAGGCTAGCATAGAAAAATATTTAGCAAGACTTACTGGAGGGTGAGAAGGCCATTCCTCCAGAGTATCCTCATTTTACCCCTGGATCAAGCAGTAAAAACAATGTATCTATGGAATGATGTTGTAGTTTCCAGAAAAATTATATGCACTAGGTGATCCCTGGACCAGTATGTCTCAGCTTACAGGAGGCACAAGTAAGGCACCAACAGCCGTGGTTTAGGGGCTGCCATTTAGGGAGCCTGGTCACAATTAAAGTGAGATGGTCAAAGAAACTGCAAAACCCTTGAGAAAACAAACCTGTTTCTCAACAGGTCAGTGTCAGTCCAGTAACGAATGGCATTTGTCATTTTTTTTCAATGAATGTCAAGCAGACCAAGGAGGCCCTGCACTTTGGCTTTCAAGGCTCTGAAGGATCGTGCTATCTACACATGTGAACACGACAGAAATGCTTGCTGCCACTCTGGTACTCCGTGTCTGACCAATCATATCTCTTTTCTATCTCTACCTTCCCCTTTAAAGTCTAAACTATTCATCTCCTAGGGGATATTACAAAAGGAAGTGGGGAATAAATACATTAAACAGAAACACTTACCACAGATCTACTCATCTTCTGCTCCTCTTGTAAAAACATGGGCAACAGTGAAAGTAGGGGCAGACCTGGGGAAAGAAAAGAGAAGCGATGAAGGTGTATGTGATCTCCACTGCCAAGAAAGTGCTCTCCTGGAAAGTTCCATGGAAGAAACCTGTGGGGGAACTGTCCCTTTAAATCTTCAGAAGTTAACTGGAAGAATAAGGAGGGAGCACCCACCTGTCTACAACTGGCACCTGACTATATGGTCACTGAGTGGATGTGTTTCTCATTAGAGAATGAACACTGTATCCTATTGAGATAAACCTCCATCATTCAAAAGAAGATACAAAAAGAAATTCTGTTATAGTCATCTATTTTCTAGCCATGCTTTTAACTACTTAAGATCAGAACAGGATGCAGGATGGTCTGAGTAAAAAGATGTGCACCCGCATGGCTGTCTTTAAATCATTTGTAGACACTTGAACGTGCTACTTAAAAGGATCTTTTGTTAAGAAACTTACTTTGACTTAAAATGTAACAGAATGGACAGCACACTGGCCGAGGAGTTGAATCGCATCCACAATCCCACCCATAGACTCGGTCACCCTGCAAGAGCCACCTCCCTTCTCAGGCCCAACCTCCTCCTCTGTCACCCCAGCGGCCGCGGCGGCAGCAGCAGCAAACCCTCGCAGGCTTGTCCTGCACTACACTGGCGGATGCCACAGGGCAGAGCCCAGCGCGGTCGGCACACACTTAAGAGCACACAGCACAGGTGCTCAGGGACGCTTAGAGACCCGCTTGGAAGCCGGAGAGGGCGGCACGCGGAGCAAGGGGTATCGGGACTGGAGAACGGAGCGGACACAGAACGTCCGCAGCCCACGCGGGGACCCCCTGCGCTCCCAGGAAACCTGGGCCCCACGAGTCCCGGGGAGAGCCCATCCCTCCCTGGCCGCCGCTCGCGCCCTCGGTTTGCGGCGCGGCCCACAAGATGCACAACCGCCTGGAGACCCGAAAGCCCACGACCTACCTCGTCGGGACCTGCCGAGCTGCCCCGAGGCTCCCAAGGGCTCCGGAGCTGGCGCGGCGCCTCCCGGGGCCGCCGTTCCGGAGGAGCCGGATCTGGGCCTCCGGGACAAATTCACTTCGGGCCGAAGACCCTCTCGGGGCCCAAATCGGCCGCCTGGGGCCTCGCCGTACCGCGAGCCTCGGCCGGGCCGCCGCGGGTGCAAACGGGCCGGGCCCGATCCCAACGCTCTGCGCCGCCGCCGCCGCCCGCCCGGCCACTCCGGCCCAGCCCGCGGGCTCCGGGGCTCGCGCTTGGGGGTCTCCGCTCGAGACTCCGCCCGGCCCGCACAGCTCTTCGCCCGCTGGGTGCCGGCCCGGACGGACGGCGTGCAGCCCCGCAGGCCAAGGGTTCCTTGCCCGCCTGAGGCCGAAGCCTGGGAAGCACGGCCAGCGGTGACCTGGGCACGGACAGGAAGCGAGAGCGGCGCGGCGGCACTGCGCGTGCGCGAACACGCACACTGGACGAGCTGCACATGCGCAGGACGACGCCGGCGGTGCGCCTGACAGAGCCCACCTCGGGAGCGGGACCAATCCCTGGACTCTGTTTCCCGTAAGTCTAAGCGCCCACACGTTAGGGGACGTCTCAGAAATCCCCACCTCATCTAGCATGCAAGTCGCTGTAAAGGATATGTGGCTGCATGTTACCGGAAAAGCTGAGAGGATGGGAGTAGCTGAAGAGACCGGGGCCCTTGAGTTGCCTGCTGGACCCTCCCTGTGTCACTCCTACCTTTTTCTTTTATAGTTTTCTCAGTGTTTTGTCTTTACAAAGCGACCACCCCTTGTTTGTCACTGAGTCAGTCCTTTCAGACCCCGGAGACAGTTCCTTTTGCCACAGCCACCGTAGCCTAGCTGCTCTGACTCTTCTTTGTTCTTTTTCTACCTGTTCCTGACTTTCCCACCATTGAGAGCCACACATCCTTGTGACATCAGCTCACATTTCCGAAGCAGCTCCCAGATTCTTAGTCCTTCTCAGCCTTCGGTTGCCTCCAGCATCTCCCACTTTCTCAGCTGGTCCACCTCTTTGTCCTCCAAATTTCTTAAGCCTCACCCCCTTCTCAGCGGCGTTGCCCCTCCCACCCCCCCACCCCTCTTCAACTGGATCAGTCCTGATCCCAGGTTCTTTAGGTGTCTTGGCTGAAACCATGGTGCTCTGCACCATGCTCTCTGTTTCCCAAACACTCCCGAATTTCACCCTGTCATCAGTTACCTGACCATCTGTTTTCTTGCCTGTTTGTTATTGCTTTATTGTTTGAATCCATTGTCCTGTTTCTTGTGTCTCTTCATTCAGCTGTTTCATTTTAGCGATTTCCTAATCTGCCCTCACCTACCATCCTGCAGAGACCTAGAGCTTCTTAAATATATGTTTTAATTCCTAGGTGTCTCATAAGTTATATCTGTTTCCAAGCTGTTCCTGTCAGACTGTTTCTCCTCTTTGTTTCCATGTCTGGTGAATCTAGCCTTTCTGCTGCTCTCAGTCCATCAACTGCATCCGATGTCTGAATGCTGTCCCTCTCCTAGAACTTCTGTAATTTGATGCTGTTGTCCTTGTGGCTCTTCTTGCCTTGGTGGTTTCACTTTCTGAAATTGCTCCATGCTTATTAGCTGATCTCATTTACCAGCACTGCACCCCCACCCCACACATTTTTTCTTTGGCCTCTCTTTATTCAGTTGCTCACTGTCATTAGCTGCTTCTATATAGACAACTACATTCATCTCCTAATTTCTCATGTCTCCTAAGATATCCCAAATCCCTGTGAGTACCCCATTATTTCAATCCTTATTTCTTCAGTGTCTCAAATATCTCCCATGATATATCTGTCCTAAAATGTTTACCTTCCCTGACCACCTGAGTTCTGCCAGACCCCTGACCATGGCCAGCGTGTTGTATAAAGAACTTATCTGGTGAACACAAGGGAAGGGAAGCAAAAATAATATAAAAACAGGGAGGGGGAAAAAACATACGAGACTCTTACATATGGAGAACAAACAGAGGGTTACTGGAGGGCTTGTGGGAGGGGGGATGGGCTAAATGGGCAAGGGGCATTAAGGAATCTGCTCCTGAAATCATTGTTGCACTATATGCTAATAACGTGGATGTAAATTTAAAAATTAAAAATAAAAAAAAAAAGAATTTATCTTGTCCCTGTCCCTGGTTCCTGGGAGAGAGCCTCTAAATCTTTGGAATTACCTGAATGCTAGCAGTGTCTGTTACTCATCATGGGCCTCTTGGACCAAAACTGAGTTTAGGCTCACAAGGTGACTCAGATAGGAGCCAGCCATGCCAGGAAGACCAACAGGGTTGGGGCTTTGAGCCACATGATATCAGCTCAGTCTCTGGAGGAAGGCAGGGGGCTGGAGATTGAGTTCAATGTATGGCCAGTGATAGAATTAATCATACTTTGCATAATGAAACCCCAATACAAACTCTGGTCACCAAGGCTCAGGTGAACTTCCTGACTGGTGATATACATCTATGTGCCAGGAGGGTGGTGTGCCCTGGGGACACTGAAGCTTGGTATTTTGGACAGTCCCAGTATTCTCTGGTGCTACCACATCCCTAGATGGTTTCCTCCAATGTTCAGGATTCATGTTATTAGCTCTTTCTTCTCCATGCCTATCTGATTTGTCAGCTTTAGCCCCTCTTACCTTCTCATGCTTCTCAGAAAGTTCTCCAAAACTTTCACTTCTTTTCAGTTGTTCCTTTTTCATCACAAAGGATCTTCCTTCTACCACAGTAAACTGGTATTGGAGGTTGTGAAAAGGACTCCCCTTATGATTAAAATAATGAACACTGCGTGTGTTCCCTTGCACCTGTGGGTGTGTTTGCCATGGACCATCTCTGGGAATGCATATCTTGCTGAGTCACCTTGCCTTCATTGTGACTTTCAGATCTAGGTCCCCATAGTACTTTCTTCCTTCTTTCTTCCCCATTTCCTCCCTCAGTATCTTCTCCTTGTTTTCCGGCTTTAGAACTCTAGCTCAGGATTTGCCTTGTCTTCTATTGCTTTTTTCCATGTGAAAAATAACTCAGAATTATTTTTCAGAGTTATGAAATGTGGTTGAGTGATCACAACCCCATTAAGCAACATTATCATTTGACAGCAAACAGGTAGGGCAGACTTGGGATGACTATGAACATCATGAAGGTAAGAAGACTTTTTATCTTTATTATGTTTCCCCAAGATACACACTGTGGTATCCTCTTTAATAATCTAAAATAACATACAAATGTGTCATCAAGGCAAGTTAAAAAATTACAACTGAATTCTCACAATTGAATAATGAAGAGTAAATGTCAATTAAAAATGTAGTTACAAGAACTTGAGAGAACTATCCATCTGCTTATAATTGATATATTACATAAATATAATAACACAAAACCTATCCTGAAAATGTAAACAAAATTATATTTACATATGTGTAACACCTGTAATCTCATCACAAACTTTGTAGGAACAGCATGTTTTGAAAAGTATGACTATTTCAGAACTATTTAAAATAAATACATAAACATAGAGTATAAAAATAAATATAATCATTCTAAGGGCAAGACTTTCAAAATAAACCAATGAAATTTATGGCATATTGTTAGGCTATCTATCACAAACAATCCTTTGGCTCTAATTTTACATTTTTGAAGTACTTCCCTCCTAATCTGTGTCCCAGTGCATAAAAAACGGGCCCTCCAACTTCTACCTCAGAGGAGATTTGAATTAAAACAATCTGAAATATTTGGTGGTGCCCTGGGAAGGGACAGACCCTGAACAAAACCCTGGTTTCTCACTGTCCTTCCATGGACTCCTAGACGTGCCCCCAACTCCTAGGAGTACAGTGTGATAACTCTATTCAGCTCATTCTAGAAGGTTCTAGGTTCTTCCAGATTATCTGTACAAGAGACTCCTCTCTTCCTTCCTCAGGCCTGTCATTAGCATCCGGATGGACTTCCTGCTGAAAACCTGCATCTCCCCTGGGCTCTGAAATTGAGAGAAAAAGAGGATGTCTGATTGATTGCAAGGAGGCAAGTCTCCAGTTAGAAAAGATTATTCACATTCCCAGTCAATTGTAATCAGAGTTTCGGCTGATTTATAAATCCATTTTTATCTTTAATCCTTCATTCTAAACCTCAGTTCATTTTCAATTTTGATCCTTGGTCTTTGGGGACCCTGCCTCCAAAAATGTCTTACTATGGTGAAGGTCAGGCCCAGTTATCTACATGCGCTGTAGCCAGGACTCTAGGTGATTCTTCTCAGGGAGTAATACAAACAGGAGAGAATGTTGCTTTAGACTCAATGCTCACCTTGGTCCTTTTGTGCTTCTTACGGTCTGAATTAATAACCATACTACAAACATCACCAACACAACAACATCATGAACCATGAGACCAGATGCCTAGCCTCCCATTTGAACCCTGAATCCTAATGTTTAACCAAAGCAGTTAGTCCTAAATTTGGTCAGTGCTATATGGCCCGAGTGCCTGTGTCCACCCCCCCCCCCAAATTAACATGTTGAGATCCTAACCCAAAAGGTGATGGTGTTAGAACGTGGCACCTTTGGGAGATGATTAGGTCATGAGTGGAGGTCTCATAAATGAGATTAGTGCCCTGAGAAAAGAGACCCCAGTGAGCTAGCTCTCCCTTTCCGCTGTGTGAAGATGCAGCGAGAAGGTGGTGAGGACACAACGAGAAGGTGGCAGTCTGCAGCCCAGAAAACGGTCTGGCATCTTGCTCTCAGCTTCCCAGTCTCCCAACTGTGAGAAAGAAATGTCTGCTGTTCGTAAGTCTGTGGTACTTTGTTATAGGAGCCTGAACAGACTAAGAGAGCCAGTTCGCACAATTCAGACCACATCTTTACTTAATCCTCTGCCCGAATCTGTCACTGTGTGTCGATCACAATAAGCCATGCTGAAACTGGTATTCCTTAACCTTTACTCCTTCTGACAAACTTCCTTGACCATAAACCTGAGGGGAAACGTGTGATTGAACAAGATAAGAGACTGTTCTGGAAGTGGGCCAGGTGAGGTGAAGAACGCATATGTGGTCTGGCCATAAGCAACTTGCTCGAAAGCAAATTTGGATGAAGACATAGCTAGTCATAATTTATCTTTTATTACTGGACAGGTAGGCTGTTTCCATCAAATATCATATTGTTAGGCATTTATTTTGTTGTAAGTAAATCCCTAGAGTTAATAGTCTCTCAGGGATTAAAGGCCAAAAATGAGTTAAAACAAGAAAGTCAAAACACAATATACGGAAAAATTAGAAACTTTCCTATTTCACACAAAAAATCAACATGTCGTCAAAACTCTCATCCAGGCCCAATTGCTTTGGATGCAGTTATTTCAGCCAAGTCCATGCCTCTGTGGCAAACTGGTTTTCCTGAGGTCTGGCACCCACAGATTTCCCTGAGGTCATGCCTGGTGTGTGGTTGTCAGCTCGTGGCTGGGACGTGAGTCAGCGTCTGGCTGTGTGCCGCCCCCACTTCACAGTGTGTGGAAGGCCGATGTGTGGGATGGGGGGCAATGAGCATGCGTCCAGCAATTAGACTCCTCCGAGTTCCTAAGTGGACAATAAATTATTCTGCCTGTACCCTTGATGACACAGACCTACCTTCTCTCAGGCCGATGACCTCAGGCCTCCGTGGTCCCGGGAACTCTAGGGCATGAGGGTGCGATCTCGCCCCCACACCCACAGTTCTGGATCAAAAGCCTGGATCTGGAAGACAGATGGCCCCCTGAGCAGACAGCCTCCAGGTAGGCCCCCCTCCCTGCCACCGTCCAGGCTTTCATTCTTTCTCATCCCGAATCCCGTGTCCCTCCATATTCCCCTCTCTCTCCCACTGGGCACCCCCCCCCAAGTCCCCACAGCCCACCCACCTCCTCACACTCTTCCCGGGACACCCTGGTCTTCCAGCCCATGGATCGGATGAATTGAAACCGCAGTTTGTGAAACAAGGGACGCTGGGAGCGGTTCTTCCCGTACAGGAATGAAAAGATGGCCTGTTTGGGGGCCTGGTTATCTTCTTCCATATCATTGGCCAGGTAGCTGGAGAGAGATGTTAGGTTGCTGGTCAGGAGCAGGACAGGCAGGACCCCCCACACACACACACCCCAGCTCAGCTTCCCAGAAAGGACACAGGCTGCTCACTACCCAGTGTCTCCAGATGCCACCCAGTCACCAAGAAGGCACTGCCGGGCAGAGACGTCTCCCACCGTGATGACAAGACAGAACTGAGCAGGGAAGCCGGTGGGCATGTCCTGCCCTGTGTTCCCAACCCCATGCCCGCCCCTTGCCCTTCACCGTGTCTGTGCACACACCTGTCTCCCTGTGTGGACTGGGGACATACACAGTTCCTGCGGCCAAGAGCTGAGTCCACTCTATTTCTGCAGAAAGTGGCTTTCCTACCAAATGACTAATGTAGGACTTGGTTCATGTGGATGCATTAGTTCAACATGCATTCTCCCCATCCTTCTTCTCATCGCCTCATGGTCCTTGGCATATAAGATATACTTGGGGAGTTTTTGTTCAGTGAATGAATGAGTGAATGAATGAATGCTTTCTCTCATGGTCAAGGGCAATACTGATTACCTCATAGGTTCAAAATAACTTAAACATTTGCAGAATGGAAGGGATTGTGTTGAGTGTTTGGAGAGGAGAGTGTGGAGGTATTTTGACAAGACCTGCCTTTAACAGGTGTCTAGTCTAATGGGACTGGGGAAGGGGGTGTAGGGGCTGGATAAGAAATAACTATAGTCCAGGGGCACCTGGGTGGCTCAGTCAGTTAAGCGTCAGACTTTGGCTCAGGTCACGATCTCACAGCTCACCTTGTGAGGTAGAGCCCCGCGTCAGGCTCTGTGCTGACAGCTCAGAGCCTGGAACCTGTTTCAGATTCTGCCTCTGTCTCTCTCTGCCCCTCCCCTGCTCGTGCTCTGTCTCTCTCTCTCTCCCTCTCTCTCTCAAAAATAAACATTAAATATATTTTTTAAATAACTATAGTCCAAAATATCCATAAGACTAGGATTATTTTTTGAAAATGTTTTTTAATGTGTATTTTTGAGAGAGAGAGACAGACAGAGGGCGGGGAGAGAGAGAGAGAATGAGTGGGGGAGGGGCAGAGGGAGAGGGAGACATGGAATCCGAAGGAGGCTGCAGGCTCCAGGCTCTGAGCTGTCAGCACAGAGCACGACATGGGTCTTGAACTCACATACTACGAGATCATGACCTGAGCCGAAGTCGGACGCTTAACCAACTGAGCCACACAAGCTCCCTGAAAATGTTTTTTTAATGTTCATTTATTTTTGAGAGAGAGAGAGAGAAAGAAAATGTGAGTGGGGCAAGGGCAGAGAGATGGGGGTACAGAGGATCCCAAGCAGGCTCTGTGAGGACAGCACAGAGCCGGATGTGGGGCTCAAACTCCTGAACCATGAGATCATGACCTGAGCCAAATGCTCAACTGACTGAGTCACCTCAGTGCCCTATGAGGCTAAGATTTTAACAGAAGCGCTACTCAGGTACAAAAGTCAGAGAGGTCAGGGGAGCATCTGAAGATTTGGGAGTTGGAATCAACCTTGAGGACAGGTCATTTTCTTCAGGTGCATGTGTAAAATCAGCTAGACAGAAAACGCAATATAGAAACAGAGGGAAAGGTACTTGGCAGGTTGGGTGGAGAGGGTTGGATCCAAACTGGGAGCTCTGGCCTTGCCCAAGAGCGCCACTGGCCGGCGAAGTTGGAAGATGAAGCAAGGGAAGGGTGCTTTGGAAGGACTTTAGGCACATAACACCCGCTGGCTTGGGGACAGCCTTGTAAGACACCAGCAGGAGTATTTACAGTAGGTCTGTGCTGAGTGCCGAGGGCCTGAACTGAAGCATTTGTGCAGGGAATGCGGAGAGGAAGACAATGATGGATGTCACTTGGGCTTCTCTCTTGGCTTGGGGCAGGGCAGTACACTTCCTTCCTTCTCTCCTCTTCGGATGGTTTTATGTTTTCTATTCTTCAGTCTCTTAACTGATGTTAGGGTTATTTGTGTTTAGAAAGAACAGTATAAAAAACGCTATGCTATAATCCTATCGTTTTCATACACAGATTCAACAGTTTAAAAAAAAACAGGTTAAAAAATAATCAGTTACATGGGGCACCTGGGTGGCGCAGTCGGTTAAGCGTCCGACTTCAGCCAGGTCACGATCTCGCGGTCCGTGAGTTCGAGCCCCGCGTCGGGCTCTGGGCTGATGGCTCGGAGCCTGGAGCCTGTTTCCGATTCTGTGTCTCCCTCTCTCTCTGCCCCTCGCCCGCTCATGCTCTGTCTCTCTCTGTCCCAAAAATAAATAAACGTTGAAAAAAAAATTAAAAAAAAAATCAGTTACTAACAGGTTTAAAAAAAATAGGCGAGGGGCGCCTGGGTGGCTCAGTCAGTTAAGCATCTGACTCTTGATTTTGGCTCAGGTCGTGATCTCGTGGTTTGTGAGTTTGTGCCCCGCGATGGGCTCTGTGCCCACAGCGTGGAGCCTGCTTGGGGTTCTCTCTCTCCCCCTCCCTCTCTGGCTCCCCCCCCTCAAAATAAATAAATAAGCTCGAAAACAACAGATGAAGGCCAGAGTCCCACTTCTCCCCTCCATTGTCACAGGGTATTGAGTACCACTGATGGCCGAGGCAAAATACTCACAGTGCTAGGAAGAAGTGGATTCGTCGGAACTGCCAGGAGAAGAGGCCAGCACGGCTAAAGTAAGCTATGACCGTAGACAGGAGATACTGATGGGGAGAGGAAAAGAGCCGTAAGACAGGGATCACACCCTAGGGGAAGGAGAAAAGTGGGGGCAGGGCGTGGGAGGCCTCAGCAGGTGCTCATGCTCCCACATGTCGGCTGAACCTGCTTATTTGGTATCAGAAGGTTGGCTGCAAACCCAGGAAGTCAAGGGGAGAGTTTCTGGTGCTCCCAGGGTGGCTCGCTCTGCTGTTTGGGGGGCTTGTCTTTAGGATAGCCAGCTTCAGGAGGGTCTTTGATAAGCTGGAGCAAAGGGGAGCCCCCAGGAGCTGAGAGGAGAGGGGACTTAAGGTGACAACAGCCAGAGAGCCACAACGAGGGTTCAGATCCCAGAGGATCTGCAAGAAACCACGAGGCGCCTGAAGGGAAGTGTAGGCAGCATCATGTTGGAGAGAGAAGGAGAGCTGAGGGTTCAGAAGGCATCCGCCTGCCCCGGGACAGACGTTGGAGCGAGCAGGAGTACATCTTAGTGGAGAGTGACAGACGATACCTTGTCAGATACCCTCAGGTTTTTGTCCCAGGCCAGGAATCTTTTAACGACAGGATCTTCTGTGAGAAGAAGGCATGTGTTAGGTTGGGAACCAGAACTGGGTTAGTGTGGGAACATTCCAGAGTGAAGAGGAGAATGATGCTTCCCCCTGAAGAGGAGAAAGAGCTTGTAGGATGTGGCCAAGGGTGAGGCTGATGGGCAGAGGTGAGAGGAGACCACTCCCTGGCCAAGAAAATATGGTGGTATCCTTGCGGGGTGGCCAAGAGAGAGCTAGGATTCGGATCTTCAGTAAACAGTGGTGCTCTGTCATTATCACGTACTGCTGCAGGGGCCACAGAGACCATAGAGTCATTCACCATCATTTTCTCATTTGACAGTGACCTCAGGGTACAAAGATGGCCTGTCATCCCCCTTCACACAGATGACGGCATTTAGTTTCAAAAGGCCACTAAGAGCTGAGATGTCCCAGGGGCATGACCAAAACCAAGGTTTCTTGTCCCAAAGACAGACCTTTCTCCAAGTGTCACCTAATCCTCTGTCGTTTTTAAGTGTCCCTGATGAGGATCAATATGGGGTCCTCCAAGGATGGAGAGAGAGCTCAGCAGCTAGCAGAGAATTCTTTTCCATTGGAAAAGTGTAGGCGTTGGAAGTTTCTTGTTTTTTAAGGAAAAAAAAGAAAGGATAGGATTGGAGGGTGCTCTGCCTACCCAGCAGCCTGTTGAAAACCTCATGGTGCTCAGGCAGCACTGAAGACAACCGCTGTCTCTTCAACTTCATCTTGAGTCCACACAGCGTCTCCACGACCCAGACGTCCTCAGCCCCTGGGGCTGTCTCCTCCTCTGACTCCTCCCTTCTCCTCTTCCAGCCACAGGAGGGAGGCGGGGGATGGGGGTCTACCCGGGGGGCTGAGTGAACAAACCAGGCTCCAATATAAAGCTTCTGTCTTTAGGATTCAGCCATTGGTCACCCAAGCCCCTCCGCAACCCAAACCTCCCCTCTTTCTCTCTGACCTCGGAGACTATTGGCCTCTCCCAAACCATCTTTCCATCTTTCTGCCTTGTTGATATCCACCTGCCCCCCATTCATCTTTGCCACTGTTCCATCCCCCTGTCCTCGAAACTCTTCCTCATTATAGTTAATCTCTCCCATTGGAATAATGGAATAGTGGAATAATTTCCTCTCCTCCTTTATCTCATTTGAGGATCTCATCTCCTGACCCTCCTTCCTTGCCCCCCAGGTTTTCCTTCCATGGGGATATCCTTGTCCTTAGGTCCTGGCTCTCTGAATCTCTCCTGTCACACAAACCCAACTCACATGCTCCTTTCTGACTTCTGTACCCCTTCCTCCTTCCTAGTCAACACTCTCAAGTCCCTTCTTCCTCCTGCTTCCTCACCTGATGGTCCTGGGCTTTCTTCACCCATTACTGCCTGCAGGGGGTACCCTGAGGAGCTGGGCTGTGGGCTCTGGTCCTCAGACCGGGAACACGGTTGACAACCGGCCATGATTTCTCCCAAACTCTTTCTTCCCTTCCAGAAAACTTAGATTGTGTTCTGCTCAAACTCCTCTTCTGGATTCTGGCTGAACACAAGCCCGTTATCACTTCTCCAAGCTGGAGAAAAGCTGGAAGTGAAGAAAAGCTCTGAGAAGATGCTGTTGTCCACCTCCACTGCTAAGCACTATGGAGTTTGATCCTTCCAATCAGGAAGGTCAGAAGCCTCTGATGTCATCGGTCATTCCAGCCTGGCAACCAGTTTGAAGGAAAACACGCGTAACTGCCAGACAGGTGTCCACTGTGGAGATCGGGGTAAAGGATACCTCCTGCCAGGTCCTCCAGAGTCTGGACCACTCTCCAGCAGATGCCAGGCTCCCTCCATGCTAAACTTGAACCATGTCAGACTCTCTCCACCCCTCTACTCCTATTTCAAGGTGCAGTCTGGCGGGAGAGGGAGGAAGCCAACAAGGAAATTTAGCAGGAAGGTAAGACCTTGTGAGAGTGAAATCAGTATGTAAAGAAGGTCCCAGGGACATTGATTTGTTGGGTTAAAAGCTAGTTCAAAATGCTGAATTTGACAGAGCTCCTGTGCTCGATGTTTACTGACACTATGTTTACTGATGCGATTCTGGGCTGGAGGGACACTCATGCTCTACTGAGCCCGACAGACTTTTTGGGGAGACTGTTTGAAGCGTGCTCACACACGCCTCAAATGGTGTCTACAGTTTCTGAAGTCTATGGGTCGCTCCAAACCTGCCCGTCAGTTGCCATTAATCAGCTCCGGTCTGCAGATAAAGTTTGTGAGCCTGTGTATCACTCCTGACCCAGAAATTTCACTACCATTTGTGTATCCTAAGAAGAAAATGGCACATGCACAAAGAGACTAAATGGAAAAATCGCCAGGACAGAATCTGTTTTATTGAGGTGGGGAGACACATGAAAGTATGGATGTAGTAATGCGGATGACCAACTGGTTGTCCCTGTGGTATCAGAGGAAGCGTCGTCTGAACCTCCTTCCTCCTACCTACCTCCTACCTCTGCTTCTCACCCGGGCATCTGAGACTTGCCCTTTCTTCCTTTCCTTTCCTTTCCTTTCCTTTCCTTTCCTTTCCTTTCCTTTCCCTTCCCTTCCCTCCCCTCCCCTCCCCTCCCCTCCCCTCTCTCACTTACCCTCTCTCCCCTCTCCTTCCCTCCTGTCCCTTCCCTTTCCTTCCTTCCTTCCTTCCTTCCTTCCTTCCTTCCTTCCTTCCTTCCCTCCCTCCTTTCTTTCTTCCTTCCTTTCTTTCTTTCTTTCTTCTCTTTCTTCTTTCTTCTTCTTTCTTCTCTTCTTTCTTTCTTTCTTCCTTCTTTCCTTTCCTTCCTTCCTTCCTTCTTCCTTCCTTTTCTTTCTTTCTTTCTTCTTTCTTTCTTTCTTTCTTTTTTCTTCGGTAAAATAACATAACATAAAATTTATCATTTTAACCATTTTTAATGGTATAATTCAGTGGCATGAGGCACACATGTATTATTGTGCTATTGCGTGGCCCTCAGCACCATCCGTCTCCAGAACTTTTTTTATCTTGCCTGAAGCTGCAACTCTGCTCCCAGTAAGGACCACCTCCCCACCTTCCCTCACCCCGCCCCAGCCCCTGGCAACCACCGTCCTACTTTCTGTCTCTATGGACACGGCCACTTCCAGGTACCCCCCATCATGGAAGCATGCAGTGTTTGTCCATTTGTTTCTGACTTACTTCATTCAGCCAAATGTCCTCAAGCCTCATCCATGTTATAGCATGTCACAGTTCCTTTCCTTTTAAGGATGCGTAATAGCCATCGTGTGTCTACATGTTTTTGCATGTTCCTTTCATAATAATATAATAACAATATGATACACGTATGTATTTACATACCACATTTAGTTCATCCATCTGTTGATGGACACCTGGGTCGTTTCCACATTTTGGCTCTGAGTCCTGCTTTCCATCCGCTGTGTGAACTTTGGTGAGAAGCACATCTGTTATTCAGGATGGGCCTAGAGTTTTATTTTGTATTTTCATCACTTACGTATTTCTAATTAGCCCCACCCAGGCATAAGTGAAGTCAAATCAGTTCACCCAGAAAACAACGTGGAGGGTTCTCAAAACAGAACTACCGTATGATCCCACAACCCCACTTCTGGGTATATACCGAGAGAAAATGAAAGCAGGATATTAAAGAGATGTCTGCCCTCCTGTGTTCACTGCGGCATTATTCACAGTAGCCAAGATAACCTGTGTCCATCAACGGATGGATGGCTAAAGAAGATGTAAGGTACACGCTTGGAGATCTGAGGGATATCCTGCCATTTGTGATAACACGGATGGACCTCGAGGGCATTGCGCTGAGTGAAATAAGCTAGACAGAGAAAGAGAAATACTGCGTGGTATCCTTTATGTGTGGAACCTTAAAAAAAAAAAAAAGGTCAAACTCATAGAAACAGAAGGTAAGAGAGAGGTTTGCCAGGGTGCAGACTTTCAGTGATAACATGAATGAGGTCTAAGGATCGCAAATAAAACCTGGGAACCACAGTTGATAACACTGTGTTGTATAAGTGAAATTTGCTAAGAACTTAAGTGTTCTAACCCCAAAAAAGGTGAGCATGTGAGGTGATCGATATGTTAATTAACTGGATGGGAAGAATCCTTTCATGGTGGATACATATATCAAATCACCTGGATGCACGCTTTAAATATCTTTCCATTTTTTGTCGGTTTTACCTGAATAAAGCCGAGATCGTTAGAAAGTAGTTGATCCAAGGCACAGGGACTGAGCGTCTCCTTTGTTTGCAGTCGTCAACTTTCAGACTCGGACGAGGTCTCAGAGAGCATGCAAGACAGCCTTGGGGTTCCTGCACAGTATCCTTGGGCCCGGGGCCCTCCCACAGGTCCCCACTGGTGGAAGAGGCGCTGCTGTGTGAAGGACACATGACTCATCCCTGGAGAAGTTCAACTCCTAGGAAGCCAGTTTGCACTTAAATTTCACTCATGATGCTTTCAGCCATCATAGCTGGTTGGGTCCTTCCATAACAAAATGGAAGGCCACTCTTCCTCCTGATGAAGCTAGCTTCCCAATACTAGGAGGCAGATACTCTGTCCCTATTCAAGTTTCTCTTCTGTGCCATGAAAGCCTGGATTACTTAGAAGAAGGGGCTTCTTCAAGACAGTTTGCGTAGTCCTTTCTCCCCCACCACCTTGTCTGGATGTTCCACAGTTAGGCAGGGCCCATCCTAAGATACACTGTTGGTACATTGCCCAAAAATGGGCTAAACAGCTCAGACGGGGAAGAGCAAACTGTTACTTCTTCTCTGTCTCTTCCCCCCGTGGAGGCAGTTTAATATAACAGTGGCTGTAGCTACTGCAGAAATATTGGCAGGATGAAACAGAAGTGCTTTGCAAATGCAGTCCTTCTGGCGTGAGGACCACGTGGGGAAAGTAACTGAGATACAGATACTGGATCCAGCCTCATTGGTTCTAGTTCAACAGAACTGGGGTAGGGCCCACTTTAACTTATTTTTTTTTATTTTACTTTTTAAAGTTTATTTATTTATTTTGAGAGAGAAGGAGCAAGCTGGGGAGGGGCAGAGAGGGAGGAAGAAACAGGATCCCAAGCAGGCCCCACACCATCAGTACAGAGCCCAGTACAGGGCTCAAACTCACGAACCTTGAGATCATGACCTGAGCTGAAATCAAGAGTCAGTCACTTAACTGACTCAGCCATCCAGGTGCCCCTAACTTATTTACTGATGCACATTCAGATTTGGAAATCTCTCTGTGGGACATGCCACCCAGGTCAGGGTAATAGGGATCCTTTTTTTTTTTTTTTTAAGTTTATTTATTTTGAGAGAGAGAGAGTGAGTGGGGGAGGGGCAGACAAAGAGAGAATCTCAAGCAGACTCCACGCTCAGCACAGAGCCCAACATGGGGCTTGATCCCGTGACAGTGAGATCGCAATATCCAGAGTCAGATGTTTAACTGACTGAGCCACCCAGGTGCCCCAGGGCAATGGGGGTCCTAAAGAAAGCAAAGCCACACTTGCATGAAATAAGCCATGATCTATACCTGACATGCCAAGACCATGGCCAGGCCTTGAGTCCAAGGCTGAGGGGTCCTTTGGAACCAGCTTGCAATCCTCTGGCCAGTTTATTGGTGACAACCTGTCCAGCAGCCTGGGTGCCGATTTGGATACATAGACCCATGAGCAGAGTTTATCCTGAGTGACTGTGCATGTACTGGTGAAAAACTGCTCTCTCCACTAGGAAGTCCTGTCTCGCCAGGGGCTGCTCACCCTGGCCTGTCATTCTCTAGTGAGTGATGGTCTCTGTACTTCCCTCCTGTGACCTGTAAGACCTAGGGAAACCCCTAGGAAGATGACACAGAGTGTCTGGGATGGGGAGATGGGATGAGGTTCTTGATACTGACCTCTAAGATCTGGTGGCAGAAGCTAATCATTAAAGTCTTTAACTTTTTTTTTTTAACAACTACATGTCAAGTTTTAAACACTGTGTTAAATTTCTTTACAGATTTTTAATGTTTATGTATTTTTGAGAGAGAGAGACAGAGTGCAAGTGGGAGAGGGTCAGAGAGAGAGAGGGAGACACAGATCTGAAGCTGAACTGTCAGCACAGAGCCTGATGCAGGGCTCGAACCCATGAACCGGGAGATCATAACCTGAGCCAAAGTCAGACACTCAACTGACTGAGCCACCCAGGCGCCCCTTGGTCTTTAACTTTTATGCTCCCCTCCACCATGTCTGACACACTCTCAGTGGGTCCTAAAATCATGTTAGTTGTAGTCTGATATTATTGCCTCTCTTAAGTGCTATAAAATGTTATCTCCACACCAATGTGCCCATTTATGGTTTCAAATCTTGTTTTGAGATAGTTATCCTTTATAAGGCATTTTCAGGAGGATTGTCTCATTTTCTTTGTTGAGTTGAGAAAACAGGGTGTTGGAATTTGTCCTTTTTTAAAAACTAATTTATTTGAGAGAGAAAGAGACAGACAGACATTGGGGGAGGGGCAGAGAGAGAGGAGAAAGAGAATACTCAGCAGGCTTCATGCTGTCAGCACAGAGCCCAACACAGGGCTCGAACTCACAAACCATGAGATCATGACCTGAGCTGAAATCAAGAGTCAGATGCTTAACCAACTGAGCCACCCAGGCGCCCCTGAGTTTTGTCTTTGAGAAACAAAGGATGTGAAACTCAAAAGACTGAAGCAGGATCCCAGGTTTCACCTCGACTGCTCTGATTCAAGTCCTATATCCCATTCATCCCATTCTCTTCTCCATCTGCCCAGACAATCTGGAAGACATAAGCTAGTTAGTATGATGTGCCTATCAAAAGATGGAGGTGGGGGTGGGGAATGGGAAAGTAGTGGTTCTATTATAAACTAGTATGTGCCCTTGGGCAAATCCTTCCTCCTTCCAAGCCCCCATTTCTTCATCTATAAAATAAAAGGTGTAGATAAGATGATCTTTAAGGGCCTTTCCCACAGCATAAGCAAAGCAGTGAGAAAGCACTTGTAGTGAATTTGACGTGACCGGGTACACGAATGCTGTGGGTGAATTGTGTGCCCCTATCCCCATCACCCTGTTCATGTGTTGAAGTCCTAACCCCCTAGTACCTCAGAATGTGATCTTATTTGGTGGTTAGGTCTTTACGGAGGAAATCAAGTCTAAAAAAAATGAGGCCATTAGGATGGGCACTAATTCAGTATGGGTGGCATCCTTATAAAAAGGGGAAATTTGGACGCGGAGACACTGAAGTAGAGGGAAGACAATGTGATGACACATGGAGAGAAGATGGTCACCTACAAGCCAAGGAAAGAAGATGGAGCACACCCGCCCCCACCGCCCTCAGAGGGAACCAGCCCTGTCCACGCCTGGATCTCAGACTCCCAGCCTCCAGAACCGGAGACAATGCACTTCTGTGGTTAAAGCCACCTGGTTGGTCTTACTTCATTACAGCTTCCCTGTAAACTGATCCAACCAGTATTTTGAATAAGAGGGAATTCAGATTTGACAGTTACTGTCCTGACACTTCTGGCGACCATTCCATTAAAGCAAGGCATGTCCCGAGGCTCCAGAGAAGAACCAGTTCTTTCAAACAAATGAGAAACTTGAACTTTTTTCTTAGCCTCTCACATCTCCTGGTCACGGTGAATATGTTAGCTTCGGGAAAAAATGGGTGAAAGACTTCAAGAATGGTTTGCAAATCTTGAAGATGGGTGCTGGTATCTTAATAAAATTGACACATTACAGAGAAAAGAAAACAAACAGGAGCAAACACAGGCCACAACTTAGAAAATTAAGGGTGGGAAAGGCTTCTTCAAGTACAATGTCAACACATGAGAAATGTGAGGAGAGCCTGAATGATTTGAACACAAAAAAATAATGTCCGTGTGATAGAAAATGAAAGTAAAAGATTAAGTTAGGAAGATTGATGATGAATTGGGAAAATATTTGTATTTTATACAAATACAGAAAGAGAAGTCTTTATTTTTTTTAATGTTTATTTATTTTGAGAGAGAGAATGTGTGAAGGGCAGAGAGAGAGGGAGAGAGAGCGAATCCCAAGCAGGCTGCGCACTGTCAGCACAGAGCCCCACGTGGGGCTTGATCCCATGAACTGTGAGATCATGACCTGAGCCGAAATCAAGAGTCGGACACTTAACCAACTGAGCCACCCAGGTGTCTCCACCCCAAAATAGAAAGCTTTATATTGTCAACACTAATAAGTGAAGCCACATTGAAAGGCAGGCCTCTGCTGCTTCTGGCCCAGGTGGAAACATAGGGTCCAGATTTGCCCTCCCAGCTTAAATACATTTTTAGAAGGCGGAAATATATGATATATGAAATGACAGGTTTTAGCCATTTGGAGAGAGGGGTGAGCCTTGAGAGTGTCCAGTTCGCCACCCAGAGAGTGTCCAGGCCAAGGTACAGGGGAGGGGGAGTGGGGGAGCCCAGTGGGTCTCTGAGTTGCAGGGACAGAGTTGCGTGTTGGGGCGCCCATGGCAGCCAGGGTTCACAGGCAGAGAACCAGAGTGGGGAGAGGCAGGAGGGCATCCCAGTCTTCGGCTGAAGACTGAGCCAGTCAGTACGTGTAGGGGAGGCAAGAGCTGGAGGCTGGGCCAGGTGGATGGGCACTCTGCCTGTCTTCTCCAAGAAGCTCAGCGAAGCTTCCATCCTTTACCTGGTGAAAGTGGAAAAGAACATGGAAGAAATGTGCCTGGAGGTTCTCCTGGCTCAGGCCCAGGTGAGGTGTGGTCACCTCACTCAAATTCCAGCATTCAGTTCGTGAGAATTCAGGCACAGGCCACATTTAATAGCAACAAGAGCTGGGAAAGACTGTCCCTGGCTAAGTAGTCACTGCCAAGAGAAACTTTGGGAGAAGCACGCATTTTGTGCGGGATTAGTTTGATGCAACAGCTCAGCTAGAGAAATCAGGAATGGGTTATGTGACCACTCATTTGCATGCATCAGTACCTATTACTACCATTTAAAAGAGCAATGCCTTGAGAAAACTTGAAATATAAATACTTCCTCTGTTGATTGCATATGTATCTAAATATCTTTAGAAGCTAAGTAATTATCTTGCCAGCATTACAACCCAGGAAGGTTTTTCTTAAGGACCTGCGAGCCATCTCTTTGAAATGTAAACCTCTAGGAAGATATTGTCCCTCTCTGTCACCACAGGGGGCAGGGAGGTCGTTAAGCATGGGCTCTAGGCACCTTGCTTTGAGCTGTAACTACCTTGTTGTTGGAGAAATGTGAATAGTTTGCTTTATCCTTTGAACAGAGACAACTAGCACGGATGGGCACCCAGATCACCAGGTGAATTTAGGATGAACTATGAAAGCATTAAGAAACAACTGGCCAAGAACATGGTTATATAATTTCACCAAAAAAAAAAAAAAAATAATAATAATGATAAATCATCGTCCTTATCCCATTTTTGAAAACTGACGTTTTAACCTAACATAAACTTAATTCTCTTTGACAGGTAAGATCTCAGGTATCTGTTTTCTTCTTCTTCTTCTTCTTCTTCTTCTTCTTCTTCTTCTTCTTCTTCTTCTTCTTCTTCTTTTTCGGTTTGTGTGTATTTCCTGATTGTTTTACAGTCTTTACGCATTAGTTGTGCAATCTGGACAAGCTACATCTTCTATTTCCTTCTCCCTCTTGGAAAAACCATGTGCCCATAGATACTATTACTTTATGTCATGGCTGGGTATTAATTGTATCCCAGCGTTTCAGTGAAACTTCTAATATTTCAGTGACGTGCACATGGTACACCCTTTCCTTGTCCCCTCCTGTTCGTGGGGAATCTCAGTGCCAACACGAAAGATCTCAGGGCAAGCAAAGGACCAGGGATCCAGGACGTAAACACAGCCCGCTACTCTAGGCTACACCTTCCCTTAATCCCTAACAGAAGCGAAGACAAATGGAAAATTGGGTCCCAGGTCCAGGCGGTCAATCCCCTCCACACAGCGCCCTCTTAAGCACCAGATAGGGTGGAGACATTCGAGACGTCCCCTAACATGTGGGCGCTTAGACTTATGGGAAACAGAGTCCGGGTATTGGTCCCGCTCCCGAGGCGGACTCCCGTCAGGAGCACCGCCGGCGTCGTCCTGCGCATGTGCAGCTCGCCCTGTGTGCGTGTTCGCGCACGCGCAGTTCCGCCGCGCCGCTCTCGCTTCCTGTCCGTGCCCAGGTCACCGCTGGCCGTGCTTCCCAGGCTTCGGCCTCAGGCGGGCAAGGACCCCAGGGCCTGCGGGGCTGCGCGCCGTCCGTCCGGGCCGGCACCCAGCGGGCGCAGAACTGTGCGGGCCGGGCGGAGTCTCGAGCGGAGACCCCCAAGCGCGAGCCCCGGAGCCCGCAGGCTGGGCCGGAGTGGCCGGGCGGCGGCACCGGCGGCGCAGGGCGGCGGGGCCCGGGCCCGGCCCGTTTGCACCCGCGGCGGCCCGGCCGAGGCTTGCGGGACGGCGAGGTCCCAGGCGGCCGATTTGGGCCCCGGGACGGTCGTCTGTCCGAAGTGAATTTGTCCCGGAGGCCCAGATCCGGCTCCTCCGGAACGGCGGCCCCGGGAGGCGCCGCGCCAGCTCCGGAGCCCTTGGGAGCCTCGGGGCAGCTCGGCAGGTCCCGACGAGGTAGGTCGTGGGCTTTCGGGTCTCCAGGCGGTTGTGCATCTTGTGGGCCGCGCCGCAAACCGAGGGCGCGAGCGGCGGCCAGGGAGGGATGGGCTCTCCCCGGGACTCGTGGGGCCCAGGTTTCCTGGGAGCGCAGGGGGTCCCCGCGTGGGCTGCGGACGTTCTGTGTCCGCTCCGTTCTCCAGTCCCGATACCCCTTGCTCCGCGTGCCGCCCTCTCCGGCTTCCAAGCGGGTCTCTAAGCGTCCCTGAGCACCTGTGCTGTGTGCTCTTAAGTGTGTGCCGACCGCGCTGGGCTCTGCCCTGTGGCATCCGCCAGTGTAGTGCAGGACAAGCCTGCGAGGGTTTGCTGCTGCTGCCGCCGCGGCCGCTGGGGTGACAGAGGAGGAGGTTGGGCCTGAGAAGGGAGGTGGCTCTTGCAGGGTGACCGAGTCTATGGGTGGGATTGTGGATGCGACTCAACTCCTGCGCCAATGTGCTTCCACTCTGTTAAAGTTTTCTTCTTACGTGCAATGATAACCTAGTTAAGTTAGATAACATAAAAACAAAATCGTGCCTTGATGATGCCCATCTGTCCCGTTTTGGAGAGCTAATATTCTTTTTCCCTCTGGATACTTTGATTTTAAACAGTTTGAAGACACAGTAAGAAAATTTGTAAACGGTGTAAGGGGAGATTTTTTTTTTTTTTGGCAACATTAATTTAATGAAGGCAAACTATTTAAAAAAGGAGTGAATATTTATATTAACCAACGAGGGTAACCCATCTAAACATCTCCTGTGGGGCGCCTGGGTGGCTCCAGTGGTTAAGGGTCCAACTTCAACTCAGATCTTGATCTCATGGTCAGTGAATCCGAGCCCTGCATCAGCGTCTGTGCTGACAGCTCGGAGCCTGGAGCCTGGAGCCTGCTTTGGATTCTGTGTTTCCCTCTCTCTCTGCCCGCCCCCCCCCCCTCCCCGCTCACGCTCTGTCTCTCAAAAATAAACAAACATTAAAAAACTTAAAACCAAACATCTCCTGATATGTGGGAGTAACAGGTATGCTTTGTGTTCCACCTTTGTCACATCTTTAGCTCCTTGTAAGTGTTCACAGGGTGTCATTTTATGAGCTTTTCTTTGGCGGTTACTACGCAGGATGCTCCTGCCTGGGCAGGCCAGACTACCCATGACTTCTGTTGTTTCTTTCTCCTTCCCTAGGTCCACCGTTAACAGTCTGTACGCATTTCCACGAGCAGTAGAAAATGAATGAGTCCCAGGTGAGCTTTCCTTTGTCTGTATATGTTCTCTTACTTGTTTTTTTTTTTTTTAATTTTTTTTTTTTTTCAGCGTTTATTTATTTTTGGGACAGAGAGAGACAGAGCATGAACGGGGGAGGGGCAGAGAGAGAGGGAGACACAGAATCGGAAACAGGCTCCAGGCTCTGAGCCATCAGCCCAGAGCCCGACGCGGGGCTCGAACTCACGGACCTCGAGATCGTGACCTGGCTGAAGTCGGACCCTTAACCGACTGCACCACCCAGGCGCCCCTCTTACTTGTTTTTTAATGCATTTTAGGAGGTTTATATGGTTCCAGATTTTACAGTGGGAATGTAGAAATAAATAAAAGACATCATCGTGTAAAATAAAATTGTTAGGATTGGCATCGGCACCCAGAGTCCTTGTTGAGTTTATGTGTGTAGATAGTGGGCTACTTCAGGGCTGTGGGGGTAGAGCTACAAATATTTTTTTTAATTTTTTTTTTTTAATGTTTACTTTTGAGAGAGAGAGACAGAGCTTGAGCAGTGGAAGGGCAGAGAAAGAGATAGAGAATCCAAAGTAGGCCCCAGGCTCCATGTTGTCAGCACAGAGCCCGACATGGCGCTCGAACCCACGAATGGCGAGATCGGGGAGATGATGACCTGAGCGGAAGAGGCTTAACTGACTGGACTGCCCACGTGCCCCTATAGCTACAAATGTAACTGATGTTCCTGACAGTTACAGAAAAGGAAGAGTACCGCCCATTACGTGATTTGTATTGACTGTAAGAAGAACCCAGTTTGTTACTTGTGGGTTTTAAAGATTTCCCAAGACTTGAAAAAAATTTTCTTGTTAAAATTGAAATAACCAGGGATAGCTTTCCCGGTAACAACCTTTAATGCCATTGCAACACGTGGCTTATACTTGTAGCTTATCTGAGCTGAGGGCCTGCCCAGGGAGAAATGACATGCACCAAAATGCTGTGATCCAGCCAGACATATTTTCCCTGCTACTGTTTAATACAGGGGTAAAAGCGAAGTCCTGAGGAAATGGCCTGTTCATCCTTCAGATGCTTCTGTTACTGTTTATTCGGGTTGGCCATAAATGGTACAGGAAGTTATTCTCTAGTAAATGTGTCCTCACGTCTGTTTGCGTTTCAATCCTCAGCGTTTGGGTTTTGTCCTCACCGCTCTCCTGAATGTGGTGGTAAAGATTAGCATTGACCTCATTACAGTCAAATCCGTTGGGCGTTTTCCAGCCCTTACCTCACATCACCATGTGTTTGCTGTTGACCTGTTACTTACAAATGGATACTTTCTCCTGGGGTCTCTTGGTTCTTGGCCTCTAAAACAAGTCACCTGAAGTATTTCTGTAAATATCTTGAGCTGATGAGGAGTCTTTGAAAGAGGGGGTGGGGATAGCCCACATTATCTCTCTTTTTTAATATATAATATCTGGTGTTCAGAGGTTCACAGTTTTCTGAATGTTTTGGGTTTGTTCTTTTCAATCAGGATACGCGTAAGAGTCCACATGTGGCTGGCCGATAAGTCTTTTAAATTTTTTTTTAAATGTTTATTTATTTTTGACAGGGAGAGAGACACGAGTGTGAGCGGGGAGGGGCAGAGAGAGGGAGACGCAGAATCCTCTGTGTGAATGCCTCAGAATCCTCTGAGCTGTCAGCACAGAGCCCAACATGGGGCTCAGACTCATGAACTGTGAGATCATGGCCTGAGCCGAAGTCGGATGCTTAAGTGACTGAGCCACCAGGTGCCCCTAAATTTTTTTTTAATGTTTATCCATTTATTTTTGAGAGAGAGAGAAAGATCTCGAGTGGGGAAGGGTCAGAGAGAGGGGTGGGGGGAGAGAGAGAATCCCAAGCAGGCTCCATGCTGTCATTGTAGAGCCCCACGTGGGACTCGATTTCACAAGATCCCACGATCGAGATGGTGACCTGAGCCAAGACCAGGAGTCAGACGTTCAACTGACAGAGCCACCCAGGCGCCCTGTCTTTTAAATCTTTTAATAGTAGCTCCCCCTGTGTGTCTCTTGTGTTACTTTGTAATTTATGTTTTGAAGAAATTGGGTTTATCCTTAGTTTCCCATGGTCTGTATCACATTGCTGTCATTTTAACTTTCACACTTTTTTTTTTTTTTTTTAAATTCCCAGTAAGTCTTGTAAAATTGGTAGTTAGCTTGGGAAGTTTACCCATTTACGTTCAGTTCTTTTGGCAAGACTTTGTTCCTCATGACCCTTGTCTACTTTCTCCCGGAGGCCGTGTTCTAATCCTGTCTTTTTTTGTGTGTGATGTTAACCTCCATTGGCTGATGTTCATTGCCAGTTCTTCAGGGGAGACAAAGTGATACATGCTGCTTTACCGTTGCTTCTTCATTTACTAGCTAGAATACTTTTCTAAAGGAAAGCATCTCTCAAATCGTTCTGTGGTTCACACAGAAAAGATAATTTCCACAATATTGAGTAGGCTCCTGTGCAACAGGAATTTTGTTTGCGTGTTTCGTTTTGTTATCATTAGCTCACGGGTTTAGACGCGTTTTAAGTTTTTCAGTACACTGAAGTTGTCACTCTATTTGGTGTCTAGGTGGATCTGTCTTTGACCAGAGGAATCTCTTCAGATTGGTTTCTGAGTCTTTTGAAACATCCCCTATATATTCGATAGCTTTCGTTTTTATTCAGCATTTTATTTTGAAAAAACTTCAAATTGCACAACAGTTGCAAGGATCGTACAAAGAACTCCCGTGTTCCTTTTGCCCAGATACTCCAGATTTTGACATGTTCCCACATTTGCTTTATTATCTCTGTGTATATATGTATTTTTTTCTGAACCATTTGAGAGTGGATGTCATCTGTCATGTCCCTTTTCAGATTGTACCTCCTGAGATCAAAGATACTGAATTCAGGAAATGTAACTTTGATATAATATTTTTATCGAATCTATAGTTCACCTTCTGATTTAACAGGTTTTCTCAGTAATTTCCTTTATAGCAATTTTTTATTTCCAGTTAAGCGTCTGCTCTTGATTTTGGCTCAGGTCGTGATCTTGCAGTTTCTGAATTTGAGCCCCCTGTCTGGCTCTGTGATGACAGTGTGGAACCTGCTTGGGATTCTCTCTCTCTCTCTCTCTCCCTCCCTCCCTCCCTCCCTCCCTCCCTCCCTCCACTGCTCATGCACACATACTCCTTCTCTCAAAATAAATAAATAAACATCTTTTTAATAAGTGCATTTCCTGTAGACAGCACATAGTGGGGTCTTGCTTTTTTTTTTTTTTTTTTAATCCAGTCTGACAGTTTCTATTAATTGGGCTGCTTCGGCCATTTACACCTAATACAATTATTGGCATAACTGGTTAGGTTGTAGTCCATTGTCTTTGATTTCTAGTTGTCCCATCAGCTTTGTCTCCTCTTTCTTCCTTGTTTTCCTTCCTTTGGACTAATTGCATTTTTTTTATGATTCCATTTCACATCCTTTGTGGGGTTGTTAGCTATAGCACGGTTGTTATTTCAGTGGGTGCTTTAGGGTTTGTAGTATGCAGCTTTAATTCATCACAGTTTCTCTTGAAGTGATGTTCTCTTTTGCTTAGCATGCAGGAAGGTTATGGTCCCTTCCATTTGTCCCTTCTGGGTCCTTAAACTGTTATTGCATTTTGCTTTTACAGGCAGGATCAACCCTGCAGTACATTGTGATTGTTATGTAAACAGTTATCTTTTAAAGAATAAGGGAGAATAGCATAGTTACTATTTTTTCTGAAAAAATCCAGATTCTTATTTTCTGTCATTTTCCTTCTGCCTGAAGGACTTCCGTCACCTCTTCTTCTAGTTGATGATGATTTCCTTCAGGCCTTGTATGTCTGAAAACGCCTTTATTTTTGCGTTCGCTTTTATGTCAAGGGAGCTATGCTGGTTTTTCTCCTGTGCTTCAAATCTGTTCCTCTGCTGTCTTCTCGCCTACATTGTTTCCAAGAGAAATATGATGTCCTCCTACCTTCCTTCTCTGTATATGACCTGGTTTTTATTTTTCTTCCTCTTGCTGCGTTTAAGTTTTTAAGTTTTTATTTACTTATTTTCAGAGTAGGGGGTGGAAGGGGCAGAGAGAGAGAGGAAGAAACAGGATCCCAAGCAGGCTCTACACTGTCAGCACAGAGCCCGAGGCGAGGTTCGAACTCACGAACTGGGAAATCATGACCTGAGCTGAGATCAAGAGTCAGACGCTTAACTGACTGAGTCACCCAGGCACCCCTAAACTTTTCTCTTTGTTTCTGGTTTTGAGCAGTTTGATTGTGAGAGGTCTTGGTATTGTTTTCTTCATGTCTCTGTGCTTGGGGATCTCCTTGAACTTCTCGGATCTGTGTGTTTATGATTTTCGGCAACTGTGAGAAATTTTTGATCGTATTTCTTCAGCTATGCCCCCCGTCTCCGCATCCATCCGCCCTGCATGGATTCCTCTTACCTGTATGTTCCGCCACTTGAAGTTGTCCCACAGCTCACTGACACTCTTCATTCTCTTCAAACTCTGTTCTCTCTGGGTGCTTCATCTTATATAAGCTTCTGTTGCTGTGCTTTGAGTTGACTGATCTTTTTTTCCGGCAGTGTGTTCATCTAGTCTGCTGTACTTTTCATCTCAGACACTGTAGCTTTTATGTGCAGAAGTTCAGTCTGAGTCTTTGCTTATATCCTCCCTGTTCCTACTCAGATATTTTGAACATAAGGAATCCCGTTATAAACTGTTTCCTTGTGCTCTGGCGCTTATAACATCTGTGTCCGCTCTGGGCCCGCTTTGGTCGATTGATGATTTTCTGTACGGGCTATACTTTCCTACCTGTTTCCCCAGTGTGTCAACCGTCCTCACCTCTGTTTGGGTTCTCCCTCCCTGCTGCAGGGCTGGAAACTCTCAAGGCAGTAACCACAGGCCTCACCTTGTTTATTTCCTGTCTGTGATTACTGTCCATGATCGTTGCTTCAAGATCAGCATCTTGGAGACCACAGCTTTGTATATTCTGTTTTTTGGTGTCCTTTCAGGAGGGAGGGTAAATCCAGTCCTTGTTCATCTTGGCTGAAAGCAGTCCCAATATCTTGAGTCATAGTTAGAAACCTTTCCCCGCACTGGTTATGGGGAAATTCACCCATAGTTTGTGTTTGTTTGTTTTCTGTGTTGCTGAATATTTTACATTTAGATCACTGATCAGTTGGACTTTTTTCTTTTATGGTGTAAGATACGGATGCTGTTTTGTCCATGCCCAAATGACTACTGTTACTCCAACACTGTTTATTGCAATCAGTTCCGTGGATTATTGTAAAGTCTGTTTTTAGACTTGGTGCTCTACGTCACAGACACGTCTCCATTCTCGTGCCGAACCAAACCATTTCATTCATAAAGGTTGGGGTCTTTTTTTTTTTTTTTAAAGTTTATTTAAACACTTTTTTTTTTTTTTTTAATGTTTATTTATTTTTGAGACAGAGAGAGACAGACAGAGCATGAACGGGGGAGGGTCAGAGAGAGGGAGACACAGAATCTGAAACAGGCTCCAGGCTCTGAGCTGTCAGCACAGAGCCCGACGCGGGGCTCGAACTCACGGACTGCGAGATCATGACCTGAGCGAAGTCGGCCGCTCAACCGACTGAGCCACCCAGGCGCCCCTCTTTTTTTTTTTTTTTAATGTTTATTTAAGTAATGTGGGGCTTGGACTCACAACCCCAAGATCAAGAGTCTCATGCTCTTCTGACTGAGCCAGCCAGGCGCCCCATGAAGGTTGTGTTTTAAAACTGGTAGGATTAGGCCCCCTAAACTGCTGCTTTCTTTGGAGATTTTCCTAATTGTTCTTGATTTCTTCCCCTCCTATGAACTTTAGTGCCAGCTTGCCTAGTTCCAGGCAAAAGCTTTTTTTTTTTTTTTTAATGTTTGTTTATTTTTGAGAGAGTGCAAGTTGGGGAAGTTCAGAGTGAGGCAGACAGAGGATCAGAAGTGGGCTCTGTGCTGACAGCATAGAGCCCAATTCAGGGCTCGAAAACACGAGCCGCAAGATCATGACCTCAGTAGAAGTTAGACACTCAACCGACTGAGCCACCCAGGCCCCCCACGAAAAAAGTTTTTTGATCTTTTTGTTGGGATCACACATCTGTAAAGTAATTGGGGGTAACTTGCATCTTTGTGTTACTGAGTTGACCTGTTCAGGAACAAAGCGTCATGCCATTTGTTCAAGTGTACCTCTGTGTCTTTCGGGACTGTTTTTAAAGTTTTCCTGCTATAGATTTTACACATTTTTTTTTTAATATATGAAATTTATTGTCAAATTGGTTTCCATACAACACCCAGCACTCATCCCAACAGGTGCCCTCCTCAATGCCCATCACCCACTTTCCCCTTTCCCCCATCCCCCGCCAACCTTCAGTTTATTCTCAGTTTTTAAGAATTTCTTATAGTTCGCCTCCCTCCCTAACTTTTTTTTTCCCCCATGGTCTTCTGTTAAGTTTCTCAGGATGCACATAAGAGTGAAAACATATGGTATCTGTCTTTCTCTGTATGACTTATTTCACTTAGCATAACACTTTATACATTTCTTATTAACAGTTTTATCTTTTCTGTTGCTCTGTAAACTGTACGCTTCTTTTTACGTAACGAGGGTTTTTGGCTTTGTTTTGTTTTTTTAAGATTTTCTTTCTTTTTTTTTTCTTTTTTAAGTTTATTTAACTAATCCTTACACCCAGCCTGAGGCTCAAACTCACAACCCCAAGATCAAGAGTCGCCAGCTCCTCCCATCGAGCCAGCCAGGCACCCTGAGGGCTGTTGCTTTCTGTGTGTTGATTTTATATCCTGTCATCTAACAATTCTTTCATTGAGTTGGTTTTGTTTTTGACTCTCTGAGTTTTCTAGGTGTAGTGTATCACCTGCAAATAATAGTTTCACTTTTTCTCTGTTGATTGTTATGCCTCTGATTGTTTTTCTCCAATCGGAGGTAGCACTTTGCCCCATTCCCGATCTTACGGAGAATGAGTCTAGTGTTTGTCCATTAAGTAAAACCCCGATTTTAGAACTGAGAAGTCTCCATAAATACACATGTGCGTGCGTGTCCTCATCTGTGTAAACTTAAAAAAGCATACATGTGCTTGTGTGTGATTGAGATGGGTATGTGTATGCACGTATCACACGTACTTTGCGTCTCAGGGTACAAGAGTGTGTGCGTGTGTGCAAGTCCGTGCTAGTGAAGTATCCATTTCTGTTTTCGTGAGGAATTTTTTAATCACGCATGTAGTTCAAATATTGTCAGGTGTTTGCAGCATCTTTGTGGAGATCAGTCTTTTCTTAGCTGTATTATAATGGCATGTTATGTCAGTGGATTTTCAAAGATTAAACAGGTCTGTATTTTTGGAGTAAGTGCCGCTTAGATATTATATGTTACCGTTTCAGTCTGGTGTTGTTTTCTGTTTGCTGATATTCCGTTGTGGATGTTTGTGTTGATGTAAGAGATACCGTGTAATTTTATCTATCCTATTTATTGATCGATCGGTCTTCTAATCCTGCTACTCCTTGCCGTGTGGACTGAGAACCCAGAAGGTTCTTACTCTCCATGGCAGTTCACAGGCTCACTCGGCCTGGACCAGCTGGGACGCCCTGCTCTGGGTGGCCAGTCAGCTCAACTCTGCAGTCTTGGGCAGTCTCAGCCGTGGCATCCGGATCAGTGGTATGAACCCTTGTTGATGCAGACTTTGTAAGTGATAAATACCCCTTGTTGACGAGGACTTTGTAAGTAGCAGGGCCATGGGGCACATTTGCTGAGCGCTTCTCTTCTGAAATACGAGTTCAGTGTTCGCGGTCGCCCGAACTACTCCTGGCAGCAACTCTGGAAACCTTCTTGCCTCCTCCGCTGGGGCTTCTGTACCCCCTGTTCGGGCTGGGGTGGAAGGGTATCTCAAGTGTTTGAAGGAAAAGTGTTCCCTTTGATAAATCAGTTGTCCTGCTTCGCTGCAAATACCTTTACAATGTCTGCACGCCTCAGTGATAGCTTGGCTTCATATACGGTTCTGGGTTCGAAATCCTTTTTCCTTCGCAAGCAGTGGGCAGTTCTCAGTGGGTTTTTCTCAGGTGAGAAGTAGAATGGCAGTTCCCAGGGGTACCTAAGGGTATTTTTTCCACCCTTGTAACTTTTTAGGATTTTTTTTCCTTAATTTTTCCGCTTTGGGTATTTTGTCAGGAAATTTCTAGATCTGTATTTTCCTCCCAGTAGTCCTGTTTGCGAATTGGATGGCCCCTTTTGATGCGAGGGCTTACTTGATTCTTCAGCTCAGGTATCGTTTTCAGTTTTGTTTTTTTTTCTCGTTCGTTGTGAAAATGTCAAATCTGTCAGATTTGGCTTTCATATCTCAAGCTTTATCTCATCATTTCAATTTCTAGTTATCTGAGAGATTTCCTAGATTATATATGTTGTGTCCCATTTGTTATTTAAGCCTGTTCCTTGGGGATTTTAAAAAATTCAACAATTTGGTCTTTAAACTCTAAGCATTTTGTGATGGCTGTTTTTAGGAGAATGTTCTCATGTTATGGAAGCAATATCCTGCTTAATTTGTTAAAAAATATAAATCAGTGGAAAAATTGTAAGTTGTTTCCTTTATGAAATTGATTCCATTATTGCTGACCAGCTCACCTTGATGCGTAGCTTTTACTTACTCGCTTTTCCTCAATTGGTGAGAATTCTTGATTTTTTTAGTTTCAATTTTTGAGAGAAAAATTACTAATAGCTAACGTGAATATATTCACCTAACGACCCCATTTTGCGCTTTCCCTTGTGGAGGGGAAGTCTGCGGAGCTCTAGAAGTTAGTGGATTAGCGATATGTGTTTTAGGTAGATATCACTTCATTTTTTTCTTCCAGTGTTTTTATTGTGGTAAATTACACATGACATGAAGTTCATTCACTGTTTTAACCATTTTAAGATACCCAGTTCGTTGGCATTAAGTACATTCACATTGTTAGGCAACCATCACCATCAACCATCTCAAGAATACTTCTCATCTTGCAAAACTGAAACTCTGTTCCGCATCAGATAATAACTCCCCTTCTCTCCCAGCCCCTGCAGCCATTCTCCTATCTGTCTCTGAGTGTGATTGCTCATTTAAGTAGATTCGCACACGGTTCATCGTTTTGTAACTGGTTTATTTTCAACGAGCATAGTGTCCTCAGAGTTCGTCCATGTTAGAGCAGGTGCCAGGATTTCCTTTTCTTTTTAAGGCTGAGGATGACTCCGTTGTACATATGGACCACATCTTGCTTATCTCTTCGCCTGTCGATGGACGCTTGGGTTACTTGTATGTTTTAGCGATGGTACGTAATGCTGCTGTGAACATATAAGTAGCTCTTTGAAGGCCCTGCTTTCAGTTCTTACAAGCGTACACTCAAAAGAATTGCTGGATCCTATGGTAATTCTATTTGTTTAGTTAATTTTGAGAGAGAGAGTTGGAGGGGCAGAGAGAGAATCCCAAGCAGGCTCCACACTGTCAGCTCAGAGCCCGACATGGGGCTTGAATTCACAAACTCTGACATCATGACCTGAGCCAAGATCAAGAGTTGGATACTTAGCCAACTGAGCCACCCAGGCGCCCCTGGTAATGCTATTTAGAAAAGAATTTTTTTTTTAATGTTTCATTTTTGAGAGAGAGAGAGAGGCAGAGAAAGAGAGAAACACAGGATCAGAAGCAGGCTCCAGGCCGCGCCTTCGCTGCATCAGGCTCTGTGCCGACAGACACCGCCCTCGGGAAAATCATCCGTGTCCAACACGGATGGAGCTCATGTATGTCCTGGTTTGCCTGAGACCGTCTTGTTGCACCTGTATTCCTTCTGGTTTAACATTTACCCCACACGGAAGTTTTTGGTTTGGACGGTGAGCGTGTGGCCACCCTAATTACAGAGGCTCTGAAGTGTGTGTGGCCACAGTGCCCGTGGCCAGAGCGTTCTTACCATCCGACCCTCATCGGGCTGCTGTGTGCACTGAAAACCGGGAGCCACCCAGGCTGCTCAGGTAGGCCTGTGGTTAATTTCCCTTCACTTCCGCTGCCGACAGGGAACCCCGGGCCCTCCCGATGGGCCCGGGGATGCTCCAGGGCTCCATTAGAGTCCGCCGTCCTCTCTTGCGGTGCCCAGCGTGTGCCCTGCGTGCAGCTCTGTGTTCCGCAGCCCTCGGTTCTCCTCTTCTCGACCCCACATCTCCGGAGTCTCCTCAGAGACGCCTGCTCTAGGTAACGGTCTCTGTTTTTATATCGCTTTGATTTGGACTATGAGAGGATTTCGTTTTCTTTTCGAGGCTGGAAAGTGACTGTGTACCTTCGGGGTCCTCTCCTGAATTGGAATCAACTCTTATTGTCAGAAAGCTGTCCTTGGGGCCCCCGAGTGGCTCAGTCGGTTAAGTGTCTGACTTTTGATCTCGGCTCAGTTCACGACCTCATGGTTCGTGAGTTCGAGCCCCGGGTCGGGCCTTGTGCTGTGTGGAGCCTGCTTGGAATTCTCTCTCTCTCCCTCTCTCTGTGTGCCTCCCCTGCTTGCATTTTCTCTCAAAATAAATAAATGAACATTAAAAAAAGAAAAGTGGTCCTGGAGAAGGGTCTTGGTCTCTGTGCCCTGTTCTTCCCTGCCAACCTGTTCAATACTGATGCTGTCTGTTTTCAGCCATTGGTCCTTTTTCATGTCCGCATCTTTCCCACTGAACCCCGGGCAGTACCCCGCCACACCTGTGACGCCAAGCCTGGCAGCATAACATTCAAAGTTTGTTGTTGTTGTTGTTTTAATTTTTTTTAAACATTTATTTATTTTTGAGACAGAGACAGAGCATGAACAGGGGAGGGGCAGAGAGAGAGGGAGACACAGAATCCGAAGCAGGGTCCAGGCTCTGAGCTGTCAGCACAGAGCCCCACGCGGGGCTCGAACTCACGGACCACGAGATCATGACCTGAGCTGAAGTTGGCCGCTTAACTGACTGAGCCACCCAGGTGCCCCAACATCCAAAGTATGTTAAGGCACTCTCCCTGCGATAGACCTCACCCTGACGTCTCGGGCGTTCGTCAGCGCAACCAACCATGTCGCTGTAAGAGAGGGGTATTTGAGATGCGCTGTTTGGACCAACACAGGGAGGAAGTAGAACACTTAGCCACACAGGTGGCCCCAGGTAGCTAGCCCCCGTGAGGGTCAAAGTCCAAGATGAAAGAGCTGAAGCAGGAGGTGCGTCAGGCAGGAAGGAGGAGACCGTGGATGGGCCCTACGCGCACCCTGTGAAGAGGGGGCCGGAGGCCCTGCTAGGAAAGGTGGCCAGAGAGAAGGCCAGGGAATCCGATGCTTGTCCATTTGTGTGGTGTTGCCCTGGCAGGAGCTTTACTCACCTCACGTCCCCCAAAACTCAGCCCACTGGCAGAACGGGAACTCCGTTGGTTTTCTGGTTTGGGGGTTTGGTGTTTAGGGGGGCAGTTAAAGGAACCAAAGACAGGGGCACCTGGGTGGCTCAGTCGGTTGAGTGCCCAACTTCGGCTCAGGTCATGATCTCACGGTCCGTGGATTCAAGCCCCAAGTTAGGCTCTGTGCTGACAGCTTGGAGCCTGGACCCTGCTTCGGATTCTGTGTCTCCTTCTCTCTGTCCCTCCCCCGCTTGTTCTCTCTCTCTCTCTCTCTCTCTCTCTCTCTCTCCCTCTCCCTCTCCCTCTCCCTCTCCCTCTCTCTCACTCTCAAAAATAAATAAACAATAAAAAGGACCCAAAGGCAGTGTATTTCCATTATGGTTTGTTTGATTGTACAATCCATGACATAAAGTCAGATTTTCAGTGTTCATAGTTCATTTTACCGGCGAACTTGTCAGCTCCTGTGCCCACACATCTCCTCCATGTTACCGGTTTCGATCACCGTGCCATTACAGGGACCAGTGTCATTCAGGGATGTGGCCGTGGACTTCACCCAGGAGGAGTGGCAGCAGCTGGAGCCGGAGGAGAAGACCACCTACCGGGACGTGATGCTGGAGAACTACAGCCACCTTGTCTCCGTGGGTGAGGAGAGCCTGCTGTCCGGTTGCTGCTTTGGGGGGCAGGGTCGGGGGCCTGCCAATTTAGTGATTTTCTTCCCTCGAGTTTGAAGAAATAAATGATAGGACCATTTAACTCTCTTTGGGCTCCCGGTAGGCTATTGGTCTGTTTAATCCTCCATCGAAACGTCTGGATTTTGCTAAGGTGCAAAACCGGGCACTCGATCAGGCAGCCTCCGAGGCAGCATCTTGGACTCAGAGACCTGAAAGGTGTGCAGCCGGTCCCAGCCTGCCTCCATTCCTCACTCACAGGGTACGACAGCACCAAACCGAAAGTGATCCTCAAGCTGGAGCAGGGAGAGGAGCCGTGGGTAGTGGAAGGTGACCTGCCGTGTCGGAGTCGTCCAGGTATGTCAGGAGCACGTTACGGTTTTAAACATGGTGGCCCCAGACCCCTGGGAGTCACTGAAGGCAGCTCTGAGCCCAGGCGCCCGTGCGGGCTGCTTTCCTTTTGCATTTGATTTGCACTCGTGGGGAACCTCCGCGTGAGCCTGTGCTGAGGACCCGGTGCCTTCCTCCTACCCCCGTCTCCCCCCTGGTAACTTAGCCTCCCCCCAGTAGCACAGAATTCCTTTGTTTTCTGGTGTTCAGAAGTCTAAGAGAAAAATTAACTTGAGACTCTCACGTTCATTCTTTTTGTCTTTCCTTCCTTGCTATGAAATGCCTTGGGCTGGTTCTCTGCCCATTTCACTCCCTCCTCTGTGCACTCAGCCACCAAAACCTGTCCCCTCCCTGAGCTGCTCCGCCGAGGGTGCACCTGTGCTCTGTTTGGTGGTGCTGAATGCAGGCCCTAAATTGTTGAAAACGGACCTCTGTGCTTTGCAGCCAAAATACAACGCAGACACAGAGTTTGGGGTAAAGGGGAACAGTAGCTGCGTCGCTTTGCCGGCCAAAGGAGGCTGCAGCACGCTGTGGCCTTCAAGACTCCAAGCCCGCCAGGACGAGGGCACTGGCGGTTTTATGGGGAAATACAGGATCTAGCGGGTCTCGACAGAACTGTACATGCCGCCAGCATCGCTAGTCTTCAGGGGGGTGACGGGTTCCTGAATGGGCTGAGAAGAAAGGAGAGGAAGACAGGAAGAAGCTTACTTTAAAATTGAGCTTCAGGGGGTGGCTCAGTTGGTTGAGCATCTGACTTCGGCTCAGGTCGTGATCTCACAGTTTGTGAGTTCAAATCCCACATCAGACTCTGTGCTGACAGCTCAGAGCCTGGAGCCTCCTTCAGATTCTGTGTCTCCCTCTCTCTCTCTGCTCCTCCCCTGCTCACTCTCTGTCTTTCCTTCAAAAACAAGTAAACATTAAAAAAAAAAAATTAATGGGGTGTCTGGTTGGCTCAGTCGGTTAAGTGTCCAACTTCAGCTTAGGTCATGATCTCGTGGTCTGTGAGTTCGAGCCCCGCGTCGGGCTGTGTGCTGAAGCTCAAGGCCCGGAGCCTGTTTCGGATTCTGTGTCTTCCTCTCTCTCTGACCCTCCCCCATTCATGCTCTGTCTCTCTCTGTCTCAAAAATAAATAAATGTTAAAAAAAATAAAATTAAAAAAAAAATTAAAATCAAGCTTCAGGGCACTTGGCTGGCTCAGTCAGAGGAGCACACAACTCTTGATCTCAGGGTTGTGGGTTTGAGCCCCACACTGGGTATAGAAATCACTTAAAAATAAAATCTAAAAAAAAAAAAAAGAAAAAAAAATTGAGCTTCATGGAAGCATTACTGCAGCCATTTTGATCTTTGTTCAACTTTATACTTATTATTTATTTTGAGAGGGAGAGAGAAAGCACAGGTGAGGGAGGGGCAGAGAGAGGGAGAAAGAAACCCACCCAGGCTCCACGCTGTCCACTCAGAGCCCGACGTGGGGCTTGAACCCACAAACTGTGAGATATGACCTGAGCTGAAGTCAGACACTTAAACTGACTGAGCCACCAGGTGCCCCAAGATTTAATACATATTTTAGAGCTTCCCCTGAAGTATAGATAGGTTTTGAGTGTAGCCAGTGCTGGAAGCCACATCGAATGAACAAGGGCATGAGCACAGGCTGGTGGTTGGGAATAAGTGGGCATAGCCTGGCTTCCTGGAGCAGGAGGTATTTTTGGAAGACTAGCAAATGGCTACTTTGAGTATATTTGTGAATCCAGGTAATTGAAAAATCTTACTGGTGAATGATAAATTCTCTGTTTTTTCCTATTGGTATTTGGGGCTTTGGGGCCAGGGATGGTGTAGATTTCTGAGCACAGAACTGTCGGCCATTGCACTGATTGTGGATGAGAGCAGCTAATGATAATAGCTCAGAGGCTCCAAAAACTTGTAAGATACACAGAAATAAAAGTTAATACTCTGGGGGCCACTTGAGAAATCTGACATTCAGGGTTTTGTACAAAATGAAACCTGCGTGTATGGAAACTCTTTGTTCTCGGGATTCATTTGGTGTTACGTCAGGGACATGACTGGTTTTAGGAAACTGAGGTCAGCAAGTTGAAAGAAATTGATGGATATTTGTTTCATATCCTATACTATTCTGAGCGATTTGCATGCACTAAGTTGGTCCTTTCCAAGCCCGGTGGTCTGGGCATATTTCAGCTGTGTGAAGCTGCATCACAGTTAAATACCTTGCTCAAGTCCCAGCCAGTAGTGGTGGATTTGAATCAAGGTAGCTTCATCTCTGTCCTCTTAGCCGCCACGCTCTGTTGTGCAAATAAGTGCAGTTAGGCTTATGTAAGCCCGTCAGAACACTTCACAGAGCCGATCTGAGCGGCCGGGTCTCTTGCCATCGGGTCCATCTTGCATTTCTTTCAGTTATGTGCCTGGAAGGAACTCTCCTTCCAGGTGAAGGTGAACCAGGACTGGGGAGTCGGAGACTCCCAGGGGAGAGGGACTGGGGGACAGGGGTGGGGGACTGTCTCTAAAGATGAGGAGATTGGAATTTTTAGAATGATTATTTGGATTTATGTACAGAGTAGAAAGGCAAAAATTTTGGAAGGGTCTGGGCTAGTGAGAACGTCACCATGGTAATCTAAGTGTGAAGCAGTATATTACAGTTTAACGTAAATGGTGATCTCTTGCTTCCAAACGTAGGCCATACTTGATTATTTTCTTTGAATGTTCGTACATCGATTACTCTTCTACCGCCTGACCGATGTGCTCCAGATTCCCCCCATGTCTGCCTTAATCTAGTGCTCTTTCAGTGACATTGCCCTCTGCTCATCAAATGTCAGTGAAAGGTTTATTTCACCTTTTCTACCAAAGTTTTGAACATAGTTTGTGAAGTAATAAAGGTACTTTATTCGGTGTGAACTTATTCTCCCTTTTGTCTATAGTTCTCAGTCCTATCCCACTTGTCCCTTTCCTGTGTCTACCCCATCCCCATATGTGTGTGTATTTGTGTGTGTGTGTGTGTATGTGTGTGTGTGTGTCTGTCTGTCTGTCTTGTAGGACAAAGGGGAACAGATGATTGTACACTTGTGACTATTTTATTGCAGAGATTGGCCATACAGCCAGAGTCAGCCCATTCTGTACCTGTTGTGTTCAGATTCACAAGGTTTGTTTAATTTTATTCCTTTTTAGAAGTCTGGAAAGTTGATGACCTGATAGAGAGAATCCCAGAAAATGGAGATGACATTTCAAGGCAGGCTGTTTCTACCAACAGCAAAACCCCAAATGAGGAGAGAGAGGATGCATTTGATACAACACATAATGTGGAAACAAGCCTTGTTCCTTCGAGCGTCCTATCTCACACTTGTGTCTCATGTGGAAAGAATTTAGAATCGACTTCAGAATTAATCATCAGTGACGGCAGCTATGCGAGAAAGAAACCCAGTGAATGTAGCGAGTGCGGAAAGACGGACCACGGAGACAAACCCTATGAGTGTAACCAAAATGGGGAAGGCTATTCTCAAAACGCAGAGAGTATTCTTCAGAACGTTAATCTTTTGGAGAAACCCTTTGAATACAGTGAATGCATGGAAGCCTTAGACAACGAAGCTGTTTTCCTTACTCATAAGAGAGCTTATATGGGGGAGAAGCCCTACGAATGGAATGACTCCGGGTCAGACTTCATCCAGATGTCAAATTTTAATGTTTACCAGAGATCACAGATGGACTTGAAGCCCTTTGAGTGCAGCGAGTGTGGGAAATCCTTCTGTAAAAAGTCAAAGTTAATCATACATCAGAGGGCCCACACAGGAGAGAAACCTTATGAATGTAACGTATGTGGGAAGTCCTTCAGCCAAAAGGGAACCCTCACCGTCCATCGGAGATCCCACTTGGAGGAGAAGCCCTATAAATGCAATGAGTGTGGGAAAACCTTCTGTCAGAAGCTACATCTCACCCAACACCTGAGGACTCATTCAGGCGAGAAGCCCTATGAATGTAATGAATGTGGGAAAACCTTCTGCCAAAAGACCCATCTGACCCTGCACCAGAGGAATCATTCAGGAGAGAGACCCTACCCCTGTAATGAATGTGGGAAATCCTTCTCCCGCAAGTCTGCCCTCAGTGACCACCAGAGAACACATACGGGAGAGAAACTTTACAAATGTAACGAGTGTGGGAAATCCTACTACCGAAAATCTACACTCATTACCCATCAGAGGACACACACAGGAGAGAAACCCTATCAGTGCAGTGAGTGTGGCAAGTTCTTCTCTCGGGTGTCGTACCTCACCATCCATTACAGAAGTCATTTAGAAGAGAAACCCTATGAATGTAATGAGTGTGGCAAAACCTTCAATTTAAATTCAGCCTTCATTAGGCATCGGAAGGTACACACAGATGAGAAACCCCACGAATGTAGTGAATGCGGAAAGTTCTCTCAGTTCTCCTATCTCACCGACCATCCTCCGGCTCCTTTAGGAGAGAAACCCTATGAATGTAATGAATGTGGGAAAATCTTCCTTGACGGTTCAGCCTTCAGTGGGCATCAGTCACTTCCGAAAGGGGAAAAATCCTATGAATGTAACATATGTGGGAAATTGTTCTCTGAGTTGTCCTACTACACTATACATTATAGAAGTCATTCGGAAGAGAAACCCTATGGTTGTAGCGAATGTGGGAAAACCTTCTCCCATAACTCCTCCCTCTTTAGACATCAAAGAGTGCACACGGGCGAGAAGCCCTATGAGTGTTATGAATGTGGGAAGTTCTTCTCCCAGAAGTCCTATCTCACTATCCACCATCGGATCCACTCGGGAGAGAAGCCCTATGAATGTAGTAAATGTGGGAAAGTCTTCTCTCGGATGTCGAACCTCACTGTACACTATAGAAGCCATTCGGGAGAGAAGCCCTACGAATGTAACGAATGTGGAAAAGTCTTTTCTCAGAAGTCCTACCTCACCGTGCACTACAGGACTCATTCCGGAGAGAAGCCCTACGAATGTAACGAGTGTGGGAAAAAATTCCACCACAGGTCAGCCTTCAATAGCCATCAGAGAATTCACAGGAGAGGGAGTGTGAACGTACTGGCTGTGGGGGATCTCCTGTGAAGTCAGAGCCCTCTGAGTATATCGAGATCCAACAAGGAGTCCAAGATCGGTGTCTGAGAGTTCGTGCTTTTGAATGGGGAAAATTCTTCAGGCATTGGATTCATCTTCACCTAATGTTTTTCACAGAGGAGAGTCCCTAAGGATGCAAGAAGAAACAGAGCCTTCAAAGCAAGACCCTACAACTCATTGGACACTAGATAATTTATACAGGCGTGAAACTTGATAACTATTTAATATTTATTTTGGAATTCAAATTGTATTTACATATCAGGGAATCACACCAAGGCGAGATCTGTCTAAGTAATGAATGTGGGAAAATCTGTTGTCTTGGAAATTGTTATACTGAAAGCCATATTTCTGATGTAAATTCACATGTTTATAGGGAAGATACCAGAAGCTATCAGCTCTGAATAAACCATTGTATAAAATCATCAGGAGTTTATAATGAGGACAGTACATATATGGCAGTTTCTATCATGTTTTAAAAATGTGTTCTATCAGTAATTCTATGCAAACTTGGATTTGAATTATTTGGGAAAAGGCAGTATTCTAATTTGAGTATTAAGGTGGCAAAATGTACTAACACGGGATTATATATTGTTGGTGAAACATTTGATAAGTACCAGATAGTTAAATACATAATTTTCTATTTGTTTGAAGGTATTTACAAATGGGTTTTTCATGAATGCCCCATCAATAAATTGTAAGCCCGTGGTTTTTATAACGTTTTCAACTACGTTTGAGCAAAAAAAGTTTAAAGTACTATTTTCATAAACTATGCATAGATGATTTGGAGTTAAGTCTGTGTCAGTGAAAGAGGGCCTTGCACTGTGTAGTCTGTAAGATACACACAAGTCTCATGCCATCCTGCATGGGTTTGAGCGAGCCATGTGCCGATACCACGTGATTCAGAAATTTCATCTCTGTTTTGATTTGAATACTATGCCATTCTTCTCTGCACTGCTTATTCCCAGTATTTTGGGACAAATGCAGGTTTCTGTCAGACAGCTTTAGTTGATGAACTCAGTGTCCTTTCTCCCCTCATTCCTTGCTGGAAGAGTTTGGGTATCCGCCGTTTCTTCACATGACATAGAGTGTGAATCCAGATTCGTGTAAGCCAGTCACGAGAACTCTATTCGGACCGCCAGTAACTTGTTTATAGTGGTCACATGACCCAGTTCTGGGCCAGCAGAATAGATGGATGTTGGCAAAAGGATAAGACATCGATCAATGGGTTTTACTACTCCAGGAACACAAGGGGGGTCATTTAATAATCAAAAATTAATTCCTGGACTACATCACATGGAAAGAAGTAATCTAGGATGCAGAAAAGTCATGTGGTGGTAAAGTCAACATTCGTTTATGTGCTTCACAAACTATGGATTTGAGAGGAACTTCCTTCCTTGGATGAAGAGTGTCTAAAACCACAAAACGGCAGCATGCCTAGTGCTGAAATATGCGAAGTTTTCTCCCAAGATTCAAAAAAAAAAAAAAAAAAAGACAAGGTTATTTCCTGTCACTAATTGTATTCAGTATTCTGCAGAAAGACCTAGCCAGGAGAGTAAGGGAAGAAAAGTAATCAGAGAGAATAAGGATTAGAAAGAATTAACACTTTTATTTGCAGATGACGTAATTCTGTACATGGAAAATTCTGAGGAAACACATGAGTAAGTTTAGCAGGGTCCGTGCATACAAGGTCATGATGCAAAAAATGTTTTAATATACCAGCAGTGAACATAAAAAGTGAAAAACTTAAAAGCAATACCACTCAACAATAGCATCAAAAATCCTCAAGTGCCTAGAGGGAAAATTACCCAACACCATATTTTCAAAAACTGTATCCAGGAAAAAAAAAAAAAAAAAAAAAGACAAAACTTGAGAGGGACTTATACGATTCATGGATTCCAGGACAGCCTTAAAAAGGTCTCAATTATCCCCAAATTAATTCATAAGTTCAATGCAATCTTAAAAGTCCTAGTAATTTTTTTTTTATCAAAATTAAACTAATTCTCAAATTCAAATGAAAATTCAGAAGGCCAGTAATAGTCAAGGATATCTTCTGGAATAGATGGAACAGAAGAACTTACATTGCTTGATATCAAAGAAGACCTGTCATAAAGCCATAGAGATTATATTATAATTGTGTGGTATTGGCACATACATAAACAAATTGACCATTGGGACAATAAAGGCTCCAGAAACACCCATACATAATACAGTCACTTGGTTTTTGATGAAAATGATAATCCAGTGTAATGGGAGAGATGGTCTTTCTAATAAATGTGTTGCCATTGCGTTTAATAATTTAATAGAAAATAGAAATGTGGATTGAGGTGGATTGCAGATCTAAATATGAAATGTAAAATAATAAAGCTCTAAGAAGAAAACTTAGTAGACTATATGTAACCTTACAGCAAGCAAAATTTTTCTTACGATCTCAAAGTCACTGGGGATGCCTGGATGGCTCGGTTGGTTAAACGTCTGACTTTGGCTCAGGTCATGATCTCACGGCTCGTGAGTTCGAGCCCCGCGTCCGGCTCTGTGCTGACAGCTCAGAGCCTGGATTCTGCTTCTGATTCTGTGTCTCCCTCTCTCTCTCTGCCCCTCTCCTACTTGTGCTCTCTCTCAAAAATAAACATTAAAAAAACTTTTTTTAGAAAGAAGATCCCAAAGTCACTGAACTGTAAATATAAAATAAAATCAGTTAATTTGGATATATTAATTTTTTGAAACTTCTGTTTATCAAAAGGACCCCACTAAGAAAGCAAATAGGCAAGAAAACAGAGGGAAAAGATACTTATAACTTATGTATACAACACACGACAGCAGACTTGAGCATACGGGAGGGGTTGGTGAACGTTTTTGGAAGCGGCCAGATAATAAGTACTTGGGGCTTTGTGGGCTGGACAGCCTCTGTGAACATGTCTGTGTCCCAATAATACTTTGTTCAAAAGCACGTGCAACAGCCCGGATTTGGCCTGCAGGCCATAGTTTCCAGCTGTGGATCTGTAACTTAAAAAGAGCGTTTACGGGGACTCCTGGGTGGCTCAGTTGGTTGAGCATTCTTGTCTCAATTTTGGCTCAGGTAATGATCTTGTGTTTGGTGAGTTCGAGCCCTGCATAGGGCACCATGCTGATAGTGCGGGCAGTGCTTGAGATTCTCTCTCTTTGTCCCTCCCACATTCTCTCAAAATAAATAAAACTTAAAAAAAAAAGTTTAAAAGGAGCGTTTACAAATCAAGAAAAAAATAGAAAATGGGCAAAAAGATTGGGGACATCAGTTAAGAGGATATCCAGATGATAATCATGAACAGTTACATTATTAGTAATCAGGAAAACGCACATTTAAAATGCCATGTGGAACTACCACCCACCCTCTGAGATGGTTAAAATGAAAAGCGTGAGAAAGGATCAAGTTTTGGCAAGGATGTGAGCCGCGGGAAGCGGGCCCTGCTGGAGGTATTGCCAACTGGTATGACCGTTTCGGAAAGCTGTCACTTTTGAACATGCATGTACCCTTTTAACCCAGACCTCGCAGATCTGTGCATTTATGACAACCAAAGGACATACTAGAGTATTCTTGGCATAAAACTGCAAGAAACAGTTCTCTGAAGGCATGCGTGCAGTGGAATGAGCGAACCCAAGTGGTATAATTCACTGCAGAAGACTAGAACATTAGGAACAAGTGACCCAGAAGTACTTGCGATAATAGCTCAGTTTCACAGAGCTGAACGAGGGAATGCAGACACAGGAGCAAACATACTGTATGACTCCACCTACATAAAGTATAAGAACAGAAAAACTTCCTATGCAGTTAGAAATCAGGATATCCGTTAGCCTCAGGCAAGGCTGAAAATGGTATTTATCTGGTGCTGGTAATACTGTTTCTAAATCTGGGTGCTCCATATCTTGAGTGTTCCGTGCACTTAAGATATGTGTATTTTTCTGCATGTATATTATCTTGAAGTCCTGCATAATTTTGAGCAGGAAATACTCCTTAGAGTAGTTTTAATGGCAACTACAGAGATTTCCTACACTGTGACCTTAAAGCTTAATATAAAGTATATTTTAAGTAAAATATTTGAAGAGGTGACAGAGCCATTACATATTTTGTCATCCTTCCCTTTTGCATATATAAATGGGTCCGAACCGCCTCTTCCAATAAAGAACTAATGTGTGTAAACATTTCCTATTTTCTCAAGTTGTTTTTCACGTTCTGAATTCAGGATGCGTCTTCTGCATTACTGTCATAGAGGTGACCTTGCTTGGAGGTAAATGCATAAAACGGTGAGTTTGACTTGATGGGAAATCGTATTTAGAAGGTTTCCTTTCAGCAAATGTAAGATACTCCATTGTTGGGGCGCCTGGGTGGCTGTCGGGTAAGCGTCCGACTTCAGCTCAGGTCATGATCTTGCATTCTGAGTTCGAGCCCCGGGTCGGGCTCTGTGCTGGCAGCTCAGAGCCTGGAGCCTGCTTCAGATTCTGTGTCTCCCTCTCTCTACCCCTCTCCCACTCACGCTCTGTCTCTCTTTGTCTCTCAAAGATGAATGTTAAAAAAAAAAAAAATTTTTTTTTTTTTTTTTACAGATACTCTGTTGTTAACAGCACAAATGAGTGCATGTGAAAGAAACAGCCCAATTTTGCATCATAAAAAGGATGAGGACTTGGTGTGGGGAGGGAAGAGGGCTGGTTGAGCTCAGTGGCACAGAGGGGATGAGTAATGACATTGGATGGAGCAGACTCTGTGGACGTGATTTGATTTCCCGTTTAACCTACCAGGCAAAGCTTGCAGTGTAAACACATGAACGCCTTGCTTAACGTGCAGTCATCAGAAAGTTGGGGCTCGGTGGTGCGGTCCCCCGTGGCAGCTGCCGGTTCTGTCGGGCTTAGCCACTAGGTATGTGGTCAGGCAAGGCCGTGACCCCCCTTCCATGCCAGCCAGAGCCTGCCTCTTTCATCAGGTGGTTGCCCCCCGCACCATCCCCATATTTACTGCTGCTCAGCTTGGGGTCAGTTAACTTTGCAGATTTTTTCCCTAAAGTCTCTTAAATATGCCAGAGACATTAACACGAGCTCACTTACACCTGAGGGCTAAACTTCACCCACTGCCCCTTACTCCGTCCCAAATCATGCCCAGTTTTGTTGTCCACCCAGGTAGACCCTTTAATGTGAGGGCAAATGTGTGACCCCTTGCACAACAGTGTTACAGTATTCCCCAAATTAAATTCTACAGAGGCCATGAAGAAATTCAACTAGTAGGTAACCCCCCGCCCCCTCAGTTGCCACAGTGGTAATCATGACAAAAAAGTAAATTCCCTGTCACGTGAAAGGAATCAAACTGCTGTAACTCCTGAACTCCTCTCAAAATTGGTGAACTAGTTGAATCGTGGACTTGTGAGCAGAGTATGGGGAGAAAATAATGTCAGTCCTCCAAGGGACGACAGGGCAGTTGTGGTCTCTCTGTGAAGGAACACAGTGAAGGGACTGGTGCTTATATCATGGCACCTGCTGAGCCCAGCTTCAAAACCGTGTTCTTTTCTCTACACGATCACCTGACGTGATGCCAGTGGGACAAGAAAGCAAGTGCTGAGCTCAGGCCCACAGGACAGCCCTCCAGCCTGGCAGGACCCCCCCCCCCCCCAGCTAAGCTTGCATGACAACAGAAGAAATTTGAGGTAGTTTAGTTTAAAAGTAAGGAAGGGGAATCCTTTTGTATCATGGTTGTCTGGGTGGGGTGGACAGACGGGAAAGCCAACACCAGCTTTGCCAGCTTCGTGACGTATGGGTTCTCCAGAAACCTTCTCTGGGAAGCGGGAGTGACTGGCTTTTCCTGCAGGCACGATTGCAGGGGCTCCCGGGAGAAAAGGAGCTCTGGCAGAGAGACATCTGAGACTTCAGCCACTAAAAAGCAGACTGGGGGCGCCTGGGTGGCTCAGTCGGTTAAGCATCTAACTCTTGTTTTTGGCTCAGGTTATGATCTCACGGTTCATGGGATTGAGCCCCGTGTCGGGCTCTGTGCTGACAGGGCAGAGCCTACTTGGGATTCTCTCTCTCTCTGCCTCTCTCTGCCCCTTCTCCGCTCGCATGTGTGCCCTAAGTAAATAAACATGAAAAAAAGAAAAGAAAAAGGCAAACTGACGCACCTATGCTAAATAAACATCCTCAAGGAAACTAGAGGGTATTGGTAACATGAAGTAGGAGTAAGTAAAGAAGTGAAATGTTGAGTACGAACAGTATTCAGTGGTTCCGATGAGCCGGTGGTTAATGAGCTGGGAGATACTGTGTGCAGGAGACCTCGGCAAGAATAATGTGTGCCAGGAAAGGGGTACAAACGTGGAGGCATGGGCAAGATCACAGGAATCTCCAAAGTGGTGGAAACTACAGATGCAGAGAAGGAACTACTTGGGGCGAGGGCTACTTAATTTCATGTATTCGGAGGCGGCGGGGTGGGGGGGGGGGGGAAGAAACCAAAATGACCTCAAAAGAACATCTGGTGCTCCAAACAGGAAAGATACGGAAATATCCATACTTCATTAAAGTGAAATGTAAGAATACTGAAGATAAAATTTTCTATGTTTCTATAAAGAGGCCGTCCCTCAAATGGTAATGATTTGTCATCCTCCATTATTAGGCATTGTGAGGAAGCAGGAACCAGATTTACTCTCCTGATTCAACTGAAAACTTGGACAAAAGAAAGTCATATGCACAGTGGGCATAGGAAGTGGTCCCCGTGGGTGCCCAGCGTGCTGCCTGGACAGACCTTCCAGGCCACAGTGGGGGAAGGGCTCCCCAAGCTGACAAACTGGAAGGCCAAGGACCTAGAAGGCACAGGGCTTTGTGAGCGGAACACAGGAGGGCCCCCACACTCCAGGGTCCTTGCTCTACAAGTAGAGGCGTGGCTCTGGCCTGGGGCGTGGCCTGCTGTGATCAGGGGGTGGCCAACGGGTGGAAGTTTGCCTCGATTCCAGGGGTGTGGGCGTGGTTGTGTCCTGGGGGCGTGGCTCGATCCTGCGAATCGTTGGGTGTGTGTAACAATGAGTGGGGCGGGGTCAAAAGTGGGGAGTGGTTCTGGGCGTGGTCGGCAGGGGGCGTGGCTCCGGCTGGAGAAGGGGTAGGTGGTTCCAGGGGCAGCTCCCAGAGGCCACTGACCGGGCTGCGGGCGGACACGAGGGTGGTGGGAAGTCCGGCAGGTCCGCGGGCAGGTCAGGCGTGATTGAGGCTTAGGCTTGAGGGCCAGGACTCGGGGTTGGGGGGGGGGGGTCGGGGAGAGGGAGGTGGGCGGAGTGGGAGGCGGTGCCTGGACAAAGGGCAGGGGCTCGGACCACCCTGCCCTCACTGCCTCGCCAGTCCTACCTGCCAAGCCGTGTGGCTCCCGCTGGTCCCCCTGCTGCTGCTGCTGCTCCCTGTCGTCCCCGTCCCCAGTGCCACTGCCGCTCCCATCCCGGATGCCAATGCCAAAAGCCAGGACAGCCTGGAGAGCATGCCCCAAGGTTGCAACCGCCTCTTGGAGTTTGTGGGGAGAGTGGAGGAGAAAAGGGAAGAGGGTGGGGGCAGACGTCAAGAGAAGTCGGAGGGACACAGAGAAAGGGAAAGACAGATAAAATGAGGGTGCCTGAAGGACAGTCAGGGAGTTAAACGACAGATGATGGGCAGGAATAGGGAGGAAGTGGGACAGCATGGAGACAGGGGCTGAGATAAAAACAGGGGACATAAAGGGGGTGGGCTTGGGCTGGTTCCGCTCTAAGGGTCCAAGGGTGGACAGGGAAGGGAGGGAGGAACAAGGGACCCAGCCTGGAGGGCCCTTGCTGTGGGACAGGGACAGCTGCCCTTCTACCCCGTGTTCTAAGTGCCTCCCCAGGAACTGCCACCGCACAGAGGAGCAGGGTCCCTGGCCGGGGAGCAACACCCTTTCCAGCCAGCACCAGAAAGCCCCTTCCTGGAGCCCAACCTGTTCTCCTTCACCAGGTGCTCAAGCTGGAGGAGACAGAGGGCCGAGGGTGTTCCCAAATCGAGTTCCTCACTCTGACTGTCCTCCTGGATTATGAGGTGGCCGCCGTGGTGCTGCAGCCCCAAAACCCAGGCAGCTGGCCTGCGGCTCTGTGAGAAGCCTCCACGGCTCCGGGCCATCCGCAGCCAGCTTCTTAAAGGAGGCCTGCCTGGAAAGGAGACCTGGGGCCTCCCTCACTTCAAACAGCCCACCCCCAAGACCCACTTTTTGTCCTTTCCCAGGCTCATCAGCAGCTGTTGGGGCCGGGGGTGGGCACCAGAGCACTTCAGGGGACAGACGTACCCTTACCAGACCCATTCCCAGCTCCATTTAGAAATAAAGTTCTGTCTTACAGCCAGCTGTGCTGTTTTCCGTTCAGGGCTGGTCCCCAGTGCCTGGCCAGATAAAAATTATTTCTTGTACCTAATTTATGAGCTCCTGCAGCAGCAACGTGTTGCATGATGAGTACCACAGAGCGTGCTCGCCTTTAGTTCTCAAAAACATTTTGTTGTCAAGAATAGACGTACATGATTGAGTCCACTGGGTGCTGTCCGGAGGGACCCCCTCCCTGAGGCTCCAGCCCCAAGCTCCCATTTCAATATTGCCCAAAGTGGCAGTCACATTGGACAGTTTAAAAAACACCAGAGTCCTATTTCATAAAGTTGAAATTGAAGATAACACACAGAGAAGGGTCAGTGAAAAGAAATGAGTCATTCCTAGTGGGGAACTCCTACTTCTGTTCAGAGGTGAAGCAGCACTATTTGTTGATTTAAGTTTTGAGTTTAAATTTTTTTATAATGTCTATTGATTTTTGAGAGGCAGAGATGAAGTGCAAGCAGGGGAGGGGGAGAGAGAGAGAGAGAGAGAGAGAGAGAGAGAGAGAGAGAGAGAGAGAGAGAGAGAGAGAGAGAGAGGCAGAATCTGAAGCAGGCTCCAGGCTCTGAGCGGTCAGCACAGAGCCCGATGTGGGGCTTGAACCCACGAACCATGAGATCATGACATGAGCTGAAGTCAGATGATTAACTGAGTGGGCCACCCAGGTGCCCCTAAGTTTTGAGTTTAAAGTGATGACACATTCCTCTTTGGTTCTGTGTTATGGTGCCCGTGGGTGTGTCTGGCCCCTATGGCAGCATGAGCATGGCCAGCTATGCTTCAGCCTATGGAGAGTCCCAGCCATTGTGTGGATAGGTCCTTGCTTGATCCAAGCCAGAGGAGCTGGCCCACAATGACATCTGCTTTTAGCATATCGCAGAGCCAGGTGGACGTGGGGGCATCGAGAAAAGGGGCAGGGGTCTGAGCTGGAGGCCAGAGCGGTCAGGACTGTGCTGACAGAGCAAGCTTGGCATAAGGTTGGATGGGTGGGCCAGGTGGTAATTATAAACTGGGCTCTCAAGCAGTGCTGGGGTCCTGCTGGTAGAGGAGCAACAGCACCAGGCATCCAAGTGAGCATACCTGATGGAGATACCAGCCAGCAAGAGATGGCACCCTAATGGTGCAGAGGGAGCCTGCAGGATGGTTGCCGTGGCCTTGTTTTCAGGCCACAGCATAACTCAGGTTGCTCTTCAGGCTGTCTCTGGGACCCCAGATGGAACCATCCAATCAAATGGCAGCCGCTTCTTCCCACAAATGCCTTTCCAGTATCAGCAGGACCTGGTACTGGGTCCCCCTACATCCTTGGGGCATATGCCTCAAATCTCCAAACAGATGGCGGTGGGGGTCCAGCTGCTGATTGAATCGCCGTGCTAGGGTTTTGCTCATGCTGTTCCATTGCCTGGAAGTCCATCTTTGTTCTCCCCACCTCAGCCATTAGGATGGAAAAGAGTGAGACATCATTACAGAGCCCATAGATATGAACACTCTGTGCCAGTGAGTTTGAAAATCTGGATAAAATGGACAACTTTTTAGAAAACACAACTTACTGAAACTGACACAAGAAATAGAATCTATGGTTTAAAATCTTCCCAGCAAAAAATCTATAGGCTCAGCTCACCTCATTAGCAAATCCTTCTAAACACTTTAGAAAAATATTAATGACAATCTTACATAAACTCCTCCAGAGAATAGAAAATGTGTTAGGAAACCAGAATAGCCTGGTTGCAAAACCTGAAAAGTAAAAAAAAATTTAATGTTTATTTATTTGTGAGAGAGAGAGCATGAGCAGGGGAGGGGCAGAGAGAGAAGGGCACAGAGGATCCGAAACAGGCTGTGTGCAGACAGCAGCAAGCCTGATGCAGGGCTCTAAGTCACCAACCGGGAGATCATGACTTGAGCCAAAGTCAGATGCTTAACCAACTGAGCCACCCAGGTGCTCCTGAAAAGTAAATTTTGAGAAAGGAACAATTTCAGTTCAATATCTCTCAAAAACACAGGTAAAAAGATCCCAAGGTATTAGCAGAATGAATCACCCTCCTAAGACAGAAGTGTGGGAATGGTGACTTAATTAGGTAGAAAAGCTCTGCCATAAGTTGCTGGCCAAGAGTTGTCCGTGTCTGTGTGTGCACACACGTGCTCTCAAGAGAGAGGAGAAGCAGGTTTGGGGTTTGGTCAGAAGTGGAGAAATGGCTTTCTGTGAGGGGAGGAGGTACCCAGGCCCTCCCATGGTATCAGGGTCTCTGGGCTGGCTGTTGCCCATGGCCTGGGTTCATCACTCCTTAGAGTCCTGGGCTCAGAGCACTTCCATTCTTTTTGTTTGTTTGTTTGTTTAATTTACATCCACGTTAGCATATAATGCAACAATTATTTCAGGAGTAGATTCCTTAATGCCCCTTCCCCATTTAGCCCATCCCCCCTCCCACCTCTCCAGCAACCCTCTGTTTGTTCTCCTATTCAAGAGTCCATTATGTTTTGTCTCCCTGTTTTCATGTTATTTTTGCCTCCCTTCCCTATGTTCATCTGTTAGTATGTTAAAGTCCTCCTATGAGTGAAGTCATATGATGTCTTTCTCTGACTAATTTCACTTAAAATAATACCCTCTAGTTCCATCCACGTAGTTGCAGATGGCAAAATTTCATTCTTTTTGGAGTAATACTAATGAAGTAATACTCCATTGTGTGTGTGTGTGTGTGTGTGTGTGTGTGTGTGTGTGTGTATACATACCACATCTTCTTTATCCATTCATCCATCGATGGATCGGTGGACATTTAGGCTCTTCCCATGCTTTGGCTATTGTCCATAGTGCTTCTGTAAACATTGGGGTGCATGTGCCCCTTCAAAACAGCATACCTGTATCCCTTGGATAAATACCTGGTAGTGTAATTGCTGGGTTGTAGGGTAGTTCTATTTTTAATTTTTTGAGGAACCTCCATACTGTTTTCCAGAGTGGCTGTACCGGTTTGCATTCCCACCTACAGTGCAAAAGAGATCCTCTTTCTCTGCATCCTCACTAACATCTGTTGTTGCCTGAGTTGTTAATGTGAGCCATTCTGACAGGTGTGAGGTGGTATCTCATTGTGGTTTTGACTTGTATTTCCCTGATGATGAATGATGTTGAGCATTTTTTCACGTGTCGGTTGGCCATCTGGATGTCTTCTTTGGAGAAGTGTCTATTCATGTCTTTTGCCCATTTCTTCACTGGATTGTTTTTTGGGTGTTGAGTTTGATAAGTTCTTTATAGATTTTGGATACTAACCCTTTATCGGATGTGTCGTTTGCAAATATCTTCTCCCATTCCGTCGGTTGCCTTTTAGTTTTGCTGATTGTTTCCTTTGCTGTGCAGAAGCTTTTTATTTTGATGAGGTCCTAATAGTTTATTTTTGCTTTTGTTTCCCTTGCCTCTGGAGACGTGTTGAGTAAGAAGTTGCTGCAGCCAAGGTCAAAGAGGTTTTTGCCTGCTTTCTCGAGGATTCTGATGGCTTCCTGTCTTACATTTAGGTCTTTCATCCATTTTGAGTTTATTTTTGTGTCTGGTGTAAGAAAGTGGTCCAGGCTCATTCTTCTGCATGTTGCTGTCCAGTTTTCCCAGCACCACTTGCTGAAGAGACTGTCTTTATTCCATTGGGTATTCTTTCCTGCTTTGTCAAAGATTAGTTAGCCATACATTTGTGGGTCCATTTCTGGGTTCTCTATTCTGTTCCATTGATCTGGGTGTCTTTTTTGTGTGTGTGCCAGTACCATACTGTCTTAATGGTTACAGCTTTGTAATACAGCTTGAAGTCTGGGATTGTGATGCCTCCTGTTTTGGTTTTCTTTTTCAAGATCGCTTTGGCTATTCAGGGTCTTTCTGGTTCCATACAAATTTCAGGATTGTTTGTTCTAGCTCTGTGAAGAATGCTGGTGTTATTTTGATAGGGATTGTATTGAATATTTAGATTGCTTTGGGTAGTATTGACATTTTAACAATATTTCTTCTTCATATCCAGGAGCATGGAATATTTTTCCTTTTTTGTGTGTCTTCTTCAATTTCTTCCATTAGCTCTCTATAGTTTTCAGTGTTGAATGCTTCCATTCTGACCTGGGATAGGAGTGGGCTCCAGGCTCAGGTTCCCTGTGACCCAAAAATGGAAGCTTGGGGGCCAGAATGCAGGGGTGCTGGGAACAGCTAGCACATTCTGTGCGGCAGCAGGCTACTTGCTGCAACAACCAGTTCTTCTGTTGGCAACTCCCATTCACATCCAGACCCATGTCTGCAAATTCGACGGGTAGTGAAGGGTGAGGGGTCCCTGAAGCCACACAGGGAGAGCTCTCAAAGGGCTCTTCCTCTTCAGGATCTGCCCCCAGGATCCTTGGGTCTGGGAAAAGCAGGAGCTGAGATGGGAGTCTTGGGGAAAGGAGGGGACCCCCTTCTCACTGACACCATGGGCCAGCCCCAAGACAGAGATGGAGACAGAGTTTCAGACACAGGACTATGTCAGGGAGACCCCTGTGATACCCCCAGGTCAGTCTGCTCTGTAGAGAATTTCAGGGCCTCTAGGGGGAATATAGACTGAGCTAGGGACTGAGGGGGAGTGGCTGGTGCCTCCCACTGTACCCAAATAGGGCTCTGGGAAGCACAGGGAGGAATTGGGAGCCCAAGGAGGCCCCTCCAGCTGGAGAATATTCACAGCTCAGGAGTAAAGCAGACTGACCTTGTTCCCCCTCCCCGCCAGAGCATGGAGCTACTCTAGAGAATCAGGGTAAGGTCCAGCGTGGGGGCGGTGTGTGAAATCCCAGAACCAGAGATACCCGACAGGCACAGATACCCAGCTTCCGTCCTCACCCAGGAGAGTCTGCTGAGATGTGACTGTGCCTCCTCAAAATCTGGAGCCCCATTTCCCCAGCTGTAAATGAAAACAGAAGGGGCACCTCCCACGAGAGGGGGCGTTCCCATCCTCTTAGGCTGCCGCTTTTCGTCTGGGGTGTGGAGTTTGGGCCTGTGAAAAAGGAGGCATGGTCTAACCAACTTTTGTCATCGATAGTTTGGCCTGTGTTGATCACAGGACCAAACTACTGGCTTAAGGTGTTTACATCTCGCCTATGGTCTGGCTCTCGAAGGTGCACAAGAATCACGCTGCCAACTCTCTATCCACATGCCCCGACACCTGCATTTCCCTTCTTGCAGTCAGAAAGCTCTCCTGCCATCTCCCCACCACGCTGGGAAGGAAGGCTTGGCCCCCGTTCTCGCTCCCTCTCTGCCTGTTCCTGCGCATGTTGAGGTTTTGTATGGCCAGCCCTGCATGGCGCGACGCGCCTCTGTTCTGCCTCTGTTTACCCTCTTCCTCTCAGCAAATGGCCTTCTGCCCTCAGGCGGCGGAGGCTGGTGGTCCCTCTCCAACCTGCTGGGGTCTCTGGCCCAAGAAGTTCCAGCAGAAAAACAGGTTTTTCTGAAATTCCAATTTATAAGGACAAGTACCACGTCTCCCTTCCAGAAAAGCTACACTCCCACCAACTGTGTGTGAGAAAAAGCCTATTTCCTCTCATCTTTGTCAGCCCTGGATTCAGAAACTTTTTGGCCAATATTTTTGCAAAAGCAAAATTCCGCATGTGCATCCCCCCCCCCCTTATTACTGAATCAGGAGTAAATCTGAGGAGACGAGCACTTCCATTATGGAAGAATAAGGACATCTGAACATCTTCTGTTCCATCAAAGCATTTACAAAACAAAACAAAAATGTCACAAGAAACTTTCCCAGAACTTTGGAAAGTGACCAAAGGCTTGCAGCAATTTGGGGAGAGTTCATTCCAGAAAAATGGCTGAATCCTCGAAAACCACCAGCCTCAGAAACACAGCAGTGAGAAACAGCAGCAGCCTAGCTATCAGCCATTGGAGGGACCAAGTGGGCTTGAAGCTCCCCAGAAGCCCCATCCCCAGGGAACTGTCAAAAATCCGCAGATGGCAGCTCCCCAGAAATGCCCCATCTACAGGAATGGTCTTTATTTTTGCTGATTAAGAGCTCACTGTGGGAGTAAAGCCCAATCCCCAGGACATTTGTCAAAAACAGTTAGTGGCATTTCAATCACATCATAGCTGTCTGGGGAGATGATATCAGCTGAGGCAAACAAGAGGCTGGTGGAGAACTTAAAAGGAACATTTTGAGAATGAGAAGCTGTGACTCACTGCCCCTTTAACGAGGAGGCTGTGCACAGGAAATACCATGGACAGCGTTTCTCTCTCCCATGTGCTTGGTCTGGAGACTGAGCAAACAGGAAGTAAGGGCTAGGGCAGAGTTCTTGATTGCCAGGGCAGTGAGGGGGCCCCAACACATGAGGGGCCACTTGGCAAAGACTTACTGTTTTAAGGGACTGCCCAGCCATTAGCAGAAAACTGGGATAACTGAGCAGAGGCTTCTCACAACAAAGAATACAGACTTAACAGAATTAGGAAAAGAAAATCACCAAATAAACAGAACAACTGAGCTAAACCTCTGAGGAGGGGGAAGGGGATCTTATTGCCACATTATGTTATTTAAAATATCCAGTTTTAGGAGTGCCTGTGTGGCTCAGGCAGTTAAGTGTCTGTCTTCGGCTCCCATCATGATTTCACAGTTTGTGGGTTTGAGCCCTGTGTTGGGCTCTGTGCTGACAGCTCAGAGCCTGAAGCCTGTTTTGGATTCTGTGTCTTTCTCTCTCTCTCTCTCTCTGCACCACCATCTCAAAAATAAATAAACATTTACAAAATTAAAAAATATTTCCAGCTTTACATAAAAAGAGAGAGATGCAAAGAAACAGAAAAGTGTGGCCTATCCATCCCACACTGACACCGCAGAGCCTGACGTGGGGCTCAGTCCCCACAAGCCATGAGATCATGATCTGAGCTGAAATCAAGAGTTGGACACCTAACTGACTCAGCCACCCATTTTCCCTGAGGTTTATCAATCTTAACTGCTCTTAGCAAAAAATAAAATCTTGGTTTTATTCATTTTCTCTATTGTTTTAGTTTTCCCATTTTGGTGATTTCTGCTCTGATCTTTATTTTTTCCTTTCTTGTGCTTACTTTGTTTTTAATCTATCATTCCTTTTCTAATTTCTTAAGGTGGAAGCTGAATGTGATTGGGGGTCTTTTTCTAATGAAGAACTTAGCACTCTAATGTTCTGTTTAAACCAACAGTTGGCAAACTTCGGCCCATTTGACAAATCCAGCGCACCACACGGTTTTGTACCGCCCCGACATAAGAATGGCTTTACGTTTTTAAATGGTTGAGAAAAACCAAAAGAAAAATATTTTGTGGCACGTGAAAATTATGCCAAGTTCAAATTTCAGCGTCCATAAATCGTTACTGGAACGTGACCACGACCACTCACCCCCATGTGGCTGCATTGGGAGAGTCAGGCAGGTTCAACGAAAATCAGCTGCAACAGAAACCATGTACATCCACATATCTATAAAAGAAGAAAAGTGAACTTCAAATACTGTACTTTTAAGATCCAGTGGAGTAAAGATTGTTTTGCTACTGATTTAGATGGCCAAGCATTGTGTTTGCCATAGCAAACCATAGCTCTGCTAGAGAGTACAATAAACATTGACTTCACCAGGCTAGACACAGTTCATAGAAGGGCAACAGCCAGAAACACGAGAAAGCTTAAAAGAGATGATCTCATCGCATCAGAATGTCTTCACAAAAATAAAAATAAAAATGAGGCTGCAACTAAACTAAGTTTCTAGTCAAGCAAGGAGAGCCACCCACCTAATGGCAGGTTAATTAAATCATGACGGAGACAGCTGGAAAAAAAAAAAAACGTGTACAGAGAAGACAAACATAGCCTGAGACGTTTAGCCTTTTGGTGAGAAGGGTCAAGAACATGGAGAGCAACATCAACAGTCAATTTCAAAACAAGGCAAGTGACTTTGAGTGGTTTTCCTCACCTCTCAGAGAGTTGACAGCTCTTACGAATACCGTTCAGGTTGTGCATTCATTTGCGAAGCCAATGCCGAGTTTGAAGCGATTGAAGAATTAGTCCCCACGGATATGAAGGAACAACTACGGGTGAGAATATTTTCAAAGACCAAGTTCAGGAGAGCAAATGAAGCTCACAGTTGATGCTCCTGATTCATAACACATGATAGGTTGAAATGGCTTTCAAAAAGCACCTGCTGGTAAATAAGGCAGTTAATAACCATAGACTCTACCGTAGATTTTCAAAAGCTTTGTACACTTGTCAAACGAAGTCTGTTTCTGCTCTACAGATATTTTTGCCAATGTCGATAGCCATGCATTGTAGAAGATTCACTGCTTGATGAATTCTTTCAGCTTTTGTACAGCCAGAAATTTTTAAGAGCCTACTTTCTTGAAAGATATTTTCACTGGGTACAGACTTTTTTCTTTTTTTCCTTTTAGTCCTTTAAAGATGGGGACTTCAGGCTTACTGATAAGTCAGTGATCACTCCTACATTTATTCTTCTGTAGAGAATGTTTTTCCTTAATTTATATTTTTGTATATTTTCTGTCACTGATTTTAAGCTCTCTCATTGTTTGCTTCATGTTCCTCGGGCTCAGAATATGTGGAGATTCTTGGATGTGTGGATTTGGTTTTCATTAAATTTGGGAGTTTCCTTAAATATTTTTCTTCCCCCTCCTCTCCTTCAGATTCCAAGTACACGCTTGTTACGTGGCTTCACTCTGTCACACATCTTGCTGATTCATTTTTATTTAGTCGTTTCCCCCCACCTCCTCCCTGTATTTAACTTTGGACAGTTCCCACTGCAATGTCTTCAAGTTCACTGATCTCTCCTGCATTGTCTCACACTGTTAACCCCACCCAGTGCAGTTTTCATTTGTACATGTCTGTTTTCTCCTTCAGAAGTTTGGCTGTTGCCCTTTTTTATATACTCTGTGTCTCTCCATGGCATGACTGATCTTTCTTCTAGCTTCTGGAACATACGGAATACAGTTGTAATAACCCTCCCAGTGTCCTTGTCTGCTAAATCTGTCATCTGTATCAGTCATTACGGGTCATATTTTCCTGCTTCTGTGTATTCCAGATTGTTGGTTTTTTTTTAATTACAGATCAGACGTTACAGAAAGATAGTTTGTCACTTATTCTCCATAGCTAATCTCAGGGTTTCCTGGTGAATCTTTGAACAACTGAAATCGTTTTTCCCAATACCACTCATCAGCCTGTGTAAGGACAGATTGTTCTGACCTCCTTGCTAGTTCATAGCTAATCAGTGTGCCCCCCAAAAATGTTCAAACAAGGTTCACTGTTCCCAGACTCTCTGCAGTGTTCGCTTTTTCCTTTTCCTCTTTTTAAAATTAAATCCTCATTCTCCCCCCTTCTTTTTTTTTTTTTTTACTTGTTTAGGACTCAGTGCATGGTTTGATCTTCACTGTATACAAGTAACAGCACGCTGATGGTTAATTCTATGCACGTTTTTCTTTGACACCAGACACAAAAGAATATGTGCTTTCAGGTTGAAAAAGAAGCAAAACTAATATAAGGTGCTAAAAAATATATTATTTTCCCTTAGGGAAGAAAGAGGACAGCAGTGGGGTAGGGGTAGGGAGGATTTCTGGAATTCTGGCAATATTCTATTTTTTCACTCTGTGAAAATTCAATTGTACCATTATTCTGTGTGGTTTTCTGTAAGTCTATCATATGTCTATTATAGTGCTTGTTTTTTAAGTTTACTCATTTGTTTTGAGAGAGGGAGAGCGTGAGCAGGGGAGAGGCAGAGACAGAGGGAGAGAGAGAGAGAGAGAGAGAGAGAGAGAGAGAGAGAGAATTGCAAGCAGGCTCCAAACTGGCATCAGGGAGCCCAACTCGTGGCTTGATCCCACGAATCGAGAGACCATTACCTGAGCCAACCAAGAGTCAGATGCTCAACCGACTGAGCCACCCAGGTGCCCCATATAATGTTTATTTATTTTTTTAATGATGACTAACATCTGGTAAAAATAACATTGGATTCCTACCCGACATCTTACAGGGTAAATTGTGTATCGATTAAGCACTTAATTGTTAAAAAAAAAGAAACCACCAATATTTGAGAAATAATTTCTCTTCTAAGTGTTTCAAGCATGATGTGCAACCTAGAAGCTAAAAAAGAAAATATTGATAAATCTGACTACACTGAAATAAAACAATTCTCTACGGCAGAACCCATCACAAACAATATCAGAAGACACAGCAAACCAGGAAAATGATTTACATTTCCTCCTACAGTCAAAGTTGATTTCTTTTTTTTTTAATTTTTTTTTAACGTTTATTTATTTTTGAGACAGAGAGAGAGACACAGCATGAACGGGGGAGGGGCAGAGAGAGAGGGAGACACAGAATCGGAAGCAGGCTCTAGGCTCTGAGCCATCAGCCCAGAGCCCGATGCGGGGCTCGAACTCACGGACCGTGAGATCGTGACCTGAGCTGAAGCTGGACGCTTAACGGACTGAGCCACCCAGGCGCCCCTCAAAGTTGATTTCTTATTGACTGTAAGCCAATAAGAACCTTAGGTTCTTATTAGCCAATAAGAACCCAAGAGCCACGAGCAAATAGGAAAAACATGGGAAATATGAATATGAGTGCCAAAAATAGTGCAAATAGGAAAAAAACGGGAAAGAATATGAATGAAGAGTGCCAACAATTCAAACGTCATTTACAAATGGGAAAAGAGGGTCAGCTTCACTCATGGAGAACAAATTAAAATGATAGGGAGACCGCGCATTTCTGCATGATCAGTGACGAACGATCTGACAGCAGCCTGTCGTGCAGATGTGGAGGGGCGGGTGCTTGTGCGTATTCCAGGCGGAGGCGCTTAGCGCCGTCCTAACGATGGAGAGACCATGTCAGTAACCAGCGCGACAGCCAAGACGGTTTAAGATGCGCAAATCCACCGATCTAATTACTTGCACACAAGCCACATACCACGTGGACCAGGATGTTTATCTCAGTTTTGGTTGTACCGGCCAACAACGAGCAACCACCCGAGTACCCGTCAGCAGGGTCTTGTTAAACGAATGACGGCATCTACGCAGTGGCGCGGTGGGGAGCGAGGGCGCTGTTCATCGTTCCGAAGTGGCGCAGGATGGTCAGAGACCGCACAGCAGAGTAGCCGGAAACGCTGGCCACGTCCGCGTGCTGCCTCCCCGCCCCGGAGATGTGGCCCCGGGCATGTCCTTCCACCTCTCTAGGCCTTAGTGGGTGACGGTGGCACCCGCACCGTAGGGTTTTGTGAGGACTGAACGGATCAGTATTTCTGTGTCACCGTAGAACAGTGTCTGGTAGACAGTAAGCACGACATAAGTGTTTGTTAAATACACTAAAAATACACTGATTGTGAATGATTTCAAGATCTGCCCACCGAGAGAGGGCATATGCACAACAGTTTGGGACACTGCTAACATTTTGTCACTTCAAAACCGCAAATAGCACACACACGTGCATGCTGGCCCATGTCCCTAGACTCTCTCCGTAAGGGGAAACAGGAACTGGGTAACAGCTGTTGCCTCTGGATGAGTTTAGAGGCAGGGTTCTTGGGACAGGCTCTTCTTTTACACCCTTTGAAATCTGAAACAAGTATTTCAGATTGAAAAAAATAATAATAAAAGGGGCACCTGGTGGCTCAGTTGGTGAAGCGTCCAACTTCAGCTCAGGTCACGATGTCACGGTCTATGAGTTCGAGCCCCGAGTCAGGCTCTGTGCTGACAGCTCAGAGCCTGGAGCCCGCTTCGGATTCTGTGTGTCCCTCTCTCTCTGCTCCTCCTCTGCTTGTGCTTGGTCTCTCAAGGGTGAATAAACATTAAAAAAAATTATTGAAAAAAAAATTAGGGGCACCTAGATGGCTCAGTTGGTTCAGTGTCCAACTCTTGACTTCGACTCAGGTCATCATCGTACAGTTTGTGACATCAAGCCCCCCATTGGGCTCTGTGCTGACAGCACAGAGCCTGCTTGGGATTCTCTCTCTCGCCCTCTCTCTCTGCCCCTACCCTGCTCTGTTTCTCTCAAAATATATATACATTTAAAAAATGAATAAAAAATAAAATTAATGCTTAAAATAGTTAAGAAGACTATGTAGTAAATGGAAAACGTGTGTAAGTCAATGTTAAATGGGAATCGTGGGATACAAAACCGTACGTTTTGCAATGCTGTAAGTTTCCCTGTAAACGGGCAATGAGAACAGAAGACATCTGTGTCGTTGGGTTTTGTTGCTCAGCACCTTGGGGTATTTTCTGGTGGTGGTGGTGGTGGTGGTGGTGGTGGTGAAGATGCCCACCCGCATCCACTACACCAGTCAACCCATTCTGAGATCTCCAGCCTGCTGGCCACCCCTTATTGCAAACTTTGGGGAAATGCCGAGAGAGCTGGCGCTTTCCTCCCCTCTCTCCAATGAGCTGTCCACCATGCTACTTTGGGCTACTCCCTCCCTCCCCCGTCCCAGTTTACCTCCATCCCTGCAGAGAGGCGGCCTCTGTCCCCTTGGCCCAGAAGTCTCAGACTCTCCCGGGACGCCCCAGTTCAGATTTCCCAAGTCTTCCCCCCACTCATCCCTCAGCCCCCAGCCTTCTGAGACCACCGTGGTCCTCAGGCACCACACTGCACGGAGAAGAGCACTAATGAGGCCCCGGGGCTTTGGAGGAAGCCAGACCCCTAAGTGGGCCCTGGGAAACCTATTAAGTAACTCTTGTCTTTTCTTACTGAGAGAGTTCCTGGGAACAGAGGTGGAGATCACGGGAGAAGGGGGGGATTGATGTGGTGCAGGAGGTCTGCTCCCCATTCTCCGCAGAATCCTTCCACAGTCCGCCGCTACTTTATAATTTGTATCCACAGAGGAACTACTATTCGAGCTGGGCTGTGAAGAGCGAGTAGCTTTCCAGGTGGGGAAGGACTTTCTGATAAGGAACAGGTGCGCAAGGTCAGGGACAAGTGGGAGACGGCAGCAGGCCGCCGCGAGGCTTGTGGGGAAGGCGTCCGCGGGAGATAGAGGGATGAGGGCGCCCATAAGGCTTGTGGGCTCTATGTCGTGATGGTCAGAACTGGCACTTCTCCCACCCAGGACGCTGGTCGCCTGCTCAGCCCAAACTCCGGCGTCACCGCTGGGAACCACGTCTGCCAGGTTAGCGGGGTGAGCAAGGCGCCCGGCCAGCCGAGGAGCTGAGAATTTAATTCAGGCTGCGATTCGGGGTTGGGGGGCCCCAAGTCTGGCTGTCTCCTTTAAAGGAATTTTCGAATTCTCCAGCGATGCTGTGGGAGGTGGGGTGTGGGTGCCAGGGACTGAGGGCAAAGCCCCAGGTGAAGCCCATGTTTGCGGGAGAGAGGAAACCCTTCAAGGAGGGGGTCTCGGGTCCAGAAGGCCCGGGGGGACACGGGAGATTTTCCTCCTCTCTCTGCCTGTCTCTCTCTCCATCTCTGTTTTTCTGTCTCTCTTTGTCTCTTCCAACTCTTCCTCTGTTTCTCTTCTCTCTCTCCCTTTCTCTTTATCTCCCCCCCGTCTCTGTTTCTCTCTTTCTCTTTCCTCTCCTTTCATCTTTCCCTTTCTGTCTCTCCCCCTCTCCCTCTCCATTTCTATCTCTGTCTCTGTCGGCCCAGAGTCTGGCGAACCACTTGGAGGCGACCTCCCTGCCGCTGCCCTCAGCAGGCTCCCTCTGCCTGTCCCTGTTGCAGGCCTCATTCTGTTTCTGCACCTCTGCATCTGCTTCCTTCTCTCTCCTCCGGTCCCCTTTCCATTTTCCCCTTGTCTGGGTGGGGAAGGACCGACAGACAAGGCAGACACAGAGAAGAGCGGGCTCTCCCCCTACTTAAGGGCGGAGACTGTGAAATCAGACAGACCTGGGGGCCTCTGGCTAAGGGAGATGCTGTGGGTCTCCCCCAGATCTCAGCCTCCCCGTCTGTAAATCAGTTGTAATGGTGGCCTGACTCCTCACAGTGGTCTCGAGAATGTTCAGGAATACTGTGCACGCAGGGCGTTTACGGCTCGCCTGCACACCGTGAGGGCTGGACACACGGCAGCGATTGTGATCCCGCCCCCTCCCTCCCGTCGGCATTTGGAGGGAATATGGGGGCGTTGCCAACGAAGGGTCACTGGAGGTGATGTCAGTGTCCCTGGACGACTTTCCAGGAGGCTTCGGGGGAAGAGCTGCGGGGCATGGGCGGGGGGGGGGGAACCCTTGGGGAAGAGAAACAGAGGGGCGGGACACCTGAAGGCTCCGGGGTCTCGGAATCAGGGCAGATAGGCCAGGTGACGCGGGTCTGCCGCCTCGGTCCCCACACCTCCCTCTCTGCTGTCTCCAGACGACGCTTCCCTCCAGAGATCTTCAGCCAGGGCAGGGCGTGCCCGGCACATGGGCAGCAGGAAGCACACGACAGGATAGGGTGGCGATTCCTTCCATAACAGCTCCCGCACGCCGGGCCCGCTGTGCTGGGTGCTTTGTGCTGGCCGTGATGTCACTTAGTCACGACAGTTCTGTGGGGCTGAAGAGGCTGCTGGGGCTTCACAGGGTAGAGACTCCAAGCCGTGTCAGCTGGTCAGTGAAAGAGCGGAGACAGAGCAGGTGCACGTGAGCCCAGAGGCCCCGCTTGTGCCGCTGAGCCGTCCGGGGTCCGGGATGGGCTCGTGCCCGGGCCGGGGGGGGGGGGGGGGGGTGGAGGATTGCAGAATGACATCCTGGGGCGTCAGGGCCTGTGTCGCATCAAGGGCGACAGACGAGGAATCTGAGCCCCACGGAGAAGGTGGGGCTTGGGCAGCATCACAGACGGGACCAGAAAGCAAAGCTCCTTACTCAGCCCCCGGCGTCCCTGTGATCAGAGGCCACCCCAGGGCTGGGTGATGAGGCAGAAGGCACCCACTGTGCCCTGCACACGCGTGTGCAAATAGACACACACACACACACACACTGGCTTGGCTAGAAAGAGCTGTTTTGAGATGTGCACTGGTCTGAGGCTCTTCAAAGACCCCTAAGTTAATGCCGACAGGCCCAGTGTAATGCTCCCTTACTGACGTAGTATTCTAGATCAACGTGATGCCCCTCCAAATTCTTTCCGGGCTCTTGAAACATCAAGCTATCTTTATTGATTGTTTTTGAAGTTTATTTGTTTTGAGAGACAGAGTGAGTGCGGAAGGGACAGAGAGAGAGGGAGAGAGAAGCCCAAGCAGGCTCCGTACGTACCGTCATCGAGGAGCTTAGATGCTGGGCCCAAACTCACGAGATCATGTCCTGAGCTGCAACCAAGAGTCGGACGCTCTACCAACTGAGCCGCCCAGGTGCCCCCACATCAAAATATCTTTAGATATTCTGTCACACAGGAGACGGTCAGGGACAGGGCCGCGGTTCACAGTGCGGTGGCGGGAGCGGTGCTCTGGAGAAATGCCCTCGATGCGCTAGCAGCGCCCCCACCCCCAGCAGAGGACGCGCTGGTTAAATGGGAAGGGCGGCTCGCGTGCCGGTGGGATGTGCACAGGAGCGGCCGCATCGGCCTGAGCCGGCGGTTCGACGGGGTTGGCGGACATCCACCTGCGGGTGTACCCGTGAGGCCTGGAGGCGGTGACTCCCCCAGGCAGCTGAGGCCCCTCCGGGGAGGTCAGCCGGATGGTGGCCCGGGACGGGGGGTGGGGGGGTCGGGGGGTGGAGAGGTGTGCAGAAGGCACGGGGGGGGGGGCCTGGAAGAGCACGGGCCGCGGAAGCCAGAGGGAGAGCGGACGGTGGCTGCAGACACCTGCATTCCTGGAGGACTCGCGGGGGCGGCAGGTGCCGGCTTGGGGAGAACGCCCCGCGTCCCTGGTGGAGGGGGTGTGGGGGCTGAACCCCGGAGAGGCGAGGGCCCTGTGTTTCTGGGAGGGGTGTGTCACCGCGACCCTCCTCTCTGGCCTGCACCCCTGTCCTCCCTCAGGTTCCGACATGAGCCCCTGGCCTGGGTCAAACCGGACGGCTCCGCGGGAGTTCGTGATCCTGGGTTTCTCCGGGTGGCCCCGGGGGCTGCGGCTGCTGCTCTTTGCCTTCCTGCTGCCACTCTACCTGGCCACGCTGGTGGGAAACCTGCTCATCTTGGGCCTGGCCGTCGGGGACCCCGCCCTGCACACTCCCATGTACTTCTTTCTGGGGGCGCTGTCGGCCGTGGAGGTGGCCTACACGCTGGTGCTGACTCCGCGCATGCTCGCGGGCTTCCTGCTGCCCCCGGGGGGCCAGGCGGTGGCCCGCTCCACCTGTGCTGCCCAGATGGGCCTCTTCGTGGCGCTGGGAGGCTCCGAGTGCCTGCTGCTGGCCGCCATGGCGCTGGACCGCTACCTGGCCATCTGCCGCCCTCTCTGCTACCCCCGGCTCATGACCGCGGGGCGCTGCCGGTGCCTTCTCGCCTCCTGCTGCGTTGGGGGCTCTCTCCTGGCCTTGGGCCTCACCGTGGCCATCTTCCAGCTGCCCTTCTGCCGGGGGGGCCTCGTCAACCACGTCTTCTGTGACCTCCCGGCCGTGTTGGTGCTGGCCTGTGGGGACCGGGACCTGCAGGAGAGGGTCCTGCTGGCCGCCTGCCTGCTGCTGCTGGTGCTGCCTCTGGTCCTGATCCTGCTGTCCTACACCAGGGTGCTGGCGGTCATCCTGGGAGTTGGGGGGGTGGCGGGCCGCCGCAAGGCCTTCAACACGGTGGCGTCGCATCTCACCGTGGCCGTGCTCCACTATGGCTGTGCCACGGCCATGTACGCCAGACCCCTGAGCAGCCGCTCCCTCGAGGAGGACAAGCTGGTGTCGCTCGTCTACATCAACCTCACGCCGTTGCTCTACCCTGCCATCTACACGCTGCGCAACCGGGACGTGCAGGGTGCCCTGTGGCGGGCGGTCGGCGGCAGGACGTCAGGGAACGTCGTCCGGGCCGAGGTCAGCTAATGCTGCGTGCCAGACGGCGTCTGGCCTGAGATCTCCCCCATTGAGGGGAACCTCACCATCCCAGAGCCGTCTGTGGCTCCCCAAGACCTGCTGGACACAAACCCGAGCCCAGCGTCACAAGGACTCCAAAATCGGACTTGAGCCTAGTTCTTTGGCTGCTGTGGACATTTCAAGCTGAACGGTTCTCGCTGGTGGCCGCGCACTGGAGAATATTCAGCAGCCACCCCTTGTCTCTACCCAGTAGATGCCACTTGCACACCACCCCCCCCTAGTTGAGATAATAAACAATGTCATTAGACATTGCCAGATGTCACCTGGGGGGAGGGCGCAATCAGCCTTGGTTGAGAACAACTGCTCTAAATTCTGACCACACGGTACCTTTTGAAGAGAAACGAGTGCTAAAAGGTACAAGTTTATGGTTCCTTAATTTATAATACACAACTGAAAATAATGCAAATGTTCACGAACATGGAATAGACGCAAACGACTTGTGGCAGAGTCATAGGATGGGGATGCCATCGGTCCGACTTTGGCTCAGGTCATGATCTCGAGGTTCGTAGGTTCAAGCCCCACGTGGGGCTCTGCCCTGACAGCTCAGAGCCTGGAACCTGCTTTGGATTCTGTGTCTCCCTCACTCTCTGCCCCTCCCCCACTCATGCTCTGTCTCTCTCAAAAATAAACATTTGGGAAGAAAAAAAAAAAAAGCAGCAAGCCACAGAGAGCGCAAACCGAATGCCTCCCTGTACGTAAAAGGCCAATGACAGACTAATCTGTGCTGGTTGATATAATAGTGGTTCCCTGGGAGAAGGATCTGGGTTGGCACAGGCACAGGGGGATGGTCTGGGCACTGGAGATGTTCTAGATCTCGATCTGCGTGGTAATTACATGGGTAGGTAGGTGTTCAAAACTTCATCAGATCTGTGCACCTCCTGGTATTTAAAATGAGCTACAGCTGTTCTCCTGTTTGCGCAGCGAGCCACGCCTTCAGCGTTGCCTTTGCTCACGCTGCCTTATGCCCCCGGTGCACACTTCCTCTCGTTCCGCATTCCATGTGTGAAAATGCCTCGTGTTGTTCAGTGATCAACCCAAATGCTGCTGTAGCGAGAATGTTTTTGTCCTCCCCCTCCCCCTCTAAATGCATCACGTGGAAACCTAATCACCGGGAGCCGGGCTTAGGGGTGGGGCCTCTAGAGGTAATTAGGTGATGAGGGTGGAGCCCTTGTTAACAGGATTAGTGCCTTTATAAAGGAGGCTCCAGAACGTTCCCTCTCCCCTTCCACCGGGTGAGGCCACGGCGAGGAAGCGGCTGTTTGCAAACAAGAGGTGGGTGCTCAACAGACACGAAATCTGCCAGCACCTCGATCTTGGAGTTCCCGGCCTCCAGTCTGGTGAGCAATGTCCGTTGTTCAGAAGCCCCCTAGTCTGTGCAGCACGCTAAGACAGCCCCCCTCTCCGTCCCCCCCTCAATCACAACTGCTGTCACTCTAGGGGCGCCTGGGCAGGTCAGTCAGTTGAGTGTCCAACTCTTGATTTCGCCTCAGGTCGTGATCTCCCGGTTTGTGAGTTCGAGCCCCAAGTCAAGCTCTTCACGGACAGCAAGGAGCCTGCTCGGGAGCTCTCTCTCTGCCTCTCCCCTGCTCATACCCTCTCTAATTAAAAAAAAAAAATTAAAAATAAACTGGCAGTCTAAAATATAATTTAAACATCTCCTTCACTTACCACTCAATTATACTGTGAGCTCTTTAAAGCCAGGTCTCAGACCCTATGAACTTGGCAGTTCTTAGTAAATACCGGATGGAGGAATAAACCATAGACAAGCTCTGGGCTGTGTGGGCGTCTCGCTTAAGGGCTACAGGCCCAGGGGCATAGCTCTGGAGTCCAAGGGCAGAAAGCGGTAGGACCGCCTCTTCTGGGGTCTGGGGTCTGTCAGAGCTGGCTGTAAACCTCAGCTGGCAATTCTTGGGCCCAGTTTACCAACGCAAGTAGCCTCGGGAGCAGCAAGCTTGTAACTGAGCACACTAGCTGCGTCCGGAAAACTTGACCGTCCTGATTGGGCAGGGAAAGGCCCTGGATCCTCAGAGATGCTTGCAGACGGCTTTTCTTTTTTTAAGTTTATTTTGATGTAAGTTAATTATTTATTTTGAGAGGGAGAAAGAGCGAGAATCCCAAGCAGGTTCCACCCCACCAGCACAGAGCTCCACGCAGGGCTCCACCCCACGAACCGTGAGGTCATGACCTGAGCTGAAATTAACAGTCGGACGTTTAAGCAACGGAGCCACCCAGGCGCCCGCAGGCGGGGGCTGCCGACACCCGGTGCTCAGCCACCTGTGGTCCTGTGCCGGGCTGGTTTTGCTCCAGTACCCCTCTGGAGCTGGGGTTAGGCCCCGGGGGTCCACCAGCCATCCTGTTACTCCGGCTGCGCGGAGCGAGTGGGAACCACAACCATCTGATCAGATGCCGGGCCTCCCTGGGGCAAAATCGCTTGTGGTTGACCGGGAGCCTGAGGTGGTTACCTTTCCCTCAAGGCACCTGCGTCTGCTGCCGGTCCCCGGGTCCCGGTGACAGGTCATGTGCCGCGGGCCTCTGCCCCACGTGTGGGGTGGGCAGCAGCTCAGAGCCCGTGTGAACAGCTTCTCAGCCGGCCGCCCCTCCTAATCCCTCCTGCTGCACAAAGTCTTTGAGAATATTGTGAATCTTGAGATGCGTGAAACTGAGTTTGGGTTTCTTTTTTTCATTTATTTATTGAGGTGTAATTGGCAGCTAACGTTAGTTGCAGGTGCACAACACAACGATTTGATAGATGCGTATGTTGTAAAATGATCACCCCTTTTAGTTAGCATCAGCAACTCCCGGTTGCATTTTCTTCCTTGTGATGAGAACTTTCAAGATTTACTCTCTTGGCAGCTTCCAAATGCGCCATAGTTGGCAGTTTCAGATGCTCTATTATCTGCCACTGATCTGACCTTAAAGACTGTTACTGGAAAGATCTGCAGTGGCCGTCCCCCAGGGCCAGGTCCATCTCGGGGGTGTCCTGCCCGGCCTCTCCAAAACAGTGACGGTGGCAGGTCACGGGCTGACCCCTAGCCCTCGAGGGCTGGACCCAGCGCTCTGGCAGGTTACTGCTCTGCAGGCTGACCGGCCCGCGGCCACTTCTGTGGGCTTTCACTTTAGCGATGAACTTGCTAACTTCCTCCGGCCTTAAAGGTGGCGCTCGGACCGTTTGCATCAGACCACTAGATCCTGTGCCACCATGTGCCAGGGGTGGGACCCGTAATATCCCACAGGGTCGTGTGACAGCAGAAAGGTGTGCAGCCACAGAGGGACCGCAGGCCCCGGCCACACCCACCTTTGCCGGGAGCCGTGCCTTCCCCGAGTGAGGGTGCCGTTTGTCACCAGACGGGACTAGGAGTCCGCCTCCCCTTGCCACCCGCAAGCACAGCCGTCAGGGACGGGGTGTCTCTCTGTCCCCCTATCATAGCCTGCACTTGGGCGGGGTGGCCACCCGTGTCCTGGCCGTTAACCAATGCAACAGGACCTGAGAGCCACGGCCAGGTGGGGAAGCGGGGGCAGGCATCCTCCTTGGGGCGTGAACAGGTGCACCGCAAACCAGCTCCCAGGGCAATGCCCCGAGGCCCTGGAGGACTCGGGTCGCTTCTTCCCCAGCTTGCACTTTGGGACGGGCAGTGGCCAAGGTCGAAGCTGCACCCACCAACTAACTGCCCACCGGGGAGAGCCGGTTAGCCTGCCCTTCGCAGCTCCAAGGCTCCCCGGCAGCCGGCTGCCAGCACGACTCTACCGTCCTGATCCTGCGGCTGACCGTCAGGACTCTGCTAAACTAACGTTTGCTAAGAGGACCACAGGTGCCGGTGGTCAGCGGGTGCGACAACAGGCCAGGAGAGAAACTGAAATGGCGAAGTTTATTATTTGCAGGACCCGCGGGAAGTACACAGCAGGCCTCGAGGGGCCACATGGGGTGTCGAGGTAGAAGGCAGACAGAGATTGAACCCGGGGCACGTGACTTTATAATAGAGATGGTGGGCTGGGACCACACTGGTTAATTCAAAGCAGCAAAGAGGGGGTTAGGTAACCTCCACGGGGTCTCAGCCGAGGAGAGCGGAAGGCAGACAGGCAAGCAGGGGAGACGGCGGCCCGCAAGGACACGGGAGAAGCCACGACGGGCCCTCGCAGTCGCTTGTGGCTCCATGGCTGCAATCTAGGCAGGTGTCAGCGTCCTGTCCCTGCAGATCCCTTGGCCACACCAAGCGGGTGTGGAGCAGGGACACCTCGAAACAGTTTAGCCAGCTCTAAGACGCGAATTTCCTACCTGTCCACTGTGCTGCCCGAATCAGTGATCTCCAGTCTTGTCAAATCTGAGCCACTTTTTCTCTTGGAATGTCCTTTTCTTCCACTATTTTGTCTTTTAGGAACTCCTATTTGCTCTTATTTTCATCCAGATGTCTCACCCTTTCATGTACATTTCCCGCCTCTCTGTAGACTGAATCCTAAGAATCTGCTTGGCTCTACTTTCTGCTCGCCTTCTCGGCAGCCGAGTTAGCACCGGCTGGGTTGTTGGCTCATTATTTTGGTGTAGCTTCACGTTTCAGTGCCTGTATCTGTCAACTCTAGACACTCAGGGTGGTCCCTTTCGAAAGCCAGTGCTCGCTCTTTGTGCCTCGCTTTCATATGGTGTTTTCGTTTTTAATGGTTTGTGAAGACAGCTGTTTTTTCATACGAAATATAATTTGTCAAATTGGTTTCCATACAATAGAGCTCATGGAGTTTTGTAGGTTTCTATGACCCTTAAAATCCGGGACGTTCGTATTTAGTTCAAGTTGCCTGTTGCCTCTCACTGTGGGTTGGTTCCTTGTGTTCTGTAGTTTGGGATTATGAACTCATCTTGGGTTTGTATGTCAGAATCCTGGCAAACATAGGTTGAGGGCGCCTTCCTCCACAACATGTTTTGTTTGCTTCCATAATTTGTCTCAAAGGCCAGGACAAATATTCTATATTAATGGTTCGGTTTTTGAACTGGGACAGGAATAGGGCAAATTGCAAATTCTGTCTCACGTGGGATGCTGGTCAGGGCAAATCCTCCCCCATCGGAGCCCACAGACATAAGGACAAGCTCCCTGTGCCAATGAGATTCTTCGCCAGTCCACCCCTTCCCTGTATGTCCAGGCTTCTGAAATTTCTGAATTTTTGAGTTACTTCATTACCAGCTCTCTGCCTCATGTGCCCGAGGCCTTGCTTGGCACCCTCCTTCAGTCTTCAACAACCCAGGCTTCTGGGTCAACCAAGTTAAACCCACGGTCGGCTCTCGAACTTAATCTTTGGCCCTCAGCTCGGCGTCTCTCGCTGGCGCCTGGAAACTTCCCCGGTTGCCAGCTGAATTATGCATGTAAAAGCACGTAATCTATCACTGGTCATCATTTCTGGCCGTTCACAGTGGAAGGGCTTTCACCTTACACGGTCTGTCATGTTGCCAGAAAAGGGAGTCCTAACTTGACACATTTAACATGAAACCTACTTAGGAACTGGTTGAGAGCTAGGAGGAGAGGTCACAAAAGCGCCAGTTTCCGGATCTGAGGGTGGCGGGGGTCGGGGGCTCTATAACAGTTCCCAGCAAACAAAGGGACAAATGGTAAGTGGTACGGTGCACGGACTGCTGGTTTAATAATAAGTTCGTACTGTTCCGGGTAGAACATACCCTACAGCGACCAAAGGGTAGGATTTAGTGCGGGGGCTCCATAGAGGTCATTCTCTACAGTCTGGTGGCTGTGCCTCCAGGCTCACAATTCTGTGGGATTACCACTGCGGTTGACAAATAAATAAAATTCCTCCTATGCAGCATCGTTGGGAACATAACCCCTAAATGCCCCCGTCCCAGGGACTGCTCCCATGTTGCTCACAGCTGTTGTCTTAAATGATTACATTTATTTACAGACTCGAAAGCTCAACGACCAGAGTGAATTCACAGCGATCCCCTCTGTCATGAGGCAGCTCTTGTAAAAACAGGTGGCTCCAGAGTGTCCTCACCCTCCCCTCGCTACGGTCGCGCTCTCTTCCCGCGGGGGCACGGGATTTCCCGCTGAAGGGTGGTGCGCGCGGGGGACACGCGGAGGTTTGCCCTTGCGTTCCCAGACGCGCGGGGACGCGGGAGGGAGGCCCGCGGGGCCGTGCCCGTCAGCCGTGCAGTTTCTCCCGGGTGTGGATCCTGTGGTGGCGGATGAGGTTGGCCTTCTGGGAGAAGGTCTTGCCGCACTCGGAGCACTCGTACGGCTTCTTGCCCACGTGGGTCCTCCTGTGGATGACGAGGCAGGAGTTCTGCGAGAAGGCCTTGCCGCACTCGCCGCACTCGTAGGGCCTCTCGCCCGTGTGGGTCCGCCGGTGCAGGATGAGGTGCGACTTCTGGAAGAAGGCCTTGCCGCACTCGCCGCAGCCGAACGGCTTCTCGCCGGTGTGGATGCGGTGGTGGATGAGGAGGCACGACTTGCGGGAGAAGGCCTTGCCGCACTGGCCGCAGCCGAACGGCTTCTCGCCCGTGTGCGAGCGGTGGTGCTCGACGAGGCGGGACTTGTGCGAGAAGGTCTTGTCGCACTCGGAGCACTTGTAGGGCTTCCCCCCGGCCAGAAGGGCGGCGGGCAGCGATGGGCCGGACCCCGGGGGCGGCGCGGGGCCGCCGGGCGGCGCTTGGCAGCCCAGGCGGCCGGAGAGGCCGGCCGCGGGGCCCGCGTGCAGCCGCGGATCGGCGCGCACGGCCGCCTCGCAGGGGAAGGGCTCCCCGCGGCGGGCCCGGCCTCCCGGCCACCCGCACCGCTCACACTGCCGCGGCCGCGCGCCCGGAGCCGGGCCGTCGGGCCTGGAGTAGAGGAACACGTTCCCCTGCCCGTCGCACTCGAAGCGCCTCCGGGCCAGGTAGGCGGTGGGACTACCGTCTCCGGGACGCGGCAGACTCGCGCCACACGAGTCACAGGCGCATCCCTGCCGTTGTGAGGGATCAAGGTCTGCCTTCTGGCGGACGGAGGCCCGGGGCCCTCTCTCGGTCGGTTCCTGGCCGTCCAGGAAGGCGCCGCTCCGCAGAAGTGTGGCTCGGTGCTCCCGTGGTCTGCCTGCGTGACCGTCGACTTGCAAAATTGCTTCTAGGGGCAAAACAATACCATGACCTGAATGGGTTTGTGTTTCCAGAATCGTGCCACAGAATGAAATGATATCAGGGAGCAGCTGGGTGGCCCAGTGGGTAAAGCATCTGGTTCTTGGTTTCCACTCAGGTTGTGATAACCGGGGTTGGTGGGTTCAAGCTCCGCAGCGGGCTCTGCACTTTTCTGCTTGGGATTCGCGTGTTCTCTCTCTCTCTCTGCCTACCCCCCCCCCCAAATAAAATTTTAAAAATAATCTTATTAGTGTTTATTTTTGAGAGCCCGAGTACAAGCGGGCAGGGGTGGGGAGAGAGGAAGACATCGAATTTGAAGCAGGCTCCGGGCTCTGAGCAGCCGGCACAGAGACTGACGTGGGGCTTGAACCTGTGAACCGTGCGATCATGACCGCAGCCGAAGTCGGACACTTAACCGACTAAGCCACCCAGGTGTCCCTAATGTTATTTACTTTGAATTTTATTCTGAGAGAGAGAGAGAACTGTGGGAGAGGCAAAAAGAGAGGAAAACAGATCAAAACCAGGCTCGATGCTGACAGGAGAGAGCCTGCTGCGGGGCTTGAACCCACAAGCTGCAAGATCAGGACCTGAGGCGAAGTTGGATGCTTAACAGACGAAGCCACCCAGGCCCCCCCCCCCAGCAAAAAAATAAAATTCTATCAGAGACAGGAGGAAGAATAAATTTCAGACCTAAGTGCCCAGATTCAATCACCACAGTTATAAATCTATTAACATACCCCCATCCATTGGCTTTTGAAAGGAAAAAATGAGATACTTCGCAGATGTCTGACGGACTTGGCCACAGACCAGCCTCCCCACGGCACCATTCCTCGGGCATGTGGGTATCCACATCACTGTGGCCCCTCCTCTGAGATTCTTTTTTTTTTTTATTTATTTTTTTTTATTTTTAAATTTTTTTTTTTTCAACGTTTATTTTTATTTTTGGGACAGAGAGAGACAGAGCATGAACGGGGGAGGGGCAGAGAGAGAGGGAGACACAGAATCGGAAACAGGCTCCAGGCTCCGAGCCATCAGCCCAGAGCCCGACGCGGGGCTCGAACTCACGGACCGCGAGATCGTGACCTGGCTGAAGTCGGACGCTTAACCGACTGCGCCACCCAGGCGCCCCTCCTCTGAGATTCTTAAATGTTGGGTTCTGCAGCCTGTGCTTAGATCCTCATTCGGTTTTGTCTTCATTTAGGTTTTTTTCTTTTTTCTTTTTAAGTAGGCTTCACGCCCAGAGGGGAGCCCAACGTGGGGCTTGAACTCATGGCCCTGAGATTAAGACCTGAGCTAATATCAAGAGTTCCATTCTTTGAGCCACCCAGGTGCCCCTTCCCTACATTTTATTATTTTTTTTATGTTTATTTTTGAGAGAGAGAGATAGTGCAAGTGAGGGGAGGGGCAGAGAGAGAGGGAGACACAGAATCTGAAGCAGGTTCCAGGCTCCAACCTGTCAGTACAGAGTCCGATGCGGGGCTTGAACTCCTGAGCCATGAGATCATGACCTGAGTCAAAGTTGGACAGTTAACCCACTGAGCCACCCGGTGCCCCGGTTCCCTTACATTTTAAATCATCAACTATCCGTGGTTTCACCTCCATGAAACCCACACCCAGTGCAACCACAGAGCTTCTTGGTTTAGAAATGTGGAAATTCCTTGAGCCCCAGTGCTGAATTCCTAAGGGACAGAATCAATGCCTACTAATCTTCCCCATGAGGATTTTCTGGGCTGAGACCCAGGCAGGTGGTATTTCTAAAGCCCCCAGCTGACTTCTGGTGTGCCCTGCACAAAAGCTTGATAAAAGGCCCCTGTCCTCAAAGAAAGAGGGAGTCAGTATCCACCGTGGGATTATACTAGGATGCGTGTGGGGGGAGTGCCATTCATATCCCATTAAGCAAAATGGGGCCATATTTCGTAGTTAGGGAAGAAGAGGAATCTAAAGTCATATAAAAGGGAGCAAGAAAGTTTCTGAGGCATTTCACAGTAAAAGAAAAGACAAAAATGAGTGGCACAAAATAAGTTATTTTAAAATAGGGGGAGGGGCGCCTGGGCAGCTCAGTCAGTTAAGCATCCACCTTCAATTCAGGTCACGATCTCGCAGTTTGTGAGTTCAGGCCCCGCGTCGGGCTCTGTGCTGACAGCTCGGAGCCTGGAGGCTGCTTCGGATTCTATGAATCCCTCTCTCTGCCCCTCCCCCATTCGTGCTCTGTCTCTGTATCTCTCAAAAATAAAAAAAAAATTTTTTAATAGCGGGAATCTACAAATCCCTGAAAACATAAGAAAGCCTGTTTCATAACCATGGGGTAAGTGTTAAGACTGAAGATTCTAGAGAAAAACTGAGCAAGCAAGGTCTCAGATGGGGACGGCAGGGTGGAATGAAAGAATGAAAGCAGAATATGCCTCTCTCTAAAGGCCAGGGAAAGAGGAGGAATCCTGTCGGGCGGTGGGATGTGTGGAGGTAGCAGGAGTCATGTGGGCATCTCAAGGCCTTGGACCAAATATCCACAGCTACTTGCAAAGATCCAAGGCTTCTGAGAACAATTGCCTGAAACAAACACAGGAGATTTTGCTCTGCAGCCCAGTGTGTGTCCATTGCCCCCCTCTCACCTGGAAAGCTCCATCTGACGAGTTCTTCCTCCTCCATCCACGGTTCTTGGCCTCGCTCCAACCTGGAGATCACAGCCGGTTTGGTGACCTGACACCCTGTTTGTGAGAACAAGTCACAGGACTTATGCTGAGCTGCCTGGGCCATCCAAGGAAGCAGGGGGCACAACGCACTTTTACATGTCGGCCAGAGAATGGATTATTTCACACAGGAGGTAAATTCACGAATAACGCAAGTGGGATGACAGCAAGGCTTGTAGACAACGGACACCCAAGGCCAAACATTTCAGAGGTTTTACATAACTGAGAAGAGACATTCATCGGGAAATGCAGGAAGCCTTCCTCACCTACTGAGACCAGGTGGCTGTAATTCTCGAGCATCACATCCCGGTACAGCGTCCTCTGAGCGGGGTCCAGATGCTGCCATTCCTTACGGGTGAACCCCACAGCCACGTCTCGGAATGACAATGAGCCCTGGAATGACACGTGCCCGATGAACCTGAAATACCTGGCAGAGTTCTGCGGCCAAGGCTCAGAGGCGAGGGCTCTTAGCGCCTTTGGACTGCCCCCCAGTAAGTTATTTAGGGAGCTTGGCATGCCCCTAACTCTGTGCTACATTTCCAGGGACAGAAAAGAAAAGATCCTAAGAAAAGATCTCACTCCTGGATCTGCATTCATTCATTCATCCATTCACTCGGTGTGCAAGCATCTACAGACTATTTGGTATGTTGACGGTATTCCGCCTGGGGCTGCGGGGGGGGGGGGGGGGGGGGAGGGGCGGGAAGCAGAACACACTATTACTCCTGTTCTACAGGCACCTGGAGCCCTGGTGGCGCGAGATGGACAGAAGACTTCCGTGTGGTGCGATCACACCTCAGGCTGCAATGGAAGTATATTACAGAAGGAGCAGACACAAAGACAGCAGTCATGTTCAAGGTCCTGACGTCAAGTGAAGCCTCACTGGAGGCTGCCCTGGAGAATGATCTTGAAAGATAAACCGTGTGTCCAAGAGGCACGGCATTGGCGAGGGCAAGGAGTCCCAGAAAAATCTGGTAGACACTGCAAATACTTGGGAGCGACAATACAGAATCTACTGCATGGATGTGTGTGTGTGAGAGAGAGAGACAGCACATGTGCACAAATGCACAAATCACAGGGCAAAGGTTTTTTTTTTTTCCTATAGGCAATGGGGATGCCTATGATGGTATTTTAGGGAGGGGAGGGACAAAAGATGACCGATGTAGAAAAAGGTGGGAAATCACCAGGAGGGAATGAATAAATAAAATTAGGGCACAATTATAAGCAAAGACATGGTCAAAATTAAGGGAGCACCAAGAGGAAAGGACAGAAAGGATTCCACAAATACAGAACAGGGCTTGGCTCTCCTTCCCCTTCTCCTTCATCTTCTCTCTGGATGAACTAAGGACCAAAACAACAAATTAATTTACACTGAATACTGTAATACTGTGTAAATCATTTTTCACAGAAGTATGGAAGTTAAAAGGCAAAAGTACAACTATAATCACAGATTTATTAATGGAAAAGCAATATAAAAGGAAATAAAATCTGACAAATATCAAAGTATGAGTGTGTGAGAAAGTATAGTTTCCACATACGACTGAAGTTATCAGGTTAGGAGAGACTTCTAGAACTGTAAAAATATTCAATGTAAGCCTCATGGTAGTGACAAAAAAAATCTATAATGCACAAAAATAAAGAGGAAAGAATCAAAACCTATCACTATAAGAAATCCTCAAACCACAATAGAGACAAAAGAGTAAGAGAAAGGAACAAAGAAACTACCAAAGAGAAAACCATTAACCAAGTGGCAATATAAGTCTTTACCTAGCAATAATTAGATGTAAATGAACTCAACTTCCCTAACAAAAAGGGAACCAACCAACCAACTTCTGTCTACAAGACATTCACTTTAGATTTCAGGACATACAGTAGGTGAAAGCAACAAGGTAAAGATATCCCATGCCATACAACGGTAATCAGAAGAGAGCTGGTCTGGCAATACTTAAAATGGACAAAACAGCCTTTAAGTCACATACTGTCATGAGAGACAAAGTCCTTCTATAACTTCAGAATGGTCCCTTCAACAAGATATAACAGTTTTAAATACATATGCACCCAACATCAAAAGGACCTAAATATATAAAGCACACATTGACCAATCAGAAGGGAGAAACAGCAATGAAATAACAGTAAGAGACTTATATACCCAGTCTCAGTCATCCAGACAGAAAATCAGTAAAAACAAAAACTTCAGAAGTGAACAACACTACAGATCAAATAGGCCTTGAAGATATTTACAGAACATTCTACCCACTAGCAACAGAATACTCATTCTTGTCAAGAGCACACACAATGTTCTCTAGGGTGGATCATAGGCTAGCTAACAAAACAAGTCTTAACATTAAGAAGACTGAAATCATTCTAAGTATCTTTTCCAATCACAATGAAATGAAACTAGAAATCAACAGAAAGGGGGAAAATTTTTAAATATTGGAAATTAACACATTCTTAAACACTACTGGGTCACAGAAATCAAAAGGGAAACTATAAAATATCTTAAGACAGATGAAAACACAACAGATTGAAATTTACAGGATACCACAACAGCAGCACTAAGGAGGACGTTTATAGAAACGAACATCTACATTCAAAAAGGAAAGATCTCAAACAACCTAACTTTGTACCTCTAGAAAAAGAAAAGCTAAACCCCAAGTTGGCAGAGGGAAATAATAAAAATGAGAACAGAAATAAATGAAACAGAATAGAAAAACAATAGAAAAAATGAAACTAAGAGCTGGTTTTTTGAAATAAAATTGAAAAACCTTTAGCTAGACTAAGAAAAAAAAAGACTAGAATAAAATCAGAAATGAAAGAGGAGACATTATAGCGGATGCCACAGAAATCAAAAGGATAATAGCTATTATAGACAGTTCAATGGCAACTCGTTGGACAACCTAGAAGAAAACACAATTCTAAAACAAACAAACAAACAAACAAACAAACAAAAAACCTGGGGCGCCTGGGTGGCTCAGTCGGTTGGGCATCCGACTTTGGCTCAGGTCATGATCTCACAGCTTGTGAGTTCAAGCCCTGTGTTGGGCCCTGTGCCGACAGCCCAGAGCCTGGAGCCTGCTTGGGATTGTGTCTGCCTCTCTCTCTCTCTCTCTCAAGAATAAATAAAACATTTTTAAAAAATTAAAAAATATGGGGCGCCTGGGTGGCTCAGGTGGTTAAGTGACCGACTTCAGCTCAGGTCATGATCTCGCAGTTTTTGAGTTTGAGCCCCGTGTGGAGCTCTGTGCTGACAGCTCAGAGCTTGGAGCCTACTTCAGATTCTGTGTCTCCCTCTCTCTCTACCCCGCCCCTGCCCATGCTCTGTGTCTGTCTCTCAATAACAAATAAATGTTAAGGAAAAAAAAATTTTTTGAATACAATAAAATATAAAAAAAACAACCTATCGATACTGAATTGATAGAAAGCCTGAGCACAGCACTAACAAAGAGAATGAAGAAGTTACCAAAAAGCTCCAAATAAAGAAAAGCCCAGGACCTTTATGGGCAAATTCTACCGAAAATTTAAAGATTACTACCAATCCTTCTTAAATACCCCCCCAAAAAAAAACAGAAAAAGAGGGAATACTTCCAAATTCATTCTACAAGACCAGCATCACCATGATACCAAAACTAAAGACACCACACAGAAAGGAAACTACAGGCCAGGATCCCTGGTAAACGCAGGTGCAAAAATCCTCAAGGTAGTCTTAGCACATCAAACCCAACAGCACATGAGAAGCATCAGACACCACGACCAAGTAAGACTTATCCCTGGGATGCAAGGATGGTTCAACACATGATAATCCATACGAGACACCACGTTAACGGAATAAAGGATAAAAATGACATAATCCGCTCAACAGCCGCACACACACACACAAAAAATTTGACAAACTTCAGTGCCCTTTAAAGATTAAAAGCTCACAACAAACCAAGAATGGAAGGAACTTACCTCAACACAATAAAGGCCATTTATGAAAAGCCCACAGCTAACATCATACTCAGTGGTGAAAGCTTTCCCTCTAAAGCTTTCCTTGATCTGGAACAAGGCAAGGAGGCCCATTCTTGCCTCTCCTATTCAACACAGTACTGGAAGTCCGGCCAGAGCAATCCGGCGAGAAAAAGAAATAAAACACATTGGAATCAGGAAGGAAGAAATAAACGTATCTCTGTTCGAAGACGACGTGATCTTACTGAATGCGGGTCTCAACGCGGTATGTGCATTCTCGTGCTCCTCGCAGCATTATCCACAGTAGCCAAGAGACGGAAACAACCGAAGTGTCCAGCCGTGGGCGAACAGATCGTGGGGTGGACACACACCACGGAATATCACTCAGCCAGGAGAGAGAAGGAAGTCCCTTCACTTGCGACAAGCAGGTGAACCTGACATATGCTGAGTGAAATATGCCAGACACGGGAGGACAAATACCGTGTGACCCCACTTTTATGAGGATTCTCAAGTGGTCAACTCCTAGAACCGGTGGTTACCAAGGACTGGGAGGGGCAGGGAAAGGGGGAGGCGCTAGTCAGAGGTTCAGTGTTCGTTTCGGAAGCGGAGTAAGTTCTGAAGATGCATTGCACAGCAGTGTCACAATGAGCCATGTTGCGCTGCACCCTTAGAAATTTGCTAAGAGGGCATATCTTACGTTAAATGCTCCCACCACAAAAGAAAAAAAAATACAGATATTTAAAAAGGGGGCTGGAGGAAACTTTTGGAGGTGATGGATTAAGTCGGTGGTGGTGGTTTCACGGGTGTGCACTTATCTAAACTCCTCTCGAGTTGTGAGCACACAGTTTTGCAGGTCAATCACACCTCAATAAAGTGGCTTAGGTAAAATTTTCTAGTAGTCACATTTAAGTAAAAAAGGAGACAATTTAGATAAGATCTTTTAGCCAAATATATCTGGGGTATTATCATTTCAATATATAATTATTTTAAAATTGCTGACATACTTTTCATTCTTCTTTTTCATACCATATGTTCAAAACCTGGTGGGTATTTTCCACTTACAGTACATCTCAACTCAGACACTATGTTTTCAATTTCACTCTCATGAACTATAGTCCTGTAAAAACATAGTTGTGTTTAATATTTTGATATTTATTTTGAGGGGGGTGGAGGGGCAGAGAGAGAGGGAGACAGAGAATCCCAAGCAGGCTCCACACTGTCAGCAGAGAGCCAGATGCGGGGCTTAAACTCACAACTCGTGAGATCATGACCTGAGACGAAATCAAGAGTCCGATGCTTCACCGACTAAGCTACCCAGGTGCCCCCATAAAGTTGCGTTTAATGGGAAAGTATTTTCCTCTGATTCCCTTTTAAGATTTAAGTGTGAATGAGAAACTCAGTTCTCCAGCCACACTAGCCACCAGGGTTCAGTATCCACTCGTGGCTGGTGGCTACCATATTGGACAGTGCAAGTCTGTACTGTAGAGGGTACAACTGAATTTCTCTGCCGGGGCTGTGTTTTGGCCAGAGAAAACTACAGTGTGGCTCCATCACTGAGGGCCCAGTTCTAGGTCTGTCTGCATTCACATCCCAACTCCATCACCTAATAGATGCAAGATCCCAGGCAGCTGCTTAATACCTCCAGCCTGTGTGTGTTCATCTGTAAAATGGGAGAGGGGTTAATAATACCCATCTCACAGGTATTCATGAAATGGCGACATGTTAAGTGCTCAACAGGTGGAGCTTAGACCTTTTATTGTCACTATCTTTGTTGTGGATGACCCTAAGAAGTTCCCGGTGAAAACTGGTTTCCTACAAAAGAACAAATTTCCCTAGGAGGCACAGAGGAAACCCGGGCCCTGAATATGGGTCTCACAGCTTCGCGTCACGGCCCACGTCTCTCCTCTGAGGCCACGGAGCTGCCATCTTGTTTCGGACCTCTCATACTGGTCCTATTCCCAGATGTTTCTGGTACCAAACATCCAGCTTTTTAGGCACACACACTCTCATCAAGACAGCTCCCCAAGCCAGAAACCAAGACCCTGTGAATATGTTTTTCTTCCTGGAGTGGAGAGCTGTAATGTTTGTCCACGAGGCCTATCTTCCTCTGGGGCTAGCTCTCTCCCTCCGGCACCCCAGGCTCCTGGGAGCGCCCCACCACCGACACAGCCTCTCAGCCCTAACCGCGAACTAAGCTGGCCCAAATCTGCATCTCTCCCAAAGACTGTGCAAACTGGCTCCACGATACAGAACCTGGTCCCTTTCTACGGCAGACCTCGCAAGAGAGGTGTGGGCCATGCCTATCTCTGGCCACACGGATGCGGTCGGTATGAGAGAAGGAAGTCACAGACAAGGGGCAAGAGAGAGTCTGGGAGACGCCTTCATTCTTAGGTGTGACTGTCCCTCAGTACCAGGCCAGGTGTGGCCTAGATTTGGGGTTGGCCCTAAACTAGCTCTAGCTGGGTTTCTGGCTCTTGTCACTTTAAGGATTCTGGCCAGCACACTTCACGTTCATGCTCACGGTAGAGAGAGGGGCCGTTTAGGTCCAATTTGAGAATGCAGACAGGCCGGCAGCAAATGACGTCACTGACGTCCAAAGAGAACGATGGCCCAGGGCAAGGGCAGATGCGTGAGGTCCGAGTGGTGAAAAGACGCTCAGACTCCAGGACAAAAGGCCAAGAGCGCGCTGACCATCTTCCCTCCCCGCCCCCACCAAAGTCTGAAACGGGGCTGTTTGCTTTCCATCTGTGTCAAAAAACTTACAGAAGATAATTTGAAGAACATGCTACTCGTCTGTTCTGGACAATGCAGGGTTTCATCTGGGTCAGTGTGACAGAACAAGGCAGTTTACGCAGAACGGAGTATTTTGATCCCTGAAACAACCAGCATCACGGATTCTGCACGGCCGTAAGACCCACTGCTTACGCCCAACGGAGAGTCCAGACTCGCTGTTGTGTCCACTTCACTGTCATCACTAGACAGGACCCTGCCTGTGACACCTCACACCCCAAGGCCAACCCTGGAACCTTCTTAATACTGGAAACAGCTTTAGTTCTCCTAGGACGTGGACGTGCTTGTCCCAAGCAGACAACACAAATCCTATGTTGGATGGAACCTTTTTAAAGTGCCGGAAACGTCTGGGGCACCTGTGTGGCTCAGTCGGTTGTGTCCGACTCTTGATTTCGGCTCAGCTCATGATCTCATGGTTCGTAGGTTCGAGCCCCGTGGGGCTAAGTGCTGACAGTGCAGAGCCTGCTTGGCTTGTCTGTCTCTCCCTCTCTCTGCCCTCCCCGATGGCTTTCTCTCTCTCTTCAACAAATATTTAAAAAAGTTTTAATAAAAGAAATAAATAAAAGTGCCAGAGGGGCGCCTGGGTGTCTCAGTCAGTTAAGCGTCTGACTTCGGCTCAGGTCAGGATCTCACTGTTTGTGGGTTTGAGCCCCGCATCGGGCTCTGTGCTGACAGCCTGGAGCCTGCTTCGGATTCTGTGTCTCCCTCTCTCTCTGCCCCTTCCCCGCTCACACTCTGTTTCTCTCTCAAAAATAAACATTAAAGGGGCGCCTGGGTGGCGCAGTCGGTTAAGCGTCCGACTTCAGCCAGGTCACGATCTCGCGGTCCGTGAGTTCGAGCCCCGCGTCAGGCTCTGGGCTGATGGCTCAGAGCCTGGAGCCTGTTTCCGATTCTGTGTCTCCCTCTCTCTCTGCCCCTCCCCCGTTCACGCTCTGTCTCTCTCTGTCCCAAAAATAAATAAACGTTGAAGGAAAAAAAAAAATAAATAAAAAATACAAAATAAAAAAATAAAAAAATAAACATTAAAAAACTATGTATTTTTTTTAAGTTTCAGAAATGGCAGACACCAGGCACCTCAGAACTGTGGCGGCCTCAGCAGCGCATCCGCCCCGCCCTCCCCGTGGCCTCCATTTTCCACTCGCCTTGCGTCCTCAGTGATCTTGGGTCCTGCTTGCAGTATTTTATTGGCTGCGTTCTTAGAAGCATCCCTAAGTCCCCGGGAAAGCACAGTGCGGTAGAAAGAAATGCCACACTCACCTGGGACATGGTCCTTCCCTGCTGGGCGGGGGAAAGCAGACACCTGTGTAAGCAGAGATGGGGAGGGGAGGGCAGGGGAGAGGACGTGAGAGGTCAAGCTTGCCCCGGGCCTCTGGATCAACTGCTGCCACCCCCCCACCAGGCCTGGGGAGAGGACAGGCTCCCCTCCCCCTCCCCCCACCGAGGACATCACATGATGCCCACGCCTTGCAGAGTGATGGGGACCCAACCTGGCGAGGGTTCAACCTGGATTCTCCTTGTCTACTTAATGCACTCATGTCTGTCTCCATAGTCAATGTGCAATTTACTAACCCCTCCCCTCGTTACTCAGAAATTGAATAGAAATTTATTCTGAAGAAACAATCATGAGTTCAGGCGAAGAGTTAGTCGCCAAGGTGTTTATTATAGTTCGTTAAAACTCTGAAAAAAGGGGCGCCTGGGTGGCGCAGTCGGTTAAGCGTCCGACTTCAGCCAGGTCACGATCTCGCGGTCCGGGAGTTCGAGCCCCGCGTCAGGCTCTGGGCAGATGGCTCAGAGCCTGGAGCCTGCTTCCGATTCTGTGTCTCCCTCTCTCTCTGCCCCTCGCCCGTTCATGCTCTGTCTCTCTCTGTCCCAAAAATAAATAAACGTTGAAAAAAAAAAAATTTAAAAAAAAAAAAATAAAAAAATAAAAAAAAACCAAAAAACTCTGAAAAAAAAAAACCCAGAAAATAACGAAATATCCATCTACACAGGACCTGTTAAATAAAACACTACTCCAAAGGGAAATAAACGTTATGTAGCTAATGAAAACAAAATCATGGAAAAAACGGTTTTATTGGATAGATAACGGATAATTAAAAAAGGTGGCCGAAGACTATTTGATCCCATGCACACGGACACACACACAAACACACACACACACACACACTCACATAGATCTCTGAGATGATGCAAGGCAAAAAGGTAGCAGCAGTTAGCCCTAGGTAGGTAATGACCACTGAACATATTTTTTTTTTTTTTTGTACTTAGATGAATTTCCTAATCTCTTCTAGGACAAACTGGTACTTTGTATACCAAAGTTATTTTTTAAATATCTGTAGCCTATGAAGCTTCGAACCCGAACCTCTGTCACCTCTCCTGCCCCTGGTAGATGCCGGGGTCAACTCAGGAAAATCTAACAATGGGATCTGGAAGGGCAGAGTCCAATGAATGGAGTTCAGCTGACACAAGCTGAGGGCTACTTGGCGGGGCCCTCAATCCCATCCCGGACCCGCTGGGTCCCCTGTGCTTCTGTTCAACCTGCAGCCTGTCCACGTTCACTGTCAGGAAGAACCGCCCTGGCTCGGCTGTGCTGGCCTCTGCCCGGGAAGCAGTGTCGGTCTGGCTCTGCCACTTACCAAACATGGGACAAGATCTGATGGCTTCTCCTGAGCCCTCCTCCTCCTTTCCTCATTTGGCCAGGGGACAGGAACACGAAGGTTCAGGGGCAAGTTTACTGTGGCTGGAATCATCAACGGGACCCCACACCTATCTCTCTCCTCAACAGACACGAGGTTGGTCTTAGGAATGTTCCTACTCAGGACAGACACACACTGGAGTTGGGTCCAAGAAGTCTGCAGAGACGCTCAAACTCTAGAATTACAGAAACTCCATAAAGAATTCCGAGGGAGTTTTGGTTTTGGCTTTTAAATTGGAGACTACCTAAGTGCTTAAAAATAACAGATTGGTTAATCAATTATGACACAATCAAAGCATGCCATGCTATGAATCAACTTAAACTGTTACAGAATATCTGATAAGAACTAGCTTCTGGCAACACCAGTAAGTGGGGGAAAAAATTAATAAATAAAAAGGAAGCTATGAAATTCACAAACACATGACTCACAGATGGGTAACAGGCAGAGATGGGTGGTATTTTCCCCGGGTACCTGAAGTTTTAGCTCAATTCCCAGACACCCCAAATTCTCTGGAGGAGCTGGCAGACCCAACCTGAGGAAGAGCGAAGGAGCAGGGAGGGGCACTACTGAAGAGGTAGATACATGGTGTTTTATCCCCCTCCCAAGACAAGAGGGACGGTTGAGCCGGCAAAAGTGGGGGAGTAACCTGGCTCCCCAGGCTGGACGCGTGCCCCGCTACACAAACACCCGGGCACGTGGTGGTTCAACAAGGGGGGGCGCAAGCGTTCTGGGGGAAGCTTTGCAGATGCGGGAGCCCAACAGCAGGAGGGAGCTCTTGGAAGTGAGAAGCCGGCAGAGGCCACCGTGGTGGCCAGGTGGGGGGGTGGGGGGTGGGGGCAGGGATGGGAGACACCTGCACGGCCTGCCTGTGTTAGAACAAGGGTGCGGCGTTCCCCGGGGCCACGTGGGGGGCAGGAAGCTAGGGGAGCCTGAACAACGTGGGGGGAGAGCAGGCTGCCTGCGGGACACAGAGAGCCAGCCCTGGGAAGCAAGAGCACTGAGCCAGGAGCGGGCACAGAGGTCTGCCAAGAGAGCCCCTGCTCGTGTCACAGGCTCTGCACCCCTACAAAGCCATCACGCGGCCTCCCGCGTGATAAAGGACAGAGGGCTGGGCAGGGGGAGAGCTACCGGAAGCAACAAGCAAGGAAATGTTTGTGTCACTTCTCTTCCGTTTCCCCTTCTCCACCCCTGCCCCTGGTGGAGAAAGAAGTGGTCCAGTGAGGAGAAGGAAGGGTTAAGGAGGAGCAGAGACAGAAGAGATCACAGGCCCTCCACGGGGGGTGGGGGGAAGTGGAGAGCTGCAGATCCACAGGGAGAGAGAGAACCCGGATGCGGCAGTGAGATGTTCACTAGCCCGCCAGCAAGCCAGGAGAGACTGTTCCTTACTACAGCCTCAAGTAACAGGACCCCTCTGGGTTACCAGAGATGTCATCCTGGCAGCGGAGTGTTCTGGGCTGAACTCTGTGCCCCAGAAAGATCCGCTGGGGATCCTAGCCGTCAATATCTCAGAATGTGACCTTCTTTAGAAACAGAGCCCTTGTCAATGATCAGGTGATGGCGTGGTCACGAGGACGGGCCCCAGTCCAGGAGGAAGGACTAGCGTCCTTACAAAAGGGGGAAACCGGGGCCAGGGACTCACACAGGGAGAACGTCAGGGAGGATGATGGCAGAGTTCGGAGTGATGCAGCAGAAACCAAGAATGGGCACAGATTGCCGGCAAAGCCCCAGAAAGCGGGGAAGAGGCCGGGAACGGGCCCCCAAATCAGGGCCTCAGAAGGAACGGGCCACACCCACGCCTTCACTTCTGAAGTCAAGAGAGTCAAGAGAGATCACGTGTCTGTTGTTTAGGCAGCTCAGTTTGTGGTACCTTGTAGGAACCCCAGGGAACAAGTGCAGGAAGGCAGACCCAATAGAGTGGGTCCAAAACAGTGGTCAAAGGGGACACTGGGACACTTTGCTCTGTTGCTTGTTTGTCTACATCAATTTCAGCACATGGAATGGGTTTTTGTAAAAAAAAAAAAAATGAAAAAATTCTGGACAAAACACACAAAATGTTAACAATGGTGACCTTTGCATGGTAGGATGTGTTCGTTTGTTTTTACAATAGTGGCATTTTCTGATTTATTTTAGACAATAAACATATGCTCACTGTTTAAGTATCTCATAAAAATATACATATATCATCTTACTGGGTTTTCTCTCCATGACCTCCTACCAGAGTCCTTCCCCTGGAGGAGAGGAGATCCATGAGAGGGTCTGAAGGGGTGGAAGGTGGGAAGGGGCGGGTTCTAGCGATGAACTGAGGCGCCCAGGAGGAAGCCCCCGCCTGGCGGGCCCTGGCGGACGGGAGCCCTGGGCGCTAGTGCTGGCTCGGCCTCTAGTAAGCTGGGTGGCTCTGAACACCTCTCTCACGCCCATTTTCTTTCGTCTTTAACATGAGAAGGAAAAATGAAATACTCTTAGGTTAAGAAAGCAACTTTTGTGCCTCGACTACATGAGGACGGTCTGCATCTCACAAGCAGTGGAGTGAGGGGCAGTGGGGGGCCGGGGGGGCAGTAGAGAAGGACAGTGAAGGCACCGAGTGTAGAGAAATCCGCACGGGGGTCGCCTGAGTGTTGCGGGGATCCCTTCCCTCGTTTGTGCTTCCCTAACCTTAAAGCGGGGGACCCCCTCTCCTCCTAGCAAACCTTCCCCTCGACCAAATCCTAGACAGATCCCCTAATGCGATGGCATCACCCAAATTCACGGTCAGCAAGCTCGTCCTCAGCTGTTTTAGGGACACTTTCTGGAAGCCACCCCGTTCTGTGACCTCCAACTTTATCCCTAAGCTACGAGAGGGAGCTCAGAGAGGGGAGCCCCGCTTCCAAAGTAGATTGCTGCTGTCGGGTCACCTTCTTTCCAAGAATTATTCTATCGGTGGGGTGCCTGGGGCTTGAGGACTGGGGTCAACTCCAACTGGCAAAGCTCTGCTCTCCTGCTGAGAACTTACCGTGGCCGGAGGCTCAGCTCCCGCCTGGAGGCCGTCTGGGGGTTAGAAGGAGCTGGAATCCACAGCAGGACTGAGCTGCCTGGTCACGGCCTGTCTCTAAGCCTTTGCAATAGACACTAAGAACACCTGTAAACAATAGACGGCACGGTGAGACTCATGTGAAAACATTAGCAGCACATTTGCCTCTGATGGGGGCACAGGGGAAGCCAGAGAGAGCGAAACACAAGAAGGATCCTTCGCCATCCCGTGCGAAAGCTGAGCAAAACCTCTGCTGGCAGCAAGCGAGGAATCGGGGGCCTCGGGCCTAACACCATCGGATACTGACTTCCGCCAATGAGCCCAGAACAGACTCTACCTCCAGCCGCTCGGGGAAGAGGCCCACCATCCACCACATTGACTCTGGCCTTGGGAGGCCCTGGACTGTGGCCTGCAGAGCTGTGAGGTGACAGCGGGTGTTACTTTATTTTATTTTAAAGTTTTATTTAAGTGATCTCTACACCCAACGTGGGGCTCGAACTCACGACCCCAAGATCAAGAGTTGTGCGCTCTTCCGACTGAGCCAGCCCAGCTTTCAATCACTGAATTTGTGGTAATCTGGTCCGTGGCTCTCCACTGGGCGCTCAGGAGAAAGAAGACGGCTGGGAGACCACAGAGAGACCCCCTGGGTGGCAAGGTCTGGAGGAGGGCAGTGGCTGCCATGCAGGGAAACCCGGGGAAGCCCCATCCTCCTAGAAATTCCCCTGTGGAGGAACAAAGCCTTGTGCAGCTGAGGGAAGGGCAGCACAACCCACTGCTCCCAGAGCACAGCTAAGACCCATGGCACCTGGCAGGGAGAAGGAGAAGAACACCCTGTCCCAGGGGAAGGGGACAGGCATATGTCCTCGACTCAGACTCAGAGCCTCCTACCACAGCGGGAGGGGCAGACTCGGGGACCAGGGCCCTCCACCACCAGGCTGGGCAGCACTGAGGAGCCAGCGGGGGCATGAGCACGAGGAGAAGGTCGAAGGAGGTAGGCGGGTCCCAGAGCGGGGGACAGGAACCGGCCCACCCTAAGCACAGAGCAGAGACACTCGAAGCCAGCGGGGGCCTGACCGTAACCACAGCAACAGCAAATGCCAGCGCCGGCAATGCCCGACCAGGCTCACTGCACCGACGTCCTGCCTCCCAGCCTCGCGCACAGCAAGAGGGTCTCTACTCCCACACACACGGCCCGGTGTTCATTTAAACAATCAAACTTCGAGATGTACAAAAAGCCAGGAACAACAACCCACTGCAGAGACAAAGCAAGGAGCTGAGGCCCACTCGATCTTAGGTCTGTGCGTACCAACACACGAGCGTGATGAGTGTGCAGCTCAAACACATGGAACACACACGCCATGAGGGGAAACAGACAACTCCACATCGCCATGAACAGATCCTAGAGGATTCGGGATACAAAAAATAAATAGTAAGAGTATACAACATTAAAAAAAAAAACAACCTATTTATTTATTTTGAGAGAGAAATAGAGTGAGCAGGGGAGGGGCAGAGAGAGGAGGCAGAATCCTGTCAGCACAGAGCCCAATGCGGGATTCGAACCCACAAACTATGAGATCATGACCTGAGCCAAACTATGAGCTCGTGACCTGAGGCGAAATCAAGTCAGACCCTTAACCTACTGAGCCACCCAGGCGCCCCAAGAGTGTGCAACATCTGAATAACAATTGAAAAGCCTGACCTATTGGGGCGCCTGGGTGGCTCAGTCGGTTAAGCATCCGACTTCAGCTCAGGTCATGATCTCGCGGTCCGTGAGTTCAAGCCCCGCGTCGGGCTCTGTGCTGACAGCTCAGAGCCTGGAGCCTGCTTGGGATTCTGTGTCTCCTTCTCTCTTTGCCCCTCTCCCATTTGCACATGTGCTCTCTTTCTCTCTCTCTCTCTCAAAAATAAACATTTGGGGCTCCTGGGTGGCTCAGTCGGTAAAGCATCCGACTTCGGCTCAGGTCATGATCTCACGCTCCGTGAGTTAGAGCCCCACGTCGGGCTCTGTGCTGACAGCTCAGAGCCTGGAGCCTGCTTGGGATTCTGTGTCTCCCTCTCTCTCTGCCCCTCCCCCACTCATCTTTTTTTCTCTTTCTCTCAAAATCAAACATTAAGAAAAAATTTAAAAGCCTGACCTACTGGATCAGACACAAGAAAGTACTTGATTAGAGAACATACATTCTTCTTTTAAGCACACCTGGGAGCTAAAAATTGACCCGAAAAAGCTAAAAATAAACTTCAACAAGTTACTTAAATCAGTACTGCATAGATGCTGCTCTCTCAACACAAAAGCAACACAACTAGAAAATAAGAAGAATGCAAAATTATTTAGAACAATGGCTGCAAAAAATGTTACATATCAAACCTGGTGCACAGTTAGAAACACAGACTTAAATCACAGCCCTAAGATACAGATTAGACAAAATCTGAAAATTAACAACATTCATCGCAGGAGGCTAACACAGCAAAGAGTAAACCCAAGCAACACAAAAGAAGCAAGTAGCAGCAGAGATTTTAAAAAGGAAAAACCAAAGAAATAATAGATCGGGTGAAAAAAAGAAAAAGCCTGCCACAAATGTATTACCTGAATCTAATCATGGTGAAACATTAGTCAGACCTACATTGATAAACGTTCCACAAAATAACCGGCCTGTACTCCTCAAAAATGTCAATGCTAGCAAAGACAACGAATGATTGGGGTACTGTTCCAGAGAAAAGACGACAAAGGAAAATGGGAGAACAGATGCATGATCCGAGATCTCCTTTAGCTAGAAAGGGTCTTACGGAGACAACAGGTGATAGCTGAGTACGAGACGTGGGTTAGACAACAGTATTGTCTCAGCGCTAATTTCCTGGTTTTGATCATAATCCTGCAGCTGTGTGACAGAGTAGCCTTGTCTTTGGGAAATGCACACCAAGTATTTGCACGCACACACACACACACACACACACACACACACATATGTGTCAAGGGGAGAGGAAGAGAGAGAGGAGAGAGGAGAGAGGAGAGAGAGCAAGTTGTGTATAAATGACCCAGCGATGGCCTCTGCAGAGTGGCCCCTGGCAGGCTGAGACCATTGGCTCAAAAGACCAGCAGCACCAAACTCAGATGTTAACACATGCATTCATTTTAAAGATAGCCCAATACGAACAGATTTTTAGTCGTCTGGAACCTGCCTGCTTTCCCTGCCCCATGAAACTATACGCTAGCATCAGGTAGCCATAGATAAAATACACCATGTGGCTACCAAGACCCCAAGTGCCTCTGACCCAGAGACACCCAGGGGTATCCTTTCCACCTCCCTCCTGGGAAGTGGGCCCTGGGCCCCAAATTCTGGATGGTCTCATGCTGCGAGGGACCTCTCCCTAACACGCATGCTTCAGTAAAGCTTGCGTGTACTTCTGGTCATACGGTGACATCTTTTTCTTTAATCAGCTCACAGATCCCTCGACCTCCCTCCATACAAATGTGGCAAAATGTTCATACTTGAGAAATTTAGATGAAAGGTGTTCTGGAATTCTCTGTACTATTCTACCCTTGTGAGTTTTCTCTGAAGTCTGAAGTTGTATCCAAATAAAAAATTACAAAGTAAAAACTAAAATCAGCTCTTGGAAAAGATTTATTAAAACTAATAGCATAATTGGTTGGTATTTAAAGCTAATAAAACACACTAAGTTCAGGTATGACAGATGGAGAAAATAAGAGAAGGCAAAAAAATGCAATGTTTAAACAGGGAAAAAAGAAACCATTTCAGATGTAGTAGAGATGTTTTTAAATTATGAGATCACTATAGACAATTTAATGCCATAAATCTGAAATTAAACTGGACAATTTCCTAGAAAAATACAAAGTACTAAAATTGACAAAGCAATAGAAAGCAGAAAAAGAACCCCACTAAACATTAAATAAAATGGATCGGTACTCAGAATTATACCCATCAAGAAAACACCAGGCCCAATCAAACTACTTAAGATTTTCACAATGTGCATAAGCTATAAATGGTTTTGTATCTAGAATAGATGAAAACAATTACTAAAAATAAATAAGAAAAAGGCAAAGCAGAAGAAATACAGGCAAAGGTAACGAACGAAAAAATTATATATTGCTTATGACCACATTCCTATCTAGGAAGTAAAGAACATGTAAGAATAAAGTAATCTTGGGAGTTGTCACCCTGAGAGGAAGGGAAACGGAATGAAGGGGGATATTAAAAGGGATCCAGTGGTACGTATAAGGCTTTTGTTCTTTAGAAGATCTGAAGCAAATAAACTTTTAACATTTGCTCAATCTAAATAACTACGAAAGTTTCCTTTTGTTACTTTGCTATATACATTTGAGATCTTTTCTAACGTTACTAATTGAACACAGTAAGAAACAGTTATGGGTTGTAATAGAAAAAAAAAACCTCCTTCAAGAAGACCCAAATTCAAGTTATAATGGAAAAAAACATTAAGATTTACAATTACAGGACCAGGTTTCGTTTCCCCCCTCCCTGCCCCAGCTTGTCTGTCCTACCTTGACCAAAAAAGCCTCAAAGACAGACAAATTCTCCCTCATCTCTGCATCACTGTGGTACCCTCACTGTGGCTCTCCCTCCTAATCTAGTGCGGGGGAAGAAGAGTCTACACTGAACTGTAGATGCCCTGCTTGATCATCTCCTTCCTGCTTGATCAGCATTCAGACAGAGGCACTCACACAGCCCCACCTTCACCCACCCCTGCCCGTGCTGGCGGCTTCACAAACCTGAGATACATTCCCCTACTTACTTTTCTCACTACCTTAGCTCGGTCTCCATCGACTGCACTCACTGCCAGTATAGTAACACCAAAGACCAATGTAACCACACTTACTGCCTTGCCCAAAACACTTCAGGCACTAACAGGACCCAGTCCCTACCCCCTAACCCAGCCGCTGGGTCGATATGCTCCTGGAACCACCTCCAGTCTCACCACACACACCCCCTTCCAGGCTCTTCCATGGTGCCAAATCCAGCAGTACCCACGGGTTTCATGCTTTTGCACAGGCTGTTCCCTAACCCCAACCCTTTTGCCCCTTTTCACCTATGGAGACCTTATTTCAAATCTGATCTTCGGTTGTGCCTCCCCCAGCAGGAACTGACCTCCCTCCTTGGTGTCCCTTCATCCATAGATAGGAGTCATTATCAGAGCACCCACACCTTGGTGGCCCTTATCTGTTCAGGGGACCGACACCGCCCTAGGTCTCTAGCCAAGAATGGAACCCGGTGCTACACCAGTTGCCTGACCCAGACACTCAATAAACACTGGTCACAGGAACACCGACACCATAAATCCCTGAAATACCAATCATTTCACTTCCCTCCTTCCTTGCCCTCATAGCTCAGAGCCTACCGTTGGCCGTGATGTGGGGTCCGAAGGAGTGACAGAGGGTCGGACAGAAAGGGGGGGGGGCTTCCTCATCAGTCCCTCCTCACCCACGGGAGGCCCGGCCACCCAGGCGGAGTTCAGGGACCTGGACGGGCAGAAAAGCTCCGGGTCAAGGGACAGAAACAAATCCAGTATCGGGAAAGAAGGGTGACCATTCGGGAAAGAGCTGGCCCCCAGCTCACCGGGGCCAAGGCTGTCACGGGTCCACCGCGCTAAGCCCTCTGTGGACGGACGGTGGGCTCCGACGAGGCTGGGCTGTAAAGCAAAGCAATGAGACCAGCCTGCCCACAGCTCCCGCCCCAAACCAGACAGGAACCCTGACCCTCCCCAGTAGACGTCAGACAGAGCCGCCCACCGGACCCCCCTAGCAGAGCACCCCTCCCAGGGCCCGCCAGCTCTGCAGCCGTGGCTCTGCCACACGTGCCCTCTCTACCGCGGGGGCAGAGGGAACCGTCAGTCCCAGATGCAGCGGGAGCCTCAGGACTGGCTAAGTCCCAGGTGCTGGCCACGCGAACCCCGCCAAGGGTCCGGAAGTGCGCAGATTGCTGTGGGACACCTCCGGACACAGCCGAGACGCCCCTGGACTGGGTGGAACTACAACTCCCGGGAGACTCCGCGGTGAGGCACTTCCGGCCGGCGGCCCAGCCGTTTCCGGCCACGGGGCGGCAGGTGTGGGCCAGCAGGCGCCGCGCCGCAGGCGCCGTGTGGACCGGTGGGTTGTGGGCAAATGCACCTTCTCCCGCGTTGTTGCCAGCCAGCGGTCGCCCCGGGGGCTTTCCACCGGATCGGACCGGGTCGCCGCCAGCCCTGCGCCGTGTTGAGGGACCGGGACCGGTCATGGCCCCCGTCCCCCCCCCCCCCCCCCCAATTTGGGCGCCCAGCCTGGGTCTGTCTGTATGTCTCTACCCAGAAGTCCGTTACCTGAGGGGCTCCATGTCGGGCACCTGGTTTTGTAAAACAAACAAACAAACTCAAATCCTTTAGTCCTCATGACAGTCCCCAGCGTAGGTATCATTATCCCCATTTCACAGAATCAGAGGCAGTCTTTCTCAGTATTTTTACTCTGGAAGAGCCCTTGAAATAGTCTCAGGTCTCAGCAAACTCTTGCCCAAATATTGTTGCAGCTCATGGTAGAATAAGACAATCATCAAGTTACACTCACGAGATAATCAGTATACAAATGGACAACGGCCAGACCATGTACCGAGATAGGACTCTGACCTATCACCACTGCCACCTACGCAGAAACCAACTCCCCTGTCTACAATAAACAGTGCAGAAAGCCAGATTGCTATCTTTAGTAACAATCCAGGCAGCTGAACAATAACTTCTGTCACAGTCCCAAATGGCCAGGACTTCGTCAATGACTGGCAGCTTTCTTAATGTTTGTCCTCACTTCTAACTCAGGAGTAACCAGAGAAAACATTGAATATACACCCGCTAACCCATCACATGGGATGCCCCACTCCCAAGCTAGCCTGCTTCCGGCTTCGTCCTGCCATCAGCCGCCAATGAGGGCATTTGGAAACCTTCCCTTTTCTCCCCATAGTAAAACTTTCCCGTTACCCTGCCTGCCTTTGAGTCTCTGCCAAAACTCAAGTTAACAGCGACTGACTGCTTTTTTTTTTTAATTTGTTTTTTTAACATTTATTTATTTTTGAGACAGAGAGAGACAGAGCATGAACCGGGGAGGGGCAGAGAGAGAGGGAGACACAGAATCTGAAACAGGCTCCAGGCTCTGAGCGGTCAGCACAGAGCCCGATGTTGGGCTCAAACTCACGACCGTGAGATCATGACCTGAGCCGAAGTCGGACGCTTAACCGACCGAGCCACCCAGGCGCCCCACGACTGAGTGCTTTGAGACAGCAAGCTCTGAAAAAATAACCTTGGCCTGTTTGTCGGTGTTTATTTTCAGAGATATAATTGTCAATATTTTTCTGTAGGTTCTGTTCATTCTTTTTTATTTTTTTTAATTTTTTTTCAACGTTTATTTATTTTTGGGACAGAGAGAGACAGAGCATGAACGGGGAAGGGGCAGAGAGAGAGGGAGACACAGAATCGGAAACAGGCTCCAGGCTCCGAGCCATCAGCCCAGAGCCTGACGCGGGGCTCGAACTCACGTACCATGAGATCGTGACCTGGCTGAAGTCGGACGCTTAACCGACTGCGCCACCCAGGCGCCCCTGTTCATTCTTTTTTAATGTTTATTTTGGAGAGAGACAGAATGTGAGCGGGCAAGGGGCAGAAAAGAGGGAGACACAGAATCTGAAGCAGGCTCCAGGCTCAGCCATCAGCACAGAGCCCCGAAGCAGGGCTCGAACCCACCAACTGAGAGATCATGACCTGAGCTGAAGTCAGACGCTTAACCGACTGAGCCACCCAGGTGCCCCTAGATTCGGTTCATTCTGGCTACCTACTCTTTTGTGTGGTTTTCCCCTCATCATTTGCTATTATAAATGTATTATTCAAAATTCACAAAGTAAGGGAAGGAAGGTAAAAGAAATTTAAAGTTTAAAATTATGCTTTTTCTTTGCTCATAGCATTTATACCGCTGGATTTATTAAAATTTAGTTCTTTGGGATCGCCCATGCTACTAAACAGTGCCAATAAATTGTACTTACTCTATACTGTTGTTGGAATTACTGGCAGAGTTTGAACAACCAAGTAGGATATTGGTCTAAATAGATATTCTTTATGCCATCATGTATTTTGTATGAGAGAGGGGCTAGGGGCAGCCTTATCATGTGATTTTTTTTAAAAGTCTACTAAAATGATCATTTTAACTATCAATATATTTAAATAGTAAGTTTCATATCAATGAATCCATTTTGCATCTTTGGATGCAGCCTATAAGAACTTTTAGAATATATTATTAGACTCAGTTCATGCTTTTTTAATGTTTATTAAAAAATTTTTTTTCACAATTTTTTTATTTTTGATAGATAGAGACGGAGCATGAGTGCGGGAAGTGCAGAGAGAGACAGAGACACAGAATCTGAAGCAGGCTCCAGGCTCTGAGCTGTCAGCACAGAGCCCGACGCGGGGCTCGAACTCACAAACCGTGAGATCATGACCTGATCCGAAGTCGGATGCTTAACCGACTGAGCCACCCAGGTGCCCCTAATGTGTATTTATTTTTAAGAGAGAGAGAGAGAGAGAGACAGAGACAGAGACAGAGACAGAGACAGAGCAGGGGAAGGGCAGAGAGAGGGGGAGACACAGAATCTGAAGCAGGCTACAGGCACCGAGCTGTCCTGAGCTGAAGTCGGACACTTAACCGACTGAGCCACCTAGGTGCCCACATGCTCTTTTTTTTTTTTTTAATGTTTATTTATTTTTGAGGGAGAGAGGGAGACAGGGAGAGAGAGAGAAAAAGAGAGAGAGAGAAAGAGAGAATGTGAGCAGAGGATGGGCAGAGAGAGAGGGAGACAAAGGATCCAAAATAGGCTCCGAGCTGTCAACACAGAGCCAAGGCAGGGCTGAAACACACAAACCCCAAGCCGAAGTCGGTCACTTAATCAACTGAGCCATCCAGGTGCCCCAGTTCATGTTTTGGGGGGGGGGGGAGTAATCCTATTGTTTTGTAACATGGGGCTGCTTCTCCTTTTATTTCTACTTCCTGTGTCATGTTTGGACATCAGGGATCTGAGTCCTTTGCAGATTCAGCTACATAACTTTATATATAACTTTTGTTCTAGAGAAAGTTACAAACAGTAGAAATTATCCCCTTCAAAACATTTGGAAGATTCATTCGTGAAACTTCTGAGTGTAGAAACTTTTATAGGATAATTCTTTTAGGGTTTTATGTCTTTTGTTTTGTTCTTTTCTTCCTGTTAAACTGGTCTTGGTAATGTATTTTTTCCCCAAATTGTTCTTTAATTCAGTATTTTCAAGTTTTCACTAAGTTTTTTTTTTTTTTTATTAAGCCTATTACTTTAAATTACTTTAAATTTCCAGATCTGGGGCGCCTGGGTGACTCAGTCGGTTGAGTGTCTGACTTCGGCTCAGGTCATGATCTCATGGTTCTTGAGTTTGAGCCCCGCGTCAGGCTCTGTGCTGACAGCTCAGAGCCTGGAGCCTGCTTTGGATTCTGTAACTCCCTCTCTGTCCCTCCCCTACTTGTGTGCTCGCACACGCCTTCTCGCGTTCTCTCTCTCTCTCTCTCTCTCTCTCTGTCAAAAATAAATAAACATTTAAAAAAAATTTTAATTTCCAGATCTATTTTTAGAGAGTTTCCCTGGAATTGATCTCTTTTTGTATTGATTACCACAATCAGAGACTTATCACTTATTTTTTCCCCCATAGAGCTTTAGATTTGTTTATTATTTCATCATAAAAGCCATATATGAACGACCCAACGCTAATCTCATCCTCAATGGGGAAAAACTGAAAGCTTTCCCCCTAAGTTCAAGAACAAGACAGGGGATGTCCACTCTCGCCACTGTTATTCAACATAGTATTGGAAGTCTTAACCTCTGCAATCAGACACCACCGAGAAATAAAAGGCATCCAAATCGGCCAGGGGGAGGACAAACTTTCACTCTTTGCAGAGTACATGATACTCTATATGGGAAACCCTAAAGATTCCATCAAAAAACTGCTAGAACTGATTCATGAATTCAGCAAAGTTGCAGGATATTAAATCAACGCACAGAAATTGGTCGCATTCCTGTACACCAACAATGAAGCAACAGAAAGAGAAATCAAGGAATTGATCCCATTTACAGTTGCACCAAAAACCATAAAGTATCTAGGAATATATCTAACCAAATAGGTGAAAAATCTATATACTGAAAACTATAGAAGGCTTATGAAAGAAATTGAAGAAGGCACAAAAAAATGGAAAAAGATTCCATGCTCCTGGATAGGAAGAACAGATATTGTTACAATGTCGATACTACCCAAAGCAATCCATGTATTCAATGCAATCCCTATGAAAATAACACCAGCATTCTTCACAGAGCTAGAACAAATAATCCTAAAATTTGTATGGAACCAGAAAAGACCCCGAATAGATTTATTAATTCGGTTTTTTCTTTTCTTCTCTGAGAGAGAAAATAAAACTCTTACAGTTACCCTTTAATATCAAGATTACAAGGAAACTACTTTAAAATAAATGGGAGCATTCCACTTAGGAGCAGTCCAATGCTAATCACAAAAGAAGATCTAAAAGGATGCAGCTACATTATTTAGGATGTGGGTAAAACTGTGATAAATAGAGATACCAAAAGAAAAAAAAAACAGTGCCTTAAAAAAATCACAGATGATTTTTTCTGTTCATAAACTCATCTGGACAGCCTCAAGGGAGTCAGAAATCTGAGCTCCTTCTGAATTAATACTCTACCCTCCCAAGATGGCCAACATGACATTCTGTCTCTCACCTAGGAGTGAGGAGGGAAAGGCAGTGCAGAGAAGGGCCTTTCCTTCAGAGCATAATCTAAAAGAGGCACAAGTCACTTCTGCTCACATCCCATTGGGCGAGTCTCGTCAAGTGACCACCCCTAACTACAGGGAAGACTGGGAAATGAAGTCTTCATTCTGGAAGGGCAGTATTCCCAGCTAAAAAATGAGGATTTATGACTTGAGAAGCAGAGACAGATATTGGGAGATAATGAGCAGTGTCTGCCATAGGAGGTAAGAGAGCGGGAGAGGTGTCGCCAAACAAGTGGAAGCAGATCGGGATATTAACCAGGAGCCTCGCCCCACTCGCCAAGATCGATGGTTGACAGTGTTGGATTTTATTTTCTCCATTTCACCAGAGGACAAAATTTAATCTCCTAGGGATGGGAGTGAAATTGATAAGCACTAAGAGCTACCCAGATATGCTGGATAGAGCTGGAGCCCGGGGCATCTAACTGCTCTGATTGTAGATTTTCAAGTTTTTCAGTGTATTTGAAGAGCACAAGAAACATATGGGTTAACACACCCAATAATACACATAGAGCCCACCCCCGTATTCCCAAATAACGAATGTAAACAGCCTAGTACCTGTTCTTCCATAGAATTCTCCTGCTTCTATGTAATCATATAAAACCATGCAAAGGCCGTTCACGTTTAATATGGTCATTAATATGTTTGGGTATAAATCTCTCATCTAACTGTTTTTAATTGGTCCTATTTGGTTTTTATTCTCCTTTTCATATTTCCCTGCCTTCTTCTGGATTACTTGAATGTTTTTTATGATTCCCGTCCTAGTCCATCTGGGCTGCTAGAACAGAATACCTTGGACCAGGTGGCGCATCAACAACAAAAATTATTTCTCACAGTTCTGGAGGCTGCCAAGTGCAAGATCAAGGTGCCAGCACATTCCGTGTCTGGTGAGGACCTCCCTCCAGGTTTATAGACTCAGGTCTTCTCACTGTGTGCTCACGCGGTGGAAGCCAGGAGGGAGCTCTCTGGGGTCTCTTTTAGAAGGCACAAGTTCCATTAAGGGGGGCTCTACTCATAACTTCCCAAAGTCCTCACCTACTAATATAATCACATTCAGGGTTAGGCTTCAACATAGGACGGGGGAGAGGACACGCATTCAGTCCACAGTGTAGAGGCCGCTTCTAGGCAACACGCTAGAGCAATGGGAACCTGAGTAAGGCAAAAGGGCCCACAGTGACCACCGGGCTGAATGCAAACAGTCCATTAGGGGACCCACCTCGAAACAGCCATAGACCCTGGCCTAGACCAATGGGCTACGTACAACTGGGCACAGGTACCAAAAAAGGAAAATTCCATCTGTTCCCAACCCTCCTCACTGTCCCCTTAACTATAGCCCGCCCCCCACCTCCTGGCAGACAGTCTCTCCTTTGCTGTCCCACCTGCCGCTCCTTGCAGTGTATTCAAGAAACTTCCATCTCCTTGGTTCTGCCTTGGGTGAATTCTTACCCCCGCTTGCACCGCTGGCCCCCGATTCGGAATGCCCCACATAAAGCAATTACACTTTCTCTTTTGTTGGCTCATTGGCTCTCTTTGTTTTATTATTTTAGTGGTTGCTTTAGATTCACAGAAGCCATTTTAACATCTCATAATCTACCTTCTAGTGCTAGAAAATATGTGACATCATACCTAGCACTCTCCGGCACTCTGTCCTCAGAGCCTCTAACTACTTTGATCTCCCTGGGCTCTCGGGTCCGGGCCCCAAATCAGGGAGTCCTCCGGGCTTCACCTGGGTTATCCTCTTTGTACCTAAACCTGAAAACTCTTCCAAGGCTGGGGCAATTGTAGGGTTCCTTCATTTATTCCCTCCCCCTTAGGACTGACAGTTCACTGCTTAGTATGTCTCCCAAATAATTGTTTCATATACTTTTGTTAGATTTTGTTTGTTTGTTTTTTTCAGGTAGAAGGGTAGATCTGGTTTCTGTTATACTATCTTCACTGGAAACAGAAGTTTATCTTCATTTTTGAAAGATATTTTCACTGGATATAGAATTATAGGTCAACAGAGGTTTTTTTTTTTTTCTATCAGCACTTAAAAAAATGTCATTCCGATCGAAGATGGCCAACATGGCAGAGAAGTAGGGGGATCCATACTTCCCAAGTCTCCCAAACAAAGAAGGCCTGAAGCCAAAGGACTTTGAACCCCAAGAGTCTGGGAGGAAAAGAGATTGAGTCTACCAGGAAGAAACCGGGACAACCTGAGAAACCATAGGGCTACTTCAAGGAATAAATCAAAGCACACCTGGTGGAGGGTCCACACCATCACTACGAGTAGGGAAATAAAATAACCAAAGTCACAACAACAGACAGCAAGTAACACTCTCCAAAAAACACCTCCTGAAGAGCCAGGCACTAGACAGTGTATAACCCCCCTTTAATACAGCAGTGTTCACAGGTGCAGAGCACATAACAAGCTTTTAAAACTCATAAGGGAGAGTAAAGTAGCCCAAATGACGATATGGGAGAATTCCCCTCAAAAGAAATTCCAGGAAGAAGTGACAGCTAAAGAATTGACCAAAATAGATTTAAGCAACAGAAGTGAACAAGAATTTAGAATAATAGTCATAAAATTAATCACTGGGCTTGAAAAAAGCATAGAAGGCAGCAGAGAATCTATTACTACAGAGATCAAGGGACTAAAAAACAGTCATGATAAATTTAAAAATGCTATAAATGAGGTGTAAAATAAAATGGAGGCGGCCACAGTGTGGATTGAAGAGGCAGAGGGGAGAATAGGTGAATCAGAAGATAAAATTATGGAAATAGAGGAAGCTGAGAAAAAGAGAAAAAAATCCAGGATCATGAGGGGAGAATTAGAGAACTAAGTGACTCAATCAAACAGAACAAGATCTGTATCATAGGAAGAGAGAGAGAGAGAAAGGGAAAGAAGGTGTACTTGAACAAATCCCAATCTGGGGAAGAACTTCCTCAATCTGGGGAAGCCAACAGGCACTGAGGCTTCCTAGTGAAACTGGCAAAATACAAGGATAAAGAGAGAATTCTGAAAGCAGCTAGGGGTAAACAGGCTCTAAAGGTAGACACTTAAGAGTACTGGCAGATCTATCTACTGAAACTTGGCAGGCCAGAAAGGAATGGCAGGAAATCTTCAATTTGATGGACATGAAAAATATGCAGCCAAGAATCCTTTGCCCAGAAAGTCTGCCATTCAGAATAGAAGGAGAGATACAGGTTTTCCCAAACAAAGAAAAACTGAAGGAATTCATCACCACTAAACCAGCCCTACAGGCGATCTTAAGGGGGACTCTGTGAGTAAAATGTTGCAAGGACCACAAACTACCCCAGACACCACTACAAGCATGAAACCTACAGATAACACAATGACTCTAAACCCCTATCTTTCAATAATAACATTGAATGTAAATGGACTAAATGCTCCAATCAAAGGACATAGGGTATCAGAATGGATAAAAAAACAAGACCCATCTATTTGCTATCTACAAGAGACTCACTTTATTTTTTTAAAATTTTTTTAATGTTTATTTATTCTTGAGAGAGACAGAGACAGAGCTTGATGGGGGAGGGTCAGAGAGAGACAGACAGAAAGACAGACACAGAATCCAAAGCAGGCTCCAGGCTCTGAGCTGTCAGCACAGAGCCCGACGTGGGGCTCGAACTCATGAGCCGTGAGTTCATGACCCAAGCCAAAGTCGGACACCTAACCGACTGAGCCACCCAGGCACCCCACAAGAGACTCACTTTAGACCTGAGGACACCTACAGATTCAAAGTGAGAGGAATGGAGAACTATCTATCATGCTACTAGAAGTCAAAAGAAAGCTGGAGTAGCCATACTTATATCAGGCAAACTGGACTTTAAAGGTTGTAACAAGAGATGATGAAGGGCATTATATAATAATTACAGGGTCTATCCATCAGAAAGAGCTAACAATTATAAATGTTTATGTACCGAATTCGGAAGCACCCAAATATATATATATATATATATATATATATATATATATATACACACACACATATATATACACACATATATATACACACACATGTGTATATATATATATACACGTGTATATATATATATGTGTGTGTGTGTATATATATATATAAATGTCATTCCATTTTCTTCTGATTTTGGGGACTTATTCTTCTGCAAATAAGCTGCTTTTTTTCTGTGTTTAATATTTTTACACTCCCATATTAAGAATTTCAGAAAAAGAACAGCAAACTAAACCAAAAGAAATGAGCATGACAATGATCCTAAGTTTGGAGAATAAACTGGTAAAATAGAAGATAAATGAAAATAAAGGGGGTCAAAAATCCCAAAGACCTAGTTGTGAGAGACAGAACTATATCACTTTGAGAAGATACAGAATATCTTCGTGATTTTCAGAATGAGGAAGGTGATTTCCTAAGAAAAACACAAAAATCATTAACTATGAAGGAATAGGTTGGTAAGATCGCACCAAGAGTAAGGACACCCTAAAGAGAATGAATGAACTGGCCACAGCGTGGGAGATCTATCATACTCATAACTTACAAAGAATCATCTGAAGAACTAAGAATTCCTAGAAATCACTAAGAAAAAAAGTAGATGATGCAATGGAAAAAAGAATTATCAAAAACACGGACAGGGGGCGCCTGGGTGGCTTGGTCGGTTGAGCGTCCGACTTCGGCTCAGGTCATGATCTCACGGTCCGTGGGTTTGAGCCCCGTGTCAGGCTCTGTGCTGACAGCTCAGAGCCTGGAGCCTGTTTCAGATTCTGTGTCTCCCTCTCTCTCTGCCCCTCCCCTGTTCATGCTCTGTTTCTCTCTGTCTCAAAAATAAATAAACGTTAAAAAAAAAATTTAAAAAAAACACGGCCAGGTATTTTTCCAGAAGAGAAGATCCAAATGGGCAATGAAGGACACAAAAAGGTGCTCAACTTTAGTAATGATCAAGGAAACGTGAACTACAAGCCACCAAGGCGGCACAGGCAACTCCAAGGATGAGCAAAGCGGTAAAACCACAGCAACACTCATTACTGGTGAAGAGTGGAGATTAATGCGACCACGTAGGGTGACATTTGGGCATGCCACAGGACAGATGAATGCATGTATGCTAAGCCCCGGCAATTTCACCTTTAGGTACGCCCTGCTGAACAAGTTTCTCAACCGTGCCACCACCGACATTTGTGGCCAAATTAATTCCGTCGCAGGGGTGCTGTCCTGTGCACTGTAGGACGTGTAGCGGTACCCAGATGCCAGTAGCACCCTCCACATTTACGGCCACCGAAAATGTCTCCGGACGTTGCCACGTGTGTCTGGGGTGTGGAGGGGAAGCAAAATTGCCCCAAATCGAGAACCACTTGTTTAAGACAATCACGTAGCTTATGCAAAGTCAGGGAGTTACAGCCTCATCAGACCAGGGATTTAAATCATGAGAAACCTGAGTCCAGAGTATGTGGCTTGCCAGGTAGAATCTGCTTTCCTTCTTCCATGACTGAAGCCTGGGCCATCTTCCATGGGAACTGATGGGCTCCTTCAGCACCTCCATTTGGGAGCTGGACTTGGAATCCCCAATACAACTATGCAACAGGGTTTGTCGCTCATTCCTGTTGGAAATATTGGCCCAGACAGCAGCTCCAGATCTCAGATTCAGCATCAAATCTCTTTCCAAATATAGAAACACCCATAAGTGAGAAAGCAGCCCCATATTTTCCTGAGACAACCAGTAACAATCTAACAAACAGCCAGTGACGTCACGGTTAAAATAACACAACGCCAACACTATAAAAAGTCCCAAATTTCAATATTACAAGCTCCTGATATCATCGGGTTTCAACCAAGGAATTAATATTCCATTTGAAATCTTCTCCCCTTAGAAAAAAAATTTAATTAATTAATTTATTTATTTATTTAATTTATTTAATTTATTTTTATTTCTTTATTTCTTTCTTTATTTAATTTATTTATTTTGAGAGAGAGAGAGACAGAGAGAGAGAGGGAGGGAGGGAGGGAGAGGGAGAGAGAGCAGGCAAGCGAGCACCAACAGGGGAGGGGTAGAGAGAGTGGGGAGAGATAACCCCAAGCAGGCTCCACACTGCCCGCACAGAGCCCAATGCAGGGCTCAGACCGGGAACCGTGAGATCATGACCTGAGCTGAAATCAAGAGTCAGACACTTAACCGACTAAGCTACCCAGGTGCCCCAGAAAAAATTTAATGAAGTAAATCTCTTACTCCTTACTGTAAAAATTCTGCATAGCCCCACTTATGTGGGTGGCAGGTACCTAAGTAGAATCCGCCTTCCTGCTTTCAACTCTGGACCGTTTTCCATTATAGTTCGTGCTTCCTTCGGCATCTCTGGGGTGGCTCAATTCTCCTCCAAAGCTATTGTTTCCACTTTTCCAAGATGCCAACAAATCAACCGTACATAAATACCACAGTAGCTTGAGGAGCTTAGACATTGCCACTCTACCCTCACAAGTTAAAAACTGAGCAAACTAAAACACCAACAACTCTACTTATATCCATCAGGGAGGTGAGGGCATGGGCAAGCCACGGGGCCCCAAAATGGAGAGGGAGGCAGGAAGATTCAGAGAATCACCACTTACCAGAGCAGAAACCTCCGCGTGAACCAGTCTGGGTTAAGAAAACCTGCACTGAAGCTGATGAGTTGCTGGAGGCTCAGTGTTTTGAACAAGTCTGAGAGTCCAAACCTTGGGAGGGGGACACGCTTTCATGAGTCTTACCTCAGGAGTTCCCGCCGGTGCTCATAGCGACCATGCGAGGAAAACTCCCTCACGTTTCCCGCAGGGAAAAGGGAACGGTAGCCATTTTGAAATACACCAGAGCATTCTGTTCTTCTTAATAAGGCCTGCCCTCAGGAGAAACTAGTTAACCAGAGCCTAACCTACTGGGGTCTTATCAGAGCCTAATTGACCAGAGGAAGGGAGATTCTCAGCTCCAGCCAGCTGTAACTATACCATCCCACCCAATGAGGGAGACGGAATAAGCAGCATGTGTGAGGCTCACAGTCCAGAGGCACAGGGTGACTACAAACCTGAGACCTAGTCATTGGACGTGCTCTCCCTCCCTGACACCTTACCACCACTTTACTAAAGGCCCATTACAGCAGTTTTTACCCAGTGTGTCATGTCAAGCAATCAAGACAAAATTACAAGGCATACTAAGAGGCAAAAAACAGTTTGAAGAGACTGAACAATCATGGGAGCGAGAATCGGGTATGCCAGAAATGTTGGATTCCTAGGCCAAAAAGTTTTAAAACCTGTGATTAATATGGTTGAGGCTTTAATGGAAAGAGCAGACAATAGGTAAACAGGTGAATAATGTAGGCAGGGAGATGGAAATTCCAAAAAAGAATAAAAAGGAAATGCTAGAAATCAAAAGCACTGTAACCAAAATAAAGAATGCCTTTGATGGGCTTATCAGGGGACTGGACACATCTGAGGATAGAGTTCCTAAGCTTGAGGACATCTCATTAGAAACCCTCAAAAACTTGGGGCGCCTGGGTGGCGCAGTCGGTTAAGCGTCCGACTTCAGCCAGGTCACGATCTCGCGGTCTGTGAGTTCGAGCCCCGCGTCGGGCTCTGGGCTGATGGCTCAGAGCCTGGAGCCTGTTTCCGATTCTGTGTCTCCCTCTCTCTCTGCCCCTCCCCTGTTCATGCTCTGTCTCTCTCTGTCCCAAAAATAAATAAAAAATGTTGAAAAAAAAAATTAAAAAAAAAAAAAAGAAACCCTCAAAAACTGGGGCTCCTGGGTGGCTCAGTCAATTGAGCGTCCAATTCTTGATTTCAGCTCTGGTCATGATCCAGGGTGATGGGATTGAGCCCCAGGTCTGGTTCCATGCTGAGCATAGAGCCTGCTTGGGATTCTATCTCTCCCTTTGCCCCTTCCCCGCCACCTCTAAAATAAATAAATAAATAAATAAATAAATAAAATTTTTAATCTTAAACCTCAAAAACTAAAAAGTGAAGAAAAAAAGGAGGAGGAGGAGGAGGAGGAGGAGGAGGAGGAGGAGGAGGAGGGGAAAAACAGGAAAAAGAAAAAGAAAAACCAGAACAGAATCTAAGAACAACTAAAAAAGACACAGCATATAGGCCATGGAAATACCAGTAGAAGAGAGAGATAAAAGAAGAAACATTTTAAACAAAAATGACTGAGAATTTATGTTAGACATCAAACCTCAGATCCAGAAAGCTCAGAAAACACCAAAACAAAACAAAACAACAAAACAAAACAAAAAACAAACAAAAATGAAAACACCAAACAGAATAAATGCCCAAACACAAACAAACAAAAAATATATCTAGGCATGTCATACTCAAACTTCAGAAAATCAAAGGAAAAATCAGCTTACCTATAGAGGAACAAAGGTAAAAATTAACCTGACTTCTCGGAAATCACCCAAGCAAGAAGAAGACAGAGTAAAATATTTAAAGAATTAAGAGGAAAAAAACCCACTAACTTAAAATTATGTAACGTACAAAATTATGGTTCAAAGGAAAAGAAGAAATAAAGACTTTCTCACAGAAACAAAACTGAGGGAATGTGTCGCTTGTAGACCTGCCCTGAACGCATCTGCCATCAGATAATCACAAATTAAAAACAACAATGAGATACACTAACTCATCTCTGAGAATGGTCAGAATCCAACACTGACATCGCCAAATGCTGGTGAAGATGTGAGTGAACTCCCATTCACGGCTGGTGGGAGTGCAAAATGGTGCAGCCACTTTGGAAGACAGTTTGGCTGTTTCTTATAAAACCAGACATACTCTTACCAGATGATCCAGCAACCACAGTCTTTGGTATCTGCTCAGTGGAGCTGAAAACTTACGTCCACACAAAAGGCTGATTTTTAAAATTTTTTTTTTTTTCAACGTTTATTTATTTTTGCGACAGAGAGAGACAGAGCATGAACGGGGGAGGGGCAGAGAGAGAGGGAGACACAGAATCAGAAACAGGCTCCAGGCTCTGAGCCATCAGCCCAGAGCCCGACGCGGGGCTCGAACTCCCGGACCGCGAGATCGTGACCTGGCTGAAGTCGGACGCTTAACCGACTGCGCCACCCAGGCGCCCCAAGGCTGATTTTTATAGCCTAGAAGCAACCAAGGTGTTCTTCAGTGGGCGAACGCATAGATAAACGGTGGTCAACCCAGACAATGGAGTATTATTCGATTCTAAACAGAAATGAGCTATCAAGCCATGTAAATGCATACTTCTCAAGTGAAAGAAGCCAGTCTGAAAAGGCTGCATATGGTAGGATCCCAACTATACGACATTGTGGAAAAGGCAAAGCTATGGAGACAGTGAAAGATCAGCGCTTGCTAGGGGTTAGGAGGGAAGGAGGGGTGAATAGGTGGGGCACAGAAGATTTTTAGGGCAATGTTACTATTCTGTACGATACTACAGTGGTGAGTATATGCATTATACATTCCACCAAACCCATAGAATGTGTAACAGCAAGAGTGCACCCTAACATAAGCTGTGGACTTTGGGTGATTATGGTACATCAAAGTGGGTTCATCAGTTGTAACATATGTAGCACCCTGTACATAGTGGCCATAGTTGGGGAGCCTGTGCCTATATGGGAACAGGAGTTATACAGGAACTCCGTATACTTTCCATTCAATAAGCTGTGAACCTAACTGCTCTTAAAAATATATATATTAATTTAAAAAAAAAAAGTTGTGCAAATCAAGACCCATGCCCTCAGGAGCTTAAAATTTGGTAAGCTGATATTTAAAATGTGAAGGATTACATACAATATCACCATAAATAATGTTGGAAAGTAAGCTAAAGTTTCAGAGATGACAGTCGTAAAACACACCGTAGACAAATGACTAGTATCCAGACTCTATGACTGCTGCCTACATATCAACCCACAAAAGATAAAAAACCCGCCTGAAATGTGCAAATGATATGAACCAATAATTCGGCCCACAGGCAGTGGTCGGCTGACCCTGACTTCAAATGCTATTATTGCGATAATCCAAGTACATTATTTTATGGTCACACGAGTAGAAGTTCTGAGATAAGGTTGGATGTTTAAAGATAATATTGAATATATATAATATAATTTAGATATAATATGTATTACATTTTGATATCAGAGTCAACAGAGTTTGCTGATAAATCCGCTGTGGGGGAGAGAGAAAGGCGTGTCCGGGATGACTTTAAGAAAGAAATAACCACAGCACTAGCCCCTCATCCATACAATCACGAAAATGCCAGCAACGTTACTGCCATCACAGCAGTTCAAAAATCTGACGTCCAAATTCCTTTTCTAAGCCAAAGGGCATCCCATGAGCCTATCACGCCATGCCACCCCACCAGCACTTCTGATTCACGTGAACTGACTCCTTACGGAACACCGGCCACTGTCCTGACTGTTCCCATGCAGGATTTGTTGGATTCTTACCACAACCCCGTGAGACAGGTAGGTTAGGATCTCCAATTGACAAGTGCGGATCCCGAGGTTGAGAGGGACTAAAATGACGTGTGTAAACTCACATAGTTAGAAGCCAAGATTAAAAATTCAGCATCTCGGGGCGCCTGGGTGGCGCAGTCGGTTAAGCGTCCGACTTCAGCCAGGTCACGATCTCCCAGTCCGTGAGTTCGAGCCCCGCGTCGGGCTCTGGGCTGATGGCTCGGAGCCTGGAGCCTGTTTCCGATTCTGTGTCTCCCTCTCTCTCTGCCCCTCGCCCGTTCATGCTCTGTCTCTCTCTGTCCCAAAAATAAATAAACGTTGAAAAAAAATTAAAAAAAAAATTCAGCATCTCTTGGGCACCTGGGTGGCTCAGTTGGTTAAGCATCCTACTCTTGATTTCGGCTCAGGAGCCGAAATAAGTAAAATAAACTTAAAAAAAATTCTTTAAAAAATTCAGCATTTCTGAATCCAAAGTCAGCACGCCAAAGGATGGTGCTCTATAGTTTAGACCTGGACTTTGGGCTGAGAACCAGAGCAGAAAGTGAGGAGAGTAGATAGAGTAGGAGTAGAACAGAAAACTTCCTTGGTTTCTTCTTCTTCCCCTTTTCCTCCTTCTCCTCCTCTTCCATCTTCTTTAATGTTTATTTTTGAGAGAGAGAGAGAGAGAGAAAGAAAGAAAGAAAGAAAGAAAGAAAGGAAGGAAGGAAGGAAGGAAGGAAGGAAGGAAGAAAGAAAGAAAGAAAGAAAGAAAGAAAGAAAGAAAGAAAGAAAGAGCAGGGAAGGAGTAGGGAGAGGGGGAGAGAGAATCCAAAGCCGGCTCCGTGCTATCAGCGCAAAGCCTGACTTGGGGCTCGAACTCACAAACCAGGAATCCCCTTGGTTTCTTCCTCATCAAGATACCAGTTGTCTGGGATTTCTAACCTATGAATTTAAAACTCATTTGAGATAAACACTCCTTCAAAAGATTAATCCTGTGGGCGCCTGGGTGGCTCAGTCGGTTAAGCGTCCAACTTCCACTCAGGTCATGATCTCACAGCTCTAGAGTTTGAGGCCTGTGCTTACAGCTCAGAGCCTGGAGCCTGCTTCAGATTCTGTCTCCCTTTCTCTCTCTGCCCCTCCCCTGCTCATGCTCTGTCTCTCTCTCCCTCTAAAAAATAAATAAACTTAAAAAAAAAAAAAGATTAATCATCGGGCACCTGCATCTCAGTCAGTTAAGTGTCCAACTCTTGATTTCCATTTGGGTCATGATCTCATTGTTTGTGAGTTTGAGCCCCATGTCCGGCTCTGTGCTGACAGCGAGGAGCCTGCTGGGGATTCTCTCTCTCCCTCTCATCTGTCCCTCCCCTGCTCATGCTCTCTCTAAGATAAATAAATAAATATTTTTTAAAAAGGATTAATCGTGACCAGGCTCCTCACATTACCGTGTGGGGAGGAGCAGGGATTGGGGGCCACACCCACACATGTATTTATCAGAAACACTCCTTGAAAAATTAACATATGTAACAGCACCTACTTTCTTCTGCTTAATGGATCTTCCCACATATGCTAGGCCTTTCAGTCTCTGTTCCTGCTGTAACCTTTACTCTCTGCACCAGAATGACGGTGAATTGCATTGGACTTTATCAAGGAGCACCTCCCCATCCTGGTAAATGCAGGGTGCCTTCGGTTAAATCTGATGAGTCTCCATCAGAAACGACAAAGGGGAAATAGGTACCAAAACAGGGATATTTTACAAAATAATAAGACACTAGTTTATTTCACACAACTCTATGAAAATAAATTAGAAAACCTGGAGCTCTATCCAAAGATTGGCAAACCTATGTGAAATTTCTAGTTTTCTAGAAAAATACCATTTTTCAAAATTGACCCCACTGGAAACAGAAAGCCTAAATAGATCAATTACCATAGAAGAAACAGAGAAGAGTAATACAAAAGCACCAGGTCCACATTGTTTAATTGAGAAATTATATGAAAGCTTTAATTAAAAACATATTTTTAAGTAGGCTCTAGGCCCAACGTAGGGCTCAAACTCAGAACCCCAAGATCAAGAGTCACATGCTCTATAGACTGAGCCAGCCAGGCGCCCCTATACCAAACCTTTAAAGACTACACAATTCCAGTTGTTCTCAAGCCTTTCCAGAACATAAATAAAGGTAGGAAAAAAACTAAAAATAGAACTACTCTATGATCCAGCAATTGCACTACTAGGTATTTACCCAAAGGATACAAAAATACAGACCCAAAAGGGTACATGCACCCCAATGTTAATAGCAGCATTATCAACAATAGCCAAACTATGGAGAGAGCTCAAATGTCCATTGGGTGATGAATGGATAAAGAAGATGTCATAGATGTACAATGGACCATTACTCAGCCATCAAAAAGAATGAAATCTTGCCATTTGCAATGACGTGGATGGAGATAGAATGTATTACGGCTAAGCAAAATCAGTCAGTCAGAGAAAGACACATACCATACGATTTCATTTACATGTGGAATTTAAGAAACAAAACAGATGAACATACGGGAAGGGGGGTAAGAAAGAGGAGAAAAACAAACCACAAGAGACTCTTAAGGATAGAGAACAAACTGAGCGTTGATGGAGGGAGGTGGGTGGGGGATGGGCTAGATGGGTGATGGGTATTAAGGAGGGCACTTGTGATGGGCACTGAGTGTAATATGTAAGTGATGAATCACTGAATTCTACTTCTGAAACCAATATTGCACTGTATGTTAACTAACTAAAAAAATTTTTTTAAAGACAAAAGTAGGACCAAAATATTTCTATAAAGCAAGTATGTCATTTATGTCCAATGCTCACAGCGATTACACACCAGAAAGAAACTTTCAGACCAACTTTACTTATGAAATAGGCAAAAATCTTAAATAAAATATTAGCAAGCAGAATCCTATTTTAAAAGGAAGACACTGGGATCCCCTGGCTAGCTCAGTCAGCCAGGCAGTTTTGATCTCCTGCAACTCTTGATCTCAGGGTTGTGAGCTCGAGCCCCACGTTGGATGCAGAGATTACTTAAATCTTTTTAAAGATTGAATCTTTAAAAAATAAAATAAAGGTAAGACATTGTATTGAGTTTCTAATGGGATTGCAAGTGTGGTTCAATGTTGGAAAAGTCATTAGTATATAATATTAATGGGACTAAAGGGAAAATTTATGTGACCATTTTAATTAGAAGCAGCAGAGGGCATTTTTGAAAAGTCAACACCCATTCATGATAAAAGTGTTATATAGGGGCACCTGGGTGGCTCAGTCAGTCAAGCGTTCGACTCATGACCTCAGCTCAGGTCTTAATCTCAGGGTCATGAGTTCAAGCCCTACATTGGGCTCCATGCTGGGTGGGAAGCCTAGTTGGAAAAAAAAGAAGATATATAAAAACAGGAGATAATGAATACTTCCTTAACATAATAAAGCTATATATACTTCATTCCAAAGAGAAAATACTAGAATCTTTCTCACTAAGATAAGGCCACTTTGTTTGCTGCTCTTTAATACTGTGTTGGAATTATTCACTGTAATGAAATAAGAAAAAACAAATTAGAACAAAGAAAGAGATAAAACTACAATTTCAGATGGTGTGATCATATTCTCGAATACACAAAAGGGTCAACGGAAAAACACTACAATATAAGGAGATTTTGTAAAAGAAGCAGGTTATAAAACCGGCATGCAAAAATCTGTATAAACAAAAGCTGTTCAAAAGATATAATGGAAGAAAAAAGGTATTATGGAAGAGATGACCCTATTGGTGACACAAAATAAAACGCTTAAGCAAAGTATTAAAAAGTAATGTCTAAAAAATTCACATAAGAAGCTATAACAACACTTTTGAAAGGCAAAGGGGGAACTGCAGCAAATGACAAGTCATGTGACCTTCTTGGATAGGGTCATCATGAAGATGTCAGCCCTCCCTAAGTTGATGTATAAATTTAACAAGATCTCAAGGGGAAAAAATACTATTAGTTTCCTTCCCCTGGAATTAAAAACACGTGGATTATAATCTGGAAAAGAAGAAATAAGAACAGCCAGATAATGCTTGAAAGACAGCCAGATTTCAATATATTAGAACACAGATGCAGCCTCTGTCATTAAAAATGAGACACCGGCCTGTTCACGGACAGAAAGGCACAGAAGGAGAAGACAAAATCCAGAATCAGAACTAACTGCAGGGGCGCCTGGGTGGCTCAGTGGGTTGAACAGCCAACTCTTGATTTCAGCGCAGGTCATGATCTCACAGTTTGGGAGTTTGAGCCCCACATCAGGATCTACGCTGATGGTGCAGAGCCTGCTTGGGATTCTCTCTCCCCCTCTCTCTCTGCCCCCTTCTGCACTCTCTTTCTCAAAATAAATAAATACACTTTAAAAAAATTTTTAAAAAAGAATCAACTGCAGATGCAAGATAAGTGCATGATAAAGATAGCATTTCCAATCAGTAAGAGGCATAGAGGACTTTTTAATGTGTGATCCTGGGATAGCTGGCTGGCCTAATGGAATTAGATATAATTAGATCCATTCCTCACACCATACAACCAATAGATTTTAAATGAATCAGAGATTTCAATGTAAAATAAAAAAATGAAACCATGTGAGTATTAGAAGAAAACACAAGGAAGGGCACCTGGGTGGCTCAGTTAGGTGTCTCTTGATCTCAGGGTCACAAATGAGTTCAAGCCCCGCATTGGGTGCCGTGCTTAAAAAAAAAAAAGAAGAAAGAAAAAGAAGAAAACACGAGGAAATTTCTCTATTACTGGGGATGAAGAAAACTTCCCTATAAATATGACTTAAAATCCAGATACAATAGTGGGAAAGATTAGTAAATTTGACTGAATGAAAATTTAAACAACATTTACAAAGCTTAAAATACCATGACCAGAGTAGAAAGGCAAAGAACTTACTGGGGAAAATACCTGTCATGTAGGTCATAGGCAAAGGGTTACTATGCCTAATACAGAGAGAGAGATCCTAAAAATTAGAGAAGACAAAAGCCCTACCTAAACATGGACACTAGGCATGAACAGAGAGCTCACAGGAAAAAAAAAAAAAAGCAAGTTCTCTAAAACATTAAAAATTGCTCAACCACATTCATTATAAGAGAGATAAGAGGAGAAGCCATTTCTCACCTATTAGACTGGAAAAAAACCATGTTTGCTGACACATTGAAAAAAATATTTATTAATCACCTTTGGAAGATACTAGGAGACCAAGTCATCATTCTTTTTATTTATTTTTATTTATTCTTATTTTAGTGCAAGAGAGCACGTGCTAATGAGCAGGGAAGAGGGGCAGAGGGAGAGAGAGAGAGAGAGAGAGAGAGAGAGAGAGAGAGAAACTCAAGCAGGCTCTGTGCTCAGCACAGAGCCCGACACAGGGCTTGATCCCATGACCCCAGGATCATGACCTGAGCCAAAATCAAGAGACACTCAACTGACTGAGCCACCCAGGTGCCCCTCAAGTCATAATTTTTAAAATAGGTATACATAGGAGCAGACATCTTGTCTTTCCTATGTAAATAGTACCTTGGGTAGCCCAGTAACTGATAAGGGGTAATCTGTCAAGAATTGATAGAATTATACTATTCGTCATTTTGCAATCCCTAATGATCTTAAACAATGACCACCAACAACTGCTGACGTTTAAAACAAAAACAAAAACAAAAACGAGAAAGCCAGATATTCTGTTCATCGATATGGTTGTAGGCAACATAGTCAAGGAGTAGTGGTGAAAAAAACAAAACAAAACAAAACAAAACAAAACAAAACAAAACCCGTCTAAGCCTGTGGATCTCACTGCCCACAGGACAGGAAAAACAAGGAGCAGAAGAAAAATATCCAAGGACACCACAGTGAGACAATCCACAAAATCCAGGCTGTGGGAAATTCTACACTTTCTTTGACACGTTACCTTTTCCACTGCTTTCTTCTCCTTTGACTTGCTGGGATCGTGCTTTTCGTTTCACAGTTGTATAAACTGAGACTCAGGGAGCTTTATGATGTAGGAGAAATGAAATAATGACTTGGCCCAGCCATACAAGATCAGAAGTGGCAAAGCTACAATTTGACTTGACCACCTTGTTCTAAAATGCATCCTCCCCCCACACGCATTATTTGTTTCTTGATTTCCCCCAAAAACAGAAGCCCCGGAGGCCCCCGAGTGCTTGACAGCTGCCGGTGTTTTACATCACGCCTGCCGTTCACACGTTGGGCAGTCTCCGGTCTCCTCCGCTGCGAGGACAGACCCCTCCAGGGTGCTTTGTCCCCTCGTGGTGACCCTGAGCTTCGCTAACCCCATTTTGCACCTGGGGAAACTGCAGCCCAGAGAATTTAACTAGAGTTCAGTGGATTAGTGACCAGATGGGGGCTGGAGTCCTACTCCCCCAACTCCTGCTCCAATGCTATGCCCTCCCAATCAACACAGGACAGCAACACAGAATGACACTCGGAGGTCCTGGGCTGAGAGGGAGGAGGAGGAGACTGGCACGATCATCCTCAGGGGACCACAACCGGGGTGGTCAATGTGCACATGAAACACGAATGCAAACATCAGGCCCTGCCATGTACCCTGTAGCAAATACTAAACTATCTCTACTCCATAGGGGGTAAAAAAAAGTTTAGAGACACCCTAGGGCTATTCTCCTGTGGTTCCCCAAGGCTGCCGTCTCCCCTTCCCATCTGAAGTATTGCTTTTATTGAGATAGAATTTACATTTTAGGCGAATGCCCAGAACAGAGGTGTGCCATTTGATGAGTTTTAACAAACACACCCATGTAACTAAAACCCAGACAGGAGACACAATTGTCTATCGCCTCAGAAACTTCCCTCATGCCTCCTTTCCCTCACTGCTCATCCTCCACGGTACCCTGGGTCTGGAAGGTTCTGATGCCTTCTGGAGCACTCAAACCTTCTGGGTCTCGCCGCCATCTAGCCATGATCCCAGCAGGCCCCTGTGGAGTGGCAGGCACTGACTCGTGCCTTGGAATGAGCCTTCTGAAGACACTTGTAACCATGTCATCCGTGTGTCCGGCTGTCTCCAGGAGACCACCCAGGTCAACCAACAAGTGGAATTTTTCACTTCCTCCAAAACCTCCCACAAAGCTGATTTTTCCCTTCTCTCTCAGCACCTGAGGCCCCGAGCTTATTTCGTCCCGTGGCTAATATCTGTGAGAAAACAAGCCCTGAGAGAGAGGGTGAAGAGGCCTGTAATTCCCTCGGCAGCGGACCCTGCTGCGCATCTGAATCATGTAATCCCATCCCCATGGCAACACAGAATCGCAGAATCACGATCCTTTGGGGCCCAGTGGCAAGAACACCCACTCAGTCCAACCCTTTAGATTAAAACGGAAACACAAACGAAACCAAAAAAAAAAAAAAGTCATTTACTGTTCAGATAGCCTTCATATCCTTGTACGCAGTCTTTGTTTGGATTGTTTTTAATTAAATGTTGATTCAGAGAGGATAAGCCTGTGAGTGTCCATTTGGGCTGCTGATTTGGGGGCTGATTTCAAATCTGAAGCTTTGTCCTCCACTCGGAGGAACAAAGGAGCGTTGTTTGATTGAACGAGGCAGAGCAAGTTGGCGGGAGAGGAATGTAGATAGGCCGATAGCGGAGACCATGGCACTTGAGGCAAGACTTCCTCATTCGCTTATCTCTTCATGTGTCTTCCTTTAGGAAGATGGCATCATCCTTCTGCCCCCGAGGTTGGCATGCAGGGAAATGATCTTCTCTTGTATCAGCTGGAATTGCACATGGTAATGGGAAAATATTTCTCTGCAGTCAAAACACCTTCAACTCCTGGCCTCCAGGCAGCTCTCCAGGTCGGAAGAGAATTCAATATGAAATGTAAACATGGGATCTGGAGAGGAGTGACACCGGTTCCCGCTGTCTGCTCTAGCTTTTACATGCATCTGGGCCTCATTCAGCACCAGGCACTCTAATTTAGAGGAGGTTGATGTCTCAGCGGCCACCCCCACCGCCTCCCCGGAGCACGCTGTCAGCTGACATTTACAGAACAAGCAGCACGGAAGGCTGGCACTCGAAAGATGAATGCATCCTCTCTAGGCAGGCAGGAAGGCGGGTGCCAGGAGGTAGGAACAGTGTTTTATTAGCTGCTGTATCTCCAGTGATGAGACCAATTCCTGGTATATATTAGGCATTGAGAAAATAAAATGTTTTAATGCTGCAGGAGCCTGGGGACAGGTTGGTTTCCAGTCTTCTCACTCCCAAAGAGGTGAACAAAACCGGCAGGGATAATGAGGGAGGTGGCAGAGCCTGCCAGCTCTCCCCAACCAAGTGCCCGCCAACTTCCACATTCACACAAAGGTAGACAGACAAAGGGCCTAAGAACAGATGGACAGAACTCTGATCTCAGTCTGGCACGCGAGGGTCTGGGAAGGTGCCACTCCATCCCAACGACAAGTAAGAAACTCAACAAACTGAAAACAACAACTTGTCTGTCAGAGAGGTGAGGTCGTAGGGTAAGGGTCGTAGGGTAAGCCACTGCCCCCTAAACTAGACAGACAGGTGAACAGAGAGAAAGAATCAAGCTCACCACAGCAGAAACCCACAAGCAGGGATGTTGGAATTATCAGACTAGGAATCTAAGAGGACCATGATTCATATGCTAAGGTTGCTTGAAGTTTTTTTTTTTAATGTTTATTTTTTAGAGAGAGAGACACACAGAGTATGAGCAGGGGAGGGGCAGAGAGAGAGAGAGAGAGAGAGAGAGAGAGAGAGAGAGAAACTGAAGCAGGATCCAGGCTCCGAGCTGCCAGCACAGACCCAGACATGGAGCTTGAACCCACGAACTGTGAGATCATGACCTGAGCCCAAGTTGGATGCTTAACCGACTCAGCCACCCAGGTGCCCAAGACAAGTTATTATACATTTTATCTCCTACCGTCAAGAAAGAGGCTGGGCGTTTGATAGGCCTCTCTAGATTTTGGAGACGACACATATCACACATGAGAATAGAGCTACAATTTTTTAGGTGACTCAGAAGGGTGACATTTTTGAGTGCTTCCTGAGCAAGAGAGAGCTCTGTAGCAGGCCCGGGCTGGGGGCCAAAGGCCAGGCTGCTGGAGTCCTTGCCTATATTACAGGTGCCAGCCGTGGTGCTCCATGTACCCATGGCAGGTGCCATGATGCTAGAGAGAACCACGGCGTGTGTGGGGTCTCTGGCAGGCCCTGACGGAAAAGCCTGATTGATTCCTGAGTTGACCCTATCTTTGTCATCATTCTTCTTGCTGCTTCAAGTTTGCCTCAGACTTCATTATTTAGCTTTTTTTGTTTCCCCAGAAATGTGTTTAGATCATCGTCTTTATGTCATTGTTTTGTGGTGTTGCGTAAATGTTGACACGAAGTGGCTTTTATCACCATGCTGTTCTAAATGTGCTTGACTTCTTTCGTAGTTGCCATCATAATTCTTGAATTTCAGATCCAGAAGTGGGGACTATTTTAACAATGTCGGCCCCAGAAACTTTACTTGACTAACGATGATGACCAAGCAGGTTTGATAGGGTTAGAGCAAGCCTGACCTGAAGTAGCTATGGGAAAACTTAGATATAGCAAAATGGATCAGACTGTATCGAGTGGCAAGTGAAAGAAAGATCTGGGAACGAGATAAATGGTTGGGAGGTCAGTCATTGCCTTGCAACGGAGACCTAACGCTATAAGGGCTAGTAAAAGCTTCACGACTGGTTCTCTGGGGAGTGAGCTCTGGTGCGCAGCGCTGTTGATTCCCGTGGGGTAAATGCTCCCCCGTGGCCTATTTCAAGCTACCGGTGCGATGTCACTGAACGCAGAGTCAGGAAGAATTGCACACAACGGGCTCTTCCTGCTCCAACATGCCACTGGCTTGATGGTTCGCTGTGATGTCTGAGAAGAGTCTAGGTCTATGAGAGCGCAGACCAGATCTCTGCAGCGAGCAAGCAAAGTCAGACGATGCGCAGGCATGAACAGACGTGGACGGCTGGGAAGGCTGGTGTGAGGAGTGTGACAGAGTGGGGACCAAGGACATCTGAGGGCTTGTGGAATGCCCCTGAGCGCCCAGCAGAGTGAGATGCCATGATTTGCAGCGGCTTCCGCCCACACTGTCGGAGGAGTTTCCTCTACGGCCACGGCAGGAGCAGAGGGGTTCCGGGCTCTTCTCAGAGGCCGGATGTGTTCAGTTAGCAGCTGTGCCGTCAGGCAGTGCCACCTCATGACTCCAGAGAGCCTCTGAAGTGCTGCGCTCGGGGAGACTGAGTCAGCCCTCCAGGACTGAGGAACAGCTGTGGACTGGAGGCGGGGCGCTGGAGGCGAGGTCGGAGGAGGAAGTTCACAGGGGTGATCAGGGCCTATCCCGGCGTGTTAGAAACACAGCCCAAAACAGCAGGAACAGTTTAAGACTCCAGTAGCACATTGAGATTCCAAAATACCTCCTGTCTTGGCCGGGCGGGATGCTGGATCCAGCCCACGCTGGCTTATAAGCGATGGCTTTTACATTTTTAAGTTTTGCAAGTCAGTCGACATCAAGCTGGTGGCTGAAATCAGTCACGGTGGAAGGATTTACCCATGGCAATCATCAAATGGTGCAAGTCATGGCTTTTTTTTTTTTTTTTTTTTTTTTTTTTTTTTGAGAGGAGATTGTAAAACGTTTCCCAGAAAACCACTGTGCTTTGATAAAAAGTTGGCCTGGGAAAAGAGGAAGTGTGAACATGCCAGGAAAAGTTCTACAGCTGATCCTCGCTAGAGAAAGCCCCTCCTCTCACGTGCCTATCACAGCCGCGGAGAGCCCGGAACACAGCGAGCATGATAACCAGTGTGACTACCCAAAGTGGGAGCACACGGGCATGCCTGGCACTCACCAGCTCCCGTGATCGAGCAAATCATGCCAAAGGAGGCTAAGAGTAAGCATCCAGGAAGCATTTCAACACAACAGAGAGAACCACCTCTAGGGGAAACTCGAGATCACTGAGGAAAAGGGCTTGAATGAATGAGTGCTCTCGGAACGACTTCCACTTGTGTGACCCAACCCCGGGCATCGCCAGACTCGGCCCATCCCTCCAACGCAAGCCTGCCATGCACAAAATTCAAGAAATCAGCCCTCCGCTACAGCATTGATACTGACCCTGAATCTTCTTGGGTCTGATAGTTTTAACCCTGTAAGTGACACTGGGACTCCAGGTCCCTCCCACCCCCACCAGCCACCACCTTCTCGGTTGATTCCATGAGCAATCTCTGATAACAATCTTCCACTCTGGCCTGGAGGACGAATACATGTCTCTGTTATCCCTGGGCTGGCATCCCAGCCCAGTCATCATAGCATCCCCAAGACAGACAGGGACGGTGCTATCAACTCGGTCATTCTCCCAGGAATCTTTGCTTCCAGAGTTTAAGCTCCCCATCTTGACGATACTTTTAAAATGACCACTGCACAGTGTCCCTTCTGTGGCATTCTGCTGGTCTCAAGGCCACAGATCCAGAGGGTGGGGTCTACCTGACTCCACCTTTTAGGTGGCGGGGCAAAGTCACACTGCAAATTGCATGGACACATGATTCACTGGGGCTGGGTTGCCGGTGGGGGCGGGGGAGGTGATTACTCGAACAACCTACTATAGTCCTTGGTTTCCATTTCCATAGCTGAGCCCACCACTCTAGGAGAAACTCCCCATTTCCAGTACCCTCGACATGGCCTAGGACCTGGTGTTGTCCCAAACTTCTGCTCAAGCTGAGCGCTGACCCAGAATTGAATGGTGGCTTTTTCCCCAAGTAACAGGGGGGGAAAATGATTGCAAACAAATTCTTTTTTGCAGTTAAAATTTTACCTTCATAAAATGTGATGCAGGGGCGCCTGGGTGGCTCAGCCAGTTGAACACCTGACTTTTGATTTTGGCTCAGGTCATGATCCCAGGGTTGTGGGATCAAGCCCCACGTTGGGCTCCCTGCTGAGTGTGGAGCCTGCTTAAGATTCTCTCTTACCCTCTGTTTTTAAAATTAAAAAAAAAAAAAAGTTTAAAAAAATGTGGTGCAGCACAATTTCTCAAATTTACTCGCTTTGTAAGCCCTTTATATAAATTTTGAGACCCTGAAGTGTTATCGCGTTTACTGTATTAGGAATTAAAATTGAGAGGTCTTTAAATACTTAATTATAAAGTCATTTAGAAATAATGAACTCATTACAAAGTAACAAAAAATAATAATGAACTCATTACGGAGTAACATAAATTTTTATTTCTGTGGAAAATAACTATATTTTCCAAAACAACCCCTCAAAAAAGCATGAGTGGGAAGAATGGCATTGTTTTGCCTTTTCTCAAATCTCTTTAAATGTCAGATTTCATAGGAATCAGGTGGATTCTCACTTCTGCTCCTGCATTCAGTCTGTTGCAATATGTTGTTTTAGTTGAAGTGTGGAAAGCAATTGTGGCCTTACACGTATATACATGATGAAAAGAAGGAGTGTTTTAATAGTCTTTTCAAACAATCATGTATATTCTTCTTTGATATCTTACTAAAACTTGACAAGTGGTAGTTTCTTTTTACTTTTCCTTTCTTTTTTTTTTTTTTAAGTAGGCTCCACACCCAGCACAGAGCCCAACATGGGGCTTGATCTCTCAAGATCCTGAGACCAAGAGTCAGACACTGAACCGAACGAACTGCCCAGGTGCCCCAGCAAGTGATAGTTTCTTTTTTTTTTAGATTTTTTAAAAAAGTTTATTTTATTTATTTACTTTGAGAGAGAAAGAGAGAAAGCAGAGGAGAGGCAGAGAGAGAGGGTGAGAGAGAATCCCAAGCAGGCTCCACACCTAGCACAGAGCCTGGTGCAGCACTCAATCCCACGACCCCCGCGATCACGACCTGAGCTGAAATCAAGAGTCAGCCGCTTAACTGAATGAGCCACCCAGGAGCCCCTCAACCTACATTTTTAAACTCTGTTTCACTAAAATCCTTTGGTCTATCTTGCATTTTATAATTCTTTTAAGTTTATTTATTTACTTTGAGAGAGAGAGAGAGAGGGAGGGGCAGAGAGAGAATCCCAAGCAGGCTCCATGCGGTTAGCACAGAGCCCCATTCAGCACTTGAACTCACAAACCGTGAGAACATGACATGAGCCAAAACCAAGAGTCATACACTTAACCAGCTGAGCCACCCAGGCGCCCTTGGTCTATCTTGCATTTTATAGTGATCTTTTACACGTGCATGATTTTGTTACATCAGGCTTTGCTCATTCAGAAAATACTCCTTCACTGAGTTATGCATCTTTTCCAAATATTGACACATTTCATAAAGTATAAGATACTTTCATAAATACTTTCATAAAGTATCTGTTAATATCACCACCCATTTCATCAAAAAAAATTTTTAAGTATTGGGAAACTGCCAAGCTCACAGTGGCAGATAAAAATGTTCTAAAATTCTAATTTTCTCTTGAAAGCTCCAATTTTATCACTGGCAGTAAACACATGGTTACTTTTTTAAATTTGCTTTCAAGAAAGTGTCTGCCAACTGCCAGAGTCTGAAATATCATACTTTATTGGCCAGTCGTTCTTAAAAGATGGTGTTCCAGGACTGCCTGGGTGACTCAGTCGGTTGAGTGTCTGACTTCAGCTCAGGTCATGACCTCGCAGTTCGTGAGTTTGAGCCCCGCATCGGGCTCTCTGCTGTCAGCATGGAACTCGCTTCAGCTCCTCTGTCCCCCTCTCTCTCTGCTCCTCCCCCATGTGTGCTCTCTCTCTCAAAAATAAATAAATATTTACGGGGCACCTGGGTGGCTCAGTCGGTTAAGCGTCCGACTTCGACTCAGGTCACGATCTCGTAGTCCGTGAGTTTGAGACCCGCGTCGGGCTCTGGGCTGATGGCTCGGAGCCTGGAGCCTGCTTCCAATTCTGTGTCTCCCTCTCTCTCAGCCCCTCCCCCGTTCATGCTCTGTCTCTCTCTGTCTCAAAAATAAATAAATGTTAAAAAAAATTTTAAAAAAATAAATAAATATTAAAAAAAAAGATGGTGCTCCATTAAAAAAAAAAAAGGTAGCCAGTTTAGTTCATGACTCAGCTATTACCCAAAGGCTTTTCCTCAAGACAACCCCTGTTTCGGGCATACTCTCCATTCAGAGTATGAAAAAGACATGTACTCAAGGGTCCAGATTTAATGAAGTCAATACTTTTTTTTAAATGTTTATTTATTTTGGAGAGAGTGCAACCAGGGGAGGGGCAGAGAGAGGGGGACAGAGGATCCAAAGCAGGCTTTGTGCTGAGAGCAGAGAGCCTGATGTGAGGCTTGAACCCACAAGCTACGAGATCATGACCTGAGCTGAAGTCGGATGCTCATCCAACTGAGCCACCAGGTGTCCCAATGAAGTCAATACTTTCACTGCTTCTAATGAAGTACATTCATTTTTTAAAAAAATTTTTAATGTTTTATTTTATTTTTGAGAGAGAGGGAGAGAGAGAGAGAGAGAGAGGGAGAGGGGCAGAGAGAGACACACACAGAAACCGAAGCGGGCTCTGGGCTCTGAGCTGTCAGCACAGAGCCCGACACAGCGCTCGAACCCACAAACCGTGAGATCATGATCTGAGCCGAAGTCCGGCGCTTGATCGACTGAGCCACCCAGGCGACTCAATAATGAAGTACATTCTTAAGTGAAACTGGATTTTTTTTTTCTTGCAAGTGCATGGGTGGTGAATAATACAGTGACTGTGGGTATAGGTTAGTGCCATTGTCTCGATTAATGTGAAGACACCAACACTTTTACCCATCATTGTTTTGCACATTAGCAAAAATAGAAAATAATGCCTAGTATTTCTATGAAAAAAGTTTTGACTTCAGGGACTCCCTGAAGGCAGTCTCGGGAAGCCGCAGGGCTCTCCAGACCACACTTCGAGAACCACTCTCCAACAATGAAAATGACTCACACCTACATAGGAATGAACCTCCCGGTTGTAATGCTGAGTCAAAGAAGCCAGGCACAAAAGAGTATATCCGATATAATTCTGTATACATTTAGGAAATAAAGGGCACAAAAGCCTGGAGAACCCCATCCATGGCCTTAAAAGTCAGGATAATGACTACCCTTAGTCATCTAAGGGAGAGGAGGGCAGTGCCCGAAAGAGAGCAGGAGGGGTTTTCTGGGGTTCTGGTCAAGTTATTTGTCTTGTTTTGGGGGCCAATTATACAAGTGTGTTCACTTCGTGAAAATTCATCAAGCTCATGATACGTGTACCTTCCTACATACCTTCCTACTTGAATTAAGAGGTATTTGTGACATGGTTTCCAGCAGTACTAAGTAAAAAGAAGCCTCCCCCTGCTGAAAACCACCACCCCCCACCAACGCCAACAACTCTGAAAGATTTGCCTAAATGAAAACAAAAGTGATAATCATGACAAAATAGTTGCACAATATGTGTTTGCGATGCTATCTCAGCCATCATTCTTTCATTGCGTATGTAGCACTTCCTACATGGCAAACAGGCAGGACAGACATGCCCTCCAGAGAGGAATGACTGTTTGGGACTGTATCTGGAAATGTTTGCATCATGTTAAGCAGGGACATCTTCTTGAATTAGCGTGAGAGGTTTAGTAAGACAAATTCAGGATGTTGGAATACATCAGCTGCTTCGGGGAACCTTTCTAGGAGGTCCCTCATGAAAGAGACAAACTGAGGCTCCAAATGACTCCTGTGAAACCAGAGAAGGCACAGTTCTGGTAGAAGAGGCTTCTTGTTAGGGGCCTGCTTTCCCAAAAGGGCCATAGTGCTGAACCAAGGAGAGGAGCAGAGTTGAAAACCCAAAGTACTCCTAGTTCAAGATAAAGAGTATGGACATGGCAAGGCAAAAATGGACCTGGGGGAAGGCTGATGGCCAGGCTCTTCAAAAGCAGCTCCCTTTATGGACTCTCTACCACAGGGGAGTAGCCCACGTGTGGCGAGAGACAATGGAGGTTCATGGGGGCAGGCATCTCAACTCAGGAAGTCCCAGCTGAAAAGCACGGCCTTGACCTCCAGAATGGAAGTTCTTCTGTACCCCATCTGTCACGTTTCCCAAGTCAGAACATTCACCCCCTCCCTAGTCACGTGAAACCCTCAGAGTCTCTCCTAGGAAAGGACCAGTGAGTGACCCCAGGCCCAGGCAGCCCTGCACCTGACTGACTCCCCCGGATTAACATCCTCTTTGGATCTCTCAGCCCAGTAACGACTCAAGATCTTGTGGCTCTGTGATTATTTTAAGAAGTTGTTTTATGCGACATCCACATTGTTTTTGTTGTGTCCAGTGGAAGGCTTGCCTCAATGACTTTGATCTTATTTGAGTGGACACAGCCATCCTCCAAGTGGGTTTTTAAATTTTTATTTTATTTTATTTTTTAATTTAAGTAGGATTCATGCCTGGCATGGAGCCCAACATGGGGCTTAAACTCATGACCTGGAGATCAAGACCTGAGGTGAGATCAGGAGTTAGATGCTTAACCGACTGAGCCACCCAGGCTGCCCTTGTCATTTCTTTCTTTTCTTTTCTTTTCTTTTTTTTTTAGGTAGGCTCTACATCCAATGTGGGGCTTGAACTCACAACCCTGAGATTAAGAGTTGTGTGCTCTACAGACTGAGCCAGTCAGGCACCCCTAAGTGGTTTTTTTTTTTTTTTTTAAAGGAAGTCTGCAACGCTTCCACTGGCTCCCGAACCTTCCATGGTGCTGTCAGATCCCTCAGCCTGGCGCCCCAAGTCTTCTGGGATTTGGTCCCAGCTTTTCTCTTCCCTTGTCTCCCACGCCCCCGCCCCTCTCCACTCCCTGATTTACTTCGTCAACTCCTAGATCCTCTGCTCACTGTGTTCTTGCTCACCATCAGGACTTTGCTCCCGAGCACCCTTCACATTCTTTCACCCTCTCCTCCCCTCCTCCAGCTCAAACTCTTCACCCAATAAATGGCTGCTCATCCTTCCAGAATCTGCCTCACCCTCCATTGACGGACCCTCCCTCTTTAGTCTCCACCCCCCCCAGGAATGAATGATCACCCCCTTCACTGTGTCTCTACAGTTCCATATTGATGCTTTTTTTTTTTTTTTAGTACGTGCATTACAATCTTTATTAACAAAGCTTCTTCCTTTTTCCCATGTGAGTATTTCTCGTCATTTCTTTACTTGATTATTATGGCTAGTTGCCCATATTGGTGTGCTGGGGCTACCATAACAAGTACCACAGACTGGGCAGCTTAGACAACAGAAATGTATTTTCTCACAGTTCTGGAAGTTGGGAAGTCCAAGATCAAGGTGTTGGCAGATTTGGTTTCTTCGAGGCCTCTGTCCCTGGCACAAGATGGCCACCTTCTCTCTGAGTCTTCACTTGGTCTTCTCTGTGTGTTTGTCTATGTCCTGGTCTCTTCAGTCATATTGGATTATGACCCACCCTAATGACCTCTTTTTAACGTAATTACCTTTTTAAAGACCCTGTCTCCAGATACAGTCACTGTCTGAGGTACTAGCGATTAGGACATCAACACATGAATATTTGGGGGACACAGCTCAGCCCATAACATCACCCTACTAAGAATTTGACACTAAGCTCATTATTAGAGATGACATACAGTGTTACCTTCGGAAGTCTAATTTAGAACATCTGTCACCTATATTAAATTCAAGCCAGGGCATGAAGGAAATCACCTTCAGCACCTCTTGGGTACCTCGCTGGCTCTCAAGGTGAATAAGGTGATTGTTATTCAGAGTTTCTCACAGGCAGGTAGAGCACTGGGGACCACAGGTGTACAACTGTTCTCTAGAAAAGGCAGTTTGGTGTCTTGGTGGGCAAGCCCCTGACATGGGCATTTTCCTGTCAAGGTACTTCTTGCCAGCAAGAACGCTTTTGTCCTTCAAGGTTCTGTACCCACTTCATCTTCTCCGTACCAATGGCCAATGCGCAGTAAAATTCCCAGGATCATTGTCGGGATGCCAACCTCCACGGCCTTTAATGAGATGGTCCCTCCATCTGGTGGTATGTGTAAATATCGCTTCTTTGGTTCTCAATCCTTCTTTCCCCCTGGTCTGGAGTCCCACAAGAGTCATGAATTTGGATTTCTAATGGGTGGTCTGTGATGGCTGGATCTCAGGACAATACCGAGGCTCACATCCCCTGGTGATGTTGGCTAATTCAGGGGGTTTGAGTGTGCCCTGGCATTCTTCCAAGGTGGTGACTGAAAGATAGCTGGCGTCATCTGCCCCAGAGGGGCAGACCAGACCTCCCATACCAGGGTCACTTTGATGGATCTGGGGATACACTCTGCAGCTTTTTTGCTTTTTAGAGCTCAACCAGCAAGTCCTGATCAGATCTTACGCAGGCATCTCTTTGAGACTTTGAGTGGCTTACAGCTTCTCTATTGATGCTGTCTTTAGCAAATTTATTCAACACGTATTTATTGAGTGGCTTCTATGTGCTAGCCATTATGCACTAGAGGAAGAGTAGAGAGAAGAAAGAAAGAAAGAAAGAAAGAAAGAAAGAAAGAAAGAAAGAAAGAAAGAAAGAAAGACCAGTCTTCATACAGTGTACCACAATGGAGGAGAGAGCATTCCTCCAATAATAACTAATCACTAATTCAAACATAATTAAAAATTGTAAATGGACTATAAAGGACTATTTCAAAAGGGACGTTGATCTACCCCCAAATTGTCTCTGAGAAGGCTTCTGTGAGAAAAACAGCATTTGATCCGATGACTGAATGACGAATAGGCTAAGTGTAGGCACTCAACACACATTTTAGAGTCTGATTCTTCCCTCAGAAGCTTCCTTTAAAACATGGATGTGAAAAGAGATAGACAAAGGAGAAGAGAAAGCAATGGGGCATGGGGTGGGGTTTGCAATAGAAAGAATCTGGAAATTGGTAAACTGCCTGGGTTTCACATCAGAATTGGAAATTAACAGTCCGTGTGACCTCAGGCAAGTCCCAGGCCCTCTGCTTTCCAGCTATTTATACTACTTTGGGATTAGACTGGCTCAAGATTTTCCAAGGCAGACACACATAGCACTGTTGCTGGGCAAAATCATTTTAATTGATACGTGTTTTCACGTTAATAGCTTTTTGTTGGGTTTTTTTTTTCAGTTTATTTACCTACTTTGAGCAGGGAGGACAGGCAGAGAGAGAAGGAGAGAGAAAGAATCCCAAGTAGCCTCTGTGCTGACAGTGCGGAGCCTGATGCAGGGCTCAACAGTGAGATCATGACCTGAGCCGGAATCAAGAGCTGGACATTTAACCGACTGAGCCACCCAAGGCACCCCAACAGTTATTTATTTTAATATGAATACAAGCAATATAAACACAATATAAAATCCATGATTTCAAAAACATTACTGCTCAGGAGAAGGACAAAATGGTGCTAAGACTTCCACTCCCTAAGTTGGTGAGTCATCTGCTCACAGCAAGCAACTGGAAAACTGGGCATATCATGAAACAGCGGTTTTCAGACATTGGCGGCATGCAGCCCAGGACTGGGTGCCCAAGAGTAAGATAACAAATGAGCTGAGTGAGCCTAACACCACCCCAGCTTATGCCTGGAAGCAATTTCCGGATCAGAGAGGAGCGAGGAAGGGGAATCTCATCAGAACCCCGGAGCCTTATCAAGCGGAAGAGATAGAGATCAGAACTCAGAGACTCAGGCAGCTAGAAATCGGAAGGCATAATGTTGGGAAGGGCAGGGTTGTGGAGTTCATATTATACGTGGAAGTAAAACCACAAAAGATGAAGGCAGAGATGGAAGTATATTCTTGTAAGTGACTCAGATTAAACATAAAGTGGAATAACATTATTTAAAGATGGGTTGTGATAAGATCAGCACGCATGTTACAAACCTTCGTGAAATCATTAAAATAGTAATACGAGGAGGGGCGCCTGGGTGGCGCAGTCGGTTAAGCGTCCGACTTCAGCCAGGTCACGATCTCGCGGTCCGTGAGTTCGAGCCCCGCGTCAGGCTCTGGGCTGATGGCTCGGAGCCTGGAGCCTGTTTCCGATTCTGTGTCTCCCTCTGTCTCTGCCCCTCCCCCGTTCATGCTCTGTCTCTCTCTGTCCCAAAAATAAATAAAAACGTTGAAAAAAATTAAAAAAAAATAGTAATACGAGGAAGTATAGCTAATAAGCCAATAGTAGAGAGAAAAACAGAAATCTCAAAATTACTCAGTGACATCCAAAAGAAGACAGGAAAAAAAAAAATAGGAGGGTCAAATAGAAAACAAATACAAGATAATCTACATAGATTTAGACCCAATCACATCAAGAATTATATTTAACTAAAATACTCTGAACACTTTAATTGACAGAGATTGTGAGATTGGCTAAAAATGCAAGATGCAACTCTATGTTGTCAACAAACCTACAGTCACAGCTGGAGAGTTCAAGACTTGACTCTCACTAATTACAAGAACAAGGGGATGGAAAATCAGGAAGGATGTAGCTTTTAACATGGACCTAGTTGACATGTACAGAACATGCCACTGAGGAAGGGCAGAATAGACATTCTTTCCAAATGTATATGGAAAATTCGCCAGAAACTCCTCGGCCCTGTAACGAGTCTCAGTGAATTTTTTAAAGTTGGACAGCTTACACGGTATGTTTTCTAGCCATAAAGAAATTAAATTAGAAACCAGAGAAATATCTTAAAAACTCCCCCAACTAAAAGATAAAAAAAAAAAATTAAGTTTATTTATTTATTTTGAAAGAGAGAGAGTGAGGAAGGGGCAGAGAGAGAGGGAGAGAATCTCAAACAGGCTCAGCACTGTCGGCACAGAGCCCAACATAGGGCTCGAACTCACAAACCGAGAGATCACGCCCTGAGCCAAAGTCAGACGTTTAACCGACGGAGCCTCCCAGGCACCCCTAAACACAATTCTAAATAACCCATGGGTCAACAAAGAAATCACAAGGGAAATAAGAAAATGTTTAAATTGAATGGAAATTTTAAAAATATATGTATCAAAACTGGGGCACCAGAGTGACTTAGTTGGTTGAGTGTCCAACTCTTAAGTTCAGGTCATGGTCTCATGGTTCATGGGTTCGAGCCCCACATCGGGCTCCGTGCTGATGGTGCAGAGCCTGCCTAGGATTCTTTCTCTCCCCCTCTCTGCCCTTCCCTTGCACTCTCTCTCTCAAAAATACATAACCTTTTTAAAAAATTTTAAAATATATATATCAAAACTAAAATTTGCCCTTCAGAACACACTTTTAAAAAAATTTTTTTAAATATTTATTTTTGAGAGAGGGAGACAGAAACAGAGCATGAACAGGGGAAGGGCACAGAGAGAGGGAGACATAGAATCTGAAGCAGCCTCCAGGCTCTGATCTGTCAGCACAGAGCCTGATGTGGGGCTCGAACTCACGAACCATGAAACCATGACCTGAGCTGAAGCTTAACCGACTGAACCACCCAGGTGCCCCCAGAAGACACTCTTAAGAAAATGCAAAGGCAGTCCCACCCCACTCCTGCCAGCCTCTCCACCTGCTACCCTCTAGGCTCCGTGGAGAATCCTGTCACACTCTGCAGCTACAGAGGTCCCCGGGAGCCTGTGCAAGAAAGTCAAGCTGAGCAATAACTTGCAGAACTGGGGAATGCAGAGAGCAACCAGGGTCACCTATCGGGCTCAACGCCTCAGCAGGAACAAGGGAAGTCAGGTCATGTGGACCAGAGGTGGCATTTGTGGTTTTGTAATTTGGCTACCAGGAGCTTTCCTTTTTTCATCTGGATGCCTGAAGAATTGTTTCTTTTCCTATATATTTTTTTTTTCTCAAAGTTTTGCCTTTCTTGCTTAGGCCCTTTTTCCATCTGCGGTTGATTTTTGTGTGTGTGTGAGGGAGGGATCTATTTTCTTTGTTTTTTTTCCATACGGATAATCAGTTTTCTCAAGAATCTACATATTTTAAAGAATTAATTTTATTTTTTAATGTTTATTTATTTATTTTGAGACTGTGTGTGTGTGTGTGTGTGTGTGTGTGTGTGTGTGCACCCATGGGGGCGGTTACGGAGAGATGGAGGGAGAGAGAATCCCAAGCAGTTTCCACGCCATCAGCGCAGAGCCGGACGCAGGGCTCAAACTCATGAACCATGAGATATGACCTGAGTTGAAACCAAGAGTCGGACGCTTAACCAACTGAGCCTGGGCCACCCACGTGCACCAAAATCATATATGGATGAGGGCATCCTTTTTCTCCCTGTGATACCAGCTGTCATATGTCAGGTTTCCACGTATGTGTGGATTTGTTTCTGGGCTCTCTGATCTATCCCACCGGTCTATTCCTCTATTATTGCCACACTGTCTAACTTACTATGTGTTTATAAAATGTCTTGAAATCCAGTGGAGTAAGTCCTCTTACCTTATTCTTCATCAGAAGTATCTTGACTGAGTTTTGTGTTTTTTTTTTCCGCTCTGCATTATTGTATAAATTTTGTAATTCGTTTAACAAATGCCTCCAAAATTTAGTTCGGGATTACATCATATCTAAAGGTCAATTGGGGGGAAAATTATCTTTAGACTATTGGGTAATCCTTTTCTTGAACATGGTACATTCCATTTATTTTACCATTAATGTTTCTTATAAATACTTTTTATCAGATTTTTTGGTGCTTGCTTTATGATCTAGTACATAATCATTTTCATAAATACATATCTGAAGGTAACATGTATTCCCCTGATGCGTGTAATATTCTATATATGTTCATTAGATCAAACTTGTTAATTATGTTGTCAAAATATAAAGAAAACGAAAAGGCAAGAGAGTGAAAGAAAATATACACACTACTTAGGGACTCATATCCAAAATAGAAAAAGAACTCTTACAACTCAATTATAAGAAGACAAACAACTCAATTTAAATAATGGGCCGAGGGGCACCTCAGTCACTAGAGCATGTGACTCTTGATCTTGGGGTTGTGGGTCAAAGACCCATGTTAGGTACAGAGATTACTTTTAAAAATCTTTAAAAAATTTTTTTGTAGTGTTTATTTATTTTTTTGAGACAGGGAGAGAGACAGATTATGAGTGGGGATGGGGCAGAGAGAGAGAAAGAGAGAGGGAAACACAGAATCTGAAGCAGGCTCAGACTCTGAGCTGTCAGCACAGGGCCTGACACGGGGCTGGAACCCATGGACTGCGAGATCATGACCTGAGCTGAAGTCGGCCACTTAACTAAGCCACCAAGGCACCCCCAAAAATAAAATCTTTGAAAAAAAAATAATGGGCCAATACAAACAAACAAGAAACCCAAAACTTCACAAAAGAAGATGTAAAAAGGCACAAGCAAAGATGCACAACACAATTAGCCATCAGGGAAATGCATATTAAATCCACACCAATACACCACTATACGTCCATTACAAGGCTGGAATTAAAGACTGTGGGTGACCATGAGGAACACCTGGAACTCTCATTCCTTGCCAGGGGAAAAGTCAAATGGTACAACCACTTTGGAAAACAGTTTGCCACTTAATACATGACTCAGCAATTCCACACCCAGAAAATGAGAACAGATATCCACCCCAAACATGTACATTAATGTTCCTAGCAGCTTTATTCAAAATAGCCCCAAACTGGACACAACTCAATGCCCATCATCTGGTGAGTAAAGGAACCAACTGTGCTATAGCTGTATAATGGAATTCTACTCAGCAGCAAAAGGAATAAACCATTGGCACACGCAAAGTGGAGGAACCCCAAAAACATATGCTGACCTAGCCTTGTACAATGAAAACTACAAAACATTGTTGAAAGAAGATGTAACCAAATGAAAACACCTCCCATGTCCATGGGTTGGAAGTATTAATATTGTGAAGATGTCAATACCACCCAAAGAAACTTACAGATTCAGGGCAATCTCTATCAAAATCCCAGTGACACTTTTTTTAATAGAAACAGAAAAACCCATCCTAAAATTCATATGGAATCTCAAGGGACCCTAAATAGCCAAAGCAATCTTGAGAAAGGAAAACAAAGCTGGAGGAGTCACACTTCCCGATTTCAAAACTCACTCCAAAGCTACAGTACTCAAAACAGTGTGGTACTGGCATAAAGAAAAAAAATAAAGAATTACAGAATTCTATATAAAAAAAAGTGATATAAAAATGGATCAACCTAAAAGGAAAATCTAAAACTATAAAATTAGGGCCATCTGGCTGGCTCAGTTGGTAGAGCGTCTGACTCTTAATCACAAGGTTGTGATTTCAAGCCCTGCGTTGGGTGTGGACCCTACTTAAAAATTAATTAATTAATTAATTAATTAAAAAAATAAGCAAAGCTTCATGACATTGGATCTGGCAATTATAGATTGCCAAATCTTGAGATCTCTTGGCCGTGACACCAAAGGTATAGGTGTCTATTTAAAAACAGACCAACAGGACTTCGTGAATATTTAAAAATTTTGAGCATCAAAGACAATATCAACAAGGTGAAAAAAGGCAACCCACATGGGGCACCTGGGTGGCTCAGTCGGTTGAGTGTCCGACTTCACCTCAGGTCATGATCTCACAGCTTGTGAGTTCAAGCTGTGCTGACAGCTCAGAGCCTGGAGCCTGCTTCTGATTCTGTGTCTCCCTCTCTCTCTGCCCCTAACCCACTTGCATTCTGTCTCCGTGTCTCTCAAAAATAAACAAACATTAAAAAAAATTTTTTTAAAAAGGCAACCCACAGAATGGGGGAATATATTTGGGAATCATATATCTGATAAAGGATCAATATTCACAATATACAGACAGCTTCTGAAACTCAACAGCAATGAAACAAATCCACATAAAAATGGCCAAAATATTGAATAGACATTTCTCCAAACAAAATATACAACTGTGAATAAGCACGTGAAAAAATGCTAAAGATCATTAATCATCAGGGAAATGTAAATCAGGACTATAATATTACTTCATACTCATTAGGATAGCTATCATCAAAAAACAGAAAATAGTAAAGATCGGTAAAGATGTGGAGAAATTGGAACCGTCGTACACAGTCGGTGGAAATGTCAAATAGTGGATAACAATATGATGTTTACTGGAAAATTAAAAATAGAATTACCAGGGGTGCCTGGGTAGCTCAGTCGGTTGAGTGTCCGGCTCCTGATTTCAGCTTGGGTCGTGATCCCGGGATTGTCAGATCAAGCCCTGTGTCAGGCTCCATGCTGGATATGCAGCCTGCTTGGGATTCTCTCTCTCTCCCTCTGCCCTTCTCCCCCATTTGTGCTCTTTCTCTCTCTCTTAAAAAAAAAAAGTTAAAAAAACAGAATTACCCTATGAGCCAGTGATTCCGCTCCGGGTATATATCCAGAAGAATTTAAAGAGATCGCTGTATACTCATGTCCATAGCACCATTATTCACAAGGGTTAAAACATGAAAGCAACCCAAATGTCCATTGACAGATGAATGGATAAGCAAAATGTGGTAAGGCACACAATGGAATATCACTCAGCCTTAAAAAGGAAGGAAATTCTGACACATGCTACAACATGGATGAACCTCGAGAATGTTCTGCTGAGTGACATAAAACCAGTCACAGACAAATCCTGTATGATTCCACTTACACGTAGTACTTAGAGCAGTGATAATCATAGGGACAGAAAGTAGAAAGGTGGTTGTCAGGGGCTGGGGGGGGAGCGGGGAATGGGGAGCTATTGTCCCATGGGTATAGAATTTCAGTTTTGCAAAATGAAAACAGTTATGGAGATGGATGGTGATGATGTTTGCACAACATCCATTATGAATACATTTGATACGACTGAGGCATACACTTAAAGATGGTTAAGATTTGAGATTTTGTTGTGTGCATTTTACCACAATAAAAATTGGGAGAATAAACATATGTTGAGCAGAAGAAACCAGACACAAGAGTGCATGCTTTATGATCTCCTTTATCTGAAACTACAGAAAAAGCAATTCTAATCTAAAGTGACAGAAAGCAGATAAGTGGTTGCCTAGCATCCAGGGCTGGAGGTAGCGGATCAACCACTACAGGTTGAGAAAGGAGCACCAGAGAATATTTGGGGGTGATGGGAATGATCTCTATCTTGATTGCAGCGGAGGTTATATGCGTGGGTGCATGAATCTGTCAAAACTCAGAAATGTACACTTACAGTGGGCACGTCGTATTGCATATAAATCATTCTGCAATAACACTGATTAAAAAAAAAAGCAATGCGCTAGAATAGCAGGAAATTACTGCTTCTGAAAGCAGATCGAGTTCAGGAATAATTTCCTCCATGGCCAGACTAGCACAGCTTCATCGAGATAAAACTGATGGCAATACTCACAGCTCTTGGGAGTGAGGATGATATACAGGGTGTGGAAATGGCAGTCCTCTACTATTATAAATGATTTTACAGGTGGCAGGCACATTAAACTAATTGTAACCAGAAAATGAAATACAGGAAGCAGTGCTGCAATGACTCACAGAGGTGTATGAATTATACCCCAGCTTTCTGGAAGGCTCAGAGTGTTCTTATGTTGCACACCTTCCACCATAACTGCACGGAAGTATAGCCAATACACATGGGACGAGTTTCCATAGATGGGAAAACTCTTCCCGGGAAAGTAGCAAAGCATCGCTCTGGGCAATAGTTTTGTCTGCAGGCAGATCTCTTCTGCCCTTTCTGATTTTGGGTGCTGGTTAACGTTAAAAGCAAAAAAAGAAAAAAAAGTGACTCCTCTTATCGACATAGAACATTTTTCCTTATAATAAAAACATGGAGCAAAAATCCCTTAATACTTCTGACTGCTCACAAACTATTCCATCCTTCTCTTTTTTTTAATTAAATTAAAATTTACTTTATTTTATTTTTTTAAGTACTACCCAACGTGGGGCTCGAACTCACAACCCCAAGATCAAGAGTCACACGCTGTACCAACTGAGCCATGCAGGCCCCCCTCATTTCTTTTTTTTTTAGTTTTATTTTAATTCCAATTAGTTAACATACGGTGTTATGTAAGTATCAGGTTGCCATCCTTCTCTTAAGGAAGCTTACTTTCAGTTCTATTAATCTATCCTTGATTTTCATTTTTACTTGTATTTTATTGGTTGGTTTATTAGTTAATTGGTTGGCTGGTTTATTGGTTGGTTTCCTCTAATTATAACTTTTTAAGAAGTCAGTAACAGGGGTGCCTGGGTGGCTCAGTCGGTTGAGGGTCTGACTTTGGCTCAGATCATGATCTCCCGGTTCGAGCCCCACGTCGGGCTCTGTGCTGACAGCTCGGAGCCTGGAGCCTACTTTGGATTCTGTGCCTCCTCCCCTGCTCACGCTCTGTCTCTCTCTCTCTCCTCCAAAAATAAGTAAACATTAAATAAAAAACTTAAAAAAAAAAAAAAGAAAAAAAAAGAAGTCTATAACATTGTTTTATTTCCTGGAACCTATTTTTATGGTCACTTTCTGCTTTATGGAGAGTGAGACTTGTTTTCTATTTATAGAGGGAAATGAGGCTTCCCTTTTAAAATAAATATATTTTGGGGCACCTGAGTGGCTCAGTTGGTTGAGCGTCTGACTTTGGCTCAGGTCATGTCTCACAGTTTGTGGGTTTGAGCCACGCATCAGACTCTGTGCTGACAGCCCGGAGCCTGCTTCGGATTCTGTGTCTCCCTCTCTGTCTGCCCCTCCCCCATCCACGCTGTGTGTGTGTGTGTGTGTGTGTGTGTGTGTGTGTGTGTGTGCCGCTAAAAAATAAACAAACATAAAAAAATTAAAAATATATATTTTGATGAAAAATGAATCTGTCTAAAGAACAAAATATTACTTATAGGCAATAGGTCACTTAGGCAAAAATTGTGATATTCCCATACTGCTCAAAAGTCTGAGGTTTGTTAAAGGCTGTTCCCTTTCCTGCTCTGCTGTTTTGTGGTTCAGTGACAGGGCAGGTGTGGGCTCCTCTGTGACATCTTGAGAAGATGGAGCAGGGCCAGCAAATCAAAAACAACAATGACGATTAACTGAATCTTCAAAGCACGTGCCGTGGGACCATACCACCCTCTTTCCTGGGCAACTATCTGCTGGGCTGCTGGTCAGTCCTCCTCATTCATTGAAGATTTTAGGAACTGTCTTATTCCACGCCCACCTCTGTTTCTGACATCTTTCTTGACGATTTAATATCCTCTTATATAATCTATCTACACCCAGCCCTTTGTTTCTTAATCCCTGCCCTTCGATGATCTACGCCTCCTCTCTACCTCAGGCACCCTCGTCGTGGGGCTTCAGCGATCCCTTGGCTCATCATTACCAACAACTGCATCATCTCCAAAATCTCAATGTCAAGCATACCTCTCATTGACCCACTGTCTCCAGCTCCTTTCTTCCCCCTGCATCTAGGTGGGTGGCTGGAGAAAGCCCCATATCCTTGCTGCCTGGCTTCACTTTAAATCTCTGACCACAGAACTCCAGAGCCAGCAAGGCCACAGCATTCAGCTCATCCTGTCTCTCTCCTTTACAAAACTGCAAGATCTTGTACCCGGCCTCACTCTCAGCCAATGTCCCTCCTTCTGGTTTCCCTGAGATTCAGCTCCATTGTATTGCATCTCTGAGCAGCATCTATCAACACCGATAATTTTCCTCCTTCTTGGAACACTTTGTCTCTATGGCCTCTGAGATATCACACGCTCCTGGTCTTCCTTCTCCTTCACTGGGCTTTCCTCCTCAGCACCCTCCTCTACCTGGCACACGTTGAAGTGACCCTGAGCTCCGTCCTCTCTCCTCTATCTACTCATTCCCTAGGTATGAGTATAGCCAGTCCCATGGCTTTATACATTATCCATATCTCAGTGACCCCCCCATTGTAAATCCCTAGCCTGAGTTATCCTGTCTTTCTGAAGCTTCAGACTCCTATATCCAACTGCCTATTGACATCTCTATTTGAAGGTCTAGCTGGCAATTTAATGTGTTCAAAACACGTTCACTTCTTCCTAGGCCGACCAAAACCTGTCCCTCCCAATTTCCCCCCCTAGTTGTGAGTGGAACCACCATTTACTTAGTTGCACACGCCAAAAACCTTGTGGTTACCCTTGATTCCTTTCTCTCTCACCTCACATCCAATCCACCTGCAAATGTCTCTGTTCTACCTAAAAAAAAAAAAAAAAAAAAAAAAAAAATCAATCCCTAATGTGATTATTTCTCACCACCTCCTTCCTGACCATCCTAGTTAAAGTCACCATCACATAATAATTATTTTGACTCCCTCAATCGCTTCCTAACACATTCCTGCTTCTACTCTGAGATCTCTAGAGTCTGTTGTTCAAATAGCCACCAGGGTCATCTTTGGAAAACGTTCTCGGAAAAATCAGCCCACACCCCTATTCCCAATTCTCTAGTGACTTCCCATCACAGTTGGAAGAAAATCCAGATTCTGGGGGGCCTGGGTGGCTCAGTCGGTTAAGCGTCCAACTCTTGGTTTCAGCTCAGATCATGATCTTACAGTTCCTGAGTTCCAGCCCCGCATCAGGCTACGTGCTGGCAGGCAGGAGCCTGCTTGGGATTCTTGTTCTCTCTTTACCCCTCCCCTGCTCACGCTGTCTCTCTCAAAATAGATTTTTAAATTTTTTTTTTTTAAATCAAATTTCTTATCAAGACTTTCTATCAGGGCACCTGAATAGCTCATTCGATTAAGCATCCAGCTCTTGATTTGGGCTCAGGTCATGATCTCACAGTTGGTGGGATGGAGCTCTATGTGGGGTTCCGTGTTGACAGTGTGCAGCCTGCTTGGGATTCTCTCTCTCCTCTCTTTGTCCCTCCCCCTCCCCCCCCCAAAATAAATAAGTACAGATTAAAAAAAAAAGACCTATGATTTGGCCCCCTACCACCTGGCCAACCCCCATTCCCTACCACACTCGTCTCACTCACCGCACTGCAGGCTCGCTGTTTTTCTAACACGCCAGGCATCTCCCTTGTGCTTGAAGTGTGTTTCCTCCAGGTGGTCACCATCGCTCTCACCTCCTTATGTCATTCCGTATTCTGCTGAAATGTCCCCTCTTCGGAAGACTCCCTGACCACACCGGTATCCTCATCACATCACGCTCTATCCCTTTCGCTGCTTTATTTTTCCTATGCGTGTGTTTTGTTTTTTTTTTTCTTTGCCTGAACACTTTCTGCCCGAACCAGTATTTTAGTTCATTAGTTTACTAGTTAGCGAGTTCCCTAGCTATATACCCACCCGCCAAAACATAAGCTTCAGGAGAACAGGGACCCTCCATACCGTTGTATCCCCAATTCCTAGAACAGTGCCTGGCTGACAGGAACCTCTCCGGAAAATACATATTGAATGAATGACTTGCCAAAGACAAGGGGTGCAAACAAATGCATATCCAGCGGATTTTCACGGGCACCTGTTTCTGCCCACCTCCACCCCCACCCCCACCCCCGACCTATTCATCTCTAGGGAGATGGCGACACTTCCTAGGGTGGCGGGAAGGGTACCTCAGTTTCCTTCATCCTCCCACCCCGTGGGGGAGTCAAGACTCACTGGGTGGTGAGCGGAAAGGCGTCCCTCTCTATGGTCTTACTCCCCAGGTCCCTCCTCCCTAGCACCCGGCGTGCCTCTATGGTTCTTCCTGTCATTAGTCGGGAGGGGGCGCTGTGCGCAGGCGCGGGGTGAAGCCGCGGCGGGGCCGGAAGGAGTGCAGCGGCAGCCTCGGAGGCGGCGGCGACGAAGCTGTCGGCGGCCGCTCCCGGTGACTAAAAGCCGTGGCGACAGAGGCCGCCGAGCCCGCTTGGCGAGCCGGCGAGCTGAGTGGCGAGTAAGTGTCGGCCGCGGGGCGCGTCCAGCTCCTCGGCAGGCCGTGTGAGGCGAGTGGCGTCTCCGCCCGGCGCCTCCATTAAGCCCCGGGGTGGGGGCGGGGGCGGGGGCCTCGGCCGTGAGGGGCGGCGGGGCCGAGGAGTCGGGGGCGCGGGCCTGGCCCGGCGGCCGCCCCAACGCGAGCGGGCCCGGGGCCGCGCGGGGCGCCGCCGAGGGACGCGAGCAGTGGGGCCGGCGGCGAGGCGGGAGCCACAAAGGCGCAGGCGGCCGGCGGACCCTCCCCCGCTCCCGCCACTTCGGGAAGTTTCGCGGGCCGGCCCCCGGCCTGCTGCGCGAAGGCGAAAGCGCCGAAAGACCGAGTTTCCCCGGCGGCACCTCGCGGGAGGCGGCGTCCGTGGAGCCGAGCGCGGCCTGGAGCGCGCGAGCGGCGATGCCCTATGACTTTGAACTCCGGCGCCCCCGGCCTAGGGGCGCCGGGCCTCAGTCCCAAACCCTCCCGACTCGGTTCAGGAGGGCTCTCTTGTCGAGAAAGCCGGCGACTCCCACCCAGCCCTTGCGGGGACATCCAAGTGCGTCAAAACCCTCTGCAGAGCGGGGAACGCGAACCCGTCAAATGTACCTGGAGCGCCGCGCAGTGAACGAGACCGCTGTTCCCGCGTGGGATGTGGCTGAATGCTGTGTGGAACGCTCGTCTCGAAACTTCGGGCCGCTCCAGTCTCGTGCGAGAGCTCCCTGAGCGCCGGCAGGGTCCGATATAAACCAGCCAGGGGGCCTTGTAAATAACTCCAATACAATGTGATAAGTTCCTGGGTACAGCTTGTCCTAGGCACTCTGCTAACGCAAAGAGAAGATTTTTGTACCCTGCTGGGAGCTGGGAGAGGACAGGGAAGATTTTAGGACCGACCTCAGTCTCTTGCACGCTTGCCTGAAGACCGCAAAGAAACAACCTTGCTTTGTTCCGTTTATTATTATAGGTAATTTATTGGGGCTGGGGGCAGGGAGTGGCGTGAACTGGAGGAAACAGCTAGGGAGCCTGGGACCAGATTTTGGATCACCTTAACTCTTAAATAGAGCCTAGCGGCAGCAAGTCAAAAAAGCCTTCCAGCCCCTATGGAGGAATCTGATAAAGGAAGTTGAGATACGAGTCAAGGAGACTGCAAGTTTATGAAATAAGGTAGTTGAGTGAGCTTGTGTTTGCCAACTCCGATAGCTACTATTTAACGAGCGTTCACTATATTCTAGACTGTGTTGAGATACTTGCAGACCTCAGGACTAATTCTCCTGCCTGGCGATGTTATTTTATCTTCATTGTCAGTGAGACAAAACATGATGCTAACCATGGGCTAGACACCGTTTTAAGCATTTTCTTTAAAACTCTCTTAATCTTCGGGGCGCCTGGGTGGCGCAGTCGGTTAAGCGTCCGACTTCAGCCAGGTCACGATCTCGCGGTCCGTGAGTTCGAGCCCCGCGTCAGGCTCTGGGCTGATGGCTCGGAGCCTGGAGCCTGTTTACGATTCTGTGTCTCCCTCTCTCTCTGCCCCTCCCCCGTTCATGCTCTGTCTCTCTCTGTCCCAAAAATAAATAAACGTTGAAAAAAAAAAATAAAAAAAAAAAAAAAAAAAAAACCTCTCTTAATCTTCAATGATGGGGGTTCTGTTATTGTCCTTAGTTTAAAAAGGAAGAAAATGAGGTGCTGAAAAATAACTTCTTGAGTCACAGAACTGGGTCAGAGCTGGGACTTGAACTCAGTTTGGTTCCATAGTTCGTATTTCTAATAATTCTGCTATGTCTGTAAATGGTGTTTTTTCAAAAAGGTCTTCTGGAGTATTTGCTTTGTGCCAGGCGGCGTGCTATGTCCTGTAGCTATGGAATGAATAAGCTGCAGGGTCCTACGATCTCGGAACTGATGTTAGCAGAGGAGATAGCGATTTAACATAGCTTCCCAAGTAAGTGTAGGTTATTGTGGCAGCCACTTTGAAGGGGTGAGATATGTTGTCATTGGGGATGGTCAGGAAAGGTTTACCTGAGGAAGTCGTTTAAAATGAGAAACTGAAGGATGAAGGGAGTTAATTTGGTCCGGGAGGCAGTGAAAAGTCATCAGTCAACCAGAGGAGGAAGAAGCATGGCATGTTCAAAGGACTGAACCATTGTCCCTGCAGAATGGTGAATGGGGGGAGAGGTGTCAGGTGGGGTTAGCTAGGTCAGCAAGGATCATGCGAGACACCATTTCACAGGCCATGAGATTTTGGTTCTACCATGATGAGATTTTGTGATTTAAAAAAAAAACGAAAACAAAAAAACCCTTTGTGGTATAGGAAAATACATCAGAGGGTAGAACCTGGAGGCATTGTGGGGTAGCAGGGGCACTGTATTCATGAGTTCATGGAGGATTGAACTGTAAAAAAATCATTGAAAACATTGATTTTTTTTTCCCTCTTGTGGATGAGGATGTGCTTGCTTAATCTAATTTCTGAACCAATTTTCAGTTGACATTTGAGGAAAATTTTAAGGTTAATATGTTAAACTGTTTAGTGCACCCACGGAAGATCGTTGAGTTTAATTTTTGGTTAAAACGTTTCCTATTGTAGAAAGACTAACAAGAGGGTTTGTTTTGTTTTGTTTTGTTTTGTTTTAAGGGAGAGCGCAAGTAAGCAGGGGAGAGGGACACGGACAATTTCAAGAGGGTTCCATGCTCACTTGCAGCCCAACACAAGTCTTGGTCCCATGACGCTGGGATCATAACCTCAGCTGAAATCAAATGTCGGATGCTCACCTGACTGAGCCATTTTGTCTACATGTTAAAATTTGTGCACATTGTGTTTTCTTATTCTGAACTTACTACCTTCCTTGTTTTTAATAGTGTCACCATCCTCCAGTCACCCAACATCTAGGTCAACTTTGACTCCTTTCTTCCTCTTTCCCGATGGCTGTTTACATACAAAAGTCCTCTAGAATCTAACTGTGGTTGGTATCGTATTTTTTTCCTCGTCCTGCTTACTGTTACCTCTAGTTCATACTTCACTGCCTCTTGTTTTCTGGGTTTCCTGCTACCAAATATTTGTACAGTCTTACATATTGCAGTGAGGTTGATTTTTCTAAAGTACAACTTTGTGCATTGCTTTCCATTGGTTAGAAAATAAAATTTGAGCCGGGCTTCAGTTATCCATAGATGCATAACAAACCACCCCCAGACCTAGTAACTTAATACAGTTTTATTTGTTGGTAATTTTGTGAGTCAGGAGATTGGGAAGGGCTAACCTGGGCTGTTTTTTTCTGATCCACATGTTGCTAGTAGAGGTGGTAGGGTTGGAGGTTCTACTTCCAAAATGCTTTTTCACTCCCATGCCTTGTCAGGGACTACTGGGAGGCTGGGCTCAGCCGCATTTTCTCTCTCCACGTGAAGTTAGGGCTTTCCGTGTGATCTCTCCAGCAGGGTAGTCAGAATTCTTAATGGTGTTTCTGGGCTCCAGGAGCCCTAGGTGGAAGTGGCTGTTCTCTTAGGAGCACCGGGGGGGGGGGGGGGTCAGTTGGTTAAGCGTCCAGCTCTGAATTTTGGCCCAGGTCATGGTCTTGTGGTTCCTGAGATCCAGCCCTGCACTGGGCTCTGTGCCGACAACGGGGAGCCTGCTTGGGATTCTCTCTTCCTCTCTCTGCCCCTCCCCTGCTTGCGAGCACACACGTTTGCTCTCCCTTTTTCTCTCCTAAAATAAATAAACATTAAAAAAAAAAAAAAGTTATCTTAAAAGCAAAGTTTGGAACTAGCCCAGCATTCAGTTTAGCTTAAATACAGCTATCTTGGCTAAGCTTCCCTAAGTATCTGCCCTCTCCCAACTGGGATAGTGTCCTTATTGCACAAATACTTCATTCTGTTGTGCTAATTTGTAGTGTACTTAATTGTGTGCGTAGTTTCTCTCACTGTCCGGACTCCCCCAAGTTTTTTGAGGCAAGATCCATGTTGGGTTTTCCTGTGATGCATAACAACTTTTTTATACCATGTGGCAAGAACATAATAAATATTTGCTGAACTCTTTATCGTCTAGAAAAGTCAGAACGTATAAGAAAGCAAAAAAGTATAACTGCCTGAAACTTAATACTTAGTAATAACCTCACTAACTTTTTGTTTTGTTGACTTAATGCTGATTAACTGTTAGTACAGACTTACAATAAATAGATATCCAAATAATGGTTAAGATGAGAAGCTAGAATGTGAATGAAGAGCAATAATCACTTATAGACACTTGAGAAACCATTCTGGGAAGAGGTGCTGTGGAGCGGTATGACATGGGCATGTCAGCTTCTCCCAGATTATGCCTGGCTCGGCTTTGCCCACCTTTCTCTGGAGTGGCCAAAGAGATTAACTCGTTAAGTGGGAAACATCTTTTATTACCCCAAAATCAGTGTTGCAGAAGTGACCGACACATTGATGGAGATTACTCTGGAAAGTGGTAACACTACAAAACCCTAGGACCATGCAGTATTATATTAGGAACCTGTAGAAGGAAAAATGGAGATGTAACATGAATAGAAGAATGAGAAGAAGATTATAGTTGAAGAAAATCCTGATGAACTGATTGTGGTCTCTTAATCAGACTCTGGTTCTGTATGGCTCTGTTGAACAGCTCCGGACTCTTGACAGAGGAAGATGTTTTTGGAGCCACTCATTCATTCAGCCACTGTGTGAGATGCAGGAAATACAGCTATGAATAAGATAGTCAAGGACATGTGGAGAACATGATTCAGATGTGGACTTTTTCATATGTTGATACATCCACCCAAGGAAAAGAAGGGGATTTGAAAAATAGTTGTAGGAGGCAGAAGAGAAAACAGAATTGTCATCTAATTTTGTTAAGTTTTTACAGTATAGTAGTACTACATAAGATTCTCCACGGAATAATGAAGTGATGAAATATATGCTAATTTTTGGTTCTGGCTTGGAAGCATCAACTGCCTTATTGACTATAGAGTATAGTCATAAACGTACATATGAAAATTTTTACAATACGAGGAAGAGGCAAGATAAAATACTCTCTTAGGTAGCATTTCCAATTTCTGGATTCCACATTTATTTAACCATTTTCTTCAGCTGTTTGATCAAGAACCTACTTCCACAGAAAAGATGAAGTTTCTTATAGAAAGAAGTAAAAGTTTAACTGTGAATAGTTCTAATAAAACTAGTAAAAAGTAACCTGGAAAAGGAAAATAAAGCCCTTCCCTCCCCCAACGTTTGTATGTATCACCGACTAATTAATAAACACTATACATCTGTGTACTTGGGTTAACAAAATTCTTGTTTTGTTGGCATTTACCATTTACAAATGGCCTCTGATTTCATCTTCCACCACAGCCTTACAAGGTAAGAATAGCTATTTTCATTATAGGAAATAACAGTCATAATGTAACACTTGCTGTGTGCCAGGTACCGTGCTAAACACTTCATATATTTGATGCAGTTCATCTTAAAACCACTAATCTCATTTCACAAATGAACTAGGTCCAAGAAATTAAGCAATTTATGCAGTCACTGATTGACTAAATGGTGAAACCAGCATTCATGCTTAGGTAGTTTAATCTGAAGCCTGAATGAGAGGACATGACCTTTGCAGAGAAGCTAGTCAGGAGGAGGAGTTCTATCATCAGACTCCTTTTCTCACTGCAACTTGGGGTCTTTTTATGTACCACTCATTTGTGCAGAATCTTGCTCTTAAAGCACCACGAGTAATCTGTTCAACCACAAGTTTGACATTTTAACTAAATTAGGTAGATGTAAAATGAATCACATTTCTGTTGGATTTCTGTCGTAAAATTGAAGGAATTTTGTGGTGAAACAAGAAACTTGACTAGTAGAATTAAGTGTTCAGAATACTTTTAAAAAATTGTATTTGAAAGAAAAGTAAAGTTCTTGAATAGATGCAGTTCAAATTTGACATCAGAGCTCTTACCTTTCTCCTGTGCTCTTTGTAAATGATGTCCTAATTATTATTTCAAGTGAGATTTGTAATTTTTAAAAATTGAGTTACCTTTGTCCAGGTATAGATAACCAGAGAATTCTGTTGTAAGACTTAAAAAGTCTTGATACACAACTTAGTATTCTCTAAGTTGGAAAAATCCTAATGTTAATTTGACTTTTAAGTCTTTGTAGACATCATTTAATGAGAAGCCAGGGTCTGGGGACCTACTTTCTCTAAAGCATGTGGTTTCTCCCAGGAAGGCAAAGAAAATTGAGATTTTCTTAGAAGGAAAAACATTGAGTGGGTGGGTTATAGATAGGATCTTGGGACTAAAAGGGCCCCATGGCAGTTAGAATTGTCCTCCTTTCGTTCTTAATTATTTTCATTTTCCTAACTTTCATCAAATTAAAGCAAGAAAATGGCTCAAAAATCAAAGTGCAGGAAGATTTAAAAGTAGTTCTCCCCTCATGACGCCCCAACTACTGTTTCACAGAGGCAACCACTTCTTTTTTTTTTTTTTTTCTTATAATGGCTTTTGTTTGCCTAACTTTTCTATTGTGAAATACAGTACACACAAAGAAGTTTCACCCCAGACTGAGCTTGGGCCTGTGCCTAAACTAAACTTTATCTAAATGAAGTCATTCGATACATACTTTCTTATGTCTGGATTCCTTCACTCAACCTTTATGTCTTGGGGTCCATCCATGTCGTGTGTGTGACTTCACAATGGTTTGGGGGTTTTTTTTGTATTGTTTTTAATTGTGTGAACATAGCACTGGATATCTGTCCATTCCTTCGTTGATGTGAGTCCTTTTTAGTTTTTGGCTCTTAGAAAAATACTGCCGGGGTGCCTGGGTGGCTCAGTCGGTTAAGTGGCTGACTTCGACTCAGGTCATGATTTTGTGGTCCATGAGTTCGAGCCCCGTGTCGGGCTCTGTGCTGACAGCTCAGAGCCTGGAGCCTGTTTCAGATTCTGTGTCTCCCTCTCTCTGACCCTCCCCCGTTCATGCTCTGTCTCTCTCTGTCTCAAAAATAAATAAACGTTAAAGAAAAAAAAGAAAAATACTGCTGTGAACATTCTTATACATAGACCTGGTGCATATAAGCAAAAGTTCTATAATCTAGATTGCTAGTGGTGGGCTGTTGGGTCAGAGCATATCATCTTCCACTACAATTTATGATAAAGCATCAGACTTTATCATATTTTTTTTCTTTAAGTTTATTTTTTATTTATTTTGAGTGAGTGAGCAGGGGAGGGGCAGAGAGAGAGGGTGAGAGAATCCTAAGCAGGCTCCTCACTGTCAATGCAGAGCCCAGTGCGGGGCTCAAACTCTCGAACCATGAGATCATGACCTGAGCTGAAGTCAGACATTTAACCACCTGAGCCACCCAGGTGCCCCTTAGCAATTCTGTGGGTATATAATATCTTGTGAGGGTTTTCTTACCCTTCAAAATGAAACACCCATATTTAAATGAATTTTTTTTATGTTTATTTTTGAGAGAGACAGAAACAGGATGTGAGTGGGTTAGGGGGCAGAGAGAGAGGGAGACACAGAATCCTAAGCAGGTTCCAGGCTCCGAGCTGTCAGCACAGAGCCCAACATGGGGCTTAAACTCACGAGCTGTGAGATCATGACAGCCGAAGTCGGACGCTCAACCGACTGAGCCACCCAGGTGCCCCTAAAACACCATATTTAGAACAACGTAAAACAAATGTATGGCGTAATGAATTATAAGATGCTTGTACTCACCCCCCAGTTTAAAAAGTAGACCACCCCCAGCATCCTCCCACATATCCTGTCCTGATCGTAACTCATTCCTTCCCCCTAAAATTATTAGTCTGACTTTTATAGTCATTTTCTTGTATTTCTCTATGGTTTTATCATCCAAGAGTACATCCCTAGGTATTATAAACTCATTTTAAAAATTTGATGCATATGGGACGCCTGGGTGGCTCAGTCGGTTAAGTGTCCGACTTCAGCCCAGGTCATGGTCTCACAGCTTGTGAGTTCAAGCCCCGCATCAGGCTCTGTCCTGACAGCCTGGAGCCTGCTCTGATTCTGTGTCTGCCTCTCCCTCTACCCCTCCCTAGCTCATGCTCACACACACACACACACACACACACACACTCTCTCTCTCTTTCTGTCAAAAATAAATAAACTTAAAAAAATAGATTAAAAAAAATAAAGATTTGATGTATGTTTTAAATCTAAGGTTCTTGGGGCGCCTGGGTGGCACAGTTGGTTAAGCGTCCGACTTCAGCCAGGTCACGATCTCGCGGTCCGTGAGTTCGAGCCCCGCGTCAGGCTCTGGGCTGATGGCTCAGAGCCTGGAGCCTGTTTCCGATTCTGTGTCTCCCTCTCTCTCTGCCCCTCCCCCGTTCATGCTCTGTCTCTCTCTGTCCCAAAAATAAATAAACGTTGAAAAAAATAAAATTAAATTAAATTTAAAAAATAAATAAATAAAAATAAATAAATAAATCTAAGATTCTTTTTCCATTCCTTTTCTTTTTTCCTTATAACTTAATTGTTGTTGAACCTGAACTGTTTGACCCGTAGTTTCACAGAGCCTAAATATGTGTTCATCAGACTTCTAAGAAATTATCATTCCCCTATAGAGAGAGCCTTTTTAGACAATTTTTCCCCCTAACCCTCCCCATTAATTACTAAGGAATAAGATTTTGCTGGGTGAAACTGAATTTTGAAGAGTCACAAGCCATTGTAACACCTTAAGGTCTTTTCACACTCTTGCAAAAGCACTCTCATTGAGAATACATGGTCTGGATTGCATACTTAGGGTGCAATTCAAAATTTCATTTTTTTCCCCGAGCTTCTATTCTAAAAATGTGGCTGAGTCCAGATCCTTCACCAAACTCTGGTTCAATCTCTTTCACAAGGCTGTAGCTAGTGTGTTCTTTTCTCAGAATGCGCTTTTGTCTTGTCTCTGTGATGTTAGCAGCCAGTGATTTGCAAGGTCTAGATCCAGTAATTCATTAAGGATTACAAAATGATCGTATCTTAATTGAATTTTTTAATTGATATTGGAATACTTTTATAAAGAAACCATTTTCTTACCCTCTATTTGGTTATCCAGTGATTTATAGTTTATATAGGAAAGACAAGAAAATACCTGAATCTGTGCCTTGATTTTACCAATTTTAAAGATAATGTGTCGGTTGATATCATACTTTGAAAATGACCTGTTAAAAAAAATTATTGGGGCACCTGGGTGGCTGGGTCAGTTGAGTATCCGACTTTGGCTCAGGTCATGATCTCATGGCTCGTGGGTTTGAGCCTCATGTCGGGCTCTGTGCTGATAGCTCAGAGCCTGGAGCCTGCTTCTGATTCTGTGTCTCCCTCTCTCTCTGCCCCAACCCACTTGCATTCTCTCTCTCTCTCTCAAAAATAAATAAACATTAAAAAAAATTTTTTTAATAATTACGAACACTTGTATATATTTTCTTCAGAGAGTCATGTGATATTATTATGTTTGTTGGTGCTCAGAATGTTCTATGTTTGGCCAATGGGCACCTCTTCAGAACTTTTTTTTTCTTTGAGTCATTCTGACAGGACCCAGTCTTTGATAGGTAGTTTTTGATAGTTTCCGTGATATGTGATGGGACAAGATGTTGTAGGCTCATTTTGTACATTTCTTGCTTCAGATATGGAATTAGTAATTTCTCCCAAAAATCCCTGGTTTCTTTTTGGTGGGAAATAGTATTTCAAGACCATAACTTAGGGGCGCCTGGGTGGCTTAGTTGATTAAGCATCTGACTCTTGGTTTCAGCTCAGGTCATGATCTCACGGTTTGTGAATTTGAGCCCCACATTGGGCTGTGTGCTGATGGTGTGGAGTCTGCTTGGGATTCTCCCTCTCTCTCACTGTCTCTCTCTCCCTCTCCCTCCCCCCCCCCCCAAATAAATAAACTTTTAAATCAAGACCATGATCTAGGCACTACAGATGCTGATTGCTACAAGTAAATTGTTGTTTTCAGGCCTTTCTTTTTTTTTTTTTGTACAGAACTAAAATATTTTCGTTCACACTAGTATTTATAACTTAAGTTTAAGACTATTAGGGTTTTACTTTTCTATAAGTAAAATTTCTTTTTTCCACATGGAGAATCTTGATTCTCAAAGACATAGGGATTAATAGAACTAGAATATTCCATAACTCCTACTAGTTTTATCTTACATGCACACAGCTATCAGAATGAAAGTCTCAGAACATCACAACCAGTATGATTACATTCCTTTAAAATTTTGCATATGCTTCCCCTCCCCATAGTTTTTATAATTGTACTGTATTATTAGATTTTAGTTAGCATTTAGTCTTTGTGCTACAAGTAATTACACATTTAATGTTCACTACCAGTCTTCGTGGTGGTGTCTTTAGTCATTTTGGTTGCCTGAAGTTTATTTTTCTGTCAGTTCCTCAGGAAGGACCTGTAGAAGCAATCAGTATTCCATAGGTTCTTATATGTTGATAAATTTGTGCCCCTTTTCTGTGAAATTATTTTTGCTGGATAGGAAATATCTGGCTCCCATTTAAAAAAAAATTTTTTTTTTTGAGAGAGACTGAGAGGAGAAGGAGCAGAGTGGGAGAGAGAGAATTCCAAGCAGGCTCCACACTTAGCGTGGAACCCAACGCAGGGCTCACTCCCACAACTCTGGGATCATGACCTGAGCTGAAATGGAGAGTTGGATGCTCAACCGACTGAGCCACCCAGGTGTTCTCTGGCTCCCATTTTTTAAAAAAAGAATTTGACTCCATTTTCTAATGGCATAAAGCATCACTGTCAACGTCTATTCTTAATCTAATTTTCATTCTTTTATATGTCTCAAGCCCAGGTCCTAAAGGGACCTCTTTTCTTTAAAGTCCTGTAATTTCACTAGAATGTGTCTTGATGGTTGTCATTTTGGGTGAGGGGTTTTTTGTTTTAGGTATATACGGGGTTGTTTCAAAATGTGGTCTTTTAACTTTTTTTTTTTTTTAAGTTTATTTAATTATTTTGAGAGCGAGAAAGAGAGAATGTAAACAAGCAGGGGAGGGGCACAGAGAGCATCCCAAACAGGCTTCGTACAGTAAGGGCAGAGCCTGACACAGGGCTCGATAACATGAACTGTGAGATCATGACCTGAGTTGGATGTTCATCTGACTGAGCCACCCGGGCACCCCTCAACATTTTCACGTTTGGAAAATTTTTTTTTACAATTCAGTTTTTAGTATTCACTTCCCTTTTGAGTTATTCAAGAGCTGCTGTTTGTTATGTTAGACAGTCTTGGCCTTGATTATTTGTTCCTTTGTCTCTTTATTTTTCTATTTAAAACTTTCCTCCTTTCACCTTTTAGTTCTTCTAAGCAGTATGTGTTGTGTTCATTCACACTTGTGTTCCTTCTAATTTTGTCTTCACTCCTAAAGCTTTTTTTCCTTTTATTTCTAATTCTTTCCTGAGAGCTGTCATTCCATTTGAGTTTTTTTAGTTCTGACTTATGTTGTTTTATGGCTTGTGTACTTTTTAAGTGTCCTTTAGGTTGTCTCCTCTTCCTGGCATGTATTCATTAATTATGGGGATGTTGTTTTGCTTCTTGTTTTTCTTAGAACTTTATATGAGCTTTGACATCAGCTCTCTTCTTTGCTCATTTGTAATGAAATTGGTTTTCTTGGACTTCCAGGAGAGTAGTTTGGGATAGCTTTTCTAGCTTCACCAAACTCCTTTTTCATGCAGTGTTCAAAATACGATACCTTGCTTTTTGAGATTTCCTGGCTTTGTCCTCTGTTCTCATGTAGACCTGCCTTCTCTCCTTTCTTTCTGTTGTCTCTTTTTACTCAATGTCACTCTTCCCAGCTTTTCATCTTGTAAGGGAGCCCTGCTAGATCAGGTTTGAAACTTTCTGGGTCCTAGGCTGCTTCACTCCTCCCAGACCTTAACATGCATCCCTTGCATTCACCCACTTTTGAGCTGAGCAGACCCCTTCCTGGTGTTCACAGCTTTCTCAGATTAGCCTGTGTGCTTTTCAGTAGATACCTGTTGGTTGTCTGGGGCTTATCCTCACGTCTGAATGATTCCATGTGTTTTCTAAGGCACAAATGGTACTTCAAAGATCATGTGGCTCTTGGTGATTTGTCCTCACGGGCTCATATTTTGGGGTTTAAAGTTATTCTTAGCTTTTTTTTTTCTAACTTGGAATTTTTGTAATTCTTTTTTTAATGTTTATTTTTGAGAGAGAGAGCGCTGGTGGGGTGGGGTGGAGGGTGGGGGGGACAGAGGACCTGAAGCAGGCTTCACTCTGACAGCAGCGAGCCCAATGTGGGGCTCGAACTCATGAACCATGAGATGATGACCTGAGCTGAAGTTGGACGCTCAACCAACTGAGCCACTCAGGCGCCCTGGAATTTTTTGTTTTTAGATGAAAATAAAAGCTTAGTTCAAAAGCTGTGGTGCTGCCATCTTGTCAGAATTCCTTTGTGGTTTCAGTTTACATTACTCTGATGTCTCATAATGTTGGGCACTTTTTCATTTGTTTACTGGCCTTTTGGGTTTCCTCAAGGTACTCAACATTGGGAGTTCAAATCTTTTAGCTCATTTTTCCTTTAAGTTGTCTGGTTTGTTTTTCAATCAGCATGTAAGCATTCTTCATATTTGTTGAATAGGAGCCCTTTGTTATGTGTATTGCAGATTTTTTCTCCTGTTGGCTTGCCTTTCATTCTTAATTTCTCTGGTGGGGGCACCAGGATGGCACAGTCAGTTAAGTGTCTGACTCTTGGTTTCATCTCAGGCCATGATGATAGCCATTCTAACAGGGTTCAGATGATAGCTTGTGGTTTTGATTTGCATTTCCCTGGTGATTAGTGATACTGAGCACCTTTTCATGTACCTGTTGGCCATTTGAATATCTTACTGGAAAAATGTCTGTTTAGGTCCTTTGCCCATTTTAAAATTGGATTACTTGGTTTTGGCTATTGAGTTGCGGGAGTTCTTTGTATATTTTTGTATTTGAACCCCTTACCAGATATTATGAGTTGGAAATATTTCCTCTCATTCTATAGGTTGCTATAATGGAGTTTTTAAGTGTATTTTTTTTATTCTTTATTTGTTCTATCTGTTCTTTAATTCTTTATTCCTCTTTTATATGTTCTTATGCAATAATTAGTTATTTTTTAATTATTCTTTTCCCCCACCATTAGCTTTTTTGTTATGCATTCTTTTATCATTTTCTTTAGTGGTGTTTTCACCATAAGCTTAGAATGCTACCTTGACCAAATATGTGGGAAGAGTTTCGATAATCCCTCATTCTTAGTATTCTTTTTTTTCTTTTTCAGACCCTTTTGAATAGTCACCATGTTCAGATATTAGCAAGCACGTATGTACATGTCTGCGTTTGAAAATGGCAGAGGGAAACAACAATGAAGAGGTAATTCACTTGAACAACTTTCACTGCCACCGGGGACAAGGTAAGTGTTCTCACTTTCTTCCTTTCATCATTGCTTTCTCCTTTTATGTTACAGTTACATAGTCTTTGGAATGAACCTATTTTGCACCTCGTAGAACCCAGAGACATTTCATTTTTAGACATCAGAACATCTGATGTAATGGACTCATCGGTCTAAAACTTTGTGTCAAATGGTAATACCTGCTGGCATGAATGAAGTTTAAAAATGTTTCCTCACAACTGGATTCATAAGCTATTAATGAGCAAGTCAAAAAGAGCTGTGAATGTGCAGTCATTGGATCTTAGGAAGTGAAGTGGGAATATAGGAACAGTGGCAGTTCTGTTTTTGAAGAAATGGGGTCTTCAAAGGAGGGCTCCTCCAGGCCTGTATGCTCTAGAGGTACTGAAAGTGATGCTGGAGCGTTTTTGCCCCCTCATATGGTGCTTAATTTAATTTTTTGCCAGGAGATTCTGGTTGCTTTACAGGGAATTTTATTTTATTTTATGTTTAAATGTTTATTTTTGAGAGAGAGAAAGAGACACCAGGGAAAGGACGGGGAGGGAGGGAGGGAGGGGGAGAGAGAGAGAGAGAATGAGAATCCCAAGCAGATTCTACACTATCAGCACAGGGCTCAAACCCACAAACTGTGAGATCATGACGTGAGCTGAGATCAAGAATTGGACGCTTAACCAATTGAGCTACCCAGGCACCCCCTTACAGGGAATTTTAGAACATGTATTCATTTTGCAGTATTTAAAATTTGGGCAAGTTCATTGATTCTTAAAGGGAAAGGAGCCTGTATTTATGTAACATTCCTAAATGTATATGCAATTTTCTGTCAAATCCTACTTCACATTTACACTTTGGCTGAAAGGAAAAAATTCATGCTGATGAGTAGGGAAAAAGTATATTTTACAAGTATAGATTCCATGGAAGAAATTATACCATTTTTTGTTGCTGTTTTTTTCCTATTAATGTTTTGTGCTTATGAAGATTATTTTTTTCCCAGTAGAGTGTAAATTATACACATTTGGCTTTCAGACAACATTTGAAGTTGAACAGATTTTATTAAGCAAATATATTGAGAAAAATAAATTAACATGCTTAAACTAGGCACATTATGAATGCAAAAGAAGTACTAATTTTTTGAGAATTTTATTATTAATAGTTTATTCTGATTTGGTAGTGAGTGTAACCATAATTCATTGTGATTGAGAAAGCTTTAAATCTTAGCAATAATTTGTATATGTGATCATTTCTATAATTTTTCCACATGTATATCAAATTAATGTTGTAGTAGTGTTTTAACTGGGTTTTAAATATACTTGAACAGAATTTCAGAACATCTAATTCCTTTGAGGAAATTACTGACTTTGGAAGCATTTTTTTTCTGTGAGACAAGGTTTATGTATTTTGCACCCAGCATGAGGATATTTTTTTAGGCGTGCAGAGTTGTTTTGTTTTTATTAGCTGTGGTGTTTTCACCATAATTTTTATTGTGCCAACCCCTGTAAGTTTTTCTTTTTTAATTTTTAAATCATCTTTATTGAAATATAATTTACTTAAATAAATGCACACATTTTAATTGTATAGTTCAGTGAGCTTTGAAAAATGAATGTACCGATAGACCACCCATTTCTGTCCTACCACAAAGGTTCCTTTCTGCCCCATCTGTGGTCAGTCCTCACCCCACTCCTGGCCTAAGGAAACCGCTGATCTGCTTCATATAAATGGAACCGGACAGGGGCGCCTGGGTGGCGCAGTCGGTTAAGCGTCCGACTTCAGCCAGGTCACGATCTCGCGGTCCGTGAGTTCGAGCCCCGCGTCGGGCTCTGGGCTGATGGCTCAGAGCCTGGAGCCTGTTTCTGATTCTGTGTCTCCCTCTCTCTCTGCCCCTCCCCCGTTCATGCTCTGTCTCTCTCTGTCCCAGAAATAAATAAACGTTGAAAAAAAAAAAAATTTAAAAAAATAAATGGAACCGGACAGTGTGTACTCTTTATGCCTGAATTTTTCTGCCCAACAGAGTGGTTTGAGATTCATCCACATTGCACATATCAGTAATTAAATCCTTTTTAGTTGCTGAGTAGTATGTACCTAGAATTCTATATGCAGTGAAAATGGGCTTAAAAATGAAGGTAAAATAAAGGTTAAAAGTACAAGAATGAAAAAAGATGGGTTATGCAAATCGTAGCACAAAAAAAGAGCTGGTATGTCTATGTGTTACCAGGTAAAATAGACATTTTAGCCCAAAGTATTAATATTAAGATAGAGTTCATGATGATAAAAGGGTTATTGCACTGGAAAGATAAAACATTTCTAACCTCTATACACTCAGTAACATGGTGTCAAAAGCAAAAATTGACAGAACTAAAAGAAGAAATGGATAAATCCACAATCAGAGTGGGAGATTTTAAATGTATTTTTCACCAACTGATGCAAGCATACGCAAACATTTGTATGAATATAGAACATGGAAGAACATAATCAACAAATTTGACATAATAGATAGATAGTACTGCACCCAATGTATTTACCAAAATTGACCATATTTTGAGCCACCAAACAGAGTCAGAGGATTGAAATCATATAGATTATGTTCTCTAACCATGCTGGAATTAAGTTGTAAATCAATTACAGAAATATAATTAGAAAATCCCTGTACGTGGAAAACAAGAATACACTTCAGAACAATTTATGGTTCAAAGAAAAAGTCACAATGGAAATTAGAAAATATTTTTAATTGCATGGTAATGAAAATACAATCTTGAAGCTCATGAGATTCATCTAACTGAACAATCTAAACCAGAGCTCAGCAAACTTTTAAGAGCCAGCGAGTCACTATTTTTGTCTTATAAGTCATGTGGTATCTGTTGCAGCTACTCAGCTATATGTTAAATTGAAGGCAGGGGCACCTGGGTGGCTTCAGTCAGCTAGGTGTCTGACTTCAGCTCAGGTCACAATCACATGGTTTGTGAGTTCGAGCCCCGCATTGAGCATTGGGCTCTCTGCTGTCAGCGCAGTGCCCGACAGGGCATCCTGTCAGGGATCCTCTGTCCCCCTCTCGCTGCCCCTCACCTACGTGTGCTCTCTCTCTCTCTCTGTCTTTATTTTTCTCTCCCTCTCAAAAATAAAAAGCATTCTAAAAAATTATTTTAAAAAAAGTGAAGGCAGCTGTAGATAATATATAAATGAATGAGCATGGCTATGCTCCAGTGAGGACAGGAAGTAGCGGGTACCATCCCACACTGCTGGTGGGAATATAAATTGGCATAATTTGGAAAATTATTTGGCATCGTCCACTAAAATTGAACATATGCTTCCCATATAATTCAGCTCTTCTGCTCCTAGAACGTACCCAACTGAAATGAGCACACCAAGAGACGTGTGTAAGAATGTTCAGTATCCGAAATTGCCAAGACTGGCACCAACCCAAAAGTCCATTGACAGAAGAATAAATAACTTGTAATGTTGTCACGTGGTGGACTGCGGATAGCAGAGAGAGCTGCTGCACATGCCACCACATGGATACGTGGAACCAGTATTTGCAAGGAAGCCAGAAATGAATGCATACTCAGAAACAGACACAACTAGTCTGTGGAGTCAGGAAGCTTTTAATGTACTCGAAATGTTGTATTTACTGACCTTGGTGATGGTCATCCAGTTGTGGGCCTTTTGTATTCTTGAAGTTATATTTTTGATTCATAGACTTTGTTACACTTTAGTTTTTTAAACTATTTTTTTCAAAGCTAACGTGTTTATACATGGTGTGCTGGGGGAGTATTTTGCCAACCATTGGACCTCACTATGAGGTGAGAAGCTTCAAGCCAGCTTTTTCATTGGGTCTTCCAAGGTGGTCTCTAAGTGTTTTTTTTTTTTTCTTGGACCAGTTCTTCCAGAGAGGAGTCTACAGTTTCCTGCATATGGAATCTAAGACTGGCTGCCAGCATTCTGGGAGCTAAGCAACAGAAAGCATCCAGGGCCTCGTTCGTTATTCTGTTTCACGGGCACCTCTTTCCTCTCTTGACCCCGTGCCTGGTGTCTAGTACTCTGCCTCAGCGTCTCTTCACAACGGACCTCCTCAGGGTGGGGTTTTGGAGTGGCCGAGGAGCTTGGCAAATTCTCTCCCCAAAACCAGTGATAAAATGAGACAAAATTGTCAAAAACAGCCATTTAATGACTGGAAATGACCAAAGGCATATAATGATTGAGAACATTCAGGAAAATCTAGAATTCTGCAGCATGTATTAGGCCAGCTCTGGTTGGTTGTCCCCCCTGCAGGCTGCGGGTTTGAGCCTTCTGCACTAACCTTTTTTAATGTTGAAGAAGTGGGTGCTTGCTGAAGTTAGATAACAGCCTCATATGGCTGGCATATGGTAGAGCAGAGACTTGGACCTCGGAGGTCGAACCTTAGATTTTACAGACTTGCCTGCTTTAAACTGCTGTCCCCACAGCTCTGTCACAGGGATGAATCAAGTGAGATAATTGACTTCAGATTGCTGTTCAAATTGTTGGGTGCCATAAAAATAAATGAGGCGTTAACCTTGAGAAAGATATTAGAGCTTTAATGGAAAAATTTCAGTGTTTGTAATGATGATGCCTCTTTTCTCGTTTTGGTTTTTTTTTCCCCCCTAACCTTTTCTCTAGGACACTGAATGCATTTTCTCTTCGTTGCTTCTTTTAACCTTTAACATTCCCATGGGTCAGGCAGGAAAAAATTAACAGTTTGTGTTATTCAGTAATTCAAATTGGACACGCTCTATCTTCAGACAAAAAAAAAAGTTAGAAACTTTGAACATATAGTTATCCAGATAGTTGTATTTAAAAGGAAATTAGGAAAGTTCTATTGTTTACTGTCATGGATACTAAATGGTGTTTAAAACACTCAACTGTGGGGCGCCTGGGTGGCTCAGTCGGTTGAGCGTCCGACTTCGGCTCAGGTCATGATCTCACAGTTTGTGGGTTCAAGCCCCGCATCAGGCTCTGTGCTGACTGCTTGCTCAGAGCCTGGAGGCTGCTTCAGATTCTGTCTCCTTCTCTCTCTGCCCGTCCCCCGCTCACACTTTGTCTCACTCTGTTTCTCAAAAATAAATAAAATGTAAAAAAAAAAAATTTTCCTAATAAAAATTAAAAAAAATAAAACACTCAACTGTGTTTGCATAAATGATTTTTAAGGTTTATGTCTAAGGCGAGTAAATTTTGATATTTTAAATATTAAATGAAATTTTACCGTGTTTGAGTGAAAGTTTTTTCAGACCAATCCGTTGAATAAAACAATGTTTATTCCCTGGGAGGAGTAGAGATGAGGGGGAGACCGTGATTTCACTTGTTAAAAATTTGCAGTGAGGATTTTATCAACAGATTTTTCCAACCTTGTATAAGAAAAAGTTGATAATACTGTCAGATTATTTCTTTGGATTCCCAAAATGTATTATTACGAAGATCTCCATGGAAACCTGGCTGTTAATATTTGGGTGCACATGCTGCTTGAGGAGATAAGCTAACATACCAGTAGCTTGGCTTTAGGCTTGACCCTTTTTATGCCAAAATTGAATTAAGAGACTGAATGTGATTGTGCCCGCCTCCTGGTAAACGTGTTCTCTGCCTCCTTTTAGACTGGATCAATCTCAGAGATGGACCCATCACCATATCTGACTCCTCTGATGAGGAAGGGGTTCCCATGCTGGTCACCCCAGCTCCTCAGCAACACGACGAAGAGGACCTGGATGATGATGTCATCCTGACGGAAGTGAGTTTTCTTAAACTTACCCTGATGAGGCATCATCGCAAGTTAGTGATCTGATTCTTCAGCCCCAGGGCAGTGGGAGGTAGGGCCTTGTAGGACGCCTGAGAGCACCGCTCGTGCAGCCTGTGCCGCTGCATGTGTGCTGTCACCCTGCATCTCTGAGAGCAGTACCTTTTTACCCCGCCCAGTGTCCCCATAGCTTTAGAGGCCGTATGTTTTGGTCTGTTTCCGGACTTCTGCACTATTGCTCTATTTGTGCATGAGTCTGTTTTGTAATCACTAAATCTTATCATGCGTCTTAATATCAGGTAGTGTTTATCTCCCCTTTGTAACTCTACATTTTTCAGAATCATCCTGGATGTTTTTGTGCTATTTTTATACAGATCTTGAGGTCAGCTTTTCTAATTCCAAAAGGTAGATAAATTCAGAACACATGTTATTGTTAAGTTTACAGAACAATTTTTATAATACTGACCCTTTCTAACTTTCTCCTTCCATTCGGTCTGGACTTCCTTTATATCCCTCAGCCAGAGTGTTCTGAATTTTTCTTACTATAAATCTTAAACATTTTTTGCTGTTTCTTTCTGGTTATTTTCTCTTTTCTGTCGCTTTTGTAAATGGCATCTTTTTTCCCACTGTTCCTTTTAACCATTTTTCTTTTTTAGTTGAAGAGTCTGTTGGATTTTATGATAATTTCATACTCAGGTCACCTTATTTTTATTGTCTATAGTTGTTTTTCAGTTGACCCTATTAACTTCTCAAGGGATGGCATCTGATCTAGCTGGAAATAAAGATACTTGCAGTTTCTCCCTTTCCAGTTTTTATATTTTTCTCTTATCTAATTAAATTATACCTTAATAGTGGTAATAGGAATGAGAAAAATACCAACTGACATAAATGGGAATAATTATTTTTTTTTACTTTTTATTTACAAAAATTTTTTTACTATTAAAAAAAATTTTTTTTTAATGTTTTATTTATTTTTAAGACAGAGACAGAGCATGAGTGGGGATGGGGCAGAGAGAGAGGGAGACACAGAATACCAAGCAGGCTCCAGGCTCTGAGCTGTCAGCACAGAGCCTGATGCAGGGCTCGAACTCACGAACTGTGGGATCATGCAGATGCTTAACTGACTGAGCCACCCAGGTTCCCCTAAATGGGAATACTTCTAATGTTTCTTCGCTAATTGTGATGGTGGTTTTTGCTTGAGATACCATTTTTAAAGTACATTAAGGAAGGAGCCATCTATTTTAAGGGTTTTTTTTTTTTTTTTAATGCTTATTTATTTTTGAGAGAGAGAGAAAAAATGTCAGTTGGGGAGGGGCAGAGAGAAAGGGTGACAGAGGATCCTAAGCAGGACCTGTGCTGACAGCAGAGAGCCCGATGTCGGGCTCGAACTCAAGCCATGAGATCATGACCTGAGCTGAAGTCGGGCGCTCCTCCAACTGAGCCACCCAGGTGCCCCTCTTCTTTAGGTTTTTATTATGAGTGAATATAGACTTCTGTCAAATTCTGTTTCAGCATCTGTGCAGATTATCATAGGATTTTCTTTCATCTGTTAAGGTAAATTATTCTGTTGTCTCTGGATAGACTACTTCGGAATAGTATTGTAATGTAATGGTAGTATGCTCTTGAATTCCATTTGATGAGATTTTACTTAAGGTTTTTTTTGTTGTTTTTTTTTTAATTTTTTTTTAACGTTTTATTTATTTTTGAGACAGAGAGAGACAGAGCATGAACGGGGGAGGGGCAGAGAGAGGGGGAGACACAGACTGGAAGCAGGCTCCAGGCTCTGAGCCATCAGCCCAGAGCCTGACGCGGGGCTCGAACTCACGGACCGCGAGATCGTGACCTGGCTGAAGTCGGACGCTTAACCGACTGCGCCACCCAGGCGCCCCACTTAAGGTTTTCTTCATAGATCTCATAAGTGAGATTGGCCCATGGATGTATGTGTGTGCCTGTGCTATCCTTGACAGGTTTTTTATAAACGTGATTGATTCTGACTTCATGAAAAGAATTTAGAAGTTTTCTTTGTTTTTCTGTGCTTTGTTACACTATTTGAAATAACATTGGAGTTACCTGAATTTATCATACAGGCATTTGGGGCTGTTGCTTTTCTTAGAGGTCAGTTCTTTGAAACTATCTCAGCTTCCTCTGTGGTCATTGACATGTCTATGTTTTCTGTTACTTTTAATACCAGTTTTTTGGTATAATAGATATTTTCCTACAAAATAATTTCTTCAAGGTTTTTTAGTGTATTTAGTAAAACAAAATAACCTGTTCTTTCTACATCCTCTGATCTATGGTTCCTCCATTTTCCTTTTCTGTTTTGTGTACTTGTGTTTTATCCTCTTTTTCCTGATTTAATGAACTAACCATTATCTTCCTTCCTCCCCTCTTCTCTTACTCTTTTACCAAAGAAATTGCTTTGAGATTTATTTCATAGTGCTACCATTTGTTTTCTTACTAATCAGTTTCTGTTTTTCTCTTTAATGCTTTTCTTCTGCTTTAGTATATTTAACATACTTCCTTAGCATTTATCTTATGGTCCTTTTACTAACTTCTTGAGTTATTCATTCTTCTTTTATCCTTTTATATTAATTATTATTCTGGTTACTTATTGCCATGTAATGTATCATCTCAAAACTTAATGGCTTAAGACAGCTGCAGTCGTTTGTTTCTGTGGATCAGGAATTTGAGAAGGGCTCAGCTGGTTGGTTCTGGCTCATGTGACTGTTGTCAGATGGTTCTAGAGCTGGGCAGCAGGGGACTGGAGCAGCTGGAGGCTGGCAGACATTGCTCTCTTCAGGACTTCTACATAGGATCTCTCTCTCTCCTTTTTTAAAACAACTTTTTTGGGTGCCTGGGTGGCTCAGTCAGTTAAGCATCCAACTCTAGATTTCCGCTTGGGTCATGATCTCACAGTTCGTGAGTTCGAGCCCCGCGTCGAGCTCCTCGCTAGCCGTGTGAAGCCTGTTTGGGATTCTCTCCCCCTCCCTCTCTCTGCCCCTCCTCAGCTTGCTCTCTCTCTCAAATAAATAAACTTAGTAATAAGAAACAACAACAACAAGTTTTTTGATGGGGTGCCTGGGTGGCTCAGGCAGTTAAGCATCCAACTTCAGCTCAGGTCACGATCTCACAGTTTGCGAGTTCAAGCCCCACGTCGGGCTTTGTGCTGACAGTTCAGGGTCTAGGGCCTGGAGCCTGCTTCGGATTCTGTGTCTCTGTTTCCCCTCTGCCCCTCCCTTGCTTCACGCTCTGTCTCTGTCTCTCTCAAATATTAAAAAAAAAAAATTTTTTTTTAAACAACTTTTTTGAGATCTAGCTCACATACCATACAGTTCTTCCGTTTAAAGCGTACAGCTCAGGGGCGCCTGGGTAGTTCAGTCAGTTAAGCCTCCGAGTTCGGCTCAGGTCATGATCTCAAGATTGTGAATTTGAGCCCCGTGTCAGGCTCTATGCTGCCAGTTCAGAGCCTGGAGCCTGCTTCAGATTCTGTGTCTCCCTCTCTCTCTGCCCCTCCCCCATTCACACTCTGTGTCTCTCTCTCTCAAAAAAATGAATAAACATTATAAAAAAAAAGGGTACAGTTCAGTAGTTGTTAGTTTATTTACAGAGTTTTGTACCGATCAACACAGTCGATTTTAAGACATTTTCATTATCCCGAAAGGAAACCCTGTGCCCGTTAGCAGTGAATCCTAATTCCCTCCCCACCGCCACGCTAGGCAATCACTGATTTACTTCCTATCTCTACATACGTGCTTCTTATGGACATTTCATATGAATGGAATCGTACAATATGTGATCCTTTGTGACCAGCTTTCATTTAGCGTAATGTCTTCAAGATTCATCTGTCATAAATCAGTACTTTATTCCTTTTTATTGCTGAATAATATTTCATTGTGCGGATGTACCACATGTTTATCCATTCGTCAATTGATGGACATTTGGGATGCTTCCACCTGTTGCTCTTATGAATAATGCTGCCGTGAACATTCACGTAGCAGTTTTTGTGTGGACATACCTTTTTGTTTCTCTTGATGGTCTTAGTCCATTCTGGCTGCTATAATAAAATACCACTGACTGGGTAGTTTATAAACACCAAAAATTTAATGCTCACAGTTAGGGAGACTGGAAGTCCAGGATCAGGGTTCCAGCATGGTTGTGTTCTGGTGAAGGTCTTCTTTCTGGTTCATAGGTAGCACTTCTCACTGTGGCTTCACGTGGTGAAAGACGCAGGGGATCTCTCGGAGCCTTTCCCATAAAGGCACCGATCCCATTTGTTCAGGTTCGTTAGGGTGGAGAAGGGAGACCCAGACATTCAGACCATAGAAATCATACACCTAGGAATGGAATTGCTGGATCATATGGTAACTGTGTTTTGCTCTCCTAGACTGTCTTCCAGAGCAGCTGCACTGTTGTACATTCCTCTGGCAGCGTATGACAGTTCCCAGTTTCTCCATGTTCTCTCAGACAATTGTTAGTATAGTATAGATCTTTTTCATTATAGCCATCCTTGTCGACATGACGTGGTATCTCATACTTTTGATTTGCATTTCCCTGGGGCTAATGATATTTAGCCTCTTTTGATGTGCTTATTGGCCATTTGTTTATCTACTTTGGAGAAATGCTTATGCAGATCCTGTGCCCATTTTTTTTAATGTTTATTTATTTTTGAGAGAGGAAGAGCACAAGCAGGGGAGGGACAGAGAGAGAGAAGGAGACACAGAATCCGAAGGAGGCACCAGGCTTCGAGCTGTCAGCACAGTCCCCAGTGTCAGGCTTGAACCCACCAACTGTGAGATCGTGACCTGAGCCGAAGTCCAACGCTTAACTGACTGAGCCACCCAGGTGCCGCCACCCCCCACCCCGTGCCCATTTTTAGAAAGGGTTATCTTTATATTATTGAATTTTTATATATTCTGGGTACTGTACCCTTATCAAATACCTGATTTTCTCTCATTCTGTGAATTGTCTTTTTATTATTTGATAGTGTCCTTTGAAGCTTTTTTTTTTTTTCCTTTGAAGCTTTTATAACAGTTTTAAACTTTGATGAAATTCAGCTTATTCTTTTGTCAATTGTTTTTGGTGTCACGTCTAACATATGATCTATTTTAAGGGCAGGTAGAGGCCTCAGCGCTAATATAGATTAGTGCTTTAAAGTCTTCCTAGATAATGTAAAGACTTTAGAACACTTGAATTCTACTTACTCATCTCCCAACTTACATATTGTTTTTTAAATATACTTTAATTGTGTATACATTTTTGAAACCCTACACAGTGCGTTCTTGATTTTATACAATCGGCATTCACTTCATCTTCTCCAAATATTTACCTTTTCTTGTTGCTCTTCATTCCTTTCTGCATCTCTGGCCTTACAAACAGATTATTCTTCTATCTCAAGAACAGTCTTTAGGATTTCCTTTACAGTAAATCTGATATTTTCATTGAATATAAAATTCTTTGTGGCAGTTACTTGCCTTTAACACTAGAAAGATGAAAGCCAGAAAACAATGGAATAATATTCCATTGTTTTCTGGCTTTCATATTTATGTTGAAAAGTCAGTCTTTATCTTTGGAAGGCAATATGTGCTGCTCCTTTTAAGAATTTATCTTGTATTTGATTTCTGAAGTCTTGTGGTGCTATTGTTAGGTTTCTCTTGTTTGGGGTTTTTTAATTCATCCTGCTGAGATCTTTAAAACAAATCAAGCACTGTCCTTGGATATTTGTATTTTGTTTTCAAATACTGCTTATGTCTCTCTTCTTTCAGAACTCACTTACATAGATGGTAAAACCTTTTTTCTGCTATATTCTTTATTTCTACTGTTTTCTTACCTAATTTTCAGTCATTTTGTATCTGTGCCTTATTTAGGCTGTTTTCTTCTGACTTCTCATTCAATTTACTGTTTTCTCTTTGACTACTTTATTTTATTTTTTAAATGTTTATTTTCGAGAGAGAGAGGGAGAGCGTGCGGGGGCAGAGAGAGGGAGACAAGAGGATCCAAAGTGGGCTCTGTGCTGACAGCAGCGAGCCTGATGCAGGGGCTTGAACTCACTAACCGTGAGATCATGACCCAGGCCGAAGTCAGACACTTAACCAACTGAGCCACCCAGGCACCCATGTAGTACTAATTTTCTAATTATGTTCTTCATCTGCCATTTCTTTTTTTTTTAAGTTGGGTATCTTTATATAGTTTCTAGTTGATTTTTGTTACTCAATTTTGAATGAAGCTGAAGTTTTCCAGAACCAGCTCTTTGTAGGCAATTGTGTTGGGAAGGGGCTCAGGCACTGTTCTTGGCTAGCAAGAGCTCTCCCTCTTAAAACAGAGGGTGTGTGTGTGTGTGTAGGCAGGGGGGTGTTTGTGCACATGCACGTAGGTTTATTTAGCCTTCACTTTTTACCACCTGGCAGAGATTGCTGATTCCAGAGACGCCCATTTCAAAGTTCTGTTCATCCTGTCTCTTTGATATCCTACCTTTCAACAGAGGTGTTTGTCCTTGTACAGTCCAACCTCCTCAGAAACTCCTCGCTGCCGAATGAGGTAGAGGTGCCCTTTGTTCCAAACAAGGTATTGGTTTTGCCCTTCCAGGGCACACCACCTTTTTGGGAAAAATCTCTGCCTTTCTGATGCTTTCTCTGCTTTGCCTGAAATCTGTGGTTGTGCTTCCCTCACTGCATTTTTCTGCTCCTCCTCATATATGTTATGATTGGGGATTACAGATGTCTGCTGGTTTCATCAGACATTTTCAGTTGTGTCTCATTCTCCTCCCTGGGACAGGGTGATTTCAGAGAAGAGAGGGGTCAAAGGCATCTGTATTCTGCTACCTTAAAATAGACATCCGTTTCAATTTTTTACATTTACAAGTAACACGTGAAATTCAAACAATCCAGATAAACTAAAGTCTCTTTTCAGCAGCCCCTTCCTCTCCAGAGATTTCCCTGAGGAATTGCTGTTATCAGTTTGACATGTTTTCTTCCAGATCATTTTCTTTGAGTGTGTGTGTGTGTGTGTGTGTGTGTGTGTGTGTTACACATATATGCTTTTAGAAGTGGTTATGTTTATGTCTTGTGTTTTGATTTTTTAAAATAATCATTCTGTGTTTGTGTTGTTGTACAACTTTTTTCACTTAATGACATTTCTTGGTGAGCTTTTCATTTCAGTACATACAGAGCTACTTCTTTTGGGGGAGGGGAGTTGGGAGAATATTTTGTAGAATAGATAATAGTTGATTTAATTTCTTGGGCATAAACTTTAGAATGTCTGTTGTTTTTTTTTTCTTTTTATGTTATAAGCAATGTGGCAGTGAATATCTTTTTATATGTCCCCTGTAGATACATAAGGGTTCATGGGATAGATAGGAAAAGGTTACACTTAAAGCTGCTAAGGCTATATACATTTTTTTAATTTAATAAATAATGCCAAATTGCTGTCCTAAATTCACCATAATAGCACGAGAGTTTTCCCACATCCTTATCAGTACTTGATATTATCTAACTAAAAAGTTTGCCAGTCTTATGGGGGGGGGATCTTTTTTAATTTATATTTTGGTAGTAACTAATGAAGTTTAGATTCTTTTCATGTTTATTGAACACTCCTACTGTGTTGTCATTCCTTCATTACTTCCTCTACTTCATAGTTACTTTTTAGTGGTTTCAGGTGAGATTATAATTCAAACTATAACTCAGGTTCCAATCTATGAATGGCTACTTTGATTCTTAGAATTACTATAATGTGATCAAATTTCAGTGTTAAGATCACTATTGGGAAAGATAGGTTTTGTGGGTTAGGGTGTTTGGGGTTTTGTTTCTTTCCTGTCCTGTCTCAGAAGCTCAACATAAGTACACAAGGAGACAAAGACATAGGAAAGAAATTGAATTATTATTATTAAAATTTAATTTTTTTTAGACAAATAAACCTCAGACATCACGACCCAATCTCATCAAACCAGCTGCCCAGTGGCAAGATCTCAAAAGATTGGGAGAAGAAAGGCCTAAAAAGTCTAGAGCAGCCTTTGAATCAGATAAGAACGGCTATTTTTCAGTGTGTAACAGCTCATTGTTTGATTCTGGGGCACAGGATGATTCTGAAGATGACTACGGTGAATTTCTGGATCTTGGGCCTCCTGGAGTTTCTGAATTCATTAAGCCAAGTGGCCAAACAGAAAGAGAACCCAAACCTGGACCAAGTCATAACCAAGTAGCAAATGACATTGTCAACCCCAGATCAGAGCAGAAAATCGTTATCTTGGAAGAACGTGGCCTTCTTTTACCAGAAGGTGATCCTTTGGACTCTCAGAACCAGTCATCTGATTCAGAAACAGAGCTTTTATCAAACTTTGGAGAATCACCTGGTATCCTGGATGATCAGGTCATCGAAGAAGGCTGCTGGTTAGACCATCGTTACTTCCAGTCCCTAAACCAGCAGCCCCGGGAGATAACAAACCAGGTGGTTCCTCAGGAGCGGCAGCCCGAAGCAGAACCAGGCCCATTGTTGTATCAGCGTGAGCCCCCAGGGCTGGCTTTTCCAAGGCCGGCTTTTCCAAGACCAGAACCCCAGCAGGATGGGATTCCGGGTCCCTCCTCTCCGCAGCCTGGCCATCCTCTAGGAGAGCTTGAAGACCAGCAGTTAGCAATAGATGATGAGGAGCCCGGGCCAGCCTTTCCACTACAAGGATCTCAGGAGCCCAATTTGGAAAACCTTTGGGGGCATGAAGCTACTGAGGTAGATCAAGAACTCGTTGCACTTTTAGTGAAAGAAACAGTAAGTTTTATTTTATTAAGTAAATAATTATAGACCCTAAATGAGCTGCATTTTCTTTTACTTCAAAATCATTGTGTTGGGGCGGGGGGCTTCATTTTCTTAAGGGATATACAGCTAGATATATAGAACAGAAGAAGAGAAACTCTGATGATACAGAAACTAAATTAGGATCCCTTAATCTATCCTTAACCCCCCCCAACAAGCCCTATGGGATTTTAGCAGCAGATCATGGGTACCGTGGTGCTGTCATAAGAGCAATCCCCCTGGTTTTAAAAAGGCTTTCAGTTAACTCTAATTCAGACCCATAAAACAGGCTAGAGGTGCACGGTCTAATGTGGTAGCCTCATGTGGCTGTTTAAGTTTAAACGTCTTAACAGATAGGGGCTCCTGGGTGGCTCAGTCAGTTAAGCATCCGACTTCGGCTCAGGTCATGATCTCGCGGTCCGTGAGTTCGAGCCCCGCATCAGGCTCTGTGCTGACAGCTCAGAGCCTGGAGCCTGTTTCAGATTCTGTGTCTCCCTCTCTCTCTGACCCTCTCCCGTTCATGCTCGGCCTCTCTCTGTCTCAAAAATAAATAAACGTTGAAGAAAAAAATTAAATGTCTTAACAAATAGAACCTGAAATTCCATTTCCAGTGGTACTAGTCACATTCGGTGTGCATGATAGCCACGTGGAGCTGAATAGCTCCCATGGTGGCAAGCACAGAATAGAACGTTTCCATCATTGAATGGAGTTCTGTTGGATATCCTTGATGTAGAACGTAATGCAGGCCTGTGTGTTCTGGCTCAGCTGCTGTTTGCCTTTGAACAAGCCCTTAACCCTCCTTCCCCCAGGTGTTTTCATCCGACACACTAGCTCACGTGCACCTTAAGGGGTAGTGCTTTACTCCCCTTTGGATTGCCTTCGCCGGGGCTGAGATGTTCAGTGTTTTTTGAAAGAGTGAAGAATAGATATGCAAAGTGGCAGAGGACCAGATAATTGCTAGGGGCCTCTCTAGAGTCCACAGTCTCTGTAGACAGAGAAGTCGGGGCACAGACCTGCTTTACAGCCCTTTTGTCATCTTCAGTCATTTTACTTTTTGCCCTCTGGCTGTTACTGCAATTTGAAACCGTTGTAGTGGATAAAATATAAATAATGTCTTTATTCCTTTTTAGGAAGCGAGATTTCCAGATGTTGCAAATGGGTATGTTGAGGAGATAATTCATTTGAAGAATTATTATGATTTGAATGTGTAAGTACACTACCATGCCTTTTTTTTTCTTATTGTGGTAAAATACACATAATATGAAAACCTACCATTTTTACCATTTTTTAGGTATACAGACCATTGGCATTAAATTTCTTCACATTTTTGCACAACCATCAACACCATCTCCAGATATTTTCATTTTCCCAAGCTGACACTCTGTCCCCTTTAACATTAACTTCTTATTCCCACCACTCCTCCACCCCCCAGGCCCTGGGACCTACAATTCTACTTTCTGTCTCTCTGAATTTGACTACCCTAGGGACTTGATATTAGGAGCATAACACAGTATTTGTCTTTTTGTGACTGGCTTATTTCACTTAGCATTTTGTCGTTTTTAATAATCCTATTTGAAGAGTTCTCATTTTTGTCACATACAGACTGTTTTCTGGGTTTTACCGAATCCTGCGTGGCTCTGGAATGAAGGTGTTTCATTAATTCTGAGCATTGATAACTCATTTTGGTCGAGGTTGTATTTTGGTCAGGTTGTTAAAAGACATTTTCTTCCCTGTGGTTGTACCAGTGTTCTGCAACCACTTTCTCTATTTGGGAAAATGCAAAGAAGTGTTTCTTTAGTCCCTTTATCATAAAAATGTGAACTGTGATTTTGTAAAAATATAAATGTTCTGGTTGGAGGGGGAAGAATAAAATTTTTTTTAAATAAATAAAAATAGCAGTGTCCCAAAGAATACAAAATGAAAAGCAAGTCTCTTTCCTTTCACACTCTTTCCCCTCCTTACAGCGTGCGGAGGTAAAACAGTTACAAGTTAATGAAGAACAGTAGAATATTGAAACTAATAAAATTTTCAGCTAATTAACACAGAAGGGGGAGTATACCAAAACCTCCGTCCTCAGAGATTATAGCTTCCACCGTGGTACTCACTCAGGCAGGGGTGCAGCTGGGAGCTGTTCCCTGACATGGCCGAGAGGAAAGAGCCCCGTTTCCCAGGTCAGCAGCCTAGAGGAGATGCTTATTCCTAATTTGTACAAAGACACTGTTGGTGCCAGTGGCCACCCTATTGCCCTCTGTCCAGCGGCAGCGCTGTGACCAGTTTTTAAACCAGGATTGAGTCAAGGTTTTCATCATGTATTTATCTCTTTAGCTGTTTAATCTAGAACAGTCCCCCACTTACTTTAAAAAAAAATTTTTTTTTTAACGTTTATTTATTTTTGAGACCGAGAGACAGAGCATGAACAGGGGAGGGTCAGAGAGGGGGAGACACAGAATCTGAAACAGGCTCCAGGCTCTGAGCTGTCAGCACAGAGCCCAGCGCGGGGCTCGAACTCACGGACCACGAGATCATGACCTGAGCCGAAGTCGGCCGCTTAACCGACTGAGCCACCCAGGTGCCCCACCACTTACTTTTTTTAATGACATTGACTTTTTCCCCCTAGTATTTTTTAACATAGGTTAAAAGACTGTACAGCGAGCATCGATAACATCTGCCACATGGATTGTTATGGGCTTAAGGAACATCTTGCCCCTTTACTTCTTCTTGCTCTTTTTTAGAGTTACTATGGAGTTAAAGGTTTTACAGAAGTGGTGTTTTACAATCAGTTACAACCTTTTTGTGTTTGATACAGAATTATCCTAAGTTTGACCAGTAGGAGCCTCTTAAGATGCATCTGTGTCTTTTTGGCGTGGTCCTTATTAGTCTGAGCCGGCGTCCTTACTTTCTAAAATACCGAGTTGCCTTTGCTTACCTTGAACTTTTCTGTCCTAAACCTGGAATCTTGTCGTTTCTCCAAGAAACCTAGGTTCCGTAGAGTAAGGGTTGATTCTATAAACTAATATCTGAGGACTAGACCTGCTCCTCATTGCCACTACCATGTCATCACTTGTAGGCTATTTCAGGAGACAGACAAGGCTTTTTAAAATTTTTTTTTTCTTCAACGTTTTTTATTTATTTTTGGGACAGAGAGAGACAGAGCATGAACGGGGGAGGGGCCGAGAGAGAGAGAGAGACACAGAATCGGAAACAGGCTCCAGGCTCCGAGCCATCAGCCCAGAGCCCGACGCGGGGCTCGAACCCACGGACCGCGAGATCGTGACCTGGCTGAAGTCGGACGCTTAACCGACTGCGCCACCCAGGCGCCCCAGACAAGGCTTTTTATTTTTTAAAAAAATTTTTTTTTTTCAACGTTTTTTATTTATTTTTGGGACAGAGAGAGACAGAGCATGAACGGGGGAGGGGCAGAGAGAGGGAGACACAGAATCGGAAACAGGCTCCAGGCTCCGAGCCATCAGCCCAGAGCCCGACGCGGGGCTCGAACTCACGGACCGCGAGATCGTGACCTGGCTGAAGTCGGACGCTCAACCGACTGCGCCACCCAGGCGCCCCCAGACAAGGCTTTTTAAATCATGGACTTACATCCATAATTTCCCATCCAGATTTAACATTTTAAGGTTTTTTTTTCTTGGTCTTTCTAAATTTTACATTTATGTGTTCTTCCACTAAAACGTTAATTTCTAATAACATTAATATATTTTCTTTGTCCTACAGTATACATAAAATAAGGTAAAATTGTACCAATGTTACTATTAATGAAAACTATTGATTGAGTGAAGTAAGAAATGTTTGATAGTTACTTTGTGCTTCATGCATTGAGGCAGTACAGTTAGAATGCAGACTGTTGTAGGCCATAGATGGATGATGTTCCTTGGTTCTGGAAATTGGGTAGCCATTGTCTGTTCAGATCCTGTTCTCTTTCTCCCCTCTGCTTTAACGCTCTCCCCCCTGCTCTGTGGCTCTTAACACCATCTCTTTGTCTCTGTGATTGATACACTCTGGATGATTTCTTCAGGGATGTCTTCCAGCTCACTAAGTGTCTTTTTAATGGCGTGTAATCTGCCTTTACACTCATCCACTATGTTTCTGGTTCCGGTTCCTATATTTTTTTCATTCTGGCATCCTTATAATTCTCCTTAACATTTTTCTAGTGTTATTTTTACCTGTATTTTAATTCATTTAGTTCTTCAAACACAGCGAATAAACGTAGCTTGTGTTCCGAGTGTGATCATTCTGATGTCAAGTTCTTATGAATCTCGTTCTGTTGTTTCTGCCGGCTCTCTTGGTGTCCTGTTTCCTTGTGTTTCTTGTAAATTTTGATTGTGAGCTCATTTTTTGAGGTCTTGATAGAAACTCTTCCTTCAGGGGAGGATTTGCTGTGTCTTTCCTCACGTGCCCAGGGGTGGTGTTGGTCTAGTACCACTTTACATTTCAGATTGTTGTCTGCAGGGCTGTCTGCAGGATCATCCAGAGAGTCAGCATTTAGTCCTGGGTTAGGACTGGGTGGTCTTCACCAGTTCTCACAGGGCGTTTGGTTTTCCTCTCCATCCATTCATCGTCAGTGTTAAGGCTTGCTTTTCCTTGTGCTTTGTGAGCTTTGTCTCTTAACCTTGTGCGCCCTGGGAACTAAGGCCTCAAGTCTGTTAGGATCGATGAGTGCACTCTGGGCGGTCTTGCCTCGGTGTTTAGCTCACTTCTCTGGGGTTTTACTTTCGCTTAGGTTTGGACTCCTAGGAACTCCTAACTATAATTTGATGTACTTTGCAAGTTCTTTTTTAATATTCAGCATTTTTCAAACCTTTTTTTGTGGACTGCAATACTGATACGGAAAAATGGACAAAGTAAAGATAGCTGCTTAATTTATCACAAATCAAGCATGCATGTAACGACCACCCAGAAGTCCTCAAAAATGTGAATGTTGCCACCATCTGTGAACACTGAAGATTTTGTGAAGATTTCATATTGTCTCTATTCTTTTGTGACTGCCTTCTTTCACTCAGCATTCTGTTTCTGGGGTTCTTCTGTGCCCTGTGTAAGTATAATTCATTCATTTTCATTGCCATGTGGTATCTATTTGTATCAAAATACTGTAATTTTTCCTTCTACTTTTTTTTAAATGTTTATATGTGAGAGAGAGAGAGAGAGAGAGAGAGAGTTAGTGTACGCGAGCAGGGGAGGGGCAGAGAGAGACAGAGAATCTGAAGCAGGCTCCAGACTCTGCACTGTCAGCACAGAGCCCGATGCGGGGCTCGAACTCCCAAGCCATGAGCTCATGACCTGAGCTGAAGTCGGACGTTCAACTGACTAAGCCACCCAGGCACGCCTTCCCTCTCCTTTTGATAGACGGTTGAGTTGTTTCCACTTTTTGATTTTCACAAATAATGCACCTTTGAACCTGCTTCTACATGCCTCCCATGCTCCATTCCTCACCAGATTTAGCCTTCTTCACCATCCTGTAGGCTACTGGCATTTTCAAGCAGGAATTTTTTATTTCTGAAATTTTTGGGACGCCTGGGTGGCTCAGTCAGTTGAGCATCCGACTTCGGCTCAGGTCATGATCTCACAGTCTGTTGGTTCGAGCCCCGCGTCAGGCTCCGGGCTGACAGCTCAGAGCCTGGAGCCTGCTTAGGATTCTGTATCTCCCTCTCTCTCTGCCCCTCCCCCGCTCATGCTCTGTCTGAAAAAATAAGTAAAACTTTTTAAAAAATTATAAAAAAAGATTGGAACATAAACATGTAACAATGAGAGCCTCTTGAGTTCTGCCTTGTGGAATTCCGTATCTTGCAGCATTTCAGTATGTGATCTTCTGAAGATGGTAAAATACAAAATAAGAGGTGCCTGGGTGGGCACAGTTAGTTAAGTGACTTCAGCTCAGGTCATGATCTCTTGGCTTGTGATTTCGAGCCCCACGTTGGGCTCTGTGCTGACAGCTCAGAGCCTGGAGCCTGCTTCAGATTCTGTGTGTATCTCTCTCTCTGCCCCTCCCCTGCTCGCAATCTGTCTCTTTCTCTCTCAAAAATAAATAAGCAATTTAAAAATAATAATAAAAAATACAAGGTGAATGGGTCAGAGAAGAACCCCCTAAATTATGGTTGGGAGGTTTTTTGTTTTGTTTTCCAGAAAGTATACTTCCCATTCTACCTCTGTGTCCTATACTGTAATTCTGTATTTCACACTTTAGAAAATACGTAAAAATAGACAACGTTTTTAAGGGTGAGACTTTAAAAAACAGGAGTTGTAGTAGTTTCTTCCAGTACCCTAGCAGATCATCTTTCATGCATCCCACTTGGAGACCATTGGCTTCACTCGTGGATAACTAGTCTATCAAAGAAGCTTCTTCACTGTGTGACCTTTTTATCTTTCCCCAAATTCCTGATACCTGGCAGTTTGTTGGGTTGTAGTAGCCACACTTACCAAAACATTACGAACAGGCATGTTTGAAATGGAGGAGCTGTTCCACTTCTGGGTTCTAGTATGTCCAGATGTGCACGTGAACAGAGTTTAGACCTTGAGGCCTTTCCCCGTAGATACTGAGTGATTCTTGGTGATGGCTAATCCTCAGGTCAGCCTGCCAAGATCTGTATAACCCGTAGTGCTCATCACTTCATACCAGAAAAGAGAATCGCCGTTAGTGACTGTGGTGTCAAAGAGAAACGTGCTCAGAGTTCTTGACCTGGGGTGCCTCTCCTTGCTACAGCTGTGGTGCAGGAAGAGGATTTTCCCTCTCTGGGCCTCTGGCACTGTGTTCCAGTAGACTGGGCATGGTGATCACCAAGAGAGCTTGGATATGGTAAGCACATGGGGTTCCTGAAGTGATGATGAAGAAGAAGATGTGGAGGGATGCCGACCAGTGCTGACCAGGTCCTTGAGTAGGCTAAGGAGGGGGCTTTGCAATCGGGCCAATAGCAGAAGAAGCATGCCTCTCCATTGCTCGGTTCCCCAGCACTGGCCCGTGGGTGAGAAGAGATGCTGGAGGGGAGTGCTTTTCCTCTGTCCTCTTCCTGTCTTATTTACCTACTTACTACCTGTCTTAACAAGTAAAGGCTCCAGTATTGGAGCCAACACGGGGCAGGAGAGACCTGGAAAGAAGAGAGTTGAGAATCATGGAGCGGAGTCATCCTAAGAACCTGCAGGAGCAAGGGAGGGGAAAAGGATGGAGGAGCCATCCCGCAGGGAAGCCCCGTGGCCCTTACGGGGCCCGTAAGCTTCCCTGCTACTGCAGCGGCTTGTGCTGCTTGCCGCCCAGGCTGTTGCTGTCGCTGTGGAATCGTCCCAGGAGCTCAGTTTGTTGCCATATTGGGTTGTTTCGGGGTGAAGAACCTTGCTGGTTAACATTTGTTAAATCTGGGCGATGATACATCAGCGTGTGTTATTTATATTCCTTACCTTTAAAGTATTTCATGAGTGATGAAAGGACAAGGCTGTGGGTTTGGTATGAAGAGAGTCCATCCTTTTTTTTTTTTTAACATAATTTATTGTCAAATTGGTTTCCATACAACACCCAGTGCTCATCCCAACAGGTGCCCTCCTCAGTGCCCATCACCCGCTTTCCCCCCCCCCCCCCCCCCCCCCCACCCCCCCGCTTTCCCCTCCCCCCCACCCCCCATCCACCCTCAGTTTGTTCTCTGTATTTAAGAGTCTCTTATGGTTTGCCTCCCTCCCTCTCTGTAATTTTTCCCCCTTCCCCTCCCCCCTGGTCTTCTGTTAAGTTTCTCAACTTCCACATATATCTGTCTTTCTCTGACTGACTTATTTCACTTAGCATAATACTCTCCAGTTCCATCCACGTTGCTGCAAATGGCAGGATTTTATTCGTTCTCAGTGCCAAGTAGCACTCCATTGTATCTATAAACCATATCTTATTTATCCATTCACCAGATGATGGACATTTAGGCTCTTTCCATAATTTAGCTATTGTTGAAAGTGCTGCTGTAAACATTGTGGTACATGTGCCCCTGTGCATCAGTACTCCTGGATCCCTTGGGTAAATTCCTAGCAGTGCTATGTCTGGGTCGTAGGGTAGTTCTATTTTTAATTTTTTGAGGAAGCTCCATTGTGTTTTCCAGAGCAGCTGCACCAGTTTGCATTCCCACCAACAGTGCAAGAGGGTTCCCATTTCTCCACATCCTCGCCAGCATCTATAGTCTCCTGATTTGTTCATTTTAGTCAAAAGACAGTCCATTCTTAAGCAGACATGGCCTGTTCCTTCAGCCTTGCAGTTAGCTGTGTAAACTGAATGTCACTCAAATTGCTCATGGGGATTTATATTGCCATAGGGTTAAAAAAAATATTAATAGAAGGTTAATTTTTCCATTTATTTACTTAGCAAGCTGGTTTTTGTTCTTTGTTTTATTTTAGTGAGAGAGAGAGAATGCAAGCAGTGAGGGGCAGAGAGAGAGAGAGAGAGAGAGAGAGAGAGAGAATCCCAAGCAGGCTCCACGCTGAGTACAGAACCTGACAAAGGTCTCGATCCCACAACCCTGAGAATATGACCTGAGCCGAAATCAAGAGTCGGACGCTCAACCGACTGAACCACCCAGGCTCCCAGCAAACTGTTTTTAATTGTGAATGTGAATACATTTTCCCATCCTTTATTTGTTAGAGTTTTCTGACAAACGGTAGATCCTCTTCATCTAGATTCTCCAGCTCCATCCAGTTCAACCAGTAAGAATTTCGGTGACTTCATTACATTGACTAATAGAAAACTTCAGAGAAGTGTGCGTTTTTAGTATGCTTATTGCTTTTTAAAGTTAGAAGCAAAAAGTAGAAAGTAAGTGTATCTTTTTTGTTTCATTTTTCTGATCCACAAACATTTTAATTTCTTAAGCCAATCATAGTGTATGACAAGGCACATTATTTTTCGAACGTTGTATTTGAATCAATGGGCAGTGTAGGATTTGGAAGCGCTATGAAAATAATGTTATTTATTTTTGCAGACTTTGTAATTTTCTTCTGGAAAATCCAGATTATCCAAAGAGGGAAGACAGAGTCATTATCAACCCCAGTAGCAGCCTGCTTGCCAGCCAAGATGAGACCAAGGCAAGTGTCGTGCTCTTTGTTTTGCAGTCTCTACCTGGAAGTGCTCTGCTGTTTTCATTTTTGTGGGAAGAAAGTGCTTGGTCAGAACACATCCTTAAAGACCAGCCTGCAAAACAGGATTTCAGAATATACTTCTCCTTCAGTGGGATTTCTATCCTGAGCCACTTTGGCTTCTGTATTTAACTTCTTTTACTGTAACTCCATCTTCTCTGTCCCACAAAAGTTAAACCCTCCATGTCTTTAGTCTCACAAAGCAAGTTTTTAAAATGAAACCAGAATTGGCCAAGATTTTTCATTGCTTTTTTTTCTTTCAATATTTTATTCTGAAAATTTTCAAATATATGGTAAGTAAAGCCAAATGAATTTTACATGGATCACCTCTATACCCAAGTACCAGCAGTACTAGTAAAAGTTAACATTTTATTATATCCACTTTATAATATCCACCCCATAGAATGACATATCCAGTTGTCTGTCAGTACATCTCTCTTATATTTCATTTCATTATGATGCACTTCAAAGTAAATCACAAAAACATCAACACTGCTCCATACACACTTTTTTAAATGATCCAAGCACTTTTTTATTTTTTTTAATGTTTTTTTATTTTTGAGAGAAAGAGTATGAGTGGGGGAGGGGCAGAGAGAGAGAGAAAGACACAGAATCTGAAGAGGCTCCGGGCTCCGAGCTGTCAGCACAGATCCCGACACGGGGCTCGAACTCACAAGTCATGAGATCGTGACCTGAGCCGAAGTCGGACGCTTAACCAGCTGAGCCACCCAGGCGCCCCACTCCTCCATACATACTTAAGCATGCGTTTCATTGCCTAGAGTTCATTGTCTGTTTATAGTTTTTCTTTTGATGTGAGATTTATATACAGTGCATGTACCTATATAACTAAATCCTGTATCATGGTATAAACAGTTTGATTTGCTAAAATCTTAATCATCATTTTTATTTGTAATCCTAACTGGTATTTAGTGTGTCAGGTGGAAAGGAAAGTCTAGAACAGAACTGCTTCATGGCTGCTCAGTCCTACTCTCCACACCTTGTTTTGACTCGTCTACATATTCTGTAACAGAAGTACTAGTTTTTTCTGAACATTTTGTGGAAAGAAGATGACTGACAGATTGGTTTCAAATCCATAGCTATACTTTTTTACTAGTTCTGGCTGGTAAAACTAGTCACCGGACTCTAGGCAGCTTATTTAGCATCTCTGAACCATCAATTTCTTCATCTCTGTGCAGGGCTGGTAACCCCCATAGAGTGATTATCAGTACAAGTGAGAGTATTCTATTTTGTAATAAACAGTTCTTTTTTTTTTTTTTTAATTCTTTTTAACGTTTATTTTTGAGACAGAGAGGAACAGAGCGTGAGTGGGGGAGGGGCAGAGAAAGAGGGAGACACAGAATCCGAAACAGGTTCCAGGCTCTGAGCTGTCAGCACAGAACCCGACGTGGGGCTCGAACCCACGAACTGCGAGATCATGACCTGAGCTGAAGTTGGATGCTTAACCGACCGAGCCACCCGGGCGCCCCTTGTAATAAGCAGTTCTTAAAGTGATTTGTGCCACATGGGAAATGCACTTCTGTTCTCCTAACGTTATGCCTCTCTCTCGTTTCAGTTGCCTAAACTAGACTTTTTTGACTATTCTAAATTGGCTCCTCTTGACCAGCGCTGCTTCATCCAAGCTGCTGACCTCCTGATGGCCGACTTCAAAATGCTCAGCAGTCAGGACATCAAGTGGGCCCTGCATGAGCTCAAAGGACACTATGCAATCACCCGAAAGGTGCTCATTGGTCTTCTTGGTGGGGTCACACCTCTTGACTACTTCTTCCCTTGATAACAGAATGAAGAGTTTAGCTTGTGGAAATTGGATGGTTTATGATGGCAGAGAGCTAAGGAGTTTGTCAGGGTGAAGATAAATAGACAAAGGTATTTGCCGATCAGGAGGAACTGAATGAAAAGAAAGAGATTAGCAGCAGGGAAGTTGTAGGGGCTCGTGGCTGCTTCATTCAGTGGAGCATGTAACTCCATCTTGGGGTCATGAGTTTGAGCCCCACGTTGGGTGTGGAGCCTACTTTTAAAAAAATGTGTCAAAAAAGAAGCAGGGAAGTTCTGGTTTACCCGTGAGGATATAGAGGGTAACGAATGTCACGTGGAGAGCAAGATGGCTAGGTGTGAAACGTGTGTTCCAGCGCCCCTCCCTGATTTCCTCTCCAGCTGGGCACAGGTCACATGGGTGAATGTGGCCTCACCCTGAGTCTAGCCCCTTCCCCCTTTAGATGGCCAGGAAGATCCATGCAGCTGTCCACAAACTCCTCTAATTGTAGGTTACGCTTAGGTAAAATTACTCTGAGGGGACCGCACAGTTAGTGCTTTCTATTTCTGAATCTCATTCCTCACGCTAAATAGAGGATGCTGTACTGTCAGGGAAAAATGAATGAGCTTCCCCCCAAAACCAGCGACCACAAGAAAGAAAGGGTCTTTCATCTTTAGGCTCTTCTAGCATCTTCACTGCTCCATTGGTGCCTGACACCTTTGCTGAGCTCCCAGGGAGCCCAGATGAGAAGTGAAAAGGACAGCTCCTGTGGCCTGGGGGTGGGTTGGTCCTGGGAGCAGTGTCCCTGCCACCGTCCTGGGACCAGTAAAAGGAACTTGGCTAGCAGATGCTTGTCCCTGGTCATCCCACAGCCCACTCATCACTTGGGTGGGAGGTGGTAGGGGTTTGTGGCTCCCCTGTTATTTATACTTTCCTTATCCCTTTCTTGGTTTTTCTGGCCCTTCATATTTTTTGTGGTGTCTGCTTGTTTGGGTGGGTAGTTTGAAATTTTACCGGGTTTTGAAATGGGGTGGGTTGGACTGTTCGAATGGAAGTGGGGCGTTCAAGGGGAAGTTCTATTTGGCAGAAGCTAAAACCTGATGCCCTCTGTTCAGAACCTCTCCCTGCTGTATGCAAATGGTGTGTTAAGAGTTTTGCCCTAGACAGCGACGCCCACGTGGGTAGGGTGTGGGAAGCACAGCCAGGGATGTTTCTCATTATGGCCACAGTAGGCCTTCCCTGTGCCACCCTGCACGCATGATGATCGCTTAGTTTACTAACATACGCATGTTCACCGGAGCCCATCACAGTTCCCTGGATTTTTTTCCCCTTTTATTATGAACATCAAACACGTATAAAATTAGGGATTGTATTTTAACGAGCCCATGCTTACCCATCACTCCACTTCAGTAACTGTCAGTGCCGCCCAGTCTTGTTTCATCCCACCCTGCCCACTCCCTCTCTCCCAGACTGTTTTGAAGCAAATTCCAAGGAAAGTTTCACTTTCTTTAAATCCAGAACTATTTCAGTGTTTACCTTTAAAAGATAAAGACTCTTTTTTGAAAAACATAATCAAAATATTATTATCACACCTTAAAAATTAACATTATTAGGTATCCAGTCATTGTTCAAATTTCTCTGGATGTGTCAAAAACCTTCAGTTATATTGAGTTCCAAGTAAAATCTGTTTATTGCAGCTGGTTGATAGGTTACTTAAATCTCTTTCAATCTATAATTTCTCTCTCCTTCCTCCCCCTTTACTTTTACTTGCTGGTCATTTGTTGAAAAAAATAGGTTATTTATCCTGTAGGTTTTGACCATGTAGATTTTGCTGACTGTATGCTGTGGCATCATTAACCGGTTCTAACATATCCGACCGATTCTAGTTGGATCTAGAATCTTGATCAAACTTAGGTTTGATTCCCCCACCCCTTGAGTTTTAATTCCAGTTCTACCAGGTAGGTCTCTGATTTTGAGCAAATGTCTTGAACGTGTGGAACTTCAGTTTTCTTGGTGAACAGTGGATGCCTTACGTGGCTAATGGGAGAATCAGGTTGGGTACAGTGTGCAGCGAGCCCGTCACAGTGGTTCGCATGTATCAGGTTTCAGTAAGAAGTTCCCTCCCTCCACACTTCTGTGTGCTGTGGGACACTTGTCAAGCCTCTGTATTTAGAAATTACTTGGTAACTGCCTCACAGTGTGATTTTAAGAGTCCGTTCTCAGAGTACTATTACAAGAGCACAAGAGCCTTCTGTGATTTGGCCTCCTTAAGTTCACAGCACTGAGCTCCCCCTGGAGGCGCCTAGGACCCGAGGGCCTACTCTGCTTTGTTCCCAGCCTGTGCTATGGAGGCCAAGGGCTCAAGAAGACTCGTCCCCAGTGCGTGTGTGGTCAGATACATTTTAGCTCAACTCTTTTTATGGACGTATCCTGTGGGTAGGTTTCTTGCACACCACAGTGCAGCTGCAGTAATGTTTCTTCCGGCTGTTACCCTCTGTAGGGACAAAGGTGCGCTCAAAAATAAGTAACTTCTAGACTAGAGGGAACAGGTCATCCTTAAAACTCACGGCAGGAACTGCTTAGTAAAATGAATGCTAATTCTTATCAAAGGAATTTTCAGCCATAGCTTTAAAAATCAATTTGTGCCAAAATGTTTATTTGTAATTTTTTTTGGGGGGGGGGGTGGGTAATTCTTTAAACCGCGGTCTGAAGCCCCCTTCTTCACCCTCTTCCTCTGTTCTCCAGAGACAACTCGACTCTCTCTCTGTTTTCTTTCTAGTACTTATCTCCACATTTATTAACACATGCTTATGCTTGAGTTATTAGTTTTAATAATTATTTTAGTTTTCTTTTATAGTAGACGGGGATCTACGTCTTACCCGTACACACTCACCTTTTTGATACGTGATTTTGTTAAATCTGTTTTTAAAGTTTTTGTTATGATTTATGTAAATGTTCACTGCTAGGGAAGATAATATACTACAATAATGTTTCCTTTATTGAATTTTCTATTTTTCTTGGGGTTAAAATTGGTTGCCTCTGTTTTTTTCATTTGCTTTTTTTGTTGTTGCTTTATTTTTTGATCCTGTGGCTGTCTTTTCATGGCCAACAACTCTAAAACACGCTTCTATTGTCAAACCTATCCATTAGTCCTCAGTTCATTTTTTTCCCTCTCCTCCTCTGCACCTCTTAACATAGCTGTCAGCTTAGGAGTTCCCTTTGCCTTTGGACAGAGGTTGATCCTCTGTGTTCTAGACCTGACAACTTTCTCTTGGTGTACACACTCATACGTGGCCGATAGTACCGCTGGGTTTCTCCTCCCAAGTTTTTCCTCTGTGATTCTGCCACAGATCTCACTCTTTCATTCGGACAGCGTGTTGAGTGCTTGCTACGGACCATTCACTAGGAGTGTCACAGTGAACAGTTGCAAGATCCTTTCCCCTGTGGAGCTTAAAATACTAGTGGGCGGTGTCGTCTTTTAATCAGCCCTTCAGTCCTCTGCCATGTGCTCATTCTGGGTGTCTCCACTCCCCAGCCTTCCTAGATGTCTCCCCCGTGTACTTTAATGATCACCTCTGTCTCCATGCAGGCGACACGTCCCCATTTCTAGACCTGACCTCGGCCAGCCTCCATAGAGGAGTCTCTGGCCACTTCTCAACTTTTATTTCATCAAATGCCCATTGTAGTATTTTTAGGTCCTCTCTTGAAGGAATTTTGGCTATTGTCAAGCTATCCTAAGAATCTTATATCCTTACCAGATTGTATCCTTGATTCTCAGGACCAATACCTTGAGTGGGGATTTGATTTGTGAATGTGAGCAGGCTGGAGGGAGAAATGCCAGCTAAGTGTAAAAGGAAAAATGATCTTCAATATCTCGTATTCCTGTGTTCCTCCTGGTAGGTTTTTTGAGTACTTCCTGTGTGATAGTTAGCACCTAGACCCTGAGGACAGTGGCTTCTGTAGAACACAAATTAACTTCCTTCCAGAGAGCTTTCAGTCTATTTGAGAAGATTAAAAGGGGAAAAAAGATTAAAACAACATGGTGTTATAAAAGAGTGAATAAAGGTACACGAGAACACTAGGAAAGAAATGAGGGCGTCATTTGAACAAGATCTTAAGGGAAGGGTGTTTTCACTAGAGGAATCTTGAGTGCAGAGGCAAGAAAAAGTAACCATGGTGCCTTTGGGTATGTAGGTGTGAACTCTAGCAGTTCCTATAAGGAAAGGATTCTGATTTATAATTTTATTTGGTCTGTTTCACTAGACGTTTAGTTAATACTAAGACAAGTGCTGATTGATATAACTACTGAGGTAAGATTTCGGAGGCTCCTTAATTTGTTGGCAACATCTGTTTTAGGATACAGTTTCCTGACAAGAACCAGTTTGGATTCTTTTCCTGCTAAGTAGAAATAGTATTTAACGCTTATTTATTTTTGAGACAGAGAGAGACAGAGCATGAATGGGGGAGGGTCAGAGAGAGAGGGAGACAGAATCTGAAACAGGCTCCAGGCTCTGAGCAGTCAGCACAGAGCCCGGCGCGGGGCTCGAACTCACGGACCGCGAGATCGTGACCTGAGCCGAAGTCGGACGCTTAACCGACTGAGCCACCCAGGCGCCCCAGTAGAAATAGTATTTAAATGGGAGAAAGGTAGTGATCCTATTTCACTTCTAGACAGGAGGGTGGTGCAGTTGCAAACCCAGCGGGCTGCCAGTTACAAGCTCTTAGTTCACATTCCGGTTTCATTAGTTGCTGACAAATGGCATCTACCCTTTGATCACCTCCTTTATAATATTCAGATTATTGTTCCTGCCCTGCCTTTTTTCCTGGGTTTTTGCAGATAGCCCTGGTTCAAGTATGGAGCATTTACTTCTGGGTAAAACTTGGTAGGAATTAGTGGTCTTGCCACACAAACGTGTGACTTTAAGTGTTGGTGGGGAACACCTCAGATAGTCAGAACTCCGAAAAGAGGAAACAGAGTAAGGGAGGACGTTGGTCGGGGAGATGGAAAGGCAGTAAGATGAGCTGTGCTGTTGGCCGGCTCTTGGTGGGTCTCCCTGAACCGCTCTGGGAGGACCAGGCAGTGTCAAAGAGAGGAAGGAGGTTTAGTCGTGCAACTGGCCTGAGTTCATATCCCAGTGTTAGTCAACTTGACTGGGCGCAGGTCCTTCGTCCGTAAGCCTCGCTTGCCTCTGCTGTGAAAGAACACCTCCCTCGGGGGTGCTGTGAGATGAGCCGTATCCATGCCGCACAAAGGGCTTAGCTCACAGCAGTGCGGAGGCGCACGGCCATTCCCTTCAGGTTCCCAGACCTCAGATTTTGAAAAGGAAGGGACGGAAGGTAGGTGAAGGTGAAAGGGTGACGCTCCCTCTATTGGAGCTGGAATGCTCGTTTTCTCTTGCTTTCACTTTACCAGAGGGCCAACCTAGCTGCTCCCCTCAGACATTCAGAATGTGACTTTTTAGCAACATTCCTGTAACACGTACACATCCCTGAACCTTTTACTGTTCACCAAATGAGTATGAAATGCAAACTCTGCAGGTCGCTGCAGATACAGCCTGGGCTCGGTAGCCATCCTTGTCCCCCAGAAGCCCATAGTCCGTAGAGGGGATAACAGGAAGCAGAATCAGACAAATAAGTGTGTAATTACCGTTAGCAGCATTTCGAAAGAAAAATGTAAGGTGCTCGGAAAAAGTGTAACAGGAGGACCTAAGGTGGACCAAGAGGCTCCGGGAGGACCTCCCTGAGCAAGAGATATTAAGCACAAACTTTGAATGTTCTAGAAGTAGGAGTTCAGTGAGAGGGATTTGGGGGGATGTCCCTCCCTGGGATGAGGAGTACTGTAAAAGAGCTAAGTGGAAGGGAAAGGATCATGAATTCCATCTGGAAAGTGTTGAGTTGCCAGCATGTTGAGTGAGGTCTGTGAGGCCTACAAGTACAAAGAATTCATCTGGATGCTTGAATGGCCAAAGGAAGTGGGTTGGTGGGCGTCATCAGCACACGCAGGGTGACCTCCCCGGCCTGGATGAAGTAGGCACAGGAAGAGAGCTGAGGCTGCCTGGAGGCCTCCCTGCATGTAGAGGCCAAGTGGAGGAGGATGGCGAGGAAGAGTGGGCAGAGAGGGCGCGGGACCCGGGAGGGAAGAGCAGTCTGCGTCATCCGTGCTGCTGAGAGGCCTGGTGACACGGGGACTAAAACACGGGGTCTAGAGTTTGCCTCCTGTTACCAAGTAGGTAAGCTAGTTGAAAGATGGGCTTCGGTGCCCGATGGGAAGGGGTTGGAAGACGTCCAGGAGGTGAGGTGAGGAAACAGTGGACAGATGGCACCTTTGACAGGTTTGGGCTGGGGTGTGGTGGCTGGTACCTGAAAGGGGAAAGAGGCAAGGGGAGGAAGGATTTTTTTTTTTTAAGATGGCAAAGGCTCGAACACATTGAAGTATCGATTGGAAAGATATGAAAAAGAGAGAAGCTGAGGGTATGGAAGAAAAGGGATTATTACTCCTGGCCTAAGACTCGCGCCTTGCAGTGTGCTGTACAGGGAGAGGACTCAGGGGAAGCCGCGAGCAACATGGGGATGTTCGTGGAAAGTGGATGGGGAGTGTTGGCCAGAGGTAGACCATTTAGGGTATGCCTGTAGAGTGGAACTCGTCAGCCATCTGTTAGGTGGCCTACCCTGGGCGCAGTCGAGGACAGCTTGAACAGTTGGTGTTTCCTTATGTCGCCCTTTGTCAGTTAGCCTTTGCTTCTGCCCTTGGTGGCAGTTTATGAAAGAAGAGAAAATAATGAAATGCTCCCTATTCATTTTGCTGCGGCCCGTTTCTGGTAAGCCATGCAGGGGAGATAGCTGAAACTGTGTGTCAGAGGAGGTTTGGGGCTGCCTGGCTTGCTTTCGTGTATTCTTGTGTCCCATTTACAGCGGTAACCTTTCCCTTTCTCAATTTCTAGGCCTTTTCTGATGCCATTAAAAAATGGCAGGAGCTATCACCAGAAACCAGTGGAAAAAGAAAAAAGAGAAAAGAAATGAATCAGTATTCTTACATAGATTTCAAGTTTGAACAAGGTAACGGCCAACTTTGAGTTTTGCTCACAGCCCGTGTAGTGACTGTGCAGACCGTCTCCTTCCCACACAGCCCGTAAAGGCCAGTCGTGGCGTGGCCGCCCTGCCGGGCCAGCCCAGGGACCGACTGCATGGACTGCTTTGAGAGCACATCCATGTGTTTAGAAAGTGGCTGTGGTTGCCGCCCACCTTCTTTCTGCCTAGGGAACACCATGACCAGAAGATTCTGTGCAGTGTCAGAGTTCACGTGTGAGAAAGTGTTTGGGGACACTCTCAAACTTGGGGGGTGGGGCCGGTCTTGAAGGTGTGACAAGAATTCACTTTATCTCTGGTGAAATTATCTAGACCAGAGATTGATTATCTGTGTGCCCGAGAAAGTGGCTTCTGCACGGGAAAAGCACACAGCTCCTGAACAGCCACTTGTTTGTTGGACATTCTGTTGTTGATGAAATAATTTCTGAAAGCTCTTCCAGAGGGGTCACTTCGGGTTGGACTTTACATCAGATCTGATCCAAGTAAACTTGTTGGATTTTACATCAGATGTGATCCGAGTCGTTTGTGTCCAATAAAAGAGCCCGCCATAGAATTTTCCTATAGGTTATGTCAGAAATAGGATTATTTCCCTTTTGTTTTCTACTTGTCTTTCTCTCAAATCTGCACATAGTTAACGTAACTTGATTGCAGGTGTGACTAAATGGAAACTCTGGGAGGCAACCGGGGAGTTGGAAAGGGTTTGGGTTTCTGAGCTCTTGAGGAAACCCATAGACTCTGAGTTGTGAGGTCCCCAAGCTAGTCTGTGGTACATGGCTCTCCTGCCATGACGTTCTCACACGTTTGCCAAAGGCTAAGAAAGTGGGGACAGCGTGTAGGTGGTTCTTCGTTCAGCTAAGTTTATCCACGGTTTAGACTAGGCATCCCAAGTACATATTCATTCCATATTGGTTTCTAACTTTGAGTGGTAGAGGAAAGAAAGTGCCACTTTGCAAGATGGTCCACTCCCTTGTTGGTCAGCTGTATCTTTTACGGAGTTCTTTTATATCCGGTCAAAATGTTCCCAAAATTTCCTGCCATGGGTGTAGTTCTTGTCTCTGAGAAGACTTGGAATCTGTCTGTTGCTGCTTCATCTTCCTGACTGCCCTTCTCTGTGTGTCTCCTCTGCTTGTCAGAAGCTCTTTGAAAGTCTGGGTGGACATACTCCACGTGAGTCTGCTGCGTGGAGACAACACACAGCATTGATATTTATGACTTACAGATACATTTAACCTTTCTTCACAGCAGCTTATAAGTACAGATAGTCTCAGAGTCCTCTGTCTGTTCCAGGGATCTCATTGTCCACCTTTTCAGCCGTTTGCCATCCAAGCACTGCTATTTGGGTTGTACCTTGCTTGGCTCAAAGAGGAGACAGGATTCCCCCTCCACTGTTTATGGTTTAACCCGTTGGTAACTACACAGTCTTCTCATGAAGATTCTGGGAGCATTTGGATGTAAACTGAGCATTAATAAAAAATACAACCTATCATCTCTTGCAAAGCTGACCAAGAAAATAAGACACAAATTGCCAATATTAGGAGTTAGCACCTTTTATGGGGGATATCACTGTAGACCCTACAGACAGCCAAGTGAATACTGTGAACAGCTTTGCACACAAAGATTTTACATGCGAAATGGACCAGTTCCTCAAAAAACACAGACTACCAAGACTTACCCATGTTCATATAGATCATTTGGATAGCCCTGTAGCTATTAAGGAAATTGAATCCACTGTTTTCCATGTCTTCCAAAAAAGAAATCTCCAGCCTCAGTTGAATCCACTAGAAAATTCTTCCAAACTTTTTTAGAAGAATGAACATTAATTCTATACAGTATCTTCTAATAACAAAAGCAGACAAAGACAGTACAAAAACTAGACCAATATCTGTAAATAGACATGCAAAAATCGCTAATAAAATATTAGCAAATAGGACATAGCGATACACAAAAATATTGTGTGCTGTGACCAAGTTGAGTATATTCCAGGGGTGCAAGGCTGGTTTAATATTTTGGAAAACAATCCATATAATCCACCATATTAACAGACTAAAGAAGAAAAATTACATCATATTAATTGGTGCAGAAAAGGTGTTTAATAATATTTCACACCTGCGTATGATTAAAACTCAGAAAGGAATTTGAGAGGAGCTTCTTCAACTTGGTAACATCTGCAAGAAAACCTAAAGCTAATGTCCTGTTTAATGGTGAATCCTTGCCCCCTAAAATTGGGAACAGGGGAAGGATGTCTACTATTTACTGCTATTCAGCATGTACTGGAAATTATAGCTAGTGGAGTAAAGTAAACGCACAGATCAGAAAGGAAGAAATAAACTGCCCCTATAAGCAGATAACGTGATTGTCTACATAGGAAACTCCAAGGATACTTCTAGAATTATTGAAGAAGTTCAGTATCATTGCAGGGTACGAGGTCAACCGACAAAAACCAATTGTATGCCAGAATGAGTATGTGGAAATCAAAGTTTAAAATACAATGCTATTTATAATTATTCCCCCACACCTCCAAATTAAATATTTAGGTGTAAATCTAACAAAACACTTACAAGACCTGTGTGACAAAAACTACAGAACACTGAAGAAAGAAATCAGAGGAGAAAGAAGTCAATGGAGACGTGTATTGTGTTCATGGACAGGAAGACTCCGCATAGGAAAGACGTAAATCCTCCCCAAATTGATACACAAGCTTAATGTAATTCCTGTCAAAATCCCAGCAAGACTTTCTGGTGGCTACAGGCAACCTTACCCTAAAATTTACAGGGAAAGGCAAGGTACTGGAATAGCTAATTTAATTGTTAAAAAGAATGAAGTGGGGGAGAGGTATCAGGAACCTGATGTAGAAAATATTGATAAAGCAAAAGATACTATGAAGAAGAGACTTTAGTGAAAGAATAGAAGGTTTGGGTGGAATAGACAGTTTTCTGGAAAATGTAAGTTCTGAAATCCACAAAAATAAAAAACCTGAACAGGTCAGTTACATGGTCTGACATCTGTCATTCTGTTGTTTTTTATTCTAAATGTTGCTTGCCGTGAATGTAGGTACTACTATTTGAGCTGTTCTGTAGGAAGGTGTTCAAAGTAAAAAGTTCAAAAAGCGTTGATCAGATGCCTGGGCACCTGCCAGAATGGCTAAAATTCCAGGCCGATGGCACAGGTGGTGAGGACGTGGTGTGACTAGAGCTCGCACGCATTGCCGGAGGAGGGAGAGTGTACCTTGCTTGGCACCGCTGTTTGGAAAATCGGTGCTGTTTTCTGAAGCTGCAGACATGCAGCTCTATGATCCAGCACGTCCACTCCTTCACGTGTGCTCAGCTGAAGTGCAGACGTGTTCCTAACAACCCAAAACTATACACCAAACTGCCCTTGGTAGAATGGCTAATAAACTGGTATATTCGCACGGTGCAATACTGCTACGACAGGAGGGCCCTTCCAGTTGGAGCATAACAAGGGGGAAGAAAACATGGAAGTCAAAAAGTGCGTGATACGTTAGGGAACGGTAAGGGACCAAGTTTTCCCAGACAGTAGAATGTGTTCTCGAGAGTCACAAACGCACTGCCTGAGGGTGTGGGGGGGGGGACTGGGCCCCAGAAGACTGGGATGGCCGCCCTGCGTTCCTAGCAACAGTTGTCTGCATGATCTTGTGTGGTCACATATCTTCCAGGTGACATAAAAATAGAAAAGAGGATGTTCTTTCTGGAAAATAAACGGCGACATTGTAGGTCCTATGACCGGCGTGCCCTTCTTCCAGCTGTGCAGCAAGAGCAGGAGTTCTATGAGCAGAAAATCAAGGAAATGGCAGAGGTAGGAGAGTGGATTTGGGGTGTGTTTCTGGGGTTCTGGTTTGCTCTTAGGGCTTAGTATAGAATCGTCCTTTAAGGGGTGCCTGGCTGGCTCAGTGGGAAGAGCGTGCGACTCTTGATCTCATGAGTTCAAGCCCCACGTTGTGGTATGCAGACTTAAAAATCTTTTTTTGTTGTTGTTTTTATTTATTCAGGAGAGAGTGTGAGCTAGGGAGAAGGGCAGAGGGGGGGGGGGGAGAGAGAGCGAGAGAGAGAGAGAGAGAGAGAGGGAGAGAGAGAGAGAGAGAATGCCAAGCAAGCTCCACGCTCAGCATGGAGCCTGACACAGGGCTCAATCCCATGACCTTGGGACCATGATCTGAGTCAAAATCAAAGAGTCAGACACTGAACCAATTGAGCCATCCAGGCACCCCTACTTAAAAATGTTTAAAAAAAGTCTTTTAAGGGGCGCCTGGGTGGCGCAGTCGGTTAAGCGTCCGACTTCAGCCAGGTCACGATCTTGCGGTCCGTGAGTTCGAGCCCCGCGTCAGGCTCTGGGCTGATGGCTCGGAGCCTGGAGCCTGTTTCCGATGCTGTGTCTCCCTCTCTCTCTGCCCCTCCCCCGTTCATGCTGTGTCTCTCTCTGTCCCAAAAATAAATAAACGTTGAAAAAAAAAAAAAGTCTTAAGATTTGCATATTCTTTCAAATGGTTGGTTTGCATAAACTATAAAGCTTTAAAAAAACAACTGGGTTTTGTAATAATACTGAGTAAAGTTCACCACTTATAGATCAGATTTATGTGAAGGAATTTTAATTGGAGCTTGATAAACATACCTATTTCACCTCTCTTGGCCTCTAATGATGGAGAACAACCAGAGAGAGGTACCATTTAGCATTTCAGGTCTTCGAGTAAACTGTCAAGTGTGCAAGCCAACCAGAATATTTATGTATCGGGGGTTTTTTGCTCTGTATTTTCTGCATCGGTGGCTCTCAGATTCAGCGCATGAACCTCTGGGCCCCCCAGGACTCTTCAGGAGGTCTGCAAGGTCAGATCTTTCACCCTCACGAGACATCCTTTGCCTGTTTCATTCCGTTGACTTCGTACTGACAGAACAGTAGCAGCGCTGGCTCAGCATAAACCAAGTCGGTGGCACCAGACCGTGCTAGTAACCACTTTCTGCACCACTAGGCACTCACATTACAAAAGAACTCAGTGTTTCTCAACGTGCCTTTGAGGGGCACCCGGGTGGCTCATTCAGTTAAGCATCTGACTCGATCTCAGGGTTGTAAGTTCAAGCCTCGTGTTGGGCTCAGCACTGGGCTTGGAGCCTTCTTTTAAGTGAATAATAAAACAATTTTTTTTTAATTAAAATGCCTTTGATGAAAGAGTAAGATTTACTTCTTTGATCACGTTACCTCTTGATGCTCTGTGTGACCCACCGGGAAGTTGGCACGGTGCCTCTGCCGCACACTGACCAGTCAGTGGGGTCTCAAGAGGTGCTGGTGCCTTCGAGTTGCAAGATGCCCAATCAGTCCCTCTTCCCCCACAAAACGCTCTTTTTATTTGAAAAAATGCTGACAGAAAAACTTTTTATTCAGGAGTAGGCATGGGGCAGGCATTATCTCAAAAATGAAGTGATTGTGGCCAGTCATAAAATTCTAGTCCTCAAGCAGAAATTAGAATTTTTGATCCATCTGTCACAGTTACCTGTCATCTGTCACATTAACACCTGTTAGTACACCTTGTGCTTTAATGGATCTTCCACACATGGTTTTGTCACGTAAAGCACTAATTTCGTGCATTCCGTGGGTCTTGCAGATGCTGGCACATTTCATGGTACGGCATCAAAGCATGGCAGCCATCAATTTCTCGTCAGAACAGTGTTAAAAGGGGGCACCTGGGTGGCTTAGTCAGTTGGGCGTCCAGCACTTGATTTCGGTATAGGTCATGATCTCATGGTCTGGGGATCGAGCCGCATGTCAGGCTCTGTGCTGACTGCGGAGCCTGCTTGAAATTCTCTCTCTCTCTCTCTCTCTCTCTCTCTCTCTCCCTCCCTCCCCCCCCCACTCCCTCTCCCTCTCCCCCCCACCCCCCCCCCCGCCCTTCGGGTCAGTGTCTCCATCCTGGCCTCGGTCATTCTTGACAGCATCCCTCCTTTCTGGCACACAGGGTGACCCAGGTTCACCCTGCTTTGCCTGACCTGGACCTGGGATCACCAGTTTGTCTAACATACCTTGTTTTATTTTAGTGGGAATTCATACTGAGATTTCGGTTTCGAATTTAGTTTATAGGGTTTTTTTTTTTTATTCCATTTTCTGTTTGCATTTCTTTGCTAAAAATCTTGATTCTTTTTTTTTTTTTTTAAGTTTATTTATTTTGAGAGAGTGCAAGCATATGAGTTGGGGAGGGGCAGAGAGAGGGAGAGAGAGAATCCCAAGCAGGCTCCGTGCCCCAAAACTCTTGATTTTTAATAATTTTATAATGACTTATTTTCTTCACTCTATACTATATACTTAACATTTCTCAAATACCAGCTCAATATTAATTGCCAACAGCGGCACTAAATATGGTCTGAGATTTATTTATAATTTTTTGTCTGATTATGTCATTAAAAATATGAAATCAAAATATTACAAAGTCACTTGAAATAAGTCTATGTGGTTATGCCATTAACTTGATAAACAGCGGGGTTTTGATATGATAAATGATAAACAAGTTTGTAAGTTGTAAGGAGTTGGTTTTTTATTTGCTTTTATTTGATTTTATGAAATATTTTTAGTTCTGAAGTCAAAACTGTAAAACAAGGAACAGAGAGACCTACCTTCTGTCCTGTCCCTTCTTCCCATGACCCCTGAGTCCCTCTATATGTAACCATTATTAATAGTTTTTAGTCTGTCTTTCCTTATTTTATGTAAAAGCAGATATATTGGGAGGAGGTTGTTTTCTGTTGTTCTTGCTCTCTTACCTGGAAGGCAGCCCACTTTTCTGCCCCTTGCCTTTAAACTTAATAGTGCACCCTGTTGGTCACTCTTAGGCAAGCCAGAGATTCTCCTTTCCTTTTTAAAACCGCCTGGTGTGCAGTTTTCTGCATTACCCGTGTTGATTCGGTGATTCCTCTTGGTGGACGTTCAAGGTGTTTCCGTGGTAAAAACTCCCACGTGTACCTCATTTCCTCTTTCTGCCCCAGAGCGTCTTGGGGATACGTTCCTGGAAGTGCAGGTGATGAGTCAAAGGGTAATTGCTCACGTAACTTAGTCTTGTGGTGCTAGGTGTGCCCGTAGCAGTCATGTGAGCGGAGTGCCTGCGTCGCTCCAGCCATGCCGACAAAACACCGGGTCAGACTAGGTTGTGGCCCGTTCACATTACTGTTTGCTTGCGCTACTCTTTGCTGTTCAGAAGTGTTATGTACACGGATTTTCCCTCATTCCTTCCACATTTGGAATCCGATGTAAGAAAGCTTCCCCCATATTTTCCAGTATTTGTTCGGTTTCCTTTTTTATATTTAGCTTTCTGGTGCATTTTAAATTTACTCTGAGGTAACTTTTTAAACCACTACACCGTGTAAGCGAAGAGATGATTTTTCGTAATTGAGTCCTTTTGTGTTTATGAAAGTAAATGCTAAATGCTTGTGGTATCTTTCCTAAATTGTATCTGCATGTATTATTTTTTATTCCCCAGCATGAAGACTTTCTGCTCGCCCTGCAGATGAATGAAGAACAGTATCAAAAGGTAGTTTGAAATCCCACGAATTCATTTTTTCTGGGTATTTACGTGACCTGTTTTCTTTACGACATTTCCCGGTGGCAGATTTTGGTTCCTGTATAACCTGTTGATGTACTGACTTTGTGGTTCAACCAACTTGCAGTCAGATACTTGAACCATGGTTGGCACTCTTGATCCCAGACTGGGTCAGAATTGAAGCAGAGAGAATGACAGAATTGTTCGTCTTGAAAAACATTGCCTGGAATCCGTTAGGCTCTTAGAGGCAAATTTAGTTCTGGTGCCAAAGGGTTAGAAGGAAGCGCCGTGTCTGACCTGAGGACCAGGTGACTTGTACGCTCTCTGCTGTCCTCATGTAGCGGCCTTTTCTAGCACGGAGGGAATGGACTGGTGACTGGCTCGATCTCTACCATTAGCGAGAGGAGCAAGTTCACGGTCCTCACGGTGCCGGAGGTTGCTGCACTAGCTAGTTTCAGGGGCCACTGCACATAGAGCTGGGGCTCAGATGCAGCCCCTCACACTCCTGCCTTCTTACAAGAGAGCAAAACCTACTTTTTGAAGCTTTTCGCAATAACATCCTTCATGCCACTTTCCCCTGACTCGTGTTATCATGTCAGCGTCGGAGAATAGGTGTGCTCGCTCTACTGGCAACATGGGATTCCTGATATGGTAACTTTGTACAAAGGATGCCTCCAAAGAATAAAAACCCATGACGGTTCTCCCTGTCTCCGGTTATAGATTACTATTTGTATTAGCATCTCGGGCTAGACTTAGGGAGGAAAGAACAATTCATCATTGTTTGATGGCATCTGAAGGTTGCTTTTTACCTCAGAACGTGTTTGGGGATGGGGGACCGTGGCCCATAGCTGCCCGTCTGCTTCCGCGCGGGGCGTCTCACGAGTGTCTCTGACGGCCCGCAGGACGGCCAGCTGATCGAGTGCCGCTGCTGCTACGGGGAGTTTCCGTTTGAGGAGCTGACGCAGTGTGCGGACGCGCACTTGTTCTGCAAAGAGTGTCTCATCAGATACGCCCAAGAGGCTGTCTTCGGATCTGGGAAGGTGAGAACATGGGACGTGTCCACGCGTGCGAGGTGTTCACAGAGGATGCGACACACTTACCAGTGCACATGCCTCGTGGAATGGCCCTTTGGGGGGTGAGACAGGCTGGCGTGTGTGGGATTCCTAGGCAGTCCCTGCTTGCAGCGATGGTGTCGTAAGCGAGTGGCGTCACTCTCCGTGCCCGGTGTCCCCCTGTGCCTGCTCCAGGAGCACCTCCTTCACTCATCTTCATTTTCATAACAAAAAGCCTGAACTCAGAGGTCTTTGCAGCTACATGAATATATAAGAGTGTGTTGTTGGGGGGTTTTTTAATAAAATTTTTGAAGAATTTGATAGTTGCATTAAAATGAATAACTGTTGGGCGCCTGGCTGGTTCAGTCTGATGAATATGTGACTCTAGATCTTGGGCTCGTGAGTTTGAGCCCCATATTGGGTGTAGAGGTCACTTAAAAATAGGTAAGTAGGCTTGGAAAAAAAAATGAACAACTGTACAAGATCATATTTCTCTGTCCAGAGTTGGTGTCTCTTGACGTTAGCATAACACGGTGTGGGAAGGAGTTTTGTCTTAATAAATACCTAAAACCCAAAATTGCTTTTTGTGAATGCCTAACCAATAATCAAACCACTCAGCCTCAGTTATTCTAAAGTTGCTTGTACTTGAGTCAAGAACTGAGTAACGGGGGCAGAGCGGTATGGCAGGCAGAATGATGGCCTCCCCAGAGACGTCCATGTCCTCATCCCAGAGCCTGTGGAATGTTACCTCCGTGGCACAGGGGAACTAAGGTTGCTAGTCTGGTGGCCTTGAAATGGGAGACTACCCTGCGTTATGCAGGCGGGCCCAGTGTAATCACAGGAGTCCTTAAAAATGGATGCGAGAGCAGAAGAGGACGTGGCGTGACGTGGGAAGGACTCGGTGAGCTGCTGGTGGCTTTGAAGACAACATCCAGGGCCCTCGGGTGCAGCTGTCCCGGAGGCCATTGTCCTTTCTCCTGGAAGAGCTCTACTCTGTACTCTCGTCAGTCCCTTGTACCACTCACCTCCGCCTCCCATGTGGTCTCAACCTCCAACCTTTTCAGGGCCTGTGGAGGGAATCCGTTCGCTTCTCACAAATCCCTCCTTTTCAGACACTGTGCCGTGTCCTTCCTCGTCACTCTCCTTGTCCCTGTGGTTTGGACTGTGACGGGCCCTCTGGTGCCACCAGAGATGGACTTTGTAGGGTTTATTCATGCTTTCCTTATTTTGAGTGTGATCTCCTTCTTATCCACTATTTATTTGCTTCCCGTTGAGGAATACATTGAACCACTGAGGCTTTTCTGTTTCTGAAACTTGGTTGAGTTTTCTTTTCTTTCTTTGTCTCCTGACCTTCCAATTCTAGTCAGAGCTCAGCTGCATGGAGGGCAGTTGCACGTGTTCATTCCCAGCCAGCGAACTGGAGAAGGTGCTTCCCCAGACCGTCCTGTATAAGTACTACGAGCGGAAAGCGGAAGAAGAAGTGGCCGCTGCTTACGCCGATGAGCTTGTCAGGTGAGTCCTCTGAGTTGGAGCTTGTCATCTGTGATCTCAGTCCCTGTTAGGAAGACTGCCTAACCACTGTCATAGACGATGAAACCTCTGTAACAAAGCTGGATCTTCCAGGTCTTCTGGCGTTTTCTCCTGAGCAGTGACAATAATTTTACTAAGGGAAAATCTGCCTTTCATGTTTGTAACCACATTCCTTGGCACCTCTCATCACTTGGTTTATAGGACCATCATTACACATTGGGTTGGGGGGCTGGGGGAGAGATGACATAGGTGTGAGGCGTTCTCACAAAGGTAGAAGGTCTGTGTTTACGGAGTGGTTTACACTGAGGCAGGACTCAGAGTGGCACCTGCATTTCCTGATAAGAGCCAGCATGATGGAGAGCCTCAGTCCATGTTTTAATTAAAAGTCAGGAGATACAGCTGTCCAGCCGAAAACCCCATCTTCGTGGGAACGGTCACAGGGAGCCAAGTCAGGCTTCCATATTCTGAGCAATATTCCTTCTGCCGTTTTGATCGTAGGTGCCCCTCCTGTAGCTTTCCGGCCCTGTTGGACAGCGACGTGAAGAGGTTCAGCTGTCCCAATCCTCGCTGCCGAAAGGTAGGGAGGCACATGTTCTTCCGTATTCATATTTGAATTATGGTATTGTGGACAACACTAATGGCCCAGATAGTGGCTGGTTGCATGATGACCTGTGAGCAGGATTTGTGTGCTCTGCTTTTCATGAAAGCAAATGAAGATCACCACTTGTGAATCATGCTTGACTTGGTTACAGAGAAACGGGCCACGTGTGGAATCCTGTCACAAAGCTCTGGACCCCTGTTTTATACCTTTTCCTAGGAGGGCAGATAGCTTCACGTCAAACGTGAAGGGTTTCTAGTTTCTTCTACCGGGCCAGCATTTTTCTTGATTGCTCTTTTCACTACCCCGCTGTGCTCAAATACTTCCCCTGTGTGCACACATATGCGTGTACACACACACATTCTCTCTGTCCCTCTCCCTCTCTCTCCCCCTCCCTCCTGTGGTTTTCGAAGTCCAAGTGACACTGCTTTGATTAAAGGACTGGGCATCATGGCATCCTGTCTGTCGCATCTGATTATTCACTGTTCTCAAGAGAACTGATTGTGTCAGGTGAGACCAAAGCCATCTAAGCACCTCGTGGCAGAAAATGTTTCTTCTTTTTAACGAGGCTCCTCTGTTAACTAAAGGTGTTTTAAAATGTGTCAACTATTGGGGCGCCTGGGTGACTCAGTCGGTTAAACATCCGGCTTCGGCTCAGGTCATGATCTCGCAGTTTGTGGGTTCGAGCCCCACGTTGGGCTCTGTGCTAACAGTTCAGACCCTGGAGCCTGCTTCAGATTTTGTGTCTCCTCCTCTTCTGTGCCCTTCCCACGCTCATGTTCTGTCTTTCAATAATAAATAAACGTTAAAATTTTAAAAAATAAAATAAAAATTTAAATGTGTTAACTGTTTACAAACCACTTAGAGCTTTTGATAAATATGGGCAGCAACCTAGACAAGTATTTTTAAACCATTTTTCTAAAATAGCACGACCAGAGGGGCACCTGGGTGGCTCAGATAAGCGTCCACCCAGGTCTTTTTCTCAGGGTTGTGAGTTCAGGCCCTGCACTGGGCTCTGCATTGGGCTCTGCACTGGGCATGGAGCCTACTTTCAAAAAGAAAATAGCATGACAAGAGTTGAACATTATAATATCTCTGCCTTATGGGAGAGGGGAGAAATGAAAGTAGTCATTGGAAAAGGAGGAAGAAACTAAACTAATGGACGAAACTTTATTCCCTTTGTTTTCAGCATTCACATTTCTGTGTAAAATCTGAATGCGTTCTTAGAACTGATGTGTCCATGTAATAATTTATCCCCGCTGCAGGCTGTTGCTATAACAGTTGTCCCAATAGTCTCCGGCTTTTGGAACTAAGCGTAGTACCGGTCTGCCCTGTGTGCTTCCCATGCACCCAGCACCAGAATGCCTGGGGAGGCCCCAGTAGCCAAGGGAAGGAAAGGTAGGGGTGTGGGGGGAAGTGAAGATGTTGGAATATTCTAGGTCTGAGGAACAGTAGCATACTGAAGGCTTACAGACTAGGTGGGGTCAGGCCATGCAGGCCTGGAGCACCAGTAAGAGAGGGGGGATAAAGGGACAGGTAACAGGGAGGTCTCTCTGGCTGTTGTGTAGTCCAGGTGAAAGATGCACATCACTGCCACCAACTGTGGAGTCTCCATGAATTGCCTAAGGTGGAGCTGGGAACTGCCCTTCTGATAGAATTCCAAATTAGACCCTGCCAATAAAAGTGTTCATACACAATTTGGAAGACTGAAGGTACAGCCATTTTTCTCCAAAGACAGTTACGCTCATGTGTCTGACAGTGTCCTGTGAGTGTCTTGAGAACATCCAACCTGAGATGTGAGTGAAAGTCTCCCAGTGGCTTTTAAGATCTGAAGCAGAGGGGCGTCTGGGTGGCTCAGTCAGTTAAGCTTCCGGCTCCCGATGTCAGCTCAAGTCTCAATCTCAGGGTCATGAGTTCAAGCCCCATGTTGGACTCCACACTAGGCTGATGCAGAAACATCAAATATTCCGCTTCCTTTCTGTGGAAGGGATATACGTGCCCTGTTGAACTTGGAGGTGGTCATGTAACTTCTTTTGGTCAATGAAAGGTCAGTCTGGATGAAGTCAGTCACTTGCAGGAAAAGTGGTCAAAACATGATTTGGGGTAATGTCAAGAAGATGGCACAGTCAGCAGCCTCAGACCCTCCCCCTCCCCGCCCCCCGTCCCCCGAAACGCTGATCAGCAGTACACAGACCAGTTCCCTGTGGGAGAAATTTAGAAACCAGTTAAGAGTTCCCTCATTCCAAACAGTGCAAAGCCAGCTGTATTAAAGCCTGTGGGAACATCCATGGAACTCTGTTGCCAGAGCCACTCCCACCTGCACATCCAGGAAACCCCTAAATCCTAGCTTCCCCCCTGGAGGGGAGAAAGGAAAGACTGGAGCATATATCTGGCATCCAGACTTCTTGGGCAGCTACCCAAGGGGCTGGCTTCTGTCTTTCCTGAATCTAAGCACTGACAGGAAGGGGCACCATGTTGGAGGCTGCTGCGAACAGAGGCAACGTTTTATTTACTTACTACATTTTATTTATTTATTTACTTTTTAAGTTTTTCAGTGTTTCTTTTTGAGAGAGAGAGAGAGAGACAGGGCATGAACAGGGGAGGGACAGAGAGGGAGGGAGACACAGAATTCTAAGGAGGCTTCGGGATGTCAGCACAGAGTCCGAACTCACAAACCATGAGATCGTGACCTGAGCCGAAGTTGGATGCTTCATCAGCTGAGCCACCCAAGCACCCTAATTTTATTTTTTTTAATTTAAGTAGCTCTGTGCCCAACATAGGGCTTGAAGTCACGACCCCTAGATCAAGAATTGCATGCTCTACCGAATGAACCACCCAGGCACCCCCAAAGGCAGTATTTTAAACTAGCATACGCTCCTGTACCTTTGCCCTTCCCCTCAACTTAGTGTGGAAAGAACTAGAGAAAAACTCCCAACTTCTGGCTTCTCCCCGGGAATAGGGAAAGAGTTGGAACGTGTGTCCAGTCTTCCGGCTTTTGGGAGTACTGTCTACAGGACTGGTTGTTATCTCGCCGGACTCAGAGCACTGACGGGATCCTGCATGCTCTAGATGCCTGGATGCCTCTGAGAACACAGGAGAGCCGAGAGGCTGGCTACCACCCCAGAGGACCCACAGTTCACACAGATGGAGGCAGAGGCTGATACAGCTTGGCAGCTTCTCCCTCAGGGAAAGGAAGAGTGGAGCATGTACCCAGTTTCTAGCTTCTTGGGGAAGGAGGTTTTTTAAGGGACTAGTTTCTTTCTTGCCGAGCTCAGCATTGATGAGACCCACCGTACTCTAGATGCCCAGGAACCGCGGAGAACGAGAAGGAGCTGGACAGTTCACACCAGCTCCAGAGAACCTGCAGTACCATAGACAGACACCAGAGGGAGAAAGAAATTGCAGGCTCATGAATAAGGAAACTGCGAAACTTCTCAAATTGGGAATTCACACTTAATTCCAGAGAAGACATACCCTCAGTAACAGCTCCCAGAATCTCTAGCTAGGCTGATTGGTGAAGGTCTTTCCCTGCACAAAGCCAATGTGTAAAGACTGGGAGAGGTGACTGTTGCTTAAAATGTGTAGATCCTACCACACAGTAACAAGGCACAAGAAAAACATGGTCCAACCAAAGGGACAAAGTAGATCTCCAGAAAGGACCCTGTAGAAAGGGAGGTATGAGAATTACATGACAAAGAATTCAAAATAATCATAAAGCTGTTAAACAAGCTCAGGAAAATGATATGTGAAAAATGGGAGTATCAACAAAGAGAAAATATAGAGAAGAATCCCAACAAAATTTGGAGCTGAAGAGTATAGTAACTGACGGACAATTTCACTACAGGGATTCAGTATCCAATTTGACTAAACAGAAGAAAGAATTAGTGAACTCAAAGACAAGTCATTTGAAATTACTTAGAAGAGCAAAAAGAAAAAAAAATGAACAAGGAAAGCTTAAGAGACAAATGCGAGGGACACCATCAAGTGAAACAGTGTATATCTTATAAGAGTTTCAGAAGGAGAAGGGAGAAAAAGACAGAAAGCTTATTTGAAAAAATAATGGCCAGGGGGCGCCTCAGTAGCTCAGTCGGCTAAGGGCCCAACTTCGGCTCAGGTCATGATCTCGTGGTTTGTGAGTTCGAGCCCCGCTTCAGGCTCTGTGCTGACAGCTCAGAGCCTGGAGTCTGCTTTGGATTCTGTGTCTCCCTCTCTCTCCTTCCCCCACTCCTGCTTTGTCTCTATCTCTCTCTCAAAAATAAACGTTAAAAAATTGTTTAAACATGAACAAAGGACTCGAATAGACAGTTTTTCAAAGAAGACGTACAAATGGCCAACAGGTGTATGAAAAGGTGCTCAACATAACTAATCATCAGGGAAATGCAAATCAAAACCCCAGTGAGATCGCTTCACATCTACTGGGATGTACACTCTCACAAAAAGGAAAAAGAAAATGACAAGTGTTGACAAAGATGTGCAGAAATGTAAACCATGTGCGTTGTTAATGGGCGTGGAAAACAGTACATCCCTGTGGAAAACAGCATGTGGTGTCCTCAGAAAATTAAAAATAGGGGCGCCTGGCTTGCTCAGTTGATGAAGCACGTGACTCTTGATCATGGGGTAGTAAGTTTGAGCCTCATGTGTGGGGATTACTTAATAAAGTCTTTACAAAATTAAAAATAAAGCTACCATAGAATCTAGGAATCCTACTGCTGAGTATTTGTCCTAAAAAAATTAGAAACGGGATCTTGAAGAGATGTTTGTACTCCTGTTTATTGCATTATTGTTCACGGTAGCCAAGATACGGAAACAACCTAAATGTCCATCCACGGATGAATGGCTAAAGGAGGTATCTATCCATACAATGGAATGTTATTCAGGTTTTTTAGAAAAAACAAGTCCTGGGGCGCCTGGGTGGCTCAGTCAGTTGAGCATCCAGCTCTTGATTTCGGCTCAGGTCACGATCTCAGAGTTGTGAGATCAAGCCTCGCGGGGCTCTGCATCGGGCTCCCCACTGAGTGTGGGGCCTTCTCAAGATTCCCTCCCTCCCTCCCTCCCTTTGCTCCTCAAGTGCACATGAGCTCTCTCCAAAAAACAGAGAAATCCTGTCATGCTACAACATGAGCGAACCTTGAAAATATTATACTAGTGAGACAAGCCCATCACAAAAGGACAAATACTGTAGGATTCCACCTACTGGAGGCGTAGTCCCTTGCAGAAGCGGAAAGTAGAATGGTGGCTCCGGAGGCGGGGGCGGGGGGGAATAGGAAGCTGCCGTGCGATGGGTATAAAATTTCAGTCACGCAAGATGCACACGTTCTAGAGGTCTGCTGTGCAACAGTGCACACGCAGTTAGCGATGCTGTACTGTACACTGTAAGATTTGTTAATAGGATTTCACTTGCTTGGTTTTTTTAAACACAATAGAGAGAGATCTAATGGTTTGTTGTCTCTTTTCCTTCTGCCAAGATGGACGTGTAGAAAGAAGTCTCTCTCTTGAGCTACCGGAGTTTGAATTTATTCCCACCAGCATGACTTAACACGTCCGGACCAATACAGATCGTGACTATGAGTATGGGGAAAAAGAGCAGATTTGAAAGATAATGGCGAGATAGGATTAGAAGAAGATACTCTGACTGTGGGGGTAGGGAGAAGTCCAGATGACTCACTTCTCTGGTTTAGGCCACTAAGTGGGTGATGATGCTATTCACACACAATTGAAAATAGAAGAGAAAGAGATTCCAGGAGAGAAGGTTAATTCTGTTTTGGGAAGGCGGAGTTTTGAGGATGGGGAGATTGAGTATGTGCATGTTTTGCTAATGCCTGGCACGTGGTAGGTGCTCGGGAATTACTTGCAAAGTGCTAGAGTCGGGAACATGAAGGTGAGAGCTAAGCTAGAGGAAAATTTGGGGAGTCAGGAGTAAGAAGCATTGAAAGGAGGGAGCCCCGGGACAGGGAACGCAGCTGGGAATACAGCAGGCCTGCGGTGGGGCATTTAGGAAGTAGGTGACCGAGTTAGGAAATGTTGCTAGCATTTGATTTAGGATCTCTTCAGATGCATAGGTGAGTTTGGGGAAATTATTATCTTTAAAGTGGTGAGTCCTGCTAACTTCAAAGTAGGTATTTCCATTTATGCAGATCTTTTCACGTCCCTTGGTAATGTTTTCCAGTAAAGAAAGTCCATCAGAAGGCAGGCGTTATCAATTACAGTGTCCTTCAGCAGAACTTGACCCACCCCTGCAGGTGATAGCATGCGCCTTCGCCTTAGAGATGCGCTCTCTGCCCCTGGGGTGAGGTCTGCAGAGGTTGGCCCACCATGGAAAATAAAGTGAAAACTGTCTCTTGGGAACCTGCACCCAGGAGATCTTACCATTAGGACGAACCTGGTCCATTCTTATCAAGCGCTATGGAGAGTCACCACTAGGTGGCACTGATACTCCACGAGGAAGGGTTTTCTCTGGAGCATTTCAAAAGTATGTCAGTCAGCAAGACACCGTCTCCTAAACAGAATTGACAGTATTCTTTTGGGCTTAGTACCAAAGCAAATCAGTATGTGCATTCAGAATGTAACCTCAAAGATGTCAGTGTTTTTAGAACATACGCTTTGACCTTTAGACTTCCACAAATTATCTTTATGATGTTTCTTTTCAACTAGGTGGCTAAACAAACCGTTCATCCTTGAAGGTTGCTAATGTTTAAGAAATGAGCCACAAACTGATTCTGGCCCACATGAGACTAAGGGCATCTGCTTCCTCATTGCGGCATCTTTGCCAGTAATCTAAACTCCGGTTAGATTTCCAGGAACTTGTCATGCTGAGATGAGGCGTTTATATTAATGCATTATCTAGACGGGGGCTTGAATGCCTGGACTCATTCCTCCAAAATCCCTGAAGAGAATGAGATCCTGTATCTTTGATGAAATGGAGAGAGAGTCTTTGTCTCATTGATACGATGGAATGCTTTTGTCCAGGCCCTTAGCGCCCTGTGTGTTTTCAGATAAAGGATTCATCAGTTTGTTTTCAGCATGCTGCTTTTAGGAATGAATTGGATGTTTGGTGTGGGACTGCTGAGTGTTAGATAAAAGGAGATTTCAAAGCGATGCTCCTGGAATATTTATTCCCTGTTGAGTCCTTCTGTACCTTCCCAGAACCATAGATTTGTTCCATAAATTCAGAGGTTTGTAAGTAGAACTTTCCAGAATGGTAGCCAGGGCCACGAGGTGGAGGTTTGAGAATATTCAGGAAGTAAGTGCTCAAGAAGGGAGACCTATCAGGCCATGAGACTTCAGTCCACAGAACTGTGAAGGACACCTGGTTTGGTGTCCCTTAGTGAGGCTAAGAGGGTGAGTGTGGCTGTGCAAACACTCGTCTGTTCCCAGTGTCACATGTCTTTGTTTCCCTGTCTCTTTCTTGCTTTCTTTTCCTATGTCTCTCATCTCTCTTCCCTACACATCTTTTTCTACCCTTTCTAGGCCCTGTCCTATCCTTTGTAGCTTTCAGTGTTATTGATTGACTCTGTAGCAGTGAAATCCAACCAAAATTCACATCTGCAGTGAGCCGGTTTGTTGCTAAAAAACAGGCATCTGCAGCCGCCTACAGTAGCTGAATGGCTGCGTGAAGAGCATGTCAATGAGCCTGGCCCAGCTGTCAGTGCCAGGGCGGCTCCAGCTGTGACAGTGGACGGTTGGCACTTATTAGCAGCACTATAATTTGAGCCCCAGCCAGTCAGCTGACTCCTGTGCTGAGCACAGGCATTTACATTTATCTAGATGTGAATGAAGCTTGATCCTCTTGTTCCCACTACTAGGGAGGATCTTTATTCAGGAAGTTATGTTGACAAGAACCGAATGTTTGGGTAACAAAAGGATTTTTTAAGTTCCAGAGTGAGGGCTCGTTCACTGGCGTGGAAGTCCATGTTGCATGATGCGAGTCCACACAGGGAGTGGGGTGGGGTGGGAATTCCCTCTCGGGGGAGGTGGCCTGCCCCTGCTCGCAAGGTGAGTCACTTCCTTCCGAGGGTTCTCGCTGAATAGCTTAAGACCTCGGGCTGCAGTGGTGCGCAGGCATGCTGGGTAGGTGCCTCACAGGACTCCCGGCATTCCCCACGGCTGCCCTACCAAGTGGCCACGGAGGTGTGGAGTCGGGTGACAATATCACCCAGTGGCGAGAACCCAGAGGGAGGCCTCCCCACCTCAGACACGATCCCAGAGGGGTTCCCAGGCGGCATCCGTGTCAGCCGCCCTCCCGTCAAGCACGGAGCAGAGCTGGCATCATGGCAGTGAGGTTTCAGGATTTAATCCTATGTTGAACTTAATATTTTTGTCATTTTCCACTTTTTAAAGTTCCTCATAGCAAACAGCATAGTGAATCTGTTCGTCATAGGCTGCTTGATCCTTGAAAAATTTTGGTTGATAATTACACTTCATTATTTGACATCTTAACACATCTAACAACGATTAGAGAGTTTGGTTCTTTCAGTGGGTGTGCGTGCGTGTTTGTGTGTTCCCGAGAAGAATAAAAACACAGAAGGTAAATATTGCTTACCTCTTTCCTCCCCTGCCTTCCCAGTAAAAGTCCTGTAAATGCCGTATCTGCTGTTGTTTGCAGCACTTACTTGAAAGGGAGGTAGATTTCTATCTGAGAGGAGGAAAGGTAATGATATGTACACGTATATTTACATACACATGGGCTAAACGAAAAGGCCAGTATGAATAAAATATTTGTTTTTGTTTCCCCTTAGCCCCACAGGAGTAGTTTTTACTCCTACAGTTCATCCTTTTTATCCCTTGATCATGGGCACCGAATGGTGAAAACAGCAGCCTCTCCCCCTTGGCCTTAGCGGAGGCTGGCAAGTGGGCACGGGCAGCGCTGCCGTGGCTGCCCCTCGGGAGGGCTGGTGCGGCCCTCGCACTCCTCCCCTGAAGCACAAGGCTTGACTGCAGCCCCTCCCCCAGGTAGTGGAGTGCATTTCAGAGCCCAGCGGTCCAGACAGGCCGAAGTGTCCATGTGGACTTGGTATTTGCCTGTCTCCTTGACCTGCGGGAGGTGGGCATGGGCATTACTATGTCTTGCTCCCAGAGAACATTCCAGTGCTTCTTTTCTCGCCCATTGAAACTGCTCTAGATGGCTAAAATGTTGCCATCTTCCAGGAGGCCAGTCACACAGCTTCTTGTTCCCAGGCTTTGTGTTCCTCCTCTGTCAGCATAGCTTGGAACGGGCGCTTTTGCTGGGCTTTATTACTAAGCTCTCTGTTTGGAGATTCTTTCGGAAACAGTTATATGAGAGGCATTCGTTGATGTGCTGCTCTGGACCCAGCACTGTGCTGGGTGTGGTGAGGCCGTAGACCCCGAGGTGCCCGTGGCTGTCGCCTGCACTGCGGCTCAGGAGACAGTCTGGTGCAGTGGTTAAGACCAGGGATTTTGATGTTAAATCGGCTCGTGCTTTCATTCCAGCTCTTCCACTTCTTGACTTTGTGACTTAGGGTAAATACGTCCCCTCCCCGAGCCATGGTTCTTTAATCTGTGAAACGAGAACGGCCGTGTGTCCTAAAGCAGGGGCCCAGGAGTAAACGGCGTGATGCAGGTGAAGCGCTCGCTCCAGAGTCTGGCACTTCTTAGGTCAGGAAACAACGGCTGCCGCACAAGGAAGGGGGAGACTGATGCCGGCAGTGAGTGTGTGCAGGTGAGGAGTTCCTAGAAAGGAGGAGCTTCTCCCAGGTTTGTAAAATGTCCGCCACCACCAGAGGGTGGGATTCCCCTGAAATGGGTAGATGTGAAGTCCCTTGGGGGACCCACAAATGACTCCTTGCATACCTAGTTTTTCAAATCATGTACTCAGAAAGCTCTTTTCTTACTAGCATGCCACTGTGGAAAGGGGATGGGTTTTTTTAAGTTAAATTTTGTCCTGATACATTCTGGAAGAAATGACTGCTGTCGCTTGAGCCTGCATTGTTCAAGTTCAGAGAGGGACCTGTGCTACCCTGGGGAGAGCTGTGTCCTAATGAAGGCTACCTGTGGGTCTGTTCTGTCAGTCTCACTTGCTTGGTCCACAGCACTGGTTTGTCCCTCCTCTTGAGTTTCTTGTGGTGGTGGTGGTGGTGGTGGTGGTGGTGGTGGTGTTATCCCTATTTGAAAAAACTGGCATCCCAGGGAATAATATTCAAAGAGATGAGTGTAGGATGGACCTAGAAAAACGATTGTACATTTTGCTAGAGAAGTCAGAATTAGTCACAAAGTAAAGATAAAAATCCATGGTTTGTCTCCATGACTCATTGGGTATGTTTTTTTGTCTTCCTGGGAAGGTACTGATCTTGGGGTGTCGACTGCCCCACGTACTGCCAGCGCAGCAGGCAGGCCTAGAGGTCAGGGCTGCTCACCTTTCACTGACCTTGGAGTGAAAGGACATCCCTCCTTGTCTCTCTTTGGTGTCTTGGTTTCTACTAAGATGCGTTGTCTGTAGTATATAAAGAGAGAGACTGAATTTTTAACAGATTTGTATGGGCACTTACTAAAATTGAAACTCTGACCCCTTTCTCACGGTTTTTGTGGCCACCATGAGCCATTGGGTATCAGGCTGTCCACAGTCTAACCCTGTTCACAAACCATAGGGGGACTGCAAGTTTTCAGTGCCTGTCTTTCTGGAAACTACACATTATTTGTTTAGTGCCTTCATATGTTTTGTTAAAATAACTTAACACGCAAAAAAGCGTGTGCCTCATCAGAGGAGAGATGCGTTTTGATTCAGAGTCTTCGGAAATCTCACGTTAAGAATCCCTCAAGAATTGGGGTGCCTGGGTGGCTCAGTCGGTTAAGTGTCCAACTTTGGCCCAGGTCATGATCGCGTGGTTTGTGGGTTCAAGCCCCACATCATCGGGCTCTGTGCTGACGGCTTGGAGCCTGGAGCTTGCTTCGGATTCTGTGTGTGTGTGTGTGTGTGTGTGTGTGTGTGTGTGTGTGTGTGTGTCTCTCTCTCTCTCTCTCTCTCTCTCTCTCTCTCTGACCCGTCCCCTGCTCACGCTCTGTATGTGTGTCTCTCTGTCAAAAATAAATAAACATTAAAAAAATTTTTTTTTTTAAATCCCTCAAGAATTGATGTCTACAAAATATCGTTCTATAGTCATTTGCTGCCTTTTTGTCTAATTGCTAATTGTGTGACCCGGTGTCAGCATTTTAATTTGTTTTAGTGGTTCTGGCTGCAGTGTCCTTGAAGGAGTGTGTGCACGACGCATCACACGTGTTTGCGTGTGTGTGCATGTGTGCTGTGTGTGTGTGTGTTGTGGAGCACAGAGCCTTCGTGTGCCCTCTTTGCGTTCTCGGCACAGAGCACTGAGGGCTTCCAGCCTTGCAGGTAGGAGAGAAATGGTTGCTATGGTGACAACACAAGCGTGAAAACACCCCATCTCCCCGTGGGTGTCTGTGTCAGGGAGGAGGCGTGGGGGCACGGGAGGCGGGAGCAAAGAGGAAGGCTTAAAGCACGGAGCGGAGCCGTCACAGGGTGGGATTTCTCATGTGTGCCGCTGGACTCAAGGTCATTTTCCTGTCGCTGTGGAGTAACTAAGCATTGAGCATGGCGTTTTACTCTTCGGTGTCCTCCCTGACTTTGAGACAAACATACAGAGAATGAGGAGGGCCTCTGTCACCTCTCTAGTCCCCAGAGGCCGCATGGCTTTCTCCCAGACCATGTTTAGAAACGCGTGCCTGTCTGTGGGCCAGTTTACCGTTCTACGTGGGATGAACCGCCCAGACCCAGAACCCATTGCCCTTCGTCTCCACTGTCACAGGCTAAAGAGCCAGCCCTGCCAGCCCATGAAACTGAAGGGCAGCTTGTGTGCTCTGTATCTGCATTACGTACTGATGCGCCTTGAGAAAACGGGCACAGAATGACCTTGGTGACTAGGATCAGCGCTGAGAAACGGTCCAGTCGGCTGCGGTTGGGGAAGAAGCACACCCACAAGCTGTTGTGCCATTCTGCCAGAAAGTTCGCGCAGGTGCTCAGGGCCCTTTGAGATGGGGGTCGGCTCCCTAGTTCGACAGGCAGATGCCGAGCAGCCTGCCAGCAGAGCTCCTGCCGACAGCCTCTCAGGGATTTTCAGCTCCTCGTCTCTCCAGAGTCACAGCTAGCAAGTGACAACATCAGGAGTCAAATCCAAGGCTGCCTTCCTCACTGTTCTGTGGTTTTAGGTGTGATTTGGGTGTGGTTGGCCAGTTTTAACACTCCTTCCTTGTCTTTTGGTGATACAAACTGAAATGCTTACAAATGAAAGGATATGTCGTCTGGGGTTTACCTTAAAATTACACTGGGTGAGAGAGGACGGGAGAGTAGATGGGGTACAGAAAGCTGATTGGCCCTGAGCTGATCATTATTAAACCTGAGTGATGGGCATGTGGATCCATCACTCATGTTTATTGCCTACGTTTTTATATATTTAAATTTTTTCATAACGAAGTTAATTTTAAAAATACTGCATTTTAAAAATCTGATTTCACTTGACTTTTCTGTATCTGTGCTCTTACCTACTTTGTTCCTTTGAGGGCCTCTCAGTCTTGGGAACTGGAAAGACCCTTAATCGGATGTCCAGTTCTGTGGCATTGTCACTTTTTTAAGAGATTAGGAAAATGTGTAGGAAACTGTCAAAAGCTTTTTGTGGGAAGGTGTGAAAGGGCCCCTCCTCCTGGAAGGAGGAGGGAGGAGCAGGGGAGAGGGTCTCTATTTGTACAAGATTCTTCCGTAGGAGTGGTAGTGACCTGGTGTTTTCCAGCTTCCCTGAGAAAAAAGACCTGAGGTACCCAGAAGGAATCCAAGATGGGTCACTAGACCATATTGTAACAGGGAGACTGTTCCAGGAGCCTGGAGCCCTGTGCTGAGGCCCTGCCAGAGGCTGCTGGACAGCTCTGGACAGACTCCCTTCTCTGGAATGCCTTCCAGCAAGTGGTGCAGCTTCAAGGACAGAAAAGAGACCAGATGACCTTTCGAGTGTCCTTCCAGTCCAAAGTCCCTGGTTTCTAGAATACTGAGGGTTTTGAAACTGGTGTTGGCATTTGGTTTTCAAAGAGAAACAGGCTAAGAGTTTCTCAGATCAAATCCCTGTAGTCTCATAAAAGCACTTTTCAGTTTTATTTTCCATCAGAAATTCATATGAAAAGTATTTTAAATTTCAAAAGCTCCCTGTACCTGAGAAGCTGATCCAGATTCTAGCCCAAAGAGAGTGAGACAGGTCACAATTTTTTCTTCTCTTGTCTTTGACTCCTGCTTGTCCTTTTCCCTTCCTGTCCCCTCTTCGAGATTTTGCTGCTTAAAACGTCTCCTGTTGTCACAATCCTCTTAGCTCCCAGGCTCTTTCCTCCTGTAAAGGCCTCCTCCTCCCTTCTGAGGCCAGTGCCCACTCTGACCTCCACTTAGCTCTCCCAGGGTGGGTCTTCTGTCCAGGCAAGCCCCGTGCCCCCGAGCCCTTTGTCACCGTGGCCCTTTCTGCCCTACAGCTCTTCTCTCTCCCCTGAGTTCTTCCTTTGGATTCGCTCTTTCTTAAAACCCTTTGCCTTGCTGTCTTCCTGTAGAAGAAGCTGATGAGGGTCTTCCCCCTTCTGTCTCACGTTTCTTCCCTCTTTGAACACACTGCTTCGCTGCTCCGTCGGCATAGGCTTGTGCCAAGACAGGCCGGTTGGCTTTGATTGGAATTTGGTGGTTCATTCAGCAGATTTTGACTGAGTATTGCCATGCCTGAAAAAATACAGAAGGGGCAGCCACAACCGTACCCTGAGATCGGGGTCGGAGAAGCCGACTCCTTATGCAGACAGCTAAATAGTGAGATGGTGACAGGGGCTGCTGGAGGGAGCTGGGGATGGGGGGTGGGGCGGGGGGGACTTTAATTGGGCAGTCTGGAAACACTTCGTGGAAGAGCTGGGTCTTGGCCTGAGTCCTAACAGGACCTGATGGGTACAGGTAGACCAGTATTCCTGGCCAGGGAGTGATGCAAGCAGAGCTGAACAAGGGTCAGCCGTTAGACGGGTGTGACAGAGCAGGAAGAGTACACACTGGGAGGAGGAGTGGACCTTAGATAGAAAGGGGTTTGCAGAGCAGAGGCCTGAATCTGGTTGCAGACACCCCAGGGAGCCGTTGCGAGCCTAATGCTGGAATGGTGTGATCAGAGTTCTGGTGGGAGCGCGGGCCTTGTAGAGCCATGAAAGAGGGCATGATGGGGGGAGAGACTAGATACACAGCGTTAGGGGGGCTGGAATATCTGGTCACTTCTGGTGACCTAGTGACCCGCGACCTGGGAATGCACGGTGCTCCTTTGTCCTTGGTTAACAAACCATCCAGTCCCAAAGCCCATTAGTGCAGTGTTGTGGGTGTTCACTAGCAATCTTTGACCCTTCTCCAGAAGACCTCGGTGGGAGTGGATTAGGCTGAAGAAACGCTGGTCTTCCAAGGGCTGACCGGGGGGGGGGACAGGCCGGAAGGTAAAGGCAGCAGTGGTTACGAGCGATGATAGAGGCAGAGACAGTGCAAGGAAATAAATCTTGACGTTCTTCATAAATAAACACATCCGTTCACAGGCCAGGTGGACACATCCTGGGCGCACATGTCCAGAGGCTGGCTGTCTCTGGAGCACACCCCCTGCTGCGTGGAAGGGTCTGCATTGCTGGCTGTAGGAAAACTGGACGTTTGGCCCCTCTTTTAGTGGCTGCTACTTAGCTACCACTCGGTGGCCAGCGTGATTTTTTAGTCCTTGGGTGCTTTAAATATGGAAGAAACCATGTAACCATCACAAAGTTTTTTCCCCACCCATTTAAAATGGCTTGTTTTCCAGCTGAAAGCATGTTGGATAAGCTTAATTTCTCTCACTCAGATAAGCTTAATTTCCCTAACTCCAATGTGCATACAGAGAATTGCCTAATTCTCCTTTTGCAACATGTTTTCCCAGCTGCTGGGAGGCCTGCTTTTTTTCTGTGGGCCTCCTGACAGAAATGCAAACAATTTAAGGCCCTGTGGTACCAACTGCTGTTTATTACCCCAGGGACTTGGATATTGGTGTGTTTTTCCCAGGAATGTATTTATCTGGAGTTGGTGGCTACTCCCCCATCCCTCCGAGCTGAGCCAGAGACAGACAGGCAGTGGGCTGAGCTGGGCTTCCTTCAGCAACAGCTGCGGCCCCCCCCTTCTGAGCGAGGTCACCTCCCCGCCCAGCTCCAGTCCCATAGCCTCATCCTGCAAGGAAATGAAGCCCGTTCCTTGGATGCGATCTGATTGGAACCGTGTTTTCTGGGGTACCTCTGTTAAGAGCTTCTAGCAGAACACAAAACAGCCTTTTTATACCTTGTTTTGTAAAAAGTGCATTTCCCCCAAAATAAATCTTGACACTCTTCATAAATAAACACATCCGTTCACAGGCCAGGCAAGGGAGGAATGCCTCTGGGAGCAGTTTGGCTGGGTTTGCTTTTCCCCCGCTGAATGCCTGGCATGCACTGTCCATCCCAGGGTGGCTGAGGGGAGAACGCTCTCTTCTGTTGCTGCCAGAACCACAACAAATGACAACTTTCCGTTCTGTCATCTCTCTGAGCTCCACTGCTGGGCAAGCAATTCATTTTTCTACCATAAAAGGACAACGAAGCTTGTGTAGAGCCGCGGTGCCTTCTGCACTGCAGTGAAAAAGCAGAAGACAGCCTTGGAAAGAGCACACCTCTGGCTTAGGCCCGGCTGCGGGGCGGGGGGTGTCCGAGAGCAGGGCGTGGGACACGTGCCATCTGATGGGCAGCGTGAGGTCAGGACAGGTGTGGGTATCCTCGGCACTGGCCGAGCGGGACACGTGAATGTGTAGTTCAGACCCTGTTCGGAGGAGCTGCACCGGGCCTGCCCGCACGGTTCTGTGATCCTGGCCTCTGGTTTCCCGAATCTGTGATTGCGGGCGTTGGATCTGCAAGGGGTACCTGGGAGATCATATGGCCCCGGCACCTTCATTGTGCAGGTGCAGGGAAGAGACTGAGTGCCAGGTTCGTGTAGCTTGAGGAAGACCTCCAGCTTATGTCTTTCAGTTACATGTGGACTCTGCAGAGATTCCGGGATAGGTCAAATCTGTACGTGTCCTCAGTGGTCTGTTAGCATACCAATCGCCTCCGTTAATGATGGGCCACAGAAACCCGGACTAATAAAAGTACAGTTCTCAACTGGTGGGTCTGCGTGTGAGTCAGCCAGGGTCTTTCAGAAAGTATCTATTTGTAGCCTTGTTACCTGTAAAATCCACGGCCCTTGAGGTGATTGTAAGTGAATGTTGTTCAGAAATCAGTATAGGAGTAGGTAGGAAGCAAACGTTTAGCTATTTCGACAACATGAGAGTGGGGCTGCGAAATTCCTGCCCCGTGCAGCCTGGTGAAGGAACCAGAATGCCAGCTCAGCACACATTAGCGGCAGCACACAGCATGCTGTTTCAGCGGGAGCCCCACACCCCAGCACACCGCCCGCACAGACCTCTGCCCTGGGCCTCCGCCTTCACTAGCTGAAGAGGACGGGTTCTCCGATTGAGCCAAAAACACTGCCCACATCTTTTGGCCTGGCTCCCTTGAAGGTTTTCCTGTAAAGAGGAACTGAGATGTGTCATTTAAAACTTACCTTAACTTGGGGCGCCTGGGTGGCTCAGTCGGTTGAGCATCTGACTTCAGCTCGGGTCATGATCTCACAGTCTGTGAGTTCGAGCCCCGTGTCGGGCTCTGTGCTGACAGCTCAGAGCCCGGAGCCTGCTTCAGATTCTGTGTCTCCCTCTCTCTCTGACCCTCCCCCATTCATGCTCTGTCTCAAAAATAAATAAACGTTAAAAAAAAATTTTTTTTTTTAAATAAAATTTACCTTAAGTCTTAACTGCACATCTGATTTCAGAGCGAATGCTGGAACGGACCCAAGCACATTCTTCAGGGAATAAAAACCATGTCCAAGAATCTTGCTGATCTGGAAATTTGGGAGGAAAGCAAGGGTTTTCAAGTTTAAGCTTTATTACCCCGATAGTACTGGTGGTCAGAATAGATTGTCAGCTTGTTGGCTCAGAATCAGAAGTTAACTCAGAAGTCATTCCTGGAAGAGAATATCACCAAGTAGAGATGGCAGAAAGGAGCTCAGTATGAATGATTCAGTGTCACACATTCCTAGACCTTGTTGGAAACTGTAAGATGAGTTTAAACCTTACTGTTCCAGCAAATGAAGCAGTTGGGGAGGCAGTAGTGGTAAAATAGAGCGTTTACACAATTCTTTCTTAGCACGACCTGCCTGAATTCTTTTTTTTTTTTTTTTCTCAATAGTGTAAAACTTCTGAATCTGTTAAAGAGCTCGTTGGTATATTTTCCCCTGGTACTTCTCAAGATCTTCACTGCCCTCGAAATAAACAGGATAATGCGCCTCAAAATTTGTCTCCACTCTCTGTCTCCCACAATCTTTCCTTGTAGAAACCTTTGAAGCCTTTGTTTTTTTGTCAGCAGTAGCAAGTGAATTTCGTCTTACAGAACACTTACTAATTCTTATTAAGTGTAACTTTTATAAGGCTAATTGCTCAAGCAAATAGCATTTCCTTCTTGGATAGAGCCTCTCCCTCCCCATCCATCACTGTCTACACATGCTCGGGCGTCCTGGCTGTGCGGTGACCAGCTTAGAGACATCAGCCTGCTCACTTCCTAATTTGGTCACAGTGTGCTTCGGGCAGCCTTGCCAGACTTAGAAAAACACAAACACAGGGAGTAGCTTTGATACAGCAGAGGGGGATTTCCTCTTATCAGAAGACCCACAGTTCGCCTCTTGTTTCCTCTAAAAAGAGGAAGTGACACTCCGGGAGGTTGTAGCTCACCCTGAAGTTCCCTCTTGAAGCCTGCGCCTTCAGGCTGGCCTCTTCCCAGCTAGCTCCTGCTCTTCCTTTCCTCATCCTTCTTCACGCCCCTCAGCATTTGCAGAGTTGTAATTTTATTCTTAAGGAATAAGAGGAATTCTAAGGAGTAAGGAATTTTCCATGACCGTGTTCACCAGCAGGAAACAAGTCAAGTACATTTTGGCGCATCCATACAGCGCTACACCGGGGGATGGCAGACTTTTTCCACGAAGGGCAAGACTGCAAACAGTTGAGGCTTTTCCGACTGCATAGTCTCTGTCGCAGCTGGTCGGTTCTGCCTTCGTACCTCGCGAGTCACCCTGGCTGATATGTGAACAGTGAACGTGGCTGTGATCCAGTAAGATGGTGTTTAGAAAAATGGGCAGCAGGCCACATTTGGCCCGTGAGCTCCCGTCAGTCAACTCCTGGCATGCACAATAAGATTTAGAAGGATGACATGGGTGTGGTGGTGCCACCGCTGAGCTGCCCCCGAGATGTATTAAGTGAAGAGAGCCAGGTGTAGAGTGGCGGGTGGGAATGGTACGTTTATATTCGGGTCTCAGGAGATATGTGTGGACACGTACAGAAGAACTGGGAGGGTGGGCAGTTTCTTAAACTGGCCCCAGGAGTTGCGTCGGGGGAGGCACACGAAGGCGCAAGGGGTTGGGGAGTTATGCGTGTCTTGCTTTCTCAATTAAAAAATAGCCATCGTCTGGGTGGCTCAGTCGGTTAAGCGTCCGACTTCAGCTCAGGTCATCATCTCACAGTCCGTGAGTTTGAGCCCCACGTCAGGCTCTGTGCTGACAGCTCAGAGCCTGGAGCCTGCTTCAGATTCTGTGTCTCCCTCTCTCTCTGCCCCACCCCTGCTCATGCTCTGTCTCTCTCTGTCTCAAAAATGAATAAAGACATTTTTAAAAATTAAAAAAAAATAACGCACCCATTTTCATCAACCCAGTCACCTGAACTTTTTTTATAAAATTTTTTTTTTTTTAATGTTTATTTATTTTTGGGACAGAGAGAGACAGCGCATGAACGGGGGAGGGGCAGAGAGAGAGGGAGACACAGAATCAGAAACAGGCTCCAGGCTCTGAGCCATCAGCCCAGAGCCTGACGCGGGGCTCGAACTCACGGACCGCGAGATCGTGACCTGGCTGAAGTCGGACGCTTAACCGACTGCGCCACCCAGGCGCCCCTGAACTTTTAAAGCAAAAGGATTTTTATTTTGTTTTGTTGGCTTTAAGGGAACTTGCAGGGAAAGGTAGACATGTGATTTGTAAACTGCGCTTGTGTGTTTTCAAGCCCATAACCATTTCTCCTAGATTGTTGTGGGGGCTGACTTCACCTCCCTCAAAGAAGAGTGCGTGGCCTTAGGTTTTAGGTGAGGGGGTGGGGTTTCATGGCAAGTGGAAAGCACTGGAACTCGGCTGCTCTGCCTTTCTTCTTCTCACGGGCTTTTGTGCAGGAGCCCCGTCTACGGCACGTGCTCAGGGGCTCCTGGACAGTACACAGCCAGTGAGAAAACCTTGGCCCTGAAGTCAGCCCCGTGGGGATAAATACAGCTTTCAGTAGTTATGATTCAAGACTGTTTCCAGCTGCTTCCTTTTCCCATAGAGACTATTTCTGGCTCACAAGTAAGAATGGGTTCTGATTCACCTAAGCATTACGACGACCGGTTTTAAAAATGTCTGCCCTTGGTTGTGAAATTAGCAGATAAAGTTGTTACTCTCCTAGTACAGAAAAGTGCTCACTTTTGGTATGTGAGGGACAAATGAAAGGTTTAGTAGCAAATCCTTCTCTGCTTAAAAGACATTGAAGATAGGAACAGCTCAGGATGGGGCTCAGCCTTGCTTTGTAGTCCCTCCCCCATCTACCAAGCAAGTGTTTCTCAAATAGCTGTTCTAATCCTTTTCCAGGCCTGATTTGCAGGCTGTGTGCAGTCATTCAGTTCTTCTACGAAGCTCTGCAGGAATGTGCGATATTGTACCTTTTGAAATCCTCCCCTTGCAACCCCTGTGATGGGGATTTGCAGAGATGCGGGAGCAGTTGTAACAACGCAGTCTTGTCTTCCGGGGGGGGGGGGGGGGGGGAGGGGGTGCTGGCTGCCAAACCCAGGGCCTGTTCTGCATCACTTGTCTTGACTTTCCTTTAAAAGCAGTAAGTGGGAAGGTACCAGTTCTGCTGAACAAGCAGGCATTGCCTTCCTAAGAGAAGTCATTTAGAACGTCGAAAATATGTTTGAAAGATACTGGTATAGTTTTCTCTGACCTCAATTTCATACACTAGTAACTCTCCAGCGCCAGAGACTTAGCACGGACACACTCCCTGCCAGGTGGCCAGAGACGTGTGTCCACTCCAGAAGAGCGGGCGAGCTTGAGCGAGGACAGCTAGGAAGTTGTGCTTTGCCATACGTATTGCCCTAAAGGGAAGCTGAGCGTTTCAGAAAATAGATTTAAATCTCTCTCTTTCTCTCCATATCTCTCTCTTCCCACTCCTTTCATCTCTCTCTCTCTCTCTCTCTCACACACTCTCCTCCTCTCCTCCCAAAACCACCTGCACGCCACCACCACCACAGCCCTACCCCCGCCATAGCTCTCTCCGTTACCGCTTTTAACCTTGAAACCTCTGTTGTACACTTACGCATCCGTCCTGTTCCTGTTCTTGCATTATTAATGGGCCTGGAGCAGCCCAGCCAGAACGCTGACATTACTAATTACTGCTTATAACCGAGAAGGAAGGAGCAGGGAGTAAAGTGGGTCACAAGACACTGTCATAACAATAAAATACTGCTGTCGGGCAAAATTGCTTGGTGTCTGCGCTCTGTTGTCGGGGGTGGAGGTGGGCCTCCACCGCAGGCTGACCTGGCAGGGACCCTCCTGGTGGGAGGACAAATGCTCTTCACATCGGTCACCCCAGGCTCTCCGTGTCGGGGCACAGGGTTAGAGAAGGGGATTGGTCTCATTTCTCTTAGAACGTAAAAGCATCTAGAATTCTTTTTCTGGCCGAACAACCTTTTGAAAACCGGCTCTTTGCACTGGTGGCGTGAGCCCAAAGGAAACACAGCAGGGTTGCGAAGGAGAACGCAGAGGGCCGGCTCCGTCCTCTCGTGGCCATGTGCTGTGTGCCCAGTGCTTGGATCAGCTCTTCCCCTCCGGGGCCGGGTCTCTCATCTGGCGAGTTTGTGCGTTCAGGTGTGGACATCTGTGCCGTGAGATGTAAGCTTGGTGGAGCACACTCGTGCACTCACCCGACTCACGGCATCCGGGGCCACGGGCAGAGTGGCGTCAGAGAAGGGTCCTGAGCTTAACTCTGCCCTCGGCCCGTCAGGGCCCTCGCCCCCACCAGCCCCGTGCGTTCGGAGGGCTTGTGTGGTGCTTGCTGATGAGCATGGAAGGCACTTGGGCCGGCGTGCCCAGTGCCAGCTGCAGCGCCACCTCCCACACTGTGAGCCGTGTGGGCTTCGCGAACCTCAGCCCAAATCCACCCCGCTTCTGAGCAGCACCGGCTGTGTCTTCCAGAGGAACGGGGAGCAGAAAGGGACTTAAAGGATGTGAGTAAAAGAAAATAAACTCAGGGGCGCCTCGGTGGCTCAGTCGGTTAAGCGTCCGACTTCGGCTCAGGTCATGACCTCGTGGTTCGTGAGTTTGAGCCTCGCGTTGGGCTCTGTGCTGACAGCTCAGAACCTGGAGCCTGCTTCCAATTCTGTATCTCCCTCTCTCTCTCTGATCCTCCCCCACTCACGCTTGTTGTCCCTCTCTCAAGAATAAAAACTTTTTTTAAATAAGAAGAAAATAAATAAATAAACTCAAACTCTGTCAACTTGGGTTACCCGCCCCTTCAGCATGCCACTTTCGTGAACTCTGCACGTCTGCATTCTTTTACTCGCGTGCTGGCATGGAATCCCAGTCCTGAACCTAGATTTCTCACACTGTGCAACCTTGGCTTGTAGAAAGCCCAGGAGAAAAGGAAAACTACTTTGAAATCATATTTTTCAATTGTTGGAAAGCATGAAAGCCCATTTTGAAAGGACACAAAGTTTCGATTTTTCTTGAAAATAGCTTCAGAAAGTGAGGAATTCTTGGTCATTTGACCGTGGAGCTGAGAGACAAGGTAGGTTTCTAGGTGCCCTGCCTCCTCATCTTGAGGTGACTTGCCTTTCTCTTTTCTTCTTAAATATTACAAATGCGGTCACAGTTGAACAGAGTGCTGGCGTGAGTCACAGTGTTCAAAACTGAAAGTAAATCCTGTCACTTTCCCGTATGGCACACACCAGCCAGATGCTTGAAACAGGCTGTGCGGAAGGGGCAGGCGTCCCCAGGCAGCAGCTCTACACGGCGCACGCGCAGAACTCACCTGTCCCCTCGTCCTGCCCTCCCGTCCTTCCACAAGGGACGGAGCCACAGCAGAATCAGAGGCAGCCTCAGCTTTCTAGATCCACTTGATGAAAAAAGGCTATTTCCTTTATTCGGTTCTTTGAACTTTTTTCTCTGTTTCCTCATTCGGTAAGCGTTCGAGTTCAGAGCCTATTAAATTTTACTTTAAAGGGCACAGCAGTCGTCACAGTAACATTAGCTGTTAACCATTCAGGAGCCTGTGTCATACTTTATCAAAAGCAGCCCTTTTTTTTTAAGCTTATTTACTTATGGAGAGAGAGAGAGTGCGCACATGCATGAGCAGGGGAGGGGCACAGAGAGAGAGAATCCCAAGCAGGCTCTGAGCTGTCAGCACTGAGCCCAACACGGGTCTGGAACCCATGAACTGCGAGATCATGACCTGAACCGAAATCAAGAGTCCGACGCCTGACTGAGCCACCCAGGCACCCCAAAAGCAACCCTTTTTCATAAGAATGTGAAATAGGTAAATTAAGAATGGCCCAGTGCTAGAATCGCCAACAAATTTTACATAACTCATTCCAAAAAAAAACTAAGATAGACCTATAGGTACTGATCAAGAAACCTCTGTAAGAAATGCACCATCAAGTGAAAACAGCAAGGTGCAGTGTGTGCACTGTGAGCATTTGGCTCCTTCTGTGTGAATGGAAAGCGTTTATCTGTTCAGTGTGTGTATCTTCTGTAATGAAACACAAACTGCTGAAGGAAGGCTTGAAACCAGAGGAGTGCGCTTTGCCTTCATGTGTGCCTTTTGTGTTTCTTAGTGGCATGTGCATGGGTGTGTTTGCTCTCCCCAGTAATCTCTGAGATTAAAACAAAACAAAACAACCAACAGCTCCAGGACAGAAAACCCTTTTCCCCTGACATTCAGTCTGTCTGGAATGAGCCAGTCAGTAGCTCCTGCTTCCATTTCTTTGCAGCTCTTGGCTATGTGAGCGTGTCATATTATGTACAATATGCAGCCCTCTTCATTTACTATCTACTTTTTATAGTTTTTTCCTCTATTCTCCCAACATTAAATAATCGAAGGAAGACTAATCATTGCTGGAAATGCCTTTCAGTTTTTACACTTTCAGTTCTGTGCTTTGAACAGCAGAATGAAAGCCTGGTGTCCTCGCAGGCCAGCAGTAGGAATCCAGGACTTGAAGCAGGAGTGTCTTCCGTTAATACTCTCATGACTGTTCCAAGAAGACTTGGCAGAGCTTCCTGCAGTTTCGATGGTGAAGTTCCATCTCACTCACTTGACCTGCACGCCCTCTCCATCTGTGAGACCTAGCGTTGTGTCAGGGTCCGTATCTGCAGTCGCACAGAAGTGAGATTCACGAGGAGAAACTTCTGATGTTAAAGTCTGTGTCCTAAGTTTTCTCAGTTGCGGAACAAGATCAATACACAGGAGGCAAAGGCTTCATTGATCGGACATACCCATTCCTCTGACGCTTATTTACCGCTCCACTCGCCTCTCTGGTTTCATTGCCAAATGACAGTGAGACTTTTGGGCATAACCTATGTGGTCTAATTCAGTCCTTCAGTCTTTCAGTAACTTGGTTTCCTCATCTGTACAACGGGTATAATGATACATACCTGTGTCATGGGGTGGCCTGAGGATTGATGGAGGGGAGGGTGTTTGTAAGATTCTTAGGTGGCCACTTTAATATTCAGGTCCTTGCAATACAGGTGGGTTCATTCATCTTCTCCCTCTCATGGGGCTTGGGAAATAAATGAAAGGCGAGTTTTTTTTATTCTTGATTTCTCCGCATTTATCTAGTTTTTCTCCCCCTGGAACGAAATCTGCCTACGTCAGCATCTTGCAAGGGGCAGAAGAGAAACTTAGATGCTGTTTAGATCCGCCGGTATTGGTATGAGAATCCTTCTACAGTACCTTTGTCCAAAAATAGATACAAAGACTCTGTTTTCTGAGAACTCCACCTGTTCCCTTAATTTCTAGTTTTGGGTTTGAACCTGGTATTCCTGACAGATTAACATTCAGTTGACCATGGTAATGAATCCATGCTTCTGCTTTTATCTTGTTAAGATTTTCTGTAAGTAAACTTCCATGACCACAAATACCACTACCTTGGAAAGATTTGTTGACAGGCTTTCCAAACCCAGCTGTCTGAGCTCAGGGTGTTATACAAATTACTGTAGACTGGGCGGCTTAAACAACAAACATTCATTGCTTCCAGTCTGGAGGCTGGGAAGTTCAAGCTCAAGGTGCCAGCAGATTCAGTTCCTGTGAGGGCCCACCTTCTGGTTTGCAGATGGCTGACTTCTCTACGTGTCGTCGTGGCAGAGCAGAGAGCCAGGTCTCTTCTAAGTGTCTCTTCTAAGGAATCCCATTCATGAGGGCTCCACCCACCTTCTGTTACCATCACATCAGGGGTGTTAGGATTTCACATAAGAATTTTGCAAGGACACAAACATCCAGTCCATAGCACCAGCTCATGTATTTTTTAAGAAGTAGTTGATAACAGTTCTAACAGAGCCCATCGAGCAATTTAGACAAATCACGGGAGCACACTGAGTGATTGGGCCTGCATTGTGACAGCCTTTCCTGGAGGTGCTGCTGGTTCGGACCTGTAGCACTTAATCGGAGAACTGATGCCGTTCAGACTACTTGCCGTGTGACCATCAGCCTATCATTCACTCTGATTTTCCTCATCAGAAAAATGGACATGCTAATTCCTGTTGCCCTTTCCAGGGTGGTTGTGAGGCAGTGGGGTCCCATGAAAGGGGAGAGCTCTTCAGAGACCACATGGCAGCAGTTCCTGGAGGGTTTTGGCAGTTATGCTGTGTTTTAGGATTGGAACATTGGGTGTCTTCCCTCTAAGACACACGATAGGTTGGGCTGACCAGTCTCTCTCAGTGGTTGATTAGCAAAGGAAAGGTTATTCCTGGAAGATGACACAATCTGTGTGTTTTAATAAGGAAATAAAATAGAAGAGGGGCGCCTGGGTGGCGCAGTCGGTTGAGCGACCGACTTCAGCCAGGTCACGATCTCGCGGTCCGTGAGTTCGAGCCCCGCGTCAGGCTCTGGGCTGATGGCTCGGAGCCTGGAGCCTGTTTCCGATTCTGTGTCTCCCTCTCTCTCTGCCCCTCCCCCGTTCATGCTCTGTGTCTCTCTGTCCCAAAAATAAAAATAAAAACGTTGAAAAAAAAAAAATTTAAAAAAAAAAAAAATAGAAGAGAGGATCCCAGAGCAACAGAAGCCAAGAACTTTTCAAGCCATGTGTGAGGGCTGCCCCGTCGGGACCCGAAGGAGTGAGGACCAGGGAGAGTCCAGACTAAGTGAGGGTTATCACTGGGCAAATTATGTGGAGCCTGGAAACTGAAGATGTTTATCAAGGCACATTTTTCTAAAAGGTGCTCAGGATGGCCAGAGATTGTAGCTACATTCTTTCTGCCATGTTTTTACAACGTGCACTTCACTGAATTTTTTACATAGTTTTCTACGAGGTCAGTACTTAGAACACATTATAATGCTACGAATGTAAAGAATTCACATATTGAGAACGTTTTGCTTTTGTCCAAGCCTTCTTAACATACATATTTAATTACAAGGCATGAGGATTAATGGGGCTTTGAATATTTAAAGCTCTTTTCCCAAGATTAATTTGATTTAATTACTCCTGAGCTCAGCGTTTGCAGCTTGGTGCCTTGCCGTTTGGATGTGTCTGTGCGAGGAGAGGGGCTCAAGTGTACTTCCCTGCCTGCCAAGCCCCTCCCCTTTCATTGTGAGCTTATCACTTTGTCCTTTGAGTTTGGGGAAGAAAGAGAAAGGTAGCAGAAGTTGCCTCTGTGGAGTTCCCAGCTTGCTGTATTTTCGTAGTAGTTATGTTTAGTGTGCGTCTCTTAGCATCCAGGAAAATAAGGTCACAGAACGATTTCTACAGCCCTGCCCTTCCAGAGACTTCAAAATACTCTCACACCCTGGGTTCCTTCAACCCTGCTGGCCTGTGTGGAGAGGAGGGATCGCACAGGCCCCAAAAGAGCTCAGACCCCAGACAGGGGCCAGGGGGAGTCTCCTCTCCTAACTGATCACTGTTACCCATCTAGTTGTGAAGGCAGAAGAGGCCCGAGAGCCTGTGGGGCAGAGGGAAGGGGGTGACTTTGTTCCAGGTGAGTGTGTCCTTTCCACCTCAGGCCGCCACCGCCAGCAGAGCCACCCCTGTGTCCACACATCTGCGGTGGATGACGACTGTGGGGAGCCTCCCCGGTTTCTACAGCCCGAGTCCAGTGGCTGAAGGCTCACTCCCTTTCTGCTGTGGGCTGTCTCCCTGTGGGAGGCATTGTGTGGAGTGAGCAGCCGGTAGCAAAGGTGGTGAGGTTATGAGGGGCGCAGAGGGCTAACCAGCAGAAGCTGGCTTCCTCCGGTCGCAGCCCACCTTCAGCAGTGCCGGGCACTTGTGCTCAGCCTGCACGAGTGGACAGGGTGTTGAATGATGGCCCTTCCCCACACAGCCTGAACCTGGACTTGGGGTGCAGCCGCAGACCACCCCGGCCGAAGTTCATGTTTCCTTCTTGCTGGAGGAGAGGACCCTACGACGGCAAAGGTTTTGTGCCTTGAACAGATGCTGTTTGGGAGCCCATTGGAATAGCTGTTAAGATATCCGTAGAGGCGGCTCTGCTCCCCTCTGCCCAGGACACAGGCACCTGGGCCTTGAGTAGAACTGAGGACACTACACAACTCCTCGGGTCGATCTTCGCTACCGCTGACACAAGCCAGGCTTGCTTTCCAGAAACCCCAGGGAGCGTCATGCTCCAGGAGTGATGGCCGGTGCTTCCTAGAGCAGGTCAGGAAAAACAGAAATCTGGCACTAGCCTGAACATCAGGATGGTTTTGTTTGTTTTTGTGTTTTAATGCATAGGCTCGGCTTAGAAAGCCCATGTTCAGCTATCACAAGTCACTGCCAGATACTGGCTAGGCTGAATTGCTTTTCTACTCCCTTGTTCTTCACACATCACCGTCTGCTTTTTTATCTAGTCCTTAACTCAGCCATGGCCAACCTTCTCACCATATGTAACTTGTCATATCCTAATGTTACTCTTCCTTTAAGCAAAAGCTTCCCTGCCCTGTCCCCATCCGTTTGGAATGAAGCTGGAGAATCCTGTCTCTCATTTGTCTATGTGAGAATGGGCAGAGTAACTAGGATATAAACTCTGCTCAGCTCATTATAAGCTTTTTGCAGATTTTGTCCCAAAATATTGATGGGACTGCCAGCACCCCACATCCTCCCCAAATAATTATACGATTAATTTATTATCTGCTGCTGTGTTAGGCTCTTTAAAAATTATTCCCAGTCCTCAGAGTAACCCTGAGAGAGATGTCATTACCCCCATTTTACCAGATGGGGACACTGGGGCCAGTGGGGCAACCCAGTCACGGGGGGGGAGCCGGCAGCATGGGTGGCAAACGGATTCACCCAAGGCAGAACAAAGAAGATAAAAGTTTATTGAATACACCGCAAGGGAGCAGCTGGCGGGAGAGCAAAGGAGAGACTGCCAGGAGACAGTGGTGGGGGGATTTGGTTAAGAGGGGAGTGACGAGGGATGGGAACGGATAGAATTTTCCTTTTGGGGACCCGTGCCCAGTTACAAGTAGCCCTTTGGTCAGCTAGGGCCCTTTTCAAGGTCAGTTGCTTAATGAGCCTGTTTGCATTCAGCCCAGTGGTCACTGTGGGCCCTTTTACCTTACTCAGGTTCCCATTGCTCAAGCGGGTTGCCTAAAAGCAGCCTCTTCCTGGCTCAGAAGTTAAGTACATACCCATAGAGGGCACAGCTGTTTAGAAGGTTCTAGTGGCATAGTTAAGATTATGACGCCCCTGTGCCTGTGGCCGACGTGACTTCACACGGAGAGTAAGGAGATAACATTGTACCTACGTTGGCGTGGTGAGGAGTGTGGGAGGCACCACCCGTTCCTCTTGTCCCTGCATGAGGATAGCAGCTGTCATTTATTGGGCACACACAGTTTTCTCATTGATCTTTACAGGAATCCTGCCAGGTATTTGCTTTCCCCATTTTTATTGATGAGGAAGCAGAGAGAGCAAGACTTGCTTAGTGTCACACAGATCCCTTTGGTCCCTGTCCTCTCTTCCTAACATGATGCTGTGTTTTTAGCATTTGCTTTTTGCCATAAGATCATAATCATTCCGTGTGTACAGTGTCATGCCCAGGTTTTGTTGTTTTTTTGTTTTGGTTTGTTTTTTACTTAGCATGACCTGAACCCTTTCTGCATTCGCAAACAGTTTGCAAGCCTGTGTCATGGGTGGTTATCATTCCATCAGACAAATGTGCTTCAGTTTATTACATGTGCCCTGGGTCCGAGGTAAAAGGTGTTTTCCGCTTTTGCTGCTGCAAGTAACACAGTGCATGGCTTTGTACGTAAAGCCTTTTCTGTTTTAGAATTATTCCTTAGGATAGATCCCTAGAGGAAGACTCCTAGGTCCCAGGGAATCCATTTTCTCGAGACTTCCAAAATTCTTTCCAAAAGGGTTGCACATAGTTCCCTCCACTACGTGCGGCTCATTTTAAAAAATGTCATAGTCTATTCTTCAGCTCAGAGACTGGCTGCCCTTCCAAAGGGACACTGACAGCTGTGAAGGGCTACTCCGTGAAGTGGCCTTTGAGGTGTTTCCAGAGGATTTCAAGACAAAATAGGAATTTTTAGAGTCCACATTTGAGCAAAAGCAAGTGTGGGCCGACACCTAGCTACAGAGTCCACCGGCTGGGCCGTTTAGAAAAGGGAGAGCGTGCGCGCACTTGGTCCCGGCAGCACAGCACCTACTGCGGTCTCGGTTATCCTGAGAGGTCAGGGGCACTTGGTTGTTAAGTGCAGGTGTCTCTGGGGGGAAGAAACTGTGGGAAAAGAACAAAAACAGATGTGCCCGTGAAGCTGTGTCTTGAGGGTGTGTGAACCTGTTCCCTCAAGGTTGGTGGTGGCTCAGGGAGTTTGTTGCCTTCAGTCACACTTGTAGCATTCTTTAGAAGATCCTTAGGGGCACCCTTTGAGGGCACTATCTTAGTTCTGAACTTGCTTTTTTTAAGTTTGGTCTTTTCCCTTCCCGTTCTGGATCTGTTTCCCATTTAGACAATCAGCACTAGAGTGTGTCACTTGATTGGACACCCAGGCCAGTGAATAATGTACTGAAGAAGTTGGCCAGTGCTGTCTGTGGCATGTGGAAGTTGTGACCAGTGACGCTGGGGCCAGCTCACCAGGTACAGCTGTCCCAAGTTGAGTCACAGGATTCCTTGTTGACACCTCCCGAGTAATATGGACAGAGAAGGGTTCATGCTGTGACAGTTGGTAGGCTTAGGAAGGAAGAGGGTGCCTGTCCTTGGTGCTGATGCTCCTGCCTTCCTGCCTGACCTCTGAGGCTTTGAGAAAACCGTTGGAATAAACTAGAGAGAAACGTGCACTGAAACAGGGCTAGTGGTTTTTCTCCCAGAAGCTTAGAAGCTGCTAGAGACATGGCAGAAGGCCCTGGAGGGAAAGTAAGAACCAAAATCTAAGCTCCTTCTATGGTCCCAGCCAGAAATGGTAGTGGTCTCTGGACACAGACAGGAGTGGAAGAAAGTGGTGCCTGGGTGGCTCAGTCAGGTAAGCGTCCGACTCTTCGTTTCTGCTCCGGTCACGATCTCATGGTTCATGGAATTGAGCCCCATGTCAGGCTCTGTGCCGACAGCGTGGAGCCTGCTTGGGATATTCTCTCCCTCTCCCCCTCCCCCTCCCCCTCCCCCTCTCTCTCCCTCAAAATAATACACATTTTTGTTAGTAAAAGGAGTAGAGAGATCTGAGGTGGAGCTGGAAGTACTAGCCAGTGGGCAGTAGCATCCTTTAGTGATACAGGGCAGAGTAGACAGCTTTGTGGGGAGGCAGGGGCATCCCAGTTCGTGTTTCAGACATATCTAAATGCCTTTTAGATGTCCCAGTGGAAACGTTGTGCGGCCAGGTGGAGATGCAAGCCTGCCACTCGGGAGCTGTCAGAGCCTCAGAGCCTGGGCCCAGTGAGGCAGGAGGGGCCTGACTGGTTTTGCCTGGGGAGTTGGAGATCATGGGGAAGCGGCTCCAGGACCGGACCTGGAAAGCTGGGGCAGAGGAGTAGGAGAGGCTCCCAGAAAAGGACACAGCTTATTCAAAGTGTTTCTGAGAGCTGGTGGGGAGGTGACGTGGCTGGGAGGTGGCCGGTCCCTGTGGGAAGTCCATCCAGGGTGGGAAACGGGAGTGATGTGATCACATCGCGTGTTTCAGAAGGCCGTTCTGGCGGTAGCGTGGAGGACGGACTGGAGGTGAGGGCAGCTCAAGGCATGAAGACAGACTGCGCGCCCCACCCCGGGCAGCCGCACTGCTGTCCCCACCCAGGGTCCATCTGCGGCCAGCAGAAAAGCAGATACGGACGGGCCAGCCTGTGAAGTGGAAGGTGGCTGGCTCTGGATCCTGTGTGATGGTCTTCTAGCTGCTCCTGGGCCAATTCTAAAGGCACTCCTCTTGCTGTTTCCTTAAGACCAGAGGTTTAAAAAAAAATGTGTTTTTAACACTTACTCATTTTTGAGAGTGAGACAGAGCATGAGCAGGGGAGGGGCAGAGAGAGAGGGAGACACAGAATCTGAAGCAGGCTCCAGGCTCCGAGCTGTCAGCACAGGGCCTGACGTGGGGCGAATAACCTGAGCTGAAGTTGAACGCTTAACCGACTGAGCCACCCGAGACCCACAGTTTTAAATGTGCACACATGCACATATGCTCCTTCTCTGAGTCCTTTCCTTTCCTTTCGTTTCCTTTCGTTTCCTTTCGTTTCGTTTCGTTTCCCCTTGCATCCTGCAGCAGCACATTCCACTGGCAGATTCTACAGCAGGAATGTTCTTTCACTTGCTTGATTTCAGTGGTTTGATTTTATGATATGTTGCCACAGTACCTGGAGCTCAGGCCTTGTCAAATACCTGTTTGTGTGGTGCAGACGTCAACCCCCAGAAACGTGAGGCAATGAGGACTACGGTGGGGCATTCTGGTCAGCTTTCTTCCTACCAAAAGGCCCCGCCCATCTCCCCCTGGCTTCCTAACAGCCCATGGCAGTGAGTCCGTCTCTAGTGTGTCCACACAGTGTCCTCACCCGCGTGCCTCAGTCCTCACAGCGTATCCCTGGGAGGTTGGCCGGGCAGCGGTGTTCCCTGTACCGCGCTGCTCTGGGCCGAGGGATCTGCCCAAAGTTCCCAGACTTTGGCAGAGCAGGCGGTGCGGTGCGTCCAGTGCTGCCAGTGGGGCGGCCTGAGCAGCGCCTCCCGTGTTCGGACCCCAGCCCCTGCCCTCGGTAGCTGAGTGGTATTACACTGCCCGCTCGCCGCAGTCTCATCCGGAAGAACAGGGAGGAAAATAGCACCCCTGGGGGAAGGTCTGTTACGGGGATCGGGGACCGAATGACTTAACGTAAGAAGATGCTTAGTCCATGAGCGCTCAGTGAATGCTGCCTGTTGTCATTCATCCTGCTGCGTATCTCAGCTCGTACTCCTAGACTGGGCAACTTGACTCAGCCGTCTTTTCAGTATTCTGTACTCGTGCCTCGCATAAATTTCCTTGTTGCTCTGCTCACGGCCAGTTCCAATCCCTGGGTGGTCAGGGTTAGCGGAAAGCAACCGGTAAACTGTCCACTGCCTGTGTCTCCACACCCTCCGCTCTAGCACAGCATATTCGTTTTCCTTGGCTGTCTCTGCAGATCTACTTTTCAGCCCCCTTTGCTCTCATTTTCTGTCAGCTGTCTTGATTTCCCTCTGCCTTCTAAATTTTTTTTTTTTATGTTTTATTTTTTATGTTTGAGAGAGAGCCAGAGAGACACGGAGCGAGTAGGGGATGGGCAGAGACACAGAGACAGAATCCGAAGCAGGCTGCAGGCTCCAAGCTGTCAGCACAGAGCCCGACGCGGGGCTGGAACTCAGGAACCTTGAGATCACGACCTGAGCCGAAGTCGGACACCTAACCGACTGAGCCACCCAGTTGCCCCTTCCCTCTGCCTTTTAAGTTAGAGAAGCCAGCTCCCACTTGGTGAGCTGGTGTCCAGAAACAGGCTCTGTCACCTTCTGTGTAAAGGGCCTCTCCATCCTGTCTTCTTGCTGGAGACCCCCGTGGGGCCTGGTGTTCCTGCAGCTGCGCTGGAGGGGCCCAGGCCGTGAGCAGTTGTGGTGACGGCATCAGTGCAGAACAACAGCTGACATTTATGGTCACCGCTGTGTGCCATCACCCTGTACGTGCTGGAGATGGTTGTCTCATCCGATCCCGTAGCCCCGTTATATCCCCTGTTATAGAATGAGACTGCAGAAACCGAAGCTGGGAGAGCTGAGGCACCCACCTGCCTGCGCTCACCATTTAGTAAGTGACCAAGGCAGACTGCCCACATGTGCCTAGCGTTCCTGACCACAGGTTATGTGGGGAAGCCCTGTCGCACTCATCTGTCTGAACCCCACTTTTGTTTTCTGTGTGACAAGATTAACAGTGTGTGCTTGGCTAGGCTGTGATGCTACTCGGGGGATTTTCTTAGGCAGATCCTTGACTTTTAGTTCCCTTCCTGAGACTGGTCACAAGCTTTAATGTTCTGCAGATCCTGTTGATGAGATGTGAATAAAATATTAACATTGCAGGAGCTCAGATGACAGAAAGTTGCGTTGTACATTTCTCTGCATGTGGATATTTGAAATGAATTGAAAGCCTTGTAGACGGCAGCAGGTGGGTAGGTTCCTGAGGGAGATTTTCTTTACTCTAGTGAGGAGCTAACACTTGCAGCAGGCAGGCAGCAGAGGGCCCCCGAGCCTCACCAAAAAAATCTAGATTCCGGCCTTAGCTGGATGCCCGCCAGTTCCCAAGCCAGCGAGTGTCCTTTGGTGTAGTAGGGAAGCATTCAGACAAGCCTGCACTGGAGTACTCCTCTCTCAGCTGGGAGGAAACCCCAGCACCTCCAACATCAAGATAGGAGTCAAGTAGAAGGTAGAAATTACAGTTAATTATAGAAGAATAGTGCAGAGTCTGGTGACCTGATAGTCACGTGTGGTTTTGCTCTGAGGGTAGGGCACGGGATTGTGTGCCATCGTATGTAAAGGAGTTAACCCACCGGCTTCTGCAGGAACCAGGAAAGGAACAAGAAACTGCCCAAGTCCTTCATATTCTAATATCCCCTTGCCCTGATTTTTCCTGGGTTCTGATTCAGTAACCCTCATGGCCTCTGCAATGACCCTCCCCCTCGGTAGTATCTTTCCTGGAATGTTCTGAGCAGCTGTCCCAGGACTATGGACAGTAAATGCTAGTGAGGTAATGACAGACACACCCAGAATGAGATTAAGCTGTTTGGCTCTTAACCCTCAGTATTAGCAATTGAATGGCCAGATTCCAACCAGGTTCTTAATGATTTCTATCCAGTCTGAGGATCCTGACTGTAGGTGCTTAGAACAATGCCTGTATAAGGGCTTGTTATTATTATAATCTATGTACTGTATATGGGCTTTTTTTTTTTTTTTTTTTTTTTTTTTTTTAAAGAGAGAGCGAGCATCAGCAGGGGAGGGGCAGGACAGAGGATCCAAGTGGACTCTGCCCTGATAGCACAGAGCCTGATGTGGGGCTCGAACTCACAAACTGTGAGATCATGACCTGGGCCAAAATTGGATGCTCAACCGACTGAGCCACCCAGATGCCCCATATAGATGAGCCTTTAAATCAGGCCTAGAGCCTATTTTTCTTTCCTTTTTTCTTTTTTTTTTAAAGAATTTTTTTTCCCCTTACAGTAGAAAGCTGGGGGAAATGGCAAGAAAGCCAAAAGAATGTGCTTATGTCATTAGCTGTCACGCTCTGCAGTGGGCACAGCTTCTCACGCTCACCAGTAATGAGCGCCCCACACACGGCAAGCAGAGCACAGCGCGTTCAGAGGCGAGGGGACACCGTCAGCCGCCCGTGGACTGATGCAGTAGAATCGCATGCTCAGCAGTGTCTGAGTAACGTGCGCTTGCTCTGAAGTGAACACCCTGACAACTTAGAAATAATACAAAGTAAGATGCTTGTCAGCTTTCCACACCCAGTAAGCTCTGTCAGAGCGCCCTTAAAATGTCGGGTGGGAGGCTGTGCGTGTTCAGATCGTGTAGTGGCATTTTACTTCAATTGGGCCTCCGGTTAGGTTTCTTAACAAGGTCATTAAACACGGTTTCATTTGGTTTGTTTAAGAAGCATTCACCCCTGCCCATTGGAAATTGGGGCCTTGGATGAGACTGTACCTGCACTCGCTAGTCCCGTTGGGAGCAGCCCAGCTGGATGCACACCTGGTCCTGGGCCCAAGGTCAGCCTTGAAATTGCAGCGTGGGACAATGGCTAGAGGGGAAGCGCTTTGAGCCTGAGGCCTTGAGGCCCAAGGAAGGCCGGTGGTTTTTCTGCATGTCCCGGTTCTCATAGCGTCCTGTGTGTTTGTGAATCCTTCGTTTTGTGGAGGTTAGGCCTGGAGTGCTGTTCTTCCATAAAAATAAGGTCTCAAGGCTATCTCTCCAGTTGCTCCTGTCCCCCTCCTGTGCCCTCTCAGGGTGTCCGGGGCCTTGTTTGTGTCCCAGAAGCACCACTGAAGCTGTGGTCACCACACAGCCAGGCAGACGGGACCAGAGCAGCGGGGCTGGGGCGGACTGCACCGTTTTGTTCTGCGGGAAGCAGCTCACTGGCTCTGCTGCAAGTGCTGCTGGGAGGTTTCCCCAGCAGCGGTGCTGACGGAGCTCGTCTTGTTCTTTGCAACTGCTGTCAACACTTTTACTGCCAGCTTTGTTTTGTGTTAGTTTACATAAACTTCTCAGGTCTGGGGCTTGAGAAAACGGAGTTTCTTTGGAACAAGAACGCGATAGAGGTGGTGCCGTGAGCCTCAGTGCAGTTCTGCCTCTCCCCGTGCACTGAGACCTGGCCCAGGGAAGTCACTCCCCAGCAGGAGCCTCACCTGCAGGTCCGAGACTGACCTGCTGCCTGAGGTGATGGATGTGAGCTCCTGGTCAGTAACTAGCGTGTAACAGGCACTGAATACACCGCGCCTCATCTAAGTGTTCCAGACCCATTACTTCTTTCCATGCTGTTACTTTAAAATAAAAAACTAACCTTTCAATTAAATTGTGGGAGTTCTGCTGTGTTACACACGAAGCACTGACCATTTCACATCTACGTTATTTCAAAAGCTTCCCTCCTTGTGCCCCTACAACTGACTGAGCATTGGCACCTCTTTGAATAGGATTCCCTGACCAGCAGATTTTTTTAATAAGCTGTGGTTTCTTAGGGTTTTTTCTTTTTTTCTTTTTTTCTTTTTTTTTTTTTTTTTTTTTTTTTTTTTTTTTTTCTCTTTAGCCATTTGGAAGAGGTTCTTCAGAATCTTCTGTCTTCCCATTCCCCTGGTCCGGAGTCTCACTCTGGACTGTACCCCTGGCCTCCTGCTCTCCATCCCAACTCTCTTCCTTCCTGGCTGCCCTGTAATTCTCAGTCAGCCTTGCTCGCTATTCTTCCACATCACCTAGGGAGAACCTGCAGTGGCTTCTAGAACTCCAGGCTCCTAACACTCTTTCTCATCTGGCCTCTTCCTCCCGTTTCTCGCAAACGAGACCAGTCCCTTGCCTGCCTGCATGCGTTTGTGTAGATGCCTTTTCCTGGACATGTTCCCTCATTCTCTTCGCCACTGGTCCTGTTGCTTCCACGAAGTCTTCCCCAGCTCACATAGCTCCACTGAGCGTGTCCATCTCAGTTACCATAGTCAGGCAGGCAGGCAGGCTCTGTCTGACACTTTGGGGCTCCATAGAAGAATCCTAGTAACCACTGAGCAGTTAACCCACTTCCGTCACTCTGGGGTGGTGCTGTGCCTGACACAGGACCTCCCTGCCTGCAGATGGGGTTTAGTATTAAAGAGAGTACTTCTGTTGCAGCATCAGGTTCAAGAAACTGATCTCAGGGGTCTAGATAGAGTGGAGGGGATGACCGCGCTATGCACATCTGCCTGTCCCACCCTGAGTGGGCAGAGAAGCAGAAAGAGACCAGTCGTGTCTCTTGCTTTTTAAGATGCAACAGACCCACAGTGTATCTGACTGGCTCAGTGGGTTAAGCATCCCAACTCTTGATTTCGGCTCAGGTCATGATCTCATGGTTCATGAGTTTGAGCCCCACACCGGGCTCCATGCTGACAGTGCGGAGCTTGCTTGGGTTTCTCTCTCTATCCCTCACTTGTTTATGCTTGCCCTCTCTCTCTCGAAATCTATAAATAAACTTCATATGTATATTAAAAAAGATGCAACAACCCCATAAGTTACAGCCCTTTAGCCTAAGGCCCAGGAAATCTCAGCACTTCTGTAGATTTTCTGACCAAGAGATCCCCAAAGGTCGAACGATGGAATCCACAGAGAATCTCCAGCACCTCTGGCCAGGGGAACACCTTAGCGATGTCCAGCAAAGACTGTGCTCCACGTGTTTCATGGGGCCTTGGTTTCTCGCCACCTATTCCAGACCCCCGCCCTCCCTTCACCCCCACTCTCCCACCTCTGTCTGTCACCAGGCTCTCTCACATCTGTCCTCCCCGCTGTTGCGCTCCTGGATCACCATGGCAGCATCCTAATAGGGCTTCCTCTTCCGCTCGGCTCCTTCCAGTTCCATGCTCCAGACCCACACTGTGGTGATCTTCCTGAAGAACAGACTGCATTGACCATGTTGTCCTTCTATTAAAACCCTCCAGTATCTCCCCATAGCTCCGGGAGGCACCTCTGGGGGCCTTACACTGGCTCTGGTCAGCCTCTCTGCATATGTTTCTTCCCCCAGCATCTTGTTCCAGCCTCATGTCTTGAGTTTCTGCACCAGCCCGGCTGTCTCACATCCCCACACTTGATACTTGTTACCCTCACCCTCTCCCGGATGCCTCTTCTCAACCTTGGAACCTCAGGCAGACCTTCTCCTTTGTGCAGTCTTCCCATGCCCCACCCCACCTCTCTCCTGAGCACCTGCAGCACTCGTGTGACCCTCTTTCTTCCTTAATCCCCACTCCACCAGCCAGTCCCTGAGCTGAAACACTGTAGGATCCATTTCTTTTAACTGGCACCTGCTCAGAACCCGGCGTAAGCATTCAAATGAACGAGTGGGTTAATCATGAGGAGTAGGCACCACCGCTTCCCTGGTGATACCTGTTTTATGAGAAGAGGGACCTTTTCCACACAGTAGCCAGGAACTCGTGTACTTGTCTTTGGGGCAAGGAGTGATGGGGAGAAAGGTGGAGAGGAGAACATTCTCTTGATAGTTCAGGAGAACTACAGTACCTTTCCCCAAGTGGGCAGGAGAGTGGTGAGGGCAACAGGGGACCGGCTGGCGAGTATAGCAGTTCAGTGGATGGATGTACCAAATGTACAAACTGAACTTAGAGCCAACGTTATGAAAGTTGCCTTGGTGCCAGTAATTGTCCTCCAGGTGTATCCAGGCCAGCCTGGCCTGTAAAATGCAAACCTGAGTTGTAAAGTGGACACACACACACACACACACACCCCAGATCCAGCTCATAGCCATGGTTGTTTAGTCCTCACTGACATTATAAACTAGTTTTTAGCTAGCTACCAATATATAAAATTAGATTTTATATAAAATTCCAGATTTTTGGTTTCTCTTGAATTTAAAACCTTGGGCAAACGGTCTAACTTCTGCTTGGCAAGTGTTCTTGAATCTTATAATCTGAAAGTTAAGGACAGAGTTTTATTTATGATTTTTTCCCCCACTTCCTAACACAGTGTTTGGCTCACCTGGTAAATATTTGTTAAAATAGATATAATTCGGGGTGCCTGGGTGGCTCAGTCGGTTGAGCTTCCGACTTCGGCTCAGGTCACGATCTCATGGTTCATGGGTTTGAGCCCCACATCAGGCTCTGTGCTGACAGCTCAGAGCCTGGAGACTGTTTCAGATTCTATGTCTCTGTCTCTCTGTCTCTGCTCTTCCCCTGCTTCTCTCTCTCTCTCTCTCTCTCTCTCTCAGAAAATGAATGAACATTAAAAAAAAAAATTAAAAATAAATAAATAAAATAGATATAATTAATCACACCTAAAAACCTTAACTACTTGTGGGTACCAGCGAGAGAATACAGGGAGATGGATGCAGATTTAATTCAACATGTATTTTGGGGGGCAGCTGGGTGGCTCAGTCAGTTAAGCATCCGACTCCTGATTTCGGCTCAGGTCATGATCTCACAGTTTGAGTTTGAGCCCCACATCGGGCTCTGTGCTGACAGCACAGAGCCTGCTTGGGATTCCCTCTCCCTCTCTCTCTGCCCCTCCCGTGCTCGCTCTTTATCTCTCTCAAAATAAATAAAAATAAACTTAAAAAAAACACACATATTTTGTGAATTTTGGAAATCTCTCTTTATTCCCAGGAAATATATTCATGCCTACGAATATATTTGCCTATTGAAGTTGGTCAGTAGCATAAAGTATCTGTTCACATTTGCAAGCACTCATTCCATTGCTTGTTGGGGGTGGGGAGTGATTATTCCATGGCTGGTTGCTTTTCTCCTTTTAAGTTTAGCAAACATAACTCTCCAACTTGATCGTTTCTTAGGGTGAGACTATTTGATATCATTAGTGAAGACAAAAGTAACTGATACAGGGGCACCTGACTGGCTCAGTTGATGGAACATCCAACTCTTGATCTTGGGATCATGAGTTTGAGCCCCATGTTGGGTGTAGAGATTACTTTTTAAAAATTTAAGTAAGTAATTGATAGAACTAAAAGATTATTGTTCCCTCAAAGTAAACATGTATTTAGAGGCAGCGACTTCCAGGAAGCCATGTATTCATCTGGATTGGAAGTAAATCGGTGACACCCCTGGTGTTCTGGGACTTAGTCATAGTGTCTACAGCCTGTCTCCCATCTGTGTCCCCAAGAATCCGGACTTAGAGTCTCCAGCATGTATGAAGATCAGAAGGCAGCAGTATGTGCACGAGGAGATCACGACCACTCTGGATGCACCACCATCTAGTGTCTGATGAACATTGAAGGCTACTTTACTAGTTTGCTGGGGCCGGCATAGCCAAATGCCACAGACTGGGTGGCTTAAACAAGAGAAACTTATTTTGTAGCATTTCACAGTTAATTTTTCTTTTTCTGGAGTCTGTAAGTCCAAGATCAAGGTATTAGCAAGTTTGGTTTCTTCTGAGACCTCTCTCCTTGACTTGAGATGGCCACCTTCTCCCTGGGTCCTTCCATGGCCTTTGCATTGTGAACATACATCTCTGGTATCTGTGTGTCCAAATCTCCTCTTCCTAGAAGGACACCGGTCAGAATGGATATTAGGGTCCACCCTAAGTATCTTTTTTTAACCTCATCACCTCTTTAAAAGCCCTATCTCCATTTTGATTAAAAGTCCTACCGCCTTCTGAGGTACTGGGGGCTAGGACTTAAGCATCTGAACTGGGGGGGGGGGGGTACAGTTCAGTCCATAACAGCCATAAATAAATGACATGGGTTTGTTTGTTTGTTTGTTTGTTTGTTTTACTGGTTCTGATATTCAGTTCGGAAAGCAGTGTAAAGCAGGACTGGTTATGATTGGGCTTATGATTGAACCCAAAGACCAATCAATCAGAGTATTAGCGTATGTTCTCTGTGTGTTTCCAAATTGTCCTGCCTTCATCTGGGCAGGTAGAGCGGTTCATTCTAAGCCTGAATAGAGCAGAGCTTGGGGAACCTGGCAAAAGGCAAATGGCATCTAGTGAAGTTTTATCCTATTGTCCATCTGTTATTTTGAACAGTTGTTGTCAGGAAGGCGCTAAGAATGAAAACAGATACTAGCAGTGCCACAGCAGACTACCCTTTGGCAGCTCTCCGCAGGGCCAGGTAGTGATTTATTGACAGAAATCACTGCAAGCCTTCTAGGGGAGGGCACGTGGCTAGGGGTGCGACTGGTGCAGCTCCCACCAGGGAGACCTTCAGCTCTACCTTCCTGGACTGGACTCTTGCCCTCTAGGATGCCTTAGATGAGCCGCCCATGTGGTCACCACTGCACTTTCCCCACTAGCTAGACCACGTAACAGGCACTGAGATCCGGGGTTACAGATGAAGGCTGAAGACAGCTTGGAAAACATGGGAGGGGGAGTCATTTGCAGCAGTGTTAGGAGACGCACTCAGCAACACCTGAGCTGTACTTCCACCTCCGGAAGTCACCTTTGGGTTTTAAATGTGAAGAAGCTAATGAAGAAGTAACAGTGGGGACTAAGCATTCTCTGGGCACAGAGTGGTGGGGACACACTACTGATTCATTTCTCCCTGATCAAGCTCTCATGACAGTGTTTGAGGTAGTAGCATCCTAAGGTTTGTTTTATAGCCACTGTCGCTGACAGCACCAGAAATTTACATCCAAGAATAAGCAAACCAGGGTGGCTCAGTTGGTCAAGTGTCCAACTCTTGGTTTCGGCTCAGGTCACGATCTCAGGGTTCCATGAGTGCGAGCCCCACGTCAGGCTCTGTGTTGGCAGCACAGAGCCTGCTTCGGATTCTCTCTCTCTTTGCCCCTCCCCACTTGTACTGTCTCTCTCAAAATAAATAAACTTTGAAAAAAAAAAAAGCAGCAGCAAGTAAGACAATAAAGGATGGTTTGTCTTCATCAGACAGTCAGCTCAGCACTCTCCCTCGGGCCTGAATATCTCCCCTCGGCAGCTACCCCGGCATGACACGGCATCAGGCAAGCCTGCCCCCCCGACCCCCTGCGTAACCGGGTCCTTCTTGCGTCAGCAAGGCATCCCTGTGCCCCGGCGGGTGTGTGCTCAGTCCTAACAGTTTATGTACAGCCCTGAAGCTGTGTTGGCATCGTTTACAGGAGTGCTTTCCGGAATGTGTTGTCCACCCTCTCATTTTCTTTTTTTTTTTTTTTTTTTTTTTTTAATGTTTATTTATTTTTGAGACAGAGAGAGACAGAGCATGAACGGGGGAGGGTCAGAGAGAGAGGGAGACACAGAATCGGAAGCAGGCTCCGGGCTCTGAGCTGTCAGCACAGAGCCTGACGCGGGGCTCAAACTCACAGACCGTGAGATCATGACCTGAGCTGAAGTCAGACGCTCAACCGACTGAGCCACCCAGGCGCCCCCACCCTCTCATTATCAACACCACTTGCCAACTTCGATACTACGTTTAGGCCTTGGTTTACAAACGTGAGCAGTCATAGATTTCACTGCCAGCCCTTCCTGTCCCCTCACTCTCTAATACCTTTTTGGTGTCTTACTGTTGAATCTGTTGATCACCTGCCACTTGAAGCAAGATGGAGTGAAGATTTCAGGACGTTGAAGAAAAGAATGGACAGTGAATGTTGTCAACTTCCCTGTAATTGCCAGTAGCAAATTCTTCTTGTAAAGAACCCAGTTGTCTGATTTTTTTTTTCCTAAATAGAGGTATCAAAAGGACCAGCAAAACCGAGACCTGTGTAAAAAAAGGTCGGCGCTTCCTAAAGTGGACTACACGTCAGAATCGCCCCCATTATGTCCGCAGGCACTTCTCGTTGGTAGGTCTCGAGTGGAGCCTGCTGTTGTCGTTCCTCACAAGCTCCCAGGTGGAGTCCTGCTCATCCTTTGAGGAGCAAGAGACTGGGTGACTGTCCTCTAAGGGGACCATCTATAGCCACCTGCCTGCATTAAGCGTCCTCCAGTGTTCTTTATGGTATCGTGTCCCCCAGAACTAAAAATCACTGATGAAACAAACAGCCCATATTTGAAGGAGAGGATTCATTTTCACGTGGAGAAAGAGCCACGTGGGCACGTGAGTAGGAGCGTAAGAACAGTAGTGTCTGGAGACCTCAGATGGGTGATGTGCTAACCAAACAGTGTTGTGCTATTTTGCATGACAAAAATGTGTGAAAGACACTCATACCATAACTGGAGTTGCCAAAGCTTCGGAACTGGGAGAATAAAAGGAACAAGGGATTGGGAGAAAAGCGGCCTGCCCTTGCCGTTTATCGTGAAGTGTTTCTCCGTTGAGACCGTGTCCCTGCTGCTGTGCCTGTGTGTGCACTTTCTGCAGGGGGCGAGGGGGGCGGTGGTTTCGTTTTGTTTTTTTAATGAGCGTGAAAAACTCCCAGCGTGGGCAGCGGCTTTCTCCACGCAAGCCTGCCACGTGAACGGCACTCGCGAAGTGTGGTTTCACCTCTGCTTCCAGCTAAGGTCGAGGACGGGACCGTCCTTCCAACACCAGAGGAAAGGGACTGTCGTCTGTAACACATCGGCCAGCCATGTCACTCTTGGTTTTCTTACCCTGCTCGACAAGAATTAAGCGGCCCATCATTATACTTCCTCCGTTGAATCCAAAACAGAATTAGCGAATTTTGAGGTGGCCAGAAAGGGTCAAAAGTGATTACACTGTGCAGTTTACTTTACCTTTGTTTGTTCTTTCTGGGACAACAGTGAGAATTCAGTCTCCTCGTGATATAAATAATTAGGGAGAACTGTGAGTTCTTTGGAGGAAAATCATCCTAAAAACCTTCACAGGTGCGTCGTCCCCTTGATCCCCATCCCTTTTCCAGGAGCTGACTGCGTGGCTGAGCTCAGATGAATGATTTATAAATTGCCTTCCACTCCCTGGGCAGTGAGGAAACCCTGAACTCAAAAGCAAAGAGCTCTTTGGTCAAATGTAGTCCGAGCAGAGTATTGCCAGGGTTCACAGTGGAAGGATCAGGCCCTTTTATGCGAGGCTGTTACCATATTTGAAGCATGAAGAGGGCGTGTGGTTTGATGACATCAGGCACTGCTGATGGCACCCATGCTTTGCTTCGTCCCCGGTGGGGACTTAGTAAATACCGTACGTGGATGGTGTCGTCATAGAATCTGCCCTGAAAATCATGGGAGTCAAGAAAAAAAAAAGACACATACCTAGATTGCCCTACCTGCTCGCGTAGACAAAAGCCCTGGGGAACATCAGGCTTGTTGGTGATGTTCTAAATGTTAGAGGATTGGAAACAGAAGTGGCAGAGTAGTCAGAGGTACCTCGGGAAAGGGGAACTCTCTAGTAAAGTCAGCATTCGGGACAGCCTCTGAGAGCCAGGCATCATCATACCGGAGGCCACATATTTTCTCATTTTATCTTAACATTCGTCCAGGGAGATCGGAAGAGTAAGTCTTGGTGCGAGACCAGGGAGCCTGCCCATAGCATAAATAGCAACAAACTGTCTAGTGTCTAAAGCTTGGGCTCCTTCTGCTATATTGTGTTGTCTTTATTCCTTTCAGGAGTTGGGACAAGCAGGTGAGGAAGGCAGATGAGCTTTAAAAATAAAAATGGAAGGAAGTCCAATGGGACTTTCCAATTAGCAGCTCAGAAGTGTACCTCAGACCACTCTCCAAAAGTCATTTACTTAACTTGCTATATGTCAGTTTTTCCTCCATTCTCTCTGCCCAGAGTGGTGAGCCACAAAATCCTTTCAACAGAGCATGCCTCTGTGTCTTTCTGTGGGCACAGGAACCAGAGGCAACTAGAGAGATTGCACTGTCCAACAAAGAGTGAGTGGGGGGGGGCCATATTCAAGGGAAAGGCCCGTGTGTAGCCTGTACCTCATGAAGTCCAGTTCTGAAAGGGGAAATGGACATTATTACAGAAAGAGCAGGATTGAGAGGTCAGCAGGAAGAGAGAGAAATGCAGACATGCAGGGCACGTTCTGGAAGTGCCAGGGAGAAATCGGCCACGGCAGAGACAGGATGCAGCGCTCTGTCCCTCCCTGTCCCACTGTGCTGTTCTCTTTCGTTGTTTCCCACTGTTGACCCCCACTGCTCCTTTAAGAACCTATTCTGTTTCCAAGTTTTCCAGAAGTCATTGTCTAATGTCAGTATCGAAAATGGTCGTTATGTCGGGGCACCTGGGTGGCTCAGTCAGGCGTCCGACTCTTGGTTTTGGCTCAGGTCATGATCTCATGGCTCATGGCTTCAGGGCCCACATCAGCACAGCACCTGCTTGGGATTCTCTGTCTCCTTTGCTCTCTGCCCCTCCCCCGCTCACATCCTCTCTCATTCTCCGCCTGCCCCCCCACCCCCCGCCAAAAGTAAACTTTTTTTCTAAATGGTCCTAATGTAACCCACTTTGAACACCTCTGTGGAGGCTGTATTCTTCCTCTACATCCACTCCCAGGCGTGAATACTTGCCACAAGCCCAACTATACTGGAAAGATCATTGATACATTCCACCCTGAATGTCCACCGAGGAGTTCCTTTTTTTCCAAGTTAGAGCTAAAGTTTGTGGTTCTGGGAAGCTACTAACTTGTGGTCTTAATGTTACGTGAGTGTGGCAATTCTCAGCCGTCAATAATTAACAGAATTTGAGCCAGGAGTTATCTGAGCATTCTGGACTGATTGGGGCTCAGAGTTAAGCAGTTACTTGTATCTCTCTCGGTTCCAGGAAGCTCAGCACTTGCAACGGCTTCGGGTTCTATCACTGTAGGACTACAAAATGATGCAGATTCTGTCTCGAATTTCACAAGGCATCACCAGAGAGCAATGTAGGTAGAACGTGCCTCAGTCCTCGGGCCAAGAGAGACGGAGGTGGTGCTACTGACGAGCCAGAACAGAGATTGCCAGTCCCTGGTGCACGTGCACCTCCCACACACCCTCTTCCATTTGTCGTCTTTCCCGTGTAGAACCCCAATCCAGTACCTTCAAGAACCCCTCCACTGAGAAGCTCCCTGGTCCTCCCTTTGTCCACCTTGCACACCGCTCCTGGAGCACCGAGGGGCTCTGACCTGTGACCCTGTGCATCTGTCCCCATTCACTTCGGGTGATCTCATCGAAAGCATGTCTTTAAGTGCTTTGTACATGCTGAAGCTGCCCACATCTGGGCTCAACCCCCTTCCTCCCAAGCAGTTCTCAAAAAGCCGCCACACGTGAGGTGCATGGGTGGCTCAGTTGGTTAAGTGTCCAGCTCTTGATCTCAGCTCAGGTCTTGATCTCAGCTCAGGTCTTGATTTCAGGGTCGTGAGTTCAAGCCCCGTGTTGGGCTCTGTGCTGGATGTGGACCCTACTTAGGAAATAAACAACAAATTTAAAAATTAAATAAATAAAAATCCCCCACATGATATCTAAATCTGTCGTGCTTTCTTCAGGAGTAACTCCATTCTCCTTGAGCCCTGGGGAAAAAACAAGCATGTTTTCATTTTAAAAAGGTGAGCTCTTGGGATTGTTTAAGTTAGAGTTATGTTACACCGCAATTCATAACAATCTAGGGTCACTTTGTGGGCTGTTACAGTTTTCTTGTAGGTGGGTAAGGTATCCCCACTTCACTCTTCCATTTTATCAAATGAGGGAAAACAGGGAAATGCAGGCTCCATTTGATGAATCCCATTGGTAAATGCACATTTGCTATCACAGTGCCAGATACTGCAGCTCTGTGCTGTGTTTACTGATTTTCTTGACAGAGGGCTTCGTTAAAGTTCATGGACCCTAAAAAATTAGGGTGAACATAATGACACCTGGGCATCAGATCTGAAAAGACCTGGAACATACCTGGGCCTCCCTCTGCGCTAATCCGTGGGTTGGATTTTGTGAGAAAGCCTGTTAATGAGAACTGATGGACTACATCCCCGCCAGGGAGAAGCTTGTCATCTGGCAAAATGAGAAGGCCTAGGCACTTTCTCCACCCTCATCACTAAAGACTGGCCTTGGTCTGAATGGTGGTCTGCCTAGGCTGGAGGTTCCACCCTCAGAGAAACTGAGCAGGAGGTGAGGGTATTGACCTAGTACCCCCACGACTCCCCCCGACAGACGTGTCTGCCAAGACAGAGAGTACCATTCCCCCACAGTGTTGGCCCAGTAGGTGAAGATAATGAGGTTGGGAAAGGTCCATCAAGGTCAAGCCAGAGCAGATTTTACAGTCATCATTTTTGTGAAGAATTTTCCACAGCTGCCTTTTTTTCATCTTCCACACTGAACTGGTAGCGGGAGCTAATCTGAAAAGCCTTTGAAGCATCCAAAATGGTTAACGTTACAGTCTTTGATGTTCCATCCTCCAAGGTGAACCCTAGAGATTTGCCTTTAGATCAGTCCATTCTTACTTGAAACCCAGTTCTAAAATGCTTAGCTGTCTGGTTTTCACCTCTTGAACAGATAGATGGGGACAAAGAGGAAGTGTGTCATGTAAGCACAGAAACAGCAACAAAAAAGAGGCCACCTGAAAGCAGGGAAGAAACCAGCCAAAACAAACAGGAGGACTCCAAGGGCCCAGCAGCCTGGGGACATTCAGGACAGGGACAGACTGTCCACACATCTTGGTAGACTCCAGTGGCTTTCCTGGTTACAGCTTAGAGTCATGGATGTGTATCTCAGGACTGTAACTGTGAGTAATAAGGAAAAAATTGAATTCTGTTCCCTCCACTGTAAGAATTTCATCTCAAATGGTAAAAAAAAAAAAAAAAAAAAAAAAAAAAAAAAGGCCAAGTCCTAGTATCTGGAACGCTGTCCAAGAAATACAGAACCATGTGTCCTCCAAGATCAGAGATCCCATGAGGTCCTCTCATTTGTTGGGACCCATCTTTCTGAGTATATGCTAATTCTTACAGTTCTCATTTTTAGCAATCCACAGTTTTTTACATTCTAAAGCAGAGTCATTTTTAGACTAGGTCACTGCAGTAAACCCACAAACTTAACCAAACTAGAAGCATTAGTGAAAGACACCCCAGAGTACACCTGCCCTCATGTGCTTATGCCCTGTTGGTAGTGCTTTGCCTTTTGATTAATCCAGTTATACTATACCTGGGTTTCTGGGGGGGTTTTTTAAGTGTATTTATTTATTTTTGAGAGAGAGAGAGAGCACGTGAACACATGGGGAATAGGGAGGGACAGAGAGAGAATCCTAAGCAGGCTCTGTGCCTTTACAGTGTGGAGCCTGATGTAGGGCTCAAACTCACAAAGCATGAGATCATGACCTGGGCCGAAGTCAAGAGTCAGACGCTTAACCCTGAGCCACCCAACCACCCCTCTGCACCTGTTTCTAAACCTAAAGAGGGTGAGGGCAGTGATAGCAGTCTGAGCCCAGGGCACATGGGGCAATGTGTTTGATCTTGGGGTGAGGCCTGGAACCCCCAAGTCCACGAACCTGAGAGTCAGCCACACTGCCTTAGTGTACACTATCAGAATCAGCTGTGCAAGACCCTCTCTCTATTTTTTCTTCTTCGTCTCCTGTCCCCATTCCAGCCCCCATCCCTTAAACATCCACTTTAAGAACTGTGTGTATGTCCTTGGATATGTGTATATCTTGAGAAAATAGAAGAGTGTGGGCATGTATGGTTTTCATTTACACAAACACTGTATGCTGTAGATCTCGTTTCTTGTTCCATTATATTTTGAAATCAATTTTACTATATTTTAAGCCTGGTTGAGTAAATCTCCCAGCCTGTTGCCAGACCAGGCATGCCGAGGATGGCCTTCATCCATCTCTGCTTCTCAGGCCTGAGGGGCAGGGCTTGGTTTCTCTACTTGTGTCCTCCTAACTGTGTCCTCCTCTACTGAGGACACAGCATGTCCTCAGACCTAGGCTAAAATAAAAGCACGGTCTGTACAAAAGACCTTTTTTTTTTTTTTTCTTTCTGATTTTGGCAGGGAAGAAAAAAAGTGGCAAAAGTATATGTTCAGGGAACCCATAAAGGGAATCTGAGCAGGTTCTTGGATAAGGGACATTAATCAGCATTTATTTGCTTTTCCCTTGTGGGGAAACCAAGTCACCAAGGGAGCAGTGGTCCCAGTGTCCCCAAGGAAAGCCACCAGGGCAGGGCCTCGCGGGGAGGCAGCGCTGCAGTCGGGTCAAGACTTCTCAAAACACGGTCCGTAAGCGAGCTCTGACAGTGACCCAAGAAGTTGGTCTGCGTGCAGCTTCCTGGACCCCCTGGGACCCCAGTGTCAGAACCTGCATCTTCTCTTAGCAGCCCTGGTCGCTCTCGTGCGCACACAAGACGAGCTCCAGGGCCGAGGGTTGGCTTGGCACTGCTGGTCCAGAGCAGATCGCCACGGCGAGGTCGAGAGAAAACCAGGATGCTAGTTCAGCCACAGATGGGACTGTCACGTAGATACCTAAGTTGGCCTTCCTGTCCCCACATGAACATCGTGAGAGGGAGCCCGAGGCAGGGGAGGGGTCCAGCTATCCCATGGCCCGTTGTCACTGCTGCAGGATGGTAGCTGTGACAGGGCCAGAGATACTTGAGCTGGCCAGCTCAGTCCCCTCTCCCTCAGAGTGTGGGTCGGGCGGGCACATTCCTGATTTCCCCTTTTTCTAACCTCTGGTAACGCAGGCACATCTTCCCGCTCCTCAGATCAGTTGGAGCTGCTCATGAGACTGGAATGCTCTTTTTGGTCGCCCGTCCTGTGTGATCCGCCGTGTTGCTCCTTGAGCTCTTCTGCCGCTTGTCTGTCTTCCCCAGAGAATATGTGGCATTTCTCATGTTAATGCTGAGGGCACAGCTGACGTCTCTGAGTGCTGGGCTCTGAGGTCCTTTATTTTTATTGCCTGCCTCCCCCAGCACCCCTGCCCAGTTAGCTAACGACATGAAAACATAGATGCGGTCCAAATGGGTCTTTGGCTTTTCCTGAAATCGGGCGCCTCTCTTCCGGGGCTTGGTGACTGTGGAGTCCAAGCGGGGAAGAGCCGGCTTTGCTGGCAGCTCCAGCCGGGCCGTGATCCCCAGAAGCACCAGAAAGCCCAGAAGTAACACCTGCACTGAGCAAAGAGGAGATGTATTGGGCTTGTTTCCCCCCGTGTCCTAGCAGTGTTTATCTTTGACAGTTTGAAATAAGCTGCTATTAGATCCATCACTTCCTAATACATTACTTTGCTCGGAGCCCTGATGAAGGCTGCTGTTCTGCGATGTTCCTCTCTATAAAAGCGTTATCTGCGAGGTAGAGCGGAGATGGGGCCATTTTTAAGTTCCTGACAGTGTTTCCTAGGAATTTCTATTATGAGAAAGAGCCTCTCTCAACCCTTAAACTGTTTTTAGAGAAGTTGTAATAATCATAAGTTAATGGCTTTCCATCTGTTTTGACTGTGATCTATAGTAAGAATATATTTGACCGTAAAGCCAATATGTATGTAAATAACTTACATGTATGTAACCAGAACAGTGATTTTACAAAACCTGTACCTGACATTTGGTATGAACTCTAGTATCTTCTTTTCTGTTCTAGTTTGAAAAATAAACAAGGGGTGCCTGGGTGGCTCAGTTGGTGAAGCGTCCAACTCTTGATTTCAGCTCAGGTCATGATCTTACCATTCATGAGATCAAGCCGCCAGTCGGGCTCTGTGCCGACCGCGTGGAGCCTGCTTGGGATTCTCTCTCTCCCTCTCTCTGCCCCCTCCCCCGCTCATTCCCTCCCTCCTTCTCTCTTTCTCTCTCTCTCCTCCCCCCCCCCACTCCCTCTCAAAATAAATAAACTTTTTTTTTTTTTTTTTTTTTTTTTTTTTAAGAAAAAGGGGCACCTGGGTGGCTCAGATCTCACACTTGGTGAGTTCAAGCCTCACATTGGGCTCTGTGCTAACACTGTCTCTCTCTCTCTCTCAAAAATAAATAAAGATTCAAAACATTTCTAAAAAAGAAAAAAAGGGCACCTGGGTGCTTCAGGAGGTTAAGCATCCAATTTCGGCTCAGGTCATGATTTCATGGTCTGTGAGTTCCAGCCCTGAATCAGGCTCTCTGCTGTCAGCACAGAACCCGCTTCAGATCCTCTGTCCATCCTCCCCCCCGTCTCTCCCCTACTCACACACGTGCTCTCTCTCAAAAATAAAATAAACTTTAAAAAAGTGAACAAATAAGGGGCGCCTGGGTGGCTCAGTCGGTTGAGCGTCTGACTTCAGCCCAGGTCATGATCTCGCGGTCCGTGAGTTCGAGCCCCGCATCAGGCTCTGTGCTGACAGCTCAGAGCCTGGTGCCCATTTTGGATTCTGTGTCTGCCTCTCTCTCTGACCCTCCCCTGTTCATGCTCTGTCTCTCTCTGTCTTAAAAATAAATAAACATAAAAAAATTTTTTTTAAATAAAAAAATAAGTGAACAAATAAACACTGGTCATAATCTACTAAAATGGTTTCATAACCCAACAGTGGGTTGCAATTTATAGTATGAAAATCATAGCTATAAGTAACTTTGGTTGCACAAACTTGTATTGTTGCACTGTGCTATGAGCAAGCCCCTTTGGACTGGGCTTAGTCACAGCCCCTGCCCTGCTGCCCATCAGCCCTCTCTAAGGCAGGGCCCTGGGAGAGAGGTGGCTCAGAGCAGCAGAGCTCTCCATGAAAGGGGTGCTGGCAGATAGGGTTCTTTGGGACTTAACCTGCTCAGGTCCTTGTAGAGAGAATCCTCAACTCAGCCTCTCTTTACTCTGGGTATAAGCCACAGTCTGTGTCATTACCTCCCAGGCCCCAGACACCCCACTCTTTCTGTTGTTCCCTCCACACTCCTTGCTGTTCCAGTGACCTGGAACGCTTTCTCCAGACATCACAAGGCTCACTTTCTCACCTTCTTACATCTTTGTTTAAATACGCCTTCTCAGAGAGGCCTTTCCCAACCACCTGCTTTATAATTGGGAACGATCTCTGCACCTCAGCACCCCCAGACTATTCTTCCTTCCTGTAATTTTCTCCTTAGCACCTAAAATCATGTCCTATATGTATTTTATGTGACATTGTCTCCAGTAGCTCCCATGAAGGTGGAGGGTCATATTTTTTCATTTTGTTCCCCAGCGCCCAGAGCAGTAGTCATAGTACCTAGTAGGAGCTCGACTATTTGTCTCCAAATTTCTACGTAAACGCCCACCTCCTGACATTGCCCTGGGTGTTGCTGATACCATCCCAGTGATTCTGTTAAATGGACATTCGAGAGAAGCAGTCCTCAGTATTTGAATAACTCTATAAGGGAATTGGTATTTTTGTTTATGGTTATTCTGGTAAAATTAAAGTTACATTTATTCTAGGCAGCATTTACATATCACTTTATCTTAGAACTCTGGTGTCCGTAGTAGAATAAAATGCAGCCACTGTGGTCATAATGTAGATGGTTTTCCCCGTGTGAATTTCTCAAGCATTCCCCTGTCCTCGGCAGCATGCATCTCTGCGAGTCTTGGTGCCTTTTTAACTTCTATCCCTAGGGGGCAGCATTAGTACAGAAACCAAATTTGAAGTCCCCCATTCCAATTTGTCACCTAATCCTAAATGAACCTAAAGGAGAGGAATGCTTGGCTTCTTTCCAATCTACGGGAGTGAGGTTTAGAGGTTTAGAGATTTTTTTTCCTTTTTTTCCCCCCTTTTTTAAGATTTTATTTTTTAAGTTTTCTCAACACCCACACCCCAAGATCAAGAGTTGCACACTCCACCGACTGAGCCAGCCAGGTACCCCTAGTGATTTCTTTTTTCAAAGTCTGCTTCTGTATCTAGAAATGGGAGGGTATGCATCCAGGGCACACATTTTTTTGAAAATTAATTTAGTGTCTGTATGTATAACCATCAAAAAGTAAGAACAGTGTGAAATCTTTCCCGAAGAAGTCTCTTCCTCAGTAATGTTGCCTAGAGCTGTCACCTGGCCATGCCCAGATTTGAATTTCTGCGTCTAGAAATCAAAAGGTTCTGGGCGCCTGTGTGGCTCAAGTTGTTGAAGCGTCTGACTCTTGATTTCAGTTCAGGTCATGATCTCACAGTGTGTGAGAATGAGCCCCGCGTCAGCATGGAGCCAGCCCGCTTGGGATTCTCTCTGCCCTTCCTCTGTTCATCTGTCTCTCTCTCCCTCATTCTCCCTCTCTCTCCCTCTCTCAAAATAAATAAACTTTAAAAAATAAAGAAAGAAAAGAAAAGAACGTTCTTCTGCCTCAGGGATTGTTACTTTGAGGGGAAGAGAAATGGCTGCAAGGTGAGCTTGGCTCCATGTGTGGATGTGATGTAATCAGGTAATTACAGGACATCATTAAAAGAATTAATGCTCACATTTCTTTTGCCCTTTAAGAAAAATGGACCCAGGCAGACTAGATCGTCTTGTTCTGGTGGCTGGGGGCCAGAGGAACCTGCGGTCTGACCTCAGGTGGTAACCGATGAGAGCCCTGGGTGGGAGAGGGAGAGAGCGCGGCGGACTGATTTTTCGGTCCTGACTTTCAACCAGAGAGGTTCTCAAAGGCGCAACGAGTTAGTAGGCACTACTGTTAGTGAAGCACCTCTTGTCCGAAATGAAGAGCTATCTGTAGGTGAAAGCCAACGAGGGACCTTGGAATTCAGAGATTCGGGACTTTCTCAGGCACCATCCACAGGCATTTGGCCATTAGCTCCTTGGGAATAACTGATCGTGACAGTTTTGTGCATTGGATTGGTAAAGGGAATTGGGGGAGCAAGGAAAGGAGCCTCTGTAAGCAAGACATAACCTGTATCCTTAAGGCACAAGCTGCAGTGACACAACCTGAAAGGTTTTTTTATATATATATAACATTGATTCTTGTTAAGTGAGCTCTGTACCCAGCATGGGCCTTGAACTCATGACCCGGAGTTCAAGAGTTGTGTACTCTACCAGCGGAGCAAGCCAGGCACCCTCTGAAAGTATATTGTATATAACTTGATTTTCTCATAAACTCATCGTTGTATTTTGCATGATTATAAATATGAAGACCTGATAAGGAGGAGATAATGTTCTTTGGGGGAAGGGAATCCGTTTACTAAGAGATTTCAAATGCCTTTTTCACATACAAAATGCAGAAGTCCCAGGAGTAAGGGTGGGAGGTGTGTTTGTAACTCTGCATAAAGAGGAACGTGCTTTGTATTGACAGCCTTCGTCTGAGGTTTTTCGTGCACTCACTCCCTCGCGTGGCTCAGACTTAGCGCATGGCCCTGGAAATCCAGAGACACCTGAGACAGCGCGGTCGGCTGTAAGCACCTTGTGATCCAGAAATCTGCTGGCTTACTCACCAGTACATCCCCGTGTGGCACGAAGTAGGCGTTCAAAGGGTGCTGTTTTTTGAACAGATTAATTGAATCCTCCGTTCCAAGTCCGTCCGTAGTGATCAGCAGAGCATAGTCTTTGCCTGCAAGGAGTGCTTGGCTCCTTGGAGATGTGATGTAATCAGATAATTACGAGACACTTAAAAGAGCTGTGATAGAGTGGGAGCCAAGTGCTCGAGGAGTCCAGGGAAAGAGTGCCAACTCTCGCCCAGGTCATTTGGGTCGCCCAGAGCCCCTAGCATTTGAGATGAGAACTGATGGGTAGGCGTTGCCAGAAGAAAAAGGACACGCAGGCAGTGCATTGCAAGGTCAAGGGTGTCAGGTGTGTGTCCTGACAGGAGGCCAACTGTGCTGGCCCTGGGTGCTGGCTCAGGATCAGCCACGAAGCCCCCGGGGGCTGCTTCTCTGAGCTCCTTTCCTGCTGTCCCAGGTCATTCCACTCCCTTGCTTCCACTCTGCTAGATCCCCTTCGGGTTCAGACTGGATCGCCACCTGAGCACCAGGCCGGCGTCCTTCACCCCAGTGTAAAATGGCAGCCTCCCCGCCCCCGCTCGTGCCCTGTGTGTTCTTCACGGTCTTCCTGCAGAGTGGATGTTTATCTACTTGTCGGTCGGAGCAGAGACCATAAGGAGCAGCGACCTCATTTGTCCACTGATCCCTTTGCTGAGAATAGAGCCTGGTCGAGGTGGCAGCCTCGCTGTCTCAGGAGGTGTTTACTGAAGGGGGCAGGGGACGGAAGGGGGAGTGTCATCGTACCTTTCAGTACAGAACTTGTCTCCCTCACCAGTGTCACTGGGAACAAAACTTCCCCCAGAGCAGACACGGCGGTATGATGGCCTCAGGCGCTGTCATTAGCAAGTCTTCGTACATCATCGTCATGGCCACCTTCAGGGAAGTGAGGGGCAAGTACTTACAAATAAAGGCCCAGGGCATTAGGGGAGGGGCGCCTGGGTGGCCGAATCGGTTAAGCGTCCCACTTCGGCTCGGGTCATGATCTTACAGCTCATGGGTTCGAGCCCCACATCGGGCTCTGTGCTGACAGCTCAGAGCTTGGAGCCTGCTTCAGATTCTGTCTCCTTCTCCGCCCCTCCCCCACTCATGCTCGGTCTCTCTCTCTCTCAAAAATAAATCAACATTAAAAATTTTTTTCTTTTAAATAAAGGCCCAGGGACTGGGTGACGGAAGGACCAAGTAGCGATGCGTGGTTCTGCTGTGGAATGCTCACACGAGACCTGTCTGCATGTCTAACGGCAGTCTAACAGCCCGCTTCCTTCTGTGTCCCCGCAGCCGTGCAGCTGGCCAGAGATCGCAGGAAAAGCTACTTCCTCGCATGTGTCCCGTCTGAGTTCGCTGTGACTAGCAGGTTCCTGTCATTATCGTTAAGAAATGGTGTCCTCGGGTTCAGTCCTAGCGAATCCTGCCCCTGCTGGGTCATTCCCAGCCTCCGGGAGGCACGGGGAAGCAGCTGCAGCTGGTTATCCGCCCTGTCACACCGCCTGCCCCTCGGGGCCCGGCCGCCCTTTCATCTGCTCTCACACAAGATGCCCATTGTAACCTCAGGGCTTGTCTCATACCCTTGTGCCCTCGGGTTTTCCACTAAACAATGACCTGTTCTTGCTGGCAGGCCCCGTGCTGGCAGGCAGTGAGAACAGCGTGGAATGAGCAAGTGGACTTGGAATCAAGCAGACTGAGTCCGTGGCTCCAAAACCTTAAACAAGTGAATTTGCCTCCCTCAGCCTTCCTTTTCTTGCCTACTCTGTGGAAAAGAATGGCGACCTGACGGTCCATACTTCCCTTATTGCCGTGAAGACTGAGTGACATGGGTCTGAAGCACCCTGTACTGGTTTGGAGTTTGAGGCGGTGACGCGGGGCAGCAGGAGGGGTGTGTGAGCTCAGGACACATGTTAAAGATGCCCCCTTCCCGTGGCTGGCTCAGTCAGTAGAGCACGTGACTCTTGATGTCCGGGTTTTGGGTTGGAGCCCCACGTTGGGTGTAAAGTATACTTTTTTTTTTTTTTTTTTTTTTTTTTGAGAGAAAAAGATAGGGGAGGAGAGAGAGGGAGAGAGAGAATCCCAAGGAGGCTCCATGCTGTCATTGCGGACCCCTACATGGCGCTCGAACTCACAAACCATGAGATCGTGACCTGAGTCGAAATCCAGAGGCAGACACTCAACCAGTTGAGCCACCCAGGCGCCCTGAGAATACTTGCAAAACATGAAGTCTTTAAAAAAAAAAAAAAAAAAAAAAAAAAAAAAGACGCTCCCTTTTTTTTCCCCCCCTTCCATACAGACATTTCACTGGGAAGCTTATCTAAAGACACAAAGCTGAAAATCCACTTCTTAAAGTCTCTTCTTGAAGAGATGTTGGAAAAGCGATTCTCTTATTCCTAACAAGGAAAGATAGGCCTGGTGCCATTTCCCCAGTCACAGGCCAGCCTCACCCCTGCCAGGTCGGCTCATTGTTGGCAGCCTGTTTCAGGAAGTAGGTCATAGCCTTATTTGTAGAGGGCTGTGAAGGAAGTCTGGCCAAGAATCAAATCCACACTCTAGGGCTTGTCCCCCTAGAAGTTATGTACTTGGCCCTAATTTTAGCGAGGAGGCTGCTGCAAGGTCCTACAGCCTCGTCCCCACCCCCAGGAGCCATTCCCTGCCTGTGCAGCCAGCATGCGCTTTTGAAAAGGTAAGTCAAGGGACCCCTGGGTGGCTCAGTCAGTTGAGCTTCCAACTCTCGATTTAGGCTCAGGTCATGATCTCGAGGTCCATGAGTTCAAACCCCGTGTCTGGCTCTGCGCTGTCATTGTGGAGACTGCTTGGGATTCTCTCTCCCCCTCTCTGTTTCTCAAGATACATAAATCAACTTAAGAAAATGTAAGTCAAATCATTGCATTTCCCACCCATGCCCCAGCTTTCCAGACTCTTCCTTCTCGACTCCATGCCTGCAGCAGTAAGCAGGATTCACTGGCCACTCGGCCCTGCCCTTTGAGCTCCAGCCGTACCAGCTTCCACTGTGCTCCTCCAGTGAGACAGGTCCTCTCCTGCGTCAGGCCTTCACATACCCCCTTCCCTCTGCCTGGAACACCCTTCCCCCATACCTGGCTAAATCTGCACACCCTTCAGGGCTGTGCTTCAGTGTCACATCCTCAAAAAGGCTTTCCTGATCTCCAGGCTAATGTAAGTGCTATTTCACGCTCACAGCACCCAGTGCTATTCTTCTGAAATGTTCCCATTGCTGTCGTAGTTGCCCCAGATCCCTGTTTGCCCCAGATTTCTCTCCTTCACTAGAACGTATGCTTCAAGAAGGTAATGGGGTGCCCAACTGGAGCCTCTGAGTCTTGATCTCAGGGTCCTGAGGTCAAGCCCCACAATGAGTGTAGAGATTACTTAAAAAAAAAAAAAAAAAAAAAAAAAAAGAACGAAAGAAAAGGTAGAGTCTGACTTGCCTATTGCTGTCCCCAGCATCTCAGCATATGATAAGTGAGAACAGTTCAGCCAGTATTGAGTGAAGGGGTGCCTGGGTAGCTCAGTCAGTTATGCGTCCTCTTGATCTCAGCTCAGGTCTTGATCTCAGGGTTGTGAGTTCAAGCCCCACGTTGGGCTCCATGGTGGGCATGAAGCCTGCTTTTAAAAAAATGTTTGGGACGCCTGGGTGGCTCAGTCGGTTAAGCATCCGACTTCAGCTCAGGTCATGATCTCATGGTTTGTGAATTTGAGCCCCACATCAGGCTCTGAGTGCAAAGCCTGCTGGGGATTCTCTCTCTCCCTCTCTCTCTGCCCCTACCCCATGCTCACTCGCTCTCTCTCTCTCTCTCTCTCTCTCTGTCTCTCAAAATAAATTTAAATATTTTAATAAAGTCTCTTAAAAATTACTTTTAAAAAGAGTGAATAAATAAGCTAGTTTAAAATTAAACTTACATTGGGGCGCCTGGGTGGCGCAGTCGATTAAGCGTCTGACCTCAGCTCCGGTCACTATCTTGTGGTCCGTAAGTTCCAGCCCCGCATCAGACTCTGTGCTGCCAGTTCAGAGCCTGGAGCCTGCTTCGGATTCTGTGTCTCCCCCTCTCCCTGTCCCTCTCCCACTCCTTCTCTGTCTCGCAGAGATCAATAAATGTTCAAATAAAATAAACACTTAAATACAATTTTTTTTCTAATTAAACTTACGTTCTCACCTCTGCCTCCCACCCTCACTCACATCTGCTGCTCCCGCATCACCTGGTCCAACCGGGTTCATGCTTCCACCGGCCCAGGGTTGTCACAGGTTGTCACAGAACCCCAGAATCCACTGCAGGTTTCTCTCGCCCTCATCTTTCCCGTGGACTCTTCCAGTTGTTGCTCAGCCATCCTCCCGCCTCTGGTCTAGCTTCTGCCATTCATGAAAGCTTTCTGAAACACAAGCCCCCGGACAGATTGCTGCTGCCCTGCCCCGATCCCTTCCGTGACCTTCCAGCGTATAGAGCAGGAGATGCACAACACTGTGATTGCTCACTGCCTCAGAAGGATGGTGTAGAGGAGAAACCCCCCCGGTGTATGTGTGTTTACAAAGTGTGTGTGAGTGCTACTGTTGTGACATATATTGCAAAGCATGCTTAAATACAGAAAATTTAAGACGGTGGGATAAAAGCCTACTCAAATAATTTTATAGAATGATGTGAATCCTTTTGTGTGCATTAAAATATTAACATATGAAGTGTGTTTCATAGTTGAAACGTTTGGGGATCTGGTTCTGCACTTTAGATACTTGGCATTGATGGCTGCTGTAGCTGCGAAGGGCGCTTCACAGACAGGTGTCAATCCCAATAGGAGGAGTACTGTATTGGTTGCCTGGGCGTTCTCCTAACTCGTGATACTTGTTTTATTCAGTCCTGTGAAGATGCCCACTCCTCAAAGAACCCTTGTCTGACCTAGTTCCTCCCCCCCTTTGCCATCTCGTGTGTGCACGAGTGCCCTATTACGCTTAACTCCACTCTGCTCCGCTTGGCTTGCTACATATCTGACTTCCTTGAGAGACCGTGTGCATCCTTACCCTGGGAAAAATAGAAGTTCTCGGATTTCCTCAGTTAAAGGAAGGAAAGGCCCCAATTCTGCTGAGCTTTGAGTTTGCCAGCCATTATTGATTCTCAAGGGTTCCAACATCAGTCTCATTGTCTGTTTTCCTGTCTTAAAATCGGGCTCTTGCCTGGACTTGGTCCGTGTGTCACTTGGACCTGGAGGTGGGGAAAACTGGTAACCTTGACGGCTGAGAGACATTGTGGCCTGAACGCAGTGGCCCTTTGGCTGCTGGAGTTGTTTGCTAAGCATTTGTGAATAGTCAGGTATCCGGGCCTCGTCTTCTGCTTTAAGGGGTTTGGGAGTGGGGCGCCTGGGTGGGTCAGTCGGTTGAGCGTCCGACTTCAACTCAGGTCATGATCTCACAGTTTGTGGGTTCAAGCCCCGCGTCGGGCTCTGTGCTGACAGCTCGGAGCCTGGACCCTGCTTTGGATTCTGTGTCTCCCTCTCTCCCTGCTCCTCCCCCACTCACACTGTCTCTCTCTCTCTCTCAAAAATAAACAAACATTTAAAAAAGAAAAGGGGGGTGTGGTTTGGGAATTTCCAGACCCAGCATTTTTGGGAGTGCCTGAGGTAGCAAAGCAGCTTGAGATGCAAGGATTCTGTTTGAATTGGCCACAGCCTCATGCTCTGTATCTGGGTCAGCAACTTCTCCACTCTGGAGGGTAGATCTAGAAGTTTCACTGGACAACCATTTAAAAATAAGTGAGCAGTTTCTGCTGTATTCCACTTTCTGGACCAGGCTGGAAGGCCCACAAGTGAGATGCAAGGTACACGGAGAGCCGGGCAACTTCCGAAGAGGCCTGGAGGGCAGCGAGTGACAAAGGCAGGGTCTAGTGACTTGGACTCTTGGTCTTATCTTCTCTCGGGTTCTTTGCCAGCATCAGGAAGCCTTGCTGTGCGTAGACGAGGTGACGACCAGGGACAGCGTTGGCTGCTCTTTGAGGAAGCTGTTTGTGTTGACGAACTCTCAGCTCCCTGACAGGGTCATCTGAAACCAAGCTTAATCTTCTGCCTTGCCCATAAAACATTACTGAAGCAGCAGAAAGTGGTTGAAGGGAGGCTCTGGAGTGTTTTCTTTGTATAGCAGAGTTGAGGCCTCAGTGAGTAGTCAGAACAGGTTGATGTGTCTTGAGGACGAAAGGGCAACAGAAAACTTAACCAGAAATCTCTCCGAGGCCGTGAAGAACACAGATGGAATAGCAGTCCTTACTGACTGCATCGGTGTGTGGGTGCCCTCCTCGTTCAGAAGGAAGGAGCCGCCTTCTTTGTTATATTGGGATGATGATGAAGTCACCTTTTCCTCCTGATATGAAAATGCACGCAGGTGGGGCGCCTGGGTGGCGCAGTCGGTTAAGCGTCCGACTTCAGCCAGGTCACGATCTCGCGGTCCGTGAGTTCGAGCCCCGCGTCGGGCTCCGGGCTGACGGCTCGGAGCCTGGAGCCTGTTTCCGATTCTGTGTCTCCCTCTCTCTCTGCCCCTCCCCCGTTCGTGCTCTGTCTCTCTCTGTCCCAAAAATAAATAAACGTTGAAAAAAAAATTAAAAAAAAAAAAAAAAAAAGAAAATGCACGCAGGTGATGGAGAGCATGGTCTCCGGTTAGATTTGATAGCCAGGATACGCTTGTCCTTCGAGTTTTGAAGTTAACATGGCAGAATACTCTGCTTTCCACAATGGTCCTTGGGACGTTCTCATTAACCTCACTTTGAAGAACATAATTATCCTTGTGTTAGAAGCGATCGAGAATATTTCTCCTGCCTGATATTGTTTAAGCATTTGTCGAGTCTGAGAACGAAGCCGAGCCGCGCTTGAGAGGAGAGAATTACTATTCGGTGAAATACATGATGTGTTTAGAAGAGAAGATACATTTTAAAGAAACAACAGAGCTCCAAATGTTAAATCTACCCAAACTGCTTTTCTCTCGCCTTATTTTAATTGTGGGTTTCAATGCCTCACTAGTCTCTTCCAAAGACATTTCAGTTTTATCCTCTGGGAACCCTGGGCCCTTCAGTGAGAAGCACCGTGGCAGGAAATCCGCCTCTGGAGCTGCAGGAGAACCGCTGTGATTTTAGAAGTGAGTGGTGGTGGTGTCCTATTATGTGTATGACCGTTCACGACGGACTCCATTTGGCCGGGCCATCTTGCTCTCACGGACAGTGTCTCACCTAGAAAATGGGTTCTTCCTTACAAAGAAGGTCCCATGAATTAATAACTGCATCACCGAGAATGCTGAAAAGCGCTGTCTAAAGGCCGCACATTGTTGTCAAGCTGTTGTTCCTGGTGGGTGGCTAGGTTAGTATTGTTTTGAAGGTTAGGATCCAGATACCAGCTCATCTATTCTCCAGCTGTTGTTTATCCTTCAGTTTCCCAGAATAGTCAGGCACAAGGTCTTTTAAAAATGGGTTTGGGGCTGCTTTGCATTTTGGTGGTTAGTAATTAAGTCATTACCGATTTAGCCTTTGTTCACTGGCGGGGAATGTAGGTAGGGGAACAGAGAACACTGCACCCCTTAGAAGCAGTGGCGTGTAATACTGAATTTCTGATCAGCTCCTCTCTACCTCCACCCACCCCCTTCCACTGATTGGAGCCCGTTTACAACATCTACCAAAGGGGCCGTCCACGTTCTCAGCTCCCCGAGCAGCCCACTTCATTTCACTCTCTGTCTCTTTTTAAATGCTACTCATTTTTTTATTAGACAGTACATTTATATGGTATAAGATTCAAAAGGTGAAAAGAGGGGCGCCTGGGTGGCGCAATCGGTTAAGCGTCCGACTTCAGCCAGGTCACGATCTCGCGGTCCGTGAGTTCGAGCCCCGCGTCGGGCTCTGGGCTGATGGCTCGGAGCCTGGAGCCTGTTTCCGATTCTGTGTCTCCCTCTCTCTCTGCCCCTCCCCCGTTCATGCTCTGTTTCTCTCTGTCCCAAAAATAAATTAAAAAAAAAAAAAAAACGTTGAAAAAAAAAAAAAGGTGAAAAGAGCCTGCAGTAAGAAGTCTTCACCCCTGCCTTCCAGCCACTTGGGACAATCGGTGCTACCAATTTCTTAGGTAACTCTTCAGGTTGACTTGATGTGTCGCTATATTCTCCCCCCACCACCTTTGTTATGTACCGTGTCTGTACTGTACATACTGTTCTCTGCCTTGTTGAGTCATTTGAGCAGTATGTGTTGGAGAAAATTCAGTAGTAAGTGGGGAGTACAGCAGTGGGAGATGTTTCTAGAATTGACATCAAGATATAATCTAAGGGCACCTGAGTGGTTCATTCGGTCAAGCGTCTGACTTTGGCTCGGGTCACGATCTCGCTGTTTGTGGGTTCAAGCCCCGCGTCGGGCTCTGTGCTGACAGCTCAGAGCCTGCAGCCTGCTTCCGATTCTGTGTCTCCCTCTCTCTCTGCCCTTCCCCTGCTCACACTCTGTCTCTGTCTCAAAAATAAATAAACATTTAAAAAATTTTTAAAGATAAAATCTAGTGTGTCTCCTGGCGACCTCTAGCCCAGCCACTCCCAAATGCTGAACATTTACACCCAGCTCACTGCCTGACATTGCCAGTGGGGTCCCACAAAAGGCCAAGCCAGACCTTTTCCATTGTTGCCAAGCTCCATCTCTGTCTTGGGTTGTACAAACTGGAAACTAAGACCTCATCCTTGACACCTTCCTGAATTTCTCTCCCGTCAGTCAACATTCCTTCCCATCCTCACCTACCTCCTTGTTCTGGGCCTTCTCGGGCTCTGTGTTGGGTCTTTCGGCATGTCCACTCTTTCCTCTCTCCAGTGTGTTTTCCACACACAGAGATCTTTTAAACCACAAACCTGACCACGTTGCTTCCATGCTTGATACCTTTTGATGCCTTCCTGGTACTCTTAGGACAGAGGTCAAACTGATGGTCGCGTCTACGCAGACCGGTCCCTGCAGGCTTCTCCCAGCCTGTTTTTCCTCTCTGCGGTCCAACCACAGGAACCAGACTTGCCCAGCCTCACCTGCCAAGAGTATTCTCTTTCTATTCTCTGTCTAGAATGGTGTTCTTTGCTACCCTTGACTCATCTGTCAGAAGTCAGGCTCCATTTCCTCAAGCCTTCACCACCACTGCCCCCGCCCCGCCCCCAAACTGGATGGGGTCCTCAGTTAAAGCTGGGGACAGTACCATCTTCTCCTATTGTACGTGTTAAGGCTGTAATTTCCACTTGATGGAAATGTAATTGGATTAATGTTTCTTTAAATTCTTGTTATAGATGTGAGATCGTTTCTGACACAGATGAGTATTTTGTAAACTATAAAGCCTCCTAGAGTAAAAAGTAGTAATTTTTTAAAATTCACCTTTATCAATGAGGCTAAGCTGTGGAGGTTGATATTTGTATTTGTGAGTGAGGGATGACTGAGGGAGTATCTCCCTTAATTAAGGATCCCTAGTGATCCTAATCCAGACCTTTCATCAGTTCAGCAGAAGTATTCCTTTGCCAGAGCAGCACTGGAACCCTGGGCGTAGGGATTACGGAAACCTCTGAGACCCAAACAGGCCCTGCGCTGAGGCAGCTGCCGGGATTTTATTTGTAAAAACCCGATTTCACATAAGTCTGTCTGCTGTGGTTTTTGTTTGTTGTTGTTGTTTTTCAGGTGGCTCCTGACATTGTAGAAGGCCTTACACAATTTGGGTGATGGGGGGACACTTTTTTTGTTTTTTTAATCTAAGGAAAAGAAATTTTCGCCGTGCTTTCTCCTAATGGTTCTTACCTTTTCCGTTGAGAAATGTCTTTAGAAATCATCCTCAGAAAGAACTCAAGCCACGTGAAGCTCGTTTCGCATTTCCTGTTGTAGAACAGAAACTTGTGTGGTGTGTCCTCACCAGGAGCTGTCTTTGTGTCTCTCCTTTATCCCCAGGAAACCTGTAGGAAGTGTCAGGGACTCTGGAAGGAGCACAATGGCCTCACCTGTGAAGAGCTGGCAGAGAAAGATGACATCAAGTACCGAACGTCTATGTGAGTGACCTCGTTCCGGGGGGCTTACGACGGGCCCTCCGCCCCCCCATCAGCCTGCCCTTTGTCAGGGGACAGTGAGGATCGTGTGAAGAGTAGGCTCTCAGGCCACCCCAGTACAGAGTGATCTCAGGAAGTGACCTCACCTCCCTCCGGTTCCTCACCTCTTGAGCCTCATGGAGCTGGTCCTGGAGTCAGATGTGATACAGTAAATGCCCAGCACGTGCGAATTCAGTAATGTTAGTTCCTCTTCTCCGTATAATCTGAATAAATAAGTAGTAACACATTTTAGCTGGATTAGATTGCACTAATGTTGCTTATATCCATGTTTCCTATAGGATACTGGTAGCCTGAGACACTAAGCAGAATTACAGCCTCCAGAATGCAATATAATGCAGTCAGTTAATAATCAGCACTGGGACTCTTTAGCACTCCCTATGTGGCTGAGCACTTTACAGATATTAACTCATTAAATACATTGAGTTAAATAATACAGAAGTCCATTTCTCTCTCATATAATAGTCCAGTCTTGCCACACAGATCTATCCCATGAGGTCATTCAGAGACCAGGTTCCTTTATCACATTGCTTCACCATTCCCTGAGGTGGTATTCTCATCTGCATGGTTGTGGCAGGGTTGCAGCCACATTTGCACTCCAGTCCACAGCAAAGGAGAAAGAGACAAGCTGCCAGGCCGGCAGCTTTTAAGTTATAAGATGCACGCGCGTGTGTGTGTGACTTCTGCTCCTGCCCTATTGGTCTAGACTGAGTCACATGGCCACCACCTAGCTTCACAGCAGGCACCATATATAATGTCTGGCTGGGTGATTTTATGTCCAACTGAAATTTGAAGGGTGAAGAGTGGGTTTTGTTACCAAGAAAATGAAGTAGGAAATGACTGTTTGGGGCAGTTAACAGTCTCCGAGTTTCTACCACAGGTAGGTGGTATTATCCTCATTTTACTGAATGATACAACTAAGGCACAGAGCCCAAGTAACTTGCACATGGTCACTCGGGTAGTAAGTGGTGCATGGTTTTCCAACTGTGTTCTTTACCACAAATTTGGTGGACAGAATGATGACCCCCAGAGATGGCCCTGCCCTAATCTCTGGAACCTGTGGCATGGCGAAAGGGATTTTCCAGATGTGATTAAGGTTATGGACCTTGAGGTGGGGAGATGATCGTGGATTATCCAGGTGAGCCCAGTCTAATCCCAGGGCTCCTTGAAAGCAGAAAGCTTTTCTGTGGTCAGATAGAGGTGTAGTGACAGACTTGGAGAGATGTGAAAAGACTCCACCTCCTGCCTCCGACTTTGGAGATGGAGGAAGGTGGCCTTGAGCCAAGGAACGTGGCTGTTTCTAGAAGCAGGGAGCAACCTTCAGTGTGCAGGCAGTAAGAAAACAGGAGCTCCGCCCTGCCGCCCCAAAGAAGGAATCCGCTGACAGCCCACGTGAACAGCAAACAGATTCTGTCCTGGAGTAGGTGACCTAGCCCAGTGACACCTTGGTGTTCTTCTGAGGAGACCCGTGCTGGACTTCTGCCCTACAGAACTACAAAATAATGCAGTTGTGTTACAGTGAGCTAATAACGTGTCATGCCTTGTCACAGCAGCAGTAGAAAACTGACACGGATTTGGGGGCCGGAAGTAGAGTGCGGCTATAACAAATACATAGAAGTGTGCGAGTGGGTTTGGAATCGGTCAGTGGGTACAGGCTGGAGGCATCTTGCAAAGCACGATAGAAAAAAAGCCTAGACTGCCTTCAAGTGGTAGAAATACGGACTTCAGAAACCTCACCCTTGAGGGCTCAGAAGCAAGTGAGGAGCTGTGGACAAAACCAGAATTGTCCTGGAGAATACTTGAAACTTCAGTGAACAGATCTCTCGCGTCCCTTTGGCCGTAAAGGCCTGCTGGTGAGGACTCAGAAGTCAGGGCGGAACGTGTGCTTGTGTCAGTGGCAAGAGGCTCAGCCAGCTTCCCTGCGGTCGTGCCGAAGGCAGAGGGTGAAGACCGTGCGTCTGGACATGGAGCTGAGAGGACCCACAGGGCGAGCCCTGGAGAGAGGAAAGTGCAAGCAGAAGGAGAGATTGGGGGTCAGAAACAGGATTTGATTGTTTCTGAAATTCCCATCCCGTCCAGGTGACAAAAGACCCCAAAATCAAGATGTTCAGCGTCAGAAAACGCATGCTCCTGGAGAGAAAACCGAGGACGTGTGCCAAACATCGGAGTCTTCAGTCACGTAAAGGCTCGAGGGAGGGACTCTTCGGATCCCTTCAGTCAGACCCAGGAGCTTCCAAGAAACTCAGGCACCCCCCCCCCCCCCCCCAGCCATCTCAGCAGAAGTGTGTCCCAAAATCCTGTCTTGTCTTCACCTGAACTTGATTTAGACGGTGAGATTTGGGACTTAGAGCTGATGCTATGGTGGACGAGACCTTTGGGGTCTTGGTTTGAGGTGGTCGTAAGGGTGTAGGATGGCTATGAATCTGGAGGCCGGAGGGTAGACTGTAGTGGGCAGAAGCATGGCCCTTATCCCCAGATGTGATTATGTCTATGGCAATGAAAGAAAACGAACATGATACCAGAGATGCCACTCCAACTAGAAAAGTCTAGCGTTGATTCCTCAAATCCTGTCTGCCAGCGTTTATAATTCAGAGCGGCCACCAGCTGACCAATGGCATGGCCTTAAAGTGATGAACATGTCAAAAATTACTCTTTCTTGAAAGTAATCATCTTGTCAGGCTATATACTTAGTCTAGTAGTTGTGCTATTGCCAAGAACATTCTAAATTTCTCCTTTGGAGTTGTCTTTCAGCCAGTTTATGAGCCATCTCCCCCCAAAATTTGTTCTGATTACTGTGGACAAGTTACGTCTGGTTTGGATTGGGAGAAGCCGAAGATTTCTGTTGTTGCCATCTGGGCTTTTACCCCTAAGAAGGATGTCTTCTTGATGAAGTCAGTACAGATTTATTGAGTGCTCGCTGTGGATAGCAGTAGTTAAGAACCTTGAACAAATTTCTTAATCATTCTGTGCCTCGGTTTCTTCATTTGTATGGTACAGAGCGTACTTGTGTCTGCCTCTCGTGGAGATGAAAGTGCTCAAGTGCCTAGCGTGATTCTGGCCCCGTAAATCTTCCGTAAGTGCTCACTGTGCCTGTGTGTGTGTGCGCACGCGAATGTGTAAGCAGAAGGCCCTAGTTCACAAACATGACACAAAGCACTTACACAGATAACTTCTTGCATTGGGACTTTCTCAGGTCATGTGTTCCACCTGCAGTTGGTGACGGAGCACTGCCCAGCTCCGTAAACCGACTGTCAGTGCCCCGGGCCCGGGCCCTGGGACTGCTCCAGGACTTGGTCACAGGCCAGGAAGTGTTTCTTAGCAAGAGAATAGCTGGTTACTTTTCAAAGCAGAACCTCCACCCCGACGTCCTGTCAGTTCCTGCCTCCGGCTCCATTCGAGGTCTTGGTCTGACCTAGATTGCATCCAGTAACAACTGGAAAGCCTCTCTTGGTCTGGGCCCTACTTAAACCTGGCAGCCTTTTTTATCAGCATAAATAGATCAGAGTGGCACATCCAAGTATGATCATACGTTAATTCCAAACGTGATCATATGTTAATTCCAAAATCCAGAAAGACCTCCCAGATGTCCGACTTCTTTCTTCATGGTAGGGGATACAAGATAAGGTACCATGTGCTTGACTTTGGAGGGAACAGCATAATACACACGCGTGACCTCCAGACGACTGCCAGCATGTCGTAGAGATTACAGACTCTGTAGTTTGAAGGGATTGATCTCCCGCCTCCTAACACTCATCTACCATATTAATGTATCCTAGAGTACCTGCTACTTCCTGGTCACCCAGGTTCTATCTGCTTGTCTTTTGAATAGAAGACCACTGTATTGTCCTGTTGGACCACAGATGATCGAGGTCCTTGCCAACTGCTTCTGGTATTCTCTGCGTATCAGACAGAGAAAGCGGTTTTCAGATCAGTAGCTACATACCAGTTGCCAGAGGCTATGTGTATTTGCTCTGGTAAGAAATGACATCTGGAACAGCAGCTACAGTTACAGGCAGCACCTGATGAGTCACAGTAATGCACATTCTCCATACAAGTACCTACAATACAGTAAAGTTCTCAAAGCCCCACTATCTGTACAGGCCAAACCGAAACAATAGGAGATGTGTTGAGAATCAGTACCGCTGTACCTTTGAAGTCTTCGATGATGGCACCAATCTCAAAGATGCCCGGAGGAATCTGGTGGTACTTTCTGTAGAGAGGGGGTCCTCCGAGGGCTTCCACTTCCTTTCCCCACTGCATAGCCCTTACTCCACAGACCAGAGGTTCCAGGGAATCGTGCCAGTTGCCTAGTGTCAAAAATAAGCAACGGCAGGGTACACACCGGGAATTATAAGCAGTTTACTGTTGCTGAATCATAAAATACAGCATAATAAGTGGTACGAGATGGGACGGGTATTCCAACTTGTACGTGAATGTTCCTGGCAGCACTATCCACAGTAGCCAAAGGTGAAAACAGCCCAGATGTCCTTCAACTGATGAACAGTAAACGGAGTTCAGTACGCCATAGAATGGGATTCTTACTCAGCCGTAAGAACAGGATGAAAATCCATGCCGCAACCTCGGAAGCCTCCTCAGTGAGAGGAGCCAGGCACAGAAGGCCACCCTCGCATCGTTCCATGTGTCTGAGCGGTCCTTAGACATGTGGATATTTGCCTGTGTGAAGAATAGACCAGTCAGTTGGAGACAGAGACAGATGAGGGGGTGCAGGGAAAGGAGGGTGCGGGGAGTGACCTGCTTCGTACGTACGGAGTTTTTTGGGGGGATGATGAAAATGGCCTGGAACTAGATAGCAGTGATGGTTGCACATCATTGGGATATACTAAATGTCTCTGGATTTTAAAATAGCTAAAATGGAAATTTTATGTGCGTTTTGTCACAATAAAAGAAATCCATACACACATGCGCAAAGGAAAACCATCGAACATTTTGAATGGTATGTGCCACCAAAAATGACGACAGCTCCCAAATTCCCAACATACTTCAACAGTGGCGCAAATAACCAATCGTGGAGCTGTAGGGTCTAGATCAGTTATGTAGAGGGGGGTCTAGATCATTTTTGTAGAGGCGGCAGTGAACCTTCCTGTTTGAGCACAAGGTCAGCAGACACGGCTGCAGCTCCGGCTGCTCTTCCTGTCCTGCCCAGAAACACATCCTGTGGGGATGTTTGTTTCCTGCCTCGTTTAGAATCCAGTTCCCAAATCGCTCTAATCCCAAAAGAATCAACTGATATCTCCTCATCTCAATTGGCACTTTCGTGTTACTGAACAGGTCACCACAAGCCATAAAAGCAGTCTCTGTTTGGTGTAGGAAAAGTTAACAGGGACTGGCCCTACCTCTTACTGTTGTTATGATTGCAAAAACGAAGGCCTCGAACGGACCTTCCTGCCGTGTGGAACAGCTGTTTGAACATTAGAGCCATGTTGAGTGGTGCGCACTGTGTGCTCCTCCATTCGTCTGGGAGTGCCTTTTCTCCCCTGCCATATCCACCGTTACTTTGGTGACTGATAGCATGGTGGAACAGAGCAAGCAAATAAATGTGCGCCTTCTTCCCAGGCTTTCGGGAAAGGGGTGTGTAACCTTGGTTCTTTCATCCACTCCTCTCCCACACTATAGCCGTAGCAGCTACCCAGGGAAGAAGCCAGCCAGCCCCAGGCCACCAGAGCATGACAGCTCAAAGCCACACAGCAGCCTTGGAGGCGATCTTACACAAAAAGTTTGCGCATAGAGAATTGCACTTGTGTTTTGGTCACAGGTTTTTATATTGGAAACATTTGCATCAGAACCTTGTAAGTCTTAACATGGAGCATTGAGAAATGACTTCACAGTTGCCGAGTAACTGAATTCATGAACATGTGTGCTGTATTATCAAGTTGACAATAACAAATTCACTTTATTTAAACTTTGTCTCCTTGACGATGTTTCCTATTCAGCGACACTTAGAAATCATTTATTCTTCTGTGACTTGAACTGGGTTCAAATTCTTTTCAAGCCGGAGCTTTCCTGCATTTGGGGCCTTTCAAAATTAGACCTAAATGAATAGCAGCCAATTTCCTAATTCATTTTTCTATTCTTAAGCGCATGATCTGGCTTCTAAGGAGCAAACTATGACAGTCTTCTGGATATCAGTAATTAAAAACACCTGCCTGCCCCCAGACTCACCTGGCTTCCCTTACTTAGCAGATACACCGGGAGCCCTGGGAGGAAGATGGCTATTTTCTCAGTGTTAGGAGAGAGGCTACAGATCAGAACTCCTGCCCAGACTGTTGAGTCTTTTCAGGAAAGCAGTTCCCTGGTCACCCTTCTGGGTTCCCGCTTGGAAGAAAGAGGAGGGCTCAGAGCAGTGGGGCAAGTCCAGCTTTGTGGCTGTCCACTCTTGGAGTCCTTCCTGCCTTCCCTAGTCTCCGTAGGTGTGCCTTTTAATACCTTTGAAGAACTCAACTCAGTAGAGGAGGACAGACACATCAACAGTCACAGGCCAAGGTGGCCAGTGTCATTTTAGAGTTAGGAACACTGCACTGCGGAAGAAACTAGTCCAGCAGCGCCAGCTCTTGGCAGAGAGCCAAGATGTGTCATTTCGGCTCTAGTCCCCTGCCTCTCCAGAGCAGGTAGAGTGCTTCTGGAAAGAAGTAGCTTCCGTTGGCCAGGATCGACTCCTATGCATGCAGATCCCCTCGCTACAAGGGAGTCTGGGGATGTGGGATCTTGACGTGGAGATGGGCCCTGTCAACAGGAAGAGGTTATGAACTGGTTGCTGGATTGTCCCCACCTGTGTCTCCCCACCCCACACTAAGTATTCAAAACCGAACGTGTCTCTGCAACTCAGGTTTAGGCCCACTGGCTCTTCGTGAACCAGCTTTGTTTATAGAAAACACATATTTAGGAAGACCTTGCGTTTTCTCTGCTTTAGGCCTGTAACAAGCAGAATAAGCAGTTTCCAAATGCTGGTGCCAGGTGCTGTGCCAGGGTACTTGATATTCATACCTAATAATCCTCAAAACGTGCTGGAGGCAGCTGGGCTTTCCTAATTTAAAAATGAAGCAACTGAGTCTCCGAGCGGTTGTGGCATTTTACCCAGGGTCACATAACTAATAAACCGAACGTAGTTATCGACTCCAAAGCAGAGGTTCTTTGCACTCTCCAGGTGTCACTAGAAGGGCTAGGCGGTCCCCTGTGGGAAAACAGACTTAGTGGCCACAGCGCTTTTCTCTTCCTGTCATCTTCCCTGCTGTCTCCTCTCATGTGTTCTCTTCTCAGTGAGGAGAAAATGACGGCAGCCCGCATCAGGAAATGCCACAAGTGTGGGACCGGCCTCATCAAATCCGAAGGCTGCAACCGCATGTCTTGCCGCTGTGGCGCCCAAATGTGCTACCTCTGTCGAGTGTCCATCAACGGCTATGACCATTTCTGCCAGCATCCTCGCTCACCGGGAGCTCCTTGCCAGGAGTGTTCAAGATGCTCTCTCTGGACCGACCCCACCGTAAGTGAATGCATGGCTGCCTGTTGCTTTGTAGGGGGCAATCGTGGTAAGATGACATACTGAAAAGGGATTTTATATACACATAACTCATTGGGACTTCTGGAAAGATATGAAATTACATAGACCAATGACCACGGGGAAAAAATGAGAAAGTAATTAAAAAGCAACTCCTCAAGAAAGCAGCATGCCCAGTTTGTAGGCAGAGTCTTACAATCCTTCAGGGAATAAAATGTTTCTGTGCCATCTAAAACAAATCCCAGAGCATAGAAAAGTAAAGATAGTTTTACGTATTTGTGTATAAAGCATAATGCTGATACCAAAACCTGACAGAGATAACCCTAAAAAAAGAAAATTACATCCGTCTAACTCATTAATATAGGTTTTAAACTCTGTAAATAAAGGGGCGCCTGGGTGGCTCAGTCAGTTGAGCGTCCAACTCTTGATCTTGGCTCAGGTCATGATCCCAGGGTCATGGGATCGAGCACCACATCAGGCTCCATGCTGAGTATGGAGCCAGCTTGAGATTCTCTCCCCTCTCCCCTCCCTTGCTCATGCTTGCTCGCTCTGTCTTTAGATAAAAATAAATTCTCGGGGCGCCTGGGTGGCTCAGTCGGTCGAGCGTCTGACTTAGGCTCAGGTCATGATCTCATGGTCGTGAGTTCGAGCCCCGCGTCGGGCTCTGTGCTGATGGCTCAGAGCCTGGAGCCTGTTTCAGATTCTGTGTCTCCCTCTCTCTCTGCCCCTCCCCTGTTCATGCTCTGTCTCAAAAATAAATAAACGTTAAAAAAAATTTTTTTTAAAGTAATAAATTCTCTAAGTAAAATGTCAGCAAATAGAAACTGTAGCCAAGTGAGATTGTTCCAGAAATCCAAAACATGGTTTAATACTGAGAGCTTTATTAATACACTTCACCATATGATATCTTTAGATGGTAAAAGACATGTAATAAAATCAAATATCTATCTTAAGGTTTAAAGAGTAGTATAGAAGGTTGATTTTTTTAAATCCTGTATTTCAGAATAGTCCTTCAGCATGTTTTTAATAGTGAAATACATAGAAGCATTACCAAAGGTCAAATATAAGACCATCAGCACTATTTTGTTTTGGAACTGCTCGTCAGTTCAGTTAGCTAAGAGAGCAGAAGTTAGAGAACATAATTGCTGGTGTTTACTGGACATCCACTGTGTTTCAGGCACAGTTCTAGGCACTTTTAAATGTAGTGAAGAAAGTTAAATCTACCGTGTTAAGCCTGAGAAAAGACAAAATAATCAACTGGAAAGCTATTAGAGGCCATAGCCATACAAAGATGGCTAGATACAAAATAAATACACAGAATGTCATTCACTGTCATTCATATTATATAGCAATACAAGTCATAAAAATATCCTAGAGATTAGGAGATTAGGTTCAACAAGAAATACGAAGAAAACTATAAAAGTATATTGAAAGACATGAAGAGACTTGAACATACGGAAAAATATGCTTTCTTCTCAAGTAAGTTTTCACATAAACTGTATCACTTCTTAACGTGAGTTCTAAGTTTGAAACTCTGAATCAGCGATAAGCTGATCTGGGCCAAGAGTTGTTCTCCCACAAAGATTGAGCAGAAGGGTGAAAACCCTGCAAGCGTGGAGCAAACGAAAGGCCTGAGGAAGGTGCGCCAGAGCCCCGGGGGCGCCAGCCCGCCACTCCTCTGCTCTCCCTGGGGCCAATGAGGACGGCCTGAGAGTGGAGACGCACCTCCCCCTCCAAGGGAAGACAGCACTTCTGTCCGGAATCTAGACGTTTGCGGTGATTCCCATTTAAACTCAGTAGGATGGTTTTTTTCCCTTGAAAAATTGCTTCTAATGAGACGAATTTTTACTAAGCTGCGCTAATCGTGTAGACTCAAGACTAGACCAGAGGACAAAACAGAGACCGGAAACACGTTAAATGAGAATTTCATGTGATAAAAATATTGGCTTTTATGTTTTGGTTTTTTTAAGTTCTTATTTAAAGTAATCTCTGGGGTGCCTGGGTGAATCATCCTGCGCCGACAGCTCAGAGCCTGGCTGGTGCTTCAGATTCTGTGTCTCCTTTTCTTTCTGCCCCTCCGCAACTCGTGTTCGTTCTCTCTCTCTCTCTCTCCCCCCCCTCCCTCTCCCTCCCTCCCCCCCCTCCCTCTCCCTCCCTCCCCCCCCTCCCTCTCCCTCCCCTTCCTCTTTCTTCCTGTCTCTCTCAAAAATAAACAAACATTAAGAAATAAATAAATAATCTCTACCCCCAACGTAGGGCTTGAACTCACAACCCCAAGATCAAGAGTATCATGCTGTACCAAGTAAGCCAGCCAGACAACCCTGAAAATATCCTTTCAGATCACTTGGAGAAATGATAGATGCACCCGTTCTTTTTTTCTTAACTACTCCGTGTTGCCAGGACTAGTCTGAACAGAAAAGCCCCGTCATCGTGGAGTTGACAGTCTGAGATGAGTCCTTCGTGTAGTTGGTGTTACGCAGGACTGACGAGTGATGCCACAGAGAAGGCTAGCGCAGGAGAGGGAGGCTAGGCCGCCTTTAGGTGGAGTGACCTGCAGGCTCCCCCGGAGGCAGCATTTGCAGAGAGGCCTGCCTGAGGAGGAGGAAATCAAATGAATTCAGCCTATTTGGGGACCAGAAAGAAGGCTGTGTATCTTGCAGGTGGTGGCTGAGAGGAGGAAAGTGAGGGAGGCAGGCACAGCCAGGCCGTGTGTCTCACCAGCTACAGTGGGAGCTGCTGCAGGGCTTACGTGGGGGGGTGACTTGGCCTAATGTAAGTGTTCAAGATCACACTGGATACCATGTGGCAAGAGAAACCTTCAGCAGCTCTTTTGGGGCACTGGGCTATTTGGAAATACTTCAAGAAAACAAGAGAAAATGACTTCTATCATCCCCTAAGTGCGAAGATCCTTCTTAGTGGTATATCGAGGCCAGACTAAAATTACTTAAATCCTCTTTGGCAAAAGACATCGTAAACAAAGATAAAGTTAAATGAAAAACTGGGGGAAATCGTCGTAACACACATACGATACAGATGAATAGTAAAATGTAATGACACGGGCACCTGGGTGGCTCAGTCGGTTAAGCGTCCGACTTCAGCTCAGGTCATGATCTCACCGTCCGTGAATTCAGGCCCCGAGTCGGGCTCTGTGCTGACAGTTCAAAGCCTGGAACTTGCTTTGGATTCTGCGTCTTCCTCTCTCTCTGCCCCTCCCCCACTCACCCTCTCTCTCTCTGTCTCTGAAAAATGAATAAACCTTAAAAAAATATATATGTAATGAGTAATACGACTCAATAAGAAATCAATAAACATCCCTCTGTTAATAAGGATCAATTTGGCTGTGACTCACGGAAGTCCAAAAACAGCAGTGGATTAGACAAGATAGAATTTTATTTTTTCATCACATGTTAAGTACAGCAGCGAACAGCCCGAGAGTGGGATGCTGGTATTAGGAGAGTACACAGCTATAAAAAGTGATGCTGGGGCGCCTGGCTGGCTCAGTCAGTAGAGCATGTGACTCTTGATCTCAGTTCGAGCCCCACATGGGGGGTAGAGTTTACTTAAAAAAAATTTTTTTAAGCGATGCTATATGTATACATTTTTTTTTAACTTAAATATCCGGGTAATATATACTGCATTAATAAGATGCTATATAGCTATATTTTAAAACATGGTGGAAGGAAAACATGGAAAGATCTACACATAGGACACCCAACAGCATGTAGCTGGGATCACGGACCCAGGTTACCGCAAGGGCAATAGTAACATAAATGATTGGTGAATGTCAAGTGGGGCCAGGTCTGGGGCCGGAGGGTGTGGTGGGGACTGTGGCAAACAGGAGAGGGTATAAGCGTCCATCTAAGGCTGCCCCTCGGCCCCCACAGATTGTTGCCAAGTGAGATTTTACTCCTAGTTACTTAGCCATGGCTTCACATTGTCCAGAGAAGGTAGAAATCTGTACTTTAATATGATCTCTCCTGATTGTTAAAGATTAGCCCTTAATCCAAGTATCTTTAAAACACAGTTTAAACTAGCACTTTATAAGCCAAAGGAAGCGCCTTGTCAGCCAGCAGACTTGACCCCTGCTGCAGATCATCTCCAATGTGCCTGACAAGAGGAGATGTCGGTAACAGGCCGGCCCCTGTGTGACAGCCACAACAGAGCATTCTCCTGGCCTACCCATAATCCTCGGAGCGACCAGTTTTGAAAAGCAAGGAGTCGTATATGGAAACCAGGTGTGTGCGTGTCAGGAACAACCTCACTGGGCAGAAGATTGGGCTGAGGGACCCAGAAATCGCTCTCACTCCACAGGTCTGTGACTGAGACTCTTAGCAAGCCTTCCTCCCCGCCACCCACCCCCCCCCCCCCCCCCATCACCAAAGGAAGGGCAGACTTTGTAAATAGGTCATCCTTCTGGTGTTGGTTTGATGGAGTGGAGGGAGGTGCGGCCCTCAGTGACACGGGCTCACTAAAGTGATCCGCGGGGCCTCTGGGGACGAACCTTCCCGGGACCTGGCATTTCTGCCGACCTGCTTCCTCAGTGCCATGCAGCTTAGCAAACTGGGGGAACTATGTGAGGAAATAGGATTTTTTCTTTTAAGTTTATTTATTTATTTATTTTAAGAGAAAGGGAGAGCGGGGGAGGGGCAGAAAAAGCAGGAGAGAGAGAATCCCAAGCAGGCTTCATGCTCTCAGCACAGAGCCTGACACGGGGCTCAATCCCACGAACCGTAAGATCATGACCTGAGCCAAAACCAAGAGTCAGATGCTTAAACCGACTGAGCCAACTAGGCGCCCCAGGAAATAGGATTCTTTCTCTTCAGCTACAACTCCCACTAAGTGCTCCCTGCTCTGCGTCGTCTCTCCGGAAACAGCGCCAAGTAGAGTCACACACGAGAGGGCGTTCGGCTGGCTGACCTGTCCTCAGCCTGCACAGTTTTCCCTTTCTCCTCACGCTTGTTCTTGTTCCTTCTCCCACCTCTTTTTTGGTCCTACGCCTGGAATTGGTTAAAGGTTTCTTGTGTTCTGTTACCTTGTTTGGGTGCCACGGCGTGCGACTGCCCCCTTGTTTCTTGTTGAACTGTCATCTTCCGCCCTGAGAAAGGTTCTGTATTTGCTCAGAATAAAGTTCAAAAGGAAGGTCAGGCAAATACAAACTCCTCCGATCTCCTCGGGCAGCTACAGCCAGAGATTTGGTTCCATGTGCCCCGTTCCCATCAAATCTGGGATCAGCCCCGTTTCCTTGATTCTCACCAGGAGACTGATTGGATTCCAAGCCAGCATCTGTTGGGGCTTCTGAGAACACAAAGCCATTGAGAAGTTCAGGGAAACAAAGCGTGCCCTGTCATCCAAGCCTTTTCTCCAGCTTAATTAACCAGCGAGGCCGGGAAGAGTCTCTATGTCCCTTGGTGGTTTTCTCCCTTAATGACCAGAGATTGCTTGGGAACCCGAATGAACTCCATATGAGAGCTGAAACGGGGAATGTAACTTTCCTTCTCTGCTCGTTATCAACAAGAAGCCAGCAACACTGAACCGCGAGTCTTGAAAAACAAGATGTCTTTTCAGGAAGGAAAGAGAAGCAAACTACAGTTTTCTAACTGGGGGGCAGGATGCAAAGCCACATGGCCACACATAAGTGAGCAGACGTTATTTTGCAGCAGGGAGGGTCCCTGGGGCTTGACTGCGTCCAAACACGCTGACCATTCCCTGTCCGTGTGCAGCTGAGTGAGCGGTAGTAGTTAGAAGGTGTGTCTCCTCAGAAGCCGCGTTCAACAGGGCAGTCACCTGGCAGTGTGGATTCAGAAGTGGGGCAAAATTCTTCACAGCCCTCTTCTTCTCTATAAACGCAAAACAAAGTCAGTGTTTATCTTGGATTTTGGTTACCAGAAACTGCGCAGAATTGTTTTTCACAACCTCCTTGATTTTTTTAATATGAAAGTAAAGATTGTTCGATTCAAATAAAACTCTGGGGCTTTTACAACCAGTTTACAATTTGATACCGTTCCCACCCAGCCATTTGGTCAGGAGACGTGTTTATTTTTCCCAAGCCTGCGTCGAATTGAGCCTGATGTTGACCTGTGTTAATGTATTTAATTCTCTAAGGCAGATGCGTCCTCCCATTTTTACAAAGATGACGGTCAGTGAACGGTATCTCGCAGGCTCCAGCCCGGATTGTTTTTTCTCTTGGCGTCTTAAAGCCGCCCCCCTGGCTTCTCCCGTCTGTGGTTCCAGCACCACCCCGACTAGACCAGTGCCCAACCCCTGCCGGGTCTGGTGTATGGAGGATACTGCACAACCTTTTTTTTTTTTTTTTTTTTTTAAAGTAGGCTCCACATCCAGTGTGGGGCTTGAACTCATGACCCTGAGATCAGGAGTCACACGCTCTACCGACTGAGCCAGCCAGGCACCCATGTTTCCTTAACTTTTTTTTAATTTAAACTTTTCTTAACGTTTATTTATTTTTGAGAGAGGGACAGAGTGTGAGCGGGTGAGGGGCAGAGAGAGAGCGGGCTCCAGGCTCTGAGCTGCCAGCACAGAGTCCGACACGGGGCTCGAACCCACAAGCCGCGAGATCATGACTTGAGCTGAAGTCGGACGCCCAACCAACCGAACCACCCAGGCGCCCCAGTGTTTCCTTAACTTTTTCAGTGTGCCTTGTACGAGAGAGAAGGACATGGAAATGTGAGCTCCCTTGTTGCCCCTCAGCCCAGCTTCCACAGCTAGCCTCAGCATTTTATTCCTAGTCACCTTTTAAACACTGTCCGTTCTGTTACAACATGGGGACAGGACCCACCCCTCACCTGGTCTGCAGGTGAGGAGAATGAGATTCGGGTCACTTGGTAACAGCAGGGTGCAAGCCCAGGTCTTGTACCAGGTGTCAGCTACTTTTACTCCAGAAGTCTCCTCACCCTGGAGCGAGAGGTCACAAATTTTGGGGGGCTCATCAGAAGGTGCCCATGGGGGTCCCTGAGCCCAGTGAACCAGGTGGGACTCCACAGAGGTGTAGGACCGTCACTGGACCCCTTCCCCATGAGCGAGTTGCCAATGGTAGAAGGGGGGGCCAGGCATCCCCAAACCTTGAAAGTGTCCCTGATCAAGTTTAGGTGTCACGGGAAGACTTTGCCAAGGAGGGTAGCAGCATGACTTAGTCCAGTAAACAGCTGATAATGTGTTGTCTTCAGCGAATGCCAGCAGGCCCAGGCTGAGCACTTGACCCTGACAAGAGTCAAAACGTCACATTCCATGCCGCCTCCGGGCCCCTGTGGGGAGCTCTGGATAGAAAGGTGTTTGGGTGCTGGGCCTCTCTGACCCAAGATAGCGGCCTGAGCCCGCCGAGAGCCTGGCCGTCTCTGCTCCCCAGCACATTGTCCGGCCCCCCGCCCCGCCATTCCAGACCCCAGCTGCACAGCATGTGCCGCTCCGGGCTGGGCCTCCCCCTCCTCCCCCCAATTTCCTGTTGCAGGGGGACAGCTGGGGCGGGGGGTTAGGGACTGGTGTTGCTCGGCGATCTGCAGCCGATCTGGGAACAATTTGAAACTAAATCCTCAGCCCTTTGGAAGGCTTTTATGAAATCATTGCAAGTTTATTAACAACAGCTGTGGCCACACATGACCTGGATCCCAGCCCCAACCCCACCCCCAGAATCGCAGGAGGGAAGCAGCAGTTGACTTGCGATTCCCAGTCACCTTTTTAAGGGGAGGAAAAGTTAAATGAAGAAGAAAAGTCACCCACCCTCCCTCCGTGGTCACAGGAGGCTGGACAGCAGGCAAGCGGGCGGCCGGCCATGGTGATCAGAAATGCTGAACAAAACCGGCCCAGAGGGACTTTTCAAAGCTTTGGCAAGAGCAGCCTGGGCCCAAGCGCTCACGCGTCTATTTTAGGGACCTCCAGCCTGTGCTGGCGATCTCGGCAGTCTCTGATTGACAGAAACAGCCTCTTTTTCTGTTGCCTCCTGTCTGTCCAGACTCTGCTGCTCAGGGAGAGCTGTGGAGCTTCGTTGTTGAGGCGCAGTTTAAGGAGTCGGGATTTGGGCGCCTTTTTCTTTCTTAATTAAAACCTCTCTGGTGAATTCTGCCTCACTTCCTGTCAGCGACCGCCGGGCCGAGTGTGTGTTTGGAGAAACCGGGCCCCTGCCGTCGGCCTCGTGCCCTCGCCGTGCTCCCCGCTGCCTCCATGTGAAACAGGCGTGTCCGAGGCCTGCAAGTCAGGCCGGCACTTTGTGTCCTGCTGAGCTCAAAGGAATTCGGGGAAAGGAAGTAAAACCTTCCTGTTAAGATGCAGCCCACTCGTTTCTTCCTTTAAAGTATTCTTCCAGATCTGCCGGGCGGTGAGACTCCATGCCTCATTCCGCTTTGTTCCTTGAGCCTCGGCACTGCATTTGGGGTGTGCCGGACCACTGTGGGCGCTGTGCCTGTTCCCTTCGCAGTCCTCAGCGTGTCTGGTCGTGCTTTGTGGGCTCCCCTCCCAGAGTGGCCGTGGGCAGCCAGAGGAATTTTTTGGATGGTTCTCTTCCACCGAGCCCGGTGTTTCGTTATAGTCGGCCTTTTGAGACCCGCCCGTCCTGGGACATCTTGACCATGGACTGGTGTCCACTCCCTCCTGTTTCAGCCTAGCCTCGCTCGTATGCACATTCCGTGGATCTGTGTAAAAATTTTCACCCCGATTAGGAGGAGCCAGAAAGCGTACAGAGAATGGAATTCAGGCCTGCTGGATCCATCTTAAAGCCCGTGCCAGAGGCCAGATGGAGGAGTCCTGGGGGACGTGTCACCCTTGGTGGCCGTTCACTAAAGCCTGTCGGGGTGTCCGATGCGGTGACTGTGACAGAGCCATCTGTTCCTCCCGCAGTTCCTGACAGGCCCGCGCGGGCGGGGTGCGGAGAGGAGCTCAGGTCTCAGGGGCCGATGAAGGGGCCCTGACCGCCCGCTCCTGAGGTCTGCGGCCTGTGGCCACCTGCAGAGCCCAGAACTGCCCAGGCACCCCTGGAGGCTGTCAGCCCAGAAGGAGCAGCCGGTCTCTGCCTGGTCCCGATTTCACGTCTCATGACCCTGCGACCTTCGGCACGTGACTGCATCCTCAGAGGGGTAGAGTCTCTGGCAGACTGGGGTGGCAGGGAGAGACACCTAGGGAGCGGGTGTGAACTAGAGCAGGTACGCACGGGGAGGTGGGACCTGAATGTGCAGAGCACAACTTTCCCGAAGAGAACCTTGGGGCTTTTCTGAGTGAGATGTGGATACAAAAACAACCAATGGGAAGCAGACCAAATATTCCCAGGAGTTCTCTCTGGAGAGAAATTACTGGTGACTTTTTTATTTGTGTTCTATTAAACTTCTTTCCCCATAATTGCTTTAATGTGTATAAGAATCAAAAACACTGTTTTTTTGTGTGGCAGAAAGAGAAAATTCCATGGGACTCTGTGATGTGCAAGAAACTTAGTAGCCTCACAAGAAAAGCATGTCAGGGAAATTTGGAAGTGTGTGTTCCCACTCTTGAAATGGGCTAAGAACAACAGCTCAGTCAGAGGCGACAGGAGACCCGACTACCATGAGCCAGTGAGTCCTCTTGGGCCTCATGGTAGAGCCTGGCCTGCACCTTGGGTTTCTGGCTCAAGAGGTGAGGTTTTGGGGCCCCCAAGCTCCTGTCTGGATGAGAGGGACCTGCTAGCTTTGTCTCAAAGGCCAAGTGCCGGGGAAGCCGGTCAGAGACTGTCAGACGGGCCTTTTTTAAGTTTATTTATTTATTTTGAGAGAGCACGAGGAGGGGAGGGGCAGAGAGAATCCCAAACAGGCTCCACACGGCACAGATCCTGATGCGGAGCTCAAACTCCCAAACCAAACCATGAGATCATGACCTGTGCCGAAACCAAGAGTCAGACACCTAACCATCTGAGCCATGCGGCCTGGCACCCCTCAGATGAACTATTTTTAAGGCATGGTACATGCACTTTTGGGTGAGCTGACCAAGAATGCGAATTCCCTAAAAATTTCCAGGGAAGTGATGCTCTGCTGTATTGGCTGTTCGTCTGCTTGAATGGAGGTGTTTTGTTTTGCCCTATTTTCTTGTATTTAGTGGGAAAAAAAGGATATTTCGGAGTTCTGCCCATCCCAGAGAGAAGAAGCCTTCTTGTATTTCAAGGAGGGTAAGATGCACTCTCTCTAGAACAAAGCAGGGCCTGAAAGTACTCGCCTGTGACAGTGCTTGGGGCAGGGCAGGCAGAGTTCCAGGGGCCCTGCAGTCACACTGCTCCAGAAGCTCCAGTTCAGAAACCCGTGGTTTAGGAGGTTAAGAGCTCCAGCCTTGGAGCTGGAAGGCCTGGGTTTGAACCTCACTGAGTCTCAGTTGCCTCATCTGTAACGTGGGGATTCATTAATCGGACCTGACTGGTGGAGTTGTTACGCAGATCCGGGTCTGTGTGGTGCTCGCGGTAGGAGCTGGCACGTAGTGAGGCCCCCGGTAAATGTTAACTTCCATTCTTGCGGTCACTGTGCTTGGGACTTTGTAAGAAGAGATCATTTGCTTCTCACGGTAAACCTGCTGCAGATAGGCTCCAGGTCAGGTTGTGGAGGCTGATGGGGTCCCCCAGCCCAGCTCTGTGGAGCCCCAGAACTGGAGTTCTTCCTCTCACGCCCGGTGCCTGTCCGTTAGGAAGCCAGTGCTGCTGGAAGATAAAATTGGCCGTGGTGGCCGCTCCGGCACGCCTGGATTTCCTGTGGGTGACTCAGCCCCTTCCGGGGGTGCTGGAGGTCAGTTCCTTCTGTGACCCAGCCCCCGCACCCGGCCTTCTCATCTTCTTTCCTCCTATTGTTCCCCACTTCCAGCAGCCTAGGCGTGTCCTAGATTTGCAGAGTGGAGAGTATCCTGGTTCACCGTGAATGATGACACTCAGGGTGCCTACAGTGTGTCCCAAGGGAACTCCCTCCAGAAAGGTCTCATAGAAGCCCATCTGTCACTCAGCGCAAACCCAAGGGGACCAGTCTTCATGTTTTAAGTTATGGTAAAATACATATAAAGTAAGATTTGCCATTTTTTAAGAGTATATGATAATGTCTGCCTTTACTCCTGAGCATATTTTATGTTTATTTTTGAGAGAGAGAGCATGACCGGGGAAGGGGCAGAGAGAGAAGGAGACACAGAATCTGAAGCAGGTTCCAGGCTCTGAGCTGTCAGCACAGAGCCCGACGTGGGGCTCAATCCCACGAACCACGAGATCATGACCTGAGCTGAAGTCGGACGCTCAACCGACTGAGCCACCCAGGCAGGCGCCCCTTGATCTGAGGAGCTTTATTATTTTTTTTTTAATGTTCTTATTTATTTTTGAAACAGAGAGAGACAGAGCACAAGTGAGTCAGGAGCAGAGAGAGAGGGAGACACAGAATCCGAAGGAGGCTCCAGGCTCCAAGCTGCCAGCACAGAGCCTGACGTGGGGCTCGAACTCATGGACTGTGAGATCATGACCTGAGCTGAAGTTTTGACGCTCAGCCGACTGAGCCACTCAGGCGCCCCAGAGGAGCTTTAAATGATTAAGGGAAACTGCTTGGGAAGGAACTCCCCCTTAGAATCTAACATGTTTGGCTAAAAACGAAATTTTAATTTTTTTGTAATTTTTTTTTTTTTTTTTTTTTTTTTTTTTGAGAGACGGAGAGAGAGACAGAGTGTGAGCAGGGGAGGGGCACAGAGAAAGGGAAACAGGATCTGAAGCAGGCTCGAGGCTCTGAGCTGTCACCACAGAGCCCGATGCGGGGCTCAAACCCATGAACCACGAGATCATGACCTGAGCTGAAGTCAGACACTTAACTGACTGAGCCACCCCGGTACCTCCCCCACCCCAAAAAATTGTAATTTTAAAAATACATTTATTGAGGGGCGCCTAAGTGCTTCAGTCGGTTAAGTGTCCGACCCTTGATTTCTGTTCATGGGATCAAGCCCTGCATTAGGCTCTGGCTGACAGCATTGGAGCCAGCTTGAGATTTTCTCTCTCCCTCTCTCTGCTCCTCCCCCTGCTTGCTCTCTCTCAAAATAAAGAAATAAACATTTTTTTAAGTTTAAAAAAAAACACATTAATTGAAATGCATTTTAGTTCTTAGTTTCTAAACACAGTGTCCTGTGACTCCCAGCCAGTTGGAGGAAGTTGAAATCTGAACCATCTGACCCCTGTTCTGGGTGCAACTGACAGTTTGCTCAGTGGTCGTAGTAAATACAGTCAGGAAGCCTGTCACTTGTACCACGAAGAAGCCACCACAAAGAAACCACGGAGAGAAGTGTTGAGGGCATCTCCCAGGCTCTACCACTTTCTCTTGACACTTTTCATCCTTCTGAAAATCTTTATTTCTGCCATTTTTCGTGACCTCTCTGCCTTTAGTAGTGAGAGCTTTGTGCCAAGTCCTTTACACACTTGGTGCTCACTCAGTCCTTACAACAGCCCACTTTACAGATGAGGTGTGGAGACTCGGATGTTCAAGAACCTGCTCCCAGCCGCTCGGTGGCTGCCCTTCCATTTGTGTTTTCTGGATCACTTGCTCTCTGTTTTTTTGTTGTTTTTTTTTTTTGTTTTTTCTTAGATTAAAAATCTTTTTTTCATGGGCCTTGCACTGGCACCAAAATTAAGAGGTGTGTCAGCTCCTAATGTAGGTAATTGGTAGAGTTTATTTTTACAGTCACACAGAAACCTTCAAACTGTGCCTACTGAACTCTGTTGTCGGAGCCCTCTGTGTGGGTTAGCTCAGTGGTTACTTTGTAGCGTACTAAGTTCCCTGCTTTGGAGTGTTCACAAAGAGCCTAGATGACCATGTCTTGGGGTTTTTATGGAGAATTTGTGTGTGTGTGTGTGTGTGTGGGTGTTACCGGGGAGCCGGACATGATGCCGTGAGGGTTCCTCCGGGTCGGACGATTCTCTGATATGCACGAGCACCTGGCAGCTTCTGACGACGGGCGTGATGGGAACTTAACCTTTGTTACCTCTCCTCTTTCTCTTGCTTTGCTCAGAACACCTGGCAGGATGAGGCTGAAAAAGATTCGGTCGTATGTTAAAAATTCCCAAATGTCAGAATTGGAAAGAATCTTGAGACCGTTGAGTTCGGTCCGCCGTTCAGCATCGGAGGGTGGGAGAGTGTGAGTGAATTTAATAGGGCCTCTCACGATTGCCCCACAGAGCACACGGACTCCTGTGACTCTGTCCTAAAATGTTTTATCTACTGAAGGGAATATATGACGTAGCTATTTAGTCATTTCAGCAGTGTGACTTTTAGTCTCGTTGTTGATCAGAAGTTTCAGCACTAAGAACGATGTCTAACACTAGGAGGTATCTGGTACACACTGATGGAGTGATCTTCCCGACTCTCAAATCTTTGAGGGTTCGTAGCTGGTGAAATCACCGAGTGCTGTCCTGGCTGTGACATGAATGTGCTAAGTAAACACGCAGTGTTTAGTCGGTCAGAGCCTCAGATCAGCATGAAAAATCCAAAGCGATCGCCGAGATCTCTCCAACCCAGGATACACCTGGCCACGGGGGAGGCTCGGTGCCTGGTCTAGGAAACGCTTCCCGAGTGCTGCGGTTTCCTCTGCTTTCCTGCCCCCATAGTGGGCACCAGTGCCCTCCTTACACTTCTTCCCAACTTGACCGTACCTGACTCGTGGAGAAGCAGCCGGGAGACCCTAGGAACCAAGTTCATTCCGTTCAAACCCATGCATTTGATGATACGCCACTCCGTTCATCATGCTCAAAAACTGCTGTGCCCTTCCTCCCACGTGCGAGCCCCACCCCCAGCCACCGTTCCACTGGCGGCAAGCAGTCCGGCCTCTGCCGCCCGCCAGCTTCAGGGCTCTGCCGGCCCGAGGATTCGTCCACCTGCGGTCAGGGAATCGGCGAGACTGCCAGGCTCTGTACAGAAGGGCCGCCGCGCTCGGAGTTCATAGACCGGATCTGAAACTCCTCGGGCCCAGCCCTCCCACGCTCGCCCCCTTCCCAAGCCCTTGGGTTATCGGTCCGCCCGCCCCCGAGCTGCGGAGAGTCCTTCGTCTGCTTGCCTTACAGGTGACTGAACAAAAAAGCGGCTCTCGGCCCCGCCCTTGACCTTCCAGGTGGGCTTCCCCGTGGCGGCGGCGGCACCCACTGATAGAGCAGGGAGACCCTTGGGGTGTGGCAGTGAGTGGTGCTGACTGACCGTGAGCTGGCCTCCCCCGGATCCCAGCGGGGTCTCTGTGCTGCTGCAAGGAGCCGATTGGGAGCAAGCTCACCCTCTTGTTATTCTTCTAGGAAGACGATGAGAAGCTAATTGAGGAGATCCAGAAGGAGGCTGAAGAAGAGCAGAAGAGAAAGAACGGAGGCAAGCGCTCCCCCAGCACGGGCCCCACGCCAGGCCCGGTCCGTGTGCACAGGGGCGGGGGGGACCTCCACAGCTGGCCCTCGGGTGGCCGCGGACACGCTCTGCCCGGGCCCGCAGCTGCTTGCGGGACCGTAGGAGGGTTCCCACATGCCCTCGATCAGGGGGTGCCAAGGGTGGGTTTGGGCTTAGGAGGCAGACAGGAGGAACCCACGCCAGACCAAAAAGACGGTAGGCCCACCCTGGCCTCTCTGAGGTCACAAAGAAAAGAAAGGGAGTTTCTGGGAGTGGCCGTCCAGGCCCTAGCTCCGAAGGAAAGGCGCTCACAGAAGCTCCACTTGTTCTGAGTTCAATCGATCCTCCACCTTCCAGAGTGATGACCGAATCAACACTCGCTCAGACAGCAGGGGCGGGAGGTGGATGTACACGTTAATCGGCCTTACTGTGGCCTGGCCACCCTCCCGTGTCCACGGTAAGAATGACGCTGAAGGTCAGCTATTCCTGGCCTCGCCTCGTTCTCGAGGCCCTCAGCCTCCCGCTTGGGGCAGGCAAGATGGAGGTTGAGATGAGCAGGCCCGGCCCCGCCCCGCACACAGGCACCGTGGGTTTTCGTTGTCTCCTCTACTAAATCCCATTTCCTGTTCAGAGAACACCTTCAAACGCATCGGGCCCCCCTTGGAGAAGCCTCCAGAGAAAGTCCAGCGGATCGAAGCCCTGCCGAGGCCCGTCCCGCAGAACCTGCACCAGCCACAGATCCCACCCTACGCCTTCGTGCACCCACCCTTCCCTCTGCCGCCCGTCCGGCCCGTGTTCAACAACTTCCCCCTCAACATGGGCCCCGTCCCGGCGCCCTACGTGCCCCCCCTGCCCAACGTGCGCGTCAACTATGACTTCGCGCCCGTCCACGTGCCGCTGGAGCACAACCTGCCCATGCACTTCGGCCCCCAGCCACGGCGCCGCTTCTGACCGCCCGCGGCCTTGTCTCGTCCGGGGAGCCCGCCGCACTCCCGGGGCCGTGCCTGTCAAATAGGCATGATGGACCGGGCTCTCGGAAAGATGGGCCGGGTTTTTTCCTGCTCCTTCCTGGGAAGGGCCACTGCCCCCGGGCACCTGTAACAGGACCAGCCTGGCACTTACGGGGCCAAAGAGAAGGGGGCAGTGAAACCTCCCCAGGGTGTCCCACCGTGCCAGTGGCCAGTGCAGGGACCCTCCCCACCGGGCGGCCCATCTCTGCGGTTAGTCCTGGCCCTGCCGGGGCCAAGGTGGTGTCTGCCTCTGCCCCTCCCCCGGCCGACTACAGAGTGTCTCCCCTAACCACGTAGGCCTTCCTGAGCACAGTGCAGCCTGAAGCGTCGTAAAACTGACGCAGCAACTCCTACAGTTTGGAGAGAGCCGGGCCACCTGGACCACGTCCCGAAAGCCAGGCTCTCTTCTCCCTCGCCACCGTCACCCCCCACCCCAATACCACAGCCCACCCAGAGAGAGGTACGCCCTGCTGCTCCAAGCCACTTGGTCCCATCAAGTGGGGGCAGAGCCATCAGAGTCTCCGGGCCTGGGAGCACCGCTCAGGGTGGGGAGGCTGTGGGCCGTGTCCCCCCAAATCCAGAACCCCAGGCCACCACCACCGTGACTGTTCAGGGGTCTTTCTCCTTGGACCACTCAGTTGAGACCACAGAGAGCTGTCTCGTGCTGTCTGTTCTGTTTTGTAGTTTAAAATATTTGCCATTTACTCGCTTTGAACTTACTGGGATTTCTGTGGCCTACTAGAGTTTCTCTCGCTCGGTCTCTGGAGAGTCCAGTCTGTCACCCACACCAGGCGGCCGGTGAGGGCGGGACGGTCCTGACGCTCGCCAGACAGAACATCTTTATGAAGCAGCCCTGACAGGTTTGGTGGCCCTCCCGGGCAGCCCAGCTGTCGGGAAGCCTCCTTCGCCACCAGCCCGGCAGTGAGCACCTTCTCCCTGAGGTCTGGTGGCGGCAGTGGGTTTCACCAGGGGGACAGACGACCCAGGCTACACCGGCACCCATCCTCGGAGCTGCCTCCGCCTGAGGCCAGCGGAGTCCAGCGTGGGGGCCCTGCCTGTTCACCACTGGGCGCCACTTCCCACCCCGCCTGCGTGCAGAGACAGGCCTCTGTGGGGGGGCGGCCCTGCCTGGCTCCCCAGTGTTGGTCTCTGTCGCCGTCACTATATCTCTGATGGCTTTGGGGTTCCCAGCGTGTGTGCACAGACATCAGACAGCAGGGTGAGCCTAATGGCCGGTCCCCCATCTCCGTGCAGGCCGTGCCCCAGGGTCATCCACCGCCATCACTGTCTCCTGTATTTCAAGGGTTAAATTGGGGAGAAATCTGCTAAGTTGCCCATTCTTCCTCCTGCGCTTCCTCCAGGTGAGGGCTTCGCAGACCGTCATCGGGGCGCACGAGGAGAGGTCTGCGCCGCCGGGAGCCCCTGTCAGGCTGCCTCTGCCTTGCTGGTAGCCTGAACGACCGTGCCTTGGGAGAGCTGCGCCAAGGGTGACAGGTGACAGGATTGAAGTACCTTAAAAACATGTTCTCTGTGCATCCCCAAGGGAGGGTCTCAGAGCAGTGAGCTTCTAGCAGACATCCTACCAAATGGGGAGGGTGACCCCAGGACACACCAGAATGTTCTAGGCCCCCTGAGCCAATTCATCCAAGGAGGGAATGAGCCAGCCCCCTTGTGCCCTCTAGCCCAGGGAAGGGGGCTCCGGGTGGGTGGCCTGCCCCTGACACCGCCATCCAGCAAGTCCACCAGAACCTGGCATGGGAGGTGCTGGCACAGAGGGGGAGAGACCAGAATAACTGGTTCCTCCCAAGGCCAAGCAGGACGTTGCTTTGAGATGAATTCTTGGCTGTTTGTCACCATATGCAGCTGTTAGGGATCCGTTCCTGCTGTTCTGAACTGAGGGTGCCTGGTTTCTAACGTTCCTCCTCGAGCTGGACTGTGGAGTGGCTCACCTGTCTGCAGGAGCCCGATTGCTGTTTGGGGGAAGGTCATTGCCACAAGTTCTGACACTAGCGTGAGTCCCCACCTGTCCGCAAAGTGTCCCTCTAGGTGCCTGTGTCCCAGAGGACCCCAGGTTTCTCGAGAAGCAGTCTGCACTAGTGACGGTTTGGGGGAAAGCAGGCCCTTCTGACGGGCCGGCAAGTGGCTGCAAGGTGTGATGACAGGAAACCCCCAGAGATCAGCCGGTCTCGGGGACAGGCAGGAATCCCAGAGGCAGCCTGACACCTCCCCTCTCTGGGCCACAGTGTTTGCTCCCCCAGACGAGAGACTGCCCGGCGACAGTCCCGTTCTACTTGCCTTAAACTGGAGAGAGGAATCTAGTATTTGCACTTAGCAAAAGATTTTAAAACTTTAAAAAAAAATGTGCATGACCTGTCACTTTGTATAAAAATAGCAAAAATGATTAGTTTATTAAATTCTTTTCTTTACCTTCCGGTAGTAAAAACACATAAAAAGAATTCTGTTTAAACTACTGTGTGTAAAAAGCTTGTACCATATGTAACTTCGACTTTTTGTAAATAAATGTTTGTGCATTATGTCCCCTCTGGTTTTGTCCGTTCGCGTGGTGAAATCACAGGGGCTGCGTGGGCGGGTGGCAGGGTCCTGGGGAGTGTCCGGGTCTACGGTGACACGGCTCCCCGCCCCTTGGGAGCTGACCTCCAGCTGCCGCTGCAGGTCCACAGGGTGTGAGCCCAGAGTAGCGAGCCCGAGGCCCCGGCCCCACGTGGGGAAGGACCACTTCCTGCCCCCCCGCCCCTCCCCAGAAGGCAATGGGTGATGTCTCATGCTAACCTTGCTTGAGTGGCTGCGGAGGCCCAGTTGGGCACAAAGGGGTTGGTTGGTTGGTTGGTTGGTTGGTTGGTTTCTTGGCCCAGAATCCCCTTCCAGAAGATGTGCTCAGCCCCCCTTCCAGGCCTGGGCAACAAGCCACCCGTTGACCTGGAGAGCCACCTGCACAAGTGAGACCAGGCGAAGGTTGGGTGAGGTGGGAGGAAGCTCGTCCTCCAGCACTGGGACACGACGTTATGAGACAGAACATCGAGGCAGGGAAGCTGGTTGCCAGGGGCCACCTCCCCCACAAGTCCTCTGGAGCCACGTGCCTGTCCTAGCACCCCCCCCCCCACCCTGCACCCACCACGTGCCAGGCCAGCAGACCTCAGCACACACGGGCTCAAACCGTGCTCAGCGATTTAATAAAATGTGAGCTCTGGGGCACCTGGTTGGCACAGTCAGTTAAGCATCTGACTTCAGCTCAGGTCATGATCTAGTGGTCGTTGAGTTCAAGCCCCGCGTCGGACTCTGTGCTGACGGCTCAGAGCCTGGAGCCTGCTTTGGATTCTGTGTCTTCCTCTCTGTCCCTCCCCCACTTGCACTCTGTCTCAAGATAAACATCAAAAAAAATTATTTTAATGAAACATGGGCTAGGGGCGCCTGGGTGGCTCAGTCGTTTCAGCGTCCAACTCGGTTTCGGCTGAGGTCGTGATCTGGTCGGTCCTGTCTGCCGTTTGCAACTTTACTGAGTGATACTTTTGGGGTTGTTTTTTTGGTTTTGTTTGTTGTTTTGTTTTGTTTTGCATCTCTGAAAAAAGTACACTGAAATCAACCCAAGACAAAAGTAACCTGCATTCCCAGCTTCCTAAACAAGTTCATGCCACCCTGTCATCATTCATCATTCCAGTACACTTTCAGTATTGTTCGTACTTGGCAGCCACACCCTAGTCACAAACTGTCCCACACCCCCAGTAAGGAAAGGGGTAATGGCCATTCTCCCGTCTTCTGCCACCTTTTCCACCCTCCACCCTCGTCACCAGGGTCCTCTTGCTTCTCCCCACACTCCTGCCAGCACATTCCACTCCCACACCCCCTTGCTCTGCCGCCCTGGTTGTTAACAAAATTGATCCCAAGGGACAGCCGGCTGGCTCAGTCAGTAGAGCACATGACTCTTGATCTCAAGGCCGTGAGTCTGAGCCCCACGTTGGGCATGGAGCCTACTTAATTTTTTTTTTTTTAAATGGGCCGCCTGGATGGCTTGGTTGGGTGTCTGACTCGATGTCAGCTCAGCTCTTGCTCTCAGGGTTAAGTCCACGTTGGGCTCTGTAAAAAAAAAAATTTTTTTCAGTGATTCCATACCTTTCACAGGACTTGATTTTCTCCTTTTCTAACCATGGAGTGCCCTCCAGGTCTAACTGGGTCTTTGTACCGCCCGGATGGAAAATTCTGGGACTTCCAACTTCCTGCCACCACCGAACACCTCACTGAGCACCCCCTTTGATGTTTCAGTGGGTCTTCTTTCCAGGAGTAGCCTCGTGAACGAAAAGGTAAGATGGTGTGTGTATTGCCGTGGCTTTTGCTAGATTGCTCTCCGGGTTCCTTGACCGAGCAGCCCCCACCCACCAGTCCCGGACGGTGTCCTCATCCTTCGTTGACACACCTTTGTCACCAGGGTCCCTGAACCCTCTCCTGGAATCTGACCTCAGGGAGGCACCCCTTGAATGCACACCTCTTTCTGCAAAGCGGACTGCTTTTTATTTAGGTTAGAAGCATTTGTAACTGTGAGGTCCAAACTTTCTTTTCCATCCTTGAAGTGATAGAGATGTGTACACATTTGCCAATTACAGACGTTTCGAGATAGAAAAGAACTTGAAAACACAGAAAACTGTGAAGACGAAGACAAACATGCTTTGTGACCCAAAGGTGACTACTGGGGATATTTTGATGCATTTCCTTCTGGGGTGGTTTCGCCCTGTGATGTATATAATGTCTCCCAGGACCGGTCAGCCGCAAGTTGGCGACCCACCACGAACATTAGCCAGGTATGAGCTTCCCAAAGACGATTTTTAGCTGCTGCTTCTAGAACCTTTTGCCGCAGGCTCGTTAGCCTTCTCTTTGGACTTCTTGTGATCATGTGTCTGCAAGCTGGTGCACAGCTGCGCCTGTCCGGCCTGCTGTTGTGTCTTCTCATGACCCCTGGGGGGATGTGGCGCTCACCTAAAGCCCCATCTGTGTGTCTTCTCTCTCGGTCAGGATTTCGTCGAAAGCGGTTGCCCTTCTTGCTTCCTCTCCTTTCATCAGCACATCTTGGTGAAGACAGCCCAGAACTCACCACCACCTTGGCTTGGCTTGGCCCTCCACAGCACCTGCTGTCACCGGGATCACCTGGGCCTGCCTCTTCCCAAGTGGGGGATGGTACACAGGCCCCAGGCCGTCCAGTAGGATGTGCAGGTGCTGGGCGGCACCCCGTGAACCGAGCAGGTCACTTAAGCCTACCGCTGAGGGGGGGATAATGACGGCACCTCTTCATCAGGCTGAGATGATTGCGTGAGGTGGGAAAAGAGCTTGGAGGCTCTCATCCTGAAGAGAGCTGTCGTCCGGCCCCCTTCCCGCTGCCCCTCACCCCTCCGCAGGTCCTACCCCCCCCCCACCTGCCCTCGGCCGTGGTGCGTGTGAGGCTGCCCCAAGCCCCACGCAGGAATCTCAGGCACGCGTGCCCCGTGCAGTCTCACGTGTGCACCGGGCGGTGGCCACCTGGCCTGGGCCTGCCGTTCAACTGGGCAACAAGAAACGTGCACCTAAAAGGCCAGGCAGGTGGGGACAGGGGGACGCGGCGGGGGTGGCCCAGGCATGGGGCAGGCATCATGGTGGCCGGATCCGAGACTGGAGCCACAGCCTAGCTCCTTGTCCTCCTGGCTTGTCCACATGCAGGCTGCGGGGCCCGTGATTCTGGGGGTTCCCGGGGAATCTGCCTTTTCGATCAACCGCTCAGTGTTGGGAATCACCGCAGGGCCTTGGCGGAGTCCCGGGGGAGGAGGGTTGTGGGGGAGGCTGCTTCCTGGGCTCCAGGTGGGAGCACGTGCCGGGGGGCTCAGGAGAGTCCAGGGGGACCTGACGCCAGTGGGGACTTGTGGAGCGAGGAGGCGCCGGAACGGCAGCTGAGGGAGCAGGGGCCGGGGCGCGCGGGGCGCCGTGGGGGGGCCACGTCCTCAGCCCAGACGGCGCATCCGACCTCAGACCCAGTCCCGAAGGCCTGGGGATGACAGCAGGCCAGACCAGGGCGCCAAGGGCGCCGGGATTTCCGGACAGGCAGAGCGGAGGCCAGGGAAGCAGGGGGAGACCGCGGGGCTGGTGTCTGCCAGCCCGGGACGGCTGGTGCACCCGCGGGCGTTCTCAGACCTTCCTCGGAGCCTTCTCTCTGGCCCTCCGGTTCCTCTGGGTGCTGGTTCCAGCTGGCCCCTGCTTCTCCGGCCTCTCGTCTACCGTCGCGGAAAACCACAGGCCACCGTGGCGGCTGGGAACACCCCGAGGTGCTGATTCTGACAGCGCTGCGGGTCGAGGGCTCAGCCAGGCAGCTCTGCTCCCTGCTGGGCTTCAGCTGAGACCACAGCCCCCGCCGGCCTCACCCCTCGTAGCCCGAGCCTCCCTCCAGCAGGGCACTGACCTCCGAGAGGCCGGGGGAGGACCCTGCCGGCCCGGCAAGGGGGTCAAACCCAGCCACCCCGGTGAGGGAGCGGAGATGGGACCACAAACCGCCGCTCCCAGCTTGCCCTGAACCAAGTCCCGGACAAGTGGCGTGCACGGCCTGGGAGAGGGGGGCTGTGCACCTGTGCCCAGGATGTCACCTCAGGGAGACGATGGCCGCAGCCGCCTTCAGGCAGCTCGTAGTCTCTCTTTCCTTTCTCTGTCCCACGTCTGGTTCTCTCTCTCGCTCTCTCTTCTCATTTCTATCGAGATTGAGGCCACTTACCAAAAAGATAACACATGATATAAAACAAGCAGAAAAAACAAACTGGAGCAGAGGCAAAGCTACAGTGTTAAAATAAACACAGCCGGGAACTAGGGCTCCCGAAACGCGTCTCCACCAGGCGGCCCGGCCGGGTCCTTAAAGGCAACTTCACCTTCCCAGCAGCTCACATGGAGAGACACATGAGTCCTGAGGGCCACCGCGTCCAGAAGATGAACACGTGCCCAGAGCTCAAAGGAAGGGCACTCCGCAGGCGGCACACGTCTCTGCGACCCGCTGGTGGCGGCCCCTGTCCCAGGCACCCCAGAACCCACCCCCAGGATCAGATCCAGCCTGGCCCCAGGCCCTGTTGGGTTTCGAGGGCCCCCGCTGGGGCCCTGGGCAGGCCTGGACGGGGGCACAGAGTGGATGACCCACGTGGCTCCCCAGCCCACACGGCTGTCCTAACCGGCCCAGCCTCAGACCTCTGGGGACTCTGATGCCTCCCACACACACATCTCCCGTCCCTCCCCTCTGATGGGGAACCAGACCAAAGAGGAAGCCTAGAACGTCCTGGAGGCTGGATGTTGCCAAAAAACGTTCCTGCCCAGCTCCGCCATTTCCCGGCTCTGAGCCGAGGCCCGGTCCTCCGTGGGCTCTCTTTTCACGCGACACTGGCCATCTCAGACTCGTTCCCTACCATGGAATATTCTCCACGGTTCCTGCCATGGAAAATATTCGGTGCGTCTCCCGCACTGGTTCTGGGTCCAGGCTGCTCAGGAAATCATTGTTGAGAGAATAAATCTGAAACGAGGCTATAAATACCCACCTCATGAGGCACCTGGATGGCTCAGTCAGTGAGGCATCCAAATTCAGCTCAGGTCATGGTCTCAATGTTTGTGAGTTTGAGCCCCTTGTTGGGCTCTGTGCTGACAGCTCAGAGCCTGGAGCCTGCTTCGGATTCTGTCTCCTTCTCTCTCCACTCCTCCCCTGCTCACACTCTGCCTCTCTCTCTCTCTCTCAAACATTAAAAAAAAATTTTTTTAATACCCACCTCAGAAGGGGGTTTGTGGGATGTTAAGCGAGCTATTGCATGTGAGGACACAGTCTGACATACGGAAGCCACATAAATATCAGCTTAATTGTTTTTGGAATCAGAAAATGTGGCCAAGTGGTTTTCCCACCTGTGTCATGGTGGGTAAGTCACCTGCTAGCCTCATTTTTCCCATCTGTAAAAGGAAAGGGGTAACCCGAATGGCCCTCCCAGCTACAACAGGCTCTAATTTTACAGCTGTCCTGATGGCCCAGATACCGAGTGGGGGGTTTCAGGGTACAGAGATGCTCCCCTTGAATGTTTGCTAACGGTGACAATTTAGCATTATCCATAGTAGCCCAAAACTGGAAACAGCCCAAAGGTCCATCATCTGATGAAGAGATAAAAAGGACTCTATCCGTACAACGCAATGTTATTTGGTCATAGAAAGGGAAGGAGGGGCTGACCCATGTTACAACATGGCTGAAAACATGGTGCTCAGCGAAAGAAGCGAGACACAAGCGGCCACGGATTGTTCGATCCCATTTCTGTGAGATGTCCACCAGAGTCAGCCAGCCCAAAGATTCAAAAAGTAGATGAGTGGTTGCTTAGGGCTGAAGGGGCCCTGGAGGGGTAGGGGATGGCAGCTAAAAGACGACAGTCTTTCTTGCTGAGATGATGAGATGTTCTAAAATTGACCATGGTGACGGCTGCATGTATCCGTGAGGTACAAAAGCACTGAGTTGTACCCTTTAAGTGGGCGAATTATATGGTGCGTGAGTCATCTCTCCGTGATGCTGTTTTAGGAAAGGGGGGCGGGCTGGGGTGCAGAAGCACCACTTCTGGTCATAATGGAGGAACAAGGATGATGGATGGGGCTTACCTCTCCCTGGACAGTGCCCTTCAGATGCTGGACAACAGGAGCAAAGTCAGTGATCCCGGGAGGAGGGGACTCCGTGATTTCCCCGACGCCTTCCAGGAGAGCCTCCGGGCCGCAGCAGGGGACCCGGAAGCTGGGCAGAGACTGTGGCCTCCCTGAGTCAAGGAGACAGACATGAGAGCTTGGGGAGGCCTAGGCTGTGCAGGGCAGAGGAGCGAAGGAAGAGAAAGCTGCCCGGACAGGCTGCCCGGGTCTGTGGAACCCGGCGGGGAGGCCTTCGGGCCAGGTGGAGAGCAGCCGACCACAGCCCGGGCCACCACCTGCCGCTGTGGGGACCAGGGACCAGCTCTTGGGGGAGACTCTATCTGGGGCCCTGAGAGTTGTGGAGGCTTTTATTTACACCCCCCAAATCTGCCAGTGGTGCTTTGGGAAGAAGGAAGGCGGTGGGCAGGAAGATGAGGTGGAGAGGCCCCGCCGAGCCTGGGTGCTCCCCATTAGCGGAGACGAACCCCCTAACCCACACGGGGTGACGTTTGTACTTCCTGCCTCCGTGAGACCCAGGCTTCAGCCTGGCAAGAAGCTTCCAGGGCGATTCTGTCGAGGTCGGGAAAGATACACTCACCCACAGCTGGGGCGGGGCTGGCAGGGAAGCCATCTGGCCACATCTATCAAAATGTCAAGTGACCCCAGAGTCTCCTGCCTGGGCGCCTGGGTGGCTCAATCAGTTGAGTGTCCGACTTTGGCTCAGGTCATGATCTCATGGTTCGTGAGTTCAAGCCCTACATGGGGCTCGCTGCTGTCAGCTCGAAGCCTGCTTTGGATCTTCTGTCCCCCTCTCTCTCCGCCCCTCCCCAGCTCACTCTCTCCCTCTCTTTCTCTCTCTCTAATCAAACAAGCAAACCAACAAAAAAAGGGACTCCTGCCTACTATTGTTGTTCCATTCAGCAGCGTGTGCCGCTCAGGACAAGGGGGACAGATGTGAATGTCCGTGAGCAGCGGACGAGGTGGGTCGGGTGGGTCGTGGAGAAGCCAGAGCGAGGTCGGCCTGTGCAGGTAAGGAAACCGCACGTTTGTCAGGAGACCCCTGAAGGGAAGGGGCCGTGGGGGCACTCGATCCCGTGTGTGCAAAAAAAAGTAAAATACGGCCCTGGCACACTGCCGTCGGGAACGTAAGATGGTGCAGCCGCTGCGGGGAAACCGTATGGAGCTGCTCAAAGAAAAAAAGCCCACTAGACTGGAATGACCATAGGACGCAGCAGCAAGACCCTACAGAATGGGAAGCAGGGACGAGGAGAGAGATCGGCTCCCCCCCCCCCCCCCCCGTGTTCCCGGTGGCAGCGCTCCCAAGAGCCAGAGCGGAGGCGAGCTGGGAGGCGGTGGGGCGGCCCGTCCCTCCCACGGACACTATACTCCGCCGCAGAAAGGAAGGAGATTCTGGCCCACGGTCCAAGTGGATGAGCCTTGCAGACACCGTGCGGAAATAAGCCCGTCACAGAAGGGCAGACACTGTGAGATTCCACTGACCCGAGGTCCCTGGCACAGAATGGACTTTACCAGGGGGCCAGGGGAGGGGCGGGCGTTGGGTTTGAACCGGGGGCAAGAGTTCCATGTTACAAGATGGAAAGTTCTGCAGACACCTGGGTGGCTCAGTCGGTTGAGTATCAGACTCCGGCTCAGGTCGCGATCTCGTGGTTCATGGGTTCGAGCCCCGCGTTGGGCTCTGTGCTGACAGCCTGGAGCCCGCTTCAGATTCTATGTCCCCCTCTCTCTCTCTGCCCCTCCCCTGTTCACACATTCTCTCTCTCTTTCTCAAAAATAAATGAGCACTTATTTGTTTTGTTTTGTTTTGTTTTGTTTTGCTTTGATTTATTCTTGAGACACAGAGCGTGAACAGGGGAGGGGCAGAGAGAGAGGGAGACACAGAATCTGAAACACGCTCCGGGCTCTGAGCTGTCAACACAGAGCCCGACGCGGGGCTCGAACCCACAAACTGTGAGATCATGACCTGAGCCGAAGTCGGACGCTTAACCGACCGAGCCACCCAGGCGCCCCTAAATAAGCATTTAAAAACAACTTTTGTAAATAATCAACAAGATGGAAAGTTCTAGAGGACGGATGGTGGCTGATGTATTTAATGCCCCTGAACTGGCCACTCGGAGCAGGGAAGATGGTAAGTTCTGTGTCAGTGCATTTTACCACCGTCCCAAATTATCTCCTTACTGAATTACAATAAAAGAACCCCAACGGGGTCCCGATCATCTTGGCACAGCGACAGAGGCCAGAGCAGCCCTGCCACGTAGCCCCTCCCCCTGCCCAGCACAGAGCTGCTGTGAACCGCAGGCCCGCCGGTCTCCCCCCCCCCCCAGCTGCCCCCTGGATGCACAGTCCCCCACCCCGGCTTCCCCCTCACTTCCCCTCACCCCCGGCTGCAGCTGACCACCAAGTCCAAAGTGCTGGAGGGTAACCACTAAGGAAGTGGCCAGCCGGTGAGCGCCCGCACGCTCGCTCGTGGGGAGGCTCTGCGGGGTGAATCCGGGTCTCCCGGGTCGCCCACGGCACTCACACACTATTGCCGTCCTCCTTCAGGCTCATGTACCCCCCTCCCTGTTTCCCGGGGTCACCTCCCAAATAAGCCCCCTGGCCTTGAGTGCGTGTCCGTTTCTGGGAGAACCCATCCCGCGAGCGTCTATGTGCTGTACAGACAGGTTATGTTTCTCTATATAAATCCAGCTGCACCCAGGAGCAAGTTTCATAACCGCCCTGCGCCTCAGTCTTTGCACCAATAAATGGGAGGAGCAGGACTCACTACCACTACCCGGGGCTGGGATGGATGGGGACGGTGGCAGTTGGCTCCAGAGGCTGGAAGTCCAAGATCAAGGTGTCAGCACGGCTGGGCTGGGGCCTCTACCCGAGGCCTCACACGGTCTTCCCTCTGTGCAAATTTGTCTCCTAATCTCCTCTTCTTACAAGGACACAGATTGGAGTGGGGCTCACCTCGGCGACCTCTCATAATCACCTCCTTAAATACCCTGTCTCTGCGCACAATCCCATGGTGAGGTATTGGGAGTTGGGGCCTCGGCGTGAGAATTTAAGGGGGACGCAACTCAGCCCGTCACAGGACTAAGTGAGTGAATAAGGGGCTAGTAGCCGGCACGTAGCAAGGGCTATCTATGGGTACTGTATGTAACAGCCAGTTTTCCAGAAGAGTAAAAGACGTGGCCAACGGTGGTACCCTGGCTGGGGGCGGGGCTGGGGGGGAGAAGGACTGGGGTCAGGCACCCTTTGACGTCATCCTCTTGCTTTTATCACCTCGATTCTTAGGATAATAATAACGATCAAGTAGTAACCCATGCAGAGGACCTGCCAATGCCTGACACCAGCAGGAGCTTCCTGGAAGGTGGGTCTGCCCCTCCCCTCCCAGGGGGTCAGGCCTGGGTCCCAGGGAGGGGGAGGGGAGTGCATATCCCTCCCCCAAGTCTGCGCAGCTTCTGTCTTGCTGATTCACACCTCCTGGAGGATGAGCCTCCTCCTGGTTAAGCCCAGAGGCCCCACTAAGAGGCTTGGGCTTCGGGCCAAACGCTCCACCCTACCCCGCCCCTCCTCCCCCTGCCCAGGCCCTTTCTCCACGCCTCCTTCTGCCTGGGGAGACCACATCTGTTCCCTTCTCTCTTCGCTGCCCCAGGGGTCTCAGAACCCCTCCTCCACCTGGACAATCTTGCCAGGGAGCCAGTCGCCCACTGCTCAAATGGGGGAAACTGAGGACCGAGGGTCCCCAGAGAGTCCAGATCCTTCTGCGGCCTCACATTATGATTCAGCGTGGGGTCACCGGAGGTCACCTATCATCCCTCCTGATTCAGGAAGAGACTGCTCTGACCCTGCAGTTAGTAGGGCACAGCCAGCCCTGGAGTGTCCTCCTCTGAGATCGCCCCAGAAATGAGAGGAGGGGCCCTGGGCGGCTCAGTGGGTTAAGCGTCCGACTTCGGCTCAGGTCATGATCTCACGGTTCCTGGGTTCGAGCCCCGCGTCGGGCTCTGTGCTGACAGATCAGAGCCTGGAGCCTGCTTCGGATTCTGTGTCTCCCTCTCGCTCTGCCCCTCCCCCGCTCGCACTCCATCTTCCTTCTCTCAAAAATAAATAAAAACCTTTTTTTTTTTTTTTTTTTTTTAATTAAAAAGAAAGAAACAAACAGGGGAGAAGCCTGAGTTGCGGACACACTTGGGAGGCTCAGAGGCCCCACCGACCAGGACAGCTCATTGTTCCCCGGGAGCTGGCGTATGTGTATCTGTACTCATATCTGTGTGTCCGTGAGCACTTCTGTGTCTGTGCACACACATATGTCTCCAGTGCACGTGTGTTTGTGTGTGCACAGGACTCTGTACGCATGTCCATGCATGTACATAAGCCCATGTGTATGCGGGATCGCATGTGACGGGGCCAGGCCCTTGTCAATGGGGAGACACTGAGGAAGGTTCTTCTGCCAGGATCGAGAGCTGCGTCTCCTGCTCTGGCCTTCGAGCCTGGGCCCCAGAGCTGGTTCTGACAGAAGGGAACCGAAGGCCCGGAAAGACCCGGAAGTGAGGAGCCTGGGTGTGCAGGAGTGAGGCTGGCGGTCCCCAGCGTGCTCCACGCAAGGCCACAGGACGATCGATCTCTTTCTGAAGATGCCCATCGCCTCCAGGTGGGTCCGGAGACAACCTCCCTCGCTTGTTCAAACCCGCTCTTCAGGGAGGACCCGAGGAGGCTCCACCCACCCTAGGAGGCTCCACCCTGCCTCCTGCCTAGCTTCCCCCTACAGGACCTTTGCATATGCTGTTCCCTCTGCCCAGACTGTCCTTCCTGTCCCTTATAATGTCCTCTTTCCCTAAGTGTGATCATCACCCCAGTCAGACTGCGTGCCTCAGTCACCCACAGCCCCCACAAGGCGCAGCCACGTGACAGGTGCCCATTTTTGTGGAATGGATGGAATTCGGAATCTGTGCCTAGCTTGTCTGGTTAGGGACGAGGCTGGGATTCCGGGAGCGGACCCTGGTGTCATTCCAGGGCAGTTCATTCCTGCTCCGTGGGCGGGGCTCGAGCCACCTCACCCAGCAGGATCTACAACTGTGCCCAACTGGAACCCCTGCACCCCACCCCAACCCCTCTCAGTGTGCCTCTTCCCCCCCCCCCCCCCCCCCCCCCCCCCCCCCCGGGTTTTGGAAGAGCTTGGATCCGGAAGATTCATCTGTCCCTTCCATGTCACTGAGACTTTTCTGGCTTCCAGCCTGGCTTTAACAGGGGTGGGGGACTGGTCGCCAGGACCCCGCTGGGGCCCCAACATCCCTTTGTGGCTGCCATCTGCCCTTGTCAATCTCGAGACTCCCGCCTCCAGGAACCACCAATCACAGCCCGCCTCCCAGTTTCGTCACCAGCAGCCAATCAGCGCTTCCGCTGAGCCCTCTGGCGGCGAGGCCGGCTCCAGCCCCCTCACCCCCGCCGTCCCCCGGCCCTGGCACTGCACGCCCCCATGTCCCCATACATCCTCTGCTCATTGGACACCCATGGGGCGCCGTGCTCCACCCGCAAGGCTGTGCCTGGCTGCTCTGGACCTCAGTCTTCTCCTCTGTAAGATGGGAACTAGCGCTACCCTTGGGAAGCTCTGGGTTAAGTGAGATACTGCAGTCGCTGCAGGGCTGGCCAGGTCGGGGGGTGGGGGGGGGGCTCTGCCAGGGGCCGAGAACGCAGGGTGGGCTCAGGGCCGGACACTTCCTCAGCTTCTGGTGTGCCAGATGGAGAAGTGTCCCCCAACTTCCAGGGCTGAGCCTGCTTCGATATAGGGACCCAACCTGGCGCCTCCCTCCCCCCAGCCTAGCCCATCCAGCGGCCTGCTCCCAGGACCTGCACCTGTCTCTATCTGTGCCCGTCCGCAGAAGGCCCGTCGGACCGCGAAATCCCAGCCTCTGCAAGGCCTAGTTTGGGGGTGTTGATGCATCCACAAAAGGCCTATGCAGTAGAAGAGGGCGGCCAAGGGCCCCAGTCCTCCAAGTTGTAGTCAAGGGCATCTCTAGAGGCAGAAGAAAGCTGGATCTATGGGTTCGTGTTACCCTGACCTCGACCTCCTAAGCCCACGGGCCCAACTCACGGTGCAGGCCTGGAACGGGCCTCACAAATACTGGAGGCAGGAAACTGTGGGACCAGATTGAGCCACCTCCCCACCCAGGAGCTCCCGCTACCTGCTTGGGACCCTGGTGGCCTCAGGCAGATCTCTGGGGTAAGAGGCCATCCCTCACAGGGCCCCCTCCTCCACTCCTGGAGGCAGCCAGGCTGCTCAGACCACCCATCGGACCCTGGGCCCCGCCCGCCTGCACCCCCAACACACACACACACACACACACACACACACAGACGGGCCAGCTCAGGGCTGCACACGCATTATTTTATTTTGCTTTCCAGTCTGAAGCTACTATCATGGGCGTTTAGTTATACAAATGACACTTACAAAAAATAAAAGACCAGGACACCCAGAGTGAGATGCATGGCAGAGATGAACCGGGGGTGGGGGGCTGGCAGGGGGCAGGGCCGGGAGCCAAGGGCCTCGGGGCTCCCCGGGAGGCTCCCGATGGAGGGTGCCGCCCAACCTCATCCCACCCCAAGACCCAAGGAGTCCAGTCGGACAGGGAGCACCGATCACACCGGGGGCTCTGGCTGAGGCGGTGAGGGACTCAGCACCACCAGATGGGGACACAGGCCAGGGCGGGCAGGAGGGAGGGGGCCAGGGAGAGGCCCCAAGGAGGTAGGGGCGGGTTTGGGATTCAGGGAAGCACCCTGCCCCCCCGCCCCCCACGACTAGCAAGCAAGTAGGGCTGCGAGGCCCGGAGATGCCGATTCAAGATCCCCCACGAGACCCCTTGAAGATCACTCGTGGCTGCCAACCGGGCTTGCCTGGGCGCCTCTGGCAATAATGTTTCGTTTCAAAAAAAAAGAAAAAAAAATACTGATTTGGTCATTTTCTGCTTCCAGTCAGGCCAGGGTGAAAGTAGACAGACGGCAGGGCCCCAGACCACAGCGGTGGGCAGGCGGGCAGGCCGCGGGTGCAGAGGGGCCAGCAGCCGGCACACGCTGCCTTCACCCTCTCCCCCTCCCACAGCCTCCCCCCGCCGCAGGGATGGTGCACCAGGGGCTCCGATAAGCTGGGGCAAGCGCCCAGTTCCCGGGAAGGGGCGGGTGGGGAGGGGCTCTTGGGAGGGGGCAGAAGATTCCAGTTACACACCCCACCAGGCCCAGGGGCTCAGGAAGGCCTCCCAGCGCCCCCCGCGCCTCCCCCCCCACCCTCCTTGGCCACTTTGAGGAAATAAGGCTCAGAGTCGTCTGAGGTCAGAAGAAAGGGGTGCCAGCCTCGCCCATGGCAGAGAGGAGAGAGGGCAGAGGGGTCTGAGATCCCCTCCAAGGACCAGGCACGGGGCAGCAGGTGGGGGCACCATTTTCTCTGGGTTTCCAGTTTGAAAGGCAAGGGACTTGCCACGACACCGGAGCCCGCCTGGAGAAGAGAGTTATTAGCAGAAGGGTCTGGGCAGGGCGGGGACAGGGCGCTGGGCGGCAGGCTAGTACTCCCACAGAGTGGCGGGGTCGATGGTCTCGGCGCAGGCCTTCAGGACCCCCGCGTGGTCCCCCTTCAGGTAGCGCCCGCCCACCTTGATGGCCACCTTGTTGTAGTCACAGAACTCGAAGAAGAAATCCACGGGGGTGTCGCTGCTGCTGGTGACCGAGGAGTCACTGCCCACTGTCCAGTACTTGCCTGTGGAGTCTGGGGTGGGGGGTGGGGGCGAGGCCCATCAGGCCCCATGCTGGGCCAGCTCCCCACACGGCAATCACCACTTCCGGAACTGGGGTGACCTCTGTGTCTAAGCCTCCCTCCCCCCGCTGCTGGACAGGGGTCCGCGCCCCTTCCCCCCACCCGGGGTTTAAGTCCCACAGCTCAGGTGTGCGACACCTTCCCGGCCCACCCTTTCCAGAACCCCGCCTCTCGCTCTGGTGGAGCCACGGAGTCCACTCTGGGGTGGGCCGGGGAGCCCCCCTCCTACACAGAGAAGAGGGGAAGGGCCTGGCGGCCACAGGATGTCTGTCCCCAGAGCCAAATCACTGAGCCACCCCGCCTCCGGAGAACCCACCTTTGATGTTGTAGGCCCCGTCACTGAACTCCAGCTGGAAGACGTCGTAGCTGGAGCGGTTGGCATCCAGGGTGCCCGTGACCTTGCGGCAGCCGATGAAGCCGTGCTCCCCGCGGAACACAATGATGGGGCGGTTGATGAGTTTCATGAGGAAGAGCTCCGAGTCCCCTGGCCCAGGAAGGGGGAAGGGCGGTGAGCCTCATGGTGGGGGGGGGGGGGGGGGGGGGGTTGCTGGGATGATCCAGGTGTGGCTCAGAGAGGGAGGGCGGGACTCTGGGGTCACCGGGCAAATCAGCCCTAGGGTGAGACCCAGCAGGGGGCGGGCCTGGGGGGGGGGCGGTGCCGGGGAGTGACTAGGAGGTGGGCAGACCCTCCGGGGAACCAGGGACGGACTACCTACCTGCTGTCTCCACCGAGGCGGCCAGCTGCCCGTTCTTCTTGGCCGTCACAAACTTGCCATTGGACGCACGCAGTGTGATCCGCCGATCACTCCACTCGATGTCAAAATAGCAGCTGGCGTTCCTGGGGGTGACAGGGCAGGGTCAGGCAAGGCCGCCCCGGGTCCCCGGCCCCGTCCCAACAGAGAGGGCCGGTCTGGGTGCGGGGTGGTTGGGGGGGGGGGGAGGACTCACTTGGTGGAGGCAGTGGACTGCACGCCCCCGGTGGCCGTCAGCGTCCAGTACTTGCCCGTGTGGGTGCGGAAGGCACACTTTTTGGTGTCGCGGTCGATCTCCAGCTGGAAGGTCTCCTGGTCGGTCTCCTCGTCCTGATTGGCTGACAAGTCCATACCTGCGGGGAGAGCTTCCGGCTGGCACGGGGACCCCAGTTCGGGCTGACCCACAGCCTCGACAGCAGAGGCCAGAACCCAAGACCCCAGGCAGGGCCAGGCAGGGCCCAAGGCCGGCCACGTCCGTCTAGGCATGATGTCCTCTGATTATAGAAGTAATACCTTCCGACAAACCATCTGCAAAAAGCCATTCTAGAGCCAGTCGGGAGAACCGTAACGCGGCCCAGGATTAAATATTAAGGATTAATTACGGTTCATCATATTGCGGTTACGTAGGAAAATGGCCTCGTTTTTCAGACACAAAAACCTCGAGACGAAATGCCCCGAGGTCAGGGATTTGCTTTCCCTACAACCAAAAACGAATAGAGGGACAGATGGAGCTAGAGGGCAGACTGTGGCACCTGAGGGAAATCGATACATCGTAGCCTCCCGGTGCCTCTGAATGTGTCCAAGTTAACAGGAAAACAGAAGAGCGACCTCGACCTCACGTTCCTTTCAGAGAACTTACAAAACTCGTAAAAGTGAAGTCGCACGCGGTCCCACGCCCCCGCGCCCCAGACCGCACCGGCACGGCAGGTGGACTCACCCTCCTTGCCTGTCCCCCCTGTGCAGACACAGGCATTTTCTCCACCTCAGTGCACGCCTGCCACCGATCTCGACCTGCAGGTGATCTGGCAGCATCTTTGCACACGTGTCCCTGTCCCCAAAGCACCTGATGTGACCAGAGGGAGCTTCCAGTGCTCCCAAGCCCTGCAGCCCGGAAGCAGGCTATGCGGCCCCAATAGAACGAACTCACACTCCCCGAGCGCCTGGGTTCAAACGACGCCAACAGCAGAGACATCTGCTGCCCACCTGCTGGTGCCCAGACTCAGAGCTCGCAAGTGGGTCACCGTTTGGGTCCCGACACCTTAGGGAAGACGGGACCACACTTCAGTTGTTGTTGTCCCTTCAGAGGGGCAGATGGAGGCTGGTGGCTGGCGGAGCCCCGGTTCCCCCACCCCCACCCCCGGCCGGGACCCACCCTTAGCTCTCTCCACCACCAAGTGGAGGGCCTGAAGGGTGTGAGCCTATTTTCTTTTTTTAGTGTTTATTTATTTTTGAAAGAGAGAGAGACACAGACAGAGCACGAATGGGGGAGGGGCAGAGAACGAGGGCGACACAGAATCCGAAGCGGGGCTCAAACCCAGGAACGGTGAGGTCGTGACCTGAGCCGAGGTAGGACGCTTAACCCACTGAGCCCCCCAGGTGCCCAGGGTGTGAGCCTGTCTTAACCCACATCAGCACCAGGGGGCAGGGACCTTCACCTCCCCAAAGAGGGAGACTGAGGCACAGAGGTGGTATGTCCTTGCCCAACGTCACCCAGAGGGAGAATATTGAGTCCTGGTGACCCTGAGGAGGGGAAGGGGGCAAACGGGCCTCCAGCCATGCCCTCTGTGTGGCCTGACGGACCCAGGGCCCTGAAATAGATCCTCTTGGAACCCCTTGGGCTCCACCCTCCAGGCCCCCCGGGCCCGCAGAGCCCTGATGCTGGGGATCTGCTGACGGCCGCGAGGCAGGTAATGAGCCCCATCCACCATCACACCCCCAGTGAAGCACTGGGTGAGGATAAGGGTCAGCAGGGACTGGGCCCCCTGGGTAGCCGGGCCACCAAGAATGGGACCGTCCTAGGGCCACTCAGGGGAGGAGCACCACTTGGGGCTGCAGTCCCCGAAAGCGGGCCGACCTGCCCCACCCCCACTGCTGCAGAAGGGGCCCTGTGAGCCCGCCCCGGCCACCTACCCAGGGTACCTGCGCTGGCTGGCTGACCGGAAGGAGGGAACAGAGGAGAGTAAAAGCCCTCCAGGCACACTCCAACAGCAGGAAAGACAGAGGGAGATCCCCAGAAAGAGGGGCAGAAGGGAGCAGGGAAGGGACCTGGGTTAGAAGTCAAATCTGCTGGTTCAAAGGGCTCATCTTAATACAGCCTTGCAGATAAACGAGGCACTTGCCAGCCTTCGGGAGATAACGCAGAAGTCGGGAGGCTCCGCCGGGTCGTCGCTGCCCAGGGGCACACAGCTGCCACCGGCCACTGGGTTACTGAGACCCCATCAGCTGGCTGTGTGCAGTCCTGGAAGGGCCTAGGCCAGCAGGGGAGCCACCCAAAGTGGGGGCCAGGCACCCTGGGGTAATAAGTGCCCTCCCCTCACTCAGCCTCGGTCTCCCTCTGTCTACCAAAAGGGTCCCTCCATCCTGCCAGGAGGTTGGAAGAATTCAGGGGCCTGGTGCCAGGTAGACAGCAGGTCCTCCAACCCCAAAAGGAAGGGGTGGGGGAGGGATTCGTCTCCCCAACATCCAGCGGGGCCCCTCCTGGCTCCGAGGCCCTGCCCAGACGGGAAAGGCCCCGCTTGGCCTTGGAGTCTCTAATTAGAGCTGGGTTACTATGGGAACAGGGTTTTCTTCGGGATTTTTCTTTTCATCAACAGCAGCAGCAGCAGCACAGAAAACCTGAGTCACAGACCCGCAGGAGCCCCGGGGAGGCAGATGTGGGGGCTCAAAGAAGCACATCTCCTGCCTCCCCCAGCCCTGCCCGGCCCTCTGCCTCGTGGCTTTCCCTGTCTCCAGCCTCCGAGCCATTCTCTAAGGTAGCTCAGAGAGGGCACCCCACCCCCCGCAGCCTTAGCAGTCCCCAAATTCGCCTGGCCTGTCCAAAGTGGACACTCCCCAGCACCCCATTCAGGTTAGGGGAGGGGACTGGGAAGCATCTGCGGCCTCCGCTCCCCCCCGCCCCACCTTCCGGTCACTCTTACCACCACCTGACCCCTTCAGATCCTAACTCCGTCCCTGCACAAGAACAACGGCCTGAATTACCTCACATGTCCCGCCTCTTCAGGAGAGCTCTTACACATCCTGCAAAGCCCAACCCGGCCAGCCCCTTCTCAGCCAGCCAGCCAGCCAGCCTTGCCTTTTGAGTGCCCCTGAGTGCCTGGGACAGGGCACTTCCTGAGCACGCATCCCCAGGGCACAGCTGGCCAGAGGCAAGGAGCTGTGAGACCAAGGGGGGACCTCGGTGAGGCACAGCCCAGGGTGTGGCTGGCGTCGGGGGCAGGTGAGATTTCTAAGGAGCACGGCAGGAGACCCCACTGGGAGTGACGTGCTGCTCCCCCAGAGACCCTGCCAACCTCCAGCCCCACCCAAGCCAGCTCCTCACCTGGGACGTGGTCACAGCTACACCATTTCTGAGCACCTGGGACGGACACAGGCCATCTGCCTGTCACATCGGTCCTCAGGCAGAGGACCCCACTCCCTGGTAGCCGAGACGGCCCCCTCCCAGAAACAAAGTCTGGCTCAAAGGATTACCCTGGGACAGCCCAAGCAGGTGGGGAAACTGAGGTCAGAGAGCAGGCTGCAGCCTCAGCAGGGAGCACCCCACCCCCACCAGGCCAGGCCCGTGCAAGCCTGTGGACATGATTCACATCCCCCCTGCGGCTAAGCCGAGGATCCTCCTCCTTCCTGGCTGGCTTTTCCCAGCATGTGTCAGAAGCACAGACACCGCCTCCTTGCCACGCAGGCCTGTCCAAAATGGCCTCCGCAGACACGCCCCCCACCGCCAACCGGCCGCGGGTCCTCCGGTCACCCTCTATCCCACCGGGAAGCCCCGGGGTCAGCTAACACGAGAACAAGAGGAGGACCCCAAGATCTGAGGCCAAAAGAGCCCCAATGTCAGCCCCCAAAGACCCCTCCCCCAACTCTATGCACCTTTAAACTCACAGATGAGCCAACACTTCTACTGGCCCAATTTCCGGCTCCCCTTGCCCCATCAGCCTGAATCACACCCGAACGCTGCCAGCAAGCTTAATAAAGAGGAGAGGGCATCTGCCCAGGCTCGCTCAGCTCTTCCCGACCCCGAGGGCAAGGGCAAGGGCAAGGGCCAGGGCCACCTGCTCCTCCAGGTCTTCCTCATGGTGGCCCCCACCAGCTGTTTCAGTCCCACCTACCAACCTCACAACCTCCTTCCCAGACATACTGGGCTTTCTGCTCCTTCCTGCCTCAGGGCCTTTGCACCAGCTGTGCCTCCTGCTGGCACCACTGTTCCACACACCTGATCCACACAACCTTGTATTCATGTTTCAGGTCAGCTCAATTGTCCTCTTCGGAAGTCACCACCACCACCACCACCACCACCACCACCCCCGCCCTCCCCCATCTAATCTGGGATCCTGATATACTTTCTGGACCCCCAGGCCTTTGCCTGACACCTCTGAGATGCTGCTCATGTCCCAACAAGAACATTAGCCACAACAGGGAAGGGTCCGGACACACGCACTCATCTGTTCACCACTCAGGCCTCAGCATGTCTCACCTGGTAGGGCCTCAAGATCTGCTGAAGGGGTGAGGAGTCCTGCCCTACCTACGCTGTGTGAGACCAGAAAGGGGAGGCCCATTGTGCCCTGGAGGCTGGGAGGTATCAGGGGGTCCCGAAAAGCACCTATTCTGTAGTCAGACTGACCCAGTTCTGCAAGCTGCTAACTTGCTGTGTGACCTTGGGCAAATGGCTTCACCTCTCTGGGCCAAACCCGCTCATCTGTCCCCTTGAAATATTACTGCCCAAATCAAGCAAACTCAGGCACAAAACAGCCATTTCCCCTTCCCGGCCTCTACCCCACTGACAAGGGGCTGCAAGCCCCTCTCCCCAGTCCCAGCCCACAGTCAGGAGGCTGGCTATCAGGAGAAAGTCCGGGAAGGCCACTCTACCAGGAGGAGGCCACCGATCGGGCTCCCATCCAGCCATCTCCAGAGTCTGGGCTCCAACTTCCCACTCGGCAGAGCCAGCCCCCGACAGGTCCGTCCAGTGGGGCCTCTGGCTGCAGAGAACCAACTGTCTTCCTTGCCAAAGGAGGGACGAGGGCGTCAGAAGGAAGAGAAACCGCCCAGGGGGAGAATCTAAGAAGGGAAGAGGGGGGGCTCATTTCTGGCGCGCAGGCCGGTAGGAAACGGCCAGGCCAGCGGGAGGCCCGGGAAAGGACGCATCGAGTTGCAGCCAATTGTTCCAGGCGGGACACTTGGGGATGGGTTCATTCGAGGGTAGGGGGCCTCCCGAGGGAGCCAGGCTGGGGTCTCTCGGCTCACGTTAAGTCCGCCCTCGAACGCCCGCAGCGCAGAGCGCACCAGACCCGAGACGCGCGGCGGGCGCAGGGCGGGGTGGGTGCCTGGCAGGGGGCCATCGGCGCCACGCCGTCCCGGGACCGGGGCGCAAGGAGGGAGGCCGCCTCCAGGAGAGGCTCCGGACCCGGGCACTAGAACCGGGGGCGGCGCGGGGGGGTCCTCAGCAAGGGGGGACCCGCAGAAAACCGATCCCCTCCCCCGCCCCTCCGCATCTGGTTTTCCCATCTGCGGAGACCGAGCAGGACAAAGGGGGCGAGGGAGGGCCCTCTGGAGGAGCCCGCCCCCCTGCTCACAAAGGCCGCGGCCTGGAGCGCGGGGCAGACGCGGGAGGAGGGGCTGGGGGGGGAAGGGCAGACACAAGGGGCGCACCCCCCAGCAGAGGCCGACCCCTCGAGGCTGCGAGTGGGGGTGGAGAAAGGCCTGGAGGGCTGGAAGGTGGCGGCGCACCCTGCGGAGATGAAAGGCTCCCCCATCCCGCCTGCGCTGCGAGGGCCGTGGGGGGTGGGGGTGTGCCCCGAGCGTGTAGCTACCCTCGTCTTCGCCCTCGAGCTGACCAGGGAGGGGCACGAGGAAAGGGGGGATGGGCGTTGCCCCCCAGGGCTGGGCTGGGCAGGGCGATCCGCGGGATCAGCGCGCGTGGGGAGTTCCAGGCCTGGGGCTGGGGCTGGGGCTGGGGCTGGGGGTGGGGGTGGGGGGTCGGAGGGTGGCCCGTAGGGCGGCGCCTGCGTGGGGCCCGGGGAGCCCCAACCCCGACGCGGGGCGGGGGTGTGCGGCGCCGCGCAAGGATGGGCAAAGCCCCACCCCTCGCCCCCTCCTCCGGGCCCGAGCGCACGTCCCGCGACGAGGCGGGGTGGCCGGCGCGCCTAGCGGGGGCGCACCGGACGTCGCTGGGGATTACAGCAGCGCCGCGGGCGAGAAAGGGCGGGAGGCTGGAGGTACGGGGGTGGGGTGCGCTTTGTGCACCGACCGGGAGAGGAGGGGGGCGGCGTCCCCACTCACCCTGGCGCGTGGACACGTTCCTCTCGTTGGCCGCCTGCAGCACGACCTGGGCGCAGCTCTGCTCCAGGGCGAAGAGCTCGTCCTTGCCCACCTTGGTGGCCTTGCCCGCCTTGAGCGTGCCGCTGGGCCCCGACGGCGCCAGGTAGCGGCCCTCGCAGTCGCGGAAGGCCACCTTGCCGGAGCGGAACTCGAGCGTGTAGCCGGTGGCGGGCTCGGGGCGCGCCACCAGGCGCCCGTCGTGGCGCAGGAAGCGGTGGTCGGCCGTCTGCACGCTGTAGCGCTGGTCCTGGAAGGCCAGCGTGATGAGCGAGTCGACGCCCCAGGGCACGTCGCGGTCCACGGCGATCTCGTCGGCCGGCCGCGCGCTCAGGTGCGCGTAGCGCTTGCGGGTCAGGCTATAGATGTTGACCTGCGGGTGCATGGCGATGTGCACGCTCCACTTCTCGGCCGGCGACACGGTCTGCGCGAAGCACGACAGGCGGTCCTCGGTGCCGCCGAAGTAACGCCGGTGCACCTCGGACTGCAGCGACCAGCGGCCGTCGTCGTGAGCCACGATGAGAAAGCGGCAGTCGGGGCCCGGCACCTCGCGCTCGCAGGTCACATTGCCGTCCTTGTCCGCCGCCAGGTAGCGGCCCAGGTGGCTGCGCAGGCACACGGCCGCGCTGCCCGCCTCGTCGGGCGGCTGCTCCAGCGTCCAGATCTGCTTCTTCTTCAGGCTGCTGGCCGACGCGTTCACCTTGAACCCGAACGCCTCGGCCGTCAGGTACTTGTTGCCGCAGTTGATGAGGCCGAACTGGATCTGCACCGCCTCGGCAGTGCCGTTGGCGGTCATGGTGGCGGCGGGCGGGAGGGCCCTGGCGCGGCCCGGGAGGTCGGTGGCGGGTCCCCGCGGCGGCGCCCTGCTCCTTTGTTCACGGCCGCGGCCCGGCGCGCACCCTGCGCAGCGCTCCACAAAGCCGGCCCGCGGCGCGCGAGCCCCTTTCTAGGCGGGGTGACGTCAGCGCCGCGAGGCCCCGCCCCCGGCCCGCCCCGGGGTTCGGCGCGGGGAGGGGGCGCAGGGAGCGCGCGGAGGGGCGCGGTTGGCAGGCTCGGCGTCCCCTCTCCTCCTGCACGGCAGGCCTCTGCTGCGCCCCGGCTTCGGCTCGCTCCCCCCAGTGCCAGGGTCCCACCCCCGCAGTGCCGCAGCCTGAGGATCTACCCAGAGGTCGGGACCCCTCGAAGCCCCCACCCCCACCCCCACCCCCACCCCCACCCCGCCTCCATCCCAAGCCTAGATGGGAGGAAGGACGGGCCGGGTTTGAGGTTGTGACAGAGACCGCAGAGGCCACAGAACACATCAGTACTGGGTGGAGGCGGTCTGGAGGCTGCTCGGAGGAGGTGGCCTTAGAGCAGAGCCCTAAAGGAGGGAGACGCCCCCACATCCCCCCAAGAGGGCCAGTGGACCGAGGAGGGGTGGGGGCACACCCCAACAACCCCAACTCAGGTCTTGCAAGACTCTGCCCTGAAGGCCGCCCAGACCCTCCCGGTGGCCCAAGCACCCAGCCCTGCTAGCCCAAAATAGCCCTTTCAGCTGGTGGCAGAGACGAGTGACCGCTGTTCCCATTCTGGGGCTGCAGGAGCCTCGGGGTGCTGGTCTTCCAGGCAGTGGGGTGAGCAGTGCAGGATCAGTGTACCCTTTTCCGGGCTGGTCGGAGGTGGGATGCAGCCTGAGGGGTGGAATCCAGGTGGGCGCCCCCGGGACCACCCGGCCGTTCACTTTCTACCCCCAGGCTCCCACTTCGTAGGTGGCTGAGCTGGGCACCCTGGGAAGGGGTTTGGAAGGTAGAGTAGCCCTCCTCCTTCAGGACCCCAGCTCTCTGCCCTCCTCCCTCAAAGGGGACATTCCCTGCCGACACCCACCGCCCTCCTACTTCCTCCCCCTTCTAGGAACACTTCCCTTTTCTAAGGCTAGGACTTTTGCTGGGACATTCCCCACATGCCAAGCGAGCCCCTGGAATGCCAGCATGACCACAGGCTGCCCACAAGGTCCCGAGGCCAAAGGCAGAGAGCACTGAACTAGCTCCTACTGGTTGGTCTGCACTGTGCCCCCCCCCCCCCCCCCCCCGCCCCGACCCAGGCAAACTCCTCCGGGGATATTTTATCTTCCAGGGGAAGATGGGGTCCCCTTCTCACCACTGCGGCTCAAATGGGTTTACTGACAGTGACCATAGCCTCCCCTCCCACAAAACCCATTCCTCAAGAGCCAGAACATCCACTTTCTCATTGCGAGGCTGTCTGTTAGGCTCGAAACCCAGGGTCTCACTGGCTATGTGACTTTAGGCAAGTTACTTAACCTCTCAGAGCCTCAGTTTCCTTCTTGTAGGAGAGATACAGACCCCCCATCTCAGGCCGGTCTGAGAGTCCCTGGGGGCATGGAGCTCAGACACTGGCCCTGGCCCTCCCTGAGGACCCATTCCAGTCCCCAGGAAGCCCTCCATTTAACTAGAAAGACCCCAGATCTCTGGCCAACTTCCAAGGCTCCGAGGAGAGGCGGAGAGAGAGCTGCAACATTTACAGAAGGCTGTGGGGTGCCCGACCTCATGCCGGCAGTGGTGCTGGAGTGCGGAGACCCCCCCACGGGGATCAGGCCCCGCAACACCTCCCCCCTGTCTGCAGCTCCCCTCTCCGGCCCCAAGGCCCCTTCCCACAGCTTTGCAGCCCAGAGGCCAGGAGGGGGTCGGTGGTTGGGGGTTCCTGCCTCTCGATCAGGCCAGAGGTGGGAGCGGGGTCCAGGCCTTCCCAGGTGACGCTCTTGAGGGCTAGAAAGACTGGTGAGTCCAGATAGATATGGTGGGAGCCTGGGTTCAAACGCACATCCCTGGCTCTCGGCTTTGCCATCCTGTAAGGGGCATGGTGACAGTGCCCGCCCCAGGACAGTTGCTGAGAAACTCTCCCTGGCGTGTGGTCAGTGTTCAACAAACGCCAGCTGTTTTATTAGTCACTAACGACATTGACAGGAGGATCCTGGGGACGCAGACGGGTCCCCTCGGGCCCCCAGGGTCCCCAGGAACCCCCAAGAACTCCTGTAGTCAAGCAAAGGTGGAGTCTGTGTGAGCCTTTTAGGATCCATCAGCCAGGAACACGGAGACTCGTGCCTATTTGTGGAATAAATGAACGTGCAATTTTGCAAAGGGCGGGGGATGGGGGAGGACCAGAAAAGGACACCTGAGATGTCCCCACAGGACAAGGACCGTCTCAGTCTAGTGAACACAATCGATCCTGCAGTGTTGTGGAAAAGCGGCTGAGTCCTAGGACTTGGGGGGCGAGGTCAGCTGGGGTCAGCATACGAAGAATTTCAAAGGATGTGGACCTAAATTACCAGTATTTAAGTTTTTGTCTGAATAGGTGATGCCTTCCCAGGGTTCAAATATTCAAAAACGCAACCCGGGCTTTGTTCCCATCCCGGTTTCCACCCCATCAGCTCCACAAGTGCAGTGAGATTGGTGTCTTGTGTTTTCCTTTCTTTACGCAAAGACCAGCGAACGTGAGTTTGTATTCTTCTCTCCATTATTTTCAACCCTTTGATTACTTGATGTATCTTTTTTTTATGGGACTCAAACTCAGGGCCCTGAGATCAAGTCACATGCTCTGCTAACTGAGCCACCCAGGTGCTCCTTGCTTGGTGTATCTTAACACGGTTTCCGCTTCAGTACAAAAGTGGCTTCCTTGTTCTTTTTCACGGTTGTATAATATTCCCTGGCGGGATGCGCCATATTTGTTTAACTGGTGTCATATGGATGGACATTTGGATTGTTGCCGTTGATGCCCTGCTTTGGCCAGAACCCCCTCCCAATAGTGAAACCCTCAACCACAAACCAACATGTTTTTGTGCATCTCCCTGCCCAGCCGTGGCCTGTGCACCGTGTAAAAAATGAAGGCTGTCCAGTCTTGCCTTGAATGCCTCTGGTAGTGGGGAGCTCACTCCGTCCTCTGTCCAAGGCCGATGTGGGTGACATGTATTTGCCCTGGACTGGCTTGGGTGGAGATTGGGAGTGAGAGAGCCGTGGCCCACAGCAGCCGACAGGAAAAGAGGGTGTCCTGTGGACAGAGCAAGCGGCCCCATGCGTGAATCTCATGACCATAGATCCCCGGATGGGGTGAGTGGGAAGCCTCTTTTTATATAAATAATTTGTTTATTTATAAGTAAGCAATCTCCGCACCCAACATGGGGCTCGAACTCATGGTCCCGGGGTCAAGAGTCGCATGCTTTTCCGACTGAGCCAGCCAGGCTCCCCGGAAACTTCTTGGTTTTAAATATATATATATATATTATTGGGGGGTTTGGGTGGTTCAGTCGGTTAAGCATCTGACTTCAGCTCAGGTCATAATCTCACAGTTTGTGGGTTCTAGTCCCACATCGGGCTCCAAGCTGACAGTGTGGAGCCTGCTTGGGATTCTCTCTCTCTCCCTCTCTCTCTGCCTCTCCCCCACTCACGCTTTCTCTCTCTCTCAAAATAAATAAACTTTAAACATAAATACATATACATATTATTAATAATTATTTCGGGGAAGCCAATACAGGAACAAAATCTCAGATGCGGTTAGCATTTTCAAAAGTCGTCCGCTGCTCTGCACCCACCCCGCGTTCCCTCCGCTGGCCTTTCCCAGGGCTCAGTTACGTTGGGCACCTCTACGTCCAGCATGGTCACAGGGTGCTGTCTGCAGACCCCGCCTCGGGTCCCTCTGGGGAAGGACAGGAACACGGTCACTGTGTCCCAGGGTCCCACGGGAGCCCAGGCGTCACCTGAGCTGCCCTGGAAGGAGGGCACGGCACGGGGTGAACGGAGTGCTTGGCGGGACCTAGACCAAGCTGCCCCCGGGCTGGCACCCTCGTGCCGCCTGCCTGGTCCGGGGAGGGAAATGAGGCCACCGGGAAGGGCCGCCCAGCTCTCCAGCTCCGAGGTGAGGGCCCCGGTCCTCCAGGTGAGGGTCCTGAGCCACAGAGACCCAGACCCCTTGTCTCCAGCCCTGCAGCCCCGGGGCTCCCTGCTCCCACCACGGAGGAGCAGAGGCTTTCTGAAGTGACACCTGGCACAAAAGTCGAAGGGACACTGGAGTCCCCTGGGTCCTGGCTTTGACACATCCTTGCCACGGGACCTTGCGTGAAAGACTTATTCTGGTGCCACACCTGTGAATGGGAATCATAACCTGCAGAGCGTCTCATGAAATCGCAGATGGGGCTATTCGTGGCACGGCTTAGGCAAAAACCAGAACGCGCTGTCCTCACCCTCCGGAAGCACTCCCCAGAAGTTCTGCCGGCGAAATGACAGAGACGCCTGGGGTTTGCTTTAAGATCTTCCCGAGAGGGTGGTGGATGCGTGGGGTTTCCTGTGTGAGCATCTCTACTTCCATAGACGTTTGGACGTTTCCATAATAAAAGGTTTTACAGAAGCACAGCAAGAACAAAAATAAGAAAGAAAATACCCAGCGCCCCTCCAAAAGCAGTGGTGGGGGAGGGGAATGGATGGAGCCTGATTTCTGTGTCAGCAGAGGACAGCACGAGCAGGCTGTCTCTACTTTAATGGTTTTTTAGTGTTTATTTGTTTATTCATTTTACTGTTTATGTACTTTTGAGAGAGAGAGAGAGAGTGTGAGCGGGGGAGGGACAGACAGGGGGACAGAGGATCCACAGTGGGCGCTCGTGCTGTCAGTGAAAAGCTTGACGTGGGGTTCGAACCCACGAACCGTGAGATCATGAGCTGAGCCAAAGTCAGACGCTTAACCGGCTGAGCCGCCCGGGCGCCCCAGATTCGCCATGCTTTAATGTTTTCTTTCTAATTTTTTTAACGTTGACTTATTTTTGAGAGAGAGACAGACAGACAGACAGACAGAGTGTGAGTGGGGGGCAGGGGCAGAGAGAGGGAGACGCAGGATCGGAAGCAGGCTCCAGGCTCTGAGCTGTCCGCACAGGGCCCGACGCGGGGCTCAAAACCACGAACCGTGCGATCGTGACCTGAGCCAGAGTCGGAGAACTGAACCGTCGAGCCCCCCAGGCGCCCCTACTCTGGGAGATATTGATAGGTGTTTAGATATAGGAACGTATAGCTTCATATTTGAGGATTTTGTTTATTTATTTGGCCTTGGCTTTTTTCTCTGCATCTTGCTTCCGTCTCCTGATGACTCTTCCCAATGAGCCCCCCCTCCCCCGTCACCAGGGCCGTCCGCACCCCTGCCTGCACCAAGACACATGGCGGGTCATGAAATTCCTAGTGGGGTGACACTGCTCCATCGGGGGCAATGACCGCCTGCACCGGCCGTGTGCTCACCTCTACCCATCCCCAGGCTGAGCCCTGCTACCCACGGCCTCCTACACCTCGGACTCCCCCTGCCTCCTCCTGGCAGGAATCTTCCCCAGCTGGAGAACCTGCTCCCACCGTCCCCAGGAGCCCTCTGGCTGGATTCTGCCCTCAGGGGCCACCGAGTCCCTCTGGTGGGGTGGGGAGCTCGGGGCACTGTGCTGAACGTTCCCGGTTATCTGCTCCCTTATCTGCTCTGACGTTCTAGTAAGCTGGGATCTTCCTCATTTCTCAGAGGAGGTGAAGGAACACACCCAACAGAAAGCAGGTTGGTGGTCGCCTGGGGGATGGGGGGACTGCTTGAGGGGCACGGGGTTCCTTTGGGGATGACACAAATGCTTTGGAGGTAGATACAGGTGGTGGCGAACACAGTACAGAAGTGCACGCTTTCAAATGGTAAGTTGAGGCCCCCCCCCCCCCCCCCGCCTCCGCCGGTGGCTCGGTGGGTTTACACCCGCCCAGTGAGATGCTGGAAACCTCGCACCCCACCTGCTCGGGGCTCTGCCCACTCCTCCGGACTCTCACCCGGAGACCAGGCCCTGGGGCCTCGGGTGGCCCGGGGCTGATCACAGCCCCCTGGAAGCTTTGGTTCCTTGTCCCCAGAAGGACCGGGCGTGAAGGGGCGTGAAGTGTCCCGGGAGCTTCAGGCCAGCATCCCTCAGAGCTGTGTGACGGGGACTGGGTTTCCCTTCTCTCAAAAAGAGGGGAGTGCGGCCCAGGCGTGCATAAGGGGCCGGAAGTGCTTCCACGGTATAGACGCACAGATGTCCACGGCCCAGCCCACCATAAATGAGGGGCCTTGGAGGCCAGAGCCTGTGAATGGCTTCTGTTGTTCTGCGGCTGCGGGCCCCTCGAAGCAGCCTGGTACGGCCTGCGTCCCTCCAGGCTGTCTTGCAAATGGGAGGGACTCCAGGCCAGCTGCGCTGGCCAAGGCCATAGGCTGCACCCAGCCCTGTGCGGACAGAACCGAGGAGGGCAGAATGAGGCCATCACCCCGTCTCCACAAGCATCCCTGCCAGACTCTGGCTTCAGTGGCTTCCGGTTACAAAGAGGGCAACTGAGGCCCGGGCAGAACAGAAAGGCGGTAGCCCAGCTTTAAAGGAGGAACGGGCAGATTTCAGGGTCCCAGGCTTGTGGCTCTCGTCGGCTTTGGCGAGAGATTCGTGACCCAACCCCGGCCCTAAACTATAGCCCCTGGAAGGCACCACCAAATCTGTGGTGGCCCAAGTGGTGAGCTGTCCTGGGCAGGGGGGACTCTAGAGTTAACCTGGAAATCCAGGGGGAAGCGAGTGACCCGTTCAGGAAGGCAGAGTCGGGGACAGCTGGGGCAAAAGTCTGGAGGCCGGCCTGTCCCATCTCTGTTACTGAAAACATGTCCCTAGAAATCATTCTAATTTCTGGCATCCTCCTGAACGTCGATGCCCTGACAGGGAAGCCTGCGTGGGCCTCAGCGGGCTGCTCAGAGGCCGTCCCAGGGTGCCGCACCCGGCCGCCCACCTGACCTACAGCAGGGCAGTGGCTGGTCCGACTCTGAGGCCCAAGCGTGTTCTGCGAAGTGAGGCTGTGACGGCAGGTGCCTGGCAAGAGCCTGGCTAATTAAGAGGGCATTAGCACCCCGGGCAGAGCCCGGCTCCTGCCAAGATGTCCTTGCCAGGAGCGAGACCGGGTTCCTTGGCGACAGAGAGGCCGCTGGCTGGTGGCAAGCCTCAGCCTCCCTGCACCGGCCACCACCCCACTCCTGCTCCAAACGGCCTGTGCCCTTTGGGGCTCCCCTCACCCCCACCCACGCTGTGAAAGCTCAGCGGGACAGGCCTGTCTCGGGCCGCAGCTCCATCTGCCAAGTGGAGCGGCCACCCGCTCTTGCCGGAGCCGGCACGGAACCCTTTCCGCTAAATGCCCGTAAATCCACGGGCATCTCGGCAAGGAACAAGGGGTCTGCTCTTCCCTGGTTCAGCGCGGTCTGATCAACGCCTGACGCCCGCGGGGAGGAATAGTAAGAAGCCTGTCTCCCTCGTACAGCGGCCCGCAATGCCTCCACGGGAGCAGCCAGGGTGTCTAACCTCCCCCGTGGCTCCCCAGTGCCCAGCACCCAGTGTCGGGACCCGCAGGTCTGGCCTCCGCTCCTCTCTCCCGCCTCCCCTCCCGTTCCCTCTCCTCCACTCGCTCACACCCATCCAGGTGGGGCTGCGGCCACGTTCACACCGTGCCCGTCGCTGCTCCGTCCTGCCCTGTGCAGCTGGCCCTTGAACGGTACGGGTTTGAACTGCACGGGTCCACTTACGTGAGGATTTTGTAAATGTATTCTCTCTTCCTTATGATTTTCCTGTTTTGTTTTTCTTTTTTTTAGAAATCTTTGTTGTAGATTTGTTTATTTATTTCATTATTTTTTTAATGTTTTTTTATTTCTGAGAGAGAGAGAAGGAGTGGAGCGGGGAAGGGGCAGAGAGGGAGGGAGACACAGAACCTGAAGCAGGCTCCAGGCCCCGAGCTGTCAGCACAGAGCCCGACGTGAGGCTCGAACTCATGAACTGTGTGATCATGCCCTGAGCCAAAATCGAGAGTTGGATGCTGAACCGATTGAACCACTAAGGTGCCCCTTGTTTTTCTTTTTTTAAGCATATTTATTTTTATTTATTCATCTATTTATTTTTATTTTTTTATTTTTTATTTTTATCTATTTATTTAATTTTTTTTTTTTTTTAGGAATCCCTACACCCAATATGGGCTCAAACTCATGACCCCAAGATCAGGAGTCTCCTGTTCTACCAACTGGACCAACCAGGCACACACTCCCCTTTCTTTTCTTACATTTATTTTAAGTAATGATTTTCTTAATCATATTTTCTTTTCTCCGGCTTACTTTAGTGTAAGATTGCAGTTTGTAAATAACAGACAAAATATGTGTTAATCGACTGTTCCTGTGGTAGATTAGGCTTCCAGTCAACTGTGGGATATTAGTAGTTAAATTTGGGGAAAGTCAGAAGTTACAGGGGGCACCTGGGTGGCCCAGTCAGTTAAGCGTCTGACTTCGGCTCACGTCATGATCTCTCAGTTTGTGCGTTCGAGGTCGGGCTCTGTGCTGACAGCTCGGAGCCTGGAGCCTGCTTCGGATTGTCTCCCTCTCCCTTCCCCTCCCCCGTTCGTGCTCTGTCTCTCTCTGTCCCAAAAATAAATAAACGTTGAAAAAAAAAAATAAATAAAAAAAATTAAAAAAAATTTTAAACGTTATTAAAAAAAAAAAGACCCCATTTAAACATTCCCTGCCCTGTCTGGGGAGCCACCTGGCTCCTTCCCTGACCAGCCCCAGGGGGTTGTGGCACTTTCCTCCCAAGTCTAGGTGTCCCTGGGGTCAAGACAGGCATCTGGCTCAGCACCAAGCAATAGCACTTTCCGCAATGATGGAAATGTTCTAGAATCTGCTCTGTCCGGCATGGGAGCCACCAGTCACAGATGTGGCTGTTGAACATTTGCAATGCGGCTGTGTGACTGAGGAACGGAACTTTTCATTTTACTTCACTGAAATTAACTTAAAACTTTTTTTCAAATTTTTAATGTTTATTTATTTTGAGGGAGAGAGACAGAGTGCAAGCGGGGGAGGGGCAGAGAGAGAGGGAGACACAGAATCCGGAGCGGGCTCCAGGCCCCGAGCTGTCAGCACAGAGCCTGACCTCGAACTCACAAACTGAAAGATCGTGACCTGAGCCGAAGTCAGATGCTTGACCGACGGAGCCACCCAGGTGCCCCAATATAAACTTTGTTAGCGTTTAATTTTGAGAGAGAGAGAGAGAATGAGTTGGGGAGGGTGCAGAAAGCGACGGGGGCAGAAGATCGGAAATGAGCTCTGCCCTTGAAAAGCCCAACATGGGGCTCAAAGATCATGACGTGAGCTGAAGTCTTGTGCGCAACCGACCGAGCGCCCCTGAAATTGAATGCAAAAAGCCACGTGTGACCGTGTTGGGCAGCGCAGGTCTGGGCACCCCCGGGAGGCTGGAGCCGGATCTGGGAACTGGAGAGACAGCCGAGGAGTTGACAGATGGCCAACAGGTGTGGGGTCCCCCGGAAACCGCTGGCGACTTCCGTCCCTCCTGCCGCACCACTGGGCAGATCTGCGTCTGCCTCGTGCCCCGGCTGCGGCCCCCACGTCCCCCCAGCTGAGAGCAGGGCTGCACGAAGCCCCGTGGCTGCGTCTTCCAGGCCCACCCAGAAGCCGGGCAGCCCCGGGCAAGACAGCAGCAGAGAGGGGCGGGAAGGGGCAGCCAGGCCAGGAGGCCAGACCCTCCCTCACCTTCCCTGCCGCCCAGGCCTCTCTGGGCTCAATCTTCCCTGACCTGCGGACCCTCCAGACTGCAGACCCCGCACTTCCAGAAGCGAGCACGTGACCCCCAGCCCGGCACTCTGGCTGCTTCCCAGGGACAGCTTGGCATTTCGGGATGTGCCAGCTGGCTGGGCACAGCAGCCCGGGAGATCTGAAATGCTCATGTGGGGGAGGGGGAGTCTTTCACCACCTGCCTGGCTCAGGAGTCCGGAGCTGACGGCCCCCCTACGTCCCCCCAGTGCATGTCACTTCCCAAGGGTCCGGGCATCAGTGGGGGTCCTCGGATGGGGACGAGGGCAGCCTTGGGGCATGGACAAGAGGTACACCTGCAGGGTGGTCCCTGGCAGACAAAGTGAGGTCCTCACGGGGCTGGGAACAGGAGTTGCAGACCATGGGTGCCGGCCGTTTGTGGGTCTCCCTCAAGTGCGGCCGGAGGGCCTGTGTTTGAGAACTGACGTTTGCAGGCCCCACCCTTGCCACGCGGCCACGTGTGCCACATGTCCCTTCAAAAAACCCACCACTCTCTTCAGCCTGGCGGTCATCTTCCAGGCCATCCGTGTACAGTTGCACAGGTTGTACCCTACACAAAGGCTGCATGGGGGTGAGAGCCAACTCAGGCTCCTCCCACACAAGCCCTGCATGCTCACCTGGGGGCTGTTAGCCTGGAAGAAAAAGGACTTTGATTTTTGCCTGAAGTCACAGCCCCCGGACAGGGTAACTTTCATCCACCCAGAGGAATACCTCTTTCTTTCTTTCTTTCTTTCTTTCTTTCTTTCTTTCTTTCTTTCTTTCTTTCTTTCTTTCTTTCTAATTTCTTTTTTAACGTTTATTCATTTTTGAGACACAGAGAGAGACAGAGCATGAGCAGGGAAAGGGCAGAGAGAGGGAGGCACAGAATCTGAAGCAGGCTCCAGGCTCTGAGCTGTCAGCACAGAGCCCGATGCAGGGCTCGAACTCACGAGCTGTGAGATCATGACCTGAGCCGAAGTCGGACGCCCAACCGACTGAGCCACCCAGGCGTCCCAGGAGTACCTTTTTCTAATTCATGTAAAGGCTCTGAACAGGCCAACAGGATTCTGTCCTCACCCACCTCTCCCTAGGCCATTCCTGGACCTCTTTGGAAACAACCTGTTTCAGGCATGGTACCAACAAAGTAAAAGAAAGAAAACTCTGACTCAGCTGGCCAAACAACAAAGTCATTAATAAATAGCAAGAAAGAAGAAGTCCTGAAGAGGGGAGTTTCCAGGGTTATTTCTGCTAATAGCTGGGAAAGGACCCTGGAACTTCCCCCACTCCTCATTCTGCCATTCTTACTGAGTCAGCTTTGCCCTCAGGCTGAGCCCCTCAGGGTCAAAGGATGGCTGCCAGGGCTCCAGACATCACATCTTCCCAACAGTATCCAAACTAGACTTGTGACAACTTACGAACCCTTTCTCAGTATCATGTTTTAAACACATAAGCCGTAAGATTATATACATAAAATACATAAGATTACAAAGGAAATCAGTTACACTGAAGTTCTCAACATATTGTTTAAATGTAATATGCTAATATATGTGTTCCTTATTAATACACTAAATAATAACATCTAGTGATGGATTTAAGAGCTACCATCGTTTGGGGCGCCCGGGTGGCCCAGTCGGTTAAGCGTCCAACTTCAGCTTAAGTCATGACCTCGCGGTCCATGAGTTTGAGCCCCGCGTCCGACTTCAGCTCAGGTCATGACCTCGCGGTCCGTGAGTTCGAGCCCCGCGTCGGGCTCGGAGCCTGGAGCCCGCTTCGGATTCTGTGTCTCCCCCCTCTCTCTGCCCCCTGCTTGTGCTCTATCTCTCAAAAATAAAGAAACATTGAAAAAAAAAAAAGTTTTTTTAAAAAGAACTACCATGAGATGAGTCTAAATGATATTGTGAAATTTCTGCAATAAATGTAATATGGTCTGAAGGCATCAGTGACACTGCTGGTGACAAAGCCATGGCCCTAGTGGCGTTTGCTGCTCACTTTGCATAAAGGAGGGAAATTCGGTTAGTGATCAGCACGTGATTGGTTCCCATCGAGGTTCGCTGCAATGGAACAGAGAGGCTCAAAGAAACAGAGGTCAGCATACAGACGAGGAAGCAGCCTCCGAGGGGGCCTGGGGGGCAGGAAATGGGCGCAGTGCTGCCTCCCCCACGGGGTCGTTGGCATAGAACAGTTCCGGGGGTGTGTCCACTGGAGCCCGCAGGGGAGCAGGAGTTGAGGGGCCAGCTGGAGTCAGATCTGGGTGCAGAGGAGGGGAGACGGTGTGGCAGAGGCCAGACCTGCAGACCTGTGCTCTGGGCTTTATCCTGAGAGCACCGGGGCCATGCAAGGCTGGAGCAGGAGTGTGACAGGCTCCAGTTATCGCCCGCAGGAAGATGGTGGCTGAGGTGAGGGAGGAGACGTCCCCTGTCCCCAGGAGGGGACGCCGTTTGCGAGCTCCTCAAGCCAAGGACCCAGTGGAGTGGTTGCTCGCTGGGTCCCCTTGTCCCATCCAGGGCCCGGATTAGTAAATTCCCGTGAATGTGCCAGGACATGAATGCCACGGCTGACCCTCGCAGACAGGAACGAGCCCTTGCTGCGTGACCCCATTTACCTGAAGTTCAAGAGCAGTCAAAGCTAGTGTAGGGTGACAGCAGAGAGCGGCCTCTGGGGGAGGTGCTGACTGGGTGGGGCTCCGGGGGCTCCTGGGACTGGAGATGTTCTATGCCAGCCACAAAGGTAACTTGGAATGTTCTAGAGCCACATTTAAAAAGTTAACGTAATCGGGGCGCCTGGGTGGCTCGGTTGGTTGAGCATCCGACTTCAGCTCAGGTCATGATCACACAGTTCACGAGTTCGAGCCCCGCGTCGGGCCCTGTGCTGACAGCTCAGAGCCTGGAGCCTGCTTCCGATTCTGTGTCTCCCTCTCTCTCGGCCCCTCCCCTCCTCGTGCTCTGTCTCTCAAAAATGAATAAACGTTAAAAAAATTTTTTTTAACGAAAAGAAAATATTCTCCTCGAGCAGCTGAGTCCTGGAGCAAGGGTAGGGCCTCACACCTCCCTTTCTCAAAGGCGCAGGGTGATGGGGACCAGACGGGTGGCCTCTGCTACATGAGGGGACCGTCCCCAGGGAAGCAGTCCTCTCCTGGGCGGCAGACAGGAGGCTGTGATTCTGTGATTCCTGGACGTGGCTCTTATCTCAGGCCGCAGAAGGCAGCCCATTGTCTGGGGAGGAAGCTAAGAGGATAGGAGGCCACCTGCCGTGCCCAGCCCTCCCCCAGGGTGCCTGCGTCCCCAGGCGGTCCTTTCCAGCCCTCCCCAGCAGAGGCCCAAGCCCTGGCCTTGGAACTGCAGCCCCCTCCCCATCAACTCTACCTGCAGGTGTGCTGGGAGGGGGGTACAATATCTAGTCGCATCTTGTCGCTTTGGTTATAAACGGCACACCTGCCATGAGTTCTCAAGATAAAGCAAGAAACAGAGGGGACCTCTCCCTCGTCTCTTTGCCCCTTCTCCTTTCCTTTCCCTTCTGGAACAAAGGAGTCCTAAACCCATTAGCTGGGGCAGAGCAAAATGGGCCTTCACACTTGGGGGCGGGGCACACTGCGGCTCTGTGCAGAGGTCAGGGCCCAGAGGCCAGCAGGTGGCGAGGGCTTCCTTGGAAGGTGTCCAGGAGGGGGGTGGCCGTCTCCAGGGATCAGAGTGGGGGGGAAAGACCTCAGTGGAGGGGGGAGCATCTCCAGGCAGGAGAGGCGAAGGGTGTCCAAGCCCATGCGGGGTAAGGAGGCAGTGGAAACAGCGTGACCGAGCAGGAGAGGAGGGTGTCTGCAGGGCGATGGGGCGACAGTGGCCATGAGAGGTGGGGTGCGTTTGGGGGCACACTCGGGTACAGCAGGATTGGGAACATTAGGATCATGGCAGCCAGATTCTCACTGGTAGAGAAGGCAGCTACAGATACAGAAAGGGAGGAAACTAGAGTGAACCCCGAGATGCGTCAGTGTAAACTCAGGAGTTTCAGTACAAATCAATAGATACGGGAATCATACACGTGTGTGAATGTGCCCTGCGTGTGAACACGCACACATTTCCTAGCTTGTCCCCTCAAGAGGGCCTGGGAGCAGCCACACCTCGGGCCTTCATCCCTAGGCTCCACAAAAAGGACGGACGGGGCCCCTGGTGTGGTCTGATCAGGGCTGGTGCAGAGAACAGGGAGGACCTGTCAGAGGGACCCAGGATTCTCCAAGGACCAGCAAGCACATGGAGAGATGCTCCGTGGCATTAGCCACCCGGGAAATGCAGGTCAAAACCACGGGGAGACACCACCTCGTACCCACTAGAGTGACCACGATAAAAAAAATTAAGAGGAAAATAAGTGTTGCTGAAGACACGGGGAAACTGCAACCCCCCCCCATGCTGCCGCTGAGAATATACAATGGTGCAGAGCCCGCCGAAAAGGCTGGCGGGTACACAAGTTAAATATAGAATGCCCATGTGACCTCGCAACGTGGCTCCTCGGTATATGCCCGGAAGAATTGAAAGCAGGTGTTCAAACACGACTCGACTCGTACACAGAGGGTCATAGCAGCGTTGATATTCACAATAGCCAGGAGGTGGAAACAATCCAAATGTATTGTCACAGGATAAAAGGATACACAAAATGCGTTGCATGCATTCAATGGAATAGTATTCAGCCGTAAAGAGGCATGAAAAACTGATCTGCGCTACAATCCGGATGGACCTTGGCAACAGGGTGTTCATGGAAAGAAGCGGGCACAGGGGAGCCTGGGTGGCGCAGTCGGTTAAGCGTCCGACTTCAGCTCAGGTCACGATCTCGCGGTCCGTGAGTTCGAGCCCCGCGTCGGGCTCTGGGCTGATGGCTCGGAGCCTGGAGCCTGTTTCCGATTCTGTATCTCCCTCTCTCTCTGCCCCTCCCCCGTTCATGCTCTGTCTCTCTCTGTCCCAAAAATAAATAAATGTTGAAAAAAAAGAAAAGGGTGCATGGTTTCACATATATAAAATTCTAGAAAATGGTTATCTAATCTGTAGGACAGAAAGGTCAGCAGTCGCCTGAGGACATGGGTGGGGTGGGAGGCATGGGATTACAAAGGCACAAAGGAGAGTGATGAATACATTCATTACCTTAATTGTGTTGATGGCTTCATCGGTGTACACATGTCAAAGCTTATCAAATCCTACACTTCAAAAATGTGCAATTGAGGGGCGCCTGGGTGGCTCAGTCAGTTAAGCGTCCGACTTCGGCTCAGGTCGTGATCTTGTGGTCTGTGGGTTCGAGCCCCACGTCGGTCTCTGTGCTGACAGCTCAGAGCCTGGAGCCTGCTTCAGATTCTGTGTCTGTCTCCCTCTCTCTCTAAGCCTCGCCCATTCATGCTCTGTCTCTCTCTGTCTCAAAAATAAATAAACATTAAAAAAAAATTTTTTTAAATGTGCAATTGAGTGTATGTCAATCAGACCTCAATAAAGCTGTTTAAAAAAAAAAAAAAAGTATGACATGATGTCCAAAGGACACAGGAGCCATATAGGAGGGATTCCCACAGGCCAAGTGGGAGACAATTTTAGCATCCAAAAAGAAAAAATATATATATATTATAGTATCAGATTACAACCCATTGAGTAAAATAGATACAAAAATGTGATTCTGTAGAGATATAAATACACGAAGTAATTGGAAGTCAACTCTGATAAGGAATGGAGTATTTTACAAAATAGCACATCTGCAAAAGATTGATGATTGACCAAGAAAAAAAAGAGAGACGCTTTCCATGGAGAAAACCTGGGCAGACACGCCCTTCACCAAATCATTACAGGAAGCAGTACCAGGAACGGGGCGGACCGAGAACACAGCATCAGCTCTGTGATATTACTGCCACAAAGCAAAATCGGAAAGAAATCATGAGGTCAGATAAGTCCAAACCACTCCTGGCCTGTAACTGCTCTGTGACCTTTTAAAACGTCAAGGTCGGGAAAGCCAAAGATGGGCCGAAGACGGGATCCAGCTAACCACAACACCCGGCTTGGATTTTTTGCTATAAAGGACATTTTGGGGACAACTAGTGAAACTCATGGGGTCTGAACATCAGCTGGAGGTCGTGTTTCATTGCGTAGTAACGTATTCCTATATTGGCAACCTTAATGTGGCTATGTATACAGAACAAACTTGGGGCGCCTGGGTGGCTCAATCGGTTGAGCGTCTGACCATTGATTTCAGCTCAGGCGATGATCCCAGGGTCATGAGATCGAGTCCCTCGTCAGGCTCTGTGCTGAGTGTGGAGCCTGATTAAGATTCTATCTCTTTCCCTCTGCCCCTCTCCCCAGCTCCTGCTCACTCTTTCTAAGGAAAAAAAAAAGAAGAAGAACAAACTTGTTTGAAGGGAATATAAGGGGAGAAAGGGCATCAGGTTGGGAAATCACTCTCCAATTTTTTCCAGAAAAAAACCTTACTTTGTATGGTACTTGCAACTTTGAGTGTGTGCTTATTTCAAAATTTAAAAAGAGATTAAAAAGACATTTTGGGGCAGGGTGCCTGGGTGGCTCAGTTGGTTAAGCTTTGACTTCGGCTCAGGTCATGATCTGGAGGTTCGCGGGTTCGAGCCCCACGTCAGGCTCTGTGCTGTCAACACGGACCCGGTGCAGATCTTCTGTCCCCCCTCCCTCGGCCTCTCCCCCACTGGTTCTCGCTCTAAATAAATAAAGAAAAAAAACATTTTTGGGTTGCAGAGGGTCTTTGGGAAACCACGGGGGGAGAGCAGGTGATGCGGAGGGGAGCCCTGCAGGTGCTGGAGAGGTGAAGGGGTCAGCTGCCCCTTACAAAGGATGCTGGCCCATGCTGTAAGAGGCTGGGGATGAAACCAAACACGGACCCTGCAGGTGGCCAGGAGCACAGGGCCACTGACCGGTTCCCACAAGGGAAGCCCTGACCACTCAGGACTCACACCTGCGATATGCCACAGGTGTCAAGCTTGAACCCAGGAGTCCTGGCCAGTGTTCCCTGCACCTGGTCACCCTCTCCCAGAGCTTCACAAGTGCCAACCACTTTGAAAGTTTTGGGGTGGTTCTGGAAATCCCGGAGCCCTCGAGCCCGCCTACACCCCCTAGCCCCATCTTCGCTGGGCACGGAGAGGTTCTGTTCCCATCGTCCCCTTCACACGGCCCCTGTCTGGTAAACCCTGAATGGCACCCCCACTCCCACCCCACTGGGGCAGCCTGGACACTCACCCTGCCCTGCTCTCCTGGCTTGGGGCCTTCCCACAACCCAAGACACACAGGCCCGTCAGTCCCCCTGGGAAACCTAGTGCGAATGCCCCCTTCCAGACCCCCGCTGAGCAGGTCCACCGTGCTCTAAGGATGTCCTGTGGACTGTGACCCCTTCACAGCGTCTCCAAAGGCACCGCATGTTTAGCCTCTACTGTGTGCCTGACACCAGGCAGGTCTCGTCTAATCTTCACAGCGGTTATCATCCCATTTCACAGATAAGGAAAGTAAAGTTCAGGGAGGCCAAACTTGCGTAAGAGGGGGAGGTGGGAACAAAGCCTACATTGGCTCTCTAAACGCCCCTGCCAAATTTTATTGAAATTCCCTCCTCCAGCCCGCTTAGCTGAGGGTCTCAAGTGTGTTTGGAGGGAAACTGGAGCGGGGCGGTGCACGGAGATTACACCACCCTTCTTTTTTTCCCCACTCCTCATTATTGGTAATTGGGTACCCTTGACTGCTGTGTGACTTGGGGGCAGATTACCTACCCTCACTGAGTCTCAGTTTTCTCACCTGTAAGAGTTTATAATCAAGGCACTAATAATCCACCCACCCACACCCACAGCACTACAGGCAGGGAGGGGAAAATGAAGTAAGGGGGACTTGGGGGTCAGTTCCGACAAGGTCATAGAGCCCCGGGGGCGGGGTGTAGGTGTGGAGACTCCGGCGGGGACCCCAGGCCTAAGTCCGTCCCTTTGGGGCTCACAACCCCCACGCTGGGGGGGGGGGGGCACGATTCAGCCGCGCCGCGGGGTCCGGGCGGGGCTCGCAACCAGGGCACGCGGGCCCCCAGATTCCGCTGGATCTGAGCGCCCGGAGGCGGGGTGGGCCTCCTCTTTGTGCCGACGAGGGGGCGGGGCCTCGCGGAGCTGGACCAATCCGAGGCGGCCGCAGCCCTGGGAAGCCAATGGCGGGGCTGTGGGCGGGGAGAGGCAGCCGGAGCGCCGAGCCGCGGCGGAGAGAGGGGCCCTGGATCCGGCAGTGGGGGTCGGAGTGAGTAAGGGCCCCGCCCGCGAAGAGGGAGCCCCCAAGTGTGGGCTCGGCTGGGAAGGGGGCGTCTCCCGGGTCCCTCTGCCCTCTGCAACCCCTGTCCCGCGGTACTTCCGTCAGCCGCCGCGTCCCGGGACCAGTGCGCTCCCCGACCCCCTGCGGAGAGCCGCCGCCTCCCCACCCCGCCCCCTGCTTCCTGCTGGCGGAGACCGCGGAGGGCGCAGCAGGAGGCTTGGGGGACCGGGAGGCTCCCGGAGGGGACCCCGACTGGCTTCCTGCAGGGCGTGGTTTCTGAGATCTCCGGCTGGAGGCACCTTCCCCAAAGCACCCCCCCTCCCCCCACCGCGCCACACCCTCACCCAGGGCCCCTTCCCCCCTGCACACCTCAGCTGCTGTGCCCTTTCCAGCCTCCCGGGCTGTCTGATCCCGAGGCAATGGCCTCGGGCTGCCTGGAGAAGTTTGTCAGCCGCTCCTTTCCTCGTCCACCGTGCTCCGCAGGGGCTCCTTCCCAGCATCCCTCCCTTCCCTCCTTTTTACTGGTTTCCTTTCCACTCTTCACGCTTCCTCTAACTCCGGAGCCTGGGGGAAGAACCTATTTCTCTTCCTGGCTCCTTCCGAGCTAGGCAACAAGCAGTGCTCCAGGGATGGGTACGTGACTGAAATTGCCCAATCAGGAGCAACTTTAGGGCCGTTGCTTAGCGGGCTGGCCCAGAACATTGCAATCTACCCCAAGTCAGTGTGGGCCTGTAGCAGGCTTGGGGTACTTGAAGACAGAGCTGACCTGTGGGGAAAAAAAAAACAATACTAACAGAGTCACAGAGAAATTGAGCCAGAACCCTGATCATACCATACCTGAAGTCCCATCTCTAGACAGTTAGGGAAACCAATGTTCGTTGTTCCAAACAAGATTCATTGGTATTTTCCATTTCTTGCAACATGAAGATATTCACCGACAGTATTTATTGTCACATCAACCCTGGGAAGATACTAACTCTCATTTTATATAGCTACGGAAACTGAGGCTCAGAGGGGCTGGTTTCCTCAGTTTACTCAGCAAGGCAGTGGCAAAATTGGGACCAGAATCTGCGCTTTCCTGACTCTCTACTGGAGAGAGAGAGAGCGAGCCTGTATTTACTTGACCGGGTTGGGTAAATACACAAGATACAACCTATTTTCATTTTTGCATTTATGGCAGACATTGCCAGTCAACTGCTAAACTATTTCCTGCTGAATCCACAAAACGTCTCAGATTTTCCCACTATCTTAAGAGACCAGACCTTGTTTCTGAGCTCCTGACCACTAGGAGCTTATCAGGTCTCTCTTCCCCAGTGGCTCATTCCTTTTGAATTGAATGGCATTCAGTGGCACCAAGGGCAAGGAGGGTTCCCAGATTCTCAAATCTGGGGGGCCCCTGTGGAACAGCAGGCGGGGGCAGCCACAGACCCCCTCCACCTTGCCCTTTGGCCAACCCGAAGCAGAGGCCTGGGGAGGGGCCGAGTTTTCCTGGAATCACATAGTACATGAGGGCAGACCTGGGGACTGTGGCTGTTCTGAGTCCCTCTGAACCCAATGTCATTACCTTCCTGAGGTCCCTAGGACGGCTGGACCAGAGCAGGGTAGGGATGAAATGAAATGGGGACCTTGGGTATACATTTGGTGGTAAGATCAGTCTTGGAGGGTGGAGACTGTCAGAGCTGGAAGATGTGGGTCCGAGCCCCTCGGGGCTAAGGAGGCTGAGGCCAGAAAGGTTGGGAAGTATTCCTGGCTGTAGCATGTGTCGGGGCCTGGCCGAGCACCCACATCTCTCCTGTGCCAGGAAATGTCATCCAAAACCTCGAAATAAGGCCCAGAGAAGGACTGCCTTGTCTCACAAGTGCACCTAAAGACTTAACTCTCTAGGAGACCTCTGTCTGCCTTGCTGTTTCCTTTCTGTTAAGGGCTCGGACTTGGTGAAGTTACAGGTTAACCTGTGGATGTGTGTCTGATACAAAAGATAACACCAACAGTTACTGGTTTTTTAAAAAAAAAAATGTACTTATGGGGCACCTGGGTGGCTCAGTCTGTTAAGTGTCTGACTTTGGCTCAGGTTGTGATCTCGCGGTTCATGAGTTCGAGCCCCGCATCGGGCTCTGTGCTGACAGTTCAGAGCCTGGAGCCTGCTTCGGGTTCTGTGTCTCCCTCTCTCTCTGCCCCTCCCTCCCTCACACTCTATTTCTCTCTCAAAAATAAATAGACATTGAAAGGAAGAAAGAATTTATTTATTTATTTACTTACTTACTTACTTACTTATTCATTTACTTATTATTCAGTCACCTGGGTGACTCAGTTGGTTAAGTGTCTGACTCAGCTCAGGTCCCGATCTCATGGTTTTGGAGGTCGAGCCCTGCATTGGGCGCTCTGCTGTCAGCACAGAGCCTGCTTCGGATCCTCTGTCCCCCTCTCTCTGCCTCTCCCCTACTTGTTCTCTCTTTCTCTCTCTCAAAAATAATTTAAAAATTTTACTTGTTACTGAAATACGGCTAACATCCTCCCCATGACTAAGCATAGTCACCATACAATGTTGTTACAATAGTACCCACTAAACTCCCTATGCTGTACTTTTCATCTCTGTGACTCATTTATTTTTATACCTGGAAACTTGTGCCTCTTCATCCCCTTCATCCCCTTTTACCCATCCTTCCGCCTACCTCCCCTCTGGTAAACACGAGTTTGTTCTGTGTATTTAAGAGTCTCTTTGTTTTCTCGTTTGTTCATCTGTTGTTTTCTAGATTCCACCTGTAAGTGAAATTGTATGCTATTTGCCGTTCAAGGGTTACCCTTCGTTGCCCCAAAGGACATTAGTCAGGTTTTGTTTTTTATTGAATTTGGGAATCTTATCCCAACATTTTAAAATGGATTTTATAAGGTGGCTCAGCCGGTTGAGCATCTGACTCTAGGTTTGGGCTCAGGTCAGGATCCTAGGGTCATGGGATCAAGCATCATGTGGGGCCCTGTGCGGAGCATGGAGCCTGCTTAACATTCTCTCCCTCTCCAGGGGCGCCTGGGGGGCTCAGTCGGTTGGGCATCCGACTTTGGCTCAGGTCATAATCTCAGTTTGTGGGTTCGAGCCCCACATCGGGCTCACTGTTGTCAGTCTGTCAACTCAGAGCCCAGAGCCTGCTTTGGATTCTGTGTCTCCCTCTCTCTCTGCCCCTCCACCGTTCATGCTCTGTCTCTCTCTGTCTCAAAAATAAATAAACGTTAAAAAAAAAAATTAAAAAAAAAAAAGATTTTTTTAATGTAATCTTCCACCCCGAATGTGGGGCTGGAAGCACGACCCGGAGATAAAGGTGTGCTCCACTGACTGACCCAGCCCTTCGCCCCAGCTCTATTTAGCTTTTTGGAAATTATACTTTGACACCTATCTCCTGGCACCTATCTTCCTCCCCCACCTTGATCAGGGCTGGGCGGGAAGGGGGTGAAGACCTGGGTCTCCCTGGATACTCACCCCCTCCCCATCACTGCTCCCAGGCCAGGTACCCCCCCAGCCCACCCTGACCCATGGAGCTTGGAGGTCACTCCTGTTCCAGTTCCCAGCAGACACAGCTCGCTGACCTCATCTGCTAGGGGATGTCCAGCCACCATTAGCAAGCAGGCAGGTTCAGGCCGAGTTCCCGGATTTGCAAGGGCATCGCTCGCCCACACGCTTTCCAGAATCCACCCTCTCACCTACTTGGGTGATGGGCTCTGTACTTGTTGGGACCAGGTCCACCTCCCAGCCTGCAGTCCGGTCCCTCTCCCCCCCAACTTCTATCCACATGTATATGTGTGTATATATATATTTTTTAATGTTTTATTTATTTGGGGGGGGGGGCAGAGGGAGACAGAAGCTGAAGCCCGCTCTGTGCTGACAGCAGGGAACTCGATGTGGGGCTGGAACTCACAGACCTTAAGGTCATGACCTGAGCTGAAGTCAGACGCTTAAGAGACTGAGCCACCCAGGCCCCCCAAATTCTACCCACTTTTATTTTTTGTTTTTTTATGTATACACATATGTTTATTTATCTTGGATGTAAAACTAAGTAGAATTTCTGGATTATAAGGTCATTCTAAGATATGCCATTTTGTTTTTTGCATGCGTAATTTTTTAAAATTTAATTTATTATTTTAACCTACATTCAAGTTAGTTAGCATATAGTGCAACAATAATTCTACCCACTTTTAAAGACTGGCTTAAGCCTCCTTGCTCTGAGAACCACCCCATCTAGTCCTCTTTCCTGTAACCCTGAGCAGGTCCTCAGGCCCCTGCTCTGGACCCCCAAAACAGGGGACACTGGGGCCCCAGGGCCTCAGGCTAGGACAGATGAAGCAAGTTCAGTTGTAATTTGACCACATAAATATGTAAGTACTGTATTGAGTCTTATTTTGCATTTTTTGAACACAGTCCTTTTTTTGCTTTTTATTTTTTGGCTACAGGTCTTCTACATAGGTCTGAGGGAGGCTTCCGGAGGGGCCCTACTCCAGAACAATCCAGCCCCGCCCAGCTTGGCGCAGCAGGAGCGTCTGCAGCGCCACCTGGCGGCCGTCAGGAGCTCCGCAGCCCAATCCGGAGGTGGGGGTAGCGCAGGGTCCCTGAGGGCGGCAGTCTTGGGTGGGGTCCTTTCCTCTCTCGCGCCTAGGAGGAAGCAGGCTGTATCTTTTGTCTTCGTAGTCGTGGACAGCTTCCCTAAGGGGGCACATTGGAGCTTTGGAGCCGAGCCGTGCAGAACATTTATTTATTCGCCTTCTCAGTCCAGCCGTCCCTGGGTGCAAGTGCCAGAGCGTGGTCTTGCCCGTAATTAGGTGAATTGGGTCGACATCGCGTCGCTTGCCTCTAACTCCAGCAAGCCTCGTTTTGGGGGTCCTTATACCCATTTTATTCATTGGAAAACTGAGGCTCAATTTTTGGAATATTGGTGCCGCTGTCCTAATCCACTCAAGCCTGCCCCAGCCTAGGTGGGTGTGGGCGTTGCGCGCGTGCATACATACACACACGCCCAGTGTGCCACCAGGTAATTTATGATCATCCTTGAAGGCCTATTTATTGAACAATTCCCTTTATGCAGAGGAAGAGTTCGTCTCCGAGAGAGCCTGAGCCGGCAGAGTCACGCAGGGAACCCAGACCCGGCCGACTCTGTTCGCCCAGCCCCCTTCCAAAGGCCCCCCGGGATTGGAAATAGAGCCAGCCGCCACCCCACGCCATTTCCTTCCAGTCTGCCCCACCGACAGCCGAGGCCAGGCTCTGGGATGGAGGTTCCAGGAGGGTGGGAAAGAGTCTTGCCCCCCCCCCCTCCCTGATTGCCTCCCCCCCCCTCCCCAGATCAGGTTTCCAGCTCCCTATTTCTTCCCTCAGTCCTCAGGCTGTATTCCCACCGCTAACCGGCTAACCGGCTGGGCCGCGGGTGGGTGGAGAACTGAGACCATGGGCTTCGAGGGCCTAGAGAGTTTGGGGGTGGGGCCTCTGCGAGGGCAACGCCCCCTCCCCAGCCCCTTTGGAGCATCCCTCCCACCCTCCCCCCAGCTCGCGGGAATTCCGCTGAGTCACTTCCGAGGCTGCCTCTGCAGCCCCAGGGGGAACGGTGCCATTCGATTCCCTAGGCAGCGACCCAGCGCTCACCTGGGAGACCCGACTACTGTCTTGTCTAAACGGTTCTTCGTGTCTAGCGAAGCCAACCCCACCTCATCCCCTGCCGTTCTCCCCCAGCCACCCTGGTGGCCGTGCAAGCCGCTACCGCTACCTCAGGGCCTTTGCACTGGCTTGTGTCCTCTCACTGGCACACCCCTCCCTGCGCACCTGTAGCCTGTACATACTTCCCACGGTCACTGCCAAGGCCTCTGCTCCAGTGGGGATGTGTCAGATGGGAGCAAGGGGGCACCTGCCACCGTGACCCGCAGATGCTTGGGTGGCCAGTTAGATTGGAAAAGATGCAGACTGCAAACCGGGAGCGCCACGTGCTGCGTGGTGCAAGTGACAGGTGCGCGCGCCCGGTCTGCGTGACCGTGTGTGTCTCAGTGCGAGGCTGCAGGTGCGTAGCGGGAGCACAGGCGCGCGCTGAGCGCGCACCCCACGAATTCCCCGCCAGCCCAGATGCCCATCTCGGAGCTATTGTCTCCCGGCTCCAAACCCACCTTTCACAGCGAGGCTCTGGCTGGGGCTCTGAAAACTACAATTCCCAGAATCCTTGTCGCCCCCGGAATTCCTGCTAGGTTCGGCCAGTAGGAGGCGTCAGGGCTCTTAACCTTTCCCGTGCCGGGAACCTTGCTGTCGCCTGTGACATCTAAGGATACATACTACGCTGTTTACAAAACGTTTAAGCCTTTAACTTGTGTTTTTACTGCATCCTGCATTTTAAAATTTGTGGCAAAGTAACATAACTTCCCCATCGCAAACAAGTTTAACTTTAGAGTTTAGTAGTAAGTACATTAATTCCGTTGTGAAACAGCACCCCAGAACTTTCGCCTCTTGCAAATCGGAAACTCTACACGCGTTAAATTCCCTTTCCCCCCAATGCCCCTGGTAACCACCTTTGTGCTTTCTGTTTCTGAGTATGACTCCTTTAGATACCTCGTATAACTGCAGTCATACGGTATTTGTTTTTTGGCGTCTGGCTGAGTCACTCAGCGTAATGTGCTCAAGGTTCATGCATGTTGTAGCAGAGTGAAAGTTTCCTTCTCGTCCTTTTACTTATTTTTTTTTTCAACGTTTATTTATTTTTGGGACAGAGAGAGACAGAGCATGAACGGGGGAGGGGCAGAGAGAGAGGGAGACACAGAATCGAAAGCAGGCTCCAGGCTCTGAGCCATCAGCCCAGAGCCCGATGCGGGGCTCGAACTCCCGGACCGCGAGATCGTGACCTGGCTGAAGTCGGACGCTTAACCGACTGCGCCACCCAGGCGCCCCTTCTCGTCCTTTTAAAACTGGAATTATAGGGGCGCCCGGCTGGTTCAGGCAGTGGAGCAAGCGACTCTTGATCTTGGGGTTACGGGTTCTAGCCCTACACTGGGTGTAGAGATGACCTTAAAAATAAAATCTTTAAAAATAAATAGATAAAAGTGGAATCGTCTTTCATTGCTTGTACTGTTGTTTATCCATTCATCACAGATAGACATTTGGGCAGAATACTTTTCAGTGCCCAAAGTAAAATGCATAGAATTACAAAGGAAACTTTGTGATTTTTTTTTTCCTTTGAGGCGATTTATATATATTTTTTATTTTTTTAAATTTACATCCAAATTAGCATCTAGTGCAACAATGATTTCAGGAGTAGATTCCTTCGTGCCCCTTACCCATTTAGCCCACCCCCCCTCCCACAACCCCTTCGGCAACCCTCTGTTTGTTCTCCATATTTATGAGTCTCTTCTGTTTTGTCCCCCTCCCTGGTTTTATATTATTATTGTTTCCCTTCCCTTATCTGTTTCATCTCTTAATGTCCTCATATGAGTGAAGTCATAGGATATTTGTCTTTCTCTGACTGATTTCACTTAGCAGAATACCCTCCAGTTCCATCTACATAGTCGCAGATGGCAGGATTTCATTCTTTTTGATGGCCAAGTAATACTCCATTGTGTATATAGACCACATTTTCTTTATCCGTTCACTCATTGATGGACATTTGGGCTCTTTCCATACTTTGTCTATTGTCGATAGTGCTGCCATAAACATGGGGGTGCATGTGTCCCTTTGAAACAGCACACCTGTATCCCGTGGATAAATGCCTAGCAGTGACATTGCTGGGTCGTAGGGTAGTTCTATTCTTAGTTTTTTGAGGACCCGCCATACTGTTTTCCAGAGGGGCTGCACCAGCTTGCATTCCGAAGGAAACTTTGTAATTTAATTACAGTTGTCAACAAGCTGAAAGAACAAATGTGTCATACAGTAACCAATATATGCATTCCTTTATTAATGCATCAAGTAACATATCTCAAGCCTAGAAACTCTAGACTATGGGGACTCCAGTCAGGTTTCTGTCCACCAGACCTCAAGTTTCCCCACTATATCGGTCAAGTGACACTTATTTATTTATTTTGAGAGAGAGAGAGAGAGAGAGAGAGAGAGCGAGCGAGCAGGGGGCGGGGTGCAGAGAGAAAGAGAAAGAGAGAATCCCAAGCAGACTCCATGCTGGTGCTGTCAGCCCGGAGCCCCACATGGGGCTTGAACTCACGAACCGTGAGATCATGACCTGAACCAAGATCAAGAGTCAGACGCTTGAGCGACAGAGCCACCCAGGTCCCCCTCAAGTGGCACTTCAGTGGCACCCAGCTCCTTCATTCCCAAGAACGTCAGGATCGGTTCGCCTCCATCAAAACTGCAGATCAGTACTTTGTGGAAACCACTTCCTCTCTGTGTGATCCACCCACCTGGTCTGTAAGGCTTAAGAGTTCCCACTCCGCCTCTGCCAGTCGGGGTGCCCCAGCCGGCCCCCTGAGATCAGGAGCCCAGCCCAGTGGAACGTCAGTGGCTGATGCCAGCCCACAGAAGGTAGCCACACAGGGATGAAGCTGCTGCTTCGCCAATACATTTCTTTAAAAAGTATTTTTTTTTAACATTTACTCATTTTTCAGAGACAGAGACAGAGCGCGAGCTTGGGAGGGGCAGAGAGGGAGACACAGAATTGAAAGTGGGCTCCAGGCTCTGAGCTGTCAGCACAGAGCGTGATGCGGGGCTAGAACCCAGGAACCGTGGGATCATGACCTGAGCCAAGGTCGGCTGCCTAACCCACTGAGCCACCCAGGTGCCCCTACCGACGTATTTCTAAAGGCGTGGGGGTAGCACATGATAAGTGACTCTTTGGACTTTCCACTTCCACCCCACTGGGAAAGTTCTCAAAAGTCTGCCTCACTGAATGCAGACCACTGATGGGTTGGTTGAAACTTCAGTCTACAGACCTAGCAAACTGTCGGGGGCCTTTCCACCTTACATTCCGACTCTCTAGGGCGCCGCTCAAACCCATAAATCTGGCCCAATGCAGTGTCACAGTCCGCTGTGAAGGCCTAACATCTCCACTCCGAGCCCCTAGGTTCCTATTGGAAATTAGCAGCACTTGTCATTCATTTGGAGTATATTTTCTCCAGGGTCAACCTTGACTTCTAAGCACCTGGGACATGTTGGAATCTGACCCTCATTCTAAGGCAGAAGGCTGCAGAGGGGGTTGGGGATGTGGAGCCTTGGAGAGGGTCCCTTCAGCCGAGGGTGTTACAGAGTCTGCCAGGAAGGTTAGAGTCCCCTGATACCAGAGGAGGGGCTTCTTCTGCCCACAGGCGGGGGCAGGGGGGGGCCACAGCTCCCAGATGTCCAGACTCAGTGCATGAGACCATGTGCATGAGAAAGGGGGTGCCTGTGCACCTTCTAGACCTCAGGGTTTTTTTCCCTTTGTCTAAAAAAGGAGGAGAGAGAGATGTCTCCCCTGGGAGGGCTGCTGGGAGGCGGCAGCCAGACTTTTTGGTGGGTGGGTGATGGCTGGGTCCTCTTGCCATCTGATGCTTTCCCACGGCCTCTTCTTGTCCAGCAAGGCCTGGAGTGAGGCGGAGCCTGAGGAGGTGAGGGAGCGTTGAGAAAAGAGGTGCTCTGGATGGGGGTGTCTATGATGGGCTGGGTAACACAGGGAGAAGGCGGTCACTCCCCGAAGCATGGAATGCGGACACACAGATCCGCCTCGCCAGGGAGGAGAATGTCCCCACTAGAGGGCACCCGAGAGGCGTCTCGCAGCCCATCCGGCCTTCAGACCAGCCCCAGCCAGCTGTCATTTACTGCTCTCAGTCCCCTACCCCTCCTTCCCCACTCCCTCGGCCTCCCCTTCCCTAGAGCTGCAGCACACCTCCTAGCAAGGGCCCTGTTGTCCCCTGGCCACACGTCCGTCAATCTCTCTTGCTCACACTCCCCCAGACCCTGCCTTTCTTAGCTGGGTCACCTTGGCCTTGTCATTTAACCGTGCTGGCTTTGAGGGGGTCTCCGTTCCCCCTCAGGGTCCTGGGAGACTTTCACCAGAGAGCCGGGTGCAGTGCCCATGTACAGATGGTCAAAAGTAGTGAGAGGAAATGCAGGCTTTTGCTTTCTCTTTTCTCTTCCCTCTCCTTTCCTGTATGTACTTTCTTAACCTTGCACTCTCCTCCCTTCCTTTCTGCTGGCCGTGGTTGCCCACAGACCTCTGGGGCTCTCTGGGCTCTGTGTCCCTAACAGTGCGGACTGGCTGGCACCCACCATCCCTGTGGGCCCTCACCACCCCCAGTGGCTTCCTGAGGATCCGGCCACCTGGAATCTGAGGCCAGGTGACTTGCTGGCCTGTGTCCTGCTAGTATACTGGCCCTGAGCCTCACCTAGAGTGACCCTGGCCCCGGGGACAGGACAGTCAGGACAGGATGGGACAGGATGGGACAGGCAGGGCATGGGGCTGGCTGGCCCCATTTGTCAGAAACACAAGCCTTCCCAGCCAGGCCAGGCTAGGCCACTGGCCTAATGGAGCTGTGAGGTGAAGACCTTCCCACCCTGGCCCTTCACCCTAGCAAGTCCTGCCTGCTGGGGGGAAGGTGGGCTTAGGAAAAGGGGAGCCCCAAACAGACCCCTTTGCTGAGCACCTACTGCATGCCTAGGGCTCGCTCTTTGCAGCTAACACCCAATACGCTTTCCCCCAAAGGGATTATTGATGGCCCCATTGTACAGAAGAAGAAACCGAGGGTCAAAGAGGTTGACCACCGTGTGTCCCGATTCCCAGCCACGGTGCTTTCGCTCTTTCTTCGTGAAAAGTGTGAAATATTTCAAATACACAGGAAAGGACAGAGAGGAACATAATGTACTCCCGGACCCAGGCATTACTTCACCGTATTTTCTTCAGCTCTGTTTTTTGAAAGAAATACAGGATATCAGAATCAGAAGACACCCAGCGTTCCACGTTTCTCCTTCCCACCCACCCCGAGGCGGCAGCGACGACTCCTTCCCCGTACCTTTGTGGACATCCCTAACCAATGTATGGGCGTGCCCTGCGTGTGCATTTCTTTTTCTTTTTCTTTTTTTTTCCACAGTTCTGAATTGAGGTATAATTTACCTACAGTGGAGGTCAGCGACCTTGATAGGACAGCCCAATCCTGACTGTACAGCCGTAAGGCCACCACCCTAATTACTCCAGGGTACACTTCCATTCCAGGAAGCCTCCTGCCTCTGCCCCCCACCTCCGGACAGCCACTGTCCTGATTGCCTGTAAATGGAACCCGAGACCCAGACGGCATGAGGGGGCCGCCGAGGTCCATGCACGGACCAGCTACTGCAGCTCGAGCTGTTCCTTACGTTGCACTGAATTGCACCCCGTATCCCTTGACCCAGCCCTGCTCCCGCGACGCTCGCTGGGTGGTTTCGGCCCAGACGCTCTGGCGATGCACCGACGGGCTCATGGCCGCACCGCACTGTTCTCCCCACCCCCGGGGCAGCTGGCTGAGATTTATCCGGGCAGCAGCCTGGGCCTCCCTCGCAGGCGTCTTCTGGAGGCGCCGCGCTGACCCGCAGCTCCGGGATGAAAGCGCCAGCCTGGGACGCCCCCGGGCCAAGCCCCCAGCCATTCGGAGCCCAGGCATTTCGAAAGACCAGGCCGCACCTCGGCCCCCTCCCCGGGCCCCTCGGAAAACGGGAAGTTCGGGGAGGAAGCTAAGCGCAGCGCGCCGGGCGGCCCGCGGGCCGGATGACTAAGTTTGGCGGCTCGACCTGCGGCCGCTTGCCTTTTATGGCGGCCTCGTGGGCAGCGGACGTGGCCGGGGCCGCGCGGGGGTGCCCGCGGCCCCCAGCCGGCCTGCGCCAGCCCTCCCCTGAACTTTAGCAGGGGGAAACTGAGGCCCGGAGGGGAGCGGAGCCCTGGCGAGGTCGCCTAGCCCGGCGGGGTGGAGCCAGATGGCACCCGAGGGCCCTACCCGCCCCCCACCCTCGGCAAAGGGCCAGGGCAGGGATGACTCACCCTGAGGGGCGGGGTGGGGGTGGGGCAGCGCTGCATTTATTGAGCACCCACTGTTTGTCTCTTGGCGCCCACTTCCCCTCTTCCTCAACGCAGCCGTGCGGGGTCTCCCCCGGAGGAGCGAGGGGGGCGTGCGGGCGGGAAACGGCTCCGCCCCCTGCCCGCTTCTGCTCCTTACAGTCGCGCAAACCCAGCAGAGGAGAAGCCTCTCCCCGGGTTAACAGACGGGGAAACTGAGGCTGCGCGCAGACGTAACGTGCGCCCAAGGCCACAGGCGAGCTGGGCGACACGTAAAATCGGGAAGAGGCACCCCAAGCTCTAGAGGTATTAAAATGCACGTTACAGTCCGCCGCAAGTACGATTCGTCTGCATCCGCACGGAGCCGAGTTACAGGGTGACCCCCGGTCCCGCTGGTCTTCCCGACGCTCCTGGATGCCCGACCCCGCCCTCCGCGGACCCGCCCGGCTGTGGGGGGCCTCGAGCTGTTCCAAGGCCAAGAGGGGACAGAGTGCTGGGCGCTCAGGGCCGGGCCGGAGGAGGACAGCGAGGTCGGGATGGTGGTCCGCGGGACGCCAGGGGCAGGGGGGAGGCGGCTCCGGGGGAGGGGCGAGGGGGGGAGGGCCGGAGGACGTGGGGGGCGGCCCCGTCAAAGCTCCGGGCCCCACTTGTGAGCCCAACGCCCCCTCCCCGGGCGCTCCCAAACCTCGCCTTTTATGGAGAGGAAGTTGGGCCAAGTGGGCCGGGCCGGCCGGGGGGGGGGGGGGGGGGGGGGGGGGGGAAGGCCCCGCGGGGAGCTCGGCCCGGCCCGGCCCGCGCCGGACAGGCTCCGGGAGCGCCCGGCTTATCTGCCCGCCCGCGCCGCGGCCCTGAGACCTGGGAGGCCAGGAGCCGCGGCCACGTGAGCCTGAGCCTTGCGGGCCTGGCCGCGCCAGATAATGGCACCCCACCCCACCCCTCAGCGCCCGGGCCCTGGGCGGAGGCGGGGCCTGGACCCCCGAGGCTGAGCCGGCCTTGGGCCCTGGCCGCCCCGCCCCGGGCTGGAAGGCTTGGGGAACGGGTTGGACCGCGCCGGCCTCGGGAGGTCCCCAGGCAGCTGCCTCCCTGGGGTGTTCAGACGCGCCCTCCACCCTCTGATTTGCCCAGACCTAGACACCTCCCCCCTCCCAACCTGGGAGCGGGTGGGCCTCTGTCTGGACACCCGCTGTCTGGACCCAGACTCCCAGCGGAGAGAACCTTCCTCCACCCTCGCTTCCGCCTCCTGCTGTCCTGGCCGCGGGGCGGGACAGCGTCGCTGATGCGCTGTGGGATTCTGAGAACCCGGTGTTGTGCCCCATCCCGTCCGGGTGGTCCAGGGTCCGCCTGGGGGCCCCGGACGCTGGTCTGAGGCCACCCGCCTCCATAGTACGGATGAGCACACCGAGGCCCAGAGACAGCCCCGTAGGCCCAGGTTGGTGCAAAGGTTCTGCTTTTCAGCCCTGGGTCACGTGAACCCTGAATAGGACCCTGGGCCTGGATGCCGTCCAGGTATATACCCTAGGGGGTCCTGTGAGTGGTGAGTGGCCTGTGACGGGCTGTGATTCTCCTGAGTCCCCCAGAAATTCCCGGGCCTTGAAGAGAGTTTCCGAGGCCTCAGGAGCTGAGGGTCAGATAACAGGGCTGCAGCAGGGCCCGGGGACTGTGGTCGGGCTCCTTGCAAAGCTGGGACACCTGTACAGTCACTGCCTCCTCTGGGGGTCTGCCAGACCTAAGTGTGGGTGGTGCTAAACTTCTCTAGGCCTTAGTTTTCTATGACTGATACCTGCCCGCAGTCCCAGGGTGACGTTTCATGGGGGGGGGGGAAGCAGGTGAGGGGGTGCTTACAGATGCTGAGCTGGAAGGCTGGCACCACACCCAGGGCACCCTCAGGGAAAGGCAGCTGTCATGATTAAGCCTAGATAATGTCTACAAGTGGCCCCAGGAGGACAGGGAGAGGCCAGACTCTAGCCCCTGCCCTTTGCTCTTTGCCCTCTGCTCAGGGGGCCCCTGGGAGTGGGCGAGAGTCAAGGCCAAGAAGCTCAGTTCCTCAGCTGGTCCATGGACACCCTTCTCCTCCTCCCTACACCCTGCCTGCTGCCTCCCCAGTGCTTCCCTGGGAACAAGAGCGAACATTTTCCAGCCCAGCACCTTCATGTAGTTTCTTTCTTCCTCTCTCCCTCCCTTCCTTCTTCCCTTCCTTCCTCCTTCTCTCTGTCTCCCCCTCCCTCCACCTTTCTTTTCTTTCTTTCTTTCTTTCTTTTTTTCTTTTTCTTTCTTTCTTTTTTCTTTCTTTCTTTCTTTCTTTCTCTTTTTTTCTTTCTTTGATTTGTTCTTTCTTCCTTCTTTTTCTCTTTTTTGTTTTTCTTTTTTCTTCTCTTTTTTCTTTCTTCATTTGTTCTTTCTTTCCTTCTTTTTCTTTTTTTTCCTTCTTTCATTCTTTCTTTTTCTTTCTTTTTCTTTTTTCCCTTTCTTTCTTTCTTTCTTTCTTTCTTTCTTTCTTTCTTTCTTTCTTTCTTTTCTTCGATTTTGTAAGTAATCTCTACACCCAACATGAGGCTTGACCTCACAACCCTGAGATCAAGAGTCGCATGCTCTACTGATGACTGAGCCAGCCAGCGACCCCCCTCAACACCCCCTCTGGTTCCATCCTCTGGCACTCCCCCCTATTTTCATTTTTTTAATGTTTGTATATTTTTGAGAGAGAGAGAGAGAGAGAGAGAGGCAGAGCGTGAGTGGGGGAGGGGCAGAGAGAGAGGGAGACACAGAATCTGAAGCAGGCTCCAGGCTCTGAGCTGTCAGCCCAAAGCCCGATGTGGGGCTCAAACTCACAGACTGGAGGTGAAGCCAGACGCTCAACTGACTGAGCCCCACCAGGCACCCCTCACCCCTATTCTGACAGTGAGATTGAGACCCTTCCAGGTAAAGTGACTTGCCCAGGGTCATGGAGAAGGAAGACATGCCCATCTCACCATCTTTCCCTAACTGAGTGTGACCTTGGGCATGTCCCCTCAACTCCTCTGAGCCTCACCAGGGTTTGGGGAACCATCAAGGCGTCTGCCTCCAGGAGCATCTGATGGGGAGTGAGGAGGACAGGGCCGGCGGCCAGGGGCTCAGCTAGAGCATCTGGTTGTGAAGGCACAGTCGTCCCAACTAGGGGCTCATCACCTCACTTCATCCAGGGGAGTACCTCTTCGGGGGGAGCACCTATTCCCGGGAGCACCTCTTCCAGGTGAGCACGGCCTCGCACACCCCTGAGGGAGCTGTGCATCCTGTAGGCAGACCCCCGACCTCGACTGTGAGCTTCCGTACCAGCAACTATGAAACAGTTAATGATGGCTGCCCTGCCCGTGGGGACGAAACAAAGATGTAGAGCGTCAGAAAAGTCAAAGAGCATCAGAGACACACGGGTCACCATTGTCATTCCTATCGTTACAATTGTGCCTATAACCTCAGCATGGCTACACTTGATCTTAGCTAAAAGGCCAAGAAGCGATAACTCTGGTATTTCTAGTACAAACTATGTAGAACTTTCTGCTGAAGCATCAGGTTTGGCCCTGCCCCTCTCCTGCTCCTACACCCTCTGTAGCCGCCCATCATGCTTTCAGGACAAAGTCCCGGCGCCCAAGTTTAGGCTCCTGCTCTGAAGCATGCCTGCCCCGGTCGCTGCACGTTGCGGGTGTCCGTGATCTCCAGCTTAGGAAGCTTTTTCCCACCTCCTGGCTGAGTTCCAAGGCCACACGTTCTGGCTGTGTGGCCCCTGCCGCTTGCTTTCCTTCTCCTTGCCGGGACTGGGGCGGATGAGGCCAGCTCGAGGGAGAGGAAGCATAGAGGCCCTGCAGCTGTCACCTGGGAGGCCCGGTTCAGGTTCTAGTTCCCCAGTTTCCAACAAGTTCTTTGGCGGGTCTCCCGGGGCACCCCCCCGCCCCCGCCCCGCCAGGGCTGGGCCCTACAGCGTGGCCGGTCTTTGTGTTTGTGGGTCACCCAACCCCCAGGAGAGCCTGTCTCTTGCCTTTGTGGGCTCCCGAATCCAAACTTAACCCAGGTATGTGAGCTTAGGTGCCGTCCATGGCCACCTCAGTTTCCCCATCTGTACAACGGAACCTGAATTCAAGGCCCAGTACGTTTCTCCCAAGGGGTAAGAACTGACAGCCCGCTCTGACCTCCTGTCCCCCAAGTCGTGTCCTGGGAGGAACAGGGCATAGAGAGGAAGGCGGTGCTAACGTGGGTTCCCCCCACCTCATGCCCAGCCTAACCGCACCCGCTTCAACTGGGCTCTTTCTCAGTTGGGAGCCTCCATGTGCTCTACTGGGTGTCGGCCAGAAGGGATCTCCCCACTGAGGTTTCTACAGACTCAGTTTCCAAAGTGCCGGCCACATGGGAGGCTTCCAGTCCCCCCAACGTACCCTTGTATCAAGACCTCCCCAGATTGTCTCCTACTCAGACTTCAAGGCCCAGCCACAAAGACCTCTCCGCCAGACAGCCTTGCCAGACTCACCTCCAGGTCAGCCCCTCACACATTCAGGATGTCAGACGGTGGTCTCCCCTGGGGATCCCTGGAGAACAAGGCTGGAGTCTGACTTTTGACTGTTGTCAGAGGCTGGGTGAGTCAGCTACAGCCCGGAGACCTGAGGACTTCCTGTGACACCCCCCCTCCGGCCCCACATCCTCTGGAAGGTGTGAGCCCTAAGGTGGCCCAGCCCCTCCTCCCTAAGCCTATTCCTCATCAGCTTTGGCAGTCCTGGGACATCACGCCTGCCAGGGCTGTGCCCACACCCTCCTGGGACAGGATGCTCACACCCTCAAGAGACAACACATCCAGTCCTCTGTCCCTTCTGGAGACAACTGGGTCCCTCCCTTCCTCCCTTCCTTCCTTCTTTCCTTCCTTCCTTCCATCTGCAGACGGAAACTGAAAACTTCGCTAACCACACACCATGAACTTAGAATCCTGCAGTGACCGAAACAGACCTGGTCCCTGCCTTTGGAGCCTGGAAGGAGAAAGTAAACCTGTCATCGCACAGATGCACTGAATCGTCCGTGGTGATGAGCATGACAAAGAAATGTAGGAGGTGCAGGAGCCCTGCCCTTGCCTAGAGATCAGGGAGGACTTCCTAGAAGAGGTGATCTTTACACTGAGCCTTAAAGGATAAGCAGGGGCACCTGGGTGGCTCAATGGGTTAAGCATCCAACTCTTAACTTTGGCTCAGGCCATAATCTCACGGGTTGTGAGTTCAAGCCCTATGTCGGGCTCTTCACTGACAGTGCAGAGCCTGCTTGGGATTCTCCCTCTCTCCCTTTCTCTGCCCCTCTCCCACTCATGCTGTGTCTCTCTCAAAATAAATAAACTTTTAGGGGCGCCTGGGTGGCGCAGTCGGTTAAGCGTCCGACTTCAGCCAGGTCACGATCTTGCGGTCCGTGAGTTCGAGCCCCGCGTCAGGCTCTGGGCAGATGGCTCAGAGCCCGGAGCCTGTTTCCGATTCTGTGTCTCCCTCTCTCTCTGCCCCTCCCCCGTTCATGCTCTGTCTCTCTCTGTCCCGAAAATAAATAAACGTCAAAATAAATAAACTTTTAAAAAAAGGATAAGCAGAATTTAAAGAGGCAACAAGAGGGGGCAGGAGGAGAAGGGTCCATGACAGACAGAACATCACGTGCAAAGGCCCCGAGGCAGGCAGGAGTTTAGTGCTCCGAGTGCCCGGAGTGTGAGATGAAGCTGGCAGGGGTGAGCCGTCTTAGGAAAGCGCCCACATTCTTAGTGGACACCTGCATGAATTGCCACAAACCGAATACCCGGCCCGGCACCCAGATCTAGAGACATTTGCGACTCCCAGAAGCTCCCTCGGGCCCTTTTCAGTCACTAGTTCCCCAGAGGGCAAGCCAGCCTCCTGACTTCAGCACAGATTCACACCCCTGTGCTTAAACTCTGCGAACACCAAATCACACGGAATCTACTCTTGCTTGGGTCTGGCTTCTTTTGTTCATCAGGACGTTCTGGAGGTTTCCGGTGTTGAGCAGGACAGGAGTTTACGCCAGTGCGGGAGTGCACCACACCTTGTTTTCCTGTGCCACTGCCGATGTACATTTGGGACTTTGACAAATGTACGTTATGTGCATACACATCACATGTGAGTCTGTAGGGACGTGTCCGCAGGTGTCTTTTGCTGGACACGTGACCTCGTTTTTCGTGGATAAGTACCTAGGAGAGGAATCGCCGGGTGATATTTTAAGCACATTCTCAAAGTTTCCCAAAGCGGTTGTCGAAATCCCAGCGCGGACTGAGGGCGGCTCGTCCCCAGGAACCCCTGGATTGCCGGTCCTTCTCATGTCCCCCGTTGGGGGTAGGAGGCTGCGTCTCCGTGTGGTTTTAATTTGCATTTCCCGTCGACCCATGATGTTAAGCATCTTTTTTTTTTCAATTTTTTAACACTTATTTATTTTTGAGAGAGAGAGACAGAGCATGAGCGGGGGAGGGGCAGAGAGAGAAGGAGAGACACACAATGTGAAGCAGGCTCCAGGCTCTGAGCTGTTAGCACAGAGCCCAGCCGGGGGCTCTGAACCCTGATATCTTGACTTGAGCCAAAGTCAAGTGCTTAACACACGGAACCACCCAGGCGCCCTGAGCATGTTTTTGTATCTTTGCTGGTGATTTGGAGATTTGGCTGGCTTCTTGTTTCAAGTTCTTTAGGGTCTTTTGCTCACTCCCCCATCCCCTTCCCTCTCCCCTCCTTGCCCGAAGGCCATGCCAGTATTCTCTGGTGGAAAAACAATCCAAAAGGACATCAAGGAGAAGGTGGTAGTCCCCAGCTTCCTCCTCCCCACCACCCAGCCCTCCAGGGTCCTGCTCTGTGTGTGACAAGCCTAGGGACCAGGGAGAGACCTGGATTTGTCTTGTGGGCTGACATGGGGACACACACACACACACACACACACACACACACACATATGCAGGGCAGGGGGCAGGGTGAAGGGTCTTTCCCAGCAATTCCCTCCCTCACCTCCCCGGAGCTGGCCCAGCAGGGAGAGAACCAAGGGAGGGCTGGCGGCCCCTCCCCTGCCTGGAGCCCTCAAACCTGGGAAGAAGAGGTGTTACGGCCTTCATGCCACAGAGACACAATATGCCCGGCCCAAGGTCACCATGGTGTGGCCACCCTGTACTCACTCTGGGCAGGCCCAGCGTTTCTGTTCCCTCCCTGCAGCTCTGCGACTATGCATGTGATGAGAGCAACTTGCCCAAGGCCACCGACACACAACTGACTTAGCCAGGTCGATAGGAGCACTGGACACTTGTCACTGTTTCTTTTTTGTTTCTTTTTATTTATTTCTTTTTGATTTTTTAATATTTATTTATTTTTGAGAGAGAGACAGAGAACGGAGAGAGTACGAGCAAGGGAGGGGCAGACACACACACACACACACACACACACACACACACACACAGAATCCGAAGCAGGCTCCAGGCTCTGAGCTGTCAGCACAGAGCCCGACACGGGGTTTGAACTCACGAAACGTTAGATCACGACCTGAATCCAAACCAAGTGTTGGATGCCCAACTGACTGAGCCACCCAGGTGCCCCAGAGCTGTCATCCCTCTTAGCCAAGGGGAGCAGGGTCCTGTAGCCTTCACAACAGACCCGCTTAGCCCTCCCAGCGGCACACAAAGTGCACACCTCCAGCCTTCCAGGCCTGGGCTCTGGCTTGCCACATACACTGTGTGACGCTGGGCCAGCCTCTGTCCGTCTTTGGGCCTTGGTTTCTCTTTTGTTAAGGAGCTGGGTGGTGGCCGGCTTCAAGGATGTCCATGACAAGCTGCTGAAAGGCCCACCCAGACAATGCCACCCACATGTGGTCTTGCGGACCCTGGGCCCAGAGATGCTGAGTCACTTTCCAAGGGCATCCGATGGGTGAGCGACAGAACACGATCTTACTTACCGCAAAGCCTGAAAGTGTTTCCAAGAAGGAAAGACTGGGGTCCCCAGAAGACACTGTGCTGAGCCGGCCATTCTGCGGGGCCTCATGGAGCAGGGAGGAGGCTGCACTCCTTCCTGGGGTTCCCCACCTGCTCTGGGCTCTTTTCACTCCGGCTATGGGGCTATGGTAACAAGGCACCATCACTGCGCATTCTGGGTCACCGCTGTGGGCACATCTGTGTGTCACCCCCTCCACTGTCATCCCCAACGCCAGGGGTCTCAGCAGTCGCGTTGACTTAATGAGATAGCCCAAGTGATACCCTAGTGACCCGGGAAACGAGGGGACTGGGAGCCCTGGCCGCTGTTCCTGGCCCCCAACGGAGGCCACTCTGCGGGGGAAACCCCTTCTCTGCCTGAGCCATCAAAACGCAAGCCCGAGACCTATGCCTCTTCTCTGGGCTAGCTCAGGACCAATCTCACCGTGTCAGGACTGCGTCCCCAGGGGACAGTGCAGGCCAGGGGGTCCCCTGGGTCCCCAGCAGCTGGCACAGGGCCAGGCACCGGGAGACATCAGGAAGCCCAGACACAGAGCCGGCTCAGGTTGCTGGCGAGCCCAGCAGCAGCCGAGATTTCTGGCTGGGCAGGGCCTAGTTACGCAGCTACGTGGCCATGACTGATCAGGTTTCCCCTTGGATGGGCCCCAGGCCCCGAGGCTGGAGAAGCGGCGACAGCTGGGGAGTGCCCCACGTGGAGCCCCGTGTTGTACCCCACGGCCAGGCAGGGTGGCTGAGCACAGCCTTAGAGCCTGGCTGGCTTTACCACTGCCCACCGGCGGTGTGGCGGTCCGGCAGCAGTGTGCTTTTAACTGCAGAGCCAAGTCTTGTGGTCGCTGGCCTCAGTGTGCTAGTCTGAGAAATGGGGAGATTCCGGCTCAGCCGGCAGGGGAGAGGCGAGATTTCTGTGTGGTGCCGCTCTGGTCAGAGCAGGCCTTCAGGGACTCTCATGGACTGGGGAGGCCGGGCCTGGCTCTGAGGTGAGTGTGCCTGGCCTCTGAGTCAGCGGCCCCGCCCACCCACACTTTCCAGCACCTCCTTCCCCCTTCTCCGTTCCCCTTTCACTTCCTTGGGCCCTCCAGGAGGGTCGGCCTTCCCTCCTTCCCTCCCTCCCCGCCCCCAGCTCCTCAGCCATTCTAGCACCCCCAGGGCCCCACAGGAGAGTAGCAGGGAGAAGTCTACCCGGCCAGGAAGGGGTTGAGCCCCAACACTGACCACACCCCTGGGTGCTGGGGCCCAGGGCCCAGGACCGCAGACCCCAGCACACTGACTGCTCCGGACGCCCTGGGTGCCAGATGCCCCTTGCCTCCTGTCCCTGTGACTCCCGCTGGGTGTGTTGCCCACCCCCCAGGGTATCCGAAGGCTGCCTGCCTTGGTCTCTAGGTGGCTTTGGGCGGATCAGCTCCCTCTCCAGGCACGTGGGCCTCAAGACCCTCCCAGGACAACTGCGGGGGACGTGGGAACGCCCCAGTCTCCCCACCCTCCCCAGTTTGCCTGGAAGGGTCTGTGGCTCCCACGGGCCGGCTCCCTGTCAACACTCAGGGTCTGTGTGGGTCGCCTGGGTTTCTCATCTGTGGGATGGGGACAGCAAGCCTTCCCAGCAGCGGGTCAGGTCGGGGGCAAGAAGAAGGGCCTTGGCTGGTGCGTGTAGTGGGGGAGTCCAGGGAACCTCGCCTTCTGTTTCTGCAAATTCAGTCAAGTGAGCAAGGCTGGGAACTTCCCAGGAGGGCCTGGCCTTTGTCTTTGTCGGGTGTCGTGCGCCCTGGGGCACAGGAAGAGAGGCGGTGATTTTTAAGGATTTTTTAAAACTCTCCCAAGAAGTGTCAGAAGTTCCCAGCGGCTCCAGGGCGGGGATCCCCCTTGGGGGGGGGGGCGGGATGATTGTCGGGGAGCAGGGATAGCCCTGAGCAGGCTGAGGCCCTAGGAGACTCTGGCTAGAGGCCAGGCCTGGGTGGGGACCAAGGCCCTGGCTGCTGCCCAGGAGAATACACAGGGCCCAGCCCAGCCCTCCTGTCTCCTGATGGGAGCCCCATCAGCTGGCGGCTCACCTGGGGGGGAGGGGAGGCGCGGCGAGGGCGTGCTCCTTGACTGCCCTTTAAGAAGCTCCCCCCTCCCTGAGGAGACCTGCTGCTTTCCTTCGTAGGTGGCAGAGGGAGCGTGTTCTCTTTGGCTCTCTCGTTTGAGGTCTGTCTCAGGGATCACACCTGCTTGATTCAGGGTGTTGCTCAAAACAGTGCCTGGTGCTGTTCCACTCTGGAAGAGGGCCTGGCCGGTTGGTGCTGGTGCATTGGAGGCAAGAGCACTGTGATGCAGGAGGTTTGGCTCCTGGCTGTGCCCTAGCTGTGTGATCCCTGGCTGGGTTGTTTCTTTCCCCTGAGCAGGAAAGCTACGGTTGATAGGGTAGAGGAAGGAGGCAATCGTGGCAGGCTTCCTGGAGGGGGCATCCCAAAGAGCTGGCCCTGAGGCATAGGAAAAGTCGGGCAGGAGGCACACGAAACCCAAGCCCAGTCCCTCAGGAATCCCAAGGTCCACAATCTCCTTTTGAGACTACCCTAGGAGCAGGGGAGGAGGGCAGGGGAAAGGGGCAGCAGGACAGGGGCCTCAGGACCAATTGTTATGTGACCAAAGGCTGGTGGCTGTCCTCTTTGGGCCCTAGGAGATAAACACCCAGGAGGAGGTAGAATCCAAGAATTCAGACCTTGGAACAGCCTTTGGACCCAGTCCCTGGGGACACTCCACAGGACAATCTACCAGGGAGGGGCAGCGTGAGGCTCCCCAGGGGCCCTGCACCTAGTGTCCTTCATGCTGGACTGCAGTCCCGCCTCAGTTTCCTCATCTGTAGAAAGGATGTGTGTTTGCTAGAGTGTCCCATGCCCTCATCCACCAGTTCGCCCTCACTGATCACCTTCTGGGCCCAGTGTCTCCACTCTCCCAGAGCCGAAGTCCATAAGCCACACATCCCTCCTCAGCTACACATTGCTTTCTTCCTCTGAGAAGTGGGCGTTGGGGTCCTCACCTGGCGGCATGGCCATTTCTCTAGAGAGGGCCAGGGAGCGGTCCTTTAGGAGGGCTGTAAATGTCCCCTGCTGGGACGCCTTGCCAGGTGGGGGAACCACAAGAGAGGAAAAAAAAAAAAAAAAAAAAGCACCAGAAAGCAGGTGACGTCCCCATTGGCTGAGCCAGGTTAAGGCTCGGGGACCGTGCAGCCGTCAGTGACAGCTCTGAAAACTCCCTGCAAGGACAAAGTTCCCAAGCGAAGAACCTGTTCACTTCCTCTCCGGCAGGTCTCCTCCCCCTTCCTCCTGCCCGCTCCACTTCCTCTTTTTCTCCTCCCCTCCCCCTAGGCTTGTGGCCCAGCCCCCCTCTCAACCCTCCATCTTCTTCCCAGGGTCCTTCGGGAAGGCTAAGAATACTCCAGCAGTGGCCCTGGGGAGGGTCTGGCCGGAAGAGGTGGGTGCCAGGGCTCACGGTCTGTGGAGGAGGCCGAGTGCAGTGGTCTTAAGTGGGAGGGACAGTGTAGGTTGCAGATGCTAAAGGGCTCCCCCATAGAGGGGAGACGGGCCTTCTGCGATGGGCCTTGAAGGACGTGTAGGAGAGCATCAGGAAATGGCTGCTGCAGACACGGGGCGGGGAGCGTTTCGGTCCCAGGTCAGGTTGGGCTGGTGTTCCTGCCCCGTGGCCCACCCCTGGTGGAGAGGAGGTGAGGTGACAGCACAGGCCCTGCTTATGGAGAAGGCCTGCTCTTTGCCCCACGTAGCTGCCGGAAACCACCCTAGAGTTGCCCATCCCTTGCCCTGTCGCCCCAGTCCCAGCCTGCCCAGCACCCCTCGGGGCTCGGCGAATGGCCACAAGCGGCCCTCACCAACAGGCAGAAAGAGCGTTGCTCCCCAGCCCCTGAAACGCAGGCCTGGCAGGCCCCAAGGCAACTGGCTGGCCAGATGCCCACGACTGAGAGATACGAGGCCGGGGACAGGGCAGTCCCCGGGAGGCCGGGAGTGGACTGGCTGGGAACATCCCCCAAGCCCGGAGCGGTGATAGGGGAGCCAGTCCCCGCGGCAGTTCTCTGGGGATGCGGGGGCACAGCTCTGAGCCCGATGGTTCTGCTGCATGCTGGGTACTGGTCACCCTTCCTACTGGCCGTGGCCTCCACGACTTCCAAAGTGCCCTGCCACCAGCCACCTATAGTGGGCAGGACTAGGCCACCTCTTCTCTGGCCACAGATTCCACATCCATATATGGACGAATGGTTCACTGGTTTCAGCACAGGATTCAGGACCACCTACTGTGTGCGCCCTAGGGTGCCCAGAGAGAGAGACCAGTGGCTACAGGCTAGCACCCCTGCCCAGACCACCGTTCCCATTTTCCGTGTGAAAAGTCAGCTTCCCGTCACCACCTCCAAGGAGGTACGCGGTCCTCTGGGCTGAGCCAGATGCCACTCTGGGGTCCCGTGGGCGCTGGCTCCGTCTGCCACACGCTGATCATTGTTGGCCACCATCTGGGTACAGGCTCTGCCTGCCCAGACTGGCTGCTCTCGGAGCAGGGAACCATCCAGAACACTCTGGGCACCCAGGTCTTGCCCAGTGTTTGGTGGAGGGACCTGGGGCAGGAAAAGGTGACACGAACAGGGTCTTGTCTGGGGGCAGCTGGTCCTCACCTACTGTCCCTACCACCCCGCCCCCCCTCAAACTAACTCATCTTTGGGGGCATTAAGGGTCCCTCCCCAGTGCTCAACAGCCTCCAGATGGTCCAGGACAGCAGTTCAGCTGCGGCTACACATGACACACAGACGATGGATGGTGGGCCCCAGGCCCCAGAGCCGTGCCGGGCACCCCTGCCTGCCTTCGCCAGCAGCTGCCTGGGTCACAGGCTAACGGCTCCGGCCTGGCCTTGGCTGGGTGTGACCAGGCAGCTCTTAGAAGCAGCCTGGCTCCATGGGAACAGTGTCTCTGCTCTACAGAGCCCACCTCCGTCCAGGCCTGTGGCAGGGGAGGCTTGGAGCCCTCTTCACGGGGAACTTCCAGCCCCTGGCTCTTGCTGCCTGTCCTGTTTCTGAGGCCTGGTCGAGTGAGTGGCCACAAGCCCGCTGACTCCCCCACGCCATACCTACTCCTCAGCCCAGGTCTCTGAGTAGTAATGTCCCTAACTCAGCATGCTGAGCACCCCCAGCCAGAGCCCCCACTCCCTCACCCCAATCCAGGCTTTCTAGGCAGCTGAGTTAATGTTGACCAATTCTACCCCTGCAACTGCTCTTTAAGCATGCACCCACAGCAACCAGGGACCCTCGCATCCGTGCTGACCCTTGCCCACCGGGGCGCTCACTGCTCATGTGACATCCACACCCGGAGGGTCCCGGGGTGGGGGACACGCGGGGCGGACCAGGCACTGCCCAGAGGGGCGGCGGCCCATGGGCCCAGCACCCAAGTGCGGCCAACGCCAAAACTCTCTCCCTCCTCCTCTTCCTCAATCTCGCTCTCGCTCTCTCCCAGCCCGGCTCGTTCTCTCTCTCTCCCTCTTTTTTTTTTTTTTTTTTTTTTTTTTTTTGCAAAAGGAGGGGAGTGGGGGTAAAAAAATGCTGCACTGTGCGGCGAGGCCGGTGAGTGAGCGGCGCGGGGCCAATCAGCGCACGCCGTTCCGAAAGTTGCCTTTTATGGCTCGAGCTGCCGCGGCGCCGCCCTATAAAACCCGGCGACGCGACGCACAGCCACAGCCGAGACCGCGTCCACTCCGCGAGCACAGGCCCCTCGCCCTCGCCGCTCCTCCGTCGCCGCCGCCGGTTTACACCGCTCTCAGGTAAGGCCCCGGGCCGGCCGGGAGCACGGCGGCCCCGCGCCTCTTCCTTCTCGGGGTGGAAGAGCCCCTCGGCCACCGGCCTCGCTCCGGGAGAGCCGCCGGGCGCGGGCAGTGGGGCTCTCGCGCCCCTCGATCGGGCCGGGGCTGCGCTCACGTCGCGCGCCCCCGGGGTGCTTGCGGCCCAGGCCAGGGCGGCCGCGGGTCTTTGTCCGGCAGCGGGCGGTTTGCTTGCTCTGGCGGCACGGTGGGTGGGTGGGCGCGGCGGGTCCGCCGGCAGGGTGGGGGCTGGGGACATGGCTGCGCGTGCGCGTGCGCGCTCGGGGCCCGGAGCCGCGGCCAGGGTGAGGGCGGCGCGGCCGGCCGGAAGGGGTGGGGTCGCCGCGGCGCTAGAGCGCCTGCGCGCACTTCCTCCCCGCGCCGCCGGCTCCCGCGGGCGTGGCCGCCGCGCGCCTGGCCGGCCGGCGTTTTTTAAACGGGGCGGAGGCGGAGCTTGCCCCGGGTGTGGGGAGGGGGCGGGGGCCTGGCTTCCTGCCGCGCGCCGCGGGGCCGCCTCCAACCAGCGTTTGCCTTTTATGGTAATAACGCTGCCGGCCGAGCTGCCTTTGTCCCCGTTGTGGGCGCGCACCGGCGCCCCCTGGCGGCTCGAGGCCGAGGCGCGCCGGAAGTGGGCAGGGCGGGGGCGGCCCCACCCGACCCCCGACTCAGGCGAGGCTCTTCCCGCAGTTCGCCATGGATGATGATATTGCTGCGCTCGTGGTCGACAACGGCTCCGGCATGTGCAAGGCCGGCTTCGCAGGCGACGATGCCCCACGGGCCGTCTTCCCTTCCATCGTGGGGCGCCCCCGGCACCAGGTAGGGCTCCAGCCTGGGCTTTTGACTTGGGGAGGGGGTGGGGCCTCCACTCCCGGGAACAGGCGCTACCAGGCACGAGGGCCCCTTCGCAGGGGAGGCCCTGCCCTGTCCTTGGTTCTCCGGGGGGGGGGGGCGGTGTTGGGGGGGGGGCGATGGCCCCGGGCTCGGGCTGACCTCTCCTCTCGCTCCGTAGGGCGTGATGGTGGGTATGGGCCAGAAGGACTCCTACGTGGGCGATGAGGCCCAGAGCAAGAGGGGCATCCTGACCCTGAAGTACCCCATCGAGCACGGTATTGTCACCAACTGGGACGACATGGAGAAGATCTGGCATCACACTTTCTACAATGAGCTGCGTGTGGCCCCCGAGGAGCACCCAGTGCTGCTGACCGAGGCCCCCCTGAACCCCAAGGCCAACCGTGAGAAGATGACCCAGGTCAGTGGCCCGCTGGCCTTTCGTGGGCGGCCACCCCCGTCCTTCCTTGCTCTTCTGTGCCCTTTCTCACTTGTTCTTTCTTCTGCCGTTCTCCTAGGACTTTCTTCTCTGACCTGAGTCTCCTTTGGAACTCTGCAGGTTCTATTTGCTTTTTCCCAGATGGAATCTTTTTCTGGTGTTTGCCTTTCTGATTAGGTGTTTGAGGCTATAAAACGCTGTGGGTGTAGGTACTAACACTGGCTCGCGAGACAAAGCCAATGAGGCTGGTTGTCAAGCGGCCTTGGAGTGTGTATTTTAGTAGGTGCACAGTAGGTCTGAAGTGAATCCCCATCCCGGGATCCCCAGCACATTTAGCTGTGTTTTTGCACTTTTCTGCATGTCCCCAGTCTGGCCTGGCTGCCTCTGGTGGTTTGCCGAGCGTGACAGGGGCTCCTCTCCTTACAGATCATGTTCGAGACCTTCAACACCCCGGCCATGTACGTGGCCATCCAGGCCGTGCTGTCCCTGTACGCCTCTGGCCGCACCACCGGCATCGTGATGGACTCCGGGGACGGGGTCACCCACACTGTGCCCATCTACGAGGGGTACGCCCTGCCCCACGCCATCCTGCGTCTGGACCTGGCTGGCCGGGACCTGACGGACTACCTCATGAAGATCCTCACGGAGCGCGGCTACAGCTTCACCACCACCGCCGAGCGGGAAATTGTGCGTGACATCAAGGAGAAGCTCTGCTACGTGGCCTTGGACTTCGAGCAGGAGATGGCCACCGCCGCGTCCTCGTCCTCCCTGGAGAAGAGCTACGAGCTGCCCGACGGGCAGGTGATCACCATCGGCAACGAGCGGTTCCGCTGCCCCGAGGCGCTCTTCCAGCCTTCCTTCCTGGGTAAGTGAGCCGGCCGTCCTGGCCCTCCCGCAGAGGGGTCCCCCTCGTGGCCACCCCGGAAGCTAAGTCTGGCTTCGCTTTCCTCTCAGGCATGGAATCCTGTGGTATCCACGAAACTACCTTCAACTCCATCATGAAGTGCGACGTCGACATCCGCAAGGACCTCTACGCCAACACGGTGCTGTCTGGGGGGACCACCATGTACCCCGGCATCGCCGACCGGATGCAGAAGGAGATCACCGCCCTGGCGCCCAGCACGATGAAGATCAAGGTGGGTGCTGGCCCGGCCTGAGCTGGCCTGGGCGCGTGGCGTGGCGTGGCGGGGCGGGGCGGGGCGGGGCGGGGCGGGGCGGGGCGGGGCGGGGCGGGCCGGGGGGCGGGCTCTCCCGGCCGCGCCCCCTCCACCTGCGGGGCTGCTGACCGCCGCCCTCTCTCTCCAGATCATCGCCCCCCCCGAGCGCAAGTACTCCGTGTGGATCGGCGGCTCCATCCTGGCCTCGCTGTCCACCTTCCAGCAGATGTGGATCAGCAAGCAGGAGTACGACGAGTCCGGCCCCTCCATCGTCCACCGCAAATGCTTCTAGGCGGACTGTTACTTCAGTTGCGTTACGCCCTTTCTTGACAAACCTAACTTGCGCAGAAAACAGATGAGATTGGCATGGCTTTGTTTGTTTTTCGGTTTTGTTTTTTTGGTTTTTTTTTTTAATTTTTTTTGGTTTTGGATTTTGTTTTTTGGTTTTGTTTTTTTTTGTTTGTTTTTTTTTTTGGCGCTTGACTCAGGATTTAAAAACTGGAACGGCGAAGGTGACAGCAGCTGGTTGGAGCGAGCACCCCCACAGTTCTACGGTGTGGCCGAGGACCTTGACTGTACATTGTTCTTTTTTTTTTTTAATAGTCATTCCAAATACCGTGAGATGCATTGTTACAGGAAGTCCCTTGCCTTCCCAAAAGCCACCCCATTTCTCCCTGAGGAGAAGGGCCAGTCCTCGCCCAAGTCCACGCAGGCGAGGGTGATGACGTTGCTTTGGTGTAAATTATGTGGTCCAAATTTTTTTTAATCTTCGCCTTAATACTTGTTCTTTTTGTTTTATTTCGAATGGTCTGCCATCGTGGTCCCCCTTTTTTGTCCCCCCCCCCCCAATTTCAGATGTATGAAGGCTTTTGGTCTCCCTGGGAGTGGGGTTGAGGCACAGGCAGCCAGGGCTTCCCTGTACACTGACTTGAGACCAGATCAATAAAGTGCACACCTTAAAGAGAGAAGATGTGGCTTCTTGGGTATTGGGGAGAAGGGTGGGGCAGCGGGGACCAAGCCTTGCCTACCACAAAGGGAGGGGGGTTCGAGGTGCATCTAACCCTGACATCGAATAGTCTTGGGGTGGGATATGGGTAGGAGGGAGTTAGATCCTGGCCTGGCCCTCTAGCTATCCACCATGTACCCCTATTTCTCAGAGTTCTGAGGTCCAGATGCTTCAGGGAAGAGAGGGGTCTTGGACTGTGTGGAAGAGGAGGACAGTGGTCCATGGAGCCTCCATTCAGTGGAGGGTTCTTTGGAGAGGGCCCCCTGAACTTGGTGTCCTTTGGAAGAGTGGGCTCCTAGGCAGCACAATTCTTTGTCTTCAACCTTGGCCTTCCTGAGGGGCCTGGGACACTGAGGGTGGGGCTTGGGGTTCCACCTTTACTGCCAGCTTACCTGGACCGGTATTTCGGACACAACCAAAGATATTTTGTAGGATTCTGCAGGGCAGCTCCGTGGTTGGGGGAGGGCATGTCAGCTTGGCCGAGAATGGCCCAGTTCCTCTGGGGGAGAGCTCTGGATTCTGCCTCGTGCCTTCCTGAGCACTCCGGGCCCAGTTTTCTTCAAGCTCAGGCTTGACCTAGTTCTCCCGAGACCCTGCAGGGGCAGGGTCTGCCTGGCACTGGAGGTCAGCTTGGTAATGGAGTGCTCCAAGTGAAAGCCAAGGGCCAGCCTCGCTTCCCTCAGCTCCAAGCTGCCACTGGGAGGGAGAGTGGGTGGGGACCTTCATGCAGGATGCCGCTTGGCTTTTGTATCTCTAGAGACTGAGTGCCCCCAAGTCTATCCAGATTTGAGGCCTTGAGGGGGCCCTGCCCTTGCAGGAATCCCGGCTCCCTCCAGCACAAGGCCCCACCCTTGTGGGGCGCCGGTGCCCATGGCCCTTGGGGATGTGGTGACCCACTGCCTCCCATCTTAGGAGGAGCAGAGACCTTCCGGTGGGCAGGACGTGCCCAGAGTCCCACGGAACTGGGGCGGGTTTGGAGGTAATTCCACTCTACGTGCAAGGTGACTCTTGGTTAGTGGGAAGGAGACTCTTCTAAGACCTGATGGCTTCCAACACCCAACAGGAGCTCGTGACTGATCCCCCAGCTCACCTCTGCAAGGTTTCCTAGTTCTGTACATAACATGCCACGGGGCGGGGGGCGGGGTGGCGTGGGCTCCAGAAGCAGTCTTGTTCCCTCCGGGCTCCTGGGCTACCTCCGACCTGTATGCAGCTGCCTGCAGGAGGTGGGACAGCAAAGTGCCCAGGATGTTTCTGTCTTAGAGGCCCGGGCAGCGGGCTTTGACATGCATGAAGTCCCCCTCCCACTGACCGCCCCCCAGGTCAGTTCCAGCTCTTCTGGTCCCATTCAGTGGCGACGATGAGCCCTGGGCCCTGCCCTGCAAGTTTCCACCTTGGACCACTTATTTCATGCCATAAGCATCTATTAAGTGCCCACTGTATGCTGGCCTGCCTTTCTTTCTTGCCTTCCTCCTTCCTTCCTCTGTCCAGCCACTGTTTGTGCCAGGCAGGGTGCCAGGGGCTGGGGACCAGTGGAGAACAAACCAGATGTGCTTCCTGCCCGCATGAGGCACCCGGTGTAAGGGGGAAACCTGATATTAGGCCAACAAATAAGGTACGATTACTGGTTGTGACAAGGAGGAGAAAAAGCAGAGGCTCCATGTGAGGAAGGAGGCAGGACCGCAGGGGCACACGCTTTTGTTCACACCGACTGGCGGATGGTGTCACGGGTGCTCACACACATCAAAACCCTGCAAATGGTACCTCGGTAAAACTGGCAAAAAGAAACTAAGAAATACAGATTTAAAAAGGAGGAAAAAGCACTTATCATTTTGTCTCTCTTTTAAAAAAATGTTTATTTTTGAGAGAGAGAGAGATAGCAAGCGGGGGGAAGGAAGAGACAGAGTGAGACAGAGAATCGGAAGCAAGCTCCTTACTATCAGTGTGGGGCCGGACACTGGGCTTGAACCCATGAACCGTGAGACCGTGCCCCGAGCCGAAATCAAGAGTCAAGAGTCGGATGCTTAACCTGACTGAGCGACCCAGGTGCCTCTGTTTTGTCTCTTTTGAACAAAAAGAAAAATAAAGGATCTGGGGCCCCTGAGTGACTCAGTCGGTTAAGTGTCTGACTCCTGATTTCGGCTCAGGTCGTGGTCCCAGCGTCATGGGATTTAGCCCCTTGTCCGGCTCCATGCTGGGCAAGGAGTCTGCTTAAGATTCTCTCTCTCTCTCTCTCTCTCTCTCTCTCTCTGCCCCCCATACTCTGCTTACGCATTCTCTCCCTAATAAATAAAATAAAATAAAATAAAATTCACAAAAAGAGCACCTGGATGGCTTAGCTGGTTGAGCATCTGACTCTTGGTTTCAGCCCAGGTCATGGTCTCCCAGTTTGTCGGTTTGAACCCAGTCTTGGGCTCCGCACTGTTAACAAGGAGCCTGCTTGGGATTCTCCGTCTCCCTCTCTCTCAGTCCCTCCCCTGCTGGTGCTCTCTGTCTCTCTCTCAAAATAAAAATAAATAGAAAAAAGGAAATAAAGGATCATAGAGCCGTCTGACGGGGTAGTGGGGAGCTGTCCTCTGGAGCAGGAGACTTCCCAGGGGAGAGGGCCCTCTGACATGCCTGAGGCAGAGTCAGCTGGGCAGACGCAGGTGTGGGCTTGCATGTCACAGACAGAGGCATGGATTGACCAGAAACAGAGTCCAAGTGAATGGAGTCACAACCCCAAGGCAGAATGGGAAGGTGGTGGGGCCATATGTCTTATCTAAGGGGCTTTGAAAGTCACATCACCATCCACATGCCTGAGAAATGGGAATATCGAGAGCACCTGGAGTGGGTTGTGAGCAGGTGCCCCGTGAATCTTTTCCTTTCAAACATCTGACCTTGAAAATCCTTTACGCCCTAGGCCTTCCTTCCTAGGCCGCAGCTGGCCATCGGCCTCCGGGCTTGGAGCACACCCTTCCCAGCGGAAAGCCCAAGCCGGGCCAGTCCGTGAGAGGGCGCTCTTCGTTGCTTCCTGTCTTCCTCTCTGCGTCCATTATGAATCTGAGGCCAAGAGGACAGCGGCTGGCTGGCCCAGGGACACCGACCTTACGTGAGGAAGCTGGAGTTTGACCCTGACGCCTCTGAAGCCTGGCAGATCGGCGGGCCGGACACCTCGAGGCTCACACCAACATGACGGTCTCTGCTGCACGACAGTCCTGCCTGAATAGAACTGCGCCCCACTAGGCCACTCGGGGAGGAGGGGGGTTGTGCTAAGTACAGGGGTTCAGCCCCTCCCCCTCATCCTGGTGGTGAGGACGCAGGGAAACCTCATGGTCACACTGTTGGAGGCAGTCATTTTCCTTGTGGGGAAACTGGGGCTCGCAGGGTAACACAGCTCTCTGAGGGTTTGAATACATGCCGTGGCCTGGAGTCACCCCAGGGACATGGCGGCTGGAACCTCCCAGAACCCGCTGCCGAGTGGTTGATGCCTCATTCACTCGATCACTCATCAGACGACTTACATGTGAGCGGCGTGCAGTGCTCAGTGCTGGGGGACATTGCCCACTGCCCTTGTCCTCAAGGAGCTTAAGGGCTTGTCCCAAGGGGGCCACTAGCCATAAGCGGCCGTTTAAATTTAAGAATGCTGGGGCAGGGGCGCCTGGGTGGCTCAGTCTGTTGAGTGTCTCTTTTCCTTCCTTTCTTTCTTTTACTTAAAGTAGGCTCCACACCCAACATGGGGCTTGAACTCACGACCCAGAGATTAAGAGTTGTGTGCTCTACTGACTGAGCCAGCCAGGTGCCCCTTGAGTGTTCGTCTCTTGATTTTGGCTCAGGTCATGATCCCGGTGTCGTGGGCTCGAGCCCCGGGTCGGGCTCCGTGCTGTCAGTGAGTAGCCTGCTAGAGTCTCTCTCTCCCTCTCTCTATGCCCCTCCCACCCCTTCTAAAAAAAAAAAAAAAATCTTAAGAGAAAGAGGTTATTCTGGCTGTAGCGAGAGGTGCTTAAGGAAGGTATGGCTCTTTCACAAACTCTTCTGGTGGGATGAGACCCTCAGGGTGAGGACTTCGGCACAGGAAGAGCCCCCTGGGGCAGGTGTCCAGGCTCTTCCAGTGGGTATCATCCAAGGCCTCTCCCTGCCTCGACCACCTTCAGCAGGCTCCATCCGCCCCTCGCTGCAGCCTCCCGGTGCCTGGAGGTTCTCTGCTCCCTGCAATACAGTTAAGGAGGCGGAATTGGAGGGCTCCCTCTGCCTCTCCAAGCCTCTGAGCTCCGGAGTAGAGACGACGTGGGCTCCAAACCCAGCTTTGCTATTCACGTGCACCTGTGTCCTCTTCTGCAAGCTGGGGTAATAATAGGGTCTACCCACCAGGATTCCGTGACAGTTCCAATCGGATCTCACGTGGAAAGTGTAATCAGCAGTGGCGTGGGGATCGTGGCCATTGTCATTTCTATTAGGAAAGAGCTTTCCTTCAGGCCTCACATCAGGAGTGGGTGGGAGGTAACAGAGATCACCACCTTCGCCTACATCATTTCCAGCCTCTACTTGGGGTTTTTGGTGAACCCATGGGGCCAGGGGCTCAGACCTGGCCCTGGCCAGCCAGACACTGCAGTGGCGGGGGGTAGGGGGGTGGGGTGGGGGGGGCTGGCTCTCAGTGCAGGAGCCACTGAGAGCACTGTGAGGAAGTGTCGCCCAGACCTGGAAAGGAGGGGTGAGAGCAGCGAGGTGTTGGAACTGACTCCCCACTTTGGTTACCTGGAGCCCACGCTCTGTGATCTCTAACTAAATGCTCCTCAGAATTGGGGCACCCGGGAAACGTGGGACTCCGTCCTCATCAGGACCCATAATAGCAATAGTTACAGTGTTTGAATTGCTCCTTGTGCTGGACACTTACATGCATCGTCTCCGCTAATCAGGTGCCTAGCTGATGGTGGTTTATTGAGGGCCTGTCGTTGCCAAGCCCCGTTCTAGTGGGCTGTGGTGTCTCAATGTGGTGTCTCTCCCAGTTGGATGGGAGCCCCCAAATGTGGGACACAATCGGGCTTCAGCTAAAGCTGAGAGGAAGGCAGGTGGTGAAAGAATTCACCTGAGGCAGAACAAAGGAGATAGAAGTTTATTGAAGGCTCCACAAAGGAGGGGCAGGCAGGACAGCAGAGGGGAGGCTGTCTGCAATGAGGGAGTGGGTGGGGGCTGTTTTTAGAGAGGGAAGGTGAGGAGGTATAGGGACGCATGGAATTTTCCCTTTTTTGGTAACTGTGCCTGGTTGTAAGTCGCCCATTGGTCAGTTTAGGGCCTCTGGATATTTTGAGGTGGGTCACCTGATGGGCCTGTCTGTATTCAGCCAGGTAGTTGCTGTGGGCCCTTTCTACATTCCGTTGCTCAAGCCTGTTTGCCTAAAAGCCAGCGGCCTCTAGACAGGGGACAGAAAATAAACATTTGCATGACAATAAAAAACATACCTGATTACAGATTACAAGGGGAAAAGAAGGAATGGGTCCGGGAGTCAGGAGGACGGGAGGAGAAACCTTGGGCCTCTGGGAAACTCCAGATACCTGTCTAGGTCATAGTTGGGCTCCATTGTCAAGACTCCAATAGTAAACAATGGGATCTCCATTAACACTCTTGTTATGCCTGAAGTTGTATTTAACTGTTGACTAAACCATGAACTCTTTGAGGCAAGGACTGTGCCTGCCCCAGGATGGTCCACCCACAGGAGGAGCTCATCAAAGGCCTCTTGATACAAAAGGCTCAACGCAATGAAGTGGGAGGAAAATGAGGCCCCAGGAGAGTAGGATATGAAACTTGATGTACTAGGTTGAATACGCGTCCCCCAAAGATTGACCTCCGCCCAGAACCTGAGAATGTGACCTTATTTGGAAGCAAGCTCTTTGCCTATGTCATTAGTTAAGATAAGGTCACCCTGGATTAACATGGATTCTAAATCTAACATGACAGGTGCCCATAAGAAAGGATACAAATGTGTGAACACGCCCCCGCCCGCGCCCCCCGCCCCGCAAGAAAGCAAGATGGCCCTGCAAAGACAGAGGAAGAACTTGGGAGCCATAGAGTTGCAAGCCAAGGATTGTTGGCCATCACCCAAAGCTAGGAAGAGCAAGAAGGGATTCTTCCTGCGAGCCACTGGAACATGGCCCAATCACCATCTTTGTTTCCTACTTTTGGCCTCCACAACTGTGAGAGAATACATTTCTGTGGTTTAACCCCCCCTCCCTCCCCGCCCCCAGATCGTGGCCCTTTGTTCCACCAACCACAGGAAACATACACACGCTTAAGGTCACTCAGGAGTCAGCACCAATTCTGACCCCAGTTTTTCCCCACGGATTTTAATGAGTAAATGATTTCTAGATACAAAGCGTTAAGGGGTGAGGGCACATCAGCCACCTGTTCATTTACCCAGCAAGTCTTTACTCAGTGCCTATTACGCGTCAGGCAGCAGCCTAGGTACCTGGAATCCCTGCCCCTGAGTACAGGAAGAGAACAACAAAGAAAAAAGAAAAGAAAAAGACACAGTAGGTCAGACAGTGCAAAGAGCTATGAAGAAAAAATACAGGATAAGGAGCAAATTTAGGTGTGGGAATGTGAGGACGTGGAGGAGGGGAGGCTGTTTTCTGCACGGTGGGCAGGGGCCCCGCTCCCCGCGGGTGCTTCTTGCAGGCATGGGGACGCAAAGGCCAAGGCCTGGAGGCAGGAGAGTGCTGCCCGGACAGGAAGAGGCCAGTGGGGCTGGAAAGGAGCCTGCAGAGAGCAGAGGAGGGAGAAAGGAGCCAGGCCAGAGAGCCAGCTGCGGCTGAGCTGACGGGGTCCTGTCGGGCTCACCCCGCGCCCTAGCAGGACCTCTGGCACGGGCGCCGCACCCAACATGGCGGCCGCGCGGGACAGGCCGACTGGCGAGAGGAAGTGCGTAAGCAGGCGCCGGAAGTGGCTGGAGCCCCCGCCCCCTCCCGGGGTCTCTGTGGAGTCGCGGACGCGCCGGCTTTGAGCATCCCTGGCGGGCCAGGGGGAGGCCTTGGGGCTGCGGCTCCCGCGGCCGCGGCCCCGCCCGCCTTCGACATGGCCAGCTCCGGAGAGGTACGGCCGGCGCCTCTCTCCGCTCCCCTTCCTGCCGCGCGGCCTTGGCTTCGCTCGGGCCTTCCCATCTCTCCCCGGTTCCCTTGCGTCCTTTCCATCCAGCCGCCTATCCCGCTCCATCCTTCCCGTCCCGACCTCGACCCCCAGCTCGGTGCCGCTTGGCCCTTTCCACCCCAGCCCTGGCGTCTGCCCTGTTTGGCCCTTCCTGCCCCTACCCTGGCCTCGGTCTCGCCGGGTCCTTCCCATCCCTGTCTTGGCCTTGCCCCTGCCCCATCCTTGCCTCATCCCGCCCCCATCCCTCCCCGGTCCTCACCACTCCGTTCCGAAGGCACAAGCTCTCTCCTCCTTGGGTTTTCCAGCCCTTTCCCAGCCCCGCAGTCGTGATCGCCAGAGTTCTTCCCCTCCTCTGCGCCCCCAGAGTTTCCAGGCTCCTCTAGGCCTCTGAGGCCCTTTTCCCATGTACCTGGGCTCAGCCCTTGGAGCCATGAGACTTTCCTCTTCCATGCCCGCTGTGCACCCCATCCTCTATCTTTGAATGCTCAGTTTCAGTCCTTTTCAGCACTTTGCTCTGTGCCTGCTTGTGTGACTTGGGGGGTAATGGAGGAAGGGCCATTTCACCTGGGAGACTTCTGACTTAGCCCAGAATTCCTTCCCCAGCGCTCCACAAGTCTGGGTCTGAGTCCCTGTAATGTGGTGCAAGGTATTTTAGCTGCATACCGAGGTATGGGGGTTCGGACTCTGACTAGTGTCTTTCCTATTGTTGCTTCCTGCCTTTCATTATGTGTATTTGTGTGCACCTGTGTGTATATGTAGCACGTGGGACTTGGACCCTTGAGTGCACTTCCTGTCTTAGGGGCTTACCTAGGCTCTGGGAAACTGGAGTCAGAGGTTCAAGTGTTTTTCGAACGGGGCTGGGTGTTGGTGACAGCGCCTCTTCCTTTGAAGTGAATTAGGCTTAGAAGTGGCCCCTTGATTGAGAAGGACGGTGTGGGACTGTGGGACATACCTGCAGACTGGTGGGAGGATTGAAGGGCTGGAAAGCTGCAGCTCTAAAAGGAAGAGTTGTGGGGTAGCCTGGCTGTGTTAACAGATTCAGGTAATTGTGTGTACTTGCGGGGCCCCGGGGGGCTGGCACAAAGGCCCCTGTGTTCCTTGAAGCGACCTGGCCAGTGAGGCCTCTCTCGTTGCTTTGTGGGCGGCTCTTGAGAGGAGAGAGGGCCGTCTCTTTCTACCCTGGGTGTGGAAATCAAGGTCCCTTCTGGGATGGTCTGTTGATTATTTGTTGATATATAGTTCACATACCATGAAATTCACAGTGTTAGGGGGCGCCTGGGTGGCTCAGTCGGTTGAGCGTCAGACTTGGGCTCAGGTCATGATCTTACGGTGGTTGGTGAGTTGGAGCCCCGCATCTGGCCCACTGCTGTCAGCTTGTCAGCACAGAACCTGCTTCAGATCATCTGTCCCCTTCTGTCTGCCCCTCCCCTGCTTGCACTCTCTCAAAAATAAATAAGTAAGTAAGTAAATAAATAAATAAATTCCACAGCTTTAAATTTATTTATCTTTTTAAAGTAAGCTTTATGCCCAACGTGGGGCTTGAACTCACAACACTGAGATCAAGAGTTGCATGCTCTACCAACTGAGCCAACCAGGTGCCCCAGAGTGGTTTTGAAAAACATAGTCACATGGTTGGGCAGCTATCCCCACTGTAGGATTCCAGATGAGGTGGTCTGATTTTGAAAGTCATTACTGGCTTTGAAAGGTGTTTGTTTTTATTTTTATTTTTTTTAAGTTTATTTTTGTGTGAGAGAGACAGGGAGTGCGCATGTGCACAGGTGAACAGAGGAGAGGGGCAGAGGGAAAGAGAAGATCCCATGCAACCTCCACGCCGTCAGTGCAGAGCCTGATGTGGGGCTCAGTTTCACGACCGACCGTGAGGTCATGACCAGAGCAGAAATCAAGAGTCGGATGCTTAACCGACTGAGCCACCCAGGCATCCCTCATTACTGGCTTTAAAATGCAGGTGCCCAGGATGGCTTCCAGAGTTTCTGGGAGTAGCGGTCTGCGGTTTTTGTAATGCTTCAAATGATTCTGAAGCCGTGGTCCGTTGCCTCACCTGGTTTGGTGTTTTTTTAACTCTTGGAAATTAAAAAACGATCCCCGTTCAGGAGCCATTCCTGGCCTAGTGAGGAGATAAGCAAGCGTCATCCGATGAGGCTGGGGTCAGGGGAGGAGGGTACCTGGTCCAGCGGTGGATGGGCACGGTGAGGGTGAGGTAAGCGGGGTGCCGGATGCTGGGAGGGCTTCGTTGCATTTGAGCCTTTGAGCCAAAGTTCTGACAGGAGCAGTTTTCCTGTGTGGTGGCCTGTCTGGTGTAGGGAAACAGCTTGTGGAAAGGCTTAGAGGCACGAGGCAGGCAGGGGACATTCTAGAAATTGCTAAGAGAAACAGAGACCTGAGAAGTGGGACAGAAAATTTATGGAAACCCATAAAATTGTGCACCTCTTGAGATTGGTGTTGTGGTTTAACAAAGGTTTTATGATGTAAAATATGCTATATTTTACAATTTTACATCATGAAAGAGCGCTATAATGAGCCTTTCTATTAGATCCATTGGCCAGTTATTGAAAAAAATGTGGTTTTTTTTGCATTTAGTGTTCCTTTTTTTCTTTTTAAGTTTATTTATTTATCTGAGAGAGAGAGAGAGAGAGAGAGAGAGAGAGAGAGAGAGAATCCCAAGCAGGCTCTGTACTGCCAGTGAGGAGTGCAGTGCGGGGCTCGAACTCACGAGTTGCAAGATCATGATCTGAGCCAAAGTCAGACGCTTAACCGACTGAGCTACTCAGGCACCCCTCTTTATTTGTTTTTTAAAGTAAGTTTTATGCCCTGTGTGGGGCTTGAACTCACAACTCCAAGATCAAGAGTCACATGTTCCACCAACCGAGCCAGCCAGGTGCCCTCCCATTGCCCAGAGTTAATAGTTGTTAACACATGACCATCCTTGTTTCATCTCTCTCTCCCCTTGACTTATTTAGATCATTCCAGACACCTCTTCAGTTGATTTGTGAGACCTATGATTTCTTGGGCTGCCCAATGTGAACATCTGGGAGGGGATGATTTTGGGGCAGGTACTGAAGTTTCAGTACTTAATTCTGCCTAAGGTTTTTTTGTTTTGTTTTGTTTTGTCTTCGCTTAAAATTTTTTTGTGTGAAATGTTACGTTCTGAAAAGTGCATAAAACTCGTTTTTCCCCCTTACATTTTATTTTTAAAAATATTTTTTAAGTCTTTTTGCTTATTTTTGAGAGAGGCAGAGAGAGAGGGAGACACAGAATGTGAAGCAGGCTCCAGGCTCTGAGCTGTCAGCACAGAGCCCGACGTGGGGCTCGAACCCACGAACCATGAGATCATGACCTGAGCTGAAGTCAGATGCTTAAACAACTGAGCCACCCAGGCGCCCCTGGGAATCATCACTTGTAACACATGCCTGGGTGATCCCTATGATTGGCTCTGGGACGCGCCGAGCTACGGAAAGTCACTAATGGTTGAGAACACTAGCCCCAGAATACAGTGACCCAGAGCACTGCGGACTTGGGTCTGACGGCTGTCGTCTACCCTCACAAACCTTGGGAGGAGGGGGACAGGATCGAAGGCACCTCAGATGGAAAGGAGGACAGTGAAGGCACATGGGAAGGGCCCGTGCTGTTCCACCGTGGAAAATGTTTGCGGAAACCCTTTCCCAGGCCTGGGGAACACTTGGCGGGACGGAGAAGGGGGCTCCAGTCACAGAGCCCGGGAGAGCCCTGGAGGCTGTGTGGGGTGTGCAGGCAGGCTCTCCCTTCCCAGACTTCACGGTTGCCATGGCAGCAGCAGGGCTCTCCAGGTCTCAGGGCTTCCATCGGTGCACATCTGTACAGAAGAGAAGTCTGGTTGGAGGAGGGGGGCTTGGAGACAGGCGGTGGAAATAATCCTGGGTGCCCTCTCCTGGGAGCGGTCAGACAGGCACCCCTTCGGTGAGAATGCTTTAGAGGCAAGAGGATCCCTTCTGGGAAGTGCCGGGAAGATATGGGGATCCCTCCCCACCATGGGCTCCCCTGAGAGCCTCCAGTCCCTTTGCCCTTGACTTGGGAATTTCCTGTCACACCGATGAAGGGTGAGCCCCCTCTCCCGCTGGGTTGTACACATCAGCCCAGGAGAGGCGGGAGGCCCGCGTCACGGAAGAAAACCTTTTGCAGATATTTACAGAAACACAGTGAAATGTGTGGACATCTTACGGGAAGTACTGATCCGAGTTTCTAGCCAGATAGTGTGATAAGTGGGGGTAAATTGTGCAGTTCCCATCATCTAGTAGTAGCCTCGGCAATGTAAAGACATCGGTCTAGGAGGTGCGATTTCTTCTTTATAAGGACTATACTGCCCTTCCTTAATGGCAGTGCTGGAAAGAGCTGCTGTCTGCCACTGTTTGAGGGCCTGATGCCCATCCCAGCAACCCCAACAGGTGAAGACATGTTGTTATCCCCAGTCTTCGTTGTTGTTGTTTTTTTTTTTAATGTTTATTTTGAGAGCGAGAGCTTGAGTGGGGGAGGGGCAGAAAGAGAGGGAGACAGAGAGAATCCTAAGCAGGCTCTGTGCTGTCAGCACGGAGCCTGATGTGGGGCTCGAACCCAGGAACCATGAGATTGTGACCTGAGCCGAAATCGAGAGTCAGACGCTTAACTGGATGAACCCCCCCCCCCGCCCCACCCGCCAGGCGCCCCTCTTATTTATTTATTTTTTTTCCCCACCTCTATTGTTTCTTGATAGACTCCTGCTACCCGAGCATGTTAAGAATATAGCGTGAGGCTGGGGGGAGCGGGGAGAAGAGACTCCTTCCCAAATGGAGAACGTTGGCCGATGGTCAGAAGTGGAGTCCGCAACATGGCGGGCTTGATGGGAGACCTTTAGTGGGAACGGTCTCTTACATTTGGAAAAAAATTGCAATTTCATTTTGCCTCTCTTTTGAGGAGAGACCCTGGTGTGCAGATGCGAAAGGGGGTGTTGAATGGCACGGGCTCTGGCTCCTCAGGTAAGGGTTTTGGTGAAAGTACCTTCTTTCCTACAGACTGTGCTGACGGCTTCCCTTGGCATCTGTCCTTGGCCGAGGAGGCCAGGCTGAAGGCCACCTCAGGGATCCCGTGGGAATTCGGTGTCTTTCTCCCCGCCCCCCCTTATCTACAGGACACGTCCAACGAGGGCGACGCGCCCCCTGCAGCAGCCACTATGGCGGTGGGCGCCCACCTTCTCGGCTTCTCGGATGAGATCCTCCTGCACATCCTGAGCCACGTGCCCAGCACAGACCTGGTTCTGAACGTCCGGCGCACCTGCCGGAAGCTTGCAGTTCTGTGCCTGGACAAGAGCCTTACCCACACTGTGCTGCTGCAGAAGGACTATGAGGTGAGGCGCGGGTCGCGAGGTGGTGCTGGCCCGCGGGCGGGGATGGGGACGGCCCACGTGCCCCTCCGAGGACCGGCACAGCCTGGCAGGGGGGTGCCGTGCGGCTGGTGACAAAGAAGGTGGGAGCTCCGAGTCCTGACCTGCTCAACCTCCGAGACACATGGTTAGGTGATAAAAGCTAGAGACCGGAAGGCGCGGCCAGTGTGGCCCCCGGGGGGAGGGCGCAGGCTCGGTGGGTGGATGCGGTGCTGGGAGGGAGGCCGACCTCCCTACAGGTACCCCAGGAGCGGGCTGCCGGGTCTGCGGCGGGTGTTGGCACTTCGGTGGTGCGGGGGAGGCCCCATCTCGCCCCCCAGCAGCCGCGTGCCGGGTTTCAGCTGCTGCGCGACCTTCCCGCCAGGCCGCTCTCTGACGGCCAGGGTGGGCGTCGCCTTGTGCCTTTTCACCTGGCGTCGCGGGGGGAAGGGCGCTGGGATGGCAGCAGTGCTGTTTCCGTCCGGGGCTGGGCTGTTGGTGTATCTTCTTTCCCGAAGCAGCTGTGTAGGGCTTCTTCTCGTGGAGTTACAGGAATTGTCACGTACTCTGCGTCGTCCCTTGTCGGGTGCCTGTGTCGTACTTTCTCTCGCAGTCTGGCTTGCCTTTCCTCTTTTTTTTAACGGGATCTTTTGAGAGCGTAAGTGTTTGAATTTAAGTTGAAGTACAATTTATTGATTTTTTTTTTTCTGAGTTCGTGTGTTTCGCATTTCTGTTGAAGAAAATTTTGTTAGACCTGAGGTCGTGAAGATTTTCTGCTGTTGTCTTACAGAAGTCTTACAGCTTTAGCTCTTCTGGTATGCGTCCAATCCCTGTTGTGGTCATCTCTGTATGTGGTGTGAGGTAGGGATCGAGGGCTCCTTTTTTGCATGTGGCTCCTCACGGTTGCAACATCACTTATCGACAGGGTCGTCCTTTCCTTGTTAAATCGCCCTGTAATTTTTTTTTATTCTATATACGTTCAATTCCAGTATAGTTAACATACAGTGTTATATTAGTTTCAGGTATACGATTTAGTGATTCAACACTTCCATACGTTACCCTGGGCTCATCATGACAAGTGTGCTCCTTAACCCTTGTCACCTCTTTCTCTCATTTCCCCATCCCCTCCCCTCAGGTCACCATCAGTTATCAGTTCGTTCTCTGTACTTAAGAGTCTGTTTCTCGGTTTGTCTGTCTGTCTGCCTGTCTCTTTTGCCTTTGCTCTTTTGTTTCTTTTATTTATTTATTTTTTAATTAAAAAAATTTACTATTATTAAGTTTATTTATTTTGAGAGAGAGAGAGAGAGAGAGAGGCAGAATGTGAGCGGGGGAAGGGGCAGAGAGAGAGAAGGAGACTCAGAATCCGAAGCAGGCTCTAGGCTCTGAGCTGTCAGCACAGAGCCTGATGCAGGGCTTGAACCCACAAGCCATGAGATCATGACTGGAGCAGAAAGTCAGATGCTTAACTGACTAAGCCACCCAGGCACCCCTATTTTTTAAAATTAAAAAGAAAATGTTTTATTTATTTTTGTGTGAGAGTGAGAAGATGAGGGGCAGAGAGGGAGAGAGAGAATCCCAAGCGGGCTCTGCACTGTCGGCAAAGATGTGGAGCTCGAACCCACCAACCACGAGATCATGTCCTGAGCCAAAACCAAGAGTTGAACGCTTAACTGACCGAGCCACCTAGGCACCCCCGCTTTTTTGTTCCTTAAATTCACATATGAGTGAAATCACGCGGTATTTGACTTATTTCCCTCGGCATTAAACCATCTAGATCCATCCATGTTGTCACAAATGGCAAGGTTTCATTCTTTTGTATGATTGCCTTGCAACTTTTGTTGAAAGTCAACTGATGACATATCTTAAAGATAAAAATAGAGGACTTGACCTAGACCCAAGTTTTAGGAGACTGTGGGAAGGTTTCCTTACTGTTGTTGTGAAGCTGTGCATTGAACCCAGAGCGAGGCCCGTCCAGAGCTCGGCTCTTTACGGGAGAATGCACGGTGCCCCTCTCTGCTGGGGGTGGGGCTGGGGGGCAGCTGAGCCCGCTCCCCAGAGCCAGGGTCAGGCTTCCTGCCTGTGAGGGTTCTTTCCTGTAGAGGGAAGGGCATCTGCCCCGGCACAGTGTATCTGGAGCACTTCCGATGCGTGTGTCCTGCCCCTGAGCGGCTGTGTGTGTGCGAGTTTAGCTTAGAGCAGTGATCGGGATGCACGAACGTGACGTGCGCGGGTGCTCGAGGCAGTGTGGTTTCTTTTTTTTTTTTTTTTTTAAATTTTTTTTTTTTTCAACGTTTATTTATTTTTGGGACAGAGAGAGACAGAGCATGAACGGGCGAGGGGCAGAGAGAGAGGGAGACACAGAATCGGAAACAGGCTCCAGGCTCCGAGCCATCAGCCCAGAGCCTGACGCGGGGCTCGAACTCACGGACCGCGAGATCGTGACCTGAGCTGAAGTCGGACGCTTAACCGACTGCGCCACCCAGGCGCCCGAGGCAGTGTGGTTTCTGAAGGCCTCGCTGGCACGGCCGGGACGGGCAGCTGTCGGCTGCTGGCTTCCGTGACCAGACGCAATGTGGCTCACCTAAGCGGTGAGGAACATTTTTGAGGAATATCTAATGATGTGAAAATGCTTACGATGTAAAGGGCAGCGACAGCCGGGTCGGGTTTCCAGGCCACGACTTCATCACGTGATTCGAACCACCCCCCCACCCCCCGCCCGCATCACATAATAACACTTACCGTCTTCACCGGTTTTAAGTGCACGACGCTGTCCGGTACGCAGGATTACCTCTGTGGTGTCGTGCAACCGTCGTCAGTGTTTCTGGAACTTTTCCATCACCCTGAACGGAAACTCTGGATCCGTTAAGCGGTGACTCCCCATGCCCCTTTCCCCAGCCCCTAGTAACTTCTCTGCTTTCCGTTTGTGAATTTGCCTATTGTGGGTATTTCCTGTGAGTGGAGTCACACACCGTGGGATCTTCTCGGACTGGCCTGTTTGACCTAGCGTCACGTCCTCCAGGTTCACCATGTTGTGGCACGTGTCAGAGCGTCACCGTGTGGCCAAATGGTACTCCTTTGCGTGCACAGACCGCGTTTTGTTTATCCTTTGTCTGTTGGTGGACGTTTGGGTTGTTGCCACCCGTTGTTGCTGTGGGTAGTGCTGCCGTGTGCGTGACGGGCACGGATTGAGTCTCTGTGTCTTCCGTTCCCTTGGTGGAGTTGCTGGGTCACATGGTAACCCTGGCTTTAGCTTAAGGAGGCACCACCACACTTTTCCACACCCGCTGCACCGGTTTACATTCGCGCCCAGCTGGGGGTTCTCGACTGCTGGCTTCCGGTAGGCCTGTGGGGAGGGGAGGCAGGGGCCGGCTCTCCCCTCCGGTGTCCCTCCTCTGCTGGAGTGCAGAGCCCCTGCCGGGCACCTCGTGGCTCCGGGTTGTCCACTGCTGAGGGGGAGGGTGTGGGCCGAGGGATGAAGGGGAAGGAGCCGCCCCGGTGCCTTCAGCCCCTTTCCTTCCTCCCCGCCCCTCCCCGTCCCGTCCCGTCCCGTCCCGTCCCGTCCCGTCCCGTCCCGCAGGCGAGCGAGGACAAGGTGAAGCAGGTGGTGAAGGAGATCGGCCGCGAGATCCAGCAGCTCAACATGGCCGGCTGCTACTGGCTGTCGGGCGCCACCATCGAGCACGTCGCCCGCTGCCGCGGCCTGGTGAAGGTCAACCTGTCGGGCTGCCACCTGACCTCCGTGCGCCTCTCCAAGATGCTGTCGGCCCTGCAGCACCTGCGCTCCCTGGCCATCGACGTGAGCCCCGGCTTCGATGCCGGCCAGCTGAGCGGCGAGTGCAAGGCCACGCTGAGCCGCGTGCGGGAGCTCAAGCAGACGCTGTACACGCCCTCGTACGGCGTGGTGCCCTGCTGCACCAGCCTCGAGAAGCTGCTGCTCTACTTCGAGATCCTCGACCGCACGCGGGAGGGCGCCGTCCTGTCGGGCCAGCTCATGGTGGGCCAGAGCAACGTGCCCCACTACCAGAACCTGCGGGTGTTCTACGCGCGCCTGGCGCCCGGCTACATCAACCAGGAGGTGGTGCGGCTCTACCTGGCCGTGCTCAGCGACCGCACGCCCGAGAACCTCCACGCCTTCCTCATCTCCGTGCCCGGCAGCTTCGCGGAGAGCGGGGCCACCAAGAACCTCCTGGACTCCATGGCCCGCAACGTCGCGCTGGACGCCCTGCAGCTGCCCAAGTCCTGGCTCAACGGCTCGTCCCTCCTCCAGCACATGAAGTTCAACAACCCCTTCTACTTCAGCTTCAGCCGCTGCGCCCTGTCCGGCGGCCACCTGATCCAGCGGGTCATCAACGGCGGGAGGGACCTGCGGAGCCTGGCCAGCCTGAACCTCAGCGGCTGCGTGCACTGCCTGTCCCCGGACTCGCTGCTCCGCAAGGCGGAGGACGATATCGACAGCGGCATCCTGGAGACGCTCGTGGCGTCCTGCCACAACCTGCAGCACCTCAACCTGTCGGCCGCCCACCACCACAGCGCCGACGGCCCGGGCCGCCACCTCTGCCAGCTGCTGGCCCGGCTGCGCCGCCTGCGCTCCCTGTCCCTGCCCGTGTGCTCCGTGGCCGAGGCGGCGCCGCGGGCCGACCGCGCCCCGGCCCAGCCCGCCCCGCACGCCGTGCCCCGCGGCTTCGGCAAGAAGGTGCGCATCGGCGTGCAGTCGTATTCCGGCCCCCTCCCGGGGCAGGCGGCCCCCCAGCCCTCCTCCGTGTTCTGGGCTCTGCTGAAGAACGTGCCCTTTCTGGAACGCCTCGAGCTCATCGGGTCCAGCTTCTCCTCCGCCATGCCGCGCAACGAGCCCGCCATCCGCAACTCCCTCCCGCCCTGCAGCCGGGCGCAGAGCGTCGGGGACTCGGAGGTGGCCGCCGTCGGCCAGCTGGCCTTCCTGAGGCACCTGACGCTGGCCCAGCTGCCCGGCATCCTGACGGGCTCCGGGCTGGTCAGCATCGGCCTGCAGTGCCAGCAGCTGCAGTCCCTGTCGCTGGCCAACCTGGGCCTGATGGGGAAGGTGGTCTACACGTCCGCCCTCTCGGACATGCTGAAGCATTGCAAGCGGCTGAAGGACCTCAGGTGAGGGGGCCTGGCGGCTCCGCCGTGGCCGCCGCTGGCCCTTCGGAGGCTTGAGAGGCGGCAGGGGACGTGAGCGGCTCGGGCCCTCGCGTGGCAGACGTTCGCGTACCTGCTGCCCGTCTGCCGGGGTGGAGGAGAGGCGGGCTGTCCTCTAGCGGCTGAGGGCCTGGGGGGCGGTGGGGCCCGACCGGGGCTTGTGCGCGGTGACGGGACTCAGGGAGGCAGCGGGGGGGCGGAGGCCGGGGCGGGAGGCAGGCGTGTCCGCATCGCTGCGGTCGTTTGAGTGGTTGCTCTAGAAGATGCCGCTGTGTGCGAGGTCCTGCTCAGTCCTCGTGACGACCCCAGGAGGCGGCTGTTGCCCCACGTAGCGGAGCTGGTGAGGGGTGGTGCCAGGAGCCGAACTCGGGGCTTTCCGTCCGACTGTGTGCTTTTTGAAGCTAAGAGTCAGAGGGAGCTGGGAGGAGACTCGAGGCCAAGGCTTTCTGGAAAAGCGGGAGGCATGTGCTGGGGCCCCGGGGTCTTGCAAACACACCGGGTGCTCAAAAGCACAGGTGAGGTGGGGCGGGCAGCCAGGTGAGGTGAATGCACTAGAGCCGGACGGAGGGAGCAGTCCCGTCTCCAGCTGGGAAAGGCCCCCCTGACACCCGCCTGGACTGGAGGAGCCGGAGACAGGGGCGCTGAAAGGGGGCGGTGCTTGCTGTAGGCAGGTGACAGTGGCCCGGAGTGAGGTGGTGGGCTGATCTGAGAGAGGAGAGGGTGAGGGGCAGGACCCACCCAGGCTGCTGTCCTAAGAGTCCAGACACAGTGGATTCTCGCTGAATTGAGCCGTGGAGTGAGGGGGGTTCTTGTGAGCATTTAAAGGGTAAGCCTTTGGGGGTGCCGGGGCGGCTCAGCGGGTTAAGCGTCAGCCCTTGATTTCGGTTCAGGTCGTGATCTCACAGTTTCATGAGTTTGAGCCCTGCATTGGGCTGACAGTGTGGAGCCTTCTTGAGATTCTCTGTCTCTCTCTCTCCCTCTCTCCCTCCCTCCCTCCCCCCCTCCCTCCCTCTCCCTCTCTCCCACTTCTCCCCCCCATCTCAGAATAAATAAATAAGCTTTAAAAATAAAATAAAATAAACTTAAAAAAATAAATACAGGGTAAGCCTTTGTTGACCTGAGACATGTTTGAAAATCTTGACAGATCTGATCTTGAAAAATTGCACTGAGCTTGAAAAATCACACTGTTGCCCAGAATCTACTGGAAGGTATGGTGGGGCGGATGTCAGTTCTGCTGGGGCTTCAGGTTGGGGAGGATGTAGCGGCCGGGCTCAGATCACTCAGCTGGTCTCCCGGTCAGGCTGGAGCTGTGGGTGGCTGGTGGGTGGCGCGAGAGCAGGAGCACTGAGGCGTGTGTGTGTGTCACTGTCCCCACAGTGGTCAGCGCGCACTTTGTGTTTTTGCCGAGTGCCAGGTGCTAAGCCAAGGGCTGTCAGGCACCGTCTAGTCCCCGTGACAGCCCTTCATCGTTCCCATTTCACAGACGAAGTAGTGGAAGCTTGAAGGAGGAGCTGAGGTTCACCCAGCTCAGTCGAACTCCAGAGCTTGACCTTGGCCCCAGGTCGTGCCAAATGGAAACCACTGTGCCTTTGCAGGCTTCCACTTTCCCCTCAGAAGGCGTCCTCTGACAGGAAATGGAGCCGGCTGAGTGCTTGGCCGCTCCCGCTCTGGAGCCTTCTAGGGGTCCTCTGCAGGCTGTGCCTGCCGTCTGTCCATTCTCCCTCCAAGCGCGATCCACACTGCGGCTCCTGAGGCCCTGCCGTCGGGGGTGAGAATCCCAGGATCCGACCCGGCAGAGCGGGGTGAGTAGGCCTCGGTGTTTTCCCGCCGTGTCGGATCCACACACCCTGGATGTGCGGCTTCGGTCGTTAGCCCGAGTGTCCACGGAACCCCGTATGTGGGGAGGGGGCAGTTGTTCATGCCGTGTCCCGTGCGTTCCGGTTACCCTTGCTTCGAGAATCATATAACGCTGAGTTGTTAGAACCCCCTGGTTTACACCTGAGTCAAAGTTAACTTCCCGGGAACTTCGAGGTGCAGTGTGTGCCTGGCTCTGGCCGTGGCCTCCCCAGCCACGTTCGGCCTTGCCCAGAGGTGATACAAGACGTCACGAAACGGTTAAGGACGCTCGATGGGCAGCGTTGCTGTTCCCATTGCAGGGACCTTTGGGACCCTCTGTCCTGCTGCAGGTGCGGAGTGCCCGGGTGGGCTGGGAGGAGCGAGGACCGCAGGCCTGCTCTTTACTTCCTGCCACCCCTGACGTCCCCCTTCCTGCCCACCTCTGCCTTGTGGCCCAAATTCCATCCTCCCTGTTAATTTCTCTGGCTTGGGCACCTCTCCTGCCGGGTTGGGGTGTGGCATCAGCCGCCGGGGACGGAGGAGGGGCCCCGGCTGCAGCGGGCGGCCCCCTCCACCACCGTCTTCACGGGACGGGCCTGTCTGACGTCAGAGGCTTGGATGCCTGTCTTTTTGCCTCTGTATCTGCAGCAGCAGGAATCTGCTCCCTCCTCCACTGGTCCTTCTCTGTCTAGTGCCTTGTCCCACCTTGCTTCTTCTTGGGCCTTTGCCGTCACATCGCTGGCCTTTCTGGAAGGAGCGGTGATCGGTGTGCGGTCAGCGGGCCACATTTCACTCAAAGCTGCAGATGGGTCCTGATACATATTTAGCAAACAGAAAACTCCCCGGGTCTGCAACCCTGTTAACCTGTTGGGAGTCTTGAGATTAGGAGGAATTGAACATTCCCTGAAATTGGGGGCGGGTGAACACCTGAGTTCTAATTTCACTAAATTCTGAGTCAAGGTATTTCTGGATCTCTCCTCTTTGCGATCAGGTTTTTTTTTTTTTTTTTTTTTTCTTTTTTCTTTCTTGCCAACCCATTAAGCATTGTGCCTTTTCTGGCCGTGCTGTTGGGGAGTGTTTGGTCATCGTCCGGGAGTGTTTGATAAAAACGGAAGTCGATGAAAATGAAATTAAGTAAAATACAGCACCTAATTTAATAAGTCAAAGTAGTCAGAATCTCTCCCCCAAATGCCTGCCTCACGTCCACAGTGTTACATGTCTGCTGCTTGTGGGGCTACCTGGACATGGCAGGTGCTGCCGGCTCCCTGGGCTGCTGGACGCCTAACACAGGCCCCCTTCGGGTTGGCTCTGCCTGCCTCACCCTGCTCCTAGACCCTCCACCTGTAAAGTGGGGCTGGTGAGAGCAAAGCCGTTTGTACACCTGTGAGGCCTACAGAACAGGGTTAGCACCTGTAATACCCACGATATTCTTTCTTTAAAAACATTTTTTTTAAATGTTTATTTATTTTTGAGAGAAAGAGAGAGAGAGCAGGCATGAGCAGGGGAGGGGCAGAGAGAGAGGGAGACACAGAATCCAAAGCAGGTTCCAGGCTCTGAGCTGTCAGCACAGAGCCCGATGTGGGGCTCAGACTCAAGAACCATGAGATCATGACCTGAGCCAAACTCGGACGCTTAACTGAGCCACCCAGGCACCCCGACCCATGATAATTCTTTTTCCATCTAGCAAATGTGTGAACACCTGTTATTCTGGGTTCTGTTCTAGGCATAGAATTCTCTCCTTGTCTGTGGGGAGCTTACATTCCAGTGGGGAAAGTGGGCCAACAGTGCACGGAGGGAAGAATGTGGTTTATTAGAGAAGAACAGATGCCGGGGAGGACAAAGGAAAGCGGGATGAGGGATGCTGGAGGGCAGGTGGCGGATTCCAGGAAGGTGAGATTTGAGAAAATTCACGAAGTTGCATTAGCAAAGTAGAACCTGGGAAGAACATTCCCCGGCCAGGCAGAACGAGTCGCATCAGTTGGTAGTGTCTGCAAATCACTTTATTTATTTTTTAAAGTTTGTTTGTTTGTTTTGTTTACTTTAAGTAATCTTTACACCCAACCTAGGGCATGAACTCACAAGCCCGAAGGTCAAAAGGTGCATGCTTTTCCAACTAAGCCAGCCGGGCACCTCACACATGACTGACTTCTTTTTTTTGCTTGTTTGTTTATTATTTTTGAGAGAGACAGAGTGTGAGCGTGGGAGGGGCAGATAGAGAGGGAGACACAGAATCTAGAGCAGGCTCCAGGCTCTGAGCTGTCAGCACAGAGCCTTGACACGGCTCTCGAACCCCTGAGCCGTGAGATCACGACTTGAGCCGAAGTCGGACGCTTAACCGACTGAGCCAGCCGGGCGCTTACTTTTAAATGAGTAAAAATGGAATCAAATCAAGCGTACAGTTCCTCAGCGGTATTAGCCACATTTCAGCTGGTCAGGAACCTCATGTGCCGGTGGCTGCCATGTTGGACAGAACACACATGGAGATTGTTCCCGTCTGCACACAAGGTTTTGTTGGACAGAGCCGAGTTAATGCCAGGGTCCTGAGATGGGGTGTGTCGGGTGTTTTGGGAGCAGCCAGGAGCCCGTGTGACTGGAGGGGAGCAGAAGGGCAGGTCACACCGCTGTACTGAAATAGACTGGGGCCAGGGCAGGAGCAGGGGCGCTGTCACTGTCGGGGAGGCCGTGTCAGACGTTCAGGGAGAGACCCAAGCATTTGCTGATTGATCAGATACGTGGGGCTGGTGGGAGGGGTCAAGGAGGGGTCCAGATGATGCTGACGCTTTTGGCCCGAGCATTTGAGCTGATGCGGTCGTCATCCTCTGCGATGGGAGGCTGTGGGGCACAGCTGTGCACGTGTGTCCCGGAGTTTGAGAGGCGGTGGACTCCAGCCAGCACGTGGGACTAAGCAGACCACAGACCGGGCCCGGGGTCACCCAGTCAGGAGGTGGAGGAAGAATCAGCAAAGCCGACGTAGCAGGAGCCGGCAGGGAGGCAGGGAGCCGGCAGATGGAGGGGGAAGGTGTTCCAGAAGCTAGAGGAAGGGACTGTAGGAAGTGACTGCTGTTGGATCCTGTTGGTGTACTTGTGACAGCTGCCAGCTGTTTTTCCCCGCACTCGTAGGTGTTGACTCCTTTGACATTTTGAACGACCCCGGGAGTAGAGCTATTATTGTCCCCTTTTGCAGATGAGGAAAGTGAGGCCCAGAGGATTAAGGAGCTTGCTTGAGCCACACAGCTGGTGTGTGGCACTTCCTGCCTCACAGGGCCTGTTGAGCGTTGAGCGGGGTAACACAGCAGCATTTAGTGGTCCTGAGTGGCTTCTGCAGCTGGAACGTGACCCTTGTGGCCCAGGTCCTCCCCAGGAGCAAGGCTGTGCGGGAGTTCGGTGGCCAGGGAGGCCTGTGGGGCCCGGGCTAGATGGGTTTTGTAGGTCGGCCCGGGAACTTGACCGCCGCTCATAATGGACTCTCTATGCACGCTGGCTGCCGAGAACCATGTCCGATCAGGGTTGGGTACTGCCTGTTCAGAACAAACACCAGTTTCTAAAACGCAGCCAAATGGCCCCGTTCCCCTGGATTCTCGCCTTCTGCGGCAAGCCGAGCCCAGGGAGGCTGAGGGACAGGAGCAGGTGGCCCTTGCCCGCCCGCCGTGGGCAGGAGCCGCAGAAAGGAGATGGCGTCCCGTGCTCCGGAGACACCGGCACGCTACATCTCCCCGGGCAGCTCCCGCACTTCCCGGCAGAACGTCCCTGAGGTGGCCGGTGCCGCCACCACTGTGCCCATCAGCGAGGCCCATCAGGACTCCTGGCGGGGCGCGGCCTCCACGCAGCCAGGACCGCTCCCGCGGGGAGGTGGTGCGGGAACACGTCGTTCTGACAGCGCCTCGCGTTTCGCACGCACCTCGGCTGGGAGAGGAGCCCACGCCGCACAGAGCAGGGCGCCTTCTTTCCCAGGGCTGATGAAGCCCTGCCTCCTGGGGGAGGGAGGGGAAGGCATCACCCTGAGTCACCCTGGGCTGCTCGCGACCTCAGAACCAGGGCGGCGTCTGGGCGGAAGTGAGAGGGCTGGTTTGGAGCCAGGCCCTGGAGGTCGTCCCAGGACTGCCCTCGAGGCCCGGGCCCTCCGGAGGTGGGTGGGCTGATAAGGGGACGCTCCCCGAGCGCCTTCCTGCGACCACAGAACCTTCAGGAGACCAGGCTGCCTTTCGGGGAGTGGGCTTTGGAGGCCAGATCCTCCCTGAGCGGAAGGTTGAGGCACGGCTGAGGGGGACGACTGCCTCCCGAGGCAAAAGTGATTCCGGTGGATCGTTTTCCTCACCCTCTGACCAGAGGGCAGGCACTGGCAGCCCCCGACACCAGGACGTTTCTGCCACCAGGCCGTGCGGAGAGCCGGGGGGAGGTTTGGACGGGCCACCCCCCCTTGTCCAGGCAGCTGGTGGAGTGGACAGGCCTGCCCCCATCCCAAACACCTGTCACGGGTGGCTTCCTTCAGAGTGGGAGAGCCCGGAAGTGGCCGGCTGGTTGAAAACTGTTTAAAAGGCTGTGTGAACACACTCTGTTTACTTGGTTTGAAACCAAGATCCGCTGCGTCTCCGGTGGGTAGCATGGACCCACAGCGCCACCTAGTGGCCAGAGCGCCACAGGCCTGTTCTTCCTCAGGGACCAGCCAGAGACCGCGGTCAGGGTTCTGGACTTCAGCCCCTCCCGTTTTCCCACCTTCAGGTCTGCAAAGGGATGCTTACCTTAGGACTTTTAAAAGAGTAGGGGTGCCTTTGGGGTGCCTGGGTGGCTCAGCCGGTTGAACAACCAACTTTGGCTCAGGGCATGATTTCATGGTTTGTGGGTTCGACTCCTGCGTCGGGCCCTGTGCTGACAGCTCAGAGCCCATTTGGGATCCCCCGTCTCCCTCTCTCTCCACCCCCCCCTGCTTGCACTCTATCTTTCAAAAACAAACAAACATTAAAAAAAGAAGAAGAATGGGGCGCTTGGGTGGCTCAGTCGGTTGAGCGTCCTACTCTCCATTTCGGTTCAGGTCATGATCCCAGGGTCGTGGGATTGAGCCCTGAGTCAGGCTCCAAGCTGAGTGTGGAGTCTGCTTCAGATTCTCTCTCTCTCTCTCTCTCTCTCTCTCTCTCTCTCTCTCTCTGTGTCCCTCTCCCTTGCTTGTGTGTGCACACACTTCCTCTCTCTCCCTCCATCTCTCTCTCTCTCTCAAATTGAAAGGAAAAAATTTTTAAATATTTAAAAAAGAGAATAATTTGCCTTTGAAAGATAGAATGAAATAGTGTATTTAAACTTTTTTTCAAGAAAAGTCAACTTTCCAGAAAATTCACACTTATAACCGGGATGACATTCGCTTTCCGTCTGGGCCCTGCATGACTTTGGCTGTTACTTTGGCCTTCCTTTGGGTAAATGAGGACTGCACACAGCCACCATTGCTTCTCAGAGAGGCACTGCTCTCTGCTCACGGCTCTTGGAGTCCTTTCCTTACTGATGAAATTCGTTCAGTGGGTCTGGGGGTGGGGGGAGGCCCGTGTTCACATCTCTGCCAAGGGGCACCTGCTGGCATCGGATCTCTGATGGCTGTGGCTGCCCCGGGGGGTCCTTTCTCTAGCACTGGAGCCCAGAACAGCCCTGCCAGGGGCTCCCTCCTGCCACACACTGAGTGCCGCTCTTCTCTTCCCTCACACGTCCTGAGTCTCCACTGTTGATGGGGGAGTGAACGTGAGACTTCTTGTGATCGTACTCTAGAAGGACCCACTGTCCTCCCCACAGTGTTAGTGTCAGGAGCTTAGTAGCATTTCTGCTCGTATACATTTTTTTGTTTTTTTAAAGTAATCTCCACCCCCAATGTGGGGCTCAAACTTGTGACCTGGAGATCAAGAGTCAGAAGCTCAGGGCACCTGGGGGCTGTCGGTTGAGCATCTGACTTCGGCTCAGGTCATGATGTCACGGTTTGTGGGTTCGAGCCCCATGTCGGGCTCTGTGCTGACAGCTTGGAGCCTGCTTCAGATCCTGTCTCTCTCTCTCTCTCTCTGCCCCTCCCCCTCTTGTGCATGCACTCTCTCTCTTTTCTCTCTCTCAAAAAAAATAAGTAAATAAAATAAGATGTTTATTCATTTTTGAGAGAGAGAGAGAGAGTCAACGTGCCAGCGGGGCAGGGGGAGAGAGAAAGGGAGGCACAGAATCCTAAGCAGGCTCCGTCCAGGCTCTGAGCTGTCAGGACAGAGCCCGACGCGGGGCTCGAACCCGCACGCTGCGAGATCATGACCTGAGCCGAAGTCGGATGCTTAACCGACTGAGCTCTCCAGGCACCCATAAATATAAAATAAAATTAAAAACCTGTCTCATGAACCACGTTTCGGTGAGTGGTGGCTCCCCTACTGCACAGCTCAGGTTAGAACATTCCATTGTTGGGGGATATTCTGTCGGGTGGCTGCTGTAAATAGCTGGGATTGCTCTTTTTTTCCTCAAAGACCCCTTTTTGAAAACCTCTCTCCTTTTGTCCTGGAACTTGGTAGCGTCCCCAGGTGTCGGGGTGATGGGGACCTAGTGCATGACCAATTGGGTCTTTTTAGGCTTTGAGAACTGGGGAGCGCCCATCCACTGCCCTACCCCCAGTCCTGGTTGGACCAGCCGTTCTGAAGGTGTTGCACTCAGAGCATTTCGGGTCTCCCTCCACGTGGGGGCTTGGACGGGGACACTCTGTCCCCAGAGCAGACCCACTGCCTTGTTGGGATGGGGGTGGGCATTTCTTGCTCATCCTGGAAACGTCTCCTTTTATTATGAGCCTCCACGACTGCTTACCACCTGGTCGGCAGTGTCCCAGGAGGTCACCAACCTGGCCGGGAGGTCTCTGTGGATCCTGCATAGGCATGGAGGTCTTGCCTGCAGCCGCTGGCGGGGGGGGGGGGGGGATCTGCGTCTGCCCCAGGCAGGGCCATGACTCAGAGAGACAGACTCTCCCGGGTCTGACCTAGGGTTTCTGTGAGGAGTTTTTGCGCGGCGCCCGGGCCCTGGGAGGAGCTGCTAGGTGGATTAGCGTGGCCGGCCTTGGGGACACTTAGGGTGTCCTAGGGAGAGGGAGAGTGGTACCCAGCGCATGCACAGCAGTGTCCTCTCAGTGGAGGCTGCAGCCCGGCCGGGCGCGGTCCTGCACTTGGTCTCTGGGGCCTGGCTGCCCGCGGGGGCCGGCCGAGTCTCTCCCGCCATGTCTCGAGTCCGTCGGTGGCCTTGGAGGCTCCCGGAGAAAGGACCTTGCCTGCTGCCTGGTGGCCGCCCTTGCGCAGTGTCCTGTTGTCAGTCATCCGGTTCAGACGGAGGCGACCCAAAGACCGATGAAACCTGGTAGGGGCGGGGAAGCACCTTCCTGACAAATCTTGTCCTCTGCCCCTTTACCCCCCTCCCTGCGTTCGGGAGGCAGCGGGTTTCGGCTGCCTGTGGGCCTCCGCTGTCTGCCGGGCCCCTCCGCGGGCTGCGGTTCCCCACGCACGGGCCCGGATCCGCATCATCCATCCAGGCCCCCCGCTGGCCACGGCCACTGCCCTGCTGCTCAGGCCGGTGCCTCCACGAGCTTCTTCCCCGTGTGCTGCCACAGCCTTGGAGCCGCTCTGGCCGGGTGACCGGCGACACCCCCACGGCAGCCGGAGCGAGCTGCTTTTTGTTCTTTTTTACTCCCCTGCCCCTCAGAGCAAGCTGTTTATTTATTTAATTAAAAAAAATTTTTTTGACGTTTATTTTTGAGAGACAGAGCGTGAGTGGCAAAATGGCAGAAGAGAGAGGGAGACAGAATCTGAAGCAGGCTGCAGGCTCCGAGCCATCAGCCCAGAGCCCGACGCGGGACTCGAACTCACGGACCGTGAGATCGTGACCTGAGCCGAAGTGGGACGCTTAACCGACTGAGCCACCCAGGCGCCCCTATTTTAAATGCTTATTTATTTTGGGGGGGGGGCAGAAAGAGGGGGACAGAGGCTCCGAGCAAGCTTTTTAAGGGCATCAAGTGGAAAAAAAAAAAATAAAAGCATCAAGTGATGACTGTGTGTATCTAAGATGGACGGAAGTCCTGCTGAAGGCAGTGACATAAGGAAGTTTCTGGAGCCGAGCTCTGCTCTCCAGGGATAATCCTTACGTTTTTCTCTGGGAAGGTCTTACACAGGGGGACGCACGTTGGTCTCTGCTCACGTGGTTGTCTTGGGCGTGTGTGTAACTGACCAGGGAGGTATCTGTGAGTCTGCTCGGCCTCTGCGTTAGGGTCCTGGGGCTCCCCTCACAAACCGCCACAGCACAAGCGGATTCATGCACAGGTTTTTGTTTTTTTTTTTAATTAAAAAAAAAAATGTTTATTTTTGAGAGAGAGACAGAGTGTGAGCAGGAGAGGGGCAGAGAGAGAGGGAGACACAGAATCCGAAGCAGGCTCCAGGCTCTGAGCAAGCAGTCAGCACAGAGCCCGATGTGGGGCTCGAACCCACGAACCGTGAGATCATGACCTGAGCCAAAGTCGGATGCCCAACCGACTGAGCCACCTGAGCACCCTGGATTCACATACAGTTCTGAGAGCCAGAGGTTTGAGCTGCAGGTGTCAGCAGGGCTGGTTCCTCCTAGAGGCTCTGATGGAGCCCCTGTGCCAGGCATGTCCCCTGGCTTCTAGAGGTGGTCGCTGGCAGTGCTTGACAGTCCTTGGCTTGTGGCCGTGTCACTCCAGTCCCCGCCTGCGGTCACGTGGCGCTCTCCCTGGGTGTCCCTGCGTTGCTGTGCCTCTGCATGGCCTTCTTGTAAGGAACTGGCCACTGGATTACAGCCCCCCCAGTCTAGCACGACCTCATCCTAACAAAGTCCCCCTTGCAAAGACCCTGTTTCCAAGTAAGGTGCGTTCACGGGCGCCAGGGGCTAGGACAGCCACCTGTCTGGGGGGGGGGGGGGGGATACAGCTCCCACCAGCTCCTCTCTTCCCATTCTCCTGGCTCTCGGCCCTCCTCCTGGCAGCCCCCGCAATCCTGTTAGCTTCCCCCCGGCCCTCTGCTCTTCCTCCAACTCGCATTCCAGAGGGCTCCCTTGGCCTGCGGCCCGGCGTCCTGCCGCACATCTGGGCATCTGCTGGTTCCGCAGCCGTGTTTCTAGCTGGTGCTGAACTGCCCTGTCCGTTGTCCTCAACACCTCCAACCATGTGTCCCCACCTCATCGCTCTTTCTGCCCTCTAGGCTTTCCGGCTGGTGCGCAGAAGAGTCTGGAAGGCTCTGGAACATTGTCCTCCACACCACTTTCCTGTTCTCATCCCTGTGGCTGGAGGCTCCAGCACTCCTTCCTGCCTGTGCCAAGGCCCTGTCTGACAGCCACTGTGGCTCTCCCATCTCTTCGTGTCTTTCCTTTCCCTTTCCCTTTCCCTTTCCCTTTCCCTTTCCCTTTCCCTTTCCCTTTCCCTTTCCCTTTCCCTTTCCTTTCTCCCCTCCCCTCCCCGCCCCGCCCCGCCCCGCCCCTCCCCTTCCCCTTCCCCTTCCCCTTCCCCTTCCCCTTCCCCTTCCTTACTTCCTTCCTAATGTTTATTTTTATTAAAAAAATTTTTTTAACGTTTATTTTTTGAGAAAGAGATAGAGCATGAGCGGGGGAGGGGCAGAGAGAGAGGGAGAAACAATCGGAATCAGGCTCCAGGCTCCGAGCTGGCAGCACAGGGCCCGACACGGGGCTCGAACCCACGAGCCATGAGATCACGACCTGAGCCGAAGTCGGACATTTAACTGACTGAGCCACCCAGGCGCCCCTACTTCTTTTAAATTTTATTTATTTTGAGAGAGAGAGAGAGAGAGAGAACGAGAATCTCAAGTGGGCTCTGCGCTCAGTGCAGAGCCCAGTGTGGGACTCGAACTCACAAACTGCGAGATCTGCCTGAGCCAGAATTAAGAGTTGGGTGGTCAACCGACGGAGCTACTCAGGCACCCCTCTGTTCGTCCGTCTTTCTAAAGCAGGTGGGACCTGGTGCACCTCCCATCTGTCGTGGTTGTCTGTGGCCGAGGCCCCGGTTTTGTAGATTGGCTCTTCTTTGCCTTCAGCCCCTATCTACGGGGGGACCTGCCCGGTGTCCCCTCCCCTTCCGTGGCGGAAGGACTAGGGATCTGTCGCCTTCCCTTCCGTGGCCGGAGTGGCCCCAGCCTCCAGATCCCCTCCACTTCGCTCAGCCTGTCGTTGTGTGTCACAGGAGGGCAGCAGTGCGTGGCTGGGATGCCATGTAAGCGCGGCTCCCCGCCCCCTGCCCGACAGGTCAGCGTTTGAGGTGGGTGGGGTGCCGAGCGGCCAGCCCAGCCAGCGTGCGGGTCTCCAGGCTCCGGGCAGTGGCCGGCTGGGGTCTGTACGGTGGCTCGCCCGTCGTGTCAGGCCTCCAGGGTCTGCCCCCAACTCGGGATCAGCTGGGAAGGCCCTGGGGTCTGTGTCTCCTCCCGATGCCCCGGGGGACTGTGGCGTAGACAGGCGTGGGTGGGGACAGCCGGTCTGGGTCTGGCTCCCAGAGACCCGCTTGGCCCCCCGCGAGAGGCTCCCCCTCTCCCCCCGCCCCGCGCGGGGGGTCTGGCAGCAGCGTGGGCTCACACCGCCCTCTCTCCCCGCAGGCTGGAGCAGCCCTACTTCAGCGCCAACGCCCAGTTCTTCCAGGCGCTGAGCCAGTGCTCCGCGCTGCAGCGCCTCTGCCTGGTGTCCCGCAGCGGCACCCTCCAGCCCGAGGCCGTGCTGGCCTTCATGGCGCGCTGCCTGCACGTCGTCGTGTGTCACATGTTCACCGGGGAGTCCCTGGCCACCTGCAAGAGCCTGCAGCAGTCCCTGCTCCGGAGGTGAGTGGGCGCGGGGCTGGGGTGGGGGGCGCGCCGGTGACGCGGCTCCTCCCGAGGGCTTGGCGCAGAGGCGGCCGCTTCCTGGGTCGAGAGGGCGCCCGCGGAGTTGACGTGAGAACGAAGGCCAGCTCCCTTTCGTGGCGGCGCCTCACCTCCTGGGCGCTCCCGCTGCCCCACGGTCGAGTTCCACGTAGCCAAACTGCAGAGTGTTCCCCCCCTGCCAAGCGCACACGTCCCCACGGTGCGGTCGTCCAGGTGAGGAGTGACACTTAGGATTTCCTCAGTGCCTGCCCTGGTCCTTTCCCGTCCCGGGGTTTGATTCAGAGCCCTCGTCACAGTGGTAGTCACGTCGTCTTAGCCTTCGGCCCGTGACAGCCCTCGGTCTCTCCTGGTCTCTCATGACCTTGACGCTTTGTGCAGAGCACGGGCCAGGTGTTTGGTAGGATGTCCGTCGTCACCCACGGTGACGCTGTGTCCTCGGCATGGTGTGCCAGGGACACAGGGTGCTGTCACGTCTTCTCATCGGTGTCTGCGGGTCCCTCGGCTGTAAAGTCTCGTTACTCCCTTTCGAATGAAGAAGCATCTCGTGGGGAGATACTTACAGAGTCTGCAGATACCCTGGTTCTCGTCGGAGTTTTGCCCGCTCATCTTGGCACCCACCGATGGATCTTTCTAGTGACAGTTGCTTTACTTTGACGTCTGGCTGTGATGGTTGTCTGTTTCCTTCATTCCTCCCACATTTGTTAACGGAGCTGTGCTCTGAGAAGGAACCTGTCCCCTCTCCGCATTCACTTACTTCCTCAGCATCTACTTGTATCAGCATGGACTCGTGGGTACTCGTTTCATTCAGCGGGCTTTTGTCACGCTCACACCGTTCATGGGTTGCACAGATCGTTCCAGATTTGGCCGTGGGCGTGTTCTTTCAGATTGGGTCCTGTGTCCCCTTCGACATGCCCGTTCCTTTTCTGAGCTTTTCCTTCCTTTCTTCCTTTTCCTTACTTTTCTGTCAGTACAAGATATTCCAGGCCCAGCCCTGGAATCCACCATTTCCTCATGGAGCCTGGCTCCTTTTATTAGAGGCTGGAATTAGAAACCAAGGCCGGGTGTGGGGTATGCTCACTGCTGCTGGGGTGTCACCGCCTCCAGGCCCCCTTATGGACGCAGTAGGAAATTGAGGTGTGTATGTTCTGTTTTGTTTTGTTTTGTTTTGTTTTGTTTTACTTTGTTTTAATTTTTTTAAATGTTTATTCTTGAGGGAGAGAGAGAGCCTGCACACGTGAGAGCAGGGGAGGGGCAGAGAGAGAGGGAGACACAGAATCTGAAGCAGGTTCCGGGCTCTGAGCTGTCAGCACAGAGCCCGATGCGGGGCTTGAACTCACGAACTGTGAGATCATGACCTGAGCCGAAGTCGGTTGCTTAGCCGACCGAGCCACCCAGGCACCCCTACGTGTTCTTTTTTTTAATGTTTATTTATTTATTTTAGGAGAGAGAGTGGGTATGCCCCTGTGCACGTGGGGGAGGGGCCGAGAGAGAGAGAGAATCTCAAGCAGGCTTCGCACTGTCAGTGCAGAACCTGACTTGGGCTTGGTGTCATGAACCGCAAGATCATGACCTGAGCCGAAACCAAGACTTGGACACTCGACTGACGGAGCCACTCAGACGCCCCGGTGTGTGTATGTCCTTACACACATCCGTATTTGTGTGTCCCCGTCGCCCGTTTGCATCCACATCAAAGACAGGTTCATACTGATGCGTCTCGTCCAGCCCAGCAGCCCAGGGTTCCCGTTCCCGCACACTCCTCTTCCTTCCTCACGACCCCCCTCCCTGTCGTTGAACAGTCTGAGTGTCACCATCCACAGGGTGTTTGCTGGTTCGCTCCGCCCTCGGGCGCACACCTAAGGCAGTTTGGGAATCGCCAGCCCACCGCCTGGAGCCTGGAGGATAATCTGTATTCATGCTCTTGGCCTTCCCCCCCCCCCCCCCATGGTCCCTGCTTTCCGGAGTTACTCAGGGTTGTTCTTTGCACCCCACCCCTTCAGTGTGCTCATGTCACTTGTTTGTCATGCAGTCAGGGTCCTTTATCGCTGTGTCACGTAGCATTTTGCCTTCGCACCGCGTCCTGGTAGGTTTTATTTGTCCCGTGTTTCCGTACGTGAAGCCAAGCCCTGCTGTGGCGCTCAGAGTCAGGGCTCTGTCAGACGGCGGCCTCGGAGAAGCGCCGCCCCACGCCCCCTCCCTCCGCCTCGCTACCACCCCATCCCCCCCTTAGACAACTGGTCTTGTCAGTTCTCAGTGATTCGTTCTGTGTTTTCTTTTTTCACAAATGAACAGATACACAGTATTTTCTCCTGTGCGCTCTCTGATACGTGCTTTGCTTTTTTGCTTAATAACATGTATGTTATTAAGGTCATACGGCCCCGCGTTCTTTTTCGTCGTGAGATGTATATACATAGCACAGTTTACCGTTTCAACTGGTTTTTTTTTTTTTAAGTTTATTTATTTTGAGAGAGACAGAGACAGGTGAACCGGGGAGGGACAGAGAGAGAGAATCCCAGGCAGCCTCCGTGCTGCCATTGCGGAGCCAGATGCTGGGCTCGAACTCACGAAACCACGAGATCATGACCTGAGCTGAAATCAAAAATCAGATGCCCAACCGACTGAGCCACCTAGGGCCACCACCCCTCACCCCCCCCACCAAAACCAGTTAAGGGGCACCTGGTGGCCCATTTGGGTGAGTGTCCAGCTCTTGATTTAGGCTCAGGTCGTGATCCTGATCCCAGGGTTGTGGGACTGAGCCCCGCGTCGGCTTCCCCACTGAGTGTGGACCCTGCTTAAGATTCTCTCTCTCCCTCTTTAAAAAAACAAAACAAAAGTGATGACAGTTTTAACTGGTTGTAAGTGTCCCATCCGGTGGCGTCGAGCGGGTCCACATTGTTGTGTGATCACCAGCCTCCATCCTCGGACTTTTCATCTTCCGAAAACGGAGGCCCTGTCTCCAGAAACACTAACCTCCCGGCCCCTGGCTCCCACCCTCTCCCTGTCTTGGAGTCTGACCACTCCGGCGACCTCACCCAAGTGGAACCACGCAGTATTTGTCGTTTTAGGTCTGGCCTTTTCTGCATTCCCTTTGGAATGCACAGAAATAAAACACAGAGATAAAAGATAATCATGCATCGATTGAAACAAAGCTCCCTTGACTTGTTGCACCTGCCGGTGTGAGTTTGGTTTCCAAGTCCCAGGAGTACATCCCCAAGTACATCCCCTGAGAAGCATGGGGTTTTGTTTCTGTGTGTTTGTAACGTCCATAAATGTCTGATACTGGCACGTGGCTATGCAGCCTGTGTTTTTTCCACTGCGGATTTGAGGTCTGCCACTGTTCATTAGTGCTAGTTCGTTCCTGCCACGCACTATGCGCAGTAACCCTTCAAATGGATTTGTCACGTTTTATGTTTCTGTTCTGCTGATGGATGTCCGGGCTGTTTTCCTGTGTTTCCTCTATCCCGGTGAATGTCCCTGTGTAGCTACCAGATTCCCAGATGTGACACTATCAGACACCAAAATCGGGGCACCCGGGGTGACTCCGTCGGTCAAGCATCTGACTTCGGCTCAGGTCATGATCTTGCAGCGTGTGCGAGTTCGAGCCCCACGTCGGGCTCTGTGCTGACAGCTGGGAGCCTGGAGCCGGCTTCGGATTCTGTGTCTCCTCCTCTCTCTGCCCCTCCCCCACTCACTCTCTGTCTCTGAAAGATGAATAAACGTTAAAATTTTTTTTTTAAAAAAAGAAAACGGCAAAATGCTCTCCAAAGTGATTCTCCCAAGCCCTGCTTCCCCTGGCGGAGTGTGAGAGAGTTCCTGCCCTGCATCCGTGCCCCACCCCTTGATATCATTGGGCTTTGGGCTTGTCCTGGTCTCCTGGGTGAGGAGGGCCCTCCTGCTGTCCAAGCTTGTGTCTTGTCTGTTCCCAGCAAGCGTCGTCTGACGTGTTCATCACCAGGCTCTCTCCTGGTCTGTGATCAGCTCCGCAGACGCCTTACTTCTCTGTCGTCCTTGGCTTTGGGTGGTGGTGTGTTGGCTGGTGAGAGGCTGGGCCGTGCCCGGAGTCCGTGGGCCCACCGTATCGGGTCCTCCTCCTGGTTCCTGCTGTGTCCGTCGTCGCTTCAGGTTGCTGCCATGCGTTTAACGGCCGCCTCCACTGTCTCTCTTACAACCGGAGCTTCCTCTCACACTTGCCGCCCGTCCTGTTCCCCTTCTGGAGAACCCAGGTATCAAAGCTGGCTGGTTTGTCTGCAAAGTAGAGCCACATGGGCTTTGAGTGGCGGTCACGGGGAGCCTCCCCGGGGACTGCACTTGCCAACCTGAGTCCTGCGTGTGCTGGAGGCTCAAAGACCTCCTGGAAACGCTGATCGCACTGGGGTGTTGCGTTAACTAAACAGGTGGCCCGATACCTTCGGCCAAGTGAGCGTCGATGCCCCTCCAGCAGGCAATGGTGAGCGTGGGTTAGCCTAACACTTGGCCAAGCAGTTGAGTGAGGCCGTGCTCCTAGGCTCCCCTTCGGTCGAGTGCCCCACACTGCACAGCCTCCCTGGCTCCGCTCCAGACTCCAGAGCGCTCCCCGTGCAGTGCTCCGCAGATCCCCGGTCCCCCCGGGCTGTGCTGTGCTGTGCTGTGTGAGGACGGTGACTGTCGAGTGAAGACTTGGGGATTCCTGAGCTTCCAGCACGTGCTGGGGAGTTTGAGTGAGGGGTGGAATTGAAGTCTCGACTAATGACCGGAGCTGCTCAATATCAGATCAGTCGCCTCCGTCTTAGGCTGACTCAGGACAGCTTATCAGGCGGAAACCAGCGTGTGGGCTGACGGGCACCGTCTCTGCAGCCAGCGCCAGGAGAAATTCTCAATCGGCAATCCTCACCTTTCCCTCTGTGCTGAAGTCCTCGGAGATGCAAAGGTCATCAGCTCCTGAACCATGAGACTGTGACCTGAGCCGAAATCAAGAGTCGGACGCTTAACCCACTGAGCCCCCCAGGCGCCCCTTGAAGCCTTTTTTATACACATACCATAAACGTTACCATCTTGGCTGCTTGTAAGTGTAGAGGCATACCTCCCTTTATCGTGCTTTGCGCTCCGGTCCTGTGTTTCGTTTTGTTTTACAAATGGGAGGTTTGTGGCAGTTCTGCATCAAGCAAGTCTGTTAGTGTCGTTTTTCCAACAGCTTTTGCTCACTGCGTGTCTCTGTGTCACATTTTGGTAGTTCTCCCAGCATTTCAAACGTTTTCTTTGTTATTAAATTTGTTACGGTGACCCGTGATCATGTGATCGTGAAAACTAACCCGCTCACCCAGCTCCCCTGGAACCTCTATTCGACTTTCTATTTCTTTTTCTTTCTTTTTTTTTTTTTTTTTTTTAATTTATTTATCTTGAGAGAGAGAGAGAGTGCAGGAAGGGGCAGAGAGAGGGGGGAGAGAGAGAATCCCAGGCAGGCTCACACTGTCAAGCACAGACAGAACCTGATGCGGGGCTTGAACTTACACACCGTGAGATGGTGACCTGAGTCAAAATCAAGAGTCAGTCGCTTAACTGACTGAGCCACCCAGACGCCCCCTTAATTTTATTTTTAAGCAACTTCTACACCCAACTTGGGGCTCAAACTCATGACCCTAAGATCAAGAGTCGCACCTTCCACTGACTCAGCCAGCCAGGCGCCCCAATGCTAAGATCTTTCAACTCTTAAATTTTTTGTGTCTTTGCACTTCATTTAGACTTTGAAGCAGTAGGTACTGGGACAGTCGTGAGTCAAGGCAGTAGAGCTCAAACACTTCCTGCTCCTCGAGGGGCAGCGCTCTGCCCCCCTCGCCCTGCACTGGGGCGTCTTTAGAAGCCTTGCACCCCCTCACCTTCAGTGCCCTGCAGACCAGGGCCCACGTCTTCCTCTCAAGAGTGTGGCATTCCTGGAGGCGGAGCTAGAACTTAGATAAGCTCCCAGAATTTGAACAAGTCGGGAGGAATGCTTCCTGGAGAGAACTTGACCCGAGTGAGCAGGTTGTTTGGGCAGCGGCCATTTAGAGTCCTCTCGTGAGGAAGTGCGTGGCGTCCCTGAAAGAGAGCTGAGTGTGGACGCTTGGGGTCAGCACGGCCGAGAGGGTCGCTTCCTCCACCAGTTTTGTGTCCCGGGGATCGGGGGGAGCTGACAGGGAGGAGGCCACCGATGTTAACAAAATGCCAAAGACAGCCATCAGCCGGGAGGTCTCCAGAATTTCCGGTGGCCTTGCCGGACAGACTTCACGTCTGTCTTTGCAGTTTGCTGCTGAACTGCTCAGGAGAAATCCTAGCTGAGGTTTTCCTTTCCCTGGTTATGGAAATAATATGTTAATACTCCTCTAAAAATTTGGACCATGCGTCAAGCTGCTTTTCAGTGAGAGCTCCCCATGGTTCCACCAACCAGAGGTCATCACGGCCGGCCGACCCGGGGTGGAGTTATCATATGGTGTGTACTCTGATTTTTTTTTTTTTTTTCTGATTTTATTTTTAAGTGTTCTCTACACCCAGCGTGGGGCTCGAACTCACAACCACAAGATCAAGATTCGCAGGCTCTATGGACTGAGCCAGCCTGGGGCCCCTACTCTGATTTTAAAAAATGTAACACATTGTAGATGGTTTTTATGTCGATAAATCTGCACATGGTTGTTATCATTTCTTAATGTTTTGTAGTGTTTACTTTTGCAAGAGAGACAGATTGCAAGCAGGGGAGGGGCAGAGAGAGAGAGGGAGACACAGAATCCGAGGCAGGCTCCAGGCTCCGAGCTGTCAGCACAGAGCCCGACGCGGGGCTCGAACTCACAAATGGTGAGGCCATGACGTGAGCTGAAGGCGGACGCTTCACCGACTGAGCCACCCGGGTGCCCCTCTGCACACGATTACTTTGCATTCTGTTTTGTGTCCGTTATGTGGGTGGGTCGCGGTCTCTGGTCTGGCCGTAGCTCACTCTGTGTACCACTGACTCCCCTTCACCTTCCGCTTCAGGAGTCTTCCGGCTCTGGAGCCCGTGTCGGCGAGGGCAGCTCACCATCGCGTGTCCACACCGCAGTATGCTTGTTGGGTGGGATGGAGTCAATGCTGTCGGTGTGCCCGGGATTCGGGGGGCTGAGTCGGGTGCAGGCTGTGCGGCCCAGGCGCCGTGGGCTTTGGGAGGGACCGCAGCTGTCTGGGAAGTGGGGTGCGCGGCAGGTCGTGCGGCTGCCCCGCCCTGTGCTCTCCCCACGCACCTGCTGTCCGTGCAGGCGAAGGCCGCTTTTCTCTGGTGCACGATGGAGACGCTGCTGGGCTGGCTCTGCCCTTCCGGCCACGGGGAAGAGTTGCCAGTCCTGTGTCCCCCTCGCCGACTTGCTGTAGGTCACCGCGTTCCCGGGGGCTCTGGCTTCGGGGAGCTGGCACCTCCCCGCTGGACGTGTTCTGCCAGAGGAGCTGGGACTGGCCCGTCCGCTCCCACCCGTTGCCGAAAGCCGCGGCTCGGAGAACGCTGTGGGGTTCTGCCTCTCTCCCCGCTGAAGGGTAGCTTCCCACAGAGACGGGGACCAGCTTTCCACGTACACACAGGAGCCTTCTCAGAAACTGAGAACATCTGAGGCCACCACGCCGTTCAGAAGCCCTTGCTTGTGACAAGAGAGCGTCTGAACGTCTCCCTCCCCTTGTGGGTGTCATTGGCCGACGAAGGTAGTTTGTCATTCTGATCCTCAGAATCCTTCTCAACACAGTGCTCCGGGCCGCTGTGCTCTTGGCACGAAGATGCCAGTCCCTGCTCTCAGCTTCTCTTTCTCACTCTCGGTTCTTTTCTCGAGGTCCCTGTCTGCAGCCTGCTCGCCTCCTGGTGGCCTGGTCAAGGGCATCCCTCCCCTGGCCTCTCGGACCGTGCCCACCTGCCCCTTTCTTAGGGGGCATAGCACTCCCAGTTATGTTCTTTGCAGCCTCTGCAGTTGATGAGGTGTGAGGCCCGGTGTGCTCTGTTTTCCGCGCCCGGGTCACGAGCCGGGTGCAGGGCTGGGCTCACTGATGGCCCCAGCGGGCACCGATCACGGCCGACGCTTGGGGCGCGGCGTCCGAGAGCAGACCTGAGGCTGGCCTTGGTTAAATGGACATCCTGGGCGGAGGCCGCACCCATCTCTCTGTCCCCGCGTCCCAGCACTTGGCACAGGCCCGGGCCATGGCCGGGTCCCCCGTGTGCCTGGTGCCACCTTGGGGGAATTAAGGGCCCGTTCCGGCCTGCGGTGCCTGGAGCCCTCGCGTCTCCAGCGAACCTCCTCGGAGCCTCTGCTCCGGGCCCCTGCCTCGATGCTGGGGACTGTGCCAGCGCTGTGTATCGGCCTCTTACTCAAGCCTCACGGAAGTCCTCTGAGATACGGGCCATTAGTCCTGGTGTACAGATGGGGAAACTGAGGGCTCTCAGAGTCAGGTGAGGAGTGCGGCCTGGACCCCAGCATGGGGAGGATGGGAGGTTGTGTCCAGAGGGGAGAAGGGTTAGGGCCTTGCCGGGTGCTGTGTGGGCTCTCCAGAGCCACGTGGGCATTTCACCCTGAGCCCGCAAGCCCTGAGGGAGGCTCACAGGTCTGAAGAATCTTCTGTGCTTGCCAGAGCTGCACCCACGTCCAGGTTCTACCGGAAGCCTTTCTCTGGCCGTGCTGCAGGGGGCAGGGCCGAGATGCAGCCCGACGGGAGAGGTGCTGGCCCGCCTCTGCGCGGGTGTCCCGGTGGCCTCTGCGCTTGTCTGTGGCGCGGCCCCTGCTGTGGGTCTGGGCCAGCACAGGGAGGCTCCGGCAGTCGGGCCGCACACGGGTGACCTGCTGGCCTTTCCAGTCGCGCAGAACCCTGGGCCGAGGGGCCCCTTGCGGCCTTGCTGCCAGAGCAGGGGCCCAGCTGCTTTTCTGCGATGTCGCCAGCAGATGGCGCCGTGGCTCACAGTAACCAGAAGGTTCCCGACCCGGCCCTAGGTTTCTGGCCTCCAGGCCTGCGTTCCACCAGGGAAAAGGGAAAGGCTGGGATTTGTCGTCACTTTTCTGCTGCCTTTCTTTTCTCTTATCTCCTTCCCTGCCTCAGGCTCAGGGAATTGTGGAGCCAGCAGGGGGGGCGCACCTGGCCCTGGGCTGCCCTGCCGCTCCCTGCCCGGTTTCTCCCCGTGACTTAGCTGTGACTCAGCCACAGGGCTGCTATCACATCTGCGGTCCTGTCACTGGGCAAGTGGCTCCTCTCTTCGGGGTCGGCACTTTCCCTCTGGTTTAGGTGTCTGATCTCCATGTGTCTCACAGGTCCCGTCGTGGTGCCCTTTGTGGGGGTGGCATCGGGACTTGGGCTTGGAGCCCAGCCCTGCCTCTCAGGCTGCCTCAGTTTCCTCAGTTGGGAGGCGGGTTTGTGACCGTACCGGACACAGTCATAACGGCGGTGGCGATGTGTGTCCCACACCAAGCGCAGCGTCCTGACAGGCATCCGTTCTTTCTTACTTTCTGTTCTTTGCTCTTTCAAGTTTGAAACGCTGAACACTCGGGCCTTTCTCTGACCTCTGTGGCGTCCCCCCCCTCTGGGTTTGGAGGGCTTCTTCTGCACGTTCCCCCACTTTGGGTCCTCTGGTGTTCCCATTGTCGGGTCTGGGTTTAGAGCTCGGACGGTGCCGTGGGGCAGCGACGCCTGTGGGCCCGGGGCTCTCAGGGCCCCTCTGGGGAGCGGGACGAAGCTTTCCCGCCTGCCGCCCTCCTCCCACCATGGGCACACCCCGGCTTCACGGGGTCGGCCGTTTGCCCCCAATTCCCTCCTGGCCTCAGACACCTTGCCTGTTGGTTCTGTTTGCTGTCTCTCCTAGAGACCCGGAGTCCTGTCCCCGCCAGGTTAGTAGCGCCCGGCTGCCCCTCTGTCTGGGCCCCGGTCAGCCTGGTGAGGAGCCGGGCGGCGCGGCCCTTCCTCTGTGGCGGGACCGTCCTTTGACTCTTCAGGTCTGAGCCGCACACCAAGCCACAGCTCTGCTGTCCGCTGTCCCCTGGCCTACTACCGGGTGGGGAGGGCTCTTTCCGGGGGGCTGTCAGCTTTTCTGGTTTTCTTTGACTCTGCCCTTCCTGGAAGCTTCCTGCGAGGCCTCGTGGCCCCCGGGGGGTGGGCGAGGGCCGTGTCAGCCCTCCAGTGTTCTTGGTGTCCCACACAGAGCGACAGCAGCTTGCTTTAGTCTGTGTGGCATCCTGCTGAGCTCAGCCCTACCTTGTGCCCTCCGATCCCATCAGCTGGGCTCACGCTGTGGCCTCTTCACTTACTCGCTCTGTGACTTCAAGTCACTCTTCTGTCTGAGCTGAGTTTCCTGTCTAAAATAGCATCTCACCGACTCTGTGCCCGCCCTGGTGATTGTTACACGGGCGGCGGCCGGACCTTCTGCTCTGCAGATGGGGCAGCCCGGCTTCGTGAGGTCGGGGACTGTCCCGGTCATCCTGAGAGTGAGGGGCCCTCTGCTGCTCCCATGATCCCCCGCGTGCTCTGTCTCCGTGGCAGGGGCACTCAGGGAAGCAAGACGGCGGGGCAGAAGAGGCTTGTGCCCTCAGGCGTCTCCTGTCCGTTGCTAGAGGGGTCTGATGTGAGGACGTGCTGGTTCTGAGACTCAGCAGGGTGCTTTCCAGAAGGTGGTGGCGTTCCAGGCGCCAGTGCCCTGGGGGCCACGCCCATCCCTGGTCTTTCCAGGCCACGTGTCTTACTTGTCACTGACCTCTGTCGTTTCTCATCCTGAGGGGTCTCGAGCCAGAGTGGGGCAGCCTCCTTTTTCAGGAATGTCGGGAACCCCGACCCCGGGCGGGGGCAGGCGATGTCCTCCGCCCCCCCTGAGCCTCTGCGCCTCGGGTCGGACATTCCACGAGACGGGGTCACGTCTCTGCCTGCGAGGCCTGTGTGGAAATTCCTTCCCCCAGGTGTCCTGGAGAGTCTTGTGCTGGCGAGGAATGTGGGCCTGTGAGGTCGGCAGGCGGTTCGCTGCAAGTTCCTAGCCGCCCGAGCCGGAGGGACGTTCCCCGACCCTGCCCCGAGCCCGTGAGCTCCTTCCTGGCCGTTGCCGGGGCCCTGGGGGCCGGGCCGCCCGCGCCCCTGTGCCGCGGGGCTCCGTCTGCGTTTGTGTTTTGGAAACGTGTTTAGAAACGAGTAAAGTTTACAGATGGAGCGATCAGTTGTTCAAGTCTGGGGAACCTTGGGAGCGTTAGAATTGAAAGTGGATTTTAAAATTCAGAATCAGCGCTGTTTTGCAGCCTTAATTGCTGGTAAAGGGGCAGTTGAGCTCCACCGTGAATGGCGTTGCCCCACTACGGTTTCCGGGCAGGTTTCTGGGAGGATTTCGTCATTCCCACCTGGTATGCTGATACACATGTGACCCGGAAAAGGACCAGGCCAGCAGGGCTTTGCTTCTCGGGCTCAGCCGGGGGGAGCCCTTGGCCTTGCCTCACAGCTCGGAGGCTGGAGAGTTCCGGCTCCGTTTGTGGGGGAGGCCCAAGGGGCTGGATCTGGGAGCGGGCAGGCCTTGGGACCCGCTGTAGCCGCCGGCTACACACCACCACAGGGGGGTGGAGAGCCACATCAGGGGCCAGACTGGAGCCCCGCGCTGCTGATCAGTGTAGAAGACAGTTCAGTGATTAAAATCTCCTGTGGTCCACGTTGTCCAGGCCACCTGAGTGGCGGGACGAGGTCCAGTACCCCGTAGCGGGCTGTGGCTGCACCGGCTGGTGGGCAGGAGACCGGAAAGGTCTAGTCTCTCCTGGGGTACTCCCTGGCCATGAGGGGAGGACCCGCAGGCAGAACCCGGGCCACTCCGAGGTTGGCGCTGGGCATCTGTGGGATCGTCCAGGAGCTCGGCAGTGCACCCGTACTGCTCCCTAGAGCAGCGTCTCAGTTCTGTGGACAAAAGTCCCTTCTCTCCTCCCTGTTGCAGGTTTCACTGATTTTTGCCGTCTGTCTTCGTGCTTCTCGAAGACTGTTATTACCATATGGGTGGCTTCTCTGACTTATCTTCCCACTTTGGCTTTTCCAGAAGACCTTTATCTTGGGGGGAAGAGGCTGTGAGTCTCAATGTTGCTTCTAGTTTCTCTGCAAAGAAGTGCACCCGGCGGGTGTTTCGAAGCTGATAGAACCAGTTCTGCCTCCAGGCTGCATCCGGCCTGCTCCTCCAGGAGCCCTTCCCGCCTCCGTGGCACGTGCAGGCCGTGAGGTCCCAGGGTCCCTCCCTCACTCTAGAGTCGGGCCCAGAGCCGGTTCCAGCGTGGTCACTGTGCAGAGCCCCCGCGTTGTCTGCTCGTGCTGGTGATGAGCACGGAGTCCAGGCCCGTTCTGTCCGCTTCTCCGAAAGGGCCGCGGGCCGATGCATAGTGGGCTCGCAGGACGAAGGTGCCCTTGCTGATCGGGGAGCCCCCAGCTGTTCTCCACCTTGATCGTGCTGGAACAGTGTTCTCCTGACCCCCTGAGGGTGGGTGGGTCAGCCCGCGGGCTCCTCCCCGTGGCCGTCACTGCTGTCTGAGGTCGTTACAGCCTTGTCCTTCGAGGTGTAAAAGTATTCCTACATTTTGACCCAGTAACCCTGTTTCTGGGATTTATTCTGAGGAAACAATTCAAAGCGCAGAAATAATTGTACCACGTTAGGTGACGTTTATCAACACGGTAGTAAGAGGAAAGGCCCCTGCGTGTGTGCACCTGGGCGATGCCCGCCGGCGTGCTGGGCGCCCCGTCTCCGTCAGGCCGGAGTGCACACGGTCCCGCTGCTGTGGCCGTGCCGTGTCCTTGTTTAACGTAAAGATGTCAAGGACTGGAACAAGCACAACGAACCTGACCCATGTCATGTACGTTTTGCCGTGTCCCCTAAGCCACGTCTAGAACGAGCGCGTTCAGTACGACAGCAAGACGCACGTGAGGTGGCGAGGCGGGCGGCTGGCCCGGCTGAGGCGGTGCCCGGGCCTCTGCGCTCTCCTGTACCGTTTCTGTCGTATTTTCTCTTTAAACAGAGCAGTGGTTTAGAAGTGAAACATTTCTTCTGCTTCGAGAGCGTGCAGAGAAGGCATTTTGGGTCCTGAGACTTTTGGGTGGCTGAAGGCGCCGTTTAAATACTCCTGGTGTGTGTGCAACAGCCTCAGGTAGAATTTTTCTTTCCTTCCAGCCATTCTAAATGGTGGAGAGTAAATACAGTTTACCTTTTCTTAAGCATCGTCCTCTGGCCCTCCAGGAAGGGCAGTCTTTCTTCCCCATCCACGGTGACCCCTGGTTCTCCTGCTTCTTGTGGGGTCCCCTCCCCGCCTCTGCTGTCACTTGTCACTGTTCCTGGTGGGAGCCCGGCGGCCGAGCTCACAGGTGCCGACGTTAGGACAGGTGAGCAGGCCTCCGCGTGTGGGTCCCTCTGTTCCTCGGTGACGTTTCTGCTGGTGCAGCTTCGGGAAGGCCAGGGCACCTGCCTTGTGCTCTGCCCGATGCCTGTCCCGGGCGGGCGTTGCCGCCCAGGACAGCACGGGGCGTAGCCGGGCCTGAGGACTGCGACCGGAGACCTCCTCGGGGTACCTCAGGGTGACACCTGGGGGCAAGCCCATTGACCTCCGGGGGCTGGCTCTCGCCCTCCGTGACTCAGGGCCAGAAGCTCGGCCTTGGGTCTTTATGGTTAGCAACGCAACTGGCCCTGAGCAGGGGAGAGGTTCTGAGGGGTGACCTGTCCTCCGTAGTGTGGCTTCTGAACGCGGGTAGCCAGAAGTTTTAATTCACTGGATCTGTTTACTTGAACTTCAAACTATGTTTGCATCATGCAAAAGAACATTTTAGCACGTACGTAAGTTATGTGGCAGGGTACAGGGAGCAGAACGGATCACACAAGCCCCCCCCGCCCCCGCCACCCCTGCCCTATCAAGGACTCGCCTTCACCCGTGGGGCCCCCTCCCGCCCCAAAGGCAGCCCCAGCCCTGCACTTGGACGCGAGTGGTTGCCGTCTTCCCACTTGTCACCACGTCTTCGCTCTGGGCGAGGCCCGCCTGCTGTGTGATGTCCAGTGGTGTCACAGGCCGGGCTGGCCAGCGGGGGCGATGCCCTGAAGGGGCCCTGAGGCTGTGGCTGAGAGAGCACTGGCTTCTTGAGGCCCAGGGAGGGGCTTTGCGGAGACCGCGACTGTGGGTGTGCTCCCGGAGCTCTGTCCAAGTCCACGTGAATCCAGGTGTGAACTGAGAGAGGGAAGGACGTAGGGTTCACTTGTGGCGGTAGCACGTCTGCCCGTGGCCCCGGGGACCTTCTGTGTGCGGCCCCAAGTGCTGCTGGGCCCGGCCACCTGGGCGGCCACCCGGAGCCGCCCCCGGGGCTGCGCACGAGGAGCAAAGCCGGGCAGGCAGCTGCATTCCTGTCCTGGCTCTGGGTGAGAAATTAATCCCCCGTTAGCATCCTGACAGCAGCCTGTGAAGAGCCTGGGGTGACGCTGCCTCGGAAAGGCAGGCTGGCGGGCAGGGGAGTCTTTGCAGGCACATCCCACATCCGAGGATATTTTGTTTCAAGTCAGTTGCACGGCGGGTTTGCAGGCAAGGACTTGCCTTGAGGTTCACGGTCACAGACACCGTCGCCCGCGAGCAGGCCACTGAATGCGGAACTGGGAGGCATTTTCTTGGCATCTTTATTGCCAAAGCATCCAGCTTTATGAGCACCTTTCTGGCATTTACTTTCCATGGGTCGTAAATCCATCACTGTGTCCACTGGGGGCCCCAGGGAGGGCTGGGGCCGCGGTTTCCTGGTCCCTTTCAGCAGTCCCGGGGCTGTAGGGGAGTTGCCTTTGTTTTGCCAGATGCCCAGGTTCCCTGTCCTGTGGGCACCTTTGCATCTCTTGCCCCTTGAGACCCGTGGGACGGGCCTTTCTTCCAGAACCAGAGTCGCTCTGGGGTCTGGAGGTCTTTTGTCTCACTCCGTAGGGACCAGCGTGTTGTCTTTCTGGGGCTCCTGCAGCCACACTTGTGTTTTGTCTCTTGGCCACTGTGCGGAGTGGGCGGGTACAAACAGGGACTTTGCTCTAAGCAGGGAGGGAGGGGCCCCACGGCCAGGGTGATGGGGGCTGGTCACCCCGCTGGCTGTCCACGTGGGGCCCCGGGGAGGGTGACCCGAGACTTTCCGTGGCAGTTGGACGCTTCCTGTGTGCTGTGGGCAGGGCAGACTGCCCCCTCTGTGGGGTGGGGAGGGTGGGGAGGAAATCTGACCCCCCTTAGTCATGACTTCAGGTGAGGGCTTGTGGCTCCCAGCAGCAGGGCCGGGCAGAGGGCCGCCTCATCTGACTTGGGGGTTTCTGTGCCCACAGGGTGGCCTGTGGGCAGGCAGGTTTGGCTGCCATTTCTTTCTCCACCCCCTGCGGGTGTTGTCCTGGCCAGGCGTGGCTTCTGCAGCTCCCAGGAGCCCCCACTGTGTAGGAATGCGATGGCCTGTTCCGACAGGCCGCTCTCCTGGTCCCTCCCCTGGCAGGAGAATGGGTGTCTGGGTGTCTCCTGTGAACCCCACAGAAATGCCACCACCCTAAGTCGGTGGCTTTCCCTCTGGCTGCCCCCCGCCCCGCTGCTCCCGGAGGCCCGTTTCGGCCGGTGGGTGGGCTGGCTCAGCCCTGCGCCTTGCCCCCACGGCGCCCACCTCCACAGGGCCCCGCTAACGGCTTGCCTCTGGTTCAGTTTCCAGGCTGAGCGGCCCGCGCTGAATGTCGTCATCTTCCCTCTGCTCCACGAGGGCCTGACCAATGTCATCCGGGACGTCCCCATGGTGCACCTGGATGAGATCACCTTATTTAAAAGCAGAGTGGCCGAGGAGCCACCGAACTTGTGGTGGTGACAGGTTCAGCTCGCACTGGCCGAAGCTGCTTCCGTCAGCCAAGCCTCTCGCCTGCCGCTGTCGCCTCTGTCCGTCTCCTGGGCCAGGAAGCGGGACTGCCCCGAGTGGGCACGTGGCCTCGCCGCTCCTGCCCACCGCCTGCCCCTGCCGGACGCCAGGGCCTTTTGGGTCACAAGACGAAGAAAGCCCCCTCCGCCCAGCCGTCCTGTGCACCCACCACCCCCAGGGCCCCCCCGGGGCTTCCTCTCGCTTTCTCTCGACCCTCGCTGAATCGTGGGTTCAGATCCGTGAGGAGGATGAGAAGGAAGAACCGGCTGTCGGGGCGACCTGCAGGGCCCCACGTGGGTGTTGACCTGAGACCCGCGTCCATCACGGGGCGCCGGCTCCTGGGGGCCCTCATGAGGCCCCCAGGGCTGCCCCCACTGCTACTTCAGCCCTCCAGAGTGTCCGTCTGTGCGTGTGTTCCTGGCCACCTGCCGTCAGGCTCTGTGGAGGGGCGGCGCGGGTGCCTGTGAGGGTGACTCGGCTTACCCTGTGACACGACCACGCTGCCGGTAACCGCGTTCTCCTTCCCTCAGGCCAGCTGGGAGCTCACAGGTTTTGTGGCTGCACGTTTGGGCTTCTTTTTCCCAGTAAGACACGTTTTAACCCAGTAATGTCCCCAGTATGTTTCCAGGCAGACAGTGTCAGCCAAGTTCAGGACCGCTGGCTGGGCAGGGCCCCCCGGGGCTGGGATTGCGGGGTACGGCCTGGGGTCTGGCCCGCCGTACGGCCGTCACGACATTCGGCTTTAAAACCTGCAGCCCCCTTGAAGCCCCGTGTTTCTGGGAAAGTACAGATACACCTGACTTCATTAAAGCAACCTGAAATATTAAAAGTTAGGAAGGACATTTAAGGCCAGAGGAGGGATCAAATTACCCCGTTTCATATAGCTTTATTTAGCACTTTAAAAAATTCAGTGCAGCTATTCCAAAAGTGGGGAGCGACTGCCCAGCGTCCAGGGCCTCGCTCCCTGTGTGGAGCCCACTGCCTCTGCCTTCTCGACTGCAAGACTCCCCCGGAGCCGTCGGCCCCTCATCCGGGAGCTTCTGAGGGGCTGTGGTTGGTTTCCTTCTACCCAGAGAGTCCGGCCCCACTGCCCTTGGCGATGCTCCTGGAGACTTGGGGGGGGATGCCGGGCACCTTCCAGCCAGGGGCAGGCCAGTCTGTGGAGGCGGCCTTGTGCTCTGGGCCGGGGGCACAGAACCCACCGGGCCCTGCTCATGCTGCCGGGGCCCATCCTGGCTGTCATCTGCTTTCCGGCCCCCAGCCCGGCCGTCTTCCCGCTTGGTTTCTGTGGTGACGGTCTCCCCCGCTCCCCCGTTCTGCGTAGCGTGTCCTACAGTTGATCTACTAGAAGACCAGGTCCCTGGGCTTTTCGTTCGCCCTTCCTTCCCTGGATTCGTGAGGGGCAAACGGTTCAGCAGCCTCCGACCCCGCCGGGCTGAGGGGCTGGAGGGGGCAGACAGCAGCTGCAGGAATCAAGCAGGCCTGGGGTCAGGGCCCTGGGAGAAACAGTCTGTCCACAGCCTCTGGCCATCCCAGCAACTTTGGTTGCTCTCCCCTCCCCTGTCTGAGTGGATGGGGTCTGCGTGGCTGGAGGGGGGTGGTGTGCACGCCCTTTCCTTGCCCCAGGCTGCAGCTGGCTGTTCTCTGCAGCCTGGCCAGAGGGACTGGTCTGCAGGCTGTCTGCAGGTGAATGCCCTGCAGCCTTCACCTTGGAGGTCCCGATGCAGTCTGAGAGCCACGCCTGGCCTTGCAGGCTGAGGGACAGACCGCCCTGGGCCCCGGACAGACAGGGCTGAGGTCCCTAGGGGGCCACGTGGCCGTAGATGAGGGTCTGAGAGTTGGTGGGAGCACCTCCCCTCCCCAGTTTGGGGACATTTCTTTCAGGCGGTGCCTAGAGACCCCCAGGCAAGCGCGGTCAGTGCAGGAGTGTGTCTGGTCGAGGCCTGACCGCTAGGGAGGTGTGACCCGGGAGGGAGGTGGCCCAGGGCCCTGGGTGGTCTCCTTCAGAGCAACCTGGGCTCAGGCTGGAGAACGCGCTTTGTCCAGAGGCTGCGATCGTGTGTTCACGCGCCGGCCTGGACGGCCGTTGTCCTGAGCAAGCAGTTTCAACCAGCGGCATCGCTTACGCCCACCGCCAGGCTGGGAGGGGCCGTTCACCGGAGGCTGGGGCAAGAGCTGCGGTGGAAAACGGCCCCCAAACAGTAGACCTTGTATTGTTAGCGTCCCCCGTAACCGTTCTTCTACTTAGGGCGAGAATTTCCGCTGCCTCGACACCCGAGACAGGATCCACCAGATGTTAATAATGTGCTTGTTCGCGCTAAGTGCCATTTTGGCAGCAGCGTTAATTGCAATTTATATTCTGCAGCGTTTTATGCTGGGAAAAGAACCCACCCTAATGGTCCCCACTTGGCAGAACTGGGCTGTTAAGTGCGGACCATATGCTGCCTGCTGAGAGGGGCCTGGTCAGCACCGGTGGCTGCGTGTGCATGCGCACACGTGTCCATCTGTGCGCACACGCGTGAGTGTCGCCTGCCGTGTGCTCGCCTCTGCATGTGATCGAGTGTGCATGTGTGCACGTGTGCGCGTGAGTGTGTGTGGGTGTGAGAGAGAGAGAAAGCGGCCCGGGGACAAGGTGGGAATGACAGTGAGGGAGGAGAGATCGGGGCATTTATCCCTGTTGAAACAGAAGCCCCCTTGCCCTCCCACGGCCGCTCCTCCCTCCTGGGCCCAGCTCCCCCCTGGACCCGGTGGCTCACTCCTCTCGCTCCTCTCCCGGCCCGGCCGTGCTGCTCCCCGGGACCTGACTTTGCTGCCACGCCACCAAAGCCCCTGGCCGGAGCGTCTGAAGGTGCCCCGGGGGTGGGGGGGTGGGGGGGGGGCGGGGGGAGGCATCCGGAGCGCCAGGAGAGCAGAGGCCCGCAGGCTCCCTTCCCTGCCATTGGCTTTTCATTGTCACATGCGAGTATTTTGATTTCTGAGCCCAAGGAGGCTGGACTGGGGACTCTTCACTCTGTCAAATGACTGGGGGGCAGACCTTATCCCTGCCTGGCAGCTACCCTTCTGAGGACCCAACGATTCACGCGTCTGGGCCCACGTGTCCACCAGGCTGGAGGGTGTGCTCTGCTCGGGCCGGCGACTGTGGCCCGGGATGGGACCTGGGTGATGCCCCACGCACCTCGGGTGGCTCTGCAAGGCTGGGTGTTGGGGGCACCGCCCCCTCAACCACCTCTGCACGGGGGCCCCCGGCTGTGGGCCATCGGACGGGAGGACGAACGTGGCGGGTTCTGGCCAGGAGAGCGGGCCCAGGGGAGCAGGGCCGCAGGAGCCGGAGGACCCGGATGTCTATGGGCCCACGAGGGTCTGAAACCAGCACGTGCCATCCTGATCATGCCAGCGGCCCTCCCGGAGTCTGTGCCAAGAAGGCAGTGACCCCGCGACCTCTCCCCACCTTGTAGGACGGGGACCCTGCCCTGTGGACCCACCCTCACGACCTCTGAGTGGCCCTGGGGCAGTGGGCAGCCTCCCGCTTCCTCTTGCCCTTGTTATTTGCTCCTTGGAGGTTTGAGAATTGCTGAGACTTTGTAAGAAGAAATACTATGACATGAGAAATCGGTGAGGCCAACGGTGGGAGATTTCGGCGGTTTCGGCCAGAAAACCTGAGGCAATGGAGATGTGGAAGGAGGACGGGCGCCCGAAGTTCTCGTGGCCTTGGCCCTGAACCTCCTCCCCTGCTTGGGCAGGAGGGGACGGGATCACGTGGCAGGGGCTCGGTGCCCATGCGGTGCTCGCCTGTCTTCTCCGCGTCGGGGGCGCAGAATTCTCCCGGGGCACGTAAATGTCTAAGGTCTCGGATACAGGCCGGGTGGCGTCACCTGAATGTCTGCTTTCTGGAACTCTTCCAGAAACCACGGGAGTGTGGGGCGTTGCGTTGACGTCACAGGGTCCTCTCCGGGCCAGCCAGATGGGGAACGTGGGGGACCCGGGGCTGCTTGTCGCTGTGAGGTCAGGGAGCCAAACTCACCACCTGGGAGGCTCAGTCTGCGCCAGAAGCTGCCAGACCCGACGAGGGAATAGTTTCCCGTGGAGTCCTAACAGTGTGAGCTGGAGGCGTGTCTGCTCTGCTCACCGGAGCGGGTGGGTGGGGGGCCATGTGACACCGTGGCGCAGGTGGGGTCTCCAGCGCTGGCACCGGCCGACCACTGCCTGTCCCCGCGCGGCCGACCCGGAGCCGTTGAGCTCGGCACGTTTCCAAGGGGGTGTGGGGGGAGCTGGCAGGGGGTCTCACGGGATGTGGTGACCAGGTGCTAAGTGACCAAATATGTGTCACCTGCCTTTCCACACAGACCTCCTTATCCGTCTGGTGATGCCCACTCCTGAATTTTGTGTCCAAATGACATTTTGAATGGGTATTTTCATGTAAACTTGTGGCATGTGAAAAGTTTCAAATAAAGTGGACTTGATTTCGAAAGACGGGTGGCCATGCAGTCCTTCCGGGAGGGACCCTCCCTGACCTTTCCCCTGCGACCTTCCCCACCCCCGGGGGGCGGGGGGCACCAATCACCCACGGCTGTTCTGACGTTGGGGTGACCGGGACGGACACGTGAGACCCGGCGGAGGATCCGGAGGCTGCCCGGGGCTCCCCGGAGGAAGCTGCTGGGTCAGTTCACGTGTGCTGGGAGGGAGGTGGCCGGGCAGGCAGGACGCAGGGACACGGCGTGGCCGAAGCCTGTCTCTGCCATAGGTGTTACCCAGGGGCCGTGGGGACCGTGTCCATTTTGTTTATATTATATATACGTGTGTGTGTATGTGTATGTTTTAAGTTTTAAAAATGCGTTTCCTTATCTTTTTTAAAAAGTTTTTGTAGTGTTTATTTTTGAGAGAGAGAGAGCGTGATCGAGGGAGGGGCAGAGAGAGTAGGGAGACAGAGCACGAGCGGGGGAGGGGCAGAGAGAGAGAGGGGGACACAGAATCCGAAGCAGGCTCCCGGCTCCGAGCCGTCAGCACAGAGCCCGATGCGGGGCTCAGACTTACAAAACGGTAAGATCATGACCTGAGCCGAAGTCAGAGGCTTAACCGACTGAGCCACCCAAGTGCCCCTGTATATGTATTTTCAATTGTGGTAAAATAGATATAACAAAATCACTACCTTACCATTTCTTTTTTTTTTTTTTTTTTTTTTAATTTTTTTTTTCAACGTTTATTTATTTTTGGGACAGAGAGAGACAGAGCATGAAGCGGGGAGGGGCAGAGAGAGAGGGAGACACAGAATCGGAAACAGGCTTCAGGCTCTGAGCCATCAGCCCAGAGCCCGACGCGGGGCTCGAACTCACGGACCGCGAGATCGTGACCTGGCTGAAGTCGGACGTTTAACCGACTGCGCCACCCAGGCGCCCCTACCTTACCATTTCTAAGTGTCCAGTTCAGGGGCACCGAGCACATGCACACTTCTGTGCAGCCGTCACCACCATCCCGCTCCAGAACTTTCCATCTGACCACACCGAGACTCTGTCCCCCAGCCCCCGGCTCTGGGAGTCTGAGGACGCTGGGGACCGCAGAGGAGTGACTGGATTCGTGCTTCTGGGACGGGCTTATTTGCAGCATGTTTCAGGCCGAAATATCCGGCAGCAGACCAGGGCTGTGGGAGGGAGCTGTGGCTGCAGCGTGGACGGGGTGGAAGGTGCCGGCCGAGGCGGAGAGGCCAGGGCGGGTGGGCGTAGGAGCGAGAAATCCGGCGGCCCGTGCTTCAGACACGCGTGTGACCCGGTGCTTAGGGTGACAGGTGAGTGGTGGAGGGCGGAGCCAGGGCGGGAAACCACGCCCTGGGTGTAGACGAGCAGTCGGGGGATGCTGGTGGCTTCCGTGCGGCAGGTGTTTGGACAGGGCGTGGCGTGGTGCCTTGCCCCAGTTCCCTGGTGCCCGGAGCCTCTTCCGGCGGCTGGAATCTTCCAGAGGCCTCTTAGGTGACGGTGGTTGATGCAGGCCATCGACCGGGACCTCAGCTGGGCCTGTGGCAGGATTGCCTGCGCGTGGCCTCTCCGTGTGGTCCCTCCACGTGGGCTGCTTGGGTTTCCTCACAGCACAGTGGCCGGGTCCCCAGGAAACCCAGACGCTGTGCCCTAGCCTTGGACATCCCGTAGCGTCACCTCCACACACCCCGTTCACTGCGACGGTCACGGGTCCGCCACATCCAAGGGAAGGGGACGCGCCGTCGCAGCCCCCGGTGGGAGTCACGCTGAGGGAGGTGTCGCTCGCAGAGCGTGTGGAACGGGAGCCCAGTGTGGCGTTTTTAGCAAGTGCCTCGTGGTCAGGGGAGGGTGCCTGCATGCGGGGCCGTTGTCCCCCCGGGCCGTTGGCTTCCCCGGCCAACCTCGCCCGGCCTCGCGGGTTGCCGTGGAGGAGGAGGGACCCGCCGAGCCTGGGAGGACGCCTGCTTCCCGGGGGCCTCCTCAGCAGATACCCCCGGTTTGTGGGGAGCACTGTGCCGCCGGGGGCAGCGAGACGCGAAGAGGTCTGCACGGCCCGGGAAGGCCGGGGCGCGCCCGGGCTTGACGGGGTGTGAAGCGGCCTGGCCTCTGTCCGCAGGCTGAGCCTCAAAAAAAACCCATCCAAACGACCTCAAGTGAAGCTGTTCTTGTGGCGGAGATGAAAGAGCACGACGGCCGTGAGTGAACGGGGTTTGCACTGGAAGCGTCAGGAGTCGAGGCTGGAGGAGGGAGGGATGGCGAGAATGACAAGCTTTGGGGGCGGCCGGGGGGGCTCAGTCGTTGAAGCGTCTGACTCTTGATTTCTGCTCAGGTCACGATCTCACAGTTCGTGGGATCGAGTCCCGTGTTGGGCTCCGTGCTGATGGCGCAGAGCCTGCTTGGGATGTTCTCTCTCTCTCTCTCTCTCTCTCTCTCTTCCCCTCCCCTACTCCCTCTGTTTCTCAAATAAATAAATAAAAGCCTTAAAAAAAAAAAAAAAAGAATGATAAGCTTTGGTTGCCACCCAGAGCTTTGCACAGGATTTGTTGGTTGCCCCGTTTGCCTCCCCCGGCGGGGGGAGAAGGCGTCGCGGAGCCCTGACCTTCCAGAGCCGAGGGTCTTCTGGGAGTTCGCGTGGCCTGCCCGGAGCCCCACACCGGAAGGGAAAGGGTGCTTTCCCTCGGACCTTGCCCGCCCGCTCTGGGGCCCGAGCCGCGGGAAGTCGCCGCATCGTGAGTTTTGCCCCTTGTCCCCCGGCTGCAGGGGCCACACGCAGCACCGCCTGGGGAAGTCGGCCAAAGCCAGGAGCGGGGCCTGGGCGAAGCCCTGACGACCACCCACCCCGGTGAGGAAGGAGGTGGAAGGCCCGCAAGAGGGGTGCAGGCTTGGAACCCCCGGACCCGCGGATTGCTGCCCTCGCTCACACTCGCGCCACACACACCCCGGCCCCACCCTCTCTCACCCTTTCACACCCCCTTACAAGCGCGAGCGCGGACCCACCCTCACACCCACACGTGGCCACTCACACGCAAACACCCTCCTACGTCGTAGCTCACACGCAGCCGCTGACACGCGCGCACGCGTGTTCCCACACACGTTGCCTCGCGTACCTGCCTTCACAACCCCCCAGCCGTCACACACCCAAGTGTTCACACGGGCACCCGCGCCAGTTCACCCCTCCGCTCACACACCCGCGCCGACACACCTCGCGCCGGCTCGCTCGCCCACGGTCGCTCCCACCTCCACGCCGAATTTCATGGTGTGCATGCCGGCACCCACACTCTTACACACTCCTGTTCACACCCTCGCCCTACTGTAACGGGGACGCACACTCACACACCTGCTCGAGGGCCGGATCCGTTTCACACCCCAATTACTTAGCACGACCAGTTCAGTGCAACTTTCCTCTTGTGTCTATCGAGCCCAGAAGATTTGGAAAATTCAGAGAAGCAGAAGGGGAAAAGAAATGACCCATATTCTTAGGAGCCAGAGAGAACCTCTGTTGATATTTTAGTTCATGTCCTTGGAGTCCTCGTCCTGTGCTTTTAAAAAACGTTCTCAGACTGTGATCGTCCAATGTAGGGTTTTGCTTTATACCTCCAACGATAAAAGCGTCTTCTGTCCTTCCAGACCCATCCATCTAACAGTACGGTTTGCCATCACGTGGACGCTGCCGGTCCCCCGTCGTTGGACAATTAGGTTGTCTCTAATTAGCCACTTTTCCAGGGAATGCTGCTCTGATACCCTTGTGCTAGAGCGTTCTTCTATATTTAGAATTCTTTCCTTAGGAGAGACTCTCGTTAGTGAAATTTCTGGGTCTACATATGAATTTTTTAAGGCTGGGAGGAGCCTTAGGGGGTTGTAGAAGCAGAGCTGTATTTCGGGCGTGGGCTGAGCATCTTTCCACAGAACGATCTGGCCCGCGTGTCAGTCCGTGGCTTCAGAACTCGGAGGTCACCTCCCAGTTGCCAAGTGTCCCGATTCCAAATGTACTAGTTACTTAGGACGTCGATGATTAAGGCATATAAGGGAGCAAACGCAGATAAAGAAAAATTGATAGGTGTCAGATGATGTAAATCCTACCGAATGGTGACTCCCCACAGGCCCCAAGTTTGCTTTTGCGTCCAGGGGAGCGGCCAGAGCCCCAGGTCCCTCTCTCCCACTGACCGCCTACACAGGCCTGGACCTGGGGCCTGGCTGTGCGTCCCGCCAGGCCGTCTGTGGAGGTGGCCTAACACCCCTCAAAAGATGTCCATGCCCGCAACCCCCAGGTCCCACGACCATGTTAGGTTACGTGGCAAAGGGCAGGTAAGTTCACCCAAATCAGCGGACTGGTTACGTGGACAGACTAGCCCCGCATAATCACAAGGGTCCTAGCAAGCAGAGGAGGGAGAACTTTCCTTGTGGCTGGAGGAAGGGACCGGGAACCGTGTGGCCTCCACACGCTGGAAAGCCAAGGACACGGATTCACCCCTAGGGCCTCGGGGAGGAGCCAGCCCCTGGCAACATCTGGATTTTAGCCAGTGAGGTTTGGGTCAGATTGATGGAGCCATCAAGTTTGTGGGCCTTGACCACAGTGTTAGCAGCCGGCAAGGACCTCCCCCCCGCCTGTCTCCCTCCCACCCATCCTTTGGCGCGCAGGGCCGCCGGCCAAGGCAGAGAGGAACCGCCGCCCCCGTGTCCGCCAAAGGGAAGGATTATCTGGTGACTTTATTTTTTCCTTTTAATTCTTTTCCGTCCTTTTCCAGATTTTCTATAATGGTCATGGATGAACTCAATCCTGAGATGTAAACAAAACCAAACACACACAGGAGAACAAAGCAGACATGATTTTGTTAAAAACGTAGTACGGAGCCCTTAACGAGAACAGATAGCGTCTCTGTGCGATAAAACAGAAGGTTGTTCACGGTGTATGGACCCAAGGGCAGATTGCCGGATACTACACGAGCTGTGATAAAACGATCAGGGTAGGTTTGTGCAGAGCAAAACCCAGTACACACCGGCCATCAGTGGAGGGGTCTTGGTGGGGAGTGGGCTACCCAATGTGAGGTCGGATCCGGGGTCCCTGGAGCCAGCCAGAGGCAGCGTGGGCAGTTTAGACAAACCCGGAGTGGACAGGAGCCCCCCCCCCTGCCCCCTGCCGGGTCTGGGTGGTGGGGAACAGTTCACAAAGCCTTGGTGGGCTTTGAGGAACTCCTTCAGAGACACCCAGCCAGGTTTTCTACTCTTCGTCTCTGTAATTTGACTACTCCTGGGACCTCCTAGAAGTGGAACCATACAGTGCCGTGGTCTGAATGCTTGTGTCCACCCCCAAATTCATGTGTTGAAGCCCTGACCCCCACCGTGAGGGTGTAAGGGGGCGGGGCCTTCGGCAGGTGCTTCGCTGCAGAGTGAGACACGGGATGGGCGGGTAAGACCCCATGGGATGCCGTCCCTACCGAGAGTCCTTCATTTTTCTGGAATAAACATTTCCCCAGGTTGCTGCAGGCCTCTGATTAATTTCCAGCGTTCTGAAAAAAACGATTCTGATCGTTTTTTGCCCGTTTTTTTCCATTGCTTCTACGAAGGCGTGAGTTTTCAAAGGCTCCTATGTGGCCACTGTCGCTCCTGTCCCCTCCTGCATCACTTGTGACAGCCGGGTAATATTCCACCGGGTGGCAATTACAGCTTATTCAACCCATCCCCTGTGGTTGAACATTTTTTTAAATTCCTTTTCTTACAGTTTATTTATTTTGAGAGAGGGAGGGGGCAGAGAGGAGAGAGAGAATCCCAAAAGCACTATCCCAGTGCAGAGCCTGATGTGGGGCTCAATCCCACGAACTGTGAGATCACGGCCTGAGCCAAAGTCAAGAGTCAGATGCTTAACCGACTGAGCCACCCAGGCGCCCCACGACTGAGACGCATCTAAATGTTCAACCACGGGGGCACCTGGGTGGCTCAGTCGGTTAAGCATCTGACTCTTGACTTTGGCTCAGGCCGTGATCTCACGGTTCATGAGGTCGAGCCCCATCTCGGGCTCTGTGCCGGCCGCTCGGAGCCTGGAGCCCGCTTCGGATTCTGTGTCTCCCTCTCTCTCTGCCCCTCCCCCACTCACACTCTGTCTCTCTCTCTCTCTCAAAAGTAAGTATTAAAACATTTTTTAAGATGGTTTGATTCAGTCTTCTATGCTTACATACAATGCTGCAAATTAATACCATCACTTGAATCTTGAATATCATTTTACGTGTGTGCCAGTGTCTGTAACATAAATTGCTGGGAGTGGAATGGCTTAGAGAGTGTATGCATTTGTAATTAGACAGATACTGCCCAAATTGGCCTCCACGGGGGTGGGTTGAACCAATTTACATTCCCACAAACAATGTACAAGAATCTGAGCTTCCCACGGTCTTGCCAATAGAGGGTGTTCTCTAACTTTTGAATTTTGCCGATCGGGTGGGTGAAAAATAGTATCTAAGTGTGATTTCACTGAGCGTTTCTTTTATGAGCAAAGTGGAGCATCTTTTTATGTATTTTAAAGGCCATCGAGCGTTTCTTTCTCTGGTATGTTTTTCTTATTGGTTTATAGACGCTCTATCTATTAGGGAGACAAGGGCCTTTATTTTTACGTCCTTAAGTGTGTGCTCTGCCCACGTCTTGCTCTCAGGGGACCTGGAGACCGTTGAAGCAGAGGCCGTGAGCTGCTCCCGCCCCCCGGGGGCAAGCCCGGGTTGCTGGGCCCTCCTTGGCCTCGGCTGGCAGCCAGCCTCAGGGACACAGCAGGTGTCTTCTGTTCGTCGCATATGTTTCTCCCTCTGCTGTAGTTACCCAGCTCTTCCTGTGGCTTCGGCAGAGTCCGCGGTGTTTCTCCAAACCCAGCCGCCTCTGCCGTGAGCCTCCAGGGGAGTTCTACCCCCCACCCCCTCCGTCCTGGCCCTTCCCAACAGAGCGAACCCCTCATTTTCCTGCGCTACGTCTGTGCCTTGGGCGGACTTCCCTGTTAATTGCCGTTATCCTCCCGAATTCAGGTTTTCAACCAGTCTTTCTTCCCTAATAAAATAAAGCTCATTTGAAAAACGGCCTGTATACACAAAGGAAAAATAATGTAATCCCAACATTAATATTTCAGAGTACATCTCTCCGGCCTTTGTCTTTGGACTTATGTGTGTATGTATGTATCAGAAAAGACTCAGATGGGATTGTATTCCACAGATGACTTTGCCCACCTCTCTTTTTGCTTTTTGTGTATGTGGTGCACGTTTCTGCCCCCCATAATCTTCTACACCATGACTTATGACAGCTGTATTTACCTGAGTTATTCAACTGATCCCTCATGATTGGGCATTTAGGTTGCTCCTAGTTTTTTGCGTTTATTTATTTACTTATTTATTTATTTTAATGTTTATTTTTGAGAGAGGGGGGAGAGAGAGAGAGAGAGAGAGAGAGAGACAGAGTGTGAACAGGGGAGGGGCAGAGAGAGAGAGGGAGACACAGAATCCGAAGCAGGCTCCAGGCTCCAAGGTGTCAGCACGGAGCCCGATGCGGGGCTCGAACTCACGAACGGTGAGATCATGACCTGAACCGAAGTCAGATGCTCAGCCGACTGAGCTACCCAGGCTCCCGTAGTTTTTTGCTTTTATAATCAGAGCTGCAGTGAGTGTTCTTATAAACAGAATATGTGTGCATATTTTTTTCTTTAGAACAGAAAGCATTCCTAGAAAGAAAATTCCAGGGTCCAAAGGTGTTTAGAATTTGAGGTGTCAGTACGCCCCAGAGAGAACAGGCACCATCCCCCCAGTGGTGAATCGAACTATGGCTTCCTGTCCTGTGGCTCGTGTGTCCCCTCCACGCCAGTGTTTCCTGTCCAAGCGCCCAACCCTGTGCCCAGGGTTGGACCAGCTGTTTTGCATGTGTGGGGACGTGCATTCGGTCAAGAGGGAGAGAAGGTGGAGACTCTTCACTCTGGTTTGGCTCAAGTCAGGCTCCTTGGAACACTTGTGTCTGGGAAAAAAAGAAATCTGATGCTCAGGGCTTTTGTTCCTCAGATGCGTATATAAAGTCCTGAGTGTTAAACCAACGGCCAACAACAGCAGCAAACGCCAGACACAGGGATGTAGTTGTCCTTATGCACAGCAGCCTGTCTTTACACGGTTGTGGGTCATCCTGGGCAGAGAAATCCAGGTCCGCTGTGAGTGACAGACCCCCTAGGGTGGCCAAGAAAAGAAGGCGGCCAGTCCCAACGCTGCTGATTCCCCCAGCAAGGGCAGGACTGGTTCAGGGCCAGGTGTGGTCACAGGGCTGGACAGCAGGCTTTCCAGGCGCCCACCCTCATGGTGACCTGAGCCCCCCGACCTGGACCCCTCTCCTCTGCTTGCCTTTGACTCCTGAAGCAGTCTGAACCCCTTTTATGGCTCCCGGGGCCCAGCCCTCGGCGCGTCATCAGTGATTGTGTGAGGTTGGGGCTGAACCATACGTGTGTGGTCTCCCCAGAAGGACTCCCCAGCCAAGTCTGCAACCCCCCTTTGAGCTGGGGAAAACCAAGGCCTAGACCAAGCCTGGGGGGCGTGGGGCCACGCGTCCAGTCCCTGGGGCTCTCGGCAGCCCAGGTGAGCACTCGGAGCCACCCCCAGCCCAGCCCGGCTTCCCCACTTCCCCTGCAGGGGCCAGACTCTGGCTGGGACAGGAGAGGGGAGGGCGGAGGACAGCCGCGGAAGGGGGGCGATTTATGGCATAAACACGGCACTTGCGTCTGGAGCAAAAACAGTTTCTTTGCACAAACAGGACCCTCAGCTCTGTTTCCCAGAAGCACCATTATCTCAGAGCAGTGCTGCTTCCAAAAAAGAAAGGGAAAAAAAAAAAAAATACAGCGAAAGAGAAGAAACAGGCTTTAGGCAGCCGAACAGTTGCCCTGGGCTGGGGGCTGTGTGGAGTGGGGGCAGAGGGCAGAGGGCAGAGGCAGGGCGGGTGTGGGACGGGAGGCCAGGGCCCGTGCCTCCCCCGTCAGATGGGCCAGGCCCCGCTGCAAGGACTTCAGACTCCTTCCAGACACTTCTGCTGACAGGGACCAGGGCCCGGGCACCGATTGCCACCTTGGCTAAACAGGCTGTTCTGAGGTAGGAACAGACACACACCCCAACAAAAAAACCTATTACACACACACACACACACACACACACACACACACACACACACAGTTCTGTCCAAGGCTGTCCAAAGTCACACCTACAGGAGTAAAAGCCCACCTCCTCGCGTGCTTGTGTGGTCTCTAGGTCCTGCCTCCCGTCACCTCCCTGAGCTGTCAGCGTTGGTGCCACAGGCCCCTGTGAGCCCCAGACATGCCCTGTGTGCCCAGCCGGCCACACTCACCATCCAGGCACCGTCCCCCCGCCCCCAACCCCACCCCGGGCGCCTCTCAGGGGCTACAGCCCCCGTCGGTCCCATGTGTCCCTCCGCGACAGCAGGAGGGGTCTGCTGTGTCCCCTGAGCTGGCCGTGGTGCCTGGCACGTGAGGACAGCCACCAGTGTAAAGGGGCTCGAGTTTGCCCCGCTCTCCGTCCCCTGTTCCGGGAACAGGTTCCTGGGAGCGGCCCCCGGTGATGCTGGGCTGGGTGTGGTGGGTCAGGGAGGAGGAGACACGGGTGGGTCTGGGCTCCCTTCTCAGGTGCTTTCTTTTTGTGGTCCCTGGGGTCTGATGGATGGCAGGGGGCTCAGAGCAAGCCCGGGGCAGAGCCTCTGAGGGTCCTGGCCCCGACCTCTGCCTGCTCAGAGGACGCCTCCGGCCACGGGTGCCCACCGTCCGTCGCAGACGGGGCCCGCCGGGCCTGCCAGGCAAGCTCCCTGGGGTCCGTCGCTGGGGCTCAGCCATCTTGCTGGTCAGCCTTGATATTTCCCGGGCCTTAGCTCCTCTGCCTGCGCACGGCCCTCTCCTCCAGGCAGGCAGGGGGACTCTGGGAGAGCCTACTGGGGACTCTGCTCCCACTGAGCTCAAGGGCACCCTCCCTTTGAAGGTGTATCCTTCAAGTCCCAGCTTGGGGGTCTCCTTTGCAGCTGGGCAGACGTGGGCACCCGGGACTCACCCGGGCAGGGCCACACGCCTTCACCACCTGCCCGGAGGCAGGCTCACGGGACTACCCCATGACCCCTACTCTGGGGTGAGGCTCAGGGAGGAGAAGTGGCAGAGAGTGCCAGCTGCGGGGGGGGGGGGGAACTCAGGCCCTCGGGGCCCTGCAGCTCGGGTCCTAAACTTCCCAGAAGCCGCGTCAGTGTAGCAAAGATAGTCCTTTGCCCCCCACCCCCATCCCCCTCTGCACCACGCAGGGGAGGGACGTCGCTCTGGCTGAAGGGGGCTGTCGGCCCTCGAGCCCCCCCTCACGGATCATGCCCTGGGGTCCCCCACACTGGGGAGGGTCTCCCCGACCCTAGGCTGCCCACGAGAGGCCCTGCTGGGGTTGGGCGGGTTCCCGCAGCGAGTCCCAGGCCAGCACCTGCCTGGCCCACCGCATGAGGGGCTCGCAGGCCCCATGGCCCCATGTGTCCCCTAGTGCGCCCCTCAGCCAAGCTCCCGGTCACCCAGGCGTCCCCGGGCTGTCCCCTCAGGCCTCGCTCAACGCCGTGGGGGTCGTGGGGGACAGCACTGTGGGTGTCTCCCCCGCTCAGGAGTCCGTGACGGCACCTCGTGTCTGTCACCTTTTTTTTTTTTTCCTGGACCCCCAGGAAGACTGTATTTTACGTCGTAACCCAGTACAGAGAACACAGACATAGTAACCGGAACTAGAACGTCAGGAGGCAGTACTCGTCCTGAGTGCGAGGGACGCACGCTGAGTTTTTATCTTGTATTCCCTCATTCTGTTATTTTCCCTCTCTCTTTTTTAAATGTTTATTTGTTTTTGAGACAGAGAGACAGAGCATGAGTGGGGGAGGGGCACAGGGCACCAAGGAGACACCGAATCCGAAGCAGGCTCCAGGCTGTGAGCCATCAGCACAGAGCCCGCCGTGGGGCTCGAATTCCGGAACGGCGAGATCGTGACCTGAGCCAAAGTAGGACACTTAACCGACTGAGCCACCCAGGCACCTCTCTATTATTTTCTCTTTAATTAAAAAGCTGAACTTTGGGGCGCCTGGGTGGCGCAGTCGGTTAAGCGTCCGACTTCAGCTCAGGTCACGATCTCGCGGTCCGCGAGTTCGAGCCCCGCGTCGGGCTCTGGGCTGATGGCTCAGAGCCTGGAGCCTGCTTCCGATTCTGTGTCTCCCTCTCTCTCTCTGCCCCTCCCCCGTTCATGTTCTGTCTCTCTCTGTCTCAAAAATAAATAAACGTTAAAAAAAAAATTAAAAAAAAAAAAAAGCTGAACTTTAGTTGGATGGAGCTTTCTGGTGAATTTTCCACCTTGGCATTTGGGAAGGATGGTTTACTGTGTGGGGCAATGTCTTATGCCCGTGGGAGGTCAGCTTCCCGGGCTCCCTCCTGCTAAGTCCCAGGGATTCCCCCTTTACCGGGAAAACCAAAGCCCCCAAACATTTCCAAATGCCTCTGGGGGTGCGGTATAGCCTCTGACCCCCTGATGGGAAAGTTGGTGGCCGGTCCTCAGGCTCCTTGGGTGGCGTGTGGGGTAAAGTAAGAGTATTCTACGTCCTTGTCAACACTTGGTATGGTCGGTCCTTCCTTTTAGCCGTGGCGGGGTATGTATGTCTCACTGTGGTTTTAAATCCCGTTTCCCTAGAGACTGTTGACGTGGAACATCTTGTCACCTGGTGGAGCAGAGTGTCACCTTTGGCGAAATGTCCGTTCAAATCTTTTGCTCATTTTTTTTCTAATCGGATCATTTGTCCTATATTGAATTGTAAGAGTGTTTTGGGGTTTTGTTTTCGTTTTTTTTTTTTTTTTTTTTAATTTTTTAACGTCTTTACTTATTTTCGAGAGAGAGGAGAGAAAGAGCAAGAGAGAGAGCGCACACGTGCGCGCGTGAGTGGGGGAGGGGGCGGAGAGAGGGAGACACAGAATCCGAAGCAGGTTGCAGGCTCCGAGCTGTCAGCACAGAGCCCGATGTGGGGCTTGAACTCGTGAACCATGAGATCATGCCCTGAGCCGAAGTCGAACACTTAACCGACTGAGCCACCCAAGCGCCCCCTAAGATTTGATTTTTAAGTCATCTCTACACCCAATGTGGGGCTCGAACTCACAACCCCAAGATCAAGATTCGCTTGCCCTTCTGACTGAGCCAGCCAGACGCCCCACCTTTTTGGGGTTTCTCAAGGTACATTTTTTGAAGAGCAAACTTAAAAAATGTTTTGATGAAGTTCAATTTGCTGATTGTTTTTTTCTTTTATAATTTGTGCTTTTTGTGTTGCTTTTCAGAAATCTTTCCCACACCCACTGTCACCAAGATTTTTCTCCCCCTTATTTTTCCTTCGGGAAACTGTGTCGTTTCAGTGCCTACATTTCGGCCTGCGATCCGTTCTTTTTAAATTTTTTTTTCAACGTTTTTTTTATTTATTTTTGGGACAGAGAGAGACAGAGCATGAACGAGGGAGGGGCAGAGAGAGAGGGAGACACAGAATCGGAAACAGGCTCCAGGCTCCGAGCCATCAGCCCAGAGCCCGACGCGGGGCTCGAACTCATGGACCGCGAGATCGTGACCTGGCTGAAGTCGGACGCCGTTCTTTTTAAGCACATTCACAGTGCTGTGCAGCCCACTCCACAGTCGTCTCCAGAACGTTGACATCTTCTCAAACTGAAGCTGGTCCCCATCCAGCGCTCCCTCCCCAGTGCTTTCTCTCCTCCCCAGCCTGGCGCCCCCCCCTTGTGTCTTCTGTCTCTGCGCACTTGACCCCTCTGGATACCTCCTCGTGCAAGTGAAATTACACAGTATTTGCCCTTCTGCGTCTGGCTTCTTTCACTCTGCATGGAGCCCTCCAGGTTCATCCATGTCGTAGGAGGTGTTGGGATTTCCTACCCTACCCCCCCCCTTTTTTTTAATTTTAGAGAGTGAGAGGGTGTGAGCCAAGGAGAGGTGCAGGGAGGGAGAGAGAGAGCGAGAGAGAGAGAGAGTGAGAGAGAGACATCCTAAGTAGACTCCATGCTGAGATTGGAGCCTGATGTGGGGCTCAATCCCACAACCCTGGGATCTTGACCTGAGCTGAAATCAAGAGTCAGACACTCAACCGAATGAGCCCCCCAGGAGCCGCCCGAATTTCCTCCCTTTTAAAGGCTGAGTAATATTCGTGTGTGTGTGTGTGTGTGTGTGTGTGTGTGTGTGTGTGTGTGTATCATGTTGTTTATCCATTCTTCTGCCCACGGACGCTTACGTTGCTTCCAACTTTTGACTGTTGCTGTCTATGCTGCTATGAAAATGGGTGCACAGGTATCTCTTTGAGTCCCTTCCTTCAATTCTTCTGGGCATCTTCTTTGCTGCATCATATGGTAATTCTATGTTGAATGTTTTTTCCCTCTTATTTATTTGGTTTTTTTTTAGAGTGAGAACACAAGTGGGGGAAAGAGGAGGGGGTGGGTGTGGAGAGGTGAGAGAATCTTTTTTTTTTTTTAATTTTTTTTCAACGTTTATTTATTTTTGGGACAGAGAGAGACAGAGCATGAACGGGGGAGGGGCAGAGAGAGAGGGAGACACAGAATCGGAAACAGGCTCCAGGCTCCGAGCCATCAGCCCAGAGCCTGACGCGGGGCTCGAACTCACGGACCGCGAGATCGTGACCTGGCTGAAGTCGGACGCTTAACCGACTGCGCCACCCAGGCGCCCCTAAATGGGAAGAGAATCTTAAGCAGCCTCCACGCTTAGTGTGGAGCCCAGCATGGGGCTTGATCCCATGACCCTGGGATCATGACCTGATCCGAAATCAAAAGTCAGATGCTCAGTCAGATTGAGCCACCTAGGTGTCCCCAATTTTTTTTCAGGTTTATTTATTTTTGAGAGAAAGAGAGAGAGAGAGAGAGAGAGAGAGAGAGAGAGAGAGAGAGAGAACAAGCAGGGAAAGGGCAGAGAGAGAGGGAGACACAGTATATGAAGCAGGATCCGGGCTCTGAGCTGACAGCACAGAGCCCTATGTGGGGCTTGAAGTCATGAACCGTGGGATCATGACCTGAGCTGAAGTTGGATGCTTAACCAACGGAGCCACCCAGGCACCCCCTGAATTTTTTTAATGTTTTTTTTTTTAAATTTTTTTTTTAACGTTTATTTGTTTTTGGGACAGAGAGAGACAGAGCATGAACGGGGGAGGGGCAGAGAGAGAGGGAGACACAGAATCAGAAGCAGGCTCCAGGCTCCGAGCCGTCAGCCCAGAGCCCGACGCGGGGCTCGAACTCACGGACCGTGAGATCGTGACCTGAGCTGAAGTCGGATGCTTAACCGACTGAGCCACCCAGGCGCCCCAGTGTTTGTTTATTTTTGAGAGAGAGAGAGAGAGAGAGAGAGAGAATGCACAAGCTGGGGAGGAGCAGAGAGAGAAGACAGAGGATCCAAAGTAGGCTCCCTGCTGTTAGCACAGAGCCCAACACAGGGCTCGAACTCATGGACTGTGAGATCATGACCTGAGCCAAAGTTGGTCGCCTAACTGACTGAGCCACCAGGCGCCCCCCTGAATTTTTTTTTTTTTAATTTTTTTTTTCAACGTTTATTTATTTTTGGGACAGAGAGAGACGGAGCATGAACGGGGGAGGGGCAGAGAGAGAGGGAGACACAGAATCAGAAACAGGCTCCAGGCTCTGAGCCATCAGCCCAGAGCCTGACGCGGGGCTCGAACTCCCGGACCGCGAGATCGTGACCTGGCTGAAGTCGGACGCTTAACTGACTGCGCCACCCAGGCGCCCCTTGAATTTTTTTTAAAGTATGCTCCATACCCAACGTGGGGCTTGAACTCACAGCCCTGAGATCAAGAGTCACATGCTATACCGACTGAGCCAGCCAGGCGCCCCTCCGTGTTGAATTTTTGAGGAACCGCCATACTGTCTTCCACACTGATGAGCTTGCCCCTCACCGCCAGGGTCCCTCCCTCCTTCCTCCTGAGGCTGCCGCACTCCCCAAGTTGCTTTGCTCCCCCAGGGAATCATCCTCTCCCCTCCCCCTGGTTCGTGCAGGCCTGGGTGACCTCGCCTTACGGGCCCAAGGAGGCCAGATGGGCTTTGACCGAACAAAGTAGTGTCAGCCATTGAGTATGTCCTCCACCTACATTTTGTTTTCAGCCAACACGTTTATTTAATATTAACTAGGTGTAAGGTATGGAGTTGAGATTATTTTTTGGTTTTGTTGTAATGTTTATTTTTGAGAGAGCACGAGCAGGGGAGGGGCAGAGAGAGAGGGGGGACAGAGGATCCAAAACGGGCTCCACACTGACCGCAGAGGGCCACACGAGGGGCTTGAACTCGCGAACCATGTGATCATGACCTGAGCCAAAGTCCGACGTGCAACTGACTGAGCCACCCAGGCGCTCCTGGAGTTGAGGTATTAATTGTGGGCTAGAACTTACGTTCCAGAGGGAAGAAAAGGATGCTATGTCAGCCAGCCTCCAGGAGGGCCCCTGATGATCCCTGCCTCCTGGGATTCCCTCCCCGGGGGCCCCTCCCCTCCTAGATGGGCCCGACCTGTGCCATTAGCAGGACATTGCAGGAGCAGGGGAGGCTAGGTCAAAAAAGACATTACAGCCTGGCCTTCCCTCCCATATTGTGAGGGTTCTCACGCAGCCGTGCAGAAACTGAGAAACTGAGAAGTGAGAAACTGAGGCCTCTGGCCGACTCCCTGCTGTATGAGGCACCCCTCTCAGAAGAGGAGCCTCCGGTCTAGTTGAGCCTTCTGATGAGCAGAAGCCTCAGCCAACAGCCCCCTGCAATCTTGTGAGAGAACCTGAGTCAGAACCGCAAGGTCAAGGGGCTCCTAGATGCCTCCCCCCGTCAAAACAGCACACGCCTATAAATGCTTCCTGTGTGAAGGTGCTAAATTTATTGTGCAGCCATAAATGACTCGTACAGGTGTCTGTAGACATAACCATCCCCAGGTAGGGCGTGATGAAGGCCACTGGAGACGGACAGGTAAGTCCTCATGGGGTAGAGGAGTGGTGTTTTCCCCACACAGGAGTCAGGACAGGCTTCATGACAGGAGACATCACTACTGCACTAACAGCTAAGAACGGCAGGAGGGGTGGGAGGAGGGGTGCGTGTAGGAGGGGACGGAGAGGGGAGGAGGGAGGCATGGTGGTGGCAGATGTCATCCCGTGTCTGCAGCTCTTGGCCTTTTTCATCTTAGGAGTGCTTTTATGATCATACCAAATGCACGTAGCTTGTATCATAAGTACAGCAGTGGTAGGTTATGTTTATGGGTTACGCGCTCTGTGTCAGGTGCCGTTTTTTGTTTTTTTTTTTTTCCAACGTTTATTTATTTTTGGGACAGAGACAGACAGAGCATGAACGGGGGAGGGGCAGAGAGAGAGGGAGACACAGAATCGGAAACAGGCTCCAGGCTCCGAGCCATCAGCCCAGAGCCCGACGCGGGGCTCGAACTCACGGACCGCGAGATCGTGACCTGGCTGAAGTCGGACGCTTAACCGACTGCGCCACCCAGGCGCCCCTGTCAGGTGCCGTTTTAAGCCCTCTGTGATCTCATTTAATACAGCCCCACAACCATCAGGTGGAAGGCATTACTTCCCCCCTCCTACCCAGCGGGACAACCAGCTTTCTCAGTAACATAGCCCACCGGGCTCACAACTACGAGCAACCCCCCCCAACATTGAGCGCCCTTGTAGGTCTCATGGTGGTGGTTTGGGAGGTGGTGGTAAAACTAAATATACATCTTATTTTTTGTCTCTCTTGGCTTTTTCGATCAGGTGTCCATTTCATCAGGTGATTTTTACACCTTGTGCCAATCATTGATGGGTTAGCAGACCAGAGGCAGGCCAAGGCAGAGCCCTATAGCCTCCCTCTGCAGACCTGTCTCCAGGAGGTCTGTCAGCAGCCCTAGGAAAATCCTGCTCCCCCCATCTGGGTTCCTAAGTCAGACTTGCATTTGCCTAGGACTGACTGCTTTCAAAGTGCTGGACCCTGACCCCGGCCTTGTGCTTCATTAATACATTGTTTCAGCGTTTCTGCACAGGGAGCCTCCTCTCTCCTGCTTCCCATCCCTCTGGGCTCCAATCCCAATACTTAGGGATGAAACCTCTCTAGAATGCGAAAGGCCTCGCAGAGCTCTGGGCCCGCTCACGCCCAGCTATCTTTTTGGGGGGCGGTAGGGGTGCCCCGGAAACGCCAGGCACTTCTCCCCTTCAGCTCTCTGCTGAGTTGCCCGGCAACCGGGTACTCCTTATCAGCTCTCAGACAAGCTCCAGCCAAATCCTGAAACGGCCCCACCTGTTTTTCAGTTTGCGGTTTAGGTTTTTTTATTTTATTTTAGGAAGTGAAATGAACAACACTCATTCTGGAAGGGGAAGATAAGGCTGGGATCCGCCTGAGCAATGTCTGCTGGAAAGAAATCTCTTTTAACTCGTGGGCAATTTTCCAGCATGGCTCGGGTGTTGCGGAAGCTGGTGGCACGCTTGCTGGGAGAATTGGATGACGGGCTGTGGGCACAGGCCAACCAGGCGCGGTGGCTGGGGTGGCATTTCGCTGGGACATGACTTGGAGACCTGGGGAGCAAGGGGGCCTAGACTCCATCTCCTCACCCACTTGAGGCATTTGCAGGCTTTTGCTCTCCAAGGGTTACATTTCCCAGACCTTCTGTTGCTTTTTAAACTACAGCCTGACCCTCCCTGACACTGGAGAGGCATTCCTGGCTTTATTGCCATCTGGAAACTGTTCTGTCTGGCTTCTGAGGTGGCCTCATTGCTACATTGAGTCTCTGGGAGAACACATTCCCAGGATGTGTTTGATCGCAAATACTACAAAAGAATAGAAAACCTAGTGCAAAATGACTTAATGATAAAGATTATTATTATAATTTTTATTTATTATTAATACAAATTTCAATAAAGGAATGGTATGGTAGACTTCAGGTCAGGATTGATCCAGCAGCTAAGTAGTGTCTCCAAGGACTCAGTTAAGGATGGTTACTGGCCAGCGGAGCTGTATGATGCCTTGTTTATTCTTACCCCTGAACCAATTTCTATCATCTCATCTCTAACCTGGGAGATGAGAACACCCTGATCTGCCTAGACCGGCAGGGTCTACCCAAACTTTGGAGCTACTACTGAACGGGGGTGGGGCAGATGGGATTTTGCGGAACACACGGCATCCACTAAAACCTTTTCTGATATACATGTGTGATGACTATTGTGGATCTGACCTGAACTGATCTGAACCGAGTTGTTCTCTGTCAACCTGCAAGTCTGTGTGTTCTTAGAGGGGATGACCCTGTTCTGAGTCTCAGCATCCAGTGCTGTCCCTTTCCCATCTCACGGCCTTGCCTCTGTATACTCTACTCTCTGCCATGCCTGTCTCCCTTCAAGTCCCCTATTGCTCTGTGCTTGGTAAACCACAGGGCCTTTGCGCAGTCTGTCCCTCTGCCTGGAGTGCCAGAGACAGAGAGAGACAGAGAAGCAGAGAGAAATCAGATTAACAGATTAGCAGGGGCCGGGGGCTGGCTCCGTTGGTACAGCATGCCGCTCTTGATCTTTGGGTTGTAAATTCAAGCCCCACACTGAGTGTGGAGATTGCTTAAAAACAAAAGCTTAAAATAAAACAAGGGGTGGAGAGAGGAAGAAGAGAGGCCAACAGAGAAAGAGGTGAGAAGTGGTGCCTGGGGGCTAGGTTGGGCTGCTCACCCGTGCACGGAGCTCTCCCGGCCTGGCATGTGGCTTCTGGTTACATGGCCACGGCTATGGTCAGACTTGGCCAAGATGCCTGAAGGCCAGGAGCACCGGGAGGCGCTCAGTGCTGCCATCTGAGTGGCCGTCAGTGCGCCGTGGAGGGAGATGAGAGAGGAGGAGCCCGCTTCCCCCTCGGGGCCGGCCAAGGCTCAGGGCTTTCGGGGAATTTCTGGGCACTGGTGCGGGGGTGCCGGGCTGTGGGGTGCACCAGAGGAAGGGCTGGCCTCCCCCCGACCACCGGGGTCTGCCCAGGCACCACCAAGTTGTCGGGATCAGATGGGCCCGATCTGTCAAGTACGGATGGGGAGACTGAGGCCCCGGAGGTGGGGACCAGCCCAAGAGCCTGGGACACCGTGGGGGCAAAACCAAGGCTTCTGCTCCTGAGTACTGCCCTTTCTCTTAGTCTTTCTGGCCCACCACCCCATCCTGAGGGACCAATGGAGAAGGTGGCCCGACGTCTATCCCCAGCCGCCGCCACTGAGGAGCCATCTCAGGAGGCCTCCAGAAGGGTCGGTGAATTAAAATCCAGTGCAGGGCCCCGAGGCCAGGACTGTGAGCCCTGGTCGGGACTGTGCTGGGCTGTGGGGTCAGGCTTGTGTCAGGACTGGCTTGAGTCTCCCTGTCATCCCATAGGGCAGAGCCGGCAAGGGAAGCAGAGGCCAGGCAAGGTGGCAGGGGGGTGAAGAGGGAAAGGCCGGGAGGGCACCAGGTCAGCAAATGCTTCCCAGTGCTGGTCCTGGGCTCAGCCCATGCACAGTGGGGCCCCCACAATCACGGTGGAGCCACTGGGGCACCATGGCAAGGGGAGAGACGGTCCCCAGGTAATGGTAGGACCTGGAGAGGTCACAGCCGGCGGAATGTCCCAGAAGGCTTTGCTGAATAGAGACAAAGGAAACTGGGAAAAACATTCTGGGGACGGGAATAGTACACTCAGAGCCCCCAGACGGGAGCACCAGGCAGAGTGGCTGGCCTGAGGGAGGGTCTGGGACTTTCCCCGTGGGGCACACACACATGTGGCTTTGGGGGCCGCGGAAGAGCAAGGGCCTGGGGCTGGACAGTGATAGTCGCCCATGCGAGGGGTGACAACCGTCCAGGTGAAGGGCAACAACCGTCCAGATGAGGGGTGACAGGTGCCCAGGTGAGGGGTGACAGGTGCCCAGGTGAGGGGTGACAGCCGCCCAGATGAGGGGTGGTGGGCCCAGCCCAGCCATGGAGAAGATGGGGGAAGGTGAACAGGCCAGCGGTGCGGAGGAGGGACACCCCCGGGAGCACAGGCGGTGGGAGCACCCCCTTCCCACCTGGGAGCACCCCCTTCCCACCCCCCCGCCTCCTGCCTTCTGTCAGTCCAAGTGGGGCTGGAGGGGTCAGGGTGCCAGAGACAGGACCCCTGAAGCCTGCGAGGAGAGGAGGATCCGAGCCGACTGGGGGCTGGGCGCAGACGCCGGGCTCTGGGGAGCGGCAGGCAGCAGAGGGCGGGAGCGCAGGGGTGGGGGTGGGGAGGAGAGACAAGGCCGGGCAGGGCAGGGGCGCAGCACTCTGGGAACAGTGGGAAGGCGCCCCTAGAATTGGCATCCGGTCCCGTTGGGCCCCGTCCACCCCCGTGTGCCCTGGGCCTACTCTCTCCCTTCACCCCTGCTGGGGGTGTGGGAGGCACGGCCAGGGTTGCTATGGTGATGGCCAGCAGGTGTCAGCAGAGCCTACAGAATCTGGAGGAGGGGGCGTGGACGCGTGGGGGGCGCCTGTCGCCCCTCCCCTGGGGCTGCCACCGGCCACCCCAGGAGGGACCCCCCCAGCCCCACCAGGCCCCAGGGGGCCCTCACGGCCACCTCTGCCAGGAGCCTTGGGCAGCTGTCCTGCCGTCCCCGTGGGGCGCACGGCCAGGGACGACGGGCCTGGGTTGGGGGGGCCCAGGAGGAGCTCTCCCCTCAATAGGCCAACGAGAACCCGGGCTCCGACCCGGCGGGCGCTTGGGCCAGGCGCGGCTGTCCCCGACCTGGCTTCCCCATCTGTAGGACTGGGCCGCGGCCAGCCGGCCGGAGCAGGCCGGTTAGGAGCTTGGCCCTTGCCTTGCCTACCCCTCAAACCTGGAAGCTTCTCTGCGTCAGAAGCCACCTCGTCCCAGGACTCACATGCACGCAGGGCACACATACCCCTTCCCACCTGCCTGTGGACAAGTCCGCCTCTCGCTTCAGCGGTCCGTGACCCCCTAACCCCGTCGTACACGATGGTCACCGGGGCCCAGGGAGGCAGGAGCCTTGGGCAGTGCCGGCTTTGCTGTCCCCCACTCTGAGCTTCGGGCGGGTGGCTGGCCCAGCTCTCCGGGGAGGGGGAGGGGCAGGGGGAGGGGCAGGGGCACGGGAGGGGGAGGGGGCCCTTGGGCCTTCAGCCAGGCCGCGGGACCCAGGCCACGTGACTACTAGGTCGGACGGGAACGGGGGAGGCGGGCTGGGCCTCTGGCGGGTGATGGAGGGAGCGATTCCACGCAGGAATGAGATGAATCCACACGCCCCTCGCTCTCCCCTCCCCCTCCCAGGCATGCTGCCAGCGCCGCCGGAAACGCTGAGGCCTGCTCTTTTTTAAACAAAGTCCCCGCTGCCTCCATTAGCGTATTTTCGACACCAGCAAATTAAAGATGCTGCGAAGGGACCGAGGTTGGGTGGGGGTGGGGGGGGGGCTGCTGCCGCTGAGTCCCTGCACCTGTCCGGCATGGATGCCTCTGGCCTGGTGGGCTCTGCGGCCTCTGGGGACCACATGGGCCTCCCCCCCCCTCATTCTGGGGTGGGAGGCCCCAGCCTGTGTCGATCAACTTGTAGATCCCAAGCCGGAGCCTTGGAGGAGGATAGAGGATGTCCTCCCCTCCCTGGCCCCACCGGGATGGCTGAGAGCCTGGGGGTCACAGGCTTCCAGTTTTTTCTGCCTGGGGCGCCCCTCCCTCCCACCCTGTGTCCCCTGCGCCCAGCGCACAACATGCGGGAGCAGGGCGGGGGCCTGTCACTGAATCCTGTCCACCCTAGGGCAGCTGCTAACACCCCCCCCCCGCCCCACCACTTTTGCTCTCCTGCCCTGACTCACTCCCTGCTCTCAGAGCCCCCCTGGGAAACAGGAACCCACCCTCAGAAGCCATGGCCTCCATGTGCATTAGAGAAAAATCAGGGAGGGCAGAGAATGCCAGAAAAAAAAGGAAAAACCCTCAACAAAACTCAGAACATGCTCCTCCCCCTTTAGTCTCCACAGGAGTCTGGGCATTCTCTTCCAGACGCTTTCCTTGGGTGAGAAAGATGAAATTCAGTTCAAAAGAGTGTTTATGGAAAACAGATCCTGTGCTTAGCCCTCGGGAGGCTTCGGGATGGGGCTGGGGTAGGGGCAGCGAGGCCCCTTCCCCGCATCCACCCCGGGGTCCGGGGGGTCCGCCAGGGCCGGCAGAGCAGAGCCACCCAAAACAAGAGCACTGTGTTCCCTCTCCCCGCGGGGCCCCAAGTCTGCCATCCAGGTGGGGCAGGGACACTTCCTTCCGGAGGCTCTGACGGCGCTCCAGGCCCCTTCCAGATTCCGGTGCCTCGTCACTCCCTTCCCTGCCTCCACCTACACGTGCCCCTTGTGTGTGTCTTTTCTGTCTCTTATAAGGACGCTCGTCATTGAATTTAGGCCCATCGTCATCCAGGATGGTCTTTACTTGACATCCTTACCTTAACTGTATCTACAGAGATTATTTCCAAATAAGGTCGCATTCTAGGGCTCCAGGGGAACCTGTCTTTTGCGGGGGGACACCACTTAACCCACTCTACTTACCACCTGCTTGTGATGGCAGGTGACCAGGTGGCCGGGCCGAGAGGCTGCCTGGACACAGGACATTTAGTGAGAAACGTGGGACAGTCTTGGGCCAATTGTATGCTCCCTCACACTGGCACGCAGTGGAGGTCGGGATGTGAGATTTCGGACAGTAGGTGGGGGGCACCACTTCAGGGGTAAAGGGCTGGGCCCCAGGCACGAGGAGGGGGCCCTGCCTGCCCAGCCCGGCAGCCCTCGCGGGGGACCAGCTGTGGCCACTTACCTGCCGGGGTTGAGGGCACCCTGCACCTCAGGTGAACGGGCAGCCAACGGGGCCGTGGGGGTCGGAGGTGGGGGGTGGGGAGCCCCAGGGAACAGAGCGGGCACATGTCCCTTGTTCCCGTGGGCACAGCGGGGAATGCTCAGGACTTTGGGAACCTCTGCTCAGGGCTAAAAATGCTCCAATTAAAATGGGAAGCTGGCATCGCCCCGGGCCAGGAGCTGGCCTCTTCCTTGGCAAGTTGGATGCTTTTAAATCCCCAGAAGGGATTAGGTCTCCAGGGACAACCCGGTTCCAGGAGGAAAAAGAACCAAATTAAGCTCCGCACGGTGCCCTTTCCAGGCGGCTGGATCCCCGCAGGAGCCGAACCTGCCCCCGTCCCCACCCGCGTGGGGCCCACGGAGCAGCCGATCCCGCCCGGCGGGGGCGGGCGACAGACCCGGTGACAGACGTCGACGGGGTCGGCGGATGGCCTGCCGGCGGCCCGGGGTGCTGATGGTACTTGGCAGGGGGTGTTACGGTGCTGTTGGGGTGTCCAGGCGGTGCGCCGTTGTTGACGCGGTCAGGCAAAATGCTGGACATTGTCGGTGCCCACCTAGATCCCCTTAGAGACCACCTCTCCTATTTTTATCTTTTTACGTTTTACAACATTCTGGTGAGATAGGCACCATGTAAAATTTACTGTTCCAGCCATTTTAAATGGTCAGTTCCGGAGCACTGAGCACGTGCACACTGCTATGCAGCCATCACCACCGTCCGACTCCAGAACTTTCCATCTTCCCACTCTGAGACTCTGTCCCCCACTTCCTACGCCCTCCCTCAGCTCCGGGTAACCTGCATCCGGCTTTCTGACTCTGAGTCCTTTTGACACCTCCGCCTTTCTCAGAGTCCTGCCCTTGGGTCACCCAGGCTGCTTTGTGGGTGTGGCCAGATCCCTGGAGAGCACCCCCCCAGCCCCCGGCCTCGGGGCAGCTGGCTCACCCCAGCTTGGTTTCTCCCACTGTCCCCTCGCCAGTGCCCCGGGGACGGTCCCTTAGTGATCCGTGCCAAGTCCCAGCACAGAGTAGGTGAAACCATCCCTCTCAAACCCTCCGTGGCTTCCCCTGCGCCCCCGGCCAGCTCAGACTTCTGAGCACCGACCCCCAGGTGACAGGCCAGGGGGACTCGGGAGGCCAAATAGCCCCAGAGACCGGCCAGTGAGCCTGAGGGTGCCTGAGTGGACGTGAGGTCAGGGACTAGGGGCTGCCCACCTGCCTTGTGACCTCGAGTGGCCTCCCCTCCCTGGGCCTCATTTGGAAAAGGACACGACCTCTTCCTCAAGCCCGGCCTGCTCCGGGGGAAGGCTCTGCCCCCTTCCTGGGCAGTGGGTGGCTTGTGGTGAGCCGTCCGGGCAGGGGGCAGGGGGCCACGCTTCCATAGACACCTGCCCCGTGACTGTGTCCTGCGGCTCTTTCCTGTAGACCACAGCCCTGGGCACGTGGCTCATACCCACCGCTGCCCCACCCCCACCGTGGGTCACAATAGGCGCTTGACATGTGTTTGCTGAGTGTGGGACTGACCCCAGAATGTCCTTTACCCCCAGGCTGTCCCCCTTCTTGTCTTCACTCACAGGGGACACTGAGGCCCCGAGATGAACCTACCACAGCCCATCCACGCAAGGCCTCTGTGGCCGTGGCCTCTGCACACCCCGCTCTTGACACACAGAGCCTTGGGCCCCAGGGTGGAGCTGAGGGTGGAATTTCAGGCACAAGAGGGCAGCTGAAAGGCATTTTTAGGGGGAGGAAGAGGAGGAGGAGGAGGGGGAGGAGGGGGAGGAGAGGAGGAGGAGGGGGCAGGGAGGAGGGGGAGGAGGAGGGGGAGGAGAGGAGGAGGAGGGGGGAGGAGAGGAGGAGGAGGGGGGAGGAGAGGAGGAGAGGAGGAGGAGAGGGAGGGGGAGGAGGAGGGGGAGGAGGAGGAGGGGAGGAGGAGGAGGAGGGATGAGGAGGGAGGAGGAGGAGGGGGAGGAGGGGGAAGAGGGGGAGGAGAGGAGGGGAGGAGGAGGAGGGGGAGGGGAGGAGGAAGAGGAGAGGAGGAGGAGGGGGAAGGGAGGAGGGGGAGGAGGAGGGGGAGGAGAGGAGGAGGAGGGGGGAGGAGAGGAGGAGGAGGGGGGAGGAGAGGAGGAGGAGGAGGAGAGGGAGGGGGAGGAGGAGGGGGAGGAGGAGGAGAGGGGAGGAAGAGGAGGAAGGGGAGGAAGAGGAGGAGGGGGAGGGGAGGAGGAGGAGGGAGGGGAGGAGGAGGAGGGAGGAGGGGGAGGAGAGGAGGAGGAGGGGGCAGGGAGGGGGGAGGAGGAGGGGGAGGAGAGGAGGAGGAGGGGGAGGAGGGAGGAGGAGGAGGAGGAGGGGGGAGGAGAGGAGGAGGAGGGGGGAGGAGAGGAGGAGGGGGAGGAGGAGGAGAGGGGAGGAAGAGGAGGAGGGGGAGGAAGAGGAGGAGGAGGAGGGGGAGGAGGAGGGGGAGGAGGGGGAAGAGGGGAGGGGAGGAAGAGGAGGAGGGGGAGGAAGAGGAGGAGGAGGGGGAGGGGAGGAGGAGGGGGAGGAGGAGGGAAGAGGAGGAGGAGGGGGAGGGGAGGAGGAGGGGGAGGAAGAGGAGGAAGGGGAGGAAGAGGAGGAGGAGGGGGAGGGGAGGAGGAGGAGGGAGGAGGGGGAGGAGGAGGAGGCATCCTCCAGCATGCCCCGGAGCTGGAGGCTCCACACAGGGGCAGGCTGAGAGGAGCAGGTGGGCCTGGCTCCGCAGCAGATGAAATAACGGCCAAGCCCAGAGCAGGCCCAGAGGTGGGCAACTTGCACACAGGGCCCCCGGCTCCCCCCGGGGCCCTGCCGGGGGCTCTCTGTCCCAGGGGCAGCAGCCCCCGCGAGGTGGAGAGACCCTCGAGGGTTGTCAGCGCTGTGGCTGGCTTTCTCTCCACGCCTTGGCGGGTCAGCCCGGAGAGAACTCCCCCAGCCAGGGGGTGGGTACGCGGGGTCCGGTGCGGCCTGTGCTGGCGACCGTCCCCCCACTTGCAGCGCCATCCCACACGGGGCCCCCGTAGCCGTTCTGGCTGCCGTTGCCGTCTAACCGATCGGTACAAGACGTAGCCGCTGAGAACCAGCTTAGTGTAGCTCGGGATTTTGCAGGTGGGGAAATCAGGAAGATGCCCAGCACGGTTCCCACCTGCGGTCCTTACGTGGGAACAGATATGACCCCAGACTCTGCGGTCATCTGGGAGCACGGCGGGCCTGGGTGCGGGGAGGCTGGTGGGGCCGGCAGGTGACGCTCCGGGGTGGGGACGCTCAGCCAGGGTTGTGGGCTGGGGCACCTCCGTGTGTGGCCTGCTTGTGTGGCCCGGGCTTCCTTGCACGCGGCGGCCCTAGGCTACTTGGATTCCTCACTTGGTGGCCTGTCCCCGAGGGTGCCAGGAACTGGCTGGAAGTTGGGCTGTGTGGCCTTCCACAACCAAGCCCCCGATATCGTATGCAGTCGTTCGGCCCTAGGCTTTTGGTCAAAGTGGTCACAAGCCTGCCTGGGTTTGGAGGGAGGGGACTCAGGGCGCCCCTCTTTCTTTTAATGTCTACTTATGAAAATTTTTTTTTCTTCTTTCTTTTTTTTTTTTTGACATTTTTAATTTTTTAAATTTACATCCAAGTTAGTTAGCATCTGGTGCAACAATGATTTCAGGGGTAGATTCCTTAGTGCCCCTTCCCCATTTAGCCCATCCCCCCTCCCACAACCCCTCCAGGGACCCTCAGTTTGTTCTCCATATTTAAGAGTCTCTTCTGTTTTGTCCCCCTCCCTAGTTTTATATTATTTTTGTTTCCCTTCCCTTATGTTCATCTGTTCTGTGTCTTAAAGTCCTCATATGAGTGAAGTCGTATGATTTTTGTCTTTCTCTGACTGACTGATTTCACTTAGCATAATACCCTCCGGTTCCATCCACATCGTCGCAGATGGCAAGATTTCATTCTTTTTGATGGCCGAGTAATACTCCATTGTATATATAGACCACATCTTCTTTATCCGTTCATCCATCGATGGACATTTGGGCTCCTTCCATCCTTTGGCTATTGTCGATAGTGCTGCTATAAACATGGGGGTGAATGTGTCCCTTCGAAAGAGCACACCTGTATCCCGTGGATAAATGCCTAGCAGTGACATTGCTGGGTCGTAGGGTAGTTCTATTCTTAGTTTTTTTGAGGAACCTCCATACTGTTCTCCAGAGTGGCTGCACCAGCTTGCATTCCCACCAGCAGTGCAAAAGAGATCCTGTCTCCCCGCATCCTCACCGACATCTGTTGTTGCCTGAGTTGTTAACTTTAGCCATTCTGACAGGTGTGAGGTGGTATCTCCTTGTGGTCTTGATTTGTATTTCCCTGATGATGAGTGATGTTGAGCAGTTTTTCACCTGTCGGTTGGCCATCTGGATGTCTTCTTTGGAGAAGTGTCTATTCATGTCTTTTGCCCATTTCTTCACTGGATTATTTGTTATTTGGGTGTTGAGTTTGAGAGGCTCTTTATAGATTTTGGATACTAACCCTTTATCGGATCTGTCGTTTGCAAATATCTTCTCTCACTCCATTGGTTTAGTTTTGGTGAGTGTTTCCTTTGCTGTGCAGAAGCTTTTTATTTTGATGAGGTCCTAATAGTTTATTTTTGCTTTTGTTTCCCTTGCCTCCGGAGACGTGTTGAGTAAGAAGCTGCTGCGGCCAAGGTCATAGAGGTTTTTGCCTGCTTTCTCCTCGAGGGTTCTGATGGCTTCCTGTCTTACATTGAGGTCTTTCACCCATTTTGAGTTTATTTTTCGTGTCTGATGTAAGAAAGTGGTCCAGGCTCATTCTTCTGCGTGTCGCTGTCCAGTTTTCCCAGCACCACTTGCTGAAGAGACTGTCTTTCTTCCATTGGATATTCTTTCCTGCTTTGTCAGGATGAGTTGGCCATACGTTTGTGGGTCCGTTTCTGGGCTCTCTATTCTGTTCCATTGATCTCAGTGTCTGTTTTAGTGCCAGTACCATACTGTCTTGATGACTACAGCTTTGTAGTACCACTTGAAGTCCGTAAAAAATGTTTTTTAAACGTTTCTCTATTTTTGAGGGGCAGAGAGAGAAAGAGTGTGAGTGGGGGTGGGGGCAGAGAGCGCGGGAGACACAGAACCTGAAGCCGGCTCCAGGCCCTGAGCCGTCAGCACAGAGCCCGACGCAGGGCTCGAACCCACGAACCCTGAGATCATGACCTGAGCCCAAGTCGGACGCTTAACTGACTGAGCCACCCAGGTGCCCCTAGAGTGCCCTTCTTGATGGGGACGTGCAGAGAAGGTGCAGGCGTGTTTGGGAGCTGTCAGTGGCCGGAAAGAACTGTCCGCTGGCCGTCTGCACTGGCCTCACGTGCTTCGAATGGCTGGCTCCCTGCTTACCTTCCCGGCCAGGCTCTAAGCTCCTCCCGGTGGATGGTCCAGTGGATGAAGAGGAACAGCGGGGGAATGTGTAAGCCAGGAAGAACACTGACACGTCGCAGAAGCTGGTCCAGCCGGAGTGGGGTGCTGTATTAGCTCCCTAGGGGTGCCCCACACATCACCACACAGTGAGTGGCTCAGAAATCTATTTTCTCTTAATTCCGGAAGCCAGAAGTCCTCGATGACATGCTCCCTCTGGAGGCCCCGGGTGAGAACCCCTCCCGTGCCTTGTCTCCACGTTCCTTGGCATGCACTGCCACCCTGATGTCTGTCTCTGTGCTCACACAGCCTCCTTCCTCGGTGTGGGCAGCTGTGTCCAAAGCTCCCAGTTCTGATACGAGTAGCAGTCGCCGGATTAGGGCCCACTCTAAAAATCCAGTGGGGGAAAAACAGAATAACGTAGAGTAGAATAGAATCGAATCGGAGAGAAACCCAGTGTGACCGCGTTGGAACTACATTTTAGTTCGAATCGTCTTAATGGCATCTACAAAGACCCTGTTTCCAAGTAAGGTCCTACTCTGAGGTTCTGCAGGCGTGAATTTTGGGGAGACACTACTCAACCCAGGAGGGATCTGAGTTGCTCTCCGCCTCGTGGTCCCAGGAAGACGACCCATCTGGTTCCCAACTGTAGGATTTCCCCCCTCCCTTCCTTCCCTCCTTGTCTCTCTCTCAAAAATAAACACTAAAAAAAAAAAAAGAAAAAGAAATTCTTTCCAGCTGCATCCCATGTTTTACTTTTCTGTTGCTACATAAAAAACCACCCCGGTACTGGTGGCTCAGGACAATGACAGTCATTTATTTTGCTTGTGAATCTGCGACCTGGGCGGATCTCGGCAAGGACCCCTCACCTGCTCCGCGTGGCATCCGCCGGGGGGCTCGTGTGCAGGCCGATCATGCGTGTAGATGTGGGCTCGCGGCTGGGGGTCCCCATCCACACGGGCTCCTCCACGGCATGGCAGCTAGCTTCCAGAAGCATCACCCCAAGACCCCGAGAGACCAAAACCAGAAGACGCCAGTTTGGAAAGGCCCGGCTCAGACCTTTGGTGATTCTGTCCCATTCTGTCGAGCAGTCATGGAGGGGAGGGGTGGATACCCCACCTTTCTTTTCTCTTTAAGAGGGCTGCTGAACATCCTTGGGTTGTTTTTTTTTTTTTTTTTATGTTTATTTTTGAGAGAGAGAAAGAGAGACAGAGCACAAGACGGGGAGGGGCAGAGAGAGAGAGAGGAAGACACAGAATCCGAAGCAGGCTCCAGGCTGAGTCATCAGCACAGAGCCCAATGCAGGGCTCGAACTCATGAACCGTGAGGTCATGACCTGAGCCGAAGTCAGACGCTCAACAGACTGAGCCACCCAGGCGCCCTGGAAACCCCGCCTTTCAACGGGAGGGTGTCAAAGGTTCTCAGGGACATGTTCTCACATCACCACCCCCAGGAGGCCAGAGGAGCTGAAGCTGGCGCTTCTGTTTCCATTTCTCATTTCCTTCGGCACCCCTGCCCCTTCCTTAGGCCTCAAAGAGGGCCCTGGCGTGTCACATCGGCCAGGCGAGGGTGACAACACATGTGGAAAGCGACATGGATGGTTCCGTGTGCCAAACACTCATGTCAATACCCATTTTCAAATGGGAAGACTGAGGCCGATATGTTCCTGGGGGAAAGGGACGGAGGTGGGATTTTTTCCATGGTCATCCGCTTGTATCCCTGTCCCCAGTCCTTAGTGACTTTGGGGACTATGAGCCATTCAGGCCCCTGCTGCCTGCATCCAGGCTTGGCTTCTAGACACCGGAGCCTCCGTTGCCTGATGCTTGGGGGCGGCCTCCCATTGACGGTGAATCGAACTGACACATAATTTGTACCTTGTGTACAAAGATGCGGTCATTGCCAGAAGAGAACCGAAACCAGCCATGAATAATTCCTGTGCTTTCAACAAAAACACCAATAAAATACAAGTTTGAATAAGTACTACCCAACCTACCCAGGCGTGAAGGGGAAAAGAGATACCTAAACTCATCCAGGCTGGGCTCCTGTGGGCGGAGGTGCTGGGGCCTTGCTCCTTGTGGAGGCTGATGGGTCTTGGCTCATGAGTGGGAGGCCAGTCACCTGGGATGGGGGGACCGTGCCTGGCTCTCCCCCTCCCCCGGGCCCAGCACGACACCTGGGAGCCAGGCAGGCCCTGCTGAGAAGTCTCTAGACCTCAACACAGGCTATTCTTTGGGCCTGGGATGTCTGTCTCTGCCTTCTCCGCCTAGCGAACTTCTATTCATCCTTGAAAACCCTACCCACGTTGCGTCACTTCATGTGTTCATTGGGTGGACGTTCGCTGAGCTCTGCTGGGTTGAACGTGGGGGAGAGAATGATAACAAGGCAGGGGGCCTCTGGTGTGGGCTGTGTTGTGGACTGAATGTGTCCCCCGAAGTTCATCTGTTGGGATCCTAACCCCCAATGTGATGATATCGGGAGGGGAGGCTTTGTGGAGGTGATTCATTCCTGAAGGCAGAGGCCTCAGGAGTGGGATTAGTGTCCTCAAAAAAGAGGCCCCAGAGAGGCCTCTTGTCCCTTCGGCCGTGTGACCACACAGTGAGAAAACAGCCGTCTGTGAACCATGAAGCTGATTCTCCCCAAACACTGAGTCTGCTGAGGCCTTGATCTTGGACTTTCAGCCTCCAGAGCTGTGAGAGATACATGCCTGGTTGGTTGAGTGCTCGGCCTTTGTCACAGCAGCCCGAGCGGACTGACACGGGCCTCTAGGCTCCAAGGGGCGACTGATGAGTAGCAGACAGTTGTAAGAGGGGGGAGGGGGTCCCTGGGAGGAAACAGCGCGGTCAGAAGGATCCGGGTTCGGGGCGCCTGGGTGGCTCAGTCGGTTGAGCGTCCAACTTCGGCTCAGGTCGTGACGTCAGGGTTCGTGGCTTTGAGCCCCGCATCGGGCTCTGTGCTGACAGCTCGGAGCCCGGAGCCTGCTTCGGATTCTGTGCCTCCCTCTCTCTCTGCCCCTCCCCACTTACTCTCTCTCTCTCTCTCTCTCTCTCAAAAATAAATAAACATTATAAAAAAAAAAAGACCCTTCTCATCACTGTTTCGCCACATAACCTCGGACAAGTCACCTCTCCCTCCTGGGCCTCCGTGTTCGCGTCACGACAAGACCCTCCCGGTCTTGTTGCCCAGCTACCTCGTGGGCAACGGGGGCCCAGCTCTGCTCTGCCAGGGCCCTTGCAGAGTGTGGGACACTCAGGAGGAGGGTTGCTCCTCCTGGCTGAGGGTTGCCTGGGCCCCCCGTGCCTCGCTCGGGGGGGCCCCTGGAGTCACGGCGGCTCTGGGTTGCAACCCCTCAGGTCAGGGCACCCGGAAGGGAATGTGTGCCGAGGGGATGGGGTGGTTTGCCAGCGCTGCCCCTCCAGCACGAGCCCCAGTCTCCCCCTGGCCCCCTCTGCCTCCTGGGGCGCTGGAGGACCCCACTCCTTCTGAGGGAGCGTCTCCCCCTTGTGTCCTGGTGATGGGATGGGGCAGGGGGCCAAGGGCCCAAGGTCGGTGCCGCGGGCTGAATCGTGTGCCCCGTGAAGACATCTGGAAGTGCTGACCTCTGGCAGCTCGGGATGTGGCCTTATTTGGAAATAGGGTCATTGCAGGTGTAATCAGTTAGATGCGGTCCCACTGGAGCATGGCAGGCCTTTAATCAAATATGACTGGTGTCCTTATAAGAGGAGAACGCCACGTGAGGACAGACCCAGAGGGAAGGCAGCCGTGTGACCGTGGCAGCAGTGGCTGGGGGGACCCGGACTCACGCCCAGGAGGGCCGAGGGGCGCCGGTCTCCCCCAGACGCGGGAGAGAGGCTTGGGGCAGACTGTCCACCACAGCCCCCAAGAAAGAATCAACCTTGTTGACACCTTGATTTTGAACTCCTGAACCGTAAGACGCTTATTGCGTCTGGTGTCTAAAGCCACCCAGTGAGTAGCTATTGGTCGTGACAGCGACAGGAGAGCCGTGCAGCTGGCTTCGGTCCTGTCCTGCTCAAGAAGCATCGGGGCAGTGGCTTGGGGACTGGGCTGGCCACAGCCCAGCTGTGAAGCCATCCTTTCCTGAGCACCTGCTCGGTACCCAGCCATCACCAGCCTCCGGAGGGAGTGAGGTGGCGGTCACCCTGCCGCATGGGCTCCCAGGCCCCCTTGGCTATCAGAACACCTGCCGGTGTTCAGAAAGATGAGGGCATCGGTCACCATCTGCACGCTCAGCATAGGCATGCACCCGCCCTCCCCTCTGATCCCGGGAAAGGAGTACGTTAGCCCCATTTCACAGACAGGCAAACTGAGGCTCAGAGAGGGAAGCGCCTTTGCCAACATCGCAAATGGGTGGCTGGCTCCACAGTCCAGACCGTTTTCTTCTGTGGTCATTCAAGCACCCACCAAGGAGGGCGGCCGGGGGGGGGGGGGGGGGGGGGAATAGAACTGAGTTCCAGTCCCAGCTCAGCCCCCCCGCGCGTGACCTGGGCGGTCACGGAGCTCCCAGGCCTCGCTCACGCAGCTCTGAGGAGGCTCCTTTCTGCTCACACGTGTCGGCAGTGGATGCTGGCTGTGGGCGTGCCCTGAGCAGAGCCTTCTGTCCCCTGGAGAGACTACTGGGGGCCTCAGCATGTGGGTGGAGCTTCCTAAGTGCCTGGTGGCCTCGGGCAGTCCAGCTTCTCACCTGCTGGCTCAGGGTTCCACGTGAGCCTGGTGTCTCCTCTTCTGACCTCGCTCGGAAGCCACGTTGTGTCACTTGCGCGCATCTTGTTAGAGGACCACGCACCGGGAATGGGAGGAATGTCAGGGTCGCGCTGGGGCAGGGAGACTCTGCGTGGCCATTGTCAGAGGTTATAGTGTGTCAGAACGGCCACTCGGGAAGGCCGGGCCCCGTGTCCCATAGTGTGGTATTTGATCATCCGGAACTGGAACGGTGGCCCGGGTGTGCTGGTGCGGGCAGGGTGTCGAGCGCCACAGAGAAAGCGGGGGAGGGGTCAACAGGCAAACTGAGGCTGAGACAGGGAAGTGACTTTGCAAATGTCACTGGTCAAGTAGGCGGCAGAGTCGGGACTTGAACCCAGGAGAGGGGGAGGGGAAGGGGAGGAGAAGGAGCACAAGGTCGGTGGCCGTTGCGAGCGCTGGGGCGACCTTCGGTGACGGTCTGCCTCCGGACCCAGGCCTCGGGATAAATCTGTGCATCGGCCATCCCTCAGGTCTGATTCGTCCTTGCCCCTGGAGGAGAGCTCGATGGGTAGAGGGGGCACTGCATTCTGCGTTCTGCCCGGCTCTAGTCCTGTTTCTATCAACTCTCACCACATCCCTTTGGGGAACTGCCTCTTTCTTGCTGCAGATCTGAGGTTGGCCATATCCCACCCCACAGACAAAGCCGGTGCTCCAAGGAGAGAGTAAGGCCAATGGCAAAGGAAGGAAAATGGAGGCGTTGGGGGAGAGTGAGGGGAGAGGCAGGGAGGGAGAAGGGGGGGGGGCGCCTGGTCCATCCACCCCTGCCACTGTTCTATTTCTGGCCTTTCTAGCTGTGGACCCCAGTATTTTACTTAAGATGGTCGGATACTGGGCACCTGGGGGTTCAGTTAAGCATCTGTCTGGCTTGGGCTCAGGTCATGATCTCACGGTCCGTGAGTTCGAGCCCCGCGTCGGGCTCTGTGCTGACAGCTCGGAGCCTGGAGCCTGCTTCGGATTCTGTGTCTCCCTCTCTCTCTGCCCCTCTCCCCACTCACACTCTGTCTCTCTCCCTCTCTCAAAAAATAAATAAACATCAAAAAAAAAAAAAAAAGGTTGGGTACCAAGTACTTACATCTGTTTCCTCCTCTAGACCGAGACCCTATCTGGTCTGGCCCCTGTGCTGCTCCGGGGCCCCCTGTTCCTCCTTGTCCTGTGCTCGCCACACTTAACGGTTCTTTGCTGACCAACTGTCCCACTCCCTGGACTGTGAGCTCCCTGAGGGCAGGACTCTGGGCCACCCTGTTTCCCACTTGACCGGGTGAGTACTTGTTAAACAAACTGGAGTGTGTGGCCCCAGGAAAACATTAACCACTAGAAGTGCAGGGACCGCGTGGGACAATCAGAGCACAATCTCCGTGAGGCTGGCAAACCAGGGACCAGCGGGCGGCCTACCAGAGTGTTTCATTTTGGTCAGAACAGTGTTAAAAATAGTGCCAAGGACAGAAACAAAGCAAACAACGATTAAAAACATTTGAAACGGGGGTGGGGGCGGGGGTGGCGCCTGGGTGGCTCAGTCGGTTGAGCATATGACTTCCCCTCAGGTCAGGATCTCGAGGTTCCTGAGTTCGAACCCTGCGTCGGGCTCTGTGCTGACGGCATGGAGCCTGCTTGGGATTCTCTCTCCCCGCCCCCCCCTCGCTCCTCCCCTGCTCGTGCTCTTTCTCGAAATTAATAAACTTTAAAAAAAAAAACATTAAAAACAGGCAAACTTGCACGGACATTCCTCTGAAGATCTACAAATGGCTAATGAGCGCACAAAACGATGCTCACCACCCGTAATCATTAGGGAAATGCAAATCCAAACCACAGTGAGATACCACTGCACACCCGTTAGGATGGCGAGTTAAAAACCAAAAACACAACCTGCATATACGACGACAAGCGTTGGCGAGGATGCGAAGAACTCGGAACCCTGTGCGTTGTCGGTGGGAACGTAAGACGGTGCGTTTGCTATGGAAAACGGTACGGAGGTTCCTCCAAATAGCAAACATAAACATACCACATGATCCGTAATTCCTTTTCTGGGTTTACACCCCAAAGAACTAGAAGCGGGGACTCGAAGAGAAATTTGTTTGCAGCAGCACTGTTCGCAGGAGCCAAAAGGTGGAACCCACGTGTCCATCCGCAGATGAACGGATACACAAAATGTGGTCCTAGCCGTACAATGGGGATATTATTCGGCCTTAAAAAGGAAGGCAGTTCTGGGACACGGACGAACCTCGAAGACATTATATTAAGTGAAATAAGCCAGACGCACAGGGACAAATACCGTAGGATTCCGCTTACGTGGGGCATTCAGGGGCGTCAAGTTCACAGAGACACAAAGCCGGAGGGTGGGTGCCAGGGGGGCTGGGGGAGGGGGTGGGAACTGCTTCATGGGGATGGAGTTTCGGTTTGAGATGAAAAAGTTGCGGCGGTGGATGGTGGCGGCGGCTGCAGAGAACGGGAATGGACTTAATGCCACCGAGCTCTGCGCTCATAAATCGTTAAGGTGGCAAACTTAATGTCATGTATATTTTACCACACGTTTTGTGTATTTATTATTTTGAGAGAGAGAGAGACAGAGTAGGAGTGAGGGGGCAGAGAGAGAGGGAGATGCAGACTCCAAAGCAGGCTCCAGGCTCTGAGCTGTCAGCACAGAACCTGAGGCGGGGCTTGAACTCAGGAACTGCAAGCTTATGACCTGAGCCAAAGTTGGACGCCTAACCGACGGAGCCACCCAGGCGCCCCCAAAATAAAATCTTAAAAAAAAAAGTTAACAGATAGGGAGATGTCCCGTTCCAGCTGTGGTGGACATCACCTGTGCTCACCCATCTTTGGTTTTCCTCTCCTTCCTGGGCACGGGGAACGGTGGAGCCACCTTCCAGCACCATTGAGTTGGGTGTGGTCACGTGGGTGGGAAGCAGCGTGTAACATTTCTGGGCTCTGGCAATAAAACCCCAGTGCGGTGACCCTCCCTTCCCTGTGATTGTCTCAGATCGAGGTGAATTGAATCTAAGTGCTTGGGGGCCACATGGAGGTCAGCTGCCCTGGAGCATCGCCTAGGCTCAGAGCAAACAACCCGTCAGGGAGAACAGATTTGTATGCGTTGCGCTCAGCCTTTGAGATGGTGGGGATTTTTGTCACTGCGGGATAACCTACCTCGTTCTAACGGACACACCGGCTTGCCCCGAACCGCGGAAGATCTGGTACCCTTGGGGACCACTGGCCGGGACTGTGACAGATTGCCCTCTCTAGATGCTTTCTGACTTTTGCTCATTTCTTTCCTGCCTGACTCCTGTGGGCACTTAAACGTGGGATGGTGTATAAGTGCGCTGGGGCCGCCGCGACAAAGGACCACAACGTGGGTGGCTGAAACAACCGAAATTCACGGTCTCTCAGTCCTGGAGGCCAGAAGCCCAAGGTCAAGGTGTGGGCAGAGTGGCTTCCTTTAGGGACTGTGAGGGCGTCTGGTTCAGGCCTCTCCCTTCGTCTCACGGATGGCCGGCCGTCTCTTGTCTTTTTAGCCTTCCCTCTGTATCGGTCTGTGACTCCTTTATATAAGGGCCCAGGGAATACTGGATTAGGGGCCCACCCTACTCCAGGACGACCTCACCTTAACCACTTATATCTTCAAGGACACTGTTTCCAAACAAGGTCATGCTTTGAGGTACTGGGGCTAGGACCCGAACATAGGAATTTGGGGGGTAATCAACCCACAGCAGATGGCCCCCAACAGGAGGGCTGGATGGAGCCGGGCCAGGTGAGCAGGGCTGGAAAGGGGAGTGTGAGGGAGCACCAGAAACTTCCGGCAGAAGGAACTGAGTGAGCAGGCCTTTCTGACAGGGGTGGCTCTAGAAGATTCTTAAGAGACTCCCTGTGGCCACAGAAGGTGTGGGAGTGCACGCGTGTGTGTTGGGTGCTGCCTCCCACTCATCTCCAGGGTGGAGACAGGCCAAGACACGCGGAGAAAGTGGAGAGAGGCAGGAAGGGGGCGCCTGTCAAGTTTGATCTTCAGGGTTTGTTTTCGACTTTATGCTGACTCTAGAAATGGATCCACATGGGGGTGGGGGCGAGAGAAAGGCAGAGAGGAGAGGGAAGCTTTCAAAGCTGTAGCCATGGGAAATGTTTTTATTTTCTGCTTGAAAGAAAATGCCAAAGAAGAATAAAAAAAAAAAAAAAAAGGGAGGAGGGAGGTGAAGAGAGACCCAGTGTGTGTGTGTGTGTGTGTGTGTGTGTGTGTGTGTGCACGCAAGTGCGTGTAAAAAAGAGACAGAGATAGAGGTCCTGGGAGCCACTCCCAGGAGACCTGGGAAGAAGGTGCTGCTGTCCCCTCCCTGGAGATGCCACCAAGGGTCATGGAGCACCAGTGAGGAGCACGGAAGGCCGAGAGCTGGGCAGAAACCTGTCTGGCTTGCTTGTTGCTACCCAGACTGGGTGACCTTAGGAAGATCACCCCATATCTCTGGGTTGCAGGGACCCTTTGGACTAGTGTGTCTCTGACCCGGGCACAGACGCAGAGGACAGATGGCGTGTGCAAGCAGCAGCAAGAACACCTATTGGAGCACTCAGAGATTGGGGGTGTGTATGTGTGTGTCAGAAGCCAGAAGACTCCGAGGGAGATGGGAATGATTTCTCCAGGTGCGTCCTGAGCCAGAATCTACAGCAGGTATGGGGCACCCATGCCGGAGGCTCTCCTGAACTCCCGACCCGGCCCCCTCCAACCCTGGAATGTGGAATGTGCTCCCTACCCCAGGTCAAAAGGACTCCCACCGACCTCTGACCTCTGTCACCCGCCCCTGGGGGATTGATGAGGAAGGGCCGTAAAGGGGGCGGCAGGGTGGCTTAGCGTGGTTCCGTTGGTTCTCTGTTCTCGTAGCTGGTCAGTCAGGCCTGGGGCTCCCCATTTGTATCCCATCTCCTTGCCTGGCTTAGATGGCTGCCACTTCTTAGCCGTGGGAGCTCGTCCCTACTCCTTGGGGTTCTCATCTGTTAAATGGGCACTACGGTACCAAAGTCAGAGGGGCTGTCAAAGCTGGCATGACGCAGGGGCCAGTTTGCATCAAAAGAAATCTCCAAACTGGAAAAGAAGCAAACCGGGAGTTTTCTGCCACGGAAGGGGATGGGCGGGCCTGGGTCTGCAGGGGCAGAGCGGGTCAGGGTAGCAGGAGGGGACAGAGGTACCTCTGGGGTCAGGGCTGCGGTGGAAATTTGCTCCTGAGATCTGGACGCACACAGGCCCGCCGGGGAGGTGCCCGGGGCGGGCTTCAGAGGCCCCAACACAGCTGGAGACTGGCAACCGAAGTGAACCCCTAAAGACCAGGCAGGAGGCCCCCCCCCCCCCCCCAGGGCCCTGACTCCCCTCCACACGCGCTGCCAAGCCCTCCATTAGTCACCCTGGCACTGACATACATAAATCCATTAGTCACACCCGCACAAACTTGCCTGCAGACTACACCCAGGCACACCCAGACAAAGGAGGCCCCCAAAGATGCCTTGTTCATCCTAGAACAGTGCCTAAAACAGTGTGGGCGCCCACGCAATTAATGGGCAGGCGGTCAGCCTCCCCCAAAGCAACCAGCACCCACAATAACCCCTGCCAACCAGGCGCTTCCAGCCCCCCCAGATAACCACCGCCCCCCAATTCCAAACCTTCCCCCTACCCTCTGAGCACACAAGTACCACAATAACCGCCCACAAATGCCCTTGGCCATCCCTCTTCCGCCTCTCTCTGGAGGGGGGGGGGCGCGGCTGCTCCCGTGGCCCTCTCCCCACCGCTGTCCTCGGAGGGGTCTGAGCAGGAAAACCACTCCCCAAGGTCAGCAGAGCTCTTCAGCAGGCGGCCCCGGGAGCTGATTTATTGGCGGTTTATTTGGAGAAACGCTATCGCTCTCGGATTCCGGAGGGGGGGAAAAAACACGCTCGTGGTGGACTTTAACCTTGGGCTGAAACCGCAGAGCTTTGTTTTCGGAGACGCTTCCTGGGGCGCCGCGGCGGGGGCCGGGGCCGAGGCGGGGAGGCACGGCCGGAATGCGGCTGGGCAGCCTCATCCGCTCCCGGGCGGCGGGGAGAGCGCTCGCATTCCTCTGGGCCCTGCCGAAGCCCTCGCGATCCTTCCGAATGTGCTTCTAGAAATTCTAGGAAGGAGCGAAGCTCCCACAGTAAGATCGTTTCGGGCCGAGGTTTCCAAACCTTCCACCTCCGGCATCTGCCCCGGGGCCGTTGCAGTTGTGTCACTGGCACGGTGAGGGGGAGGTGCCTACGAGGGGGTGAAGGCCTCCCCCTTTCTCGGCTGTCCCCACCGAAGTCCCGAGCAAAGAGCAAAGACCATTTGGAGGTGATTGTCCCTGATCTGGCGCGCGGCCTGCTCTGCTCGGCTGATGCGAGGTACCCGCCAGAAGGCTTGTTCCCCGCCCCTCTGGCAAAGAGACAAACAATGCTGGTGACATTAAGAGTTATTATCGTAAATTCACCTTCTCTGGGTCTGCCCTCCGGGTGCCCCATGACTGCTCAGGTAGAAAGACCACCACCCCTACCAGGCTGCCACCAGCGCTCCACCAATTCCTGCTTTCCCGATGGTTCGGCTATAGACGCCAAAGCTGGTGGCGGATAGGGGTGCCGACTGGGAGGCGAAAAGTCCAGGGTACCCCTGGCATAAAGGGAGAAATGGGCTGGCGCGGGGTGGGGAGGTACACGAGCCCCCCTCCGGGCCCGGCTACCGCAGACACCCTGCTTGGTCCTCATCCTGCGTGCACACACACACACACACACACAAGCCCACCTCCCCTATATCGTGCGCCTGCAGAGGACTCTTGAGGGCAGAACGATGGCGTGGGATTAAAGCAGGGTCTTCGGAGAGGAGCAGCTGGCTGAGATCTGAAAAGGCACTCTGATCCTAACCCTGGCGTCACCCCTTAACGGTGCGGGAGTTGGGCTCAAGCAGGTGGCCGTGTGCCCATTCCAGCCTCAACGAACCTTCCTAGGAGTAAGTGCCTGGCCCCGGTACCCCTACCCCAGGCGGAGATCCAGTGAGGCCCGGGCAGCCTCAGGGTCCAGCAACCGCGGGGATGGAAGGCGGTGGCACAGAACGGGGCGAGGCTGTTCCCTCTCTTTGGCGAATGGGGACGCTCCGGCCTTGACTCCCCGCGCCGCTCCAGGGAACCCCAGGCCATGGCGGGGAAAGCAGGGCACCCAGTGCAGCCCGGGATGCCAGGGCGGCCAGGAGCACCGGCGTGTGAGCGACGGGAAGGAGGTCCCGCATGAAGATTTATGGCCGTATCCGGCCCCCTGTGCACCGAGCACGTCTCCGACCTCTCCGAGACAAACAGTGGAATGGAAGACCCGACCCGGGCCGGGGAAAGCGGCCAGGGCCGGAGGCGGAGCCGAGACGCGCCGGGATCCTCCGGGCCGAGCCTGCTACTTCAGCCCTGGCTCTGCCCACCCAGCGCTCTTGTCCCTGCCGCGTTCGGGCTTGGGCGCCGCGTCCTTGGTCTTCCTGGAGGGTCGGGACCCCTCTTGGCTGGGCTGGCTGAACCTCCGCTCGGCGCCGAATCGTGGCTGAGCCAGTCGCAGCACCAGAGGGATGGCGAGAATGGATGTCCCGGGCGCAGCCTCTCCGGGTTTTCGCGGTGCCCGGGCCGGGAGCTCCCTGGTTGCCAGACCCGGGACCTGGAAAACTGGCGCTTTTAAGCCCCAGATCCGGCCAGGGCTTCCCGAGCCGGTGGCAGAGGCCGGCGAACGCTCGAGGTCCCTTTCACCAAGAAGCTGGCACAGCGAGGGAACTGAGGTCCCCACCGGGAAGGCGGTTTGGGGAGACGGGTGGTGGTGGCTCATATGTCTTCGCCTACGAAAGGATGCCCATTTTCTTCCCGGGAAGGGTAAGGGGAGAATGTATTCAGGCGGCCAGCAACACCAGGGTTCCAGAAAGAGTCGGGTTCAGCCCTGAAAAGAACAGAGTTGACCAAGGCGCGGGGCTGTGCCTCCACGACAAAGGCGCGGCCGAGGAGAACCGGACTCAAAGTTGGCCTGTCCTTTGGTTTTAAAACAAAGGGGAATAATTTTGTCAGTGGGGCCTCGTGCACGGAGCCGGAGGCCTAGAACACACAAAAGGCCTCGGCTCCGGCGGCCCAGGCTGGCCGTGGACAAGAGCGCGGGCCTGGGCAGGCTCTCCGGGAACTGAGGTTCAAGTTGCGAGGAGGTCCCCCCTCCAGCCGATTTTCCGCCCAGTCAGTACAAAACACGCACACACACACACACACACACACACTGCGTCAACACACTTTTTGGCCAAGGATCCCGCCGGGTAAACACAAGTATGTGGCGGGGGGGGGGGTGGGGTGGGGGGAGAAGGGGGAGGCGGAAGATGGCGGCCAGACCCGGGCGGACCGCGGACCGGGCGCCTCCTACCCGCCCCGCGCAGGGCGCCCGGCCGGGCTTTGACGTCTCAGTGTGGTCCGCCGGAGCGGGCAGGGTGCTTCGGCAGACCCTGAAGCTTGGCAAGGGATTCCCCAGAGGTGCCCGACGACCGGCGGCGGGGGTCTGCGAAGGAGCCCGGCTGCGCCCACCACTCGGCCTGGGATCCGTCCCCAACCCCCCCCCCCCGCCCCAAGATGGCTCCCGGCCGCTGTTTACCCAGCGACTGCGGGGGCGCCGGGGCGCGGGGCCCGGCGGGCGGGGGCGAGGGGGCGGCAAAGACTAGGGCGCGCACTGATCGGCCGGGGCGGGCGGCTCCTCGGCGGGGCCCGCTGCGCCCCCACGAACGCCGCGCTCGGAAGAGCCGGCGCTGGCAGGCCGTCCTGCGCACCCCGCGGCCAGGACCCGGGAGCAGCTGCCTCCGTGTCCCCAGGCCCGGCGCCCGGCCGGGCTCCGGAGGCGACCCGCGCGGCCGCGGGTGTGAGTGTGTGCCGGGAGGGCGGCGCGACGAGGGGGCTGGGGCCCACAAAGGCCCAGGAGGAGGAGGCAGGCGGAGGGGGGGGGGGTGTCTCGCCTGCCCCGAACCTCGACCCTAATGAAATGCAGGCTCGGATCGCCACGCAGAGAAAGGCACATACTTGGAAAATGCAAACGCCATTGGCAAATGCAGGGCAAACAGGCAGAATTTTTATTAGCAACTAAATGATTTATGGCACACATACCCCGCCATCACAATTACGGCGTCTTGGAGCATCCAGGGGTGAAAACATTAAACATTTATAAAAATCGGCTTTGTTTTTTTCCGCCCCTCAAGTCCTTTGTATTCCCCACCTCAACTTTCTCAAGATATATTTTGCTTGAGCTATACGAAGATTAAAACAAAACAAAACAAAACATTCCAGATCAAGGGCGGGGATAATGGGGTGGGGATCAAGGTCTGGGCTCCGAATATTGGAGGGCAACCAGGGGGGTGGGGAAACGATGGGGGCTCAGGCGTGGGAGGGCTTATTAGGGACCCACAAAGGCTTTCGGATAAGGTTCAAGGATGCTAGGCGCCTACCCGGGCTGCGCCCCCACGCACAGCCCCTTCCCCCTGCCTTGGCTTCTAGCAGCCCCGCGCAGCTCAACTGCATTTATTTCTGCAGTCAACCCCCTCCCCCAAGGCACACAAGACACAATACCTCCTTTCTCTAACCCCCCTCTCCTCTCCGTCTTTGCTCCTGGCCGTTCCGGGGCCGCACCGGGAACCTCCCGCCGCCCCGGCCGCCACTGAGACCTTCGCGCGGACACCGCCGCTGTTCCCCTCGGCTCCGGCTATTTTCGTTCCTTTCTTTACTTCTCACTCCTCCCTCCTCCCCCTGCGGAGCTCCAGCTTCCAAAAGAGGGCAGCCTCGAAACCAGCGCAGAGGCTCCTGCAGGGCAACTTGAAACTGCCCTCAAGAGGCTGAACTTTTTTCCTCAAATTTATACTGGAATTAAATTAGACACCCCCAGTTCGCTTTCTCCAAGCCTACCCCTCCCCGTCCGTTTTCTTCTAAAAGTGGAGAAAAGAAAATAGAACGGACGGGCGCCAACTAGCTCATTTTCCCCCCTCCAGAAAAGTTGCTTAAAAATGGATTAAAAAAAAAAAAAAAAAAAAAAAACCAGCGATGCGAAAACGCTGAGTCCGCAGCGCAGGGCGAAAGAGCGGGCTTCTCTTGTTTTAATTAAAATCTAATCACCGCGGTTGCTCTCCGAGGCAGGATCGGCAAGGATTTCTGCCCCTCCAAGCTTCCATTTGAGGGTACGTAATGCCCAGCCGGGCATGGGTCCCTGCGGGGCTGCAGAGAGAGGGTGCGGGGCCCCCAGGGCGGCCCCTCCGACCGCGTCCGCAGTCCTTGCGCCCGCAGCCAAGTAGGTTGCCGCGGGCAGCTCCCGGCGACTCCACTCAGAAAGGATTTTGCTGAAAGCGCAAAATAAAAGTACAAAGTCTGGGGGATTGGTGCTCCCCTCCCCCTTTAGCCGCCGCGGCCAGCCAAGCACTTTTTGGGCTTGGCTTCTGCTTCCTCTGAGCTCAACAGATTTTTTTTTTCCCGGTCTCGCCCTCCCTGGAGGGGGCGCGGCGGATGGAAGGCGAGAGAGGCCCCCAGCCAAGAGGTTTTTAATATTACACTTTAATAGGTTTCAGAAGGCCCCGTGGAGAAATGCTAATAGGCTGAAATGTCAGAATCGAGAGGGAGTCAGTTCGCGCTCAGCCGATCTAATCCTTTTTTCTGCTCTGATTTTTTTTGGGGGGGAGGGGTGGGGAGAGCCCACGCAAAGAAAGGCTTTGGGGAAGGGCGCGCGGTGCAAAGCGCCACAGCCCCGGCCGGGGCCGAGCGGGGGGTGCGCCCTGGCCCGCGTTTCTATAGGAACCCCTTTTAGAAGATTAGAGACTCACCCGCTACCCGCCGCCGCGGCCTCTCCAAAATATTAATCAGTAACCATCTGACACAGGGTTTCAGGGAGGGACCCGCAGGCCGGGGCTAGGAAAACGGCCTTCACGCCTGCCCATCCCACCCAACCGCGCTGCTGGGGGAAAAGGAATGAATCGCTACTTTGTTTTAAAAGGGGGAGTAAAAAAGGGAAAAAGCAGCCCTTGTCTGTTTTGGCGTCTCCACCGCGCATTCTAGAAGGCGCGCCCCAGGGGAGGTAGGGGGCCGGGGCCCGGGCGCGGGGTGCTGCCCGCCGGGCCCCAGACCCTTCCCGGCTCGCTCGGCTTGTCACCTCCTCCTGCGAGCAGGAAGCTGACGGGCGGCCCATTAAACCGCGCCTTGCAAAGCCCTGGATTGCGGCGACAACCATCTTCCTCTATTTTGATCACTCAGCCTAGACGCCGGGGGAGGGGGTAGGAAGAGGGAGGAGAGGGAGGAAGGGGGGGGTTCGAGCTGGTGGAGGGGGAGGGCTGCCTAGAAACGGCCGGGAAAAATTCTCACCACCAGTTTTGATCATTCAGCCCCGCCGTGGGGAGCCTGGAAACTGCTGGAGCCCCTAGGTCCGTAATTGGTTTTATAGGAATGGCTGAGGGCCAAGGTGTTTACATGCGTGTGATTGGCGGTACGCGCGGCCAATGGATGGCGGCCGGGGGCTGGCCTGGGGGGGGGGAGGCGGGCGCCCGGGAACAATGCGTGTTTCTTCGCTGGAGAGTACTCCCCTCCCCCAGCTGCCCCCTCCCCCTCCCCCTCCCTCTGGTTTTTTTTTTTTTTTTTTTTTTTTTTTTTTTTTTTTAGATCCAGCGAGAGGAACTTGAAAGGGGGGTTGTGTAATGTACCTTTTCCAATCCCGGGCTGTATATGGAGATTTGGGATTCTTTAAACCGGCGCTACCTGGATTTTATTAAAAAGCGGGGAGCTCGGCGGGAGGAAAGCTGGCTTTTCCGGGGGCTGCGGGAGCCGGGCCGCGGGAGGGCGGAGGAGTTGGCGCGCCGAGCGCTCGGCCCGGGGAGCGGTTTTCTACCAAAAAAAGGAAAGGCGGGCAAAAAGTGTGAGGCGGCTGCGGGTGGCGAAGGGGAGCAGCAGCCGCGGGATGGCGGGCAGCACGGGCGCCTAGCCGCGCCGGGAGCCGGGGCCACCACCGGAGTCGCCGTCGCCGGAGCCCAGAGCCGGGAGCCCCGCCGCGCCAGGTACGCTGCCGGGCCGCCCGTCCGTCCCTGGCCGGGCGCGAAGGTCTCCAAACTTCTTCATCTGACCCCCCACCCCGCCTCACCCTCGGGGTGCTCGGGAGGATCCCCGCAGCTCTGCGGTCCCCGATTACGGGATCGGGGACCGGCATCGGCGAGGTGGGGGCGCCCTGGGATGGGTGGGGGCGGGTCGCTGTGCCTCGGGCGCCCACCTGAGCCCTCAGCCCCGTTCCAGCCCGCCCAGCCGGGCTGAGGGGCGTCGGTTCCCTTCTCGGTTCCCGGCAGGCGGCGGGGGAGCCAGGGACGCCGAGACGTTTTCGATTATAGGCTGTTTTTAATTAAAAGCCGGAATTCAGCCATTTTAACTGCATTTAAGTGGGGGAGAAAAGTAGAGAGAACGCAGCGGAGCCCACAGATGGCCGAGCCAGCTTCTTTACCAGAGCGAGGGTGTTCCAGGGGCCTTCACCTCGACTTCCCCGAAGTGGGGCGTTGGGGCATGCTTCGAAGCTCTAGCTTTTAAAAGAAAGCTGCACAAAGAGCATTTAAAAAAAAAAATCACGGAAAGCTCATCGCCTCCTTAAGACATGTATCCTCGGATGTGGCGATCTTAGATTTTTCCAAAGTAAACGCGGATCTGGTAACCAGAGCCTGATGGGAGTGAGCGAGGGAGGGAGGGAAGAGGGTGTTTGTAACCAAAACCGGGTTAAAATAAGCACCCTTAGCAAAGTTGGGGAGGGAGGCTGGAGAAGGAGGCCGGGAGGTCAGCGGCTGAGGGGGTCTGCAGTTCGGGGGGCTGGGCGCCGGTCGCAGGGCGGGCACCCGGGAGCCGGTGGCTTTGGCGTGGATCGGTGGCTCTAGGAAACGCCCGGGCCTCTCGGAATCAGGAATCCGAGCCGCTGCGGGCAGACGGAGAGCGAGGGCAGGGTTGGCTCCAAGACCCCCTCCCGCCCCCATGGGAATCGGCAAACGACAAATCTTTTAAACAAACAGCTTTAAACTGGAACTACAGGGGGATTTACCCAACGCTGGGGGAGGCGCCCCTTGGTCGGCCCGCGCTGCAAAGGTTTTCTTTGTAGGTTATTTTTGGGTTGGGGGGGGGGGAGCTAGGGTAGGAGCGAGACCCTTCAGCCCCCTGCTTACCCTCTGACCGCCCCCCTCCCCCCAAATCCCCCGCGCCAGGCCACGTCCTAGGGCCGCAGGATTCCCAGGCCAAGGCGCTGGAAAATGAAACCAAAGCTTGTTTTGAAGGATTCTTTCCAGTGCTCGGGCGAGAATGCCACGTCTCGGGTCCTCGGACTCAGACTCTGCGACTCACAGTCGCCCGAGGGGGGCGGCGGGAGGAGGCACGAGCCTCTTTAAAAATAATAAACCAGCTTTGCATCTTCTCTCCTGGAAAAAAACGAAAAAAACCGAAAAAGCAAAAGACAACACTAATTGGCGGCTCAGGGCGAATTTAGGGAAACCAGACTCAAAAAGGCAGGCCAGGGGCCAAAAAGGTTAAATATTAAACTTTCCGGATCAGATAGTGACCCAGTGTTTAGGGAGACATTTCGAACTGCTCATGGAAAGGTTTCACGGTTTGAAACCCCGGAGCATGTGACGCCCAGGAATCAGTCCCACTCGGGAGGTTTGTATTTATGCCGCCCGGGCGCGGCCAGGGGCCTTCCCCGGTTTCGGGAGGACCCGTAAGCCGCCAAGCCAGTTTAGGCTGGGGCGCAGCGCGCCACCGGCCACTTTCCGAGCCGGGTCCCCGGGAACCGCGGCCGCCGGAGCAAGGAGCATGGATTTTTACTTTTTATGGAGGACGGGTTACCCCCGATTTTATTTCTGGCCACCAGATCCGCATTCCCCGACCCCGAACGGCAAGACGACTTTCTGAAACTTTGTTGTCTTTTTTCCCCCCCCTCCCTTTTCCTTTTTCCCCCTTCTGTTTCTTCGGCGGCCCGTGTCCTTTCCCCGCCAAGACGCCGTGTGCGCCGCCTCGCGCAGCTCCGCCTGGCCGCCCGGAGGGGCCCCACCGCCGGCCGCCCGTGCGCCCCGGGCCGCGGGCCCGCAGCCGAGCGCAAACCCCGCTGGCCGCCGCCGCCATGCACGCCGCGGAGCCCCCGCCGCCCGAGGACTCTGGGACTACGCCGAGGCCGAACTTTTAGGTCCCACTGAGCGAGGCCCGCGGGCCGGGTGGGGGGCTGGCTGCGGCACTCCCGCGGAGGATGGATGGCCGAGACTTCGGGCCCCCGCGGTCCGTGCACGGCCCCCCGCCGCCGCTGCTGTCCGGCCTGGCTATGGACAGCCACCGCGTGGGCACTACTGCGGCCGGACGCCTGCCCGCTTCTGGCTTGCCCGGCCCGTTGCCGCCAGGGAAGTACATGGCTGGCCTCAATCTCCACCCGCACCCGGGTAAGTGCCTTGCGCCGTGGCCGCCCCCTCCTGCCCTCCCCCGCCCCCCCTTCCCCCCCCCCCCCCCCCCGGGATCTTGGGGAGGGAGGCCCGGGAAAAACTGTTCGGCCTGTTCCTTGGCGTTCTTGGGACGCGGCACGTCTCTTTCCCTGGGCGGGTCCACGGGGGTGCGGGCAGGCTCAGCTCCCAGGGCGGGGAGACCCCCGGGCCCGGGACGGAGGCCATTCCCGAGGCCCCGGCGGAGAGGGTGCGCGGCTCGGCTGCTTTCCCCCGTGCGCCATGCCCTCCCGAAGCATATGCGTCTGCCGAAACCGGAGCCTCCGGGGGCGATTCCGACTCCCGGGCCCCTGCTGCTCCGGGCCAGCCTGGGGTTTTCAAAACCTGGGCGAGAAAAGAACAAGCCCGCTCCACACCCTTTGAGACGTCCGTTCCCCGAGCTCGAATCCTTTTCTTGGCAAACGCCCTTGCCCGGCGTCCGTGGGCCGTTCTAGCCCCTCCACTCGCAGCGTGCGGGGTTTCCGTCCCGCCCCGGCGTCGGAGGCTGCGGGGAGAGCGGAGACCACGGCCTCGGGCGGGCGGGGACCGTCTCGCCACCTCTCGGCCCCCGGGAGGAGAGCGGCGGCCCCGGGACTCACACCCCGGTAGGAGGGCAGCGACTGCGGCCCCAGGAGCCCCTTGTTCTCCGGCGGGAAGGCGGGCGCGCGGCGCGGTGGGGCGCAGAGACTGGGCCGCCGCCATCCCGAAGCTCGGGGAAGGAAGCGGCGTGCGAGCGGATCTGGCCGGGCACGAGCGGCGGAGGGAAAACCTTGGGCCTGACATCGAACCTCGGGAGAAGGTGGCCGAGAGGGCCCCGGAGGCCTCTGCCGTTTCCCGAGAGGGGCCGCTGAGGCTCGGTGGGGACGGCCCCCGGGCGGGAGAAGCTCGTCCTGGGCGGGCCGCGGCCGCTGCAGTCCAGCCGGGTGGGAAGGGAGGCGAGGGGCACCTCCAGACCTGCCGCCGGCCGCCGAAGGACACCCGCTCCCTCCTCCCCGGCTGCCTCCAGCTGCTTTGCTTGGCGTCCTACGCTTCACTTGAAAAAAAAAAGCCACCTCTCCCACTCCAGAGTGTAGTCTGGGACTCTTGCGATTTCTCGGGGAGCCGCCGACTCTCCCCTCGGCCTTGGAAGGGACTCCTCCGGCCGCAGTGGCCGCCTTGGCCCTGTCCCACCGACCCTGCCCGCTCGACCGAGGCCGCGCTGGCCGGTTTTGCCTGTGTCTTTGATTTTTTTTTACGGAACTTTTCAGGAACCGGAGTCCCGGGGCTCAGAGGGACAAAGGGCCTTTGTGAGGCGCCGGGCAGGGGAGGGGCACACGCGGGGGCCGCGAGCCCGGGCATCCCTGCCCGCCGGTGTGCGAGGACTGGGTCTTGGCTTGGGGGCTCATGCCCGTGTCCCCCCTGGAGCTGAGGCCGCATTCTGCCCAGGGGGCCGTGACCAGGGCTATGGTTTTCTCTACCGTGGTGCCAGGATCCCAGGGAGGGGTTAGGGGCTGCCCGCGGTACAAAGGGCAGCGTGGCCATCCCCTTTTGCCCGCCCTGAGGCCAGGGTAATTTTTGTGTTTGCCTCTCTTTTGAGTTCATCCCTTCACTTAGTTCGCCCCAGGGTCGTGGCGGCATCCCTCGGCCTGGCAGTCAGACCCTGGGTCTTCCTGGCTGGGGGTGCCTTCCCTGGTCTCTGTGTCCCCTCCCCCCCCTCCCCCCCCCAGCCAGGGAGAAGGCGTCCCATCTCCAGCCTGGTTCCTGCCTGACAGAGCCATGTGAGAAGCAGTGAAAACAGCTACTACTCAAGGGGGTGCCTCTGGCAGCCTGCAGTGTGCCAGGGCCCAGCGGGCAGACTAGCGCCCATTAGCTAGATGGGGAGGCTGAGGCCGGATAGGTGAAGAACCTTCACAGCGGCAGGCAGGCAGGACAAGGAAGTCCAGCTGGAGGTGGCCGCAGAGGCCTGTCTTCTGAGCCTCCTGCTTTAGAAGCCGTCTGCCTCCTGCATGCTTGGCAGCTGAGGTCATGGAGGAAATAGCAAGCAGGCTTGGAAAGCGCTGCTGTGGCCATGCTCACCTGGGAAGGAAGGGTTGGGGTGGGGGGCAGGCTGGCGCTGTCCCTCGCCGCCTCCACCTTGAGTGGCCTCAGGGAGACCCTGGACCCTAGGCCAACGCCCAGAGCCCAACCCAGTGCTAATCCTATTAGCCAGGAGGTAGAGAGCTGTTTCCCATTCACTGCTCGGGTGGGGTGGATTACAGATTCCTCAACCCAGCCCCCCTCCCCCTCTTTCTTTGCCGGGTGCAGGTGCTAACTTTTCTCTTTCAGGCGCTTCTCCTACTTGGCTGTCAGCTTCTTAGGTCTGGCCAGCGTTATCAGCCCTATCTTTATTTGTTTGTTTTTGTTCTGGGAAGCCAGGAGAGGCTGAGCCATTTGCCCTGGGTCACACAGCGAGGCAGTGTGAGACCGGATTACCTCCGACCCCTTCCTAGTCTGCTCTCCAGAGTGGGTAGGGGAGCCTGTGAATCTACCAGAGCTGCTCCTCTGGGAGACTCTGGGAGAACTCCTGGCCGGAGGGGGACCCTGGCTAGGGCTGGGCTGTGGCCACCCCATCAAGGCAGGTGTTGACAGGGCACTGTGGTGAGTGAGGATCCCCGGGGTGGGGGTGGGGGGGGATGCCTTTTTGCATCCTCGGTCTAGGCTGAGGGCTTTGGCTCTTTCCTGTGCAGAAAAAGAGGCAAATAAAGAATAAATGGGGTTTGGTTGGCCATTACCTTGCGGGTAACCTTGAGTATTGTCACACAGAGTGAGCTCTCAAATGTTCTCAGCAGTCAGTGAAATGGACAAGTAAGTGACAAGCACCTGGTAGGCTCCCCTCTTCAGTTCTGGGGCTGGGAGCCCTGGACCCAGCCCTCCTCGGGCTGCAATTAAAGACCTATTAGCAGGATTTTGTACTTGGATGTTTATTCTCCCTGCCCCCACTCCCTGGGCTGGCTGGGCCCCGCAGGATACATGAATGGGGGGTGGAACCCAAGGATCAGGACCAGGAGGCCATGCACTTTGGACTGGCCAGTGGACAATAGGGGGCCACGGGCCTTCTCCAGGGTCCATCAGCTCTATCTCTGGAATCCAGCCCGTCGGCCTACTGGGATTGATTTAAAGAGATTAATCAGTGGGACTGGCCGGTGGAGCGATACGATCCACAGATAAAGGAGATTTGCTGGGTGCTTCCTCCTCTCTGAGGCCTGGGGCAGGTTCTGGACTCTGGATGGGGGGCGACCGGGGGCTCCTGGGCTCCCTGACTCTCCGAGCCTACTGGTTCCTTAGCTGTCAACCCAAACACTTCCTTTCTTCACTTGTTCGTTTACTCGGCAAGCCATTTCCAAGCGTCTCTTGCGCGCCAGGCACTGCTCTGGCTCTGGGAATCCAGCGATGGCCAGACGCAAATCTTTGCCCTCATCGGAGTCCCATTGTAGTGTGGGGGCCAGGCAGTAGTCGCACACACACAGATCGTCGAAGGAAATCGTTTTAAATAGAGATACAGGCTGCGAAGGAAAGAGAATGCCCAGGGTCTGTTTGGGCTGGAGTGAGGGGCTCCCAGGAGTGAGGGACTAGGAGAGGGGAGAGTGACTGCAGCTGCGGGGAGGGGAGAGGGGGACCCTGCAGGTCCCTGAAGGCCAGTAATGAGGTCTTGGAATTTCACACTGAGGAATGAGAAGGCAGTGGAAGGTTTTAAACGGAGAGGGTGATTCAAAGTGAGGGACGTTTTACAGAACTGGTCTGGACTCTCTTTTTCTTTCTTTCTTCTTTTAAATGTTTTTATTTGTTTTTGAGAGAGAGACAGACACAGAAAATGAGACCAAGTTGGGGGGGTGGTGCAGAGACAGAGGGAGACACAGAATCTGAAGCAGGCCCCAGGGTCTGAGCTGTCAGCACAGAGCTCCATGCAGGGCTCGAACTCATGAGCTTGAACTTCGAGATCATGACCTGAGCCCAAGTCAGAGGCTTAAAGGACTGAGCCACCCAGGTGTCCCGGAACTGGTGTGGACTCTTAAAAAATGTCAATGGCATGCCAAGACAGAGGAAGGCCGAGAACAGTTCCTGATTAAAAGACTAAAAAAAATGTGACCGCAGAAGGCGATGTATGGCCCGCGATTGGATCTTGGATTGGGGAAGAAATTGCTCTAAAGTACATCATGGGTGCAATTGATGAAATTGGAATATGGGCTGTAGGTTAGCTGATAGTGTCAAATCAATATTAGGTTTCATGAAGCTGATAACTGGACCGTGGTTATGTAAGAGAATGCCCTTGTGCTTTGGAAGTAAGAACACTGAAATGTCTAGGGACAGGGGACATGATGGCCACAACTTACTCTCAGGAATGGCTCAGGAAGAGACAAATTTATAGACGTATGGGAGACACCCATAAATCGCTGAGCCCGAGTTACATACAGGGTGAGAAAGTTCACAATGGCTGGACCTGGGGAAGGTCATATGGCAGGTCATTGTACTATTTCAATTTTTTTTTTATTTTTTTTTAATTTTTTTTTTATTTTTGGGACAGAGCGAGACAGAGCATGAACGGGGGAGGGGCAGAGAGAGAGGGAGACACAGAATCGGAAACAGGCTCCAGGCTCCGAGCCATCAGCCCAGAGCCCGACGCGGGGCTCGAACTCACGGACCGCGAGATCGTGACCTGGCTGAAGTCGGACGCTTAACCGACTGCGCCACCCAGGCGCCCCTCATTGTACTATTTCAAACTTTTCCCCGAGTTTGAAATTATTTCAAAATAAGCATTTAGCAAAATTGGTCCGGGCTGCCAGCTGGAGACCGTGTGGTGGGTAGTCCGTGGCAAGGAGGCTGTTAGGGAGGTGATAGTGACCAGGGAGGGAGGCTGGAGGCGGCCAGGGTTTGGGGCTTTGGTGGAGGTCAGGCTACAACGAAGACGCGTGGAGGGGAAGAGAAGGAGGACGGAAGCTGGCTGGATTTTTGGGAGGTGCTGCTTGTGGAGGAATGGGGAGGAACAGATTTGGGGAGAGTGCGGTGATTGGGCATTCTTGATTTGGATGGGAGCAGCTTGGGGTGCTTTTGTTCCAGCGTGGACCAGTATGGTCTGAGCTGACTTATCTCCCTCCTGGTCATCGTCAGCCCTGGCCTCCACCCAGACTCCAGCCCCATCACTGTGACCACCCTGTCCTCCTTTACGTCCCAGCCCAGCTTTTGAGGGGACCCATGGGAGCTGGTGTCCGGATAGGTCTTGGGGCTCCCCAGGGGCTCCTGGGAGCCCTGGCCAGCAGTCAGTCTTGGCCCCCAAGGTCAGGGTCCTGACCACACTAGCTGCCCACGGAGGCCTGGCATCCGACTCCGGAGGAGGTCAGGCTATTAGGTGGGAAACACCAAAGCTCTGTGCCACCTTTGCAGGCCCACAGATGCAGCCATCACCTGCATCCGAGTTTCCTTCGTGAGCTAATGAAAGCGAACAAAAAAACCCTCTTCATGCGCTCTCCCAATCTTGCACGTTCTGGGCCTTCACGAGTCAGCTGAAGATTCTACCCTTTGATCTCCGGATAAAGAACTGCTTTATCTGGAGGCAGGTTGGCCTCGGAGCTGAGGTTAGACTGCTGGAGTTTTGGGTCTTGCTCCTCCACTTACTGGGTGTGGGATGTTTCTCTAAGCCTTGATTTTCTCATCTGTAAAATGAGTCCATTAGTGATACTGAATTCATCCGGCTGTTGTGAAGTTCGAATGAGCAAGTGCCAGCCAGATGCCTAGCATAGGGATGGCCCTCGCAAAAGTTCGAGTAAAAGTGATTGCTGGAATTATAGTCCTCATTAACCAATGACTCAACAAGTCATCAAGTTAACAAGCTGATCTCTTGTTCTAGTCCCGTCCTCTCCAGGGGACCTCTGGAATTGTGTATTAGGCCCCTCTGAATGGCCCATGGGCTTCTGGGACTCCAGGGTCCCACCCTGAACCCGTCAATTGAATCTCTCTCTCTTTTTTTTTTTAAATTTAAAAAAATTAAAAAAAATTTTTTTTTTAAAATTTAATTTTTTTTTAATTAATTTGGTGTCACAGATATACCGTAAAATGCTTCAATCGTGAGTGTTTAGAACATGGCATATTTACAACACGAACACGCCCGTCTAACTACCAACCAGCTCGAGATCAGGGCATTGCCAGCGTCCAGAGGGTGCCATCTTGTTCTCTCCTAGCCACCCTCCACCCCACCTCCAACATCATTTCTTATTTCTGGTACCTTAGAATCGTTGTGCCTATTTTTGAACTTTCTATATATAAGTGGAATCATACGGCGTGCCCTCTTTTCTTTCTGCTTGCTTTCACTCAGTCGTATGTACGTGAGCTTTATCCGTATTGCGGTGTGAGGCGGTAATTTATTTCTTGGTGCTGTGTAGTATTATACAGAAAAATAGTACTACTTTATCCCCTCCTGGCGACGGGCACTGAGGGTTTGCTATGGATAGTGGTGTTAGGACCATGGCTTTTGGTCTACATACGTACGCAGTTGTTTGGATATAGTACCTAGGAGCAGACTGTTTGCTCACAGGGTATATGGAGGTTCAAGCTTTAACAGTTGTGCGTCCTCCAGTGGATGTTCCATTGTACCCTCCTGGCGATATCATTCCACCTCTTCCGCGTCTTCACCATTCCTATGAATATTGCCAGTTTCCTTAAATTCTGCTCAGGCAGGTGAGTGTGCGTTAGTATCTAATTGTGTGCGCATCTTAAAATCCTTTCCCTCGTTCGTTTTTTTTTTTTAAGTTTTATTGAGGAATACTCTGCCCACTGTGAAGTTCACCCTTTAAGAGTGTGCGGTTCTGCTTAATGCTGAATATAAACATTAGAGTAAAAGTCACACCTCATCTTAAAAGTCAGTTAGTGTTAGAAGAAGAATTATGAAGAAAACCAGCCATCCCCTGCTTCCTGTCTCCCTAGTCTTGATTCCTTTAGTTAACTCTTTTGGCTATTTCTTGAAGCCTTTTCATCCATATTTCTATGTAATAACCTGCTTCTCCTGCTAGTTATTTTTTCAGTCTTTGCGATTCTCTGTTGACTTCTGTGGAAGATGAGCATTTTGTGTGGACTGTCTGAGTCTGAATCATGACTCTGCTACTTCTTAGTGTGAGACCGTGGGCAAGTTTCTTTACTTTTCTCTGTGCCTTGAAAATGTTTGTCATCTGTAAAACAGGGGAAAATAATAGCGACTGCTTCAGGAGATTATTGTGAGGATTAAATAGTTAATACGTGTAAAACACTTAGAACAGTATCTGGAATATAATAAGCTCTAGTATTTATTATTGTTGTTATATCATGCCCCATCATGTTTCTTTCCTCTATCCTCCCAATATATGTGAAATAAAGTCTTGTTTAAACCAGGTTTATTATTATGTGTTTGGCTTTGTAAATATTGCCTACATTTGAGCCAAGTAGTATAATAAAATTCCCTTCTTTATTTCCTGGAGTTATGCATTGCCTTTTTTTCCCCCTTTAATTTGCTGGAATTTCTTACAATCTCTGTCTTCCAGTCTCTTGGACTACTGTTTATTTGGTCATATCTACTGGATTCGTGCCTCTTTTCTTGCATATTTCTTTCCTAGAGTTTTCCATCTTTCTGGTCTAGTCTGGTTTGCCTGGTGCTTGGCCCTGTTTTAGAGCCATAATCCTTCAAACTCCCTTTATCTCTCTGCTGTGTTGGATTTCCTGTTTCCTCACTCCCTTGCTTTCCTTTTTTTTTTTTTTTTTTTTTTTTTTGTGCTTTACTTCCTTGTTTTGGTAGAACACATCCTGCTGCAGTTTTCTGTGAAAGAGTCCATGGAAGGCAAGTTTTTTTGAGGCCTAGTGTGCCTGAAAATGCCTCTGTTCTACTGTGATACTTGACAGGCATTTTGGAAATAATTTACCCCTGGTGTTTGAAGGAATTGTAACATCACCTTCCAAATTCCAGTGTTACTTTTGAGTAGTGTGATGCTCTTTTGTTTCTTGATCTTCATGTGTGAACCTTTTCTTTTTTTTTTTTTTATCCTTTTCCAAATGCTTAACATGTTTTAGAACTACATCAAGAGCATTGGCTCCACAATTCATGCACAAACACGCTTCACCACTCTCTAGCCATGTGGTCTCGGACATGCTTCAGTTTTCTTTTTTGTGAATTGAATAATAGTGCCTACCTTTTACCATTTGTATGAAGACTAAATGAGCTTATGTACATAAATGCCCAGGACATTGTTTGGCACAAAGTAAGCCTCGTGGATATTAATACTGTTACTATTCTTTTCATCACTTGTGGTCTGAAATTTCATATCGATGTGTCTTCCTGTGGATTCTTTTGCATTTCCTGTGTTGGGTGCTCCATAGGCCATGGTAATCTGGAAACTGAGGTCCTTCGGGCTGAATTATTATTATTGTTTTGAATTAATATTAATTTTATTAGTATTTTGTAATCCCCTTCCCTCTAGTACTCCTATTCATTAGATATTGGATCTCCTGGACTGACCATCTGCTTTTTTTTATACTTTATTTTTTATTTTCCATCTCTCTTTATTCAGCTTTCTAGGACATGTTCTTAACTGTCTTCTAACCTTTCAATTTCATGTTTGTAATTTCTAGGAGCTCTTATAATTGGATATTCTTCCTTTTTTTTTATTTTTAGGTTTATTTATTTATTTTGAGAGAGAGAGAGAGAGTGGGCATGTGTGCGTGCATGAGCAGGGGAGGGGCAGAGAGGGAGAGAAGAGAATCCCAAGCAGGCTCTGTGCTGTCTGCACAGAGCCTGATGGGGAGCTCAAACTCACAAACCCGTGATATCATGACCAAAATCAAAGAGTCGGACGCGTAAGTGACTGAGCCACCCTGTTCTTGTTTCATGGATACATTAATTCTCATTACTTGGAGAATGTGTGTATATGTGTGTGTATATATATATATGTATATATATATATATATATACACACACATATATATATATATTTTTCTCACTTGTCTTTCACGTTGGAGACTTCCATGGGTGTCTGGTGGTTGATTCTCTGGTGTCTCTTCATATTTAAGATGGGAGGCACAACAAAGCTAGGGGGACCCATTGACCCTTGTGGAACTCTCCTGAATGTCTCTATAGATCTTTCCCTTTTGAGTTCGCCAGACTCCCAGGCAGGAGTTCCAGTCCCCTGCCCACAGGGGAGCTAAAGCCTGGCTGTTCCCCTTCCAACAGCTGGAACAGTGGAAGAAGGTTTCTACTGAGATCCATTTTTCATTTCGGTCCCCACCCCAGCCCTGAGGATGTAGCCAAAGACCCTCAGTGGCTCCATCGGCCCCTAGTAAGTAAACAGAGGGCTTGTGGGGGGCTCTCCATTCTTTCTCTGCTCCTCTCTGCACCATGGCCTTTGCAGGTGCTGGGTCCAGGTTCTGCACCTCTCAGGAATTGCTTGTTTCTCGGTAACCTCCGAGGTTCAGTTGCAATTCTCCCAGCTCCCCACCCTGCCTCTTTGGTCCCTGCTTCCTGCTTCCAGAATGTTGTGAGTGTCGTTTCCTTTCCATTCCTGTATTTTGTCGTTTCTCTCCCTGTTAAGCTGCATTGCTGTTGTTGTCGTGGGGTTCTGGCGTTTGGGAAAGGATTTGGCAGGACAGATTCAATGCACCACTTCTGGGATCCAGCCCACTCTCCTTCCCCTGGCCCCCGCGCCTGGGAGGGGAGGCCTGGTTCCTGGGTCCCTGCCTGTCCCACTCACGGGCTTTCTAGCTTTCGGCCCAGGGCTTCTAGAAGGCCCTCCTCCCTCCCTCTCTACTTCCTCCTCTAGACCTAGACCTAGGTTAGGGAGGAAAGAAAATCCACGGGCAAGTCCTCTAATTGCTTTAGAATTGAGAACGTCTGGAGCCCTGGGGCAAGGCTGGAGTGGATGCATTTGCATGTCTTTGGCAGGGTTGAGGCCTTGACCCTCTGGGCTGCTGCGGGATTCCCTTTATTTGGACTTGAGCACCTACTTTGTGGGCTGGGCACCTGGTTGGGGCCAGGCAAAGTCCCAGCCCACAGGGGTCCCATATTCGGGGCTGGGAGTAGGACGGGGGTTAAAGCCCCATTGTCCTTCTGTGGTGGGGGTGGGGTCAGCTAAAAGATGTGCTTTGGGATCTGACCCCCTGGGGGGAGCCAGGGTTGCCTCCCAGCGGGAGGGGAGAGGCCTGGTAGCTAGCACGAGGCTGAGTGACCGAGCTGGAGGAACAAAACCCAGCGGCCGTAGCTGGAGAGGCGGGATGGGGAGGGGAGGCTGGGGCCGCCCAGCGGGTCTCCTCCCCTCCTGGCAGGGCAGGGCAGGGCCGGGCAGGGCAGGGCAGCAGCTGGTCGATCTGGCCTGGTGGCTCCTCTCTGCTTGGCTTGGAGGAACCCCTGCAGCTCGACTCACCGCTGTCTCTGCCGCGCTGATGGGAGCTTGGGGACAGTGGCAGTGGCCACAGGTCCCGTGGCCCGGCCAGAGCACCAAGAATGTGCAGAGCACCAAGAAGGCCCCCCCGCCCCCCAACCCAGCCTGGAGCTCTGTCCCTCAGCCTTGCTTATCTGTCGTGTGGGACCTACCCCTAGCATAGGGGAGTGCTGTGGTCACGGCTTCGTTCCTTTCCTGCTGCCTTCACTTTACTTTAGAGGAAAGTAAGGCACAGAGAGGTGGTGTTACCTCCCCAAGGCCACACAGCTGGGAAGTGAGGGCCTCTAGAAGCAAGGCCTGAGCTATCTGCCAGAAAGCCAGGGGCTGGGGAGAGCTTGGTCATTGGTAGGAATTTTTCCTTCTCTTTCCTTTTTTCCTCTCTTGGCTCATTTTAATTTATTCACTTGCTTCAGTTTTTGCAAATTTTGTCAAGGTGAGAGTTTGTAAAAATTACTCATAAAGATTACTTAAAATGTAATACTTATCATGTTAGTGTTCAGATTGGCCTCTCTTCACCCCCACTGACCTTTCCTTTCCTACAGATTTTTTTTTTTTTTGAGAGAGAGAGAGAGAGAGAGAGAGAGAGAGAAGCGAACACACACACACACACACACACACACACACACACACACAGAGGAGAGGGGCAGAGGAAGAGCAGAGAGAGAATCCCAAGCAGGCTCCACACTCAGCACAGAGTGCCTTGATCCCACAACTATGAGAACATGACCTGAGCCGAAATCAAGAGTTGGACACTTCACCCACTGAGCCACCCAGGTGCCCCATATGGGTATTTTTTTATTGGGGTTTAAGATGCACGGAGAAATGGGCATAGATCATTGACGTACAGTTGTATTATTTTTTCACAAACTGAACCCACTGCGCAACGGTCCCCCTGCTCTCTTCCCCCTCCCAAGAGGTGACCTTCTCAAACCACCCGAGATTTGAGTCGCTTGAGTCGCCTGTCCGCGCAGGTAGTACAAGGAAGCACGTGCTTTGTTGCCTTTTGGGTGAGGTGGTGAGATTCACCACGGCCCCGGTCTGGGTGGTGGCAGCTTCTCCTCGCTGGAGATGTTCGTGGTGCGGCCACGTTACGATTTGTTTATCCGGCTGTTGATGTACATTTGGGTCGTTTTCCGATTTTGACTACTATCGTGGTTAGACTCTGCGCGCGCGGAAGGCGTAGAAATGCCGACTTGCTGTGCGCGTTTCCACACCTTGCCCTCGGATGTATACCTGCGAGGGCACGGCTGGGTCACAAAGGTTGGCAGATTGTGCCCAACCTGTCTCGAGAGTGGTTGTACCAATTTACGCTTCCTCCAGCCGCGTATTAATATTTAATCCTGTCCATCTTGCCTTGTTGACATGAGCCCCTCTGGCGGGCCCGTATGTGGTAGTTTAAATTCACGTTCCCTCCCTGGTTTTAGAGGCTGAGTAGCGGGGCGCCTGGCTGGCTCAGACAGAGGAGCGTGCAACTCTTCATCTCAGGGTCGTGAGTTCCAGCCCCACGTTGGGTGTAGAGAATACTTTAGAAAAAAAAAGCTTAAAAAAAAGAAAAGAGAATGAGTGCCTTGTTATCAGTTTACTGGCCATTTGGATATCTTATCTGTGACCCTCCGGGTGCCCATTTTTACCTTCTCTTGTCTGACTTTCTCTCATTGAATTGCAGGAGTTCTTTATATATTCCGGATACAGACCCTTCCCTGGTGACGTAGGGCACAGATCTTTTTCCATGCGGTAGCTTCCCTTTTCTCCCTCCTAATGGTGTCCTGGGATGAATGGACATTTCTCATTTGAACGTAATCTCCGGTACATCATTCTTACCTCTTTGGTTCGTGCCGTTTATAAAATGGGCTTTGAGAAACCTTTGTTTGCCCTCGGGCTGTGAAGGTATTTTTTCGGCATGTTCTTCTAGAAGCTTTCCTGTTTTGCCTTTCACGTGGAGATCCACAGTCCACCTGGAATTGATTTTCGAAACCTTGTCCCCATTAAACAACAATTCCCTGTTCCCTGCCCCTCCCCCCGCAGCCCCTGCCACCCACCCTTCTACTTTAGGTCTCTATGAACTTGGCGACTCCAGGGACCTTCCTAAAAGAGGGATCCTACTTTGATCTCTGCATTTGTCCTTCTGTGTCTGGCTGATCTCCCTGAGCATAATGTCCTCAAGATTCATCCATGTTGGAGCACATGTCAGGGTTTCCTTTTTTTTTAAATAAACTACTTTATTTATTTGTTTATTTTGAGAGAGAGAGAGAGAGAGAGAGAGAACCCAAGCAGGGGAGGGGCAGAGAGAGAGAGGGAGAGAGAGAATCCCAAGCAGGCTCCACACTGCCAACACAGAGCCCGATGCCGGGCTTGAACTCACCAACCGTGAGATCGTGGCCCGAGCCGAAACCCAAGAGTCGGACGCTTAACTGGCTGAGCCACCACCCAGGGGCCCCTCCTTTCCTTTTAAGGCTGAATCATGTTCCATCTTATGGATGGACCGAGTTCTGCTTATCCAGCCGGGCCTTGGGTAGCTCCTACCTTCGGCTGGTGGGAATAATTGCAAATGATGCCACTCCGAATACGGGTGTGCAGATACCTCCTCGGGAGTCTGCTTCCTATTTGGGGGTAACATTTAGAGACTGAACACGCACACGCAACTGCCAGGATTTGGACGGGGATTGCATTGAATCCCTGGCTCAGTCTGGCCAAAGTGAGCATCCTAGGAGGTACATCTGGTGATTTCCTTGGGAGGGACCCCCAGAGTGGGTCTGCATGCCTTTTCCAGGCCTTGAAGAGTTCTGCTGATTTGCGTTCTGAAAGCTGGGGATGGGCTGGCTCTCTACTCACCCTCCCTGGGTGGCTTCCCACCCCGCCTCCGCCCTCCCCGCAGCCAAACCCCAAATGTGCTCGTTGGAAAGACGAAAATGGCGTCATCCCCTTGTGATACTTCTTTGTAAATCCTAACGAGAAATTTCTTACTGGATTCAGCCATTTGCTGTTGTCGGTGATTTGCTTGGGATTCTTACTGAATGATCAGACTCTGTTTTTATACGGCGAGGGCATTAACCCGCTCTCTGGCTTAGATAGTACAGAGGTCTGCGCGTCTCGGGATCAGTGGGAGTGAAGGTCATTTTATCTGGAGGGTCCTCACCCTATTTTCAGCTGCTGTCATAGAAACGCCTGAGTCACATGTCGGTGCTCTGGGCTGGAATGAGCTCTTTTCTGGGTGATAACCCTGATTTGATCATGCTGATGAGATGCTCTGATAGCCTTTGGTGACACTTTAAGGGATACAGCTCCTTTCTGAGGCCGGAACGTTTTAAATAGAAAGGGACGATAGGTTTGTTCTGTTTTGGCTAGGGGGAGGCTTTGCTGGGAGTGAAACCAGGCAAATAGGGTCTAGCGTCCGGGTGGTGTGGCTGAGTGGAAAAGTGTAGAATTTGGAGTCGGAGCCTCAATTTCCTCATCTGCAGAAGAGTTACGTAACGTAACGTAAGGGTCTGCGGACCCTAGCCAAATTAGGTGTACCTCCGGTTTTTTGTAAATAAAGTTTTATTGGCACAGAGCCCAACAGTTTATGCGTTGTCTGTGGCTGCTTTCCCTGCAGCGGGCAAGATAGGCCCACGGTGCCTGAATGATTTATTATCTGGCCCTTTCAAGAAAAAGCTTGCCGACTCCTGTTCCAGTGGGTGGAGAGGGACAATAAACAAGGGGCTACAATAAAGAAGGAACTAATGTGTGCTTGGTATGATAAATGGTGATAAGCGCTATGGAGAAAAATAGTTCAGGAAAGGGTGTAGGGTGGGGTGGGTCGCAGTCCAAAATAGCGCGGTTAGCAAAATAAATAAAATAGCATGGCTAGGGAAGGCCGTACTCATCAAGCGTCACTTGGGGTGTAAGAGAAGGGAGCGAGGTCTATACGGATGGGAGTTTCCAGACCATTTGGCGTATCTGGAGGGAGGAAGGGATTCCAGGCTGAGGTGCAAAGGCCCTGGGGTGCAGCCTGTGAGGCTGTGCTGTTCCATGTTCCAGCCCAGCCCATTTGGAGTGATAAAATCCTTCATCGTTTACCAAACCTTTGTACCCGCCACGATCTCGCCGAGTACCCCTCCCTGCTCCCACCAGAGCAGGACTAGAAGGGTCCCCAGTGACTTCCATCTGTTACAGAGGCAGGATTCCACTGGCCAGCTGAGGTGGCCTGACTGTTACTCTGGCCGGGGGCCGGGGGGCGTCTGGCAGCAGATGGGCATAGCGTAGCACATTACAGAGTGTATCTGGATGGGCTCGGTCCCCAACTCCTGACACGCAGTAGGCCTACGTAAGCATTGAGGGAGGGAGGGAGGGAAGGAAGGAAGGAGGGATGGACGGATGGACAGACGGAAGGACGGACCTTGTCCGGATTCAAGTTCTGCCTTCTGGTGACCTTGGCCAGCCTCAGAGTAGGCAAACCTCGGAAGCTCTTCCTGTGTGTTCCAGGTGTGGGTGAGGGGGGTGGTGATGGCTGAAAACAGGCTGGCCAGTGTCCCCAAATCCATAGCTCACTGCTGTGATCCTGGGGTGCTTGTCCATGGCTGGCAGTGTGTGGGGTGGGAGGGGCTGGGATGGTGGTGGTCCCAGCTCGGGGAAGGCCTGTTAACTCAGTGCGTGAGGGGGCACAGAGTGGGGAGCTAAGGCCGACCCCGCCCAGCTCTCTGCCGCTTAGGCTCCTGGAGGGACCCTGAATCTTTCCCCCGGAGAGCTGGGCCTCAGTGCCTCCTTCCTCGGCCCCCCTGGGGCATCCTTGCCCTCTCCCTGGGCAGTGAGGACCAGAGAAGGAGAAGACCACTTTCCAAGCACCTCCTAGGGTGGCGGTGGGGGAGGGGGCTGGGGGAGGGGCTTCCCTCACTTTCCCCAGGGCCCAGGACTGGACTAGAGGCAGGGGTCCGCCATGTGGGCCTCCCAAGCCGAGGGCTTGGTGTGACAGTGTGTCTGTAGCAGTGTCCCAGCAACTTGGTCCCCCCCGGCAAGCTCTGAGCCTCAGTTTCTTTGTCTGTAGAATGAGGAGAACCAAGTTCCCGCGCTCCCAGGCCCGTGGGAGGGTGAGTCAGGATGGGGAGCTGCCAGCCCAGGGACCGCCTGCCTTGCGCCGGGCTTCAGGGCGCTCTGGGCAGAGAGGCTGGTCTACCAGCCAGCAGAGAGGAGAGCTTATCATTTGTTGTTGTTGTCTTCCAGTTCAAGGTGAAATTCATACAGTGAATTTCAAATTAACCGTTCGGAAGTGTGTGGTTCAGTAGTATTTAGTGCCTTCGTAGGGGGCCATCCCTAGCACTCTGCTTGCAAAATTAAAGTTTTAAGGAAGGACAGAGGGAATTTGGGTAGAGGAAGTGGTCCCTTCCACACCCCGACTTTGAGCAGGTGCTCTGCTTCTCCGAGCCCCAGGGTTTGTGCCGAAAAATCACGAGAATGACAGTGAAAATGGCACCTGACGTCCCGTGGCACTTCACGAAAGCGTTTTGCACCTTATGTTTTACCATGTGACCACTTCACACAGCCTGGGGACACTGAGAAACTTGCCCAAAGTCAAGTGGGCCTTGGAGCCAGGGTCTTGTCTCTTTGTCGTCCCTGGGGACCCTTCTGTTACCTCCCTTCCTGTGGTGGAGGACGGGCTTGTCAGAGGTCTCGTCCCTGGCCCCAGCCTAGTTTCCAGCAAGGAGAGGCCCTCACAGACTGAAGCTAAATTAAGTATAAACTAATTTAAAATTAAAACACGGTAAAAAAAAAAAATTTTTTTTTAATGTTCTTATTTATTTTTGAGACAGAGAGACAGAGCACGAGCGGGGGGAGGGGCAGAGAGAGAGGGAGACACAGAATCGGAAGCAGGCTCCAGGCTCCGAGCGGGCAGCCCAGAGCCCGACGCGGGGCTCGAACTCACGGACCGCGAGATCGTGACCTGAGCTGAAATCAAGAGTTGGACGCTGAACTAAGCCACCCAGGTGCCCCTAGACTCACGAAAATTTCAGAAAATTAAAGATGTGTTAACTCACCGGCCACATTCACGTGCTCAGTAGCCACAAGTGGCTGCTGTAGGTAGCCTCAGCACAGGTACAGAGCATGTGTCCAACGCTGTTGGTTACGGGGCCGTTAAGTGTCATTTATTCACCTGGCCTGCTCGGAACGGCAAGCGGGGCAGCGGGAACACTCTTCTATGGGTGACTGCCCCGCAGGGCCGCACAGCCGATTGCTGGGCTCTGGGGTCAGCCCCAGCTCCGCGCCCCGCCCAGCGCCCTGTGCCTTGCCATCGTTGCTTGTCCTCATGCCGGCGAGAAGAGTCCACAAATGACCACGTGTGAACCTGAAGTGGTTTCGGCATGAGTGGTGCCAGGTGGCCCAGCCTGTTTGTTTAGCGTTCGCCGTTATTATTCTGGATGACGGTAATTTGTTGTGGTTACACGTGTGTTTTAGGTCATTGGTGTTGGCTTCCGAGGCGGCCAGTGAGCAGGCGGCACCTCTTGCCACCAGGGGGCAGCCTGGGACCAGGGTGGGGGCCGGGCCTCGGGCTCAGCCCGCGGTGGGTGGCAGGGAGAGCCCCTCCCACCTCGGGCCCTGCGGGAGGATTTCCAGCAAAGTCTAGGGAGAGACCATTGGGCTCTGGCCTGACTGTCGCTGTCCCCCCGGAGCCCTGAGACCCACATCTGGGGAGCTAGGAGGCCGTCACCGGGTCCCCAGGGGTGGGTGCGAGGAGCAGGGGTGTGTACCTAGACTTTGAGAGGAGCACCAGGGATGCCGGAGCACGGGCCGGGGCCTCGGACGGCAGCCTGGAGGCTCTGGCGATGCGGGGCGGGGGTCAGCTGCCTGTCCTCCACGCCAGGGAGACCCGGCAGGATGGCCTGGGATGGCGCCTGGTGGGTGTCCTCAGGGGTCGGGGGCCGCCCCTGCCCTTAGTATCTGCGCTGCCGAAGGGAGCACTACCCTGTCTCCTAATCCTGACGCGGGTCTATCTGCTTTTGCCATCGGAGGATGAGAAATGGCGCTCGCGTAGCCAGTCCACGAGTTGACACCTGCTGTGTGCCGGGTCCCGGGTGGCAGGAAGTGAGGCTGGCGGTTCTCGCCTGCAGGGAGGGGACCCGCTTGTGGGGAGGGATCCGCATTACCAAGTGTGTTTGGCAGGGGCTTGGATGCAGTGGCCAGAGGGGCTTCGGTGAGGCGCCGGGAAGGCCCCACCTAAGGGGGAAACGGGCCGGGTCTGGGGGGGTCCACAAGGACACCTGGGGGCTGGTGCCCGAGCGGCTGGGTGGAACGGAGGCAGCCACCGGCATTCGGAAGCGTGTTTGGTTTGCATCCGAGATCCGTCGCTCAGCGGCTTCAGGAGAATAGTTCGGGGAGAGCACGGGGGGCAGGGTATATGTGCAAATGAACGCCCCTGTCGTGTGTAACCGTCCTTGTGACTGGCGGTGGGGTGGCGACGGTGTGCCCGTTCCACGGAGTCGCACACCTCTGGTCTGGGAGGGGCACACGTTGGCCCGCGTGGTCTTGCCAGGGTACCAGAATTCCCGCCGGACCCGGGGAAGGGAGTTTGGGCGCCGTTGAGCCCCTGTGGCGGGCGGGAGCCGTTTGTGGCATCCGGGCACCAATGCCCCACCGGGCCTTGGGTGCTGCTGGGCGGGTTTCACAAGCCTGGGCAGGGGCAGGCCTGGGCCACCCGGCTTCCGCGCGGCCCGAGGCAGGAAGAGCTGGTGGCTGATGTAAGCCCTTGCGCAAACCTCTGGCTGCTGGCTTCCGGAGCCTTCTACCCGCCTGCCTGCCAAGGAGGAAGCCTGGGGCCTGGCGGGGCCCAGAGGCCCTGCTGCCCGGGCTCGGGCCACATGGGTGTCCTGACCGGCCACCATGGCCCTGGGTCCCGAAGGCTTGGCGCTGGAGTCTGGTGAGGGGGCTGGGTGAGGCCGGGCTGGAGGATGGGGACTCCGCAGACACGGGGTCTGGTGATGGCACATGTGGCCAGAAGGTGTCCTCCTGCCGTTTCCCTGCATGTACCCCCCAAAGGGACCGGGTGGACTTTGTGGCATCCCGTGCCCCCGGGAGGTAGTAAGCGAGCACCTGTCGTATACAGACTGCATACGGCGCTGCTGGGGACCCTGAGGTGGGACGGGGCTCTGGGAGCCCCTCCCCCCCCCCCCCCCCCCGTCGTGGGCTGGGGCCGCCGATGGTGTCTCGTCTGGGTCATTGCAGACAGTGACCGCCTCACAGGGACGTGGGGAGGTTACCCGAGGGGGCCCCGCCATGCTCGGTTCTGTGTGCAGGCCTCCGCCCCTCCTCCTGGGGGCGTTGGCGGGAGGATTCAGTCCCCAGACTGGTGCTCGTCAGTGACTGGGCGAGGCTGCCGTTTGTTGTTACTATTCTTCTGTGGTGGTACGTGCTTTCCTCTTCACTGTGGTTCTTAAGGGAGGCGTTAGTATTTCCATTTTGCTGACGAGCGACCTGAGGCCAGGGAAGGGCAGCCCCCCCCCCCCCCCCCCCCGCCCAAGTCTCCCAGGCCTCCCCCTGGCCTGTGACCCGGAGGCCTGCCGGGATCTTCCCCTGAAGGGTGGGGTGTATGGATCCTGAGGGCCAGCGCCCCTGGCCGGTGGCAGCGAGGGGGCATCCCTTCTGGGGTGGGCCTGGCCAGGTGAGGCGTGGCTGGGGTAGGCGACGTCCGGCCAGGCCCCGGCACGCCGCTCCACCAAGTAGCAGTTGGCCAGCACACCCCCATCCGAGGGACCTTGGGTGGGATGCTCTGCTCTCTGGAAGGATGGCCCATTGCTCTCGGTCTTTCGCTGCTTCCTCTCGCTAATCCGCTGTAGTTGTGGGGTGCTTGCGGGGTGTGTATTCCGGGTCAGGGCTCCCTGGCTGTGCGACCGGGCACTGCCCACCTCCGAACAGCAGCTTCCTGGTGCCTTAAATGGGCACGTGGTTCTTCCGGCACCGGGCTGGCCGATGCTGGCCGAGAACGCCTCAGGTCTGACCAGGGCTGCCTTGGGGTCGCTCTCCGACTCGTGGGGTCCCCTCTGACCCAGGAGCTCCACGTGAGCAGGGGTTTAGGCCTCGGGCCCCCCACCCCCTACCCCCTCGCTCTGTGGCCTCGGGAGGGCCCTGTCCCCCGCCGCACCTCAGCTCTTATCTGCGGGTGGGGAGACCGTCCCGCTTGGGTCTGGGGTTGGGAGAGCCCTCTTGCTAATTGCCGGGTGCCCCGGAGGTGACGGTCTTTGGTGGCGGGCGTCCTTCTGGCTGTTCCTCTGGGGCCACACTTGCAGCCTTTTCAAGTCCCAGGGGATCTGGTCGAGGTGACCAGACCCATCCTGAGCCGGAGGGTCAAGGGCGGGGCGGAAAGGCTTCTCTGGTGTCCCTGCCAGTGGTAGCTCCAAGAAGTGGGGGAGACATGGGGATTCCGGGGTGCTGGGCCGGGCAGTGGGGGCCTGGTGGGTGCCTGACAGTCCCCCCCCTTCTCTCTGCAGGCGAGGCCTTCTTGGGCAGCTTTGTGGCCAGCGGGATGGGGCCCTCAGCCTCGTCCCATGGGAGCCCCGTGCCCCTGCCCTCTGACCTCTCCTTCCGCTCCCCTACCCCCAGCAACCTGCCTATGGTGCAGCTGTGGGCCGCTCATGCCCATGAAGGTAAGGAGTGTGCCAGGTGGGCGGGGCTGAGGGCTGTGGGCCACTGTCCTTGGCACCTCTGCATCCTGCCCACTCCCTTCCACCTCCGGGCCTCTCTCCTGCCGTGGCTGGGGGGTGGGGGGACAAGGCCTGGTCATCCAGCTGCCCTGCCGTTCCTCAGATACTCAGTGCTTCCTCTGGTCTCTGTCACGGGGCCTTTGCCCAAGCTGTTCCCGCCGCCGTGGGCCCTCACCCACTGTTCATCCCTTAGGGCTCAGCTACCCGCATCCCCACCCCCTGCCCTGGCCCACCTCTCACCTGAAGGACAGGTTTATCTGTTTATTTGTGAGACATCTGTTTTCCCGCCAGAGTGAGCTCTGAGGGCAGGGCCTAGTTCTGGTCACCGCAGTCTCCCTGGGGACCCTCGATAAGCAGTGTTGGAGCAGTGGGACCAGGGTCATCGGGTCCTCCTGTTGCAGTTCTGCAGTGAGGGCCACGGTCCCCTCTGCCGGGGAAGGGATGGGCCTGAGGGACCCTGAGCTCTTCCCCCCCTCTGGCGGATTTTGGATGCTGGGTCCTGGGAGCGTCCGCTGCAGACCCGAGGGCTTTCTGGGGTCTTTCGCAGCGCACTGTCTCCCCACTTTCTCCTCGGTGCCAGGGGCTCACCAGGAGGGGGTGGTCCTGCCTCTCTAGGCCTGGGAAGGTGGGCAGTCTTTTGGGGCTGGGGTCCCACCTGAGCCTCCCTCTTCAGTCAGCCAGGGTGGGGCTGGAGGGACCTGAAGAGCTAAGACTGTGCCTCTGGCGCCTGCGTGCCACCAGCCTGCTCCTCTGCCCCTCCTGACTCCCTTTTCTTCCGTGTCACAAGTGCTATGCAGTAACGCATATGCAGTAACGGCTCCAAGCACGTAGGGTGCTTATTACTATGTACATTGCGTTGCACATCTGAACTCATCTCATACGCCCAGCAAGCTGTGAGGTAAGGACCGCCGGGTCCACTCTACAGCCGAGAAAGCAGAGGGATCCGATGCGATGTTTCAGTGCTTGAAAGAGATCATGTGTATCAGGTGCTCTTGATTTTTCGGGGGTTGTGGTTAATATCTTTAGCAGGTGGCGCCGTGGGAGAAACGTGGGCCCGGTGTGGCCAGGGACAGGTCCTGCATCTCTGGCCTCAGAGGGAACAACTGGGAGCACGTGGGACCCGACTCTCAGGTGTCTCCGATTGGCCTTTGGTCCCGTAGGACCCCCCCAGCCCAGGCAGAGCATCAGGACCCTCCCCCGGTGCTCGGCAACCTGCCTGCTCGCCAGTTGGCCTGGCTTTCTGGGCCCTGCTCAGGGGCTCTTGGGCCCCCGTTGTGTGCCCTCTTAGATGTTTCCTTTCTTTTCTCTGTGGCTACCCTCTCCTGTCTTCTCTGTCCCACAAAGCCCCAATTCTGGGCATCCCTGGTGGGAAGGCCTCACCGGAAGGATCCTCACCAGGAGGAATTCTTTCCCGGCGGCACCTTCCTGGGAGACCTGACAGTTGGAGATGCTGGGCAGGCTTGAGTTCAGAGGTGATCGACCTGCTCTGGGTCACACAGCAGAAGGGACTCATTAAATCAGTAAACCACCCGACGTGGTCTGTGTGGGGCTGAGGTTAACTGTCCCAGTGACCTCCGTTCACAGTCAGGCTCTTCTGCTGTGTGACTTTGGGCCCAGTGGTCCTCCCTGAGCCTGTTTTCTCATCTGTAAAGTGAGGATGTTAAGAGTATCCGCCTCGCAGAGTTTTGTGCTGCTGAAGTTTAAATGAGAATAACAAAGGCAAAACAGTTGGCAGCGCTTGGCCTGTGATTAGAGCCCCCATCATCATCATCATCATCATCATCCGCTGCTTAGTTGGAGCCATTCGGATCCTCTTCCGGTGGGGATTTGAGAGCTTAAGCGGCTGGGGGCTGGCTGGGCCTAGAGGGAAGCAAGCCTGCTCTACGGAGCTGGTCGTAGATCTCAGGGCTCCCGGAACCAGGGGCTCCCTCCACAGCTAAAAGATTTTATTTTCTTTTTTTTTTTAAATTTTTTTTTTTTCAATGTTTATTTATTTTTGGGACAGAGAGAGACAGAGCATGAACGGGGGAGGGGCAGAGAGAGAGGGAAACACAGAATCGGAAGCAGGCTCCAGGCTCTGAGCCATCAGCCCAGAGCCTGACGCGGGGCTCGAACTCGCTGAGCGCGAGATCGTGACCTGGCTGAAGTCGGACGCTTAACCGACTGCGCCACCCAGGCGCCCCTAAAAGATTTTATTTTCAAGAAAAAGAGCGGGATGGAAGGAAGTTCCTGTTGGGAGGCCATGCCTTGGGCCAATCCGACTTTTTCTCTCTTCCAGGCTTCTCCCATCTGCCCAGCGGGCTGTACCCATCCTACCTCCACCTGAACCACCTGGAGCCCCCCAGCAGCGGGAGCCCCCTCCTCAGCCAGCTGGGCCAGCCCAGCATTTTCGATACCCAGAAAGGTATCGGGGTGGGAGTGGGGAGATGGGTTGGAGGGTACCTTCTGAGGGGCTTCTCTGGGGGTCCCCACCACTGCCCAGTATGCCAGGCAGCACCCCCTCTGTTTTCCAAGACCCCTGCTCCTGAGGGCCTCCCCAGCCCTCCACCCCCCAGCCTTCAGGTGCCTTCTAGTTGTGCTGTACTCGCCTGACCCTCTCTCTGTAGGCTCGAAAGACAACCCTGGCCTCTACCCCTTTCCCAGATGAGGAAACTGAGGCCCAGAGAGGTTAGTCAGTGGCCAAGGCGAGATTATGACCTCCAGACCCTCCATTTCCGGAGCCTGCCCTCCAAGGGCTGCGCGGTGCAGGACCGTCCTTCCTAACCCTGGGGTTGCAGGGCGCCCCTGAGGGGCCCTCCGCTTCTGCGTCGGCGGGGTGAGGGGGCTACTCGCTCACGCCTGCACTCTCTCTCTTCTCCGCAGACGGCTTCTACCTGCCCGCCCCAGGGGCTCCGGGCGCCCTGCACTCTCACGCGCCCTCCTCCAGGACCCCGGGCGGCCACTCCTCCAGCGCCCCGGCCAAAGGCTCTTCGCGGGAAGGTGCGGCCAAGGAGCGGGCGGGCCGCGGCGGGGAGCCGCCCCCGCTGTTCGGCAAGAAGGACCCGAGGGCCCGCGAGGAGGCTGCGGGGCCACGCGGCGTGGTGGACCTGACCCAGGAGGCGCGGGCGGAGGGCCGCCAGGACCGCGGGCCCCCGCGCCTCGCCGAGCGCCTGTCGCCCTTCCTGGCCGAACTGGGGCCGCCGCGCGCGCCGGGCGCCGCCGCTGCCGAGTGCAAGGGCAAGAACCCACCCCCGCCGCCGGCGCTGAGCCTCTGCAACGGCGCGGGCGACGCGGGGCTCCCCGCGCTGGTGGCCAAGGAGGCGGCGCGCCAGGACGAGAGCGCGCGGCTGCGGCGCGCAGAGGCCCTGCTGCCCGGGCCCTGCCCCTGCCCGTCGCCCCTCCCGCCGCCGCCGCCGCCCAAGGGCCCGCCCCCCGCCCCCCCGCCGCCCCGGCCGGGGCCTTCGCCGCGCCGCAGCCGCGCCCGCCGGCGTCTACACCATCTTCCCCGCGGCGGCCGCGGCGGCCGCGGCCGCGGCGGCGGCGCGCGAGTCGGGCCGCGAGCACCGCGTGGTGGCGCCCACCTTCGTGCCTTCCGTGGAGGCCTTCGACGAGCGCCCGGGGCCCATCCAGATCGCATCGCAGGCGCGCGACGCCCGGGCCCGGGAGCGCGAGGCGGGCAGGCCCGGCGTCCTGCAGGCGCCGCCCGGGTCGCCACGGCCGCCCCCCGACCGGCCCGAAGCGCTGCGCGAGAAGAACTCGGTCATCCGCTCGCTCAAGCGGCCGCCGCCCCCCGAAGCCCCGCCGACGCGGGCCGCGCGCGCCTCCCCAGACGCCCGGGCTTACCTCCCCGCCAAGGAGCTGCTCAAGCCCGAGGCCGAGCCGCGGGCCTGCGAGCGCGCGTCCCGCGGGCCGGCCGCCGCCCCCCAGCAGGCCGCCAAGCTCTTCGGCCTGGAGCCGGCGCGGCCGCCCCCGCCCGCCGGCCCTGAGCCCAAGTGGAAGCCTTTCGAGCTGGGCAACTTCGCCACCACGCAGATGGCCGTGCTGGCCGCGCAGCATCATCACGCCAGCCGCGCCGAGGAGGAGGCGGCGGCCGCCTCCAAGAAGGCCTACCTGGACCCCGGGGGCGCGCTGCCCCGCGCGGCGGCCGCCTGCGCCAGGCCGGGCACCGACGTGCACGCCGCGGCCCACGGGCCGGGGGAGGCCTCGGCCATGCAGAGCCTCATCAAGTACAGCGGCAGCTTCGCGCGCGAGGCCGTGGCCGTGCGCCCCGGAGGCTGCGGCAAGAAGAGCCCCTTCGGAGGCCTGGGCACCATGAAACCCGAGCCTGCCCCCACCTCCACGGGCGCCCCGCGCGCCCAGGCCCGCCTGCCACACCCCGCGGGCCCTGCGGCGGGCGGAGGCCGGCAGCTGAAGCGGGACCCGGAGAGGCCCGAGAGCGCCAAGGCCTTCGGGCGCGAGGGCACTGGTGCCCAGGGGGAGGCAGAAGTGCGACACCCACCCGTGGGCATTGCGGTGGCCGTGGCCCGGCAGAAGGACAGTGGCGGCAGTGGCCGGCTGGGGCCTGGGCTAGCCGACCAGGAGCGCTCCCTGTCACTGAGCAACGTCAAAGGTGGGTCTTGGGTCCCACCTGTCACCTTCTCCCTGCCTTCCTGGTATTGTGATTGTGAGATCTTTGTATGATTAAAATTTTTTTAATGTTATTAATTTTTGAGAGAGACGGAGCTAGAGTGGGGGAGGGGCAGAGAGAGGGAGACCCAGACGCTGAAGCAGGCTCTGGGTTCCGAGCTGTCAGCACAGAGCCCGACTCGGGCCTCGAACCCACGAACCGTGAGATCACGCCCTGAGCCCAGGTCGGATGCTTAACCTACTGAGCCACTCAGGTGCGCCTCTGTGTATAATCTTTTAATGGCTTTTGTTATTGTGTCTAGAGCACACAGCATAGCTTAGCTGACCGTTCCTCTCATGGGCATTCTCGTTTTCCCTTCTCTGATGTGTTCGTGTTTAGAATGTTGCATTGCATATTTTTGTGCATCGCATTTTCCTGATTTTTTGAGTCATTTCCTAAGATAGGTTCCTAGGAACAGGCCAGCTGGAGGCCTTCAATCCTAAGTCCTTGAGGGGGGTGACTGCCTTGCCTCGTTCATCATCCCAGTGCTTAGTGTGGGACCTGGTGCCACAGTAGGTGTTTGATAAATGAATGAATGACCGAGTGCGATGGACAGAAACTGGGTCCTAGTGGTCTCGTGGGATATTCGGTGCCTTAGTGCCTAAAAAACGCTTGCTGATTTCGGTAGGGAAGAATGGTCCGTTTCTTTCAATTATTGGTGAAGTTGAATATCTTCCCAGAACTTGGTTGATGGTGTTTTTTGTGTCCCTTGCATATCGTGCCGTTAGAATCCTTCATGGGATTGGGGAGGGTTGGTATTTGCCGCATTTTTATCAGAACTCTGGCCTTGGTCTGCCCATCGTTGAGCCAAGGACCCTTCGACAGTTGGGTACTAGGCCGTACCCTCTGCCTGGACGGTGTAAAGTGTGTTGTGGTGTGGGATTGTTGGACTGGGGTAACGGCCCGGGAATCTCTTCTCCCACTGGCCTTGCTCTCGTGACTTCTCAATGGTCGGCCTGGATTTTTTTTCCCTGCGTCTCTGTCCCCAGTGTCCAGCCAGCTTCCTGTACGTCCCAGCTGTGAGCTTAGGCTTTGGTCACATTGTGGGCCCCTGTCTGTGGCACCCACGTGGCCCCCTTCCCTGCACCTCTCAGACTTTACCCCATAGGCCGCCTGGGTATCTTGGGTGTCAGACTCCTGGGTCCCCATCACTTCCTTTGTCTGGCCCACCCGTGCTGACTTCTGGGCTTTATCCTCCGTCCGTGGTCACTCTCCTGTCCCAGATGCCTCTAGACGGCTCAGCCCTGCTCTCTTGGATGCGCTGGATGAAGTCCGCAAGGCACGGGCCGCCCTGGGACTCCTGCCGGTCCTCGCCCCACCCGTTGGCATGCAGGCTAGCGGCCGAGGGTCTTTATCCGGCTTAGGTGACTCAGAGTGAGTGACGCTTCCTGGATGTTTGTTGAATGAGCCCGTGGTTCTTTGTGGAGCCTCCCTCGTCCCCTCCTCCCTGAGCCAGGAAGGCCCATCCTCCGACCCGGGGAGCTGGCCCCAGGCCCTGCCTTATACTGGGATTGGAGGGGGATTGGGCAGCAACCCTCGGCCAGGGGGTGGCTGGTTCGGTGCTGGACGGGTCCTCTTGCTGGGACAGAGGTTTGCCCCCAGGGACCCCCCTGCGAGGTCAGAGCTCTTTGGGTCCTTGCCCGAGAGGATGCTCACGTGACACGGCACGGCACCCCTCTCGGGGGCTCCCAGTTCCCTGAGCTCGCGTCAGAGCCCAGAGTACCTCCTCATGCCCGAGGGCCCTGTGTCCATGGGGTCCTAGGAGAGCGAGAGAGAGAGAACGTGTGAGGGAAAACATACGTGCGTGAGAGAAGGTCTGTGAGGGAATGCACGTGCATGTGTGTGAGAGCACGTGTGTGTGACGCTGCGACAGGACGTGGGGAGGAGGGAGGGCCTGGCGGTTTGGTCTGGAGCAGGCTTGGTCTGGTGCCGCCGCCCGTCGAAAAGTAGGCAGCGGGTCCTTCTCTTTAAAACCGTTCCCATAGGACGTGGTGGCTTTTCCCCAGCGCTGGGCACCCTTGTGGGAGGGCAGGAGTGGGGGGCGCCCCCGGCCGAGTGGGTGGCCGTCAGCCCGGGTCTCCCGGTCTCGTCCCGTCTTCCCTGTCGTCTCAGAGTTTCAGAGTGAGCCTTCTGCCTGTCGGTGGGTTCATGTCCCGTCTTTCCGTCAGCTCCGTGACCTTGAGCAAGAGGCCTGAGCCTTCTGGGCCCCAGTGTCCACGTGTACCACGTGGCTGCCGGACACATAGTAGGTGCTTCACGAACAGGCCTGCCTTTTCTTGGCTTGCATTTAGCGTGTTGGGGTCTGGGAGCTTCGGACAGTGCCTGTGAGTCCTAGATCCTCCCGGAGTAACGTCCCCGTGGGCCCTCAGGGGCCCTGAGATGGACCAAGGAGGGGCGTGACCTACGCCTGTGAGTCCCAGCGATCCGTGGCCTCTGCCCCAAAGCGCGGCACAGCCGTGGGAGAACTCGGTCGTTAGGTAGAACCAGCCCAGGCTCTGGTACCCTCCCAGCTTCACCCCTGGGGAGAGCGGGCGAGGAGGCAAAGTGGCTTGGCCAGGGTCCCAGGGCTCGGGCTCGAAGAGGCAGACTGAGCTTGAAGCCTCGGCCCAGGCCTGTGTCTCCTCCCTCTTCGTCTCGCCTGTTGGCATCAGCTCTGTGATGGAGTCACGTTAGGGGTAGATCTGGGGGGAGGGGTCGTGAGGACGCGCCCGCATCGCTCCAGGCAGAGCCGGGGTCGCCTGAGTGTAAGCCCCGGCCGTGGCCCCCGACCCCGGAGCCGGTGGCAGCCACATCTGCCGACAGGTTCACGGAGGCCAGGGCACCAGGCCTCGGTCCCAGCCTCAGCCCCGCTTGGAGAGGCTGTGGCCGCGTAGCTGTGGGCCCCGGGAGCAAGGCTGCGTTTCCCTGGCACCCATCCCGTGCCCGCTCTCCGTGGGAAGCGCAGGAGGCGCACTGATCTGGAAGACCCGCTCAGACTCCGATCCCAGCCAGGAGGCCTCCTTGTCAGTCGGTGCTGTGACCTGGGCAGGTGGCTCTGTCTTCTTGTGCCTCAGTTCCCTGACCTAGAGCAGGAAGACGGCTGGGGCTTACCTCCTGGGTTGATGACTCCCGAATGAGTGAATGCCCGGAGAAGATCCGGGGGCCTTCTGCGCGTAGAAGTGGCCTTGAGGTGTGGGTCGTTTCCACAACTCATGTCTGGAGGGCCGGGATGGGGTCTTGTGCCTCTGGGACATTGGAGGGGGCCCCGCGCCTGCCCCACACGTCTGCCTCGTGCAGGAGCTGGCCTCCCACCACCCTGGAACTCGGCACGGAGAGGTGATGGGCCCTCTGGTTTCCCTTCTCACTTTGAACAAAACCTGAACCACGTTCCCTTCCACAGCCTACGAGGCCCTACAGTCTATACTCACCCCTTCTGTGGTCTCCCCTCCTGCGCCCTTCTTTTGATTCTGTCTGGCCCCCATGGCCTCCCTGATGTTCTTTGGCAGACTTCTGTCTGAGGGCCTTTGCCCTTGCCTTCGCTTCTCTCACTCTTCCTGGATATCTTCTTGTGACTCTGTCGGTTCATTTATCCGTTAACTCGTTCTCCCCGTGTTTATCGAGTAGCTTCCCTTTGGCCAGGTATTGGGTAGGGAAGGAGGCACACAGGCGGGAGTGGGACTCCTTAAACCAGAGCAGTACAGAATCTGATGGAGAAGACAGATGGCGAACAGCCAGCGAGCAGAACAGCAATCCGTTGCGATCAGTGCGGGGAGGGAGAGAAACGAGAGCTTGATGGAGAGGTGGTCAGGGAGGGCTTCGTGGGGGAGGTGGCATTTCAGCTAAACTCTGACAGGAAAGGCTGAATAGTCTAGGGGAAGGGCACTCTGGGTGTCGGGAACAGCGTGTGTGGCCCTGAGTGTGGTGAATACAGAGAGCTATGGTGACCGGGGCATGGTTCTGTGGGGCTGGGGTTCTGCAGGAGGGACAGGCGTGTACAGGGGGTGGGAAGCCACTGGCACCCTGAATGGTGACGGCAACAGACATCGGACAAGGGGGCTCGGGGTAGGTGACCCTCTAGGCACTTGTCCCTTCTGGGGACTCCAGGAGTCACTGCTAAGTCCTTTCCCCGGATGCAGGGTGGGCCGCTGGGCAGGAGGGCCCTTGGGGTTTCTATGGGCTTGGGAGGCCATCTCCGCCTGGAGAAGGGAGCTGGGGCGCATGCTCTAATTTCCCAGCCCGGCCCTGGGACTCTGGGGGGTCCTCCACACCTCGGCCTTGTCTGAAGCCTGGGCTGCCCTTCCGGACCTGACCACCCCGGGGGATTCCCTAAAGGGACCCCCTACTCCGTCATGTAGCAGGTGGGTGGTCTCAGGATCCCTGTGGTTACAGGAACCGCACTGACACTCCCCCCAGGCTGGCTGTGGCACTGCTCTCCCACTGAGGGCCCCTCCCCTGCTTGCCCCGGGCCGGGCCGGGCCAGGCGAGACCACAGCAACTCTGAGCCGGCATAAGTGAAGTTGGCTCAGCGACTTTGCCGACTGCAGCCCGCGTGGATAGTCGATGTAGCAGGGAGGCACCTCGGTGTCCCACAGGGGCCAGGTTGTGAAGACACGTGCTCCCTCGCCCGCCCTCACTCCTGCCTGGCCTCTGGATGCCCCCGTTGTTGGCCTGTCTCAGCTTAGATGCTCACTGCACTTCCTGTCATCCTGGCCCGCCTCTGGGACTTCCAGGCTGTCCTCCCAGGTGGTCTCCCGGCCCAGTGTCCCCTCCTGCCTCTGGGGTGCGCCCCTCCCCAGCGCTGCTGTCTGTCTCCTCGTGTGCTTGGTCCGCGGGCGTGTGCCTCTCTCCGGGCTCCTGTCCTTTGTCCTGGGGCTGTCAGGCTCCCGCCTTCCTGAAGGCTTGGGGGGGAAACACCGCGCACCCTGCCGAGCCTCTCCTGGGGGCTCTGTTCTTTGCTCGCTCCCAGTTTTGGGTGGGCAGAGGGGAGACATGAAGGGGAGATGGCTGATGGCAGCATTTCCCTGAGTGCGGGGGCCGCTGCCGGACCCCTGGTCTGGCGCGGAGCACCTGTGCTGGCGCCTCGGCGAGGCGAGGCCTCCTCCCTGCGCGCCCCTCCCAGGTCCGCCGGGCCTCTCGAGATGCAGCGGGGTGGGCGCCAGCCCCAGTGCATTTCTCTCTCGAGCAGCGTCTCAGCTGCTTTCTGTGAGGCCACTGCGGCCGGCGACCGTGCCCTAGCCTGCCCGGGGCTGCCACACGTGCACCGGGTTCTGGCTTGTGCGGAAAACACCCCGAGAGAGGGCCCGGGGCAGGAGCTGGAGCTGGTGGAAGGTGGCAGGGGGAGGAGGGACGGACCAGACGGCTGTGTGCCAGGCCGGACTTGGGGACCCGCCTTCTCTGCTCTGAGGGCTCTCTGGGGGTCGGGCAGCTCATGGAAGGTATAGCCGAAGGGGCAGCTCACACGTTTTTCCGTCCTCCCCCCTTCCCCCTGACGTGGATCGTGTTCTCGAGTTTTACTTTACTGTCCTGATTTGAGAAGGCTTAGCCACGTGTCTGCAACAGCCAGAACCACGACGGGACCGCAGTGGGGCTTGAGCGTGGCAGGTGCTTCCCTGGGACCTGGGTCTGGCTGTGCTGCTTTCTCGGGTTGTGGTTTCCCCTCCGTCTTGACCCGCCCCGCCCCCAGAACCCGCCTTCGAGGCACAGCAGTGGTGAAGCGGCACCCGCACTTGCCCGGGCGAGGTCCACACCGGCACTCAGGGGCGGGTGCAGGTGCGCCGGCAGGGGGTGCTCGCTGGGGGCTCACCGCCTGCCTGCTCCCCTCAGGACACGGTCGAGCTGATGACGACTGTGGGGACGAAAGGGCCAGGCACCGGGAGGAGCGGCTGCTGGGGGCGCGGCTGGACCGAGACCAGGAGAAGCTGCTTAGGTGAGGGCTTGGGGGGGGGTGGCGAGGGGCCAGGGAGGGCGACCTTAAGTGGGTGGGGCCCCCTGTCCTGAGAGCCCGAGCTGCCCTGGCCCCTGATCCTAGGCCAGGTGGCCCCACAGCCGCTCTCTACAGTCAGTGTGGGTCCCCCTCCTGGGGGAAAGCCCCGGGGGCCCTTCTGTTCTGAGGCTGAGCCCGCCCCTCTTTACACTGGGTGTCCCCTGGGTACTTGGGGCGACACCCCATCTCTCCCACGTCCCCCTGGCCAGCTGGGCGGTTGCCAATGCCTCTGTTCTCCTTCCAGAGAAAGTAAGGAGCTGGCCGACCTGGCTCGCTTGCACCCCACCGGCTGTGCTGCTAATGGCCTGAACCCCAACCTCATGGTGACCGGGGGCCCGTCGCTGGCAGGCTCGGGGCGCTGGTCCGCCGACCCCGCAGCCCACCTGGCCGCTCCCCCCTGGTTGCCCCGCTCGGGCAGCGCGTCCATGTGGCTCGCCGGACACCCCTACGGTAGGTGTGGGGCGGGCGACTTCCCCCTTGTCTGGCGGTTGAGGACGGAGCGGGCCTGACGTGGTTCTTACTAGAACAGGGGGCTGGGGCAGGACTGTGGGTGGAGGGGAGTCTCGCGTGGGACCCGCGCCTTGAGCCGGCTCCTGTCTTCCTGTCGCTGGGGCCCGGGCCTTTCCCCTCTGCAGACGCTTTCGCTCCCTCACGTGTCTGAAGAGGACAGTTGCTAGGACACCGGCCTCGTGGGGGTCTCTCTGTGGAGCCCATTTGGAGGTGGTACCCAGGGGTGGTTGGCTTGCGGCCTGTCACCCCTCAGCTTCCTGCACGGAGACCCCAGGAAGGGGGCGTCTCGGGAATGGACAGAATTGGGGTCGTCCTGGGCCCCCAGCCCCTAGCATTGACTCGGGCCTGGGTCTCTCCTAGGTTTGGGCCCCCCACCTCTGCACCAGGGCATGGCACCTGCCTTCCCGCCTGGCCTGGGGGGCTCCCTGCCGTCGGCCTACCAGTTCGTCAGGGACCCCCAGTCAGGCCAGCTCGTGGTCATTCCCAGCGATCACCTGCCTCACTTTGGTAAGTGGTGGCCTTGTGGTGGGGGGCAGTGGCTGTGGTAGCTTTGCCTGGAGAGCCTGACGCAGATGCCAAGGGCCTTCTTGGGGGACAGGCGTCTGCCCGGAACAACGGGGTGGGAGTTAGACCAGGGCTCCTAGGGGATGTTCTGATGTCTGGGGTTTCCCCGGGTAATAACGCTATGGTGGTCCCTGTTTTGATGGGCTCCTACTCAGAACCAAAGCAGGCTGCCCCCATCTGGCCCTGCCCTGGCGCCCCTGCCCTGGCGCCCCTGCCCTGGCGCCCCTGCCCTGGCGCCTCCCATTCCATGGGAGTCCACTTGGTAGACCATCGGGTGTGGTGGGAGGAAGAGCTTGGGGTCCCCGCGTGTGGGCGTGGTCCCCCCTGGGCTGGGGACAGGGCCCGTGTCCCGTGGGCTGGGGACAGGGCCCGTGTCCCGTGGGCTGGGGACAGGGCCCGTGTCCCGTGGGCTGGGGACAGGGAAGGGGGTACAGAGGCTCCGCTGCCGGGGGCCTCAGCCTCCCCCTGTGTAGAGGGGGGCGGCGGGCACGGCCTCACTGTCCGCCCTGTCCCCAGCGGAGCTGATGGAGCGGGCCGCGGCGCCCCCGCTCTGGGCCGCCCTGTACCCGCCGGGCCGCGGCGCCCTGCACCACGCCCAGCAGCTACAGCTCTTCTCCCAGCAGCGCCTCCTGCGGCAGCACGAGCTCCTGTACCTACAGCAGCAGGCCGCCCAGGCCCTGGAGCTGCAGAGGAGCGCCCAGCTGGTGGTGAGTTGCTGGTGGGCGGGGGACGAGGGTTGACCCTCCGAGCCCCCCGCAGAGGGAGAGGCAGACGGGTCCGCAGGCAGAGACGAAGGATGGCGGGGGCTGGTGGTCAGGGAGGGCCGCCCGGAGGGGGGAGCGGGCGTCTGCCCCCAGACCTGGAGGAGTTGACCGTGGGCAAGGCCCAGAGGCGTGCGGAGCCGTGCGGGGGCAGGGTGCAGGGAGCAACGGGGAAACCGAGGCAGGAGAGGCAGCCTGCTGGACTGGGCAAGTTTGCGTTGGCTGCTGAGGAGGTCCCGGGGCCTCCTGCGGATTCCTAAGCCGGGACTGACCTCCTCCTCGAGCAGCTGGGCTGGGCCAGGGCTGGCCTCTAACACCCACGTTAACTGGTCCCGTGCGGGAGGAGCCACGAGGGGCTAGTTCCCCGTGTGGGTGGGCTCCCTGGAGCCAGCGGCGCTCCTGCGTACTTGCAGGTGCTCCGGGACGTCTGTCCTCTCGGCCTCGCTGCTTTCCCTTCGTGCAGCGGCCACCGCAGAGGCCACGGTGGTGGCTTGTGCGGCAGACGGGGCCTGGGTTTGACCCTTAGCTCTGGCGTGCTTGGCTCTGTGCCCTTGGGCCAGTGACTTCACGTCTCTGGGCCTCAGATCTCCTCCTTGGGAAGGTGGCGATGCCGGTGATCCTATGTCCTCGGGATCGTTCAGTGAGATTCGATAATCGTGGGAGTAGCTGGTGCCAGTGTGTTCTATGTGCTGACCGCCTGGTCCCCCTGGCTCCCTGCCCCCCAGCGAGCACTGGCTCTTCTCGAGCAGCTCCCTGCCATTTCCTCGAAAGCCATGAAATGTAGGAAGAGACCGCCATCCTATCTCCGTGAAGATAGCTATGCTAAAGCCATATGAGTGTGGGGAGTGGGGCGCCTCCTTCGTCGTCAGGAGCCTCATGCCTCTGCCCTGTCCCCCTTGTGCCAACTGAGGCTCCCGGTGGGGCCGGAGTCTGGACTGGAGGCCTCCGCCAGCCCCGGTGGCCCCCCAGACAGCACCCCCCCCCCCCCCCCCCGCCCAGCCCCGTCTGGGGTTCCACAAGGAATGCTGTGCTTGTTACACGTGAGCCACGACGGAATGTCCGTAGCAGGCTGGGAGGGCGGGCAGCCTGCATGCTGGGCCCTGCTTGAGGCGACCCCAGGGCCCGGGCAGGTGCCCGGCGATGGCTCGTGCTGTGCTCACCCTGCCTGCCGGCCCCCTCCCCAGCAGGAGCGGCTGAAGGCCCAGGAGCATCGGGTGGAGATGGAGGAGAAGGTGAGCAAGCGGAGCCTGGAGGCTGCAGGCAAGGCCGGCCTGGCCGCCCCGGGCCCTGGGCTGCTGCCCCGGAAGCCCCCCGGCCTGGCCGCCGGCCCCACGGGCACCTACGGCAAGGCCGTGAGCCCGCCGCCATCTCCCCGCGCTTCCCCTGTGGCTGCCCTGAAGGCCAAGGTCATCCAGAAGCTGGAGGATGTGTCCAAGGCGCCCACCTACGCCTACCCCGCCACGCCCAGCTCCCACCCCAGCAGCCCGCCGCCCGCCTCCCCGCCGCCCACTCCCGGTGTCACCCGCAAGGAGGAGGCGCCCGAGAATGTCGTCGAGAAGAAGGACTTGGAGTTGGAGAAGGAAGCCCCCAGCCCCTTCCAGGCCTTGTTCTCGGGTAGGAGTGTGGCTGAGACCCTGGGGTGGGGTGGGGGTGGGGGGCACGTGTCGCCCAGACCGGAGTCGGGTCTGGCTCTGGTCGAACCGATCGCCGCCAGTTCATTGACCGTCCGGTTCTCCAGCCCTTCCTTCCTCTGTTTCTGCGGGGCGCCGGCTGCGTACTGGGCCTGCCGCCAGGCTCTGGAGTGAATGCATGAGTGCGTGGGTTGGCCACAGCCTCTCTCCAGCCCCACCTCGGTAGTAAAGTCAGGGAAATGGGCGTGACGTTAGAATCTGCTTCAGAAGGACTCGTTCTGAGGGTTAACCAAACCGAATCGAGAACGGTAAAGGGAGCGCTCCTGGCACGTGGCACTTGCAGGGTTGTGACGATGATCACGCCCTTTCTGGACCCCGACCCCACCCTCTGCCGTGTGCTTCGAGCACAGGTGCTCATCCCCTGCCCTGCGCCAGTGGGGACGTGCAGCAGGTGGCCTTAATGGCGTCCCTCTGCCCCGGCAGCTGTTAAAGAGTGTGAGAGCGTCCTCGGGAGGATTTGAGTTCCGATTCAGATTCTGCTACCACCAGAATCTTGGGGCAAGTGACTGCTCCTCCCTGGGGAGATTCGATGCCGTGCTAAAGGCCGGCACTAAGCCTGGCCCCGGGGGCTGCTCCAGGCACCCGTCTTCCCCCTGGTCTGGCTCCCGTGGAGCACCCGGAGCTTGCGCAGAAGCGCCGCAAACATCTGGCCACGCGCCACCCTGCTCTTGGGCGGCTACACTCGGGGGCGGGGGTTCAGAGTAGAAACGAGGAGGGCAGCACCGTGTTGCCGTTATTTTTGAACAGTTGGGCTGCCCCGACTCCACTTGAATGGGGTGAGGCGGGAACGGAGGCCAAAGGAGGCCCCGCCGGGTCAAGACCATTGGTGGCCTACGGAGCATTTGCTTCTGGGCCAGCCTCGTGCCGGGCGCAGAGGCGTTGGGGGCCAGAGAAAGAAAGAGCCGACCGTGGTTTCTGCCTTTGAGTCCTGAGGCCCCCTCGGGACGGGGTGGCGGCCGACTTGTGTCTCTGTGGCCTGGACGTGCGGAAAGGCAGCAGGGGTCCTCCGATGCCGCCTGGTGTAGGACCGCCGGGTGCAGAGGGTGGCCACGGGGCTCCGTCCCGGCTGGTGGGTGGGTGTTGACGGGGGACGCGGGGGATGTCAGACGCGACGGGTGAAGGCGCCTCCGCTGACTGTCCGTGTCTTTGGCAGATCTCCCGCCCAGGTACCCGTTTCAGGCCCTGCCGCCGCACTACGGGAGGCCCTACCCGTTCCTGCTGCAGCCCACGGCGGCGGCCGACGCCGACGGCCTGGCCCCCGACGTGCCGCTCCCGGCCGACGGGCCCGAGCGCCTGGCGCTCTCGCCTGAGGACAAGCCCATCCGCCTGTCCCCCTCCAAGATCCCGGAGCCGCTGCGGGAGGGCCCGGACGGAGAGGCGCTGGCAGAGCGGGAGGTGAAGGCGGAGGTGGAGGACATGGACGAGGGTCCTGCCGAGCTGCCCTCGCTGGAGTCGCCTCTGGCGCTGCCCCCCGAGGAAGCGCTGGCGGCCCCGAGCCCTGCGGCCGGCTGCGGAGGCGGCCTGCTGGAGGCCCAGGCCCTGAGCGCCGGCGGGCAGGGGGTCGCGGAGGCCCCCGGGTGCCCGGACTTCGCGGAGGGGGCCGAAGCGCGGGTCGACTCACCCGGCCGGACGGAATCGTGCGCGGCCGCCCCGGACCTGGGGGCGCGACTGAGCCCGGAGACGCTGGTGGAGGCCAAGGAGGAGCCGGTGGAGGTGCCCGTCGACGTGCCCATGGCTGTGCCCGTGGTAGAGGCGGTGCCCGAGGAAGGCCTAGCCCAGGCGCCCCCAAGCGAGCCCCGGCCCGGCCTGGAGTTGGCAGACTGTGACGTGCCCCCTGGGGACGGAGAGCACCTGAGTCTGGAGGCCCGGGAGGCCGCGCCTGTGCCCAGCGGCACCTGCTTCCTGGAGGAGGAGGGCTCCGACCAGTTTCTGCCTGGCCCGGAGGACCCGCTGGCTGGCATGAATGCCCTGGCGGCGGCTGCTGAGCTGCCCCAGGCCAGGCCTCTGCCCTCCCCGGGCGCCGGAGCCCAGGCCCTGGAGAAGCTGGAGGCGGCGCAGAGCCTGGTCCTGGAGCAGAGTTTCCTGCACGGCATCACCCTGCTGAGCGAGATCGCTGGGCTGGAGCTGGAGAAGAGGAGCCAGGACGTGGGAGGTGAGTCGCCATGGGCGGTCGGTTTCTATGGCATTTTTGGTGCTTTTAATTTTCCTAAGGATTTAAACATTTTGAAAATCCCCAGGATGGGGTTTACCCGTACCCGTTTTTGAAAAGTTGAGGCAGAAATACACGGGGCAGAATTTGTCATCTCTGCCGTTTACAGGTTAGTAGCGTTCACGTGTGTTTGTGTTGCTGCGCGCTCGGTGTGCGGGCTTCTCTGTGAAGTTTCTCCTCGTTCTGTCAGTGCCGCGTTTTGCATCAGCATGATTCTTTGGGTCGCGGGGGACAGAAAGGCTCATTTGAACTGGTTTAGAAAAAGGGGAGGGAAATCGATGGGCTCTCGGCAGCCAGGTACAGCGGTAATTAGGTAATAAGTTTCAGGTATGGTTGGATCCGGGCCCTCCGTCATCGGGAGTTTCTTGTCCTGTGTACCCCTTCCCCGTCTCTCCCTCTCCACCTGCTCCACTTTTCTGTCTGTTGTCCTCATTCACGGCAGGCCCACTGTCCTCTTGGGGTCACCCAATACTTCTCGCAGGCCCACGGGCCTGCCCAATTCAGCAGACTCCCAAAAGAGGCCACCTCTTTCCTGGTGGCTCCGGCAAAGGTATTTGATTCATTCTCGTTAGCTCCCTGGGGGGTCATGCTTTGTGCAGAAGCAAACTCTCTGGGCTGGGAGATGGGATGCAACGGGCTGATCGTGCATCCTCCCCAACTCCCCCCTCCCCTCCCCCCCCCATGGGGCTGTCACCACCGGGCTGCAGGGAATGGGTGCTTTCAGCAGAAGGGCAGCGAATTCTGGGCTGGGCACAAAAAACACGGGTGTTCAGCACAGAAACTCAGGGCGCTCCAAGAAATGTGTACGGGAGGAGCCGTGGGCCAGGCAAGCCTCGCCACCCCACGCTCGGCCCAGAATCAGCGCAGAGGAGGGAGGGGCCCAGGCGACAGCTGTCAGAGAGATAATAATAGCGTTGCCAGTGTTTTGGTGCATTTTTTCTAGAACTTTTTCTACACACATACGCTTCTAAAATTAAGATCATTTTGTAAACAATGCTGTGTAAGCTGCTCTCTTCGCTTAGCATATTTTTTATTAAATATTTCCTACAGCTATGTGTCTTTATCTTCTTCTTTTTTTTTTAAGTTTGTTTTGAGAGAGACGGTGCGTGAGCAGGGGAGGAGAGACAGACACGGGGAGAGAGAGAGAATCCCAAGCAGGCTCTGTGCTGCCCATCGTGGGGCTCGGACTCACAAACTTCAAGATGATGACCTGAGCCCAAGTTGGATGCTTGACCACTGAGCCACCTAGGCACCCCAAAGCTCTGGGTCTTTAAACATTTTCTTAGGGGACAGTCGAGTTTTCCACCTAGTGGAGGCCCCAGCCTTCACTGCCTTAGCTGGCCCTAGGTTGTTAGGCATCTGAGTTTGCCTTTGGTTTTGTTTTATTGTTGTAACTAACGTGACGAATCTTTGTCCCCACCGCTGATGTTCCTGGGGGTATATTCTCAGGGGTGGAATTGCTAGGACCGAACAAAATCACATTTTCAAGGCTTTTTCATCGCCATGGTCACATGGTCCCCCGGAAGCTTGGACAAGTGATGCCCACTCCCCCACACCCCACAGCTGTCTGTTGTTTGGTTCTTGTTCTCCAGTTCATTACTTCTCTTCACTCATTTAAATAGTTTGGCACCAAAAATTACTTTCTGGAAAGAGACAAATCCCCCCTTTATCCTACCAACAGGTGGTGGGCTTTCCGTGAGGGCCACAGAGCATAGCCCTTGGCCCTGTCAGGTGGTGATAGGTGGTAGGTGGAGACACTGGGAGGGGGACAGGATGGAGGAGGGAAGGGTGGTCTCTTACAGAGGGAGGCGCTTCTGGGTGAAGTGACCCGAGGAAGGCCAGGGAGGAACTCTTCTGGGGGATTTGCTGATGGAACAGCACCTGCAAAGGCCCTGAGGTCAACAGTACGTGTGGCACGTTGGAACCAGAGCAAGGAGGCTGGGGCTGGGGTGGAGTGGGAGGAGGAGAGTGGTGGCCGCCGGGGGGTTGGTGGGAGGGGGCGGGCATGGGGCCCTGGGCACCCACTGGAGGAGGGCTTGGGGTTAGAGTGATAGGATCGGACTTAAATAGTGTCATTTTGGGGGGCTGTGTAGACACTTGACGCAGAGGCAAGGGGAATGCAGGAAGGCCCGGGCCCTGGGGTGGTGGGTAGAGGTGAGGAGCAAGAGGATTCTGGGTAGAAGTTAAGGTGAGCAGCCAGAGGGCTTTGCCAGCTCCGAGCTGGTGTAAGAGCGACTCCGAGGTTTCTAGCCTGAGCCGCTGGAAGGGCAGACTTTGCAGGAAGCAGCGGGAGGAGGTTTTGGGACCCACAGCTGCTTTCTGCATTGGAGGTGTGGCCCGCGGCTGGATCCGTGACCCTGGGCTGGAAAGCACACTTGGAGGTGCCGGCGTGCAGGGGTGTGTACATAGCAAGGGTGAGGGAGAGGCTGGCGGCCCTCTGCTCTACCCAGCAGGCAGCTGCCGATGGAACGCTGAAGAGGCCCCTGGTCGCCCGTCGAGCTTCCCGCGGCCCACAGGTCACCCCTGCATTGGTACAGCCGTGAGGCTGTGTGTCAGCCAGGCCTTCTGTCACAAGTACCACAGACTGGGGGGCGTCTGGATGTTCTAGACCACTGTGTGGGCAGGGCTGGGTCCTGCTGAGGCCTCTTTCCTGGCGCGTGGACGCCGTCTTCTCCCCGTGTCCTCGTCCGGTTGCCTCCGTGCTTGTCTCCAGCTTTCCCCTTTCTATAGAGAAATAGTCCTACTGGATTAGGGCTCATCTGGTCACTTGAACTTGGTGTCCTCTGTAGAGACTGCAAATAAGATCACTTTCTGAAATACTAGGGTCAGGACTTAAATGTGTGGATGGCGGGGGCGGGGGGGGGCATGATACATCCCGTAGCAGATGGCCTAGAGTCACCAGGCTCCCTGGCCTCAGTTGTGAGAGCCTCAGCCAGACTGGTTTGGAAGGTGAAGGAGGTGACAGAAGCTGCACCTCGGTCCCCTCCTCTGTGATGGAGCGGTGCTCTCCTGCCTTACCCAACCACTGAGAATCTCCCGGTTCGGACGACCTTGAGGGGTGGTCTGGTGCAGAGGCGTCACCTCGGGGTGGGCCCTCGTGAGCTGATGGGGTTCACTGCTGTGCAGCCTCCGTGCCCGTAAGAGCAAAACCGCTGTTTCTCAACTGGCAGTGACCCGGTTGGTTGTCGCAGCTTGGGGGAGTACTGCTGACATCTAGTGGGGAAAGGCAGGGCATGCTGTTGAACCTCCTACGGCGCATGCCCAGGGTGGCTGCCCCCATTGCAGAGGATGAGCTGACCAAAACGTGGATAGCGCCAAGGTCGAGAAGCCCTGATCTATGCGAGACCGTCAGTGATGTCTGTTTTATGGAACTGCACGCGTCGGTAGTAAAGAATATGCTTTGAGGGCGCCTGGGTGGCTCGGTCGGTTAAGCATCCGACTTCAGCTCAGATCGTGATCTCGAGGTTTGGGAGTTCGAGCCGCGCGTCGGGCCCTTTGCTGACATCTCGGAGCCGGAAGCCTGCTTCGGATCCTGTGTCCCTTTTCTCTACGCACCCCCCTGCTCATGCTCCATCCTTCTCTCTCGAAAATTAATGAACACTAAAAAAAATTTTTTTTAAATATTTTTTTTTCTCAGGCATGTGTGGAACATTCATAAAAACTGATCACATATTAGATCACAAAGACAACGCCGATTAAAAAAAAAAACTGTTACTCTGGGAGAGATTGGAGGGGAGATGGGTGGTGTGCCCTTTCTGAAGGGTAGTGGGAATATTTATTAGATAAATGCACATACCTTAATCGTGTTAATCACAGAGAGGAATTTTCCTGAAACACGTGTCCTTGCTGTGTGCCTATGCCTCCACTACCCCCCCCCCCACAAAACAAAAAGAAAAAAAAGAAATGCCGTTTAATGGGGGATTATTTAGATTAATTAAAACTGAGCAATGCAAGAGAACTCTAGGCAGTTGTTACTGGGTTTGGCCACATAAAAGTTGCTGACCTGTAGAAATGGCAGTTATAACTCATAAGGTCCAAGCTAACGACACGTGGTAGATTGCTGTCATGCGCTACCGTGAAAAGAGGGTAGGTGGAAAAAGGTGTGATACCGTATGTATGCGTTGATGCCGTTCCCATATTTACGAAGGATGCCCACGGACGTTGCGTGTGTTCGAGTGGGGGTCGGTATTTTTGGAGCCCTCTACCAGAATGTGGTAGGGTTAGGGTTGCCTCTGGTGGCGGGGCCAGCTTTGTGCTGGGGTGGGGAAGGTTTTCGTTTCTTCGCACCTTTCTGCTTGGTTTGTCTTTTTTGTGTTCTCCTACTGCTTTTGCAGTTAATGAAACTTAATTTGGGCCCTTTTCTTCCTGAATATGAAAACCATGCATATTCCCTGTGGCAAGTTTAAAGGACAGATGAGCAGAAAGAGGCACAGCCCAGAACGCACCTCTGTGGGCGCTTGGCCGCCCGTGGTCATTTTCTCTGTGCGGCAGTGGACGTTTGGAACAGAGCCGTGCCGCGTGCCCCGGCTTCTGCCTGTTCTCTTCACTTAGCACCATTTCTTGGCTCTCGGCAAGGCCGGGGTCCCGTCAGCATCGTGGGGGCCATGTGGCCTCGGGCAGGCCCTGAGCTGGTCCTGGGCTCGTTCTTCTCCCTGTTTGGGGTCTGAGTGGGGTGGGCTGCCCCCAGGGAGCACGGCGGGGCGGGCACAGAGGCGTGGGCTCACCTGCCTCCTATGTGCAGGTGCAGAGCGGGGCCCGGTGGTGCGGCCCTCGCTGGAGAGCCTGCTGGCGGCCAGCAGCCACATGCTGAAGGAGGTGCTGGACAGTCCCTTCGTGGACCCGCTCAAGAACCTGCGGCTTCCGCGGGAGCTGAACCCCAACAAGAAGTATAGCTGGATGCAGAAGAAGGAGGAGCGGGTGAGGGGTCCCGGGCCTGTCTTTGCCTGCCTGTGGCCCGTGGGGTGGGAGCAGAGATGGGTCCCCCAGAGACTCCATCTTGCTGGGGACATGGCTGGCTTTGGAGTTGAAAGGGCCTGATCCGAGTCCGGGTTCCACCGCTGACTTGCCGTGCGTCCTGGGCAAGCCGTATCCCCTTTCTGGGTCTCAGTGTATCCACGTGTTAACGGGCGACCGCCTGGCGGGTCAGGAAGAGCAGGCCTGGCTGTGCCCCTTGGTGCCCGTGGGCCTCTGTAAGCGATGGATAACACGACGGCCCACACTGTTGGGAGCGGCTGTCTCGGGCCGCTTCGGCCTGGACGCGGCCCTGCGGAGTTGAGTTTTGGTCCCCGTCCCGCGTGCTGCCCACGGCCAGGGCTAGCGAAGGGGCAGGTGAGGCGTGAGCTGGGCCCCGGTCACCATCAGGCCTCGCCGCTCCCATCTGAGCGGATGCCTGGCCGGGTGGTGGGAGCCGGCGGGCGTCGGCATCCTTACCCCGCTCTCCCCGCAGATGTATGCCATGAAGTCCTCCTTGGAAAGCATGGATGCCATGGAGCTGGACTTCCGGATGCGGCTGGCTGAGGTCCAGCGGCGGTACAAGGAGAAGCAGCGAGAGCTGGTGAAGCTGCAGAGACGCCGCGACTCCGAGTGAGTGTGCACCCCGGCCGCACCCCAGCCGTACCCCGCGGCCCCGGCCGGCCGGGCGACAAGGCCGCGGCAGGCGGCGCCCTGGTTGGGCTCTCGTAGGCGCTGGCGCTCAGTAGGTTGGCCGTGGTAGGCCATTAGAGGCGTGTGTGGACCCGAGTGACGTGTGTGCATCGTATGTCCTTCTCCGCGCCCCCCCCACCCCCCAGGTTCACAGCCGAGCGTGTGATTCTTTTTAAGGGACAGGCGCGAGGAACCCCATAGAAGCTTGGCACGCAGAGGCCCTGGCAGGCCGAGGAAACGGACCCACGCCCTGAGCACCCTGTCGCCCCCCCGCAAGAGAGGGAAGAGCCGCAACAGTAGCGGAAAGTAAGGCTGGCCCCTCGGTGGGTCGGGAACTGGCACAGAGCTCGGAGGGGAGGAGCACAGGCCCACGCAGGGCCTGCGTCTGGGCACCGGGGACCTCGAGTCCCTCGGGCTCCGACCCACCTGGTTTGGTAGCTCTCAGGGAGCACGGTGCGCGCCGCCCGGGCCAGGAGAGTGGCGGAACAGACAGGCAGACTCATCCACCCGGCACTGAGTGGGCAGGTGACCCCAGTGAGAGAGGTTTCTGTGCCATGAGCTAAGTGCCTCGCCCGTCTTCCCGCCACACCTGCCTTCTCCACGGTTAGGGACGAATTCCTGCTCTTCTCCGTACACCTCTTCCCTGCAGAGGGATCCGCCGAGCCTCCAGCCCCCTGGGACGGGTTCTGACTTGTGCCGTCACTTACTTCCCTCCGTGACTGACAGCGTCACTCTTGTCCTCCTGGCCTGACCTGTTGGCTTGTCGTGCCCGAGCCTGTGACCCGGGGCCGCTCCTTTGCACACTCCTTGAGCGGCAGCAGGAGCGACGCGTGGCGTCTCTGGAGGTTTTCTTGAATGGTGGCTGGGATGAGAGCTCTTCCTCCAGGCTGAGCGTGGGTAGGAATGATGCCGCGGTCTTCCCTGGGTGTCATGGAGTAGCAGGAGCTGAATGAGGCCCATCAAAAGAGCAGGGTTGGAGTGTGCCCCAGCCTGGGACATCGGAGCAGGGCAGACAGTAGGTGGCCTGGTGCTTGGCTTGAGGAAGCAGAGGGGCCACAGGGTGCCCCTAAAAGGCGCAGGAGAGGCAGCGGATCGGCCACAGGGCTTGTCAGATCACCCCAAGCGTCCCCACGACTTGGATTTGTCCTCCTTGGATGTTCCTGTTTGAGGAGAGGATGGAAAGAGGAAGAAATCCCCTAAAACCAGCCAAAGGAGGGTAGAGAAGCAGTTCCCGAAACCACAGGGGCTGGGCCGCCAGCACACAGCCGCTGGTTAGGAGCACAGCCTCTGGAGGTGGGCGTCTGTTCCTACTTGTGAGTCCCAGCTCCATCCAGTGTTTGTTGTGACCTTGGGCTGGGTGTTAGCTTTTTGGAGCCTGTTTCCCCACGTGTAAAAACAGGATGTGGAACATTGTTTTGTGGCTAAAGTATCAAACGCTAACACGGAACAGAACACATAGTAAGCACCAGGTAAAAATTAGCTGCTTTTATTACTCGTGAGGGTTTAGCTTAAAGCAGGCAAGGGAAGCCTTCAACCTAGGACCGTGTCCCGACTGTCTTAATCCCAGGGGTGCAGGAGACCAGCCAGTGGCTCTTACTCCCCTTCCAATCTTGGGGGATTTCTTGGACATTTCTGATCTTCACTCTTGGCATGTTTTGATAAGGTGTGTGTGTGAGTGTATGTGTGAAGAAGCACAAGAAAGAGGCCAGCAGAGCATACTGCCTTGGAGAAGTGTTTCTTCTTTCCGGTTAAACTCTCATTCTGCCCCACTCACAAATAGAATCCCAGCACCATAGTTTTACAGGATCCGTCTCCCCAGATTCGTCACTCTGCCATCACTGTCTGTGCTTCGACATCCAGAGCCCACCCTTCAGGGCTGTGAGGGCGGACCCCCAACCCTTGAGTCTTTCCTGGCCAGCGTGCTGACCGGCAGTGCATCTGGGTTTCAGGCTGAGCAGCAAGCCCCTGCTGACGTCGGATGAGTACGAGCTTGGAGCAGGGATGAGGAAGAGACACAAGGGACCCGAGGAGGAACACGATGCCCTGGTCGGAACAGGGAAAGCTAGGGGCAGGAACCAGCCTTGGGACGAGCACGAAGCCTCGTCGGACTTCATGAGTCAGGTCAGTGACCCTGTGTTCCAGAGACGCTGCCATCTTAGAGTGGAAGGTCTGGAGGGTGTGCCAGAGTTCACGCTCCCTTTGCAGGTCTGTTGGCCCCACCTGCTGCACAGACACTGTAGAAATGATTGTCTTAGTGCCAGAAGGACTGTCCTCTAGTCTTCCTTATTGCACAGAGGAGAAAATCCAGGCCCAGAGGAGGTCAGAGACTTAACCAGAGTAGCGCAGCCTCAGGTAGAGCGGAGACGGAAAGCCACTCCCCCCCACCCCCCATGCATGCTCGGTGACCCTTTGCTGAAGCCAGGAAGAGAGATTGCAAGTTCTTAACCAGATAACACAGTTACTGTTGTTTAACAGTGTAATCGTTCAACGAGCAGCTTCACCATCCTGTAGTTCTCAGAAGCAAGGGCTCGATCCCATCATAATTTCCTTGTGAACTCTCCAGAGGTAATGGGGTGAGAGCCAGCTCCTTGATTTTTCTGATTTCTGCAGAGCATTGAAATCGGCCACTTAAGGCCCTTGTCTCTAAATGCTAATGTACCTTGTCATCTTTCCCCATAAGGCCCCATGCAAGGGGCTGTATGTTGATTTGGCCATCAGAGTGAAATCACACACATAAGGGGGATTGCATCCAGGAGGAGGGAATAGAGCCAGTTTGTAGATCAGCATCCTTTATTCACAAATTGTGAAGGATACTTTTGTTGTTTAAATGGCCCTATCCCAACTATCCCCCGCCTTACAATAGATTACCTGATTCAAGAAAAATAGAGACAAAACGTTCAAATGAGGGGCACTAACGGCTTTGAAACTGCCCATTTCCCTTTGACAATGAGTGACTACAGCAGACTTGGAACCAGGAATTTAATCTGTGAAATCTTGAGTCGCGCTTTCTGCTTCAGGCATCCAGGGCACGCTCGTAGGGTGTTCTCTGGTCGGCTAGGCCCATTTAGTTGGATGGGCTGCTTTAGGTGGGAATCCATGGTATGACCTGGGTTTTCCATCTCGGTTCCATGCCTCTGACCTAATCCAGCTGCCTTCTGCTCATGGGCTGTGCTGCCTGCTTGAAGGGCTTCCCTAGGAGGCACCAGACAGCGCCAGGCAAAGCCAGTGGAAATGCCAGTGTTCATGAGAACCGTAACCGCAGTAACAGCTCTGTGATAAAAGCTTTGTGGGCCTGATCTTGTTCATCTTCAGAAAAACCCCCAAGATGCCCATACATAATTATCGCCGATTTACAGAGCAGAAGAATTGAGGCTAAGAGGAGGTGAGCAGCTTGCTAGAAGCCACAGAGGCAGGAGGAAAGGACCGGAGCCCAGCTTCGGCACAGCCTGGGCACCGAAACACACGATCCTGTTTTGCCAAACGTCTTAACCCGTGACTCCCCAACTTCCCTCTCCAGCTAAAGATTAAAAAGAAGAAGATGGCCAGTGACCAGGAGCAGCTGGCAAGCAAGCTGGACAAGGCCCTCTCCCTCACGAAGCAGGACAAGTTGAAGTCGCCCTTCAAGTTCTCGGACAGTTCTGGAGGGAAGTCCAAAGCGAGCGGGGGCTGCGGCAGGTACTTGACGCCCTATGACAGCCTGCTGGGCAAGGACCGGAAGGCGCTGGCCAAAGGCCTCAGCCTGTCTCTCAAAGCCTCCAGAGAAGGTAAACACAAAAGGGCCGCCAAAGCCAGGAAGATGGAGGTGGGCTTCAAGGCCAGAGGCCAGCCCAAGTCGGCCCACTCCCCGTTCGCCTCGGAAGTGAGCAGCTACTCCTACAGTAAGTAGCGGACGCCGCGCCGCCTCGGGGCATTTCCTCTCCTCAGTCTCCTCTCTCCGCATCTCGTGGGCGCTCGAACGACTCCTGCTTTTGCGCGGGCTCCAGGCCGGAAGTGCGTGCGTGGGGTGGGGGTGGGTGCCTAAAGCAGAAGTGCCTGTGATTGGCGGGCGCCCGTGATTGGCGGGTGGGAGCGGAAGTCCGCCTGCCCTCGTGTACCGGCCTTCCGCTTGTTCGAGGGGAAGCCGCCAGTGTGGGAGGCTTTGCGCCACCGAGTTGGCGGCCGCTGGGCCTAGAGCGGTCGCTCGCGACGACCATAGAGAGGAGTCCGTCTCCCCTGCCCACAGGCGGCTTTCTGCCCTGGGGCCGGAGATTCAGAGGAACGGTGTCCGTGGAGCGGGCGCCGTGCTGGTCGGCGCACCGAGGGCTGTGCGGGCCGTGTTTCGCTTTGTTTCCGACAAAGACAGTCCTCCAGGTGGCTGCCCCGCGTTGTTCTCGAGGGTGGAGGCCGAGGCCGGGCGAGGTTGACCGCCAGGGGTGGGGAGTTGGCGGGGCCCGGATGGCTCGGCTCCCAGGACGGGAGCTGTGGAGCCTGGGAGCGCAGCCGCGGAGGGGCTGAGCGGTCTCGCACTGGCCCGGAGCCTGCCGCATCGGAGTTCCTTACCTGGGCGGTGGGCCTTGGGCTTTGGGCCTTGGGCCCACCCGCCCGGCTCTCCAGGGGCCCCGGGGCCACTGCGTGGTGCGTGTGTGGGCCGAGCCCCTAGTGCCCAGGACCGATGCGCGCCAAGCGTGTGGCCGCCGCAGGAGAGCCAGGCGGGGCTGCGGGGCTTCGTGGCTCCTGGCAGTTGTCCGCGGGGTTTGTTTTGGGAGTCCCCAGGCTCCGACTGGGGTGGGCGGTTTTTTCCCTTGACGACTGCCTGGCTGTGTGCGTCAAGGCTTTTGATTGACTCTGCGTGGTTCATGAGATGTCGGAGGACAGCGGTTGAACGTCACGTGCAAGAAAGCGGACACTTGTAATGTTATTAGAAAGTTTGTTTTCTTAAGGAAAGGAAATAAAGTTTTGTGGACGTGGGGTTATCATCGTCTGCTTCCCATGGCTGTCCTGAACTTTAAGTGAGTTCACGTCGGTGAAGAGCTTGACGCGCGCGCATGCGTGTGCGTACGTGTGTGTATGTTTTAATGTTCGTGGTTTTGGTTGCTGTGGACTGAAGGGTCTCTAGGGCTGATGCAGGGACGTGTGTGAAGTAAACAGCGCCTTTGTGGCTTATGTGCCCGGGACATGCTTGATTGGTATAGCTTTGATGGCCCTCCGGTCCTAATGGGTATGATCCGAGCAGGAGTGCCCAGGCCCATGGCCACCATGAGCTCATACCAGAAACTCCTAGCTCTGGAGGAAGAGGGAAGAAGGGTTTTCCTCTGCTGTTTGTATCTCTGCTGGTTTTGGAACGAGGGAGGGAGTGGGGAGCATTGCTGCGGCTCTTATGTTTCAAGGGTGAGTGGCCGCTGGGTGTCGCCTGGCTGGTTGCCAGGTAAGAATCTTGTACCTTCCCACTTCTAGGTGGTTGGGGTACATTTAGAGACCAGAGATCGGTTCAGCCGGTGAGATGTTTGGCGTGCTCTGAGCCAGTGAGTCTGCCGTGCGCACGTGTGTGCGTGCACAAAGCGATGTTCAGATTGCTAGTCTAGCTGTTGGGTCTGTGCCTAAATTCCATCGTCCAGGTGAGAAGTGAGTAAACGTTGCAACATACAGGTCTAAAGGTCTGATTCCAACTAGATGCTGGCTCTGATACGCGGCTGGATCTGGAGAGGGCCCTCGTTTGTATTTTTTATGTTGGCTTTTCCGCGGTTCTAGGTAAGCGAGAGTACACGGTCACAAAGAGGACAAGAGTGTTTTCTAGCACAGGGATGGCTGGCAGGAGATGGGAGGAGAGAACAGAACGTCCTTCTCTTTTTCGCTTTGGGGTTTTACAACTCTTGGGTTGTAGGGGTCGGGGACATGCCCGGTGGGAAGCCGATTCGGTTGTCGTCACCCACGAGTGGCTCCGGCCTGGGATGCGGCCTTGGGAACGATGGGCAGGGGCCTGGTGGGGCTTGTCTTTGTCCTAGCTCTGCCTGGAGTTTGGAGGCCATCCTGCCGTTGGGGTCTTGACGTGGAAAGCCCAGGTAGAGGAGGAGGCAGCCAGCGGACGCTGCGTCCCCCTCGCCTCCTGCGCCCGACGCGTATAGTTTTCTCGTGGACTTGCAGGTGGCAGGTGCTGCCAGAGCTGTGTCTCTGTTAGTGTTCCTCTTGTTCCGAGTGGATTTTATCAGATCAAGGGGTTATAGTTTCTGGCTGCAGAGCCCTTTCTTCCAATGAATTCTTGCTCGACAGCACCATACGCAAAACGGATCAAGATGGTGTGAGGATGTTTGGGATGGGCTTCGAAGGGGCCAGAGCTGTGCCTGCTTGACCGTGGCACCCCCCCTCCCCAAAGCTGGGGGATCCTCCCCCGGGAGAGCTTGGAAACCCTGACCTCACCTGCACGGTGAGGCCGGAGACAGGGAAGCCAGCAGCAGTGTGCTGGCAGCCCGGCCCTTCGATAGGAAAAAGTTGGGGGGAAGCCTTGAGTTGTCCCGTCATTTGCCAGTTTCCTTGGCGCAACCGCTTTCACGATGGCCCATCTCGACGCGCCTTTGGGATGCTGCTGGCGGGGAGTTGGGGTGCGCGTGCGTGATTGTCGTCGTGAGCCTGCCTGTGCCACCCTGTGCCGGGGCAAACGGGTATTCTGGGGGAGAAGAGGTTTACCGGGGCCCTTCCTTTCTTGGGCCTTGTCCCTCCCCATGTCCCCACGTGCTGGGTGCAGTGACCTCCATGACCACGGGCGAGACCCTCACGAGTGTGGGGCTCCTGCCTCCCCCCCCAGGGCCCGGAAAGGCCTTGGCAGAAGTGGCTGTCTGGTGGGCGGGGCCGGCAGCGGCCAGCCCGGACAGGACAAGCTCTGTGATGCCTGCGGCTTGGAGGCCTCCCGGGCGAGAGGCGAGAGGTGAGAGGTTGAGAGGTCCAGGCGGTGGGGCACGGCTTGTTCCGCAGCCAGTGGGCATTTGGACCTCTCTGCCCTAGCACGCGCCAGGGCCTTCTCGAAACCGCTATTAGCGAGAGACGCCAGCCCTTCCCCGCCCAGCACCCCATGACTTACTGTGTCAAAAACTACTTTGACTGCAGATACGGACTCAGAGGAAGACGAAGGATTCCTGAAGGACGAGTGGTCTGCCCAAGGCCCGTCCAGCTCCAAACTGACGTCCTCCATCCTGTGTGGCATGGTGGCAAAGAACGGCAAGCCGGCCGGGGGCCCCAAGCTGAGCGAGCGGGGCCTGGCGGCCGCCCGGACTCTCAAACCCAAGCCGGCCGCCGGCAGGAAGCAGCCCTTTTGTTTGCTGCTTCGAGAGGTCGAGGCCCGATCCTCCTTCAGCGATTCCTCGGAGGACTCGTTTGACCAAGGTTACTAGCTCCAAACACAAAATACCTTCCGTGTTTCCTAGCGAGAGAGTGAGTGAGAGAGAGCGCGAGAGAGCGAGCGCGAGCGAGCGAGCACGCAGGAGATGGCAGGAGATGGCGGGCAGAGGTGGCCCGTCTGGGACGCCTCGGGAAGGGCGGCCGTCTTGGTTCTTGGCAGCGTAGCCTGCTGTATCCGCCTGAGTCTTTATTTTTGTTCTTACCTGTACCTGTATCATTGTGATAATGCCACGGCCTGGCTCTTTTTGAGCTCTTATATGGACTGTTTTTAGTCTCCACCCCTGTCCATTCTCCCCCTCTGCCCTCCTCCTCGCCTCCTCTGCCCCCTAGACCGCAGGCCTGGGTTGGGCGCTCTCGGGCGCGGACCCGGAGGAGGCCTCCGAGGGACATTTTGTAAATGGAATTCTGTCGTGTGGGCGTGTGACTTGATGTTTGTACCGCGATTTTGGTAATACCAAGCTTTATTAAACATACCGAGTTCATTTTTAACTAAACCCGTGTGCCTTGTCTCTCTTGCTGTGTCCTTACTAGACCGTTAGGTTGCTACTCCCCCCATTTTGTCCCTCCTTCCCCTCCCCCCCCGCCCCTCCCCCCCCCACCAAGGGGCAGAGCTGGGGTGTGCAGTCTGCCGCTCTTTTCTATTGTTCAGATGTCCCCGGTAGCTCTTGGCATGCGTTTCATTCTTCAGATCGAAAGTCAGCTGCGTTCACCTCCAGCTTCATCTTTCTTCCTTTTTTTTATTTTATTTTTTTTTTAGCTGCTCGTTTGTTTTTTTATTTTCTGAAAGCTCTGTTCCTGCGTAACAGCGGTTTAAAAATACGAACACTCGTTTCCTAACACATATTTCTGTTTTAAAGGGCATGTAGGCAGTGCAGGGTCAAGACCATTTGCTGCCCCGAGTTTTGTTGTGAGATGTGAAAGCGTGGGCCTCATTGCCGTGTTGAGCGGCGGGGCACAGGCTTCGGCGAGAGCACTGGCCTAGGAGCCCACAGGCCTGGTCTGCTGGCACCCCGGCCCAGCCCGGGGAACCTCATTCGCCTCACTTGTGAAGAGAGGGTGGGGTTCAGTGACCCCTGCGTACACCCTGGCTCTGACTTTGCCCGGGTTAGGTGCGTCCCAGGGGCGGCGGGGGAGCCAGAGGATCCCTAAGTGTTTCCTCACCCTACTTTAGCATTTGCTTCAGGGTGGACCCCCCCCTTCAGGGATTCCCAGAGCCCGGACCCCACGCTCCCTGAGTGAGGCCCAGACACCTAGAGGCCAACCTGGACGGGAACTGGCTTGGGCCCTGGGGCTGGACTCTACCCTGATTTCGCTCCTGGTCCGCCTTCTCCCTGCCCACGCCCCTCGTCCTGATTGGCCCACATCCGTTTTGGGTGACCAGGAGACGGCACGTAGGGGGCCAGGTGCCCTCGGGACTCTGATTCTCCTGTGCTGCTGCCGTCTGTCTGGGCCTCGGGGGGAGGCCACTAACCGATCAGCCAGCCTCCTTTGCCGGGCCTCCCTCAGCCCTGGCCTCTGCAGACCAGTCTGGCTGGTTCATCATTCTCCCTCCTTCCCTGACCCCTTCCTTTCCTCCCCGGGCTCCTCCCCTTTAAAGCCAAACCCAGAGTTCCAGCTTCCATGTTTTTAAGCTCTCCTGCCCCAGCTCAGATCCTGTAGAGAAGCAGGCAGCCCCTCCCGATCCGATCTCTTCGCAAGGGGCCATTGGCCCAGAGTGGGCAGAGAGAGCCAGGGGCCCTCAGACCAGGCCGGAAGCAGCCGTGGAGAGAGCCCAGATAGGGGGAGGGGAGGGGCCTTGCTGCGCACACCAGCTGGTGAGGTCTTGACAGGGATATTTGGGTAATAGGGACTTCTGACATCCGGTACTAAAACACCTGACTGCTTGGCTTTCTAGTGTCTGCTCTCTCCTCCCAGCAGCTTGACCATACCTTCACCCTTGATCCCTACCCATGATGCTTTGAATGTCTGTTTTGGTCTCTTGCATTTGCTCTCACGCTGCACTCTGGACGCAAAGCGAAGGCTGGGAGTAGGGCAGACGGCGCAGCGGGTCACTGAGCTTGGGTGCGAGCCTGGCTCGTTGCTCCGTAGGTAGGCAAAACCCTTTTCTTTGTGTCCCCTCTGCACCCCCCCTCCTCGGGGTTTGCCCCCATCGGCTATGGCAGCAGCGGATTGCTTTGGCATTTATCAATCGGGTTTTGGAAACCGAACCAAGTTAACAACAGACAACCCCACTGTACTGAGCCAAGAGATTTTTGTTGGTGGTGTTTTTTGTTTCTTTTTGTAAAAAAAAGTTTTTCTCTATTTCCTTGGGCTTCTTTGTTGGGACTTTTTCTACCCTCTGCCCTTGGCAAGCCCTGTGACCTCAGGTGTGGAGAGCTCTAGAGAGGCTTTCTTGGTCCGGAGACCCCCTCCACTCCCCCTGCCCCGCAGACCCCAGCCTGAGTAGACCGGCCACCATGGGAAACAGCCAGTGGGGGCTTGTCACGCTCCCAGCAGCCGGAGGTGGGGAGCGTCTCGGGAGACCAAGATCATCTGTGTCTCCGCTTTGGGGGAAGCACGCCCTGGTTTTGACTTTTCCCTTCCAAGCGCTCTGCCGTCTCAGGGTGCTGGGATCGGGCCGCTGCTGGCCGACTGGTGTCCAACATAGACATCCCGGGCATCCGGAAACCCAGAGCCAGCCCTCCCCCACCGGACGTTGCCGATGGGGACTCCTGGATGGGAGAGAGTTCTGGAGTCTCCACACCTGAGCAGCCAGGGGAGGCCTTCTCTACAAGGGAAAACCGGCCACACGTCTGACCCCGTGCCCCCACCCCAGCCAGCCCCCCGCCCGCCACCCTGCTCAAATTGGCCCACCCCAGGGAGGCCCGCTGTGGGGGACCCAGGCGCTGTCGAAAGTCTGCCTACACTTAGCCTGCTTTGCCGCTGGGGCCCGCTGGGGCGGAGACAGAACCATGTGATGTCTGCAATGTGAATGGACCGCAAGTGCGCACTGCCTGCCTGCTTGCCCCGCTGGCCTCCATCCTGCTTCATCCATTGCTCCGGGGGGGCGGGTCTCCTCCTCCTGCTCCTCCTCCTCCCGCTCCTCCTCCTTTCACCCTCCTCCCCCTCCCCCTCCTCCTCCTGACAAACCTCTGTCTCTGCCTCCTGCCTTTCTCAACTCCCTTCAGGGATTCCTTGAGCTCATCTCCACCTTCCTCACCGAGGGGTCGCTCGGCACAGACCGAGGCTCCCTCGGTAAAGGGTTAGACAGAACCCCTGCCTCCATTGGCACACCCAGGGCCGCCACTTTGGGCTGTTAGTTGCACGCAAGCAGGCAGGTGGCTTGGGGCGTGGTGCGAGAACGTGGACTTGGCCAGCTGTCTCTGTCCCTCTCCATCCCCTGAGCCCAGGTGCTTCCCAAGGTTGAGTAGGGGGGATCTGGGCCACCTCCGTATTTCCCTTTCCCCTTCCTGCTGCAGAGGGGCACCTCCGGCCTCGCCTGGCCCTGCCCTTGGTCAGCAGCCCCCAGAGCCACCTTCACACTCCCAGCGGTCTGGGCAGACCCCACCCTTGGGCAGATGTCCCTTGGGCATCTCGTGGGCAGTTGGCTTCTGATGCTCTCGTGCCTGCCTGCCCTTGTGGTGTTAGGCTGTCTCTTGGGGAAGGTCGGAAGCAAGCTCGTTACCTGCCTACGGTCTCTTGGAGGGCTTGGTTCCTGTGCAGGGAGCACTGCCTTTCCTGCCCTGCCTGCCAGCCTGCCACCTGCCCCGCCTTTGTTCCCATGGCCCGAGCTGGGCTCAGGGCTGCAGGTTCCCAGGCGGGAGGCCGGTTCCCATGGAGAAGTACATCTCTGTTCACCAGCTGGAGACACAGGCTGAAGCTCCTTTAGATTCTTCCCAGGAGATTCTGGGTGGCAAGACAGCCAGGCAGCCCTGGGTTTGAGTCCTGCCTGAGCACTTGGCCACACCGAGTCTCCGTCTCCTGGTGTAGAGTGGGCTGACCTGGGTGCTTCTCCCTTCCCGGCTCCCCATGGGTCGTGAGGCATAGCCAGCTTGTGGCTCCCTTGGCCTTGGGGACAGTGGCTTCTTTCTGCTCAACAGGCTTGCCCTGTTTGTTTGATGCTTGTTGAGCCTGCGAAGTGCTTTCTCCTACATATCGGGAGCCTCCCCTTACCTTGGGGAGGGGGGGCGCTGGGGAGACCATCCCTTGCCACAGATGAGACAATAGGTGCTCACGGAGGGCTGAGATTTGCCCCAGGCTTCTTGGCTCAGGGGGATCCTTGGAAGTCAAGTTTGGATCCCAGTGTCTGCTCAGGGCTACAACCCAGGGGGTTTCCACTCCCCCAAGAGGAGATCAAACTCCACGTTCTCACCACCAGCCCCAGACCTCCAGGCGCCTGAGTCCCCGGGGCCCTCTCCCGCCTCCTTTCTGTCCCTCCCTGGCCTCCTCTTTCCTTCTCTCCTGCCTCCTTCCTCAGCCTCCATGTTGTATGTCGGGGCGTGTGTGTGTGTGTGTGTGTGTGTGTGCGCGTGCGCGTGCGTGAGACGGTGGAGAGAGCTGTCTCCAGTCCTTGTCCGTGTGTCTGTCCCCCTCCCCACAGCACAGGTGCATGTGGTGTCCCCCGTACAGAAACCCTCCGATTCCCAAGGCCGCTGCCCACCTCTGGGCTGTCCGGGATGCCCATGTCTTGGGCTTGCTGTGATGGGGTCACTGGGCCATCGGGGGGACTTGTGGGCTGGTATTGGACCACCCCCGGCCGGTGAGGAGTGAGGAGCTAGGCTGGAGCTGTGGCATCCCTCGCTGGTGCCCCGGCCGAGCAGGGGCGGTGGGGGGTGGTACCCACCCGGGCCAAGGCTCTGACTCGCCCCCTGTTTTCTGCACCAGATGAGAGCTCCGAGGAGGAGGACGAGGAGGATGAGCTGGAGGAGGAGGAGGACGAGGCTGCCGGCGGCTATAGGCTGGGGCCCCGGGAACGGGCCCTGTCGCCAGGCCTGGAGGAGAGCGGGCTGGGCCTGCTGGCCCGCTTTGCAGCCAGTGCCCTCCCCAGCCCCACAGTGGGGCCGTCCCTCTCGGTGGTGCAGCTGGAGGCCAAGCAGAAGGCCCGGAAGAAGGAAGAGCGGCAGAACCTGATGGGTAAGTACCGGCAGGCGGACTTGCAGGGACGCCGCTGCCCCATCCTTCGGACAGGAAACCAAGGCTCGGAGGAGGCTAGAAGCAGAGCTGGGGGGCCAGTGGAGCCCTGCCTCGTGGGCCCCCATCCTGAGCAGAGTGGTCCTGGTGATGTGGGCCCGGCCCTCCCCAGGAGGGGTCGCCAGAGCTCTGCAGGTGACCTTCAGTGTATGTGCACCTGACGGATGTATGTAGCCTGGCCCCGTGCGCTTCAGGCGTCCGGGGACGGGCCGTTCCGGGAAGCTCAGAGGCCTCGGATCTGCGCCCTGGGGGGCTGGAGCAGCCCAGGGGAGGCTACTCCAGGTAGGTGACACCCAGGCTGAAGCACGACAGAGAGGAGGCGCTAGGCTAAGTGTCATAGGAGAAACACAGGTACAGGTAGAGGCACAGGCCGGCCACGCAGAGGTTTGGAGGAAGAGGAAGCCCCTTCTGTCTGGGCATTAGAGGCGGTTCAGTCGGCGAGATGGCCATGCAGCCTGGGGTGGGGGCCCGGAGGAGGTCATCCCTAGGGGGTTGCCGGGCGCCGTGTGCCTGTTAGCCGGGATCACCGTCCAGCTGCCCAGATGGGCAAATGGAGACAGCCGGGAGCTCCGGCGGGAGACGAGGCCTTGTCCTGGGCCCACTTCTTCCTCTCTGCCTGTCCGGTTGTAGCCGTGCCATCTTGGGACAAACAGGGGACCTTCTCCTGGGCCCACCTGCATTCTCACTAGGCCAAGTGTCCCCACACGGACCTGGCTTACCTGCATCCGGGGCGTTGGAGACTGAGATGGTCCCACGTGTGTGCGCTGACCTGGGCCTGGCCCGCCCTCCCGGCCCCTCCCTGGGTCTCGGAGGTCCACGGGAGTCCCTCCTGGCAGGGGCCGGGACAGGGAACATGGGCACAGTACTGCCACCCTGCTCTCCCCCCAGGTCTTCCCCAGCTGCCCCTGGCTTCATTTCTTGCAGGCTCCAGGACGAAGGCTCATTCCTGCGGCCTGTACCGCCCCCTGGGACCCCATCTCTGGGGCAGCCTCGCAGTCTCCTTCCTCCTCCTTCTCACTCCCTCTCACCCCACGTCCTGCCGTTGTTCCCTGGGAACTTAGGGCCTGGTTCCCCTGGACAGTGGCGCTGGCCTCCCTTCCGGCTTGCCTTGCTCAGGTTTTCTTTTTTTTAATTTTTTTTTTTTCAACGTTTATTTATTTTTTTGGGGACAGAGAGAGACAGAGCATGAACGGGGGAGGGGCAGAGAGAGAGGGAGACACAGAATCGGAAACGGGCTCCAGGCTCTGAGCCATCAGCCCAGAGCCTGATGCGGGGCTCGAACTCCCGGACCGCGAGATCGTGACCTGGCTGAAGTCGGACGCTTAACCGACTGCGCCACCCAGGCGCCCCTAGGTTTTCTTTATGGTGAAGCCGCTGGAGGGCTTTTCCTCAAAGGTCGCACTTGACCAGACCACTTCTCTGCTGAGAACCTCTCACTGGTCCCCCATTGCCCTCTGGTCACATTCTACCTATCTGCTCCCCCACCCTCAGGCTGTGGCTGCTCAGACACCCATCATCCTGTCCACAGCCCCCAGCCTCACCCCCAATTGCACCAGCCATCCTGGAACCTGCAGGCTTCTGCATTTCACCCAGGTTGTCAAATGTGTTGGCGAGTTCACACCATCCACCCGCTGCCCCCACCCCATTTTTTTTTTTTTAAACTCTGAGGGGTCTGTAGTGATGTTTTCTTCTTCATTGCTGACACAAATAACTTATTTCTGCTCTATTTCTTGGTCAGTGTGGCCAGAAGTTATCAGTTTTATTAATTTCTGCCCTTTATTTCCTTCCTTCCTGTTCACTCTTGGTATAATTGCCAACCACTTCCTATTTTTTAAGGTGCAAGCTTAGGTCATCAACTTGGGACCTTCTTTTTTTTTTTTTGTGGAGACTTGTAAAGCTCTCTCTCAACACTGTTTTAGCTGCATCTCATGCATTTTATGTTGCCCTGTTTTTAGTATGACTCAGTTCAACACATTTCTTTTTTTGTTAATTTTATTTTTTTAAATTTACATGCAAATTAGTTGGCATTGAGCGCAACAATGATTTCAGGAGTAGATTCCTTAAAGCCCCTTACCCAGTTGGCCCATCCCCACTCCCACAGCCCCTTCAGTAACCCTCAGTTTGTTCTCCATATTTATGAGTCTCTTCTGTTTTGTCCCCTCCCTGGTTTTATATTATTTTTGCTTCCCTGCCCATATGTTCATCTGTTCTGTGTCTTAAAGTCCTCATATGAGTGAAGTCATATGATTTTTGTCTTTCTCTGACTGACTGATTTCACTTAGCATAATACCCTCCGGTTCCATCCACATAGTCGCAGATGGCAAGATTTCATTCTTTTTGATGGCCGAGTAATACTCCATTGTATATATAGACCACATCTTCTTTATCCGTTCATCCATCGATGGACATTTGGGCTCTTTCCATCCTTTGGCTATTCTATTGTCGATAGTGCTGCCATAAACACTGGGGTGCATGTGCCCTTTTGAAACAGCACACCTATATCCCTTGGATAAATACCAAGTAGTACAATTGCTGGGTCATAGGGTAGTTCTGTTTTTAGTCCTTTTGAGGAACCTCCATGCTGTTTTTCCAGTTTGCATTCCCACCAGCAGTCAAAAGAGATCCTCTCTCTCCATATCCTCGCCAACGTCTGTTGTTGCCTGAGTTGTTCATATTAGCCATTCTGACAGGTGTGAGGTGGTATCTCATTGTGGTTTTGACTTGTGTTTCCCTGATGATGAGTGATGTTGAGCAGTTTTTCACGTGTCAGTTGGCCATCTGGATGTCTTCCTTGGAGAAGTGTCTATTCATGTCTTTTGCCCATTTCTTCACTGGATTATTTGTTTTTTGGGTGTTGAGCTTGGTAAGTTCTTTATAGATTTTGGATACTAACCCTTTATCTGATATGTCGTTTGCAAATATCTTCTCCTTTTAGTTTTGCTGATTGTTTCTTCAGCTGTGCAGAAGATTTTTATTTTGATGAGGTCCCAATAGTTCATTTTTACTTTTGTTTCCCTTGCCTCTGGAGACGTGTTGAGTAAGAAGTTGCTGTGGCCAAGGGACAAAGAGGTTTTTGCCTGCTTTCTCCTCGAGGGTTCTGATGTCTTACATTGAGGTCTTTCACCCATTTTGAGTTTATTTTTTGTGTCTGATGTAAGAAAGTGGTCCAGGCTCATTCTTCTGCGTGTCGCTGTCCAGTTTTCCCAGCACCACTTGCTGAAGAGACTGTCTTTCTTCCATTGGATATTCCTTCCTGCTTTGTCAAAGATTAGTTGGCCATACGTTTGTGGGTCCATTTCTGGGTTCTCTATTCTGTTCCACTGGTCTCAGTGTCTGTTTTTGTGCCAAGTTCAACACTTTTCTTAATTTATCTTGTGATTTCTACTTTTATCCAATGATTATTTACAAGTATTATTTATTTTCCAAATATGGTGGGCATTACCTTGTTATTTACTTGTTACTGGTTTCTAACATAATTCCATCTTGGTCAGAAAAAGCATATAATTTCAATCTTTATTGTTTATTTATTTATCTTTTGGGAGAGAGAGAGAGAGAGCGCGCGCGCGCACGTGCGTGTGTGTGAGCACGAGCAGGGGAGGGGCAGAGAGAGAGGGAGACACAGAATCTGAAGCAGGCTCCAGGCTCTGAGCTGTCAGCACAGAGCCCGATGCAGGGCTCGAACTCACAAACTGTGAGATCATGACTTGAGCCAAAGTCGGAGGCCCAAGCAACTGAGCCACCCAGGCGCCCCTATCATTTCAATCTTTTAAAATTTGAGGATATATGGTATTTCCTAGTAAATGTATTGTGTGCACTTAAAGAATGTGATTCTGGCGTCATTATACACAGTGTTCTGTAAGTCATTCCGTTCTATCAGGCAAGTCAATGTGATTGAAAGTATTAAGATCTTGTGTGTCTTTACTAGTTGTCTAGTTTTATCAGTTGCTTACAGATACATATAAAACCTCCGGCTATGGATTGCAGGATTTTCTTTCTCCTTATAATTTAACTCTGGACGTTTGCTTCATGTATTTGAAGCTCTGTTATTGGGTGCATATGTACGTTTATGAGTTCCTGTTTTCCTCTTAAAGTGATCCTTTTATTATTACCAAGTGTTCTATCTCTTGATATATTTTGTTTTGAAATCCCTCTTATCTGATATTAAACTGTCACTACCCTTTTTTTTTTAATTTTGAGAGAGAGAGAGCACACCCATGAGTGTGTGCAGACGATGGGAGGGCAGAGAAAGAGGGAGAATCTTAAGCAGGCTGCACGCCCATCGTGGAACCAGATGTGGGTGGGGCTTGGTTCTATCTCATGACCATGAAATCAAGACCTGAGCTGAAATCAAGAGTCAGATGCTTAACCTACTGAGCCACCCAGGCGCCCCACACTCCACCTTTGTTAATGCTTCCTCTTTGCGTGGTATGTCTTTTTCCACTCATGTAGTCACTTTACCTTTGTCTTAATATGTAAAGTCTCTTTTAGACAGCTTATAGTTGGGTCCTTTTCAATCTGTTTTGTAATCTCTGTCTTTTCATTGGAGAGCTTAATTTTTAAACATCTAATGTAATTATTGACATTCTCAGGTTTGAATCTACCCTGAAATCACAACTTTGTGGAGCTATAATTCACATCACATAAAATTCATCCTTTATTTTTTTTTATATATTTTTTTAACGTTTATTTATTTTTGAGACAGAGAGAGACAGAGCATGAACGGGGGAGGGGCAGAGAGAGAGGGAGACACAGAATCTGAAACAGGCTCCAGGCTCTGAGCCGTCAGCACAGAGCCCGACGTGGGGCTCGAACTCACGTAACACGAGATCGTGACCTGAGCTGAAGTCGGACGCTCAACCGACTGAGCCACCCAGGCGCCCCTAAAATTCATCCTTTAAAGTGTACAATTTGATGTTTTTTTTTTTTTTTTTGTATTCACAGAGCTGTGCAACCATTATCACTGTCTAATTTCAGAACATTTTTATCCCCTCGTCCCCGACAAGAAACCCCATACCTGTTCATATCACTCCCCCTATTCCCTGAACCACTATTCTCTGTCTTCTATGGATTTCTTTATCCTGGACATTTCATATAAATGAAATCCTACCACATGTGGCTTTTCGTATCTGGCTGCTTTCAGTTGTTGTAATTGTCTGAAGGTTCATCCATGGTATATGTCAGTACTTACTCCTTTTTTTTTTTTTTTTTAGAGCAGTTTTAAGTTCGTAGCAAAATTGAGAGGAAGGTACAGAGATATCCTCTATACGTGCTATGCACCCCCCCCACCCCCGCCCCACGCACAGCCTCCCCCCCCAATCATCAGCATTCCCCACCAGAGTGGTGCATTTGTTACCATTGATGAACCTACACTGACCCATCACTGTCACCCGGAATTCATAGTTTACATTAGGATTCACTGCTGGTGTTGTACATTCTGTGGGTTTGGGCAAATGTGTAATGGTGTAAATACACCATTAGAGTGTCATACAGAGTAGTTTCACTGCCTAAAAATTCTCTGGATTCATCCCTCTCCTCCCCTCGCACCCTGGCAATCCCTGACACTCTTAATGTCTGCACAGTTTTGCCTTCTCTAGAACGTCACATACTGTGCCCTTAAAGGTGTCTCCGTGTCTTTTCATGACTTGACAGCTTGTTTCTTTTTAGCTTTTACCTTTGAATAATATTCCATTGTCTGGACGGGCCACCGTTTACTTATTCATTCACCTGTTCAAGGACATCTTGGTGGCCTCCAGGGTTTGGCGCTTTTGACTAAAGCTGCTGTAATCATCTGTGTGTGGTTTCGTGTGTGTGGACGCAAGTTTTTAACCCCTTTGGGTAAATACCAAGGAGCGTGATTGCTGGATCGTATGGTAGGAACACGTTCGGTTTTGTAAGACATTGCCAGAATGTCTTACAAAGTGGCTGTGCCGTTTTGCCTTCCCAGCAGCGGTGAACAGGATTTGTCAACCCTTGCCAGCATTTAGCGTTAGTGTTTTGGATTTTGGACATTCTAATAGGTGTGTAGTGGTGTTTTGTTGTTTTAATTTGCATTCCTAGTGACATGAGGCGGAACATCTTTTCGAATGCTTCTTTGCCATCTCTGTATCTTTGGTGACATGTCTATTCCAATTTTTGACCCATTTTTTCAATCGGGGTCTTTTCTTAATGTTGAATTTTAAGAGTTCTTTATCTGTTTTGCAGAACGGACCTTTATCCGGTGTGTCTTTGGCAGATATTTTCTCCTAGTCTCTGGCTTGTCTTTTCATTCTCTTTATGGTGTCTTTCACAAACCAGAAATTTCTACTTTTAGGGAAGCCCAGCTTTCGTGGATTGTCCTTTGGGTGTCGTATCTGAAAATTCACTGCCAAACCCAGGGTCATCTGGATTTCTCTTACCTTTTCTTTTAGGGGTTTTGAGTTTTGCATTTTACATTTAGTCCTATGGTCCATTTTGAGTTAATTTTTGTAAAGATGTTAGTTCTGTGTCTAGGTTCACTTTTTTTGCGTGTGGATCTCCAGTGGTTCCCATACCATTTGTTGAAAGAACATCTTCTTTCTCCATTGTATTGCCTTTATTCCATGTCAAAGATTATGTGATTAAATTTATGGGAGTCTGTTTTGGGGTTCTATTCTGTGCCATTGATCTGTTTGTTCTTTTGTCAGTATCTCGTTGGATTACTGTGGCTTTATACTAGGTCTCGCAGTCATGTACTGTCAGTCTTCATACTTTGTCCTTCTTCCATATTGAGTTGGTCATTCTGGGTTTCTTGCCTCTCCATATAAACTTTGGCATTAGTATGTTGATGTCCACTTCTGGGGGGGATTGTATCGAATCTATAGATCAAAATGGGAAGAATTGGCATCTTGACAATATCAAGTCTTCCTATCCATGAACACGGAAAGTCTTCTTTGATTTCTTTCATAAGAGTTTTGTAGTTTTCATCCCATAGCTCTTGTACATATTTTGTTAGATTTAACCTAGGTATTTCATTTTGGGGAGTGCTAATGTAGACAGTATTGTGTTTTAAATTTCTAATTCCACTTGTTCATTGCTAGTATGTAGGAAAGTGATGGACTTTGGTATGTGAAGGTTGTAAAATGCAGCCTTGCTATGATTGCTTATTAATTCCAGGAGATTTTTTGGGTTTATTCTTTCAGATTTTCTACATAGATACTCACTCATGGCATCTGTGAACAAAGATAGTTCTATTTCTTCTTTCCCAATCAATATACCTTTTTTTTTTTTTTTTTATTGCATTAGCAAGGACTTCTATGATCTTGAAAAGGAGTGGTGAGAGGGGACAACCTTGCCTTGTTCCTGATCGTAGTGGAAAAGCCTCTATAGTTTCTTACCCGTAAATATGATGCTAGTTGTAAGGTTTTTGTAGATGTTGAGGAAGTTCTCCTCTGTGCTTACTTTACTGAGAGTTTTTATGATGAATGCATGTTGAATTTTGTCACGTGCTTTTCCTGCATCTGTTAATATCATGAGACTTTTCTTTAGCCTGTTGATGTGACGGACTCCATTAATTGTTTTTGATTTCTGAATGTTGAACAAGCCCTGCATACCTGGGATAAATCTCACTTGATGGTGGTGTATAATTTTTTTCATACATTGCTGGATTTGATTTGCTAATATTTTGTTGATATTTCGCATTTATGTTTATGGGAGATATTGATGTGTAGTTTTCTTTGTCTGGCTTTGGTATTAGGATAATTCTGCCCTCGTAGAATGAGTTAGGAAGTATTCCTTCTGCCTCTGTCCTCTGGAAGAGATGGTAGAGAATTGGTATAATTTCTTCCTTAAATGTTTCGTTGAATTCAACAGTGACCACATTCGGGCTTGGCATTTTCTGTTTTAGAAGGTCATTAATTGTTGATTCAACTCCTTTAATAGATAAAGACCCTTCATAAAGACCTGTTTCTTCTTATGTGACTTCAAACCTTTTTATGTCTATATAATACTCCATTTTATGAGTATACCACATTTTGTTTATCTACTCTTTTGTTTTCGTTTGGGGGCTATCGTGAATAATGCAGCTCTGAATATTTATGTACACGTTTTTGTGTGGACATGTTTTCAGTTCTGGCTGCATTGTTTTTCAATGTTGATTCATTTTTTTTTTTTTTTAACGTTTATTTATTTTTGAGACAGAGAGAGACAGAGCATGAACGGGGGAGGGTCAGAGAGAGGGAGACACAGAATCTGAAACAGGCTCCAGGCTCCGAGCTGTCAGCACAGAGCCCGACGCGGGGCTCGAACTCACGGACCGCGAGATCATGACCTGAGCCGAAGTCGGACGCTTAACCGACTGAGCCACCCAGGCGCCCCTCAATGTTTATTCATTTTTGAGAGGGGGGGAGAGGGAGGGTCAGAGAGAGAGGGGACACAGAACCTGAAGCAGGCTCCAGGCTCCGAGCTGTCAGCACAGAGCCCGACCTGGGGCTCGAACTCACACCGTGAGATCATGACCCGAGCTGAAGTCGGATGCGTAACCAACTGAGCCACCCAGGCGCCCCTGTTCTGGCTACAAATCTAAGGGTAAAATCACTGGGTTATTTGGTAACTTAATGTTTAACCTTTTGAGAACCTGCCCAACCGTTTTCGAAAGTGGTCTCACCATTTTATATTCCCACCAACAGCCTTTGAGAGTTCCAGTTTCTTCACATCCCCCTTCTTGTCGTTATGTTGTTTTGTGGTTTTGATATGCATTTCTCCCGATGACGGTGAGCAGCCTTTCATGTTGCTCAGCCGTCCGTATGTCTGGAGAGGTGCCTATTTAAATCCCTATTTCTTAATTGGGTTGTCATTTTGTTGTTACGAGCTCTTTGTACATTCTGGCTGTAACTCTGACTGTGCTTCGCAAGTGTTTTCTCCCATTCTGTAAGTTGTCTGTTTATTCTCTTGGGTTATTTGAAATAACAGTTTCCAGTTTGCATGAAGTCCAGAGAGATCACTTGCACTTCGGGCGTTTATGCAAACAAGTATTGCCTAACCCAAGGTCACAGAGATTTAGTCCTGTTTTCACTGAAGAGTTTTATGGTTTGTGACTTACATTTAGGTCTGTGATCCGTTTTGAGTTGATTTTTTGTGTATGGAGTGATGGAGGGGCCTTTGCACGTGAAGATCCATTTGGCCCAGTATCCTATGTGTTGAGAAGTCCGTTCTTTTCCCATTGCACACTCTTGGTGCCCTTGTGAAAAATCAGCGGAACCTAAATATGAAGGATTATTTCTGGACCCTCAGTTCTAGTCCATTGATCTCTATGTCTGTTCTTAGCCCAGTAGCATCCTGTCTTGATTACTGGAGGAATTATTGTAGGAAGCTTTGAAATTGGGAAGTAGGAGTCCTCCATATTTGTTCTCCTTTTTCAGGATTGTCTTGGTGCCTCAGAGTCCTTTGCATTCCATAGGGATTTTGGGATTAGCTTGTGAATTGCTGCAAAAAAGCCACCTGGGATTCTGATTAGGAATGGTGCTAAATCGGGGAGTGTTGGCATCTTGACAATGGAAGTTTTTTAATCCAGGAACATGGGATGTCTTTCCACTTATTTGTGTCTTTAATTTTTGTCAACAACATTTCATAGTTTTCACTGTACAACTCTAGGACTCCTTTTGTTAAACTTAGTTTTAAGTATTTGTTTTTCTGATGCTATTGTAAATGGATTCTTTTCATTTTTGGAGTGTTCACTGCCAGTGTATAGAAATGCAAGTGGTTTTTGTATATTGATTTTGTATCTTGTGACCTCGCTGAACTCATTTGTTCGTTCGAATAGGTTTTTAGTAGATTCCTTAGTGTTTTCTATAATACAAGATCATGTCATCTGCAAATAGAGCGGCGGATGGGTATACCTTTTCTTTCTTTTTGTAGCCTAATTGCCTTGGCTACAATATTCTGTACAATGTTGAACGGAAGTGGCAGGAACAGGTATCTTTGTCTTCTGATCATAGGGGTTGATAATATTCATTCTGCCACCATTAGGTATGATGTTACTGGTGGCTTTTTTATGGCTGTCTTTGTCAGGTGGAAGGAATTTCCTTCTTTTCCCAGTTTGAGTGATTTTATCACGAAAGGGTGTTAGGTTTGGTCAGTTACTTCTTCTGCGTCTATGGAGGTATTCCTGTGGTTTTTGTCCTTTATTACGGTATATTACACTGATTTTTTGAAAATCTTTATTTATTTCTGAGAGAGCGAGAGGGTGAGTGAGCAGGGGAGGGGACAGAGGGATAGAGGGAGAGACAGATTCCCAAGCAGGCTTCACACTGTCAGCACAGAGCTGGTCATGGGGCTTGAACCTGTGAACCGTGAGAGCATGACGTGAGCCGTAACCAAGCGTCAAACGCTCAACTGACTGAGCCACCCAGGCACCCTCACGTTAATTTTCTTACACGTCGAACCAACCTTGTATTCCTGGAATAAATCCCCCTTGGTCATAGCGTATAATCTTTTTTTACCTATTTCTGGATTATGCTCATGTATGTTTGTGAATTGTTACATCTTCCTAGTGAGTTGGCCATGTATTATGTAAATATATCCTTTGTCTCTAGTAACAAGTTTTGTCTTAAGGAAGGTCAGTTTTGTCTGATGTTGATGCTTATGCTTATTCGGCTCTTTTTGGTTAGTGTTTGGATGGGTTATCTTTTCCATCCTTTGACTTGCAATCTCTTTGGGTCTCACCCTTCTGTTTTATATTTTTTGTGCTTTTTGTTGTCTGTTCCTCCTTTGTTACCGTATTTCTTGGGGGCGGAGGCAGGAGCACAGGACACTGGGTGGGCATCACAGACAGGGACCCTGCTCCCTGCCGCGGCCCTGTGGGCGGTGAGGGCTCGGCACGTCCTCCCCTCTCCCTGGGCTTCCTGCGTGTCCCCACTCGAGGACAGGCCTGTCCCCTCACAGAGCCCGTTTCCTGTGTCCCAGGCACCATTCATGCTGCCCCACTGGCTTCATAAGTATTTGTCCCCCGGGCCGACCTTACTCCACACTTGCAAGTGTCCGCTGCCCGTCGCTGCTCTGTCCGTTCTCTGGCCCTGCTCCCTACGCGGCTCACCTGCAGCGTTTCGCTGCCCGGGGGTTTCCTTCCGGCTCTCTGCAGGGGGCTGTCATCAGGTGGGTCAAACCCGGCAGCAGAACCCCAGCCTTTTATGGCCTGCACCCTGATCAGCCATGAGAGCCCCCAGCTGCCTCCCTGTGCGGTGGGAAGTCCGTTAACAAAAGCTTAATTAATGGGATCATTAAGCTTTGCGAGTGGATCCCTCCCACGGAGTGTGCCCCCTCCCAGCCTGGCTGCATCTGTTGGGCGATGGGACCCGGCCTCCCCGAGGAGGCCTTGTGGGCAGGCTGTCGGCTTCCCAGGGGTCATCAGGCCTGCGGTAGTAAAACTGGGGATCTGCATCCGGGGCACAGGGCCGGACCGGATAGACAGACATGGATGGGAGCCCCCTCCAGGGGGGTGTGTGCCTGCGGTGATGGAGGTGTGGACAGAGGATCTTCCCGGGTGCTCAGTGTGTCTTCTCCACTAGGAGGCCGCGGATTTCCAGGTCGAGGTCAGGGGAGAAACGGTGCCCCAGGTAGAGGGACCAGCAGCAGCAAAGGCCCGGAGGTTGGAAGGGACAGAGCACAGCGGGGTGTCGGGGAGAGGGTCTGTGTTCAGGGAGCCCAGGGGCTCGAGGGTTGGGATCAAGGCTGGCCTCGTGTCTGCCGGAAGGGAGAGCCTCGGCTGACAGGAGGCAGCTGGGCCCCAGGGCTTTGAGTTTGGTGAGGCCTGCCCTCTAGAAGAGGAGCGGGTGCCAGGGACCTTCCAGCTCTTGAGAAGAGGCACCAGGAAGTAGAGGAGAGGCCCCACCCGGCTTGGGGATTTCACACGGGCTTTCCGCATGCCTCCCGTGGACCTGCTGCCCCTGCAGGGCCTCGGGCCCTCCCCAGCCTGCCCTGGCTTCTGGGATTCCCACCGGGCATGCAGGAGGCAGTGGGGAAGCTCGTGGGGGCCCCGGGCAGGGATCGTCACATTCCCAGGGAGTTGAGTCTGGGCAGCCAAGGGGGGTTTGGGACAGCAGCGGGGCCAGCAGGACCTGCCACTCACAGGTGTGTGGCAGGTGAGTCTTCCTCCTCTGGGCCTCTGTTCCTCTCCTGGATACAAGAAGCCTCCCGCGGGCAGCGAGGTGCCCTGGAGGAAGGGTGGGACGGTGGCCTTCTGCTGGTGGCCAGGGCATCTGGGTGGGTGGGAAGCAAGGGTCCCAGGAGCCCCCGTCCACAGCCCCTGCCCTTGTCCGCATCCAGGCACGGAGTTTGAGTACACGGACTCGGAGAGTGAGGTCAAGGTGCGGAAGCGGTCGCCTGCCGGGCTGCTGCGGCCCAAGAAGGGACTGGGGGAGCCGGGCCCCTCCCTGGCCGCGCCCGCACCCAGCGCCCGGGGCCCCGGCCCCGCCGGCCCCGACAAGGCCAAGCTGGCGGCAGAGAAAGGGCGCAAGGCCCGCAGGCTACGGGGCGCCAAGGAGCCTGGCTTCGAGGCGGGGCCCGAGGCCAGCGATGACGACCTGTGGACAAGGCGGCGCAGCGAGCGCATCTTCCTGCACGACGCCTCGGCCGCGGCTCCGGCGCCCAGCAGCGCGGCCCCCGCGGCCACCAAGCCCAGCCGCTGCGGCAAGGGTGGCCCGCTGAGCCCTCGAAAGGACACCGGCCGCGCCAAGGACAGGAAGGACCCCAGAAAGGTAGGGCCCTCAGTGCGGGGGGGGGGGGGGGGGGGGGAGCAGCGGGAGGGGGCCCCGAAGGCGGGCCTGACTCCTCCCAGCCACGGGCCCCTGGAGCCCTGCCGGCAGTGGGCGTTCAGACCCGGCCTCAGAGGGGCTCTTACTTCCCGTCTCAGGCGCAGTCCTCACGTGTGAGTGAGGTGCAGGGACCCCTGAGTGCGGTTATCAAAACACCGGACACCTCCATTTTTTTTTTTTTTAACGTTTATTTTTTGGGAGGACATAAGTGACAGGGGAGGGGCAGAGAGAGAGGAACGGAGGATCTGAAGCTGGCTCTGCGCTTACAGGCTGACCTCAGCGAGCCTGATGCAGAGCTCGAACCCATGAACCTTGAGATCATGACCAAGCCAAAGTCGGCCACTCAGCTGACTGAGCCACCCAGGCGCCCCTTAAATTTTTAAATGTTTATTTATTTTTGAGAGAGAGAGAGACAGACAGACAGAGTGGGAGCAGAGGAGGGGCAGGAGAGAAGGAGACACAGGATAGGAAACAAGCTCTGAGTCAGCACAGAGCCTGACGCAAGGCTCGAACTCACGAACCATGAGATCGTGACCTGAGCCAAAGCTGGACGCTCAACCGACCGAGCCACCCAGGCGCCCCTATTCAGTTTTGAGAGAGAGCGTGCGCACAGGTTGGGGAGGGGTAGAGAGAGGAGGAAGAATCCCGAGCAGGCTCCGTGCTATCAGCATGGACCCTGATACGGAGCTTAATCCCATGATCCATGAGATCATGACCTGAGCCTTAGTTGGGTACTTAACCGACTGAGCCACCCAGGCGCCCCTAAAATGCTTGCTTTCTAAGAACCGCAGGACAGTCAGACCCTTCTTGCACTGGCTGCTAGGAAGCCACCCCCTTTGGTTGTTGCATTCAGACCTCCCCATCCCCGTCCCCGATGGAGGACGATCTCTCAAATACCGGTGATGTTCTACGTAGGAGGTCGAGAAGAGGGATGAGGGTTGGCACTGATTTCCCGGTGACGGGGCTAGTGAGGAAGTGGCTGTCTTCCGGTGTCGTCCACGGTGATTGGCGCCCACCTGTCTGCCCACAGCTGAAGCCCTCTCAGGTTTCTCCGGGCCTCGGAGGGAAGGTGCTGGAATAGTATGTACAGCTCATGGTGATCACACCAGATGGTCTGAGGCAGGGCCCAGGCCAGGTCCCACCCCTTGAGCACCTCTGCTACTTCGACTGGTGAAGGACAACTCCTTTTCTCCACTCACGACACTTCTGGCCCCGACTCCCCGGGCTTGGCACAGACCCCACAGGCAGAGGGCCCGGCCCCCACTCTGCGCGCCAGTTCCAAGTTCAGGGTGTCACCTGTGCTTCTTCTGGCGGACGCACCAGCTGTGTACTGGGGGTACCCAGGACCCGCTTCTCAGGGGTTCTGGGAGGCACTTCACTTACTATTACCGTTTACTAGAAAGGATACGGTTCAGCAACAGCCGGATAGAAGACATGCCCAGGGCAAGGGATGGGGCAAGGGTGCGGGCGTCCGTGCCCTTTCCCGGTGCGCCGCCTCTCCAGCACCGTCACCGATCTGGAAGCTCCCCAAACCCCGTCGTTCAGGGTTTTATGGAGGCTTCGTCACGTTGGCAGGATCGGTTATTAACTCCATCTCTGGACCCTCTCCCTGCCCCGGAGGATGGGGGACATTGGAACTCAGAGTTCCTGGCTTCTCCTGGCTTGGTGTTTCTCGTGAGCCGCCCCCCGTTCCGAGGCCAGCTAGGGACTTACCCACAGTCGCCTCATTAGGACAAAAGACTCTCCTGTGATCCAGGAAATTCCAAGGGGTTCAGGAGCTCTTTGTCAGGAACCAGGGGCAGAGACCAAGTAGGTATTTCTTACTGTGTCCCAACAGAGTGCTCACAAAACCCTGCGAGGTAGGTTACTCATGTTAACTACACAGGTGGCCTTGTAACTTGCCCAAGGTCACGGCAGCTACTGAGCGTCCCAGCTAAGCTTTGAACACCCGCCCCGGGCCATGCTGCCCCCTGGGCCCTTTGCCAAGATATGGTACCTTCTGCTGGGGAGAAGATCGGGGGCTCACCCAATCCCAGCCTTCTGATGACACAGTAAGAGACTAGAACAGGAGAGACTAATTGTCAACAAAACAAATCAGATGCCAGTGAAGTCACCACAGGAGCAACCACTGTTCATAGTGTTTTGAGACCCGCTTTGGTATCCTGCTTTTTTAGACTTGGATATTCCCACTTGCCATCAGCCTTATTTTACTTTTTTTTTTTTTTTAATCAGTATTTCTAAATGGCTGAATAACATCCCTCCATCTGCACCCACCCCTTGGTTTTCATTCTCCGCTGCCATCAACCATGCGGTGATTGGGTTGAGGATGGTATTTTCCTGCCATAATGACCATGGCAGTGACCATGTCTGTTCTGGGTACAGAGCTTGTTGGAGTTCTTTTCTCACTCGAATAATAATAATAAGTTTCCCAGAAAAGGGCTCTCTCATCAGTGGGAAAGAAAGAGGTCTCAATTATACCTGATGATAACACTGCCTTGGAAGATACAGAAAAGGAAGCAAATACAAGTCCACTCAGAACTTTGCTTGCTGTCCTCCGCTGGCCCCATGTGCACAGCTGCGAAGGTAGACGCCCATTCAGTGAGCTGTCCGTTTTCAGCAGGTGTTTGTGGAGAAAGGTTGTTCCTTCGACCCCCTGGATGCCTTCCGATTTCAGAAATGTGAACAGGATTAAGGCATGATGCATCAGAAACAAGAAAATATAATCATATGTGTATTTCCCTCTCCCAAATGGGGATCCAGACTGAATACCTTCTATCCCTGTAACACTGTCTGTTTTGACCCTTATAATGCTGTTTGCTGTGAATGTCACTTGTCTGATAGGAAGTTGTGACTTCCGCTGTGGTCTTGGTAACATTTGTCCAGTGTTTTTTTTAATATTTCTTAATTTCCCACATCCTCCGGTCCTTTGACTTGGTTGTTTTGTTTCAGGAATGTGTCTTTTAAAAAGCATAAAGTTACCTCTTGCCCCCTGCCGCCCACCTCTCCTGGGTCACGGAGATTACAGTCTGAGCTTCCTTCTGGCGCCAAGTATCCCCACTTTGTTGTCCTGGCCACGGCGCCCCCTGCCTCTTCCTGGAGCAGGACTCTCAGACGCTGTAGCAAAGCTTGTAACTGTATCTGTAGATGCCCCAGTGTTTCCCTGACAGGCCGCAGGACAGACAGGTTGTTTCCAGCGCTTTGCTCTGATAAACGAGGCCATGCCCGTGGGGTTGGACTGGTTTCGAGGCTGCGGGGACGAGTAGCGGCCCCTCCACCCCACCGTGGGGGGCGGGGCTGAGTGCAGAGAATCCGCGGAGCCTCCACCCGGCCCTGTGGTGGGGGCAGGGAGCAGCGAGGCTGGGGTGGGCGTGGCTGAATGCGGACCAATACGCAGCGAGCGGCCCCTTGCCCCCTGGGGGCGGGGCTTGGAGCTGGGGTGGGCGTGGCTGAGCTCAGAGTTACTCAGGCACGCCCCAAGTGACCCGCCGCAGCCGAAAGGGTCTTCGTCCTTCTTCCAGGAACGTGCCTGTGGGACCACCCGGCACCATCCTGGTTTTTTGTGGCTTCATTTGGAAGCGTGTTAAAATGGAGGCAGCCGATGCATCCATCACCGGGTTGTGGGAGGGCGGTTGAATGAATGGCGCCCCCTCCCACAGCTGCACATTGAGCAGCTGTTAAAAACAAAGCGAAGCAGTCTCTATATCAGACATACTTGGGAGGGAAAGCTGCAAAGCAGGACATTTGGCAAATTCCCATTTGTGTTAAAAAAAAAATACCGATTGTGCACAAACGTATCTTCATAGCCTGTGTATTTACTCCGTTGTATGTGCTTTTGGAAAGCTCTGGAAGGGTACACCACACAGCCACTAGTGACTCTAGTTAGCGCTGTGCACTTGACAGGATTCATTGGAGAAGTTGCACCTATATGCACTTTGGTAATTTTTTTTTTTTTTTTTTTTTTTTTTTTTACAATAAGCAACATATAGTAGTAATGAAGCAGTTAAGATGAAGAAAAGATGAAAAACAAACGTATTTGGGGGAGGGGAGGGAAGGGGTTTCGTTCCTTTCCCGGGATGGCGAGGACGGCCTGTGATGGCACCTCTGTTGCTTCCTCCCCCAGAAGAAGAAGGGGAAGGAGGCCAGCTCAGGAGGGGCAGCGCTGCCCCCGCCCCGTGTTCCCGCCCTGCCCCCAGAGGCCCGGGCGCCCCACACCAGCTCTCCGGCCACTGCCAAGAGGAGCAAGGCCAAGGCCAAAGGGAAGGAGGTGAAAAAGGAGGTGAGGCTCGCGGTGCCCCAGGAGCCAGGTCCTCATAGGTCCCTCTCAGATGGGGCATGCTGGGCGTGCCCACCCCCCACACCACCTTGTCCCCAGCAGGCTGCTTTTTTTTTTTTTTTTTTAATGTTTATTTTTGAGAGAGAGAAACAGAGCATGAGAGGGGGAGGGGCAGAGAGAGGGGAGACAATTCGAAGCAGGCTCCAGGCTCTGAGCTGTGAGCACAGAGCCCCATGCGGGATTAGAAACCACAAGCCATGATCATGACCTGAGGCGAAGTTGGACATGCAAGTGACTGAGACCCCAGGCTCCGCCCCCCCCCCATGTGTGTCCGGAAGTGCTGCCTCAACCCACGCAGGCCCTGGCCACTCGGGTTGCTTGCCGATCTCATGGACACCACCCCCTCGGCCCCGCACCACTCACGTGGCAGATGCCCCTGCAGCCTGACCGAGACTCCGGGGTTTCCAGGGAGGGTCCTAAGCAGCGGGACTTGCACGGCGTGCCCCGAGCCGTGGGTCTGCTGTGCTCTGTCCCCAGAACCGGGGGAAGGGGGGAGCCGTGAGCAAGCTGATGGAGAGCATGGCTGCAGAGGAGGACTTTGAGCCCAATCAGGACTCGAGCTTCTCTGAGGATGAGCACCTGCCACGTGGTGGGGCTGCGGAGCGGCCACTGACTCCAGGTAAGTGCCCTCGATGCCCTGTCGGCTCAGGCCCAGAGCGTGTGGGGGGTGGGGGTGGCTGGAGGTCCCCCTGGGGAAGCAGTGGGCAGGGGCTGAGCTACCCCAGGGAGTGGGCATGTGCAGGGGCCCTGAGGTTGGGTGGGGGCATGGTATCTGTGGTAAACCGAGAGAGGCCGGCTTGGCTCTGGTTTAGTAAGCTGGGTGGGGGAGGAGGGAGAGGCAGGCGGCCCCATCTCTGGGCTGTGGTCACAGTTTGCCCTAATGAAAATAAGAAGCTGTCCGCGGCTGGAAGTAGATGAGGACAGTCGGACTGGTTTTGGAAAGTGCTTTCTGACTGCTTTGTATAGAATGACTTGGGGGTGGCCCTGAGGGGGACAGGAGTCCAGGTAGGGAGGCCCTTGTGGGGATCCGGTGAGCGATGGTGGCAGGGGCAGCACGGAGGGATATGCGGTGGGTTTGAGCATGTCGCGAGGGAGAGAGGGGCTGTGTGAGCAGACCAGAACGAGTGAGTATGGGTGGCGGTGGGGTGGGCGTGTAGGGGGAGCAGGGAGAGATCACGTGGCACACTTTGCTGGCTGGAGTCTGGGGTGCCTGGAGAACATCCGGGTAAATGACATACACCTGGCACCTGGACCCAGGGGTGTGGAGCTCTGAGGAGAGACTGAGGATGTGAATTGGGTGGGGCGGGTGTGGAACAAGAGGATGTGCAGGGCTGGGGAACTTAATCACCTGATTGGGAGTGTATCAGTCAGCTGTTGCCGTGTAACAAAGAGTTACCCAGTGGTAGCTGGTAGTAGGTATCCATTATGGGTCTCAGTGGTCTGTAAGGCAGCCGGGCTGACCTCGCCTGGGCTTTTTGCCACAACAGCAGGACAGCTGGAGGTCCACAGACGCAGGGTCAGCTCCACTCCGGGGTCGTTCACCCCCTGGGCCTGTGGGTGAGCCGGGGCGTGCTTTTCCTGGGGCCGTACTGCCAGAGGCTCACGAGGGAAAGTGGGAGCTGACCAGACCTCTGGAGGCCTAGATTCAGAATCAGTATTTGATCACTCCCACCCTCGTGCCATTGGCCGGAGGAAGTCTCACGGCCACACTCAGCGACAAGGGGTGGGTGTCCACTCTGCCCATGGTGAGGCTGTGGCAGGGGTGTGCGTGCAGGCAGGAATGAAGAAACAAGCGGGCCAGCAGCGAGCCGTGTGGGTCATGACAAGGTGGGGCCGGATTCAAGGTCTCCCAGGGCAGGAGGAGGGAGCCCTGGAATCCAGAGCAGTGTGGTCAGTGTGGAAAAGGAAAATGGGGAACATCTGGTGTGGGGGTTCCGGAGGGGGTGGCCTCTAAGCCGGGGAGGGGGGGGGAGAGGCAGCTTTCAGCTGAGGACAGGTGAGGAACGCGGAGAGCCTGGCCTGGAAGTTGGGCCAAGGCGAGGATTGGTTTCCACCATGACACATAGCATTCCAGGAAGAGAAAACACCAGTGGAAAGTCCTGGAGGTCTGGTGGGAGAGGCAGCGGTGGACGGGCTGACGACCTGGGGCCTCAAGCCCAGGCCCCAAGGGTGGTGGTCTTTGGGTGGAGGAGGGGTGGCTTGTGTAGGCGATCACACTTGGTTCACACCTGCCTGGGATCTCTGCAGGGGCCTGGGCCAGGAGGGGAGGGGCTGTGCACGGCCCCCCCACATGTCCCTGCAGGGGGGCATCCCTGCCACCCGGCAGGCCTGGGGGAAGGGAGGCGCTGGGCGCGGAAGGAGGGTCTCTCGGCTGCCCCCTGACTCCAGCCCTGCCTCCCTGCGTGTCCCCCTGCAGCCCCGCGCTCCTGCGTCATCGACAAGGACGAGCTGAAAGACGGCTTACGTGTGCTTATCCCCATGGATGATAAGCTGCTGTATGCCGGGCACGTGCAGACGGTGCACTCGCCAGACATGTGAGTGGGGGCCTGGGCGGGGGGTGGCACCGGCCTCAGAGCCTGCGGACCCTCCCCCAGTCCAGGGCCCAGGGGGCCTTGCTGGGCCTCTAAGGGCGGGTTGCTTTGCTTCTCTGAGCTGCGACTGCTTCTCCCTAGAACCAGGTGAACGGTGCCCGGGAGGGCGGTGCCCGCTGAGGGAGGCCCCAGTGGGCGTGGCCAGCCGGTCTGTGCTGGCCTCTCTTGGATCTGAACCCCCTAGCTGTACAGATGAGGAAACCGAGGCCCAGAAGGGGAGAGCCTCGCCCCAGGTTCAGACCGCACGCCAGCAGCTCCCCAGGCTCTGACGTGCCATCGAGCGGTCTGGGAGGCAGAGCTGGCGCCGCTGGGGCCGGTGGTGGAGGTGCAGGGTTCCTCCGGGAGGGGCCGCCGTCTCCGTCAGCTCACACCGCGCCTGCCATGGCCTTGCAGATACCGTGTGGTGGTGGAGGGCGAGCGTGGGAACCGGCCCCACATCTACTGTCTGGAGCAGCTGCTGCAGGAGGCGGTGAGGGGGGCAGGGGAGGCGGGGCCGCCGGGCGGTTGGGGGCCGGGCTGTTCCCGGTCACCCCTGGCACTCAATCCTTCGCCCTCGCAGATCAACGACGTGAGGCCGGCCTCCACGCGCTTCTTGCCACAAGGGACCAGGATCGCAGCCTACTGGAGCCAGCAGTACCGCTGCCTCTACCCGGGCACCGTGGTCCGAGGTGAGGCATCCTCGGCATCCCCCCCCCCACCCAGATCCTCCCCCTCATCCCCCCATTTCCTCGCGTGGCTTCCGGCAGGGCCGGCCCGGCGCTCAGGCCCTCGGTCCGCTCTCGGCTGCGCCGGCTTCACACCCAGCTCCTCGGGGACGGTGCTGCACCAGATTAACAGATCCTGCCGTCGGGGGAATTGCTCTCATTTCCCATATGGGGACACGTAGGACGGGGCCCCCGAAACTGGCTTGGGTCACGTGGATTTCGTCGGCTGCTGTGAGTCTCGTCCTTGAGCCTGGGTCACGTGCTCGTTCCCGACACCAGCAAGTGAGGTTGCCTTTCTGATTCCACTTGTGACCCGGGAGAGGAGACGGTGGCCACCCCGGGAAAACCGGGGTGTTGTTAGCCGAGTAAGAGATGGGAAGCAAGGCTGACATAAATAACAGGTGCCCCAGAAGCTGCAGGTGTTGGACAGAAACCGCAGATCCTCACACGGTGCAAAACTGACGTTTCCAGGAGCTGAGCTCTGGATGTTCGTTCTTCAGACCAACAGCCAGATGGCAGATACAGTGTACCCGCTGCGGCCCGACATCCACACCCACCCAGGAGGTGGAACACGGATGCGGGGCAGGAAGTCTCCCCCGCCCCCCCTGCCCCAGAGAGACCATGGCAGGGTCACTCTTGGTCCGTCCCCTGGGGATCACTCAGAATTCCATTTCTGCAGCTCCTGTGTTTCATCCGCGTCTTTCTCTTCCTTGTTCCGTTCCCTCGTTTCCATGGAGAATCTTTCTGTAGCTTTCTGAGAGAGGATCCTAGGAGGTAAATCCCTCTAGTACACGCATGCTTGAGATGGCTTTATTTTGGCATGTTCTTAAAAGATAGTTGAGCTGGGGATAAAGTCAAGGTTGGAAATAATTTTCAAAGTCACTGTGCCTTCCGTTTTTATCTGGCTGTCGACGTCTAAATTTGATGTCATTGTTAAAACTACATCTTTGTAGGAGCCCTGCTTTCTCTCTGGAAGCTTTGAGGGTGTTCTCATTATTCCTAGATCTGGAATTTCATGTGGGTTTGTGTATGTCTGTACATGTGTGAATATGTGTGCGTCTGTCTTTGTGTATATCTGTTTTTGTGCATGTCTCTATGCACGGCTGTGTGTGTCTATGTGTCTGTGTGTGTGTGTGTATCTGTGTGTGTGTGTGTGTGTGTGTGTGTGTGTGTGTCTGATGTGTGTCTGTGTATGTGTCTCTGAGTGTCTCTGTGTGTGTGTGTTGCTGGGTGTTTGGGGCCTGAGGGCTTTGTGAAGCAAATTTCCTTTGTTCTGGAAACTCCGTGTGTGGCTCTCCAGGAGCCACTCCCTGTCCCCTGCAGCCCTCCCTGGGACCGCGTGCTGGCCTGCAGTGCCTGTTATCTTTATTCCTATCGTCTGTTTCTTCACCTTTTTGTTCAACCTCTCGGGAGGTTTCCTCAACTAACCCCGACCTTCTGGCCTTTCCATCTACTGAAGTTTTGAAATTCCTGCTGTCGTGTAAGAAATTCCTAGAGTTTTTTCTTATTCTCTGCATGTTTTTTTTTCCCCCAACTTTTTGTGTCCCGTCTTCTTGTTTTTATCTGATTTTGTTTCTTACCACATTTGCTGGTATCCGTGTTCTCTTTTCATAAACTTTGCGGAGAAAGGACTGTTTCCACGTTTGGGTTTCTGCAGCTCCCTTTTCTCCTGACTTGCCCTTGCCGTCTCTTCGGGGGTTCTGTGCTCTTCAGCCTCCTGACCTCTCTGGTCCGTGTCTGTCTCGTTGAGAGGCTGGCCTCTCGGGTCAGGTGGTCTGTACTAAGCAGATGGGAAGGCCTGTGCATCGACAGGCACGTTTTGTGGCGACCCCTGGTCCCCATTACCCATGGCTTCCTGCCACCGGCCGGCAGACAGTCCTTGGGGTTTGGGGACCCACCTAACTCTCCTATGCCCCAGGAGTAAATCCTCTGCCTGTCCGGTGTTGGGGTCCCCCGACCCCTGCCTACAGAGGCGCTTGGCGCCTCTTGGGCCCGAGCCTGGCAGGGCTCCCTTGTGAAGCAGGCCCCCTCCCAGGCCCCCAGCAGCAGGGGAAGCCCTTCACCGTGCACGTGGTGGTCTGGGAAATGCCCCGCTCCCGCAGTCGACAACTGACCCACCAGGTCCGGCCTGCAGGCTTCCCGCCCCTGCTCTTGCTTCCCTGTGCTCTCGGGAGGGTCTTGGGAGCGAGTCAGGACACACGCTGGGTGGAATGGCAGGTGCCAGTGCTCCTACTAGACCACAAGACTCTAAGACTCACATTCTGTACCATTGGATGCGTGCCGCTACACATCGCAGGCCCAGAGCTGCTCACCGGCTGGTTTCTGCTCCCCTTTTGCCCTTGTGGGCACTGGAGAGCGGGGGTCCGCTGGCGTCCTTGACCCTGCCCCTCTGCCAACAGGCTTGCTAGGCCTCGAGGACGACGGGGACCTGATCACAGTGGAGTTCGATGACGGGGACACGGGCAGGATCCCCCTCTCCCACATCCGCCTTCTGCCTCCCGACTATAAGATCCAGTGTGAGTGGCGGTCCTGTTGCCCTGGTAGGGGTGACCCCCACGTCCACACCGGCTCCCCTGCGGGCCCAGCCCTGGGCTCTGGCCACCGTTCCGACCGTTTGCACCCGTGGGACGGAAATGGCAGGAGCCACGGGTGGGGCTCCCACAGTGGGCTCGGGGGAGGGGCTCCCGGGCTCCCCAGGTCCGCGTCCCCGAGCAGTCCAGGCCGTCGAGGCTGGTCAGGCACCGTTCCCGATGGTTCCGGGCTTCACCTGTCCACGAGAGCACGGAGTTCCTGGCTTCGTCCTGCGCATCCAGAGATCCCATTCCCCGTGACTGACCAATACGAAGCTCAGCGTCAAGGAGGGAAATGACTCTTCCTGGGGTCCTACATCTAGTTAGAGGCAGAGCCAGGACTTGGACCTCCGGGGGTCTGTGGTTTTGAGCATCCTCCAAGTGGGTTATAGAACCCACGAGAGTGGATCTTTGCTCACTCCCACCCAGTCCATTCATTCGGGGACCCCTGTGGCGCTTTTTGTGCCTGCAGACCCCTGAGCTGCGTCCCTGCAGAGGGAGTCCCCCTCTCCAGCTGCACAGCCCCTCCAGGCAGGCCGAGCGGATTCAGCCGCAGGGCCTTCCAGTCCCTGTCCCCCGCGATGGATGACGCTCTGGTGGCTGGGAGAGCAGAGACCCAGGCCTGAGCCACCGTGTCCCTCTCCCGCAGGTGCGGAGCCGTCCCCAGCCCTCCTGGTGCCAAGTGCCAAGCGCCGCAGCCGGAAGACCAGCAAAGACACCGGGGACAGCAAAGACGGGGGCACGCCGGGGTCCGAGGAGCCGGGCACCAAGGCACGAGGGCGTGGGCGGAAACCCAGCACCAAAGCCAAGAGTGGTACGTTAGCCCCAGCTCTGCCTCGGCCGAGGCACAGGGGCAGGTGCAGGCATGGGGGGGGACTTGCTGCGGACGCGGGATGCCGTGGGGTCTGCGCGCAGAGACTGCGCCCCCCCTCTGTGGGAACTCAGCCGCAGGGCCGCTCGGACCCTTTGATAGAGTGGGACACTGAGGCTCAGGGAGTCAGCGTTCATCTGCCTCGGGCAGAGCTGACTCCTGGGCAGCCGAGTTGTTCACGCCAGAATCCAGAGACAGGTGCTAAGAGCCGAGGCTGCCAAGGACCGCTTGGGGGTCACCACACATGGGATGACAGCGATGTGAGAGTCGCTCATCCTGGGCCCAGAGCGGGCAGCGTCCAGGCCCAGCACCCGGTCACCGCAGAGGAAGCAGCAGGGCCAGCGCAGAAACCGGGCTTTTGGGCTCGGGAAGCCCCTCGCTGCCCTGACCTCACGTAAGCTTGTTCCTTCTCTCTTCTAGACAGAGCCACCGTCCTGGAAGAGGGGGGCCCGACAGAGGAGGTCCCCAGTACCCCGTTGGCCCTGGAGCCCATCAGCACCCCAGGCTCCAAGAAGAGCCCCCCAGAACCCGCGGACAAGCGAGCCAAAGCCCCCAAGGCTCGCCCGGCAGCCCCGCAGGCCAGCCCCGCCCCGTCCACCTTCACCGGCTGCCCGGCTCCTGAGCCCTTTGGGGAGCTGCCGGCCCCCGCTGCGGTCCTGGCCCCCACCCCCCTCGTCGCCATGCCCATCGCCATGCCCGCCACCCGCCCCAAGCCCAAGAAGGCCCGGGCCGCGGAAGAGGCGGCCGCCAAGGGCGCCCGGAGGCCCGGGGAGGAGGCCGAGCCGCTCGTCAAGCTGGACCACGAGGGTGTGACGTCGCCCAAAAGCAAGAAGGCCAAAGAGGCCCTGCTTCTGCGGGATGACCCCGGAGCCGGGGGCTGGCAGGAGCCCAAGGGCCTCCTGGGCCTGGGCGGCTACCCGCCGGCCACAGGCAGTGGCGAGCCCAAGGCCGCCCGGCCCAAGTCCGGGGACGGCGACCTGACCCAGGAGCCCGGGGCCGGGCTCGAGTTCGAGGACTCGGGTGAGCCCAAGAGCCCGGACAAGGGCCAGGCGGAGCAGGACGGGGCCGAGGAGTCGGAGAGCGGCGGTAGCAGCAGCGACAGTGGCAGCAGCAGCAGCAGCTCAGAGACCGAGGGGGAGGAGGAGGGCCAGGGCGGCGGCGGCGGCCGGAACTGTAGCGCCTCCAGCTCCAGGGCGTCCTCCTCCTCGTCCTCGTCGTCCTCCTCCTCGTCCTCATCCTCTTCCTCCTCGTCCTCCTCCTCGTCCTCGTCGTCCTCCTCCTCGTCCTCGTCCTCCTCCTCGTCCTCGTCCTCCTCCTCGTCCTCCTCCTCCTCCTCGTCTTCCTCGTCCTCCTCGTCCTCCTCGTCCTCCTCCTCCACCACGGACGATTCTTCCTGCAGCTCAGACGACGAGGCGGCGCCTCCCGCCGCGGCCGGCCCCTCGGCGCCGCCGGCCCTGCCCGGCAAGGCGCCCAAGCAGGCGGGCAAGGCTCGCTCCTCTGCCCCCTCTCCGGGCAAGAAGGCCCCGGCGCCCCCGCCCCAGGCGCCCCCGCCGCAGCCCGCGCAGCCTCTGCAGCCCAAGGCTCAGGCCGCGGCCAAGAGCCGACCCAAGAAGAGGGAGGGCGTCCACCTCCCCACCACCAAGGAGCTGGCCAAGCGGCAGCGCCTGCCGTCCGTGGAGAACCGGCCCAAGATCGCCGCCTTCCTGCCGGCGCGGCAGCTCTGGAAGTGGTTCGGCAAGCCCACCCAGGTAGCGGAGGGCGGAGGGTCCGGACGTGGTGTTCTCCGGCGGGCCGGCCCCCCGGCCGTGTGCTCCCCCTTTGGGCCCCCCACGGGGCGGGTTGGGGTGAGGCCGGGGACCCCGTCTCATACCCGGGTCCCCCGAGTCTCGGGGCGCCCGAGCGCACCCCCTCTGCCGGCTCCTCCGCGGAGTAGTGCCGCCCTCGGTCTCGGGCCCAGCGAGAGAACACGCGGGGACGGATGCCGTCCCCTCCAGCAGGCGCCCGGTCGCCCCGCAGGGGGTCTCAGAACCCCGTGGCCCCACAGCCTGTCTCGGTGGGGGCGTCGTGTGTAGCGGCACAAGGGCTCCGGGCCTCGGGCTGACCGTGTGGCGACCCCGGCAAGAGGCACTTGCTCCTCTCTGATGGCAGTGGAGGGCTGGGGTGGTCTCCCTGCCTGGCTGGCTCGGGTGTCCCCTCGCCCACAAGCTAGCCAAAGGGAGAAGGTTCTGGTTGGGTCCCGTGGCCACCTCTGTAGACAGAACAGTTCTCCAGAAGGAGCCCTGCCAGCTCACCCGTGTGCACCCGCGGCCGCGCACCACACACGTACCTGTACGCGCACACAGGCACCGTGAGGCTCCCGCGTGCAGGTGGGGAATAGCCCCGTGGTCACCGGTCCACCCCGTGCCCCTTGTCCACGGGTACGGCTCACAGGTTCGCCTGCGGTGCCTGTCTCCCTGGCCCAGGCCCCCTGAGGCCACACCTGAGGTGGGCTTGGCGTGATGCCCCCCCGGGTCTGTTCCCCCTCCAGAGCCGTTTCCCGCCAGGGCAGGTGTGGGGAATTGGGGGTCGACAGTGATGAGCTTGGGGGGGGCGTCCGACCGTGCACCTCTCGGGACCTCGGGAAGCTGCTGGTGTATTCGTGTTGTGTTAGCTCCCTGGGTTCAACGAGGCCGGAAAAATTGGGGGGAGCTCTGAAGACCCCAGCTCGGGGGTTTCCATCTTCGTGTTTTTTGGGGCCCCCTGTGCCAGTGACACCAGGGGCAGTTAGAGTCCCCCAGAAGGGTCCTCAGAATGGGGGTGCAGAGCAGGGCATCTGGAAGCAGTCGGCACTCTCCTGAGGGCGTCCCTGCTTTTGAGGCACTAACTTGAACCTGGGGCAGACAGCCTGCGTCTCTGACGCTGCGGGGCATAGGTCGTCTGATGTTAAGCCCACCTGGATTGCTGGCCCCGGATGAGAGCTCCTCTCTCAGCAGGGCCACCGCCGGGGACGGCAGAGTTGAACATGTAGAACCTTCCCTGACTCTCCTGACCAGGCCCCCTGGAGCTCTGATCCCAGCAGGTGCTTTATTGGGACGTATTGAGGAGTGACAGCTTCTGAGCTGAAGGCGGCACATCCTTGCCGTCTCGCCTTCACCGTGACCGACTCGTTCCGTATTCTAGCATCTGCCACTTGCAGATTTACTAGTAATGCCGAGGTTCTTACTGCTGCAGCGGACGGAGCACAGGGCGGAGCTTAGTGGCCACTTTAACAGAAAATTCCAGGCTTCAGGTACAGCTGGAGCCCAGGTGTTTGAAGGGCCGTCTTCAGACCTCCCTGTGGGTCCACAGTCCAGGCTTCCGTTTCCCCTTCCTGCCTTTGCGCTGGTCTCCTGCTCAGACAGCCCTTCCCTCCTGGCAGCAAGCAGCCTCAGTGGCTCCCGGCTCGGAAGTGGCACTAGAGGGGAAGTGTCTTTTTGCAAGGGGCTCAAGCGAAAGCTGATAGAACGCTCTTGGCTCGTGTGCCGAGCCCGCTTCTGAGCCAGTCATAACACCAGCGGGAGGGCAGGACGTTCAGGGTGTCCACACCGAGTCCTGTGCTCACTGCAAGGGCGGGATCAGCCCCCCGGGGGGACCGCATGGAGTGAGGCGGCTCTGTGAGAAGGGAGTAGCCGGCGGGTGCCGGGCATGTCACGGCGGCCAAAGAGGAGTTGGTGTAGAAATCTTAGCCGTCCTCCTCGCCTCGAGTTTATTTTCAGCCTTGAGCTGAAAAGTGAAAAGCATTTGAGCAGTTCACAGGACATAGCAGAAATCAGTGACAAGGACCTCTGAAAATCCATCACCACCAGAGATCCAATGAATTAAAAGTGGAAAAAGCGCTTGTTGGAGGAAGTTCGAAATTGGCACGTAGTTTTCTCCCGTTGGGGCAAATTGGCTTTGAGTCATCTGGCAGCCGATGTGAAAATGGCATAGTGATTTCAGATCTTGGTTTGAAGAGAGGATACGCCGGGTCACCAGAGGGCAGAGCTTTGCAGAGGCCTGGATCCTGGAGGTTTGGCCCTAGGGACGGTGACAGGCCCCAGAGCTGCCTGGGGCTCTGATGGGTTTGGGGTCCTGATGACAGGCAGGTCTCTTCCCTCCTCGGAACCCGCGTGTCTGTCCCCATGCTGGCCCAGGCCGGGGCACTGAGCAGGCTTCAGGAAATGTTTGTCAGGTGACTAAGAAAAGCCCGGCACGCGATGGGCCTGGCAGACGCGAGTCTGGTGCTGGCTCCTGCGGGCCCCGGACGGACTTCAGGGGCTTCCCCTGGGGTCTGGCACCGTCCCCGTGACGGCCCTCAGCCCACGTCCCCTACTCCGTCGCCCCTGGTTCGGGCCACTTAGGTGGCCGACTCCCAGCCCCACGCTGCCTGCGGGGACGTAGAACGAGGCTGTGCAGCAAGTGCCCTGTGGCCCCGGGGCCCGAATGGCGTGTGCCGGCTGTGGGGGGTGGAGCCATGCCCTCTGTCCAGAGGCCAAGCTGCGAACCCCTGGGCTTCCCTGTCCTGTCCCCCACCGGCACTGTCTGGAAACTGCCAGTCCACAGGGGGCTGCTGGGCCCAGGGCACGGCCACCGCGAGCCCCGTGGACCGCAGGTGCGGGTCTGCCAGGCGTGTGCCCGCACTACTCCAGGACGGGGAGGTGCAGGTCCCGAAGTTTTTTTGTTTTTTTTAATGCTTTTCTTTTTGAGGGAGGGGGCGGGCAGAGAGACAGTCACAGAATCCGAAGCAGGCTCCAGGTTCTGAGCTCTCAGCACAGAGCCCGACGCGGGGCTCGAACCCATTAATGGGGGGGGGGGGGGAGATCGTGACTTGAGCTTAACCGACTGAGCCACCCAGACGGTCCTGGAGGTCCCTCTTAGCTGAGGTCCTTGGTGTTGGTAAACCCCTCTTGGACACCCAGCATGGAGAGGGGAAGGGGTCCCCCCCAGTTAGAGCAAGCAAGGGGCCTCCTCCCTCCCACCCCACCCTCTGCAGAGCCCCAGGGTTTGGGGACCGGCCCGGGCCTCCCTGACACGCGTGTCCCACAGCGCCGCGGCATGAAGGGCAAGGCCCGCAAGCTGTTCTACAAGGCCATCGTGCGCGGCAAGGAAATGATCCGCATCGGGGACTGCGCTGTGTTCCTGTCGGCCGGCCGCCCCAACCTGCCCTACATCGGTCGCATCCAGAGCATGTGGGAGTCCTGGGGCAGCAACATGGTGGTCCGCGTCAAGTGGTTCTACCACCCCGAGGAGACCAGCCCGGGCAAGCGCCTCCATGAGGGCCAGGTGAGGCCGGGGCCGTGCGCGTCACGCCGGGGAGCAGTGGCCCCACCGGCCCCGAGGCTGAGGCCGGGGTGCTCGGCTCTGGGGCCTGGGGCCGGGCTCACCGCCGCCCCGTGTTTGTCACACACACAGCACTGGGATCAGAAGTCCGGCCGTGGCCTCCCCGCGGCGCTGCGGGCCTCCAGCCAGAGGAAGGACTTCATGGAGGTAGGGGGTGTGGGCTGGAGGGCGGGCCGCCTCAAACCCTCTGCACGCAGCCCGGTGGGGGCTGGGCCTCCGACCCCCCACCCCACGTCCGACCCTGAACCCCATGTTTGCCGCGCTTGGTCTCCCCCGTCGCTTCTGGGCCCTAATCCTTCAGGGCTCCCTCTTGGTCTCGGAATCCCAGCCTCTGTCTCTCCGCCTCCCTGGGGGGGGGCGTCTTTCTCTGTCTTGGCCCTCGGTGCTTTCCCTGATCCTGTGGGTCCTGGATGGGGGGAGGGCGTCTTCCCGGGCCACCTGCCCTGAGCCCGCCTGCCACGCCCGCAGCGCGCCCTGTACCAGTCCTCGCACGTGGACGAGAACGACGTGCAGACCGTGTCGCACAAGTGCCTGGTGGTGGGCCTGGAGCAGTACGAGCAGATGCTCAAGACCAAGAAGTACCAGGACAGCGAGGGCCTGTACTACCTCGCGGGCACCTACGAGCCCACCACCGGCATGATCTTCTCCACCGACGGCGTGCCTGTGCTCTGCTGAGCGCCCGCGCCCTGCCCGCTGCCTCGGGCCCCGAGGGCCGGCCCGTCGGGGGCCCCTCGCCATCACTGCCACGTCTCGGGGGCTGCGTGCATGCAAGTGTGCCCTGGGATGCCCTGGCGTGCGTGTGTACATGTGTGTGCCCGTATGCATGCACGTGTGTGCGCACATGTGCACACGTCTCCGGCCCCCTTCACGACCCCCTCGGTGCCCCCCCAAGACGGGGTTCCTCTCAGCTATCAGGGTATGGCTCTGCCGGGCCCCCCTCAGGGGCTCCCCTCCAGCACCTTGTAAGCACTTGGCCAGGCGAGCCCCCTCCCCCTACCCCCAGGCGCCTTCGTCCGAGGCCCAGCGGGGATTCGGCGGGGAGGGGGTTTCCAGGGAACCGAACTGACATGCGTTCTGGGGTTCCCGCTGCTCGTGGGTCCGGCTCCTCGTGCCAGACCCCTCCCTCGGCACGGAGCCCACTCCGAGCCTCCCGCCGTGAGACGGGGGGCGGGGGGCCCGATGCCCGCCAGCCTCACCAATCAGGCCAGGCCTGCTCTGGGCACCGGCCGGGGTCGGGGGGGTGCGGGGGGGGGGCCCGGCCTCCGCCCACTCAGGACGGCCTGGACGGGGCGAGACAGCCAGGTGCCAGGCGGGGGGGTGGGGGGGCTGCCCTGAGGGCCCCTCCTCCTGGTCCAGCCCCTCACACTACAGACAACCCCAATGGTGCTGACATCCTCGTCCCGGCCACACCCGGCCCTCCTGCCCAGGCCTCGGCCAGCCCAGAGGGCGGCGGTAGTGGGTCACCTGTACAGTTTTATTGTACCAAGAGACTCTCCTCGCCCCTGTATCATACGCCTTTAAATGGAGTCCACTTTTTAATTATATATATAAAGATAAATATATATAAATATATATAAATATAAACTTTTTAAAACTGTGAAAAAATAGCTATGAAATTATAAAAAAAAAAAAGCAAACATTCTGACGTGCAGAATATTATTTTTTATTTCCTATTAGATTGTGTCTAGCACCCAGCTTCACGCCCCCCCTTTGTCCCAAGCACACCCCACCTGCCCACCCTGCCCGGCCCAGGTGTACTGTACTCGCCCCCAGAACGGAGAAGCGGTTAGGGAGAGCAGAGGCCGAGGGAGGGAGGGAGGGAGGGAGGGGGCCGGCAGGGCGCAGTGACCCTGCTCCCGCGGTCGGCCCCAGCCCCGGAAAGCACTTACCAGCCCCCGCGCCTTCCAGGGGGACGGGAGGCCTCGTCCAGACAATCTTAAGGGAAGGAAAAGCCAGACTTCGGTTTTGTTTTTTGGGGGAATTATTGGTTTTTTTTTTTTTTAAGTTTCTTTTGGAATTTTGTTTGTTGGCGAATTCTGTGTGATCTTTTTCATAAAAAAAGGAAAAAAGAAAAAGCTATAATCGGAGAAATACCGTTGTCTGGAGTGGTTCATTTCAAGGGCCGTGGGGGTGGGCGCAGGGTGCTGGGTGGCGGTGCTGACCTTTCAGGGCCGCGAGCTGGGTGTCCCCCTGTACAACGGCCACTGGGCACGTGGGGCTGTTTACATCCACGCTAATTGAAATGAAGGGAAATGAAAAGTTTCTTGGTTGCCCCGGCTGCATTTCCAGTGGTCAACAGCCAGAAGTGGCCAGTGGCTACCACGGGGTGGCTGGGATACAGAACGTGTCCATCAGGGCGGAAAGTTCTCTAGGCCAGTGAGAGGCTAGAGGGCTTGCACCGCCTGTTTCTTCCTTAAAAATGCCAAGATGAGCACTCCCGGCCGCACCCCTACCTGAAGACCACAGAACGAGGACGACGCTGAGGGTCTGAGTGGCCCTGAGCAGGTGTGGAGACGCAGGCACGGCAGGGGCCGGGGGGAAGGCTGGGCCCTGGTGCTGCCACCCACTCCTGCCCTGAGGTGAACTTTCAGCCTGACCCCACGGGTAACTGCCCAACCACCCACCAGAGGAAAGGTTCTGATGGTTCTCCCGCTTCAGAGAAACGGAGTCCCACAACAACAGGAGGAACAGTGAACTGGCGCCACCTGGCGGTCCCTGTGGTATCGCCTGGGGTCTCGGCTCTCCCCACAACTGCCCAGGACGCCCGCCGGGTTCCCAGAGTGACGGCTGCCCACTGGGCCCAGCGGGTGGGTCCCGGAGGCTGCAGGGCTGGAGCACAGCCCCTCGGAAAGCCAGCTCCCCTGCCCCAACCCTCCTACAAGGGACCTGCATCAAAGAGCGGACCAGCTCCACTCTTTGGGGGAAACTAAGGCACCAAACGGTACAGGAAGTGGTTCACATCACACGGATCGGCTGCACGGCTAGGACTTCGGCCCAGAACACGCAGCCCCCAGGTCCCAACTCTGAGTCCCTGCAGGCAGGGGGCAAGCTGCCCCCCCGCCCCTGCCATGCAAATGGGTGGGATGCCGCCTTTTTCCCTGACCTGACCACCAAGGCGTCAAAGCCCAAATGCTTCCGGGTCCCGTGCCGCCGTTCACCCCTACCAGGTGCATGGAGACCCGGCTACGAGACTGACCCACCCCCATCCACCCCCTACGATCTCCCCCCCAGCCCAGGCGGACAGGGCCACTTTCCAGGTAAGAAGAGGGACGTCCCAGCCGCCAGGACCCCTTCCCCCACGATGGACGAGCAAGGTCGGGGGGCAGCCCCCACCCACACAGACACTACTCTGAGGCAGCAGCTGGGGAGTTTCTGCCTTCATCTTTTAATGGCCAGTGCGGTACAGTTAGTGGACAGACGGGGGGGGGGGTGAGGGGGAGACAGGACACAGGAGCGGGTGGTCACAGCTGTGCCGTGGGGGTGGCAGGGCAGACTCCTCTCCCCTGAGAAGCCTGACTTTGTCAAGACACTCCAGAAATTCCTCCGCTCAGGGCACCGGGCCAGCCTGGGGCTTGAGGGTCCCGGCTGAGGAGGGACCCCCACACCTCCCTGCTTGCCAGGGACTCACGTCCCTCCTTGGGCCTCCCTGGATGAGGATCAGTGTCTGAGAGAGAGACTTCAACCAGAGCGTGCCCCCTTCCGGCGTCACAGACAGACGGGGTGACCAGAGAAGCAGACGGGGTCTCGGGGCAGGCACAGACTGCCAGGCCTGTGGCATCAGGTGGGCGCCAGGGTGCACAGAGGGGGATTTCGGCGTGGGGCGGGTGCGCCCAGACCGGTGCGGAAGCTGTGGTCATAGACCGGCGTAGACCGTGGCCTGAAACCATTCAGACCCAGGGCTACGATTCCCTCCCGGCAGATGCGTTTTGTTCGAAAGAAGCAGTGTTTACGAACAGACGGAGGGGGACAGGCCCTCTCCGCTGAGGACCTCTCGTGTTCATGAGGAGGGCCCCTGGGGAGGAGGGCTGAGACCCGGGTCCGTGGGTAAGGGTCACCAGGAGGGGATACCGGCTGGCAGTCTGCTCTCCTGGCCGGGAACGGCTGCGACCCCAGAGAGGGCACTCGTCTGGCGACAGCTGGGGCCACCGGACACAGACAGAGGGTGAAGGACAGGCCGGAGACGCGACGCAGAGCACAGTGCTGGGTGGCTCTGGGGGGCCGGAGGGCTCGGCAGAACCCTGGGGCCGGCGTGACGGCCGGCCGGACCCGGAGGGTGGCGTTACTGGCACGGGGGGGGAGGCCGGGGCCCCGCAGGCACTGCAGGCAGGGGCGGGGAGGGGGCCTCGGGCCTCGGGGCCCCTAGTCCAGGCCAGAGTGGGGGGGGGGGGCCCGGGCCCGGCTCAGAGGCCGGCGGGGGCGGAGGTGTTGGCGGAGGGGCGGAAGCAAGTACTGTAGGCGTCCCGGGTGAGGCTGTAGGTGCAGTAGGCCACGGCGGAGCCCAGCGTCAGCCCCGTCATGTAGGACACGGTCATGGTGTTCCCTGCGGACGAGACCGGACCTGAGGGAGCAGGTGGGGGCGGGGCAGCAAGGGGCGCTCAGAGGACCGCGGTGGCCAAACCCATGCGGACCAACCCGGTGGTCTCGACAAAGGGCTGCTGGGCAGCAGCCCTGGCTTCTTGGGTCCGAGGCAGAGACCGGCACCCGCTCCCGAAGAGGCGGCCGTCTCAGGGCTGTGAGACACCCCGATGGGAGCACGTCGGGTGCCCGGGGCCTTGCCTGCTTCTCCACCTCCAGCCCCCCGTCTCCACGTGCTTCCTGGTCACGGACCGTCCAGGGCGTCTAACGGGGTTTCTGGGACCACTGTGCACGGAACAGACTCCAGGGCCCCTTCCCCCACAAGCCCCCACCGTCTCAAGAGACGGCAACCCAAGCTTCTTGCAACAGCCCCAAAGTGGGGGCTCCTCCTGGACTCCCGTCCCCTTCTCACACCCGCTCTCCCAATCCATCAGCTGGCCCCGTGGGCTCTACCATCCAAACAGATCCAGAAACCACCATTTTCCTCCAGAGACAAGGCAACCTCCCCTTATGGTCAGGGTCCCCGCCCCTTACGCTGTCGACGGACGGGTGCGGGACCCGTCACTCCTTTCCTGCCCCCGTCTGTTCCCTCCCCGCTGTCCAAGCAGCACCAGAAGGGGTCTTAAGACACATTAAGGTCCAGTCCGTCCTCGGGCCTCCCACTGCCTGCCCTGGCGGCACCCTCCCCCCGGCCAGCTCTGCCTCTGGGCTTTCCCACCGGCTAGTCCCTAGCACTGTCACATGTCCCTCACCACTCTCTCCAGGTCGGCTGTCAAAAGTCACCTCCTCAGGGAGCCTTCCCAGACTGCTCTGCTTACATCGCAAGCTCCCATCCCAACTCCCACATCCCGCTTCTCTGGTTTACTTTTCTCTGTCGTACTTACCACTCAACGTATTACGTGCCCTGTCACCCGTCACCTCTGCACTGTCAGCCCCATGAGCGCAGGAAGCGCTGTTTCGTGGCCGCCGAGTCCCCAGCACCTAGAATGGCGCCTGGCCCACGGTAGGGGCTCACCACGTAGTTGTGGAACGAAGGAACAAACGACCGACCAACACGCTCGCACTACAAACTCCCTGAGATCGATCTGATCCCGGAGCCCAAATGCACCTTCTTGCCGCGTGGCAGGGATTTCCGCGGGCCTCGATTTCCCTGCCGGGCAGAGGGGTGCCGGGCCTTACCCGCCAGCTCCCGCTGCTTGGGGCTCACTTTGCCCGCCGCCAGGATCATGGGCACGCTGCCAAAGTAGCCGTTGCTGATGCCCATGAGCAGAGAGAAGACGCAGGGCCAGGCCGGGTGGCGCAGGGCGGGCGTGCCGCTGGGGTAGACGCACAGGATGAAGAGGGGGATGAAGACCACACGCAGGCAGGAGCAGGCCAGCAGGTGGGTGCCCCTCCAGTCCACGGGCAGAGCTGCCAGGATCTGCGGGGAGCGAAGCACGTCGGCCCCCTCCCTCCACTGACGCCACCACCCCGCCGTCTCCACCGCGGCCCCCACACGCGGCCCGTCTCCACACGCTCCGGCTCAGGGTGCGTCCCTGTCCTCACCCAGCCGGGACCACCAAATCCACAAATCCCGTGTCACAGTGACACGCGGTCCTCGCCGTGTGTCCAGAATCCTTCCAAACACCGCACAGACCCCTCCTGCTCAATCCTCACCCTACCCTCGCAGGACGGGCTCTTGACCCCGCTTGAAAACGACACCTGAGGCGCCGAGGGTCACCTGCCACGACTCCCACAGCAGGAAGTCGCAAGATCTGGAGCTGAGCCCGCTAACTAAACCTCGTTCCCTCAAGAACCAGACTCCCTGCTGTGTGACCTCGAGCAAACGGCTTTCCCTCTCTGAGCCTCAAGTTCCCCCACGTCAGGCCTGTCCCAGAAACGGGAGCCTTCATCTTACTCCAGCCCTGACCCCCCAACCCTGTCCTGCACCCGCAGCACAGAGCACTCTGCCCAGATTCTCCTGCCCCCGGAAGTACTTCCTGTGCCGTCTTTGGAGGCCTGCCCCCGGGGCCCCGCGGGCTGAGCACAGACACAGAACGACGGCGCCGGACTTCGCGCGCACGGCCGACAGGCAGTTCGGAGCCGCCCCGCAAGGTCGCGGGGCCGCGTCATTGCTTGGCCACCGCCCTCCCCACTCGGGAGACACGGGCGTGCTCGGCTCGGGGCCTGCCCCTCCCCCGGGCCTCCCGGCTCTCGCGCCCCCACCGCCTCTCCCCCAGACGCAGGGAAGGGGCTGCGGGCCTACCTTGCCCACGAAGTCGGAGAGGTTGAACACGGCCATGATGAGGATGGGCAGCCACTCGCCCAAGACGCAGTGGCGGACCTCGGACTCGAGACCCGGGAACAGGCACAGCGTGATGAAGTAGGTGACGGCGATGGACAGCATGTCGGCCCAGATGGCGCGGGCCACGGCGTAGCGGTGCAGCAGCAGGGCTGCGGGGGACGGGCCCGGGGTCAGGACGCAGCGTCCGCGCGGGCACCGCACGTGCGCGCAATGAGGCCCACGGCGCCGCCGGGGCGTCACCGGACATGCGCAGAGCACGGCCCGCCCGCCCCCGCCCCGCCCCGCCCCCACGGAGCCGCGCGCCAGGCCCACGGGGCCGGGACATGCGCGGAGCACCGCCCTGGCCGCCCCTGCCCCGCCCCCGCCCCCACCTCTGAAGGAGGGCCAGCTGCGCGCGACTCCCAGCTGAGGCACATCGAAGCGCGTGTAGGCCCCCCCGCCGTGGCTGGTCACCTCGTGGGCCGGGCTGTCCTTCGGGGACCCGCTGTTGGCCAGGCCTGGGCCTTGGTGCTCCTGGAGGGAGGACGAAGCAGCGGCCGGTGGGGTTTGGGTGGGGGGCCCCTCGAACATACCGAGCCCCATCCGCCTCTGAGCCCCCGCAGATGCACTTCCCTCTGTCCCCAATGCCCTTCCTGTGGGTCTTCCCGTCTCCCCTCCCCCACGGGCCAGGTTTCAGCCCAGAAGCCACTTCTTGGGGAACCTCCTTGGCCACCGGGGGGCCTCGTTCCCACTGTGGGCCTTATCCCAGCACCGTGACACGGCATGTGGCCTGGTGGTCCCCATCCTGAGCTCACGGCAGCGATTCCCATGCAGAGCCGGGGTGACCCTCTGCACCGTCTTGGGGGACTCCGCGCCTCCGCCCCACCGGCCCCGCTGCCGCCACCAGAGGGCGCCCCCCCCCCCCCAGCATGGCTCCGGGCGGCCTGCCCGCGGGGACTCAGGCCACAGACACGCGGTGCCCCGGAGGGACGCAACCTGGGTCCGCAGAACGAAGGATCCCCGCGGGACGCAGCCCGAGGCCACGGCGTGGCGGAGACCGCAAGCGGGACTGGGCGGGGGCGGCGCCCGGCAGACTCACGAAGCGGACGTCCCCCGCCGCGACGTCGTGGTGCGCCCGGTAGCCGGCCCTGCAGCCGGGGCGGCTGTCGCGGGGCCGCGCCGTGTGGTAGAGCACGAAGCGGCTACGCCGCACCAGCAGGTGCAGCAGGAAGCAGAGCAGCTCCAGGCCCGCGGACACCAGGAAGAAGATGAGCGTGCTGGCCCGCTCGTCCGGCAGCAGCAGCTTGGTGAGGATGCGGCTCAGGGACACCATGACGCCCGCCGTGCCTGGAGCCGAGAGGGCGGCGTGCTGGGCCCAGGCCTCCGCCCCCGCTCAGCGCCCCCAGCTCTGCCCTGGCCCCGCCCGGCCCGGCCCTGGCCCGCTCTGCCCCTAGCCGCGCACCTGCCCCGGCCCTGCCTGGCCCTGCCCCCACTCTGCCCCTGGCCCTGCCCCCGGCCCTGGGCCTGGCCCCGCCCGGTCTTCAGACGTGCAGGTAGCGGCCACTCGGAACATCCCTCCCTGGCACTGCATAGTCACACGCAGGGGCATTTCTAGAACGCCTGCTGTGGATCTGGCACCATCCCGCCCTGAGGACACGGTGGGGACAGAGGGGACATAGGCCCGGCCTTCCCGGGGCTCGGTGGGGAAGGCGGCAGAGAAGTCGCAGAAAAATGCCAACACCCGCGCACGATTCTGCGGGTAGGCCACGACAGCCGGGGGCAGTGTCCCCGGCAGTGTGGCTGTGCTCGTGAGGTCACGAGGGAGGGCAACGGGGTCATGGCAGGCAGGAGGCCTCAGGCAGGATGTGGGTGTGGGCTGCTCCCAGAGTGTGGGGCTCCTGACTGCGTAAACCACCCCAAATCCGCACCGCTCCGGCAGGTGCCTTGCTCATCTCCGCGGCAAGATATACAGAAGTGATCTGCTTGTCCAGTGCTTCCTGGAACCAAACCCCGCAGACCTGAGGCCTGGCGCCCTGGGGCCATGTGGTCACCACACGGGAGGGGGCACAGAGTACCTCGAAGACGAGAAGTGGGCCCAGCTTCCTGCCTGGACCTCGGCCCGTCCAGGTGCAGAAGGAAGATTGGGAGCATCTGGAGGAAGGTGCTTCAAAGGGGGTCCTGACGTGTGGGCAGGGGCGGCAGGGCAAGAGGGGAGCTGGCCCCCCCGGACCAGGGCTGGAGTGCGGGGCAAGTCTAGGTGCTGGGTAAGTGTCCGGTGTGAGCAAGGGGGGTGCCATTCACTGACCAGGGGCGGGAGGACAGGGCAGATGGGCTTGGGAAAGCGGGTCTGAGAAGCCAAGTGGGGGTGCCGGGCAGGGGTTAGCTCAGGGGTCTGGGGCTCCGAGGACGGCATGATGCTGGACGTCACGGTTTGGACAGGCTTACCCCCGCACATACACCCACACACAGACACACAAAACGCACAGACACACGGGCACTCCAAGCCACCACAGACCCCCACTAGGAGACGTGTACGCTTCTCGCGCAAAGGACTGCATGCTTGGAGAGATGTGCACACATCAAAGCCACGTCCCTTCCCGCCAGGAGTCCCTGCCCCCCACCAGCCAGGCGCGGGGAGACGGCGGTCACGGTCCCCAGCGCCGGGTCCATGGCATGTCGTGGGGGGGGTCCCCTCCAGGGGGCCTGCCGCTACTTACTCTCCCCGGTCATCACGCCCTGCGTGTACCTCTTGGGCAGCATCCCCGTGTAGCCATAGAAGCTGGATTGCTGCACTTGGGGGGACAGACAGAGGAGTAACCGTGAGATGCCACCCATCACCTGTCAGCTCGGAACCAAATTCACAAGTCCGAGAGCACGCGTTGGTGAGGGTGCGGGGAAACAGACGTGAACATCACGGGCAGCACAGAGATTTGGTCCCAGCGCCCTGTCCACCAAACCGAGCGTGCGCGGCCAGCCGGACCCCGTGACTGGCTCCGGCCAATGAAACACGTGCAGCGACAACGTGCCCCGCGTCTGGCCGAGGCAGTGAAAAGCCCACGTGGACTGGGGGTGTGTCTTTCCCCCAGCAGCAGTGACCACAGGGAACCCGTGTTACCGTTACCGCTGCGGCCCGACTCCCAGTGACTGTGGAGCACCGCCCCCATCCACGTGTCGAACGCGTGGCAAGAACCAGAAATAAGTCTCGCTCTACAAAGGCACCGAGATCTCGGAGCCAGCTGGTTTCTAGAGCCTCACTGCTCTCGTCCCAACCAGCACCGGGTCTAAGGGGGTTAAAGACTCACTGGCTCGGACCCTGCAGGTTGGCGCATCCGTGGTCTACACGGACACCCTGGAGCGGTCACACTGGGAAAACATCTGCTTTTTAACCAAATGGAACAGAACAAAACAGACCCGAGGACACGGCCTGGAATGAGAACACTGTTTCCAGAAGCCTTGATTTCACTGATAAACAGGTAACTCACACTGGCTTGTAACAGGAAGTGTGTTTCTTCCCGCTCAAGAAGAACTTAAAGAGTACAAAACAACAGGCCCGGACCTTTCCAAACATCATGGCCGGCCGTGGAAACCTGAGGACCCTTGGGGATTAAAGGGGATTAACGACGAACGCAGGACACGATCCTGGATCGGATCCTGGATCAGAAAAAGAAAACGCTAAAGACGTTCCCAAGGCGATTGGTAATACGTGCATATGGGTTGTAGATAAGGTACCGTGGGGGTCAGTGTTCAGTTCTCGGACGTGGGCAGCGTTCAATTCCCAGACTCGGGCAGTTGTAACCCGGTTACAGATGAAACGTCTCGGCTTTTAGAAAATACACCCTCCGGTGATAGTACGTAGGCAAGACATGTAATGACGTCTGCGTGTAACCCCCGAACGGTTTAAAGTGAAAACATAGCGTATTTTATGTTGATATGCGTTCAGGGGCAAAATTTATACGCACCTATGTACGTAAACGGGGGGGACAGAGGGAAAGCCTATCCGACAAAACATTAGCAACTGGGGGTCGGTGTATGGGAATTTATTATACTATTTTTGCAACCTTCCATGGGTTTGAAATAGTTTTAAAATTAAAAGTCAGAAATACAACTTTGAAAGCCAGTCTCCAAGAGAAACACAGTGGCGTGGTCACACGGGCAAGATCGTTCCTGAAGTGCAATCTCTATCTGAGAAAGCCAGGGAACTGCCTCCACGTCCACAGGGCATGCAGGGGTGTGCAAACGTGTGCCCAGCATGTGTGTGCGTGTGCGGAGCGTGCACGGGGATGTGGCAGGCGCTGTGCGTGTGCACTGTGTGAGCACGCACATGGGGCACGCACGGGGGTAGGGGCCAGCAATGAGTCCTTGTCACCTCGTGTCGTTACGCTCCCAGCAGGCGGATGGGGTGGGGGTGGCATGGCCAGCAGTGGGTACTAAGGGGCTCGGCCCCGGCCCCCGCCCTGCCCACCTCCCCCCCCCCCCCCCGGGCCCGGGCTCCTACCTGTGCAGCCTAAGGCCACGGTGCCCACAGCGGCCAGGTTGATGGCGTAAGCCTGGTCGTGAGAGAAGAGCTGCAGCCACACGTCACAGATGCTGATAAAGAGGAGGGGGCCCAAGGCCAAGAGGTAGCCTGAGGGATGAGAGGCCAGAGACGTGGGCACATGAGGCTGGGGGCTGCCCCCGTGCCACCCCTCCTGCAGAGCCAGGTCAGAGGTGCCCTCTCTGTCTGCCTTTTCCCCTTTATGCTGGGGGGGCCGAGGGCACCTTAGAGGGCTCAGGAGGGGTGCCTGGAAGGCTTCCTGGAGGAGGCCCCATTTGAGCTGGGCCTTGACACCGGATGTTGCCATGAAGAGGAAAGGGACAGGAAGAGGAGATTAGGCCCCAGGACGCAATGTGGGCGCACAGAGCCTCCCCAGGTGCAGGTGTCACGCTAGCACGTGGTGCACCCGCCACAGGCCTGACCCTACTTTCATATGCTGAACTCTGTAACAGTCCTAGGACATGTGCCCATTTCATAGATGGGGAGAGTGAGTCGCAGGGAAACTGGGGTGAGTGGCAGGCCGGATGCGTGAGAGCTGGGAGCCCCGGGGGGCAGCGTACCCGCGGTAATCCTGGTGTGAAGGTTCAGTCTCTCCACCAGCACGTTGTTCAGGAGCACGGCCACCAGCGCCACCAGAATGTAGGTGAGGCTCATGTCGAACACGATTGAGGTCCCTGCAGGGGGCCGGCCAGCAGCAGGTGCTCGGGGGGGGGGGGAACCCCGCTCCCTGCACCCACCCTCCCCAGGGGCCGCTTCCTTGCGCCGCCCGAGACTGGCTGACAGCCCAGAGAGGGTGAGCGGGCGCTTGGAGTCACTCCGCGTTCGGCAGCCGAGTGAGGATCTGAATAAAACGGGCTTCCCCGAAACCGAGGCCCGCTTGCGGGGTCTCCGGAGGGTGGCGGGCCAGAGCTGAGTGCGCCGGCCGGCCTGTGGCGGGCGGGACACGACCGTGGGGGACCCACCTGGGTACTTGTGGTGCAGGTAATCCACGTCGGTGATGAAGCTGTTGTAGGGCAGCAGGAAGCCCACGCCGGCCAGCAGCATCGCAAAGTAGATGGCGTGGTAGCGGTCGTCGGGCACGGGCTCCCCTACCGCTAAACCCAGAGGCGGCAGGTTAGAGGCGGACAAGCCCCTCGGAGCCATGGCCGCCGTGCCAGGACCACAGTCTACCGTAGCACCGCCACCCCCACATCCACGGGCCATCGACACCGTGGTCACCGCCCCCACATCCACCAGCATCGCGGCCACCATCCACCTTCGTGGCCAGAGCTGCCCCAGTCATGGCAACCACCCACGGCCATCACCATCACGGCCACCAAGCAGCTGGCTTGACGGGATGGAGGAAGGGCCGTCGGAAGACTCAGCCAAGGTGGAACCCTCCAGAAGGCTGTGTATACTCTAACTCGGTGTCTAACACATGGGGTGATCTCCCCTTCGGCACCCAGGTGTCCGCGGAGCACGGGCGGCCATGGGAGTAGCACCACTCACGATGACCTTCAAAAGCCCGCGAGCAACATGCCTGCTCCCCACCCCTGTGCCTCGAGGCTGCCGGCCCAACGGGACGGTCCTGGTTGCGACAGGAGAAGTGCTTCTACGCAGAGACACAATGATCCCATTGACCTGGGAGCGAGACGGCCACCAGGCACTCTGGACACCTCCCGGCCCTGAATCAACGGGCAGAGGAGAGGGCTGCCTTCCTGGCTGGGGTGGGTCAACCCGACTACCAAGGGGAAATCAGCTTGCTGCTGCCCATGGGGACAGAACAGAATAGAACGGAAGATGACAATGTCCGGATTGCAAGAGGTTCCTTATGGCATCTCTTAGGACTTCCAGTCCCCGGGACTGAAGTCAACGGAAAACAACAACAATCCAATTGTAGCCTTTAGAAGTGAAGGTCTGGGGGCGCCTGGGTGGCTTGGTCGGTTAAGCGTCCGACTTCGGCTCAGGTCATGATCGCGCGGTCTGTGGGTTCGAGCCCCGCGTCGGGCTCTGTGCTGACAGCTCAGAGCCTGGAGCCTGTTTCAGATTCTATGTCTCCCTCTTCCTCTGACCCTCCCCTGTTCATGCTCTTGTCTCTCTCTGTCTCAAAAATAAATAAACGTTAAAAAAAAAAAAAAAAGTGAAGGTCTGGGTCAGCCCACCAAGCAAAGAACCAAGGCCAGCTAGGTGCTGAGGGTGAAGAGCACGAGGAATGGGTAGCGTGGAAAGGGGGTCATAAGTGCCAGCTAGGACCACGTGCCGTTGTCACGCGTGTTTCTTCCTTGTCTTGACATGAATGTTTGCATATGTGTATTAACCGGGAACTCGTGTTTTGTCTGCTTTGTGACCTTAGTGTCGAACCTAAGACACGTTCACGTGTTAATGTCCCATCTCAGTATTTATGTTACGAGCTGTCAAAGGAGAGGTGGGAACGTGGGAACGTGGACTTTGCATCTTCCCGGGAAAGGATCAGCGTGTTTTTGGTTAGCTGTGTCACCCCAAGCAGCGGTATGACTTTGTTGGTGTCTTTATTTGGAGATTAACTGTGGTTTACAGAGCCGTGTATGGGAGCCAAGTGGGCAAGGGGTGGACTGTGGTGGTCAATTTTATGGGCCAATTTGGCAGGCTAAAACAGTCCCTCGTTGTTCAATCAGACACTGACTGAGGTGCTGTTGTGAAGGGATTTTGTGGATTAAAGTCCCTCCTGAGTGGACTCTAAGTTAATAAAAAAAAATTACCCTGGGTGGGCCTGGCCGAATCAGGCAAGACATGTAGGTCTTCCCAGAGCTGAGACCCTAAACAGCTCATGCCCCTGGGGTTTCCTGAGCACCTGCCTTATGGACTTCAGACTGCTGTAGCCAGGCTCCACTGTGGATGCTTATTTCCTGTAATAAATCCATACACATGTGTATATATCTACACCTACATACCTACATCTCTCTCTGTCTGCTCTGTATGTGTCTCCTACTGGCTCTGTTTCTTGGCTGAACCCTGACTGACCCAGCCACCGTCACCAAAGCTACTATAGTCATTTTTTTTTAACGTTTATTTATTTTTGAGAGAGAGAGAGAGACACAGCAGGGGAGGGGCAGAAAGAGAGGAAGACACAGAATCCAAAGCAGGCTCCAGGCTCCGAGCCGTCAGCACAGAGCCTGGGCCGCCATCCACGTCTCTGGCCACATGCTATCTAGTGCCACACCCGGCTGGGGGAAGTCTGGCACCTGGGGGGTGGGCCGGGAGCTGGCCCTGCCTAGGCACAGGGGAGCAGCGAGGTTACTCCAACCCACTGCAGGGCTCGGCCAGCAGGACCTCTGCTTCCCATCTGCACACAGAGCGGACGGAACCAGAGAATAAGCCCCTATTTCCGAGACTGCGCTGGTGCCAGCATAAACTACAGCCACCCCAAACGAACTATCAGAGGGGGCCTCCTGAGCGCAGGGACAGCCCTAAGCGATGTTCTGGGGCTTCCACTGCAGCCACACGGAGGGTGGTACCAGTCCCCTTCCTCTTTCCTAGAGGACATAACCCAAGCGCAGACAATGGTAACTTGCCCACGGTCCCCCAGCTGGCAGAGAGACGGGGGGCTGGGGCTGAACCCAAACCTGTCCAGGGGCAGCCCTCTACCCTGCAAGTCTGATCTCAGAGGCAGCCTGCCTGGTTCCTCCATGTGGGGAAACAAGCTCAGAAAGGTTTAGGCCCTTGCCCAAGGTCACACGGCCAGGATGAAAATCAAGTCTTTGGACCTCACATCAGTCCTTCTTCCAGGCTCTTTCCCATCTCCACTGAAGGGAGGCCACTGAACGTGACCCAGGCGACCCATGTCACTTCCAGGCGGAAGCCCTACGGGGCAGACTCACCGTGCGCCCCCTGCAGCCGCCCAGGGGTCAGGAAAGCCCATGTTAAGACGAAGCCTCCTCAGCCTGGCTCCCTGACCTGCGCTGGACGCAGGGTCCGGGCGTGGGCCCTGCGACCGCGGGCTTGCGTGTCCCCGTGGCAGGCGTGACCCATCCCGACACCCCCTGGGGCCTGCGCTCGGAGACACCCCCCCCCCAAGGCGCCCCTCCCCCAGGGCTCCGGTCCCCACGGGGCCAGGCTCGCACCCTCACTCACCAGAGTCCGTGAAAACCGGGGCGCCCCCGGGCCCGCCGTCCTGGCCCCCAGCTGTCCGCACGGCCACCTCCTCCTCCAGCTGGCAGCCGTCGAAGCCGAAGCTGGTCACCACGGCCCTGTCCGGCGTGCCCGTCACGCTGGGCTCCTTGAGGCGCTGGCTGCCCACGGAGCCCATGGCAGCCGCGCTGCGGGGAGAGGCGGGGAGGCCGGCTGAGCCAGGGGGGCGCCCCCGCCCCCGCCGCGCCCCTGGGCCCTCGCTGCCACTCTCCCAGCCGCTCTGCAGCAGCACGGCGGGGCCCGCGCCCCTGCGCGCCTCGGGGAGCCCAGGACAGGGGCCCGAGTGCAGCTGGCGGCAGCGCGACGGGAGGGGAATCGACGGCGAAGCAACGGTCCGGGGCTGGAGCGCCGGGGGGAACAGCCAACGCGGCCCAACGCTGCGCCCCGTGTCCCACGCACCGCTTCCCTCCGCGAGGGGGTGCCCGACGCAACTCATCCAGGGCGCTGTGCGGTCAGAGGGGGACACCTGCCCCACCCCCACTTGCACTCTGTCTCTCTCAAAAGTAAATAAACCTTTAAAAGTTAAAAAAAAAAAAAAATGGCTCAGTCGGTTAAGCGTCCGACTCCGGCTCAGGTCATGATCTCTCACTTCGTGGGTTCCAGCCCCGCGTTGGGCTCTGTGCTGACAGCTCGGAGCCTGGAGCCTGTTTCGGATCCTGTGTCTCCCTCTCTCCCTGCCCCTCCCCTGCTCGAGTTCTGTCTCTGTCTCTCAAATCAAGGATTAGAAAAAATTTTTCAAAAATGAATAAACATTAAAAAAATTCTACAAGAAAGGAAGAAGCCAGTTGACCCATGACGGAGAGGCACCCCATGTGTAAGTAACGCTGTGTGTGCAGCTGGGTGGGGGGAGTCTTGTTTTCTTTCCCTAAGAGAGTTACCAAGTTTTCCTTCTTTTTCATTTTTAAGATTTTTTTTTTTTAAAGTAATCGCTACACCCAGCGAGGGGCCCGAACTCACAACCCTGAGATCAAGGCTTTCATCCTCCACCGACGGAGCCAGCCAGGCGCCCCAGCAATTTGGTTTTGTAACAACTGTTACTCATTTATCTGATCACAAGCTCGCCTCAGAGAATCTGACACGGAGGTGGGACCGCAGCCTCCGGCACTGAGCGCGGCATCTCGGCCCGCACGAGCGTGTGGGAGAGCCCCCAGAAGCAGCCAGGGGAAGGCCCCCTTCCCGAGGGATCCCACGTGCCGGGGATTACTCCAGGCTTCTCTGAGGTTGGCCTGTCACCACCCTCCACCTCTGCCTGCTCTCGTTTCGTCTCGCTTCCTCCCGCTCTCCCGCCTCAGTTTACCAGCTCCCAGCCTCCAGTCACCGGGCGCCTCCTGCTGGCCCCATGTTTCCACCTTTCCCAGCTCTCCGTAGAGTTTCTACTGGGGCCTTGGAGCCCGGAGCCATCCTGCCTCCAGGCTGCTCTGGGGACTGGGGAAACTGCCGGGCTGATGGGCACCCAGGAGTATGGAGGAGAGGGTCACCGGCTTCTCCGTCCGGAGGCCAGAACCAGGTATAACCTCCCTACAGGCTCGGTGCTTTTCCTGAGTGCCCCCCAGTCCCGGGCCTCTGGCCACATCTGGAGCCGGGAAGCCCAGTAAGATTTAGGACAGAGTTGGGCCCGGTGTGAATGACCATGGCCTTCCTCCGTGGCCTTGGGCAGGATTCTGCACAGGAGGCTCGAGACCCTGGGCTCCGCCTTCCCAGCCTCCCTGGATAGGGAGGCCAGGGAAGGGGCCAGCGGCAGAGCGATGGAACACTCAGGATGGGAGCCCATCCCCAGAGGACACCCGAACCCCGAACTCCTGACCTGTGTTCTGCAAAGCTTCCCAAGACGCAGCGCCCTGGCCACGCCTGGCCACGCCACCCGGGAGGGCGGACGTGCTCAGCATCAAGCCGGGAGGCGGCCCCACTGCTCCCTCTGGCTCCTTGGTGAGGCAGGCAGCTGCCACCCACGATGCCTGCCTCAGCCACCGTCCCCATGTGCTCCTCCAGGCCCCTCTTGTGGGATCCCCCTGTGGCGGCCCCATGGCCCCTGGGCATGACCTCACCGGCCTGGGCACGGGCCAGGCCTCACCGGGTGTCACCGGGTGACAGAGTGGGGGGGGGTGCACTGAGATGGCTCATCTCCACCTCTCCTGGCCTACGTCTCCAACTCATCCCTCCCTGGCCCCCTCACCCACACCAACAGCCTTGGAGCCTCGGATCGTCTCCGACCCATCCCTCCTCTTCTCCTGTCCCTCTTTAGTTAAAATTTAAGGACACGCATGTGGGTTTAAAAATCTGAGACTGCCCGGGTTCTTCTCTGCTCCCACCGCCCCCCGCCCCCCTACTCCTGCCAACCCTGGGGAGTTGAGAAGACACGGTTCATTTCTTTGGCCATCAGGTCACTAGTCCCTGCTCAGTGGGCCACCCCTGGGCCTCAGTTTCCCTACCTCCCTATTGTGGATGAGGATGGGGAGAAAGAACTTCATAAACTGGTTGGGGGGGGGGGGCTGGATCGTCAAAGGCTTGGTGGCACACGGGAGGTGCTCAGAAATCACGCAAGCCCCCGCATCAGGACACTGCGGCAGGCTGGAGAGGGCTCTTGACCCCAGCGGTCCAGAAAGCCTGGCTCATGCCCCCGCTTGGCACAGAGAGCCAAGGCCAGAGGCCACGAGGGTCGCATCGGAGCCCCGGCAGGGCTGACCACCTTTGGCGCCCTCATTTCAGCTGTGACTGAGCGGACACGGGTTCTGAGTGGGCTCCCCGGGTGCTGTGAGGCACTGGGTGTCTGGACCCCAGGGCCAGGCTGACCCTTCCCTCCCAGGGGCTGTGCTCGGCCTCCAGAGGCGACGAGGAACCTAAATTCTATTGGGAAAGCCAGCCTGCTGGCCCTCTCAGGCCTCACGCTGGTCTGGGCCAGAAGCCCCAGCTGGCTGGCCACCCTCGGACGGCCCCGGCCCCCTGTGCCCGGGCCCGCTTGAGTTCTCTGCTGCTCCTCCACAGGCTTCCAGACTGCCCCAACTCCTCCCTGTTGGTTCTGCCCACAGAAAAGTGGGCTTCGAGGCTCCCCGGCCGCCCCCTGCCTACAGCGGCTGTTGGAGAGGTGACGGCACTGGCCGGGGCGCTGGCTGGTGACTCGCTCAGCCCAGACCCACCTTCTCCTCCCTGGCCTTGGTTTCTGCAGGTCTCAGGGCTGACAGCACCCTGCACCCCCCAGGCTCCTTCTGCCAGGCCAGCCCTATCAGCAACAAAGTTGGCTCCCAGGCCTGTGCCCCCCAGGCAAAGGGCAGACTCCGCAGGCTACCCCGAGGGGACCCCCCCCCCCCCCGGCTCAGGCCCTGCCTCTTACAGCAGCTTTTCCAAGAACTAGGAGGCAGCTGGCTGGGGGAAGAGGTGTGATGGGGCAGAGGGGGTCCAGGGAGGAACTTCAGGTGGAGGGACCCTTTGGGCCTGCCGGGGAGGCAGGGAGGTGGCTCCCAGATCTGGGCACGGCCTGGGGCCACCGGCCACTCTCCCCTTTCCCGGGTCTGGGTCCTACGCTCGCGGCGGGGGAGCCGGCCCGGTCCAGACGCTGGATGGGGCAGGGCAGGAGTACCCTCTTCCTAGGATGAGGGTGGGGGGGGTGGGAGATTCGGGGTCCCCAGCGCCACGTGCCCCCGCCCCTGGACTCAGCCGCCCGAGCGGCGCGGAGGGGGAGGGGGCGCGGAGTGGGGCCGCGCGCGCCGCAGACAAAGGCTCCGACAGGTCTCTGCGCCCCAGCCCATCGCCGTCCCCGTCCCCGCCCGCCACCTCCGCGGTGACCGCTTACCTCGGCACTGCCCCGGCCCGGGGGTCCTCGGCGCGCCCGGCCCCGCCTGTGCCCGCCGCCCCCGCGCCGGGACCCCTGGGCGCCCGCGCCCCACGCCCCGCGCTTCGGGCCCGGCGCAGCCGGCGTCCTCCGCGGGTCCGCGGTCCGCGGGCCCCGGGTCGGCGAGCGCGTCCGGGGGGCGCAGCGGCGGCGGCGGCGGCGAGCGCGGCGGGGGCCGCCGCGCTCCGCCCCGGCCCGCCCCCCCTCCCCCCTCCCTCTCGGAGCCCCGCCCTCCCCTCCCCCTGCCTGTCTGCCCCGCCCCCGCCCTCCCCAACCCACGGCGCCCGCAGAGGCGGGGGCGGGGCCGAGGCTGAGGTCGTCTCCCCGGACACCCCGGGGAGGGGCGTGGTGGCACCGGGCCACACCCCGGGTGACCTGAGGTTGACCTAGCCCGCCACCCCCAAGCCCACCTCCCCGCGTGGATGCCCAGGCTCGCTCATCCCCTGCCCCGCTCCTCTGCCCTGAGTCGGCCGGGGAGGGGAGGGGGGGCAGGCCTAAGGTGCCCAGGTCAGTGGGTGGGCCAGCTCACGGGGTGGCCAGACTCAAAGTTTTGAAGGACGAGTAGGAGCCCGTGGGCTGGAGACCTTGAGGTGCGCGGATTCCAGCCAGGTCTAAGGATGGCCGCTGCCCCCTGTGTTGCTCCCTGGCTGCGTCCCCACCTCGGTCCCGTCTCTCCTCCCCCCCAGCTTGGGAGCGGCCCCCGACTAGGTAGATGGAATTATAACCTTCTCTCAGGGCTGAGGGCCCCAGCTCCTGTGCCTCTGTCTGAGCCTCGGTTTATTCTTCTGTAACGTGGTTTTAAGAGAGACCGTGGAAGCTCAGGGGGCCTTACAGAGGGGAGCCCCCTGGGGCCCTGGCACAGGAAATGAGCCAGCGATGGGGCGGTTCCACATGCAGGGAAAGGGGTCCTGCCTCAAGGTGACAACAGGAACCGGCTGGGAGGTGGTCCTTCCAGGGCTGGGATCTGTGTCCTCGGGAAGTAGGTGACCCCCTCCCCACCCGGGAACCAGCCACCAGGATGGGATCAGGATACAGCACCTGCCAGAGCACCAGCCACGCCCCTACCTGGATGCCTCCTGTCCCTTTCCACCAGACTCGCTGCTCCTCCCCCTGCCCTGAGACCCACCTCGGCCGTCCGACAGGAAGCCCAGAGCCCACACTGTGGTTGGCACCTGTTCTCAAAGCCTCGTCCCCCTCTAAAAGACTAGAAGTCCCCTGGGAGAAGGCCCTGCTTGATTTCTGCTTGGATCGTCAGTGCCCGGAAGGGGTGCATGGCGTGCGGTAAGAACCAGATATTTGTTTGAAGGGTGGACTGAACTGAGCGCTGAATAAGGCTGCACCGAGTGAAGTGACAGCGTGCGCTGAGGGTGGACGCTCCCCCTGCCCTTCGTCTGGTGCTGTTTGGACCAGGGGAGATGGCCAGCTGCTCTAAGAAACGGACCTTAGAGGAAACGAGCCTCGTACTTCCCATGGGTCTGGAGCTTTGAAAGCTCTCCTCCTGGGGGGAAATAAAACTTATTCGGGGTGGGGGGCACCTGGGCGGCTCAGTCGGTAAAGTGTCCGAATCTTGGTTTCGGCTTGGGGCATGATCTCACAGTCCGTGAGTGCGAGCCCCATATCAGGCTCTGTGCTGACAGCACGGAGCAGGCCTGGAATTCTCTCTCTCCCTCTCTCTCCGCCCCTCCCCTGCTCTCTCTCTCTCTCTCTCTCTCTCAAAATAAATAAATACACTTTAAAAAATTTTTACAAAATTACTCGGTGTGTGTGAGACGCTGTTCTAGATACAGAGGACACATCAGGGTCCCTGCCCCCGTGGGGTGTCAGTCCCCAGCAAGCAAGCAGTCACTTCAGGAAGTGTCAAATGCCTGCAAGACAACAGGACAGAAGGATGGAATAGCGTGTGACTGCGGGGATGGGGTGGGCATCATCGTCTAGTGGTCAGGGAGGGCCATTCTGGGAAGGTGACGCTTGAATTGACTGATGGGAAGGAGCCCATGTGGGGAGGTTTGTGGTTAAGGGTGTTTTGGACAGAGGGAACAGCAAAGTCCCGGAGCCAGAAAAAGCTCATTATATTCAAGACCAGAAAGAAGGTCAGTGTAGCGGGAACAGGGGAGGAAGAACCTTCCGGTGGGAGATGGGAGGTGAGGTCAGGGCAGAAACCAGCCTGAGGGGGGCCTTGTTGGCAGGGGGAAGGTGGGGGAGCCCCAGGGGTGTTTCGGTTGGAGGAAAAAGCGTGAGGTGATCTATGTTTTTAAAATCCTCCGTCGCTGGTGGGAGTGCAGATTGGAACACCCTTCTGGAAAGTAAATGGGCCCCCAAAACGTGCCTACCCTTTGGTCCGGAAAACCGAGCCCAAGGCAGTCATTCTAAATACAGAAAAGGCTTGTAGAGGAAGAGGTGCATTGCACCATTGTTACACTTGAAAAACTCAGAAAGGCCAGTGAAGGACCACGTAACCACACAGAGAAATCCTGTCACCACTAGACGGTACGGTTCTGGGGTACTTCCAATATCATGGAACCGCCAAGGTCAAAGTGGTAAGTGACACAGAAACAGGAAACGGGAAGGAATACAGAAGGCACTTTGCATCGAGGCCCCAACGTTAAAAAGACAAAACAAACCCAGAAAACGGGTAAAATGATTCTCTGGGAACCTATAAATGAGCAGACCACCTGCTATCAGAAGAGAAAGGAATCTAAATAGAACAATCACTCGACGGAAGATAGAGGGTTCCTGGGTTTGTTCGTTTTTTTAATGTTTTATTTATTTTTGAGAGAGAGAGAGCCAGAACACTGGGGGAGGAGCAGACAGAGAGGGAGACACAGAATCCGAAGGGAGACACAGAATCTCCCAGCACAGAGCCAGACACGGGGCTCGAACTCACAAGCTGTGAGATCATGACCTAAGCTGAAGTCGGACGCTTAACCAACTGAGCCACCCGGGTGCCCCAAGGGATCCTGTTAAAGAACGATATATTACCCCTGTGCTCAAAAACCCAGGCTTGGTTGGGCAGGTTCACAGAATTTCAGAATTTTACCAAACGTATATAGAAGTTACTTACAGTAAACTTCACTGTTCCGGGGCACAGGAAAAAAATACAGAAAGAAAGAGCTTCCTAAACCTGACAGATTTCTCTAAGAAAAGAACACATCAGTCTCACCTCTGAGTATCAATATAAAATCCTCAATAAAATAGTAGCCAATGAAATCCAGCAGCACATTGAAATCAGCAAGCTCTACAACAGGGGATACAGGGCAGGTCTGATGGAAACTATGCTATTAACACCATGGCTCGTAGTAACAGCTCAAAGAGAAAAACACGGTCATTGATACAGATACGAAAATGGCAAAATAGGGGCATCTGATTGGCTCGGTTGATTGGGTGTTAAACTCTTGATTTCGGCTTGAGTCGTGATCTCGCGGTTTGTGGGTTCAAGCCCCATGTCAGGCTCTGTGCTGCCAGCACGGATTCTCTCTCACCCGCCCCCCCCCCCCCGCCCCTCCCCTGCTTATGTGCTCTCCCTCTCTTAAAATATATAAATACAAAATTAAAAAAAAATAATAATAAAATGGGTGAAATACATTTGGTTGGCACTTGGTAAAATGCAACCTCTGTTCCCAATGACTTGCAAAGTTTAATAAAATAGGAATCAGTGGATTTTTATGTGGACAGCAAGTCGAAGGCACATCTCTTTATTTTTTTTTTTTTTAATTTTTAAATGTTTATTATTTTTTTGAGAGAGACCACAAGCAAGTAAGGGGCAGAGAGAGAATGAGACAGAATCCAAAGCAGGCTCCAGGCTCTGAGCTGTTAGCACAGAGCCCGACGCGGGGCTCGAATTCACAAACTGGGAGATCGTGACCTGAGATGAAGTCAGACGCTTAACGGACTGAGCCATCCGGGCGCCGCAAGGCACATCTCTTGCAACACAAAAGCAAGATTTGGATGCCTAGTCTCACCTCTAGTATTTGCCCTCTGCCTCCCCTACTTTGGAGTCCTTGTTGACATTGTTAGGAAAAATAGATACAAGATATTTAAAAATCAGAAAAGGGAAATAAAACTATTGTTATTTATAGGTGACGGGACTATATAGCCGGAAGATCCAAGAGACTCCAATTTTAAGAGATTTCCACAGCTCTCCCATCTGTGAAGTACAACAGACAATCAGAGAAAAGGCAATGAAGGAAAAGCTACTTTGATATTGGAAACCAAATAGATAAAAATCCCTGGAATAATCTTCTTTTTTGAGTTTTTAAAAATTATTTATTTTTTTTAACGTTTATTTATTTTTGAGAGAGAGAGAGGCAGAGCATGAGTGGGGGAGGGGGAGAGAGAGAGAGGGAGACACAGAATCCGAAGCAGGCTCCCGGCTCTGAGCTGTCAGCACAGAGCCTGATGTGGGGCTCGAACTCACAAGCTGTGAGATCATGACCCGAGCTGAAGTCGGACGCTTACGTGACTGACCCTTACATTTTTAACATTTATTTATTTATCTTGGGGGGCGGGGAGGGGCAGAGGATCTGAAGCAGGCTCTGCCCTGACAGCAGAGACCCGGATGCCGGCTGGAAACCACGAGCCCTGAGGTCACGACCTGAGCCAAAGTCAGATGCTTAACCCACTGAGCCACCCAGGTGTCCCTCTGGAATAATCTTAATTAGAAATGTTCAACACCTACACAAAAAACTTGTAAAGGGACATTAAAAAAAGAAGAAGAAAGAAAAGAAAGGAAAATCTTTGCGAGGAAGATAAATAACCCAGAGGAAGATAAATAAACAGAAGGAAGATAAATAAACAGAAAGGCCTGCCCCGTTCTTCGGCAGGAAGACTAAAAGTGTGACCAAGATGTCATTTCTCTAAATCGATCCTCTGATCTCCCATCATCCCAGTAGAAATAACAACAAGATGTCCCTCCTCTGGAATCAGACAAACTGATTCTGCAATTCATACGGGCAAATGTAGTCGCGAGAAGGATCCCAGAAAAGACCGAAGAAGAAGGAGAAGGAGTCGAGACGAACTTGCCAGACACCAAGGCTGAAACCAAGCTCCTGTACCGAGAGCGGTGTGGGCTAGACTTTGATGAGAGGAACCAATCATGGGGACAGAGCGTAGTTCCGGAAGTCACCCGAATGTGTGCACCGATGAAGGTAGCCTGACGTGTCGACGGGAGGAAGATAGATTATTGTGTAAGTGTTGCTTGCGCTGGGGGGGAGGCAATCTGAAAACAAAATAAAATAAAATAAAATTGGGTTCCTATCTCATGCCTTATACCCAAGCGGAAACCAAACCCTACCACCAACAGAATAACAAGAAAAAACTCCAGATTTTTGGTTTTTAATCATCTTATAGGAAGAATGTTCTAAGGAAGGCCCAAAACTCAGAAGCCATTAATGAAAAGACCACTAAAAATAAAATGTGTGCATGGAAAAACCCATTACAAAAAAATGGAACAGTGGGGGAAATATTTGCGACACATATGACAGGTATTACTTCCTTAATATATAAAAAGCACGTGCAAATCAAAGTGGAAAAGATCAAATAACCAATAGAAAAGATGGGTAAAGTCCATGAACTGACAATTTACAAAAGAAAAAAAAAACAACAACAAAACCAAAACCACAGTGGCTCCGACATATGAAAAATTGCCCCAGTCTACACCTACTAAGAGAAACACAAATTAAAGCTATAATGAGAGGCTGTTTTTCTCTTATCAAATAGGCCAAAACCAAAGTTTGAGGCAAGAGGCCCTCACACCCATGGGGGTAGACCGTAGACTTGTACGTCTCTGGAAGGAAATTCCGCACCTTGGTCAAAATCTTTAATGCAGAAACCATTTGATCCATTAACTATTTTTTAAGAGTGTGTACGTGATACTTGCATATCTGTTCAAAGCTAGGTATTCAAACGATATCTGTTGCTTTTTCCTAACACCAGAAGATTAGAAGCAACCTAAATGCACAACAATATGATGGTATACTATGCAATCGCTAAGAAGAATGAGGCAGGTCTACTTGCATTGATGTGAATCCGTTTACAAGATACACTGTTTAGTTAGGCAAAAACAACGCCAACCAACCGGACAAAAAGCTGCCGAAAACTACGATGGCTAATCGTATGCGTCAACTTTAGGCTGGCCCATGGTGCCCAGGTATGGGTCAAACATTGTTCTGTATATTTCTGTGAGAGTGGTTTTGGATGAGGTTTGCATTTAAATCGGTGGACTCCGAGGGAAGCAGATTGCCCTCCGTGGTGTGGGTGGGCCCCGTCCAATCAGTTGAAGGCTGAATGGAATGGGAAGCTGATCAGCCTTGAGCAAGAGGGAGTTCTGCCAGCAGACAGCCTTTGGACTTCAGCCACGACGTCAGCTCTTCCTGGGTCTCCAGGGAGCCGACCCACCCTGCAGATTCGGGGCTTGCCAGCCTCCATAATTGTGTGTCAATTCCTTAAACTAAATCCCTGTGCACGCACACGCACACGCATCCTGTTTCTCGGGAGACCCTGACTAATACAGTGTGCAGGATATGAAACCGTTTGTGTTAAAAAGGGAGAGCATAGGGGCCCCTGGGTGGCTCAGTCGGTTGGGCATCTGACTTCGGCTCAGGTCATGATCTCAGGGTTTGTGACTTCAAGCCCCACATCGGGCTCTGTGCTGACAGCTCGGAGCCTGGAGCCTGCTTCAGGTTCTGCGTCTCCCTCTCTCTCTCTCTCTGCCCTCTCTCCCTTGCTTGCACTCTGTCTCTGTCTCTCTCGAAAATAAATAAACATTAAAAATAAAAGAAAAAGAAAAAAAGGGAGAGCATAGCTGGGAGTGCTCACCGGCACATAGGTTGTTCTGGAAGGAGGCACCATAGGCAGGTGATAGTGATTGCCTTGGAGAAAGGAGCCTGTGGGGCTGGGGTCAGAGAAGGGACACTTAGTTCTACTGTGGCCTTTTGCACAAGTGGAATTTTTAAAGGGGCGCACGCGAGATACACAATTGTGCACACGGTATATCCACTCCACACAGAGAAATGATTACAACGAAAACAACATTGGTCGTCACTGAATATTCCTCTGTGCGTCTCCACCTTTTCCACAGTAAGCCACGGTCATCTGTAACGCTTTTTGCCACGCACATGCTTATCATGGAAAACAAAACGTGTTGATGTGCAGGGACGCCTGGGTGACTCAGTCGGTTAAGCGCCTGACTGCGGCTCGGGTCCTGGTCTCACCACTCGTGGGTTCGAGCCCCGCGTGGGGCCCTGTGCTGACAGCTCGGAGCCTGGACCCTGCTTCGGATTCTGTGTCTCCTTCGGCGCACGGCCTGCCCCCCAGAGATGCCCGCTCGCGGGAGGTGAACGCCGGGCCCCGTCCCGTCTTCGGCGCAGCATCGCCCGCGAAGGGCCGGCAGACTCCCCACCGCGGCACTCTGCACGTGTACCGGGGACTCGGTGACTCACGCTGGCCACGGGGATGTCGCTGGTGGTACGGAAGCGTTTTCACCTCAGCACCGCCGCGGTGACACGGCCGGCCGGTCCCCCAAGAGACAGGAGACGTGTGACGCGCAGCCACGCGGCCGAGGCCGCCCCCGGAGCCCCCGACGGCCTGTGGGCAAGCCGGTCAGGGCGAGCAGAGCCACCTGGCCCGCCACCCTGTTGCGTGCCGCTGGCCCGTCCGTCACGTTGGCAGCGTTGCGGCCGTGGAGAGCGGAGACGTCGACTCATCGACGTTAGCCGTGGCTTTGAGGGCTACGCTGTCCTGTGCCCCGGGGACCTCGTGACAGATGCGTGCGCCCCGCCTTGCCCCATGCCGGGGGAGGGACTTAACTGCACTCCTGTTCCGTCACCTGGGCCCGGGCAGTGTATCCGGCTTGGTGCAGGGGGAGGCCGTGGCGGGGTCCGCCTCGTGGACAGAGTGAGCGGGAGCCTCGCTTGGCGAGTTCCAAGTGCTGTTGTAAATGGCCTCAGATGCTCCCCCCCCCCCCAAAAAAAAACAGGTCATCTTTCAGTAGGACGGCTACCAAGGCCTCCTCCTTGGCCTCTCGGCTTTTGACTCTGCCCTCAGCCCACCTTCCCCGACACAGCGAGCTTTCGAAAAGGCGTCCTTCTGCTAATTCTCTCCCGTGCTTCCTCAGCGCGGCAGGGATTGAAACCCAAAGCCCGAAGTGTTCTGACCCGGCTGACCGCTTCCGACTGTTTCCTTCCACTTGCGGACCGTCAAGGAGAGGCTGAGAAGGGGGCGTGGGCTCCGGGTGGGCTCGCTGTGCCTCGGGCCCCACCGGCAGGGGGGTTCCGCTCAGCTCCGCTCAGTCCAAGCCGGTGTGATTCCTTTGCAAACTTTGTGGGCTTCCTGCGTACCTGACTGCGCTAGGCTCCGTCGGGCAAAAGCCACACACGCGCGTCTGTCGGAGACATCTGTTTGGGGCCATGCGACAGGCACTTCAGAGTTTGAGGAGCCTGCTCGTCGAGCAGAGAGAGGCTAAGTCTCCAGATTCCCAGAAGCCTTTCCATCTAGCGAGAGTTTCAAGAGTTTCAAGCATGGCCTGGAGTGTTTCTTAGCCACGACTTTTACTGTGGACAGTGGCACCTTTGAGATTTTGCTCGACCTGACACTGTGTTACGTCAGCAATACTCTACATTTGATCTTTGCCTCAGGTGAATCCTTTCCCTGGGGCCCTGGGGTCTTTCTTTCTTTCTTCTTTTTAAAATTTGTTTAATGTTTATTTCTGAGAGAGAGAGAGAGAGAGAGAGAGAGCAGGGGAGGGGCAGAGAGAGAGGGAGACACAGAATCCAAAGCAGCTCCAGGCTCTGAGCTGTCAGCACAGAGCCCGATGTGGGGCTTGAACCCACGAACTGCGAGATCATGACCTGAGCTGGAGTCAGATGCTTCACCGACTGAGCCGTCCAGGCGCCCTGGGTCCGTCATTTCCAGTGGCCCATCCAACCCACCCTCCAGGTGCGAGTCCTTGTGCAGGAACCTCGAGGGAGACACTGGCCCAAGCTAGACTTTCTAGAATAACTCTCACTGTTGCAGTGACGACAGCCTCCAGCCTGGCCGTCCATCGTCCATCCTTCCCAAGGGGCAGGGGCCGCCGCAGACCTGACACTCAGTCTGGGTGATGCGCCTCACCAAAGACCAGCGGGCAACTCAAAGCATCATCCTACCTCCTCCAGCCACAGAGTGGGCTTGTCTCGTTTTGGGGGAGAGAGAGACTCAGGATGAGCTTTAAAGTAAACTTAACGTCCGGGTGCCCGAGTGGCTCCGTCGGTTAAGTGTCCGACTCTTGATTTTGGCTCAGGTCACGATCTCACGGAGCATGAGTTTGAGCCCCGTGTTGGGCTCCCCGCTGACAGCATGAAGCCTGCTTGGGATTCTCTCTCTTTCCTTCTCTCTCTCTGGGCCTCGCCTGCTCGCATTCTCTCTCTCTCTCTCAAGATAAATAAATAAATGAACAAACTAACTTAATGTCCGCAAAAAGACCCATAAGACTTGTATTCCTAAGGGTAAAAACCCGGCCACAGCCCAGGCATCCATCCATCCAGCAGGAGACGAGTCAACAGACCGGCTCCTTCCGCGCCACGGCGATCTACGCGGCAATAGAAAGGAACATACCACTGATACCCCAGTAACTGTGAGGAACGTCAAGGGCGTTGCACCCACCGTGAAAAAGGCCGACCCCAGAGGGACTCCTATCCACTCGCACGAAGTTCTAGTCTAGGCAACACGGATCTAAGGTAATTAATATGGTGACCACCGTCGGGGAGGGCGGGGGCACAGGGCACTCTCCGGGGCCAGCGCAAAGCTATCTCGGCGGAGCCCCGGCTGCTTCTGCAACATGTGCATCTGTCACAACTCCCCAGGTGTCCGTTTTAGATTTGTGCCTTTCACTGTGAGTTTTGCCTAAAAACAAAAACCAAATAGCAAAACAAAAACAACCCCTCCCCCCAAAAAAGAACAAAAAGAAAAAAAAAAAAAAAACAAAACAAAAAACAGAAAACAAAGCCAAACCCGATACTGACCTCTAGCTAATGACCTGCATGTTGAGGGGTGAAGTTCACTGATGTCTGCCACCGACTCTGAATGCACTAAAAACAACGTGACGGGTTGGTGGCTGGCGAAGGGGACGCGGGGACGGGCAGCTGTCCCAGAAAACCAACAGAGCAAATACAGACAGTGAGCATATGGGTGATCGCTGCACAATTCCTTCGGATCTCCTTTATGTTGAAAACTTTCATAATAAAATGTCGGAGGAGAGAGGAGGATCAAGAGAGCCCAGCGGCGCCCCCCGCCTGGCCGTCGCTGCTCCGCGGGGGCTGTTTCAGGCCACGGTGGCTGTGCCATCTGCTTCCTACGGAGCTCAAACCTAATTTAGTCCCAACTTATTAACTTAAAGCCCATTAGAATCTTCCCATCAACTGGTATTTGCAGCCAACAGCCAGACAGAGAGAGAAGCGCGGGGCCTGCCCAGGACACACGCGGCCAGGGAGGGAGAGGGAGCCTCCCGGGGGCAGAGGGAGGGACGCCGCCTGGGCTGCCGTCCAGGGCCAGCCAGCTGGACGCGCCGGGCACGGCCGGGCTCCGCAGATCGCCGAGGGGCGGGGGTCTCCACCCCTCAGTATCGCCCCTGGTGCAGGGACGGCCTTCACCTCTGTCGCCTTCTCTAATTCTTGCGGGGACTGGGGCACCCCCCCCCCCCCCGCCGAGCCCCTTTTAGGGATGAAGAAGCCAGCAGGTGTGTGGTGGGGTGGGAATCGCCCAGGGATGCTGGGTCGTAGTCATACATGCACCGTTCTTCGCGCTCACAGCCACCCCCGGGGACGCAGGGATCATTGAGTCACCTTAGGGCAGGTCCCAGGGACCAAGGCATCAAAGCCTGTTTCTGACCGTGGGCACAAAAGGCCCCTGGGACTGCCAGGCCCAGAGAGGAGAAGGCCCTTGCCCGGCGTGGCCCGCCAGGACACAGAGTCAGCCCCGTCTCTGCCCCCCCCCCCCCAACCCCACAGTGACTCCGGGAGGGGAGGCTGAGGCTCGGAGAGGCGGGAGGGCTTGGCCCAGCCACACAGCGGGGCCAGGCAGACACTGGTCCCTCGCTTGTCCCTCCCTCGTCCGCCTGCCCTGGGTTATGCCACGCCCTGGAACGCCACACCCTTAGACCTGGAGATCAAAGGAGTGGCCCCGGCCAGGGCTGTAAGCGGCCTCCTGGGTCTCCCCGACTCGACGCCCCAGGCCAGCCGGCAGGGTCCCAGGGCTCCCAGGGCTGCTGCGGTCTGGCCCCGCTCCAGGAGCTTTTAGTAGGAAGAGCTCTTTATTACGGCTGCTGTGGATGAGGCTGGGGGGGAGCCTTGGAGGGAGCCCTGACTCCCCCTTCCCTGCCATCCCCGCCCGCCTAGACCCCGCACAGCCTCTGCGACTCCCCAGCCACACCCAGCCTCCTGTGGCTCCCCCTCCCCCACAGTCCGTCCCAATCTCCTACCCACGTGGTTCCCTCCACCTGCAGGGACCGCCCGTCCACACACACTCGCCACTACCCTTCGGCTTCTATTCCTCTGTCCGCGAAGCCTCGGGGCCCCCAGTCCCCTTCTCCGGGGAGCCTCCCCTGACTTTGGCGAGGTAGGAATGACCCTGAGCACTCGCTGGGTTGTCAGGCATCGGGGAATCCTTACCTGGACCACAGCCCGAGTTACAGAGGGGGCTGAGGCCCAGAGACGTGAAGGCACTCGTCCAGCACCACACAGCTCAGAACCTTGAGGACTTAGCTCCTCCCTGGGTCTCAGGGCAGGGCTGGGTCTCGAGGAGGGCTCCGTCAGTGAAAGGGAGGATTACCGTCAGGGGGGTGGGGGGCGCAGAGTGATGCCAGCCCAGCGTCACCAGATGAAGGTGACCAGATTCTCGTAGACACCTCCGTTCCCAGAGCACCTACACGATGTCTCACGTTCTGCTCTGGAATCAGCACGCCCATTTCACAGATGAGAGGATGCCAGGGAGTCACAGAGGCTGGCCCAGGCTCTCCCGGCAGCCTCCGCGGGAGGGGAGGGGCAGGTCCGGGACGGGAGCGGGTGTCCCGCCGGAGATCGGCCGGCCGCACCTGAGCCGCACCTGAGCTGCACCTGAACCGAACCTGAGCCGAACCTGAGCCGCACCTGGGCCTTACCTGGGGCTTGTCTTGCTCGGTCGGAAGCCTTACCGGTGCAGCTAGAAATTGCTCGTCAGACACGCTGTTCGCCGGAGGCTTTGTACTCTCTATTTACAAGAGGAGGCTTGTGAGCAAATTAGCAGGGTAACCAGGGAAAATGTTTGGCTTCCGTGGGTGGGAGTTGGAGCCATCTGTTCCCGAGTGCTGAGCAAACACTGGAGCCGTCGCGGGAGCCGGAGCGCCCGGCAGAGCCGCGGAGAGAGCTACCTGGCCCCAGTGGGCTGTGTGACCCAGGGCAGGGTGCTCACCCTCTCTGGACCTCAGGGTCTGCCTCGGTGGGGCCGAGGGGCTGCGGCTCCACAACGCGCCCTGCCTGCCTCCCTTCTCCTCCTGCACACCCCCCCACCCACTGTGGTGTAGACGAAGCCCCTCCCAGGCGGAGGAAGCCTGCCAACACACAGCTCTCTGGGCCTTCCCAGCACCGGCCTTTGAGGTTTTAGTTGCCACTGGATTTGTTTTGTTCCCAAGCTGCCGAAAATAGCTTTATTGTTTCCTCTGAATATAACGACGATATTTCGCCAGCCCAGAAATGTAGGACATAAACCAAGCGAGAGCCCCCCCCCCCCCCACCTTGGACGGACACATCCGTTGAGCAGAACGTCTCTGTGAGCAGTCCGGGGTCCACGTGTGCGGTGAGATCGCTGGCGAGAGATTGCAGAGACCTGGACAGAAGACGGCCACCCCCGGCCCGCACCCTTTCGTCCTCCCCTCCCCCCATCAAGGTCCCTGGAGCCCGCCTCCCCTCCCCTGGTCCTTTCCCCGACTGGAGAGAGCAGAAAGGTGGCGTCGGAGCCTGGCCGCCGGGCAAACCTGAGCTCCCCCCGAGCCTCTGCCTCTGAGCTGTGTGCTGCTGACTGAGCTCACTTGTCTCATCTGTAGAAATGGGGTCACAATGGTAGCAACGGTGTCACGGGATGGCCGCTAATTAACATCAACAGCGTGTGACGATCGCCGGGCCCGCGGGCACTGAATCGGTGCCCAGCGGCTGTCAGCGGCCATCAGCAGGATCAACAATCAAGTGTCCGGGGCGTCTTGCCAGTCGGTGACAGTCGATCCCGCAGGGTCCCCGCCAGGTATGCAAGGCTTTGTGGTGAGGCTGGACCGTCCAGGCCGCTTCCTGCCGGCTGCCTGGTGGAAGGGACCAGCTCGGGCTGCAGAGGGGCCTGGATGCCGGGCCAGCGCCTAGGAAAGTCTCGGCCAGGGATGCACCCTCAGCCCGCTCACGACCAGCGCGTCTGCGGGCGTGGTCGGCATCTGGGGGTCAGGCTGTCCCTCAGGCTGGGAAGGGGGCTGGATGTGGCCCTTGGGGTGGGGGGCAGTGGGCACCGTCCTCATCTCCCTCCACCCCGTGGGATTTAATGAGGGAACGTTCTAGATGCCTCAGCTCTGCCTTCCTAGGGCTGTGCCGGAGAACACAGCTACCTCTGGAGAGCTGGTTATTACATTCTGAGGAAATTCTGCAAGACGGGAACTCAGCCATTATGAAAAATTAAATGAACATACAAGTCTGCTTGGGATTCTCCCTCTTTCTCTCTGCCCCTCCCCTGCTCATGCTCCCTCCCTCTCTCTCAAAATAAATAAACCTAAAGAAAATTGAATGAACGTACAAAAACAATACATTTAAAAACTCATCGCTTCTAGGGGTGCCTGGGGGGCTCCTTCGGTTAAGAGTCCGGCTCTTGATTTCAGCTCAGGTCTTGATCTCCTGGTGGGGGATCGAGCACTGTGTCGGGCTGTGCACTGGGAGTGGAACCTGCTTGGGATCCTCTCTCTCCCTCTCCTTCCGCCCTCCCCTGCGTGTGCTTGCTCTCCCCCTCTCTCAAGAAAACCAAAACACAGGGGCGCCTGGGTGGCTCAGTCAGTTAAGCATCCGGCTTCGGCTCAGGTCACCATCTCACAGTTTGCGAGTTCAAGCCCCACGTCGGGTTCTGTGCTGACAGCTCAGGGCCTGGAGCGTGTTTTGGATTCTGTGTCTCCCTCTCTCTCTGCCCCTTCCCTGCTCTCTCTCTCTCTCTCAAAAATAAATAAATACTAAAATTAAAAAAAAAAAAAACAGAAAACAAAAAGAAAAAACTCATCGGTTCCTGATTACCTTGCTTTTTTAATCTCTGCTCTGGAGGTTGTGTCCGCTCTATCCAGCTGGTGCCACGTGGTGATGTGCTACGGCGTTTCTCTTCCCAACTCTGTTCCTGACATCCTGTTGGCATCTGGACATCGGCTACAGTGGGAATATTTACACCATGGAAACTGGTCACTGCTTCAAATCAGGGCTTTTCCCACGTGAGAGCCGGTGGTTACAGCACTTACCCCCGCACACTGCCGCTTTTCCTCACCCCTGTTCCACACGGAGCAGGGGCAATCCTCCCCTCTGGGGGGTCCCTCAAACGCATCCCAGACAGTCCGTGCCCTGGACTCCAGCCTGGGGACACCGCTGTCTCGGATCCTGCTTGGCCGCTCAGCACGTTTGTGCCCCCTCAACTGCCTGCCCGCGGCATCCGGAGCCCCGTCTCCCAGCACAGAGCTGCCCGTGTGCCTGCGGCACCCAGTCCCCTCAAGGCACCACCCCCGAGCTTCCCAGCCAGGTTGTGAGGGTCCTGTGGGACTGGCCAGCTCTGTCTACTTCACCGATCACCCCCAGGTCCTGCCAAACGCACCGCGGCCTGGGGACCCTCTGGTCCCCTGTCGGAGCAGCCCTGACCCCCTTCTGGGGTCTCTGGAGACTTTTCTCCTGATGTGTGGATTAGTGTGTGCGTGGCCCTAGACCAAAGGTGACCAAGGGGAGTGTCAAGGGTGCATGTGTGGGGAGTGAACCCACGGCAGGTGGGCCTTTGGCCATTGGACCCTTGCCCCAGGCTCTGCAATTTTAGGGGCAGGGCTGACCCCAAGGCCCAGCCTCGACACCTTCACTCGTGTGGCTTCATCCACCCAGAACACCCATCTGTGCCTTTGGAAGGCTTCCTGAGCTGTGAGACGACACCAGTGTTTGTGGTCATTATGATCAGGGGCTGCAGTGCTATGAGGTGGGGAGGGGTCCTGAGGCCCGAGGGCGTTTGCCGAAGGGGCTGCTGTCTGCCCTCCAGGGGCTGCTGCGGGCTCAGGAGAAGCACAGTGCTGGGGGCAGGCGGCTGTTTCGTCCCGGGAAGGAGCTTAGCTCGGCTGCATTTTCCTAATCCCCATGGAGGATTATGGAAACTCAGTGCATGTCCCTTGATAATGCCACTTAAGGATTTAATAGGCTTCAGGCTCTCTGAGAGAAAGCCCAGACGGCTTTGTTCCCGACTCACTGGGTGACCTTGATCTATGGCTCTGTTCCTCTTTCTGTAAAGGAAAGAGGTTGGCGGTGGTCAGCGGTCCCTGAAATGTCATGTGTCCAAGGGCGTGGACTGTGGTCACCACAGTTAGTGTTGGTTTGAAAAGCTTCCTCACCCAATCTCCCTCTCCCATGGGGGAGGTGGGGCTGTCAGTCGCCGAGCAGGAGGCCAGCCACGAGACAGGACCCACGGGGACACAAGTGGTTGGTGAGGGATGGGCGTGTGGCTCACGCGTGTCCCCCCCTCCAGAACTTTCCTCAGAACCTCCGCTGGGTGTAGCTGGTGGGTTTCTTCCTTGAGGCTTCCTAACTTGGGGGGATAAGCTCAGGCTGCTGTAGCCAAGCACTGACGCGTTGAGACGACAAGCAGAACACAGAGACGGAGAGAGAGCCAACCCCCGGCGGTGTTGGGACCCTGGATCTACCCTTACCTGACACCCGCTCTGTGAGACGGTCAATTCCCTTTCTGGCAGAAAGCTGTTTCAAGTGGTGTTTGTGCTGCTGGGAACTGGAGGCGATGGGAGCTGGAGGAACAGGGGTTCCTCCCCGATTGCTGCGAGGAAACCCTGGATTTTATCAGATCTTCGGTGGGGCCCCGCTTCCTCCCAAAGACTAAGAAGCCTCGGGGGAGGTTTCTTCCAGCCCTAGATGCCCAGATATCTCAGCAGCCGCTGACAGGATGACCTTGGCGGGTTCATCGTCAGACTCCCCTGGACGTCTCCCCGGGCTTGTCCTTCTGCCCCTCCTGTCTGCGTCGCGCCCTGGGAGCTGCCCCGTGTGGGCCACATCCGTGGGGTCTCTGCCTCTGGCTCCCGGTTGGGTTGGCTGGATGGAAGGCCCCGATTCTCTCTCTCTCCGCCCCTCCCCTGCTGGTTCTCGTTCTCTCTCAAAATAAATAAATAAGCCTAAAAAAAATGTCGCGCGTGGTAACGCTCAGTCGATGCGGAGGGTGAGGCAGGACGGAAGAGGCGACCCCGGACTTGGCTGGGGGGACGGACAGCCGGTGGCCTTTGTGGAGAGCGGGACAGGGAGTGCGTTACGCGGTGCCCCCCAAACCGGTGGTTCGCGCAACAGCGTGGCTCCTTCTGCTTGCGGGTCTGGAGGTGAAGCGGGCTCCGCTGGCAGTTCCCGTGCCGCGTGTCGAGCGCGGTCACGAGCGCGGTCACGGGCGGGTGGTGGCTCCTCCCCCCGCCCCGTCCGTCTGCTGCCCGGGCCAAGGCTCCAAGTGCTGCGGATAGAGCTGCCGGGCCTCTCCCCCACGTGGCGGCCTCACGGGAGCCGGACTACGTGGGTGGCGGCATGGTGTGGCTTCGACGGTGTCCAAAGGCCCAAGCCCCAGTACCTGTGAACATGACCTTGTTTGGAAATAGGGTCTCCGCACAGGTTCAGAGGAGGTCCGAATGGATTCCAGGGGGTCCTAGCCCAATGGCCGGTGTCCTTAGAAGCAGAAGGAGAGCTGGACAAGGACACATCATGTGACAATGGAGGCAGAGACTGGGGACATGTGTGTACAAGCCCAGGAATGCCCGGGGTTGCGGTCATTCAGCAGAAGGCGGGAGAGTGGCCCGGGACAGAACCCCCCGCCCCCGGCCCCGCTCACCCCTGCTCCTGCAGAGGGAGCCAGGAACAAGGTGTGGGCAGGGCCGTCTTGTCCTGTGTCCACCCCCATGTGGTCGTTCCTCTGTGAGTGTCTGTGCCCTGAAATCCTCCTCTTAGAAGGACCCCAGGCCTCTTGGATTGGGGCCCACCCTCGTGACCTCATTTTACCATAATTACCCCCTTAAAGACCCTGTCACATTTCGAGACGCTGGGGGTTCAGAACACAAGGTTAATTTTGGGGTCACAATTCAGCCCACATGACGATGCTCTGAGTTACCCGGTTGTGGACTTTGTTGCAGTGGCCACGGGAGACGGGGACATAACTCAGGGTTCATGGAGCAGTTTTCCCAAGAGACACGTGGCCTTTCTTGACACGGTCACTGCGTCCTCGTCCGCCCGTGGTGGTGGTCACGAAGGTCCGCCCGGGCAGAGCAGCTGAGGGTTTGCAGACGCCCACCGAGGGGGGCCTGGGCTGGGAGGAAAGGTGGGTGGTGAGAAAGAAAAGAGGGACAAGGGAAGTTACTAGAAATAAAGATTGTAGTCAGTTGAACCATATGCACAATATGACGCTCGGGGGGGACGCGCAGGATGTGCGTTGCTGGTAAAATGCACGCGGGCCAGGTTTCTGGGGGGTAACATGTTCATGGGGAGAAAAGAGCTCAGTCCTCAGCCAAAGGTTCCCCCCTGGGTGTTCCAACATTTGTCTACAGAGCCCCGAGACGGGCAGGATTCGGGGGTGCTGCTGACGCCCGGGAAAGCGCTCCCACGCCCCGGCCCCCAGGATGTCACAGGGGCGACACCTGCCTGGTTTGCAAAGTCCTGTCCCCAGAAGGGCTGTCATTCTCCCGGGGAGGCTCCAACACGGGGAGATCTCGGTCTCTGGGGACCGCGGTTAACTCCCCCCCCACCCCGACGCATCTAATTGTCCCTTTTTAGCCAAAGGCTGTGAGGGGCCCGATGGCTTCCCCATCTCAGCTTTCCTGGGCTTGGAAGGGACATTTAATGATAACTGCGGCTGCCTTGTTGAGCCACTGGTTGCTGCGGGAGTCTGGGATTTTTCCGTTTTGACCCAAGGAAGGAGGGAAGCTTCTCTGGGACTCTGTGTCCCTGCGCCCCAGCCGCGTGGCCGTGGGCAGGTCGCGCCTCCCTCCTGGGCCTCTGTCATCACGTCCACGAGATGGGGATGCTGCTGGGTCAGAGCAGGGGGCAGTCCTGGTTCTGGCATGGGGTCGCCCACCTGGGACGCACCTGCCGGCCGGGCCCACGTGTGCGTTTGGCGGAAGGCCCTGGGACCGGCTGCAGTTAGCGACCTCGCTTCCCCGGCCACCAGGCCCCCCCGAGTGCCCGAGGGCCCTCCAAGCCACCGCCCCCTCCTCCGGGGGCCCCGCCTGGTCCTCCCTCTGCAAAGCACACTCAGGACCCCCTCTCTGTTCCCCCGGCCCCACCTGAGCTCCGCCCCAGACGCTGCCCTGGGGCCTGGCCTGGGACTGTCTTCTGCGTGCCTGTTGCACGTGTCCCTTGGAGGCCGGCAGCTCCAGACCAGAGCTCCAGCCCGGCTTTCTCCTCGGCTCCAGGGACGCAGAGCCAGATGCCTCGTGGCTGGGAGAGCATGTGAGGAAGCGGGCCTGGGGGCGGGGGGGTCAGGGCTCCCTCCGGGCCTTACTTTCTGCTGGAGGGACCCCGTGGGGCTGGTGGAGGGACGAGTCACAGAGGCCCGGTGACATCCCCGATGCCTCGCTCTGGTCCGGACGCCCCAGGTACGCCGGCCGAACGTTCGGATTGGGTTTCTGAAACTTGCCCCTGAAAGGGTCCTGACTGATCCAGCCGTATGGGTCCCTGCCGGCCGGTAGTTTGCGGTCATGGTGGGCGGGGGGCGGTGATGACAGGTGAGATGCCCTCCCCACGTACGTCGCCGCTTGTGACAAATGCGAACGAGGGGAAAAGCGAGGGGCCGGCTAGAGAATAACAGGGGTTCACGTAGGGGGTGGTCGCGGCAGGCCTCTGAAGAGGTGACGTTTAAGCGGAGACGCGGTCGAGCGGCGGGGAGGCAGGCGGTCCGTCCGTGGAAGGGGCCTCCTCACCTCCGGCCGCACCAGGAGCAGGGCAGGGTGGGGTGTGGCGGGTGAGCTCGGGGGCCTGGATGAGGACTTGGAAATGGCAGGGGCCGCAGCTCATGTAACCACACAGGGGCTCCAGCCAGGGCGGGGCAGGGGCCCGGAGACACTGGAGCCGGAGACCAGGTCGCAGAGGGGGCCTTTGGTCTTTGTCTCTGGTCGCCCCCAGCTCCTGGCTCACAGTGCCCCACCCCCGCCTCCCGAGAGGGCCTGACCCTCCTGGCTCCATCCCCGTGGGAAGAATTCTGATTGGCCCAGCGTGGGTCACATGGCCACCTGCTGGTGAGGAGCGTGGGTGGTCGGATGGTCCCTGCATGGCTGGGGGAGGGGGAGAGGGGGGCTTATCCCAGGAAGGGGGTGCTGTTCCAGGACAGCAGAGGATGTGGCATTCAGAATGACGGGCGGCGGCCACATGACAGCATCTAGAATGTTCTTCAGGAGAGAGCCAGAAATTTAGAAGAGAAAGAGATTCTAAGAGTTAAGTGGGAACCAGCCCCTCGCATCTATTCTGGTCCCTTTGATCCTTATCAGTATTGTCAATTCCATGACAACGAGGGACAAGCGCTTTTAGGCTGGGAGCGATTTTTGTAAGCAACCAAGCTGATATTTTTATCACTACAAACTCTCCCAACGGCTGCTTTCTCGAGGGCTGCGGTCAGGGCGCGGAAGGGGCTCTGGGGCCCGTGGTGCCGCAGGGCTGGGGACGCTCCGCGTGGGCCCCAAGCGGTGGGGGGGGGGGGGTCCTGTGACTTCATCCCTGCCGCCGGGCCCTGTCTGGCTCCTCCGGCTACCAGGCCCCCTCCCCTCTCTCCCCTGCAGCCCGTGTCCTTTGCCTCCTCAAGGACATTTGCAACCAGAGAGTGTCATCCGTTCACTCAGTCTGCATTTCACTCGAAAACACAATCTTCAGCTTGAGAGGCCGCACACGGCGACACACACACACACACACACACACACACACACACACACACAGCCTCCCTGTGCCGACCAGTCTCTCTCCATGCCGGTGTCAAGATGGGACTGGATTGAAACCTCACTCTGCTGTGTGTCTCTGGTCACATTTGTCAACCTCTCTGAGCCTCGGGTTTCTTATAAAATGGGAAAAGCCATCCAGAGTGGACGTAAAGGCCAGGGCTCACCTGGGAAGGCCCCGCAGGGAGCCTGGTGCCTGGTGGTCCAGTGGGCAGAGGCCCAGGGCCGTGCCTGGCACATGGTGGACCTCGGCTGTTCTTGAGCGGGACTCGGGCCACCTCGGGCCAGCGGCACAATTTGGGGCAGTGTCAGCCTCTGCAGCCTGGTCTCCTCCCTCACGGCCCCTCACGCTCCCCCGGTGTCCCCAACACACCAGCGATTTGCACCTGTCTGCCTGCTCACCCCCTCCCGGACGTCAAAGTCCTGTCGCCTGCAGCTCCCCGTGGGGATGTCCCCTGATGTCGCCTGCTAACCTCAAAGCAGGCCCTCGGCACAGGTTCACGTGTCTTGCCCGTCTTCCCGAGAAACGCCAACTCCAGGGGACAGAAGCTGCTCCCGGCTCTCATCCCCGAGCCCCGGCAGGACCACGGTACTGTCAGGTTGGACCGAAGGGGTCCAGAGGCTCTGTGAGCCTTAGGACAGCAGCGCGTGGCTCCGAACCGCCAGCCACAAACAGCGGCCAAGCCTTGTCCGCCAGTCACGGACGTGAGGACACAGGGCGTCCGGGGCTCGAAGGGTCCCGGTGCGTCGGCCAGAGGAGTCGTTTGCTCGAAACTGTGCTCCGCGGGCCGAAGGCCCAGGATTCCGGAGAGCCCTGCCCCAGGCCCGCGAGTGTTCCAGACGTCTTACTAGTGCGCATCTCTAGCGCTCGCCGCAAGACCCCGGGGCCGGGTTCCGGCAGCACCTCCAGCCGCCGAGCTGGCACAGCGCAGTCTCATTTCCCCGAAACGCACGGCCACTCGCCCAGACCGACTTGAGTTCCTGCCAACCTGGCCGGGGGCCGAGGCGTTAAGGGCGGGAGTGACCAACCTGCGTCAAGATGAATAACGTCGGCGTTTTCTGACCAGGAGAAAAGAAAAGTCAGTAGGCTGGATGTAAAATGCTGTCACTTTGGAAGAGGGTTTGGCTGGTTCCTAGGAAGACGCACCGTCTTTCTACCGTACAATCCAGAAATTGTGCCCCTTTAGCCCCCAAAGGAGGGAAAAACTTAGGTCCCCACGAAAACCTGTACACAGGGGCGCCTGGGTGGCTCAGTCGGTTAAGCGCCTGACTTTGGGCTCACGTCATGATCTCACGGTTTGTGGGTTCGAGCCCCACGTCGGGCTCTGTGCTGACGGCTCGGAGTCTGGAGCCTGCCTCGGATTCTGTGTCTCCCTCTCTCTCTCTGCCCCTCCCCTGCTCATGCTGTCTCAAAAATAAATAAATAAATGTTAAGGAAAAAAAAAAGAAAAGAAAAGAAAATCTGTGCACAGATGTTTACGGCAGCTTCATCCATAGTCGCCCAAACTTGGGAGCCACCAAGATGTCCTTCACCAGGCGATGGATAAATACACTGTGGTCCATCCAGACAGCGGGATACTATTCAGCCCTAAAAAGGAATGGCCCATCAAAATGTGGAAAGACATGAAGGGGCCTTAAATGTGTATGTTTACGTGAGAGGAGAGGAGCCAGTCGGAAAAGGCTGCATACTAGATAGTCCCAAGTATATGACGATCCGGAAAAGGCAATTACAGAGGAAGCACCAGATCACTGGTTGCCAGGGGCTGGGGGCAGGAGGGGTGCAGAGGATGTGCAGGGCAGTGAACTTGGTCTGTATGACATTATAATGATGGCTGGGGCTCATCACACATCGGTCCAAACCCCCAGAATGTGCACCAAGAGCGAACGCTCACGTCAGCTGTGGACTTTGGCCGATTATGTTGTGTCCACATAGCTTCAGGGATTGTAACAACATGCACCGCCCTGGTGGCGGATGTGGGAAATCTCTGTATCTTCCTCCCAGTTTTGCTGGGAGCATAAAACTGCTGTAAAAAATTTAAGTCTTGGGGCGCCTGGGTGGCTCAGTTGGTTAAGCGTCCGACTTTTTTTTTTTTTTTTTTCAACATTTATTTATTTTTTGGGACAGAGAGAGACAGAGCATGAACGGGGGAGGGGCAGAGAGAGAGGGAGACACAGAATCGGAAACAGGCTACAGGCTCCAGGCTCCGAGCCATCAGCCCAGAGCCTGACGCGGGGCTCGAACTCACAGAACGCGAGATCGTGACCTGGCTGAAGTCGGACGCTTAACCGACTGCGCCACCCAGGCGCCCCTGCGTCCGACTCTTTTAAAAAAAAAAAAATTTAATGCGGCTCAGTCAGTTAAGTGTCCGACTTCAGCTCAGGTCGTGATCTTGGGGTTTGTGAGTTGCAGCCTTGCATCAGGCTGTGTGCTGACAGCTCAGAACCTGGTCCCTGGACTCTTGATCGCGGCTCAGGTCACGACCTCATGGTTTGTGGGATCGAGCCCTGAGTCAGGCTCTGCTCTGATGGTTCTGAGCCTAGTTGGGATTCTCTCTCTCTCTCTCTCTCTCTCTCTCTCTCTGCCCCTCCCCTGGCTCTTTCTCTCTCAAAACCAAAACAAAACAAAAAACTTAAGTCTTAGAAACCACTGGCAAGCCAGGCTTTCTGCTGCTCCGACGACCAAACAAGTATTTGTTGAGGGGTTCAGGCAAAGTCTCTGTGGAGGTTTAAGACACTGCCTCAAGTTCCCCGACCCCCTGCCACCGAGAGGAAGGTCCACGTCCCTTCATCTTGCGTGTGCCTGGGTCAGGGGAGTCGGGGGGCGAGACACTGGGTCACGGAAGCTTCTGGTGCTTCTCACTGGGACATCGGCTCCTTGGGAGACGCCCCACCGCCCTGCAGGGCACTCGGTCACAGCCCTGCCCCCTGCCGATCTCCTGCTGGCCCTCGGAGCCCTCAGGTGACCCCTCAGGTGACGGCAGCGCCTGGGGACATCTGACTGCAGCCTCAGGGGAGACCCCAGCAGGGGACGGCCCAGCCGAGCTGAGGACCTGCAGACGGAATCCTGAGCGAAACAAAAGGTGTTTCGAGTATGTTCGGTGCAACTGTAACCAGAGCGGGGAGGAAGCATTTAGCCAGCTGGGCCCCTGCCAGGTCCTGGCGCCCTCTGAGGTAGGTAGGATCGGTACCCCATCTCGCAGATGGGACAAGTGAGGTGCGGGGAGGGTGGATACCACGACCAAGGCCGCACAGAGAGGGGGTGTGAGCCCAGGGCCGTCTGATTCTGAAGCTGGGGCCCTGGGCAGAGCCGCCTCCGTGAATGAGCCCGCGATGGTCAGCACTGTCCCTCCCCCCAGGCAGGCCAGCATGCTGACGCGGGCCCTGTCGGGCACTGGGACCTGCAGAGGGTCCCTGGCAGTGTCCCCCGAGGACGCCTGTGTCTAGCCTTCACCCACGGCTCTGGAGACCCCGGGTGGAAGCCAGGGAGGGTCGTCCTGCCCCGTCCCGCCAGGGTCCTAGAGGACCACAGTCTGAGGGACAAGGCCGCCCCAGCCGTAACAGGCAGCTCCTTTTCCAGGACCCGGGGCTCAGGGATGCCAGCTGGGATCTTACCACCCATCGGCTGGAGCCACCCGTCCACCTGCTGTGCCCCTACGTGCTTTGTGAGCGGTTCCTGGCTCCCCCCAAGTTCATCTCCCGGGGGAGAGAAGAAGCCTCAGGCAGGTGGAGGTGCACCCTCCTCCCTCAGGGCCCCGTGCTCCCCGCGTGGGTTTTGAAGGGTCTGTGTGTGTGGTCTCCACGACAGCGGCCTCCAGCCTGGTATCATCCCCGAGTCTTTGGGTCGTTCTGGTTCGCACGGTCCTGGCGGGCGTGCGGCAGCCTCCGGGGGTCGATGATCCCCAAGGGCAATCGTGGGGGGAAACCAGCGGGCTTGGCCGCTGAGCGTCCTCCCTCCCTCCCCCAGGTCGTACCCCACCCCCACCCATCTCCTGCCAAGTGGCCTCACCCCTGCTGGCACCTGCGGACTCAGGAGCCCGTGGTGCCCAGAACAAGAACCGTTTTAATAAATGGAAGGGTCTGGACGTAAACCAGGCACAGAGAGCAGCGGGTGCTGAGTCAGGAGGGCCAACACACGCCAGCCCCGAGGCCCAAATCCAGCCACTCCCAGGCCCCACGCGCCATGCAAGGCGACGTCCCAGGGCCCTCCCGGCAGGTGAAGGGGCTCACACGGGCGCTTTAAAGCGGATCGTTCAAGTTGTAGAAATGATGCAAGCCAGCGGTTAAAGTCACCATTAAGAATTAAATGACATAGACGTATGATTAAATAAATATTACTCAAAATGATGGTTACTTAGGTTTGGTGAGGCCACAGTTAGGAGACGCCTTTTGGTGGTTTCACACAGCTTGTTCGTGGGCTCGCCCAACCCGTGGGGGCCTCCTGGGTGCCAGCCGGTTCTCCTCCCGGCCGGCCTCGGGCCCGGGGCGGGGGCTCTGGGTGCGCCCAGTGGCCTTGGCCTCCTTCACACAGTTTCCAGATACTCAGCAGGCAGAAATGCTGGAGCGGAAGTGATTTCTTCTGAGATGTCAGAGGCGAAGAGAATTCTCACCTTCCAGAGGGCCTCGTGGAGGAAGGCGGGAGGGAACGGGCATCTCAGGCCCGGGAGGCCTAGTTGGAGGCACACGATGTGAGCCCCAGCTTCCCCAGTGACGGGACCCCGGGGTGGGGGGGAGGGGGCTCAGAGGAGGGGGTGTGGGCAGCCCCCCCCCCCCCCCGCTTTGGGCAGCTCCTCCCCCACAGCCCCTCCCGGGCAGCTCCCGTGATGAGGAACCACCGTTCAGCTTTGCCCCCTGGAGAAGCCGAGAGGCTAATAATCTTTCTCCAAACACTTCACGCATGATGCAATCCTAGACTCTCCGAGTGCAGGCCTCACAGCCGGGCGAGAGTGAGGTTCCTTGGCAAGTGCTCTTTGTAGACTCTGGAAGAGGTCCCTGGCTTCAAGGAGAGCTTCTTGAGCTCTGCCTTGGAGGAAGAAAATGTACGCGTGCGGTGTTTGCAAATGGCCTCTGCTCTCAGCGCCTGTCCCGGGTGCGGCCTGGGAGCGCAGGGGTGAGAGGCCGGGCCCCTGCTTTGCCATTATTCGCCCAGTGGACGCGGGCTGTGGCTCAGCTCTGCAGGGGAGGTTGGACTAGGCCAGACTGGATGTGATGAGGTGGGTTAACGAGCCTGGCGCGGGTGTTCGCTACGACCTCTAGGTCCTTGGCTCACTGGAGGGCAGGAGGCATTCAGCTGTGCCCGGGGGCCCAGGGCCCCAGGGAGAGAACAGCAGGTTGGGGAGGAGGGGTCGGGGTTGTTAGGGGCTCTGGCTAGCCCGACTCCAGAAAGCAGCACTTTGTCGTGGGGTTTGGGTGATGAGGGAAAAGGGCAGGACCGCGGGCGCTGGGCTGGGGCGCGGGCGAGGGTGCACTGTTTCGTAGGGCAGACTGACAACCTGTGCTCCCCTTCTTTCTCTGTCCCTTGTCCCCCTGCCCCCCCCCCCCCCCCCGCTTCCTCTCCGCCACCCACCCTGACCCCTGCAGCTGGGGCACAGCCGGCCTCTAGGTGCCGGCGACCTCCACCGGCGACCTCCACCGGGGGGGGGCCAAGCAGTGCTCGAATTTGCCGAATTCCTTCAACTTCCCAACTTTTTATTATGAAAAGGGTCGATCTTACAAAGTGGTTGAAAGATCAGTAGAAACAGACCCTCTCCTGGATTCACTCTGCCCTCCTTCCTTGCTGACGCCCAGCGTTTTCGTAATACGTATACATCACTTTAGCATCCCAGACTGGTCATTATTACTGTCCTTACTTTTTGGTAATAGCCTGCATGTCTTTGCTCATCATTGCTTCTCCCCTCCCCCCCACCCCCCGAACAGGATACATCTTTTCTTTTATTCTTCTATCCCTCTGCGCAACGGGTAATTATTCATTCGTTGCACAAGTGTCACGGGCAGCTCGGACACTGAAGCTCTTCACGGAGCCTGGTCGCTTGGTCAAGTGCCGTTACTCAGGTCTTAGCGACGACCCTGAGTGGCCTCCTTCACCTCTGTATTCTCTAAGCTCTGCTGGCACAGAGGACTAGTGAGTTCTGTTGCCTTCACAACCAGGCACCGAACTGAACATTCTTTTGTGATCCGAACACATCTGCATGGGTTTTCTTGGGCTTTCCAGGGAGACAATCTGATTATTTGCAGACACCGGAATCCTGCCTCCTTCTTTCCAGGATTTTTAAAATTTTGCTTTTAATTGTGTACATAGGTACACCATAAAATTTCCTGTTTTAACTGGTTTTGAGTGTAGAGTTCAGTGGCATTAGGTACACGCCCAATAGCCTTCACCACTATTTCCAAAGAGAAACTCTGTTCCCATCCCCCAAGCCCTCTCCACGCCCCTCCCGGGCCCTGAGCTCGGCAAGTGTCCTGGGTCTCCTTCGGGGCTGGTGGCCAGGGCCATCCTGTCCCTTTTCACTGGGCAGCTCTTCTGTGACTTATGTTTGGAACGTCTGTCCTGATGCTATCTCAGATTCAGGGTCCCACCCGAGGCTGCCGTCTGGATCTGGGGTCCCCACGCCAGGCACCTGGGCCGTGAGCCTGAGCTCACTGGTTTGCTTTTTGTTTCTCAACCTGGGGATTTCTCCGTCTTTCTTTGGAGCATTTATAGCTGGAGTGGGGGTGGTTCTGTGTCCGCCAGGTTCATTCCTGTTGCTAAAACCCTCCACGTTTCCCTACCAACCCACACAGACTCCCATGGCAATCCTTCCGTTTATGGAGCAGAAACCACGGTGCCTGCCCCCCCCCCCCCCCCCCGTGGGCTCCCGGGTGTCTCCTTTGAAAAGTGAATACTGTATCTATCCAACGATCAGTTGAAACATAAAGTCAGGCAAACACTGCAGAGGATTTGAGGGCTGAACAGGAGTTTGAAATGACAGCTGGGTAATCACATCTTCTCTTAACTGGCCTGTTTCTTTACCAGGTTTTATTTTAAGCGCCTCCAGCATTTGTGTGGCTATTGCGAACCTCTGCTCAGAGCTCTTTGGCAGCCAAGCTCTCCCCCGGCTTATGCAAATAGAAACCCCCCAGAAGGCAGCCCCCCACGCACACTGCAGAGCTCTGGGTTTCTCAGGCAGTGGAGGGACCGGGCCTGGGCATCGGGCCAGCAGCCTCTCCACCGCCCGCAGGGCCCCCAGTTCAGCTCTCCTGCCGTGGAGCTGGTGCATCCCTTTGGACACGAGGCGCTGGGAGCGCCCTTTCCCTTGGTTTTAAAGACACAAATGCAGGGGCACCTGGGGGGCTCCGTCGGTTGAGTGTGTCCGGCTCTTGATTTTGGCTCAGGTCATGATCTCGTGGTTCGTGGGTTCAAGCCCAGCATCAGGCTCCGCGCTGGGGGTCCTTGCTCTTCCTCTCCCTGCGCCACCCCCCCCCCCCCCCCCGCCCCACCTCTTAAAAATAGATAAAACTTTAAAGACACAAGTTGGAAAAAAAGACATTCAGTGTCCCATGGGGCTGGGGAGGGCGTGAACTGACTGAAATGCTCACAGGCTGCCAGTGGAAGTGAAAACCGGTACAATCTCGGGCAGTCTCCGAGGATGGCCGTCCCCCCTCTCTTCCCACTGCTCCACATGCAGAGGTAGAGCTGGTCTCCCCCTCCCTTAGACCTGCCCTGATCTTCTGACTCGTCCGGGTCAAAGGAACGAAGTCAACAGGACAGCATACCAGTTTTTATTTTGAAAAGAAAGCCGGCAGCCTCCACATTCACTCCTTGCAAGTCGGCCACCGTCTAAGAGGTCTGACCGCCAGCAAGCCACCATGCTGCAAGGAAGCCCAAGCAGCCACGTGGGGACGCGGCTGCCCGCGCAGCTGGTAACAACTCCAGCCACGTGAGTACAGAGGCCTTTTGGGGGTTCGAGCTGATGGAGAGCGCCTGGGTCCAGCCAGACTGCAGTCGTGATGAACAATCGTTTCAAGCCGAGTTGTGGGTGATGTGCTCTGAAGCAGGATCTCTGTTCCGCCATGACCATCTTGGAAGTCTGGTGCCATCTTCTGAGGCTGGACCCTGGTATACCTCATGCGCTGGCCACCCCGCTCCTAGGGAATAACCCCACAGGAGTGTCCCCAAATACGTATACGAGAATGTTTGTAGCGACAATGTTCGGACAGCCCCAACCTGGAGACGTCCAGTAAGACCCACACGTCCAGCAAGAGAAGTACGTGTAAACAAGTGATGTCAATGTCACTTCCACACAACGGAAAACTACACGGCCACGATGACACGTGGGAATTTCCTGAAAGGCCAAGAGAAAAATGTACGTAGATGTCCTCTTCTAAATACATCCCCTGGGACAGTGGGGCTGTCTGCAAAACCCAACAAAAAGTCTTTTCATTTCTTCCTCCATTCATGGGTCTGTCGAGTTTTCATGGATCCTAAGTGAAATGCTCCGTATTCGGGGAAGTTGCAGGCTGCAAGTGAGGTCACCCGGGAGGAGGGGGCTGTGGGTGTGCACCAGGGGTGCCCAGGGAGGGGAGACCTCCCGCCAGGCCTGAGGACCTGCCTGACGTCACATCCGGCTGCCCACGGGAACCCGGAAGAGAGTCCTGGTGGCTGGGACATCGGAGGTGACCTTTCCCCTGCTGTAGGCTGAATGTGCCCCAAATCCATAGGTCAGATCCTAACTTCGGGGTGCAGCCCTCGCGAATGGGATTAGTGTTCTCATAAAAGAGACACCCGCGGAGCTCCCTTGCCCGTTCCGCCTTGCGAGTCCGCAGTCAGAAGACTTGGTCTGTGAGCCAGGAAGCAGCTCCCTCCAGACACAGAACCCGTCAGCCCCTTGGTCTGGGAAACCCCGCCTCCTGAGCTGCGAGACACGCACGCGCCACGCACGCACGCAACGTCACGCCCCTGCCGTCCGACACTTCCTGGCCGTCTTCTGGCTGCGACTGTAAACCTTCCCTCGGGCGGCCTCTGTGCCCCACACACAAATCCTTTGTTAGAGAGCAGATTCCAGTGTGGGGACTGGAAAGATAAGACCCCCGTTAATAGTTGAGGGAGAACACGATGTCGCGGCAGAGCTACATAATCATGTGAAGAGATCAACTTATAAAATGCCGTCAGAAAAGCAGCTGGAAGGAAACACACCAAAACGTTAACCCTGCATCAGCTCAGGGTAGGGGTGGAGGTGGCCTCGGTCCTCTTTATCCATCCCTATTTTTTTCGGAATTGTCCGCAAAGACCCTCTGCGTTTATGATCAGAAAACCGTTACCAATGTTTATGTTGAACACAGAGCGGGTGGGAGGGGCTTCAACCAGGAGGACCCCACCCCTGTGTGCCAGGACCACCGCACGCCCGCTTCCCAGGCGGGAGGCAGAGGCAGCTCCCCCTCCCACACCGGCCCGCAGGCCTCCTGCGTGCTGCGCCCAGGAAACGGGGCCTCTAGGCCCGCACCGCACAGATGCCTGCACGGCCCGCAGCTAAGACAAAGAGGAAGACGGCGAGGGCCCCCTCTGTGGGTCTGCTCCCCACGTGTCACGCGCTGTGGGGCGGCTGGGAGAGTGGCCCAACCTCACTGAAGGGCGGAGGAGAGGGACCCACAGTGTCAGGGCGAGGTGGCGTGTGCGGGTGAGGCGGGACAGCCGTCCACCCCATTATGAAAACCTTACCTCGAGGGATTCCAGTCTGCTGCTGGAGCGTAACCGCAAACAGACCATGTTTTATTTGCATTTTTTATTCAGAGAGGAGCCCAGCAACCGTGGCTCTCACCCGCCACTGCAGTCGGTGAGCGTTAACAGAGTAAGCCGGGAGGTCTAAGCCCCGGAGGCACAACAGGGTAGCTACCTTTAAGTTCAAATCCAGCAAGTTAATGATGGCGTGTTCCCGCCTGTCACAACCGCGCCGACGGAACGGATGAGAAGGCAGGTCCCCTTGGAGCGCACGGCCAGCAGCGACAGAGCCCTGTGTGGTCTGTCCCCATGACCTCCCAAACCCCGTTCCCTCTGAAGAGCCTAGCTAGTGACACAGCCAACGTGGCCTGGCATTTCCTTCCCCGAGAGGCTATGCGATGAGCATGACCAGCCCGGGGGGAGCCGGTGACCGGCCGCAGCTGGGAAGTCATGTAAATGGAAGGGAGCGTTCCATTTAGAAGCCACCTAACATCATTATCCCCCATTACTACAGGTACTGCAGTGGTGACCAGGGCAGGCAGGGCGAGACTTCTAAGGGCTTCTTTTTAGAAACTCACTTTATTTTACTTAAGAGCTTGTTCTGGGGCTGGCTCTCTGGAAAGCTGGTTCGAACAGGGCATCCCAAGGGCATCATTTGAAAAGGTGGTTGGAGTTTGTAACGTTCCCCGTTTAATATGCACCCTGCCTTCTTGTTTCAAGCGCTTCAATCCCTACAGGACCCGCGTGCCTTCGCGCGACGCCCATCTCGGCGTTCCCGCCGCGTGGACACGTCTGAGCCCGCTCGTGTCCTGGGCCCGACAGACTCCGACTAGACTGGGGAAGGTCAAGAGGTGTCCTCCGGGGAGAAAAGGGGCAGCAAAGAGCCCACGCGCTCTGCCCCAGCCACCCCGCCTCACGCTCCCTTGAGACAAAAGGCCCAGATACTTCTAAAGGCACTCAGATACATCTTTGTGTCAATCCGCTGAAATAAGCACAGGAGGAAAAAAAAATTACAAATGTTCTCTGTAAAAAAAAACCACGACGACCGCGGGCGCGTGCAAAGACTCACGGGGTCTCGTGTGCCTCCCCGCAAACCGAACTGCTGCGTCAGCGCCCTCACACAGGACGGTGGCTGCCAGACCGACGGCGTGCGGTCCCAGCAGGGACGCGGCCCCCACGGCTTCGGGCAGTCGCCCCCTCAGAATCTCACCTGCTGGGGTCCCGGCACGCCTTTTCAGGACATTAGACGTGTCTCCGCCTTCGACGTAAAAAGGAACAAGTCCTCCAGCCTGGAGGGAGGTCTGTGACACAGCAAACCGGTGCCCAGGAGGAGGCGCTGCCGACAGAAGCCTCCAGACTAGCGCTGCGCCCCGGTGACATCGGGGCCCAGGCAGGGGTGCGGGCGGAGCTCCTCCCGCTACAGCCTCCTCCCCAAACAGAACCCCACGGCCTCGGGGGCGGGGCGAGCGCACGCACCTGCTCAACCCTGCCCAGCCCGCGAGGGGCGGTGTCCTGGGAACATCTGGCAGATGAGGCCGAGAACACTAGTGGACAGGAGCGTGTCGTCCGTTCCACAGAGGACAGGAATCAGCTCCGGTGGAAAACCTTTATGAGATGTCACTTGGGCTTCAGGACTCTGATATTCTGCCCAAGTGGTCGAGGCAGAAGGACGGCGCATTGAAACACGAGACAGATGAGATGGAGGGCCTGTGAGGCGGCAACGAGGCCGCGAAGAAAAGGACATCGCAGCTTCTAATTTCTTAATGCAGTTATAAACGCTAACAGCAAGGGGCCTTCCGCTCGGATGTGGAATCGGTAAGCACGTTTCCCCATGGCGTGCGCGTGTGCACACGCACACACACACCTTCCCCCCTCGGCCCCCTCATGAGCACATGCACCACACACACACACACACACACACACACACACCCTCCCTCCTTCCCTCCCTCCCCCCCCACCCATATACACTGGCAGCACATACAACGGCTTCACCTACAAAGGAAATGTAAGAAGGAACAGAAATTACAACTCAGTAAAGAATGATACAACCTAGGAGTGAGGAATCGAAACAGTTCCTTTAAATTCTGAGCTTTAAAAAGATTTAATTTTTCCAAATTAAAGACTTTCCTGGTCAGATATCGGGGAAGGATAAGAAGGGTTGGCCACGCCTCAAAATCCAATTTTTTTTGTGCTTCACAAAATCCACAGAATGAAAAGGTACAATACGGGCCAAGGGTCAGGACCTGGTAGGAGCCCAAATATACATCAGTGAGACCGGCTTGGCAATGAGCTGTCATTGTACGTTCTCAGTAAGAAAGCAGTCATTCACAAAAGAGAATTCTATAGAAAGCGCTCCTCCCACACAGAATACCAATGGCTTGAACGCACTCTTTTTCGTCTGACACCACAGAACCCGATCCAAAACCTTTCCGCCCGTCCACCGTCAGTTTAAGAATTAAGTACACTTGTAAAGTAACATATTTGGATTTTCAGCTGCACTAGCTACAGAGTCATACACGCATGTTAGCCGAGGGCTCCTGTCATTCCCCGCATGCACAAGACAGGACCTACAGACACATAGGGCAGGGGACAAACAAAACCAAACCAGCATGGCCCACGCACACCCCGCAGACGGCCGCACAAAACCTCGGACGACAGCGGGAATGAGCCCGGAACTCAGCTCCCACCACTGACTGGCCTGTGACCCGAGCACATCTAGTCTTTTCTGTACGTGACCCACCATCTTCCCCTTGGCTCCCCAAATGGATCTGAGTAGGCAGCGCCCAGGAGCCCCTCCTTGCCGAGTGGGGGGGGGGGGGGCGGCGGCTGCAGGGGAGTGGGACAGACGAGGCACGAGCTTGTGGCCTGTGCCGGCGGAAGGGAGTCTGCTCTGGGGTGACCGTGGAGTCTCCCCCAGCAACCCTCCTGCCCAAGACCCACTACCGCAGCTGCTCAGGGTCCTGGAATCCGGGAGTGGGAAAGGCAGGGACGACAGGGAGCCACGTGACCTTGACTGGGCCTTATACTCACACTGTTCTCGTTTCACCTTTCCCACCGGCTCAGTATTCAAACGAGAACCGAAGAAGAACCATCGGTTGCATTTGGTCAGACGAATTTCTGTTTCAAAGGTTAACCGGGCACTCGCAGCAGGCATGTCCCGTTTAGGCAGCGGCCCCTCGGGGCAGGGACAGGAGGAGACCGAGGCCCCAGGCCCACCCAGGCCAGCTGACAGTACGGCGCCAGGATTGGGCGGCTGCCGCAGGCGTCTTCGGCTCCAGCTTCCACCGGACTGTGGCTTCCGCTGCTTCAGGAAACACAAAGGGTTTGGTCCCAGTCCACACCGCTCTATGAAGCAGGCTTCCGGGTTTTGTTTCCTACCCCGTGATTCTTTCGGAAGTTCGGAAAGTGAGGACATAATAAAGTTACTATCTGCGTACGGCTTGGAGTTCAGCACGTCAGCGCCCCGTCTGGTTCGGCTGGCGTCCCGTCTTGTTTAAGCCTCGGGTGCGGCAGCAAGAGTCCTGCTAACGTGCATCTCAGCGGTTTCTCCCAGATTTGTCCTCTCCAGCGCCCCCCGCATGTGCCTCCGGCCTGCTGATGCCCAGGCACAAAGAAGCACCTGGCCAGCCCTGTCGGTGCCCCTTGGGACAGGGCAGGCAGTGACAGTCACAGCCACTCAGGCCACCTTTTCTAAGCGTCCGTCCCACCATCGAGGAGATGGCGGCTGACAGGGCCACCAATCCCAAAGACAGACAAAGCCACGCACTCCTGGCCAGGAGGAACCACAGAGCAGACGTGACTCCTCACGTCGCCACAAGCGTGCAGGCCGACGCAAAGGTACCCAGCTCGGCAATACTGAACACACAACAGGAAAGGCAGTTCTCTCTTTGGTAGTCAGGAGACCCTAGCTGAGGGCCCCACGTCCGCCACGCGGCCTCTGACACTAGTTTTCCCGTGAACACTCACCCTGGCCAAATGCACCACCAAAGACATGGAGTGCAACGCCTTGCTCCAGAGGGAACAGCGAGTGGGCCTTCCGGGTCTGACTCGGGCAGGCCGTGTGCTGCGCGGGGCTCAGCAGACGCACACCCTATCACCCCCGTGACTGCGGGTCACGCTGGCAGGCGTGCCAGCCTCCAGCCTTCAGAGGAAAGTAGAGTATATTCTGCCCTCACCTTCGACTAATACGGCACGTCCACTCGTTGCCACAACCGGCGTTTCTGGAGATTTCTGCCACAGTCAGAGCTTACTCTGGGTGCCCCCTGCACCTAGGCTTTCTACCTGAACCACCGGGCACACAGCCGCAGGCACTTGGAGCAGGTGCCTCTCCCCCTTCTGCAGGCCGCACGACTGCCGAGACCAGACAAATACAACCCGGAGCAGATGCCTCTGCCCCTCTCCCGCCTCGGTTCAAATGCCCGACAAAGGGAAAATGGAGGGCAGACACATTTTTGCTTTTTCACTTCTATCCTTAACTGTCACCATTCCACAGAATCCACCACGATCCTTTATGCCGCTAACTCCGTTTGAACGGCCTCAAAACTTTACCTGCTAGGTGTCTTGGTTTGGAATGCAGAGTTTGAGGTATCTGCGGTTGTTTCAGGCTGTGAAAACGAAAAGGGAAGCTGGGCAAACACTGGGACCCGTGACCACAGACCCACGTCACTCTGCCGGACAATTCCGTAAGACTAAATGGAAAAGGCACGTATCACACTGGAAGGCAGGCGCTCAGAGCCAACCTCCCCGTTTCTAGCTCTCTCTACCACTTCTGACGCAGGTGAGGAGAGCCCCTGACAGTCAGCGGGGCTCAAGGTCAGAGGACAACTCGGGTAGCCACCACGCTGTAATTCTGTGCTCTGTGGGTCCAGGGAGCCGCTACTAAATTCCCTAAAAACAAACAAACCCCCCACACAGTTATTCAACAGGAAAATTAAAGACCAGATAATTTAATCACACAAACCAGACCACTTTCCTCGGCGCTGGCCTTCCCGGGTGCTCTTTCAAGTTCACGCGCTGTCCGAATACAAGGTTTTTAATGCCAGAAAGAATCGCTCTCCTCCAATACCCACGTGGAAAATAAGGCCAGAAACAAAATAAAAGTCCAACAAGCAAGAATTCCCAGAGTAATCCAATCTGGAAAGAATTTAATTAACAAAATAAAACGGGGAAAAGGGCCCGGGAGGGGCTCCAGGGAGTGAGCACTCCTCCCCACGGCTGACGCCCCAGCCTGGCGAGCCCACAGAGGGCTCTTGGACCCGCCGAGCAGGTCCGCCTGGACACCCACAACCACTGCGCGATGCTGCCGTCCCCCGAGGACGCTCCTCACTATATACAGATTTTAAAAACCAGACAACTGCGGGTGTCGTAAAGTGGCTTCTAGCTCTCCTCTCCTCTGCTGGCTTGGCACATTAATGCATGCAAAGCAAGGAGGTTTCAAGGGCTTCACCGAACAGTTAATTTTGGCAAAAAGAGAAAACAAACGAAAAGCTAAGATTCCTAAGCGGGATTAAAAGCCACTGAAGTGAAAACAATGTATTTCTCGACAGTATGGAATGACACTACGGCTACAATCTTTTTTTTTTTCTTTTGAAGTCTCTGCCGTCCTCTCCCCAACTCAGATCAAAGTTCATAGCAGCATAACACAAAGTCCTCTGTCAAGCCAGTGTCCTCTGCTTCAGGGGTCAGAGTTCACAGGTCAAGTTCAGTCCGTCCGAAGAATCATAGGGGGGTGCTCGCTGTCTTCCTCCAGCCGCAGAGCGCTGGCCTCCTCCTCCAGACACGCACCGCCCGCGGCTCCCAGCTCGTCGGCGTAGGCTGCAAAGAGACAGCGCGGCCACGCTCAGGGGCTGCGAGGCAGGACGGCGGCAGCCAGCGGCCACGGAGGCCGCGCGGGGACACGGCCGTTGGCGTGTTTACAGGCCGGGGCGCACACTAAGTCTGAACTGTCCTCCCTCTCTGACTACAAGCCTTTCGCGGCCTTGGGCAGCCCCAGGTGAATCAGGTATTTTCCAAAATTCATAAACGTCAAACGAGATGGCTACACAGTAAACGGGGCTTCCCAACAGCCAGGCCGCAAATTTTCCTCCACAGACAGAGTGGGAACAGTTCTCGAACTGGTGATGCGGGGTGCTCGTCACCAGACACCCAGGGCCTTACCCAACAGAAAGGGCCGCTTCACCGCAGAGAGCAATGGTGACACCTACAGTCTCCCGTGGGAGCAAAATGACAGGATCGCCCCCCTGAGGTCAAGGTGGTTTTGGGGGTGGGGGGTGGGGTGGACACCTGCATGGCCTCCCCTGTGTCTGTCCCGCAGCAGGAGGAGCCCTGAAGGCAGGCCTACAATCCCATCCTCCCAGGGCCCCAGTGCCTCCCAGTGCCAAGGGGGTGCCTCACGCTCGCCCGGTGAGCGATCACACAGGACCAAGGGCGCCCCCTTGGCAACGTCAAAATTGAGGGTACTATTTTAGCAGCAAGCCAGGAACAATTCACACGCACCCAAAGCAGCCTGAGCCATCATGACTACTCCTTCGAAAACGAATACAAGTAGTTCAGCCTCGAACCACCCCCCCTTGCCAACAGCGTGCCTCAGGGCACCGCCTGTCCCGGCCCAGGGGAAGGGGGGGGGGGGGGGGGGAGGGCAGCAGCACGGGCCGCACACATCTACCTCCGTGCCTGTGGCACAGCCCTTACCAAGTCTGGTCGGAGACGAAGGCACGTGAGTACCTGTGGCGACAGCCGTGCCGTAGGTCTGCGTCACTAGGGGGCAGTCGTGAGAGGCCGAGTCCAAGATTTCATTGGTGGTCTCCATGCTGCCGTCCAACCTGGAGGGAGGGAGGAAAACAGACGGCGAGGCCGTCAGGGATCCTCACAACTCAGCCTCGTGGGCCTGTGGGGCCAGAAATGCCCAGAAAACCCAACAGGCTCACCCAAAATGGACACACGTGTGCGCTCCCTCCACTGTGCTGACTAGAAGCTCATTCCCTGTGTTCATTCGGATTTCTCACCAACATTTCTACCTGGGAAATCTGGTGAAAGTTACACCCACTGAGATAATCTCCCATTTTTAAGACTGAGGATCATAAGTAGAATCTGCTATAAAAAAAAGACCCCCAGTTATAACGTTACAGTATTATAGTATCATTGTTAGGGGAATTCCTGCGTAATTCAAAAAAAGCAAAAGCAACAGCAAACTGCACTCTTCCCAATGAACAAATATGAATTTCTTCTTTTCGAAGAGAACACCTGTGTCCCACATTGAGGCAGCAGGCTCTCCAAGAACGCTCAGTGTACCGTGGACGACACCAAGAGCGTCATCCCTTTCCTGGAAAAGGCTAAGTTCCCGCCTCAGTCGGCCCGGCCCGGCCCGGCCCGGCCCGGGGACGGACGAGCACAGCGCCGGCCGCCTGTCCGATCTCTACACAGTCACCGCACTGGGCCACCAGCAGAGCAGCGCCGAGAGCCGGGGCCCGCACCCTCACCCAGTTCTGTCTGCGCCAAGGGAGTCTCCTCAGCGGCACAGGCCAGCCCCGCGGGCACATGCCCGTCTGTGTCACTGGCTTTTGGGGAACCGGGCAAACGCACGGCGGTGGGGGGGGGGGTGCCTGACATCACAGTACCCGCGCTGGCGGTGCTGGCCGGCTGAGGCCCACTTACTTGTGCTGCTTCATCAGGGTGCACTCGCCTCCCTCCTGGGGGTCCAGGTTGTACATGTACAAGTACCCGTCGGAAGCTCCCACCAGTAGCCGGGGAATCTTCTGAATTCTAGGAAGAATCAGAAGGAGCCCGATTCTAGGACCTCCGCTTTCATACAACATTCTTGGTAAACCAGGAGCCTCGCCTGTGGCACAGCCAGGAAGGCCTCTCACCCCCCACCCCAAAGGAGCAGAGTTAGTTTCGTGCGCTCCACTGGTGAGAAGAGAGATGCCGCCCGCCCGCCGCCTGAGGCCACAGCATGGGGGCTGCGGGTGCACTTCGTGCGAATCGACACCCAAGCCCACAGAAGAGCTGGGAACAAAACCACTTCCATGGCTTCTCTGAATGCTAAGCGTAGATATTTCAACTACGTTAGTTGGACAAAGAGGAGGTCAAGTAACGTTTGTTACGTGCACGGAATCACGAAGACGTGCTATCGCGGAATTTTCAAGACAGTATCTCCCTGCGTGGCTACACTCTGGACAATCCGACGAAGCTCACCAGGCGCCTTGTGCATTCTGAAGCCCCACTCCAGAGCGACACAGACAGCCCTGGACTAGGTCACACTGCAGGTTGTGTAGGTCCCAAGAGGTTAACTATTGGCGGCCTCCTATAGTTCAGATTTAGGCGGTTTCTTTAGTAACACGACCAGTATTCCCAACAGAAATAGAAAGAGGAAGAATTTTTGGATCAGAACAACGCAGGGGAAGCATTTCAGTCCAGTAACGGTGAAGAGGCACTTGGGGGTTCCCTCCACTTCCACCTAACTCTTGACCAAGCTTTGCAAAGGCCTAAGTTCCGGGCTGTTCCCGGGCCGGGAGCAACTTAACGGGGCCACACCTCCACCGTCTGCAGTGATCCGAGACCAGGTTCCTGACTGGATGTACCCTGGCAGGAGAGAGAGAGGTGACCCCTGTCCCTACTCACGTGGCCAGCGAGCAGATGTTCTTGTGGCCACAGAAAGGCAGGCGGACTGTGGCAAAGGCTCTGCCCTGGTTGAACATTTCTGTTACTTGGGAGGGCAAGTAGCTGGTGGACGCCATGAGCACTTTCCCGAAGTACCCGGTCCAGGTGGTGGGCTCCTCCTGAGGTCTAGAAGGAAGAACCATTATCAGATACACAAAGGCGGACTCTCCACCAGGAAAATGACCAGGTCCCACTCACAGAAGCAAGTATCAGCCCTGAAACTGGAAGAGGGGTTCCCCGCACCTCGGGAAAAAGGGGCGTAGAGAACGACGAAGTCTCAAGAGACTGGGGACGCTGTGGGCGCGTCTCCTGAGAAGGGTCAGAGGAGGCCTGTCAGGTTTCAGAACCTAGAAGAGCCTTGCTCCCCCCAGGAGGCCACACGAGACGGTGGCAGACAGGCAGGCTCCCCACTTTGCAGCAGAAGTGAAAATGCACGGGGCCAGATTCACGACCCGCCCTCCGCCCCAGAACTTTTCAACGGGAAGTCTGTGGAAACCTCATGAGCACACACCTCAATTATTTCCCCAGAGCCCGATTTTGTTGTTGTTCACCTGGATGCATTTGTTAACTTATCGTAAATATTCCTTTGAGTAAGACAGCACGTGAACTGACAACACTCAACTTTGTGGGTGTCTTTTTAAAAGTTAAGAAAAGAACCTCTCCTTCGCTGCGCACACCCGTCAGAGTAACGCGGAATTTAAATCAACTGCTTTAAATGCAGAAACCACCTGTGCGCAGGCTGGAGCCAGCACGCACTCCCACGTCTTGTGTGGGTAAAGGCAGTGGTACGAGGGGACGTGTGCACAGACCCCAGGACGTCCCTCTTCACACCACCCCCGTCCCCCAACCTCCTGTCCTGCCTCACTGCCTCATCTTTCAGGGAAGTCATTTCACCGCTGGGCCCACATCTGGCGACACTTACTCGAGAGGCAGCTCCGGGGTGTTTACTGGCAAAAATGTCTAAAGGCAGGACAACATCCGTGCTGGAATTTCCACCCAGTCAGTGGAAAAAGTGCTTTGTATTTTTTTTTTTTTTTTTTTTAAAAACAAACGTGTCTCTGCAACTCAACTCACTTTTCTTTCACAGTCTCGAGTTTGAAGATGTGCACAGTCTCAGTGTTGCTGGACGCGGACAGGAACAGGCTGTCCATGCTGAAGGCCAAGGAGCAGATGCTCACACACCTGCGGGTGAGCAAAAGAGGCCTGAGTGATGCGGTCGCCCGCAAACCTCCAAGGGGCGATTAGCAACCTTTCTCCAGGGACTTTAAAGTCAGAGAAGAAAAGTTCTCGGAATTGGCATACTTGAGTCTACGGACATCTTTCTTATTCCTCTCCAGACGCTTTTTCAAAAATTTTTCTGAAGAAAAGAAAATGTTTTAAAGATAATAAATTAAGAGCAATTCTTTACCATACTGCTGGCTAATTTTCTTTGAAATTCCAAATAACAAAGGGATTCAGGGCTTCGCTAAACCAGTTTTAGCTGAATCAGGCAGGATTTACAGCACTCAGGTTAATAAAACAAAGTCCAATAATTCAAATCCTCGCAATTCTTAACATGCAAGGCAGACTGGCAACCTTGGTGGTATCTAAGAGGAAAGCAGAACTTTCCACACGCTGAGACTCTCCAGTTTATCTTAAAAACCGCTTAAAAATCCCAAAGCCTCAAATGAACCTGCACTTGCTCCTGATACTTAGAAGTACAAGATGCGTCTGCCCCGTCAGGTCAGTACGTGTTTAACGGGTGCCTTGAAGTGCCGGTGTCGGGCCAAGCTCTGGGGATGAAGCGGGGAAATCAGGAAGGGCTCTTGCTTTCACGGAGCTTCGGTGAGCCGGGTTCGCGGACAGTAATCTGCCGCAAGAAAGGAGAGCCGGAAAGTACGAGTAGGCGGCGCTAGAGACCCGTGGAGGGAAGGGTTGTTGCCACGCGAGGGTCAGCAGTCGGCCGGGTCACAGACTGACACCCAGCACAGGAGACCGCACAGGCGAGACCCCGTGCAGAGAGTTCCCTCTGAGGAGCGGGCATTCAGTGTGGCCGGAGCTGGGAGTCACGGGGCCAGGGCAGCCGAGCTGGAAAAGCAGGCAACGGCAGGCCTCACGCACCACGGCTGGGGGGTCTGCGGTCGGCCCTGCCGGGAGGAGCCACGCCTGAACTCCCCCAACGGGCGTGTGCTTTACTGACACTGACACCCTCAAAGAGCAACCTGGGCCACGGTCTGAAGAATGGACCGAAGGGGCCGACGACAGAGACCGAGGCACACAAGAGGTCAGACGGCGGTGATTCGAACTGGGAAGGCAGGGGCGGAGGGGACAGGGGGTTGGTGGGACTGACCCAGGGTGCCGACACCCCTGCCACCTGACTGAATGGGAGAAAGGAGCCAGTGTGGAGCCCCTCTGACCCAGGCACCAGGTCGATGATGGTGGTGTTCACCAAGATCAGGCACGTGAGCGATGAAGGGCAGATGGGGGGCACCTTCTGGTGGGTCACTGGGGGGCCCAGCATCCAGCAGGCAGGAGAAATACAGGTGCGTGTCAGGAGAGCAGCCTGGGCCACACACACAGGTGGACCCACCAGCACACAGACAACCCGGTTTAGGAGCCTGTGGGAACCTGTGGGGCCGCACAGCACAGGAGGAGAGGCTCCAGGGCAGAAGTGAGACACAGGGAGAGGAAATGGAGAAGCAGCAGCAGTAGAAAAATCGAGAAAGGTGAATGTAAGGAAAACCAAGAGAAAAAAGGCAAGAAACCTAGGAAGCAGTAATGGGGAGGGACTGAGGCATCTGGCTTTGGAGATGGGACCCTAAAGCACGCGTGTGCCGTCTCTGGGAAGGACCCCAGGGATGAGAGGGAGTGCTGATGCACAACGCAAAGTTCCCAGAAGTGGGGGTGGCCAACAGCTGCAGGTTCTGGAAAACCTCCCGGCCCAGTTCCCGCCCTGGGGTGGGCACTATCGGTGGCCCCTTCAGGACAGGGACCAGAGCCCTAGAGCCAGTCCTGTGGAAGAGGACCCAGGGGGTGCCAAGTACAGAGCCAGCAAGGTGTGCAGAAGGACAGGGAGATTCGTGGACGGAGCACCAAACGCTGAGGGGTTTTCTGAGTAGAGGAGCAGGACAGGAGCGTGATGAGCAGGTCGGGAACTCACGGGCCTGCCACCTCAGAGCAGGCCGAGGAAGCCACATGGCTCCAGGGGGCCCAGTCAGGCCGCTTCCTCCTCATTCTTGGGCTGCCTGGCCATTGCCCTCCGTTCTGGGGGGGGGGGGGGGGTGGCAGACAGAAGAAAGCCAGCTGGCGTTATAAACGTGCTCCTTTACCCGTCAGGACGACTCCCAAGTCCCCTCTGACCGTCTGGCTGGGTTGAGAAACACTTGTGCATTGAAATGGGGCTCTCAGGGCTGCTTTAAGTTTCCACTCGATCCAGAGAACACACACCCGAAATCCAAATGTCAACTCCAAAACCAGTTCTGGGACTTCTGTATCTTACCTCTTAACTCCTCTCCGGAACTCAAAGAGTTTCTGTCCCTCTGGAATGGAAAACACCCTAATCACGGTCCCCTGTGACAGGTGAAAAAGGAAAGAAAAAAGGATTTTAACCGAGTAAGCCCAGCCTTCGGTCTCCTGCACATCAGACTGTGAAGGAAACACAAGGGGTACCACTCACCAGCAGCTTCCACACGCCCCCCGCACGCCAGCAGCACCCCACTCTGCCCACGGGAACATTTCCCGCTTCTACTGCGTACTCAACGTTTACGCTTCTCTTCAAATGCGGCCGCTGTAACTCCCTGCTTGCTCTAAACCCCGATACCCTTGGAGTCAAGTGTGCAACAGTTCTGGTCCTTCTACGTGACGTGAAGTTTAAACTCTGACGAGCCGACCCTGCTGCACATCAAGAAGCATCACCTCACTCGGTGATCTGAGGGGTTCAAGGACCGCCCCCCCCAACCCCCCACCCGGACAGCCTCTCTTGCTGCTTCAGGTTGAGTTACTGATCAAAGGAACCACTGGCTGGAAATGCTACTTAATGGCCTAAAAACGAGTAAGTCCCAACTTATACGTGGTAGGACCAACACTAAGAAAACCCATATGACTCAGACAAAGGAACGTATGAACGAGCAGTGAGCGGCCCTACTTCCCCGTGTGGGGATGAGCCATTCTCAAGATGCTAGTTTCCTGCCGCTGCCCTGGAGAACGGGGACGTGTGCCTGGAAGGACAGGACTTGAACATCTGAGAGAGTAAGACAGAACATCCAAGAGAGTGAGCACGAGTAGTGCTTTTGACATCCAGATGTTAAGAGAATACTAACAAGCTACGGTCATAAAACACACAGGGAAGAGACTCCTAGGAAAACCTGAAAACAGGTAGTATCTCAAATGTGCGGGGGCAGGAAGAATTACTCAGAGGGTCACCTGACACCAAATGCGTTTTGGAAGGTTCAAACTCTTTAGTGTGAAAACCATTCTATGATATCTGACGTGTTTATAAATAGTAAAAATAAATAAATAACTAAGCTATAAGCAACCTAATTACAGAACACCAGGAATCGTTTCCTTCTGGAAAACGTTCTTTAAATATAGTGATTCTCTCTGGATAAAAAGATACCAAATGAGTTTGCCATTCTTGAGACTTGAAAAGGATAAAATAGCACACTCATCTACAACAACAACCACAGCAAAGGTTTTGTCCTCTGTAGTCTAAATTTTCGGATGTAGAAATTTATTTTAATGGCATACCTATTGCGTAATACTAATTAACGGTGAGCTGGTAAGGAGCCTCGCTGTGCCCACCGAATGCAGGATCAAGCATATAGCTGGACACGGCCCAGCGCCCCTCGGGACGGGATGCCGCTAAGGGCTAACCCCACGCACCAAGAGTATTCGGGCTAAAAGCAAATCAGAAGATTGTTCTTCATTGTCCAGAAAGCTCCAGTTCTGTTTTTACCGGCCTCGAGGCTCCACAAAATGCTTTAGGGTGCCTCTCTGACCCGATGAGAACTATGGAGACGAGACTTTATTACCCAAGGGGTGACAGAAGCTCACCGCCACTGCCCTAGAAGCGAACAAGGGGACGACGCAATCGTCCAGTGGTGTTTAAAAGCAAAGCCAGGCTTGGAGTCCGAACCTCTGCTGCCACCCAGCTTGGTGACCCCGAGCAAATGATTAATCTCTCTGAACCCTCGATATGAAATGAGAATATGTGTACCTTGCTGGGGGATGGGATGGGGTCACGAACATAAAAGACCTGTGTCCTCGGTGACTAAGGGAGCCACAGATGGCAGCGCTGTTGTTACCGAAACTGGGGGATCCTTGTGGCAGAGTTCAAGCGGACTTTTCTCAAATCTTACGTGGTTGGCTGGCTCAAGGGGAGAGGAGACAGGAGGCAGGCTACCTAGGTTGTCGGTGAGCAAGCATCAAGCACAGCTAGGCAGCAGGGAACTGCACAGAAGAAGCCGGAACAGAGGAGAACGAGATTAAGGAGACCAGAGGAGCTGCAAAGGAACAAGACGTAGCAGCCAAGCTGGGAAGACAGTGACGCCCCTCCGGTGTCAAGAAGGGGGGTGGGGGGGGAGAAGAGGCCCAAGCGGAAGGGAGTCGCCCTGTGCTGTGTGGGGAGAACCTTACAACAACCACATCCTTTGAACCCAGAAAGTCTGCTCATTGGAATCTCTTAAGTGAACCGAGAGGCACAAAAAAGATCTGTATGTAAGACAAACACACTATTATCTATATTCCAAATGTGATCATTCCAATCTAAACAGTAGGAAGAACCTAAACGTCCCCACAGGGTGACGTCTTGGTAAAGCACAACCAAGTGCCGTACGGCCGTTAGAAGGGTTTTTAACTCTGCGAAATACGACACACGCAGGGCGAAAGAGGATGTAGGTGATACATTCGGCACGGTCACTGTCTTGTTAAGTGAGCAGACACAGAAGGAAAGGAGAGAGCGTGCACCGAAATGTGTTCAGACCCGCCCTGGGCAGAACCGCGTCCACTCCTCACTGCCATTCGAGTTCCCTGGCACCGAGCCCGCCAGCGCCGTCTCAGAGGAGGACGTGGGGCGTGTCGCCCACACGCTCCCACCGCAGTCCGGGCGGCTCATCCCATGGCCGCCGCAGGGGCCGCTCTCCGTGCTGGTCTGGGAGCCGGTCGACCCAGAAACCCATCTGGTCGCTCGACTGTGTGAGCGGAACCGAGAAAGTGTGCCAAAGCCCCCAGACCGGGTTCCCGCCGGGCCACGTGGCAGACGTACCTTCTCCGAGGCGGTGGCCAGCTTGGTTCCACTGGCGTCGAATGCCAGCGCCGCCAAAGGACTGTCGTGAGCCGGGATCATGTTCGCAGCTCTCTGGAAGGCAAGACCGACGTGCCGTGGCCGCCGCGTGGCGAGACCACACTCCCCGCCGCCCCTGTCACGAGGCTGAAGCGCTGACTGGCTGGGCCTCCGACACCACGCCAGGTGACACCAAGGCCACGTCCACCTGATTTACTGGGGGTGGGGCCCGAGGCAAGGCTGCTCCAAGCAGGCCGTCCGCGAAGTGGCTACAGTTCCCTCCAGCCCTTCCAGCGGCCAGTCTGCCCGAGCTCAGCACTGCGGGCGTGACCACGGGGATCCATCTGCAGGGAGAGGTCACCCAGACCTGCTGTGCCCCCAGGAAGGCGGCAGTGAAACCGCAGGGCCGAGGCACAGAAACGAGGAGGCTGAAGGCTCCCCGGCACCCGGTCCAGGGACGAGGACGTTCGAGCGAGTGACCCCAGCACAAAAGGAGCCTCACCAAGTTGATGGTGTCGAAGACCTGCACCTCTCCGATGGTCGCACTGCCCGGGTACGCCAAGTAACAGTTGTCGTTGTTTATCGACAACGCACACAAGCCTGTGGTAACACACGGAGGCCCAGGAGAGTTAGGACGAGAGGGTTTTCTGTTCCGATGTTAGACAGGAGCTGGCATTTACGTAACAAAGAACGCAGACAGCAAAGGGGACCCTGAGCCAGCCCTGGCGGCTGCCGAGCGGGCTTGCTTCTAGCGCCACAGCCCCAACCACCTCCTTCAGTGACAAGATTATAAAAACAGACTGCAGGCCTTTGCTTGAAACCGATCAGTAACCTCAGAACTGGAAGCCGACGAAACCAATGGTTTACGTGGTCACAAGCCCAGCAGCAGAGGGAAAGCAGCTTGGTTTAAGATCACTACTTTCCAAAGCGGTCTATCCGGGTAGAAGCTATATGGACAAAATGGCTAATCTTTAAAAGGCAGAACCAAGGGCACTTGGGTGGCTCAGCCGGTTGGGCGTCCGACTCTTGATTTCGGCTCAGGTCGTGATCCCAGGGTTGTGGGATCAAGTCCCGCACGGGACTCAGCACTGAGCGCGGAGCCGGCTTAGGAAGTCTCTCCCTCTTTTCCTCTGCCCACCACCCGCCCCCCCACCCCCACGTGCACACACACTCTCTCTCAAATAAAATCAAAATAAGTGAGAGGCAGAATCAGGCAATGACACTTTCTTCCCGCAACTCGTTTACCTGCAGGGTTCGGAGGGGTCTCCCTGATTGTGTGCAGTACCTTCATGTCCCGGATGTTGTGTATGTAGAGAGATTCCTCCAGGCACACTATCAGCCGCTAGGGAAGGGACGCAACAGAAAACCAAAAATAAAGACACAACACAATGCTTGCTCCCCAGTCTTAACCGCCTCCTGGATACGGAGGCCCCCTGTTCCTTCCGGAACACCAGGCGGACTGGACGCTCGCGGTACAGAGGACGTTGGCCGTGACCGGGCGGCTTTGTTCCTCATTTACCACTCGTGTGACGTCCAAAGCCAGCAGTGCCTGCTCCCGTGACCATTTCTGCCGACTGTACCAGGACCTCTAACCGTGACATTTAATTCACTATTACAGACACTGGTGAACTACAGCTAAGAAGAGTTCATTTTGTGTTTTTGGTTTGTTTTTGTTTGGCTCACTCCTCCCCTTATGAAAAGCAGAGCAGGTGCCTTGGACAGGTCCGGTAAAGGTCAGCTGCTTTCAAAAACCCATGCTGGGGGTGCCTGGATGGCTCAGTCAGTTGAGCGGCCAACACCTGATTTCGGAACAGGTCGTGGATCAAGCCCCGTGTCAGGCTCTGTGCCGAGCATGGAGCATGCGTGAGATTCTCTCCCCATCCCCCATTTTGCCCCCTTCCCCCGCTCGTGTGTGTGCACATGTTCTCTTAAAAAAAAAAAAAAACAAAACAAAACAGAAATAAAGCATGAATAAACGAGTAAAGCATGGCAAAACAAGAATAAAAGCCTAGGGTTCTGTTTTTTTTTTTTTTTTTTTAACGTTTGAGAGATGAGGAGCAAGAGTGAGAGAAAGAGAGAGAGAGAGCACACTCGTATGGGAGGGACAGAGAGAGAGGGAGACACAGAGAATCCCAAGCAGGTTCCATGCTACCAGCAAAGAGCCCGACACGGGGCTCAAAGTGACGAACCGTGAGATTATGACCTGAGTTGTAATCAAGAGTTGCTTAACTAAGTGAGCCACCCAGGTGCCATATCTATCGATCTATCTGGAGCAGGGGTGGGGGCGGAGGGCAGGGATAGAGACACAGAGGGAATTCCAAGCAGGCTCCGCCCTGTCAGTGCAGAGCCCCACACTGGGCTCGATCCCTTGAGATCAAGACTTGAGCAGAAACCAAGAGTTGGAGGCTTAACCGACCGAGCCACTCAGGTGCCCCAAAAGCCTAGGGGTTTTTAAAAGCATGAAAACTCCCTCTGCGCTCTCATTATTTTGCAGGTGCAGTTCACACCCCGCTCTGAGGAGAATGACTGCAGCTGATGCGCCAAGGGACGATTCACACAAGGAAGACGGCCCGGCTCGCACAGTAGCTGGTGCGTGCACGTACACTTGTATGTTTTAGGTTCAAAAGCGTTCAACAGGTCACGCCTTACAATCCCCGGCTCTGACCCACTTCCGCAGATCACAGCCCCCCTCCCAGGCTGAATCGCACCAGCGCGCCCCCAGTGCAACCACTCCACCCGGTCGGGCGCTGCAGACCCCAGCGCGGTGACGTGCGCTCTGCACCCGGCAACGTCGACAGCTTTCCCTGCGAGGAATACGTGGTTGTCGCGGAAAAGCTGAAGGATCTTCAGGACGGTGCTGCGTTTTGTAGGGAAGCGAAAGCCATGAGGTGGTCTCACGAAATAAGCTCCGGTGCCAGCCACCAAGCGCATACGCTGGGCCAGATGTTTTTGGGAGTGTGGGGAAGACAGTAAGTTTAAAAGAGAAAAAAGAGGGGCGCCTGGGTGGCGCAGTCGGTTAAGCGTCCGACTTCAGCCAGGTCACGATCTCGCGGTCCCGGAGTTCGAGCCCCGCATCAGGCTCTGGGCTGATGGCTCGGAGCCTGGAGCCTGTTTCCGATTCTGTGTCTCCCTCTCTCTCTGCCCCTCCCCCGTTCATGCTCTGTCTCTCTCTGTCCCAAAAATAAATAAAAAAAGTTGAAAAAAAAAATTTTAAAAGAGAAAAAAGAAGAAAAAAGGAAAAAGACGCCCACAGATGTATTTTTTAAGTAGCATCTATGAAAGTGAAAGAAGGGACGAAAACCCTGACGCCACTCGATGGCTGAGTGCGCATTCAGGGGAGCGCTAGGCTTGTGTCTTGAAAAGAGTGGAAGTTAACCCGGCAGAGCCCAAGAACGTGCGCGGGGACAGTGTGCTTGGAGCAGGACCGTCGAGGAGACGGAGCTGCATCGGGGAGGTGGCCCGGGGCGAGCAGGACCAGGGCCCGGGGCTGGGGCCCAGGAGCACCAGCTCTCCCAGGCCCCGGGGGAGACCGGGTGGCGGCAGGGCCGGCTGGAAGCTGCGCGGGAGCGGCGGGGCGGGGACGGGGCGCCTGGCGTCCTGGGCGCAGTGTCGCTCACCTGCCTGTTGAGTTTCACGGCCAGTATGGTGTTCGAGTAGCTGTAGTTGCAGATCTCGGTGCCTTTCTTGAAGTGGCAAACTTTCAGCTTCCTCGGGGCTTTGAGGCTAACGATGGCCACTAGGCTGCTGGAGAACAATCTTTCTACGATGCACACATCTTCGGTATCAGCTGAAAGTACAAAACACACACACGTACGTATTCGTCGCGACGGGCGCGGTCTGCTCACACGCGGATGCACGTCGAAGTGCACACGCACGACCAGTGGAGCACCGCGGGCTCACAAAGGTGGTCGTGTGGCGACGGGACGGGACTGCGGGGACGGTCCCAGAACACAGCGGAGTGGGAAGATGAGCTCGGGGACAGACTACCCCCCGGGTCCACCCCCCTCCTCCCAGGAGGCCCTTCTCGTTCCTCTCTCACACCATCCTGCTCACTCCCGCCCCACAGCGGCTCACGGCCGGCTCCCCGGGCACACCCCGGACACACCCCGGAACGTGAGCTCCCATGAGGACAGAGGCTTCACGTCCCCACTCGCAGCTGTGGTCCTGGAACTTCCCCACCAGTGCCTGACAGGCGATGGGCCCCGAATAACCGACCTCTAGAGGACTCGATCTTTCTAAGTCTCATCTCCTCACACGTAGCCTGGGGACCACGGCTCCTCCGTGGAACTGTCGGGGGGCAGGGGGCCTGCAGATACCGGCCCGCAGCCGGCGCTCTACAGCATCATCTGCCTGCGCCCACTTCAAGTGGGGATACCCCCCACCCACAAGGTGATGTTAAAAGTAAGCACACACATCCTGCACAGAAAGCAGCAGATGCAACGGACCCTCCACAGATACTACCTCACACCCACCCCATCTCCGGTAATGCCCACATGGACCCCAGTCTCTATTTCTGCGCTTGTTTTCTTAGTAAATCCCCGGGTCGGTTCAGATCTAGGAGCAAAGAGAATCCTGGACCGTAGAAAAATCACAGAAGCAGCAATCCCCACTATTTCCACGGGCGGCCTGTCTGTGTCTGTCGGGATGCGGCTGCGGTGGGTGCTTCGAGCTCGTACCCGTCCATCAAGCCAGCAGCGACCCGGGACCTACCTCTCTGGACCTGAGCGGGGCACACAGAACAGAGATAACCTGACAGGCGCGGCCCGGGGGACCCGGAAGTCCTGACTATCTGAAGCCTCAGCGATGTTTCCACTGTAACTAAGATGCCCTTAGGCGAAAATTCACACAGAACACAAAATACAAAGTTACCCAAAAGGACTCCTCTCCATTAGCTCTGACGCTGGATTTAAATGGTGTAACAAAGGCACACTTAAGTTTAGAAACCCAACTACTAGAAAAAATGAAAGAATAAGTTCCAAGGGCCCCTTTATGAAGACACACTATTTCCAGGAAAGCGCTTGGAATCGATCATTTCCGTACGGATGCGACAGCCCAACGTGCTCAGCACGACCAGGCGCTAACAGACCCGGCGGCAGCCAGAGCCATGTGTGTGCAAAGTGACGTCGTACATGACTGTGGGGGGAACTACAGGCTCTTATGACTTAGAATAGGCAGTGAAATCAAGTGCCCAATTCGCAGTCCCTTTTACCCAGAACATCACTTCTTTCCCACAGCAGCGGGCTAACCTTTATGCAAACAGAGCAGGGGTCCGTCCGCAGCTCGGAGAAGCTGCCGATCCCGTCCAGGACCCGACTCTCACCTGGCCGACCAAACTCAGACGAGACCCATCCGAAGCCAGAATGCTGATCGTGGGCAGCAAGAACTTCCTTCAGGGCCCAACACTTGAGTTCTCTGACCAGCCCCTTCCCTCTGGAAATTGGCGGGGACGCCGCGTTAGGACCACAAGCCCGCTTGGTGAGCAGACGGTCCGCTGGGCCAGGAGGAGCTGGGAGGGCGCCTGGCGCCACACTTGCTGTGCAAGGTGTTCTGGCCCGGGGGCCAAGGGTGCTCCCTCCATCACTGTCCAACGTCTCCCTCTCCAGGCTCCCCCCACCAGTTACCCTGCTCCTTCTTCGGGATTCAGGGACTGTCTGGGGCGCATCTAATTGCGTTCTCTACTTCTCCCTTTGGCGGTTATCACGTTACCACTGGCCATCTGGTGGTGTCCCCCGCCAGCTCGGGCAGTACCCCCAGGTCTGGGACCGCCCGGCACAAGTGCAGCCGGTTTTACATTTGTTGGATGATTGAAAATAGGCCTAGGATTAGATTTTGGGTTGTTTCTCAAACCTTTCAAAACACCACCAAACAAAACACAAAAACCTCTCGAATTGGGTCATATCTAAAAAATGGGCTAATCTTACCCGTGACATCTGCTTCAGTGGTGAAGTGGTCCACCCACAAGAGCTACCTCTAAGGGGCAAAACTCCTTGGTAATGTCCAAGCGCATTCACGCTAACCTAAGCACAGGGCGATTGCTCCCCCTCAGTACGTACCAGGGGTGGATGCCAGGGACCGGGAGAGGCAGGCCCCTCAGGAAAATCAGACTGTAGTCTCGATTCTGTTGTTTACTAGTTACAAGACCTGGTACCCATTTCTTCCATGATGAAGTTAAAAGCTGGAGCCTCAGCTTTATTAATCGTAGGACAGGGAAATAGTGAAGAGAAGTTGGCATACGCAATACCGACTTCTTACTAAACAAGTAAATATTGAGGCACCTGGGAGGCTCAGTCAGTTAAGCGTCCGACTCTAGATTTCAGCTCAGGTCATGATCCCAGGGTTGTGGGATCGAGCCCCGTGTCAGGCTCTCCGCTGAGCCTGGATGGAGCCTGCTTGGGATTCTCTCTCTCTCTCTCTCTCTCTCTCTCTCTCTTTCTCTCTCTCTCTCTCTCTCTCTCCCCCTCTCCCTCTGCCCCTCCCCTTGCTTGTGCACTCTTTCTCTTTAAGATGAAACAAACAAAAAACCCCCACAAAACTTACTATTAACTTACTATTATTCTGTGTTTGTAAATTTGCCTGGTTGCTCAAGTTTCCGCGTCACCACCCCCCCGCCAAGTGAATACTCGTGGTCCCTGCACAGCCATCCTAGACATGCACAGAGGGGCCAGAAAACGTGGACGTGACTGACCCAACACCCCCAGCGGAGGCTGGACGAGGTGACACACTGCCTTCTTGTTTTCAGCTCATTCTGTGACCCATCATCCTTCTCATGGTCTATGTTCTCGTATTTTGTGCTTTTGGTTGGTGATGTCACTGTTTAAAATGGTCCCCAACCACAGTGCTGGCTGGTGCTCCCAAGGGCAAGGAGACTGTGATTGCCTTCCGGAGAATCATGTTTGTCAGATAAGCTTTGTTTAGCACGAGTTACAGTGTTGTTTGTTGTGAGTTCGCTGTTGACAAATCAACAATACGCATTAAGGTAAGATGCCTTTAAACAGAACCTCCCATAAAGCAAGATCGTGTGTTCATTAGCTGATGACAACATGGTGACCAGAGCCGCACGGGAGCCTAGCCCCGGGAGTGATCGCTGGGTATTCACAGCGTATTTCCAGAACATGACCACAATGGGAACTGACTGTACTTCCCTTCGAAGAATGGATTTTCACTCCTGTCTGACACAACCTTACTGACTTCACCCATTCCACACGCACGATGAGATGCGGGCCACAAGCTGTCCAAGGCCCCGAGGACGGAGCAGGGAACAGGAGCAGGCAGCACCCCACGTGGCGCGGAGGCCGAGGAGAGGCAGGTCCGGGGCCCCGGGCGGCACGGCGACAGCTGGAAGTCAGGCAGAGGAAGAGAGCCAGTGAAGGAGACCGAGTAAGAGACAGTGGCAGCGGCCGCACGACCCGGGGGATGAGGCTGAAGGAAAGCGGCAGCAACCGCGGGCCGGCCGGCACTACCAGAGGCGGAGGTGAAATGAGAAGTAGTCACTCGCTCTGGGCCCAGGGATGTTATCTGGTGATCTTGACCGATTTTGATGGGGAAGTGGAGGCAGCAGGAAACGTGGAAGGGAGGGAGGAGGCGGAGGAGCGCAGGGAGGACAGTGGCTGCAGGCTCACCCGCAGGGGCCGAGCGGTCAGGCCACGCCTCTGTTTTGAAATAAAGGAGCCACGGGATCTATTAACAGAGAGACTGAGGACGCAGTCAAGCCAGGATAAACGGAGGAAAGAACTACTTAAAACCTGGGAGGTGGGCCGTGACAGAAGAAAGGTCACACAAGACAGACCCAGAGCTAACACCACACTCAAAGGTCAAAAACCGAAAGCTTTTTCCTCCAAGTTCAGGAACGAGACAGCGATGTCCTTTCTCACCACTTTTCTTCACCAGGGCGTTGGAAGTCCCAGCCACGGCCACAGGAAAGAAGAAATAAAAGGAAGCAAGAATATCCAATGGAGGAAAAGAGCCTCTTCAATAACCGTGTTGGGAGAACCGGACGGCAACATGTGAAAGAATGAAACTGGACCAAGTCCTCACACCATACACAAAAATAAACTTGAAACAGATCAAAGATCGAAATGTGAGACCTGAAACCATAAAGCTCCTTAAAGAAAACACTAGCAGTGAGCTCTTCTGACCTCAACTTTGGCAACATGTTTCTACACGTGTCTCCTCAGGGAAGCAAGACAAAAGCACAAATAAACTACTGGAACTGCACCGAAATAAAAAGCTTTTGCACGGCAAAGGACATCATCAACAATATGAAACGGCAACCTACTGAATGGGGGAAGATATTGGCAAATGAGATACCCGGTAACAAGTTAATATCCAAAATACGTATAAATAAAAAAACTCAGCTAAACACCAAAAAACCCCAATAATCTGATTTTTAAATGGGCAAAGGACCTGAATAAACATATTTCCAAAGAAGGCAGACAGATGGCCAACAGACACGCGAAAAGATGCTCGACATCACTCATCATCAGGGCAATCCAAATTAAAACCACAAGGAGATATCCTCTCACATGAGTCAGAATGGCTAGTACCAAAAAGAAATAACAAATGTTGGCCAGGCTGCGGAGGAAAGGGAACCCTGGGGCACTGGTGGTGGGAGTGGAAACTGGTACAGCCATTTGGAAAACAGTAAGGAGGCTCCTCACAAAATTAAAAATGGAAATACCACCCGATCCAGGAATCCCACTACTGGCTATTTACCCAAAGAAAATGAAGACACTACTTTGAAAAGATGCACGCATCCCTAGGCTTACTGCAGCACTGTTTACAAAAGCCAAGATACGGAAGCAATCCAAGCGTCCGTTGATGAATGAATGGATGGATAAAGAAGACGTGTACACACGTACGTACATATGTACACACACACACACACACACACACACACACAGAGGAATATTATTCAGCCGTGAAAAAAAGTATGAGATCTTGCCATTTGCAACAACATGGGTGCACCTAGAAAGTTTTGTCCTAAATGAACTAAAGACAGAGAAATATGAATACCACAGGGTTCCAGTTCCTATGTGGAATCTAAAAGAAACACACACAGAAACAGACTCCTAAATACAGAGAACAAAGTGGTGGCCGACAAAGGGGAGAGAGGTGGGAGGATGGGCAAAGGTGGGTGGAGGGGAGTAGGAGGCACCGGCTACTAGTTGTGGAGCGAGTAAGTCACGAGGATGGAAGGAACAGCACGGCGAACGTAGTCCGTGGTGCTGCCGCAGCACCGTATGGTGACAGATGGCAGCCACACTTGCGGTGAGCACAGCACCACGCAGAGGTGCTGAATCCCTAGGTTTTACGCCTGCAACGAACGTAATGTTGTGTCAACTATACTTCAACTGGAAAAAAAAAGGTAGGTCAGGAGATAGATAAAAACAAAGATACGCAGGTATAAATCATTGCCATGCTAGCAGCATTTCCCAGTTTGGAGAGAAAAGTCTGTCCTGGTTGTCCAGGAGACTGCCTACTGACAATCTCCCTGGGATCTGTTAAGAGCTCCACTGGCCTTGTGCAGAGCAACGGTACTCATGGGATTCTAACACAAGGGGTCCTCATGCCTCTCCATGTGACCAAGTGTTTTCTGAAGGCCTTAGGAAAAGGGGAAGGGAAGACACATCCAAACTGGAAAGGAAGAAGTAAAATTGTCACTCCTTGCAGATGACATGATACTGTGAATGGAAAAACCTGAAGACTCCACCAAACCACTATTGGAACTTATAAGTGAACTCCGGAGTCACAGGAGACAAAATGAACATACGGAAATCAGTTATGTTTTATACACTAATAATGAGCTATCAGAAAAAGAAATTAAGAAAACAATCCCGTTTACGATTGCATCAAAGACTATCAAAATACCTAGGATTTTTTTTTTTTTTACACAGAGAGTGAGAGAGCATGAGCAGGGAAGGGGGCAGAGGGAGAGAGAGAGAGAATATTAAGCTGAGTGTAGAGCCTGACGCAGGGCTCGATCCCACGACCCCTGGGATTGTGAATTAACTAGGAATAAATTTATCCAACATGGTGAAAGAACTGTACTCTGAAAACTGTAATGATGAGAGAAATTAGAGAGGACACAAATAAGTGGAAAGATATTCCATGTTCACAGATTGGAAGAATTAATATCGTTAAAAGGTCCATACTGTCTAATGCAATCGAGAGTGTCAACATAATCCCTATCAAAGTATCAATGGCATTTTTCACAAAACTAAAGAATCCTAAAATTTGAACAGAACCACAAAAGATTCTGCATGGCCAAAGCAATCTTCAGAAAGGACAAGTAGGCTGGAATTATGCTCTCTGATTTTGAACTACACTACAAGACTACACGAAAACAGTATGACACTGGCACGAAAACAGACACACAGATCAATAGAATAGACCCTGAGAAAAATCTCATGCATGTACAGTCAACCGATCTATGACAAAGGAGGCAAGATATACAGTGGGGAAATGACAGTCTCTCCAATAAACGGTGCTGGGAAAACTGGACAGATACATGCGAAAGAATGAAACTGGATCACTTTCTCACACCATACAGGAAAGAATTAAAAATGGATTAAAGAATGTAACAGTGGAAACCATGAAACTCCTAGAAGACACCGCAGGCAGTAAACACGTTGACATAGGTTTCAGCAACATTTTCCCGGACCAGTCTCCTCACGCGAGGGAAACAAAAGCCAAAATAAACACACGGGATTATAGCAAACTAAAATGCTTTTGCACAGCAAATGAAATCATTGACAAAATGAAAATGCTAGTTACTAAATGGGAGAAGACATGTGTAAATCATATATCAGGTAACGGGTCAATATCCAAAGTCTATTTAAAAAACTTACGTAACAACACCAAAAAACCAAATACCCCAATTAAAAAATGGGTAGAAGACTAGAACAGACATTTTTCCAAAGACATACAGATGGCCCACAGGCACATGAAGATGCTCAGCATTACTAATCAGTAGGGAAATCCAAATCAAAACACAGGGAAGTATCTGTCAGATTTACTATTAACAAAAACACAAAAAATAACAAAGCGTTGGCAAGGATGTGGAAAAAAGAGAACCTTCGTACACTGTTGGTGGGAATGTAAATCAGAGCAGCCACTCTGGAAAGTATGGTGGTTCTGCAAAAGATTAAAACAGGACTACCGTATGACCCAGCAATTCCAAGTGTGGATATTTATCTTCAAACAAACAAACACACAAAAACAACCAAAAACACCAATCCACACAGATGTATGCATTCCTATGTTCACTGCAGCACTGTTTGCAGTAGCGAAGATCTGAAAGCAGCCTAAGTGTCCATCAATGGATGAAGGCATAAAGACGTGCATACACACACCGACAGGTGAGTATTAGCCACAAAAACAAATGAAATCTTACCATCTGTGACATGAATGGACCTAGAGAATATCAGGCTAAATGAAACAGGTCAGAGAAAGACAAATACCGTATGATTTCACTTGTATGTAGAATTAAAAAACAAAAACAAAAACCAGAACAAACAAAACAGAAACAGACTCACAGATACAGGAAACAAACTGATAGTTACCAGAGGGGGAAGGAGTGGGTGGGCAAAATAGGTGAAGGGGATTAAGAGGTACAAACTTCCAGTTACAAAATAAATAAGTCATGGGGACGTGACGTACGGCACAGGGAATACGGTCGGTAATACCGTAATAACTCTGCACGGTGACAGATGGCAAATGGACTTACCGTGGGGATCATTTCATAATGTATACAAATGCTGCCCCGCTATGATGTGCAGCTGAAGGTAATATGATATCCTACGTCAATTATACTTCAAAAAAAAACTGGCAGGGGCGCAAGGGTGGCTCAGTTGAGCATCTGACTTGGGCTCTGTCCCCACTCTGTCAGCGCAGAGCTCGTGTCAGATCCTCTGTTCCCCCCCACCCTCTCTGCACCTCCCCCACTCACATTCTCTCTCTCTCACAAATAAAGAAAACACGAAATAAACTTGGAAGGTGGTGAGATCCACTAAGAGGGCTGGTTTTAACAAGACGGGAATCCCTGCTTTGCCATCTGAACAGGCGGGAGATGGGAAGATGGGAGGGTTGCAGGTAGACAGACCATCAGCTGAAGGTCAGATGAGGGAAGTCCGTGCTCAAAGTACCGGTTTATCTTTGAAGCGTGAGCAGTGGTTAGGAGCTTTGAGGGCCACAGTGGTGGGAGGTTTAATGAGTGAAAACAGCCAGAAACAACCATCTCAGAGGGCAAGCAAATACAGTTATTAGAAAAGTGCAGGACCATCAGTCTCCACCTGAGGCTGTGATAATAAATGCAAGTTCAACTAGTCAGAGGAAAAGTACATCAATTCAAAAGATGCAGGAAAAGCGTGACAAAATTCAATGCTTATTCATGGTAAAAACTTAGAAACTTGAGACAAGGAAGAAACTTTTTCAATCAATAAAGGACATTTATGAAAAATCTACAGCCATACTTAATGGTGAAAATACTGAATTCTTCCTTTTAAACCTGGAAACATGGCAAGAATGCCAATTATCCTCACTTTGTACTAGAGATTTTACACATTGCAATAAGGCAAGAAAATGAAGGGGCAAAAAAAGGCAAAAGGACCAGAAAGACGTCAAACTATTTCTATTGCAATTGTAAGGCATCTACAAAGCAACTATTAGAACTAATGAGTAAATTCAGCAAAGTCACAGGATACAAGGTTAAAATACAAAAGTCAACTCTATTTTTACAGACTAGCAGCAAACAAATGAAAAATGAAAAAAATCCATTTACAACATTGTCAAAACCCAAAATATGAGTAATAAATTTTAAAAAGACACATGACCTCCATGCTAAAACCCACAGAACATCACTAAGGGAAAAGACAATTAAGAAAATTAAAAATAAATGAAGATCTATATAAATGGAGAGCTACACCATGTTTATGGATTGGAATACTCAATATTATTAAGATACCAATTATCCTCAAATTGACCTCTAGGTCCAATGCAGTCCCAAGCATGATCCCAGGTGACTTTTTTGTAGACAATGACCAACTGACTTTAAACCAGAAAGGCAAACTATCTAGAATATGCAAGGCTACCTTGAAAAAGAACAAAGTTGAAGGCTTACACTGTGGTACTTCAAAATTTTGTATATAAAGTTATAGTAAACCAAGCAGCGTTACTGATACAAAGACTCACAAACAGATCAATGGGAGAGAATAAAGAGCAGAAAATAGATCCACACTTACAGGGTTGTTTTTAGGCACCAAAACAATCCAATGAGGGAAGAAAAATCTTTTTGACAAATGGTGGAAGCTACAGGAATCCATCAGCGGGGAAAAAAAAAAAAAAAAAAAAAAAAAAAAGGAGCCTTGACTCACACCACACACCAAAAGTAATGAGATGGACCATGGAACTAAACATAAAAGCTGAAACTATAAAGCTTTCATAGAAAATGTGGAAAATATGGAAAAACATCTTCATGACCCGATGGTAGCCAAAATTTGTTCAGAAAGGACAGAGAAAAAAGCATAAATTAAAAAGAGGGTAAATCAGATCTTACCAAAATTCAGAATATTTGCTCAAAAGATAAGACAAGCCATAGACAGAGAAAAAAAAATTCATAAAACGTGACAAAAAATATCCAGAAATTTAAGAACTCTGACAACACAATAATGAAAAGACAAACAATGCAATTGAAAAGGGACAAAATATCTGAACACACATTTCACAAGAGATAAGCAAATGGCCAGAGTACCAGTTTGCCTCAGTCAGGTAAGCATTTGACTTTTGATTTTGGCTCAGGTCATGATCTCACGGCTTCGTGAGTTCGAGCCCCGTGTCAGGCTCTGCACAGGCAGTGTGGAGCCTACTAGGGATTCTCTCTCCCTCTCTTTCTCTGCCCCTTCCCCACTTGCACAGTCTCTGTCTCTCTCAAACAATAAAGAAAAACAAACTTAAAAAAAAAGATGCAAATGGCCAACAAGGGCATGCAAGTGCCCAACGTGATGAATTATCGGGAAAATTCAGATCAAAACCACAATGAGATCTCACATCACATCAGCATGGCTAAAGTGAAAAAAGACTAGTTAACACCAAATGGTGGTGAGGACGCAGAGCCACCAGACTCTCACACAGCACTGTGGGGGGCGGGGGGGGGGGCAGCGGATACAAAATGGGACAGCCTCGTAGGAGAATCTGGTGGTTTCTCATAAAACAAAACACTCTTTCCATCCCTAGATATTTAGTTAAGATAAATGAAAACGTACGTTCACAAAAGGATTTGTACAACAATGTCAGTAACGATTATATTCGTAATTAAAAAAAACTGGGGAAATTGTGGATGTTCGTCAATAAAACAATGGACAAATTCACGTATTTATATACTGGGCAACAGAGATGCGTTAACAGTATGGATAAACCCCAGGAACCTGACGCCGAGTATAAGAAACCTTAGCGAAAGCACGTGCTGCGTTCCCACGATGTCTGTTCTATTACAGGCAAGTCTAATGTATAGCAGAAAACCCCAGAACACTGCTCGCCTCTCAGAGGGTGAAAGGGAGTTGGAATGGATCGGAGGGAGGAAGTAGAGTAAGAGGAAACTTTCTGGAGTGATGGTAAACCTTGATCGGAGATGTCTGATTTGTCAAAACACAGAATGTTTACTTTAGATTTATACATTCCACTGTATGTAAATATTATCTCAGAATAAAAGAACAAAAACAGTGAACTCTAGTTAGTAACATCCATGCTTAAGTATTTAAGCAAGTACATACTGATGCCTGAAACGTGCCTTGAAACGCACACAGGTAAGGTGGATCGAGGGCTAGATGCGTGACAGCATGAACACAGTACAGTGTTAACAGACTCCCAAGCGGTGTATGTACACATGCAGCTGTAAAATACTTTCTACTTGTCTGTGTTTGAAAATTTCCATTAACAAATGGTGGGAAGCAGACATGGTATGTTGTGCGTTCGCCTAAATGCAAGAGCAGGAAAGTGTGCGGCTAGTGCGCTGGGGTGTTTGCTTATTTCTTCCATCAACTACAAGCTTGGAACTTTTTGGGAATTTTAAGAAAAAAATGCAGGTATGATTTTAGAATTTTTTTGGTGGTGGGAGGCCATAAAGCTATTTTAAAGAAGAACAATTTTAGGTTCATTTATTTATTTTTGAGAGGGGTAGGGATGAGCAGAGCCGGACACGGGGCTTGAACTCATGAACTGCAAGATCGTGACCGGAGCTGAAGCTGGATGTTAAACGGACTGAACCACCCAGGTGCCCCAGTACTATCTTTTTTAAGGGCAACTTGGCAATATCTACCCACTTAAAAATGTTCTTCTGTTGAGTCTATCGTCCCGACTCCAGGAATTTACCTTATACCCTAACTCACAAGTGCGACAAAGATGCTCACTCAGCAATTCCACTCCTACAGGTAACCAACCATCTACTCAAGAGAAATGAAAACCTATGTCCACACAACAACCTGCACACCAATGAACGCAACAGCACTATTTACAACAGACAAAAGTAGGAGGGACCCAAGTGTCCACCCACAAAACACGGCGGAGCCACGTAAGGGAATACTATCGAGCAATAAAAAGAAATGAAGTGTTGGCACGCTCTCCCGCACGGATGAACTCTGCAAACGTTCTGAGTGAAAGAAGCCAGTGGCATCTGATTCCATTTATCTGAACTGTCCAGAGCTGCCGACGTGCAGAGGCAGAGAGTAGATTAGCGCTTGCCCGGGGCTGAGGCGGGTGGAGGGAAACGGGCAGTGACTGCTAATGGACTCAGGGTTTCTTTTGGGGATAAAAATGCTTTAAAATTAGATTATGGCAGGTTGTCCACCTTAGCAAATATACGAAAATCCACTGACTTGTACACTTTAAACCAGTGATTTGTATGGCATAGAAATTACATCTCAAAAAAGCTGTTAAGCCACACAGACTATTGGCGAATTGGCATCCTAAGATGTTAAGAGCCGATGTAAGAAGTGTAGGGCATCAGGGACGGAGGGAGGACACGAGTTGTCAGGCGGAGCCTCTGAGGAGGGGGGTCTTCTGGGAGACCCCGGCGCCCTGAATCCTGCCACGCTCACGCGGGCCTCGAGGTCTCTCAAACCACCGGCTCACATACGAACTACTGGGTTTTCTGGGGGAAACCGCTGCAACTCATCAGACTACCAAAGGAGCCAGGAACTAGGACACGGCCGAGGCCCCGCGTGCAGGGCTGACGCACCAGGTCACCCCGCAGCTAACGCGTGTCTGGCACCACAGAGGAAGCGGCAACACCCCCAAAGGATCCGCTTCAGGGTCAGAGGTCCTTTATGTCTGTGGCACCGAGGGCCTGCATCTTGTTGGGAACGCAGCCACCGGTCTTCACGGACTATCGGGTGGTTTGGGTCTGTTAATTTTCTACCGTGCGGTTTCAAGAAGCTCTTTGCCATTTTCACATGACACCACACTCCCTAGAGCACGTTTCAACGCGGAAAGATGCTCAGAGCGCACGTGCCCAGCGCGGTCAACCTCCCGGCAAACTCAAGTCCACACAGCTCGGCCCTCCACGAAACCAGGGTGCACACGTGTAGGGCCGGTTACAGGGCGCTGCAACTGAATGAAAAGCAAGAGAAACAAGGCCAAACGAGGCTGAACATTTGTAATTATTGGAGGTGGCCTGTTAAGGAGACAATGGCACCGATGGGCACTTGGGCCACCACTAAGAAAGTGTGAACTCGATGACCTCAAGGATCACGGAAAGCTTTGCTCTCAAGGACCATTCTAGGTGGCCTTGGCCACAGTTTTTGACAAACATTCTTCCTAGAGATACCCTGTACAAAATTTAAGAAACAAATTCCTTGATTTAAATTTTTTCTTAATGTTTATTTTTTTTAATGTTTATTTTTTAGAGGGACAGAGACAGAATATGGGTGGGGGTGGGACAGAAAGAGAGGGAGACACAGAATCTGAAGCAGGCTCCAGGCTCCGAGCCGTCAGCACAGATCCTGACACGGGACTCGAACTCACAAACCGTGAGATCATGACCTGAGCCAGTCAAACGCTTAATCGACAGAGCCATACAGGTGCCCCTTTTTCTTAATGTTTATTTTATTTTTTGAGACACAGAGTGTGAGCAGGGGAGGGGCAGAGAGGGAGGGAGACACAGAACTTGAAGCAGGCTCCAGGCTCTGAGCTGTCAGCACAGAGCCCAACGTGGGGCTCGAACCCACAAACCATGAGATCATGACCTGAGCTGAAATGGGATGCTTAACTGACCGAGCCCCCCAGGCGCCCCTAGAATTACTTGATGTGAAAAAGAACGCTAGGGACATCTGATTCTTGACTTCCATTCTGGTCATGATCCCAGGGTCATGGGATCGACACCCTGTTGGGCTCCATGTGGGGCATGGAGTCTGCTTAAGATTCTCTCTCTCCATCTGCCCCTTCCCCTGCTGGTGAGCTACCCCCCCCCCCCCCCAAAGAATGCTGTTTGCTTCTGCTGGCACTACTTAGAACTGGCAATGAGAACACCTCTAAAGCACTAAGAAGCGAAGAAGAAACCATGAAACAAGTGACATAACACACTTGTAAACGAGGCGTGTCTGTCGGATGCCTGCAGCTCTCAAGAGAGGCAAGAGCCCAAACCTCATCACGGTAGATTTACGCAGAGAGGCTACTGGACCTCTCCCCTTAAGATCCAAAACTATACAGCCCACTGAAATTGACACTCGAACCAGCTGTGTGTCTAATCAGGACGATCTCAAAAAGCACCGTTTCTCAACCCGTAGGACGCAGATGACGCCTGTCCGGTCAAGAAGGGTTGGTCTCCCGAGGAGACGCGCTCTAGGTCTGTGGAGGCGCTGTGGATGTCGAAGCAGGCACTGGTCACTTTCGCTGCTTATGTTCGATTTCACAACCGAGTGCCTCCTGACGCATGTTTTCCTAGCTCAGAAACTTAAAAATGCAAACACGCACAATATAGAATGTAAAAGAGCCAACTTTTCCTCCCAACCTAAGTGATAGTTTACAAATAACGACCACACACGCTTCACAGGGAAGGGAGACCACACATGTGCACATTATGCATCTTCACACACACAAAGGACAGAGAGAAAGAGAATGACAAAACAAACAGGCAGGCACAGACAGCGGGCAAGGCGTACACGGGAGCTCTTGCAACTCCAGAAATTACAATAGTACGATAGGAAAAAATCTTCCACTGATTCTGGGCAAAAGGCTTTCTGTTGCTGTTGTTTGAACAAACAACAGAGAAACAAGCAGTTGTCCATCTTGCTCTTCCCAAGACCAGTTCTGGCTCATTTTTTCTGTAACAGCAACAGCGTCCGAGAGCAAAGATCTGAGTTTGTGATGCATGCTTGAGATTATGAGGGAAAGGCCAACGCGGGGCCTGCAGCAAACAGCGAGGCCAGGCATCAAGTATGTTCTTTGCTCTGGGTCTATTTGTGGAAAAACTCCAGAGAACAATCTCGGTTCAGCAGTTAACCTGTTTTTGAAGGGACGTTCTTTTATCTACTCCATAAAAGTGTATGTGAGAGGGGAAAGGCGCAGAAGGCTCCAGGAGCAAAAGAATTCAATCACTTCCAGTCTAAAGTATTAACCCTCGAAAAATTCTTTGTCCATTTCATCAACTATTTCTAAGGGTCCAAGTTCACTAAGAACAAAGGAGCCTATGTTCCACCTCACGGTGTTGGTCAGTAAATACCCACTCTTTGCACAGTATTATCAAGACATCACGTTTTGTTTTTGTTCCACCAAAAACCTTTAAAAAACAAGACACCAAAAAATCAGTAAATAAACTTCAAGGAATCAGGTGAGTCATTAAACTGATTCAATTTGAGAAGTAAAGACCAGGTTTTGGTCTTCTTACCCCCTTTCTAAGCACTGGGTTCCAAATGGCGGCGTGGTGGGGGGTGGATTCTGTGGATTTCAAAGCAGATGACCCTACTCATTACAGCAACCAGGTCATAGCACAACTCGGGCTCCCCTGGGTACGGTGTTAGTAAAGGTTTCAGTCATTCACAAAGGCCCAGTGGAATCCAGAGACCGGCTACCCTTCTTTGAAGAAGCCCTATCAGGAACAATCCTGCGTGGGGCCACGGGGAAGTGGGGAGGTGGCCAGTCTGGAGATCTGCACAACTCCTGGCCCCACTCGAGATAAGCAAGCACACTAGCTCACAGCTGTCTTATCACCCACATCACATCTTCTGGCTCCATACTAGAAAGAAAAGCTTTCTGGAAGGAAGATTTAGTGAACATCAGCAGGCCAAGTCTGAGGACAGAGGAGGAGCAAAATTTAAGGCAGCCCACAGGAAGCGTGGAGTCAGGGCCGCTGATTACATCCCTAGGAAGGGCCTGGCTGCTGGCCTTTGGGCAGCAACAAAAGCTGACTTGCAGGGGGTGGGGGTGGGGGGGGGGACACACCCTCCCGATGGAGGCGAGGGGGCACCCGAAGGCTTACCTGGCTGCCAGGAGGAGGCCGAAGCCTGGGAGGGGCCAGGGAAGCCTCTGACCTCCCGGAGGACCACGAGAACTTCCTATTGCAAGCAATTGGCAGAAGAAACGAGATCGTACCCCTGACATCTTCATCTTAAGTTAGCAGGGGTGGGGATGCAGGGGGTGGTATCTGGGTCTGTGCCGGCTGCCACGTGCCCAGCAGAACGCTGGACACGAATGTATTTACTCGTTCTTGGTCTTCCTCCATTTAAGTGCAAGCGGCAGGAGAGCAGGGGCCGCTAGCGCATCGCCACGGGCGGGGCAGGCTGGCACAGAGCAGGCCCTCCGCAAGCGCCCCCGGAGTGGACGGACCCAAGGGTGAAGGACACGCCTATCCCGTTACTCGATGAACCGCCCTCCTTCAGAGATCTGGAAGGTGAAGCGGAATTCCAAAGTGGAACGCTCACTCCGGAGGGAGCAAAGCGGACGACACGGGGCCAGTCGCTCGGAACGGAGGTGCCGACGCCGTTCGGAGGGAGGAGACCCCGCTCCCCACAACTGTCCGCTCACTCAGGTACGTGAAACGGCACATGTTAAATCTTTCCCCGAATCCAAACCCCAGTGTGACTCATTACAAGCATGTCGTGAGTACGGAAGCCTTAATTCTCCCACAAAGATTCTTAACTGAGGTCAGGCCACGGGCAGCCTTCAGGGCTGCTCGTTACATACAGAGAAAATATTTACAAACCACATATCTGACAAAGGAGTAGTACACGGAATATTTAAAGAACTCTGAAAACCTTACATTAAAAAACCCCAAATCTGCCCATTAGAACACAGGCAAAAACACGGACGTGTCACTGAAGAGAACATACACGTGGCAAATAAGCCCACGAAAAGATGCTCATCATCAGCCACTGAGGAAATGCAAATCAGAACCACAATGAGACAACACTGTTCATATCGACCAAGGTGGTACAATGAAAAACAGCGGTAACACCCACCGCCAGCAAAGATACAGAGGAACCAGATTCCTCAGACATCACTGGTGGGAATGTAAAATGGTACAGCCACCTGGAAGATACTTTGGCAGTTTCTTTAAAAAAAAGGGGGGGGGGGTCTACCATATGACCCGACAATTGTATTCTTAGACATTTATCCCAGGGAGGTAACAACTTATGTTCACACAATCTCTATACATGACTGTTCACAGCAGCTTTATCTGTAATAATAGTCACAAACTGGAATCAGCCCAGATGCCCTTTAACAGGTAACTGACGATACACTGTGGTCCATCCACACCCCAGAATATTTCTCAGTAATAAAAACGAACTACTGACACATCCAACCGTTCAGATGAATTTCCAAGGAATGATGCTGAGTAAAAACAACAAAACAAAAAACAAAACAAAACAAAACCCAGTCCCAAAAGGTTACATATTTCCATTTCCATGTCATTTTTGAAATGACAACATTTTGGAGAGGATAGATTAATGGCTACTAGGGATTAGGGCTGGGAGGTAGAGACAGGTGTGGTTATAAAAGGGCAGCGGGAAGGACCCTGTGTTGTTAGAACCAACCAGCATCTTGGCCGTGTGTGGGGGAAACAGGAATCTGCAAGGGCGTTAAGACCATACAGAACTTAGGAAACACAAACGCATACAGGTAAAACTGGGGAAACCTGATCAGGAGCAATCAACTTTGCTATCCTGGTTGTGGTATTACACTGTGGTTTCGCAAAATGTTACCATTGGGGGAAACCGGGAGAAGGGTATATGGGGTCTGTATTATTTCTTACAACTGCGTGTGTATCTACAATCACCTCAATTTAAAGTTATGTTTTTAAAAACAAAAATAAAGAGCAAAACATTACAAGCTCACTTATATAAAACAAAACCACACACAAACACAAAAGTATATCTTTATGTGTGTAACTACATACATGCACAGAAAACAAGTTATGTATGCAGGAAGAGCCCAAAGCTTTCTAGCAAATTCTCTCTGGGGAGGAGGACTCTATGCTTACCGTTTACTCAGCAAGTCCTACTGCGCGCACACACGCGCGCGCGCACACACACACACACAAGAAAACCAAAGAAACTGAGATCCAAGATGAAGTAATCTATCTGAAGTCACAAATAAGTGACTGAACAAGAAGTCAAAGCTCATATGACCCTTCTACAAGTCCATATTGCCTCTGACATGTAGGCCACTCGAATGCCATAAGATGTCAAATAAATCATTCCTGTGGGGGCTGTGAAGTTTTCAGTTTTCTGGAAGTGGTTTATAACAGAAAGATAAATGGTTTCACTGGCATTTAAAATGGGGAGAAATTACAGAACACTACACACAGCATGATATCGTGTATTGAAAGACAACCCATAAAACAAGCGTCTCCGCAGTACATTTATAAACACGCAAACACGCACACCTTGGAGAACACGTACCACCCGTTCACAGCTGTCATCCCAGGAAGCCCAAGGTCAAGGAAGAGTACTGGTCAAGGGGTGTCTGGACTTTAATCACAGTGTTAGAGTTTGAGAATGCATTCCAATTCAAGTATACTTTGTCTATTTTTTTTGTTTTGTTTTGTTTTTAAGAAGGGGGAGAAATAAAGCAAACACTTACTGCATTCATAGATCTGTTCCAGCTTATCCACAGAAGAAAGGGAGAAAAATTTATAACCGGACTTACTACCAACAGCTAGGGACCTGCAAAAAAGCCAAATCAGAAATAAGAGCTGATACGTGTAGACAATGATAATGCAAAAACAAGCTCCATGTTACCAACTAGTAACCATCACCTCTACTGAAAATTAGCACGAGTAATTTCACACAGTTTGTAGTGGGTGAGTGCTGGCTGAGCAGAAAAGAGGCAAGGGGCAGAGCCAGGTGCCCCAGCTCGCAGCCAGGAAAAGGTGAAGGTCAATAAAATACAGACCTTATTCTTACTGAAAACCTACAAAACCTTAAAGATTACTTTGACAAATAAATGGAAATAATCAGCCCTTAATTAACGATCCCCTCAAAACAAAGTGGGGCTCCTCAGGTGATCTGCTCTATGTGTGAGTCCAAAAGCGAAGAAGGCGGACGCTCCGAATTTTAAACAAAGACATTTACGATGGTGGACGATGACATCCTTCTGCCTCGGCAGGGCCACGGCAAGCGCAGCTCAATCACCTATGTGAAACTATAGCTGAGCAGTGGGGTGGAAATAAAACAGACGGAAAAGATAACTTGGAAGCTGGCATGAGAAGACTGCACAGCTGACCTACAAGGAAAAGATAAAATCACTCACACCTGACGCCAAAGCCACGGCTTTCGCCAGGAGGCCTGAAGGGAGCTCACGGGCTCCCCAGCTGCCACCCCCGACCCTGTACAGGTGCAGTGGCCACTGAGTGAAGCAGTTCCCCACCGGAAGATTACTACTCTCCAGAAAGTGACTGACCGCGGGGGGGGGGGCTGGGGGGGAACAAAAGGAAGTCCAGCTCTGAGAAACAGAGGACGAGCCAATCAAGCAGGATGCGTGGGGCGTATGAGGAAGCAGCGACTGGACGGTTCTGAATCTAGTGTCTGGAAAAATGTGCAGACAAGTGGAGGCAGAAGACAAACCAGAAGACTAGAAAGACTGAACACCGACGTTTCCTAGCGGGAGTATCTGCACACCAAGACAAAACTTAGGGCTACTTCAACGGCCATTTCATCTATTAAAAACTTGAGATTTCCAACCCTTCTCTTGCCCATAGGTAGAAGAAATGTATTCAAAGAATGGATCTACTGTAAGCACTATGAAATTTTTAAGTTGTAATTGGTTCATCTTAGAAGTATAAACAAAAGCAAAACTCTTTGGGGCACCTGGGTGGCTCAACCGGTTAAGCGTCTGACTTGATTTCGGCTCAGGTCATGATCTCATGGTTTGTGAGATCGAGTCCTGTGTTGGGCTCGGCGCTGAGAGCGTGGAGCCTGCTTGGGAATCTCTCCCCCCCCACCCCAAAATATGTAACTAAACTAAAAAAAAAAAAAAAAAAAAAAGCAAAACTCTACCTTTTTTTTTTGCAAAAATACTTCACTGTTTTGAATTAATTCTATCAATGAGGTAATTAGATATTTTTACCTATTTACGTAAATAATTTGAAAAGCAATAAAGAAGCCAACAAAAACATAAATATCCAGGAGAACTAAAAATAAGACAAAAATCTCAGCAGTCTATAACTTTTGGGAAATGTTTTCCAGATAACTAATGGTTGCTATTTTAAGCACCGATAGATTCTTTCTCACTATTTTTGCTTAAAAAATGAAAAAGGTGTTCTTGTATATGCTTTCCTGTATGCCTATCACAAGGGGGTGGGAGATTCTTAACATTTTCCAGGAGTCCTACGGGAGTGATCATTAAACCTACTGTACTATTACAAAACGGTGACCCTCTCAGACCCTACCAAGGAGATGAGGGTTTTGTGTGTGTGACCACAAATGGTCAGACTGTAGTGTTGAGCTGCTAAAAATATTTTCCATTTATTCTTTTGCAGAGAGGTGTCACTTCCTTGTGACCCTCTCCCCAGGATTAACAGCTCCTCTCCCTTTCTAATTTGTTGACTTAGAAACCCAATCGCCAACCTTATTGACACTATATATAAAATAAGCTTAGGGAGGGCTTCTTTCATGGGCAAACTTAATGAGCTTTAACTGGTTTATGAGAAACTAGATTTTGATTCTATGCTCCGAACAAAAGAATCTGTCAAAACTGGCCTTTGGTGATCAAACATCAGAACTCTGATGTCCTTACAAATATTCAGAAACTGCTTTAGGATATTAAATACCTTAGCTACAATTTTAATTGCGTGGTTTGTAAAACTGCTGTGCACCTCCATCAATAAGAAATACAAGCACAAATATTTCAATTATTTTTCCCTATATATCCATGGCATAGTTCGAGTATATATTTTATCAGTAAAAATGGATGTTTTTATTTTTATTTATTTTTGAGAGAGAGAGAGAGAGAGAGAGAGAGAGAGAGAGAGAGAGAGAGGCAGAAAGAGAGGGAGACACAGAATCCGAATCAGGCTCCAGGCTCTGAGCTGTCAGCACAGAGCCTGACACGGGGCTCGAACTCAGGAACAGTGAGATCACGACCCAAGCCGAAGTTGGACGCCCAACCGACTGAGCCACCCAGGCACCCCCTAAAAGTGGATGTTTTTAAAGGGTGGTAACACCAATGATCAGGTTCATACATCCCTCTTTGGGACTGATCCTGCTTTTAATAATTTCTCATGATTTGCCTGACCATACAATGGCAGACATATTAATGGGAGAGGCACAGTAACAAGGAAGTTTGAAACTCCCTTATTAAATAACCTTACCCCCCAATAAATGTTTGTGTAGTTTTTTTTTTGTTTTTTTTTTTTTTAAGGTAACACAATGAGATCTTTTACTGCCGAAGGAAAAAAACCAGCTTACTATCCTAGAAAAAAGGTTATATTTACTCAGTCCCACGTTTCAACACCACAGCCCGGCCTTCAACCGTGCCTGGTGTCAAAATCCAGAGACCCTGTTATACAGTCTTGAGACGAGGCCTAAGTCCTTTGCCAAGATGGGAGAGTGAGTGCTTGTGAGACATGCTGAGGGCCAATCCTCTTTATTTTCACCACACCCCCCCTTTATTCCACTTCTAGAGCTTCCCTAGGCTGCCAACCCTGAGCCTTTTGGGGATTCTGCAATTTACGCCAGGTTGGCTCTCTGCTTTCTCCACCAGCAATCCGGGATCACCTTCCTGTACTACTTGCTAGCTTCTAGAATGTTGCTAGTGACTCCTTCCTCATTCTCCCTATCCTATGGGTTTCAGTCTTTTAAAATATTTTTTGAGTGGCGCCTGGGTGGCTCAGTCAGGCTCAGTCGGTTGAGCGACCGGCCAACTCCTGATCTTGGCTCAGGTCATGATCTCAAGGTTCCGGAGGTGGAGCCCCTTGTCAGGCCGGTGCGGACAGCCTGCTTGGGAAGCTCTCTCCGCTCCTTCCTTGCTTCCCCCTCTCCCCACGGTAAATAAATAAGCTTAAATATATATCTTTGGGTAATGTGTTGACTGACATTTCAGTAGGGTTTTGGGAGGGGCCAAAACAATCGCCTCTGTGTGATGCACCATCTTTAACTGCAAGTCTATCACTGAATTGAAACTTGAGCGCTCAATATCTAAAAGATAGTGAATTTCCACTAAAAAAAGCGCGAATCAGATCTTTCTCTTAACTCCTTTTTCTTTCGTAAACTCTTACCAATAGTTAGTCCCGAAAGGCTTTCCCTTCCTACTATCTCACTTGATTAGAGTGAGGTGGCAACAGTCCACACGCATAAAAAGGAACCCAAGGAGGACACCTCGTAGACCCTGGGGCCCTACTTAGTAAGTCTGCTCCACGGCAGGCTCTTCCCGCAGCTCCCAGCATTTCCACCGCAGGCCTCCAGCTGGTTCGCCCTGATGCCTTGACAGCTCAACAGCGGCCGAGCAGAACTCATCTTTTGCCCCAAACCGAGTCCCCATAATGGAATCACTGTTCACACTAGACCCAAACCAGAGACTTGGGAGTAACCTGAACTTCCCTGCACCACGCCTGTCCCACGGGTCACACCAAGTCCTGATGGCTGACTGGTCTTTTCTCCACGGGCCACTGCTGTCGGACAATATCCTCCTGGGTGACTGTCCTGCCCTCCTCCAACACTCCCCCTACCCAGCCGACAGAATGGCCTAAAACTTTAAGGTTGAAGGATCCTTAAAGACCATCTACAATCAAGCCTCTCGATTTACCGATGAGAAAAAAGTGGAGAGAAGTTGACTTTCCCAGAATAACAACTGTAACTGTAGAAGAAACTCAGTTAAACAAGCATCTCTCTAATTTTCTGGACACTAACAACTTCAATCCTGTCAACAGGAGACCTGGAGAATCAAGTCCCTTTCTTTATTCTACCCCTTTTTGAAGTGTAGTTTAAAAAGGACATTGCCAAATCACAGATTTCCCACTAGACGAGCGGCATTCACTGGAGGAATTTAGTCCTTGACATTTCCATTTCAGGGATACTCTTACTAGTTTGTTAACTCCAATTTCAAAAGCCAAAAATTCCTCCAAAGTAAACCGTTCAAACGGTTACTTTCAGAAACCAGCATTGGAACTAACCAGTTAATAGCGAGATGACTGAAAACAACTGTCCTCAGTGCCTCTTTCACTGCTCTAACTAAAAAATAAACAAACAAATAGTAAAAAAAACAAAAACAAAAACAAAAAAAAAGCACTTCTTCATACTTTTAGGACGAGAATCCTAGGAAAATTAACACAATATTTGAAACCCTATTACTAGTACAAAAAGCAGGACAGATAGTTTGGTGTACAGGGAATATTCTTTTGTTAAGCATTATTGTGTAACATACATGTATTCTATTAAGTGAAATTGCTTCCAGATTTTCTCACTGAACACAGTGAATGTGGATCCTAGACCGACAACCTTTGTCTTGTGAAAAACTGTGTTCTTCTATTAAATTCTGGAGACGGGTAAAGGAGACAAAGGGATAAACTGTACAGCCTTTCCTCATAAACATGTCTATTTCTTCGAGACAAATTAGTCATTTTAATCAATGATTAAATCCTATCTTCCCATTTCTTAATAACTTACTATAATCCTATCCTACTATTTCTTAACAGTTTACATTCATAGTATATCAAGGTTTCTGGCAAATCCAAATTATGACACAGAAACCTCCTGAACTTCCAGACTCACTGAGGAGTGAGGAAGCACGTGACTTCCAAGTGTGAAAAGGTCTAACTTCAGGCCAGACCATTTTCTACTGTGTATGTAATTTGAAAGCCCATTTGAAATAACAGCCAGAGAGAATATGTTCTCATATTTGATTTCCTTTCAACATAAATGATGAATAATGAAAAGCTGGAAAAAAAAAATGGTAGAAAAAGTTTTGGAAATTCTCTAACTTATACAAGACATAAAAACCCAGAAAGCTACCGTTTCTTAACCGATCTCAAAACACTAAGGGCTTGGGGCACCTGGGTGGCTCAGTCGGTTGAGCGTCCGACTTCGGCTCGGGTCATGATCTCAGTCTGTGAGTTCGAGCCCCGCGTCGGGCTCTGTGCTGACAGCTCAGAGCCTGGAGCCTGCTTTGGATTCTGTGGCTCCCTCTCTCTCTGCTCCTCCCCCGCTTGCGATCTGTCTCTGTCTCAAAAATAAAAACGTTAAAAAAAAATTTAAAAACAAAAACAAAAAACACTAAGGGCTTAAAAACCAATCTCAGTTTGAAATGTTCTATTCGCTTCCTGGGTTCACATAACATAGTCTATCCCGATCAAAACCACTGGCAACAGGTTATCCAAAATGCTTTTGCTGTGCTGGTTTTTACTCACGTGGAACACTAAGCCTTTGGTAGTTTTAATCTTTAAAGACTGCTACAGTAGGATGCCTAAATTCACCATCCTCAAAATCCTACTTTTTAGGTAGAGAAGACAGTGGCAGAGTGGGAAGGGCAGTGGAAGAGACTCGGGCCTGCCCACGCTCCACATTAACCAACTCTAGGATCCAGGCACAGCTCTGAGCCTTTGTGAACTTCAGTTTCCTCATCTGCACTTGGGAAAAGGGGATCTGCTTCCTTCTAACCTCAGCGCAGTCCCACTGCCGGGCCACCCGGCACTAACCTCATAATTCTGGGGAGGCGCTACCGAGTACCCGCTGCATGCCACGGACTTGATGCCTGCCTGCCATTCTACAATGAACTCTTCATTAAAAAAAAAAAAAAAAAATCTCATTTTCTACTTTGCTGACTCCATTCCGCCAGTAACAACTCGACCAACTACTTACTATGAAGCCAATGACCCATTCCTCCTCACTTACATCACTTCCTCTTACTCACTTCCCAAGATGGCTCTCCTCCCTTCCACAGCTCCTTCCTTCTCCAGAAACTTCATCTAGTTACTATCCTCACAGGTCACCGAGACAGCCTCTGAAGAATCAGCTTCAAACCCATAGGCGTTTGGACAAACAGCGTTCCAAATCCATGGGTTGGCATCAGTGGGCCTCTCTTTCCCTAAGGATGGGCCCATTCCCTGAAGCACCAAGACTCCTCAGGTATTTCTCTGCCACATCCCCCTTGACTCAGTTTCTCCCCAGATCAGAGGCCGGGATTAAGGCTAAGTTTGTTTCTTGCTCGGGCAGGACATCGAAGTTACCTAAAAAAAGAACAACGAGACAAGAAGAAAGGGAAAGAAAGGAAAAGGGCACTAAGATAATGAAGAGACAAGGAGAAGGGCCTGAAGAGACAAGAAGGACCTGAAGAGGGGAAAGAGTGGGGGGAAGAGGGCCGAGGGAGAAGGGCAGGTGGGATAAGAGGAAGAAACCCACGCTCACTGCTCCAGAAGCGGCTGGGACAACAAGTCAAGGCACAAAGTTCTGCCCCAACTTTGTGAGAAGGGAGGTCCCAAAAGGTAAAGCAACCTATCCGTCGGTGGGTGAAAAGCCTCCTTATCTCCATCACTTTCCCCGCCCAGGGATCGCAGCTCCAGCGCAGAGCCCGGAGGGTCCCCGAGGGCAGCGCCCCTCCCTCCACGCTCCAGGCCCGCCCCCGGGGACGCCCCCGCCCGCCCCGGCCTCCACCCCGAACCTCCAGGCCGAATCTCCGGCCCTGAACCCGGCCTCAGGCTCCCGCCCGCCCCGGCCCCGGCCCTCGGGCCCGGACCCCCGCCCGGCCCCAGGCCTCGGGCCCCAACCCCCGCCCGGCCTTACGTGTTGTCCTGGTTGAAGTTGGCGAAGAGCAGCTGGCCGGCGCCGGCCTCGCCGCTCTGACTCGCCAGGTTCATGGTGGGCGCGCGGCGGGCGGGCGGGAGGGTGGCCCCGGCCGAGGGCTCGCGCGCGGGAGGACGAGTCGGGTGCGCTCAGGGTCGGCGCCTGGCCCCGCTCGCCGCCTCGCTGGCCGCAGCTGGCTGCCCGGGGATCAACCGCCGCCTCATCCCGTGCCCGCTCTTGTTTATGCTCAGGAGCCGGGACGCCCTGCGCGCCGGCGCGGCCCCGCCTCCTCGGCGCACGGCCTCTCAGGGCGCAGGCGTATTGCGGAGGTCCCGCCCCTTCATCTCCGGCCAGGGCTGGGGTTCCGGTCGAACACGCGCACGCGTGGGGACGCGCAGGGGCGCGCCGGGCAGCGCTAGCTGGCGTACGGAGGACGGCGCATGCGCAAGGGAAGAGTGAGTCCCTATGGTTTTATTAATATTAAAAGTGTCCGCTGTGTGCCTGTCCTTGCGCTAAGGATTTATGTGCAGCATCTTATTTGATGCTTCTGGCAGGCCTACTTAGAGACTATTGCGTCCCCACTTTACAGATTTGAAAACTGAGGCTCAGAAGTGTTAACCTTTTTGCCAAGTGTTCAATCTGAGAATTGTAACCCCGTTCGTTCCCTGAGGCGCCCGCTTTCTGGATCCGTGGCGGGTTCAATCATATTTACGAGACACCTTCCATGTAAACTAAATGGGCCTCCCTCCCCTCAGAGAAGTTACACGAGAACACAATTACAAGCCGGAGTACAAGAGAGCACATGATGAGGTCACTCAACCTAGAGTTAAGGGACAGGGAATGTGCAGTCAGAGAAGGCTTCCTGGAGGAGGTAAGACCTGAAGTTTGAATAGTAGGTAACCTACGGAAGCATTCTGTATGGCAAAGGTTCAGAGGTGAGAGTGTGTCCAAGGGAACGCTCTGCTCAGCGTGTCTAAGTTTAGAGTGGGGTGATGGACACAAGATTGGGCTTGTGAAACTGGAAGTGGCCAAATCGAGCGGGGTGTTGTTAAGATACATTAAGCAAGAGCCTGAACATTATCTAAACAACGGGTTGCCATTGAAAACACTTAGGCAGGAGAATGGCACAATTCAATCTGTGCGCAGGGAAGCTAATTTTTAGCCCAGAGTCAAGAATGCGTTGCAAATCCTTGTGGAAACAATGGTCCTTTCCTTTAAAGGTGCTGGCTCTCCTACCTCCCACCGAACTCAAAAACTAGTTTGAGATGGATTGTGGACGTACTCGTGAAAGGTAAAACAGTCAAGTTTCTGGAAGAAAACGTAGGAGAATGCCTTCATGGCTCTGGAGTAAATGAAGTCTCCCAAACAAGTACTTTAAAAAGTACTAACCACAAAATAAAACGTTAATCTTCATCAAAATGGAGAGCAACTGCTCAGGGCGCCTGGGGGGCTCCGTCAGTTAAGTGCCCGACTCTTGGTTTCGGCTCAGGTTGTGATCTCACGTTATTGAGATCAAACCACCCTCCTTGGGTTTCTGTCTCTCTCTGTCTCTCTCTCTCTCTCTCTCTCTCTCTCTCTCTCTCTCTCTGCCCCTCCCCAGCTCGCTCGTGCTCTCTTTCTCTCTCTCTCAAAAATAAATAAACTTTATGGGGCACCTGGCAGCTCAGTTGGTTAAGCGGCCAACTTCAGCTCAGGTCATGATCTCGCTGGCGGTGAGTTCCAGCCCCGCGTCCGGCTCTGTGCTGTCAGCTTGGAGCCTGGAGCCTGCTTTGGATTGTGGGTCTCCCTCTCTCTCTGCCCCTGTCCCACTCATGCTCTGTCTCTCTCGCTCTCAAAAATAAAGAAACAAATAAATAAACTTTAAAAACAACTTCTCGTCAAGACAGGTCAAGAAGGCAGGCCTCAGAATGAGTGGGGTACATAAGCTTTCAATACATACACTTGAAATACATTTTTGAAAATACTGAGTGTGTTTTTATTTCCTAATTTTTTTAAGGTGAACATTCTTTATTTCAGTCACAGCCTTTATTTCCAGGTGACTTCTTCACTGGGTCTCAATTCCCTTTTAAGCAACACACTCTTGTTCTGGAAGGCAGTTAGTTTTTCATCATTCTTTTTGTCTAGATAACATCCAAGGACAAATCCCACGGGTACAAGTGTATGTACCCAGTGGTCACAAACAATCTGAATTACGTTCATCACGGATGCTGCGCCCTTGGTGCCAAAAAACGGCTCCACGGCCAAGGGCAACGGCGAGCTCAGCCCTGTTGTACACATTGTTGACAAAGGACTTCTTTCCAGAACGTTAGAAGAGTTTCTACGAATCAATGAGGAAAATACCGACTCATTTTTGGGTACTTGAGCATGGTACTTCAGAAAATATCAAAACGGCTAATGAGCACCTGAGAAGGTGATCATCATTAATACTCATCAAGAAAATGCAAATTAAGAGCAAATGAGATACTACAAGCATCCACCTGTTAAAATCAAATACAAATGGAGACCAGACTCGAAAATTCCAAGTTGACAACGCCAGTGTCGTCATACAAACCAAGCTTAATTTAGCTTATTTTGCAAGACTAGGAAAAGCTAACTTGACCTTGCTTGTGCCTCTGAAAATCACAAGCGAAACCAAAGTACTTCCCCAAAGTTGATGTGAGGCGACCACCAGCAAATTTCCTTTTAGTTCAGAAGATTCTAATACTGTAACCAATCACTAAAGAGCAAATAGTCATTGCTTCCACGCTCCACACTCTAGAAGCTGCTCTATGATGATATACCTCCGAGCCTCATTCTGTGTTTTGGTGTGAGTGCTCCTTGTTTGCAAACTGTCTTTTTGGTGGGTGCACAATAAACTTCTAACTATTACTTCAGCAATTCGTTGATTTTCTTTTTTTAAGTTTATTTATTTTTGAGGGAGAGAGACAGAATGCAAGCAGGGGAGGGGCAGAGAGAGAGGAAGACCCAGGATCCGAGGCAGGCTCCAGGCTCTGAGCTATCAGCACAGAGCCCGACGTGCTAGAACTCACAAACCCCAAGATCATGACCTGAGCCGAAGTTGGACGCTTAACCCACCCTGAGCCACCCAGGCGCCCCGATTTTCTTTTTTTGCTCTGAACTTTTGACATAACGTGTTGGCTAAAATTAAAATGATTGACAATGCAAAGTGTAGACAGTAATTGCAGAGCAACTGGAACTCTCATAACACTGTGAGGAAAAGTCTTAAATGGCTAGACTCAGCGCCCCTGGCTGGCTCAGGTGGCGGAGCAGTGACTCTTGATCTTGGGGTTGTAAGTTCGAGCCCCACGTTGACTGTAGAGATCACTTCAATATAAAATCTTTTTTAAAAAATGCATTGTTAGAATCACCTTGGAAAACCGTTTGACAGTATTTACTAAAGTTAAACATACATATTCCCTATGACTCAGACAGTTCACTTCTAGGTATATGTACTCAGTGGTAACTAATGCATATTTTCCCCAAAAGACGGGTATAGGAACACTCACAGCTGCTTTACTCGTCATAATCACAAACTGGAGATAACCCAAACATTCATCTACAGCAGAATGAGTAAGTAAATGGTGGTACATTCATACAGAAGAATACTACAGACCAATTAAAAGGCCATACGCATGTGAGTGAATCTCACAGATACAATACTGAGTTTAAAAAGCCAGGTGCATAAGAATATATGAGGCCCTGTGTGGCTCAGTCAGTTAAGCGTCCGACTCTTGATTTCGGCTTAGGTTATGATCTCATGGTTCGTAGGATTGAGCCCACATCAGCCTTCATGCTGACAGTACGGAGCCTGCTTGGGATTCTCCCTCTCTCTCTCTCTCTCTCTCTCTCTCTCTCTCTCTGTCTCTCCCCCTCCCCTCTTGTGCTTTGTCTCTGAGAATAAATAAACTTAAAAAAAAGGGGGCACCTGGGTGGCTCAATCATTTAAGCATTCAACTCCGGTTCAGGTCACGATCTCACGGTTTGTGAGTTCGAGCCCCACATCAGGCTCAGTGCTGACAGCCCAGAGCCTGGAGCCTGCTTTGGATTCTGTGTCTTCCTCTTCTCTTTGCCCCCCCCCCCCCCGCTCGCATTCTGTCTTTCTCTCTCTCTCAAAAATAAACATTAAAAAAAAAAAAGGATATGTACTGTATGAGTCCATTTATATGAAGTCAAAAATAGGCAGAGTAGTGGTTACCTCTGGCGGGGGATTGGTTCGGAGGGGACATGAGGGGAACCAGCTGGAGTGCCGGAGCTGCCCTATGTCTTGATTTTGGTGGTTGGCTACATGGGCATGGACATATGTAAATGTATAATAAATATACGTATGTGAATGCCCATATAGCCGAACGCCAATCACCAGAAGTCAAGATGTAACACAGGAGCAATGTCTTTAGTGGTGTATCTATCAGTTGGCACAGTTTCCTATGGACCATTATTTTTGAACAGAGCCACATAAAGAGGTGCCTGAAGAAATCTCCTGGGTTCTCGACACAGTTCTTGGCTTCATTTGGAAAAGCCACCCGGTTTCCCCTCGTTCGTCGGAATCTATCACTTCATCCAGGATAGTAACTTCTTCTGTCGGTTCAGCAAGTGAGGATTGCCAAATGACCAGAGGGTCGACTCAGTTTCCAATCTACCTGAACCATGAGTCTGTTCCCTGGAGTAGTAGGGGTCCTTTGGGTACTAGAACCTCAAAATCCAGTGAGCCCAGGGGTGTGTGGATGGAAACAAAACATTTTCAGTGGATTATTCTTTGTCACATGCGAGAAGACCCTACCACCTCCACTCCCAGTTTGCAGGCATGTATTGCCTACTGTGGAATGACAACCCAACCCCACAGGGTGTGGTCTCTTAGCTGGTGCCACAACTAAACCTTCAGTAAGCCATTCTGCCGTCTCTCTAGGCAATAGGGCACATGATAAGGACGGTGAATTCCAAGGGCATGAGCACACTGTCAAAGCTTCCTCACCACCGTGTGAATTTCCGGTCAGAAGAGATGGGGTATGAACTGGATAACCCTCTTAAAAATGGTCACCTCCCTACTTTCTTCTATTCCCCATCCCTCTCCTTGCTCTCTGTCTCTATATAGCACTTATCACTTTCCGATGGACCACAAAACGCCCCCTCCTGACCAGAACATAATCCTCCACTGAGGGAGGATTTTTGTCTGTATCGGTCACTGTGCGATCCCATTCCCTAGAATGCTAGAACTTAGTCCTTGAACAACTCAGCTCTGGGCTTCCATTCCTGCGGGCCAGAATGGGCTGGCGCTCAGGGCTGCTACCCACCCGCCCAGATTTTGATTCCCTGCTCTATGATCTGGGAGATGTTGGGAACCACGGACAAGCGTTGCTGGGGAGCAGACTGGGATTGCGCCAAAGAGCTTGACCTGCGTGTGACTCAGAAACGCACCCTCGTGTCCCAGCTCTCCTGGGGAGGACATGAGCTGACATTCCCGATGGCAGACAGAGCAGGAAGGATGCTCTCCTGAGCTTCTGTCATCGCTGCTTCCCTCCCTCCTGTCAACCTTAGAACAGAACCATCATCTGCCGGTGCTCAAAAAACTCCCCAAGTATTCTTCTTATGTGCAACGTTCAGAGATGAGCAATCCTCCCACAGGCGAGTTCCTAAATAAACCCGTGGGTTAAACAGCTGGCACGGAGGAGGGAACTAAGGGCTGAGTGAAAGGGTGCTGGAGCGCACCTTGCATGAGGTGACGCAGTGGGAGAGAGGTCGGGATACGCACCACACCGAAATCGCACAGGCATACCGAGATTCGGATCCTGGTTCCGATTCTCACGAGCTGTGCCTCATCAGGTGAGCCACGTAACCTCTCCGAGCATGTTTCCTCAACAATAACAAGGGCTAGAATAATTCACCTCTGGAGAATGCTGTGGGGGTTGAATGGGTGGGAAGGAAGCCCTTCCAGAATAGTGGAGCAAGAATCTCTGAAAACCATTCCTCCATGAAGGCAAAGAGAACGCTGGCAAAAATGATCGAAATCAGGGGCGCCTGGGTGGCGCAGTCGGTTAAGCGTCCGACTTCAGCCAGGTCACGATCTCACGGTCCGTGAGTTCGAGCCCCGCGTCGGGCTCTGGGCTGATGGCTCGGAGCCTGGAGCCTGTTTCCGATTCTGTGTCTCCCTCTCTCTCTCTGCCCCTCCCCCGTTCATGCTCTGTCTCTCTCTGTCCCAAAAATAAATAAAAAACGTTGAAAAAAAAATTAAAAAAAAAAATGATCAAAATCAACCTTTCCGGAACTCTGGAAATTAACAACAAAAGGCTCGCAACCATCTAAGAAGCTTTCGTTCAAACAAAACAGCCGCGTCTCAGCGAGAGCAGTGAGATTTGTGGCTTTTTAATTTTCCCTAATCTCATCTCTCTATCCAAGATCCATGGTAGCCTTGAAAATCAGCAGCCTTACAACTGTGATAGATGTAAAAACAAACAGCCTAGTGGTCACTGGAGGCGGGCAGAAAGGGCTTGGAGCTCCCCCAAAAGCCCCATCCCCAGAGAATGGTCACTATTTGACCTGCCTGATACTTTGCTGAAAAACTCCCTTTCAGAGCTCGTCTTTATTTGATCCGGGGGGTTGCCAGCTCATCCCCAAGACATGTGACCAAAACAATCATTGGCAATTGTGTTGTATTGTATTGCAACTGCCTTGAGGTTACCAGTTAGGGCGAATAAGGGACTAAGCAAAACCAAAACTAAAACACACCAAAAACAAATCCTTGAAAGGAATGTCTGGGGGATGAGATGTCCGTAAGAAGCTTTGAAATGCTCCTGGCATATTCCTGAGAGTCCACAAAAAACTGGGAGACACACAAAGAAACGGGAAAGTATGGCCCCCAAACGGGGAAAAGTTACTGCCTTTGAAGGGACCCAGAGGGTAGGTTTAGTGAACAAAGATTTGAAAGCATCTATTACAATTAAATTCAAAAAACCAAAAGAAACCATACTTGAAGAATTGAGACGGGTATGATGACCGTGTCTCACCAAAGAGAATCTCAATAAAGAGACAGAAATCATAGAAATAATCTAATAGCCAATCTGTTCAGAAAATACTAGAGGCCGTCAGGCTGAAATGAAGCCATGGAGGCCAGTAACTCAAAACCACATGAAGAAATAAAGAGCACTTGTAAAGCTACAACGTAGGTAAATACAGAGATAGCCCGAATGTATGGCTCTGGTAACTCTTCTTCTATTTGACTTGAAAAACAATGGCATAAAAATAATTAGAATGTTGTATTGATGGACTTCAACTGTATAAAGATGTATGAAGATGATGATTCAGTACAAAGGTCTTCATTTTCTTTTAGCACTGCTCAACAGTTTTCCATATACAGGCCTTGTAGTTCGTTGGTTAAACTCATTCCTTAGTATTTTCTTCTTTTTGATGCAAGCATAAATGGATTTTTTGTTAGTTTCATTTCAGGTTACTCATTGCTAGCATATAAAAACTCTTGATTTTCATATATTGTTCTGGTATTACCCCAATAGTTTTGTTTCAGCGGATTCCTTAAAATTTTCTGTATACACTAGCACATTATCTGCAAATAGGTTTTACTCCTTCCTTTCTAATATGGAGGCCTTTTATTTCTTTTACCTCGGCACACGTCTCTGGCCAGTTGTCCCAGCTAAAACCTTTAGCAGAGTGTTGAAGAAAAGTGGCAAGAGCAGACATCTTTGTCTTATTCCTGATCCTGGAGGGAAAACGTTACGTCTTCCACCATTAAGTATGAGGTTAGCTCATGAGTTTTTTGTAGATGCTCTTTATCATGTGGGTGAAATTTCCTTCTATTCCTAGCGGTTGAGTTTTATCACGAAAGGTGGTTAGGTTTTGTTAAAAGCATTTCTGCAGCTATAGGATGATCACGTGGTTTCTGTTCTTTATTCTATTAACATAGTATATTACATTGATCAGTTATCTTTCTTCCTTTCTTTCTTTCTTTCTTTCTGAGAGAGAGAGAAAGAGAAAAAGAGAGAATGTGTGCACAAGGGGAGGAGAGAGGCAGAGGGGGAGAGAGAGAATCTTAAGCAGGCTCCTCATAGGGTCACCCAGGAGCCCTGACCAAATGGAATTTATCCCTGGAATGCAGCATAAGAAAACTGATCAGGGGCACATGGGTAACTCAGTCAGTTAAGCATCCAACTCTTGATTTGGGCTCAGGTCATGATCTCACGATTATAGGATCAAACCCTGAGTTGGGCTCCAAGCTAGATGTGCTAGATGTGTAGCCTGCTTGGGATTCTCTCCCTCTCTCTCTCTTTCTCTCTCTGCCCCTCCCCTACGTGAGCACCTTCTCTCTCTCTCTCTCTCTCTCTCTCTCTCTCTCTCTCTCTCAAATAAAAAAAATTATTTTAAATTCCATTTGGTCATGGTATATAATTCTTTTACTTTTCTGTCAGATATGGTTTGCTAGTATTCTCTTTTTTTTGAGAATTGTATATTAGGAATATTTTTTTTGTAGGGTTTTCTCTCCTTTTGGTATTTTTCTCTAGCTTTGTGGTAAGATAATGCTAGTCTCATAAAATGAGTTAGTAAATGTTCCCTCCTTTTCTATTTTTTGGAAGAGTTTGAGAAGAATTGATGTTAATTTGTCTGTCAATGTTTAGTAGAATTTTCCAGTGAAGCCTGCGTGTAGGTCATGCTGTCTTGTTTCTTTTCATGTCTCACAATTTTTCTCGAAAACTAGACATTTTAAATAATATATTGTAGTAACTTTGGATACTGGTCCTCTGCTCCTGCCTTGGGAGATGTTATTGTTGTTGGCTTGGTAATTTGTGTATTTGTTCGGTGACTTGGTTGAACCAATTCTGAGAAGTCAGTCCCACCCCTGCATCCCTCAACTCTCGGTACGCAATTTCTGATCTCCCCACTCAGATTTTTTTCCTCTCATTTTTGCCTTAAAGTTTTTTTTAAAACGTTTATTCATTTTTGAGAGACAGAGAGAGACAGAGCTTGAGCAGGGGAGGGGCAGAGAGAGAGGGACACATAGAACTGGAAGCAGGCTCCAGGTTCTGAGCTGTCAGCACAGAGCCCGACGCGGGGCTCAAACCCGTGAACTGCGAGATCATGACCTGAGCAGAAGTCAGAGGCTTATCTTTCTGAGCCACCCAGGCGCCCCTTATTTTCGCTTTTTAACCTGCCTACCTGGGGACGTCTCTGGCTCAGCCTAAGCGACCGATGGGTCAAAGGTTCTGTAAGGCCCTAGGTCAGTTAGATTTTTACCTGCTACTGTTGTACGTGTGGCCCAGAAGCTACTATCACAGTTCAGAGAGTTTGTTTCTGCCTTCTGTTCGGCCGGAAACTAGTAGCTCAGAGTTCTTTCTATGGTCTCTCCCAATGGGGTGGAGCCCTGGGCTTGCACACCGTCTTTCAGATGGCCAGAGTTGACTTGGATAGCATTTCAACCCCTATGGCTTGCTTGGAGCCACCACTGAGGAATAGTAGCTACTGTCCAGTACGTGTGGGTCCGAAGTCCTGGTAAGTTCCTTGTGCCATTGAGGCGTCCACCTGTTTCAGCGAGAGCTGGGTGCGGCATGGGGAATGCCTTGGAGTTCACCCTGAGTGCTGTTCTGAATGCCTTGGAGTGGGTACAGTCTTCCTGATTCCCAGAGCTGTCTGCCATCCCGGGAAGGCCGTGGGCATCTGCCAGATCTCCCTCCAGGCTTGGAGTTTTCAACTCTACACGACACCAGTCTTCTCCAGCATAGCTGCTCAGCTCCTCCTCCTGGAGCCTGCCACTTCCTCTGGGCAGGACCCTGGGCCACTTCACCTGAGCCGGGTGGGGACCAGATTTTCTGGGAGTGACGCTCTTGCCCTATGAGTGAGCAGCGGGGCAGGGTGGGGTGGCCGGCCTGGTCTTCGCGGCTTCCACTGCTGTGAGTGCAGAGTGAGCTGGGATGGGGGCGGCTGGGGCCCCAGTGTTGTCAGCTGTGCCCCAGAGTGAGGGCTGGGCGGAGCAGGGACTGGGGACTCCAGGCCAGTCACATGGCCTGGACCAGAGTTTCTGCAGTGCGGTTGGGTCGGAGAGTGAATCTGGAGCCCTGGACTGAACTGGGGGGGGGGGGGAGGGAACCTCTTTCCTTGGCTGCACCAGCCCTGGGAGGGGCTTCCGGAGCTCCGTGGCTCAAGGGTGGGTGAGCCAGGGGGCATGGCTTTTACAGAGATTTAGTAGATTTTCTTGAATGAAAGTTTCTCTATTTGCCATATGCCCTTACAAGCATTTCCAGAAGCTTTGAATGATTGGTTTTGAATATTGTCATCGGATGAATTGCTGTTTTGCTGGGGAGAGGGTCTACAAGTCCCCTTCCTCCAACATTATAGAGTTCTACGACACACCTGGGAGATATGTCCAACTTCTCCAGGGCGACAGCCTCCAATCAGGCCACCGGAGACTTTCCTCCCGTCACTGTCGAGCTCTCCCACCCTCCTGCCTGCCTTCCAGTCCATCAAACAAGTGACAGTGGCCGACCTCCTTGTTGTGGAAGCACTGAATAGCCCCTGCCTGCCCGGGTCTGGGTGGTCTCGCTCACTCCCCTGGAGAGAGCATGAAAGAGAAACAAAGGGCCGCCCACCGAGGTGGGAAGGCCTTGGAAGGGAGTGGTTCCCTGACCTGCTTTGGGTTTTCCCATCGCAGGAATAGTTGACCCTAACCATCTGGAACTCAGGGGAGAGGTCTAGACAGAAGAAATAAATCTGGGAGTAAAAAATGTGATGGGAAGAGAGAAGCCACAAAGTGGGACATTCTAGATACCCATCAACTGGGAAATGCTGTTTTAAAGATGGTAGGATGGCCATACAGTGGAATCCAGTAGCAAAGTGCCTTCAATCCCAGGGCCTGGAAATGTCCCCAGGGTATGCATGGTGTTGAGTGAAAACGCCAGGCTCACTGTGTGACTGGTGAGGGGAGCATCACCGGTTTTCTCTGATTGGTTCCGAGTCGGAAGTGGGGACCAACAGGAAGGAAGCTGTCAGTTATCGATGGATCCAGTGTGGCATTTGGGGCCAGTGGCTACTGGGGAGGTTGTCTGACATCCTGGACTGGTTGCTATGGGTGGTAGGTCAGAGTTCGATCCTCATTTGTGGACGGGCCACTGCCCGTTTGTATATTCAGTCTCCCACATCCTCAATGAACAGCGTAGATGCTATCTCCAAAATACAGTTAGGAGCTAACCACTCCCCCTCCCCATCCCCATCAACGTCCCAGGCACCATCATCTCTGACCTTGCGGTGAGAAAAGACTTCCTTCTGGTTTCCACGCTTTCATCCTCGCCCCCTTTCAACCAATGGGAAGCACTGCTCAGAGGAACCCTAAAGGCAATGGGGTCATGGACACCCTCTCCACCCCAATACCCTCAAATCCAATTTCCTCACCACGGTCTACAAGCACCTGTTCTGTGCAATCTCTGCACCTGCTTCCATTTCACCCGGGACCACCTGCCTTCTACCAGCCCCGTCATGCTTCTTCTAATCTCTCTCTTCTCTCTTTCCCACCTCGAAGACTTTCCCTTTGCTTCCACTCTGCCCCCACCCCTGCCTCCCATCTTTCAGGTCTGAACGGAACTCAGACCAGTGCTGACCCACATCCCTGACCATCCTGGCAGCCAAATGGCCTTAATGCCATTATCCCCCTTCACAAAATAAACAATCATCCCTTTGTATCATCTATTCCGCTGCCGGGAATCCGTTTCCCATGATTATCTCATAGACGTCTTTTTACCATGGTTTGAACCAGGATCCAAACTACAGCTCTATATTATATTGGATGTATAATACATTGGATTATATTGGCTATATTATATATCCTCTGATCTTGGAAATCTCTTTTTCATCAGAACAGTCTCCCCGCTCCCAGTTTTTATGCCAGGCCATTTTTTTTTGCAGGGACAGGATCTGTTGTCCTACAGATGGCCCCGCATTTTGGATTCGGCTGATTACCTTCCTGTGGTTTCATGTAACACGAGGATGAGAATGTTCCTCTTATCTCTTGTACTTAGAACTAGAGGAAACACATTTTGGCAAGAGGGTATCATCTGTGATTTCCAGAGCTGGGGTCAATGGGTCAAAGCTCCGTGCATTCTACATGTTGACATGTATTGCTGAAAAGGTCGCTCTAAGTTATACCCCCAGGAAAGTGGGTGAGCAAGCTGGTTCTCTGCCACCCGCTACTTCAAGATTGAGCCCACTCCCAGATTTGTCATTTTTAATGTGTCATGATGTGATAATTCTGCTTCTGGCCACAAGAGGCCAGCAAGGCCCAGCCATTGGACCCAAAGAGACCCTCCAAGGCCGGATCCTGGGCTTTGAACCCTCTTGGGAGGCCTGGGATCAGGGGTGTCCGGTCATCAGGGGCTGGGTAAGTGGGACAGGGATGGACGACAGCCTGGGCATGTTAGAGAAGCCCCGATGAGAGAAGGGCTGAACGTCAGAGCTGGTGATCAGCTCCTAGAAATTTGAACACTGGGTGCGCCTGGGTAACTTGGTCGGTTAAGCATCGGACTTCGGCTCAGGTCATGATCTCGTGGTTCCTGGGTTCAGGCCCCGTGTCGGGCTCTGTGTTGACAGCTCAGAGCCTGGAACCTGCTTCAGATTCTGTGTCTTCCTCTCTCTCTGTTCCTCCCTCACTCATGCTCTGTCTCTCTCTCTCTCTCTAAAATGAATAAACATTAAAAAAATTAAAAAAAAGAAACTTTGAACACCGAACATTTCTAATGTTAGTTAAAGCTTATAATCCTCACCTCTAGCAATAACTGGGCCTACGCACACCACAAGCTTGTTCTTTCTCTCTCCTCCATATACACACACGGCAGGTACAAACGATAGAGCCTTTTTAAAAAATTGTTATGTATATTGTAGGTCTTTTCAATTTAACTGAAATGTAATATATTATTTAAAAAATGTTTGTAATATTTATTTATTTTTGAGAGATAGAGGGCAAGCAGGGGAGGGAGACACAGACTCCGAAGCAGGCTTCAGGCTCCGAGCTGTCAGCACAGAGCCCGACGCGGGGCTCGAGCTCACGAGTCGTGAGATCACGACCTGAGCTGAAGTCAGACGCTTAAACCGACCGAGCCACCCGGGCGCCCCCGAAATGTAATTTAAATATAGCAAGATTCACTCTTACTGAGTGTACAGTTGTGTGAGGTTTTTTTTTAATGTTTATTTATTTATTTTGGGGGGGGTAGCATAATTGGGGGAGGGGCAGAGAAAGAAGGAGGGGGAGAGAGAAAGAGAGAGAGAGGGAGAGAGAGAGAATCCCAAGCAGGCTCCACGCTGTCAGTGCAGAGCCTGACGTGGGACTCGAACTCACAAAGTATGAGATCGTGACCTGAGCTGAAATCAGGAGTTGGACACTTAACTGACTGAACGGCCAGGCGCCCCAGGTGTATGAGTTTTAACCGATTTACACAGCCATGGAACTACCCTTACAAGCAGGATATAGACGTTTCATCATCCCCCCAAATTCCTTGTGTCCCTTTGTGGCCAGCTTCTGCCCACCCCTGCCTCCCAGCCCCTGGAAACCACTGAAGCCTGTACAGGGTGTGAGAAAGGAAAAGAACAATTTTCTGTGGCATATGAATTTCAAATTTCTCCAGCACCATGTGTTGAAAAGACTGTCTTTTTCTCCATTAAATTATCTTGACGTCTTTGTCAAAAATCGAAGGGCCTATTTTTAGACTCTTTACATTTTCTGCAGCTAATCTGTGTGTTGCTTCTTTCCCAACGTCCGTAATGTCTTGATTACGGCAGCTTTATAGTCAATCTTGAAATCATGTAGTGTGGTTCTTCTAACTTTGTTCTTCTTTCGGTATTGTGATATATATTTTTTAAAGTTTATTTATTAAAAAAAATTTTTTTTAACATTTATTCATTTTTGAGAGAGACAGAGACAGAGGGGGAGAAGCAGAGAGAGAGGGAGACACAGACTCCGAAGCAGGCTTCAGGCCCTGAGCTGTCAGCACAGAGCAGAGGGAGACAGAATCCCGAGCAGGCTCCATCCGGTCAACACAGAGCTCCATGTGGGGCTCAAACCCACAAACTGTGAGATCATGATCTGAGCCAAAGTTGGCCGCTTAACCGACTAAGCCACCCAGGCACCCCTTAAGTTTATTTTTATTTATTTATTTATTTGTTTATTTGTTTATCTATTTATTTTTGAGAGAGAGAGAGAGAGAGAGAGCAGGGGAGGGTCAGAAAGAGAGGGAGAGAGAGAACCCAAGCAGGTTCTGCACTGTCAGTGCAGAGCCCGATGCGGGACTTGAACCCACGAACCGTTGAGATCAAGACCTGAGCAGAAATCACGAGTCGGATGTTCAACCGACTGAGCCACCCGGCGCCCCGTTATTGTGATATCTTAATTTACAGCTTTAGAGCTGGAATCCCTGTCTTTTAGAGGTGAAAAACCTGAGGCTCAGGTAGAGGGTGTGAGTTGAGGTAACACACCTGACAGAAGCAGGAGCAGGCCTGGGCCCCCAGCCTCCTCCTTCCCCATCCAGGTGCTCTGTGAGTTGGCAACATTCAGATCGGTTGTTCCAAAGTCATAAGCCCTGGGAAAAGCACAAGCAGTACCTGTCTAGAGTTACATAACAAAAATTCAACGGAGTAAAATTCAAACATCCAGTTGGCTTGCTGAATCGATTCATGTCTCAGGCAGTATCCCCTCCAGCAAGTAGAGGGGGGCTCCGAAAGACTCCAGGAAAGGAAAGGCGTTTAAAGACAGGGAGTAGAAAAAGGAAATTATTAGCAAAGAATCCATTGTTTTCGGCAAGGTCACCCTTCTACAAGGGATGGATGGGGTCTGTTCAGTAAATTTCCTAGCGCTGACTGAGAAACTCGCCACGTTTGAAAGGGTTAAAGGTTACAATTCCGGAGATTTGAAAATGCAGTTGGATATTAGGTACTAAGTCTTGGTTTACTCACTTGAGGCTCTTAACCTAGTGACACCATTTTGGTCCCCTGTCTTTTTAACATTAGATTAAGTTTTGTGTTTCTTGCACTTATAAAACAAAGACAGAGTTTTGAAATCTACTTACTACATCACACCAGATTTTGCGAATATTTTGAAAATGATATTTTCTTCTTGGTGCCCCAGGGAAAATTTTTAAATGAAAAGCCGGAGGACGGTAACCTAACGTGGGGGAGTCACCTCATCCTCTAGGAAAATATTTGGTATTCCACTGATTCTTCTCCTGCTGACTTAGATTATCAGTACTGAGATTACCTGCTTGGTTGTTTTTTGTGTGTGTTTGTTTTCGCTCTGGGCTCTCCAAGTCAATGGAGGGCCTGGATTTGAATCTGGCTTCATCCTTTAAGAGACTCTTTCCAGCCCTAACCAGTCCTTTGAATGATGCCCTTGGGCCTTCTGCAAATGCAGGTGTAACTTGGGAGCCTTTCCTCCTCCTCCGGGATTTGGACAGTCACTCCTGGGCATGCAGTGCTGAGATGAGGGGTGTCTGCAAGGCAAAGAACAGACGACCCGTGATCTGGCCCCCGCACACCTCCTTCTGCAGTCAGCTTCCTGCTCTCACCTCTGCCGCTTTGGAAGCTCAGGATGTCGATTCCTCGCTAAGTCATGAGTGGAGCAGACGAAAGAAGGGTTCGCTTGGAGGAGGTGAGAGGCTGGGACAAGAGTGCAGGGGACCCAGGGAGAGCCCGGACAGTTCAGAGCAGTGAGGCCTGGTCAGAGGAGGCGCTGGCCTCGCCCACGCCGCACCCCTTTCCCACAGCTGTGCCCGCTGACCGGTGGATGGGACTCCCCTCTGCATCTGCTGAAGCCACCGTCCAGAGAGGCAGGGAGGGGCCCAGGGAAAGGCTGGGCCCCTCGCCGCTTCTTCCCTCCCTGCCACTGCTGTCCACCCCAAGGATAGTCACCTAATCAATCTCCTTGCGCTTAAACTCCTCTCAGAGCCTGCTTCCCAGGAACTCAAGCTGGAACAGACTGGTTCCTGGGAACTGCTCCTTTCCTTCCCGGGAACACGCGAGGCTGGCTCGGGGGCAGCAAAGCTGGAAAGGAGCCTCCCTGGCTGAGCAGTGACCAGGACAAGTCCTGTATCCCCCAGGCCCAGGCACACCGCAGGCTGAACGAAGAATGGATGGTCAGAGTCCCAGCTCTGAGGGAGGACAGGGCACAGGGGACCCTGGTGGGACAAACTCTCCAGCAGCTACACGCACCTTGTTAAAAAGAAAACCACAGGCCCCAAATGGCGTCATTTATGTGAAGAGCCCCAGGTCAGCACGCCAGGACTTAATACCTAACCTAACTGCAGTTCTATTCTCTCAACTGCCTCCCCGCGCCCCCCCCCCCCCAAGTAACCTTTAACCCGTCAACCTGGAATTTCCTGGTCAGCACTAGGAAATCTACTGATAGACATTTTCCATTCCCCTGAGGAGGGCAAACTTGTCTAAAATAATGCATTCTTGGCTAATAATGTCCTTTTTTCCATTCTCTCTCTGCCTGTAAAAACCTTTCCTGCAGCCCAGCGGAGCCTCCCTCAGCTTGCTGGATAGAATGCTGCCTGGTCCGTGAATTGATTAGTAAAACCAATTATATCTTTAAATTTTACTAGGTTTGAAGTTTTGTTATTTAACACCATACATCACATGTAATCTGGAATATACATTATAAAATCTGAGATATATACGTGTATATAGAATACACAAGTGTCTGCATATACACATACACACATATGTATATATATACACGTGCATATATGTATAGATAGATTATAGCTAAGCTACAGATACAGGTACTATTTGAAGGTATAGGGAGTGGCCGAGAGCCCAAAGAAAGTGGAGGGTGCCTTGAAAAGAATGACGTTTGCAAACTGGTGGCCCCGTGCCTGAAGACGGCTTCAATGTCGATATCTGAGCTTTCATTATGTTTACATTTCAGAGAGTTGCCCCATCCCTAGTGGCACAAGGGACTGATGGAGGATTTAAAAATTGTTCCTGCCTGTCTGCAGAGTGCACTCCACTTTCATATTGACCCCTAAGGTCTTTTTCCTTTTTTTTTATTTTTATTATATTTTTTTAACGTTATTTATTTATTTTTGAGACAGGGAGAGACAGAGCATGAACCGGGGAGGGTCAGAGAGAGGGAGACACAGAATCTGAAACAGGCTCCAGGCTCTGAGCTGTCAGCACAGAGCCCGATGCGGGGTTCGAACTCACGGACCGCGAGATCATGACCTGAGCCGAAGTCGGCCGCTTAACCAACTGAGCCACCCAGGTGCCCCTCTTTTTCCTTTTTTTTTAAAGTTTTATTTATTTTTGAAAGAAAGAGACAGTGCTAGTGGGGGAGGGGCGGAGAGAGAGAGGGAGACACAGAATCCGAAGCCGCTTCAGGCTCCCAGCTGTCAGCACAGAGCCCGATGTGGGGTTTGAACCCACAAACTGTGAGATCATGACCTGAGCCGAAGTCAGACGCCTAAGTGACTGAGCCACCCAGGCGCCCCCTGAGTGTCCAATAAAAAGGAGGGCCTCGGTAAAGTGCCACTACCTTGAACTTCCCTAAGTACCTAAGGCAAGTACAAATTCTGCCGGAAGTCCTTCCTAACGCCCCTCATGGAGACCCCCTCCAGTTCCCCACATTGAGCCCTCCCCCTAATTGCAGCCCGTTGATAAACCTTACCACAGGCACCGGTCCTGGTAGTCCTTGGCTGGTGGGTACCTACACGATGATCCCGTGGGGCCCGGACGCTTGTTCAAAGGTGGCATAAAAGGGAGGAGAAGCCATTTCCCCTAAAGCTCCAACAAAGGAGAACTTTAAACTGGGTCTGGAAGAATAAATAGAGATCTGTCAGGCAAACTAAGGAGGAAAGGCCTTCCGGGCAGAGGGAACAGCATCTGTGTAGCCACAGAGCACGAGAAAGCCATGCATGTTTGGGGGGAGTTTGGATTCATTTATTGCGTGCGCACGGTGGGTGAGGTCGTTTTTCTATCCTGACTCCATCCTGAAAGCAGTGGGAGCCACTGAAGGGTTTTAGGGAGAGGGGCTTCGTCAGACTTGCGTTTCAGAAAGTCACTCTGGTAGGGAAGATTTGTGGCTTTGCCAGAGACAACGAGGACTTTGCAGGCAGACACTGCTAGGCGTATATAGGGGCCCATGTCGTAGCTACTGATCGGGGATGGAAGTCGCTAGGAGGGAGGAGAAGGATCACATCAGAGGGTGCCATTGGGTCCTGGGGACAGATGGCAGAGGTCGGTCGTGTGGGAGGAGACTGGTGACGTGGTCAGGGCTCTAGGGAAGGGATGAAAAGCTCTGGTGGTTGGCGGGCGTGTGGTGGTGGGGGGTGTTATCTCCCTACCTGCTTGCCACCCTGCGCATCTGATGAGCCGGGAACACGGTAGGTGTTTAATCAGTGCCCATGCAGTGCAGGGCACTTCAGCACAGACAGATGTGCTGTGTGGCTTGCTGTGGGACTTGGCCTGCCTGAGCACGGCTCCTTGTCCGCAAATTAGGAACGGCACCTCCTACCATGTAGTGCTACAGAGGGGACTGAATGGGGAGACACATTGCCAGTAATAACATCGGGCCCAGGTGGCCTTTGTTCCTTCAGTAATCCTGCAGGGTGGGTGCTGTTAACTTCCACTTTACAAGTAGGGAAACAGCCTCGAATGGGAAGCACCTGGGTTCAGGGCACAAAGCTAGGTGGAGGTGGAGGCCGGCCTCGGATCCTGGGAAGGCCGAGTTCAGAGCTTCCAGCCACGGCCAACCGGGCCCAGGGGGTGGTGTGGGGCCGCCTTCTGGAGAGGGGGCTGGAAGAGGAACGGCAGAGGGAAGAATTGGGTTTTGGCCAGCAGGGCTCGTGGGGCTGATCGCTCAGGTGCCCGTGGTGGTCACTGTGGCGGGGGTCGAAAGCAGCATGTGGAGACGAGGGCACAATGACCACCCCCCCCCCCCCCCGCCAGGAGCAGTGAAGGACAGGCTCGGTGACAAGGCCGGGGGAGCCCGAGACCACACAGCCAGCAGGAGATGGTGGGCTTGCACCAAAGGGAGAAGTTGCCAGAGGCCACTGGCCAGGGTTAGATGGGCACAGGTGGCCTTCCGTCACGGCGGGGGGGGGGGGCGCAGAGCCAGGGGCAGGGGTGCCAGAAATCCCACAGTCCGTAGGTAGTCCAAGGCTTGTCCGGTGGCTGCCACCGCTGCCCCTGGAACCCACCTCATCTCCTTCACTGGCAGGCCAACCCTGACTCCCTCGAGGCCCTCAGTTACCATAACAACCGGATCCCAGCAGTAAAAATAGTAACTTATTTCTTATTCAACTTTTTTTTGCTCGGGGAGAAAAAGAAAATCCATTTCGAGGTTTGTGTCTCCCTTCGGGGGTCTCCTCTGGGGCCTTGCTGAGTGCATTTGCCAAGACCCGCTGAAGGTCAACAGCAGGCTGGGGCCGGAGGAGGCCAGCGGGCCTGCAGCCTGGGGAGGTCTGGTCCCACACCTGTGGCTCCCTTCAGCCTCAGGGCAGCTGCAGTCACCAGCCGATGCCCCAGGCCAGGGAGGAGGGGGCCACGGGGAGGTCAGGCCTCTGGGGCTTTCTCTTTTATAAAGACTGAAGGGACCTTTTTGGGAATTGAGGTTGAGGACTGAGGAGGAGGTATGGCTGACCCGGGGACAGGTGTGCCCTGGTGGGGCTGACCACAAGGCAGTCCTTTATTGTATGTGTGTGTGTGGGGGGGGTGTCATAACAATGGTGATAGAGGTCAAGGTCAGGGAAGAAGCCATGAAATGCAGGCTCAGAACTCAGAGCCTGGGAAGCTGGGCTCCAGAACAGCTCCTCTGGCTGTGTGACCGTGGGTGGGTCCCCTGGTCCCTCTCAGCCTCTTTCCCTCCTCCACCAAGGAGACAGGAGACTCTGGTCACTATAGCCTCGAGCCTCGCCCATTCCTCACCGTGACTCCCAGTAAGAATACATTTTCATGCCAACCAGGACACAAAATGTACTCAAACAACTGAGACAAAAGTTGCCTGAACGTGACTTAGTCTTCCCAGCACAATGCATTCCGGACCAGACGTCTCTTCTCTTTCTGCTCGCTGCCCACCTGGGGTGACTTCCTGGTCTTCTGGGACTTGCTTCCATTTGGAAGTGGTCTGATACGGCAGCCACTGGTCACATGTAGCTGTTGAGCATTGGAAATGTGGCTCGCGTGAGTAAAGAACTGCGTTTCAAATTGCATTTCATTGTATTTAATGTAGAAATAAACAGATGCAGGAGGCTGGTGGCTGGTAGGTCGAGATGCGCAATTCGAAATCTGCAGATCCAAGGGGCCTTCCAGCTTTGCCCTCCCAGCTCCTCCTCGCAGGGTGGGCTTGCTGCCCTACTGGACCCTCTGGCTCACCAGTCTAGCCCTTGACCTTATACTCATGCCCACCTTGACCTCAAACTCACCTGGCCAAAACCCAGCTCACATCTTCCTTCACCTCCCTTCCCTGCTGCTTCTCCTCTGGTCTCCTCCCCCTGCCCCCACACCCTTAATGTCATCAGTACCCACTCAGCAGGGCCAGCCAGAAGCCCAGTAGTCGCCCTCCACTTCTAATCCATCAACAGGGCCTGGTGGGTAAAATCCATCTAGGTCTCATAAACATCCCTATACCCCTTCTCTGGTCCCCACCTGCAGCCCTGCCTGCCCAGCGCACTCACTGCCCTCCCCCCCCCCCCCCCCACTGCAGCCCTGCTGCCCCCTGTGAATGCATCACCTGTAACCCTTCTTGTCCTCACCAACACTGGGTATCTGAGCCCGTCTCGCGCCCAGCATTTGGAGTGCAGAAACGAATTCCGTAGGGTGGGATTGTTTTCTGGATGTGTAGCAGGATTCTCGAATAAAGCGTTATAAAAAGTAGCAGGGAGCTGGGGTTTGTGAGCATAAGGGAAGGGCGAGGAGGGGGAGAAGGAGATGCCTGCCCTTCAGTTTGGGCACGGGTCCTTTCAGGTTGAGGGCTGTTCTGCCTCCAGCAGTCCCTTCCTGTAGGTGGTTCCCCACAACCCATCACCCGGGCCAAGGTCTCCTAAAGGAGACCACTGGATTTTGTAGAAGAACCGAGGCGGGTGGGCAGATTCCGGGTACGCTGGAATCCGACAACCAAATGCATGTACCCCTGTCTGGGGGATCGTGAGGGTCCCCAGAATCACAGTCTCTGGGTGTGGAGAGCTTCCCCGGAGACTGCGGCCATTCCCGGGCGGATCCCTTGGGGCCGTCGCGCCTCGCAGGCGCTCAAAGAAAGGCAGGAGGCGCTGGCCGCGGGGGAAGCGTGAGCTACAAGTATACTCCGGGGCCAGCGACGCCAGGGGCCTGAACGGCTGGCGCGCCATCAGTGTCCTCGCTCCCTTTCCAGCCCAGCCCCGGCCGGGAGGAGCGGGGGAGACAGCGCGGCTCCGTCTAGCAGGCCGTCACCTCGTTCTGAAAACTACCGGCGGAGGGGACACCGGGACAGGGAGAGAGAGAGAGAGAGAAGGGGCTGCAATCGAAGCCCCCATCCTTCCCCATCTCTCCTCCTTCCCCCAGCGAAGGCCGGAGGGGTCCGCAGGGCACGGGGAGGGGGCCGAGGCCGCGGGGACTAAGGCGATTGGCCCGGAGCCCCCCCGCCCCGCCCCCACCACCATCTGCTCGGGATTTGGCGTCGGCGTCTCGGGCTCGGGCTCGGCTCGGCTCCAGCTCGGGCTCCGCGCGCCCCCCGGCCGCCCCCGCCCTGCGCCCGCCTACCTGCTGCTCCCGCGCCCCGCGCCTCCTTCCCTCCCTCCCGCGCTCCGTCCCAGCGCCGGTTGTCGGAGCCCCGGGCTGGGTGCCGATGGAACCGCCGCGATGTTCGCTCCTCGGCTCCTGGATTTCCAGAAGACGAAGTACGCGAGGTGAGGGCGGGAGCGCGCGGGGAGGGGGCGCGAGGGGGGGGGCGCGTGGGGAGGGGGCGCTCCGGAAGGGGGCGTTCGAGGAGGGGGCGCGCGCGGGGAGAGGGGCGCGCGCGGAGGGGGCGCGCGCAGGGAGGGGTGGCCAAGGGTCTCTCCCGGCTCCGCGCCGCCGGGCTGGCTCCCCGCGCCGCCCGGAGAATTGGAGTTGATAGATGCACCCTAAGCTCGGCCGGAAGAAACCAGAAAGGAGACTTCGTGGTCTTTGTGAGCGTCTCGGCGCCCAGCTGTGCGCCCCGCACCCGGGAGCAGCGCGGCTTCCCGGCGCCTCCTCTCCTGGCGGCGAGTCCTGAGGCGAGTCGCTTCACCTCCCTGAACCTCAATCTCCAGGTCTCCAAAACGGGGATAATGAACGTCCCGTCCCTGGGGACCACGTGAGGATTAGTGACAGGCGCTCCCGAGAGCACTTTGAATGGCGCCCGGAGCAGAGTAATCGCTCAATTTCTCTCCGGCGTTTTTGTTAATGTAAAAGGTGCTGGCGCGCACCACCCGTGTTCCCCCACTACCCCCCGCACCCCGCCGCCGTACCGTTCCTGTCAACCCCCCTCCACCCCCGCATCACACCTTCCCCCCCCCCCCCCCCCGCATCACACCTTCCCACCCCCCGCCCCCAACCCTTGACCACGCTCGCTCGTAGCAAGCGGGAGGAATGAATGAACTGCTCTTTTTCGGTGGGGAAACTGAGGCCTAGGACCCGGGAAGAGCTGCCTGTACATCTTGGCCTTTTCCCGGTGTGAGGTTTGTGGTCACCCCTGAGCCTCAGTTTCTCCTAAAATGGCGAGGACAGATACTCCCACCCAGTTGCTGAGTGGGAGTCAAGCTCCTGTTGGACTAAGTACACATTGAATGGGGAGGTTCATAATTCTTAAGTTGCTCTAAGATTTTGTGGGGTCCACTCGCCTGAGAGCTGGCGCGAAAACCCTTTCCTGCAGTTGCCTTCCGCCCCTGGGGGTCTTGAGGAAGGGCAGGCAGTTCTGGGATCGCAGCCCCCAAGGCTTTTGCCTCCTGCCTGGGCAACAAGAGGGCACCCACCTGATGTGCTGCCCTCCCCCTCAGGTGTCCTGCTTCTGGGCGGAGGGGAAGGTGGTGAATTTGAGACGGGTTGGCATCAGTTTTGATACCCACATCCACGTGGCTCGTCGTCTCCTGGCACTTACTGAGGGTCCTCGTCCCTATGAGGTCTGTACCCATTCTGGTCAGACAGCAGAGCGTGATCACAGATGTCCACGCTGAGCATGGCATCGGAGGTGGGGAGGCAGGACTAGGGCTTTTCCCGCTCAGTCTCACCCTCCATTTCCTGGGGGGGGGGTTCCTTTTCTCCTTCATAAAGTTGGGGAGTCCTACTGGGAAAGACGGATGCACGGGGGAGTTCCTGTGGGGTTGGTTTTTGGTTTTTGGTTTCTTTTGGCTAGAAGGTGGGAGGCACTGGCTGCTCAAATCCATGGGATCTTCTCTGATACGGACGCTTGGACTTTCAAAGGCTTGTTCTCGAGGGTCCTTTTTTGCTATGGTGAGGTCTAAATTGGTGGAGGGTTCCTCGAAAGGGAAGGGGGAAGCCTGGGACAGGAGGCCACATTTGCAAACATGCAGGGAGGGAGCTGTGAAGCCCGTACTGTGGGCCTTCACCTGCCGTGCAGCTGCTGTGTGGTCTTGGGTAGGTGTCTGAACCTCTCTGGTTGATTTGTGAGAGGACGGGAGGCTTGGTCGGAGATGTCTAGATTTGGACACTGGTGCACCCCTCCCTAACTGGGATAGAGCTCTCCAGCTGGGTCAGGGGCTGGACCATGAGCTTTGTTCCTTTCATGCTTGGGCTGATGCCGTTTCTACGGGTGAGGAGTCCAGTGGGGAAGTAGAGCACATCAGTTAGAACTATTTCTGTTCCCTTCCTCATTGCATGGCCCTTACTGTGGTGCCGCCTACAAGTTAAATCCCTAATGCAGGCTTCTTGATTGAGCAGATTTAATAGCGTGACCCAGTGCTATTCAGGAGAAACGTCATACAAGCCACGTATATAGTTCTACAGTTTTTAGTAGCTGTTCCGTTGAGTGTGTGGCTGATTTTCTATCTCGCTGTCGTAGAAAGCAGGTGAGATGAGTTCTTAGAATATGTTGTTGTTAATCCTTGATACGCAAAGTGTTATCATTTCAACATATAATCAACGTAAGTGAATTATTCATGAGACTTTTTACGTTCTGTTCTCACCGCAAGTCTTTGACATCTGTTTGTGTCTTTTGTACTTAGGACCCACCTCACTTCGGACTAGCTATATTTCAAGGGCTCAATAGCCACATATGCCCGGTGGCTACCATATTAAATAGCACAGGAATATCTTCCAGGGTGAGAGATGGGTGTTTGTCTTAGTCATTTTGGGCTGCTGTAACAAAGTACCGTAGACTGGGTTGCTTATAAACAATAGAGACTTACATCTTATAGTTCCGGAGACTAGACGTTCAAGATCAGGTGCCCGCATGGTTGGGTTCTGGTGAGGTCCATCTTCTGGGTTATAGACTACAGACTTACTGTATTTTTATGTGATAGAGAAGGAGCTAGCTCTCTGGTCGCCTCTTATAAAGGCACTAATCTCATTCAGAAGGGCTTCTACCCGCTGGACCTGATTATGCCCTAAGGGTCCCGCCTCCAGATGCCATCACACTGAAAGTTAGGTTTCAACATACAAACTTTTTAAAATTTTTTTTTTTTCAACGTTTATTTATTTTGAGACAGAGAGAGACAGAGCATGAACAGGGGAGGGGCAGAGAGAGAGGGAAACACAGAATCAGAAACAGGCTCCAGGCTCTGAGCCATCAGCCCAGAGCCCGACGCGGGGCTCGAACTCACGGACCGCGAGATCGTGACCTGGCTGAAGTCGGATGCTTAACCGACTGCGCCACCCAGGCGCCCCAACATACAAACTTTTTTAGGGGGGACACAAACATTCAGCTCTTAACAGGGTCCGTAGTTATATGCTGTGTGATACTGTAAAAGATGCTTTCCCTCTTTGAGCCTTTGTTTTTCAATGGATGGTTGGACCAGCTGATCTTTAAATTTCTAACCTGGAATCCTTAAATGGTTTATCTAGATCAAGAAATATATTTATCATATAGCTATAGGAATTAAAAGCTGTGTAGTATTGGTGCAGGGCTAGGGAAATTGACCAATGAAACATAATAGAGAGGCCAGAAGCAGATTGATGCATATAAAGACATTTGATTTTTTTTCAAAGACATTTGAAGAGAGAGAGAGAGAGAGGGCATGCGATTGAGTGGGGGAGGGATGGAAGAAGAGGGAGAGAGAGAATCCTAAGCAGACTCCATGCCTAGCGTGGAACCTGACAGGGGGCTCGATCTCACAACCCTGAGATCGTGACCTGAGCAGAAATGGAGAGTCAGATGCTTAACTGACTGAGCCACGTAGTCACGCCAAAGACCTTTGATTTTTGAGAAAGGTGGTGTTGCTGATCACCGGAGGCAAGGATGGTCTATTGAATAAATGGTACCAAAACAATTGGCTATCTAGATGGGAACAATGAAACCGGAGCCCTACCTCACACCATACAGAAAAAAGCATTTCTGGATGGATTAAAATTTATAAGTGAAGTTAAAAAAAAAAAAAAACACACTTGAAAACTTTTAGAAATAGAAAAGAATATCTTTTGGATTTCAGGGTGGGTAAAGATTTCTGACGGCATGGCAAGTTAAAACCGTTAAAGAAAAGGTGGATAAACAAGACTACATTAAAAATTATGAGTTTCGGGGTGCCTGGGTGGCTCAGCCGGTTAGGCGTCCAACTTCAGCTCAGGTCACGATCTCGAGGTCCGTGAGTTCGAGCCCCGAGTTGGGCTCTGGGCTGATGGCTCAGAGCCTGGAGCCTGCTTCCGATTCTGTGTCTCCCTCTCTCTCTGCCCCTCCCCCATTCATGCTCTGTCTCTCTCTGTCTCAAAAATAAATAAAACGTTAAAAAAAAATTAAAAAAAAATTATGAGTTTCTATTCATCAGGGAAATGCCATGAAGGAAATAGAAGAGGTGCTGCAACCTTGAAGGACATATCTGCAACACATTTAACCACCACATTAATTAATATCCAGGGTGTATAAAGCCCTACCGTAAGAAAAGGACAGATAAAAGAACAGAAAATACAGAAATGCAAATCGTCTTGCAGATGCACACAGAGAAGGGAGAACACAAAAAGCTGCTCATTTTCATTGGGCATCTGCCCTGGAGAAAGTGGTGTGCACGTCCATCAGAGGACACGGACATCTTAGCATCTTAGTTGTTCATGATAAGCAGGACATCCCAAGTGTCAATGGTAGAATTCATATGCTGGAATAATATCCTTTCGTGAGAATGACCTCCGCTTTCAGGCAACAGAATGGATAAATCTAGACGTCGAGAGTGGTAGCAAAACACGAAGTATGAATGCAATTGTTTAATGCTCAAAAACAGGCAAACCAACTGTGTTGTTTAGGAGTGCAGAGGAAGGTATGTGGAAAGCCAGAAAATGATTATTGCAAAATCAGCTTACTGGCTACCTCTAAGAGAGGTGGGGTACACAGGGTGCTTCTGGGTCCTGGCAGTGTTCTAATTAGTGACTTGGGAAGAAAAACAAGCCGGATTCTATGTGCCCTATAAGATAGCTCCCATTCCCATGGGGAGACTCACCCATGTGGCCACGCCTCACTGCAGGGGAGGCTGGGAAGTGTAGTCCAGCTGTCTGTGTCCATTGCTGCCTCCCTGGGGGTCAGAACAGCACCTGGCATCTGAGAAGGTACCACTCAAATCTGTTGAATTAGTGGCGGTGTGACTTTGGACAAGCAAATTAACCTCCCAAGATGTTGGTCTACTCTCTTGCTTTAAAAATGTGATGTTAAAAGGGGGTCCTTATAAAGCAACATGGTGGTTATAAATGCAGCACGTGCTCCTTAAAGAACAGTTTTTAAATCATGGGGAGTAGGTATAAAAATGAAAACAGTCGGGACACCTGGGTGGCTCAGTCGGTTAAGCGTCTGACTTCAGCTCAGGTCATGAGCTCATGGCCTGTGAGTTCGAGCCCTGTGTCGGGCTCTCCACTGACAGCTCAGAGCCTGGAGCCTGCTTCTGATTCTGTGTCTCTGTCTCTCTCTCTGCCCCTCCCCACTCTCTCTCTCTCTCTCTCTCTTTCTCTCACAAATAAATAAACATTAAAAAAAAAAAAAGAAAGCAATGGGTGCCTGGATGGCTCAGTTGGTTTAAGCATCCAACTCAGGTCATGATCTCACAGTTTGTGAGATTGAGCCCCGCATTGGGCTCTGTGCTGATGGTGTGGAGCCTGCTTGGGATTCTCTCTCTCTCTCTCTCTCTCTCTCTCTCTCTCTCTCTCCCCTTCTTTCTCAAAGTAAATAAACATTATAAAAAATGAAAGCAACGGTCACCCTTCATCCTGCCATCTTGAGATCATCGCTGTGAAATGTGTTTTTTGTTTATTTGCAGTCTTTTTTCTGCAGATACCATACCTATAGCTAGCATTGTATCCTAATTTTAAAAGTGAGACCTTCTGCAGTTCTGTGTCCCTTGTCTTTAACGATTATTCACCAGCTCAGTTTAATGTGTGCCTAACACTCCATCTCATCATCGCACGCTGCTTTATTATTTCCCACCTTCGGATGCTCAAGTTGCTTCCTGGAATCCACTTCTGTAAGTAACGCTGCTGGGGACGTCTCTGCAGCAGGGTCCCGGTGTTCAGGAGACTTCTCTGATCCATTGTCAAACCTGGGCACTGGCCACGTCCTGTGGGTCCCAAGTTCCAGGTGATGCACACTGCCCAGTTTACAGTGACCAGGTCATGGGGCGCCCCCAGGAATGGCCCCTCTAATGCAATTCTTACCGTGGGTCTTGAAGTTGCTCCTAAGGCCCCACAAAGGTCAGGGCCCCGCTCTTCCTGCAGTGGTGTTCTTGGAGAGTGGAAGGAGCTTGGAGCTTGTGTTCTGATTCTGCTCATCTCTTTGCTGGCTTCTCTGGAGCAGGCTACTTATTCATTAAGCCTTGCTAGCTTCTCATACCTGAGGCTAATGTGGGGTTGGTTAAGCATATGGTGACCCCGGTGGGCTCTCTGTAGATTTAGATCCTGACGTCCTACTACTACCCAACGTCCCTGCAAGGCCATTTAGGACGAGCCAAGAAATTCTGAAGGTTATGGGTTTCGTAAACATTTTTTGTTGGCGCTCCAAAGTGGTGGTTATTTGTGTAAGTGATTGTTACAATCTCTTTCTGGGGAGGGTTTGAAGCACTCTGTAAGAATCAAGCTTCTCAGGAGCCACGGGACTTCCCCGGAGAACCCTTCCCTCCTGGCAAGGCTTGCTCTGATGTCAGCAGGTCTCTGTGCCTGGAGAAGGGATGGCGAGGAGGGGCTTCCGGGTCCTCTGTCTTGCTGGGCGGCCGTGGGCGGGCCAGTCCTGGGCTTCGTGGAGTGGGAACCACGTGCCAGGCTCGTGACAAGCATCTTCCATTCACCATCTCATCTAGTCCTTAGCTGGATTTTATTTATTGTTGAGAGAGAGAGAGAGAGAGAGAGAGCAAGCATGAGCAGGGGAGGGGCAGAGAGAGAGGGAAACAGAGAATCCCAAGCAGGCTCCGAGCTCTCAGTGCGGGGCTCGAACCCACGAACCGTGAGATCGTGACCTGAGCCGAACTCAAGAGTCAAGACGCTCAACCGACCGAGCCACCCAGGTGCCCCCGAGGTACCATATTCTGTCCCTGTTTGGTTTGCCCTCCGTCACGGAGCCCAGAGTGAGGTTCACACCTGGACTGTCCTTGGCTTTTCTGCCTCCCACGCCGCGATGGGGATAATAATCCTCAAAGTCAGGTGATTTTCCAGTCCCCGCTGGACCCAGAGGCTAGAATCCGGAGTCCTCCCCGCTGCACGTGCCGTTGCACAGCCTGGCAGGGCTCTCAGAAGACACCGCCTCCTTCATTCATTCATGGACAGGCCTGCCCCAAGCATCTGTGGGGACGGACCAAGTGTCCCAGTGGAAGCCCACACACCATATGTCTGAATGTTTAAAGTTAAAAATTTAGCTAACAAGCTTTTCAACGAAACGGGTTCCATCCTCCTCGGCAAATACGCTTCTACGATGACACGGGTTGAACACTCTGTAGGATGGTGGCCGTCATATGAATGAAGACTGGCCACTGTCAAGTAAGGAAGTTGAGTTTAGTTATTTTTACATGTGCCGCGCGGCCTTTGTGGCCAGGCCCGCGATGCCTGGGTGAGCAAATAAAATAAAGGCGTGCATAACTTAGTAGTTTATAGATTTCATACGATTTATTTTTGTGTTCGCTGCAGCAAAATCATTAATTATGTTGTTTTCAAGATTTTCACGGAAATTGCATTCTCTTCACAGTGATCATCTAAAGTTGTGCAGTCCAGTGTAGCACTAACCACCTGTGGCTATTTAAATTCAAGTCTAAATTCATTAAAATTAAGTAAAATTAAAAAGCTAGTCCCTCAGTTGCAGAGGCCACATTTAAGGGCTCAGGAGCCCCAGGTGGCCAGTGGCCACCATATTGGACAACACAGACCTACAACATTTCTGTCAGTATGGAAATTTCTCTCAGAGAGCACTAGTCTAAAGGATGAAAACGCAAAATGTAATTTAAAAAATATCCCGCAAAGGTAAATTAAACGAGATGTAAAAAACTACCTTAAATTATTTGTATTCTAGGATATCCGAAATTCTCTTAAATCTGAAAGGCAAAATACAAATGAAGATTGATAAGTATAAAACTTAAAAAGTATTTACCTAGGGGCGCCTGGATGGCTCAGTCGGTTAAGCATCTAACTCTTGATTTCAGCTCAAGTCAGGATCTCACGGTTCGTGGGATTGAGCCCCAAGTCGGGCTCTGTGCTGACAGCACACAGTCTGCTTGGGATTCTCTCTCCCGCTCTCTCTCTGTCACTCCCCTGCTCATGCTCTCTCTCTCAAAATAAATAAATAAACTTAAAAAAAGAGGATGAGGACAAGAAGGAAAGGAGGGAAAAGGAGGAGAAGGAAGGGAAAACCAGAGAAAATAAACTTGTTAGTGTTCAGAACTGAAACGTCCAGGCATGTCTGAATTCAGGTACAGCTGGATCCAGGGTCTCAAAGGAGTCCCATGCCGTCTCTCTTTGTCTTCGGGCTTTGTTTCTTCTGCTGGCTGCGTATCTGGACTGCTCACAGCCCTTGTGGACAGGGAGTTTCTCTTTCCTGGCAGGATCACCACTGTCCTGGAATCGAGTCTCTGTGCCCTGATTTGGATTGCGTGCATACCCTTGAACCTGTCACCGGGGTCAGGGGAAGGGCTATGCCAGTCTGGATCTTTTGGAGCATGGAGTTTGGGAGTCGGGCATGGCTGGGGGGTGGAAGGGTGTGGCTCCATGTGAGCCCAGTGGAACGAGAGGGGGAATGTGTGGCCAAAAACGAAAGTGATTTACATTTTATACGTGATTGGGGGGGGGGTAGATGCTGGATGGGACAGAAGCCTCGGAGACCTTGTGGCTTTCGGGTGGGTCGTTCAGGGTGAACAGGAGTTCTGCAGAGGCTGGAAGTGGGAAGGGCACTGGAGAGGGCTGCAGGGGAAGCACAGGAAGGCAGGGAAGAGTCTGAGGCTGGACTCAGACCCTCTGGAGGGGAGGATGTGGGGTCAGGTCCCCAACTCCCCGGGCACGCCCAGCAGCTGGCCTTTGTCCCATGGGCTCCGGGGTGCCACTGAGGCTTTTAGGCTAAGTAGCAAGGTTTCGTTTCCCGAAGGGTGGTTGCCATCCAGGTACCACAGCAGCAGTGGGGGGGGGGGGGTTCCTGGGGCCCCCAGGGGCTGGGGAGCTGCGGCGGGTGGGGTCTGCCTGTTCATCTCCTGGCAGTGGGATTGGCCACGGTCAATTACTTGTCAATCTGTCCCTTTACCCCAAAGCCTTCAGTGTGTGTGTATATAGCACCAAGTACTCTTATGGAATGACATTTAAGAACAGAGACTGAGCTTTAAAAAGGAAGGGGGCGCCTGGGTGGCTCAGTCAGTTAAGCATTCAACTCTCGATTTTGGCTTGGGTCACCATCTCGTGGTTTGTGAGTTCGAGCTCCGTGTCAGGCTCTGCCCTGATGGTGTGGCGCCTGCTCAGTGTTCTCCCTCCCTCTCCGCCCCTCCCCCCAAAAAAAAGAAAAAAGATGTAAAAGGAAGGGGACGCTGATACGTGCTGCACTGTGCACGAACCGTATGAGGACAGTATGCTAATAAGCCGACGGACAAAAGGACAAATGTGTGATTCCGCTTCTGTGGGGTCCCCAGAGTTGTCAGACTCAGAGACAAAGAGCAGACAGTGGAGCCAGGGGCTGGGGCGGGTGGGGGTCAGTGTGTAATGGGGACAGAGTCTCAGTGTGGGAAGATGGAAAGTTCTGGAGACTACAGCGGTCACGGTTGCACAGCCGTGTGAATGTGCTCAGTGCCCTAGAACGGGACACCGAAAAGTGGTTGAAACAGTGAATTCTGTGTTGAGAGTATTTCACCACAATTTTAAAAAATATTAAAAAAATAAAGTCGAGCTGAAAACGGTAACAGAAGCGGGTCGTTTATTAAATGTGAGAGGCAAGACAAGAAAATGGGACTTTAGTGTTGAGGCACTATTATCTCACAGTGAGTCCGTATGCAGATTTTACCAACTGCCCCCTCACTGCCCCGGCTGCCGGGATCCGCTTTGGGGTGCACCGCGTAGTTTCCTTAGCCTCCTCGAGTCCAGAATTCATCTCTTGTCTTTTTCTATCAGGCATCGGTGTTTTTGAGGTGTCTAGGCCAGTTCTGTAGACTGCTTTGTGTGGGGTCCCTGGGCTCAGTTTGGGGTCTCACAGTTAGATTGAGGCTCTGTGTTTTCTTTCCCTTTCTTTCTTTCTTTCTTTCTTTCCTTTTTTTTTTTTTTTTTTTAGTATTTTTGATGTTTGTTTATTTTTGAGAGAAACAGAGACAGAGAGCGAGCAGGGGAGGGGCAGAGAGGGAGGGAGACACGGAATCCGAAGCATCTCCAGACTCTGAGCTGCCAGCACAGAGCCCGACATGGGGCTCGAACTCACGAACCGCGAGATCATGACCTGAGCCGAAGTCGGACGCTTAGCCTAGTGAGCCGCCCCGGGGGGGCCCCCCGCCCCTGCCCCGTTTTGGTAGAAGCGATGCTGCTTTTTTTAGGCTCCTTGTAACCGACAACACGTGTCAGTCTGTCCTTCGGTGTGATGTCTTCCGTGATCACTTGCTCACGTGGGTGTCTTCCTGCTTTTCTCTCTGTAAAAGTATTATTTGTTTTGGTAATCAGTTAGCATTTGTGGGGAGGGAGTGTTTTGAGCGCATGTGCGTATTCCAGTCCTCATACTATGAAAACTTTCTCTTATAAAGGTAGAGAGAATAGCGTAATGAACCCCAGCCACCCCCTAGCTTCAACTTAACGATTAGTAACGTTTTGCCAAATTTGCTTCATCTCCGCTTTTTCTCTGTCCTAAAGTATTTGAGGACAAATCCCTCGGTGGTATGGGTGATATGACTTCAGTGCGCATCTTTGCCTGGCGAGGACTTTCTTCCCTAACCACTAGACCCCCAGCCCACCCATCAGCATCGGCAGTAAGTCCTAGCGCTATTGAGCACTTGAATTGTAAGTTCTATTTAGTTTTTTAAAAAAAATGTTTAAATGTTTTATGTACTTTTGAGAGAGAGAGCATGAGCGGGAGTGGGGGAGGAACAGAGAGGGGGGAACAGAAGATCCGAAGTGGGCTCTGTGCTGAGAGCAAGGAGCCTGACCCGGGGCTGGAACTCGCAAATCGTGAGATCATGACCTGAGAGGAAGTCGGATGCTTAACCGACTGAGCCACCCAGGCACCCCCGGGTTTGTTTTATTTGAGAGAAAGCCCGTTTACTGTACCACATGTAGCTGTCGGTTGCCATATTAGATAGCACAGCTGTAGAGGCCGGATTCGATTCAGGACCCACGTTCCAGGCAGGAAAGGCCAGAAACTTCTCGTTGCCTCTCTCCAGGGGGCACGGAGGTCCTGTTTCCGGTGATGCGAGATGGATCTTGGGACTCTCCACTCCTTTTATAGTAGCGGGTTGCTCGGCAACCTGTCATCAACCGTCTTAGCGTCTGTTGGTTACTGTTGTCGGAATGAATGATTTCATCAAGTCTTGGGTTTTCAGAATTCCCTCTTAGTGAAGAAGAGAGACCCCGCCCCCAAACTTCTCTGCACTTAGCGCACCAAAGTGGTGGGATCTTTGTTATTATCCGACATAAAGCCGGGGTTCATTTCTTTCCAAGAAAGGCCTCGCGGGGAAGGAGTGGATGAGTCTGTGTAGACATTCTTAGGATGTGTGGACGACGTTTCGGGCTCCGTGAACCCTTGGGATGGCGTGTTCAGTGTGTGCGTGCATGTGTGTGTGCACATGCGTGTGCATTTGGCCTCAGAGAGGTATAGATCTCCCAGCAGGCAGCCACTTTGCACAGGATTGGGTGCCGCAATCCTGGTTGTAGGGGACGGAGTTGGGCCCAAATCTGGCTTCAGCATATTCAATAGCCCTCTGCTGTGGAGTTTCTGTGGCTCTACCTGTCTCGGGAGGTACTCTGGACCCTTGGCCGTTGGCGGAGCTGGGCTTTGCCAGGGCACGTGGCACTGTGTTGGGAGGGATGGTCGTTCAAGGCCTCTGCCATGTTGCACGGCCAGGGAATAGCACGAGCCTGGAGGACACTGTTCCCGGGGAAAGGGTGGGCCACTTGTGGTGGCGCATAGCCTGGCAGGACGTGGGCTGTGAGAGTGGCCCCTCATCCTGTATCAGAGCCCCCCGGCCTCTGTGTCAGAGTCAGGGGCCAAGGGCTCCCGGGGGCAGGGGAGATATTAGCTGATTTTCTTCACAAATTCCTCCCAGTGGATTCCGGTTTGGGACACGCCTCTGAAAAGGTGTGGGATTTGGGAGGAGTGCTCTCCGCGCCGTCGCAGTGAGGAGGAAGTTTTCCTTGAGAGCTCTCCGGAAATGTTCTGGAATTCTGATCCCGTCATGACATCGGGGAGGGTAAAACAGCAGAGATGGGGATGTGGCAGGGAGGCCAGGGCGCATGGGCGGTGGCCTGTCCTTCCTAGAGGTGGCTGGGAGGATGACAGACCCCGGTGCCTGGGGTGGTCTTGTCTGGGCGGGGGGGGGGGGGGGGGGGGGGGGGGGGGGCTGTGGGCCATTCATTTTAGCGGCGGATCCCAAGAGCGGTGGTCCCCGAGGAAGCCCTGCGCCCCAGCATCCCTGAGTCAGGGGCTGGCTGTACTCAGCTGGCCACCTTTAGGTGCCTCATTTCCCCATCAGAAAAATGGGCTAGTCAGCCCACCCCGCAAGCTTCCGAGGGCTTTGGAGGGGAGCCGGGGAGTGACTTCAGATTCATTTCAGGGCCTGCGCCAGGGAGAGCTTTGGCGAACGGAGCAGATGTGGGTCCCAGGCTCAGCGAACTGCAGCCCCGAGTGGCCCGGGAGCGTGAATGAGCCTTGCAAACTGTGAAGTGCTGTACGAAGAAGCCTTTGATATCAGCACTGTGCCCAGATGGGATAGAGGCATTCAGAATCGTGCCGCTTGCTTGCCCACGGGCCTTGTGGCTGCTGTCTTCGGAGGCCAGCTCGTACTTGGAGATAATCTGCCTTAGTTTGGGTTTCCCCAGAAGCAGACCCCGAGACAAGGACCCAAGGGCAAGCGGTGGGGAATGAGCACAGGGAAGGACACGCAGCCACCAAAGGGCGTGTTAAGAGGCGAGCTGGGGGCGCCTGGGTGGCTCAGTCGGTTGAGCGTCCGACTTCAGCTCAGGTCGTGATCTCATGGTTCATGAGTTCAGGCCCCGCATCGGCCTCTGTGCTGACAGCTCAGAGCCCACTTCAGGTCCTCTGTTCCCTTCTCTCTCTGCCTCTTCCCCGCCGGCTCTCTCGCTCTCTCTCAAAAGTCAATAAATGAGCTTTAGAAAGAGGCAAGCTGGTTCTGCTTGGGAGACAGTGTGGAGCGCGTGTTGGGCTCTCCCTGCCGGGCCCAGGGGCCTGGCTGATTCCTCAGCTCGCCGTGTCCTGGCGGAGGCTGATTGCCATGAGCGTTAACTCTCAGAGCCTTAACTTGGGTGGGGGGATGGGCTTGCCCCCCCCCCCCCCGTTGCAAGGGTTGCTGAGGTGCTGGCCCCCCGCCCCCCAGGATTTCTGGTTCAGAAGGTCTCTCGCCAGTGATCTTCCAGTAGCTTCGGTGAGGCAGGGGGCAGGGTGGTCACTGCTTCAGAGATGGGGATTCTCATTACCTCAGAGGGGAGGAGGTTCCCCGGGGAGCCACAGGGAGGGTGCAGAACGGCGGGCTGGGGTCTGCCCAGGTCTGCCCGGCCCGCGCTACCAGATGCACACCTCCCGGGGGCACCGTCCACGTGGAATGCCACATGAAGCGAGGCCGTGGCCCATCTTCCCTCCAGACTTCCTCGGACCTGGCACGGGGTCCAATCTCCGTCCTTCCCACCCCTTCGTCAGTTTCCCCTTCCTGTTTCCGGCCCTCTCCCTGCTGGGATTTTGATCTCCAGACCATCGTGGAGTGGCACCAGCCCAAAAACTGCTTCCCAAAGCCTGAGCCAAGATGCTGTCTGCACCCGGGAGGAGCCTGAGTTCATGAATGGACACAAAGAAGTATCCTGGGGCCAAGCTGGAGGAGGGGGAGGCTCTCAGGGCCCGGGGCCAGCTTGGCCCTGCCTGGGCTGTGCTGGCCTCTGCGGGACAGACAGACAGACTCCCTTTGTGTGGAAGCCAGGACAAATCTCTTTAGTCCTCTGTCCTGGGGACCCAGGGCCGCCACTGCCAGGCACGGCCCAGTCAGGGAGGGGCGGCCGCTATCATTGTCCTGGGTCTGGGCTTATTTGGAAGAGGAGCACTTCTCTCTGGGGGCTACCGGCCCTGGGTCCAGGCTCGGAGGACGGAGGAACCGCAGAAGCCCGAAGGCTGGGCCTGGCCCCTCCAGCATGAAGGGGAGGGAGTGGGAGGGGAGGCGAGCAGCTGGGATGTATTGGGGGCTGAGGTGGTGGGGACCCGGCAGGTCAGCCACTTTAGACCCTGCCTGGGGCAGCCGTGTTGCACCTGCTGCCTGTAGACCCCAGGGCGGGTGCGATGTAGAAAGCATACCCTTTTAAAAGTTCTTTTTAAAGATTTTAATTAATTGATTAGTTAATTTATGTTTATTTATTTTTGATGAGGGGGGCAGAGCGTGAGCAGGTGAGGGGCAGAGAGGGAGGGGTTGACCTAGAATCCGAAGCAGGCTCCAGCCTCCCAGCTGTCAGCACAGAGTCTGATGCGGGGCTCGAACTCACGGACCTTGAGATCATGACCTGAGCCGAAGTCAGATGCTTACTGACTGAGCCACCCAGGTGCCCCTTAAAGATTTTATTTTTAAGTAATGTCTACACCCGACGTGGGGCTTGAACCCACAACCCCTGAGATCGAGAGTTACATGCTCCACCAACTGAGCCAGCCAGACGTCCCCCCACCCCCCCGAAGCATACCTTTGCAGACCCCACCCAGACCCAGCCCTTAGGAGCATGGCTGCTCTTTTTGTTAGCCTTTTACTCAAGTCTAATGTACAGGAGAGCCTGCCTTTCGATTTCAGCTCAAAAACTGGGGAGCCAGCACCCTAATCAAGATGCTAAACATTGCCAGTTACCAGAAACCTCCTAAATACCCCTTCCAGTCGCTGTCTCCCAGTCCCAAGGGTGCCCCCTGTCCTGGATTTTATCATCAAAGACTCCCATTGCTGATTCTTGAAGTTGATATAAATAGAGCCAGAGAGCGCGTCCCGTCATTCGGCGCCGTGTCTGAGATGCATCCCGGTTTCTGTGCTTGTGTCTGGCCAGTGTGGTGTTATGAGGCGTGGCTCTTTCGTGGTGTATTCCCATCCTGCGCTGGATGGGCATTTGGGTAGTTTCCAGCGCTCCTGTAGGGACCAGCCCCCCTCCCTCTCCCAACTCCAATGCGCCAGGTTTGAGAACGCATGGACATTGGTTAGAGTTTTACAATTGACTAACGTAGCAAATGACCGTTGCAGTCAGTGAAACGCTGCAGAAATCTAAAGAAAACAATGGCGCGTCCCGCCCTTGTCCGCAGTCTCTCCTGTGGTGCCCCCCTTTCGTACCTTCTGCTTTTCCAGGTCAGCTCACTGGCCCTGCCTCTTGGGTGACCTTGGGCAAGCCCCTTATCCTGGCTGGATTGACTCATGTCTCAGGAGACTGTCTGCTCCAGAATTTTTGTAAGATCTTAAAAGGCTGGGACCGTTCCAGACTTATTATCTCAAGTCTGAACGACTTCATAAACGCTGTGAGATGATGGATTAATCAGTTATTTGTCAGGCATTACCTGTCGCACGCCTGGCTCTGCATTGGTACCGAGAAGACAAAGACGAATCGGGGCCAGCGTGCAGTCTGGGGGACAAGACGGACCCAGAAACACCCAAATACGTGTTGCGTGCCCTGTGATAGGGGCTCCACAGGCAATTGTGGGAGTCCAAACGCTCCCTGCCTAGGAGTGCTCCAGGAAGAGAAAGACGGAAGGCGGTCCACGTAAGCAACCGCTCGTGCGTTGGCCTAGAGGTGAGAGAAGGCTTTTGCTCTGCAGTCTGGATGGGACTGTGAGGATCAAGCAAAGCTCTTCAGAGGGGCCTTTTCACCTGGGCTTTGAAGGCTGAATAGGAGTTCTCCAGCTGGAGAAGAGGGAAAGGGATTTTTAAGCCGAAGAAAAGGTATGTGGAAGGCCCACAGCCGTGATGACTGTGGGCCACGAGGAGAGCGTTTGTGGGGTGAGGAGAAATTGCAGGGTTTGAGTCAGGGATAGGAAACAAAAGAAGCAGGTTCCCCTGGAACACAGGCTCTTCTTTTTTTTAGTTTGAGAGAGAGAGAGAGAGAGAGATCAAAAGCAGGGGAGAGGGGCAGAGGGAGATAGAGAATCTTAAGCAGGCTCCACAAATGGCCTGGAGCCCGAGGCAGGGCTGGATCCCACGGCCCTGGGACCATGACCTGAGCTGAAATCAAGAGTTGGACGCTCAACTGACTGAGCCACCCAAGGCGCCCCTGTTCTTTTTTTTTTTATTCTCAGTTTGACACGGGCTCTTGTGCTCTGGGTCTGCCAGAGGTTTTCCCTGACCCCATGAGACCTGAGAGTCTTGGTGTAGGCTTTCTAAGATGGGAGGGACTGACTAATTTGGGGCTCAGGGGGACTGGGGATCACGGGCCACTTGTGGCCAGGGCTGCTCTGACCACTGGCCAATGAGGCAGTGATTTCATGAGCTGCGAGAGGGCTCTGTCCCTTCCCTTCTTTGCCTCCAGATTCTCCATCCTGGAGAGGATGCCCAGGTACATTACACTATAGTGTAAAAGATTGATAGCAGAGCCTTTCCCATCAGAACCACAGACAGGGATGAAAGGGGAAGTGAGTGCAGTGGAAAGAATAAACCAGGAATCAGGAGGTCTGGGGTCATATCTCAGCTGTGCCACTTCCTAGCTTGTGGCTTAACTTCTGTGAATCCCTGTATAAAATCACAGTCATCCTCTCCGCCCCGCTCACTTTGCAGCAAGGTTCAGAGAAGAGGAGGGAAGTGAAAGCATTGGGTACCTTTTTTTTTTTTTTAATTTGTGGGTACCACTTAATCTCACCTATATTTTGTTTTGCTTCTAAATGTTCACAAACTTTTTAATCTTTGTAAGCTTATTTATTTGTCTTGAGGGAGACAGAGACAGCACGAGCAGGGGAGGGGCAGAGAAAGAGGGAGAGGGAGAATCCCAGGCGGGCTTTGCGCTGCCGGCAAAGAGCCAGACACGGGGCTCGAACTCATGAAACCGTGAGATCATGACCTGAGCCGAAACCGAGAGTCAGATGCTTAACCCACTGAGCCGCCCAGGCGCCCCTCGTTGGGTAACTCTTACGCCTGGGATGGCTGCCTCTGGCCTGCCCAGTGCCTGTGGCTGACACCGCCAGTTCATCGCCGCCCCCCTTCCTGCCACGCGTAGACTCACGCTCAGGGGCCTTCGAGATACGACGCTCCAGGCAGCCAGCACGAGCCCATGGACTTGGTGTGGGGGCTGAAGCCTGTTTGCTGTCTGTGCTGAGCCGGGTGTCTGTTTTGTGGTCCTGGGCTCCTGTGGCATCTATGTGTGGCACCTGGTACGGTCTCTTCTCCATGAGGCTCTTCCTCCGGCCCGCTGCTAATCCCCTGGGAAGTTTTCAAAAATTCCAATGCTTGGGTCCCTCGCCTGGCAGTCCCGTTGTAATTGTTGGGGATGAGGCCTGGGCATCGGCATTTTCTCCGTCTCCCCCGGTGATTCTCACGCGCAGCAACATTTGCTCTGGCTCCTTCCTCCGACCTGCCAGGTGGTGATATGGCTGCGTCCCCAGTGGCCCAGGGTTTTGGGGAGGGGGTGACGATGGCACAGCCCAGACCCAACTCCTGTCCCTTCCCTGCTGGCATGATAGTAAGTCTTCCTATGTACCTAGATGTGCCAGTGGCCTCGTTTTTGTTTTTTTTGTTTTTTTTTTTTTTTGTAAAATACAGACTTAAAACTTACCGTTTTAACCACTTTTTAAAAAATGTTTATTTTTGAAGGAGAGAGAGAGCGTGCACGAGCAAGCATGAGTGGGGGAGGGACACACAGAATCCAAAGCAGGCTCCGGGCTCCGAGCTATCAGCACAGAGCCTGACGGTGGGGCTCGAACTCACGAACTATGAGATCATGACCTGAGCTGAAGTCAGACGCTTAACCGACTGAGCCGCCCAGGCACCCAGTGTTAACCATTCTCAAGTGTATGCTTCAGCGGCATTAAGCATATTCACATTGCTGTCACCACCGCCTGTCTCCAAGCTGACTTCCGTTGTCTCAAACTGAGACGCTGTCCCCGTTCACGCCGTCCCCTCCCCCAGCCCCGGATACCACCACCTTCTCTCTGTCTCCATGGAGTTGGTGACTCTGGGGATCTCCTTCCTGTACGTGGAATCCTGCCTTATTTGCCCTTTTGTATCTGGCTTGTTTCATTGAGCGTAACGTCCTCAAAGTCCGTCCACACGGTAGCAGGTGTCATAGTTTCCTTCCTTTTTAGGGCTGAATAATATCCTCCCACTGTGTGGCCGGACCACCTTTTGTCATCCGTCCATCTGTGACGGACACTTCGCTGCCACCTGTGGCCTCGTGTGGACCGTGCTGCTGTGGGTGTGCAGGTGCAATTCGTGTCCCAGAAGCGGAGCGCCTGGATCGGATGGTAGTTCTTCGTGTAGTTTCCGGGGGAGCCTCCATCTGGTGTTCCGCGGCGGCTGCACCATTTACGTTGCCGCCAACTTCTTGTCCTCGCCAACGCTGGTTTTCTGGTTTTGGGGGGAATGGGTGTGGAGTGGGGAGGCCTGACGTTGGAAAGCAAGCCTTCTTGCCTCACTTCAGCACGTCACGGCACCTGTTCTGGGGCTGCTGCGGGAGGCAGACGGGGATCAGCTTGTACTGGGTGCCAACTGTGTGCAGGGAGCTCACGCGGCACGAGTCGTCCTCTGTGAGGCAGGCGCCGTTACTCTCCTAGAGCGCAGACGATCCTGGGCGGATACCGGCCCTGTCTTTATCTAGCTGTCATGCCTTAGACATTTGGGGATTTGCTTTTTCTGGGCCTCAGTTTCCCCAGCTATGAAATGGGGCCAGCAGTAGGGCGTGCCTCATCGATGGTGAGGATTCACAGTAACAGAATCATTCGTGTCGGTCACGCGCCTACAGATGCTGAGTGCTGTGCGCAGATTAGCCCGGTTCATCCTTTCATTATCCTCTGTGGGGGGTGCTGGGGTTAACCCCACTGCTCAGATGAGAAAACCGAGGACAGCTTTAGCAGCTTGCACATGGACTCGTGGCTAGAGGGGAGTGGTGCCAGGATTGAATCTGGAACGTCTGACCCCCGAACTCCCAATCTTAATTATAAACTCTGTTGTGTGCTAGGTAGGTGATGAAGGAGGGTGTAAACCAAAGCAGAGGCGTAGGCAGGAGATGAGGAGACCCCCAGGCCTGGCTCCACCCCATCTGAGAAGAGCAGGGGGCGAATGGTACCTTACAGTGTGGAACACACTCCCTTGCGTGCTGTGAGCGTGGGCTGGTCTCCTAGCAGCCCCCCAGCGGGCGGGTACCTCACACGTGACCAGTTCCACGGACGGCCCCGTGACTGCACGTAGGATAGAGGGGGCAGGATGGGGCTCCGACAGGGGAGCTCTCTCCCAGTTGCTTGGAGACCGTTGTTGGAATCACTGGGTCGTAACAGCGCCTGCATTTGGAGTGTTCGCCGAGTCTGATCTGAATTGCGTCCAAAGGCTGTCCTCTTTCCACTGTGCCCCACCGCCTGTCCAAACCCTAGAAACCCAAGCATTTGCCACTTTGATAAAGGACGGGGACAGGCATCTCCTGGATGCCAGTGCTGTATTACCCAGGCCACCGAGCTTCAGCAAAGCATGATTTACTTGAAAGTGTTCTGGTGTTCGTCTTGGAAGGAGGAAAGGAAAACAAATTTCTGCCATCAATCCTTCCATCCATTCAGACTTCTATTTATCCACTTACCTCTTTATGTTTCTACCAAGCTACGTGCCTGTCTCTCTACTCACATACTCATCCACCTACACCTTCATCCATCCATCCATCCCACCCATCCATCCCATCCATCCATCCCCCTGTCCGTCCATCCATCCATTCCATCCATTCCATCCATCCATCCATCCATCCATCCATCCATCCCCCCATCCACCCCTCCCCCTGTCCATCCGTCCATCCATCCATCCATCCATCCATCCATCCCATCCTTCCACCCATCTATCCATCCTTCCTTCCATCCATCTCTCCATCCGTCCATCCATACATCCTTCCATCCATTCAGACATCTATTTTCCACTTATCTATTTATGTTTCTACCAAGCTACATGCCTATCTCTCCTAGTCACATACTCATCCACCTACCCCTTCATTCATCCATCCCATGCATTCATCCCCCTGTCCATCCATCCATCCATCCGTCCCTCCATCCATCATTTATATGCCACCCATCCAACCAGCCATCCAATAGCTCATCCATCCATCCATCCATCCATCCCATCCATCCATCCCCCTGTCCGTCCATCCATCCATCCATCCATCCATCCATCCCATCCATCCATACATCCCCCCATCCCCCTGTCCATCGTTCATCCATCCATCCCATCCTTCCACCCATCTGTCCATCCTTCCTTCCATCCATCTCTCCATCCGTCCATCCATACATCCTTCCATCCATTCAGACATCTATTTTCCACTTATCTATTTATGTTTCTACCAAGCTACATGCCTATCTCTCCTAGTCACATACTCATCCACCTACCCCTTCATTCATCCATCCCATGCATCCATCCCCCTGTCCATCCATCCATCCATCCATCCATCCCTCCATCCATCATTCATATGCCACCCATCCAACCAGCCATCCAATAGCTCATCCATCCATCCATCCATCCATCCATCTATCCATCCTTCCCCTCTGTCCATCCATCCCCCATCCATCCATCCCCTCCACCCATCCTCCAGACTTCCCATTTATCCATTCATCCATCTATCCTTCCAGACAAATATTTACCTAACTAGTTATTTGTCTGAGAAGGCATTTTCTTCTCTTTGGTCTGCTTACCTACCCACCTACCCACCTACCCACCAGCTAGCTCCACAGTCAGTTACTTGGAAATGTACTGGAAAGGATCGCTGTTGTCCTGTGGACAGTGGGAGAGCCAATGAGAAGATTTCATAAAGTCACATTATTTTCTGCTTTTCACGATCAGTTAAAAGTGGCCAAATTTGGGGAAAGAATGTTCAGATTTGGGGTCTGTAATACCAAGGTACATCCATAATGTCTTTAGGGAGCTGTGGGCATAAGGCAACGTTTCGCAGGTGCCGAGACAGCTCTTCCAGCTCTGTGATAGTTGGGTGATGTGGGAAGACAGCCGAAGTCCACATACCATCCTTCAGTGCGTTCCTTTGCTCTGGGCAGCCATGTGCTGAGTGAAGGGTCAGGGCTCCCGGAGAATGAGGTGGGGATGGTTCTGGAGGATGGCAATGACTCGGTTCACCTGCGAGACACAGAGAATGCTGGAACACTAGGGATCACCTCATGACCCCTGCCCCGGCTCAGCTCCTACTCCAGCCGGGTGGGCTCCCTCCCTGCCTCTGAACACCCCTCCTCCTTCCCGCTCCTCCTTTCCTCATGTGCTTCCGTCTCCAGAAATTCCCTCTGCTGTCTCCGGTGTGACAATCATGGGTGTGAGATCACGCCCTGGCAGAGGACTGGTCTTCGTTGTTTAAGTCTTTACATCATAAAAGCATTGGCATCAGAGAATTTCCTTCCAACCTTTTATTTTGAAAAGTTTCAAACTTGTAGTCAAAAGTTGCAAGAAACGTTCCATGAACTTGCCCGAGTGCCATTCCCTTAGAGTCACCGGCTGTTAACCTTTTGCTGTGTTGGCTTTATCACTTCCTCTTGGTGCTGAAGCTTTTGAGGCTAAACTGCAGGCATTTGGACACTTCATCCTCAAGCACATCGGCATGTATCTCAGGACACCCTTATCTCACCCAGAAATCCAGCCCTTGGTACAATGCTGCGGTCTGACAGGCAGTCAGTCCATCTTTATCTTCCCTCAAGACCCTTAAAAGAATTAAACAAAAATTTTTTAAGTTTATTGTTCTTGAGAGAGAGAGAGCGCGAGCATGAGTGGGGAAGGAGCAAAGAGAGAGGGAGACACAGAATCTGAAGCAGGCTCTGGGCTCCGAGCTGTCAGCACAGAGCCCGACGTGGGGCTCAAACCCACAAACTGTGGAATCATGACCTGAGCTAAAGTCGGATGCTCAACTGACTGAGCCACCCAGGCGCCCCTGTAATAGGTGATTTTTTGTATCTGGCTTCTTTCACTCAGCATCATGTAGTTGAGGTTTGTATGCGTAGCAGGTATCAATGTGTCCTTCCTTTTTATGGCTGAGTAATATCCTGTCATATGGATGGATCTACCCATCCATGTGCAGCCAAGATTGAGAACCACTGACCTAGAGTAAAAAAAATAGAGAGCAAGATGGCGGAGCAGCACGGAAATTCTCTGCTTCTTTTATCCCTGAAATGCAGCTAGATCGGCCCCAAACCGTTTTGCACACCTAGAAAATTGATCTGAGGACTAACACAATAATCTGCATAACTGGAGCCACAGAACTTGGCAGGTACGCAGCGTGGAGAGGTGAACTGGGGGAGAGAGAAGCCGTGGAGGGTGGGCAGCTGTTTTGTTGGCTGAGAACAACTGGCCTAGCCTCTTATAGCTTCATCTCCGAATTGGAATAATCATATCTACTTTGCAAGGATGTGGTGGGCTTTAATGTGAGGTACTGGGACGGGTCAGCTGCCAGTAAGAAAATGGTACCTGGGCTTTCTGGGGGCTTTCCAGGAGGAGGCAAAAAGAATGTCCATTCCTTGAGCACCAGTACGTGTCAGGCACTCCCGCGTGGGCTCTTGAGCCGTATTATCTCATGGTATCTGTAGGATAGGTAGTAGTTTCTCCTTAGACATGCAAGGGAGCTGCAGCCTAGAGACATTAGGTAACTTCTCCTAGTCCTCAGAGCACCTCAGTGACTGTGCAGAGATTTTCCACCCAGCTGTGCCAAGCTCCAAAGTCCCTGCTCTGTCCTGTTCAGGATGGGAATTCAGCCTGTGCCCTTGCCTCCCTGCCAGCTCTGACTCGGGGAGCTTTCCTCGTGGATTTGCCCTCCCCACACCCCACCAATGCCATGCCCACGTGGTTATCTAAGCAGTAGGGCTGGCCGCAGAATGGGGATTGTGTTCTCCAGAGGGGAGGAAGAAAGGCCTCTTTCCCTCCTTTAGTTTAACTAGTGACAGCCTGCTGGGGATATCAACTCTTTTGAGAGAAACTTCCCCCAGTCTTGAAGGTTGCTATCTGTCAGCTCTGTTCTAGAACATTCTATATTTTATCTGTGTTTCCTCTGTTAAAAATGACTCCCTTATCCCTCTCCTGGGGAACGGATAAACAAGCTGTTGTACGTCCAGACAGTGGAATAGTGCTCAGCAGTGAAAAGTCTATACAGAAGGAAAAAGAAAAAAAGGATGGAAGTTTTGAAAATAATTTGCCAAGAATGGGAATACACCATCTAGGAGGGTCTGTTTTCTTCTTGTATAAAATGTGTTTGTCTTAGACACATTTTATTTTTTTTTTTTATTTTTTATTTTTTCCAACGTTTTTATTTTTATTTTTGAGACAGAGAGAGACAGAGCATGAACGGGGGAGGGGCAGAGAGAGAGGGAGACACAGAATCGGAAACAGGCTCCAGGCTCTGAGCCATCAGCCCAGAGCCTGACGCGGGGCTCGAACTCACGGACCGCGAGATCGTGACCTGGCTGAAGTCGGACGCTTAACCGACTGCGCCACCCAGGCACCCCGACACATTTTAAATAAATAAGTAAATCCCTGCTTGTCATGGAAAGTTTCCTTCCGTCTGGGAATGTGCTTTGACTTTCTAAAATAAATTCTTTCTGGGGTGCCTGGGTGGCTCAGTCGGTTGAGCGTCCGTCTTCGGCTCAGGTCATGATCTCGTGGTTCATGGGTTCGAGCACCACGTCGGGCTCTGTGCTGACGGCTCGGAGCCTGGAACATGCTTTGGATTCTGTGTCTCTCTCTGCCCCTCCCCCACTCATGCTCTGATACTCTATCAAAAAAATATTTAAAAAAATTAAATTCTTTTTAGATATTAAAGTAAAAAACATAACAACACGCTGTGGTATGACCGTGTTGCTCCATTTACACGACATTCTGGAAAGGCAAAAATGTTGGGGCAGAGAGCAGAGCAGCAGTAATGGGGCCGGGAACAGGTGTTGGGTCCCCGGGGCGTGTGAGTATTTTGGGAGGGACGAAGGGGTCTGTTCTTAATCTTGATTGTGGTGGTGGTCACACGCCCATCTACATTTGCCCAAACTCATAACACAGAGTAGCAAAAAAAAAAAAAAAAAAGGGAAAGGAAAGAAAGAAAAAAATTAGGCCACAAGGAGGGTAAAGAAAAAGTTCTTGGTTCTGGAGGGTTGTGGGAACTGTTTCTTGGGTGTTTGCCCCCAGCCCTGGGGCCTGGTCTGCCGGCCTTTTTCTCTGTCCGCCTTTCTCCCCATTCAGTGGCTGCAGCGCGGGGCAGAGACAAGGAGGGTTTTGTGGAACCCAGAAACAAATAAGGGATTGCCCATCATGGGTCACCGCGGCAACGCAATGTCGCTCTTGGACCCGTGAGGCTGGCACTGTGGGCGGCTTATTGGTGTTAAAGTCGGCGACAGGTGGACGGGAACTTCCTCAGCCCCAGACCTGGTTTCCCACCTTGGAGAAAGGCGTCAGCTGTGTCCCTGCCCGGTTGACCTCTGCCCGCCCCCTCGCCCAGTTGGCACAGCGCCGTGGGGGGCTTTGGGGCAGAATCTATCAAAATTAACACCGTGCATCCCTGTGTTCGTGTCTCTAGAGCTGTAGTAAATGACCATGTGCTTTGTGGCCTTAAACATATAGAAATCTGATCTCCCAGCTCTGGAAGCCAGAAGTCCAAAATCGGGGTGTCAGGAGGGTGGATTCCTTCTGGAGGCTCTGAAGGAGGAGCCTCTGTGTCTGGCTCCCAGCTTCTGGTAGCTTCAGCAACCCTCAGTGTCCCTTGGCATGTGGACACGTCACCGCAGTCTCTGCCATCACCGTCACGTGAGCTTCCACTCTGTGTCACCCCTCCTCCCACGGGGACCCTAGTTGTAACAGACCGGGGGATCGCCCTCCTCCAGGGGAACCTCATCTTAACTGATAATATCTGCAATGGCTCTGTTGCCAAATGCGGTCACTTTCTGGGGTGCTGGGGGTTAGAATCATCAACGTAGGAATTTGGGGGAGACACAGTCCAGCCCGTAACACTGCTTTTGTTGTCCTATTAAGTATCCCTTCTTAACCCACTCTTGGCCACTGACAGCTTCTTCCTGGAGAAGGTGAGCTGATGGGCTGGTTGTTTCGGCCTCCCGGGGAGGCTGTGCTTTTTGGGGGGTCCCCAGCTGCAGGGGTGAGTCCACCGTTTTCTCTGTGACCTTGAGCCCAGAGACTCAGCTCCGGGGTCGAGTCTGCCCCTGCATGGGTGTCAGACTCTGTGGGGGTTGGCGCCCTGGAGCACCGAGCTCTGCTCAGATGCCTGGCCCTGGGGCTTGCTGTGTAAGGTCTTGGTTTTCTCATCTGTGTAATGGGCTCGGCAGGACGCTGGCCTTGTCACAGGTGGAGTGACCGCCAGCTGATGCGGGTGGAGAACAGCTGTCAGGGCAGATGGGTGGGGGGAGCGGCCGTGGACCCCGAGACTTGTCCAGGTGCCGAGGGGCCAGCACAGGAAAACCAGACGCGGTGTGTGTCAGGCAGCGTATGGCAATGTCAGCCCCTGGGAGACACCCCAGCCTTCCAGCCTCCACACCCGCCCTGCACACTCCCGTCTGCCGGTCCCCGGGCCAGGAGCACCCTTTCCTCTCCGCCTGGTGAACTCCTCCGTCATCCCTCAACATCTGTTTGCGGTGTGCGCTGCGGAGGCAGGTGCCTCGGGCGTCGTGCTGAGCCTGTGCCCTGGGAGCCCTCTCCCCTCTCCGCAGCCTTCACCCTGTGCTGTGCTGCTCCTCTAATCCCAGCCAACACGTAGTAGGTGTTCTCCAGTGTTTCCCGAAAGGACGAGAAGCATTAATCACGCGGTGTCAGGATTTCTGCCTGGATCCCGTGCCTTCTGGACCGTGAGCTCCTTGAGGAGCTCGTCTCAACCCTCTGTCCCGTGTTCTGAGCGTAGAGCCGGCATACAGAAGGTGCTTAATAGGTGCTCTGTGGTCTGTATGGCGGAGGAGGCGCTGGCACATCCTCAGTCAAGTGTACTTAGCATGGATCCAGCCTATGGAACGTGCTCCATAAATGCCCTGTGAACTTCACTGGCATAGGCCCAGCCCCCAGAAGGCATTCAATAAATGCTCCGTGATCCGCACTGGTGTGGTACCGGCATATAGAAAGTGCTCGGTAAAGTCTCGGTGAGCTGTGCTAGCGTGACAGCTGCATACAGAAGCTCGGTGTGTGAGTCTGAGACGAACGGGGAAACTGCCCGTTTTCCTGATCCTGAGCCCGTGTGGGCCAAGGAGGTGACCCCTGCCAGGCTGGTCCAGCTTGCCAGCCAGGTGCTTGCAGACCTCACCCCCCGGCTCTCGGGCGCCCCTTCCCCGCCCTGCCAGGCCTGCCTTCCCAGCCTGATTTGGATGCCCCTGTGCGGAGTCCTGCCTGCCGGACCCAGGCTGAGTGCCGGACCCCCTGGGGGTGTCGCTCCCTACCCTCATGGCGGTAGCTTTCCCTCCGTGAAATGGGCCCCTTTTGTGCTTTCGGAGCTCCACCGCGGAACAAAGGAGGGACCGGAGGGGCCGAGGAATCTCCCCAAGGACTCTGGAACACCAGGAGTGCATATTGCTTAAGACGGTCAACTGGCTGTTCCACGTGTGCATCTGCGTCCGGCAGAAGTGAGGGCAGATGGTCACCGAGGATGTGCACCCGGATGGTCACGAGGCAGAGTTCCCCACGATGGCCCCAAACTGGAAAGTCCACGTCCAGTAGATGGGGGGCATAACTGTGCGTGGAATGCCGTACGGCGATGAACACGGTCCATCACCGCGTCCAGCGACATGAATGAGTCTCGCAGCCAAAGCAGCCAGACAAAGAAGGGTCTGTGCTGTGTGATCCCATTGATGGGAAGTTCAAGAGCAGGCCAAGCTAATCTATGAGGACAGTGTCAGAGGGCGGTTTCCTTGAGGGAAGAGAGTCACTGGGAGGGGGCCGAAGGGCGCGTTCTGAGCTCGGCCCCCTCCCGGGTGGTGGTCATTCTGGTGGGTGTGCGAGTAAGAATGGGTTGGGCTGTGCCCATGGGGAGCCGTCTGTGTGTCAGTAAGGAAAATGAGCAACAGGAAATGGAGAGAACGCTGTATTTAGCAAAGTTGTGCAACAAATGCCACACTGGGGATTAGGCACGAAGTATTGGGTAGTCCAAACAAAGTGTAAGAGGAAGGGAGGGGGAGGGGGAGGAGGGAGATGGGAAGGCGAAGAGGGAGGGGGAGGGGAGGAGGAAGATAGGAAAGAGGGGGAGCAGGGGGAGGAAGGTGGGAGGGGAAAGGGGGTGGGAAAGAAGGGAGGGAGAGGCAGAGGAGGGGCGATGGGGAGGGGAGGGATCTTTTTTCCCACTAGAGGGACCTGGTCTTCGGGCCTCCTGAGGATCCTGTGACCACAGCTGCTCCCGGCTTCCTGGCCCAGCTTCCAGGAATTATGTCTCTCGTTCCAGGTTCATGAACCACCGAGTCCCCGCCCACAAGAGGTACCAGCCCACCGAGTACGAACATGCAGCCAACTGTGCCACCCATGCTGTGAGTTGGCTTTTGGGGGGCCGAGAGCTGAGAGGGGGACGCTTCCAGGTGCAGGGGGAGGCAGGCTCTTTGCCCTTGGCGAGACTCAACATCTCCGTTCCACGGTGATGTCCCCGCTGACATCAAGTCCTCTGTGGCCCTTGGAAGAGTGAGTGTGATCTCGAGGGAAGGCCATTTGGGGAAATTGGACTGTGGTGCTGAGCAGGCCTCCCTTTTTGCTCTTCGAACCTTCAGTGGCTCCCTAGTACCTGTACAGCATCTGGACTCCGTTACGAGCTCCCGGGCAGGTCTTAGCTCATGTGTCGGCCCACCTCCCACTGCCACGCTCTTCCCCTCAGGTTCCAGCACCTGAATGCGCTGGTTCCTGGATAGAAGGTACACCTCCATGCCTTTGCAAACGATGTTCCGTCTGCTTGGAATATTCACCGACTCCACCCCAGCCTCGCCTAAGAAACCCTCTGGGCAGTGGATCCCTTTGAGAATAACGAAAGACCTAGACCTCCCCTGTCCAGCTCGGTAGCCATTGGCCCCGCGTGGCTGTTGCACACTTGACGTGCAGCTCGTCTGATTGGAGACGTGCTGTGCGTGCGACATACACACCGACTCGGGAAGACCTGGCAGGAAAGAGGGGATGTAAAATGTCTCCTCAAAACGTGTATGTTAACTACGTGGTCTTGTGGACCTGTCGGGCTGAACAGATAAAGTATTGACATTAACTCCACCTGTTTTTCCTTTTAAAAACGTGGCTTGCCAGAACGTCTCAAATGACCTCTGGGACTGGTGTTATCCTTCTGTTGGCTGGTGTTGCCAGAGACCCTTTCTTTAGAAACAGTGCTCCCGACACACAGAATTGGGCGCACGTTCTGGGACTCCCCGCCCCCAGTGCTTCGGAGAGTTCTAGACTTCTCTCGGGAAGCGATCGATAAACCAGGATGTGACGAGTGAGGGGTTTTCCAGGCGGACCTGGTGGGGAGGGACGTTTTCTTTAGGAGGCGGGGACTACGTGTGTACCGTGACCTTCTCTAGGGCTGTGCTGCCCCATGTGGTGGCCGCTGGTTCCGTGGGCTGCTGAAACAAACTGAGATCGATCGCCACGAAATAGAATTAAAAATTCGCTACCTCACTGCTGCAGTCACGGTTCGAGTGCTCAGCGGCCACTCGTGCCTGGTGGCTCCCGTATCGGATGGTGGGGGTCTGGGACGTTACCACCTCGGAGGGAGGTTCCGATGGGCGGCGTGGATCTAGAGGAAAGGGTGGGCGGTGTACCCAAGGAGGCTCGGGGTCTCCGTCCCTCCCCGGATTCCACACGGGAGGCTGGTCCTGCAACACCTGTTTCCACTCTGCTTCCAGCTCTGGATCATTCCCAGCATCCTCGGCAGCTCCAACCTCTACTTCCTGTCGGATGACGACTGGGAGATCATCTCTGCCTGGATCTACGGCCTCGGCCTCTGTGGGCTGTTCGTGGTGTCCACCGTGTTCCACACGATCTCCTGGAAGAAGAGACACCTCAGGTGCGTTCCGCCTGGCCCACGGGAGGGGTGTGTGCCAGGCGGGGTGGCCAGGGCAGGGGGCGCGGCTGGCTGAGCCAGGAGGGGCCCGGGGCGGTGATCTTTGCCTCTGCGGGCTGGGTCCGGATCCCGCCTGGGCAGATCACCTCACCCACATGAGGCTCGTTTGCTCCCCTGTGGGCACCTCGGAGAGCCAGCCCCCGGCTCCCAGGGTCGTTCCAAGAGATCCTCGAACCGTCAGAATGACCTTTGACCCTTGTGGGCACCACCCCGGGTTCCGGGTCCTGTGCAGACATCACCCCTGATCTCTTCAGTAGTTCTGTGGTGTAGGTGTTAGTCTGGGGTTTGTATTTATTTTTATTTGTTACTCTTATTTCTTCTTCTTCTTCTTCTTTTTAATTTTGGAGAGAGAGAGCGCGAGTGAGCAGGGAGAGGGACAAAGAGAATGTTAAGCAGGCTCCAAGCTCAGCGCAGAGTCCGATGTGGGGCTCAATCCCCTGAACCGTGAGATCATGACCTGAGCTGAAGTCACAAGTCAGATGCTCAATCGACTGAGCCACCCAGGCACCCCTCTTTTTTTTTAATGTTCATTTTTGAGGGACAGAGAGCACATGTGGGGGAGTGGCAGAGAGAGAGGGGGACAGAGGACCCCAAGAGGGTTCTGTGATGACAGCAGAGAGCCTGATGCGGGGCCTGAGCTCACGAACCGTGAGATCATGACCTGAGCTGAAGTCGGACACTTCACCGACTGACCCACCCAGGCGCCCCTCTTTGCTTTTAATTTTTAAAAACACTGTGGTGAATACACATAATGTAAATTGACTATCTTGACCAGGCTTAGGTGTCCCTCTCAGGGGCATTAAACACGGTCACATGGTTGTGCAGTCACCACCAGCATCTCCAGAACTTTCTTCATCTTCTGGAACTGAAGCTCTGTCCCCTTTAAACACTCATTCCCCACCCCTCCGCCAGCCCCTGGCACCCCCCATCCTGCCTTCTGTCTCTGTGAATCTGACTCCTCTGGGGACCTCATATAAAGCAGCCATACTGTGTGTGTCCTCTTGTGTGTTGAAGTTACTGCCCGCATAACCAGTGGTGTCACTGTGTTGCCCGTGGCTGTCCACATCTGTCATGGAGTGGATGAACATAATAGTACCTATCTTCCAGGCGGGATTAAAGAGTTAATTGGTCACAAATTGCTTAGACCAGTGCTCTGCTTATGGTCCCTGCCCTATACGGACTAGCTGTTGTTACCGCTTTTATTTCTAGGGAGACATGAAGTTAAACCATGTATAGAATCACTGGTCGGATTTATTGAGAGCTGAAGTTTGCTGGACAGAACCACGCCTTGTATTAGTTATCTATCGCTCTGTAACGCATGACCCTAAATCACAGAGGTTTTGAGTAACTGGAAACCTTGGCTATCTCCCAAAGCTTCGGAGTCAGGATTTCAGGAGCTTAACTGCCTGGCTGTGGTTCTCGATCTCTGGGGGAGTCAAGGTGCTGGGCCTCGGGGCTGCTCTCATCTGAAGGCTTGGCTGGGACTGGGGCCGCTTGCAAGGTGGCTGGCAGGTTGCTGCTGGATGTTTACGGGGTGCTCAGTGCTTCCCACATGGGCCTCTCCACAGACATGTGGCTCATTTCTCCCAAAGTTAGTGTTCCAAGAGGACAAGGCAGAGGCGATAATATCTTTTAGGATCTAGACTCAGAAATCACACGCCATCCTTTCCGCAGCCCCCTGTTGGTTACGTGTGTTTGCCTTATTCATCGTGGGAGGGGGCTACACATGGGTGGGCTTACCAGAAGGTGGGGCTCTTCGGGCACCATTTTGGAGGTTGGTTACCACACCGGGCAAACATATGGAGGACTCCAGTTTGCTCCTCAACGTGAGGTCACAACAAAAACAGCCAGTGTTTGTTGAGTACTTCTTCTTAGGCGTGCAAAGTACCAACTCACTTAACCCTCACGGCCAGCCCGTGACAGGCTGCAGATATCCTCCCTGCTTGACAGATGAGAGAGCCGAGGCTGAGAGATGGTGAGGAGCTAGGTCAAGGTCATACAGTCCATAAGTGGTAAGGTTGGGACTCGAACCCAGGCCTTCTGGCTCCAGAGCCTGGATCTGAACCAGGATGCCAGGACCCAGAGGGTCTTTGAGGTCGGAGGGAGCACATAGTTTTCGGCGGGGGGCACATGGTTTTGTTGGTGTTGCATTTTGTTTTAACCACCAAATTCGTTCATCATTTGAAATCTTTTGAAAAGCTCAGTGTATAAAGCCAAAATGCAGGGGCGCCTGAGTGCCTCAGTCAGTTAAGGGTCTGACTCTTGATTTTGGCTCAGGTCATGATCTCGTGGTTCATGAGTTCGAGCCCCACATCCGGCTCTGTGCTGACGAACCCAGAGCCTGTTTGGAATTCTCCCCCCCCCCCCCCCCCCCCCCCCCCGCCTCTCTCTGCCCCTCCCCTGCTCGCCTCTCTCTTTTTCATGTGAACACACGTGTGTGTGTCTCTCTCAAAATAAGTAAATAAACTTAAAAAAAAAAAAAAAAGCCAAAATGCAGAGTTGCCGTGATTCAAGTGCAGGCAAGGGGGTCCGTCCTTACCCTTCAGGAGAAGGGGGGTCCTCTGAGAGACCTGCGGGGGTTCTCCATTCAACTCCCAGGGTCATGGGGAGCCTGGTTTGAAAACCACTGCTCTGGTCACTCACAGATGGGGACCCGGAAGCCCAAGGGTCTTGGCTGGGTAGAGGTGAGCCCGCCCCCAGCCCGGACTCTTCCCCACCTGCGGGGAAGCATGTTTGTCCAGGGCGTGGCTCTGGGGCCCTGACCCTGACCCTGACCCTGACCCTTCTCTGCTCCAGGATGGTGGAACGTTGCCTGCACATGTTCGACCGCATGGTCATCTACTTCTTCATAGCGGCCTCCTACGCGCCCTGGTGAGCATCTGTGTGCCGTTCCCGGGAAGGGCTGGCTTCTTCTCTTTTCTCTGAATTTCTTTTTGTATTTGGCTGGGTGACATGCTGGCTCGGCACAAAAGGGTGTGGGTAAAAAGATGCCCTCTGCCCATTCTTCTTCTAGAAGCAACTACGTATTACCAGTTTCTTGTGTGTGTTTCCAGAGTTACTTTGTGCTAAAAGAGCAAATGTGTGCACACATACATACGTGTGTCGTGATATTGTAAATTTATATGTTTATACTTCTATTTTTCCTCCAACTTTTAGAACAAAAGGGAAGGATACCATACAAACTGCAAATTGCATTTGTTCTCGGTAATGTTGCCAGGGACACCTCTCTACATTAGTACATTGAAGTGCGGCCTCTTTTTTTTTTTAACGTTGATTTATTTTTGAGAGAGAGGGAGAGAGAGAGTGAGAGTGTGCGAGCGTGAGAGGGCCAGAAAGAGGGAGACAGAGGATCCAAAGCAGGCTCTGTGCTGTGATCGCAGAGCCCGACGTGGGGCTCGAACTCATGAACCGCGAGATCATGACCTGAGCCGAAGTCAAGAGTCGGCTGCTTAACTGACTATGCCACCCAGGTGCCCCAAGATTTTCCCAATCTTTTCTTTTTTCTTTGTTTTTTTTTTTTTTAAGTTTTTAAAAATGTTTATTTATTCTTGAGAGAGAGGGAGACAAAGCGTGAGTGGGGGGGGGGTACCAGAGAGAGGAAGACACAGAATTGAAGCAGGCTCCAGGCTCTGAGCTGTCAGCACAGAGCCCGACGCGGGGCTCAAACTCACAGACCGCGAGGTCATCACCTGAGCCGAAGTTGGAGGACGCTTAACTGACTGAACCACCCAGGCGCCCCTCCCCAATCTTTTATTTCTTTCTACAGCAGCATACTGTTTCCTGGCCGTCCCCTGTATGTGGGTATTTATGGCAGTGGGACGGTCCACCCCTTTGCCAAGAGAGACAGAACCTCAGTGAATCTTGTTGTTTGTGTATCATTTAGCACACACGCATGGATATGTTGGCTCAAATCGTATGAATTGCTGAGACGCGGCCTTTTCTGACCTACAAAAACAGCAGCTTTGTGTGGTGAAGCCTGATCTTTGTCTGATAAATGCGAGACTTGGACTCCTGGGCGGCAGGGAGTGAACCTTTGTAATTTGGTTAACTGTTGCCAGATCACCACACATTGTATCAGTTTTAAACTCCCCCAGCGAGTGACCCGGGGTTTTCCACCTTAATTTAGTAGTAAATCCGGAAGGTTCTGAAATAAACACTAAGCTTCAGGCCACACCCGGGGCACCTGGGTGGTCAGTCAGGCCAAGCAGCCAGTTCTTGATTTCCACTCAGGTCACGATCTCGTGGTTCGTGAGTCTGAGCCCCACACTGGGCTGTGCGCTCATAGCGTGGAGCCTGCTTTGGATCCTCTCTTCCTATCTCTGCCCCTCCCCTGCACACTCTCCCCCCTCCCCCCCACCTTCTCTCTCAAAAATAAATAGACATTTAAAAATTTGGGGGAAAAAGCTTCAGGCCATGCTCTACAAGTCTGGGGAGGCGGCTGAGCCATTGCACTCATGGTTGGTGAATGCGTACCGTGTGGCCGGGTGACGGTGGGCGTTTGGACCCCGAGGGTCTCGGTGGTGGATGGACATCTGGGACAGGACAGTGATGGCGTGGTAAGACAGCCCTGTGTGCGTGCAGCTGTGGGAGCTCAGAGGAGGTGTTGCTGTGGCGTGGGGGCCTTGGGAGGGCCGCCTGGAGGAGGTGTGCTGCTCTCAGAATGTGCGTGTGGGCTTCTGAAGGGTGGGGAGCCACGGGAAGGTTCGTTCTGTTTTCGCCTAGGAAATTTCTTTCTTTCTTTTAAAAAAAAATTTTTTTTTGACGTTTATTTATTTTTGAGACAGAGAGAGACAGAGCATGAATGGGGGAGGGGCAGAGAGAGAGGGAGACACAGAATCTGAAGCAGGCTCCGGGCTCTGAGCTGTCAGCCCAGAGCCCGACGCAGGGCTCGAACTCGCGGACCGTGAGATCGTGACCTGAGCCGAAGTCGGACGCTTAACCGACTGAGCCACCCAGGCACCCCTCTTTCTTTTTTTTAAATGTTTATTTATTTTTTTTTATTCTGAGAGGCAGAGACAGAGCACAAGCAGGGGAGGGGCAGAGAGAGGGAGACAACGAATCTGAAGCAGGCTCCGGGCTCTGAGCTGTCAGCACAGAGTCCCACGCGGGGCTCGAACCCACGAACCGTGAGATAGATCGTGACCTGAGCTGAAGTCAGATGCTTAACCTACTGAGCTCCGCTCGCCTAGGAAACTTCTATTTTTGGCCATCATAAGTGAGGCGTTCTCTTTCGTTATGTGTGCTGATGGGTGGGTTTTGTGTGTGTACGCAAAGGCTGTTGCTTTAGGAAACACGCCTCGTGCAGGTGCCGTGCCTGCAGAGCGTGCACCCGTGTCCCTGTGCAAAATAAGCCGATTTTCACACACAGCGGCCCGCACCCAGCTGAAGCAGACCACGTCCAGCGCCCTCGTCCCCCTCCAGGTTACCACAGCCCCGACACCTGTCGCCATACGATAGTTTCGCCTGATTGCTTATTTCGCGTCAGTGGCGTCCTCGTCCTCTCGGATCCTGCTTCTTCCACGGAGCACGTGCCTGGTGAGACCCACGGAGTCACGGTTGCCGCCCACCTGCTACTCTCCCTGCCGGACAGTGTTCTGGGGGCCGCACCTCAGGTGCCCATGCTCCTGTAGCAGGCTTTGCGTGGTGCCCAGGTTTTGGGGAGATTACGGAACCATGGTTTTCTGGCTGTTCTCATACCAGTGTGGAGGCAAACGGAGTGTAGATGGGAGGCTGCTCGGGCTATTCTCCAGGGTGATGGGGGTTTGAAGCAGGGCTTCGATGTGGTCTTATCGTTTGGACCGAAGGGTCGCTGTCTCGGGAGCGTGGAGGTGCGGGGGAGGCTGACCCAAGGACCTAGGGGAGAAGCGGTGGCGGCCTGGACCCCAGGCGTGGCCATGGGGGTCGAGCGGAGAGGACGGACAGATTGAAAAGACGCTTGCAGGGCACTGAGTAGACAGACTCGCCGAAGGTGGGTGGGGGTGCAAGTGCCAAGGTTTCCTGGGCTGGTCTCCCCCCCCCCCCAGCTACCCCAGAAACCAGCCCCGCTGCTGCCTGCCTGGGGACAGGGCAGACGGTGCCCCATGACCAGCTGGGCTTCAGGACAGGAGGGGACCTGCTTCTCTCCCCAAAACCAGTATGCTTCTGACCGTCGGATGCTCAGGTGGGCAGGCATATGTCTGGAGGCTTCTAGAATAGGCACAGGTCCTGGGGGAGGGGCAGCCTGCTGGAGCAGGCCAGGAGCAGGAGAGAGACCCCAGGAGCCACAGGAGGAGGGAGCTCATTCCACGCAGCTAGCTGTGGTCAGCCCCGGTGTGCCCGGCGCACCACCTGCGGTTGCCAGGAACCAGGCGATGTCAGGTTTCCTTTTGGATGTGGCCGAGTGGAGCGGAGCTAAGTTTGGTGCTCGGCTGCAGCAACTGTCTTTGACATGGATTTCTAGAACGATCCGTGGACTGTCCTCCCCTCTGCTGATTTAATCCCTGCGTTTCTCTTCTTTACCCCCGGCTGCGGCTGACTGGGCCCGGGCTCTGTCCCGGTCCTGTGCCGGCGGCTGAGGATAAGGCCGTAAGCCAAGGTACCGGCTCTCTCCCCTTATGGGACTTAGGGTCTCACAGGGAACACAGACGTGGGCTGTCCCAATACCGAGCCAGGAGATGAACCACAACGGTGGTTAAGTGCCGTGAACGCGGGGAGCGGGTAACGTGCCTTGGGTCTGCGAGCCGTTCAGGAGGAAGAATGAGCGGAACGCGGGGGTCGATTGGATGTGAGGGGGGAGATAGAGAAGGTTGGTGACCAGTTTCCCGGCTGGAAAACTGACCACGTGGGTGCCTGGTGAAAAGGGGACGTGGGGCAGGTGGTGTACATTCCTTTGGTGGGAACTTTTTTTTTTTAATTAAAAGAAAAAATTAAGTTTATTTATTTTTGAGAGAGACAGAAACAGTATGGGGGGGGGGAAGGGCAGCTAGAGAGGTAGAGAGAGAATCCTAAGCAGGCTACGCGGTGCCCGCTCAGAGCCTGATGTGGGGCTTGAACCCGAGAGGCCGCGAGATCATGACCTGAGCCGAAATCAAGAATCAGTCGCTTAACCGACTGAGCCACCCAGGCGCCCCTGGTGGGTACCTTTCTTTGAATTGCTCTGGTTCTCAAGCTGTTTTCTGCGGAGGCCTGGAGGTACCCAGAGGACCACGGGGGGTGGGGGTGTGAATGACCGTGGGTTCCCCCCATCCTTGCCTCAGTCAGGAAACCCCATCTTTTTGTGTTTGTTTTTGATAGCTTGGATGTAGGTCCACGTGTAAGATTCCTGCACACAGTCTTTACTTAAATAAAGGTTGTAGAAGGTGGTGGAAGGGCTCTGGCATGGTAGAAAGAGAAAAGCAGAAATATTTGTTGGAAGTTCAGCACATTTTTTTTAGGCGGGGGAAGGGTTCATTTTCTTCTGTTAAAGTCAAGTTGAAATTCTCTGTGATATTTTAGTAAAAAAATGTGGTTGATGCTCGCTCCTTCCTCGCCCTCGACCTCCATACTAGCCCATTCTCCTTCTATCCCTTCCTCCGCCCACGCCCTCCATCCCATCTCTACTCATTCTCCTACCCATTGGCCTATGTTGTGTCTGTTTGGAGATCTAGAAAGATCTTCACTGATGGTTCTTTTGGGTAATGAGTCAAGTTATTTATTTATTTTTACCTTTAAGGTTTTTAGTATAACTTCTTTTTTGCTGTTGTTTATTTATTTGAGAGAGAGGGTAAGCGGTAGAGGGAGAGAAAGAATCTAAAGCAGACTCCGTGCCCAGTGCGGAGCCCGATTGGGGGCTCAATCTCACGACCCCGAGATGGTGACCTGAGTCGAAGCCAAGAGTCGGATGCTTAACTGACTGAGCCACCCAAGGTGCCCCGACTTAACTTTTTTTTTTTTAATTTAAATCTAAGTTAATATATAGTGTAATAAGATTTCAGGAATAGAATTTAATGATGTGTCACTTACATACAACCCCCGGTGCTGATTCCAACAAGTGCCCTCCTTGATGTCCCTTGCCCATTTAGCCCATCCCCCACCCCTCTCCCCTCCAGCAACCCTCAGTTTGTTCTCTGTATTTAAGAGTCTCTTGTGGTTTGTCCCCCTCCCTGTGTTTATCTTATTTTTCCTTCCCTTGCCCTGTGTTCCTCTGTTTTGTTTCTTAAATTCCACATGTGAGTGAAATCGCGCATGTGTCTTTGTCTATTTCGCTAAACATAATACATACACTCTAGTTCCATCCACGTTGTTGCAAATGGTAAGATTTCAATCTTTTGGATCTCCGGGTAATGTTCCTGTGTACTTACCACCTTTTCTTTATCCATTTGTCAGTCGATGGACATCCAACTTAACTTCTTTATAATGACAAATGGACTCCGAGCCACTTGCTTTTTTGTGGGGACAGGGAGGGCAGAGGTTTTACATAAGGTATTCTCACTCAAGAAATTCACTCGAGAAAAAAGTGAAAGGACCCATCCACACACGCCCCCCCCCCCCCCCCCCCCCCCCGCCGCCAAACCACAACCATCATTGACTGCCCCTTTCTAGATGGAGCTCCCACGTCCCCGTCGACAAGGGACTCGGGTCAGTGTCTGTGCGTTTACAGGTCTGTCTTCACATATGCAGATAATACAGCCCTGCTGTTCTCCACTCGCTCCCCACCCCAACACCTGCCGGCATGCCTTGGAGATGTATGCGCCTAGTTGCAGATGGTTCTATTTTCAAACCGCTCTGACGGATAATTTGGCATAAAGAATTAATAATAGGAGATTGGAATAGTGGAGAATTGGTTAACCAGCGTCCGTGACAAATCCAGAGAAGCCAGGAGCGGCAGATACAAGGGACAACTATGGACCTGTCCCTCCGTCCAGGGCAGACCTCCCACCTCATTGGAAAGGGTCTGGTCTTTTTTTTTTTTTTTAATGTTTATTTGTTTTTGAGAGAGAGAGAGAGAGAGTGAGCGAGAGCACAGGAAGAGGAAGGGCAGAGAGAAAGAGGGAGACACAGAATCCGAAGCAGGCTCTGGGTTCTGAGCTATCAGCACAGAGCTCGACGCAGGGCTTGAACTCACGAACCATGAGATCATGACCTGAGCTGAAGTCGCTTAACCAACTGAGCCACCCAGGCGCCCCAAAAAGGGTCCGGTCTTTGCGCACGGGATGGCAGAGAAGCTCCCGAGGGGCCTGTGGGTGCGGCTTGCTGGAAATCAGCCCTCTGGGGTGCCGGGGGAGGCCAGCCACGGGAGGTACCGAGCTTCAGCACTTGCTCCGTGCCGGGGAAGCTGCTGTTTGCTGGGTGCTCCTGGAACCAGCAGCTAGAGAGGCCCCTGCAGGAACCTAGAGCGTTTCGGTGCGGTTCAGTCGTGCAGACGGCTGCTCAGGGTGAAGGTCAGACTGCTGGACGGGAGTCCCTGACGGGGGAGGGGGCCCCGTGTGCAGGTGTGTGGGGCTGAAGACAGGGTGCGGGGAGCAGCCCCCTGGCCTGGGCCACGGGCCTGCAGCATCCGGGACCTGCCGCTGTACCGCCGGCACCCAGGTCAACACCTGGAGAACAGCTGAGGCCAAGTGCTGGAGAAAGCCGTGCCCCGCCAGGCAGCTCGCCCTGGGGAAACAGCCTGGCCTAGCAGTGGAGAGAAAAGCCTGCTCCCCAGGGAATGTGGTGGGAGGACCGCAGGGGTCCGGAAGGAAGAGCCTTTCCTCCTGCGAAGCGTCTTCACTGCACTCCCCGACAAAGCCCAACATCGTGCCTGCGGCCGGGGAAGAACGGACTCAGTCGGGCTCCCTTGTCTCCGTTATCTCGGAGCAGGCAGAAAGTGGGGGTTTGGAGCTGAGAGGCAGGAAGTTGATAACCAACCAGTCCCCCTTCCCCTCCTGGCAGACATTTGGGTACCTTCTGGCTCTTCCTGTGTGGTCCGTGCCGTGATGAATGTCCTTTCTGAGCCGTGTGCACGTACCAAACAGCGTTTCTCGGGTTTTTCCACGACAGCCCATGGCCCTTCTGGGGAGCCTTAGGGCACAGGCTTTCTCTGGGGTCAGCCTTCCTGTGGCACGGAAGGGAGCAACCCCCCTCAGGCTGTGCCCTCGGCTCTCTCCCAGGTTGAACCTTCGGGAGCTGGGCCCCTGGGCCTCGCATATGCGTTGGCTGGTCTGGATCATGGCCTCTGTGGGCACCGTCTATGTCTTCTTCTTCCATGAGCGGTAAGCCAGGGCTGGGGGGGCGGGGGCGGGGGTGGGAGTGGGAGCCCAGGGGAGGCGGGGCCTCCTCTCTGCTCCTGGGGAGATGAGAGCCCCCAAGATGACTCCGAAGCGTGACGGCACTGCTCTGCCTGACATCCTGGGGCTCGGGCCCGTGGATGGCCCCAAGGCCACAGCCTGTAGGCTCAATCTGAAGAGGTTTTTGAAAAGGCCCTGTGGGTCACGTGTTGCCCACCTTCCCTAAACCGGGTTAGCAGGTGACGGGGACTCCCTTTACTTCCGTCCTGTTGTCGGGTGAGGAAAGAAACAGAGAAGCAAAAGGGAACAGTTGACTTCCTGGCACGCAGGTGTCAGTCGATGTGGCCACTCGGGTGGATGGAAGGCGGCTGCTTGGGCCCAGCGGGAGGAGGTGCTCAGATGACATGGTAATGACCGTCCGGGCTGGAGCGTGCCACACTCAGCATTGGCAATCCTGGCCTGTCCTCGCGAGGGCGGAAACCAGGACCACCCAGTTCCGCCAGCACCTGCTGCGTGGAGCTGGGTGGCATCTGAGCCGAGGAGTGCTGGGCAGAGGGTGGAGTCCTCCTCACTCGGTCAGGGGTCCCCTCCTACCCAGCACGGGGAGCCTTACGCTGTCCCGAGGCCCAGATGGCTTGTCTTCCCGCCAGGTACAAGCTCGTGGAGCTGCTCTGCTATGTTATCATGGGCTTCTTCCCCGCCCTGGTCATCCTCTCAATGGTAAGTACCACCCACCCGGCCTGGGGGCTGCCGGCTGGCCGGAGGGACCCGGGGTGACTCGGGGTTGTCCAGTCGGAGCCCCTCCTCTGGCACACGGGCAGAGTGAGGTCTAGAGGGGTCGTAGAGCATGCGGCTTAATCCTGGGGGGGGGCTCGACTCCTCGGCTCTGCAGCACCGACTCTGCCCAACCTCCAGTGAGCTGTGACCCTCCACGCTTCAGCCCTGCTGTGTGTTTAAGGATTAAATCCCACGGAGAGGGGGGCGCCTGGGTGGCGCAGTCGGTTAAGCGTCCGACTTCAGCCAGGTCACGATCTCGCGGTCCGTGAGTTCGAGCCCCGCGTCGGGCTCTGGGCTGATGGCTCAGAGCCTGGAGCCTGTTTCCGATTCTGTGTCTCCCTCTCTCTGCCCCTCCCCCGTTCATGCTCTGTCTCTCTCTGTCCCAAAAATAAATAAACGTTGAAAAAAAAATTTTAAAAAAATAAATCCCACGGAGAGGGATTAGAATGGTGCGTGGGACGTAGTACCCAGTTGCTAAATTCAATCTGTATAGGGGCGCCTGGGTGGCGCAGTCGGTTAAGCGTCCGACTTCAGCCAGGTCACGATCTCGCGGTCTGTGAGTTCGAGCCCCGCGTCAGGCTCTGGGCTGATGGCTCGGAGCCTGGAGCCTGTTTCCGATTCTGTGTCTCCTTCTCTCTCTGCCCCTCCCCCGTTCATGCTCTGTCTCTCTCTGTCCCAAAAATAAATAAACGTTGAAAAAAAAAAATTTAAATTCAATCTGTATAATAACATCCCTGGGCACGGAGGCAGAGCCGAGGCTCAGGACTTAATGATTACCCCCTTTGGTGTTGCCACATCCTAAGCTCCCAAACCAAGCCCAGAAAGGGCAACCAGGTTCCCTCACTGCACACTTTCTGAGCCCATATGGAGCGCGGGAGGCGTACCCACAGGATTCAGCGTCCTTGCCCCGGGCGTCACTGGAGATGGACACCGAGAGGGGAGGCAGCCGGCAGCGCTTTTGTGGCCCCTGAGTGGCCAGGCCAGGGTGTACCCCCATAACCTCAGACTGTGGGGCGTAGGATCTCCGGGTAGCTTTGCCCAGCCTGTGAGGGGCAGAGCCTTGCAGGGAGAGGACTGAGGCCCCCGCCCAGGAAGAGAAGAAGCTGGGTGGCCGTGCGTGGACCCTGTCTCCTCCCTGACCCTCGGTTGCCCCATCTGTGAGGTGGGCACGGTAAATTCAGACTGCCTGGTACCCTCCCTAGGCCAAGTAACAGTTTATTATTTTTATACTGTTATTGTTGGTTGATGTCAAAAGGATATTCAGTGAAATCTCACAGGTTTGTTTGTTTTTTAAGTTGTATGGGTTTTATCCTAAGCGTTATGGTTAGGAAGGTCTTCCTTTCCCCAAGTTTAGGGATAACAGTCACCCGTATTTTCTCCTGTTTCTTTTGTGGTTTAACCTTTAATAGGTAACTTTTCTTCTAACTCTTGTTTCCCCTGTACGTGGTGATTCCTCCCCGAATACTTAGCCAGTGATGTCCATTATCTGCCGTTGAAAACCGCTGTGTGAAACTGTTAAATTCATGCATATATGTGCGTCTGCTTCCGAGATTTCAATTCTGTTTCATCAAGGGGAATGTCTCTATCCTGGCACCAGACCATTTTACTTAGTGTAGCTTAATTGCGTTTTAATCCGTGGCCCCATTAGTCCTCCTGCTCAGCATTTTCCCGATGATTTGTATTTATTCTTACAGGTTGCTTTTTCCCCCCTCCAAGTTTATTTTCATTTAAGTACATATATTTAAGTTATCTATTAAATATTAAATTATGTAATTCATATTAAATATTTTTAAGTTTCTAAAGTCAAATTATTTAAATTGCTTTTTAAATTTAAAAAAAGTTTATGAAGTGTATTAAATTAAATATTACACTATATAATTTATATTAAATAAATATTTTTAAAGTTTTAAAAATCTTAAACGTACTTTAAATGTATTCTTAAATTTTTAAAAATCTTATGAAGTATATTAAGTATTACACTGTGTATTTTATATTAAATATTTTAAAATAAAAAAAATTTAATATTTAAACTTATTTAAAAAATTTTATGAATTAGGGGTGACTGGGTGGCTCAGTCCGACTCTTGATTTAGGCTCGGGTCATGATCTCATGGTTTGTGAGTTTGAGCCCTGCATCTGAGACTGTCAGCACAGAGCCTGCGTGGGATTCTCTCTTCTCCCTCTGTCTGCTGTTCCCCTGCTCATGCTCTCTCTCTCTCAAAATAAATAAAAGTTAAAAAAAAGTATGAATTATATTAAACTAAATATTACACTGTATAATTTATGTTACCAAAAAAGTTTTTGAATTAAAGAAATTTAAATTTATGTTTAAAAAATGGGTGATGGGCATTGAGGAGGGCACGTGTCGGGATGAGCATTGGGTGTTTGTTGTATGTAAGCAATGAATCGTGAGAATCTATTCCTGAAGCCAAGAGCGTGCTGTATACACTGTATGTCAGCTAACTTGACAATGAATTATATTAAAAAAATAAAAAAAATTTAAATTTACTTTTTAAAATTTTTTTAAATTTATGAAGTATATTAAACATTACATTTTTATAATTTCTATGAAATGTCTTTTAATTTAAAGCTACTCAATTTCTTTCAAAATTTTAATGAATTTTATTAGATTGCATTGTATAATTTATACTCAATAAGCATTTTCAAAATCAAAACGTTAAAAAATTGTATTTGAATTTATTTTCAAATTCTTACAAATTTTATGAAATATATTAAATATTACATGATATAACGTATATTAAATACATATTTTCAAAATTTTAAAGACTCATTTAAACTTATTAAAAGTGTTTTGAATTTTACGAATGACGTGGGATAAATATTCAATTATACGGTATCCATCAACTTATGTATTGCATATTTAAGTACATGTATACTTGCATACATTTAAGTACTTATATACTTGTATATGGTGAGCATATGTTTAAACACATAGTCACTGCAAAAAATGAGTCTGAAAGTATGTGGACGAGCCAAGCCGCCTTCTGCCTTCTCCCAATATCCCGCCCCAGCTGCAACCCCCATTCTGGTTGCTGTGTGTCCCTTCTATTTATTTACGTGCAAGTCCACGTGGCTTTGCAGACACGCTGACTTGGCTTTTCTTCTAAAAAGACGAGGTGACACGAAATGTGCTGCTCTGCAGTGTGCTTTGCTCGCTTACCACGTGTCGTGGGCGTGTTTCCATGACCGCCGTATAGAGGGACACCCGCCTCATGAGGACGTTGTGAAGGTGGCGTCAGATAACCCACCGAGGCCGTTCCGGCGGTGCCCGGCACGTGGCAAGTACTGGGAGGCACCACACTCTCGAGGACTGAGCACATACGTTGGCGGATGCTCCGCAGCGGCTGAAAAGAACGGAGATGGCTCCCGCTGTGGGAACGCAGACCGATCCCCAGCAGAGGAGTGAATCCAGCATGGAGTCACAGCATGGTGGGGATGGCGTGAGCCCGTTTATCTGGAATGATCGAGAAAGATCCGTTCCTGTGCATAGTACATACGTATGAAGTGCGTGTTGCGTATTGCACGCGGAGAGAACGTTTCTGGAAGGATACCGTAAAGCACTGTTAACAGCGGTAGCCTGTAATGCGTGTAAAAGTGGACCCAGGGGCATGGGGGGGTGGCGTGGCAAGTTCTCACGCGGTCTCTGCTGTTCCTTTAACCACGAACGACTCCCTTGTTAATAGTGCTCATCTCTGAAGGCTGGGACTACTACTTTCTTTTTCAGTTTATTTATTTTGAGAGAGCGAGAGAGAGAGCACGCGCACTAGTGGGGGAGGGGCGGAGAGAGACAGAGGGAGACAGAATCCCAAGCAGGCCCCGTGCTGTCCGTGCAGAGCCCGGCACGGGGCTCGATCCCATGGACCGTGAGATTATGACCCGAGCCGAAATCAAGAGTCAGACGCTTAACCCACTAAGCCGCCCAGGTGCCCTCACTACTTTTCTCTTCGTAGTTTTGGTTTGGTTTCTCTAAAATGTTTCACCGTGGACATGTATTACTTTTAAAAAAATTGTGATAAAATATGCATAAAGTTTATGATTTTAGCCGTCTTAAGTATACAGTTCAGTGGCGTTAAGCACATTCACATTATTGTGGATCTGTCGCCACCGTCCATGTCCAGAACCTTCTCATCTTCCCTAACTGAACCTCTGTCCCCGTTAGACACTGACTCCCTGTTCCTCCTCCCCCAGCCCCTGGTCACCTCCATTCTACTTCTTGCCTCCGTGCATTTGATGAAGTCCTGGGACCTTATATGCGTGGCATCCTGCAGTGTTCGTCCTTCTGTGTCTGGCTTATGCCACTCAGCATCACGTCCCCCAGGTTCATCCATGTGGTAGCAGCTGTCAGAGTTTCCTTCCTTGTTAGCTCGGGGTGATATAGTCCATTGTGTGAACTGACAAGAACAGTGGTTCATTTATCCATTCATCCGTGGATGGACGTGCGGTTGCTTCCACGCTTTGCCTGTTGTGAACCTGGCTGTACACGTATCTGTTCAAGTCCTTGCCTTCACTTCTCTTGGGTGTATACCCAGATGTGTTAATTTTTAGAAAAGATAGACGGTAGAATATTCTTTGGGATTTTGATAGAACCGAGTGTCATTTGAGAATTAATCTGGGGGGAATTGACAGCACATGTGGGGACACCTTCCCGGGAATCTGGGGAGGCTCACCATGCACGTCTCTTTTCGTTGGGTGGGAGGGGGGATGGTGGGGTGCTCCCGGCCCTGCTGCCTGCTCTTCTGACCTGCGCCCCACCCTTGTTCTTGCCGACAGCCCAACACCGAGGGCATTTGGGAGCTGATGACCGGCGGGGTCTTCTACTGCTTGGGCATGGTGTTCTTCAAGAGTGACGGGAGGATCCCCTTTGCCCACGCCATCTGGCATCTCTTTGTGGCACTTGGTGCTGGCACCCACTACTATGCCATCTGGAGGTACCTCTATCTGCCCAGCACCCTGCAGACCAAGGTGTCCAAATGAGGTGGCCCAGACTGCACAGGGCAGAGCATCATGGGAAGTGTTTCTGTGAACGGTGGTCCAGAGCACAGCGCCCAGGCCCGTCTGCGTGTCCACGGGCAGAGCTTTTGATGGGTCTGAGGCTACTTCTGGTTGGTAACAGCCAGAACGTCCTTAGGGTCCCAGGTGAGAAAGAACACATTTAGTCATATTTACAGAGGAGAAGTTAACCCTGTAACGTGTTTCTATTCTAGGCAAGCGTTTCCTAATACAGACAACATTAATGTCTTCAGAAAAGGGAGCAGACATTGTCCTGGCAAACTGGGGGGGACCCTGGGCCAATATGTGCTCCTTAAGGTCCTCAGAAATCTGTTAGGGAGTCAGTGGGTTGTTTGTACCCGGCCGGCCAGGGCCTCCTCTGCTACCAAAGTCCTGGCTGGGGAATCGCGCCCTGTTCAGGGAGTCACCCAGCTTTAGATCAGGGATGGTGAATACCTGTGACCACAGCAGACATTACCAATCAACTGCAGCATGGTGCGGCATCAGAATTCTCCTCCAGGCGGTGCTCAGGGCAGCTCAGCACTCATGATGGCGCCTCTTAGCCTTTCTTGCCTGGCGTGCTCTGCACTGGGGTGGCGGCCAGACCAGTTAAATGTCTGTCTCCAGGCGGGGGAGCGTGCTTGCCTCCTGCACTCCTTCTCCCTTGTCCCTTTCGGGGAAGCCCCTGGAGTGGGCGGTCTGGGGGCAGTAAGGGGAAACTAAGGCAGGCAACCTGAGCATACCTGACCTTGTGCTCCACTGTAGCTGGTTCTCGGTGCAGAGACCCTCAGGGCAGACGTTCTCTTCTTATGCTGACAAACCCAGAGAAGTTATCAGCCATTCGTTGGTTGGGGGCGGGGGGGGGGGGGGGTGCGGCGGGCCTGGAACTTGCTGGCCTGCTCCACGTTTAGGGCTCGTGATGCCAACATTCGGTGATTCTTGCTTGTTGCCAATCAGTGACCCTGAGAGGCTCCTCCCATGAGCGCCAGAGGGAAGGTTCCATAGGGATCTGGGCAGAGTGTCTCCGGTGTTGGGATACTCCCACCTCTGAAGCCCCCAGCAGCCCAATGTCAAGGCCTCCAGGGACCTGTCCTCACAGCCTCCTCCAGGGGCTGGGCTGGCCGCTCTGACCTGGCGCGTGGACATTTACTCGGGAGGGGATCCAGGCCCAGCCCCCGATCTGAATGGGAATCTCAGAATCTCTGGATCAAACCTGTCTCAAGGTAGACAGGCCTCAGTCTGCGACTCCCAACCAGAGTTGGGTGGGCAAAAAGACAGGATGCCTTATGCTTCGTTCTAGTACATTCCAGGATACTTCAGGGTCCCAGCATCTGGAATCCCCGTGTACCGAAGCCAGTTTTAAATCATCCAACACATTCCTGAGATAGGCGGGTTCTGAGCCAGCAGATGCTTTGGGGATTTTTTTCCTCTCGGGCCTGCGCGTGGGCGTGTGCGGGTGTGCACACACGCGTGCATGTCTGTGTGTCTCCGCTGGCACTCCCAGCCTCTGGAAGCTGCCTTCATCTGGTCTGCTCGCCATCAGTTGGGGTCAGGAGGTTGGGGATGAGGAGAGGAAGCTTCGTGGGGGCGGGGCCCTGGGGAGGCGCTCTTCCCTGAATGGGGGCAGGGACGCAGTGCTGTGATCTCTGGCTGGGCCTGAGGCAGGGGGAGGGGCTCGCCTTAGCTCTGGGAAGCCCATCAGGAAACCTCCCAAAGCAAGGCCCCAGCCCCGTGCCGAGCTGAAAGTCCTGTCACAGCCAAAGCCCCGTTACGGGACCAGGCCTGGGTGCCTGGGACCTGGGACCTCAGTGGCTCTGCAGCTGAGCTCTTTATGTGATACCTTCATTTCCTGCCGCCTCCTCCTGCCGTTTTGGTCTTGCATCATTTTCCCCCCCGAGGCAGCCTGCCCCTTCGTGCCCCACACCTTTTGAGGCGCGGGTTCACCCCTCCATCCACCCGTCTCATCCCCACTCCTCCTTCAAAGCCCTGCTCGGGCATCAGTATCGAGGGACTTCCGGCCTTCCTCTGACTTGGGGGGCTCCCGCCTGCTTCCCAACACCCCCCGTGCTCACCTGCACCACAGCTTTGATCTCTGTCCTTTGTCACCCTGGTCCTTGCACCTGCTCCCCGACCCAGGAGCTCTTTGAGAGAGGCACTGTGTCCTGCTGGGTCTGACATCAAATGTGGCATCTTCTGTTAGTAAGGGCTTGGGCCAGTTCCTTAACCTCTCTGTGCCTCAGTGTCCTCAGCTATAAAATGGGTATAGTAAGGCGGCACTTTGCAGCGTTGCTTGAAGGTTCAGTAGGATAACGAGTTAAACTCCCAGCCTCGTATCCTCATAGCTCTCTTAGTGGTCCACGTGAGCACCAACCTCTGATAATGAAGGTGACCCCCTTCTAGGCGTGTCAGCGGTACTAGCCAGAGGAATGAATCACTAATGGTGGAATTTCAGACTGTGGACAGGCTGGTGAGGACACCGCTCTGTAGGGCCTTGACCACATTCCTTCCCCTTATTCCACTTCAGGGTGTTTCCTGTGAACCCTTTCTCTCCCTCAGCATCGTTGTGAAAGTGAGTTTCCCAGCATTCCATTTCATCTAAGCCCAGACCCTGGACCTCTTCCAAAATGTGTCACAAACAGTGCAGGAAAGGACAAGAATGTTGCTCAGGCCATCCCCTCCTGTGGGTAAGCATTCTAGTCTGTGCATTGGACATGCAGGGGTGGAGAGGGCGGGACACTGGGAATTCAGAAGCCAGCCCCCTCTTCCTGGCCACCTTTGAGGCTGTCGTATGCCAGGACGACCCAGCAAAGTGACCATCATGCCCCAAGGAGCCAGGGAGGCGGTTTGCAGACCTCTTTGACGTTCTGGGTGCTTCAGCAGCTGTTCCTGAGTTAGGTGGACACTCTGGGGTGGGTGAGGGGTGGGAGCCGGTGAGCAGGGAGGGATGAAGGCCGGTTGGGGAGGCTCCCGCCGCTTGGCCGGGCTGGGGGACAGGCCTGGAGGTGACAGCCTGCTGACTGAGTCCACTGGCGGTCGTCTGGGCAAGCCAGAGCAGGTGCGCTTGCTGGTGAGGCCTGCCTGCCAGCCGGTGGGACCCCCCTGATGGGTCCTGGGCAGAACTTGCCGAGGGTAGTCCCCGGGGCCAGCGGTCTCTCGGGCCAGGGGTCTTTAAGTCAACGCCACACACCAGACCTGCCTTTCTTGACTGGAAATTGCACGTGTGGTGGGAACAGGACGGAGCGTCCCTTCTCCCCGTCAGCATCGGGCTCAGGCTGGGAGCACCCTAGGAGGGCACCGGTCACCGGTGGGTGCGGGATGGGAGTCCCAAGTGGGTCTAGACTGACGGTGGGGGTGGAGGCCCCGCACAGCGGGGTGACGTAGAGGGCTTCCCCAGAACGTGGGATTCCTGGGTTTTCTGGGGTTATCCGCACACCAAGCTCTCTTTTCCATTTCGTCTGCAAAAGCTGAAGCGCTGGGAATGTTTTCCCAGCTCAGGCCTCCTTTGGGAAGCAGGGGCGGGGACAGCTCAGGGGCTAAGAGGGGCAGGGAGAGCTCAGAGGTCTGAGAAGTGAGTCTAGTGACTTAGAAAGGCACCGCCTACCGTGCAACCCGATGCCGCAGGGGGTGCTCTGGGGACCTCATCGTGGGGTCCCGAAAGGATAGGTCCGGCAGCCGTTTCCACGTGAGCATGTGACAGCTGCACTCACAGGCGTGGTGCACAGCGGGTCTGAGGGGAAGGAGCAGGAAGCTGGGAGGCAGAGGCCTCCCCAGGTGGCACCCCTCTTGGGGGCCGGCCTTTGTGCTAGTGGCTTCATAGACGCTCTTCCATTGACTGACACAGTCCCCTCTGTGGGATGAAGCTCGATCTTACAGAGCAGGAAGCCAAAGCACAGAGAGGTTTGGCGGCTTCCCCAAGGGCACCCAGCATCTCACCAGCAGAGCAAAGCTTTGAAGCCAGGACTGTCTGACCTCCAAATGTCAGGGCCCTTGGCCAGATGTCCTATTTCCAAGGAAATGCACTACCCCCAAGTCTGGGCTGAGCATTTAAAAAAAAAAAATTGTGTTGATGTTTACTTAGTTTTGAGAGAGAGAGAGAGAGAGACAGTGCAAGTGGGGGAGAGGCAGAGAGAAAGGAAGGCAGAATCCGAAGCAGGCTCCAGGCTCTGAGCTGTCAGCACAGAGCCCGCTGCAGGGCTAGAACTCACGGACCATGAGATCATGACCTGAGCCGAAGTTGGACGCTCAACTGACTGAGCCACACAGGCGCCCCTGGGCTGAGCATTTTTAATGATTGAGAAAGCAAAACCAAGCACTAGTGTGTGTAGCATTTGCTGATTTCCCTGGTGTAAATGCTCCCATGGCCGATTTCCAGCTACCGCAGTGACACCACCGAAGATGCCTGGGGAGGGGATGAGCGTCTTTGACCCTCACAAGCCCGCCCAGCACGCCGCTGCCCCACCGCTTCCTGACTGTGCCCCCTCACGCACGGAGCCGGGCCGGCCCGGGATGCCAAGTTGTGAGAACAAACCAGCTCTGCAGGGTCCCCGTGTGGGGTCAGGCGTGGCATCGAGATGCTCGGAAACTCCCCCTCGGGAGTCTGGAACCCGGAGCCGGTGGGACCTGATCCAGGTCCGGCCCTACGCTGGCTGGCACCCAAGACTTTCAGCCACGTCCGGCATCTCACGTGCGGGATGGAGATTGCGGTCAGCACACGGAACCGCTTTCTCTTGTGAACCGGGGGGGCAAAGGCCATGCCCCTGCTGGAGGAAGTCAGAGCAGTGATCATGACCCCAGGGCTTGGCCAGGGAACCTCCACAGGGCTTGGCTGAACCACAGATCCAGCCCCCCCCCCCCCCCCCCACCACCCCGGGGACCGCTGAGCCAGTAGGTCAGGATGGCACTCTGGAGTCTGCACTCTTCCGGGTGGTCTGGACACTGTTTCTGGAAGCCCTGCTCTGGAGCCCATCCCCTTTGAGGCCGTGCCCTGCACGTTAGTGGTGGGGTCATAGAGTCAGTCTCCAGAGGACAGACACGTGTCCGGGGTGGGGGGCACCGAACCACTGCTCTTGCTTTGGGTTCTTTTTCACTTAGTTTCCCAGATTCGCGGTGTTAATGCCCCCCTCAGCAGCCTGTGTTTATGCACAGACCGTTCCTGAAATTGGGCTCTGTCACTGACGTTTCGTACGCTTTGTCCCAAGCCCTGTGATTTATGTCGTTTTTACAAGCACTCTAAGAGGTGGGTGTGAGCCCGTTTTACTGATTTGGAGACTAAGGCTCAGAGAGGTTAAGTAACTTGTCCAAGGGCACACAGCCAGTATGTGGCAGCCATGGGCTCTCCCCCACTCCACTGTCTGCTCCCTAAAACACTGGCAACTCCCAGCCTGCGGATAGGAGCACTTGAAATGGTCGTAGGCTCCGTGTTTCCGTTTCAGCCGGTTCACGTGCTCTGAACGGTTATTGCAAGGGTGTGAGGCTTCATTCAGTAGCCCCGTATTCAGGCCAGTGTGGGAGACACGGGCAGAAACTCCCACCCAGTCTTTCAAAGGACGCTCATTTGGGGGAGCGTGCAGCCATCTGGCTCCTAGTGGCCGGGTGGCTGGGAGGGGCCGCGCTGTGTCTCTCCCTAGCCTTACTCTGAGGACACTCTGGCCGGATGCCGGCGCTCACCGCAGCAGCCGGATTCCCTGCGAGGGCTCCGAGCCCCAGGCCCCGACGGGACACCTGCCCACGCACAGGTGGCTGGCAGGAAATGTGTGGATCCCAGACCCATCGGCCTTTCTGGTTGCCTTACTTGAGGTGAGATGAGCAAGTCTGGGAGCCCGAGCAACGCTGACCTTGAACATGAGCCAGAAGGGGTGGCACAGCTCGGTGTTGTCCCCGGAGAGTGAGGATGAGAGCGGGGCAGTGATACGCCCGGGGCACAGAGCCAGGTCGGGCTGGGGCCAGTGCCTTTCCGTCCCGTACTTTTCTTTTCTTCCCTGGGTCCCGCAGCCCATGCTCTGGGTAGAAGGCTGTGGCGAATCCTGAGCCGTCCGGTGACTGGATGTGCAGCCCTCTGCTGCCTCTCTCACAGCCTGGTGGCTCAGGCGGCGTGGCTCACCCTGGTCTGGCAGGGAGGAAGCACCAGCCCTCCCCCGTGGCCTTGCTTTCCGTGCGTGGATGTGAAGCTTCCCGCTTGCTGTGTGACTTTCGGCAGATTACTTGCCCTCTCTGGGCTTTCGTCTGGTCTGCTGTTAAAAAGAGCTGGTTGGTCCTACTCAGCTGATTGTAAGCTGCTGCCGGTCCGTTTCCAAACTGTGCACGTCAGGGATGAGCACAGAGCCCAAACTGGCGGGCTGGCTGGCTTGACTCCGCATGGCAGACCCTTCCCCAGATTGAGGAGAGGTCCCCTGGGGGAGCAGAGGGCTGTGGACCCAGCTCCTCCCGGGAGTAACACTGAGACCCTCCCTCTGTGCCCAGACGCCTCTGATAGATACCGCGCAGGGAAAATAAAGGGAACCCCCCGGGGGACGGAGAAACACCATACATCACGTAGAGAAGCTCTGTGCAGTCTGGTGTGGACACGGGTGGCTATTTACGCGTAAGTCCACTAAAATTAAATAAAAACAGAAATTCAGTGCCGCGGGGGTTCTAGCCACATTTGAAGTGCTTACTGAGTAGCCACGTCTGGCTAGTTGCTCCCAGCGCAGGTAAGGACAATCTTCATCATCCCAGAAGTTCCCGTTGGACAACACTAGTACATCAGTGGTTCTCAAACTTTTTGGAACCCCTTTGTGCCCTTAAAAATCGTTGAGGACACCAAAGAACCTGTGCTTATGGGCTATCTCTAATATTGACATTCATCACCCTTGAAGTTGAAAGGGACGATATTTGAAAATACCTATTCGCGTAAAGATAACCTCATTTCACATTAACCTAAGTAACATATTTTTCTACTCAAAGTAACTATTTTTTCCAAACAAAAGAGATTCGGGTCGAGGCGTGGCATTGTCTTACGTTCTTGCAAATTTCTTGAAATGTCTGGCTTAACAGAAGACAACTGGATTCTCGTGCTTGTTTTGACACGAGCTTGTGACCATTGCCTGTGATGTAGCCTCGGGAAACCTTTGCATGAAGGCGGCGGAGGGACAGATAAATAATGTAGCGGTAGTATGAGAACAGCTTGACCTCGGGCCTTGGGAGACTCTCCCCTTTGTGGTACAGTTGGTAACAAATGTTGCACACACCAACGCTCTCCCAGAGCTGGAGCTGGAGAGGTGGGCGGGACTGGGAGGCAGAGGGGTTGTGAGCAACCGTCAGGGACACCCGGTTGAGGGCAGGCCCTACATCTTTACCGATCATGCCCAGTGCCCAGCACGGCACATGGCACTTAGCAGGTGCTCGGTGCACATTTGTGGGGTGAGCGGGGTGAGCTCATTCTGTATCTCCTCCTTCTCTTCCGAGGTTGGGAAGGTGAGGCTGGGGAGCCTCCTGTAGGCGTCGGCCCTTCGCATCCAGGCTGCAGACCTGAGCTTGATATTTTTGGAGAGCTGGTTTAGCAGCTTCCACTGCCTGCGGCAGCATTCGCCTTTCTCGGTTCCATCCCCCTCTTTATCAGCGTAACAGGCCACATACACCCAGCTCTAGACATGTACACATTTTGTTCTTGTATCTTTCTTGTATGTTTCTCCCGGCAGCACCTGGCAGGAGGGAATTGCTGTTTCCTTATTACGTGGGGAGCCTGAGGCTGTTGGGAGAGGCCGCCTGACTTGCCCAAGGTCATCCGGTGGTGCAGGGCAGGGCTGGAACCCAAGTGATGGCCCTGGGGTGTCACACCCTCCTCCTTCCACTGGCTTGCTCCCTGTGAGCTGAGCTCTGGGGCAGCGGATGAAGGCCTCTCCTTGAGGTCCTCGTGAGGCCTCGTTCTCCTGTCTTTAGCAACGCCATCCCTTGGCTGCTCAGTTCCTGAGCTGAGTCCGTTTTACCTGAGCCCCGAGAGGCTTGAGGATGCTCCTGCATTCTCTGCTCCTGCCTTTGGGAACTGGCAAGGGCTGGGACTCTCTGCAGGGGGCACGGACACTGGAGCCCGAAGCCTCTCACAGGGCCTGGCAGCCAGTGAGCCCCCTGAGTTGTGGGACTGCTGTTCGTTACCGGGGCGCGGTGGGTGGTGGGTGGTGGGCGCAGCCCTGATTGCTTATCCCGGGTCTGCGTGGAGTCCCTGTGCCCATCCAACCTGCTGTCTCCTGACAGCCTTCTCTGTGCAAGCTGGCCTTGTGATGGGCTCTCGGGACCGGCCTGCGCCCTCGTAGTGGTGTTAGGAGGGGAGATGCATCACTCCGACTTCGGCCCGTATCAGGAGGGTCACCTGTGCGTCATGGGATCTGCCTGGCGTGAGTCAGCGGTCCTCCTCCGTTTATTCCCAGATATCCGTCTCCCAAACCTTTTTGATTACTACCCGTCAGGAGAAATGCATTCCAGTTTACACATCCGTCGCCGACGCAGCCCCAACCTGTGTATGAGCTACCTGCCCTGTCGGTCCTACCCCTTGTCATTGATTCAGGTTGCTGGTTGTAACCCACCAAGTGACTTTTACGCCGCAAGAGTGGGTCTGAACCGTCAGCTCTGGGAATCGTTCTGGGTGGTACTGTCCTGCAAAGCCGTGGGCATTGGTACTGGGTGCTTAGTGCCTGTTCTGCCGTGACTGGTGGGGATCGGCGCGGTGCCATACCTCGGGAACGTGCGTGCCCAAGGCCAGATGGGGACAGTTAAAGAGAAAGAAGTTAGGAGCCTCAGAGGATCTGGTAGCTCAGAACCCTGACCCCACTGAGAGGAATGCAAGACCAGATTTTTGGGTCTCTTATCCTGGTGATGATGGCCCCACGTTCTGGGGGGCCCTGGGGCTGGATGGGTCATAGAAATCTCCGGCGGGCTGAATGCGTGTCCGCCTTGATTCAGGCAGGGCTGGGGAGGGAGACAATGAATCTGTTTGAAACGTGAGGGGACCCAATTTTGCAAGGGCTGTTTTGCCTCCATAAGCAATTTCAAATTTCGGGCCCTGACCCCGCTGAATGAATCGCCCGCCAGTCCTGTTCACATTGCCGGGTTTCACTACGAATCTGTCCGCTTCTGCGCAGGAATGGTTCCTGTTGCTTGTTAAGGCCTTTCTTAGGGGGGCGGGGAGGGGGAAGCGGGAGCTCTGACTGTCTTTTACCCTCGTCTTTCTAGACCTAGAGTGGCATCTGTGGCATGACTTTTTTAAAATGTCCTGCTGGTATTGGACCCTCTCTGTGTTTGTGAAATTGCTATTTTGTATTAACACAACGTTTGATAAACATTTGTAGGAAGAGGAATAATCCTGTCTGTGAATGTTCTTGTTCCCAGTGGAGTAGAAAGAATTTAAAAAAAAATAAAAATTCAAGATGCCTCACTCTGGCCCAGTTGTCTTCTTACAAATAACATCTGTCCATTGTTTTTATAAAAGCAGTCTCTGTTCACTATAGAAAACTTGGAATATTTAGAAAAGCATGAAGTAAACTAAAAAGCTTGCATTAGCTGTCTGTTGCTGTAAAACAAATTATCCTAAAATATAGTGGCTTAAAACATCAATAATCATCAGCATCTCTCATGGCTACCCCTGGAAAAGACAGTCTTTTTCCATGGTCGGTAAGGTTCCAGCTGTGAAAACATCAAAAGCAAAGACATCTTTTGTTTTCTTTTTCATTATTTTTAATGTTTATTTTTTATTTTTCTTTTTAATTTTTTAAAAATGTTTACTTATTTTTGAGAGAGAGAGAGAGAGAGAGACAGAGTGCAAGCAGGGGAGGGGCAGAGAGAGAGGGAGACACAGAATTCAAAGGCTCTAGGCTCTGAGCTGTCAGCACAGATCCCGATGTAGGGCTGGACCCCATGAACACTGAGATCATGACCTGAGCTGAAGTCGGATGCTTAACTGACTGAGCCGCCCAAGTGCCCCCAAAGACATCTTTTTTTTTTCTTTTTTTCTTTTTGCTTTCTTTTCCCTCCCCTCCCCTTCCCTTTCTTTTGTTAGAGAGCATGAGTAGGGGAGGTACAGAGGGAGAGAGAGAATCTTAAGCAGGCTGCATACCCAGCACTGAGCTCAAGGTGGGGCTTGATCTCACAACCAGGAGATCATGACCTGAGACGAAATCAAGAGTCACATGCTTAACCAGGTGAGCCACCCAGGTGCCCCAAGCAAAGATATTTTAATCCATATCCACAAGTGACTTCCCTGTTGGTCTGGGTTTCCCTTTACAATGTGGCAGCTGGGTCCCAAGAGAAAGAAAGAGCCAGGCAGGAGACATAATGTTGTTCACGACCTAGCCTTGGAAGTCGTGTAACTTCACTTCTGCCTGCCGTGTTCTACTGTTGGACACTGCTAAGAAGTCCTCACAGGGGGAAAAAAAAAAAAAAAAAAAAAAAAAAAACAAAAAACCTCCCAAGATCAAGGGGAGTGTGTTTTCTCGAGACCACATGTGGTCATGTTTGTGATTTTATGTTGTGATCATATCACAGGGTGATATTTTTGGCTGATGAAATTGATTCTAACTCCTACTTGGGATTGAAAAACAACTTTTCAACATGTTCCCCAGTCCCAAGACTGGGACTAGAATTTCCAGAGGCTTCACTACCTGAATAGTTGATTGATTAACTGCGGGGGTAGATTATTTAAGTCCCACCCAGACTAAAATCTTTAACAGTCAAGTAAATGTTCAAGTGCTGTTAAACAAACACTCAAGAGTAAAGTGACTTGACATCACTTATTTTAATGGCACTGAACCCTTTGAGCTGAACACATCTATGACCTCTGGCTTCATTTCCCATATATATGACTTGAATTCCTGTTTTCCAGTTAAATATCTTACCTGAGCTACATCAGGTAAGCTTACTAGAGCTTACTGAGCTTACTAGAAATCTACATCAGAATAGACGTATCAACTTTAAAAAAATTTTTTTTTTTTTCAACGTTTATTTATTTTTGGGACAGAGAGAGACAGAGCATGAACGGGGGAGGGGCAGAGAGAGAGGGAGACACAGAATTGGAAACAGGCTCCAGGCTCTGAGCCATCAGCCCAGAGCCTGACGCGGGGCTCGAACTCACGGACCGCGAGATCGTGACCTGGCTGAAGTCGGACGCTTAACCGACTGCGCCACCCAGGCGCCCCTAGACGTATCAACTTTAAATTGAATAATTTCAAATACCATGAGTCCTGGTACCCTGTGCTTTCCCAGGGCATACATTGTTGACTGGAAGTTGCTCAGCATATGACGTGCCAAGAAAAATAACAATCGCCGAGTTTTGACTGATGAGTGTACAAGGAATGGCCCAACCCAGAGCACTGCTATTTATGGGTTGTAGCAGTGAGTTCATCAGGAATGGGATCCCCGGATTAAGTGTGGCCAACCCCTTCTAGTGATGCATCCAGAAAGAAGGGCCGGGATCTAAGGTTCTCCATGTGCCTGCTGACACCTGTCCTTGTCTTCTGGTCCCCTCAAGAGCCCTGGCTTTCTGCCTCTAGACCCATCACCCCTGGAAACCTGCACTTTGACCTTAACCAGATGCTTTTTCTTTGGGCTCCTTTGCCCCTTTGGTTGATTGAGTCCCGGGACTCTGGTGCCCTCTGGTGGCCACAGAGGGCAGCTCAACACAACATTTTATTTGTGGATTTCCAAAGGCCTTCAACCCTTTATGGTTTAGACTTGTTTTGCTCACCTGCCCATGGGCCTGGAGCAGGGATACAAAGATGAATAAAACTCAGTTCTTGTCCTTGATAAGCTTCCAGTTGAGGGGATGCAAAGGAGATGGGTGGGAATCTATTCATTCCTTTTGTTTACTCATTTAACCGCTACTGAGCACCTACCTAGTAGGTACTGAGTATAGGCAGTTGGAGTCCCTCCTTTTACAGAACACAGACGCCCGTGGGCGTTAAATACTCCAGAAAATACATTTAGATAGTGATACATGCCTATGAATGAAATAAAACAGGTAATGAGACAGAGAGTGACCACAGGGATGACCGTCAAGAGAATGGTCTGGAGACAGTAATGGGAGCTGAGTTTTAATGAGAGGAAGGTGCCAGCATTCAGACACAAAAGGAGGAGCATTTTAGGAAGAGGAGACAGCAAAGGGAAGAAGGCTTCAGAGGAGGGAATGAGCTTAGAGCGTTTGAAAGCAGGAGTTTGGTATGGCTGGAGCCCTGTGATGGAGGGAGCACTGGGCCGGTCAGCAGGGCCAGCTGGGATAGGGTTTGAGCCCTGCCTGAGTCTCTGCAAAGGGGAGTCATGGGGGAGCATGGGCCGAGGAGTAACATCTCATTTGTCTTTAAGAAACATAGTTTGATATGATGTGAACCCACGGGAGCACAGGGGAGGCATCTAGATCCAACTCCAGCAGTCAGGGAGGCCTTCCTGGATAAAGCGTATTAGTTATCCATTCCTGCATAGCAAACTCAGTGGCTTAAATTAATAAGAAACATTTATCATCGCACAGTTTCTGGGAATTGGGGCATAGCTTTGCTGGGCGGTTCCGGCTCGGGGTCCCTCACGAGGTGCCGTCAGCATCTTGGTGAGGGCTGCATTCATCTGAAGGTTGTTGAGGCTGGAGGGCTCACGTCCAAGATGGCGCACTCCTGTGGATGGCAGGCTGGTGCTGGCTGTTGGTTTCTCACCATGTGGATCTCTCTAGGGCTGCTTGAGTGATCTCTCAACACAACCGGCAGCTTCCCCCAGAGCGAGGGATCCCAGAGAAAGCAAGGAAGCCACGCCTTTTATGGTTTAGCTCCAGAAGTCACGCTGTCATTTTGGCAGATCTCGTTGATTACATAGGTCGGGCGCTATTCAGCACGGGAGGGGACCCCACAGGGGTGTGAACACCAGAGGGTGTGAATTGTTGGGGATCTCCTTGGAGGTCCGCTGCCTAATCTGAGTCCTAAAGGAAGAGTGCCAATTGGCCAGGTGATGACGATTAAGGTTAGGGGCTGAACTGTGTCCCCTTGAAATTCTTAGGTTGAAGCCCTGGTTCCCTCTGCCTCGGAATGCAACTGTATTTGCAGTTAGGGCCTTTAAGAGGTGATTAAGGTAAAACGAGGTCATCGGGATGGGCCCTAATCCAGCGTGACTGGTGTCCGTGTAAGAGAAGATTAGGACACAGAGGGGCACACAGGGAGACATCCATGTGAGGGCGCAAGGAGAAGACAGCCATCTGCAAGACAAAGACAGAGGCCTCAGGAGAAGCCAAACCTGCGGACGCCTTGATCTTGGCCCTCTAGTCTCCAGAACTGTGAGCAAATAAATATTTGCAGTTGAAGCCGCCCAGTTTGTGGTATTTTGTTATGGCGGCCCCAGCAAACTAACAGAGTGGAGGAAAGGTGTTCCAAGGCCTGAGCCAAATAGTTGGCATTGCTAGATCCTGAAGAGCAGGGGGCCGGCAAACTCTTTCTGTACAGAACCAGAGAGTAGTATTCATTCTCAGTTATTCCAGGCCTTAAGGTCTCTGTTGCAAGAAAACAGTTATAGACAGTACATAAACAAATGGGTGTAGCTCTGTTCCAATAAAACTTTATTTATCAAAGCAGCAGCCCAGAGGCCATAGTTTGGCAACCCCTGCTGAAGAGGGGTGCAGGGAGGAGTGGGAGATGAGCCTGGGTCATGGTGAGAACCAGGCTCTCCTTACAGCCCTGATACCTGCCTCTCGAGGGTCAAGGTTGGGCGTGTGTATATGTATATGGGGAGTCCTATAAAGGTTCTTACATGTATGGGGGGAGTCCTGTAAAGGGGATTGTTCGATCACATGGTCTCAGGCTCAGTTCTTGGCTCCACCCGTCCGGCCTCTCTGAACCTTTATTTCGTCATCTGCAAAGTGAGAGCGACAACATCTGGGTCACAAGAGTCGATGTGAGCTCTGGGGCCTCGCTAGAGCCCCTCACGTAGGGTCTGGCACACTGTAGGTAGGTGGTCTTATAAATATCCGTTCCCAGCCTCCACTTTCCTCTGCATATATGCAATCGTTACTATAAGAATTTATACCCCAATAGCAAGATGGCAGCAAAAAGCTTCACTCCCAGGGGTAGAATTATGCATCTACACCCAAGACCACATGAATCCCCCATGTGACAAAGGGACAGTCTTTCACCAAGTGAAAGTCTTTCCCCCAGCCGGAGGGCTGTTGCCAAAGCGAGTTTTAAGGACACGAGCTTCTTTTAAAACACCTTATCCAACGAGGTTGTTGGGCCACAGCCCTGGAGCTGACCTGGCCCCGTTTTGCATCGTTTTAAGCAGAGGCGTCATGTTTTGATTTGTCATTTAAAACTCTGGCTGCGGGGTAGGGGACAGATTGTAGGGGAGATGGAACCTGCCACCCTTGTCTCCTCTCAGTGTCTTAGATGTTCGTATATTGGGGCCGCCCCCCTTTTGGTAAGCGTTTGCTTTACCCTTGTCCCTCCTTTTCTTGGTCCTGTCCATTGGGGGACTACAAAGTGGGTACACAACAGCCCACCGGTCTCCCAGAGCCTTCGATGAGCAAGTGGCCCCTGAGCTTAGTGTGGCCCCGCCTCTCCTGCAGAGGCCCCACCTCTTGAGCTGGAGACAGGGGTGGGCCGCCTAGTCCTGTCTCTCCGCAGCCAGCCCGCCCTCATCTGGAGACCCCGCCCCGATCTTAGAGGCCACGCCCACACCCATTAATTGGCCGGCAGGTGGCGCTGGCGCCCCGCCCAACATCTCACCAGCTCCGCCCCCCCTTGAGGCCCCGCCTTCTCAGGGTCTCGTCCTCGTCCATTGGGTGGCCGGCGGGAGGAGACACCGCCCCGCCCGTCGGGCCCCGCCCCGAAAGGCCTCGCCCCGCCCTAAGGTCCCGCCCCGTCCGTTGGGCGGCCGGCAGGAGGCGCCGCGCCACGCGCGGGCGCGGGGCGAGGGTCGAGGGCGCGGGCCGACGTTGGTGTGGGAGCCGCGCGGGAACGCAGCGGCGGCGGACTGTGTCGGAGGTGAGTGCGGGGTGCGCGAGGAGCGGCGGCCGGGGCGCCGGGGCGCGGAGCCGGCCGGCGGGGAGGCCGCGGGGCGCGTGCTGGGGCAACGGGGCCCTCACGGGGCATCTCTTGGGCAGTTCTGGCCAGGCTTGTCCGGTTGCCATGGAGACCGGCTACGGTCGGGCTCCCGGGCGCCGTCCCGGGGGGGGGGGGTGGGACCCGAAGCGGGGCGAGCGCGGGTTCCAGGGTTCGCCTGAGGCCACTATCCCCTGAGACCCGGGAATCTGGCCCCCCCACTGCAGGGGACCCTGGGCCTCAGCCTCCCTGGTGCTCCCTTAGAGGGGGGTCTGGCATTGCGGGCGTCGCGGGGGAGCAGGGCGCGGGGGTCCGCGCCCTCCCTCCAGGGTCGGGTGACATTCTCCCCCCCCCCCCCCCGCCCCCGCCCACAGCCCGTCCCGGTTTTCCTGTTCACGCAGCAGCGCGTTCCCCACTCGTGTGCCAGCCGAAAGCATTGTCTCCCAGCTATTTCTGTACCACCTCCGGCCCCTCGACAAATACTGCATCTAAGAAAACAGATGCTGAGCTGGAGCTCCTGGGGGCCCCGCGGAAGAAACTGGTTTATTTCCCGTCAGGGAGCCGGTTGTTGGGACCGCGGGGGGAGCTGCAGACGCGCCGGCTCAGCGCACCGGCCCCCGCCCTCAAGTGTTTGGTTAATCTGAATTGCCCGAAAGAATTTTGTCAGTCGGCAGTGATTACAGGTGTCTCCAGTTAGCACGGGGCCACCTCTCGTGCATTCCAGAGAGGAGCCAGTCCTTCATCCCACTGGTGGAAAAAGCCCCCTCTGAGGCGGGTAGCATGTCAGAATCACATCTGATTAAATTCTTTTTGTATTTGAGAGCCTTGCTTCGGCTGGAGCTGTCAAGGTAGGGTTTATGGATGGTGGGGATAAAGCAGAGCCTGAGTCTGCCCTCTTCCTTCCCTGTCCTGGTGGAAATTCTAATGGGTTCCACATTGTGTTGTTGGGCCGGCCGTGCGCCTCCACCCATTTCGTCAGCCCGGCACTGACCTTGCTGGCTTCACTCGCTGGTGTGACTTACGCTTGTTTTCATCAGAAATCGGATTCTTCCTTGAGAACAAGAGAAAAACATTCTCTAAGAGAAGCAATAGCAGGTGTCCTGCACCCTTGGGCCCGCGTTTCCCCAAACATTTGTATGGAAGAGAAAGAGTAGAGCACGGGGCAGAAAAGGGCAAGGCGGGTCACGCCTCCCAAACCCAGGTCGGGTTGCCCCGGGGGGCGCCTGCCCTCCTGCCCTTGCTGGAAACGGGTCCGGCACAGTGTGACAGATAGGCTGTCCTCCGCATTCTGTCTGTGAAGGACGCTGGCAAGGGAACACGTGGCCGCCACCAGTGGCTGCTCACTGAAGATGGCCACCAAGGGAATGCCCGAGAGGAGAAGAAGGCTTCCTTGACAACACAGACCACACAGTCCGGGGTCTGTGTTCGCCGGGGCTCCTTGGGGCTTAAGGAGGGGCTCCTGAAGAGAACAGATCACACCCTCTCTTGCATTTTCTCTCGTCTTGATGTGATTTTGCTGACTTTGCTTTGGAATCCTGCTGAGGAGAAGGGAGGGGAGCTCACTTCTGAAGCCCTGGGAGGGGACCTAGCAGTGTTGTAAGTTTTTCTTTTTTTTTTTTTTTTTTTTAAGTTTATTTATTTTGAGGCAGAGAGCATGAGTGAGCAGGGCAGGGGCAGAGAGAGAGGGAGAGAGAATCCCCAGCAGGCTCTGAGCTGTGAATGCAGAGCCCGATGTGGGGCTCGATCCCACAGCGTGAGAGATCATGACCGGAGCCAAAATCAAGAGTCAGACGCTTAACCGACCGAGCCACCCAGGGGCCACTCTAGTTCTTTCTTTCTTTCTTTATTTTTATTAAAGTAGAGTTGTATACGCTTCAGACCTTGCAGAACCCGGACCCACTGCCAGACGCACAATAGCCGTTGCCTTCTCCGCAGTATCTGGGCGTCTTTCCCGTAGTTTACGGCGTGATATTCAAGTTCACGTTCAGACATCTTGAAAGGCAGAGGCTTCCAAGCCACTTTGGGTTTGGGCCGAGGCCCTGGGGCCTGTGCTTGAAGGAGGAGGCCGGCTAAGCCAAGTGTCCGTGGAGGGTTCAGGTCCTTTGAGAAGGTGCTGGCCCAGAGGCTTCTGAGCCGGGGTGTCCTGAGAGGCAAGCTGTGTACGTAACTCGCGAGCTCCAGTCTTCAGAAAGCTACTGCATAAAAAACAGCTTTGCGGTGGTAAAGCAAAAATGACAGGCTGTACAACACGAGGAGGGTCCCTCACCCGCCCCCCCAAAGGGCAGACGTTAGTGTTCGGAACCTAGTCTTTGGCGCGTGAAGCTGCCAGCAGCAGCTTGAAGAGTTCAGGCTTTTCTGAGGGTTGTATGATGGCGGACAGATCCCGGATCGTTCTAGAGGAGTTGAGCGGAGGGTCTGCTCCCGAGCTTCCTTCACAGCAGCCCTGGAGGGAGGGACACACTTAGCGCATGTGACCGAAGCCGGGGTGCACGACTAGCAAGAGGCCCAAGCACAGTGTCAGTGTCGCAAGCACCTTACGCTTCGAGTTCCCTGGGCGGGGGGGGGGGGGGGGGTGCAGTGTGGGTTCTTTTGTTCGCGAGGCTCCCTGGTGACTCTCTCCTGCCCTAGGCGGACAGCCTCACTTCCTGAAAGCCTTTTCCAGAGCTGCTGGAGCCAGAGGTGGGTCAGGACTGGGGACGCTGACTTCAGCTGAACGAGTGCTGATGTTTGTCACAGTGGAGGTGGGACCCAGGCCCCTGTTTCCAGAGCCTTGGGAGAGTAGACTTTTCTTGGTTAGCCTGTCTGGTTTTGTCTTTGGCGAGGGCAGCAGCATAGAAGTGGGGTGCAGTAGTTAGGTGATGGGTCTGATTTCCCAGTGTCCCCCACTTTCTGCAAAGCCTTAGTGTTTATGAAGCAGAGACCCTTCTTTTTCTCGTGCCTTCCTGCTCCCTACAGTGCTTGCGGGAGAGCCTGGCAAATATCTCTTTAGAATTCTCAGACCCTTCGAGCTCTAGGGGCTTTGGATGGAGGATTTTTAGACACACCGAAGTGTCCCAGAGCTGTTTTCTAATTTCCCCAGCAAGATTGCATCCGTGGGCTGGACAGGGCCTGAATACCAGGCTGGATGAGGTGGGTGGAATGCATACATTCCAGTCATGCCTCCCCTGGTTCTGGAAGAGCCCTTTTGTGTCCACTGTGGTCGTGTGGACGTTGTAGGGCCAGGCAAGGGCCAGTGAGGGACAGCATTTGGGGGGGGGGGGTGTCTGTGTTTTGAAAGTCTGATCACTTACCACTCTGTTAACGTGCCTGCGACTTTGCCTGTTTTCCTACATCCACGTGCTTGCGATGAATTTCCCGTGTTAGACGCTGCGGTGGCGGAGAGGCTGGGCTTGGGAGATCAGGCTTGCTGCCCTCCGTGGGCTGCCTCCCGCGAGACCTGGCCAGCCCTGTGGCGATTCTGCCAGGCAAGCGCTCTCATCCCCACGCCCGCTGCCCCTCTTTCTTGGCTGCCTACCGCGCAGGACGCATGTGCCCAGCACGTCCCAGAAGCCGGAACCCTGCAGCCGAGTGTGTCTTACCTTTTGGTGACCTCATCGTGCTTCCTGGAAACGGCTTTCCTTGAAGGGTGCTTCGGGCCATTCAGACCTGCTTAGTTCCTTGCAGTCCCTGCTGGTTGCAGTCATATTCTGCCTCAGGTGCTTGGCGGGGTGGCGTGGGGGGGAGACTTGGCCGAAGGTAGCATGCCCTCTGGCTCCGTTGCGGCCCCGGGCCCCGGGTGGCCGAGCCTCGCTCCCTCTTGTCGCTCGTGATGGTTGATGCTAACCCGCCTTACGTTTTTCTCTCAGGACACGGCCTTTACCCTGCCATCGGCCAGAGCCGTCGGTCCTTGTCCATGAAGGCTGGCCCACCATGTTTTATGGGACCCACTTCATCATGTCTCCACCCACCAAGAGCAAGCTAAAGCGGCAGAGCCAGCTGCTGTCCAGCGTGCTGTCCCGGACGCTGAGCTACAAGTACCGCGACCTGGACACCACCTTTTCCAGCCTGGGCGCCAGCGACGACCCCGCGGAGCTCTCCACCCAGCTCTCGGCCCCCGGGGTCCTGAAGGTGTTCGGGGACAGCGTCTGCTCGGGCACCCACTACAAGAGCGTCCTGGCCACGGGCACGTCCAGCGCCCAGGAGCTGGTGAAGGAGGCCCTGGAGCGCTATGCCCTGAGCCCCGAGTGCGCCAGCCAGTACGTGCTGTGCGACGTGGTGGGCCAGGCCGGCGACTCTGGGCAGCAGTGGCGGGCCGAAGGCTTTCGGGTGTTTGGGGACAACGAGAAGCCCCTCCTGATCCAGGAATTATGGAAACCCCGCGAGGGCTTGTCCCGGAGGTTTGAGCTGAGAAAGAGGTCAGACGTGGAAGAGCTGGCAGCCAAGGACGTGGACACCATGACGGCAGGTGAGAAGGAGAGAAGGTTCAGGAAGAGCAGGGGCTGGTCAGGGGAGAATGAAAAGGCAGAGGCTCGGGGATCCGTTTGGGGGAAAACTCGTCTGTCACGGCGTCTGAGGACTTTTTTTTTTTTTTTAATGTTTATTTTATTTTTGAGAGAGAGACAGAGTGCGAGCAGGGGAGGGGCAGAGAGAGAGGGAGACACGGACTCTGAACCAGGCCCCAGGCTCTGAGCTGTCAGCACAGAGCCTGACGCGAGGCTCGAACTCACGAACCGTGAGATCATGACCTGAGCGGAAGTCGGACGCCCACCGACTGAGCCACCCAGGCGCCCCTTGAGGACTTCTTAATCAAAGTTGCTGTGGAGACTGCAGTTGGTCTATACTGCGGGACACGTGCGCGTGCTGTGGTGGCTCCTGATGGAGTCTTGCAGTGTCGTAGGGCAGGTCCCTCCTTTGTTCCAGCTCCCCGGTCATGTCCTTTGGTGCAGACAGCCGTGCACAGCCGCGCAGGTGGCCGAGGGGTTATGGGAAGTCCCACGGTGCCCGAGGTGTGGGGTGAGTCTTTGGAACAGTCCAGTGAAGGGACAAGGAGGTGTGAAGGGTCTCCAGAGGTGACGGGGTGCCTGGGGCACTTGGAGGCCTGTGGGCCAGGGCTCTGTGTCTGTCTGTTTGGCTGGTTCGGCTGGTGGAGAGGAACTGATTATCTTAATAGGTAAACGCCATAAAAAATCATTTTCTTCCAAAGCCAAAAGACTCTTCGGTGTATCTCAGATCATAGTTGGCTTTTTCTTAATTTCTTGCAGAAAATGGTGGCTTTATGCAGAAAAGGGACTTGTCTTCTGTGGTCCTCAGCGGAAGGATGTTTAACGGCCTTAGGGGACTTGTCATTTGATTTCACAATATCCCAGGATCGAAAGAGGCCTTGAGCACTCCTGACCTGTTGTGTGTGCCCCCGAGGGGTTGCAAATGCTCCTTTTCTCTAGTTCTGCTTCTGGCGTGGGGCCCGCTTTGTACCTTCAGTGTGGAGATGAGCACTGGAACTCCAGGGACCGGGGTCACTCAGGCCTGATGGGGACCTCCGTGTCCCACAGTCCAGGGGTGTGCCGCGGTTGGCATTCAGCAGCAGCGGTCCTCTGTTACCTCGGGCAGATCACTTCACCCGTGTGGCCTCAGTTTCCTGATCTGGATAATGGGGGCATGACTTCCCAGTCACGGGCGTTAGCGATGTACGCAAAGCGCTTAGCATGGTGCTTGGCAGACGCTCAGGGAGTTAGAGTTGTGTATTATTGTTAACGTTTCCTGTACGTGGTAAGCAGTTTGTCCTGTGTGCTTATAGGCAGAAGTTGGGGGTCCTACTGATAGGGGGGACATCTGATCGCTGATGCCATTTGGAATTGCTGGCACGTGGCGGCAGTAAAAAGCTCGCCAACGGGAGTTGACATTTTTGCAGTCAACTCTCCCTGGCCCAGCACCCTAACGTCCCCACCCTGTGGGCCCAGGGTCTGGCGTTCCATCCGGCCCTGCCTTGCCTCGATCCAGCGCACTCTGGTCCCGTCATTCAGAAGATGCCCCAGGAGGCCAGGCAGACCTGCTGAGAGGCCGCTGGTGTTCAGCTCGTGGTCATTGTCCTGCTCGGTGTTTGTTCTGCGGGGCGGAGGGCAAAAGCGCGTGGGTCTCTGGGCCCCGGGTGTCGGCTAGGACGTTGGAAAGCTTGCTCTGTATTGCACAGGTGAGGGGACCAGGGGCCAGAGGCCATCTGTAGGAAGGGGGTCTTTATTTCCTGTTCACCAACCCCTTACGGACGGTGTTCCTTTTACATCAGTCGAGGCAAGAGAAGGCCGCATTGCCCACGGCCTATTCAACTTGGCATTGGTTTTGCAAAACCTTTCAAATAAAGAGTCCATTGAATGGGACCAGTCTCACGGACACACTTGGCCGGGCCGGAGGCGGGTTGTGTTACCTGCCTGAAGCAGGCCTCCTGGACCCCAGGGAATCACCCTTTGCTGCTGGCTTTCCCTTGGGGCGTGGTCCGGGACTGCGGGGCCTCCTGACCGTGCTGTCCCCCTGCCAGCGACGGTAGAGATGGTGCGGTGAGGCCTGCGGAGGCTGAGCTGTCCGAGCGGACCCCGAGGAGCTGAAGGGGGTGTTTGGTGTTGACTTGGTGTTCCTGTGCCAAGTCTGATAACGAGAAAGAATCTCCAGCTTGTTGGTCTGCCCTGCTCGGGAGATGCCCCCAGCGCCTGGCCGTCCTCTGGGTGCCCGGCTGGCCTGTGTGCCGCGCTGAGGCTGTGTGGTGGCATTTGCAGTGGTGAAATCAACGCCCACAGAGGTGGAGCGTTTTAGGGCCTGGGACGGTGGTGATTCCACCGCAGAGCAGTGTTCCAGGGCTTCTCTGTGCGTCTTTTCCCCCAAAGAGCAGGGGAGGTTGACCCTACAATTCTAGCGAGCCATCTGGAAAGAGTGGTGGTAAAGGGAAGGGACTGCCTGTGTGTGTGCGCAGTTGTGCCGGCGTGTGCGTGTCTGTGTGCAGGTGTGTGTGCATGTGCGTGCGCGGGAGTTAACGCTGGCCTTCTCTGGCTTCAGGTGACCGAGCACCGTCGCAGTGAAGGACTCCTCCGGTCGCTAGTGAGCCGGGGCTCCCTAGTCCTGGTTCAGAGTAAGCCGGAGCCGACGCCCCCTCCCGGCTGCTCTTTGGAGCTGAGGAGCAGCTGGGAGCGGGTGCCGGGTGCCGGGGACCCACCACGGGCCCCTCTCCTGCAGGCTCGCTGGGGTCCGCTCACAACCCCGGGGCGAAGGAGGGTGTGCCAGAGGCTTCCCCGTGGCGCCGGAACGAGGATCCACGGGCTCTCCTTCCCCGTTCGGACCCTTGTCACGCACCCATAGTCACGCACTCGGACACTTTGGGTTTCGTTTTCCATAAATATTGTGTTTTTGCAGCTGCCGGCTCCCCTGATTTCCAGAGTCTCAAAATACTGTGTGTCTGCTCTGGGAGGGGGCGGCTGGCGTGGGGGGCGCCGCGAGGCCCCTCCTGTGTGCGTTTTCCCGGAAGGCTGGTGTCCAGGGCCGGGAGCACTGACAGGCCTCTGCGTCTCGTCACCGACAGAGACAACAATCACTTCTGTGCACTTCGGGGTGGGGTGACAACCGGGCCATGTGGTCTTCGTCAGTGGCGTGGGGAGGGCGAGAGAGAAGGTGCGTTTGCGTCCCCAGGACGGAAGTGTGTGTTCAGCTTCGATTTCTCAACCTTGGCCTCACGGACAAGTTAGGTCAGTAGTTTGCTGTGCGGGCCAACCTGTGCGCATTGGCGGGGATTCGGCGACGTTCCAGGCCTCTGCCCGCTGGATGCTAGCAGCACCCCTGCCGACTGTGACAACCGAACGTGTCTCTGGGCATTGCCAGGTGGCCCGGGGGGCAAACTTGCCGGGACACGGAGCCACTGAACCGGACGGAGCGGCTGCACCGAGCGCCTCACCGTCGGGGCCAGCGGCCACGTGCCTTCGTGACCCTCAGGCCGCACTCTCCCTCCCGGGGCTCCCTGAGGACTCGGCGCCCTGAAAGCCCAGTGTCTTGAGGGTGACATATGGAGCTTCTTTTTCTGCCTGTGGATGCCTTTTCTGTGTGGCCTGCGTGGCCCTCAGAGGCTTGGCATTGTTCTGTCCCCTGCAGGCGGTGTCTCCTTCTCTTCTTTGGGTGTCCTCTTAGAAGAAGGCCAGCTTAGAGCATTTCTGAAGCCGCTGTGACTCGAGGTGTGCAGGCCACGCCATTCCAGGCATCTCTGCCTCTGTCACTGGGCTTGTGACTAACCGTCTACATGGTATGGGGGCATACAGTAGGTGCTCATTAAAAGCCCACTGAAGTACTAACGCACGGAAGGAGAGCCAGCTCCCAAGTTTCACTTTCCACGTGCATCCAAGACTCCAGAGTTTGGCTCCATTTTCTTTTCTTTTTAAAATTTTTTTAGTGTGTATTTTTGAGAGAGAGTGAGCGAGCCAGTGCGAGCAGGGGAGGGGCAGAGAGAGAGAGGGAGATGCAGAATCCGAAGCGGGCCCCAGGCTCCGAGCTGTCAGCACAGAGCCTGACATGGGGCTCGAACCCATGAACCGTGAGATCGTGACTTGAGCCGAAGTCGGACGCCCAACCGACTGAGCCACCCGGGCGCCCCATCCGTTTTCTATGCTAGGGGTTGGAGACGGGGCGGCGAGAGGGTGGTGTTCCGACGGCGTGGCAGTCCACTAGTGCCAGCTGCGGCTTCGAGCGACTGGGAGTGTGTCCCTCGGGTATCTGAGTGTGCAGCCCGCCAACACTCCTTTCTCCTTTAGGCCCAGCTGGAGTGGCCGGGGGTGGTGGAGAGGTTGTCTCTGAGCACGTGACTCTGAGTATGTGGTTCCTCCCACCTTCTCCTCCATGGATGGGTAGGCAGGGCCTCGGCCCCGGTGACAGACAGGGATGTTGAGGCTTCAGGGGGGCCCTCTGCTGTCTCCACCCACCGATTGTGCACTGTGAATTCTGTCCTCACACGTCCCCCGACCTCTCTGTGCTTTTGACGTTTTTTCTTTCGCCGTGGATCTGATCTTTAATAACTTCTCTCACGATGAAGGAGGTGATCTGGATTTTCTTCTCCTTTTATTTTAGGAGGAATCGCCTTGTGGGTCTTGAGTGAGACTCTTTGAGCGTATTTGCGGTGATGGACTCATTGTGGGCAGCATTTATCTTATGTGGTTTGGTAGAAAGCAAGACAACCCCTAACTTTCCTCATCGATCTAAAAGTAGAAAAGTAATTGAGCTTAAAAGACATTTTTGAGGATTTTTAATTCAGAGAGAACATAAAATTGAATGGTTAGTTGCTCACAGCCCGTCTTATCCTTTAATTCACTGCATAGATTTTTTTTTTTTTAAGTTAAGTCTTCAGCATCACAGAGACGCGCAGCGGCAGCGGCAGAGGCTGCTTCGAGGCCCTGTTCCGGGAAGCTGGGTGGCGCCCGCCCGGGGCCTGGCTAGCGGCACCACCCCCTTCCCCGGGACTTGCCACCTCGTCCTACGAGGAGCCTCCCAAGTCAGATGCTCCGTGCTTCCCACAGCAAACACAGGGGGAGGGCAGAGCTGGCATAAAACATTGGGAAGATGTGACATGTAAGAGGAACTGGTTTGGGGAGGGCCGGTGTGGACGGTGTGGGGGGGGGACAGGGAAGGGATTTAGCCAATGAGGGAAGTGCGTGCCTGTGGGGGGGGTGCAGGCCCTCCTGGGGTGTTGGGCCGGAAGGGATTAGGTGTCAGGTTGAGGGGATGAGAGAGAATACCAGACACCTGTCAGCCCCTCGGAGCCACAGGCCTCCACCTTTCTTCACATTTGGCCCCCAGTCGGGATGCTCCCAAGGTGAGAGCGGATGTTTATTGGCTGGCACGAATAACTAGCGATTCCGTGAACTGAACAGCACTGAACTCAGGTTTCCTAAAACCTCTTCATAGTTGTGGTGAAACTGATTTTAAAAGTCTAGAAGTAGATAGATTTAAAACCACTCATTTAGCCAGCATTTGCTGTCTAACTAGTACAACAAATCCACCTGGTTCCCGAGGCCCTTCTGTGTTGTACCAAACCGCAGTAAAATGAATCGGCCTCTTGAAAGTGGTCTTGAAGGAGGCAGATATAAAAGCAAAATTTTGCATTTGGTTACACAGCAAGAGAGACCTCACTTGGGTTAACCGTGTGAAGCATTTCCAAGAAGTATTAACGTATTAACAACTATGTTTTATCACCACTTAAACCGTGTTCATATCTGTTGGTTCCCAAAAGTGACTTATAATTTTGGGGAAAGATTTTTGGGGGGATACATTTAAATCACATAGAATAGTTTATCTCATGGATTTATTTATTTGTTTATTTGTTTAGGGAGAGAGTAAGTGCAATTGCAGGAGGGGCAGAGGGAGAGGGAGAGAGAGACTCTTAAGCAGCCTCCACACCCAGCATGGAGCCCGACAGGGTGGAGGGGGGGCCTGAACTCACGAACCGTGAGATCGTGACCTGAGCCGAAATCAAGTGTTAGACGCTTAACCCACTGAGCCACCCAGGCGCCCCCCTCTCAGGGTTTTAGATGATATACTCACGTAAACAGAGAATGCTAGCTGACTATCTTTTCTTCCTTCTGAAGGTTGATGTGGCAGAAATGTTTGCTGAGGTCTGGGACACACGTTCAGATGTGTCCAGAGTGACAGCAGTAAATGAGGCCCAAGTCCACCTTCTTTGCTGTGCTGTCCTTGCACAGACTGAGTCCATCTTTGTGAAAGAGTACCGGTTCTCGAATGCCCAAGATAGGTCTGAACAGGATGAGCAGGGGTAGGGGGTATTGATCTCCTAAGCTCTGAGATAGGTGATAAAGTCGTGGTAGCTGAAGGCATGTGGTCTGTGGACAGGAACATCCAGGCCGACGGAAGGGACAGAATAGAGAAGGCAGAGGCAGACCTAGGTTGACTGACCCAGTGGGAATTTGGCACAGTGTAGATCGTGTCACAGATTGTGGGGAAAGGGTTTTATAAATGGTGTTGGGATGACTGGCTTCAGCCAAAAGAAGAAAGATTTCATAGAGAAGGCTTAAAAGGCACAAACCATAAGGGGAAGAGGTAGATGGATTTGACTGTATCAGAGCTTAAACTTTCTCTTCGACTGAGGACCGTGTATAATAAGATTAAGGTCTACCTGTGGTGCTGTAAATTTCACTCAGACCTGGTTTTGCATCGCCTACATAAACCACCGTATCCATTCCCCTAATCACGGGCACTCAGGTCGCATCCAGCTTCTTCCCACTACAAACACGGGCGCTCCCACCCTGTTGAGGGTCTGGGCAGAGTCCTCGGAGGGCCTTCTCCCAGGAATGGAATTTCTGGATTACAGATGTATCCACTTTGTTTCCTACCAAGCGCTGACGGACAGCAGCTTCTCCAGAAAGGCTGCCATGACGATGGAGTGCTTTCTTGTGTGGTCCTTCCGCATCCTTAGGCACGGAGTATGAGCCCCCGGCCCACAAAAATCTCCCTTGGAATCGCTCTTAAGTCAAAAGGTGCTGTAATGTTAATGTAGTAAGGGTCCTAGAGTCACACAGCTGTAGAAAGTCCCTGTGGCCAACTGGTCTGAGTAACTGTGAACTGAGTGGCACGATGATTTCCCAATGTGTACATTTGAAACCGGCCTCTACCTAATCAAAATTCAAGAACTGCGTCTTCTGGATATTGATTAGCCAGTGACTCGAAGGAGAAAGAATTTTATTTTTTGTGCTCATTCACTAATTTGTCAGCACATATTTGTTGGGCGCTACTCTGTTAGGTGCTGGATATATAGCAGTTGACAAAACAAAGAGGTTGTGTTCTCATGGAGCTTAAGAGTCTAGTGGGAAGTAAAGACCAAGAAATAATCACACGAAAACCATACTTACACATTGTGATATGTGCTACGGAAGAAAAGCACATGAGCTAATTTCGCATGAAGGTTAGGGAAATTCTCACTGAGGAGGTAAAATGTAAGCCAGTCTTAAAGATGACGACACATTAACCAGGTGAACGGCAGCAGATACTTGGTGGGGCGGGAAGAGCTCTCTGGGCAGAGGGAACAGCTGTGTACAGACTCCGGGAGGAGAGAGAATGAAGCAAATTCAAGGCACTGAAAGGAGGCCCGTGTGGCGGGAGCGTGGGGGGGAGCTGTGGGCAGTGGGGCTGGGGAGATGGTCAGGGGAAAGACAGACAAGCTTGGGTCGTTAGGTATTTTAGATTTAGACTAAGTATAATGGGAGGCCCCGAAGGGGTTAAAATACCACTCTGGCTCCCAGGCAGAAAATACTTGAGGGGCGCCTGGGTGGCTCAGTCAGTGGGGCAACTGACTTCGGCTCGGGTCACGATCTCACGGTTCGGGAGTTTGAGCCCCGCGTCGGGCTCTGTGCGGACAGCTCGGATTCCGTGTCTCCCTCTCTCTCTGCCCCTACCCCGCTGGCACTCTGTCTGTCTCTCTCTCAAAACGAAATAAATACTAAAAAAATATTTAAAAAAAGAAAATACCTGAAAAGGTCAGTAATAGGAGATGATTAGATTATTGTAGGAACCTAGATGAGAGTTGGTGGTAGCCTCCAGTAGAGTTCAGAGGGAACACGTAGAGAGAAGTGTATGAATTGCAGATTTTTCTGGAGGCAGAATCACTAATATTTGTAAAGAACTAGATGTTGAGTGTGAGAAAGAGGGAGATGTTGAGAATGACTGCCAGGTTTCTGGTATGCCCAGTTGGGTGGATGGAGATGCCATGCCCTAAACGGTGACTACTGAGAGAGAAACAAATTATGGAGGGAGGACTAAGAGGTCTCTTTGGACTATGTTAAGTTTGACACATTCAACAGAGGTGGTAGACAGGAAGTCAGATAATATGCATCTGCAGCTTAGAAGACAGTCTGTTACAAAAGCTTGAATTAAGCCGTAAATAGGTGATATTTAAAGCTGTGAAAACTGAGATCATCTAGACAGCGAATGTATATGCGATAAGGAGAAACGAGGGCTTGATATGGAAACTGGAGTGACACCAACTCTAGAGGCTAAGTCATGGAGGGGCACTCAGCAAATTAGGCTGAGGAGAGGCCAGAGATGCACAAGGCGGGACAAAGCGTGTGGTGCCATGGAGGCCAACAAGAGGCCACCATAGACCTAAAGAATGTAGAGCATTGGATTAAACGACATGGCAGTCACCAAAGACCTTACTGAGAGCTGTGCTGCTGGAATGTGGAGCATGCAAGCCGTATGGAAGTGGGCTGAAAACCAGGTACTTCTATTCTTGTAATACGTGGGATTACTTACCCTAGAAAATCTTTCTGTATAGAGTACCTGGAAGGGTTGGTTGAAACATAAAAAAAATTCTCCTTTAAGATGCCAAGCCAAGTGCCTAAGAAAATAAGGTAGGTCAGCAGGGTTGAAAGAACCCCCAAAGAGGTACTTTGAAACCTCAGAAACTTAACTGATTCTAAAGCTCTCATGGCTCTGGAGGCATTTGCCAGTCCTTGTAGCCAAGAACCTTTATTTTAGCAGCTGCCCAGGAAAGAGGCAGAGCTTCAGGACCTACAGAGGTAGAGAAATGGAACTGAAACCCCCAGATATGGTTGCAACTCTCAAAGGGTGACGCACTGAATGAAAAGATGGGGTAGGAAGAACCTGCTACCTGGTGAAAGGAGATGACAAAGTGTTATCTTCCTTCCTCCCTCCTTCCTTCCTTTCCTCCTTCCTTTCTTCCTTACCTCCCTCCTTCCTCCCTTCCCTCCCTTCCTCTCCTCCTTCCTTACTTCCCTCCCTCCTTCCTTCCTTCCTCCCTCCTTCCTTCTTCCTTCCTCCCTTCCTTCCCTCCCTGCCTCCTTCTTCCCTTCCTCCCTTCCTTCCCTCCCTCCTTCCTCCCTCCCCTCCTTCCTTCCTTCCCTCCCCCCTTCCTTCCCTCCTTCCCTCCTTCCCTTCCTCCCTCCCCTCCCTCCTTCCTTCCTTCTTTTCCTTCCTTCCTTCCTTCCTTCCTTCCTTCCTTCCTTCCTTCCTCCCTCCCTCCCTCCCTCCCCTCCTTCCTTCCTTCCCTGTCTCCTTCTTCCCTTCCTTCCCTCCCTCCTTCCTTCCTCCCTCCTTCCTTCCCTCCTTTCTTCCACCCCTCCCTCCCTCCTTCCTCCCCTCCTTCCTTCCTTCCCTTCCTTCCTCCCCTCCTTCCTTCCCTCCTTCCTCCTTCCCTCCCTCCTTCATTCCTTATTTATTTATTTATTTATTTATTTATTTATTTATTTAATATTTTAGAGGGAGACAGAGAGCACACAATGGGGGAGAGGGGCAGAGGGAGAAAGAGAGAAAGAGAATCTTAAGCAGGATCCATTCTCAGTATGGAGCCCAACACGTGGCTCAAGCCCACGACCCTCGATCACGACCTGAGCTGAAATCAAGATTCGGACGTTCAACCGAATGGGCCGCCCAGGCGCCCCTAGAGTTCTCTTTCTTGACCTGGGGTCCGGGCGGGGAAAACTCCCCTAGAATGGAAAAATACTTTTCCTCTCACATGTGTTTGGGGTTCAAAATCGCACTACTCTGGTAATCTGGTTAGTCCTTGGAAGAGGAATTACATTACACTGTACAATTTGATAGTGTACGAAGACATCTGATAGAAACAAAGCAAATCCTCTTTGGGAGGACATCCACACAGGCATCCCAAGCCTCACCAGAGATGAGCTCACAGTCCCAAAATTACACGACACGTGAAATGATGATGTTGGTCTGAGTTGGTAGAAAACAAGCTAGAATCAGATTATCAGGAATATTAAGAGTAGGAACCGTTAGTTATAGAATATTAAGTAAGGTTAGTGTTCAATGAATAAAAGGTAGAAAGAAAACAGGAAAGAACAGAATGTCTTCCAAAGAGGCTGGAAAGATTTGGAAAAGAACAAGATAATGCTTCTGGTGATTAAAGATGTTAAGTATTGAGGGGGACCTGGGTGGCTCAGTTGGTCAAGCACTGGCCTCTTGGTTTCGGCTCAGGTCATGATCTCTCGATTCATGGGTTTGAGCACCACATGGGGCTCCATGCCATCAGCCCAGAGCCTGCTTGGGATTCTGTCTCTCTCCCTCCGCCCCTCTCCCACTCGTGTGTGCACACTCCCTCCCCCCCCAAATAAATAAACTTTAAGAAAGTATTGAAATGGATACTTCAGTGACAGCTTAAACAGCAGACTAACTGCAATTGAATCAGAGAACTGAGAGGTAGACCCGGCATCGCCCGGGAAGAAAGGGGAGGCGGGAGACATGGAGAGCCCAATGAGAGAGTCCATCACGTGTCCGCATGAAGCGCATCGGTGGTGGGGAGGGCATATTCCAAGGACATGCCTGAGAATCTTCCTGGGGTCATGAGACGAAAACCGCGCATCTTACGGTTCAGAAATCACCGTGTACGATAAGATAAGGGAAAAGTTTATCCCTCGACACCCGGTGGCAGTATCGCAGGACGTGGAGGGCAGGGAAGATTTGTATCGCTGCCAGAAAGGTGAGCGGGTCGGCCGGACTGCAGACTTCTCAACAGAAGCCGTGGAAAGCAGAGGCGGCGCGGAGGACCTTCAAGGCTGGAAAGAACAGAACCGTCGACCCCGAGGTGCCGACACCGCTAAGCCCCCAGGCAGGCACCTGGCCACGGAGGACGCAGAGGGACGCTTGGCAGCAGCAGACCCTGACTGCGAGGCGTTTCCGAAGGACGTGCGTTAGGGCGGAGGCCCCCCGGAAGCTGCTCCTGGAGAGGAAGTAGATCTGAGGTGCGAGGCACTGGAGATCCGGGCGGTAGGTGGTAGGTGTGCGTAAACGGTACTGACGAGGCGCACCCTTGCCCGCCTGCGCTGCCCCCCCCCGCCGCGAAACTACAACTCCCGTGGGGCTCTGCGCGCGGCGCAGGCGCCGTGGCGTGCGTGGCCTGCGCGGCCGTTCTAGAACGCCGCGCCGAGGGCCCCGGCGCCATGTTGGGGCTGAGGGGAAGGCAGAAAAGCGCTTGAAGCGGCGGGAGCGGAGAGGGAGCGGGAGCGGGTTGGACCCGGGCCGGCAGGAGCCCCGCCCCTCCCGCCAGCGGATCATGACCCGGGCGGAGGTCGCGGTGGCGGGGGAAGTGGCGTGGCGGGGCCGGCGCTAGAGATGATGCCGTTTCCGGTGACGACCCCTGGATCACAACAGACCCCGCCGCCGCCCAAGCGCTGTGGCATCTCCTCCCCCATCAGTTTAGCAGCCCCCAAGGAGACTGACTGCGTACTTACCCAGAAGCTAATCGAAACCCTGAAGCCCTTCGGGGTTTTTGAAGAGGAAGAGGAACTGCAGCGCAGGATTTTAATTTTGGAAAAATTAAATAATCTGGTGAAGGAATGGATACGGGAGATCAGTGAAAGCAAGAGCCTTCCACAAGCTGTAATTGAAAATGTTGGCGGGAAAATCTTTACGTTCGGCTCTTACCGGTTAGGAGTACACACGAAAGGTGCCGATATCGATGCGTTGTGCGTTGCTCCAAGACATGTTGACCGAAGCGACTTTTTCACCTCGTTCTATGATAAATTGAAACTACACGAAGAAGTGAAAGATTTAAGGGCTGTTGAGGAGGCGTTTGTGCCAGTTATTAAACTGTGTTTTGATGGGATAGAGATTGATATTTTGTTTGCAAGGTTGGCGCTGCAGACCATTCCAGAAGATTTGGACCTAAGAGATGACAGTCTGCTTAAAAATTTAGATATTAGATGCATAAGAAGCCTTAACGGTTGCCGGGTGACAGATGAAATTTTACATCTGGTACCCGACATTGACAACTTCAGGTTAACTCTGCGAGCTATCAAACTGTGGGCCAAATGCCACAATATCTATTCCAATATATTAGGTTTCCTAGGAGGTGTTTCCTGGGCCATGCTAGTGGCAAGAACTTGCCAGCTCTATCCAAATGCAATAGCATCGACTCTTGTACGTAAGTTTTTCTTGGTGTTTTCTGAATGGGAGTGGCCAAATCCAGTGCTACTGAAAGAGCCTGAAGAACAGAACCTTAATTTGCCTGTATGGGACCCAAGAGTAAATCCCAGTGATAGGTACCATCTTATGCCCATAATCACACCAGCGTACCCACAGCAGAACTCCACATACAATGTGTCTGTTTCAACAAGGATGGTCATGATTGAGGAGTTTAAACAAGGGCTGGCCATTACACACGAAATTTTGCTGAGTAAGGCAGAGTGGTCCAAGCTTTTTGAAGCTCCAAGCTTCTTTCAAAAGTACAAGCATTATATTGTACTTCTAGCAAGTGCACCAACAGAAAAACAACATCTAGAATGGGTGGGCTTGGTGGAATCAAAAATCCGAATCCTGGTTGGGAGCTTGGAGAAGAATGAATTTATTACTCTGGCGCATGTGAATCCTCAGTCATTTCCAGCTCCTAAAGAAAATCCGGACAGGGAAGAATTTCGCACGATGTGGGTGATTGGGTTAGTGTTAAAAAAGCCGGAAAACTCTGACGTTCTCAGTATTGATCTCACCTATGATATCCAGTCTTTCACGGATACAGTTTATAGGCAAGCAATAAATACTAAGATGTTTGAGGTAGATATGAAAATTGCTGCAATGCATTTAAGAAGAAAGGAACTTCATCAACTACTACCTAATCAAGTGCTTCAGAAAAAGAAAACACATTCAGCGGAAGGTGTCACTTTGACAGCTTTGAATGACAACAGCCTTGACTTCTCTGTAGACAGTGAAGACGGCATGTCTGTGCCTTCACCTACTAGCATTATGAAGACCGGCCCGACGACTGGCAGCTGTCAGGGCAGAAACAGTCCTGCTCCTGCTATAATGGTGGCACCTGTGACCAATGTGCAAGTTACTGAAGTTTCCTTGCAACAAGCGAATCCCAGTGCAAGCTTGGGTGCGTCGGGGGAAAGCATTCCTCAGACTGCCTCGCAACCAGCCCTTTGTCCGCCACCAAAGCCCACAGTTGCCAGAGTTGTTTCTTCTACACGTCTGGTAAATCATCCGCCCAGGCCTTCAGGGAGCACTGCAACAAACATAGCTAATCCTATAGTGGGAGTCTAGCAGACGTTCTCACCTCAGAAAGGACCAAAGAAACTAAAAGAAGAGGAACAATCTCCTAAAGAGACAGTATAACTCCACTAGAAACCATTCAGATAGTGGCTGGCCATCTGGAAAACATCCAGTACAGAACTTTTCAGTATCTCTGCTCTTCCTGCAAATCCTGCTCCTGTTACCAAGAATTCAGTAAGACAGACTGAACTGACAAAAACAACCTCCAGGGTCCGTAAACAGTATCTGCCAACTCAACCTGTTGTCTTCAAAGGCCACAGGAAGAGAATGAAGGGTACCAAACGAGATTTGACTCAAAATACATTTAGCCTTATTTGGTAACTTCCTTTACTTGGCTAATCTTGATCAGAAGTCCAGGTTAGTAGGTGAAGCTAGAACTGTTATTAATGTGTCAGCAGCAGTTGTAGCAACTACTTGAAAGGACTAGTGCCCATAAAGAGAAAAAAAAAAAAAAAAAAACCCCTTCAGCTGGCAACCCCATGCCTGACATCTGGACTGGATTTATGTTTGATGCGTTGTTGGGGAAAATTGGCAATACAAATTGGTATCAGAATTCCTTATACTGATGATGCACTGTATGTATATTTCTATTAGAAAGTAGAACTAATTTTAAGTTTTCCAGCTTGATGAATTCTGGTTTTTTCCTGAAGAGTTTTCTTCATTATTAATCGTCAGATGGGATGCCGTTGTGCGTGTGTACTAAACTTCAGAAAAAGTGTAAAAGTACATCTAATTCGGTCTCTGTGAGATAGCCATAACCCTTTAAAAGTGAAATGTCAACGCATAGGGTATATATTTGACATTGAAGCAGTAGATAGTCTTTGGTTTTGCTGGGACACAATCAAGAAATGATATATTGGTTTTATCTGTACAATTGTTTTAGAGCGCATACAATCAGCAAACAGCAAATACAGTCTCAGAGCTAACAAAACTCCCTAGTCTCTTGCCCTTAATCATTTTTCCTCAAACAGAAAAGTTTTTTGCCTCTCCCCTCACCCCAACTCCGTTCTCTTTGCTTGTATGCACAAAGTATGCTTGTATGTAGACTCATGAAAATACCTGGAATGCTAGTATATTCTTAACTGTGATATGAAGCCAACAGTCCTGTGGCCTCGTGGCACAAAACACTGGATTTTGGCTCCATGGCTAATATTTTACTAAAACTTTCCTAAAAGTAGCGAATTGGGAGACACGTTATTGGCCCTGGATGGCTCAAACGAGCTCTACGTATGGGAAATTTTGTATGCTCCACAGACTATCTGTTTGTGCTAAAGTTAATTTCCAATTTTAACATGTAAGCGAAAAGCCATTTCCCCCAAATATTTAAACCAATTTTTATTTTTAAAGGACTCACTAAAATTCATCAATTTTTACATGTTAAGATGTAAAAAACAATTTCTAGCAAGCACTTGACATCTAGTCAGCTTTCTGTTTTTGTTTTATTCTATAAGAGATTAGGAATACCTTCCTTAAATTAAAAAAAAAAAAAGATCACTCATAATTAAGCAGCAGAACATCCATGTTTAGGAAACATGAACGGCCCAGGTGTAGATGAATGGAAACGTAGTCTGCCTTAATCTGGACACAGTGAGCCTGACAGGTTTTCCAGTTAGCCTGTCCTGATTCCGGCCTCCCCCAGCCTTGTCCCTTTCTACCACACGTGCATTTTTCATACTCAACTATAATTTCTTACGCCCTTCCCCTGTCCTTCTAGATTCACTTTCCAAGGTTGGATTAGTCTTCCCTTTAGGCTCTGCAGTAATTGAGGATTTCTTTTCACCCTTACTTTGTGATGTCAAGTACACAGCGTTCCTGGTTTCCACGTCTGCCCTGTCAAGTCCTTTACCCTTCCGGCACCCTAGGTCAGGTGGAGTGTGCACAGTAACTCTGTATTTCAGGTAGCTGTGGGGTCAGGTTGGAATTGCCAGGCACGAATTTGGTCTTGTCATTTTGTTAACACATAGGGGAAAAGTAGTTTATTAAGTGTTTTACGTAACTATAATTAACCAAGCTGGAAACTGGGAACTTTCTAGTTTTCATTACCTGAATATTGGACTAGTTTTTTTTTTTTTTTTCACATGATGTACGTAGTGTCTCATGATGGGAGTTTGCTTTGTTTTATAGCACCTGTACCCCTTGTATTTTTCGAGCACTATTTTGAAAACAGATGATGTATTTCTCCATTAAAAAGAATAAAAATAAATAGCAAAGAAGCAAGCAGAGGGGTTGAAATCTGACAGAGTTCAGATGCTCTTACATCGTTGCGGAGGAGGATAAAGACACTGAGGAGATTTTTTTACTTTATTAAGGCTAGAATTGATGTTACAACGTGAGGGGAACATTTGAAAGAGTTAAAACTTCAGTCAGGTAAAAAACGGAGTGAAAAAACGCTAATCAAAAAAAGGCAGGAAAGGGGCGCCTGGGTGGCTCAGGTTCTTGGTAATAGGCTCAGGTTGTGATCTCACAAGGTAATAGGCTCAGGTTGTGATCTCACGGTTGTGAGATTGAGCCCTGCATCAGGCTCTGAGTGGGGCCTACTTGGGATTCTCTCTCTCCTTCTCTCTCTGCCCCTCCTCTGCTCTCTCTCTCTCTCTGTCTCCCTCTCTCTCAAAATAAACTTCAGAAAAAAAAGGGGGACAGGGGCGCCTGGGTGGCGCAGTCGGTTGAGCCTCCGACTTCAGCCAGGTCACCATCTCGCGGTCCGTGAGTTCGAGCCCCGCATCGGGCTCTGGGCTGATGGCTCAGAGCCTGGAGCCTGTTTCCGATTCTGTGTCTCCCTCTCTCTCTCTGCCCCTCCCCCGTTCATGCTCTGTCTCTCTCTGTCCCAAAAATAAATAAAAAACGTTGAAAAAAAAATTAAAAAAAAAAAAGAAAAAGATAGGTAAAAAGAATATACTGTATCGTCTAAGATAGTAGAAATGTAACCAAATATAACATCACCGTATATAACAAATGGACCAAACTTTCTGACTAAAAAGGTCAGGATGCATGGGAAAACCGAGTGCAGCCGTGTGCTAGTTATGGGAGACACATCCAAAATATAAGACATAAAAGAATGGGAAAAAAATATGCTAACAACAAGAAACTGTTGTAGTGATGATATCATCCACACCGATTTCAGAGAAGTAATTACTAGGGACAAAAGTGACCACTGCTTTAATGATGCTTATACATTTAATTAATAAGTCATGTACCAGGAAAATAGAGCGATTTAAAACTCATTTGCGTCTAATAAATTCGCCTTAACATAAAGTAACATCACAAGCAAGGATTGGGAGAAATTGCCAAAAGCGTTGTTGTCTTAGATTTAAAAATGGCTCTTTCATCAATTGATACCAAGCAGACCAAAAGAGAAAACAAAAACAAAAAAAAAAAAGAACTAGGGAAACCGTTCTGAACACAACAGAGGCTGGCAAGCTTTTCCTATAAAGGGCCAGAGAGTAAATATTTTCAGCTTTGGGAGGCCATATGGTCTCTGTCTCACCTACTTAACTCCGCCGTTGCGGCGTGAAAGCAGCCAGAGACAATATGTAAACAGATGGCCGGGGCTTGGATTTGTTACCCATCCCCCTGGCCAGCGTCTGTCATTCCTTATCTGTTGGACATTTATTCCAGCACCCTCCACCCAACAATTGGAAAGTGCATCTTACTCTCAAATATACATTGGGATGTGTAAAAGTTACCCTCCTACTTGATCAGAAAGTAAGATTCAGCATATTGCAAATTACCTGATTCATAGAGCATGTTCTCTGACTACAAAACCGGTTTTTTTTATTCAATAACAAAAAGCCTAGAGAAGAATTTCCTGAGGAAGACACACAAAAAACTCAAACCACGAAGAGACGGATGAATCTCTTTAATTGTATCAAATAATGAACAGTGAAAAGTGAAAAACAGGCTAACGTGGGAAGATTTTATAATATATACAACTGACAAATGATTACTGTCTGGAATAGATCAAGGATGCCAGGAACAAGCTGTTTAAGAAAATCAGCTCGATAAAACACGGGCAAAAGAGGCACATAGCCGCCTCAGAAGAGGAGGTAGGAATAGACAGGAAGTACAAGATACCCCATCGCATTAGCAGTGAGGAAACATGAATTAAGAGCATAGAAGGTAGGTCTAGGGGCACCCGGGTGGCTCAGTTGGTTCAGCTCAGGTTCAGCTCAGGTCACGATCTCTCGGTTCGTGAGTTTGAGCCTTGAGCCGGGCTCTGTGCTGACAGCTCAGAGGCTGGAGCCTGCTTTGGATTCTGTGTCTCCCTCTCTCTGCCCCTGCCGCCCCCCCCCCCCCCCAGAAATAAACAACAAAAAAAGAGAGTCTAACAACATCCAGGTTGTGGAGGAGGAGGAGGGGGGTGCTCCAAGAGCGCCGTGAGAGCCGGAAGTACCTTGTCCCCCTTGGGAGCCGTGGGAGACCATTTGGACTCATCTGGCACCATTGGCCGTGGTGCGTGCCTCTGCCACCATACTGTGGGGCACCGATGTGCTTCATTTTACTGGTCCCCCGAGCCTTCGAGGAGCCATGCTGTGGGCCCCCTCTGCAGCTGCATGCAGAACTCTGCACCCCTCCACGTTACCTCCGGTGTGCACGTAAATGTCACGATCTGCGTATATCATGGTGTCAGAGGAAGCCTTCTCCTGAAGACTGTCCCATGGGTCACCAGGGCACGAGTACAGGGGTGTCGGTATCAGCATTTTGTAATAGCTTAGAGCTTGAAATAACCCAAAAACGGAGGGACGGATAGTGTTGTGTTCATGCAATAAACGGTACGGAGCTGCGAGATTAAATGAACCACAGCTACGTACGTCAACATGGGTGTGTCTCGTACGGTTGAGGAAAAAAGCAAACGGCGGAGAAATAGTGTGATATAAGCAAAACAGAGCAGTGTAACTTGGGGTTACCAAAATGTGTGGTCTAACCATCGGTGAAAAATAAGGGAATGTTGAACACAGAATCCAGAATAGGGGTTCCTTTTGGCGGGGTGAGAGCTGGGGAGCAGGCAGGGAGGCGTAGTTTCGAGAACACAGGGAGCCTGGAAGGGTTCCGCCTTTTTCAAGTTGGATGGTGGATGAAGTGGGGTGCATTTTACCATTACTCTAAGTTATAAATGCTTTCGTGTAGGTGACATCTTCCACGATCAAAAAACCGGTCCCAAGTGGGGTCTTGGCAGCCTCTGTATTAATTAGGAACTGCATTTGGCCAGGTAACCGTCGCTGAACCCAATGCAGGTTTCTTTTCTTTGGCGATACAGCAGTGGTAGGTTCAGGGCCCATAGGGTGGCTTTCCAGGTCACCGGGGACCCGTGGCTCCTTCCGTGGCCAGCCCTCCCCGCCATCCCAGTTCACGCCTTCAGGCCGGAAGATCCCCTCAAATGCAGGATGCTTGCGGGGCTGCTGCCATCACATCTGCCTTTAGGGCAGGAAGGCAGGAAGAGGGGGCCAGGCAAAGGTGTCCCCGCAAACTGTGTGCTCCTTCCGCGGCGCTTTCCTAGAAGTCCCAGCGGGAACATTCCCTCATCTCTCGCTGACTGCGCCTTAGCCGCATGGCCACGCCGGTCTGCAAGAGAGACCCGGAAAGGTGGTTTTTGTGACTGGGCACATTGCTTCGTCGTTCCTCACGTCATGCTGTTAGGAAGGCGGAAAGAATGGATACTGACAGGCAGTGGTAGCCGACTCTTACACAGCACTCAGATACATACAACTTCAAACACGTCCAAGCAGCTCAGGGATCCAAGACTTGAAGGTGAATCAGAACTTGGGGGAGGCACCTGATCTGGGATTTAGAAGAGGGCTGAAGCTTTAAATGCTCATACGAGAAAATAAAGACTGAAAACCAATGAGCTACCTGCCTACTTGATTAGGTCAAAATATATAGCTAATGAACTCCGCGAGAGAAGACAGGAAACAATATAGAGCAGAACACATGCAGGAGAGAGGATCAATAAAATGAAAAGTGGTATCTTTGAAAAGACTACCCAAAACTGGCAAGACTGAGGAGGAAAAGTCAAGATGGTACATGAACAGTCTCAGGTGTAAGAGGGGATAGCGACAGTTACACTAGGGGTATTTAAAAAAGGGGGTGCCTGGGTGGCTCAGGTCATGATTTGTGGGTTCAGGCCCTGCATTGGGCTCTGTGCTGACAGCTTGGAGCCTGGAACCTGCTTTGGATTCTGTGTGTGTGTCTCTCTCAAAAATATATTTGTTTTAAAAAAGGATCTTACAGATAGCTTTTTGCTAGTAAATTAAAAAACTTAACATGAAACGGGCAATCTCCTAGAAAAGATACAGCCTACCAGAACGCACTCAAGAAAGGCAAAAACTTGAACAGTCTCAACTGTGTGTGTGAGCCATTCAAGCATGCACCCAAACCAGACAGAACCGTGAAAACACCAGCCCCGAAGGCTGTCCAGGCCAGTTCTTCCTCATGCTCAAGGACAGATTATTCCAACACTGCACCTCAGACTATTCCAGGGAACAGAAAAAGCAGCAGCAGTTTATGAAACCAAGAAAACTTTCGTATCAGAACCAGAGAAGGGAAGGACGGGAAACGAGGGAGGGCCTCCCGTAGGCTCTCTTGCGTGGCGAGCCCAGGGCTTTGATTTCTCGCGGTACCACGGTTCTCTTTCCCAGAAACCAGCTAGGGTTTTCCCAGACAAGAACAACTCCTACCTCTGGGTTCTCTCCTTTCAGATTTTGGCCTAATGGTTTCTTTCGCTCTCGTTTATGCCTCATACGGCCAGTGTTGGTTGTTTTCAGTGGGAATGTTCAGCTGACTAGCCCTGATTAGACCGCTGGATTTTAGGGAACGAACACTTTTCTTAACGCTAACAATACACTTGCATTTAACTTTACATAAATGAGTTCACATGATGCAAACATTGTTTTCTTTACCATGGCGTTCTGCTCTCTGCCATATCAGTGCCTCTGCCATTCTGACCCCTCCTGATTTCGTGTTGACATCCTAGTACGTGCGTGTATTAGTTTCCTCTTGCCATATGATAAATTACCGCAAACACAGCAGCTTTAAACGACACACACTGCTCAGCTCACGGGTCGAGTCCGCGTGGCCTGGCTGGAGTCTCCGGGTATCCCAAGGTTGAATCCGAGGTGTCAGCCAGGCCGAGTTCTTGTCAGGAGACTCAGCCTTACTGTAGGCAGAGTTCAGCTCCTCGTGGTTAGAGGACTGAGGTTCTTGTCCCCCTGCTGGAAACCCTAACCACCCCCCCCTCCCCTTCAGGCCAACAACGTGGCATTGGCTACTTCCTTCCGCGAGTCTTTGACTTCCTCACCACTCGTAAAGGCTCATGTGCTTAAAGTAAGCCCATCTGGGTAATCTCCCTTTCACTGACCCCAAAGTGAACTGATTAATGAAACGAGTTACATCTGCAAAAACCTCTTTTGCCATAGAAAAACAAAGCCTCAACGATGGCTTCCACCTTGACAGGTCCCTCCCACGCCCTGGGGAGGTGATTACATGAGGGCCCGGTCACGGGGGCTGGCTCATCCTGGGCCGGGCTGGCCGAGACCCACAGCTACGTCCATGGGCAAAACGCTCCAGCCATCTCCAGGCCCCACAGTCTCGTGCCGTTACGTATCCGTTCACGTCCAGATGCTCGTCATGTACAGAATCCGAGTCAGGTGTGGGGCGGGCGCCTGCGTATATCCATTAAGTGCAGCTCAGCTCTACCGCCGGAGGGCACAGTGCTCCCCACCTGCGGGCCGGTGGGACGGTTGGCTCCCCGAATGCGGCGGCCGGCCAGGTGCAGGACAAGAGTCGTGGCGTTCGGGGTCAGAAAGGGGGCAGTGGACGGCGAGAAGGAGTCGCTGGTGTAGGTGGATTTTGAAATGCGGCCAGGCGAGCCTGGCTGGGGGCCGTGGTGGGATTTCCAGGCCTGGGAACACTCTGCTGGCCGTCCTCTGGGCTCTGAGCCACTCTTTGCTTTTCCCGAAAGACGGGACTCTTCTGAGTGGCTTCTTCTGCCTGCTGCCTGTGGAGAGCCTCTCTCCGTGCCGGGCTCCCTCCGTCCCTGCTCCGAGCTGCTCGCTTCCGAGAACCTGCCGGCTGGGCCAGGCGTGGATTCCAGGGGCGGCCGGCCGTCAGACGCGCCGCACCCAGGGACGCTCCTGAGATGGCCCTTCTCTATTTGCGGCTTCTGCTGAGAGGTGAGGATGCCCTTAAGCTTCTCCAGGGCCCCTGATTTGGTTAAGAGAACCGACGAGCAGCACCCTTGGTCTCTTGAAAGGGTCTTTGGCCCGGTGCTCTGGCCTTCGGAGCTTCCTGAGGCGCCAGGAGAGGGTTGAGCAGGACACCGGCCCCTCTCTCTGCGCCACCCTCCGACTCTTGGCCTCCTTTATCTTCCGGAGACTGAGGATCTTCAGTCATCAGTCCCGGTTCCGTTCTGATTCACAGCTCCTGGTGTTTCTCTCCCTCTTTGCCTCTTGGGACAGGTAACGGGAAAGCGGGTGGCATCTCCTGAGGGGTGTGCTCAGGCACATCAGTCACAAGTCCTGCTCCCGCATGACGGGCCCCCTTCCCGGGGTTTCCAGAAACACGCCCCCGTGTCCTTCTGAGCCTTTGCCGCAGCCCCCTCGAAGTCCACACTCCCGTGACACACGATCCTGGTGTCTTCAAGGCGAGGTGCTCCTCGCCTTTTTCCGGGCCCTGCCAACAGGCACACGTGTAGTGGCTTCAAACCACACCCTTTCAGTGTCTCACGGATTGAGCGTGTCGGGAGTCTGGCATGCGGTGGCTGGGCCCTCCGCTCACTGGGTGGCTGTGGTCCCTACGGGAGCACGGGGCCCCTCAATCCCACATGGTATTGGCAGCGTTTGGATCCTTGGGGTTGCAGGACTGAAGTCTCCATCTCGTCTCTACCTTTCCTTCTTGTTCTGCTGTATGTGGACCGCGGGCCCCTCCCAGCTCTGCAGCGTTCAGACCCTTGTCACACATCAGATCTCTCTGATTTCTGTGACTGGCTGGAGAAAACTCTCTGCTTTGATGGCACTCGTGTGATTAGGTTGGGCCCCCTGGATTGTCTCCGTATGGTAAGATCAACCCCTCAGGAACCTTAATTACATCTGCAAAATTTCTTTGCCCTTGAACACAGTCATGGGAGTAATCCCAGGAAGCGGAGATCGTGGGGTGGGGTGGGGTGGGGTGGGGGGGGGCGGTCATTTGAGAATTCTGCCTACCATAGTGACCTTGTCTAGTTTGCCTGCGCTTGGGTAAGCCTGGACACACCTCAAACGTGTACTCACACAGGCTTTGATCAAAGTTTGTTGTTTTAGAAATGGGGCCACATACTTCGTTTTCCTACCAAACTCCTTTGGGAGATCTCTCCACATCTGTCAGAGTTCCCATTCACTCGTTTTAGGGATTATGGAATATTCCATGGTGTGGATGGAGCACTATGTATATTTTGGGATCATTAAGAATGCTTTTGCAAAACCTATTGCCATATATAATGTATTAACGCCGAATGTGTTAATAATTGCAAGATGGCCAGTACCTACTTTCGACTAACCTAAAAATCAGTGTTAAATTGAACACCGTGCCTTAATAATTACCTAGGATTCTTAGTTTTGTACTTCTCTGAAGAGGTCTCATAAACGGAAGGGTTTATTTAATCACGGACTTTCATCTCTGTTAGTTTCATGCATACATGAAAAGACAGACACCAGTGAAATAAATCCAGTGTCTAATTCCCCTTTTCCACTCCGGGCTGTCCGCGCCCAGGTGCCCTCGGGAACACCGGGACGCACCCTTTCTGAGGAGAAGCCTCCGCTGTTAGCTCTGCCATTTTCTTTCCAGCCGTGGGCGTGAAATTCTGCGAGTTCGCACACAGCAGCCAGAAGTCACGTTCGCTCTTCAAGTGATCCTTAAGTGACTGAAAGACTGTAGCGCCGCCCCCTGCCCCCCTGCCCCGCCCCCGGAGGGAATGACAATCAAGTTTCCACCTCACGGCCGCCACCTGGCTGGCATCCATATGAATGTGGGATGCTTTCCAGTTTCAAAGATGCAAATAACGGGGATTTAAAATGTTGAGGACGGATGACGTATCCCCCCTGCGTGTGCGTGTTCATTCATTCCTTCCTTTGGTAGCTGGAACAGGATGCACATTGAACGTTTACTTTTCACCCAAGTCACATGGGGGCACAGCTTCCCGGCACTAATGAAAAACAGCCAAGCCTCACGCCGGGCCCCAGCCTGCACTTCTTCCCGATTTTTGCGATCCTCCGAGGGAATCGTTTTCATCTGTGAATGATTTTTTTTTTTTTTTGGTCACTTATTTCCAAAGCTTAAAATAAGGAGCTCACCCTACAACGACTTGATTTGTTAAATTTCGGGCGGAGCTAGTGACGTCCCACCATGGGGATGGGAGTGGCCCTCGTTAAACCAGCTCCGGTGGCCCGCGCTCTCGGTGAGCTTGGGGCTGGGGCTGGATTAGGCAGGGGGTGTACGTTGTTTCGGCCAGATGTGGCTTTTCACAGCCGAAGGTGGGTCTGTACAAGGGTTACTTTTCCTAGCGGTCCGACCTTTAGTTTCTTGGAAGTGAATTACTGTTGTCATCGTTTGTTTTCTCTTTCTGTCGGTGCTTCTCACGAATCCCGTTTTCCCCAGCCCTCTGCCAATTGTCCTGCTTCAGGACGCTCAGCTCTATGGTGTACGTTATCAATTCGAGCGTTTTTGGGGTCCGCTGCCTCGCTTCAGTCTGGGCTGGCTGCCCCTGAAGGCTGCTCTTAGCTGTCATCCCCTTGGCGTCTCTCTGGGGAAGGAAGGAGCCCCTGGTTTTGGCTGTCCCTTCCTCGTTCTAGGTAGGTCCCCCCCACCTCCCGTCCTGGTGGAGTCTCTCCCCGGTGGCTTCCTGAGAAAGTGCACCTGGGAATTAAAATTGCTCAAGACCCTGTATGTCTAAAAAGATCTTTATCCTACTTTAACGCGTGATTAATAGTTGATCTGGGTGTGGAGTTTTAGAATGAAAGCAACTTTCTTGCTAGAATTTTGAAGGCGTTGGTCCGTTTCCAGTAACTTCCAGAGCCCCCTCCCGGGGGAGGTGCTAGACGTTGTGCTTCCTCACCCCTCATGTTCAGTCGCTTTCTTCTTCTTCTGGAAACATCTCATTTCTCTATGCTGCTCCCTCCCAGCCTCGCTGTGAAGAGCCAGGCTGTGTGCCTTGGAAGGGGTGTGTTTCCACTCTGGTGTGAGTCTTGCCTTCTTATTTAAAAAAAATTATGGTCGTATCCGTTACCATATTTATTCAAATGATACCCAATTGCATATTTTGACCCTTCATGCGTTTTTAACCTCTCTTGTGTGTTGGACTTTTAATGGGCCATTTTAATCTAAAAACTCAGGATCTGAAAGATTTAGAACTCCGTTCTGAAAAATTATGTTATTCCTTTGACGATTTCTTCAGGCTCTTCTGTTATTCAGGTTCTGGATCTATTTTTCTGATTTTTCGGTCTCCTAGTTTCTCTTCTTTGTCGTTTTGGTCAACTTGCAAAGCAGTTTCCTCAACTGCCTGTTCCAACCTGCGGGGTCAGCGTGGGGACCTGATTCCAGAGCAGTGGCGGGGGAGGGGGGTGAGCCCTTCCCTGAGGTCAGGATTCCTAATGGAAGGTTAAACCTGAGACCGCTCAGCTCTGGCACGAGGATCACCTTCTCCGGCTGGACCCAGGGGATGCCCACCTGGCGGGCCTAGAGCAGAAAGTGGTCCCCGGGTCTTTCTTGTCTCTGTGTGCTGTCACTGTGCGTGCCACGCGGTCCTCCCTGCAAAAGGGCTCAGCGCCATCTCGTCATGTCGGGGGAGCCAGATAGGTCCTGGGGTTCAGAAAGTTCTTGCTTCTGCTGCCACACTGCTCTGGCTTTGCTGCAGTCCTGGGGGCTCTGTTTCTTTCTGTGACTGACTAACAAATGGCTTAAGCATTTTATCCACTCGGTTACCCGTTATCTTAATGAGGCGATTCCTTCTAGAGAGGGGATGTTCTTTCCTGACCGAGGCTCAAATTAACGTGAGAAGGCCCAAGGTTTACCACAGAAACAATCCTGTCAGTGCTTTAAAATGTCATTTCTCTCCACTTAGAAAAACGACGTTCCCATCGTTGAAAATTTGGAAATAGGGAAAGTATAAAGAAGAGAACAGAAATCACCTAAAATGTCCCCTTATTATTCCAGTCTCTTCTTACTACTGGATTTCCTACGCAATTTAAATCAACTTACATCCACGTCCTCCGTTTTCTTTAACTTAGTATATTTATTCATATTAGGAATATCATTTTTTCTTTTTTTAAGGTTTATTAGAGTGCAAGTGGGGGAGGGGCAGAAAGGGAGAAGGGAGGAGAGAGAGAGAGAGAGAGAGAGAGAGAGAGAGAATATGAATGAATCCCAAGCAGGCTCTGCACCGTCCATACAAAGCTTGATGCAGGACTTGAACTCATGAACTTTGAGATCATGACCTGAGCTGAAACCAAGAGTCGGACGCTTCACCGACTAAGCCACACAGATGCCCCTATAAACATAATTTCTTTTAATGTTTATTTTTTTGAAAGAGGGAGTACACACACGTGAGTGGGGGAGGGACAGAGGGAGAGGGAGAGAGAATCCCAAGCAGGCTCCACACTGTCAGTGCAGAGCCCGTCTCGGGGTTCGAATCCACGAACCAGGAGATCATGACCTGAGCCAAAACCAGGAGTCGGACACTTAACCAACTGAGCCACCCAGGCTTCCCTATGAACGTAATTTTTAATGCCATTTGAATGAGTACACCTGATCATTTCCCTATTGGATTTTAAGACTATTTCCCATTTTTTGGTGTATAAATAATGCTTATGTAAATAAACATCCTTGTACCTAAATGTTTGATTCCTTTTTTGATTATTTCTGTAGGACAGCAACTTAACAGTAGCATTCCTTTCTGGAAGAATGGGGACATTTTAGATACTGATATATCTTTATCCGATACTGGTGTAGATGGCCTATCTCGATAGCTTTTTTTATTTTTATTTTTTTCTTAAATTTTAAGGGTTTTATTTATTTTTGAGAGAGAGAGAGAGAGAGAGAGAGAGAGAGAGAGAGAGAGAGAGAGAGAGACAGCAAGCAAGCAGGGGAAGGACCAAGAGAGCGAGACACAGAAACTGAAGCAGGCTCCAGGCTCTGAGCTGTCAGCACAGAGCCCGATGCGGGGCTCGAACCCACGAACCGTGAGATCATGACCTGAGCCGAAGTCAGATGCTTAACTGACTGAGCCACCCACATGCCCCTCGATAGCTGTTTTTAAAACTGGGGGCAGATTGGTGCCACTTTCCGTCCCACCAGTAGGATGTCCATTTCCGTATCTTAGCCATCACCTGATTCCATCATTTGAAATACTGAGTTGAAAGAGGGACGTCGTCTCTCCCTCCTGTAGGTTGTTTCCTGTAGTATTTGTGAGGTCGAACGGGTTTTAGGATGTTTATGAATGTTTGTATTTCTCATTCTGTACCTGTCTCTGCTTTCCTCTTGATCGCGAAATACTTGAAGCCCAGGAAAAGCAGATACAGAATAATACCGTGAACTATTTGTATACCCACGACCCAGCTTAAAGAATAGGCTGCTCTGGACAGAGCCCCCCGGGGGACGTTGTTCCCTTTGAAGTTTTCCTGGGTACCTGGGGAGAAAGCTGGGGAGCTCGGGACATTTGCATTTTGCGTGGGAACCGAATCCCCGGGTCGCTTTCAGGAAGGAAGCGTTGGCAGCTCCTTGGGCGGAGCTAAGGGGTGTGCTGTGGGGACGACGCAGGGGCAATTGGAGGCTGCAGGGCCGGCGGTGGGTGCGGGTGGCGCTTGCCCGCCTCGGACAGCCTTCGAGTGACCAGGAAGGAGCCGGCAAGACTCCACTTGTCCCGGCAGCGCCCGGCTTTCAGAACCGCTGGTGTAGATGGTTACCATGCGTGGTCTCTGCGCCGTGTTCCTGCTGTCCCCAGTGTCTCCGGCCGGCCCCTCTGCCGGCCAAGCCGCGTCCCCTGCGCCCTAGAAACGCAAGGCGGTGTGGTCGTGAGGCCGCGGCCGGGTGCGTGGAGCTGCCGCTGTGAAAGGGACCGCGTGCGGGAAAGGGCGTGGAGCGCGACTGCTGTAGGGTCAGTGGGAGGGAGATCGCGAAGCGAGCACGGCCCGCTGAGCTGTGCTCGTAGCGCCTGTGCCTCCCGCTTGCTTTTCTTGGGTGGACACGGATGGTCGCCTGCCCCAGGTCGCCCTGCCCCAGCACCCCCCCCCCCCCCCCCCGCAAGCCACCACTGTCCTGATTTCCTAATGCTCATCTTGTCCCTTTTCTCTGAGTGATAACACCCGCGTGTCTGCTCCTACACGACAGTTTCATTTCACCTGTTTGGAGTATCCTTGGTCTTTGGGAAAAGGATTCCCTGAGACCCTTCCTCAACTCTCGCACAGTCCCGAGCTCTCTACTGTGTCCGCTGAGATGCTCGTGTGGTTTGGTGTCTTATTCTACTGATTTGCTGTATTACAGTGATTGATTTACGTAGGTGAAATCAACCTTGTGTTCCTGGGATAAATCCCACGTGCTCTTGGCGTATCATCCTTTTCCTATCTTGCTGGATTTGGTTCGCCTGTGTCTTGTTGGAGACTTTCATGTGTTTTCTTGTGATGTCTTTCTTCATTCTTTTATTGGACGTCACGAATCTGTGAACTGGATTCTTCAGTCAGTCCTAGAAAATTCTCAGCTCTTTTCTCGTCAGATGTTGCCTTTGCGCCATTCTTACACCTCTCTTCCTGGAGCTGTCTTTAAACCCGTCAGACCTTCTCACTCTGTCTCTTAGCCCCTTTCATATATTTTCTCTTCCTTGTCTCTTTGCACCACTTCCTGGGTAATTTTTTCCGACTGGTCTTTGGGTTCATCAGTTCTCCTTTCTGATATGTTTCGTGTGTCCGATACATTACATGGAAGCAATAGTTTCTGTTACTGAATTTTTCATTTCTAGAACTTGAAGTTTGTTCTTTTTGAAATCTGGCGTCACTGTTTATAATTTACTGTTCTCTCCACATATTTCAAGGTGTGTTTTACTTTTTTACACAGGGCAGGCGTATATTTTGTGTATGATAATCTCAACATCTGGGCTCCTTTTCTTGGAAGGACACTTGTCATTGAAATAGAGCGCACAGACAGAAAAGTGCAAAGATTGTAAGTGTGCAGCTCAGTGAATCTTCAAAAAGTGAGTGGACCGTGCAGCAGGCACCCAGGTCAGGAGACGGGGCGCTCCTGGGACTCTAGCAGGGCTCCCTCCTGGTCCCTCCCGACCGTGAGGCACCGACCCAACTGTCTTGACTCCTAACGCCAAAGTTGGGTTTTTCTTCTTTTTGGATTTCCTACAAATGGAATCCTGTAATATCGACCTTTTTGTGCTTGGCCTTAATATCACCTTTGAAAGATTCCCTGATCTTGTTGGTTATGGAAGAGTTCACGATCACTGCTGTACGCTATCGTGTATTCACGTGAATACACTCCAACTTGTGTCCCCATTCAGTTTTTGACGGACACTTGGCTGGGTTCCAGTTGGGGCTCAGTAGGAATCATGCCGCCGTGAACGTACTTGGGTCTGTCTCGTGGTGACGCGTGCATTTCTGTCAAGCGCACAACTGGGGGTGCAGTCGATGGGCCAGCGAGTGTGCGTACGTGCTCGTGTAGGAGATCCCGCTAACCGTTTCTCCCCTAAGTGCGTGTGCCTGTTGACACGCCCACCACCAGCGTGTAAGAGTCGTGACTTCCGTTTTCGCTCTCACACTTGGTGCTGCCTGTCTTTTCACTGTGGCTCTTCCGACGGTTGTGTAGCAGTTATTACTTTGTGGTTTTAGTTTGCGTATCTGATGATGAGTGAGGCGAAGCACGTTCTTGTATGTTTAAACACCATTTCGGATGCTCTTTGCGGCATCTGTTCAAAGCTCTCGCGTGCTTCTCTGCTGGGTCGTCTGCCCCGTTCCTAGTGATTTTAGGGACGGGCCCTTTTCCTGAGGGCTGTACCACAAATATCCCCTCCTACGCTGCAGTTGGCCTTCACACGTTTTGAAGAGAAGTTCTGAATACGATGACCGGGCCAGTCAGGGAAGCAGAAACCACACCAGTTGGTGACGGGAACTCAGGCTGCGCCGTCCTGTGATGTCACCTCCAGTTCCCACCGGGCCCCAGTAACAGGTCAGGAGATGTTTCTAAAGGAAAGGGGAAGGTGCGCTCCAAACCGCTGAGGCTGGCCCCGGGCCCGTTGGCGCAGCTCTCCGGGGGTATCGGCTCCCCGGGGCCGGAGCAGCGTGCCCGCAGCCCAGCCTTGCTGCCCATCTTACTCTTGCTCTGGTTGCCACTCACATTTGGCACCCGTGGGCCCAGTAGTGCACTGAGGGGTCACCAGGGTAGGGGTTCAGGGAAAGAGGCCCCCAGGTGAAGCTCGTAGGTTCTCAGAGCCGGGGAAAGCGAGTCCCTTCAGACCCAGCAGGACAGCTGCTCCTCTTGGCAAGTAAGGCTCAGCTCGGATCAGGGGTTCAAGTGGCACAGCTTTGTCGGAGCCCATCCTGATGGCACTGTTCCAGGTTTTAGGGTCCTGCTCTTTCCCCATCAGGGCAAGTTTTCCCCAAACTTTCACCTGGGGAACTTGCTGAGGCTGTGAATTCAGTTTTCACTGTTATTCAGCAAACCACACAGTTAAATTTTAGACCTGATTTTTAGGTTGACCACGTGTATGCAAGAGTCAAATTATTTTAGGGTCCCTCTAGACACTTCCTTGTTCTCTGACCAGTGCAAGTATCACACTTGAAGAGGTGAGCTTGTCAGTGTCTGTAACCTCTGCAGCGCACCCAGAAGCATCTGTGGGTGGTCTTCCCTTTGTGAGCAGCGCCTTCCCCCCATGTAAGAAATCTCTGTGTGCCCGAGGCCGTGAAGATCTGTTCCTGTGTTTTCTTTTAAATTCTTCATTGTTTGATCTCCATGGCTAGATCTATAGTCCATCTGGAGTTAATTTTTGTGAATGGTGTGAGGTAGGGGTCATGATTGATTTTTTTTTTTTTTTTTTTCCCATATGGAGATACCATTTGACCCGGTATCATTTACTGAGAAGACCATCCTTTCTGCGTATGTGAGATTCTGTTCCAGGACTCTCATTTCTGTTCCAATGGTCTACTGTCCTTATAGCACCACCACATTCTCTCAGTTACCGTAGCTTAGGCTAGGCTGTTATCTGATAGTTCGAGTCTTCCAGCATCACAGTTGAACTTCAAGGTTACCTTATACCCTTTGCATTGCCATATACACTTATCAATTTGTACACACACACACACACCTGCTGAGACCCTTCCAATGTGGGATCGCATTGAGTTTATACATCAGTTTAGAGAGAACAGATACCTTTACAATCCATCAACCTGGTGTATCCTTCTATTCATTGGGTCTTTAATTTCTGTCCATGGCGTTTTGTAGTTATCAGCGTTGGGGTCCTGCACATCTTGGGTAGACTTGTTCCTTAGCTGTTTTGTGTTTCTTGACACGATTATAAATGGCACCATTATTTTTACATACCCTTTTCTCACTGTTTCTCCCACACGAAGATGGTGAACGTGCACACTCACCATGTCTAGTCACCTTGCTAAATTCACTAGTTAGTTTTGATTGCTTGTTCATAGATTGTTTTGCAGTGTCTTTTATTTATTTAATGTTTATTTAGTTTTGAGAGAGAGAGACCGACCCACACAGAGTACGAGTTGGGGAGGGGCAGAGAGAGAGAGAGAGAGAGAGACAAAGAATCTGAAGCAGGCTCCAGGCTCTGAGCTGATAGCACAGAGCCCAATGCAGGGCTTGAACTCACGAACCACGAGATCATGACCTGAGCCAAAGTCGGACACTTAACCGACTGAGCCATCCAGGTGCTCCTCTTTTGAGATCTCTATAAACACAGTCAAATTGTCTGCAAAATAATTATAATCTTATTTCTTTCTTTTCAATTCTTAGACTTTCATTTGTTTTTCTTGCCTTAATTGTACTGGCCAGGACCTCCAGTGCAATGTTGAATGGAGGTGGTCATAGCAAGCATCCCCGTCTTATTCCCAAGGGGGTGGTGCTCCATATAGATTTTGTTTAGAATTTTCTTTGCCAGTAGTCAGACTGGTCCTGTAGAGCTAGGCTAACATAGTCCCATCCACCTGCACAAGCAGGTGCGGGTTATAGGGTTTGATGTGAAAATGAAGTGGAATTAAATGCAAAATGCCCAGAGTAAAGCTGGCCAGGCAGTAGACAGGTGCTCACCAAATTATCTGTAAGTAGTTCCTTTTTGTGCATTTCGAATGCAAAAAAGTTCATGTTAACTTCAAGGATTGCTTGGTAACTCAGAGCACTCCATTCTGTGTCTTTGCTAAAGTAGAAAAGGGCGTTGCAGTTAAAACGGACTTGCTCGAGGCAGGTGTCCCTCTGCATTTTGCAGCAGCTACTGGAGAGTGTATTCAGCAGTGTATGCCCAACTTACTAGAGATCACTTAAAAGTAGTCAAATTCCCCCAATTCTAATAAAATTCCCTCACGCAGGACCATTCCGTTGCCCCGTCAGTCTTTAGTCATCAATCAAAACCACATCTGAGAGACCATCAGCCCTGCGCACGTGCGGTGGGTGTAGGCAACACAGATTTTCCAAGTTGTACGTATTGTTTCAAACTCTGAATCCCGGAGGGAAGAGCAAACAGGATTCCGAGGTAAAAAGCTACAGGTTAAATTTATTGTCCCAAACTTAGTGACGTTCAGGAAAGAGCTGTGTTTTTCTTTCCAGTGCTGTCCTGGAGCCAGCATCCAGCCCGTGACCGGAGCTCCGGTGACAGCTACCAACTGTTTTCAAAATTAATTTTGCCACCCCTGGTATGCACAGAGTCCTGTCCTCTCCACCAGCAGAGGGGACGTCTGCACCAACCCGACGTGGAGGGAAGAGGGGCTGCATTTAAAAGAGTTTGTGGCCCAGGGTGTACCCCACACCGCTTCCTCCCCTGCCCAGATGGCTGCCTCACCCAGGAAGGTCTGATCCAGGGGATAAGGAAACCACGGATTCCTGTACTGCAGAGCCACCTGCTTGTGGGTTTAGTTCTGGGCAGGTGAGGGAGCTAGCTAGGGCCGGCGGCCAGGAAAGGGACGCGCGGAGCTCCTTTCTGTCACCGCGTCCATTGTGGCCGATCTCTACCTTCTCTCACTGTCCCTCTCACGGCCACACCTCCTGCAGGTTAGGAGCCCCTTCCCAGTTCCCGGGTCAGAGCGGAGGGTTCAGGAGACGCACAGTGGACTCTGTGTGTCCCATCAGGGCCCGCGACTGACTTGTGATTCCTGTCGTTTCAGAATGTCCTCTCGTTGAATTATCCTCTTAAAATGAGGAAAGTAATCGCTTGGCTTCTGAGTCTGGTGCCTGTGTGCATTAACAAGTGTTGGGAGGCACCATGGTTCCCGCGTGTGTCCTGGGGAGGGGGGCGGGGCAAGGTGGTCCTGCGTGTGTCCGGCAGAGGTACAGGAGGCCTCCGCAGGCGGGTTACCCAGACCCCTGCTTCCACTTCTCTTGGGCCGTGTTTCTGCTTTTTCACCAGAGCAGCTATGTAAGGGTGGAACGGGGAGCCCCATATCTGCCACCTTTCTGGGAGCTGACAAACACTTACCTAGAGAAAAGAATTAGAAATCCAAAACTCAAGTTAAATGGGTAGGTACTCAAGTAAGTTTAGCAAGTGCTCGGCGCATTTCTGCACCAGGGGCTTTGTCTGGGGACGGTGGAGGGGGAGTGCCTTGGCAGCAGTGGTCCAGAACCTTCTGGGTGCCTTTACAAAGTACGGACTCCTGGGTGTCCCTCAGACCTCTGGAATCAGGCCAGAGCCTCTGGCCCCACTGAGCTCAGTTGCACCGTAGCAGGAACACGTGTGGATCGGCACACCCGGCCCATCGCGGGGGGAGTGTGGTGGCAGACGGGGTCTATTCTGGCCCGCCAGCCTCGGAGGGCATCTCCTTCACCCGTGGGCAAGGCCTGGCACTCTTGTGGGATGAATAGCTTCCACCTAGAGTACCGTGCTGTGACGGGCGTGGACCCCATTGCCCATCTATTTCATTAGATCTCCTCTGCTGAGTGAAATCCCCGCCTGGGGGTGGCGGGGCTGCTGGGATGGCCTTGCTGGTGGCAGAGACCCCAGCCATCCCCCACCCCCACCCCCACCCCCCATCAGGCTGCAGACCCGGCCGGCCTCTGCACCGCAGGCTCCTTCCTCTCTGCTTCTCGGCCACATCGCACCTGGCCCGGGCCCCTGAGCACCCTGCAAACGCCCACGCTGTGCAGGCCAGATCCACGCCACGCGTGCCTTTGAAGGTTTCTGGGGTACGTTTGCAAGGACTCTGCCCAGCTGTGTGCCACCTGTCACCCTCCACCCAGAAGTGAGGCAGATCTGTCCTGGTTTTGCATAGTGCTCAGATGCCTGGATCTGATGATGGCAAAGCTGAACTAAAATCAGCTGGCAGCAGGGGAAGGTGACTGTCCTTGTGAGCACTCTGGGAGCCACAGGCCTCCTCGGAGCCTCTCGCTGGGGTCGGTGCTGGGCTTCACCTCTAGCGGCCTCGTGAGGATGGGGCCAAGCCTGGAACTGCACCTAGGGCCACAGGGGGGCCGTGGTCACGTGCCTGGTGGTGGTGGGGGTGCCTGCAAGGTGTTTATGATTTTAACAGTATAAAGAATGACGTAACTGACGCCCAGAATTGACGTACAATTTATTCATGTTGACTTGGAGTTTTCTTATATAAAAGACACGGCATATATACAAAGTTATATATAAAAATACACCCTGAGCCATTATGTTCTTCGTATTATATATATCCCCAGGCTCATTCCGTCCCCACCTATGACAGCCATTTCTCGACTTGACTGTGGGTCTTTTTTAAAAAAATTTTTTTTTAAATGTTTGTTTATTTTTGAGAGAGAGACACACAGCAGGAGTCGGGAAGGGGCAGAGAGAGAGGGAGGCACAGAACCCGAAGTAGGTTCCAGGCTCCGAGCTGTCAGCACAGAGCCCGACGCAGGGCTTGAACTCCGAAATCGTGAGATCATGACCTGAGCCGAAGTCAGATGCTTAAGTGACTGAGCCACCCAGGCGCCCCCACCCCCCATTTTTTTCTAAAGTTTATTTTGAGACAGAGCAAGCGGGGAGCAGAGAGAGGAAGAGGGAGAATCCCAAGCAGGCTCCAGTCTGTTCTCGCAGAGCTGGTTGTGGGGCTCAGTCTTATGAACCGAGACATCGTGACCTGAACCGAAGTTGGACGCTCAGTGGACCTAGCTGCCCAGGTGTCCCTTCAGTGATGTTTTATGTGCTTTTTAAGTGTGTAAAGAAATGGCCTCATACCTCAAGTGTTGAACTCCAGTCTGCCTTTTCCACCCACCTCGGGTGCATACTTGGCTCCCGCTTTTCCCCCGTGGCACCTTCATCCTGTGAACACATAGCTCCCACGGAGGTCGTGTGGCCTGTCCAGTGGCCGTCCTTGCACAGATGTCCATGCACGTGCGAGGGTTCTCCTGGTCGTGCTGTGAGCACGGCGTGTGGGGGGTCGTGTCGGGGTCGTGTCCGTGCAGGTGCGAGGGTCCTCCTGGCCATGGGCGCTTCACCCCTGACAGACTCCGAGCCAGCGTTCCTCAGCCCCCACCCTTCGACACTCCTGTGGCCGCCCCCGGACCCGGTGAGGAGACCCGGAGGCCAGACCACGCTGCGGTATTTGAAACTCCCCAGGAGGGTCTGTGTGCAGGCGGACAGTGGAGGGGGACTGCCTTGGCAGCAGTGGTCCAGAACCTTGTGGGCGCTTTTACGAAGTACGGACTCCTGGGTGTCCCTCAGACCTCTGGAATCAGGCCAGAGCCTCTGGCCCCACTGAGCTCAGTCGCACCCAGGAACCGCTACCTTCTGCAGCGACGCCAGAGAAGCCGGCCCTGGGCACCGGGATGTGGTGAGGCGAGTCCTGTGCTATGGCTGCGTCCTGGATGGAGGAAAAGCTTGGCGGCTACATCATTTTGGATTGGTTTTTAAGCGTTTCTCCTTCCGAGTGTGGCCCGTGGTTGTGCGAGTGCTGCCACCAGCCCTGGGGTCTGTGGTGCTAAGAGCAGCAGGGGGGCAGGGCAGGTGGGGGTAGGAGCTGGCTTCCACCGGTGCCCACCAGCCCCCCCCCCCCCCCCCCCCCCCGCCCCTGTGCTCCCTGCCCCTCCTGGCCCCCAGGTCCTTCTGCCCCTCCCACCCCCTGCCTCCCCCCCTTCCTCCCGCCCTGCCTGTTTCCCCTTGCCCCCCTCCCCCTCTGCCCTCCCTGTCTCCTCCGGCCTGCTCTCCCCATCCCCGCCTGCCCCCTGCCCCGCTGCTCCCCCGCCCCACCTCCCCCTCTGCCCGACCGCTCTTGCCTGCCAGTCGCTGTCCCCGTAGCAGGCACGGAGGAGCAGCGGGCGCCGGGCGGACAGCCTCGCACTGCGGCGCCGGCTGCACCGCGCAGACCCGGCCTCTTGCGGGCTGCAGAGAGGCAGGCTTCGTCCCGGAAGGGCCGCTCTCGGGTAAGGCGGCACCCTCGCTGCGGCCGGCCTGCCTCACTTCCTCGGGCTGCTCCGTCTGGCGTGCCGGCACGGTTGGAGGAAGGCAGGCTCCAAGCGGGGGCGGGGGGAGTCGGGAGAGGGCTCAGAAAGCAAGCGCCGGGGTCAGCTCTGCTCTCTGGCCTCCTGGGCTCCGGTTGGCTTCTCAGCTTTCCAGCAGCGTTGGTGGCGGAGTGCCTCCCGTGTGTGGAAGAGTCTTTGGTGGCGGAGGGGGCGCAGGTGCACGAGTGAGCGTGTGGGCACGTGCGTGTGTTTGCACGCGTGTTTGTGTGCATGTGTGTGCTTTCGGACCTGGCCGTGTCGGGGGCGGGGGTAGCCTCGGAAAGGAGCAGCCGTGCTTCTCTACACAGAGACCAGCCAGCTCAGGGGACTGGGGGTCGAGGGCACACGGACTGCTTCCTCCTTGTAAACGGGGGGGGGGGGGGGCGGGTAGGGAGGCTGTGAATATTTCTTGTCTCATCTAATCACAGCACACACTCCGGTGCACATGCACCGTCCCCTGGCGCACGGAGGCAGCCCCCGCGCACGCAACCACCCCCAACGCCCTCCCCCCCTCCGCACACACGCACGCGCCCTCCCCCCCCCGCACACGCACACGCCCTCCCCGCCCTGCACACACACGCACGAGCCCTCCCCCCCCGAAGGCCCTCCCGCCACGCACGCGCCCTCCCTCCCCCGCACACGCACACGCCCTCCCCGCCCTGCACACATGCATGCGCCCTCCCCGCACACACGCGCACGCACCCTCCCCCCCGCACACGCCCCCCCACGCGCCCTCCCCCGCACACACGCACGTGCCCTCCCCCCCCGCATACACGCACGAGCCCTCCCCAAGGCCCTCCCCCATGCACGTGCCCTCCCCCCACGCACACGCACGCGCCCTCCCCCCCCACACGCATGCGCCCTCACCCCCCTGCACGCACGCGCCTTCCCCCCTGCATGCGCCCTTCCCCTACCGCACGCACGCGCTCTTCCCCTACCGCACGCACGCGCTCTTCCCCTACCGCACGCACGCGCTCTTCCCCTACCGCACGCACGCGCTCTTCCCCTACCGCACGCACGCGCTCTTCCCCTACCGCACGCACGCGCTCTTCCCCTACCGCACGCACGCGCTCTTCCCCTACCGCACGCACGCGCTCTCTGTCACCCTCACACATGCACGCCCCTCCCCCCGCACACCCACGCACGCGCCCTCCTTCCGCACACACACGCGCGAGCCCTCCCCCCCTAACGCCCTCCTCCCCACACGCACGCGCCCTCCCCCTCCACGCATGCGCCCACTCCTACCGCACGCACAAGCTCTCCTTTCCCTGCACACATGCACGCGCCCTCCATTCCCTACACGCGCACTCTCCCCCCCCGCACACACGCCCTCCCCCCCCCGCACACACTCCGCTCCCGCACACGCGCCCTCCTCTCCCGCACACCCACACGCCTTCTGCCCTGCACGCGCCCGCCCCGCACGCGGCCCCCTTGTACACACGCTCACGCACCCTCCCCCCTGCACACACGCCCTCCCCCCCGCACGTGCCCTCCCCCCTGCACACACGCCCTCCCCCCCGCACGTGCCCTCCCCCCGCACGTGCCCTCCCCCACACACACCCTCACGCGCCCTCCCCCCCCACACACGCGCCCTCACTCCCCCGCATGCACGCGCCCACCCCCCCCCCCCCCCGCACACATACACACACACAGGTATTCCCCCCATACACACGCACCCGCAGGAGCCTGGCTGTACATACACACACACACACACACACACACACACACACGGATGGCCTGGCAGGGCTTTAGGGACAAGCCCCTCGGTGGCCCAGGGGAAGTGAAGGTGGCAGTGGGTTTGGCGTCCTGAGGGGAGGGCTGCCGGGTGGCTGGTCCAGGTGGGTCACTGGGTTCCCATGGGCGTCTCTGGACATGGACGGCTGGCCCGTCTCCTCTCGGGGAGCCTCGGAGGTGCACCGGCCTCACGAGTCTCGCGGTCTCCTCTATAGCAGTTGACAAAACAGCGACTGACCAGCGTTAGAAGGGGACCCGGGAGGTCTCATTTCAGAAGGCCCCGGAGGCTCTGTTTACCTAACCGTGCTGCTTCCATTTCAGGGATAAACGCCCAAGCCCGGAGGCTGCAGCGGAGCCGCGCCAAGGGGACCCCGGCCCTGGCTTCGGGCGCCGCCCAGAGCCCCCCCACATCCCGGCTGCGCCGCACCGTCAGCGAGACCAGCCTGAGCTCGGCCACCGCCCAGGGCGCCGAGGACCGTGGCCCGGACGCCATGCGCTACTCCCTGTACGAGTCGCCCCACCTGCTGCTTCTGCAGGGCTACAGCCAGCAGCATGTGAGCCGCCCCCCGCAGCCCTGCCACCCTGAGCTGACCGAGTGCCCGCTGGGCGTTGTCGCGGCGGACGGCCTTCTCGCCCGTTAGCTGCGTCAGCTGGGAGCTCCTGCGGCTACGGGCGCTGGCGTGATGAGGCTGGAGAAACGGGGTGGTGGGGACCACCATGCAGGGCCGTCCTGGATTCTGGGGGAAGTGGAGGCTTCCTCTGTGCTGTGTTTCCAGAGCATTCTATGTCCGGGCTTCAGGAGGAAGTGGCGGGGGAGAGGGCTCACCCGGTGCCGGGCCTCTCGGTACTGCTTGTCTGCCTCCTTCCGTGTGTGTCTCGGGCCGTGCCCTGCCGTGCCTTTGGGGTCCCCGACACGGGTCTGCCCACCTGTCCAGACGACGGTGGCTGCTTGGCCAACAGCTGTTGTGTCGTACAGCCTCGACTGTACCGCGAGAAGCTTTCCCCGAGGAGGCAGGGAGATGAGCCACCCGTCCCCGGCCCGCATGTCCCACCACTTCTGTGGGAGCCCTCGGCCGGAGGGTTGTGGCCCTCTGAGGTTCCTCGTCCCGCTCCGCAGGCTCTCCCTTCCTGCTCTCTGGCTCTGCCGATTTGCCCAGCTCCCAGCTCCATCCCGGTGCCCGCCGCCGTGCAGCGGTGGGGCTGGCGGCGCTCAGGTCTTAGCGACGCCAAACCGGGCCTCGCGCTGTGCGAGCAATAGGAATTGACGAGAGGCGGACGAGGGTTCTGGGCAAGGCTTTCCTGGGGCGTGTGCTCCAGCACGAGGGCGGCAGCTCAGAGGAAGGAGTCCTCTGCCGACTCTGCGCCTAGAGGTCGGGGAAGAGTTTCCTCGAGAAACAGGTGGGGAGAGGGTGGCGGTGAAGCTTTAGAGGCGAGGGTTTTCTCGGCACCCGTGTACTTCGCGGTCGTGCCTTTGGGCACGCTGTATGTTAAGTCTCCGTCCCAGCTGTGATTTTCAGCTTGTGAACGAGGGGAAGGTAAGTTGGGGGCACGCCTGGTGGGCCCCGCGCACACGCAGGCCAGCGTCAGGGGCCCATCGTGGCACACACCAGCACGGGCCGGATGTCACGAGCGCCTTCGGGCGCCGGCCCCTCCTTGAGGTTGGTGTCCTCCGTTCTGCACTTCTGTAAGGCACGTTGCTCTAGGAGACACGGACTCCTGCGTTTTCTCTTGGGGAGTTTTTCTTACCGTAGCGTCGCATCAGCTTCCGGGAGAGGCTACAGTCTTGTCCCTGTTCCGTCTCGTGAGAAGTCGTCGGCCCTCGCGAAGCCGGGGCTGCAGAGGAGGGTGCTGGCGCACGGCTCGGCACAGGTCACGCCGGGGCCTGGCGGCACGTGGCTGTGCCTATACGCCAGCGTCAGTGCCCGGCTCGGCCCCGTCGGGCCTCTGGCGTCTCACAGCTGGAGTCCTCCCCAGGGTGTCCGGTGTGCCCCGGGGGCTGCTCCGCGAAGCCCTCCTCCCGCGGGGACCGTGGGTGCCCAGCGGGGGGTGGGCGGGTGGCAGGCAGCAGGTTAGGAAGGGCTCCGGGGCAGGGGGGCCCAGGATGGCGAGCCGGCCACCTGGAGCCGGGCCACCTTTTCGCTTCTTCCCCCTGAGGGGTTTGCCCGAGGCGTGTCCGGCGCTTGAAGTCTTGCCTTTGCGTTTCAGGACAGCCTGGTGTACCTGCTCAACCGGGAGCAGCACACGGTGGGCCAGAGGACCCCTTCCAGCAAGCCCAGCGTCAGCCTCTCGGCCCCGGACATCCTGCCCTTGCACTGCACCATCCGCAGGCACCGGCCTCCGGGCCCAGAGAGGCCAGGGAACAGGCTGGTCCTGGAGCCTGTCCCCGGGGCGCCCGTGTCCGTCAACTTCTCGGAGGTGGGGGGCCGGGCCGTGGTGCTGCGCCACGGGGACCTGCTCTCCCTCGGCCTCTACTACCTGCTGCTGTTCAAGGACCCGGCGCAAGCCCAGCCCCTGCCCGCCCAGGCCCTGGCCCGGCTGCGGGCTGGGCCGCGAAGCTGCAGGATGTGCGGGGCCACGCTCCGGGCCCGGGGCACCCCCCGCTCCGGCTCCACGCGCGCCGCCTTCCCCCGGCCGAGGCCGCTGCACCTGGAGTTTGAGCCCGAGGTGGAGGACGCGCTGCTGCAGAGGATCATGACGCTGGTCGAGCCTGGCGGTGATGGCCACAAGCTGGCCCCCGCCTTCCTCCTCTGCCTCTGCGTCCAGCACTCGGCCACCCGCCTGGAGCCCGGCTCATTTGGGCCGCTCCTGCTCAAGATGGCCAAGGCAATCCGAGAGACGGTCTGGGTCAGTCATGGGGCTGCCGTTTGCTGTGGTCGGTGGGGTAGGGGGGGGGGGCCGTTGGCTGGGGGCGGAGCTGGGTGTGGGCTGTGGGTGCCTGGGGGATGTCACGAGTCCCTCCTCTGACCGAAGGCCAGCTTTACTGTCTGTCCGCACCTAGGGAGCCTGGAGCATCCCACTGTGGCATTTTGTCCTCGGGGGCGGGGGGGGGGGCGGCCACGGCATCGTGCGCTCCGGTCCCAGCCCAGCCGTGATGTGCCCCTGAGCCCTGGATACCCATTAGGCCCGAGTGCCCTGTGCTGTCTGCCTGGGGCAGTTCGGGCCTCGGCCAGCACTCGGCTCTGGAGCCCTTGTCAGCTCGGGGCTGGGGGCCCCGGGGCGGGTCGACTCTTGTACACCGAAAAGCTTGACTCCCTTAGGGTCTCGAGACCACCCACCTTTGGGCAGAGGTGTGGGGCCAGCCTGTGCCCTGTCGGAGGCTGGTTCACATCCCTGGGCTCTGCCCGCCGCCTGCCAGTGGCTCCCCTGCCCTCACGGAGGCGGCTCCGGGCACTGCCAGGCGTCCCTGCAGGGCCAGGGCAAGCGCTGCTGCGGGCGGCCTGGGTCCAGAACTCAGGGCCCCTTACCTCTTCCTGCTCCTCCAGGACCCAAAGCCTAGCAGGTAGTTACACACGGTCTCCCAAAGAGACGCCCGTATATCTTGGCCCAGCTCACTCTGGCTCTGCAGAAACTGGAAAGATGTTTCAGATTAAAATGCACGTTTAAAATAATTGAAACCTTTTAAAAGCAAAAGCCAACATGGGCTGTCACCTCCCAAGGTTTGTACAAGTAATCCACGTGCATCGTGGCTATCCGAGGCCACCTCTGACGGTTCCCACGTGGATTGATGTTGGTATGGCCCTGGTGTGGTCGCTTCCCTCCGTGCGGTCAAGTGCACGGTCAAGTGCGGTCCGTGCGGGCCGGGTGAAGTCCACGAGGTACATCAGCCTGAGCACACTAGGGCCTGTGGTGACCGGGGACCTGAGGCTCAGGGGTTGTGAGTTTCTACACAGCTCGCCGTCCTGTCCTAAGCCTGCTCTGGGCCAGACACTAGTAAGTCAGATGCTACGACGCGGGAGCCGTATCCCACGCCCCGCTGAGGAAACCGAGGCAAGGAGGGTGTAACTTGGCTTGTGATGGAGCATAGAGGCGGGCGGGGAGCCGTCTGCCAGCCTGAGCCTGAGTGCCGCCCGTGGCTGTCGGAGGTGCTCCTGGGATTAGCCTTGTCCCCCACCGTACGGGCGTGGAAGCCGAGGCTCGTGGAGGTGAACTACCTTATCCGGGGTCTGGGGCTCACGAAGGAGTCAGAATCCGGGCTACACCCTGCCTGCTTCCCCCGTCTGTCCACACACCTCAGCCCTGGTCTGGCGAGAGCCCCGTACGTTTTCGTTGTTCATTTGTCTGTCGGGCAGCAAGAGCCGTCTGTCCTCCGCCACTAGAGGTGGCGAGCATGTCTTGGAACACGTGGACCTCCGCTCTGTCAGATGACAGCTTGCTACTAAAGCAAGAGTAACTTGTCAGTTAAAAGTGATGGAGAACGTTGGCTAACCCGTGGCCGACGTCGAAAAGCGTATGTGTTAAGCTGGACGGTACGAGTGCGCACAGAATCTTCATTCTGGCGTTTGTAAGATGCCTGAGCTGCTTTCCTGTTTCTGAAAGGGCCGCTTGTTAAGTCAGCTAGATGGTTGTAAATGATCTCTGTTGCAGGAAGCACGCAGGTCATATTCGGCAATGGAACGAAGAGATGTCACATCCGGTGGAAAACCGGCCTTTCCGGCACGGCTTCGAGTAAACAGTCCGCACAGTAGTGCCGTGTTTTTACGCGGACGGTGTGCTGGGCGTTTAGTGGCGTTCTCGCTGAGCACGTCCTGTGCTGTCCTGTCTTTTCTCATGCTTGATTTTTTTGTCTCTGATTGTAGGAGAAAACCAAAGAACTGGCGGAGAAGCAGGCGCACCTGTAAGTATGGCCCAGCCGTTGCACCTGTCCCTTGGGGAGCTAGTTCCCCAGCAGACTTGCACCTCCCTGTGGAGCCTGGGGGGCCCCTGACGTCTCCGGGGTCAGCTGTGTGCTGCTGTCCAACTGTCCTTCTGCCTCAGAGTGGCTGTTTCCATTTCTGCGCTCACCACCCCAGGAAGCACTGTATTCGGGCAGTTTCTCCAGGGCACCTGTAAGACCGAGGGGGCGAGGTCCCCTCTGCAGCACTGTCGTGCCCTCACTTCCCTGACGACTGTGCCAAAGCGAACCTGCCGCTTCAGGAAGTTGTGCAACCCTGATTTTGAGAGAAGGCGGCACGTTTCTGTTCTCCCACGTCTGTTTTCCCAGAGAGTGCTGTTTACGTTCACAGCGCTGCTGGGACTTGGGACGCTATTTGGCATTAACAGCGAAGCCGTCCGGCCAAGGAACGGACACATGTGGTAACACCCCAAAGGAGAGCCACGTTGAGGGGGCTGGTCACTGCCCGTCGTCAGGGAAGGGCACACGGGACCTTAAGTCACACGTTGGTTCACTCCCGTTGATGCCTCTGCTATAAAGACCATCTGTCAAGCATGCCGTTGGCGGTACATGTCTGCTCGGGCGTCCTCCGTGGTCCCCGGAAGGGAAAGGAGCAATCGTCACCGCCCCCCTTTCGAAGGGAGGGATGCAAGCCTGGGTCAGGAGCAGCATAGGTCTGGAGTGGCCCAGGGGTCCCACCCGAGCCGGAAGTTGAGCACAGGGTTCCTGGCACTCGTCGGCGTGCGCTCTCTGGCTCCCGTTGACATCGGGAAGCTGGAGCGACCTCTGCGGAAGTGTTTGCTGATGAGCGATGTGCCTCTGAGGCGTGGGGCGGCACGGGGAGGCCCGGCCCTGCCGCCCAGCTCACCGGGGCAGCGCTCAGCATGGCCCGGGCCCCACGGGGGAGTCCGGCATCAGAGGGTGGCGGCTGGCTCACCCGCGCCGGAGGGAACGGCACAGGCCTAGTGCACCGGGCGGCCTGTATCGTGTAGGTTTCCCATGTGAGGGGCTGGCCTTGGGGGCCCGGTGACAGGTGTGGCGGCCTCACCCCCAGCCCCTTGCTTTGCTCCGGGACAGCCGGGCTTCCGGGGCAGGGGTGGGGTGTGGAGGTGATGGAGCTGAGGTTTCAGGCGCTCGTGCTGCCCCTTCCCTCCTCAGTGCCGCCTCCCACATCGGTGCCTGTGCTGTGGCACCCTGCTCACGGGGGAACCAAGGCCTTCCCTGCAGCAGCTCATGCCCATTTTGGGTTCCAGAACTTGTGTTGTTAGGGCCTAAAAATGCCTGTGTCCATCGGCAGGGATTGCTCCTTCTCCCTCCTTTTTAAAAAATTACGAATCGGGGCACCTGGGTGGCTCAGTTGGTTGAGCGTCCGACTTCGGCTCAGGTCACGATCTCGTGGTCCGTGAGTTCAGGCCCCGCATCGGGCTCTTGTGCTGACAGCTTGGAGGCTGGAACCTGCTTCGGATTCTGTGTGTGTGTCTCTCTCTCTCTGCTGCTTCCCTAGTCACGCTCTGTTTCTCTGTCAAAAATAAACATTAAAAAAAATTAAAATTAGGAATCACCTCCAAAATATAGAAAAGCACAGACTATTAACCACCCAAGAATCCATACCTGAATTTCACATTAGCATTTTGCCTCACGGGTGTCAGAGCTTTGTGCGGGGTGGTTCTGTTTAAATTTCGAACGACTGTGGACTTTCACTACACGCTTTTGCTGCCCATGTGATCAGCACGCCTTTTTTTCTGGGAACGCACGAATGTGGGTGCTGCGTTACCAAGTTTTCTGGACCACGACTGAATCCCTGGGAGTGAAACCCTTTGTGATGGCTGAGTTTTTAGGAGGGCGAGGTTCAGTTGGTTGATGTTTTAATGAGGGTTTTCCCATCTGAATTCACAGGTCACATTAACCTGTGATTTTTTTATTCTTGGCCTTTGTCTGTAATAACAGGGTTCGCAGAGACTGAACCGGGCCACCCTGTGTGTTTTCAGTTCCCTGCATTGGTTTGTCTGAGGTGTGGACTCAGCTCTCACAGGTTTGCTCGAAGTACGAAGTACTTCCCTGTAAAAGTGTCTGGACGGCCCGGTTTTGCTGAATCCATTTCTTGGGTGATTATTGGCGTATCTAGTTTTCTGGTTCTGCTTACGCTGATTTCGGTAATGTTTACTTTCGTTTTCAAAGTTATTGGAATAAAGTTGTTCGTTCTGTTCTCTTTGGAGTTTTCACGTCTTGTGTATTTGTAGTACTATCCCAGCATTTACATTGGTTGCATCTCCTTCCTCTTCCCTCCCTTTGAATTATCTTCCCAGGGATTCGTCTGTTGTGTGTTTAAAAGGGCCAATTTTGTCGTTTCTGCTTACGTTTTCTTCGATTTCTATTCCGTGAAGGTCTTTATCGTTTCCTATTCTTGCATAATTTCTATTTTAATTTTCTCTTTGATTCGTTAATTATTTGGAACAATATTTGAATTTCTTAAATTTGTATTAACAAAAACGCTTTCGATTTTGTTGCCAAGTAATAATTTCCCTTCGATATGCTTCCCATATGGATTAAAAAAAATTAGATCGCGGGCGCCTGGCTGGCTCCGTTAGGTGGAGCATGTGACTCTTGATCCCAAGGTTGTGAATTCAAGCCCCATGTTGGGCGTGGAGCCTACTTTAAAAAAAATTGTATCAGAGCAGTGATTGATTTGATCCGGTTTGGTTTATTTTTATTGTGGTACGAACACTTGACATGAGCGTAGTACCCCTTAGCGTTTTGAGGTGTCGGTTAGCCATTTCTGGTTTCTCCGTCCCCGCCCCAGCCCCTGGCAGCCGCCATTCTGCCCTCTGAGTCCATGAGTTGGACTGTTGAGAAACGTCACCTGAGCGACATCATGCAGTATTTTTCCTTCCGTGATTGGCTTATTTCGCTTAGCATAATGTCTTCAAGGTTCATCCGTGCTGTCGCGTTATTGCAGGATTTGCTTTATTTTTTAATAATTTTTTTTTAACATTTATTTATTTTTGAGACAGAGAGAGACAGAGCATGAACGGGGGAGGGTCAGAGAGAGGGAGACACAGAATCTGAAACAGGCTCCAGGCTCTGAGCTGTCAGCCCAGAGCCCGACGCGGGGCTCGAACTCACGGACCGCGAGATCATGACCTGAGCTGAAGTCGGCCGCCCAACCAACTGAGCCACCCAGGCGCCCCTCCTTTATTTTTTAAAAGCTGAATACCATTTCATTGTGTCCCGTACCAGATTTTCTTTACCCCTCCCTCCCTCGGTGGACGTTTGGTGTGGCTCTGTGTCGTCCTTCTCGCGCCTAGCGCTGTGCTGAGCAGTGGGGTGTGAATACCTCTTGGAGATGCTGATTTCAGTTCTTTTGGGGAAGTACGCAGGAGCAGAACTGCCGGGTCCTCAGGCCGATTTTGAGGAGCCTCCACACTGTTCTCCACAGCGGCTGCGCCGTTCCTGGTCTGCACTCCCGCCGACAACGCAGGAGGGTTCCACCTTCTCCACACCCTCACTGACGCTTGTTACCTCTTGTCCTTCTGACCATGGCCATTCCAACGGGGGTGAGGTGACAGCTCATCGTGGTTTTGGTTTGCGTTTACTGGGTGGTGAGCGATGGTGAGCGCCTTTTCACGAGCCTGTCGGCCACCTGGATGTCTTTTTTGGAGACCTGTCTGTTCGAGTCTTAAACCTTTTCTTGAATCGGGTCGTGAGTTTTTTTACTTTCGAGTTACAGGGGTTTCCTTATGTGTTTTAGAAATTAACCACTTAGCAGATGGATGGTTTACAAATCTCTCTCCCACACTGTAGGTTGCTTTTTCACCCTGTTGGAGGTTTTCTCTGCTGTGCGGAAGCTTTTCAGTTGGACGTAGGCCCACTTGTCTATTTTTGCTTTCGGTGCCTGTGTCTTTGGAGTCCTATCCGTGAAATCGCTCCCACTCGGTGCTCACCTGAAGGGATAGGCCGGACCCGTTGCCCGGTGTCTGTGCCCCAAGCGTGTGGCCTGCGGCTGGCAGGTGCCGTGCCTTCGGGGCCACCTCGCCGGGGTTCGACACCGAAACTCCAGCTGCCAATACCTGGTGGTTTATTTTTTGGTAGAGCCCGTCCGTCCTTTAGAGTTCTGAGAAGGTGACATCGAGAGGGGCAGTGAACGTGGAAAACAAAATGGAATCAGGCTCTGAAGCCCCAGGTTAATCCTTTTCTAACAACCCCAAACTCTTTGCGGCTACGCGCCTGTGTGCGTATGCAAATGGGTGCGGAGCACAAATGTGGAGGAAGAGCATGGGGAGCACGAGCGTGCGGAGCACAGACGCGGAGGAACAGCGCGAGGAGCTGTGCAGGAGCCGCGGCGGCCACAGCCCCGAGCAGTGAAAACGAGGAGATGGAAGAGAGGTCGCACCGTCAGGGGCATAAGCGGAGTTGTGTCGGAACAACAAAACCAAAACCGTAGGCACGAGAGGAAGCGCGACAGGGAGCCTGAGGCCCCGCCGCCTGGGCCCTTGGTGGCTGCCTCAGGGGACAACGCAGCCTCGTCAGCCCGCCACCCGTAGGGCCCCCGTGGCTTTGCCCGTGAGCCTCGTTGGCCGGACCCCGGACACCACCCTCACGAACGCGCGCAGCTGCTCCGGCCGTGCCCCTGGGACTGCGGGTCAGCCTGCCCCGTGTCACCCCTACCCAAGCCCGAGTCACAGCTGGGCGGGGCGATTTGCCGGCGAACGGATCTCTGCTCACCCGTCAGAACAGTCCAGTGGGTGTGGTGGCGGCACCAGCGCGACATCCTGGCTGCGGGCGCCTCGGGGGTGTCCTCACAGGCCGTCACAGGACAACCCGCGGAACCGCTTCCGCACAGCGGGTGGGACGACACGAGGGACTGTGCCCAGGAGGATGGCCGTCGACCTCTGAAACGGGAAATTTCCCGAGCTCGGCACAGCCTCGCCCCGTCCACCCCTCAGACTCCTCAACCGGTGGTTGAGTGGGGCCGGTGCTGGGGAGCTTCCTGTCCCAGCCGGTGCCCCCAGACACGAGGTCCTGCATCCTAGGGGCCGCGGTGGATCTGCGCTTGGCGGGAGCCCGCCGGACCCCGGGGGCGAGTGGCCCGGAGGAGCCTCTAGGTGCCGGCCTGGGAGAGGAGCGCCTCTGGGGCCACCTCCACCCCAGGCTGGCCGTCCCCAGGCTCGTAAGGGGAGCAGAGGGACGAGGAGCTTCTCGCCCCGTGCCTGGCGCCTGGCGGCTTCTGTTTGGACCGCCGCAGGGACACGTGCTTGGCCCTGGCGGAAGAGGCCATGCGACGAGTGTGTGGCGGCTCCAGGAGCCGCGGCCATCGTGGAGTCCTTTTTCTAACAATTCCCTCTCAATCTTCAAATGACACGCTCTGATGGCTGCTTTTGGATGCACGGACTTCAGGCATCGTCGGGCTTTTAACAAGGTAGTTCCCAGCTAGTCTCGCCTGTGCGCCTCCTGGAATAGAGGCGTTACCGTTCGTTCAGTTCGTCACGTGAACTTAACACGCGAAAACTCCTGTCTCTCGTACACGAGTGACACACTCGTGCTGCTCGTCCTGACAGCCGTGCGCCCCATCTCTCCGAGCACATGCGCTTGCACGCGCTCCCCCCCCCCCCCCCCCCCCCCACTGAGCTCCTTCATTATCTCCTCCGGAAACCGAAGATGTGAAAACATTTTGTTGACGAGAGTCACTGGCACTGGCCGTGGGTGCCGGTGTCCTTCCTGCGAGGTCGGAGGTTTGTAGACGGGCCTCTGGCTGTCACGGGTCGAACGGCTTATATTTGTACATTTCCCAGCGTGACGCCGGGAGGCCGACGGGTCTCGGCTGGTTGGGGTGGCGTCCCGCTGAGCAGAACACCCTTCCGTGCAGAGTGTAGCGCGCTCGGCCTCCCTGGGTGGCGGCCACGAGTAACCGTTCGTCTTGTGTCTTGGCAGCCAGGAGCCCATCTCTCTGGCCGGCTTTACCATGGCTGGCCTGGTTCCAGACCTGCAGCACATCCTCTTCTGGATGTCTAACTCGGTCGAGCTTCTGTACTTCATCCAGCAGAAGTGCCCGCTCTACATGCAGACCTGGGAGGAGGAGCTGGATGTCACAGGTACCGCCGGGGAGCGGGGCGCGCGCCCCGTCGCCTTGCCGTCCAGCCGCTAGAACAGAGGTGGCCTCGTGTCAGGGCTCCCCGCGCGAGGGGGTGACGCTGGCGGTCGGGCCAACCCGGCTCTTCGCGTCGTCCTTTCACGCACAGCGTGCTGCCTGGGGGGCGGTGGACACAGGCCTCCCGTGTGCCCCTGTGGGAAGAGGACGGTGCGTCGGCCCTGGGCCGTCCCTTACGGGTGCACCCGTTTCAGAGAGCAGACACACTGCCGTTGGGGGCCGCGACTGTGACCGTGACTTGCTGGCTTTGGGGCCTCACCTGCCCGGGGAGCCCGCGTTAGGTTGTGTGAGCCACAGCCTGACGTGCTGAAAACAGAGACCGAGGGGGGCAGTCCTGGCGGGCTTCATGAAGAAGGTGGCACGGGCCGGGCCCCGAGGCCGGGTGGGATTTCAGCGGCTGTGTGTCTGCATAGCGGGTGGTGGAACGAGTCGCAGGGCCGTCCCAGGGGCTGGGCCACAGCCTCAAGTGGGGGAGCCTGGTTTCGCCCCACACTCGCTCGCTCCCGTGTGGCGGAAACAGAGCCGCTCCCTTCCCCGTATCCCTGTCGTGGGGCTTCGGCAGCAGAAGCTGCAGGGAATCCCGGGTAGGCGTGGTTGGCAGCCGGCCTCTGGAGGCTGCACCCAGAGCTGGGAAGGAAGCCAGGCAGGCGGGCGGGCCGGGGCCTGGCCAAGGCTCCCCCGTGGGGTCGGTCTGCCAGGCCCTGCACGGTGTCCGTGTGCTCGGCTGTGTCTCCAAGGAGGTGGCCGCGGGTTCCCGGTGAGAGGGCCCCGAACCCCGCTCGGGTGGCACGGGGTCCTGCCGTGCCCCTGCTAGGAGGGACTCCTGGCGGTGACGGTGAGAGGCCGCGGTCTGTGTGGCACAGGCTGTCCTACCCCGTCCGTGCCAGGCTGGTGTCTGGCCTCGCGAGCCAGGTGGGGAGGCCGGGCTGGCAGGTGGGGGCTGAGGGGAGGCCGAGCCAGCGGGCGTGTCTGCGTGTCTTCTTGTTAGATGTGGTTTCTTAGTGTTTTCTGGTCCCCCGCTTCACAGCGTAGGGGACATTGGGAACGTTCTTGGGCTTCCGTGGGTATGCGGAGGGAAGCACCGGATCCTTCTGCGTCCCAGTGGGCATTCGGGCCCGCTGGCCTCTGGCCTGCAACCCTCGTTGCCCTTGGGCGGACGTTGCGCCAGATGTGCACCTTGACCTCCCAGGGTGGGCTGCTGTCTGTGCACAGACCCGTGGCAGCTGCTGACCCGGCTTTTCCCCCGAGCGTCAGGTGAACGGCCGCCTCTGTGTGTCCCCAAAGCCAGGGCGGTCGCTCTGCTCCGGCGGCCCGGGCCGTCCCGAGCTCAGTGCTCCCGGGACCCAGGCCCCTCTCTCTCCAGAGCCTGCTTGTCGTCCTTGGGGGCCCCAGCTTTTCCGAGCAGAGGGGCCTCTCTTCTGGACGTGGCCCCGGCCAGTGAGCCCCCGGGCCTCCGGCTCGTCTGTAAGCGCCTGTGGTCCTTCTGTACTAGGGGTTAGGCGGTCGGGGTGCAGCCGGCTCCAGCAGACTCAGCCAGGAGAGCCGCCCCCTCCACGGCTCTCCGGCACAGCGTTCGTGGGCGGGTCCCGCTCACGCCCCTTCTCATCCGGCCTAATGTCAGACGCTGCGGTCTTTGGGCCCCCCTGGGCCTGCCTCCCCAGGCCAGGGACCCCGCGTCGGGCTGATTTTCATGAAAAAAGCTATTTGGGGTTGACGGGGGCTCTGCTTCCTCAGCTGCTGCCTCTGCTCTCAGAGGAAGTTATTTTTGGTCCCGGGCCTGGGTGTCCTGTAGCCCGGTCGATGCCGGGAGAGCAAGGACGGGGATGGCCGGGGTCCCGCCTCCACCCGCCCCTGGGACCGCTCGGGGCCGGGGGAGCCACGGCAGGATCTGAACGTCCCACAAACAGCGTCCCGTGCGGTGAGGCGCTGGAGAGCGCTGAGGAAAAAATAACATCACCAGAGGGCAAAGGCAAGGTTAGGGCCGCGTCTCGGCCTCCTGACCTGCAGCGGGAAATTTCTGTGGGAAGAATTCTGAAAACGGATGTCACGTCCTGAACGCTGGAAAATCGCCTTTGCGTTCCGCGAACAGTCTTTGTTGTCTGAAGCTCTTACCCAGGACGCCTCGCTCACGCAGGCACACGGAAGGTGGGCCCCACAGGGGAGGGGATGTTTGGAGAGTCCTTGGGGAGCCCTTGCGGCTCTGCCTCAGCACCTACAGATCTGGGGGCGTCGAGGCGTGGGCCCCGTCCCCTAAAAGGCTCACGCCGGCCTCTGCTTAGCCTGTAGCGTTTCTGCTGGCTTTCCAGCGATGTGGGAGGGACTGTGGCGGCATCTGTGTCTCCCTGTGGCCGCCGAGTCCCGGCCTCCTCTTCCCGTCATCCCTCCTCCTGCCGGAGCCCCCACACCCACACGGGAACAGGCCGGGACAGACTCGTAGCCTGCAGGGTGGCGCCCAGGCCCAGCTACGGTGGAAGGGTTTGGAACCGGTTTCTTGGCCTCGTTCCTCCTGGCTTTGAGTGGCTGTGAGTGGCGGGTGGTCTGCGGGTCCCGGGGGCAGCAGCGGGCGGCCTCGCGTGTCCCTCTCGGCCTGGGAGGCTGCAGTGGGCCGGGGAGCACCCGGGGACCCTCACGGTGTCTGGGTTGCCTCTCCTCTGAAGGCCAGTGAGGCCGCAGGAGCATCCCGATCCCGTGGGGGTGGGTCCCACGAGACCCCACAGGCTGGGCTCTAGGGAGGACCCGGCAGGCGAGGCAGGCGTCTGGCTTCCCAGTCCAGACGGGTTCCTGGGGCGTGAGCCCCTGGGGTGTGTTCTGTGGGTCCAGGGGCAGGAGAGCCCCGAGTCCTAGGAGAAGCGTCTCGAACAGTGGTGCATCCGGGTGTTTTAGGGATGGGGTCTCTGACGGACTTGGACGCCGTTTCCATTCTGTTCGTGCGGCGGCGGGCGGCCTGGGCCCCCGTGCTCCCGGGAGGGCCGCTTCAGTGCTCGGAGCCGTTCTGGGCCCCATCGGGCCCAGCGCCCCCCTCCCTGCTCTGAGAAGAGGTTCCTTTAACGGAAAGGCCGTAGCAGCGGCACCTGGGTGGTTCTGTCGGCTGAGCATCTGACTCTCGATTTGGGCTCAGGTCACGGTCTCGCGGTTTGTGGGTTTGAGCTCGGGGTTGGGCTCGGCCCTGACAGTGTAGAGCGTACTTGGGATCCTCTCTCTCCTCCCATCTCTCGCTGCTTCTCCCCTGCTCGTGCCCTTTCTCAAAATACATAATAAACATTAAAAAGAGAAGAGGCTGTAGCAGAACGAACGGTGGCCGAGAGCCACGGGTCTGCGCTGGACATACCCGTCCAAGCTGCCCGGTTGCAGCTCCTGTAAAGAAGTGAGGATCTGAGGGCGGCGGAGGCGGAGGCGGGGCCTCCAGGCCCCGGGCAGCCCTGCTCGGCGCTGGTGGGATACGGGGTGCCTCCTGCATTTGGAGGCCCTTCGGGACAGTTCTGCCCTGTTGGGGTTCTCTGGTGTTGGCGTCCCTGTGGCCGATCTGGCGTCTTAATTCACGGGAACCGCCAGAAGCAAGGACTCACCTGGCATCCGCGGGGCCCCTCCTGCCACGCTGGGCGGGCCCCCTGCCGGCCCCTGGGGCTCAGCTCCAGCTACGGTCTGGGGAGGCCCACCCGCTGGGGCCCCATGGAGCCGGGCTGCCTCACTCCGTGGGGCTGTCCAGCAGCCGGGCCTCGGCTGCGTCTTCTCTGTGGTCTCTCCGGGATGCTGGGGGGAGAGTGGGGCTCGTAGGCCGTTTGCATTTCTTTCTTCTTGGAAAAATGTCACAATTCCGTGGAGTGATGGTCTCCTTAGGAGTTTTGGCCAGGTGTTCCTTTGACCTGTGTCCGGAGTGGGAAGTGAGCGCAGGCCCTTGGGTCAGAATCCGTGTTGCTGGGGCCGCTGGTTCTACCAGGAAACGTGTCTGGGATCTATCCGTCAATGGGCTTCAGAATCCCTTCGGGTGATGCTTCAGCACCGATGGGCTCGGAGGCACGGTGCCCGGACCCCTCGGCCATCTGGGCCGGCGTCTCATCCCTGGGCGCCTCGGGGAGGGGTGGCAGTCGGGCCGGGGGTCAGCCGGCCGCGCGAGGCGGCTCCCCAGACCCGAGATGGGACGGGGGTGAGCGCAGTCCGGAGGTAAGCACGCGGTGACCGTGCCCCGCTGTCTCCTCGCAGGCTCCAGGGAGTCTCTGCTCTCCTGCACGCTGACGGCCAGCGAGGAGGCCATGGCGGTGCTGGAGGAGGTCATCCTGTACGCCTTCCAGCAGTGCGTGTACTACGTCTCGAAGGTACGGCGTGGCCAGGGTGTGCGCCTCATGCTCCCCTGGGCGGGGAGGGCTGGGGACCTGGGAAAGATGGAGGTGGTTTTGCCACCGTCACCCGAGGGTTTCGAGCTCCGACTGCCACCTCGGCACACCTGAGCCCAGTTCCGGGTCCTCTCCCTCCTGGCCCGCGTCCCCCTCATCCTGGGAGCCGGTGGCTGCGCAAGCGCCAACGACGTCGGGGAGCAGGAGGGGCGGCTGCTCGGGGACGCGGACGTTGGTGCTCATTGTGGCGACCAGAGGTGGTGTTAGCCTCCGGGTCCGGAGGAGTCACCCCATCCCAGCACACAGAGCAGGGTGCAGGGGGGAGTGGAGAGAGCAGCAGCCCCTGGGGCAGGTGGCCCCAGCTGGGGGATCCAAGGGGACTTGCCGAGACGGAGCTTTGACTTGGATTCTGTGGGGGATGCGTCCGCGGAAAGCGAGAGGGGCCGGTTGGACGGGGCACTCTGGGGACAGTTCCCCGTTTGTTCTGCGTGGAGACCCGACACCCGAGTCCGCCAGCTCCGTGGTCAGTTGGTGGCGGCTTGGGACCCTGTGTGAAGAGCCTGAGTTCGTGTCCTGGCCCAACAGGAATGAGCCCGCGCCCATGTACTCACATCTGCCCCAGGGGTCTGAGCAGGGCTGCGTCCCGCCCTTAACCGGTCTGTCATCCCAGGATCCCCTTGAGGTGTGGTGGCTGCGAGGACCCGCCCCTCCCCCCGGAGGGGATGCCTTCGCTCGTGTCTGGGGAGCAGCTGTTGATGTTGCCCCCCCCCCCCCCCCCCCCCCCCCCCCCCCCGGCCCTCGATGAGTGTGGGCGCCCGCAGTGCTGCCCCCTTCAACCAGGACCGTGGCCGTAGCCCCCAGGCTGTTGCCCCTGGCTCAGCTCCCCGGGAGGGGGTGCTCCTGGTGCGGGGGGTGGGGCGGTGGTCCTGGGTCCGCCAGCAGACCCCCCGGCCCGTTCTGTCTGACGGATCAGGACCCGTGGGCTGTGCCAGCAGTCCTGCCAGGCTCCCTGCACCTGTGAGTGTCACCTGCCCCGGTGCCCAGAGCTGGAACCGCGTGCCCGGGGGCCAGACGTGCTTGGTGTTTCCCTCTTGCCCCCAGTCGCTGTACGTCTGCCTCCCGGCCCTGCTGGAGTGCCCCCCTTTCCAGACGGAGTGCCGGGAGAGCCGGTGCTCGGCGTCCCCGCTGCCGGAGGAGACGCGCCGGGTGGTGTCCGTCTACCAGGCCACCCTGGATCTCCTGCGGCAATTCCAGGTGCACCCCGAGATCGCCTCCCAGGTGCTGGCCTACCTCTTCTTCTTCTCCGGCACGCTGCTCTTCAACCAGCTCCTGGACAAGGGTGAGGCTGGGGGGGTGGGGGCCCGCACCGGCCTGGCCTGGTCCCTTCTACCCCCCAGCCCCGTGGCGGGGAGCGGAGGGAGGGGCTCAGAGAAGCGACGTGGTCCGTGACCCTGCCTGCTGCCCCCCAGACTCTCCTCGCTTCTGGTGCCAGCTCCTTCCAGCTGGGGGCCCTGCCTGGACTCGGGGAGATGAGAGTGGTGTGAACTTGCGGCCCTCGTGTGTCGCCCGTGTGGCTTTCCCGGGCTGGTCGGGGTCCACAGGCGGGCTCTAGGCCTGACGGGGCCTTGCCGTAGGGGTGCACTCCTCTCTGCTTTCGGGCCTCGGCGGCTGTCACAACCCCTCTCTGCCCCCCCCCTTCACCGCCCCGCCCCCTCCCAGGCCCACCCCGCCCCACCCAAAGAGGGGCCCGGAGGGGGGCCGGTTGCCTTGGAAACCAACAGCAGGTGCCCAGGAGGCCCGTTGTCAGAGGCTCGCAGGTGGAGAGGACAGGCCCTCCCTGGGAGAAGGCGGCCAGCACGGCGTCCCCTTCCCGCCCCCTGCAGGCCCCTCTCTGAGTTGCTTCCACTGGCCCAGAGGTGTCCAGGCCTGTGCCCGCTTGCAGCAGCTCCTCGAGTGGATGAGGAGCACCGGCTGTGGGGAGGCCGGGGAACACTTCTTCCGGAAGCTTTCCTGCACGCTCAACCTGCTGGCCACTCCCCGAGCCCAGCTCATCCAGGTAGGAGGAGTGCACGAGGTGTCACTTCTGGGGTCGCCAGCTCACAGACCAGGCGTGGGCCATGGAAGTGGCTTCGGGGCTTCTGAGACCCTGCAGTGTTGCTTCCGTTCCGCTTCTGGTCCCACCTGCAGGCAGGATGAGGCCCCCCGGGGGTCTGTGTCCCCAGTCCCCGACCCCACACGGCACGGGGGATCTGCACGGACCCCGAGATGGGGAGATCACCCTCTCCGGTGGGCCCGGGCTGACCACGCCAGTGCTTAAAAGGGCAGACAGAGGGGTCAGATTGAGCACAGGAGGTGGGCCCCGACCACCCGGCTGGCTCTGAAGATGGACCGTGGGGCGTCGTGGCCTCCGCGAGCTGGGAACGGCCCTCAGCTGCGGGCCAGTGCAGAAAGGGGAACTTGCGTCCTGTCGTCACGAGGAACTGAATTCGCACGACCCACACCAGCCTTGCTGAGTCCCGGGTGTGGGCCCGAAGCCTGCTCGGGGTCTGAGCCCCCAGAACCGCAGAGGATGCGCGCACGGTCATTTGTGGGAAGAATGACAGGAAGCGAGTACGGCATGGTGCCCTCCCTCAGGAGCTACCGGACGGTCGTCACCGATGATCAATGAAACCAGTGTGTCCTTCCCTGCCTGCAGGACACCGCGTGTGCCGAGGGGTGATGCGAGCCTGGGGGGACGGTGGACCTTCCCGTCTGCTGTAAAACCGGAGCGCTTCTCCTCCACTCAAGGACGCAGCACGGAAATCTGGGTGTCGTCACTGTCGCTCTTAGTAATGGTGGCCGCGGCTGCCTTGCCGAGCACTTCCGAGGTGTGACCCGCGTAGCGCGCCGTCTCATTTCAACCTCCCGTGACCGCTGCTTCCTGCTGGCTGAGTCCCGGTCCCACGGCCGGTGATGGTTCGGCAGAGACAGAACCTGCCACGTGCTGGGAGCCACGGCTTGTTCCAGTGTCTTTTGAGTTACTTGATTTTGTTCTTTTAATTCTAAAAGCGCAGCAGGAATTCACTAGAGACAATGCAGAAAATAGGGACCTCTGCATACAGATTGCAACCTGAACCTGTGCTTTTGGCCTCCTCCCCAAATACCACTCCGCAAAAGCAAAGCGCAAGCCCACAGGGACCGAGCAGGCCCGGGGAGGAGAAACACCGCGGGGGCCGGTAAGCGGAGGCCGGGGGGTGACTGCCCACGGAAGACGTGGAGCCTCGAGAACAGGGCCGGCGGGGACTGAAGGTCCGTGGAGCGTGCGGCTCTTGATCCTGGGGTTGTGAGTTCGAGCCTTCGGCCCGCGTATAGTAAATACTTGAAATCTTGAAAAAATCGAGAAAATTCCTTGCAGCGAAATTCCACACAGCAGCGTGAATGCCCAGGCCCAGGCCAACGTTAAATACGAGGCTGAGCCACAGTCGGGTCCAGAGGGGCACAGGTGGTGATTCCCGGGGTCTGGAACACAAGAGCGGGCCGAGCGGGGCTGCAGCGGGGGACAGGCCTGCCCGGCAGGGGTCTCCTCGCGCGGCCACACGCTCCCCGCTCTTGCCCTGCGCTGGGAACACAGGCCGTCGTGCTTCACGTCTGTGCGGTTTCTGTGCGCGCTTCGGATCTCAGCGGCCCCTCCCCGCACGGCCGGGCCGGCCCTCCCCCTGCGCTGGCCAAACACCTGTGCTTGCTTCTGGAACATTTAAGACAGGGTGTCATCCTGACACCAGAAGTGTCATCCTGAAAAGGAGGGCTTCTGAGGGAGGACAGAGAACCTGCTGCGTGCGGGAGGCCCCGTGCTCTTTGTCAGAGGGGGCTGACCGGACAACGCTGGCGTCCGTGACACCCAGGCAGAGGCTGGAGGACGTGGCCATCTGTCCCACCACGAGCCAGCCTGGCAGACTGAGCACCCGCTCGCTTCCCGCACGAGAGCCGGATGTTGGAGGACGCAGATCCTGGGGCGACAGACTTCTCTGTAAAGGGCCAGGGGGTAGATAATGTAGCCTTTGTGGGGCACGTACAGTTGCCGTCCAGAATTCTTCGTTGCGTTAAGCCCTTTAAGAAATGTGAACACCACTCTGAGCGTGCAAAACTTTTCCGGGAGAAAAAACTTAAAAATTTATATTCTCCTACAGATAAGAGAACCAAAAGGATTTTTGGAAATTTGAACCCTGAGAGTAAAGAGAAAGGGTCCAGGGGCAAGACTGGAAGACAGTCCGGGAAATCTCCCAGACAGTAGACAGATGGTATGAAGGACAGGGGAGCGTGCTGGGTCCCTGCTGGTGGCTTCTGGGCCTGATGGCTGGCACCCTCCTGACACCAGCCCCAGACGAGGAACAGCCCTGGGAGGGAAGTCTGGATTCTAGGACCTGGGAGAACCAGAAAGAACGGAGCCGGTGTGGGGGGATGGGGCTCCCAGCCGCGGCCCTTCGTCCCCCCCCCCCCACCAAAGTAGCCTTAGGAAACGGTTGTTCCTCTGCCGGAGGCACTTGCCCCCCACGGCCCGGGCCTCGTGACCTTGGCAGTAAAATGAAGCTAGAGGGAAGCCGAGGAGAGGAGGCCAGACGGGAGGGGAAAGAGCGGGGACCTGGCGGCCAGGGAGTCAGAGATGGCCGCGCCCACCCCCAGACCCACCTGCCCCGAGGTGCTGGCAAGCGTGGCCGATGGCCGAGCAGTTCCGTGGCTGCACTTGCACAGAGAAGCCCAGGGCTGCCGTGTGGAGACCGTGGGCCAGAGGAGCCCGTGAAATTCCCACAAGAATAAAGACCGGACGCGTCCCGAAGACTAGCCCTCAGCGTGGTTTCCGACCTTCAAGAGCAACGCCAGAACCCGGGGATACCCGCCGTGGAGGGCGACAGCGTGGGCCGGCCCGCCGACTGCGGGGTCAGCAGTGGTCCTCGGGAAACCTCGGTCAGGAAGCTGCTGGAGCGACTGTGTCACAGAAATGGGGATTAGCTCAGAGAATTGGAGAGAAGTTTCCAGAAAACAAGGGAGGAGGAGCATCCCTGGCCAACGGAGAGCAGGGTCGCGGGTAACCGTGCCCGTTTTCTTTTGTGGAGCACGAGTCCACCCTTCTCCTCCCCTCCTCCCTTTTGGGCTGCTCATCCCCCTCCAGGAGGCCTCCCCGTCCTGAGAGGCTTTGCCTTCACGCGCGTCTTCAGCTCTAGGGGTCGGATCTCTTCATGCTGTGAGGCAGGAATCCCCAAATCCCCGGGCTCTTTTCCTGGCGTCTCAGCCCCACGCGGTGCCGTGGGGGGAGGCACGTTCAGGGGACCCAGCCCTCGGGGTGGTGCCTGCTGGCCGCTGCCCAGAACGGCCGTCCCACCTGGCGCTCCCCCGGCCACCCACCCCCCGGCCCTTCGGGGGCCACGGCCCGGGGTACCCTGTACCCTGGCCCCCAGAGCACCCAGGAAGAAGATCCTCCCTGGCTGGGGGGGGGGGGGTGCGCGTGGGGCCTCTGACCACACACTCCTCCTTGTCCCCCAGATGAGCTGGGCGAGCCTGAGGGCTGCGTTCCCCGCCCTGAGCCCAGCCCAGCTGCACCGGCTGCTGACACAGTACCAGCTGGCCTCCGCCATGGGCCCCATGAGCGCCTGGGAGCCCGATGCCCGGGACAGCCCCGAGGCCTTCAAGTCAGGTGAGCCTGATCAGAGGCGGGAACAAGGGGCCGTGGGGGTCGGGGTGGGAGCAGGGGAGCGCCTCCTGGGGGCACTTCCAGAAGAGCTTACAGACCTGTCTCCTCCACCCTGGTGCCCTGGAGGCTATCACAGATGGAGGTCAGGGAGCCCACAGCCCGGTTCCGACTTTGGGGTCAGGTCCAAGGTCCTACCCAACATGGGGACTGACGGCAGGGCCTCGCTTGGTGCACACAGCCCACCAGGAGGAGAACAGGGTCTCGGCGTTGAGTGCCGAGATGGTGGGCGGGCCCCGCACCCATGTCTGTTCACACGCAGCATACGTGTACGTGCACGTAACGTTTCTCACGAACAGATGCACGTCTCATCGTTAGCATGATGCACGTAATGACAATTAACAGAAGATAGAAGCTACGGCTAGAAACGGGGCCTCGGGCTCGGTTCTCCCGTGCCCCGTCGCCCAGGGCATGGCCGGTGGGAGGGACCACTTGGAGCAGGACTCTGGGCCCCGCTGGCCCCTCGCGCCCCTCCTCAATCACTACCGGGGCCTGTCCCCGGGTGGGCTCTCTGCTCAGAGCTGGTGCAGGTGTTGGCCTTCCCGCCGTCTGAGCATGCCCTGTTCTGGGACTCAGGGTCCTGGGGACCGTGCGGGATGCAGCCACCACGGGCCTTGAGAGCATCAGAAGGACAGGGTGGGGGGTACAGAGGCAGGGGGAGTTGGGGGCGGGGCAGTGGGGGTGAGGCAGCTCGGGCCTCTTCCTGGGTGCTCACTGGGACGCAGAAGGGCCCAGAGTGTGGTTTGGGCGGGTTGCCTTCTCCCGAGTCCCACGCTCCCGTGTCCCCGGTACCTGCAGTGTCAGGAGGGGGGGGTGGCTGGTGGGCCCGGGGAGGGGCCGGGCGTTTCTTCTTGGCCAGCGCGGTCACGCCGTCCTCACCGCCGTCGGCAGAGGACGTCCTGGAGTCCTACGAGAACCCCCCGCCCATCGTTTTGCCGAGCGAGGGCTTCCAGGTGAATCTGGAAGCGGACTGCCCGGACGCCGGCATCTACCAGCAGCTTCTGTACCTGCGCCACTTCCTGTGGAGCCTGCGGAGCAAACCCAGCCCTGGCGCCGGGCCTTCCCAGCCGGGGTGCCTTGAGGTACCCGGGCTGCTCTGGCTTTGACAACGGGGCTGGTGAGGGCAGCCAGCACGGGGCCTGGCTGCTGCCTCTGCGGCGCCTGGGGGTCCCCAGAGGCGGGGGTGGCCCCTGGGGTCTCCCACTGTGGCGGGCCGCTGGGCACCTGAGGCCTTCGTCCCTGTCCCCCCACCCCCAGGGCCCGCAGCACACCCCCGAAGGGCCCCCGGGGGGCCACGGCTGCCCGCTGGTTTCCAGGGGAGCTCGTGAAGCCGGCCAGGCGCGCCCTCCTCCTCCTCCTGCGGGGGCTCCCCGCGCACAGGGCCCTCCAGGAAGGCAGAGCCGCGGGGGCCCCCAGGCTGGCGTCCTGCACGTGGACTCCTCGTGCCTGCTCACGCCTCCCGGCACCCCGCTCGGCCTCGAGCCCGCTGTCCCCGACTGGCCAGAGCCCGGCGGCACCTGTGGGAAAGTGCTCCCGGAAGGGAGGCCGAGCGGGCAGAGTGGCCCCCGAGGTGCAGCTGGGGAAGGTAAGACCTGTCCCCAGGCTCCCAACAGCTCCCCGTCCCCCCCGCCCCCGGCACCTGGGCGGGGCCCCTTTGGGTCACCGTAACCGTGCGGCCCTAGGGGCACGTTTGGCCTGGGCTTCTGGTATCTGCCCACGAACGCCCGTAGCCCGTGCTGGGCAGGCTCCAGGGGCCACGTGAGGTGGGCGCAGGGTGGTTCAGGCCCCCGTCGAAGGGCACGGGGTGCACGCACAGCCGCCTGTGGGACGAAGTCCCTCCCCCCGGGGTGGAGGAAGGGACGGCTCAGGTGGTGTGCACCAGGTAGCAGGCTGGGGGGAGGGCCGGGGGGCCATGAAGTGCAGGGCAGAGCCGCCCCCGGCAGTGCCCCTGCAGACTCTGGGTGTGCCCCAAGGCCAGGGGTCACCTGGGCAGATCCGGGCCTGAGGCAGGGCACCTGCTTGCTGGTGAGGGGACTGCAGCCACACGCTGTGGCTGAAGGCCTGATCTGACCTGTGGGGAGACAAGGCACAGGACCCTGGGTGGGGGGCCGCAGAGCCGACGAGTCCCAGCTCCGGCAGGGGCGGGGTCAGACACGGGGGTGGGGGGGGAAAGGAGGCGGAGTCACCGCTTAACGGGTAGAGGGAGAGGGAGGGGAAGCCGTGGGGGGGACCTGGAGCAGAGCCCGCCGCCGTTCAGCCTCTGGAAACAGCCAGGCTCTGGGAGGGGCTGCCGTCCGGGGGCCGTCACGAGGGGGGAGGACGCACACCCTTTACAGGCACGTGGGGGTGTGGCCCACAGGCGGGGCCGGGATCCATCACCCCCCGGGGGTTGGAGGGGACTTGCCCCCCTTGTGCCCAGATGGGCATCTTGTCGGAGCCGCGGGAGCATTTCCCTGTGGAGGAACGGCGGAGCCCGCTGGGTGGGGACAGGGTGGGACAGTACAGTGGCGACGGTGGCACGAGCCGCCCTCCCCTTCCACCCGTGGCGTCTCTTCTCACCTGCGCAGGAGACGGCGTGGCTCCGGCGGACGAGCCCCCGCCAGCCCTCTCCAGCCGCAGCTCCAGCGCCGAGGACTTCTGCTACGTGTTCGTGGTAGAGCTGGAGCGGGGTCCCTCCGGCCTGGGGATGGGCCTGATCGACGGGATGGTGAGCGGCCCCCTGGGCTCCTCCTGCTCAGGACCGCCCCACGCAGGCCCACGGCTCGCGCGGTCACTGGGAGACCACGGGCGGGCGGGGCAGGGCAGGAAGGGCCGCGGGCTCGGGACCGGGCTCGGTGGGGCAGCTCGGTAGCGCTTGAGAGAAGGGCCCGTGCGGCAGCCGCTTCCCCGGCCGGCCGTGTCCCCTCTGTCCTCAGACCTCAGGGTACCGGGCCTGGGTGGGGGGTGGGTGCTGTCCGGTGTTGCCCGTACGGACACGCCGGAGACCACGAGAGCACGCCCCACGCCCCGCCCCCCCCCCCCCCCGGGGCCCGCCCAGCCCTGAGCTGCTACTTGGCCCGCAGCACACGCCGCTGGGCGCCCCCGGGCTCTACATCCAGACGCTGCTCCCGGGCAGCCCCGCGGCAGCCGACGGCCGGCTGGCCCTGGGCGACCGCATCCTCGAGGTGAACGGCAGCAGCCTGATGGGCGTCGGCTACCTGAGGTACGCCTGCCCTCGGGCCCGGACCGGACCGCCCAGCCGTTAGGGGAGCCCGGGCCCCTTAGCCCCGGCCCCCGTCTTAGACGAGAGAGCGCGTGGGCTCGGTCCCCAGCCCACTCTGCGACCTCTGACAACACGGCAGCCCCAGCGGGGCCCCTCGGGGCGGCGGGGGGGGTCCCCAACCCAGGCGCCCCGGGAGCCCCACGCACCCCGCGGCTGGACCCGTGGCGAGTCGGCCACACCACGCGTCTCCCCTGGCCGGCTTTCAGGGCTGTGGACCTGATCCGACACGGAGGAAAGAAGATGCGCTTTCTGGTTGCCAAATCTGACGTGGAGACGGCCAAGAAGATCCGCTTCCGCACCCCACCTCCCTAGGGCGGGCTGGAGGGACAGCTGTGGCGGCCGTGCCGTGTGGTCGCGTCCCCTGCCGTGGATAATGTACATCTTAGTGTATATTTTATTTATATGACAGACGATACGAAGTTGTGACGTTTGTTACAGAGCTTTTATGTTTGAAAATTTTAACAGAAGAGTATAGATTCAATAAACTATCTTTCGTACTCTGAGAGGCTGGTGCTGCGTGCAGCCAGGGGGGGGTGCCGTGCTGGGGTCCCCAGGGCCTCCCCCCTCCCCGCCAGCTTGGGAGAGCCCCTGGGAGGACACGGGATTGCGGTTTTAAGGGAGTCTGTCTGCCCCCCACCCTGCCCAGAAACGAGCAGAGGGGAGGGGGCAGTGGGCACGCCGGTGCGGGGCCCTCCTGGTAATCACAGGCTCGGCACCGTCCAGGAAATGGTCTAGAACCTCCCTGAGAAAGTTACAGTGAGGGGCTTTACCCACCCTGAGTACCCCGATCTCCTCCCCGCAACTCACGACCCCTCCCAGTTTCTCCTCGGATTGTGGAAGCTGAGGCTCGACCCTCGTACCAAGCTCTTAATCTGCCGCGGGGCTGGTGTCCACCTGGTCACCGTCCCTTCCCGACAGGGAACTCACCTCCTTGGCTACCAGGCGGCCGAGCGCGTGCGGGGGCGAGGCCGGGTTCGCGTCGCGGTAATAGCGCGGCTCCGACACGTCCACGCCGGGCGTCTTTAGCAGGGTCCTGCGGCCAGTGTACCCATGGCTCCCGTGTCGTCCTCACAAGTCAAGGCTGGGCTCTGGGCCCGGGTCCTCATCTTTGACAGGAACAGACACCTGGGGGAGAAGGGGTTTCTGGCGGGTCAGTGGCAGACCCGCCCTTCACGTGGAAAGGGGTCTTCTGGAGGGTGCAGGGCCACCCGAGTGGTGTCCTAGGTCTGGCGCGGCTCCCTGCTGCCCTCTGGTGGGCGCAGAAGACAGGCGCGCTTGCGTCTAACCCCGGGCCCTTTCAACGTGAGGCTCCGAGATTCCGCCTGGTTGGAAGCACCACCCTCTACTGAGTGCCCCAGACGCCGGGTAAGATGTACTTGCACGAGTTTCATCCTAGGGGCACCCGGGTGGCTCCATCGTTTTCGTGTCCAACTCGGTTTCGGCTCAGGTGGTGATCCCAGGGTCAGGGGGATCGGGCCCCGCATTGGACTCTGTGCTACACATGGAGCCTGCCTAAAATTCTGCCTTTCTACCCCGCTTGCGTGCTCTCTCTCTAGACAAAAAACATTTGAAACGTATGATTGAACCCAAGAGATCAATTCTGAGAGCCCCGAATTGCAACAAAGGGCACCAGTTCAGAGAGGCCAGCGGCAGCCTACGGCCGGCCGGATCACAGGTCTCGGTTCCTCACTGCTCTGTGCAGAGGAGGTGACGGAGCGTGGAGCCACGTCGCCGGGGGCCCACATACCTCAAGGCCCCCAGGGGCTGGTGCCCGGGGAGAGGCGACGAAAGCAGAGCTCACGGCAGGCTGAGCTCCCCGGGCCCGTTACGCACAATAGCTCACGAACTGCTCCCAGCCACCCCGCGGTGGGACGATCAACACGTTTTCCAGACGAGGAAACGTGTGCAGGAAGACCGATTTTCTCTGTCTCTAGCCGTTACCCCAATAACGCTCTGGGGGAACAAATGACAGAGCTCCGTGTCTCCAAACAACGGCACCGACTCTCAGCCGGAGGTACTTCCCCACTCCAGGTGGTGTCCAGGTCTGCCCCACGCTTCTCCCGCCCTTAGACCAACAGACCAGCCAGGAACGTTCTCCTTGCAAAGCAAAAGCCAAGAGGCCGAGCCCAGCTCCCAAGCACATTTCATCCCCCATCACTCCTGCCCACAGTCTGTCCGCCAAAGCGGGTGGGACCGCCAAGCCCACAATCAGCGGGCCACCTGAGGCCCACCCCCCACTCCCAATCAGGCCACAAGGGTGTGGGTATGGACCCCAAGCCCAGGGGAACGAGAAATCGAGGCCACCGAGTCAGCGTGCCCCTCCAGAGCCAGCCGGGATCGGTACTCGGGTAGTTTGTCTCCAGACGCTTAGGCGCCGCAACAGTTCACCCAGCCGAGAACACGCGAAAGCAATGTCTGGGTTGCCTGAGCTCTGTGTGCAGCAGGGAACCCATCTCCTCCAAGTCTGCGCTCACCAGCTAGTTAGTACGCAGGTTTGGGACCCACACTGTGTGCGGACGAGCTGCGCGCTGACGATGGCACCGCAGGCACCTTGCCAAAATAATACTTTTCTCTAAAACCTATATTCTCAACCCTGGCCTTCCGTCCTGGAGCTCGCGGCTCACGCGGGGTCGGTGAGGGGTGCGGGGAGCAGCAAAGCCGGGTCTGCCCCATCCCGGGAGGACCAGGGTGTCCCTTGGCGCGCCCCGCCCCGATACCCGGCGCTCTGCTCCGAGGGCGCGTCACCTGTCGCCTGCCGGAAGTCATCCTGAGGCCGACTGTCGGAGCAGAAGCGGGCACCCCTTGCCCGGCCAGTCCCGGGTCCGGGACCCCCCGGCGTCCACCCACCTCCGCGGCTGCCGTTTCTACAGGTGCCCGAGCGGCCAACCGGCAGGGTCCGGGCCTGGGGGCGTGGTGAAGGCGGAGCCGGAGCCGGAGCCGGAGCCGGGGCGGGCCTGGGGGCGTGGCCGGAGGCGGGGGCGGGGCTGGCCCGGAGACTCGCGCAGCAGCGGCACCACCTGGTGGCCCGGGGGCCCCCTCGCACCGGGTGGAGCTGGGGAGCAGCCTAGGGAGCTGGTGTGCGAGGTGGGAAGCTGACCTCAGGGGCGCGGGGGCAGGAGGCGCCGAGGCTGGGGGGCAGTTTCTCGCCCCACCACACCCAGCGTGTCTCCCCCACTTGCTCTAAGGCTCCGAGCAGCAGGCGGGCGTCAGGGTCCCCGGGAACCACGGCCGGAGCCCCCTCTTAACGGCAGGAGGCTGTAGGCCTGAAGTCGCAGCACCTGCAGCCCGCCTGGCAGGGGCCCCAGGGCCCATCTAGCGGGAGGCGGGCGAGAAAGGACGCGGGGCCGAGGCCCTTCCGGGGGCAGCTGCACTTCTGGGTCACCCTGCTTCCTCCCTGCCGGTATTTGGGCGGTTCTTTCTGGGACCTCCGGGACGCTGTGGGGACGGAGCAGGCAGGAACGGCCTCCGGTGTCTGGTGTAGCTGCACGAGGGTCCCCAGGGCCAGGTCTCGCAGACCAGCAGTGCACCCCCACTTCTGGCCCTGCCCCCCCGGGTGGAGGAAAGCGCACAGCCCCTGCCTTGTGCACACAGATACTTGCGGAAAGAAGTTTATTTTTGCTGTACCTTTTCTTGCCCCAAACCAGGAACAGCCCGAAACAGACCAAGCAGATGCCATCCAGCCCCAAATCATACCTGTGTTACCACACGGCCCACCAGGGTTGGAGAGAGACACAAAGAGCCACCGACTGAGGACGTGACGGTCCTGGCAAGCACTGAGGGACCCAGACCCACCCGGGCCTCCTCACGTCCCCTCTGATCACGGAAGCCGAGGCCCGGCCCTCACGCCGGGCTCTTCGTCACGGTCCCTTCACCCCGGCAGGAGGCCCGTCTCCTTCTCCACCAGGCGGCTGACGGTGCGCAGGGCCAGGGGCAGGGCCGTGTTGGCGTCGCGGTGGTAGCGGGGCTCGGACACCTCCGTGCTGGGCGTGAGCACGAACTGGGCCACGCTGGGCATCTTCAGCAGGGTCAGCAGCTCAGCAGCCCGTGTGCGCACGGCTCCCGCGTCCTCCTCGCAGCTCGTGGAGCTCGGGGCTGGGCTCTGGGCCGGGGTCCTCATCTTCGACAGGAACAGAGAGACCCTGAGGATGAAGGGACCCGGGTCCGCTGCAGACGTGCCCCGCACGTGGAACGGGGCCCCCAGCTCGTGGGGCTCGAGCTGGAGAAGCGAGGCGGCGACACCAGCAGCCTTCCCCCCCCCCGCAGAGCAGACATCGGGGACCGGGCAGGCATCCGGGGCCCATTCCCTTCCCCACGGGAAGCCTGCGGGTTTCCCTGTCCGACCGCGACCATACCTGGGAATCAGGTCTTGGCTCCGGGAGGCCAGCTTGGTCAGCGTGGTCATGAGCACGGTGACGACCTGCGGGGGACACCTGGGGAGGGCGGCCGACGGGCGGGACTGGGTGACCTCGAACAGCACGGCCTCCAGGGCCTCGAAGAACCTGTTGATCTGCTCCACAGTGCACCGCCGGTCCCACGACACGGACAGGTACTCGCCGATGGCCCACACCTGGGTAGGGACAGACCTCAGCCCCCTGCGGGCCGCCCGCCTCGGGAGCGGGGGTGCTGGCAGGGAGGCCGGCCTTACCACGGAGGCGAGCATGGCCCCTCGGCCCTGGATCCCGCTCACGCTCCCCACGAACTCCAGCAGCTCCTTCGCCAGCTCCACCACCAGTGACGGGTGCAGCGCGCACAGGGCCAGGAACCGTGAGCTCAGCACCCTGCCCGGGGAGGACCCAGGTGGGCCGTGGCCGCCCCCAGGCCGCGGCCCCTCGCCCAGAACCACAGCCAGGGGACAGAACGGAAGGCTCTGAGCACCAGGTCGGGGTGCAGATAGTTCTGGCCCCTAAAGGAACCCGCAGCCCCTCCACCCCCCGGGAGGAGGCCGGGGCTGGCGAGCGGCCTGGGCACAGGCCCGTGTGCATCGGGCCCTCCGAACGGAGAACGGGCTGCCCAGAGGGCTCCATGGAGAGGGACCTGGGCCAGCCCGGAGATCACAGACCTGGGGGGAGGGACGGACACAGGGACGCAGCGCTGGCCCGGTAGCTGGGCCTGGGGGTGACGCTAGGTGGCAGCTGGAAGGAGGTCAGCCACGGGGGGAGCGGGGACCCGGAGCGGGGACCTGGGAGGGGACACTCAAGCCGTGGGGTGCGGGCCCACCTGTGCACGGGGGCCTCGTACTGCGGCACCTGAAAGAGGGAGTCACTTCTCTCCAGGAGCAGCAGTGCCAGCTGTTTGGTCAGGGCCCCGTCGGCAAACTGGGGGTCAGAAGGGAGAGACCGACTCAGTCCCGGTCCCGGTGACATCACCTCACGCCACGCTCCGCTCCGCTCCCAGCCGTGTGCGCCAGTCCCGGGCAGGTCCCAGGGCCCCCGTTCCGGGGAGGAGGACGGCCCCCACCGCGGCTCCCACCCTTCCCCGTGACTCTGGCCGAGGCAGGCTCTGCAGAGGTCCGTCGCGAGGATGCCATCCCTGGGCGCGCGTGCAGCCCGTCCTCCCTCCGGGCTGCCCCGGGGCCGCGGGTGTGTGAGGCTCACCTGGGTCACCGCCGAGAAGAAGGCCTCAAGCAAGGTGGGCACGGCCTGGGCGCACTGGACCACACGGGCGCAGCTGGCCAGGGGCTGCAGCAGCCGGTGGAGCGGCCCCGACCTGGAGGACACAGCGTGGCCCACTGAGTCTCCGCCCACACGCTCCCCAGAGCCCACACACACACGCCCTCAACGCACGAACGGTGGGCCGGGGCCTGAGGGAAGAGACGGCGGTCAGAGCGCCACGGCCCGGGCCACGTTCTGTGACACCGGCCTCGTCGGAGCAGGGCACGTGTCACCACGAGCGTCTTCTACCGCAGCTCTGCCCCCGGCACCAGGGTGGAACACAGGGAGGGCTGGACTGGGGCCAAGCTGCGAGGGATCTGCGGTCAGGATGCCCTGTTCTGGTCCCCAGGCTCCTCCTCCTGGGGCGTGCTATGCCTCAGTTTCTCCATCTGTGCAACGGAAGCTCCACGGCACGGACCTCACAGGGTCACGAAGACCGACCCAGGGAGCCGGCAGGGAGCCGAGCGCGAGGCCCATCCAGGGAGCACCCATGATGTGGCCGCTGCAGGGTGGCGGGGCAGGGGGGGTCGGCCACGCCTGCCTCTTCGCGTCAGGAGGCACAAGGCCCAGGGGCAGAAGCAGGGTCCCACCATCCCCGGAGCGGGCTCTGGCCACACACAGCAGGTCCCAAGGCCTCGGTGCCGCACCCCAGAGTCCCCCCCACCTCTCCGTGGTCCCGCTGGCCGTGGCACGCAACAGGTACTGGAGAAGACCCTGGAACTGGGGGTCCCGGGAGGCCTCCAGGCAGCTGGGGATCTTGAGGGAGGGGTCCCACAGCGGCCTCTCGGATGTGGCTGGCGACAACCTGTGAACAAGCGGGCGCCTGAGGCCGGGCTTAGCTCGTGGAAAGACAGAGCAGACGTCTCCGGGATATCACCGCACCCGAGCCAGCGGGCCTCACGGTGTCTGCAGGGCGAGGCTCCACCTGCGAGAAACGGGCTGGGGGCTCCAGGGCCCGGGGATGGCGCCGACGGGAGGCAAAGAGCCAGAGGGAGGCGCTGTCATCGGGGCAGAGCAGCGGGGGCGGGGAGGGGCCGAGGCACGCCCCCGGGGCTCACCTGAGCTGAAGGTCCAAGGCCGCAGTCAGACAGGGCAGGTCCAGCAGGGCATGAAGCACCTCCACGGCTGTGTCCGCGTCCACCAGCGACGGCAGCAGAGCCACAAACTCGGCCGTGAGCGGTGGGCTGTTCCAGGCCAGGAGCTGCAGGGACAAGCGAGGCGGCTCGATGGGAACGGGAGGGCCCGTGTGGGGTGCACAGCCCGGCAGCAGGGCCGTCGTCTGGGAGGGAGCCCACGGGCCGCCGCAGAGGGAGGGCGCCTGGGTCCCGGGTTGCCCATCGGCAGGGGTGAGGGTCCCTCCTGTGATCCTGGAGCCTGAGACACTCCGGCCTGTTTGCCCTCTGTCCCTGCTCTGATTCTGCGTTCGCTTTCTCCCGACAATCAACGTCATCTCTTTCCACCTGCCGTGTTCTTTTTTTCCCCCTCTAATGAAAGGACGGTGTCTCTAGCTGAATTTGCAAAGGCCACGCAGTGACCATGACCGGTCACAAAAGACATCGGAAGTCAACAGCACCAAAGGGCTGGGCACAGCAGGCAAGGCTCCTGGATGAAGGGCTGACCGGATGTGACCATCTGGACAAACCCGTGAGAATAAACCGCCGTCAGGCCCCCTGTTCCTCTGAAGGGGGTCAGCACAGGGCTCTCCCCCCCTGGCGTAGGTGCTGTTTCCGTGTGACGCACGGACCCCCAGGCCGCCCCACGGTTCACCCTCCACCCTATACCCCCCACCGGCCCCCAGCCCCTGGCTCTGGCCGAGGACGACAACGCGTGCCTTGAAGAGGTTGGGGAAGCTCCGTTTGAGAATGTCCAGGTTCCTGCCAAACAGGGGAAGGTTGTCTCTGCAGAAGCACGTGAGCTCAAAGGCCAGCATGGGGCTGTGGAAGAACTCGGAGGGGGTCCTGGTGAGCAGGTGCCGGAGGATGGCTTCCGAGTCCACCGCGGCCGTCTCCCCTGAAAGGCACCAGCAAGGTCAGGGCCGGGGCCCCGGCAGGTGCGTCCCCACCTCTGCTGCTGGCTGGGGTCCCTCGGGGTCACGGGCCAAGCCTCCGAGGCCACACGTGTCTCCGGGACACCAGGGGCTCTGGGGTGTCCACCCCGCACGAGAAAAACCGGCTGAACTACGTTCAGCTCTTCCCGAGAGTTTCTGGTTACAGACCGATCCTTCTGAGGGATGTGATGCGGAACGTTCTTTGGAAGGTACTGGGTTCCACGGCCCCTTCCACGAAACTCCAGTGAACCCTCACGGCCAGGAGTTCCGAGGTCAGCGTAAAGTCGCTACCTTTTCATTCGCTACATCGACCCGCCGAAAAACGACACTACCTGCTGCTCACAGTCCCTCAGAGAGCGAGAAGAGACAGGCTGTCCCAGGCCGGGAACCGGAAGGGTCTCCGGGCAGCCCCCGGGAGCCCAGGCTCAAGGCGGAGGCTCACCGTGGTTCAGGAAGAACTGCGCGATGGGCAGCAGCGTCCGCACCCGGGCCGGGTCCCCGCAGAGGCGCGCGTGCAGGGCCTTCAGGCAGGACAGGGTGCGGTACAGGAAGGAGGGGTCCTGCCTGCAGATCACGTCCAGCACCAGCACGGCCTCCACCAGGCACTGTAGGGACGCAGGGACACGGGATGGGCTCGGGTGGAACCGGGGAGCCCCGCGTGCCCCGCCCGCCCCGCACTTACAGCTTTCTGTAGGTCTGAGTCCCCCTTCCTCAGGGCTCCTGCAGAAGGAAGACGATCCCCCCGTCTCTGTCAGCGTCCCAACAGTGAACGAGGGGTGCACTGTTCTGGAAGCTCGAGGAGAGGAGCCATCCGGGAACAGAGCGCGGCCCCCGGGGTGGACGAGACATTGGGACAGACGCCCGGGAGGGCCGGGGACAGCTTCTGTCCACTGCCCGGCTCCCCGGGGTCTACGTCTGGAACACAAAGCCCCCCGGGAAAAAGAGGCTGCCCCACGTGCCCCACGAGCAGCCTGGGACGCGGCCCCGGGACTCACGCCGGGTGCTTTGCTCCACCAGGCGCTGACAGTACTCGAAGGCTTTCTCCCGCAGCCGCTCCCGCGGGGGCAGCAGGTGGCCGGCGGTGGAGCCGGCCGACAGCACGGACAGCGTGGAGCCCTCCAGCTCCGACCTGTCGTCTGGAAAAGACAACGAGGCACTCGAAGGGCGCCCAGGCCAGCCCGTCCGGGGGCGTGAAAGTCACCGGGGCCGGTCTCACCCTCAGCAGACGCCCCCGTGGAGCGGAGGTGTCCCCGCCCGTAAGTCCAGCCGGTCTACACCACCGGTCAGACCGCTGAGGAGAAGGGGCTCGGGGGAGCTCTCCGGACACCCTGATGACGCCCGCCCTCCGTGATCACTCCGGATCCCGCCCCAGACCGGGCAGGGCCTCTTGGTGCCGCTGAGGCTCGGCCGGGGCTGCCGGCGCCGCCTGGAGCCTCCCCCAGGCCCCCCTTCCCGTGGCTCCCCCACCACGTCCCACCTGCATCCGGGGTGCTGGGGCCCTCGGGGTCGCTGTGCAGCAGCCAGGCCCGCAGCATGGAGAAGGCCTGCACGTTCAGCCACTGGTCCTCTGTGAAGTGCTGGCCCGTGGACAGCACCGTGAAGAAATCCGTGGCCACCGCCCCATCCACCTCGGTGACAGGGCCAGGCTGCGGGAGGCAAGGAAGGATGGGCAGCGCTGTGGGGACCCGGGCTGGGGAGGGCGGAGACCACACGGGAGCGGGAGGGAGCCCCGCCTTCACACCGGGTGTGGCCGTCCACGCTCGAGAAGCGGGGGCGGCCCCCGGGAGATGCATAAACGCTAGCGCCCGAGTGGACGCGGCCCCGGCAGGTAAGCGATGCTCGCCAGCGCGTTTGGCACGCGACGTCCCGGTCTGGGGGGCCGTGACCCTGCGAGACCCAAAACTCCCTCACCCAGGTGGAGACAAAGAGGGATCATTCTGGAACCAAAGCGGGTGGAAAGACAGACGGGAGGAGCTGAAGGGACCCTGCGGGCGAGGCCGGCCAACGTGGCCCGGGGCCGCCCAGGGACAGGAACGGTGGGAGTCCCCAGGCTCACCTGCCGGGCTCTGGGTGTGGAGAAGAAGCCTCCAGAAGTGTGCGCCACCCCTTGCTGGACGCTGGCGTAGCGGAGCCAGTCCACCAGCCGCTTGCTGAGCTGGTTGGTCTGGTCTATGGGTCAGGGGTGGGGGGGGGAGCGGGAATAACGGGTGGGAAATACGTAAATCCCCAGATGCGGGCTGCAAGGGCACTCGTAGGTCTTTCTAGAAAACAAGCAGCTGCTCCCGACAGGGTGCTGTGCCCCGGCCACCCCGGACCGCCTCCCTCTGCGCCGCCCGCACGGGCCTCTCAGGGAGGACGAATACCTTCGTGGAGGGTGTGTGGGGCGAGGTGGGTGATCTTGGACACGACTGGGAGCAGGTGCCTGGGACTGGGCCCCTCGGGCTGCCGGCTCTCGAGGATCCTGAAGACACGCTGGCCCACGCTCCTGACCTCCCCCTTCGGGTCACCCTTCAAACAGAACACAGGTGAACCGGAAAGCAGTGACTTACGTTGGCGTGAGAGCGACAAGTCATTTTGGTCTGAAAACTTCTGGAAAAGGACCGTCTGGTTCTGAAGGCTGCTGCTCTACTAGCATCGTTCTTTCGGTGACGTCACCTTTTACCCGTGTCTAGGACTGGGGCCTGGAATGGCCTTCACAGAGCTCTGCTGCTTCCCCAGAGACGAGAGGAGACAGGAGGAAATGGGGGTAGATAGGAGTGGGGGCGGGGAGGCAAGAGAAAGCGGTAGGTGGGGGGGTGGGGAGGCAGCGGTGGGGGGAAGCAGGAGGTGGGGTAGGAGGCAGGGGGAGCAGGGGGGTGGGGAGGCAGGAGGAGGCGATGGGGAGAGGCAGGGGGAGGCGGTAGGTGGGTGGGTGGGGAGACAGGAGGGGGAGGCAAGAGGGGGCGGTAGGTGGGTGGGTGGGGAGGCAGCGGTGGGGGGAAGCAGGAGGTGGGGTAGGAGGCAGGGGGAGCAGGGGGGTGGGGAGGCAGGAGGAGGCGATGGGGAGAGGCAGGGGGAGGCGGTAGGTGGGTGGGTGGGGAGACAGGAGGGGGAGGCAAGAGGAGGCGGTAGGTGGGTGGGTGGGGAGAAGCAGGAGGTGGTGGGGGGGGAGGCAGGGGGAGCAGGGGGGTGGGGAGGCAGGAGGGGGAGGCAATGGGGAGAGGCAGGGGGAGGCGGTAGGTGGGTGGGTGGGGAGGCAGGAGGAACTGGGGGAGGCAGGGGGATGAGGAGAGATAGGTGTTTCTGTCCCTTCTACAAGCACACAGGTGTCGGAGGACTGGTACACGAGCGACAGCTGGAAACATGGCCGAATGGAGGGGGAGGCCAAGCCGAGCCCGCCTGTGCTGCAGGTCAGTGCCCGCAGAGGGGCCGTGCACCAGCACCCCAGGGTGACCTAGGGCAGGGAGGCCCACTTAAGCAGGGACGGCCACGTTACCTGGGCCAAGAGCACAGAGGCCACCAGACTCAGCTGCCGGGTGCTCTGGATGTGGTCACAGGACAGGCTCAGGTTGTCACGGGGCGACATCTCTCTCAGGATGGAAGCGCACAGGAGCTGGAGCTGCTCGGGGCACTTGGGCGAGCACAGGGTGGCCTGCAGCAGGTGCACGCAGGTGTCCTCCAGCCTGGGGTGGGGGGGCAAGGCCGTGTGAGCAGGGGCCATGTCCCAACAGGAGCCCCCGTGGGGCCACCGCCCCGGACCGTCCGGCAGGCAGAGAGAACGTTCTGGATCCGAGGGCCTTCAGCACTGGCTCAAGTGGACGTAAGACTCGAGCGCCAAACGCGTACGTTTGCGCCAAGCTGCCCCGCGCTGGCGGGTATCCGCCTGCGGCCTCTCGTGTTGGATGCCTGGCCCGGGGCCCGCAGCACCCCAGAGACCATCACACTCACTTCCTCTTGTATTTTGTGGCTGACACGATGAGGAAGAGCCTCTGCAGGGCGTCCACGGCGTCGGGCCCCAGCTCGTCCTTCTGCAGCAGGTTAACGACCCGGGAACAGAACTTCTTCAGCTCCTCGTCCCGGATGTCCCTGAGCAGAGAGCGAGGTCAGCCACCTGGTGTGCTGCCCTGAACCATGGACAGAGCAGCTCTCGCACGGGAGGAAACGCCCATCGAGCAGGGTAGGCCGGGTGTGGGCGGGAGAGCGATTCTACCATCCCGGGGCACCTCTGCCTCTCGTGGGGACCCACCTGATTACCCGGCCTGGTTCCTCCCTCCGTCCCTGGGGGCCAGCCATCACCGGGTCCCCTCCCCCCTCCCCTGGCGGGCAGGGCCGTGGGGAGACCACCACTCCGGACAGCAAGCCCCGATAGAGACCACACGCATTCGGATTTGGTTGTCCCAGGAGCGGAAGAACTAAAACCGATTGGTTTTAGGAGTCCGTATTAAGGGAGGTTTAGTTCGAAGTAAGTTGCTTTTCAAAAGATCCGCTCAACGAGGCTTGACCTTCTGGGACAAGAGCAGAATCTCATGTATTAAAGGACAAGTGTAGTGACACGTAAGGTATGCCTGCTACATACAGCTTCTTATTCCAGGGTTTAATCTGCCTGGTTAAAAATAGTATCTGTTGAGCGTTGACAACTGGTAAGACATTGAACAAAGTCTCAAAATGGAAAGCCGGTTTTAAGTTCTGTTTCAGTCCAGAAGCTAAGAGAAGATAACATGCCAAGGAGACGAAGTCCTAGGGACCTCCAGGGTGGCTAGGAGGGGGGGTCTTGGAGAAGGGCCCCATCTTTCCCCGAGCCATGACTAAAGGCCACCGAATCCCCGCTGGACCCATGAGATGCTCGAATTCGGGAGAGTCTGGAAATTTGAACCACTACAGATGGGGCATCTGCAGACTCGGGCTGATGAGAAGGTTAAACAGACATCGGGAGCTGGGGTCCCGGGGTCCTGGGGCTGCATCTCGTCTTTCCTGTTCTTACTTGGAGGCTGGCGGATAAATCTCAATGAATCTGCCACCGCAGGTCTCCCTCTCACCTCCCAGCCCATTTTCATTTTTGTTTCCCTTTGACGTAGCCAGAGTCGGATTCGGTGACCTACCACGTAACTGGCGCTGTGGGGGGAGGACACAGAAAGACAAGAGGCCGGGCCAGGTCGTTTCTAACCGGGTTAATGGGACTGAAGCTACCAGACCGTCTCAAAATAACATGGGAGGCTCCTCCTCCCAAATGAATCCTTTCCAGCGTGTTCCCCATGTTGCAGGATGCTTTCTAAAACCCAGTCTGCTCCAACCCCTCAGTGGCTCCCCAGGGCCATCAGAGCCAAGCTCCTACCGACCCTAACAATGAGTAGAGGGTCCCTGGCCTTCCTTAGTTGGTCTAAGAATCCCACAGTTCTGTTTCCCCTGCTCTTGCCCCCGCCCCGGGCATGGACCTTCTGCCTGAAATACCCCTGACTTTATCCCTTGCTGGTTATCTCCTCATGCAGAGCCTCCAGTTGGCTGGAGCTCCTGGAACTGCCCCCTGACTTGCTGCACTCTGCACACCCGTTCTCAGAGCCCCTGTCCTTCGCTCAGTCTTCAGCTCACAAGCGATGCTCCTGGCCGCTTTTTCCACCCTTGCTTTCCAGCTCTGAAGAATTCAGAAACAAAAACTCACTCCAAATCCCAACTCCCGGACATCAGCAACTTAAAGTGCTCCCCCAAATCATAGGCTTCATTAGAGCCAAACAGAGTGAAAACCAGTGACACCTGATAGGGACTAGCTTTCCTCAAACGCTGAGAGAGATGAATTGCATCACACGTGTATTTCACTTTTGGATATTGAACCGCACTCTACCTTCAAACCACCCACACTCACCCGCCAAGTCAGCGCGAGAGAGAAATATTTAGATGGTGAGGGCTGGTCATCCTGCCTTTCATTCCACGAAATTTATGACCAGGAGCAGAGGGGAGTTGGGAGAAGTAAACCCACTGAAGTTCTGAGTGGGTGTCTGCTCTTAGTGTCGTCTAGCAAGAACGTGGGCGTGGCCATGTTGCATCTTGAGGGAGAGGCTGGTATTTAAAGATACCTATTTTCACTTCCTGCAACCCCTAAATTCAAGTGAGCAAGAACCGTAACATTGGAACTTGAATATTGGAGTATCTGCCCAACAGTGATGGAGACACAGACGGGGCCACAAATCGATGAGGCACTTTCCCAGCAGGGTCATTTTGGCCACATATTTTTGCCCCGTTCACAGCCTTTAGAACCTAATATACATTCAAGATCTCACTTCACTAAATTACAGCGGCTTCAGCGATCCTAATCCTTCCCACCAATCGGTCCAGCGCCAGTTCGAGTTTGGGGGTTTTTTAAAAAAAGTTGACCACGGGCGTTTTTTTGGATACAAGTAGCTTCAAGTCTTACACCATCTGATGACGGTGGCGTTTTAGCCCTGGCCCCCTTTCTGCTTTGTCTCATGACTGGTTAGTTGGTGGGCAAAGGGCTACCAATGAGTTAGTGGCGATCCAGGGCCAGCTGGGGGCCAGAAGCAGGTGGGTAATTTCTCCACTTATCTAATCCCTCCGCAGGAAGGCGTCTTTCTAAATCGCAAAATCCTCCCTTGGCTCCCCCACCCCTCGGATGGTATCAAACTCCTGAGCCTGGCGCTTGTGCTCGCTGCTGTGGCTCAGTCCCACCAGGCTCTCCAGCCTCTGGGTGGCTCTGTGCTCCTGACCCCAAAGCATGTGGGAGCTTCTGGCTGTCCCACTTCCTGCTGGGCGTGGGGCGGGGGTGGCTCTCACCCACAAGCCTTCGCCAGTCCGCGGGGCCCCATCCCGGGCCCCCAACCCCAGACTTGGACGGCGTGGCCTCCCCGTCCCCCTGGTCGCTAGAGCGGGTCCAGGAGGACTGCTTGGAGTCGCCACGCACGGGTCGCCTGAGACAACCCCCCCCCCCCCCCCCCCGCCAAGAGCCCCCAGGGAAAGGTCGGGGCACCTGGCCTGGTGGAGCAGACTCTCGGCCCCCGCCGTGAACATGTCGCCGCCGCCGCCAACACCGGCGACTCCGGGAGCCCCGCCCGCAGCCCGGCCCGCGGCCCGCCACTTCCGGGTCGCGTCGCGTGTCGCGTCACGTGGGCGGGGCGGACAGGCCGCCGACCAATGGGCTTTGGTGGAGCAAGTCCGAGGGGGCGGGGCCGTCAGCGCTCGCGCCACGGGCCCAGGTGGGTTCGTGGTTGCCTCAGTGGGCTGCGGACCCCGGAACCTTGAGACCTGGGGCCCCGAGACCCCGGAACCTCGCCCCTTCCCCGCGACCCCGCAACCCCCAGCACCCCGTGACTTCAGCACCTCAAGGCCCCAGGTCCTCCCCGATGGATTCCGGGTGCCCGGTGCCGTTAGGAGGCGGCCTGCCTCCGGCCGCAGCGCCACTGTCCCACTTGTAAGTGGTTACCTGACCACAGACGACACCGCCTTCTGCGGGTCCGCCGCTCACTAGGACCTGAAACGTGAAAGAAACTGCGGCGTGTGGCAGTTTGCAGGGAACAGCCGAACGCCTCAGCAGTGTTTTCTTCTGAGGCTCCCCTCTGTGTGGCACCGATCTAGGCTCTCGTGGTGCTTTAGAAAGTCTTACTCGATGCCCACCACAACCCGGGGCTGCGGGCAGCAGGCCTAGAGAGGAGTAGTTCTGGGGGAGGTGTGGCCACAGTATTCCCACCCGCAGACTGGGTGGAGGCTCAGGGCGATGCCCCGGGCGGTGACCATGGTGGGTGGGGAATGCTGGGCTGGGCAGGCAGGGTGCTGGCGGAAAGGGTTTCCAGAGGGACTGGAGCCCAACGTGATCCCAGAGGCCCTCGGGCCTAGGGGTGGGGAGGGACAGGCCTACTTCCTGGGGCTTGCTGCACCTGAGGGGGGACTGATGTCGGGCAGCAGGATAGAGAGTGGATGGGGTGGCCCAGGAGACAGGGAGGTCGCCCGAGTGAGGCAAAGGCCACCAGGATGGCAAGTAGGCCGTTTCAGCAACCGTTCACGGGGAGGATTTGTAGGACCCGGGGACGGATTTGGGGACAGGAGGGCGAACAGGGAAAAATCACGGCAACAGCAGGATTCTGGCTTTCCGGGAGGTGCCATTCCCTTAGGATTGGGGCAGAAGAGGAGGAGTTTGGGGAGTCATTCATTCAACGAGCGAGCAATGACTGAGTCCCTTCACTGTGCTAGTGTTTCAGGTTCCGGAGAACAAGGGAACAGGGGAGGGGGGGGGCCTTACACCCCCCCCCCCCCCCGGAGCTTACAGTCAGCAGGTGGGCAATGATCAACTATGCAAATGCACAGCTGCCTAGCAGTGGTAAGTGCTACGGAGGGAAGAAAAGGCTGAGTGAAAGCAGGGCGCTGTGGGAAGTCGGGTGTCTGGGCAGGGTGGTGGGGCAGGGGGGCCTCTGAGGGATGAGCAGGAAGGACACACCTGATGCCGGAGAGGGGGCGGAGGGAGGACCAGCCAGGCACTCACCTGCCAGAATCCCGGACGTGGCGGTCTGAGATGCCAAGCCGGCACCCAGGAGGTGCTGAGGGGGGCTGGTGCCAGGGACCTGGAGACGGGGCCGCAGAGTGACGAGGAAGGGAGCTGGCGAAGGGAGTCTGTCCTGGGCCGTCTTTACGGGAGGCCTGCCACATGCCCAGCACCGCAGGTCAATGATCTCCTCGAACCGGGGGACAGCTCGAGCGGTTTTATTACCACCATTTGAAGGATGGGTGGACTGAAGCTGAAACTGGGGAAGGCGCCCAAGGTCACACACCTGTCAGCGGAGAGGCGCTCGGAACCAGCGGGGGGGGGGGGTCCCCGGGGCAGCCACACTGTGTGCTCCCTGCAGAGGAAGGGCCAGAGAAGTAGCGTCTGGGAGAAGGCGGGGCCGTGGAGGTCAAGTCCTGAGAGCCGCTGAGCCTGCGCGCGGGGCGGGCACGGACTCGGCCCAGCTGGCACAGGTCGGGGCCAGTCGGGCGAGAAGCACCTGGCTGTTCTGTTCGATCCCGTAGGCACGGGGAGTCGCAGCTGCTGCCGGGAGTGCGGAATGGGCAGCAGGTGGGGCGGGGAGGGAGGGTCCCAGAGCCTGGAGGGGAGGAGGCACCTGCGGGCGGCCGGCCCCGGGCCGGGCTGCAAAATCTAACTGCAATCCACTGCTCTGCCGTTGCTGGAGCGTTTGCTGCAGGAAGCGGCCAGGAGCAGGAAGCACCCTCCCGCTTTGCGGGAGCACCCGTGTTCCGTGTTGAAGGGAGAGGCTGGCGCCGCGGGGCCGGGTCTGCAGAGCCCCAGCCCTGGAATCACGAACACACAGGAAGTTGGGTGTGAAAATACCGGCGGATAGCTCACTAATGACCCGTGGTTTTGGTGCGAGTTTACTGGCTCATTGGGCCACCGCATAGACATCAGGCCCAAAGGTTAATGGCACTGGGGAGCCTGGGCGGCTCGGGCAGTTAAATGTCTGACTTCGGCTCAGGTCGCGATCTCGTGGTTCATGGTTCGAGTCCCCATGTCGGGCTCTGTGCTGACAGCTCGGAGCCTGGAGCCCGCTTCCGATTCTGTCTCCCTCTCTCTCTGCCCCTCCCCTGCTCGCACTGTCTCTGTCTCTCAAAACATGAATAAACGTGAAAAAAATTTAAAATTCAAAGGTTAACGGCATTTAGACCTACAAAATTGGAGACCTAGAAAGGAGTTCAAGTACTAATTTCATAGCTTAAAAAAATGTTTATTGAGGTAAAACATACGCGGAACACCAATTCTGAGTGAACTCAACGAGCTCTCTCATTTCTATCGTTCAGTGGTACGAAAGTAAACGTTCAGCTAGCTCGTTGGGGGGCACAGGGGCTGACTCGTAGCGTTTGATAATTTCCGTGGTGTAAATACTCCCCAAATGGCAGAATTCCAAGCTGCCAACGCGACGTCACTGGGCAGCCGGGGGAGCCAGTTACGGTTGGACGGTCCGCCCGCTGTACAGACGCCATGGGTGGGGGTGGCCCAGGAACACAGGGACAGGTAGCAGCGAGTGACGAGTCGAGTACTCACTACCTTTGTTTCCAATGTAATTTAGAGAATTAAAATTTTTACTGATGGCTTTAGCAACTGGCTTACAAAATTCCCGGAGGTGTGGCAGGCGGCTCTCACGAGCGGACCCCGCACACCAATGTGAGGCCGCACGGCCACCGCCCCACTGGCTTGCGGTGCCTCGCTTTTGTCACTGTGCCTTAGTGCCGCCTGCTCACGCTTCCTACACGTGCCAGCCGACGGCGTTTAGCCTTCGCCGTGGCTCAGCCCGACGCCCCGAGAGGCGTCCGTGTGGCGGTCTCGAGCCATGTTGTGTTCGGCGTGTGACTGCAGGGCGGGTCGCCGCTCGCCGTTCTACCGTCGGCGAAGAATGACTCGGTTGGTTTCCGGATTCTGGCGGTTGTGCACGCAGCCGGGACGCAGTCTGTCGTCTGCGGGGGGTGCGCCTGCGGGCTTTGGAATGCACCCCGCTTCACGAAGCGGCTTCGCCTGCACCGAGAGCTTGGCCGTGTGCCGGGGCCATTCCCTCCCTCTCCGTGCACACACACCCCAAGCACCTTCCCAAGGGTGATATTTGACTGCTTCTTACAACAACGTTTCCATTTGTGTAGACTGGCATCTTTAAGGTCTTACTAGTGAGAAATGGTCGTCTTGATCAAAACTGAAACTTGGGGCGCCTGGCTGCATCAGTCGGTTAAGCGTCCGACTGTTGATTTTGACTCAGGTCACGATCTCACGGTTTGTGAGTTCGAGCCCCACATGGGGCTCTGCACGGACGGTGCAGTGCCTGCTTAGGATTTTCTCTCTCTCCCCCTCTCCCCTTCTCTTTCCCCAAATAAATCAATTTTAAAAAACTTAAAGAAAAACAAACCGAGACTTAAAAAGCTACACGTTTCAGAAGGACGCTAACTAGCCAGCGCAGCTCACAGGGCTTATTCTCACTCTTGCTCGTCATTCGGCTAAAATCCTGAAGTGTCCCGACTCTGTTAAGGTTGAGCTCAGGCTTACAGTTAGCATCTTGCGGTGGCGGTGGGGTAAGGTGAAGGAAAGCAGGGTTCAAGCTTCAGTTACAACCGCAGGCAACCGCAAAACCCGAGAGAGGCCAGTTGTTTGGCTCAGCGAGGTGACGGGGTCACGTGCACAAACGCTGGAGAACCTTGACCAAAGATGCGTCTGTGACAAATGCACGTTTCTATGAAATCCCAAGTCAGGACTGGCACCCTTCTTACGACAGCTGAAATCGTAAACCCGGCCGGGCTCTGCAAAGCGGGGGGCTCTCACCGCAGCTGACGTGCACGATGGCCTTTAATGCACAGAACACTGTGAGGCAGGGGCCCCCATTTTGCAGATGAAGAAACAGGGCTTCTTGGAGGCGGAAGCCCCCCCCCGCTGAACTGTGAACCCAAGTCTGTCCAGGCTCCGCCCCTGGTGGGTGCGAGGGCCCACCCGCGAGGCGGCTACCGGCGTCGGTGGGCTTCCCCAGCTTCACGGTCGGTGCCTGGGAGCCGGTGGAGGCTCCGCCGGCCCCTCTCCGTCCAGGGGCAGATGTGACTTGTCCTCCCGTCCCTGGAGCTGCAAACACGCACACTCAGGGAACTCCCCGGGGCCCAGGCCAGGCCAGGAAATCACAGGCACCTGTCTGTTGGCTTCTTCCCGGGAAAGGGCTACCGGGCACAGTGGGAGAAAACACACCTTCCCCAGGAACGGCCCCCTGGGGTCAGGCACCCCCCCCCCCAACCCCGCCCCGTGCCAGGGAGCAGACAGTGGCTGGGTGTCCACCCGTCTGTCCCTCAGCAGTCACTCACAAGGACCACACAGAGCCCCGGGTCACTTCTGTAATATATAATTTTATTTCTGGTTATAGAAACAAATGCTAAGGGGAGAAACAGAACTTCCCCATCCACATACAACAATTTAATAGATAAAAGGACAGTTAAAATAAATGGAAAACAAAAAGTAGAAATTTGCAACTTTGTTATAGCTTTAAAACATTAACGTCTGATACAATTAGAAATCACATTCAGATCTCAAACTTTTAAAAAAAAAGTATGGCTCCTTATTAAAAAAATACTGTATCCCATTTGAAACGAAAACGCAGGCAGGCCCAGCGAGGTGGGTGGGCCTCTCGTCTTTCCGAGGACGGGAGCGGACGGGACCGCGGGCCGTCTGCCACCTGCCACCTGCCGGGGCATCTGGGTCCCTCCCGGGAGGGCTTCCCGCAGACGGACGCCCGCCGCGGGCCCAGGGAGCCGAACCCTGCAGCACAAGCCACTTTCCCGTCCAGCGTGCCAGAACCCAAGTCTCCACTGCGTGGGCAACCACCGCTTTTCAAGCACTGATGATGAAACATACGGTGAAAAGATACTTCAGACAGCCACTGTACAAACACGCTCACGCGTGCACTCACCCCCAACACCCGCCCCCCCCCCCCCCCCAGTCACTTTACAGGGAAGGTAACAAGCCTCTGTACTGGTTTAATCCCTCATCATGCGGGCCGTGCTGCGGGCACGGGGTTTGCGGGGCTGATCCGGGCGAGAGTCTGGGTCCCACCTTTGTCTTATTCCTCCTTCACCCCATCCTGAAATACAGACTGAGCCGCGTAAATTAAGTATCCGGGTATCCAGAAAGCCTTCCGGGCAGGGAGCTGGGAGGGAAGCAGAGAAGGGCCAAATTTAAAATGCTTGATTTTAACTCCCGTATTTGTGGATTAAAAAAGGAGAGGAGGAGGAATCTGGGTCAGTTAACACAGAAACTTAGACGTTATGAGCTTAAGAGGCAGCAGGCACAGGTTGACATCCTTCACGCCGGTTAACTTTGTGCGGGGAAAACCCACCCGAGTCAAGGCCCTTTTGCAGTGCGGCCAGCTGGCTCAGGGCGACAGGTCACTGGGCGCCTCAGGACTCTGGGAGACAGCTCAGAGGAACAGCCCTGCCACTGCAGCTAAGGAAAACATTGTGCAACGTGCCAGACGATGTAACAGCAACCCAGGGCACGTGGCCTGTCTACACGGCCACATCCCTCCCGGGCCTGGCCTCCCCAGCACTTTCTACTGTTTCTGACGTGGAGTAAACCACCAATAAATATTTAGATGAATCAAATGAGCAAACTATTCCAGAAGAGATTCCCGAAGAGAATAAGCCAGAATTCTTCCAATTATCATCTGAGTCCTAAAATACCTGGGTTGGAGCAAAGAGGAGAGAGCCGCCTGGAGACTCGCCGGCCCGCCTGGGACGAGACCAGAACGTGCGGAGGGAGTGGCGGACGCAGCTCCGCCTCCCGCCGGCCCCCGGGGCCTGCCCCTCACGTTCCCCAGTGCACCCAGATGCCAGCAGGTGCCAGGAAGGGGGACAGACATGCCCAGAAATGAAGTCACTGCTCCGTTCGCTCTTTGCTGAATCCTCACGGCCAAAACCAGCGGTTAGGAGAACTGAAAGAGACGGGGTCCCCAAGCCTCACTAATGCAAAGAATTTCCTCCCAGTCCTGTGTAGCAATGCAGTGCAGCCTCAGCCCCGGGCGACGGGCAAAGCTTCAGAGGAAGCCCCGATTGGGAGCGACCGGCAGGAGGGCCTCCAACCACTAGTTGGCTGCGCTCCAGCATCCCGGGGACCAGGCCTGCCTGGGGGTGGAGGCAGGGGTCGTTTTCTAGACGGGAGCCGGGCCTCCCGCAAGCAGCCGGCACGGACACTCGCCCTTACGTGGCGGAGGCACCGTGGGGTCCGTCAGGCTCGCAGAAGTGATCCTGCGGACGTCCAACCTCCGTTTAGCTGTCCTGTGTCCCCCCTCCTGGGGGGAGCGGGCGCAGGCAGCACCCCTATTTTCTTCCTGGGGCCCTGGGGCCTCTGCGAGGACCTCCTAGGACACGGTGGAGAGGCAGGTCGTGGAGCGAACCTCCAAGTGGCCGCAGGGCCGAGCCGGGGTTGCCGAGCGCCTTGGCAGAGACGGCCCCACACGGCCTGGGGCCCCTGAGGACTCTGCGGGACAGGCGGTGGCCTCGCTCAATGCAGGAGGAAAACGATTTTCCTTAAACGCAGCCGGGCAAGCGGGCCTGTGTTATTTCAGTTTGGAGAACGCGCCTGTGGCTGCGTCACAAAGTCCCGTCCTGGAGCCGGCACCAGGGACAACAGTGGAGACCTCGGCCAGCTCCTGGGGGCTGCCGAGGACCCACCCGGCCAGGTCCTGAGCATTTAAAACCTAACGCGGGCGGCGAGGCCTCGGGACAGAATGCCTAGAAGGAAAGGACCGAATGAAACTGGAAAACAAGCTGAAAACGAGGGACAGACACCCTGCGAGAGACTGCGGGCGCGGCCACCCCTGTGGAGGCCCGTCTGGAGGGCGGCCCCACACGGGCACGCGGACACACTTACATTCTTCTCAGTAAATATTGCTTCGAGGCTGAGGTATCACAAAGGCGGCTTGCAGGGGGGCTGGGAGGAGACGTTCTTTGCTTTAAGCCAAGCTAGCAGTGGGGCTGTGGGTCGGGGGGCCCGGTGGGGGCTGTGGGTCGGGGGGCCTGGTGGGGACTGGCGGCCACGTGGCCGGGCTTCCTCTTAGCAGCTCTGCCTCTTGGGACCCGCAGAGAGTCGCGGTGCCTAAAATAAGCAGCTCACGATCCCCTCAGCATCTGCGCGCACAGCTGCCCTGACCCCTTTTCTGGGGGAGCTACCGCCTCTCAGGGGCGCGGGGGGGCGGCGCTGTGACCCCGAGAAGGCCCTGCGTCCCGCACGCAGTCACTCGAGGGCAAAGCGGAATGTGAGGCGTTTGGAGAAACGCACACCCACGGGACTCACTTCTGGGCTCCAAGAGCTCGGGGAACATGGTTTCTTCCCTGACGCTTTCTCACGTTCAACCACACGTTCAACTAAGCATCTTTTTTCAAATGAGGCCTGTTTTTGTCTCTATCAAGAAACCGACCCCAAGGCCAAAGGCCGCCTTCTTCTCCCGAACTCTGAATGCAGCGACCTCGTGCGCTCCCTCTGGATATGCTCCACGGAGACCCAGTCTCAGAGGAAAGGAGAGCACTGATTGAATCATGCCCACGGCCCCAAACGGGTCTTCCGCCAGCCCCGGCGAGGAGCAGGAAAGGGACCAGGAGGTCCCTGCCGAACCCATCGGGGCGCGGCGGGGCCCCCGCCCCCCAGCCGTGGCGGCACCCCCACCCCGCCAGCTCGAGAATCGCAGAATAGTCATTTTAGTGACTCAGAAATCCCTCGTCACCTTCGCAATCTGGCCTGGCTGTTAAACAGAGAACAGAGGGAAGACCGCAAACCTCGAACATGAACCCACCAGACCGAGAGCGGGGAGTTGACGGGAGCGGCTGTAAGCACGCGGACCTGTTCCCCCCCCAGTGCGGGGCTCAGTGCACCCGGCATCGGTCCTGCGGTCCCCAGGGCATGGGCCGAGGCCCAGAGGGCTGTGTCCCAGGTCAGGGGTGGGGGCGGTTGTGGCAGGTGTCTAACCTCACCGGGGGATGTGAGCCCCGTTACCTTTACGACTTTACAGAGAAGGTGGAAAAGGACATCTGCCGGAGCCCCTGACGCTCTGCCTCAGCCTGTCCTCGCACCACTCAGGACAGCGTCCGCGGCAAGAAAGACGCGGACCGCTCGTGAGGTCCGCCCTACGGTGGCAGGGGCCGTGCCTCTGTGGCCTTCTGTGCCCCGCACCGTGGCACTCACTGGGCCCTGTGACGTGGCCCGGGAGCTCTGGGTACAGGCCTTTTCCTTCCATTGCCCACCAGACCGTCCAGGTGGGAAACGCTCGGCTACTGAATAGTTACTTCTGTGACTTCCTTCCTGTGCAGAGAGGGTGTTTTCCTGCATCTGGTGCCGTCGACGGGGCGACAGGTCAAGCAGCAGACAGAAGGGAAGCCGGGTACCAGCGGGAGAGGGCCCGAGTGCCCTGTGTCACGACGCAGGGGAGGCGGGCCCTTCCCAAAGCCCGCACACCTGCCTGGCCGCCCCCTTCACACGCACCTGGGCCCCCGGGTGACCAAAGAGAAGGTTCTGAGACCCCTGAGACCACACTGACAACAGGATGGTGCCGGGATCGAGCTGTTTCCGCTTCTCCCCCACTGGTGGGGGCTGGCCCACCCTCTACAACCCACACCTGTGGTGGGTCACACGTGGCCAAGATTCTGAGGGCCGCGGTTCCTTGGTCATTTATAGCCTGGCACTCTTGCTTCCAGCGTGGGGGGGAGACCATCACTCGGTCGGCTCTGGGGGCACGGAACGACCTTTTCGCTCTAAGGTGCACCTGGTCCCCAGGTGCAGGCTGCCCTCAGCCTTCCGGCCACCAGTCCCAGGCCAAGGGTGGGCAGCAGCAGGCCCGCTCTTGGGTCAGAGGACCGTGAACCCACCCAGACGCCCACCGTCTGTGAGCCCGGACGGGCAGCTCCCCCAAGGCCTAGCCCTGCCCTTCTCAGTCCCGTGAGCTCCCCACGAGGCAGAACCCACCGACGGACACCCTGCCCTCTCTCGTCTGCCCTCTCCTGGAACCACTGCCCGAACATGGGGTGGGTCATCACCAAAAATGAACGGAAACCAAAGCGTCTCCAAAGCCGGGCAAGCAAAAGGTCGGTGCCAGACTCACCAGACCCGGCGAAGGCCCGAGGCTCTTCCACGCCCACGCTGTCCTGCGTGTCCCGTGCAGGCTGCCGGCCCAGCGTTCCCACGGGGGCAAACCTGGGGCCGTCCTGCCGGCCGGTGAGCAGATACAGTCCCCTCGGCAGGACCTCCTGACAGCCGACCTGAAGGCAGACCCTGGGTTCGGATCCTCCCAGGTGAGGCCCTCGCAAGGGGCAGACTGCCTGTGCAACGCCCACCACCCCACCTGCCCTCTCACGCACACACCAGACGCTGCGGCAAAGGACAGAGTTTATGAAACAGAAATCGCCAACGCGGAACAGAGTGCGGTTTCCCATCCCCGAGGACGGCACGCCCGGCCACTTCCACCCCAGTGTCACCGGAGGCAGTGGGTGGGGACTTCACAGAAGAGCTTCTCTCCCAGTTGAAGTTGGTGCCACAGACACGAGCGGTTTGGGGCTTGAAGAATGTCGGACCAGGTGTCACAGGCCGGATGGGAGGACACTCTGTATTTGTCCTCGGCGACTGACGACCACGGCAGTGAGACAGAGCCCGTCCGCCCGCCCCGGCCACGGCCCGGCCACGCTTGGCACATAAGCCCGTCTTGCCTGAACGGCCTCGAGACTGTTCTGTGGTTTCTCCTTCGCTCCGAGCTGGCGCCTGACCCGGCCCACCAGGCCCGCTCCGTCTCTCGGGGGCTTTAGGGGCCGAGCTCGCTCCCTGTCGCTGCCGCTGGGGCAGGGGCCTGGGGAGGCAGCTTTGCTGGTTGGAGACCGATGCTGAGGACAGGCGACTTCCAGGAAGAAAAACTGTTCCTGCTGGACTTCTGTGCAGGGCCCGGTGTCCACCGTCAGAAAAACCAGTGCTGGGGCGGCCGGCCAAGTTTAGAGTCGCTTTTCACAGACCACTTGACGTTTCCTGAGAATGTTCTCCGAGAGGAGCTGAAGAGCTAGAACGTGGACCCGAAACTGGGCTATAAACCAGGAGTGCGGCGGCCTCACCTCCGGCTGTGGTGACGGCTCCAGGAGGCACGGGGCGTCTGTGAGCGCAGGGCCTCGGTCCCGGGGAGCCTGGCGTCACTCGCTGGTCACGCGGCCAGGTCGCAGGCAAGACCGATGGAGGCAGCAAGAGCCGAGCACAGGGGCGGTGTGGCCCCGGCGCTGCGGGCACAGGACACGGCCTGACTTACAGCAGGAGGTACGTGTCGAGTGGTAAAGCGACCGCCACTTGCTGACGGTATCCGAGAGGCGCCCGCCAGCGCTGTGCGTCCCACGGCCTCCAGGCACCGGGGCCTCAGGCCCGCGGGGGACACAGGGCTCGCCGATTCCCGGTTTCGGGGCCTCTGGACGAGGACCCTCGGCCGCCCCCGCCCACACAGCTTTCCGCCCCGAACGCCAGTCTGGGAGGCCGTCGATCTTTCTTGAAGTTAGCAGACAGAGCGGCAGGACTGACTCGTCACAGGATTAATGCCAGTAAGAAGCCCAGGCCTACGGCCGTCACGCTGTCCACAGACGCAGACCTCACAGACACCTGCTTCCTTTCGTGTTTATCTCAGATTTGAGATGAAGCCTGAATCCCACCGTTTCAACAAAATAAGAAAGCCAAGCCTGAGCCCCGCACCCCAGATTAATGCCAATGCTTTCTGTGTCGCTACTTTAAGGAGAAAACCCCACGGGACGCTCCGGGCTCTGGCAGCGCCTGCCCTTCTCCTGCGCTCTCCCAATCCGCCGCAGAGAGGACCCGTGCCGCTGCCGTCCCCTCCCTCGCACGACGGCCTCCGTCTGGGCCTCCGGGGGCCACGGGTGCTCCGGCAGCCTCGCCTCTGCTCGCGGCTAAGTCTGCCCGTGATCCGTTCCTCCAGGCGCCGGGCCGCAGCCTCGTCCCCCACGCCCTCGGCCACGGGCCCAGGAGAGAAGACGGTGCAGGAGAGAAGGAAATAAAAACAAACAATTCCCGAATCATACAATCAGCGGTCTGAACTTGTTTATGTGTTTTGTTTTAAACCACAGCAGGGGCAGGAGACAGAACAGGGAGGACGAGTGCGTCCAGGTGCGGGTGGAGGCCGAGACCGTCCTGTCCGTTTGGCACGTGCGCAGGTCACCGTGGAGCCTTCTTGTCGCGGTCCGCAAGCGGCAGGGGGTCGGCGGTCAGGGCCCGGCTCCAGAATCCCATATGGCGAGCGTCCCACTCGGCCCGTAGGCAGGCGTCTTCACTCCCCGGTTCCGGGTCCCTGCGGGCCGGCGGCCGTGATCACCCCGGCCTGCGCGGTCACAGTCCCACTGGGCTCCTCTACGCGCGACCTTTTGACCTCGGGCTCCCCGGTGGAAGAGGCGGCGGAGGCAGCGGTGGCCGGGGCGGTGGCGGTGGTGGCCGCGGCCGCCGCCGGCTCCTCGGGCCCCACCTCGCACACCCGCGTGACCACCACCGGCGTGGATGAGCTCGCCTGGGCCGCCAGGAGTTGTAGGGGGCTGGTGAGGGCTGGGAGCGGAGGAAAGAGAGGTGCGCGTTGGCGAACGGCCGAGAGCGGCACACGGGGAGCCGCTGCGGGAGGGCCGGGCCGGCCACGCGGGCACCCGGATCCCGGCCCCTCGCCGGCTGGGCCTCGAGGGCCACGCCCTCCCCGACCTGACCCTGCTCTCGCCTGGGGGCCCTCCTCTCGCTGATCTCTGCGGACGCCCGGGGCCCCGCCCCCTCCCTGCAGCTGCACCCCTGCTTCAGTTCCCGCCGGGACTCGCCGCCCACCTCCGTCTATTTTCCGACCCCACGGGTGTGAGCGCTGGGCCGTGAGGACTCTGCCTTCGGCAGGGCGCCGGCCCCGGCCTGACCGGCAAGCCCCCCGCGCCGAGGGCACAGAGGGATCGACCGGACGTTCTCGCACGGCAGGCGCTCCGCGCAGAGCGACCGGGCGCAGAGGGGCACGGGCCGGGCAGGGCCTCACCGTAAGTGCTGCCGGCTAAACTGTTGGTGGGGACCGCGTGCTTCCCGTTCTGAGTGACGGCGCGGACCGGTAGGTGGTGCTGCCCGATGGTCACCGGAGTGGCTGGCTGCAGGATGGTGACCGTGTGGCCGGGGACCCCCGGGGCCATCTGACTGGCTACCGTCTGGATGACGCGGCTAGCGGCGGGGATGGTGGCGAAGGCGATGGTGGGCTTCTCCTCCAGGCCTGCAGGAATACAGTGTGTGCGAACCCCGCGGGCCCGCCACGGCGGCCCACGCCCATGCCCACGCGAGCCGCGGCAGGAAGTCTGTTTACGGGGGGGGGGGGGGATTGGACTGCGGCTTTAAGGCATCGGCGCTGGGGAAAACACTTTTCTCAAAAGAAAAATCCTACCGACGAAATACATTTGAAACGAGAAAAACGATGAATAGGGTTTTAGAAAGACACTGCCGGAGCCTGAACTTTAAGCAACCCGAAACATAAAAACAGACGAAGAGACGGTATCATCTGGAACGAAAAGGTTTGCATCTGGAGTCACAGACTTCCTTCCCCAAACGCCTTTGTCGTTATGACGCGATCAACAGGCGTGGGGGCCATGAGGAGGCAGCCCCGGAGTCAGGCTCCCTCCAGCATCTTCCGTGCCACGGGCTGCATTCGTGAGCACCCGTTATTCCTTGGGCCCAACGTGCCTCCCGTAGGAACCTGTAGCGGTTTTTAAGCGACTTCCAAGGACTCCCCACCGGGGGCCCCAGAGCAATGCTCCCCCCACCCCAGCCACGGCCTCAAGACCCACAGCCCCCACCGTTTCCTCGGGGTCACGTACACCCGAAGGCACGACCGCCGAGGAGGGTAAACAGCACGGATTTACAAGGACGCGCTCCCCAAGAAACCCGCAGCAGGGAGACAAGCAGGCGCAGCCGGAGAACCCTCGGCCCCCGGAGGGAGCGCGTGTCCCCAGCACGCGGGCCTTCAGCCTCGTAGCCCAGGCTGACGGGCGACCTTCCGGGCACCAGCCCGGCCCGGGGACCACATGACTGCCTCACCTCTTGTCTCGCTTCCCAGGTCCAGCACGGCTGTGCCCGCCGCTTCGTGGGCGGCTCCCGCCGAGGCCTGGCTGGCGAGGATGTACCCGTTGGCGGAGCTGGCGGACGTGGTGACCACCCTGAGCATGGTGACAGGGGGAGCCTGCTGCACGACGTGGATGGCGTGGCCGGAGGGCTGCTGCGCCGTCACTATGGACGCGGGCATGTAGGCGACGGGCTTGGCAACCAGGCTGGGCGGTCGGGGAGGCACGGTCATGATCACCGGCTGGGCGCTGACGGGAGAACCTGCACGGAGGAGGAGCGCGGCCGCTGAGCCTGCGCACGCGAGGCCCGCTTCCGCCACGTCGCGTAAAGGCCCAAACCACTCTTACCGGGTGCGCTTTGGGAATACCGATACTCTGGAACAGAAGCTAACTTTGACCCGAAGTCAGGGTCGTGCGGAACGGGCGAGCCCTCTCGAGACAGGCACTCTGGGGTCTGCAGGCCGCTAGAGCGAGGGGACATCAGCCCAGGGTGGGTGGGCGAGGCTGGAGCACTCCTACGGAAGCAATGAGAGAACGGAGCACAACGGTAAGCACGCGGGGCGAGGAACGAAGACGGCACCTGAACGTGAACGTCGGCGCATCCGCGTCTCACACGTCACCTGCGCCAGCTTTTCCTGACGCTCTTCTGTTCTTGCGGAGAGTTCCAACACCAACAACGATGCTGTCCGATACACGGAAAGGCAACCGGGCCCTGAACCCAGCGAACGGGAGGACGCCGCGTTATTCGTGGCTTCCCAGCAAAAGCCACGCTCCGGAGCATTTACTTCCTGAAAGGGACCCGCCAGGCTTCCGCAAAAGTGGCTCAGTGTTCCGTGTTAAACTCACGAGCTCTGCTGGGATGGGCACAAAGCCCCCACCAGGACAGAGGACACACCTATTCATCTCCCTCCGCCACCGTTCTCTTGGTTCGAAAACGGCGATCCCGTCCAGCTCCTGCCAGTGAGGCTGGCCCAGGACCGGCTATGCAGCACGGGGACTCACGTCCCGCGAGCTGAGTCACAGGGTCAACACAAACCCTCAGAGGCAGGACGACGGGACTGCCTGGGCGCCGCCGGGGGACACAGCGGCCTTCGCCCTGCATTCATTTATCACCATAAATTCCCTCGTGAGCGGCACCCTGGTCTCCCCGGGCACGGACCTGGCACCCTTTCCCCCCGCCCCCGGGCCCCCAGCCTTCCTCGCTTCTCCCATCTGCCAGCTGGCTTGTCTGACTCCAACCCAGGCCTGGACCCTGTCCGCTCATTCCCACGCTCCAACTGGTAGTCGGCCTGGGTCCCTCCCAGTCCCCGAGCCTGTGACGGTCGTCAGCCCTCTCTAGCAGGACCTTACCCTGCACCAAGCGCACCCTGCTTCCTGCCCGCCTGCCACCCAGCACAAACACACCCGCCGCCTCCCTCCTCGGCCACCCGGGCTCTGCAGCCACGAGAGGCCCCCCTCTCCGTAACGCACAGCTCACGCGGAAGCTGTGCTGGGCTGCCCTCCCAGCCTGAGGGTTTCCCGCCTGCCACTCCCCTGTGCCGCGTCACGAGATGGCGTCCCTAACTCCCAGGGTGACCCTGGGGCAGGCCCGCCCCACGCCCTCCCACAGTCACTCCTTATCGGGGTTTCCGGGCAGTGCTGGGCGCAAAAGGCCAGCCCCGTAACCACTGCCCCAGCTGGCGGACGGGCTCATCTACAAGTGAAACGTAGTGCTGGTCACCGCTAGGGTTTGAACTGTGTCCCCAGAAACCACCAGTGCCTCAGAAGGGGGCCTTGCTTGGAGTCAACTCTTTACGAAAGTGACGGAGTTGGATGAAGGCACTAGGATGGTCCCGGGCTCAGTGACCGGAGCCCTCAAAGGGGCACTCTAGACGCACGTGCCCGGGGAGAACAGGGCGGGATGATATGCTCCCACAAGCCTGGGCTCCACAAGCCACCGGTCGTGGCCAGCAAGCCCCGGAAGCCAGGACAGGCCTGGAGGAGAGGACGCGCCCGGCCGCCCCCGTGGCCTCTGGCCGCGGAAGCGTGGGACAGGGGCGGCTGATGTTTCTGTGGCCGGGCCTGTGGTACTCTCCCCACAAACTAACCCTTGTCACTCTCACAGAATTTCTCTCCACGTTCCTACCAAGCAACGTGGGATCCGGAAAATCTGAGCTCCGTTCAAACGTCCCGAATTCCGACCTCACCAACGTGACCATCGCCTTTGTTCCGATTTCTACTTCGGTCACAGTGTTGGCTGCTGAGAGCTGACAGGTCAGAGGGGCAGCGAGCTGTCCACTCACTCTGCTGTTACAGACCTCACCGGTCCTCAGACAGTCTCGCTCGAGAAATACAGGTGACAAGTTTAAAGTACCCAAAACACTACTGTGACGAGCCGTCTGTGGAAGCTGGCCTCTGACCGAGGGGCAGCCCGGAGGCTTACCTGGACGACAGCGGCCCGAAGGGGGTGCGGAAGCAGGAGACGCCCCTCTGCCTCCGTTTCCGGAATGCCTGTTCCACGAGCTTCGCTTCTGAGGCGGGGTCTATCCGCCAGAAAGACCCCTTCCCAGGCTCCTCCTGGGAACGAGGGACTTTAATAAAGTAGCGGTTCAAAGAGAGGTTGTGTCGGATTGAATTCTGTGGACAAGCAGAGACATTCGCCAGTTAGCACGCGGCAAAACAAACTCCGTATGTGAACGCAACAGACACGAGACCAAAGATGATGGGGCGGCCCGGAGGTGATGCCAGCGAGGGCGCTCCCCAGGCCGGCAAGGTAACTGTGTTTTACTGGCAAGTGCAAAGGCACGGTGGTAATTTTTTTTCTATCAAAATCGAGCACAGCATTCTTTCCAGAAAAAGTGAAACAGAGAGACAAGCCATAGGCCAGGCGTATGTCAAGTTTGAAACCTGTACTAAATCAAGTAGCCAGTGGGAAACCGCGACCGTGGGCAAAACAAGTGAGACACAGCTAAGTTAGGTCTGACGGTCCCCGTGCACGCGGGCTGCCGTCTGGGCCCACGTGTGCGCCCATTTCCAAAGTAGCTCGGGACTACCAGGGGCGGTCAGCGTGAAAACGTAACAAGGCATACGTATCGCCCCTCCCTGCTCTGGCCGTTGGAGGGAAAGACGACTATTTCGACTCCCAGGGGCTGTGGCTCTTTGGAGACAGACCACAGGTCACCGACGAGGACACCCTGTACTGCTTTCGGGTTTTCAGAACACGACCCGCCCGTGGGCGCCCTTGTTCCGGGGCAGCGGACCCAGAGCCCGGCTTCTCGGGCTCGAGGCCTCACCTGCCAGCCTTTGTCAGCCGTCCGGTAGTAAGGGTAATGCTTGGTGATGTGGGCGTAGATGCCGCTTAGTGTTAGCTGCCTGTCCTGCGCGGACGAGATGGCCTGCACGATCAGCTGAGCGTAGGAGTACGGCGGCTTCGACTCGTCCTGAGGAGACAGGCAGCACGTGGTCAGCGCGTCGGCGGCTCCAGAAGGGCGTCCACGCCCCGGCCGCCCACGGCCCCTCCGGCAGGGCGCCCTTCCCACACGGACCGACGGCTACGGCGTGCCCGCCTAGCCCTGTCCCAGCGACCGCCACCCGCTTCCCCGACGAGCGAGCAGTGCCCCGCGCCTGCCCCACGCAGGGAAGACGCAGAAATCTCTCACTTCCTCTACAAAAGGATTTCAAAACAGGTATCAGACGGGAATGAGCCAAGATACACAGCTGTAAGGAAAAACTTGTCATTTTTCCTCAAAGACTAATTAAGTTAACACCCCAAAGCCATCCCACCACGGGCAGACGGGACGAGGGTGAACAGTAAGGGGGTGCAGGGCGGGAGAGAGCAGCTCCCACGGTGCCCAAACGTGCCGCCAGCAAGCGGGCTATTCCCGCAGCGTCCCGTCCCCCCCGGGGGCGCCTCGCTTTCACGCCGGCGCCTCCGCGCCCGCTCCGTGCCCCGCGCCCGGCCGCCGCGCGGCCACATGCACCGTGAGTCCCGAGACCTTAGGGCTGTCCCCTCCGGACGCGTCCGCCTGCTGCTCTGAGGCGGCCTTCGCGGCAAACTCTGCGGCCAGCTGCAGGTCTGAGGTCACGTTCTGAACAAAGCGGTAGCCGGAGGACCCCGCTCCGCGTGGACTGGCCGGGCAGGAGTTGGGAACGCTGCGGAGAGAAATGACACGTCCTAAGTTCTTGACCCCGAAAAGGACGGCTGGCGGTGCAGGATCTCAGGACCTACCTGGGTGATGCAGGGGGACAGAAACTCTGACCCCCTTCTTCTCTACGTCATGTGACACAGCACCTCCCCTTTGATAAAGGCTGGACCGAGTGTGACCAGAGACAGTTCGTGTCCGCGCACAGCCAGCGTAGCAGCAGTTTCTGCTTGCGGTGGGCAGCTGTGGGCCCTGATGGGCAGGTTTCCGGGACGGCCACCGGGTGGCCCCGTCCCCACTGCAGACAGCCGGGCTGACCCTGCCCGTGGCTGCTGTCGGGCGCTCACGGGCCCACACGAGGGCGCTGTGGGCAAAGGCTGGGGAGCCGTGGCGTTCAGAGAGGGCGTGAGCACCTCTCGGTCGGGCCCTCCCCAGTTCCTCCGGAGCCACGGCCACGGCTTCGACCTCGGTCACTCACGTTGGCTGTGAGTGGAACCACCTATGGCCCGAGGCCACTCTCGTTCCTGGCGGGTCCCGAGTGGCCTGCAGGGCCCCCGGCCGCTTCCTTGCTGGAGCCCTTCCGGCCCGGCTCACCGGCGGGCTCTGGTCTAGTGCTCTTGTGAACGAGGTGGACTTTGGTTATCGAACTACAACAACATTCTCATTTTGAAAACCAGTTCTGTTATAAAATTTTCAGAGGCAACAAATGACACCGGGAGTGGGTGACAAGCCCAGGTAAAGGTGCCCCTGCTGGGACCTGACCAGACCACGGATGGGCCCCCGGCTTCAGGAGAGCTCCTGCAAAGCCAGTACCCCAGTAGGAACCATCCAGAAGGCCCCAGTTTTCTGAACACACACCATGTGCTCTGCCCCATTTCCCTGCCCGAGTGTCCTGCCCCTCAGTGTCCAGAACCTTCCTCCTCCCCCCGGCCCAGGACAGCAACCACCGGCTTACGGGTCTGTCTCCCTTTGGTAAAGGCAGGAAACAATTAAAAAAAAGCAACTTTTTCTTAACTGATTTTGGAACCAAATACACAAACCCCAAACTTACAACATGAGGCGTGAGGGGAAGACAAAGGATGTCACTGGTGCCACGTTCACATACTCGAAACCCAGCTGCTCAAATACAGTCACCCCACGTGGCACCAGGCGGTGGTTCAGCGGTCACGCAACCCTGACGTGAGGACTTTTCCCGAAGGTTCTGCCCTGCACTCTGCCAAACGGTGCGGCAGCACAGAAGGCACCCGCCAAAGGCAGCCCCATCAACCCTGCGTCATTCCCAGACACACTCCACGCCCCGTCTGGATCTGAACGCAAATAAAGCCAAATGGTGCATCTTCCTCCAGAGCACGAGGGACGAGACCCGGAAACATACCTCCCGGACACAGATTCACACCCGACCGGGTGGCTGGTGGACCCATAACCGCGTGCCGCCCTCACAGCGGAGAGGACACACAGCGGCCCGTGGGCTTAGGCACACGGGCTCCCGCCGCCCGTCCCAAGTCACCGTTTTGTAAAAGACTATAGAAAACTTGCATTGAACTCATTGAACTCAGAGAAAAGGCTGTCTGTCATTCACCAAAGAATGATTGCAAATGGAAGTGACGTATAGGGTAGCAAAAGCAGGCTCACGGAAAGGAGAAGTGGGGGCGGCCCCGTAGCACTTTCTACGGCGCCCGGCGGCTCGTGCTGGCCAGCGCTCCTGGGGGCACGCAGAGGGGCAGGTTTTGGCCCAGAGCTGCCCAGCAGGCCCGTCTCAGGCGGACGTGTGTTTGTGTGCACAGCCCTGCGGCCTCAGAGCAGCTAGCTTCTCCGTGAGCCCCAATCAGCTGTCCCCGCAGGCCGCCTCGGCCGAGAGGGCTGTGCCTGGTACCCGGCCGCCCTGATCTCACACCGCCATCTGAAGGGAAGGACGACAGAGAGAGGCCACGTGAGCCTAGGGAGGCCTCAGGCAGAGCAAAGTTCAGTTCAAGGATAGGCCTCAGAGGGGCAGGTGTGGGGTGGGGGCCTGGGGGCCTGGGCTTAAAGCAAGGCTCCCGCCCTGGGGAAACCCACCCAGACATTCAGAGCCCCATACCAGAGCTGGAACCTACCCCACTGAGAATCTCCCTGACTACTAGCAAAATCTGGAAAGCATTCTTCTTCTTCTTCTTCTTCTTCTTCTTTTTTAAGTAGGCTCCAGGCCCAACATGGGACTTGAACTCATGACCCCCAGATCAAGAGTCGTGTGCTCTACGACTGAGCCAGCCAGGGGCCCTGGAAAAAGTTCTTAAAGTATAAACGCACTTGTGTATCTCTAGAGGGGACGGGACAGAGAGGACACGGTGGGGCCCTCCTCGGATGCCAGACTTCAGCAAAGAACTGCTCCCTTGGTGGGGTGGGGGGGTGTCCCCAACTGCCCAGGAACCTGGGACATCTGAATTTGAGCACCAGAGAGCAGCAGCGGAGTCCCAGCAGCCGTGACCTACCAGGCGTCACGTAAAACGAGTGTCTGTTGTTCCCGAGATTAAAGGTGGAAATGAAGCTGAACGTGCATTTCAGACCACTGCTCACCGACACCCCTCTTATGGGAAAAGTGCTCCCGAGTCACGTTTTTGTTTCAGGCGAGAGAGACTTAAGGTGCTGAGTGGCGGCCACCCTGGACTGGGGCCACTGTCTCGCCAGGGCAAACCCAGACTGGCTCTGACAGCCCAGGCCTGGAACGGGACCTCTGTGACCACGCAGGTCACAGCTGCCGATGACACTGTGTCCTATGTTTACAAATACTGGAAAAGAAGGAACAGCCTGACGGGAAAATGCATCTTACTGTGGCGATAAGAATTCAAGCTGAGAAAGACCAATCGGACAGGAGGTCAGCCCAGGATGTCCGCACATGGAAGGATGTGGAGTGTGGCCTTGACCTCATCCCCAGAAAGGCACAGACCGCATTTACGAGCGGTGGGAAGGCTGCTAAGGCACTTTCGAGGGGTAAGGAAACGCTCTTAAAATCTTAAAAAGAGGATAAAAGGAAGTTCGATAAAGGATGGGAGGGGAAAGCCTTCCAGGAAGCTGGCGGGAGAGGCGGGAGAGGGGGTAAGGACACAAGCGGAGGCCCCCTGGAAACAGTAAGGTCGTCACGGACCCACGGACTCTCGCGCTCAGAGGGCAAACGTCAGGTCCAAAAGGGTCAGCATCCAGAGGGGCACCGGACTCGTTAACAGCGACACTCAAAGCCAGAAAATGACTTTAAATTCCGAGGGAAGAATGTGTCCCACTGAGAATTCTCCACGTAGCGCAACCAAGAAAAACGATGATTTCCTACATTTACTTGTCCTGTACCCCTTCCCAGGAAGCAACCGGGGGACGTTCTCCACTAAAACCAAGGAGCAGGTTGGGGAGACCTGCTGGGCACAGGGAGTCAAGGTCAGAGGTGCACCAGGCTGGGTCCAGGCGGAGGGAGCCCGGGCTCCTGAGGAAGAACCCGGCAGGTGTGAGGGCCGCGCGGGGCAGAGGGTGGCCGTGCTGGGCACAGGGACGTGGAGACAGCACCAGACACAAACTCCCGGCAGAACCGCCAACGCCCAGACAGGGCACGGTGGGGGCTGGAGCTGCCACCGGCCCACTCGGAAAGCACCGCTGCCCACTGCACCCACAGCCCTGGTGTCATCTTCTCGGGAGCACGGGGCGGGCAGGCACGACAGAACCCCGATTTCCAGCTAGGAGGTCGACGCGGCACACGCCGAAACCCGAGAAGCCAAGAGAGCCGCGTCGCGGACCACGCCGAGGTAAGCAAACCGGCAGGGCGCTCGGGGTGGGGGCAGGACGGCCACGACGGTGCCACTGCGGTGGGCCAGGCCAGGCCAGTGCTCCTGTCACCACGTGCGGAACGCTTCAGTTCGTCTGCCACCTCACGTCCTCCGCGGATAAAAACCGGCTTTTTGAAAGCTTAACGGAAATCAGTTAGTGCCGGCACCATCCCTGCGGGCACCAGCCAAACACCATGCCCGCCCGCCGTACACAGTCTGCTGGGCCTCGGTTTCTGATCTGTGAGCGGGGACGGCAGCGCCTGGGTCTCCTGGCGTCATGGTGGACACGAAGGGCAGACGCGCGTCCAGCCCTCAGACGCCCGGCGTGAGCGTCGGTAACAGTTCCTGTTTTCATTACTGTTCTTAAAATCTTGTGGCTCGTGACTCTTAAAGAGCCTATTTTATTTCACTTTTTTTTTTAGAGAGAGAGATGGTGTGCACTCAAGCAGGAGAGGAGCAGAGAGAGAGGCAGAGAGGGAATCTTAGGCAGGTTCCACGCTCAGCACGGGGCCTGATGTGGGGCTCGATCTCACGACCCTGGGATCATGACCTGAGCTGAAATCAAGAGTCAGATGCTCAACCGGGGCACTGGACGACTCAGTCGGAGAAGCGTCTGACTTCGGCTCCGGTTCACGAGTCCTGCATCAGACTCTGTGCCGACAGTGTGGAGCCTGCTTGGGGTTCCGTCCCTCTGCCCCACCCTCCCCCACCCTCTCAGAAATGAATAAACATAAAAAAAAAAAGTCAGATGCTCAACCAACTGAGCCCCCCCCAGGCACCCCGAACAGCGTACCTTAAACAAAATAACCAAATCTGAGAAATTCACTGCCTCAGCGTAAGATGCGCAGATGACTCGGAACGCGAGACCACCGCGGTGCGGCCCCTGAGAGGAGGACACCGGAAAGGGCTCGGATGCCGCCCAGGAGGGAACTCACAAAACACTCGTGCGGCCACTGCGGTGTGGCGACGCGGAAAGGCTCCCGAGACCCGGCGCGAGAGGGGAAAAGGTCGTGCGGAGGACACCGGGCCGCACGGGGCCTGCGTGGGGAGGACCGACCGACAGCAGCCCCCATGAGAACGTCTGGAGCAGGTGCACACCGCGCCCCCGTCCTGGGAGCGCCGGTGCGGGGAGGCTGCGCTCCCTGAGATGTCTGAGCTCCGCGTGACGCTTACACGGCATTGCTGGAATCTGCAAGAAGGGAAAGGACCGGCGAAGAAAATCCGCAGAGGCCAGCTCCTGAGACCTGTCTTAGCGATTAAGGTAAACGCAGCGCTGTCAAGTCCTGGGAGGCGACTTCAAGGGCCCGCCTGGTTTCTGCAGTGCGTTTTGCCCCGGTGCCCAGTCAGCGAACCGGCCTGAGTTGCTCCTCGGCCGGGACTCAACCAGGTGTGCACGTCCCAGGGGCGGCCCGGCTCGAGCGGACCTTGCGGGGAGGCCACCCCCACGTCCCCCCTCGGCTCCAGGCCTCCAGGTCCTTCCCGCTTCCTGCTTCCCAGCATGCGAGGCCTGGGCAGGGAGGGCCCTGTCCCCAGGTCACGTGCCTTATGCACACAGCCGGCCCTTATGCACACGGCCGGCCCTTATGCACACGGCCGGCCCTTATGCACACGGCCGGCTGGGGCCGGGATTAAGCGTGAACCTTCAAAGGGCCCCCCCTGAGAACCGGGAAACGGCCACCCTGGGAAAGACAAGAACTTTCTCTCGACATGTTGGAGCCCAAACACACCCTGGCCCGGATTTCGGCAGAAGGGAAAACATAAAGTACGGGGAGGGCCCACCTTTCTGTGTGGATGAACCAGTTTTATTTCCCTGGAGTTTTCAGACAGGGAAAGGTGGGGGTGTGAGGTCCACAGGTACAGGTGCTCGGAGGTCAAGTGGCCTCCAGACGGGCCACAGAGGACAGGGCTCCCCGACCGGGGGGGCCAGGATCCCTGCTGGCCTGAGTGGAGAGCCACACTCATCCGCAGGTCGTGCCGGAGCACGTGCAAAGGCTGTGGCGACAAGCCGTGACCGACTGTGACCCTGACGCAGGAAACGTCACCCCAAGGAAGGGCCCGAGTCTGCCTTTCTCCCGGGGATGGAGAGCGGCCGAGCTCTATCCAGTGACGAGGTGGACTGGCGATCGAAGACCACGGTTAAAGGTGGTTTCGTTCTGAAAGCAGCAGCTTAGACTCCGCCAGACTCCACAAGACAAACTGCTCTGGTTTCCGTCTCGACCTTGAAAAAGTTCAAGAAGCGCCTTCTTAAAGGGACAGCTCCTGAGGCTGGCTCTCGGTGAAGACTAGCCCCTGTCCTCCTGCGCTGCCTTTTCTCTGGCTTCTGGTGGGCACGTTCCCCAAAACTCAACTCTGAGAGCCTTTTTTAGATTGGTCTCTCGCTTTGTAAAACCCAGAAAATGATTAACCAATTTCTCCTGAAAACACCACTTCTTTGCAAAGCAGAAAAAAAAGTCAATAAAATGTTGCTGAAGACAGCAGAATTTATTTCAAAGAGCTTCATTCATTTTCTGGGTGGAGTACATCAGCACAAAAAAAAAAAAAAAAAAAAAAAAAAGCCACCCCACACAACACAAACAGACGCCCAAAAACAAAGCAAAAACCCAACCACAGGCGCACCACACCCCCTAGCCAGCAGGGGGGTGGGGAGGGAAGCAGAAAAAGGCCAAACAGAAAGGAAGGCAGGCGGGGTCCAGAGGGCGGGGCGGGGGCTGTTTATTAGCAAGAATCGAGAACGTTCCTACAGGGACTGCCTCTCGCCACTCCACTCGGAAAACCCTGGAGGAGACAGGGGCTCTGGCTGGGCAGGGTGCTGGAAAACCAGGTCCAGGGAGGAAAGCAACCCAAACAGAGGCCCCCAGGCGGCCCGGGCGGGCGGGGATCCAGCACACAGGCCAATGGCACGAGCGGGGACACAGGCACACCAAACTAGGAGAAGAGGAACCTCTCCTCCCGCTGTGCTGTCAGGAGGGACGGGGGCTGTGATGGCTGCTCACTCGGGGCCCCAGGCTGACAGCCCCCAGCCTCGTCCCCTCCCCGCCCCCCCCCACCCCCGCCCCCGCAGCTGCAGGGAGGGCGCGTCCCAGGGAGGAGGGGAAGGGTGGCTGGTGTTTGTAAACATGAGGCTCCACCCCGGCACTGGCCAAAGTTGAACAGGATCTTGGCTAGCAAAACCACAAGGGCCCCAAGGTTTCTAAACACTCCATTGGATTCCGCGGCGCTGAGATAAATGAATGTAAACAGAAATCCTTTCTGTGATACTTCATAGGCCAAAAACGGAGAGGGCCAGTCCCAAAGTGACTACTTTCTCCCCCAAATATCCTGCCAGATGAAAAAGAGAAGCAGTCTCTCCTGGGGGGTGGGGACACAGCCACCGGGGCCCAGCCCAGGACCGGCCCCTCAGGAGCCTGTCTTAACCGCTCCACTGCTCCGGGAGGGACCACCTCCCTTCTGACACAGAAGCAAAGTCAGCGCACGGGCTTGAATAGCTTCCCCGGGTGGCTACTGCGTTCATGTGAAACACTACTGGAAAATACATCTATTTTCTGAAGCCCTCCAGGTACAAACCAGCACATTTTTCTTCCTTCGAAAGCATCCATTTGGCTGGCTTATGAACCGATTATCAACAACCCCACGCCCACCGCCTGCTCTGGTTTTGCCGGACGCCCAAGGCCCTCCGCGGCCCGACCCCACGGCGGGACCGGCCTTCAGCTGCCGGCAGCGTGGGCGCGAAACACCCTCGGCTGCCGTGCCCACTGCTGCGTCAGGGGCAGCCGGGTGGAGGTGTCAGCCCGTGTTACGTCCCTGTATCAGCGTCAGGGAGACGTAATTCACCCGTCCGGAGCGTACAATTCGGTGGTTTGCAGCGTTGTTCCCACGCTGCGCAATCCTCACCGCTCTCCGATTCCAAAGCACTTCTGTCACCCCACAAAGGACCCCCGGGACGGGTGGCAGGCCCCCGGCAGCCCCCCGTTTTCTCCAGATCCGTCCGTTCCAGACGTCTCCTGCCAATGTTGCATCTGCCTGTTTTCACGGGCCACCCGAGTCATACCAGCTTATCGGTCCTTCGCTCCTTGTTTGTGGCCAAGTAACGCTCCGCGGTAAGGACACTCCTCGTTGTACTTGTCCACTCCGTAGCTGACAGACAGCTGCGTCGTCTTCCCGTTGGGGCTATTATGACTCACGGTGCCCTGAGCCCTCGTGTGCAGTGTCTGCCCGGACCTCACGCTCCACCGAGTCGCCGGGTCACGTGGTACGTTGTGAGGCGGAGCCAGTCTGTTTCCCAAAGTGGCCACGTCACTTCACGGCCCGTGACCTTTTCAGATCTCGGTATGAACTACACACATACGAGCAAGCGTAGGAACGTTTTCGTAGTGGGAGCATAAAACTCACGTTCTAGGGGCGCCCGGGGGGCTCAGTCAGTTAAGTGTCCGACTTCGGATCAGGTCATGACCTCACGGTCCGAAAGTTCAAGCCTCACATCGGGCTCGCTGCTGTCAGCGCAGAGCCCGCTTTGGATCCTCTGTCCTCCCCCGTTGGCTGTCTCACTTTCTCTCTTTCTCCCTCTCTCTCTCTGCCCCTCCCCTGCTCATACGCTCTCTCCCCCAAAAATAAAACAACTTTAAAGAAAAAAACCCACGTTCTAGGTTAAATTCAAGTGAGCCGTCTGAAAGAACAACGAAATCACGCGCTCAATGGTGGGTTTTAGAACGGGGCCACAGGGCCATTCTAGAAAGCTGGAAGGAGCGGAAGAAGAGGCAGCCTCCTTGTAGAGCTGCAGGACGAGGCTGAGACGGGGCAGGTGTGGACGGCGCTGAACACAGGACCCAACACACACGTGGTTCTCCCGAGCCTGCAGATCTGGCCTCAGCGACTCCCCCCTCCCGCTGCTCCCGCTGACTGGATACATGGTCAGAAGCAGAACTCAGGTCCCAGCCTTGGGTTCTAGGCCAGGCCAGGTTCAACGCTGCCCCTACCATCCTTTCTGTAAGAGAAAGACACACCTGCTCGCTGGCCCTGCAGGCAACGCACTCGACGCCAGCTCAGTGCAAACGGTTCCCAGCTTACGACCGACACGTCCCAGCAGGAAGACAGAAGGCGCAAGTGGGGCATGATTCTTACACGAAGGCCGAGTGGCACACGGCTCCAGAACGCAGGCCCGCCAGAGTGTGGCTGCGTGGTGAGGGAAGGCTGCCGGCACGGCAGAGCGCCCGCCCGTGCCGCGGCGGTTTGCAAAGCGTGGCTCAGAGGCACCCCTGAGGATCCGAGACCCCGCCGGGAGGCCCGTGAAAGCAAAACCATCTTCGCGGCAAGACGAAGCCACAACCTGCCTCTCCCAGGGCTGACACAGTCACCAAGGCGGCAGCCGCAGGGGAAGGTACCGGTGCGGGAGCCGAGGCACGGCACCGAGGACACGGGGGTCACTGCACCCCTGGGGCCACACACGCAGCGAAGAAGAAAAAGAAAGCGAGTTTCGCTGAAAATGTCCCTAATGAAGCAGCAAAGTACTTCATCCAACCTGTGTTAAACGGTGACCCTCAGACACGTCTTTCACTGGGCTTTGCGACGACACGGCAGAGGGCAGGACCTGAGGGGCACGGGGAGTCGAGAGCCCAACCCGCCCCTCTGTGCATGATCCCCCACGGCCTCCCCCCGAGGGTCCTCTGTGCACCGCGCCAAGGACGAGAATCCTGAAACCTCACCAATAAAATTGAGAAAAACAAAGTTCCTATCCTGGTACGCACAGGCGACTTCGCAACGTTTTTCAGTCTTTAAAGAACTCACACCTGTGCCTGTTTTCACGCAAGCCCCGAGTCCACACGGCTGCCGCCTGAAAGAGTGAGTCGAGAGGCAGTGACTCCTCCCTCACCAGACGAGAGAATTCTCCAGAGGGGTTCTGTAAGGAGTCAGGTCCCTTGGACGCACTTAAAATAGTTTCAAAATTTCCATCCACGCCCCACTTTCCAGAGAGACACAGGATGCTGTAGGAGACCTGGGTGACCCGCGTCACCTTGCTCTTTCCCAGACAGACTGTCAGGGCGCAGGAACCCTGGTTGTGTGGCGGGGACCACGTGGCAAGGGCTCACGGCCCGCGGACAGGCCTGGGCAGGCCGCTCACCTGATGGTGCCGGTCGGGGAAGGGACGGGGCTGACCAGGCTGCGGAGATCCGGCTCCGGAATGTGAATCTTCAGAGGGGAGATCTGCGGGTAGAGGGGCCGGAGGGGAGACGCCGGGGCCTCCTCCTGACGGTACAGCGACGTGAACTGGATCTTGATGGCCGTGCTAGGGAACCGAAGGGTGCACCTGCAAGGGAAGGGGGAGCACACGTCAGCGCAGGAGATGCGGAGGAGGGCGGAGAGTCGGGGGGGGGGGGAAGGTTCTGGATCGCCAAGTAACGGAGCCCCCACCGTCCGTCACTCTGGGTTCACAGAGCGAACCAGAAATCCTCTTTCTGTCGCAGTCACGGACACGGGATCTTCTTTCCCTGCACGTGTGAAGAGAGACACAGACCCCGACGGGACCCAGCAGAGCTTCAGACACACAGAGCCACCTCCCGGCCCCTGGGATGGCCGCAGGGGGACCTGAGGGGGGTTCACTGGCTCGCAGGCGATGCCTGTCTGCGAACTGAGAAGCCATGGTCACCGTTCACACGGCGAGCTGACACACAGACGCCCACGCTGCGGCTGCGAGACGCTACGAAGTGTGACAGAAGTGGCAGGGCCCCCTCCCCAGGCTGGCGGGAGCCTCACGGAGAAATGGGACCGTGGGCCGGACCCTGGGCCCTGGTTCTCCTGCGGGCAGGTGACTGGGCGCAAGCAAACCCAGCCTCGCGCATCCCAGTCAAACCCCACGTGCGCCCGCGCGCGCGTGTGTCACAGGAACCCAGGGTGGCCTCCTTCCGAGAAACGTCTGCCTTTAAAATCCAGACATCACCCATCCAGCGCGCCCTCTGCCTTCTAGACGGACGGGCCCTCAACAAGTCACAAACAGAAGCGAAGACCCAAAGGGCCAAAGGAGAGCAGGCTGCCCGCACACCCCCGCGGCAGTCTCGCCGGTGGCAATGGCTTAGAAAAGGCTCTTTGGGAAAAGCGGGGGGTGCGGCGGGGGGGCTGGAGGCGGCACACGTGAGCTCCCACCCCCGACGCGCGCGCCACAGTCTCAGAAAGGCGCTCCCATCGCGCCAAGCGAGTCACAGCTCAGGCGCGGGTCAGGGTCGCCCCGGGGGCAACGGTGCCGGGCCACCGCCAGCCGGCTGCTGGCCCCCTCCTGCCGTACTTCCGACTCGGTACCGGTGTTTACCCAGCAACTACACCTCCAAACTGCCACGGACGCGGCCGACGCCCCCTTTTCCTCTCAGTCAAGTAGTTTTTAAAAAGCGAGATTTAAGAACAGGTCAACGTAGGTCCTGAGACCACGCGAGGCCGCGAACGGGCCCGCTGCGAGCCCACAGGTACTCCTGAGCCTTGCAGCGGGAGGACGGCTTCCCGTGAAACGACTCAGCGACATAGGCAGGCATCTGCTCCGACGGCCAAGCTGCCTGCGCCTCACGGGGAGACCGGCAGCAAACCGGCCTGACCGGCCAGGACCCGTTCTTCCAGAGACACCTGAGCGCAGGGGCTGGGCGTCTCGGCCAAGGTGGGGGAGACCCCGCAGCCAGGCCGCAGACTCCGAGACTCTGACCCACAGGCGCCAGGTCTGTATTTCCGAACCTAAAACCAGAACGAGGGGATTCTGACGCGGTTTCCTGCTCCCGGGCTGATTGTGGGGGATGCGGTCCAAACGCCAGCACGTCAGGGTGGGGGCGGGGGCGGTCTGTCCCGTCACGTCAACATCGCCCCCGCGGTTCTGCCTAAGGCCACCCGCGGCCATTTCAAAATATTCTGTAATCTTCTCCTTGCAAAAGCCACGGTTTGAACCGTTTGATGTCGCTTCCACGTCCCTTAGCTCTCCCACAACCCAACAGACGTTTCTTTCGTCGGTATTTTGGCCAGGAAGGTACGTCACGCATTTTCCTATGACGATGAGGCCCGTGGTGTCTCCAGACCTGGAGGCCTGTCGGCTTTTGAGGGCACAGAGCCCACATCCTTCCCAGCTCATGCCCGAGGGTGGGCCGCCGTCCCCGAAACAGAGGGGGGAGGAAGGAGCTGGAACCGGGGATGTGGCCGAGGGCTCCACACGCGCACACCCCTGTCCTGCAGGGTTGGCAACGGAAGCGATGATGAGGAACGTTTGCAGACAGCTTCTCCGTCCTCTCCTGTCCCTTCCTTCGGCAGCTGCACATCCTCACAGCGAGGGGCTGCCACCCGCCAGCAGGGCGCGCGGACGGAGTTCCGTGCCCCGCGCTGCGAAAGCCCCCACGCTAACAGGAGATCAGAGCGAGATCAGAGTGTACTAGAGTCGTCCAGGCAGCCAGAGGGAGGATGTGGCTTTGGCCCATGACAGAGGTCACAAGGCAGAGGGCGATGTCAGAAACAGGGCTTCGGGTGAACACAAGAGCTGGGGGTGCGGGATCCCTGGACCCGGAACAGGAAAGCCAGGCTCCGGGGGAAAAGCCAGGCTCCGGGCGGAGGGTCTGGCCCGGGGCTACATCACTGCAGGACCAGAGGGCGAGTCTCAGCAGGTGACGGAGGCGCCCAGGGAGGGCACCGGTTCCGGTCCGGTCCGGTCCAGGAGAGGTGTCGGGTGGTGGGCTGACATGCAGGGGGCCAACGCGAAGGAAGAGGGTGATTTAGGGCCTCACCTCACCTCCAGGGAGCTCAGTGCCCTAACCTCTACGGGGTTCGGTGTTCTTGGCTAACAAAAGCGGACGCTTCGAATAGAAGAGATGATCTCTTAGGCACTTTCCAGTTCAAAAAGCAAAGATTCCAGATAACAACACGCACACGGGTGGACTTCTCAGTAAAACAAAACACAACATTTTGTGGGTCGGGGATTTCGGTCAGCAAATTCGTAGCAAAATCGAACACCATCCAGAACTGATTCAAACAGGGCAATTTCCTACTGGAAGAGTCATTTCCAATTAGGGTTTAACAATAAACATTTTCATATTATTTGCTGTAACAGCTATTTCAAAAGCAGCTCCTGACTCACTCTTCCAAAAATTATCCCGAGGCAGACTGTCTCCTACCTGGGAGAAACACCAGGAAGCTACATAATTTTAAACAGACATCTCCCCAGGGTGCTCCCGGGTTCGCCAATTACTTCTCTCCCTACAAAACTTTCATTCTGGGTTAGGGCCCTAGTTGGAGTTTTAATGAGCATGTTTTGTAATTAAAGCTATTCTCTTGGAGCTGTTTCCCTTTCGGTCTCACCCCAACCATACGCTGCACACCTGCCTTCAGTGCCCGGGACCCAGACTGCAGGTAAGCCTGTGTGTCTAGAACTCACTAGAAATCACCGCCCCGGCCTGCAGCACAGCTCTGCCAGGGAAGCGCCTACCTGGGAGGGCCAGCCCCTCAGATCTCCGCATAGCGTCCTTGTCCTGATGGACAGAGACAAAGTGGGTGGGTGGCGGCCTAGGGCTGGGGGAGGGGTGGGGCGGGGGAGCTGGCTTGCAGGGGTGGTATTGATTATGGCAGGAGCTGCCCACCAGACTAAAAACCACTGAACTGGACAATTTAAGTGGGTTAGTTGCGTGCTATGTGAATTGTATCTCATTTGAGCTCTTCTGAAAAAATGTTCTTGCCCTCAAGCCCTCATGCTTGGGGTCCGCCCCAGGCTTGCAAAGGTCCTGGGGCCATCTGGACGCCAAAGGCTCCTGGGTGAGGCCTTGGTTCCCCGGAAGCGGCCCTATTCAGCATCAGGTCAAAGATCACAGCACGGAAGTCTTGGCTCTGCTGCTGCTCAAGCTCGAATGAGCCTAAGTGATTTGGGGGGCCCGGGGCGCTGACTTGCCCTCACTTCCGCCTGGGCCTTAAGTGGGAATCCCACTGCCTGCCCTAACAGCCAGGCAACTGTTGCAGATAAAAATGGCTCATTTAATCCTTACCGATACAAATATAAGTACCACGGTCTTCATTTTAGACCCAAGAAATAATCAGAAAGAGGAGGAAGTACAGGCGAAAGCTTCCAGAAAAGGTTTTTTTTTTTTTTTTAATTTTTTTAAAGGCAATAGAGATTTCATCTCCAGAGCTGTTACTGCCCCCACTCCCCGGGGCCCGCCTCTCGCCCCACCGCGTCCCCGCAGAGAGGGTGACCCACAGAAACACTCCTGGGCATCTCACAACGAGCAGGCAAGGACATCCCACGCTGAAAACGAATGACTGAAATTCTGCACGCCAACCAGGGCACCCCCAACCTTTCTCACATCCCCCAGCGGATGGCACAGGGGGCAGACCCGGCGTCTGTGGCCCTCGTGAAGCCCATCGGACAAGGGACCTGCCAGCCGACCACCCCGGCACTCGCGGCAGTGGTCAGCGGTCAGCGTGAGCACCTCGCTCTAAACGGGGACAGGGAAGGACAGACATCTGGGAAGCATCTGCAACAGGAAGCCGGGGACCAGACAACTGGGGGGCCCAGAGGAAGCAGATAACTCAGGAGCAGAGGGGAAGGCAGGCCACCTGTGTCTCCCAGCTGCCCAAGGGCTGAGGGCCCCCAAAGGCACCTCCTGGACAACCAGACGTACACAGAAAATAAATCTTGGCAAGGAAGGCTGGATGAGACGGGACGTCACCTCCCGAAAAGACGAAGAAAACTGGTGGCTCGGGCCGGGAGGTTCACATCTGGACAAGACCCACTCCTCAGAGAGGCCCTTTCAGGAAGCTACGGGGAGGAAGGCTCCGGATCCCACAACACAGACCGTGGCCTTCGAACCTCACCTTGCTTCCCGGACATCACAGAACCCAGAGCTTGCTACAGGGCAGCTGGGGACGGCCCCAAGCTTAATTCCGAACACAGGCGCTGTTTCACCAGCAGGAAGTGAGGACACGAACGTCAGAAGCTGGAGGCTGTGCGCCTTCCCCCGCGGCAGCGGACAGCGGGCCCCGTGCGACGGAGCCTGCCGCCGTGACCGGACACGTGGGGACGTGCAGCGTCGGTGTCCGCGGGGACGCCCAACGTATGGGCTGCAGCACTGGGAAGGGCCCAGGCTTTCTCGCCGGGCCAGAGAATGGGGAACCGGGCTGCTGAGCCTCGAGCTTCGGGGGCCCCGGGAAGGAGCAGACAGGCCCACGCCTGATACCAGTAACTGAAAGAGCCATTTTCCAGGATGAAACCTGGCACCGGAGACCCCTGCCGTGGTTCCTGGACGCGGACAGGACCCCGAGCAAGCAGCCGGGGCGCCTACCGGGCTTCTGCGGAAACTGCAGCCCAACAAGCCACAAACCCGGCCGGCAAGGTGTGACCTTCCCACCCCGCCCTGCATCAGGTGGGACGGGCCGCTAGGAAGCGCATCAGCTCCCGGGCCCGCTGCAGACGAGGCCAGGGAGGCTGGTGGGCAGAGATCCTTCCAGAATGCAGACGGAGGGATGGGCCCTGTGGGGCACAGGCTTGGAGAACGTCCGTGACCAGTGAGTGGGTTTCCTGCTCTTCTCTTTCCCAAGTAAGAGCTGGGATCACCTGCCCCTGCTTCTGCTGGGCTCAGCATTGCAGCGGGACCACCTGGAGCGCCCTGACAGAGGGACGCGCTTGTCACCAGAGATCCTGGACTTTACGGGCTGCAGTCACCGAGGGGGGCTTGGGGCTGCCTCCTGTAACGATGGGGAGGAGTGTTTTTATGTTGGAAGAAGGGACACAAGCATGTGGGTGGTCAAAAGGCGGACTATGACAGCGACAGCCAGTCCCCTGGACACACGTCCTCTCTTGCTCTTACGGTGAACTAGCTGGACAGCTGTGCACACTTCTCTGCCTCTCCTGCAACCAAGGGACCGTGCTGGTCAGTGGGATGTGAAGACTTAGGCCCTGAAGAGGAATAGTGTCGCCACTTCTTTCTTTCCCCTTGGCCACAATGCCAGTGTGATGGCAGGAGCTGCAGCAGCCGTCATGGGCCATAAAATAAATGGACATCGGGTAACAGGACAACATAACGGAAAAGAGCTTGGAGCTGCTGTGTCAGCTTAGATTAAGACTGTTACGTGCAAAAAATAACCAGCTTCACCCTGGGTTTTTTTTCAATGTTTAGTCTTGAGAGAGAGAGAGAGAGAGAGCACAAGCAGGGGAAGGGCAGAGAGAGAGAGCACAAGCACGGGAAGGGCAGAGAGAGAGAGAGAGAGAGAGAGGAGAGAGAAAGAGAGAGAGAGAATCTGAAGCAGGCTCCAGCTCTGACCTGTCAATACTGAGCCTAACGCAGGGCTCGAACCCAAGAGCCCAGAGATCATGACCAGAGCTGAGGTCGGATGCTTAACTGACTGAGCCACCCAGGTGCCCCAATGTAAGTTTAATTTTAAACTAGCCTATTTATTCACTCTTTTAAAAAGTAATTTTTAAGAGATTTTATTAAAATATTTAAGTTTATTTACTTTGAGAGACAGAGAGAGAGAGCGAGTGAGCATGGGGTAGGGGCAGAGAGAGAGGGAGAGAGAGAATCCCCAGCAGACTTTGCACTCAGAGCCTGATGTGGGGCTCAAATTCACAAACCATGAGATCATGACCTGAGCTGAAGTCAGATGCTTAACGGACTGAGCCACCCAGGCGCCCCAGCTTCACCCTGGTTTTTTGACCTTAGTTAAAAAAACCAAAACTACACCCTAACTCTGAACAGCTAAAGAGCTCTCTAATAGGAACCACTGTGCAAACTATGCTGTGTACTCATGGACGAACGTCACGCGGCCATTTAAAAGGACGCTTTTCATCACTGCGCACCTCTGGGCAAATCTCGAACGCATCCGCCTGTTTTCCCCATCGAGGAGAACGGGGTAACTACAGAAAATCCTTCGTAGGGTTCTTTGGAGTATTAAGCAGAACGGTCCAAGCGCCCACAAAGCACTGGCCCATTGTGAGACGCGGTGATAAGTCAAAGCGCAGAGACCAGCGGCTCAGAGTGGTGGCGAAAGGTGTGGGATCCGAAATCAGACAGGCCTGGGTTGAGAGTGGGCTGCGGGGATGGCGTCGGAGGGCCGGGGAGGTCTCCGCACAGCGGCAGCCCGGACGCAGGAACGACACCGAGTGCGAGGCCCGGCACGTGGCCAGCCGCCGGCCACCAGCGGCACGGCATGTAGGTGGTGGTGCTATCAGAAGGGCCGGCCGAGAGGGGAAGCAGCAGCCCTGGGTGGGGGCGGCCTCCCAGGACCCCCCCCTCCCCCGCCGCCCGGTTTCGAATTTTCCTTCGGTGTTACCGTGTCCTTTCAGAAATGAGACGTTCCAGAATCTGGGGGTGGAGGGCAAGTAATGCTTGATGACTAGTCCTTCGGGATGTTGCGAGGTGTGACGGGTCTTCTGGAAAACTCACGGGGGGCCGACCCCGGCCCAGGTCTGCTGTGCGGTCTGGCTCCGGGGGCGGGGGTGGGGGGGAAGGTGGACACACGGCCGGGCCTCGAGGTCTGAAGGGGAGGCCGGGAGGCCGGCCCCTCCCTTCCCGCCCTGCCCCAGTGCCGCGGTGCCAGCAGACGCGATGAGACAACGCTCACGGGGTGGGTGGCCGCGGTCCGCGGCGGTCCCCACGTGCCTCGGTCTGCAGTGACGCCAGAGGAGCTGGATCGTTGGAGAAAAACAAGACCGTTCGGGAAACGGTTTCGAGACACTTTTACGTACAAAATCCCCAAATCAAAGGATTCTGGCAATCTTTTTTTTTGCAACCTAAAACATCTGTTTTTCCTAAAAACGAAGCACATTTTGCTAGAATACCCAGAAGCGCAGAAGGGAGGCTGTGGGACACCCTCGTGGCTAAGCTGGGGCCGTCGGTGGGGGCTGCAGAGCACAGGCGGGTCGGCAGGGCAGGAGCGACAGGGCAAGCCCGGGCCAGGAAAAGCAAAGGGGAGCCGATGGCCGAGGCCGCGGGAAGGCGGGAGGACCGCGGTCCCTGACCGGGCGCCGGCTCTCTAAGGCCCCCGACGCAGCGCCCAGAACTCCAAGCCCGACCCCCGGTGTTCAGTCTTGGTCCCTCTTCCACGAATCGGGGCTGCAATCGCCACTCTGCACCAGCCTGCCCCACCTTCGAAGTGACCCCTCAGCCTTGCTTTCCTGGGCTGGCCCGGCCACACGGCTGTGCCCTTGGCCGGCTGCTCCCGGGGAAACAGGTGGCTACCGACCCGGCTCCGATCCGGGTCCGTCTGCGCAGCAACAACGCGGGTGTGGGAATGAAATACGGCGGATTTAAGAATTCTGGTTTAGAAAGAGCTTTGTTTTCTTCTTTGTTTTCTTCTTCTTTATATGTTTTCCTATGATCTATATTTTTTTTAAATAAGGACGATATATTTTTATAATCAGGTCAAAAAAAATCTACTTTTATAGGGAAAAAAAGAAAAAAAAGATAGGATATTTAAGCCCCTGGGGTAAATCAAAAACGCAGTAACAAATGCAGCCAAAGGCCTGGTCAAAGCCAGGGCTCCTTGGTACAAATGGAGGCTCAGCCCCCATGTGAGGAGCCCCCCGAGGAGAGAAGGGGCAGGGGACCCCCGAACTAGACGGGAGCCCCTGGAGGCCCACCCTCGCCTCGCACGTCCCGCCAGGTGGGCTCACGGCAGTCCCGGGGACCCCCTGCAGGAGGCGGCTAGGGAGGCCCACCTGGGGTTCATTTCACCCACCCTTCTGGGGAACGACATCCTGCTCCCTGGAGACCCCTAGCAAATCGGGACGGGTTCTCTGGCATCACTCGGAGGATTCCTGCTCACTTCGACAGTGTGACTTGAAGAGTGTGTGGCCGTGTGTACAGTGTCACTCGGCTGAGGCCCACTGAGTCATCCGGGAGGGCGAGGGCCCCAGGATCCGCGCTCTCAGCGGGCGCCCCCCGGGGGAATCTTACTGCGGGGGAAGCCTGGTGCTCAGGCGTGTTTGGGAAACTACCTAAGACCCCAGTGAATGCAAGCTGAGGGGCCAGGCATGCCTGCTCTGTCCCCTGGCCCCAGGGGAAGCCCACGAAGCGACCCACCCCCACGTGGCCATTTCTATCGCGCCACAGAGAAGGGGCCTTAGACACAGACCTGCCGGCAGCGGAGGTTCAGGGTTCCTGGGGGAGGACCCCGGCCATCTTCTCAGGGGCATTCTTAGCCCTTGGTGGGGATGTGTGGGATTTAACACAAATCAGAAAAATCACCGTGTAAGGCGAGCTCCCAAGCTTTATAGTTTGGAAAATCAACGGGACAGAAAGTCCAATATACCTCCCAGACCTGCCTAAAAATCACCAAAGACCCTCCAGCTGGGTGAATGGAGGAGCCACAAAGGTCAGAACTAGCACCTCCACTGTCCTGGCTTCTTAAAGGTCAGTGCCAGACCGAAGAGGCCGCGGAGGGGCCGTCCCGTGCCGCAGACCACAGGACCGGGCCGCACGCACGGCAGTCACGGAAACAGCACCGCGGCTCCCTGGGGGCGACGCGGGACACAACGGGGCCGTGAGCACGAGCACTTCGAGTTCCCTCTTCCCTTTCCCTCCACGCGGATCCAAAGAAACGATTCCAGGAAGTTTAAGTGGCTTGACCTACGGATCTTATGACGCAGCCACAGTATCTCCACGTCACCACTCTTTCCCGGGGGCCCATGTTCTTCCAGATTCTGTCCCCTCGGTACCCGTGCCCGGCTCAGGGCTGCTCACCGCCCCACAAGCTCCTTCGGGCAGGTGCCCGCACCGCGGCCGGTCTGCTCTCCCGGCACACACAGAGCACACACCTGTCAGAGCGCACGACAGGTTCCCCACGATGTATTTCTGGAATCGAAAGTCCATCAAGAGGTAAAGGTGTATAAGGCAGAGACAGGAGAAGAGAATTCTCATCGGGGCGCCGCACGAACCACAACATGGAGGGCAGCAGCTACATCTCGGCCCCGGTGGAGTCGCTGAACCACAGGGAAAGGACTAGAATTTTCTGGTCCTAGATTAACGTCGCGATGATATGGACAACACACCTTCACTGTGCTTGGTGGAGTCAACTGGCGAAAGAATCAGACAAGGTTCGGGGCAGCGGAGGGCCATCGCTTCACCCCCGGCCGAGGGACTGGGGCCGCCCCAATCCGCACGCACACTTTCCCGAGAGAGTCAGGGGGATATGGCAGTGCTCGCGGCGGCCCCGAGTCCTCTGGCCAGGATGCCACGGAGATGGGGGGAGGGGGGAAGTCTGCACAGCCACCAGCACCTGCCTGACCTATACCCATGTGACCCAGGGACGCACGCCCGAGGGCCCTCTGTACGCACAGCGTCTCCGCTGCTGGAGCACAGGGCACTGGTGCAGGAAAGTGAGGACCCCCGGGAGGCCCAGGAAAGCATCATAAATCACCAAAAAGTAAGTAATCATCACATTTACGCTTTGAAATGCTTTTCAGAGAGCACCAGTAACACCCCCTCCTCGGGTCACGGACCCCCACCCCACGGGGCACGACATCCAGGTGACATTCAGAGTTTAGGACCAGTCGGGTAGGACACTGCCAGCCGCTGGGATGCTGCCGAAGGAGAGACGTTCTGCGTGAGAATAATGTGAAAAATCAAAGGTCTTTTGCCTAAGGCTTAATTAGCGTGAAGTTCCCTAATGGTACAATAACAGTTAAAACAGCGTGCCAGGTATCGGCACATTGAAGGCTCTAAACACGTTAACGGCCCAAACACCCTGCTTTTCTGGACACTTTAGTTTTATTTAAATCTGCGTATTTTGAGAATATTACAAAAAAGCCGCCGCGTTATCATTGCCCCCCCCCCCCCAACAGAACAGAGGAGCAAAGGGAAAGATCCCGGGCCGCAGCCGCCGTCGAGCTGTGGAAGGAAGGGGAGGAGAGACCGACAACGGGGCAGAAATCAACTCTGTGTGTTTATTTTCTGGATTCTGGAAACTCAAAAAGGCCCAAGTTCAGTTTTGTTAAACTTGGCAGAGGAAATGCCTTCAGAAGCTGCAGGCAGAGCTGGGAGGGCCGGCCAGAACGGCGTCACCACCACGACCGCCCGAACGGAAGGTCTGTAGCAAGGCCCGTCCTTCCGCAGAGAAGCGTGAGTTCGCCCAGAACAGGGCCGTCCCAGGCAAACCCGCGAGGCCCCGTGCCCCCGCCTCCCACTGGCAACCCTGTCCCAGTCGAAAGTGATGTTTCAAGGCCTTCCCTTCTGGTCCCGTCCCCAAGGACAGCAGCAGAGCTCAAGAGGAGCCTGAAAACATAACTCCAAGTTCGCCTCCACCGAGAGCAAAGAGTCTGCGCCGGGCTTTTATTTTTTTAAAGTTCCATTTGTCAAAACACCACAGGGAGAGCAGAGCGCCCGGGTGCCCGAATGCTGTGACAAATCACGTCCTTGCTCTATGGAGGCCCAGCTCAGCTTACTTTCCTAATTTGGAAAACGCAACAGGCGCAAACCGAAACCTGCACGGAGCTGTGAGGGAGGGACCGTGGGGCGTGTGCGGCTCTGCCCCTGCTATCTGGGAACCGCGCTGGCGTCCGGCCACTTTCCCGGGGAACTGAAGGCCTGTGACAGGGCCCGGGAAGCGCTCACGGTTGGCAGACGGGGCGCTCTGCGCCGACGTCCGAGCCCGGGTGGAGTCTGCTCCCAGCCCCGCGCCCCGCAGCCCGCAGCACGGGACGGGGTGCGCTGGCACCCGGCCGCCCGGCCCCCAGGGACAGGGAAGGCGCTCTCCTGCTCTCCTGCGGTGACACCCCGCTGATACCTTACAGAGCAGCACCCTCTAGTTGACCTACGGGGCCCCTGCAAGCTTGCTTCTGTCCTCTGCTGTGGCAAGAGGGACACGGGGTGGCGACCTCTGGGTGTTCCTGTGAGCAGAGCTGAGGACTGTCACCCTCAAGTGGCAGCCCCCAGCCTCCAGCGGCCTTAAACGGAGCCCAGTCACAGAAGGAGCCCGCACGGGCAAAGCTAGTGCAGGAGGTTCCGCGGGGGCGGCAGGGGGAAGGGTTGTGCTGGGTGGGGGTGCGCACGACGGCCGCCCGGGCAGGTTTCTCCCGGGGAAAGTGCAGAAGGCGGGGCGCCCACTTCCCTTATTCCTCCCCCCAACTTTTTCCTCCGTGCCGAGGCTCCACCTAAAAGCCTCTATTTCCCAGCCATCTCCACAGTGGGGGATGACCAACGAAAAGTGAGCGGAACCTCATGGGCAGGCCATGCAGAAAGTCCCCGAAGAGGAGGACACACAGCTACCGAGTGAGCACTAAGTGCCCATCATCTCTTCCTCCACTTCTCGCCTAGGACAAAACTGTGATGACCGGTGTACCAGCAACCACCTTGCACAAGGAGGTCACTTGAAAATGAAAGCCTCTTGCTAAGAATGGTGAGACAGAAAAACAGAAGCAGCCTTGATATGTGCTGAGCCCAGCCCGGGCCTCGACTGCAGTCTGTGACGGAGGCAGCAGAACTACCCTGAAAACACACACACACACACACACACACACACACACACACACACAGCAAAGCACCAACCTCTCATCCTCTGCACATCCTTTATACAAAACAAAACTGCTTGGCTTTAGAAAGGAAAAGAAGCCAGGGCTTTCTGCTGAAGAAAAGACTGAACTATTGTCCACACAGCAGACCCCAGGAGGGTGGGCCACGTTTCAAAAGCAGTTTACTGCACAGCACGGCTCTGGTGAACACACCAGGAGCTCCTTTTGCAACACCATTATCATCTGGGCTCACACAAATTAAGAAGCCAAAATGCCAAGGGCCCTTGAAAACCTAAGAAGCAGAAAGACACAAGGTCACTTAAATTTCTTAAAAATTAAAGGTAATTATTTTGAATGATTATCTGCCCGAAAGAGAGAAGGGGAGGAAGAGCGTGCTTCCCGAATTCCTACAAGCACTCACTCTTTACGCCGTAGCCATGGCGACCCTGCCATGGCAACCAGGAAGCTTGTCTGCAGGGAGCAGGGGCAGATCTAGGGACACCAGACAGGGAGGTTCAGGCCCGCCCGGCACAGCACGGCACAAGCTTTATCTTCGCGTTCAGTATGCTTCTGACCAGCGACATTATTCAAAGGCGGTCCTGGAAAGAAGTCAGCTTGGCACATTCAAAAATAAACAAAGTGAAACAGCTTTGAGAAGACGAACTAGGCCCACGTTTTCAGGCGTCTGCCGACCAACAGGGTCTCCTACATTTACTGCGTTCACCTCTCGGGGGTGGGGGGCGGGCAGCACCCACGTCCTGCAGGAACGGGGGCCACGGCCAGTGCCGGCTGGCGCTTCCAAGCACCAGACACGAACTCCCACGGCACCATTTAAGACAGGCCCACCGCTGTCGTCCTCGTCGGGACAGATGAGGGAACCGGGCTTAGGGTCACCAGGGTGAAAAGCGGTGGGCGCGGAGGGCGCCTGGGGGTTCCTGACGCAGACTGCCGTGCTTTTGACCGCACACCTCCAACAGAGAGCGCCGCGCACAAGGCTTCGGGACAAGACGCTGGCGTTTTGGGGGCTGGACCCAAACCCAGCAGAGAATGGAGAAGGAGCAGGGACACGGTGGGGGGCTGGGCAAGGGGGGCCGCCTTGCCCTCCTGGCTTTCCCGGGGGCCAGTCGTGGCTGCGTAACATTCTTATAGATCATGCTCCTGAGAGAAAGCCCACTGGAAACCCCCCACGATGTACACGAGAGCTTACTCGCCGCGTAACAAGTGAGCCCTGCCTGTCTCTGTGGCGGCAAAGTCAGCCACGCCCAGCATCGTAGCAGGACCCCCACTCACCTGGCACCATCACCAGTGGGGGCTCCGGACAGCCCCCTGGCCAAGATGTGGAACACCCGTTCACAGAACACTTCTTTAACTAAGGAAATGCTGCCAACAAGCATCAGAAATGCAGGAGAGGATCTGGGCAGCACCCTGGAGACATTCTAGACAAGAGAGTGTGGATGGTTCCCGGGGCAGCAACACCTGGGAAGGCAGCAGGGGAAGGAACAGCGAACATTCACTGAGACACGCCCCTCCCCCCCCCCCCCCCCCAGTTCCCTCAAGTACTCAGGGCAGGACACGACCCCTGCCTCCGGGCGGGTGGTGCGAGCACAGGACGTGGGGCAGGACCCCCCGGGTGCAGGGCAGCCACTCTGGGGCATGGCAGGGGGTGCTGTGCCTGGCTCCTGAAGGACACAGGCTGCCCTGAAATTTAAGAAGCCCAATTGTGAAATGAAAACAATATGGACGTCTCCTGTTTCCCCTATTAAAAAAAAATTTTTTTTAATTTTTTATTAAAATTTATTTATTTTTTACTTTACATCCACGTTAGTTAGCATGTGGTGCAACAATGATTTCAGGAGTAGATTCCTTAACGCCCCTTAGCCAGTTGGCCCATCCCCCCCCCCAACCCCTCCAGGAACCCTCTGTTTGTTCTCCATATTTAAGAGTCTCTTCTGTTTTGTCCCCCTCCCTGGTTTTATATTATTTTTGTTTCCCTTCCCTTATGTTCCTCTGTTTTGTCTCTTAAAGTCCTCATATGAGTGAAGTCGTATGATTTTTGTCTTTCTCTGACTGACTCATTTCACTTAGCATGATACCCTCCAGCTCCATCCACGTGGTTGGAAATGGCAAGATTTCATTCTTTTTGATGGCCAAGTAATACTCCATTGTATATATACGCCACATCTTCTTTATCCGTTCACCCATCGATGGACGTTTGGGCTCTTTCCATACTTTGGCTATTGTCGATAGTGCTGCCATAAACATCGGGGTGCATGTGCCCCTTCGAAACAGCACACCTGTATCCTGTGGATAAGTGCCCAGTAGTGCAATTACTGAGTCATAGGGTAGTTCTATTTTTAGTTTTTTGAGGACCCTCCATACTGTTTTCCAGAGTGGCTGCACCAGCTTGCATTCCCACCAGCAGTGCAAAAGACATCCTCTTTCTCTGCATCCTCGCCAACATCTGTCGTTGCCGGAGTTGTTAACTTTAGCCATTCTGATTGGTGTGAGGTGGTATTCATTGTGGTTTTGATTTGTATTTCCCTGATGATGAGTGATGTTGAGCATCTTTTCATGTGCCTGTTGGCCATCTGGATGTCTTCTTTGGAGAAGTGTTTATTCGTGTCTTTTGCCCATTTCTTCACTGGATTATTTTTTAGAAAAACATTTTAATGTTTATTTTTGAGAGAGAGACAGAGTATGAGCGGGGGAGGGGCAGAGAGAGAGGGAGACACGGAATCCGAAGCAGGCTCCAGCCTCTGAGCTGTCAGCACAGAGCCCGACGCGGGGCTCGAACTCACGAACCGCGAGATCATGACCTGAGCCGCAGTCAGACGCCGAACCGACTGAGCCCCCCAGGCGCCCACTTTCCCTATTTTTCATTTGTTCCGCATTTTCCTGCGCTCCTCACTGGAAATCTAGGGGATCATCTAACTAACTTTCCACACAGTGCAACACGGGGTGCCGTCATCATGCGTCTTAAACTGTGTCATGTGGGGTACCTTGAGCCGCGGTCACCAAGCGGAGGAGGAAATACCGAATGACACGTGGAACCCACTCCAGGTTCGCTGCGAACACACCATTCAAGGAGCAAAGCCAACCCTCGACAGCCTCATGAGACACCTAAGTCGGTGCTGAGCAAGTTTTCTTTTTTTCAGGGTTAATTCGGGGAAAATTTAAGTACTTCCAGGCCAGTTTTCAGTTAAAAATTAAATGAGCATGAACTTCCACCAAAGCCTGAACATTCATCAGATGCCAGGCTGGAGCAGGCAGGCCTGCCCGTGGGTTCTCACCACCGAGCTTCCTGGAGTCTCCGCCCACACCCTGCCCTGTTCCGCGGGTGGCTGGATGGCCCCCAGGGCTCCCTGCGCCCTGCCCTCTCCGTCCCATCCCCTGCCCTCCACATGCCAGCGCGACCGTCTTCCTGAAGCCCCTCGTCAAGTCAGGTCCTTCCAAAGCTTAGAAACTGTTCACGGCTCTCGGAAGACAATGCAAACTTCTGGGCCCTGCAGGACCGGCCCCGCCAGCCTCCCCGATGCCATCCATGCCATGCGGGGCCCTCCCTCGGCCTTCCTGCCCCGGGGCCGCCCTTCTGGGCACGCTTGCACCCGCCCCTGCCCTGAGGCGGCGCTCGGCACGGGTGGCCGCGCTCAGCGAGGACACTTCGGTGCCGTGCACGGCAGCCCCACACCCTCCCTCCTCTGCAAGCACTTGGCTCTTGTCCCCCCGGCACACGCTGCGCTTTGTGAGAACACGAGAGCTGGGTCCGTCTCTCTCTCCTCCGGTCCTGCCCGCTGGCCGGCCGCCTCCCCAGGACAGAGCCGGGCCTTGCCCATTCACCGTGGTATCCGGGGCCCGGCACGCACGACAGGTGCGCCAACGCTCGGTGAAACGGAAGGAAAGGAAACTGTCCCTGAGCTGTCAGCCCAGGATTCTCCCGGGTGGAAGGCTGGAACCACTCTCATTCCCAAAGTTTAGGAAAACTCTTGCTGTAATTTGGCTTAATGACTGCCGACAGCTTCAAGATTAGAATTAAGACCGTTTTCTAGAACTACCACCTGCCTACAGGAAACAGGCCTGGTTGTCACAGGGAATGCCACCTTCTCACCAAGGCCATGGGCGGGGGGAGGGGTGTTACATCATCCTCAGAGGCCGCAAGGCCACAGGGGCCGGCTGGGAAATTCTGGGGGGTTTCCATCCACTTTGACTAGAACACACAGTGCAAGGCCCCCAAAGCCCCAGACCCTGCGTGAGTCTGCACTCCTGTGTAATAAGCCACAACCAGATCTGGACGAAAAGGGGCCGTGAGGAGCGGCACCCGAAGGTTCACGGCAGAAAGTTAATCACGTGGAAGGTCCCAACAGCAATGGTAACGACAATTACACAAACGAACCGAAAGTCAGAGACGTGTGACACTTTCATGGAGAAAAATTACAAAGCATATTTGAAGGACACACAAGACCTACACGTGAGTTTGTATAACACGTCTGAGTCTAAGGAAGCGTTTGGCTATAGGGGAGGAAGGACAGACACTGAGCCAGGAGGCAAGGAAGAGACAGCATCACAGAGAGACAGACGGTGAGGCTGGGGACACACGAGGCCTCGCTCTGCTGAGGCCCAGAAGCAGCCACAGACCCACGGTGGACGCGAGCCCCTGCAAAGAAAGCTACGTGCGCTGAGGGCCAGGGACACGAGCCATCCCCACCATGGACAGGGGTACACACCGTCCCCTGAGGACTTGGGGACAACAGGCCAGGGCAGAGCTCGTGAGGCAGGCCGGCCCGGGCTGGGAGCGATGCATGCGCACAGGGCACGCCCTCAGTGTCCATGGAGGGGCGACCCCCACTGCGCCCACCAGCATGGTATCGGAGGCCTGATAAAATACAGGATTAGGATGAGACCCCGAAGTCTTCGAACATCACACGCCAAACGTCCTGTTTCCGTAAAGACCACCTGTCATACCAAGAATGGGGAAGATTGCAAATGAGAACAGACACCAGCACAGGACGACACTCATGCCGGGATCCCGTGACGAGGATTTTAAAGCAGCCACCGCGAGAACTTCATGCAATTACAGACGTGTATAGTCATGCTGACACAAAGAAAGACCCAGAGAATCTCAGGAGAGAAGGCGGATGTGGAAGAGCCGGTGGGATTTCCGAACAAAAGCAAACCAGTAGCTGAGGTCAGGGCTTGGTGGGGAGCTTCCCGCAGAATGAAAAGAGCAGAGAAAGGAATCGACAACCTGATGCTAGAAGGACAATTACCCCCGAAGAACAAAGAGGAGAGGGGCAGAAAATCGGCGACTGGAGTCTGAGGGACACATGGCACTTTGAATAAGATCGAACATCCAGGGGCGCCCGGGGGGCTCAGTCGGTTGAGCGTCCAACGTTGGCTCAGGTCACGATCTCATGGTTTGTGGTTCAAGCCCCGCGTCGGGCTCTGTGCTGACGGCTCGGAGCCTGGAGGCGCTTCGGATTCTGTGTCTCCCTCTCTCTCTCTGCCCCTCCCCTGCTCACGGTGTCTCTCTCTGTCTCTCAATAATAAATTAACGTTAAAAAAATTAAAAAAAAGAAAAAAAAAAAAGATCGAACACCCACGTCGTGCAAGGCCCCAGAAGAAGAGAACATTGGGGAATAGTCAACAAATGGCTGACATTTCCCCCCAAAAGAGGTAAACCTACATATTCAAGAACGCGAATGAATCCTAAGCGGGATAAACCCAAAGAAATCCATGCCGACCTTCTGAACACTGATCTGTCTTGAAAACAGTCAGTGGGAAACAACACATTCTCTACGGGGGGAGAAAGTCAAAATTCAAAAAAGTTTTGGGAGCTAAAGCTTGGACTTCTTAGACACAACACCAAAAAGCACGGTCCGGAAAAGAAAAAGAAAAAAAATCAACAAACCGGATTTCATCATCGAAACCATGGGCGTGCGTCTGCTGGAGCCGGCAGAAGGTCCCCAGCACCGCACGCGGGGCAGAGGCTCACACCTACGAGCGTCACAAGTCTCAAAGCTCAGCGGGAAAAAGCAAACCACTCAGTCAGAAGGTGGACAGGAAGCACGAAGAGGCACGTCGGTTGAAGGGGGACCACGGACGGCAGACGAGCCCACAGGAGGCGAGCACCGATGCCGTCAGCGACTGCAAAGCAGGGACCCCGCCGGGCCGTCGCCGCGCACCCGGCGGAACGGCTGCGATACGAGCCGGCGCCCCCAGAGGCCGGCGGGATGGCGAGCAGCGGGGTGTCTTCCGCACTGGCGGCACGAACGGAAAGTGGCCGTGTCTTCACCTAAACACACGCCAACCGGTTCGCAGTTACAGCCCGGGCCCGCGTCCAGTCCAGCCCGCGCCACAGCCTTACTGGCGACCCCCACGCTGCAGACGTCCCTCAGCGGGTGAGGGTTAAGCAGAGGGGGGAGCCGCTCGGCGGGACTCAGACCCTCGGCGGCAGGGGCCACGGGCTGCTGGGACACGTGACAGCTGCACATTAGGCGTGATGTGGTGTCGGAAAACAGCGTAACCCTAAATGACAAATGCCGGCGCCGGAGAGCGGACGTGTGGCTGCGGGGGCGGCACCAGGGACGGCCGTGTGGTGCTGGGACGGTCGTGCGTCTGGTGGAGGTGGCGGTCCCACAGATCTACGTGTGTGGCCACGCGGCACAGCCACGCGCACGCCGTGACACATCCGCTTCCTGGCTCTGATTCTGTCCCCTGACCACATACCACCTAACAGGTGGGGGCAACCGGGTGACGTACACAGGGGACCCCCCGAAAGCATTCACGATTTCCCGTGAACCTACTTCAAAAGCAAAAGCGAGCCTGCGGAGCCGGGACCCGCTGTGGAAGGCCACGCCCCGCTGCCGACGGGGTCTCCCCGGGGGCAGGACCCTCAGTCTCCTTCACTGCGAGACCGGAACACCACGCAGAGGGACGTGAAGCACGTACAGCGGCACGTCCACGCACGACGGTCCGCACGCGTCAGCAGGAAGAGGCGGTGAGGAGGCGCAGATGCCTCTCGCTCCACGGCTCTTACGACAGGAACGACGAGCCCGAGACCAGAGCTCAAGCACGGCACCAGCCCGAGGGCCGCGCCCTCCACGACCTGCGCAGGCTCCGATCACTCTCGAAGGGAGCGTCGCCCCGCTAAAGCGAGAGCCACGGAGGCGCAGTAACACGTTAGAGCGGGACTCGGAGACACGGCTCCAGCACTGCCGGTCTCAGACGAACACACAGATGCCGGGGCGACAAAGGGGCGCCGGCGGGTGTGAGGGGCAGGTGCAGGGGCAGGGTGGTCCCGTGCCCCACGCAGCGCACGCCCCCCTCTTGCCCGGAGAGCCGCGTCACCTGGAAAACCGGACACAAACCAACAACTGGTTTCAACTTCCATTAAAAAAAAAAAAAAGACTCGAGCCATCAGCTTAAAATAACTCACGAGACTACAACGTGCCCTCGTTGCTATGCGTCCTCACCTGTGTCAGCCAGCTCCGGGTCTGTAAAGTGGGTGCTGAGGCGCTCGTGGGCTGCTGGCGGGCTAGGCCCGCCCGCGTGGCGTGCCCGACCCGAGCCCGGCTGGCGGCGGCCGTGCCCCGAGGACACGTGGGCTCTCGTGGGGGGGAGGGGCGGCTCCCCTCCTCCTTCCCTCCGGGCGGACCCGCCTGGCCCGCGTCTGTGCTTTCTTACGACGTGGACGGCGTCGGCGCCCCGTTCCACTGGGGACACGGCCTCCCGCAGACTCTCAAGAGAGGCACCCTATTTCCCGGCCCTTATTTCTGGTCCTTTACTGACAGATTCCGGGGGGCGGGGACCAGGGTGAAGTCCGGCAACTCCCCTTCTGGGAACAGCCTCGGAAGGATTGCTTTCGCCTGCTGTTGTCGTTGTTGTTTTCCCCTCCGTGAGCCCTCCTGTCGGAGACCCCTGCGGGGCCCGGCCTCGAGCTGTCCCAAGACACACAGTTTACTACCAGGCCCCCCCCCCCCCCCCAGAAGCCGCCTGGCCAGACCCAGCTCCTGTCGGTCGGTTACAGAGAGAAAAAAGAACTTGCGAAGTTTAGTGTTTCACAACACCAGAGTGTTTCAAAATATCCTATTCATTCATTCCAAACTTGGCTCTGCCCGAGCCCAGAGCCGACTTGATAAACAGAAGGCTTCTCATAGGTTAGGCATTTCAGCCTCTGCCACCGGCCAGAGGGCCCGAGTCCCAGCCGGTCCGCGGGAAAGCAGGACAGCCGGGCAGAGTGGGGTGCGTGGACTGCGTCACAGCGAACTGCGCCCGGGCCTCGGCCGGTGCCTCCACGTCTGGGCCCCACGCCACACGTAACCCTGACCCTGAAACAGCAGCGTCCCTCGGACATGCGCTTTGCCATCAAGTGGAAGCTACAGTTAGGATCGCGCCTTGAAATGAAACGGCCACACGCTATGGCACAATTCCACCTACGATCCCTTTGAGGATTCTCTGTATTAGACAAAGTTGAGAAACTCAGTTGACCCGAAGAGCGACCTCTTCACCCCTAGGCAGAACCCGATTTTTGTTGTTGTGATTTGGTTCCCGCAGCTGGGAAGGAAGACGCGGGACAGTGCTGTGCGCCGCGCACAATTCCACGTGCACACAGACTTTCTGAAAGCGCGCGTGAAAACATTATGCTAATCATGGCTCCGTGGAGAAAAGGAAGTCAGGGTGGAAGGGACACCTACTCACGAAGAACCAGAAACGGATTATCTGGGAGGGAAGCCAGGATGAAAGAGAAAAAGATTGTGGACTGCATACCCTCTGAGTTTTTTATTTAAAAAAATTTTTTTTAACGTTTACTTATTTTTGAGAGAGAGAGAACGAGCAAGCAGGGGAGGGGCAGAGAGAGCGAGGGGGACACAGAATCCGAAGCAGGCTCCAGGCTCCGAGCTGTCAGCGCAGAGCCACACATGGGGCTTGAACCCACAAACCCTGAGATCGTGATGTGAGCCCAAGTCGGATGCTCAACAGACTGAGCCACACTGGCGCCCCTCTTTGTTTGTTTTTAAGAGTTTACTTATTTTTGAGAGAGAGACAAAGAGGGAAAGAGCACGTACAGGGGAGACATAGAGAGAGAGGGAGACAGAGACTCCCAAGCAGGCTCTGCACTGTGAGCACAGAGCCTGATTCAGGGCTCGAACTCACAAACCATGAGATCATGAAGAGTCAGACGCTCGACTGACTGAGCCCCCAGGCGCCCCTGCCTTTGAGTTTTGAACTGTGGAAACATATCACCTTTCAGAAAACCTTTAAATCAACATTGGTAAAATGTTCCTTTTTGCAAAAGCGAAACAAGCAAAAAAGCACCCTACTTTTAGACACAAATGTAAGACCTGGATCTTATCTTGACACCCGGGCTGTGTCTGGCGGACAGCGGAGGCCAGGGGAGGGTCCCCACCAAACTCCACGCGTCTCCTCTGTCCGCGTCCTGTCTGTGTGAAAGTGACGAGACCCGGGAGCCACAAAGCAAGCGCCTGTCAGTATTCAAAACTGGACGACTGCAGAAACCTCCTGCAGATGAGCAAGAAATCAAACGGACGGTGGCTATCAGACTGGAATCTTCTGTCTGGGAAGCCGCCCCCTCACGGGCTCTCCCGGAACGAGCGGCCACATGGGCTGCATGGCCTGGTTCTTTCCCGCGTGGTATTCCCACGGCCCGAGCTTGGTCAAGGCAGGAGCCTAGACGGCCTGCACCCCCTGGGCCTAGCTCAGGGCCTGGCACACGATCACCCCGAAATAATTATGTAAAACAATTGCTTTTCACCACTTGAAGCTCATACGATGGGCTGTGAACAGTTAATAACTTTCTCTTCTGACTATTTAACAAAAGTAAGTAACTAGAGAATTAATAGGACAGGAAGAGAATTTTATTTTTAAGTCACAAATTCACTTGGATAAATTACCTAAACCAAGGTTATCTGATTGTGAGCCTGGATGTAAAGTTCACGAACCGATGGGGACCAGGGAGAGGCCCACCCCTCAGAAGTACCGACTATTATCCCTTTTTTTTACTATTTTATTCTTTTAAAGTTTATTCATTTATTATTCCTGAGAGAGAAAGAGAGAGAGAGAGAGAGGGAGCACGCACAAGCAGGCAGAGAGAGAGGGAGACACAGAACCTGAAGCAGCTCCAGGCTCTGAGCTGTCAGCACAGAGCCTGATGTAGGGCTCGAACTCGTGAACTCTGAGATCATGACCTGAGCCGAATTCAGACACTTAACTGACTGAGCCACCCAGGCGCCCCCCCCGCCCCATTTTTATGTTTTTTAAAGTTTATTTTGAGACAGAGAGGGTGGGGAGGGGCAGAGAGAGAGGAAAAGAGAGAGAATCCCAGGCAGGCTCTTCACTGTCAGTGCAGAGCCCAGCAGCACATGGCTCGAACCACGAACTGTGAGATGATGACCAGAGCTGAAATCAAGAGTCAGCCGCTCAACCGAATGAGCCACCCAGGCGCCCCTCTTACCATAATTTTAAAATGAAATCTTGTTTGGAGTTCTACAGAAGTCACAGAGCTATGAGCACCGTTTAAAAATAAATGTCATGTCTTGTCAACTGGAAATACACAGAACAGAGAAATGACTCTCCTTCCCCCTCCCCGAGCACTCCATCCACATCAACCCTGCTCTGTGTCAATAAATCTCACCCTGGCTGTGTGAGCAGTGTTTAATCATAAATGGCTCCGAATGCACTCACAAGTATAAACAGAACTAAATGTCACCTATCGGAGTAGCAGATTAGCAAGGAAGAAGACGGAAAGCCCGGGCCGTGTGTACAGAGAAAGCCAGATGGCTGGGACGTTTAAACTGCAGACAGACAGGGCCATTTTCAAGGTTACAAGAATAAATCCAGAATTCAGAGAGCAGTGGCTTGATTTTGTCAACTCTTAGCACTCCTTCCGAGGAAGTCTGAGGCGCCAGGGTGCTCAGTGGCTTGTTAGAAATGCCTATTCCTCCTCCTCCGCGGTGACCGTCAACAGCATTCCGCCTCCCCCGTCTGCAGAGATCATTCTGTAAGGTGAAAGGCGCCGGGAAAGATTCGGAAATAGTAACCTCCGCTCGTGAGAGGAGCGGGCTGTCCTCAGGAGGGGACCACGCACTCCACACCATCCGCAGGGCAGACGGCGGTTTACGGCGCTCGGCTCGCTCCTGTCTGGAGAGCCCGTCTCCGCAGGTCTGCGGACGGACCCGATGGCAGAGTGGAGGGTCCCCGGTGGGCGCTTTCGCTGCGTCTCACTTCAGACCCCGTGCTCGCACCTCATCGGCACTCTCCCCATCGGTCTGCGCGAAAGGGCAAACGGACCTAGGAAGTAATAACAGGCGCGTACGATCCACCTTAAACATCAAGCCTAGTTTGGGACTTGGTAGGAAAGGACTCCTGAGGCGCCCCGATCACCTGCCACCCTCCCTCCGCGCACGGCGCGCACGGCGCACACCGCCCAGCGTGTCTCGCCCTCCTGCCTCCCTCCAAACGCGCACCTCCTTTCCCGGCCTGGGGGTCGGTCGCCCGCTGCCTGGAGGCCCTGCCCCGCTCCCAGGCTCGGTTCATCTCGAACCCAACTTGACCTCGCTCAAGGCCGGCTCGTGTCTTGGCATCCCCGGCGTGCTTCTCCCGGAGGCTGCGGCCCTCCGAGGTCATCTGCACATCTGAACGCTCCCTTCCTGTGGCCGTGCACGGGACCTGGCCTGGCGGGCTGTGTGCCCCTGGGGAGGGACTCCACGTCTGGAAACCGGGCCCCTCCTTCGTAAAGCGTGGGGGCACTCACCTGCCGCACGAGATTAAGCCGAGAGCTGTCGGTCGGCCAGCGTGCCCGCCACGGGCGTCATGTCTGCTCTGCTGCAGGCCTGTGGCCACCTCACCCCAATCCCCCCGCGGCCGCTGCCGACTCGGGTTCCTAAACGTGCTGCGAACCACATCACGTGCCTCCTTGAAAAGCCGCCAACAGGCACCCGCGGCCACAGAATTTTCAGCACCTTCCCAGCCGCTCCGCTTGCCAACGTGTCTGAGGTCCACTAAAAGCACCACACCTCTCTGCACTCCGCATCCAGATGGGCTCTCTCGCGCTGGACGGACCGCTGGCTGCTCGCCGGAACCGCGTCTGCCATTGGGGCCGCAGCTAAGCAACACTTCCGGCAGCCCGTGCGGTCACGTGCGCCCCCGGCCCACCACTCCCGGGCCGACACTGTGCAGACGGGGGTACGCCCGCTCCCTGCCGCGACCCCTCCCACGGGCTGGGTGCGCGGCCTCTGTGGCCCCCGGGGAGAGGCTGTCCTCACCGCCTCCGGGAGGGGCTGGCTGCTGCTACTTCCTCTGTTCCGGTCGCCGCGCACCGCACCGGTCATCGGTCATCGGGTGTGCCCGCTACTATGCCCCAGCCCCTCTGACTGACACATCACGCACGAGCGCATGAGCGCTTGGCTGGTGCGCCTGCTTTGCCGGGGCTGCCCTACGGAGGAAACCTTCCCGGCGCAGGAGCTTCCCGTCCTTGCGTTTCTGGTGGCCCCAGCGGGACAAACATCAGCGCAATGCTTCTGAAGCCGAACCAGAATGAACCCTGCCTCAGGCCGGGGCCTTGAAGAAGCGTCTGTTTCAGGAGCAAAAGCAGGTGCCGATCAGGGATCAGGAGAGGCGGACCGAGTACCAGCTTTGCCGCACGCCAGGTTCTCAGTGCCCTTCCCGGCTCGGAGCCCCTCTCGAGGCTGTGACTCATGGTCTGGTTTCCCTGAGCACCTAGCGGCCGGGACGGAGTCTCACAAGTGCGCCAGAGGCCACACTGAGGGAGGCCACGTCTGTACTGAGGAAGAACCACGCTGAGCAGGGGGAGGAGCACGGAGGACAAGCACGGTGACGAGAACGAGCAGCAACACCGTGGCGACCACGAAGCAGGACAAGCCAGGACGTGCAGTGCCTAGCTGCACGCGGAGGAGCCCGGGGTTCCATCTGAGCTCAGTCTCCATTAAGAGTCTCAACCTGCACAGAGTGTGGGGACAGGCCTGTGTTACACTGCCGGGCGGCCAGCCCGCCCCCGAATGTGGCCCTCTCTCTGGCGCACGGGACACACGTCCTGCTTAGCGGGAGTCAGACCTGGTGGCACAGCTTCTCTGGAGTCCACGTGATGTGGTAATTAAAGTCTAAAACAGTCCCCTGGTTCAAATCCCCAGTTCAGATGTCAGTTAAAATACGGACCAACACCACTGGTCCTGAAGCCAACGTGTACGGGTCTCTGTCGACGAAGCCGGTCGAGTGTGAAGATCCTGAGGTAGGAAACTCAGTCGTCCAGGACTTTCCAAGGCTTCCACCCGGGAAGGAAGGTGGCATCCGCACTGCTTTACAGATGAGGAAACTGAGGCCTAGGGGGAATAAGTCACTTGTCCAAAGCCATCCAGTCACCAAGGCAGCAACTGAGAGCTTCTAGTTAAACCCTGGCTTTCCAGCTCCTCAGATGCAGAAATGGAGAAACCGAATTTTGTTAAAAATTTCAACAGCGAATGGGGCACCTGGGTGGCGCAGTCAGTTAAGCGTCCGACTTCAGCCAGGTCACGATCTCGCGGTCCGTGAGTTCGGGCCCCGCGTCGGGCTCTGGGCTGATGGCTCAGAGCCTGGAGCCTGTTTCCGATTCTGTGTCTCCCTCTCTCTCTGCCCCTCGCCCGTTCATGCTCTGTCTCTCTCTGTCCCAAAAATAAATAAACGTTGAAAAAAAAAAAAAAAATTTCAACAGCGAAAACCACCAGAACTGCCGCTGAGTCAGCCTAGCGCCTGGCAACTCGATCTCACGGCCACTTTCTCTCGCCTGCTGGTCTCTCTCTCCTCCAGCTTCAGCGTGACATGGGGGGCACCGGGCACCGGTCCGCACACCTCCCTGCAGGAGCCCACGCAAGCCCCCTGCTGCAGGGACACGGTCCCGCCAGTCCCGCCACCATGCAGACCAGGGGCCGCAAGCTGTCAGTGAGCCGTGACGGGGCGCGAGGGCCGCACCAGGCCGCTCAAGCCGGGAGCCGTCACTACGTGTGGAAGCTCACGCCTCAGAAGTTCAAGTCGACGGCACGATACGCAGCTTGGACTTTTTATTACGTGAATGAAGCTTCACCTTTCCCTGCCGGCCGACCACACACGCCTGCCACGAAACTACCAACCGTGCCCACGTGTGGGGAAGACATGGTCTGTGTTCCCGGATGACAGCCTGAGTTCCAGGGTAAAGCCCCATGTTGGCAGAAAGGGCCGCACTCACCAGGTCCCCTTGGGAGTCACCACGGCCCGCCCAGAGATGGCCCAGGCCGTGGCGCACCCCTTCAGGCTGTGATTCACCCACAAACACTCGTTAAGTGTTTGTTAAGCACCCGGTTCTGTGCAGGCCCCAAGAAGAAACATAAATGATGGTTTCTCCTGGGAGGCAGGGCCTATGACCTAGTCAGGGGGGCAAATAAACAGCCGTGTGACAGGTGCTGCATTAGAGCGACAAAGACAGGAGCCATGGTGAAGGGCTGCACCCCACCCTGGTACACAACACGGGGAGGCAAGGTGTGCATGGCCAGAAGTGGGGGGGGGGCTGTCCGGGAGACGGATGGAAATGGCACTCGAGGCCGTGAACAGCACGGAGAAGACACCAGGGGACGCGGGGATGGGGCTGCTGGGTTCACAGCCACCCGGTGCTCGACTGGCCACATTCACAAGAGACGTTTCCCACGAGCCTCCTCAGGAGGCAGCCTCTGATGCCACCCCTGCCCACCAGCCCTCGAGCCCACAGGGCAGCCGAGGCCAGACCACACCCCACTGTTCGTGACACTGTGGCTTCGCTGCAGAAACATTCAGAGCAAAGTCCTTCCCAGGGCACACAAAAGAAGTTGAAGCTTCTATCATTTGGGGGCAAATCGCTATACTTTTATCACACAGGTTTGTTGCACCCCAGGCCCCTCGTCCTCGCTCTGCCACGTCAAATCCCGTACTAAACCGAGAAAATCACTTTGGGTAATATAAGGTTGAGTTAGATTTCAACATTTCCAACCTTTCCTAAGGGAATGGTCTCCCCCGCCCCCCCAACCCCCAACGTTCCCCCGACCTCCCCCCACCTCCGCAGCCCAGATCCAATTCCGATTTACCCAAGGCAGCAGCCACTGATAACCCAGCAGCCTGATCAAAGAGTCAGGAAGCACATCCGGTTTTCCGAAAGGAGGCTGGGATCCTCTCCAGCAACCAGATGATGTTTACAAAGCAACCAGCCTCGTTTTAGAGACCTCCACACCGGCCGTCCTGCATAGAGCCCCAAACAAAACGGGGGAGTGGTATCCTCACCAAACAGAACCTGAAAAGGCCTTTATTCCTTTATTCTGCTCGGGGCGGCCCTTGACAGGCCCTTCAAAGGGCACATTCCTACCGCCCGGAAAAGCCGGCCTTGTCCTTGCAAACCGGTCCTGACCCAGGGGCCTGTGCAGGGCAGCCCCTTCTTCGCCCCTGTGTTTACTCAGAACCGGGAGAGCGTGTGAAAATCTGAGGATCACTAACAAAATAAGCTTCCACACTCGTGAGTCAGAAGGACCGTGTGGCACCAGGGGACATATGGATGGGAAAGACGAGTGACGATGGGCCCTTCCCAGACGGAGGGGTGCTGGCGGGGCGCAGGTGGAGCGCGGAGGTCATCCCGTGGGCCGCTCTTACCGCCACCCGCCCGCTAGGGCAGACCCCGTGTCTCTGAACACGTTTAGTGCCGTGAAGAGAAGAGATGCGCCTGGGGAAGTGGGTCATAAAGCAGATTAGCACGGTGGAATAAGGAATCATCCCTCTGAGAGAGGCCCGGTTTCAGCCCAGGGTCTACTGAACTGGCTTCATTGTTATGTAAATCACACCCGCGGTCACGTCCATTTATCCCAAAGGTCTGGTCTACTCATCGGCAGTGTTCTCTGAAATAAAAACTGAGCAGACCCTCTTTCCCGGCCCAGCACGGCTTGCCTCCGGGTCCTAACTTCCAGACGTTTCTTTCCTTGAGAGTCTGTGCGGCACCTGCCCCCACCCTCCTGCCCGGGCGCCCGACACATGAATGGACACACGTAGCATCACAGGAAACGGGAGGAGGGAAAGGCATCGTTCTCTCCCTGCCGGCCGGCCGCTGGTCGGGCCCTGCCTGGGCTGCTGGAGCCTCTTCTCTCTCCCGCGAAGGCAGCAGATGCACAGGCTTGAGTCTGCACTTTTACAAAGAAACCGCAATGGAGTTCAGTCAGGGCGTAAAGCAGCTGAGCCGTTTCCAGGGCAGAGCTTTTCGTGAGCTGTCGCGTTATCCGTTTGTTTTCCATAAAATGATCTGTCGGCCCTGCAAATCCAAAGTGCTGGGGAAAAACGGCAAGTCTCTGCAGACCCTGGAGAGCCAGCAGCCCCTCCTGCCCTGGGCTCCAGGGGGACTCGGCCGGGCCGGCTCTCGCTGCGGAGGACACAGCCCCTCGCTTGCCCCCCAAACACAGCTCTCTCGTGAGAAGTCTGCAGCCCGGAGCTCCAGGCCCTCTTCTGCACCACCCCCCCCACTCTGAAAACTTTCCAGAAAAAACTAGCAATCACATTTTGCGTTGGGTTACCGCAAGCGTTATCTGGTCCAGTCCGACGAGGACGGTGGGGAGGCCCCTTCCTGATAAGAGGGAAGCACAGGAAGCAGGACCAGGAGCCAGGAGCCGTCCCGACACGGCCTCCTCTGGGGCCGCCCCCGCCAGCCTGGCCGGCGGACTCCCCCCACCTCCCCCTCAAGCGTCAGGCCACAGGGACAGGCGAAGAGGCCAGAGGCGGACTCCTAGCTTGGGGGGGGGGGGGGGCAAAGCGGCCCTAACCTCCTCGGTTAAACAGACATTAACATGAAAAAGGCGTCTTAAGGTCTGACCGGTGGGATTGGGATCCCCAGCGATAGTGAAATTGCAAATCTGCAGTTTCAGCAAAGCTCCTGCTAAGGCTCTTTAAAAAGGAAGCAAGGAAAATCGGCCTTAGCCGGTGTCTCTGTGGAGAGCTATTCATGGCTTCTTTCCACGTTTCCACATTTTCCAAGTTTTCTATAAGCATGGATTGCATATTTAATACCAAAACGTCTGAAATAGTAAAGGTACAGAACATAAAAGCTAAAAAAGGCACTTTTTTTTGGCTTTCTGGACAGAACGCAGGCTTCTAAAACAAACTCCCAAATAAACTTTAGTATTAAAGATTTTTAGCTTTCTGTTTATTACCATATCAGCAGTCTGGACTCCTCCAGAGAAAAATCACTTTGGATAGATGAATTCTCTGAAGAGACAATCATCTGCTCCTTTAAAAAGCTACCGACTTGAAAATTTTTGCCCATTTTTTTTTTTTTTAGTTATCTTGTTAAAAATACATCTTACCTCCCTGGCTTCGTAGGTGACAGTGAACAAAATGAAATTAACATTCTGAAAGCCATAAAAGATGAAGGCTACATGGAGTTATAATTTTTTAAAAATGACAAAATTACGATGAGAAGAAGTAAATTTGAGTAAGCGCAGCAAATCCCCACACGTCAGAATTCCAGTTCAATCCCTTAAAGGCTACAAGGCAAGAAACTTGAAAGATTAATTATCCCCGAACATGGGCTGCACGTATCGCTAGAGCTCCCTGTACGGCCGGCGCACATAGAAGGTGCCGGAACCGGAGAGCACAGAGACGCTAAGCCGCGCATGCACAGGGAGGAGGGAACCAGGGCACGCCTGTAGGAGCCATCCTGGCAACGACTATCCAAAGTGGGGCTGACCAAGTTCTGAGAGCCTCCCCACATCCCCTCCCGGTCAACAGAGGCGGGGGGGGGGGCGGTGGTTACTCAGGTTCTCCTCTGCCACCACACGTTCACCAGCAAAGACGCCCACGTGAACCTTTCGACCTGGTGAGCCACAGCAGAAACACCTGCGTGCATGGTCCTCACCGTCCCAGACCTTCCAGCTTAACGGGGCAGGCAGGGGGAGGGGCGGAGGGGAACGTGTCCTATAAGATATGTGCCCAATTGTAAACAACACCAACACCCTGAAGAAATGCAGACCGCAAACAATGCGTGCCCTGCACGGAAGAAGGTGGACGGTGCTCCGGGCAGGGGACAGAGGGGGCTGAGGAAAGGCCGGCAGGACAGGAGGGCGGCAGGGACGCGGCGGGGACGCGTGCATGAACACGTACGGTAAGGGGCGCACGTGCTTGGACTGGCAGCCGAGTGAAGATGAAGACGCGGAAGGGGGCGCGGGAATAGGCCGCTCCAGAGACAGAGTGGAAGGGGAGCGCCCGGGGGGGACAGGGCTGCGGTTGGGGAAGACGCACGCGGTCGGCGGCTGGCCGCTGGTGACAGCAGCGGGTTTTACTTTACGTATGTGTCACCACGATTTAAAGATGAGCTGGAGGGAGGGGCTCCGGCAGTAGCTGACCTGCGGCGAGTGGCTCCTGGGCCCGGGGTGCTGACAGGGGCACCCGTCCCGGCCGGACACGGGACGGGGCAACTGCCTCCCGGGCCCACTCAGCGGCCCAGGCTGGGCTCCCACTCCTGCTTGACACCCGCCCGGGAAGGCCCATCTCAATCTCACTGGCATTTAAAAAACCAAACCGATCTACTTTAGAAAAATTCAATTCACTGGACACAGGGTCATAAGTCGAAATAAGTGTTAGGGAGAATCTCACAAGAAAGGGCAACACGTAACGCAGACAAGCTGTTCCGCCTCCGCCTGGCCCCCTGCCCTCCCCGAGGCACGAAGCCGGACGGCTCCCTGGGACAGTGTGTGGCACGTCGGCTGCTCAGTGAAGCGTACCCCTCGTGTGTTAGCGGAAGCGCCCCTCCGGCCGTGGACACTCGGCCTTGAAGAGGAGGGGGCAGGGCGCCCCACACAGGGCACACCTGCGGGGGCCCACGGAGCCCCCGAGAACCTGAGGGCGCAGCAGGGGGAGCCGGGACAGCCCCTCCCTCCTTCCCCACATCCTGGGCCCGTCCCCAGACACGCTAGTCTGGCCCTGTCCCACCTGCTGTTCCCGTGGCATTGGTCTTGCCGCTGGTCACCCTCGGAGGGCCCCACGAGTGCCACCCTTTGTGTGACTCCAGCCTTCAAGCCCCTTTAGCCTACATACCCTCCCGTCCCGGTGGCTGTCCGCCTGTCTTAGCAGACGGTGACCGGGGCTGAGGACAGCCCGGGTACACAGAGGGCTCTCAGCAGCTGGCGATACATTCTTCGGGCTCCATCTGGAAGTGGTGCGATGGGCCAGCGCCCAGGTCCCCCGGGTGCAAGAGGGGTCGGCAAGGAGACGTTCAGCTTGTCCGAGGTCACCCTGTGTCTCCAGGGCCCTCGGGCACGCGAGCCGGGCCAGGGAAACAGCACGCACGCCCTCCCCAGCAAGCCTTCTTCTGGCCTCTCCTCCGCCTTTCACAGGCCCGGGGAGCAGAAGAAAATGCGGACCAGGGTGTGGGCTGAAGATAAGCAGGTGCTGGCCCCGGACGGTTCCACCGTGGCCTGTGCCTCGGCTTCTCGGTCTCCAATCGGGGACGGGGTACGCACAAAGTACTCGGGAATCTGTGCTTTCGCCAGGGCTCCAAGGGCAGGGTCCCAAGCCGGCACCTCGAGCTGTCCGAGTAATTGTTCCCACGCTATTTTATCAAGCAAGCAGTAGCCAACCTTCCAAGCACACGGACGCATACTCTCAAAACAACAGGCGCACGCGCACATTCTCCCGCACCGTTAGGTGTTCTGCACTCACAGAGACGGGCAGGGATTAGCGCACAGACGTGACGTCCGTGACTCTCACCTCCCCAGATGAAGGCGTGGCTGGGGTGGTCCCTCTAGCGTTTCCAGCAGGCCGTGGCTCCATCTGCAATGTTACCCTGAAGCAGTCACAGCACACTCAGCAAGATGAGCTGGAAACGCGGCCAGAGTCCGGAAGGGCCTTCCCGCTGTCCAAACAGCATTCTGAGTCTCAGGGAGGAGCCAGCCCCTGCCTGGGGCTTCCCTCAGGTCGTGTGGTTTCATGACTGAAGCTTTTCGTTTTGCCACACAGAAGGAAACCATCGTTCTCAACGACATTCTGTCCCCGGCACGCGGGTGGATAAAATCCACCCTAGCCCCCCGGGCTCCGGAACTTTCACGCACACTTCCTTCCTTCCGCACCATGAGGCCAGGCAGCGCTGGGGACACCTGGGGGAGGTGAGGACTCCAGGCCCTGGACAGGTGGCTCCTCCTGGGTGCTTTAGGGACCTGTCCACACGCACACGCACGCACATACACGCACACACCGCTCCCACGCCCTCAGAGCCAGCCCAGCACTCGGCCCTACAGACCCTACTGACCGCTGCCACGGTGGCCCTGCTGGGAATGTCACCGCCCCCTGGAACCTTCCGGGGGCCTTGGGCCCTTCAGTCTCTGGCCTCCTCTGTGGGTGCACCGTCCGCCCCCACCCCAGCCACTGCACCCACAGGTCCCACCGCTGGGAAGTCTCTGCCCTCGATGCTTCCAGTCAGCAGCTTCTGCTCGTAACGGAGATGCCAAAATATCACTTCCCCACCCACCTGACAGTCTCTGTTTGGCTTCCTCACTGTACCCCGCACCCCCCGAAATGGTACCACACGCTCACGCTTCACGATCGTGAGGTCTCCCTCCTGACCCGGCCCGCACCGCGAGCACCCACGTGTGGACGCGGGTAGAAGCGAAGGCCTCAGTAACCACCTAGCAGGGGGCGTGCGGGCCGGGGGGGGGCTGAGGGCGGTCTTCCCAACGCCGTCTGCTTTCAACGTGGAGATGCCGGGGCCGCCGCGCAGGGCTGCAGACGAGCCCGGGGACGGGGCAGGAGCCCAGAGCCACCCCGGAGCAGGTGCGAGCAGAGCAGGCACAGGTGCTCGAGCCGAGACACGGAGGGGCTCCCGGTAGCCAGGCGCACGCGGGAGCGCTGGACGTGCTGGACGTGCTGAACGGGAGCCACCCTGGCCAGAGCCGAGAGAATGGGGGACAGGTGGGACAGCAGGCTGCAGGACGGGAAGGACGGGGGCCCGAGCAGCAGGGCTGTGAAGAAACAGGAGGCCTCCGTGTCTGACGGTGTCACCCACGAACCAGTCTTCTGGAGAAGTGGAAAACACACGCAGCGTAACGGGCAGATTTGTGAGGCCACTTCTATACGTCTGCCCCCATCCCCTGCGACAACTGAGACAGGGCAAGTGAGACAGATCCGGAGCTAAACTCCGAAGGGTGGCTGCCTCTGGAGAAGGGACAGAAACGTGGTAGGAAGGGGGACTCGGGGCCTGCTGTCATCTGCGGGGTGTTGTTTCTCTATTCAAAAGAAGGCCTGGGGCGCCTGACCGGCTCAGCTGGACGAGCGGCCACTGATCTCGGGGTTGTGAGTTCGAGCCCCCATGCTGGATGGAGAGATTACTTAATAAACGCAACTAAAAAAAAAAAAAAAAAATAGGGGCGCCTGGGTGGCTCAGTCGGTTAAGCCTCAGACCCTTGATCGCAGCTCAGGTCTTGATCTCTCAGGGTCACAAGTTCAAGCCCTACGTTGGGCAGAAATAAGTAAACGAAAGAAAAGAAAAATAAAACAAAACTCTAAAAAGCCTTGAAAGCACATGACACGATGTGGACGAGTGCCAATTCTTCGTGGGTCACAAGCACACGTTCCGTCATCTTCCATACTTGTCCGTATTCGTAAACGCCTTGACGTGCAGACCAATTACCGGATCAGATCTGGGCTTCCGTCCCCAGCTGCCCGCTGATCCTCTGCCGAGTGCCCTGTGCCCCAGCCAGGGGCCGTCAGACCGCTGCACTGAGGCTGGCTTTGCTCTCAGCGTCCCGCCCCAGTGCGGGCCGGTCTCTGAGCCCCACGAAGGCGGTTCAACTGATCCACGGGAAAACCCGAGTCTGTCTTTTCAAATCCCCACCCTCTGCGCAAGCAGCTCAGACAAACACAAGAAACAAACCCTAGTTTGCTCTGATTGCACCGCCTTGGGAGCTGCGAGGGATCCCGGCCCACCCAAGCCCGGTCTCCAGCCAGCACAGACCGGATGCCATGCTCTGTGACACCCTGCCAGTGACTGGCACCTTTGCTGGAGGGCGGGGGCCAGACTACCCCACCGAGACGGGCTCCAGGCCCTGCAACAGCTTTCCCACCACAAAGGAGATCTCACTTCGGACACCTGCACGCCTCACAGAGCAACAAAGCCTCTCCTACACGGTCACGGTGACAGCAGCGATGGCAAGGGCCTAGGCACGTGGAGAGGGCACCTATACACCAGACACTGAGGTGAGCACTTTGGCCCACTTTTAGTTCTCGTAATTCCCCAGCAAGTGGGGAGTGTGCCCATTTTACAGATGGAGCTTGAGGTCAGGGCACCTGCCCAAGGGCACCCAGCTGGGGGGTGACGATGCAGATCTTTCAGATGCTAAGCTCCTGTCACCTCTGGTCACCATCTTCTGCCAGGTTATTTCTGCACTCAGACCTTTCCTGTTTGCTTTTTTATTCATTCTGCCAACAACTTATAAAGCGCCAACTATGTGCCCAACCCGGGGTCACTGGTTGGTACTGGGACGACAGCAGTAGATGAGGAAAGCACAATCCTGCGCACCCCCCACCCCCACCACATCATGTCAGATAAACACACTACCGACCCTACAGTAACAGCGGGATGGCCAGACCAGGGGTGCCGTGGGTGCGCAGCCCCGGGCTCACCTCAGCGAGGTACCAGGAAGACTGCCTTCGGGAAGCAGCTTCGGAGCAGCAAGGCTACATTTACTCTGAAAGGCCCCATAAGCCTTCCTGGTCCGGCTCCAAACAAGAATGGAGCCCACCATCAGGGTACCCATTCTGTGTTATCTGGAGGTTCTAACAAACTCGACAAGATGCAAGAAGAAAGGATGGGGCGCCTGGGTGGCGCAGTCGGTTAAGCGTCCGACTTCAGCCAGGTCACGATCTCGCGGTCCGTGAGTTCGAGCCCCGCGTCGGGCTCTGGGCTGATGGCTCGGAGCCTGGAGCCTGTTTCCGATGCTGTGTCTCCCTCGCTCTCTGCCCCTCCCCCGTTCATGCTCTGTTTCTCTCTGTCCCAAAAAAAATAAATAAAAAACGTTGAAAAAAAAATTAAAAAAAAAAAAAGATGCAAGAAGAAAGGAGATAAAAGGTAGTGGAAGAAAGACACAAAACAATCATCATTTGCGGATGAAAATTTGACCTAGAAAACGCATGCAAAACGTGAATTTAAACACTGTTACAAGGAACAGTAACAGCGACTGGATACAAAATAAGCATTTTATTCCAGCGCTGAAGGGCAAAAATTACTTGTTAACTACAAAAGGAAAAACAGTAACTATCGGGCAGAGAAGCGCAGTCAACACTTCTACCAAGGGATCCTCGTCACCTCCACCAGGAGGGACGCTAGCACTGGAGTGGCCCTGGAGAAGGGGAGTGCTCTCGCTCGGGCTGTGGAGATGCCTGACCCGAATCTCATCAGGACTTGGTCTTAACCAGTCAAATCTAATTTGAGAGGCATCCGATAAGATGACTGTCCTATTTTTTTTTTTTTTTTATGTCAAGGTCAACACAAAAGAAGGCCAAGGAGCTGTCGCAGAGCAAGGAGGCCAGAGAGACAGGGCACCCCAACACAGGGCTCCACACTGGACAGGACCCGGGACACCGTAAAGCGTGCTACTGGGGCACCTGATGGCACTGGCACACGGGCCGTGGACTGGAGGGCGGGGCACGAGGTCCCAACTCGGTGACCAGACTGCGGCTACGGAAGATACCCCTACTCCCGAGAGGCGTCGCATGCGTAACCTGCCCTCAAGCAGCACAGATACGTGTAGAGAAAATACTAAAAGCAAACATGGCAGAAAGTTAAACATTGAATCTGGGCAGAGGACAGGAGTTATTTGAACTAGTCTTAAAGCTTTTCTGGAAGCTTGTTTTTAAAATGTAGGGGCGCCTGGGTGGCGCAGTCCGTTGAGCGTCCGACTTCAGCCAGGTCACGATCTCGCGGTCCGTGAGTTCGAGCCCCGCGTCGGGCTCTGGGCTGATGGCTCGGAGCCTGGAGCCTGTTTCCGATTCTGTGTCTCCCTCTCTCTCTGCCCCTCCCCCGTTCATGCTCTGTCTCTCTCTGTCCCCCAAAAAACAAATAAACGTTGAAAAAAAAATTTTTTTAAATAAAATAAAAAAATAAAATGTAAAAATCTAAAAATAAATTAGTATAAAGTTCGTAGAAAAAAAAAGAAAACACACACACACACACACACACACACACACACACACAGCCCTCCTTTCCTACATGTCAGCACTAACCCTTTCAAAAATAATCAGGGAAAAAAGATCCCATTATTGACAGTGACCATCCCCAAGACAAATATATAAAACACCCAGAATTAAACATAACACCTCAAGAGACACAGGGGCTCCACGTAAAGAAAACCGGTAACGATCTCGGCAAAATGTATCACTGAATGGACTGGGCTGCCGAGTGTGTGCGCTGTTTCTGTAAAGGGCCAGACGCTGAATCTGTTAAGTTTTCGGGCCACCCCACCTCTGCCTCAAGCAAGCAGCCGCAGAAACCATGTCAAGGAACGGGCACGGCCGTGCTCCCGTAAGACTTCATTTACAAAGACAGGCGTCTGGCGGGACTTGCCCACAGGCTGCAGTCTGCTGCCAGGGTCCCGAGGCGCTGAGACCGGCTGCCCGCCCACCGGGGCGTTTCCTCTTCTTCCCGGACACACGGCCCTCCCGCGGAGCGGCCCTGGGCCGAGCTCTGGTCGCTGGCCGAAAGCCGGGTGCAGACACCGCCACGGCCCAGAGAGCCGAGCCGACGACGGCGGGTCCCCGATTTCCCACGTGGAGCACGGGGCTCCTGACCACGAGTCAGAAACACCGATTCCGGGCTTTCCGTGAGCCAGACGTTGGAATTTGTCCCGTACGACAAGCAGCAGGCCACAGAAGGTTACGTACGTAAGTAGGTGTTTCATGTTTCGTGGCCTCCAAGCGCTAAGTGCAACGCTAAGGGCAGGGAGCTCAGCCCTGCCCTCGTGGGCTCGAGGCTCCCTGCGGGGCCGGGGGCGGGGGGTCCACGACCAACAGTCACACCAGAGAATGACCAGCCATACTGGTCACGGGCACGAGCAGGCGTCCGTGCAGGCGGCACGCACACTCATTTGTTCACAAAGGAACTTCAAAATCTGTGAGCGTGTAATGTTCACATCAAGGCACTGGACTCACAAGCACTCTGTCGACGACCAACGGGCACAGGAAAGCCAGGGCCGGAAAGGGCCACGGAGTTTGAGGAACGCTGCTTCCCACACCAGCAACCGCGTGTCTTCTCTCTATTACCCACAGGCATCAACTTTGGGTCCCTCGCTTCTCTGCTCGGCCCTCGGGCTTCGAGAACCCGGGCAACAGGCGAAAACGGACACCGTCCATGCTCACGTGTCTGCGGTGCCGAGGAACAGAAGCCGACGAGGATGGCCGGCCTGTGCAGCCACAAGACGTTTCAACGTCCTTCCGGAAGGCCACGGCTGGCGGCCTCCTCGCCTCACGCCCCCGGGAGCCGCAGGGAGTCCGCCTGAGCCCCAGGCCCGGGCCACACCTGTGGGGCTCTCTCACCTCGAGCACCCTGCGGAAAACAATACGCGTGCCTCGGGGGTGACGGGTAAACTGAGGCAGCGGCCACGCCCGCCCCGGGGACCCACAGACCGGCCACCTCTCCAGGCCAGCGGCACGTGAGGCTTTGTAAACGTGAACGAACTTAAAGACCAAACAACTGAAACCTGAGTTCTCCACTCACTTCGGCCACATTTCAGACGCTCACCAGCCACACACGCCTCGTGCTGCCATCTTGGATGGCGCAGACACAAAACATTTCTATCACTGCAGAAAGTTCTAGACTCTCCGTGAGACCTCCTGTTGGCTAACCCAAGGGGTCAGCAGGTCTGGAAAACCTGCTCACACCACAGTCTGCAGAGAACAACACAACCGCTAAGAAAGCCCAACATTCAGCAGTGTCCTCGCATGCTAGCAGCCAAGGCAGGGCTATAAATGTTCGCAGCTGATACGGAATCCAACCAGAGGGAGGTGGCTATTCTTGAGGGAAAGATGTTTTCCTCAAGCTGTGATGAGTCACTGTTCCCAGCTTCAGGGGTGTACCAGCCAAGCAGAACGGATATATTTATGTCCCCGAGGGTGGAGGCAGACAGACACAAACTTCTGTTCACGGAGCTTTGCAGCCTCCAAGCTGCCTGCTTTGCCACCGGGACCATCAGACTCCACTGTCACACTCTTTCTGAATCAGCTCCGGAGGGTTCCTAGGCTTACGAGCTATTTTTCACTGCCTGTGTTCCCCCACGGCTCCACGGTAGCATAGAGAAGGATCCTTAATTTCACCGGTAAACTGTAACCAAATCATGTGATAGGAGGGAGTTTTCCTGGGCAGGTTTCTGATGGACAGCTGGCCCCAGCCACTGCCCGTGCACGTGCCTGAGCCCAAATCACTCACGTGGCTCAGCAGTGTCGGGCGGGAGGGGTCCTGGTGGCCATCTTCCCGAGCAGCTCGCTAGGCCACCGATCGGCTCGGGCGTCAAAGGCACAACCACCACATGACCTCAAACTCCGCAACTATGAAGTTTATAAAACCCAGAATAGCTGTGAAAGGGGGCAGTGCGAGTCTGTGGGAAGGGCCCGGGAGGGGTCAGAACGCACTCGGCGTTTCTGCTTGTCCGTCTGGAAAAACAGTGAGTACCTTTTGTTCTTGTGCTACAAACCCCAGAAAGCAGAGTCTCTTCTGAGCAGACAGAAGGTCAGTGCTGGGCCCTAGGATACCGATTTACTGCGAGGAGGGAAGAGAGATCTAGGGGGGAAAATACGAAATCAGGGAGGGAGGGAATGCCGGTGTTTATCGAAAGTTGGCACAGTTTTTTAGAAGTGTGCTCAGAAGGGTCTCGAAAGAAATCCCAAACGGGGAGTTATTTCCATAAAAACACACCTCCTCTGTCACTGACACCCCGTGAGGACTCTCACAGTTCTGTGTCCAGACCCTTCTCCCTGACTTCTCCTGGTGGCCCCACTCCCGTGGCTGAGGGGGGACAGCAGGACCACCACCCGGGAACCAGGAAGAAGGACGAGGGCCCCCATGCCCTGCCTGGTTATGGGAAGACAACAGAAATAACTGACAAGATGGGAGAGCCCCATATGAAATCATCAAGAATTGACTGTCCATACAAGGGAAAAAAAAAAAAAAAAAAAGCCACCTAAATTTAAGCCTAATTAGGTCATGAGGTGCTAACAAGGCCAATGACTAAATTATATGACTTTTTTTATTTCTATAAAAATACACTGTGTCGCTCAACTTTTAAAGCAAATTTTACAATTAAACTACATCAAAATGTCTGATCCTTTCAAAGATTTCTATTTTCCAAAAATATGACCTGCTGGGTTCAAGGGGGCTCAAATTTACCGACCCAACTTAAGACAAAATATGCTTTTCTTTATATGATAAGACATACTGACATCAGAAGATCTGCATAATTCAATCGATACTTCCCCCAATAATCAACCAATGCATGAGGTCACAAAACCAAGCCGGGTAATGAGAGATTTATTCTAGATGTGAGACAGAGCAACGGGTTTTAACGTAACTGAGAGAGAACACGGCCACCGATGATGTGTCAGACTCCATACTGCAAGTGACCCTGAAGAAACTACCACCTGTCAGGTTCTGCGGAGGCGTCGAGGAACGACGTCCACAATCATCTGAAAGGCGCTAGGATACCCCTCCCTCGTCCAGCCCCCTCTCTGCGTGAGGCTGAATTTCCTTCCCAGCCTGAACCAAAGCCACCTACCTCCACAGACGAGAGGCGCGGCAGCCAGGACATTCCGGCCGTCTTCGATCGAGCCAGACCTTAAGCCTCTTCCAAACACCAAACACCCTACTCTAAATGTCTGTGTTTGGGGAAATAGAGTGCTTTTGTCATGAACGGCGATTCTTGAGATACATTTATCACTGCTCTTTCTGAGCAGGTCAATAAACACGTGTGTTTGAACTTCTCACTTCCAATCGCTAATACGCTGCGGGTGACGGACAGCCCCACGTGAACGAAAGCTCTCCGGGGTCCCCAGCGACGTGTGAGGGTGTGGAAGAGCCCTTGGACGCAACACCTTGAGTCCTGCCGGAGAGGACGAGGCGGGGGGAGGGGGGCGCCCTGGGGAAGAGGGGCAGGCCGGGGGAAGCGCTTCAGCAGCGCCGGGCCGGGGCTCAGGGGCAGGGCGCTGGGCGGCCGCTGTGGCTTCCAGCAGGAAGGTGACGCAGTCACAGCCCCGCTCTGCGCGCACGTGCAGAAGAACCAGAGCCCCGCTTGCCGAGGAAACAAACAGAAGATACATGTGTGCCTTTCTGGGCATGGTGGAACATGTGACAGGTGACGAAGGGGAAGAGGCGTCTTCGTAAGCGGGCCACGTCAAAACAGCCGTTTCTTCTCTGCGTGCCTCCCGGAAAGTGTTCGTAGGAGAGAGGATGCCACACATTTGCAACCGGCTCGTGATGGAAGGCTGGAACCGTCGTGTCCGAGGAAAGCAAAACCCGCGCTAACACATCTTCGGCCTGCCATCGGGCTCCTGGAAGGGGGTCTGGTGAGGCCCCGGGGGCACGGCGGCAGGACCAGTCAGCACGAGGCCGGCGGGGACCCGCTGTGCTCACGGCCTCTGTCCAAGACTCCTGGGCAGTGCACAGCGCACCCTCACGGCTTCCCTTTCTACGTTTATGAAACACACGTACAGCCAGAGATTCCATCTGCTTTCCTTTAAATCCATCAGGAACCTTTGCCCAGAAAACCGGAAACTTGTGAAAAGCGACAGCGGCGGCGAACATTGCCCACGAAACCTCCTTGCAAGTCACGATGCAAGGGCCCGTTTCCAGGAAATCAAAGTAAAAGCATTTATATAATCCTCTCCTGTTAATATGAAATGCTTTAAATGCAGGGTAATTATGGAAATGAGGCATTGCTGTAATTTGAGTTGTCATTAATTTACCAAGTTTATCCCCTGACATTCACAAGATGCAAAAACAGCAAACAGTAAATTACTGTATCTCCAAATCAAAAGCTTTCATTTCATTTCAGCTCATAATTGTAAACATAGCTGTCTTTTTCGAAAGCACTGACTATGAACGTCATTAAAACTCTACACAATACCCTTTGGGCGCCCACCAACCCTCTCCCTCTCCCAGCGACAAAGGCTCTTGTAAAGTTATTATAAATTCGATTTCAGCACACGCTCCATGGTAAGTAATATCTTTCTCACAGGCTCATTGCTAAAATACTACATACGTCTTCCTATGTGGGTGACAGGCCCAAAAAAGTCAGCGTGAACTGAATGTTGGAAAGGGGCACACGTTTTCATTAACAGGGATTCCGTGTACCGGCTCCCAATGGGTTACGCTCCCAGAAATAAGCCCTTTCCAAGCAAACGTTTAACAAGATGACAGTGTAACTTTGAACAAACATCCACAAGTGATCCACAACAACTGCCACGGGGCAAGAAAACCAGAGCGAGGGGTATATCTAGAGAAAACGCGCATCCTGTATTCCGGCCCATGCCGCGCGGACACCATGCGGCCGAACCCACAGCTTGGTCTCCTGAGCGGCTCCTCCTTCCACGGGCACGTCTGAGTCCGGCAGCCTCCACACCCACACCATCTCTTCCCTCCTGGGAGGCCCCGCACGGGGACGTTTCTTCCTCAGAGGCCCTTCTGGCCACCTGTCTCCTCTCCAGTCCAAGGTGCGCAGTCTCCCTTCGTGGCGGCTGGGAGCTGAGCTGACACCCTCTCCCGTCCTGAACCCCATGCAGCACACAGTTCCGGCCACGACCCAGGCTCCGGGTCGCGAGGGGATCCTGCGGCCGCGGCGGACGGGGAGGCACGGCGTCGAGAGTGAGGGAGAAAAGCAGTTTCTGCTGCCTGGGATGCTGCTGTCTGCAGCAAATCTGGGGCATTTTCCGACTACTTTCAAAATGACTTCAATCTGATAACTACTGCTATGACGGTTAGTGACTGATTCCATACTTTTCGAGGGACCACGGCGGAACAGCCCTGGGAAGCTACAGGAAACGATCTCGTACGTGCTAAAATGCTCTGCTGGTCACGGTCAGTCACCTTCCATCACGGTCCGTGTGCGGAAGCTGAGAGCCCTCCCACGGGCCGCTCACGGCATGTCCTTCAGAGGGGGGCGCACGCCGGCACGGCCAGGCGCCAAGATCACGGGCCACGGTACAGGCGGTAACCAGTCTACGGGCCTAGGCAAGGACCGTCCAAAGGCGCGAGGGGAGACAGACAGACATCTCTGCTTCCTGACAGACACACGCCCTACCGCCTAAGAGGCAGCTCAGGCAAAGCAGCATCAAACCCGCGTCCGATCAGATCTTAGTCCCACTACTAACCTACGCAAGGGGAACCATGGGAATCCAGTCCACAAAACGCAGGCTGCGGAAACGATATGGGGCAAATGAGCCCATCTCTTCAGCGAGGGAAACAGAGACGGATGGAGCCTACAGGTGACAAGAGATGTGAGTGACACCAGCCAAACAGGCTGTCTGCACCTGATTTAGTTCCTGATCCAAATAAGCACAGTGTAAGAAGAGAAATTCACAAGACAGCAAGGGGAACGCATACAGTGGCCGGAAGTTTGATGACCGTGAAGAAATTATCGTTAATTTTTAAGGTGTGATAACATTGTGCTGAAGCTTTTTAAAAAAGGATCTTTGGGGCGCCTGGGTGGCTCAGTTGGTTGGGTGGCCGACTTCGGCTCAGGTCATGATCTCACGGTCCGTGAGTTCGAGCCCCGCGTCGGGCTCTGTGCTGACAGCTCAGAGCCTGGAGCCTGTTTCAGATTCTGTGTCTTCCTCTCTGACCCTCCCCCGTTCATGCTCTGTCTCTCTCTGTCTCAAAAATAAATAAACGTTAAAAAAAATTTTTTTTAGGGGCGCCTGGGTGGCGCAGTCGGTTAAGCGTCCGACTTCAGCCAGGTCACGATCTCGCGGTCCGTGAGTTCGAGCCCCGCGTCGGGCTCTGGGCTGATGGCTCGGAGCCTGGAGCCTGTTTCCGATTCTGTGTCTCCCTCTCTCTCTGCCCCTCCCCCGTTCATGCTCTGTCTCTCTCTGTCCCAAAAATAAATAAAATAAAAAAAAAAAAAATTTTTTTTAAAAGGATCTTTATCTTTACTGAAGCGTTGACACACAGAAGGAGATGACATTTGTGATTTCCGTCCAGATAAGTGGGGGCCGCAGGAAAGCTGAGTGGGGACGAAGGAAAAGTAAGCCAGGTCACGGCAGGCTACCCCCGACGCCGGTGACGGGTGCGTAGAAGTTCACCGCTCTATTTTTAAGTTTGAAATGTTCTGTCATAAAAAGTGTCGGGGGAAGAAAAAAAGACCCCTGCTCGTCCCCAAAAGGTTGGAAAACACAGGAAAGGAAAAAGGGAAAAAAGGACCCTGTGATCTTACCACTCTCAGAGGCCATCGCAAACAGAAGTCTTGTTTGTACTGTAATTAATCAAGTAGCCCATGTTTATTACAAACCTGTTTTTTAAAGAAAAGAAGGCTGGAAAAGAGGGGGCAAGAGCATGTGGGGGGCTGCGTACGGGCCTTTCTCTGTGTGGCTCACACATAACATCGACGTCAAGTTCCAAATCTGAGGGCGTAAAGAACTAGTCACACGCACACCGTACCCACCCGTAAAACCAGGGAACGGGGTCCACGCGTCCCCGGGGCAAGTTGACTCTCCACCTCAGAAAACCGCGTGAAATCAGTGCCACTGCTTTCCCCACGGATGCTGCAAATCCCTCCAGTTACTCATGAGTTCATTCAACAAACACAACTCAGCTCTGTGCACGCACTGCCTGCCAGTTCCTGCGCTGCGTCTCCAGGGAGGGAGAACCGCGCCCGGCCCAGCCGTGGGGAGAAATGCTGGAGTCGCGGCTCGGGAGGCCCGGCAGAGTCCAGCGAGGTGCGTGCTAACTTAGGCGCGTGTATAACTTAGCACAAGTCATAACGGACGCGCTTCCCTCCCTGCGCGTCCCCACGCACTCAGCACGGCGGAGCCCCGCAGCCACAGGCAGGGCCGGCTCTCAGTGTGTCACAAGGAACTGTTTTCCCACCGGTCATTCAAAAACATGGAAGCTTTGGGAAAACGTACCTCTAGAAATAAACTGGGGTACATTCTGGTATTCCTCTTAGCCACATGCTTTCTTGAGTGGGGAAGAAGAGTGAGGAATGCGCAGCGGAACCTGTCCCCGGGATGGGAGGTGCGTGTGACGTCCCCCGTCGGGAAAGGGTGTGTCTATGACCACAGCGCAAAAAACAACAACAACAAAAAAAAAAACCAAAAAAAAAAAAACAAGGCCCCAAGGCTCACGCACCTGCACTCCATGAAATCCAAGCATTGCCAAATCAACGAAATGCCAATACGATAGGAATTTTAAATTTATGGTAAAGAAATTCATAGCTTCAAATACTAAAAAAAAAAAAAACACATTGTTTTAATGCTTAATTATTTTTGAGACAGAGAGAGAGCAGGAGAAGGGCAGAAAGAGGGAGATATAGAATCGGAAGCAGGCTCCAGGCTCTGAGCTGTCAGCACAGAGCCCGACGCGGGGCTGGAACTCACAAACCGTGAGATCATGACCTGAGCGGAAGTCGGACGCTTAACCGACGGAGCCCCAGGTGCCCCCATAGCTTCAATATTAATGGCAGAACCATGTACCAATGCCTGAGAGGAAACAGACATTAATTACTACCTTTCTTTAAAAATAACGAATTTCCCATTTTGGGAGTGACAAAAATGTACACATTCAACTTCCTTGCGCTGAATTCATTAAAATTTCCTGAGCGCTTTCGGTGGGACAGGCCAGAGAGCCTAGCTCTGAGAAGCTGACAACAGCCATTTCATATGTGGGATTACGGAGTTAGTTCACGATCTCTTAAACAGAAAAAAAACAAAACAAAACACAAAACAAGAGGTAAACCCACTCAAACTGCCAAACACGTCAGTCAACAGGCTTTGTCGGTTTTCAGAAGCAAACGGGAGGGGAGACACGGACGTCCACTTAATGTTTCTCCTTCTGCCCGTTTGTTCTGTTCTTGTGATTTTTACATCACTGCCTACGTGGAGATTGCTCAGAAGCTCGTCTCGAGTCAGACACAGGCACAGCGGGGCAGAGAGCCTGGTCAGCCACAGCACAGCGCTCCAGACGCGCCCACCAAGGAGGCGGGCCCCTCGAGGGCAGACCTGAGATGCACCACAAACACCCACCACGCGTTACAGGCCACAGACCTGGGACTGGCCCATCCTGAGGCTGATCTGAGGACTCGGCGGGCTAACACTCCGTCCCTTCGAGTTCCAGAAGATACCGTGGGCTCTAGATTCAGTAAGCTAGGCCCTAGTTAGTGTACCTATTCAACAACTGGGCAGGGCGCTCTGAAAATCAGCCTCCAGTATACAGACAGGCATTAGCAGAAACAGGCCTCTAAGAGCCCCAGGGCGGGGAGGGGAAGGCGCTGTTCTGCCTGTCACCCTCCCAGGCCCTGAAATATACTGAATGGCCCAGAACAGAGAGAACAAAGTGGTAACAAACGCAGGATAGAATAACTTTGTGACTCGCCAAGCCCTGATTTTACCCAAATACATACCTTTCGAGTTTGCAAAATAAAGGTCTGTTCTCACACCCTAAGCAGGAATGAGTCACTGCTGGTGTTGCACTGGGAAACTATTCAGTGCAATATTTACAAGCCAGCACACCAAGACCCTGGGGAGGGGAGAAGTTTACAGAAACAAGCTTTGGGTGCCGGGGATCACCCCAGCAAAAATCCCCTGAACTCTCTCATAAAGAAGAACACTTAGCCCATCAGAGGCGACTGTGCAACAGGAAGCCGGTTGGAGAAATATAAACACTCCGTGAGGAGTTAAAGGCAATTACTACACAGAAACAGAAAGTGCCCTGAAGAGGAAGCGGGGCAGGTAAATAGGCTTTCTCCTCATCAACAGACCTTGAGAAAGCAGGGATCACAGGAGCAGAGCCCGTGGGGGGAAAAGTGGAAGTGGGAGCCAGAAGACAAGGGAAAGTGAGTGAATGTCGCTAAAAGCACGCTTGTGACAGTGGCCGTGCTACCCCTGGAACCGCCTTCTCCCTGCCCTGCCCCCCCCCCAACCCTGCTGTTTCCCCTTTGGTCTCAGGAATCCCAGGCTGTGCTACAAATGCTCAAAGTGCTGGGTACCACTGCCCCACCCCAGGAGCAGCGATTTCAGGGGCACTGAGGACCGAGCACTTCCTGCCCTGTCCCTCCGCCCTGGGAATGGGAACGTCCCTCACACGCCCAAAGTCACTGCCATTGACTCGGCCCCTAGCGCCAGGGGGTGAGGGGCGCACCTCCCCGACCAACACCTCCCCGTGCAATCCTTTTCAGGAGTGCGTGCAGGGGCGACCCCCGGACTCAGGCTGGGCGGGGGTCAGGGGTGTCCTCCGGTCCAGGCCTGGCAGAGGCAAGGGCGACCCTTATGGTTCAGGCTCGGTGGGGGCGGGGCGACCCTCGGAGCCCAAGGCCCAAGCGGGGGGGGTGGGGGGTGGGGGGTGGGGGGTGGGGTCAGGAGTGGACCTTGTGTCCCGGGTTGAGCACAGATCGGACCTGGGTTGGAGAACGTCCCTGAGGCCCAGGCTGGGCGGGGTCGGAGGCGTCTCCGGTGTCGGGCAGGGCGGGGTCAGGGCAAGGTTTGGGGTGACCCCAGGATCTAAGTCAGGCTGCGGATCCGGGGCGGTGGTCGGGAGTGACCCCGGGACGAGGCTCGGGCCCCGGGTCAGGGTGACCTCTGGGTCCGGGCCGGGCCAAAGGCCGAAGGTGACCACGAGTCGGGGAGTCGGGCCGAGGGTCCGGGTGACCCCGGGGTCCAGGCCGGGCGGGGAGCGGGGGGAGCGGGGGCGCGGCAACTCACTGTTTGGGCAGCTGCAGGGCGGGCGCGCCGCGCCGCTGGAAGGCCCCGTCCACGAAGACGCCGTTCTTGCCGAGGCAGCGCAGGTAGAAGTGCGGCTCCTGGAAGCTGAGCTGCAGGTGGCGCCGCGAGATGAAGCTCGACAGGCCCATGCTCAGGTCCACGGAGCCCTGCGACGAGTTGCGGCCGATGGTGACGCTGGGCTGCCGCATGAGGAACTCGAACTCGCGGCCCTCGAGGCGCGCCAGCGCGGGCCCGGGGCTCCTGCGCACCGAGGCGGCCGCCGCGGCCACCAGGGCCTCGCCCGACGCGGCCCCCGCGCCCGGGCCCGTCGCGCCGCCCGCGCCGCCCGCGATCGCGGCCCCGCGCCGCCCGCGCCCCGCGCCCCCCGCGGCCCCCGCGCCCCCCGCGATCGCGCCCGGCGGCGGCGGCGGCGGCGGCGGCGGCGGCGGCGGCGGGGGCTGGGCGGGCGGCGGCGGCGACGGGGCGGCGGGCCCGGGCGCGGGGGCCGCGGGGGCCGCGGCGGCGGGGAAGGCGGCGGCGGCGGCGGCGGCGGCGCACAGCACGGGCTGCAGGGCGCCGAGCGCAGCGCCAGCAGGGCGCGGGCCCCGCTGTCCTCGCCGACTTCGGCCATGTTCGCGCAGCCTCCGAGCGGCCTCCGGCGGCGGCGCGGCGGCGGGGGGCGGGGCTCCGCGGGGCGCGGGCGGGCGCGGCATCCCGGGCCGGATCGCGGGCGGAGCGGAGCCGGAGGCCGCGCGCGCTCCCGGGGCGGGCCGGGGCGGTGTCCACGCCGGCGGCGCGCTGCCCTCCCCCCGCCCCTGTCCTCGGGTGGGGTGGGGTGGGGTGGAGGGCCCGGCGGGGGAGCGCTGCCTTCCCCGCGCTCGCGTCCTGGGGGCGGGGGACGGGGACAGGGGAGGAGGAGACAAATGCCCTCCCACTCCTGGGGTGGGGGTGGGAGAAGACCGGGGAGGGGGGACGGCTGTCCTGCCCCCGTTCCTGTCCTTGGGTGGGGTGGGGGGGGGGGCCGGGAAGGTGGGGACCGTCCTGGGGAGGGGGGAGGGACGACTGCCCTCTCCCCCCAACCCCCTGCCTCCCCTTCCTCGCTTGGGGTGGGAGGGTCGGGGAGGGGAACCCCTAAAAGTCTAGCTGGAGAGTTTTGCTCCTGGGTCACTGGGCAAAGGGACAAATGAGCTCAGCAGTCTCTGGGGCCCAGACGCTCCACCCCCCCTAGCCTAAACTGCCGTCACACTTAAGCACCTGAATTAAGGGTTTTCTACTGTAAATGGAGTTTGCCTAAAGATGCTTGCGATCCCTGATGTCTGTGTTCCTTTTTGGAATCATTTATTCAATCAACTAACAGCTAGATCAAATATCCCGGGACCCAGGCTAGGCACCGGCTTCAGGAAGACAAGACACAGCTTTGCCCTTCAAGCTGTTTACCTGCTCATCCGGGAAGAACATGCCTGGCCAGTGGGGCATTGGGGGTCACACCCCCCTAGTACCCCTCTAGTACTACAGAGGACCCCCGTATGCCTTCCTAATTCAGCCAGGCCCCCTAAAAAGGTGGCAACGTTCCCACATTTCCATCATTTAATAATTGTCGAATACTTACCTGGCCGGGGAGATACCGTGATCATGAAGGTGGTTTTCCCAGGATGAGGCTGGTCCATTGCACTCCAGATGTGCTGACCCCTGTGACCTCCCCAACTGCAGAAACCTCCACTGCATAATTTGGGATAGTGGGGGAGGAAAAAAAAATGATTGTCAAGTGTCAGAACACAGACCCTCCCTGGTGGAGCTAACAATTCAGTGGGAGATGCAGACGTGGGTCAAATGCATGTGCTAATAAATACAAAATCACCACCATCAAAAATCCTGTGAGGCATTGCTGGGTGGTGACCTGAGAGTGTGTGGGGAGAAGGGGCCCCCCAGGGTGAGAAGTTTGCCTGTTTACTCACTTTCCAGCCTGGACGTGCAGGACGTATTAACGAATCATCGTCTGAGCAAATACAGAGGTACAAATGGAGATAGAGAAGTTTGTGGTGCTGGTGGGGTGCGGCAGGGGGGCGGGGGGTTGTAAAACATTTTTATGAAAAGCTGTCACAAGAAAACATACTTGGCAGAGGGAAGAGGACAGTAAAAACAGGGTCAGGGATCTCTTCCCTAAGGAATGACGGTTGATCTGAAGTCCAAAGATGATTTGGGGTGAGGGGGGGTGGGAGTCTGGGGGATGGGATTCTAGCCAAGGAACAGCACGTGCTAAGGGAGGGTGGCACCTTCAAGGGACTGACAGGTCACTGAGGATGGAAGAGAGAGTGACCACGTCAGCTGGGCCCAATTAGGCAAAAAAGCCTAACGGGCCATGTTGGGTCATGTAAGGATTTAGGTCTTATCCCACCGGCCATGGAAACCACTGAGGGGTTTTCGGCAGAAAGGCACACGTATTTGACCCACGTATTTGAAATAGAACCACTGGCTGTTGTGTGGAGCTCGAGTCAGAAAGGGGTCAGTGACTGTGGGAGGCCAGTAAGGAAGCTGGTAACTCAGGCGAGGGGGCAGGGCGGGGGCCGAAGGGGAGAGGTGGACAGAAGTTGGGGCAATTCGATTTCTAGATATAAACCCCAAAGAATTGAAAGCAGGGTCTTGAAAAGATGTTTGTCCATCCATGTTCACAGCAGCACCAAAAGGTGGGAGCCAGAGTTCCACCCACATGTGTGGCCAGACAGCCAATGGGGTATCAGTCACTCGGCCTGAAAAAGGAAGGAGGGGCGCCTGGGGCGGGGGGAGGGGGCTCAGTGGGATCAGCGTCTGTCTTCCACTCAGGTCACCATCTCTTGGTTCGCGCGATCGAGCCCCGATTTGGGGTCTGTGCTGACCGCTCAGAACCTGGAGCCTGCTTCGGATCCTGTGCCTTTCTCTGTGCCCCTCCTTCTCTCTCTCTCTCAAAAATAAACATTAAAAAAAATTTTTTTACGTTTATTTTAAAAAAAGGAAGGGAATTCTGACACCTCCTCCCCCATGGATGAATCTCGAGGACACTGTGCTAAGAGAAACCAGTTGGCCACAGAAAGTCAAGTATTGTATAATTCCCCTTATATAAGGTCCCCAGGGTCATCAGGTTCTTAGACACAGAGAGTACACGGGTGCGTGCCAGGGGCTGGCGGAGAGAGAGGTAATGGGGACACAGTTTCAGTTTTGCAAGATGAAGAAGTTTTGAACACGGAAGGTCGTGATGCCCACACAGTAAGGTGGATGAACTCAGTGCTACCAAGTTGAAGGTGTTTAAGATGGTAAAATTCACGTGGTGTATTTTACCACGATTTTTTTTTTTTTTTTTTTTTTAAGAGTGAGAGATTTACATACAACCTCCAAGATTCTTTCTTCTGGGTCATCTGAGGTGACTTCTCGCTTTTCGATGCCTGGTGTGTTGGATGACAAGAGGTACGTTGTGTATATCCAGGCCCCTCCGGCTGAACTTACCATCCAGTGTGAAGGCTCAGGCCCAGACCGACAGAGCTCCACGAGTCTTTTCCCAAGGAGCAAGGCCACGCGTGTTGGTAACACCAGCAGCTCGTGGGCTGCGTCACGGTGACCCTGCCGAGTCCAGACACCCACCGCATTCCTTCCTCCAACAGCAAACCACTGGATATCCTGACAGCTTCAACAGACGGCGCGAGGAAAGGGCCAGTAAAAGGCCATTAAAGAAGCAAAATGCGAGACGCTGACTTCTTCTCGCTCTGTCCAGGTCTGGAGGGCATGGAGAAGCTCCTTCACGAATCGGGCACTCGGAAAAGGAGCAATAAACAGCTTGCAAGGGCGAACCTTGTCCACCTTTCGGACCCTGTGACCGTCAGGCTCTTACCCTGATAGAAGCTCCTGGAGCTGGTTGCAGAAACAGAAAGAAATAGAACTAATACCAAGACACTAAACCATCAAGAAGAAAAGTGGGCTTTATTGGGAGGTGACAAGACCGTGTTAAAAAGAGGCAGTGCACAGGGGCACCTGGGTGGCTCAGTCAGTTAAGTGGCCGACTTCGGCTCAGGTCATGATGTCACGGTTCGTGGGTTCGAGCCCCACGTCGGGCTCTGTGCCGACAGCTCAGAACCTGGAACCTGCTTTGGATCCCGTGTCTCCCCTTCTCTGCCCCTCCCCCGCTCACGCTCTGTCTCTCTCTCTCTCTCTCAAAAATGAGTAAAAAACGCTAAATTTTTTTAAAAAAGAACAAAAGAGGCAGTGAACTATCTGGAGAAACACCCCATTTAAGAAAAAAAAAATAAAAGAAAACACAAGACAAAACATGAACAGGTTATTTATCAAAGAAGATATATATGGATGACAGACAAGCACAGGAAAAGAGTCTCGACATCACCACTTGTTGGGAGTGAGTTGAAACAACGAGACATCGGTAGACACCTACTGAAGTTCCTTAAGGAAAATGACGATACCAACTGTTGTTGCAAACGTGGAGCGGCCGGGGGCTCGCTGACCTAGCTGGCGGGATGTGCACGACGATGCCACCGCTTGAGAAGACAGTTTGGCGGTTTCTTATGAAGTTCAACCAACTTACCTTCTGGCTGGCAGCCCCATTACGTGGCTTTAACCCAAGTGTAATGAAAACTCGCGTTGGTACAAAAAACCTGTACGCAAATAACCACCAAAAAGTGGAAACGCCCCAACGATCCCAATGCACCCCAACTGGGGACCGATTAACAAATTGCCGTCCAGCCACGCGGTGGAATACAACGTGGCAATGAAAAAGAGCCAAGTGCGAATCTGCAGGAGAAGACGGGTGAACCCCAAAATGCACCGGGTAGGCTTTCATCTGCAGGACGTTCCGGGAAAGGCAAAACTATAGAGACAGAGACAGGTGAGCGGTTGCCAGGGGCTGGACGTCTGGGGAGAGGCTGACCGCAAAATGACATGTGGGAATTTGGGGGGCGGGGCAGGGGATGATCGTGGTGGCGATTGCATGACTCTGTATCTGTCAAAAGTAGCAAAACTGTGCACTAAAGAAAGCAAATTTTCGGGGCGTCTGGGTGGCTCAGTTGGTAGAGCGGCCGACTTCGGCTCAGGTCATGATCTCACGGTTCGTGGGTTCGAGCCCCGCGTCGGGCTCCGTGCTGACAGCTCGGAGCCTGGAGCCTGCTTCGGATTCTGTCTCCCTCGCTTGCTGCCCCTCCCCCACTCAGGCTCTTTCTTCTCTCTCAAAAGTGAATAAACGCTTAAAAAAAAAGGTTTAAAGCAAAATTTCCTCTATGTAAATAGTACTTTAATTTACCAATTAAGAAATAAAAATACAACTCTACAGAGCCTGCGTTATAGACCCCGAACGTGGATAAGAGCCATGCCGCCCAATTCAGAAGCCACTAGCCACAGCTGGCTATTTGCATGTATGTTCTAATTAAAATGAAGTAACATTAAGCAGTCCATTCCTCAGTGGCATGAGCCACGTTTCGAGTGCTGGATGTGGAGGTCCTTATCCCGTGGCTCCCGTCCTGATCACTGCAGATAAAGAACATGCCCATCATTGCGGAAAGTTCTCCCGGCCCAGCCGCTCCGAGGGTGGGGTGTGGCCGGGCTCCTGCCTCCGCTCTCTCCTGTCTTTACCTGCCAAAGTCGGGAATCGTGCCAGGCACACGGTGGCTGTACCAGACCTGCAGAGAAGCGATGCCTTGGGCCCCCGACGGCCCTGAGGGGTTTTCACCCTCGGGCCGGGGTGGGTACGTGCAAAGCAGAACAGAGCCCCAGCAACAAGAAAGGGTGCCTCTGGAACCCTCAGCGTTAGAGCTGGCTGAGTCTGAAGGCAGGTAGATGGGGCCGAGGAGGAGAAGCCTCAAAGTTCGGAAGCTCCTGGTCCATACCTGCATCCTCAAAGGGTTGGAACTCACTTAATATGTCAGATGCCTGCAGAACCCAGACCTCTGTGTTTGTATCGTCTTCCCTTTCCTGTCTGCTGAGTGTTACTTCCTGCTGCTGCCCTATCCTTCTGGGATGCTTCCTGTGGCCCCAGGACTGCTTCCTGCCTGTTCGCGGCGTCCTGAGGGCTTCCTGTCATGCAGCCACGGGAACTCTGACCACTGTGGAGCAGGACTGCACTTTTGTACAGCTGCAAAAGACAGCCAGAGAGAGAGAGAGAGAGAGAGGCTGTGTTGCTCATCTGTTGCTGGGCGGTAAATGGCTCCAACGTGCTGAAAACACAAGAACACGTATCACCTCAGTTTCTGTGGGCCTGGAATTGGGGAAGGAACGACGACGCAGCCGGGTCGTTCTTGCACGGGGTGTCTCAGGAGGTTGTGTCAACGTGTGGGTCGGGGCCGCATCTCCTGGAAGTTTACCTGAGCCTGGAGGGTCCACCTCCCAGGTGACGAGCTCCTGCGAGAGCACACGAGGAAGCCCCACCCTGCCGTTTCTACAGTGTCCCTGTGGTTACGCGGTCACCCAGTTCAGCACGGGAGGGGCCTCCGCAGGAGTGTGGCCACCAGCAGGGGAGTTGGAAGGAGTGGGGGGTGGCGCCTGGGTGGCTCGGTCAGTTGAGCGTCTGACTTCGGCTCAGGTCATGATCTCACGGTTCGGGAGTTTGAGCCCCGCGTCGGGCTCCGTGCTGACGGCTCAGAACCTGCTTCGGATCCTCTGTCCCCCTCGCTCTCTGCCCCTCCCCCATTTAGCAGCCAGACAATATGCTGGTGATGATATGCCCGCTGGAGACGTAGGACAGAGCGAACTGCGTCGAGTTGCCACAGTGAAGTCAAAGCGGCAGGAAGGTGTGCTGGAGGGGACACAGGCTCTGGAGCCCGCGCCTCTGTTACCCAGTCACGTGACCTTGGGCGAGTTATTTGGCCTCTCCGGGCTTCAGGGTCCTCGGCTGTAACGCGGACTTAGAAGGGTGTTGGAGGGCTTAAAAGAAATAATGCCAATGGGGCTGCAAGACACTCGGAACCTCATTCACGTTGCTTCCGGAAACGCAGAGCGCTTTACAAGAACAGGCTGGGAGATGAGGAGAGCCAGACTCTTAGCCCAAAGCCCACCCCGCCCGGCAGGCCTTGCAAAGCAGAGCCCCCCGGACGTGTTGCAAGACAGGCTGCTTCCCCTCGCCCGATGGACACCCCAGGGGATGTTTTTCCCTCCTCTGTTAAGACCTGATGGAGACTCTGGGGGCAAAGCTCTAGGAAATGTGGGGCGGACCCCTAGGGCTGAGAGGTTTTCGTTCTCACGCTTGTCCTCGTCGTTGAGGCCAGCATCCACCGCGTCCACCCTGGGGGGGCTTCTCTGGCCCCCGCTGGGTCTCCCGGCGCCTCCTGCTCTCGGACTTCTGTTCTGGAAAGCTGTCTCCCCCACTTGGGCACCGAGGTTTGCCCCGTGGCCTCCCTTTTCTGGCCGATCTAGGAGTTGTTGATTTTCAGCGTGTTCGTTTGGCTTCTATCGTGTGGCGTGGATCGGGGAGCAACACGTAAGCTCCGGGCACGAGGGACCGGACGCGGGAGGTAATCGTACGTCTCCCAGCAGCTGTTTCTGCTTCTTGGCGAGGCTCTGTGCATCCTCTCCCACCACGAACTGCTCAATGCCCCTCTTCCTCTGCCCCTCCCCTGCTGGTGACGTCTCTCTCTCTCTCTGTCAAAAATAAATAAACATTAAAAAATATTATTAATATAGTAATAGTTTCCACAGGGGTTACAGTTTGAAATGATAATATTTGGCATATATTGGCTTAAATAAAGTGTATTACTGAAATTAATTTCACCTATTTCTTTTTACCACTTTAATGCAGCTCCTGGAAAATTCAGAACTTACATCTGTGCGTCTCATCTGTGGTTCATATATTTCTACCCCACGGTGCGTTAGAGGCCAGTGAAACTTTTCTGGTCCGGTCAATGTTTCTGTCTTCATGACGATGCTTTCCATTTGTGTGTGAGCAGAGCGAGGGCTCCTAGCTATCAATTCGGTGCCTCTGTGTGGTGTGTTTTCCTTCCTGTTTTAGTTGCCAGGTCGCCTTGTGCAACTCGTAGCGTCCGAGGGGGTCTGCGCCTGTAGCTGAATCTGCCCGAAGGAGGTGCAGAGATGGAAGGAACGTGCAGACTGTCCGGGAAGCTGCGCTGTGTCTGCCCCGGGGTGTTTTGGTTTTCGGCCAAGGAAAGCAACACTGGCCAACTTAAACAAGAAGGGAATTTATCGGCGTGATGCTGGACGGGTCACAGAACCAAAGAAAGCTGAGATCCGGGTTCCCGAAAAGGGTGGGAGTCAGCTGCCGTGGGGATTAATAGCAGCAGCACCCCAAGGCTGCTCTCTCGGGTGGGGGGGGGAAGATCAGCTCTGGCTTCTCCCCTTTTCGCACCATCCCACATGAGCTGAGCGAGAATGTCCAGGAGACAGCGGCTGACTGGCTCCCCGAGGCTCCGGGCCCGGGGCCTGGATCGAAGGTGGGCAGACCACGGAAGACGCAAGCAGAGGCTGGCCCTTACTCAAAGCAAAGTCTGGCCACTGTTAGAAGAAGGGGGAGGGTGTGCCGAGCAGGCAGAGACAATAGACGTTCACTGCCTCACTCCTGCCTGGTGTCGTCAGTGGCCACTGCGGGACGTGGCCAATTCAGCTTTTTTTCTTTCTTTCTTTTGAAACTCTTAAGTTCATCTTTTCAAACTTTAAAATATGGAAGCATGTACCAAAGAGGACAGAATAATAAAATAAATCTCCGTGTATCCATCCATCCCCTGGCTTCCGCAACGATCAACTTATTGGCAGGCTTGTTTCATCTATAAGCCCACCCAGATCCTCCTGTATTATTTCGAAGCAAATCTCAGGCATTATATCATTTCCTGTAACTCCGTGTGTATCTCTAAAAGACAAGAGTTTGTTTTAAAGAAAACATAACCGTGATATTATCACCGGTAAAAGACTCCCAACAATGTCTTAATATTATCAGATTTCTGGCCAGTGTTCAGATTCTGATTTTTTTTTTTTAACGTTTATTTATTTTTGAGAACGAGAGAGACAGAGCATGAGTCGGGGAGGGGCAGAGAGAGAGGGAGGCGCAGAATCCGAAGCAGGCTCCAGGCTCTGAGCTGTCAGCACAGAGCCCATTGTGGGGCTCGAACCCACGAACCCTGAGATCATGACCTAAGCCGAAGTCAGACACTTACTGTCTGAGCCGTACCCCTAGCGTCTCCTTTTTTAACAACTTTATTGAGGCCTGACGTTTTCCATATTAAATTCACACAGTTAGTGTATGGTCTGATGACTTTTAGTCCTGTCCGGTTTTCAAATGTCTTAGAACGTTTCCGTCACCAAAAGTGCTCCCTTACCGCTCTTGCAGCCAAGTCCTCACAATCTTTTCACAATCTAGCGAAAAGTTAAACATACACTCAGTGTGCAATGCAACGCATCCACCCCTAGGAATCTGCTCGAGAGAAGTGAAAACACATGTCAAGGACTACTCCGTGAATGTTTAGAGCAGAATTATTCATAAAACCCAAGCTGGAAACGATGCGTACGTCTATCATCTAGTGGGCTCATTGAAAAGAAAATGGTATTTTCGTACAATCAAGTATGCTCCGCACGAGCAGGGACGGGTAGCAGATACGTGCAACAATACAGATGAACCCCAAACCTTGTACTCAGTGAGAGAAGCAGACAGTGGACCACACGAGGAGTGACTCCAGGCGTAGGAAAGGGGTAGAAAGAGGAAATTTTAGAGGAGAAGGCGTATCGGGGCTGGCTGGGCCGCCCCTCCTGGGAACTCTTCTCTCTCTGTCCTTCTCGGAGGCTCTCACTGGAAACTGGTGCTTTCAGTTCTGCAATCCCAGCTGCCCTAAAACAGGGGCACACGAGGCCCGGCTACTTCCAGAAATAAACGCAGAGAGAACAAGATACAAATTTAGATATCGGGAAACATCCTGCCACGTGCACTTTAAGAATCATGCCTTTATTGGGGCGCCTGGGTGGCGCAGTCGGTTAAGCGTCCGACTTCAGCCAGGTCACGATCTCGCGGTCCGTGAGTTCGAGCCCCGCGTCAGGCTCTGGGCTGATGGCTCAGAGCCTGGAGCCTGTTTCTGATTCTGTGTCTCCCTCTCTCTCTGTCCCTCCCCCGTTCATGCTCTGTCTCTCTCTGTCCCAAAAATAAATAAACGTTGAAAAAAAAAAAATTAAAAAAAAAAAAAGAATCATGCCTTTATGTCTTGAAACAGTGATACTTTGGGGGCGCCTGGGGGGCTCAGTCGGCCAAGCGTCCGACTTCAGCTCAGTATGATCTCATGGTTCGTGGGTTCGAGCCCCTCATGGGGCTCTGTGCTGACAGCTCAGAGCCTGGAGCCTGCTTTGGATTCCGTGTCTCCCTCTCTCTCTGCGCCCCTCCCCCCACCTCAAAAAAATAAATAAATAAAAACTTAAAAAAAATAAAATCAAGTAAAATAAAATACATGAGCAAAAAGCTCTCACTTAGTCCTTCCTACAAAACGCTTTGTCACCCACACAGATGACAATATGCTTCCGCCCCTAGGTTAGCAGAGCCGACGGCACACGGGCGCCGTCGGTGCGGGGACAGGCACTGGAACCAGACCCCCTTAGGCTTCAGGTGTGACTCCAGCACTAACTGCCTGTGTGACCGTGGGGCTCCCCATGCCTCAGTTTCCCCACTTCCTGTAAACCTCCGGACTAAATGAGGGTCATGTGTGTAAAGGGCTCCGGGCAGCGCCCGGCAGGAAAGCGACATCCCAGTCACGCTATTCAGCATTGGGTTGACGCGCCCAACTGCCCCTCAAGAATCGTCAAATCTGCTCAACGGCCACTAATTTCTCCTGTTTCAACCTAAAATTATAACTGGGACTCAAGTTTAAAAACACAGGCCCAAGTGTGGGAGCGCAACCAGAGATCCCCGGAGGTCTGCTCGCGGGAAGACTCGGAACCAGAGGCCGTGAGACTAAATGAAACCGGTCTTTACCAATTCCACGCCACGGGGGCGGGGGCTGCTGGTCTCATCCTCCCCCCACGCACAGCACCGCGTCCCCGTTGTGAAGCGGGAGAAAAGGGAGAAACAAACGCAGCTTCCCACATCTGTGAAGACGTTTGTATCTCAGAGAAGGAAACGGAATTCGAGAAGTCTAACTTCTGGCCTGACTCCCAGCCATTTACAAAAAAGCATGGCTGTGCTAGACACAGTCGGTGCTCCGGTAATCGGAAGCAGCTGAAATGCAGCCTCTGTTGTGCGCGTACCTTGCGGATGACGTGGTGTGGGGAGGCCACGAGATGCGTGTGAAAAGTGCACGGCCCGGCGTCCCTCGGCTGTGCAATACCTGCCGATCGGATTTCCCCTCTACGGTTTATCCTGCTAAGGCTTCAAGGGAAAAAAACAAGCTGGCCGAGAGAGTCTGACGAAGTTTACGGTGACCGAAAAGATGAACTCTGTAAGACATAATGCTGCTCCCTCTTTTACGTCCATCACTGCCATAGAGAATGAGCAACCAGCTATTGAGTTTGAAGCGAGCTGACACATTCGCTCCCAGGTTTGAAATCCTCCCTGGCAAGCGTTTTCTTACCGTGCCAACAGCAGCAAATATAGGCCCTGAAGGAGATTTACAACCAACCTAGAGTAAGAAAATAAGTAACGTCTGAGAAAAGGATCAAATAAATATAAGGTTAAAAAAAAAAAAAGAGTACAGGACCCCCAAGATTCCTGAACCTCTCTCGAAACCAAAAACCCCTGATTCCCTTGGAATCATGACTTGGAAACAGTCATGCTTGACCCTAAGCACAGAAAGACAATGGCAGTTCCTGTAACACCTCCGTGTTTCCCTTTGGTGACGGTGGTCACCCAGCAGCTACCCGCCACGGGCGGGCCAGATTTACCACCCAGTCCCTCCCCTACAGAATGTAATTAGCCATCGAAGATTCAAAACGTGACAAGACGGAGATCATTCTCCTCTGTAGGATGCCGGAGGTGAAGCCGTGTTCGAGCGAGGAAGGCGGGGCCGCCTGTCCTGCAGGTGACCGCCGTCAGGAGTCCTGGCTTCTGGTGGGTGTGACCCAGGCGGTGTCACAGGGTGGTTAATGATTATCGTCTGCAGTTAAAAGGGCAGAGCCTCCTAGCAGCCTCCTCCGTATCCATTCTGCACTTCCTCTGGTTAGTACAACTCCGGTTTTGCCCAGGAGGGTACGGAGCCCAGCTAAAACACAGCGTGTCTCAGCCTGCCTTGAGGCCAGGGGTGGCCACGCAACGTTCTGTGGCTAACGTGCTCAAACAGAGGTCACAGAGCTCAGGATGACAGACTCTCTTACCCTTAGAGTTTTATCACGTTATGTGTGCAACCTTGAATACTGGGTTGCATTTATTTTTTACGCTTTTTATGATTGGAATGATACTGCACAGGCCTTCTTGTTTATTTTGAGTCGGGGGAGAAGATGCAGAGAGAGAGAGGGAGAGAATACCAAGCAGGCTCTGTGCTGTCAGCACGAACTGCGAGATCACGACCTGAGTCACGATCAAGTCAGATGCTTAACCCACCGAGACACTCAGGCGCCCCTGTGTAAGGTCTTCTGTGTCTGGCATTTTACAGTCAAATTGTTTGGACCATGCGTCCATAGTTTGCAAGTGGTCCATTCATTTCCAATGCTTTCTAGCATTTCCCCTGTATGAATATGCCATACTTTGTTCATTCAACTGTAGATGGACATTTTCAGCAATTACTCTAAGAACACTTCCTGTCTGTATATCCCGGAGCACGGGAGCACACACCTCTCCAGGTGCTTCTCAAAGTGTGGTTCCCTAGATCAGCAGTGTCAGCATTACCTGTGGACTTGTTAGAATGCAGATCTAGGGGTCCACCCAGACCTTCAGACTCAAATTCTGGGAGTGGGGCCCAGAAGCCCCCCAGGAGACTTGGACACATGAGAACCTCTGTTCTCGGTTATATATCTAGAAGTACACTTGGAGTCACAGGATATGCAAACTTCAAATCTCCTAGATAATGTCAAACTATTTTCCAAAGCCTTTGTCCCAGTCTGCACTTCCGCTTACAGTGTATTTCAGCCCCCCTGCTCCACATTTTTGCCATCACTTGGCTCGGTCAGACTCTTAAATTATCAGCCTGGAAGGTATGAAGCTACCTCATCATAGTTTTAATAGGTGTGTGACACAGTTTTAATAGTTTTGTGTGACTTCTGATGAAGTTGAACCTTTACTGGCCATCCAGATAGGCCCTTCCATGCAGTGCCTGTTCCAGTTTTTCACCCATTTCTCTCTTGGGTCATCTGTTTTTGTTTTTTGTTTTGTTTTGTTTTGTTTGTTTTGTTTTTTCCTCATTGGTTTGAAGCTCTTTAAATATTTGGAAAATGGGTCTTGGTTGGTTATTCCTGTGCAGGTTATCTCCTTCCACTCTGAGCAAAGCTGTTGCTACACTTTGAAGAACAGCTTCTTGATTTTAATTTACTCCAGCTTGCTCCTGTTTTCATTTATGATTGGTGCTTTCAATGACTTGTTCAAGAAGTTATTCCCTACCCCTCAGTCATGAAGATATTCTCCTACACTGTATTCTAAAAGATTGTACCTCTGCCTTTCACATTTAATTCTTTGATCCACCTGGAATTGACTGTTTGCATACGATGTGAGGTAGGGGTTCCATTTCTTCCACAGATGTGTACGTACATAATTTTCTTGGTATCATTTGTTGAAAACTACGTCTTTCCCCCAACAGCTCTGCAGGGCCTCTCTGTCACACACTGAGTGCTCACATGTACACAGATCTGTTTCTGAGCATTCTGGTGTCTCCTCTATGTATTTGTGTATACTTAGATCAGGACCACACAGTATAGGATGCCCTACCTCCTCTCCTGCTGCCCTATAGCAGAATTCCTCCTCTCAGAGAAGCTTTAGGTGCCTTGGGTCAGACTGTTCCCTTAGGGTCAGGATGCCTTAAGAGTTGTCTGTAATTTTGCCCTGGCTCACGCATTTCATGCCCCCTCTCCACACACCATCCCTGCCTGTTGACATCTCATGTTTCCTGCAAGGCTGCCCTCAGATGCCGACACCTCAGATCACTGGCAGCCAGAGTGATTCCTTCCTCTTCAGACAGAGCCAGTGGGTAGGATGACTGCATGAGAACGCTGGGGTTGCTGTAACAAAGTACCACAAACCAAGTGGCTTAATCCACAGAAATGCATCGTCTCTCAGTCTGGAGGCCAGAAGTCTGAGATCGAGGTATCAGCAGGGCCATCCCCCCCTTTTTTTTTTTTTAATTTTTTTTTCAAAGTTTTTTATTTATTTTTGGGACAGAGAGAGACAGAGCATGAACGGGGGAGGGGCAGAGAGAGAGGGAGACACAGAATCGGAAACAGGCTCCAGGCTCTGAGCCGTCAGCACAGAGCCCGACCCGGGGCTCGAACCCACGGACCGTGAGATCGTGACCTGGCTGAAGTCGGACGCTTAACCGACTGCGCCACCCAGGCGCCCCCCATCCCCCTTTTTATGGCAACCCCAGTCACTTTGGATTAGTGGCCACCTACTCCAGTATGGTTTCAATTTAATGAATGACATCTGCAATGACCCTATTTTCAAGTAAGGTCACATTTGGAGGGACTAGGGGCAGGGTTTCAACATGTGACTACTGCAGGGACACAGGCTGACCCAGAACAATGACCATATAATTGATCATCTGAAACTGGGACATTTTGGACAGTAAAACAGGGCAGTAGTAACTGTACCAGGCTCAGTGTAAACTGTGAGTTCCCTGGATAATCCACAACACGTGGGCCACCCTACGGAGACGAGGGGGAGGTTCACATCATGCAAACACGTCTAACTTTGGCACTGGCTCAGTTAGCAGGTTTTAACTGCAAATAACAGAGAAGCCAACCCAGTGTGGCTCTGACACAGAGGGGATTTATGACCTCACATGTAAGAACTTAGGAGAAAGGGGCGCCTGGGTGGCGCAGTCGGTTAAGCGTCCGACTTCAGCCAGGTCACGATCTCGCGGTCCGTGAGTTCGAGCCCCGCGTCGGGCTCTGGGCTGATGGCTCAGAGCCTGGAGCCTGTTTCCGATTCTGTGTCTCCCTCTCTCTCTGCCCCTCCCCCGTTCATGCTCTGTCTCTCTCTGTCCCAAAAATAAATAAACGTTGAAAAAAAAAATTTAAAAATAAAAAAAAAAAAAAGAACTTAGGAGAAAGGGCAGGCCTAGGATGTGTTGATTCAGTGATTCCGTGGTGCCAGCAAGGACTCCATTTCTCTCCACCATGTGGCACCTGTGTCCTTGATGTATTGATTCTTGTACTTTCGAGTGCCTGAAGGGGCCTTGGGCCCCATCTTCCCAAACCAGGATCCAGAGACCATTTTTGCTTCATGCGTCTCTCTTTAGGGACAAAGACTCCAGCACACTTCCCTTCATGTCTTGTCGGCCCAAATTACACTCCCCACCTGTGCCTAAGCCATGGGGGATGTGGGACCACCACACCCTTCCTAGCTTAGTCGTGATCCTCTCTTAAGAGCTGGGCCCCACTTCTCCTGCAGCAGATAGCAAGTGTGTATCTGGACAAAATCTGGGATCTCTCTGCAGGAAGAGGAGAAGGGTGTGTAGGGGCTTCTAGGTAGGCAGCAAAAATGCACCTGCCACAACAGGGCACAGGGCGGACGGTGAGGACCGGCAGCGTGGAAGGACAGGTAAAAGGAGAGATTCTCACAGCTGCGTGTGGAAGCAAAAAGTAGGCCCCTCGAATCTTCACCACGTTAATTCTTTCTGGGACATTTATGAAACCCAACGTTTTGGGGAGCCGGCAGTGGTACTCACGTCTCGTAAGGTGGAAGGCGTGATGATTAAGGTTAGATGGTTTTGTTTTGTGGCCCTGGACGGAAGTCACTTCACAGGGGATCGCTCTGCAATGTGGCATCACTAGAGAGCACCAGTGAGAAACAGGCAATCAGTGAAAATGATGGTTACCAAGCAACAAGCTAGCACAGCAAGAATGGAATAAAGGGGACTCAAAAGGGCCACAGAAATCAATCAGCAGAAAAAGGTGGCATACGCGAGAAAAAGCACATCGGAGAGCCAATCCAGTTTCTGCTAAATTTCATCTTTAAAAATGACACTTTCCCTGATTTGAAATGCAATATATGTTCATTGTAGAAAATCAGGAAATACTTATAAAAAAGAAACTGGTCGCATGCCTAATCTCACCACTGACTACTTTCAATAGTTTGGGGCATTTCCCTGAGAACACACACACACACACACACACACACACACGCACGCACGTTCACACTCTATCTCGTAATCTCGTATCTTACCTTTTTCATGTCACGTTACTTTGTATGGTATTTCCCCATTCTTAAAAGTCCTCAGTCGACATCATTTTAAATAACTGCCTAGCACACACACCGATCAATCACTCTGCAAAACACCATCATTTTGTGCTTTGGAATGACTATCACAGGGGTGTGGGTGGTGGGGAGGAAACAGGGAGTTGAGAAGCTAAGTGCCAGCATTACTCACGTATCCACTTGTTGGATCGTGAAGTTAAGGCAAAGGCTTAGCCTCCTTCTGATCGCTTCTTCAGTTTGGGGGAAAGAAAGCCTGTGTCGAGGACGGGGTGGGAGGCACGTCTCTGATTTGTGTGTGTGTGTGTGTGTGTGTGTGTGTGTGACAGGAGAACCCTGTGTGTTGATGTGTGCTGTAAACCATAAAGCAAAACACAAAACTTTCTGATTATTAGTGACATTTTTTAAAAAGATAAGCCATCGAGCGCCTGAACCCTTCCTGGAATAATAGTGAGCTAATAGGTACAGTAAGGTACCCAGCTGTACCTTAAATTTCCTCCCTTCACTGGTGTGATGGATCCTTAGGAAGCACTGAAGAACCATTATCCTAATCATCTCTCCTATTAAGAGTGTCAATTTTTTAATAAAAAAACAAAACAAAACAAAACTCACAATGGCAAGGCTGCAGAAGTATTTTTTTTTTCACTGTCCTCGTAGGATTTCCCTGCTATTTGACAGTGTGTGTTAGGCCAGACTAATTTCCAGTCATTTTATTCTGTTAACCTTCAAGGAGTGAGCAGGCCTGGTTGGTCACAGATCAAGCTACATCATCTGTCTCTCAGATTTATTATTTCGGCAAGGAGAACATCTGCCCTCTTGGGTTGAGACGTCATATTGATCTCCCAGTGTGATGATGCTATGTGTCCCCCATCCTTCCCGTTGTCTGCGCCATACCTGTTAAAAAAATTTTTTTTAATGTTTATTTTTTGAGAGAGAGAGAGAGAAAGCAAGCAGGGGAGGGGCAGAGAGAGAGAGGAGACACAGAATCCGAAGCAGGCTGCAGGCTCCGAGCTGTCAGCACAGAGCCCGACGCAGGGCTCGAACTCACAGACTGTGAGACCGTGAGACCGTGAGACCGTGAGCCGAAGTCGGACGCTTAACCGACTGAGCCACCCAGGTGCCCCATGCCATACCTGTTTTAGATTCACGGGACTACTGCTGTATCCAAAACATGCCAGATTTTGTGTTTTGAAGTATACCTCCCATGTTGAGGCCTTTACAATGAATTGCATCTTTATCCATCTGACTTCCCAAGCTAAGAGGATGCGATTGTTTTGATACACTTCTGCCCTCATGGGAACGGATGGCCCTCAAATGTTCTTCGAGCCAGCTTTTTTTCCCTTTTTTTTAAATTAGATCTTTATGGAAAGGAATGTGCTTCCGTTCAGAGGCATAGAGGCCGCTCCCCATCCTGATGGGGGCCACAATTTCGGGACAAAGAGTCTGTTTCTCTCTGCAACAGGACAGTCCAAAAGGCAGGCCCGCGGATATCAGGCCTGGTCCCCAGGAAATGAGGACTTGTCTTGGGGAATGATGGCTTGGTGTTTCTGTTCAAAAAGACAAGCCAAACTCACATTTACAGAATGATGCTTAAACGCAAGATTAGTCATTGGTTAATGCAGAGTGGCAACATCAGAAAAAAAAGAGAGACACAGGAGTTAAGAGTCAAGGTTGTGTCAGAGGCTGGAGTGAAATGGGATTTTTTTTCTCTTTCTCATCTTTTTCGTATGTCTCTGCTTTCAAAAAAAATCATTTAATTGGGTCTCTTTTGCTTTTTAAAATAAACAAGGAAGGGGCGCCTGGGTGGCTCAGTCGGTTAAGCATCCGACTTGCGCTCAGGTCATGATCTCACGGTTCATGGGTTCAAGCCCCGCGTCGGGCTCTGTGCTGACAGCTCAGAGCCTGGAGCCTGCTTCAGGTTCTGTGTCTCCCTCTCTCTCTCTGCCTCTCCCCCACTCGTGGTCTGTCTCCGTCTTTCAAAAATAAAGACATGTTAAAAAAATTTTTTAAATAATAAAAAAGTAGATACAACAAGGAAGGGGCCATATGCGGGCGAGACCCCTTACTCACCACCCCTGCCTTGTCTATGGAGCACACAGACGGACTGGTCACATTCCAAATCCGCCCAGCTATTCTTGTTTGTGTGAGTCCCAGAGGCCCCAGCATCTTGTTAGTGTCATACTGGAGAGGAGTTGGGGAATCCTTCTGCTCAGGCCTCTGGAAAGCTCTTCCTGCTTAGAAAAGAGGTTTTGTTTGAGTCTTTTTGGCCTCTGAGGCACCAGAGGGAGTGATTAATAGGGAACCACCTCGAGATTTCAATAGAGCAGCAGCGTGGGCTCCCAGGGCGGGCAGGGCCTTTGTTTGGCAGAAAAAGCGGCCGATAAAGCCGAGAACGGCTGTCGGCCGGGAGTCCGGTCCTCAGGCCTGCTCGGTTTTGTCCCTGCCAGGCCAACCTTGAGCCCCCACGCCGGTCTGGGAAGATTCATCTGCCTGCGTCCTGGGCGGGGTGATTAGTAGGAGCTTTCTCCTCTGGGGAGGGGGGTCAAGTCTGGCAGGCAAAGGGGGGACCCGGGCCTCACGAAGCGCTCAGGCTGGGCTGGGGCCCGGAGACCCTGCTCTCTTTTGCGAGGTCCCGCAGGCAAGAGAAGGGCCAAGGCTCAAGGGCGGTGATGGTGATGGTGGCACGCAGGCTCGCGGGCAGGGGTGCGGGAGGGCTCCTCGGCGGAGGCGGCAAGGTGGCCGGGCCTTCGGGCGTCTGTGGCTAGGGGAAGCGTGCGGGCCTGGGACTGGGGACCAGCCCCCTCTGACCGCAGGAGAAGTGGGAGGACGGGGACGAGGCCCAGCGGAATCAAAGCAGGAAGCGGAGCAACAGCTGGGAGGCCCAGGCCCGGAAACCGTGGCCGGTGCGGGTCCCACGCTGGCTCCATGCTTCCTTGGGTGCGTTTGCCCGTGAGCGCGAACGGGGGCATGAGCGGGTAGTTCTGGTCACATCGGAGTGGGGGGCAATGGGGCTGTCAGAGCCCAGAATCCCCGCCTCCGTTCTAACAACTGCCGAGGGGCGGGCAGGACGGCAGCATCCCGTGCGGATCCCAGAGTCAGGCGCTCAGCATTCGAGAAGCCTCTGCCAGCTCTGAGCACGTGGGGCCCCCACCCCGCGCAGGCCGCCGATGCTAGCGTGCCCGACGGCGGCTTCTCTTTAGCACAAAAGTGCCTCCCGACGAGGCCTCAGAGGCCGGGGAGCGTGCGGGCAGATGTGGGGAGTGTGTTCGTCGGCTCAGCTGCCGTAACGAGCACACCACAGCCCGGACCACTGAAAGACAACACACGCTGATTTCTCACGGTTCTGGAGGCTGGGAGTCCAAGGTCAAGGTGCTGGCAGATGGTAGCCAGCACGCAGAACACCTCACGGGGATTTAGCTATGGAAGCCAACGGGCCCCGCCCACCTTGCCCGACTCCAGGGGAGCTGCAGACACAGAACCCAGCATCCACTGTCCGTTGTCCCTCGTGTCCGCAACACCCCCCCCCCCCGCCCGTCAATGCAACAGCTTTTACATGACAACCTAATCAGGATGCGAGCTCAGCCGTCAACTACCAGAAAGCTCAACTCAAAATGGTCTGAACGATGCCCAGTGTGTCCGTCCACATGACCAGGATCTGGATGTAGGGGGAATTTCGGGGTGGCTCGACCCCATGGTTCCAGCCACCTCAGACAATGCTATCTGTGCTCCTCCTGTGGCAAGCCCCACGGCCGCCACAGCTCACGCTCCCCCGTGGCGTCTGGAGAGAGAAAGGCCTTCCCTTCTCAAGGCTGTAGCTTAGGAGGTAAGAACCCTTTTGGGGAAACTCCTATCAGACAGACACCTGACCTCTCCCGGAAGGCTTGGGGGATGGTAGACAGTGACTGACTTGGGTTCCTGAATCGCTCACTATGCATGGTGTAGACCCATCCGTGCCCAGCTGGAGTCGGTCCCCCTCCCTGCCCCCTGACGGCTCCGTAGCGGGTGAGGGCAGCAAGGGATGATGGCCACTTAACACGGTCCACTGAAAATGGCTGCCTCACCGAGTCCTGTGCAGCTGTGCCATGAGGCAGGTACTGTGGTCACCTCCACTTGAAAGGAGAGGACAGGGAGGCCTGTTGGGACACACAGGTAGGCAGGAAGCTCTAGCACAGAGGTGAAAACGAGGCACAGGAGGGGCGCCTGGGTGGCTCAGTCGGCTGAGTGTCCGACTTTGGCTCAGGTCACGATCTTGGAGTTCGTGGGTTCGAGCCCCGCGTTGGGCTCTGTGCTGACAGCTCGGAGCCTGGAGCCTGCTTCACATTCTGGGTCTCTTTCTCTCTCTCTGTCCCTCCCCTGCTCACATTCTGCCTCTCTCTCTCTCAAAAATAAATAAAAACATTAAACAGTTTTTTAAAAACAAAATGAGGCACAGGAGTCTAGCTGCCGACCTCACACCCACCGCACAGCTCGTGGACTCAGGACAGAGTCATTGCGGGGTGCGGGGGGTGGGGGGTGAACCCATCCCAAACGGAAACCCACCTCGAGTTTCCTCACAGTGACACCATCAGAGAGCGTTCTGGGCCAACACCGGGATACAGTTCTTGCCTGCTATTTTCATCGTGCAATGTTTACATTTCTCCCCAACTTTTTAAAATGGGGAAATGTAACATTTCATACATACATAGAAAGGTGCATAAATGTAGCGAATGATGACATAGTCACTTTCTGATGCAGTGTAACAAACCAGCACACATTTAGTAACTGACAAAGCACAGGTTGGTTACCTCATGTTCCCCAGGGCAGGAGTCAGGGGTGGGCAGAGCGGCTGGCTTAGGGTCTCCCGTGTAATCCAGGTGGGGGCTGGGCTTTGCTCTCGTCTGGAGGCTCCACTCTTTCCGGCTCATTCAGGCTGCTGGCACACGTGTGTCCTCGTGAGCACACGACCGAGGGCCCCAGCTTCTTTGTGGCGATTGGCTGGAGGCCACCCTCAGGTCCTGGAGGTGGCCCACCGTCCCCTGCCACGGGGCCTTCTCCAAGGGCTGTTCACGTGGCTGTGGCTCCTGCAAGGCCGGCAGGGGACTGTGTCTCCAGACATCATGGGATCGTGGGCGTGATGGGTGTGACATCCATCATCCTTCACATGTGAAGGGACACAGTCAAGGGAACGAGGGCCTACCCCACTCAGCAAACTCTGCTGGTCAGAAGCACATGATGGGTCGGGCTCAGACTCAGGGGGAGGGGATGATACAGGGCACTGACTCGCCGGGGGTCACCTTGGGGGGCGCCCAAGTGGAACCTGGGGGAAGAAACTGAACATCCAGGACCAACCCAGAAGCCTAGCTTACACAACCCCATCTCCACTTGGAGGTGACACCCGTGCGAGCCGGAGCTGGGGCAAGAGAATCAAATGTTAAATTTTCAGGAATTCTGTGGGCTTGTGGTTAAACAGACATTATCAAAAATTAAATTATAGAAGTTTACAGTGAAATCAGTACTCTTGATAACAAGGTCTCAAAACACGTTACTTCTCAATTATCCTACCGTGACCTATGTGCCTTGGGTTACTTCCATTTATTGGATCCATATGCTGGAAAGAGGGTTCCCAAGCCTCATTCTGACACTCCATGTTGGTTCAGGCACCCCACATTGGCCGCTTGAAATCAGCCATCAGAGAAACATTTATATTGTCGAAATCTGAACATGCTACAGTTCAGAGCTGGAAGGTTGAATCTGGCCTTTGCTGGAGCTAAGAACAGCTTTCATGTTTTGAAAGGGTGGTAAAAAAACAAAACAAAAGAAAAAATATGTGACAGACACTACATGTGTCTGGCAAAGCCTAAAATATTTCCCATTTGACCCTTCGGGGAAAACTCTCCCAACCTCTAGTCTAGACTTAAGAAAGTAATGGAGGAAATTAACAATGTAGTTTAATTTAAAATGTTGCCAAAACTTTGACCAAAATGTGTCAACTCTGTATCTTTTACATTGTAACCGGCAGAAAACATGGAGGAAAAACTGTATTTGTGCCCTATGGGAAAACCATGATCCAATTTGGCCAAGAAGTTGCTCATGTCATTGATGAAATTCTTTTTGGCTTCAAAGTTCGTATCACATATTAATTACATTTAATGACAAGTTTATTGGGAAGCAACTCAGTTTGACAGATCATGGGTGAATTTCAACTAGAGACTGGCTTTGGGTTTGAGAATTACTGGGGTGTGGGGGCACCTGGGTAGCTTGGCTGGTGGGGCATCTGACTTGGGCTCAGGTCATGTTCTCTGAGTTCGTGAGTTCGAGCCCTATGTCCGGCTCTGTGCTGACAGCTCTGAGCCGGGACCCGCTTCAGATTCTGTCTCTCCCTCTCTCTCTGCTCCTCTCCCACTCACCTGTTTTCTCTCTCTCAAAAATAATTTTTTTTTTTAAAAAAAAGAATTACTCAGGGAAGAGAGGGGCACCTGCCTGGCTCAGTCAGTTGAGCATGGGATCTTGACTTCAGCTTGGGTCATGATTCCAGGGTGACGGAATAGAGCCCCACGTCCAGCTCCATGGGTGTGGAGAGATTCTCTCTCTCTCTCTGACCTTCTCTTCTCCTCACGCTCTCTAAAATAATAATAAAAGAATTCAGCAAAAATAAACAAAAGCATTCTCTGAGCATCAGTGGGCTCTAAGAGATTTACAAGAAAGAATACTGTTTGTTTTATCATTCTTTGTGGAGGGGGCGCTGCCCATGCTTGGTTTCAGCTAAATTTGAAATAAACTCACGTTTAGGCACATGAACCCCGCCCCAACCACTTGTTACAGTAGCATCAGCCTGATCTTCAGGGTAAGTACTTCCTGCCTTTCCCTGATAACTTAACCAGCTTTAGAGCTGCCTCTTCCCTACACGTGACCCAGGCACCTTAAAGGCTGCAGCAACGTCCAGCACACAGTAGGCATCGAATAAATGTTGCTCAAGTGGGCAAACTAATTTTGACAGAGCAACCAGCAGCGGCAATGCAATGGTGAGCCTTTCCGATAAAATGGCAAAAAAAAAAAAAAAAAGTAAGTCGGGGGAAGTCGGCTTTCTAACCTCTGCAAGCCTCCTCAAATCTTTTTTTGAAGCAACAGGGCATAAAATCAAAGGCGGGCGGGGAAGCGACCGCTCTAACAGCAGCACAACCTGGGGGCTCCGCGAGCGCCCAGCCAGGTGACGGCAGAGGCCAGGCGCGTCGCCTCTCGTTTGCGCGGCCCCCTCGCATTAAGCGCGCACGGGGCACCCGGCGAGCGTCCGCGGGGCCGCCGCGCACGAGCGCAAACTCGGGCTGGGCAGGCAGCGGCGGGGGCCGAGCGCTCCGCCACCGGGGCCACGTGGACGCCGCAGGCCCCGCCCCCGCACGGCGCGGGGTCTTGGGGCCGCCCCGGCGCCGCGCGCGTGTGACCTTGGGCGGGCCGCCCCCAGCTTCCCCTCGCCGAGACCCCGGGCGGGCGGGAGGACGCGCGGTTGTCGCAAGGACGCAACCGACCCACGCCCGGTAGCGCGCAGACCGGAAGGCGCGTCGTGACGCTTGGTGCGCAGGCGCGACGAGCGGTGCGGCGCGCGGGGCCGCCACCAGGAGGCGCTGCGGGCCGCCGGCGCCGTGGGGGGAAGGGAGGGTCCGCGCCGGGACCGGACCACGTGCGCACCACGTGGCGCACCCGGCAGCCCCGGACCGCGGTCGGACGGCCGGGCCGGCCACGCCTCGCCGCGCCGCCAGCAGCCGGCAAAGGCTAAGGGATCGGTCTGCCCCTGGCGCCCCTGCTGACCTCTGACCTCCGACCCCACTACCTTTCGGGTTGCCCCTCGCGGGTGGCCGCGCGGTGTGTTTATAAACAGAGCTCTCGGCGGCGCCCAAACCCCGGATCGCGGATCGACTCCCGGGGAGCGGAGCCTCCTGCGCATGCGCCCCGCGTCTTCCGCGGGGCTCTTCCTGCGCAAGCGCCTTGGCGGGCGGAGGGCGCCGCTGCGCCGCGCGGGGACCCGTCGGGAGCGGGAGGGCGGCGGCCGGGACAAGCTGGGTTCCGCGGTTGCGGCCCAGCTGGGCCCCGCCCGCTCCTTCCCGGGCTGCGTTCCGCGGTTGCAGCCCGGTGTCCTGAGTCCGGCAGATGAGGTCCTGATCTGAGCCCCCCCCCCCCCCCCCCCCCCCCCCGCTGTCCTCCCTGGCCCACGTGGCCCTGGGGCCAGTCCCCACCCAAGAGAGCCTTTAAGCCCAGCAGCCCCCAGCCTCCCCCCCACCCCCCCGTGCTGATGAATGGGTGCTCAAAAGGTGTTTACACACAGTGGGATACTGCTGAGCCTCAAAAAGCCAGAAAGATACTGTGTTAGCTGTATCTTGTCTCGATGAACAAGGAAGACAACTCTGACCCAAGCCACGAGGGCCACGAACCTGAGGCTGAGTGACAGAAGCCGGACACGGAAGGAGCACTACTGCATGATTCCACTCACAGGAGGGCAAATTCATAAGGACAGAGAGAGTAGAGGTGCCCAGGGGATGGGAATTCTTTGATGGGGACGCAGTCTGAGTTTGCGAAGATGAAAAAAAGTTCTGGAGACGGATGGTGTCAGCGGCTGCACAGCGATGTGAATGTGCTTAATGCCCCTGAATCCTGCACTCGAGAATGGTTAAAATGGCAAAGGGTGTGCGGTGTGTGTGCTTTACCACATCCTCCCCAGTCAGTATCACATCAAGTTCTGCCAGGCAAGATCCTTTCTATGTTCTAAAAGGCCCCGACCTCTCTCATCCCTGCCCACCTCATCTCGAACCCCTCCGGCCCCAACCAGTCGCCTTTCTTGCCTAGAACACACCATTTTTGCTGCTCCTTGCTGTTCTTGCTGACAGAAATGCTTGTCCCTCTCATCTTCGCACGGCTGTTCCCTTCTCGTGGACTCGTCCGTTTCATACACATGCTTATTTTCTGCCGGGCATCATACAAGACCGGGCGATGCACAGGTGATCAAAACAGGTTAGGACTCTCCTCTCACGGACTTTATAATCTGGCAGAGGATATAAACGCAGAAAAATGTCAGATGGTGTAAGTACCATTAAAAAAACGGCATGAGGCAACTGTGGACCGGGGATCTAAGCTAGATGGGGTAGGCCTGAGCGACTCACTGAGAGCTGGTGGCCTGAGATGAGAGCCTGCAAGATTGGGAGAGGGGGAGAGAGGGGTTTCTCAGAGAGAGAGGGCAGCTGGTGCAAAAACCCTAGAGGTCAGAACCATTTTCGTGTGTTTGGGGAGCAGAAAAAAGACCAGGTGGGAGGAGTATGCGAATGAGAGAGAGGTTTAAGAAATGAAGGCAGACCCAGGGCACCTGGGTGGCTCAGCTGGTTAAGCGTCCTACTCTTGACTTTGGCTCAGGTCGTGATCTTGGGGTTCGTGAGTTCGAGCCCCGCATCAGGCTCTGCACTCGTGGTGTGAAACCTGCTTGGGATCTGCTCTCTCTCCCCCTCTCTGTGCCCCTCCTCTGTGTGCACAGTCTCTCTCTCTCTCTCTCAAAATAAATAAACTTAAAAACAAAAAAGAAATGGAGGCAGACAGGTAAGTGCTCCTGTTACTTTCCGGGAGGGAAGGACCTTCACACTCGCTTGGGAAAAGCAATTATTGTGTTTGGCCCGCAGTGTGCTAGGTCAAGAGTTCACTTAGGGCTTAGCTATTCCGGTTTTCGCTTGGGGGTCTCAGGCAGTTACCATCAGGTATTGGTGGGGTATGGACATCTCTTTTTTTCTGATTTTAGACATAAAAAAATCTATTTTACAGGCATGCACACACATGAGCGTGCATACACACACACACACACACACACACACACACACAACCAGGTGCTATGTAACTTATTGAGCCACGTTCCTGTGTTTCCCATAAGCACTGCTGGTGACTTTGCAGTAATAAACAGAATTTGGTAACTGGGCACAGAGAAGGTCCTAGAGGTGTGGAATTGCCACATCTAAAAATGTTAGAAAAGAGGTCTAAACCAGTGATATTTGAAGTGAGGTTGTAGACCACTCCTGATCTGCCCACTGTTTCCTGGTCTGTGACAAGAAAGTGCAGACTTTGGAAATAAACATTTAGAAAATTCTTTAGGGGGCGCCCGGGTGACTCAGTCAGTTGAGCCTCCCACTTCGGTTCAGGTCGTGATCTCCCAGTCTGTGAGTTCAAGCCCTGTGTCGGGCTCTGTGCTGACAGCTCAGAGCCTGGAGCCTGCTTCGGATTCTGTCTCTCTCTCAAAAATAAATAAACATTACAAAAAAAAAATTAAAAACAAAGTTCTTTAGGAATTTGACTCTTTCTAGAAAAAGTATTTATTTTGAGCAAAAGAGAGAGAGCGAGCAAGCACACTCGATCAGGGGAAGGGTGGAGAGAGAGAGGGAGAGAGAGATAATCCTGAATCCCAAGCAGGCTCCAAGCTGTCAGTATGGAACCCGACATGGGGCTTGATCCCACAAGTCGTGAGATCATCACCTGAGCCAGAGTCAAGAGTCAGATGCCCTTACCGACTGAGCCACCCAGGTGCCCCTAGGAATTTGACTTTTTTTTTTTTTTCAACGTTTTTTATTTATTTTTGGGACAGAGAGAGACAGAGCATGAACGGGGGAGGGGCAGACACAGAATCGGAAACAGGCTCCAGGCCCTGAGCCATCAGCCCAGAGCCCGACGCGGGGCTCGAACTCACGGACCGCGAGATCGTGACCCGGCTGAGGTCGGACGCTTAACCGACGGCGCCACCCAGGCGCCCCAGGAATTTGACATTTTAATGACATCCGAGAGTGGATCCCATGGGCTCATCATCTATTTTGTAAAACACATTGAGAAGAAGACCACAGTCTGGCCCTTCACTGCACATGGTTTGGGAGGGACTGGAATCAGTCAGTCGCCTAAGATGTTTGTGCACGGCATGAGCCATATCTAGAAACTCGAGACGACTGGAAAACTACTGTAAGATGAGTGGATATGAAAAAAAATCAATAGTATTTCCATGTACAAATAGCAGCTCCTCAGAAAATACAGTGGAAGAAAAGATCCCTTTTCCAGTGCAAAATAAATGGAGACACCCAGCAATAAAGCAAAAATGTGCGATGTCTGTATGAATGATTTGCTCCCTTTAAGAACTGGACGACGCAAGAGGTTTTCTGGACAAAACTGAGGTTAAGAAGGACCTTCACTCACTTTGCAATAGGCCTAGAACACATCCAAGGAAGCCACGGTGTGGTTCTGGAAACTTCATGGTTTCTTGAAGGCACAGACAAACCCACGTCTGTCTCCTTGAACCTGCCTCGTCTAGATACTTCACGTAAATGGAATCACACGGTATTCTTTTCTGTTTGTCTGGCTCCTTTCACCGGGTATCGTGTTTTCAAGGCTCGCCCACATTGTAGCAGGTGTCAGCCTTTCGTTCTCTTTTACAGCCGAATAATACTCCGTTGTGCGGACAGACCACGTTTTGTTTCTCCACGCATCTGTTGACAAGCACTTGTTGATGAACATATTCCTTTCGGCTCTTGTGAATGATGCCGCCGTGAACATGTACCTACAGGTATCTGAGGCCCTGTTTTCAATTCTTGCGAGTATACAGCTGGGACTGCCAGTTGCTGGGTCACGTGGTGATTTCCGTTTTACTTTTTGAGGCACCGCCGGCCTGTTTCGCACCAGCCGCACCTTTCTGCGTCCCCACCGGCAACGTGTGAGGGTTCCAATTTCTGCACATCGTCACCTGCCCTTGTTAATTTCCGTTGTAAACATTACATCCATCCGTGCAAGGTGGTGTCTCACTGCATTTTGATTTGCGCTTCCCTAGCGATTAATGATGTTGAGCATCTTTTCACGTGCTGGCCGGACATTTGTGTTTTCCCTGGAGAAAGAAATGCCGGTAAATATTAAGAAGTATATTAGTAAAATTTAAGAAAGTATTTTTTCTGTGTTTCTTAATGACACCCCAACAAACGTAATTCAACACGTATTTCAGCAAACTTTATGAGCAAGATTGAAAGATAACCGGAACCTAGACAAATGATGGTTAACACGCAACACAAAGAAGGGCCTAGAATCTACAACTCTCCAGTAATAGTGAGCATATCTAGCACCCAGAACTTGAGCTTTTTTTAAACAAAATATTGAGAAAACATTCTTTAAAATTTTTTTTAATGTTTGTTTATTTTAGAGAGAGAGAGGGCATGAGCGTGCATCAGTGGGGGAGGGGCAGAGAGAGCGAGAGGGAGACACAGAATCTGAAACAGGCTCCAGGGGAGTCTGGGGTGGGGCCGAGCTCTGGGGTACTGCGGATGGTGTCAAATGAGGACCACATTTTGAGTCGCAGAAATCTCCCAGGTGCTGCTGATGCGGACGCTGTTGGTCGCTGGACCACGTTTTGAACATCAAGGATCGACTGGGGCCTAAGAGCAGCGGCCGCTGGGGCTTGCTGGAAATGCAGGCTCTCAGGCACCACCCCCGCCCGCTGCCTCGGATGCTGCATCTGAGGAGGACCCGGGTGCCTGCTAGGCGTGTAACCCGGGGATGAGCCCCGGTCGAGGGTCCTCCCTGTCTTGGCCCTGTGGTCTCAGCAGCTCATAGCGGAGGGGACGGGCCGTGAGTGTCTGGGCTTCTGGCTTCTGTCCCTGGAGAGCTCTGAACAACTCCCTGCCCGCCACCTCCCCCCAGCCAAGGGAGGATAGTGATAAGTGACTGTTTCTCAAGTGCCCCGACCTTTCTTGGATGGAAAGCCCCCGGTCAGGAGGAGGATTTCGTGTTTGCGGGCCGAGTTGGCCGCGCCTCTTCTCATCCTGGAGAGGGCAGTGCAGGACGGCAGTTGAACAAGGCCGGGGCCGCAAACCCGCAGCAGCTCCTCCCAGACGCTGCCATCATCCCTCCCGCTGTGATCGCCAGAACTGGGGTTCTCCCCCCCCCCCCCCCCCCCCCGGGTCCCAGCCCTGAGCTCTGGTTTCCGGGCCAAGGCCCCGGGGGGGGGGGGGGGGGGGCGTGTGAGGCAGGCGCCCCGCCCCGAGCCTGGTGGGGGTGGGCGGGGTTCGCGTATATCTGCCGCAACAGGAGAGCGTTCGATATTCCACCAGCATTTCATTGACTGCCTACTGTGTGACATGCAGCCTGCTACGTGCCGGGGACCTAGAAGGCAAAGCGAGCCCACAGTGCTGGAGCCTGCCCAAAGCCGCTGCCCGGTGCTCGGGGCGGGTATAAGGAGGGTGGTGACCTCATCTGGGAGGTGAGATCTAAGGGACAGACAAGGAGCCCGGCAGGAAGCACACGTAGCGACATTGAGGCAGAAACCGCATGCGTGTCAGCACATCCGTATGGTTTCCAAAGATCACTGGTACAGACTGGTCCCAGGCAGTCAAAGCTGGGATTTACGGGCCATCCTGTTACTCAGAAAGGGCACGCGCTTTTCGGCAGGAATGGCCCCAAACGGTGAGGAAATACCTGTCCTCAAAATAATGAGCGCGTGTTCCCAGAGCGGGGGCCGTGTGCAAGATGTGGCCCTCGGTCACGCAGAGAAGTGACGGCCCGGCTCTTGTCTGCAGAGGACTGCTGGTTTTACTGAAAAGGTTGGAAACTGCACGTGAAAAGAAAAAAACAAAACAGGAGGCCAGCGTGGTTTATGAAATGGCAGACGGGTGATGGAAGGTGTTGGGGTTGCGTGATGGGGGTGGAGGGGAGAAAGTGGGTGCAGGGGGAGGACGGGGGCGGTCTAGGCGGGTGAGAGGCGGGGGGTGCAGGTGAGGCCAGTGTGGGTGAGTTCTGAGGGACGGGCCGGGGGGGGGGGCCCAAGCCTGATGCTGTAAGCCGGAGCCGTTTATCCCAGGCTCGTCCAGCCCGGTACCTGGTACCCGGAGGAAGAGAAAGAAGTCTTCCAGGGCTCGTCCTGCTGAAACTCCCCAGAAGCATCCGCTTTATCTTGCAAAATGCTCATACATTTTGGATTTGACTCTGTGACAGAGGCACGTTTAGCGTAAAAGTAATGTTTTGAATTACTAGCTACAAGATTTGAATTTTCTTCCTTAACACTTCCCGACAGTCTGAGGTTTTAGGAAGGCAGGTGCTTCCCTGTTTCCCCGACCCACTGCTCAGCAGGACACAGGGGCCAGCGAGGAGGCTTCTTCCCCGGGGGGCATCAGGGCCTGATGGCCTGGGGTCAAATCCCGGCATGGCCTCCGCATGTGACCTGGTGGGGGAGACCCTTCTCTGGTGGGTGCCTGGGCTCCCTGAGAGGGGAGGAGTCTCAGGACCCACCTCACAGGTTTGGGTGAGTACTGAATGAGTGAGTACCCATAAAATACTTAGCACGGCACATAGCAAACAGTTGATCAACGTCAGATGGTAAGATACTACGTTGGTCAGTAAATGGGAGATGTTACGGTCACCAGCATCACTGATAGGTCACGGGCGTCTTGAATGGTTCCCACTTCCAAAAGTGTGTCCAGGTCTGGAGCGGGCAGTCGAGGTCCTACGAGTTAAATTGTTGTGATTTTGGGGGCCGGTGGGGGTGGGGGGGCACAGTCTGACGCATGAGGACCTGGCTGCCTTTGGCTCTTGGAGAAACCACACCACACCCCCAAGTTCACCAGCTGGAAAGACCGGGGAGGGGCCCTGGTGAAGGGGGCAGGTTGCCCACATGTCCTGGAAATCGATACGGGAATTGGGTCTGGATGAATCCTTGTGTCCCTCTGAAACTCATCTGCTGAACCTGGGCCCTCGGATGTGGCTGCATTTGGAGGCAGGGCCTCTGAGGAAGTAATTCAAGTTAACTGAGGTCCCGAGGGTGGGGCCCTGCTCCCACAGGATTAGCGTCCTTATTAGAGAGCTCGCTGCGCTCTCTGTCACGTAAGGTCACGGCGAGGAGGTGGCTGTCCGCAAACCAGGAAGAGAGGTCTCACCAGAAACGGCCTGTGCGGGACTTGACCTCGGACTTCCAGCCTCCAGAACGGGGAGAAAGTATATTTCTGTGGTTTAAGCCGCCCAGTCTGTGGTACTTTGCGACGGCAGTTGGAGCATAGCTGGTGCAGGGAAAGAGGCCGTCATTTATTAGATACCTACTGTGTGCCATGCCCAGAAGGCTCTGCACAGATGATATTTTTAGGCTCAGAGAAGTGTGTTCTCACCCTTTTCTCCAGCTCTCTCCCTCACTTTGTAATCATGCCTTCTTCAGGCTCTTTCCTCATTTTAATGGTCTGTATGTGTGTGGGCCTTCTGCCGGACTCCCAGCCTCTCACGGAATACTTGGAACGAGCAGGTGGTGGATGGAGGCACCTGAGGTACACAGTGGTCCTCACTGAGCCCTCGAAACACGGAGCCCTCGAAACAGGCAGGGGTGGGGTGCCTTGTGACAAATGCACACATTTGGACAGTTGTGGCTGCGGACGGGAACCGGGTTTGACTGGCTGCAAAGATCCCGGGCCCCCCACAAGACCCAGCCGCCTTCAGTGAGCTCGCGTGTAGACATGGTGAGCTTCCCAAGACGGCGGGGGTCGGGGGGTGCCGCTCTGGGGTCCAGAGGCTGCTCGTGGACGGGAAGGATGCTCGGTTTGGGAGGGACATCACTGCGCCCTTCCTCCAAGACTGCACTCTGGTCTTCACGGTCACGGAAGGCGGTCACCGGGGGCTTCGCCCATGTACCTGCTGATGGGACTCCCCACCACAAAGGGTCTACTGGACCTTTTTTCGGATCGTTTAAGTTCTTCCTCGTCCTGAGCTGATATCTATTTCCCTTGTGGTTTTTTTTTTTTTTTTTTTTTTTTTAAAAAGGTACACAGGACAGAGCCATGAGGAGAACCTTGAGGTCTCGAGACCTTTCTCTTGCTTGAACAGCAGCCCGTTAATCAAAGCTTTGCATTTAGTTTTTCGCCTCTTCTGAATCTGTCTCACTCGACTGCCCTCAGCCGGTGTTTGTGGAACCCGCTCACGGGAGCCACCTGAGGACCTCTGCCAAATGTCTGACTGCACCCCAGACGCATCGTCTCTGGAGTCTCCCCTCTCGGGAAGGGAGAGCTTCCTCTCGTATGAGTAGAGGACCCTCCACTCCTGCCTTGTTCTCCCGGGGTTTACGAGACTTCAGGACTGTTGCCCAGCCAGACGTGGAGTTCTGAAGCTTCTGGAATCTGCCTTTTTTGGCAAAGAGGCACAGATGTTCATCTCTCCTCCGCTGGCACCTTCCCACTGCTCGGGGCTCTGTGAGGGCGGGGGCTACATCTGTCACGGTCACCGTCCCGCTTGCCCGCCGCGCCCCCAGAGCCTGGCAAAGAGGACGTGTGTCCTCGGTAACTGTGTCGATCTGCCCCGAGCTGAGCTGACGCCGGCCCGACAGTCTCGCTCATAGGCTCTGTCGTGTCCGTGATCCTTCCGATTTCCCAGCTCTTCTCAAAACACGGCGTATTCCTTTTTGCGACTGTAAAAGGAGCACGTGCCCACTGGGGACCTTGAAGGTGACTGAACCAAAGGCAGTCCACGCTTAGGGCTCGAAGGTCACGAGTACCAACGGTTCCGACTCTGGCATCCACTCACCTACTGAATGTTTCTGCCAGGGTGTCTCTAACGCATCTCAAACCCTACCTGACCCCAATCGGCCTTCTCGTCTTCCCCTTCACACTGCTCCCGAGTTCCCAGATTGGTTCACAGCATCGCAATTCACCGGATCGCCCAAGACAGAAGTCTTACGTTACTTTCCACCTCACCCCCAACATCCAGTTATTCATCAAGGCTTGCCCAGTCTTGCTCCCCGGAATGCGGCTTCTCATCATTACCGCAGCTTCCCCGGACTCTAAAACAGCCCCTCATCACTGCTCATCTGAATCATCGCAGCCACACTCTTACTGGTCTCCCGACCTCTCCGGCCGGGGCGACCTAATCTCTCCAGTGCTGCTGGGATAAGACCATATTATCCCTCTGCTCAAAAAACATCAGAGACGCACCGTTTTCCACCGAAAAATCCAGCATGACATTCAAAGCTGTGTCTTCATCTCCCATCTACTCAAGTGTCACCTCCTCCAGGAAGTCTCCTCTGATCTTCAGGACCAAAATTAACAACCCCATTTCCCTGTTCTCCCATGGTGCTTTCGCTGGGTGCCTTTAACAGGTCTTACCCATCATTTCATGGTTTGTCACATAAATCTCTTGCTCCCTCTCTGGACTCAGGAGCTCATCAGTACCACTCAGGAGTGGTACCAGGGACCACTCCACTCACCGTCGTGTGACCCGAGAGAATCACAGTATTGCTCGGGTGGATTTCAGCACAGAATTCATCTGGACATAGAAACTGGAACTTGAAAAGCACAGATATGCAATCTGAGTACCACCTTAGTTCCCTGGCCCTTGTGTTTTCTAAGAGTTTTCAGTTAAAGTGTTACATGGATTTTTGTCTTCAAAAAATTTTTTTTAATGTTTATTTATTTTTGAGAGAGATAGAGACAGAATGTGAGTGGGTTAGGGGTAGAGAGAGAGGGAGACACAGAATCCGAAGCAGGCTCCAGGCTATGAGCCATCAGCACAGAGCCGCCCCATGCAGGGCTTGAACTCATGAACTGTGAGATCATGACCTGAGCCAAAGTTGGACACTTAACTGACTGAACCACCCAGGCTTCCCTGGATTTTTGTCTTTTAAACACTGAATTTAGATTTTCTCTATTTAAAGTTAAAATACATGTATTTCCCAGTTACCCATTTCCTCTGATTTTGCTTGAGGAATCTCCTGTCCCTTTCCCATTGGATACAGTTCAATGGCAGTGAGTGGGGTTTATAATCAGGAGGGAATCTGCCCTCCACCCAGCACACAAGGCATCACGAGGCCCAAGCTAGACCCAACTGGATGCTTCTTCCTCTGGAGCTGAGTCCTGGGCAAAAGAACAAAGGGGCTACAAAATGAATGGAATTCTTTTCCACGCCCCAACTTGTGGGGTGTGCCACAATTAGGGCCTCGCCCCTTGCGGGCTTAGGTGACACTTACATTTTTGACACTTACAATGCGATGGAAATTTCAGGGCTCCAAAGGGTTTTGCCAATAATCTTCTTCCTGGTACTCCCAGCTCTCTGCTGGAGGCAGGTCTCGTCACTTCCTGGACCTCTGAGCTGGCAGGGCTTACCTGGCGTGAGGGGTAGATGCAGGCGGCCCCCCGTGCTTTACAGCGTGCCGTGGCGGGGAAGTCTTTTGTGACGGAGAAATGTGGGCACAGATGTTCATGACTTATGTTTTATTTGAGACACTGAGAAGGTAAGTTTCTCCCCGGAAATAGATAAGAATAAACCAGCAGGATCTCCAAAGAGGAACTTCTAGAAGGCAAATGGATAGACTTCTCTGTTTTTCTTCTTTTCCCAACCTAACGCTTGGCTTCCAGGAAAGGATGTGGTTTGCTTTCAGACACAGGTGACTGTTGACTAACCCAGCTGCTGCTCTCTCGAGAAGGAGGATTACCACACGCGGGTGAGGAGGTCACCCATAACTTTGTGGGTGTGGTTCTTGCTTCTTAACTCTCCAGCTGCCTCCATTCTTGACCGTTTTTAAGCCAGGTTCTCCAGTTTCTTGTTGGTCCTGTGAGCCCTGGATGGCTCAGGGATGAGTTTGCAGGCAGTGGAAAAAGAGTGACTTAAATATCAGGCAGCTGGTCCGGTCTGTGGCTCCAGAGAGTCACTAATGTCACAGACTATTCTTGTCTCTCTGCTCTAACCATCCTCAGCATGGCGCTTCGATCGTTAAGGTCATGTAACGTCATCATTGCTGCTGCGGCACCAGCCATCATGTTGATATTCCATACAGGAGGAATGAGGAAGGAGGAGGGTCAAAAGGGCATTGCCAGCGCAGTCAGCCACTTAAAAACAAACAAACAAACAAGCCAAAAAAAAACCCTTTCCCAGGATTCCAACCCATTGGACTTCCATTTATAATGTCACACAGCCACACCGAGTTTTAAGGGAAGCTGGGCAGTGGGGTTTAAATGGACATGTTCCCACTGTGACAAAAATCAGGCTTCTTTTAGAAAGGGGGAGAGAGAGAGAGAGAGAGAGAGCGAGCGAGAGAATGTTGGGTGGGCAAGTCTCACTCTTTGTTTTGCCTCAGCCCCCAACATCCTTCCTAGGACTTGTTTTTGATTAGATTAATTTGAGTTGCTTTCTGTGATTTGCAACCAAAGAAGACTGAAACCGTAACTTATTTATCTAGATCTGTCGTGGGGGAAAAGGGAAAATACACGAAAGAAAAAAAAATTAAAATCACCTGTAATGCTACTATCCAGGGATAAATATCGTCAATAATATATTAATAACGGTAAATGTTCTACTAACTTGTGGTTTTTCTTTTTCTTTTTTAACATTTATTCATTTTTGAGAGATAGAGAGGGACAGAGTGCAAGCAGGGGTGGGGTAGAGAGAGAGGCAGACACAGAATCCGAAGCAGGCGCCAGGCGCTGAGCTGTCACACAGAGCTCGACACGGGGCTCGAACCCACGTATTGTGAGATCACGACCTGAGCCGAAGTCGGATGCTTAACCGACTGAGCCACCCAGGTGCCCCCCAATTAAACACAATCTTAAAGAGATGCAGCCTTCCCCGCCACATTCAACACCTCGTTTTTTTGGTTTCACCCTGGGGTTTGTGTGCAGCTGACGGGCCACCGTTATGGGGCTGGCCACGCTGGTTGCTCGTGGCTGGGCTCTGTTCCGACCGGCTCGTGCCAGGCCGTACTGACCGTTCAACATTTTTTGTGAATAAATGACCTATTTTTAAAACTCTTTATTTGGAACAAATTCTAGATTCTCAAGAAGTTGCAAAAAAATATATACGGGGAGGTCCCCTGAACTACATCCAGTTTTCCTCAATGGTAACATCTTGCATAATTATAGTACAATATCATACCCAGGAAAGTGACGTTTGTATAATCTGTAGAATCTACTCGGATTTCACCAGTTGTGTGTGTGCGTGTGTGTGCACATGCAGTTTTGTGTCGTTTTATCTCATGAGTAGATCTGTTAACCAGTACCACAGTCCAGACACAAGGAGCCCCCTTAGGCTGTGTCTTTACTCTGTCACACCCACAGATTGGCTTTTTTCCTCCACTCAGCGTGATTCCCTTGAGATTCGTAAAAGTTACTATGTGTATCCACGGTTTGCTCCTTTGTATTGCTAAGTAGTATCCGTGGTGTGGATGTAACGCTTTCCTTGAAGGGTACTGGCTGGTTCCAGTTTGGGGCCATTATGAAGAAAGCCACTATGAACAGTCGTGCACAGGTTTTTGTGTGCACGTAAGTTTTTATTTCTGGGCGAATATGATAAGTGCATATTTAGTTTTGTAAGAAATCGCCAATTTTCTAGACGGCTGCGTCATTTTACGTTTCTGTCAGCAACGTAGGCGGGATCTAGTTTCTAGATCCTCACCGGCACAGGGTGTTGTCTGTTTCTTTTTGTTTTAGCCACCGTGGTAGGCGTGTAGCGATAGTTCACTGTGGTTTCAATTTGTGGCTAATATTGTCGAACTCTCTTCATGTGCTTAATTCCTGTCTGTTTATCTTTTTCAGTGAAAGGTCTTTTTGTTCCTTTTCCCCATTTTCCAACTCGATTTTATTTCTGCTATGGATTTTTGAACGTTCTTTTTAATACGTATATATTCTAAATACAAATCCTTTGCAAATTAAGTGGTTTGTAGAGGTGCCTGGGTGGCTCAGTCGTTAGATGTCTGACTCTGGATTTCGGCTCATGTCGCGATTTCGCGGTCATGAGATCAAGCCCAGCGTCGGGCTCTGTGCTGGGCCTGGAGTCTGCTTGAGATTCTCTCTCTCCAAAAAAAAAAAAAAAAAAAAAAGAAAAGAAAAAAAAAGTGGTTTGCAAATATTTTCTCTCCGTCTGTAACTTGTTTTTCATCCCATTAAGAGTCTTTTTTTTTTCCCTATTGAGATATAAATGACACACTGTAATTTCATGCTTTTAAAGCACACGGTCCACTAGTGTTTAGTGTGTGCATAATTTTGTACAACAGTTAATCACTATAAAATTCCTGAGCATTTCCGTCACTCCAGAAATAAACTCCAGACCCATTAGGCAGCCCGTCCTCATTCTTTCCCTCCCTCCAGCCTTCACATCCACTTTGTCTCCGGATTCGCCTGCTCTGAGTGTTTTGCACAAGTGGAATCACACCACACGGGATCTTGTGGGTCCGGCTTCTTTCTCTCAGCAGCATGTTTTCAGGCCTTACGTGTTGCAGGCTTTCCGTTCCTTTTACGGCTGGACAGTATTTCCTTGTACGGACAGACCGCATGGCGTCGGTCCATTGTTCGGAGCTGGACTGCGTCCTCCAAAAAGGAAATGTTGAAATCCCAGCCCTCCGTACCTCACAACCTGACCTTATTTGGATACAGGGTGGTTGCCCATGTAACTAGTAAAATACAGTCATGCTGAGGATCAAGCCCTTAATGACTCGCGTCCTAGTAAGATACCCAGAAGACGGCCACGTGACAACAGAGGCAGAAATTGAAGTGACACAGTCACAGCCCAGGAAACGCCGAGCTTGGCAAGAGAGGAGCCCCCTCCAGCTCCCGGAGGGGCGAGGCGCCTCCGACGCCTTGGTTTCGGTCGTCTGGTCTCCAGAGCTGGGAGACCGTACATTTCTGTGGTTTGAAATCACCTGGTTTGTGGCCGTGCCTTTCGGCAGCCGGAGGAAACTCACGCATCCACTCATTAGGGCCGTTTGGATCGTCTCCACCCGTTGGCTGTTGTGAGTCATGCCGCTGTGACCGGTCCTGGACAGGTTTCTGTGTGGATATTTGCTTTCAATTCTCTTGGCTCTGTACTTCGCAGGGGAACTGCTGAGTCATATGGTTACCCTGTATTTAATTCTGTGTGTGTGTGTGTGTGTGTGTGTGTGTGTGTGTGTGTGAAAAATGCACGTAACATGAAATCTCTCATTTTAACCATTTTAAAGTGTAGGATTCAGGGGCACTAAGGAATCTGCAAATTGTGCAACCATCGCCATGATCTAGGTCCAGAACTTTCCCCCCACAAACTGAAACCCTGTAACCAATCCCCCTCCCCCCTCCCCCAGCCCCTGAAAATCACTACGCGGCTTTCTGTCCCTATGGATTTGCCATCCCTAGTATCTCATCTAAACGGAGTTAGACCATATGCGTCCTCTCGTGTCTCGTCCTCTCGTGTGTGGCTTCCTTCACTTCCACCTTCCAGTTCAGCCACGTTCTGGCCTGTGGCAGTACTTCCTTCCTTCTGTGGAGGAGTGGTAGCTTTGAGAGAGAGAGACAGAGCACGCGTAGGGGAGGCGTAGAGAGAGAGCGAGGCACAGAATCCGAAGCAGCCTCCAGGCTCCCAGCTGTCAGCACAGAGCCCGACGCGGGGCTCGAACTCACAGACCGCGAGATCGTGACCTGAGCCGAAGCCGGACGCTTAACCGACTGAGCCCCCCAGGCGCCCCGAGGGGTCTGTTGTTTATAAGCCACCCAGGCTGTGGAACTTTGTTGCAGCAGCCGGAACAGACTGAGACAGTTTTGCCCCGTTTTAGAACATAACTGGGCTCCCGTGCTCAGCATAGCGTCTCCCAGACTCCCAGATACTATGTTGCCGGAGACGGGACTTGTTTCTTCTCACTGCTGTACCAGGTTCCATCACCAGAACAGACCACAAGCGACCACCCACTCACTGTCGGGGGACATCCGGGTGGTGTCCAGCTTTTGCCTGTCACAGATAAGGTCACAGGGGACATTCTGGAACGCGTCTTCGGGTGCGTCCGGGCTCTTGTTTGTCTTGGGGGACGTCATGGGGCAGGTACGTAGCTCTAGCAGGTGCTGGCAGATGTATTTCCGAGGTAGGCGTACCATGTGGTGCTCCGGTGTAAAGGGGCAGACTTTGCTTTTGCCCAGCCTCTTATGGAGTTGCAGTTTTTCTTTGCATTTCTTCGATGGGTAACAATGTGCAACAACTCCTGGGGCACCTGGGGGGCTCCGACGGGTAAGTATCCGACTTCGGCTCAGGTCATGATCGCCTGTGAGTTCGAGCCTTGCGTCGGGCTGTGTGCTGACAGCTGGGAACCTGGAGCCTGCTTCTGATTCTGTCTCCCGCTCTCTCTCTCTCTCTCTCTCTCTCTCTCTCTCTCTCTCTCTCTGCCCCTCCCCACTTATGCTCCCTCTCTCTCGCACGCTCTCAAAATAAATAAATATTAAAAAAACATTTTAGGGATGCCTGGGTGGCTCAGTCGGTTGAGCGTCTGACTTCGGCTCAGATCATGATCTCACGGTTTCTGAGTTCAAGCCCTGCGCCGGGCTCTATGCTGACCGCTCATAGTCTGGAACCTGCTTTGGATTCTGTCTCCCGCTCTCTCTCTCTCTCTCTCTGTGCCCCTCCCCACTTATGCTCCCTCTCTCTCTCTCTGTCTCAAAATAAATAAATATTAAAAAAATATTTTAGGGGTGCCTGGGTGGCTCAGTGGGTTAAGCGTCCGACTTCGGCTCAGGTCATGGTCTCGTGGTCCGTGGGTTCGAGTCCCGTGTCGGGCTCTGTGCTGACAGCTCAGAGCCTGGAGCCTGTTTCAGACTGTGTCTCCCTCTCTCTCTGCCCCTTCCCCGCTCATGCTTGCGCTCTCTCTCTCTCTCTCTCTCTCTCTCTCTCTCTCTCACTCTCTCTCTCAAAATATAAATAAACATTAAAAAAAATAACGTGGGACACCTTTTCATATTCCAACTTCCCACTTAATGCTATGTTTGAACAGCACTCACTATAATCCTGAAAGGTTGGCATTCTTGTGTCGTTGGTCGGATGGGGACATTTGGAGGGCAGAAGGGGCCGGCGGCTTGCCTGAAGAGGAACAGCTGGTACATGGTGGATCCCGGATAAACTCGGGTGACAGGGCGTGAGCTCCTACCCGCTGAACTGCAGAGAAGCCTTGTCCTAGGACGGGAACGAGCTCTTCTCCCTCTCGAACTGGAGGAAGACGGGCAGAACTCAGATCAGCCCTTTATTTATTTTCTTCAGATCAGCACGTGAATCACTGGAGCCCGGCAACACACGGGTTAAGAAGGCTCTTTGGGGAACAGGCTTTGCTCTCCCCCGCGTCAGCCCCTGCTGTTATTTTTACGGGAAAGCACGTTCTGAGTTCCAAGCCCGGACGCCAGAGGGAGGCCCGGTGCATGGCCCGTGGGAGCCTGTCTGTGGTCCCAACGAAAACATCACGACTTGAGTAATAGCGAGTCCTGGAAATGATGCCGGCCGCTTCCAAGCTTGTTGCCAGCCACTTGCTGGCCTTTGCAGAAACCCGAGACGCAGGCATGTGTGTAGGGGAGGCGGGAGGCGGGAGTCCCCGCCAAGGAGTCTCAGGTTGCGCATTCTCCACGACGCTAGAATCCGTTTTCCCCTCCCGTCTCGGTCAGGCTGCCCTGGAGCAAACCTGGAGACGGAGATTGGTGCGCAAGCTGTCCTCTGAGGTCACGGTCCCAGGGTGGTCTGCAAGGGGGGGAGGAGACCAAGAAGCCAAGGGGGGACGGGGTTTTCTTCGGCAAAGTCTCCCCGAGGGTTTGTCCAGGCTCGGGCGGAGGAGCTGGGCCTTCATATCCAAGTACCTGCGTGTCAGTGACCAAGGGTTCACCTGGGGACAGAAGCCCCGGGCAGCTCTCAGCATCCGCGTGTGCACGCGAAGTAACTGCAGGTGCGCGCCGTGCGAAGCAAAGCACCCCAAAGACCAAGGAGGCCGGAAAGAATCACAAGGCTTCGGGGGAGCTCCCAGAGCACACTGGGGGCCGCCCGTCTTGCTGGACTCACACCAATCAATCTCATCGGGCTCCAACCGTGTGATAAGTTGTTCAGTGAGGTGCAGATACCTTGTGACGTTTTCGTTGCTTCCAGAAAACAAGAGGCCAGTGATACTTGCCAATGGCAAATGCCAGAAACAATGTGAGCCGCAGCCAGAGGCAAGGATTCCTGCTCACCAATCCGGGAGGTCAGCCTGTTGACACAGCCGATCCAAGGAAGCTGGCCTCCTTCTGCAACCACACACCGTCTGTGATTCCCGGCAACCCGGGAAAGAACGTTACTCCCAGAGGCTGGGACGGCGGCCCGGCGGTTTTCCCTCCCCGTCTCCTCCGAAGCCTTTCCCTGCCCGGCGACGCGTGGGACCATCTACCGTGACACTGTTGATCGAAACTCAGCATGCTGATGGAAAAGTGCAAACGCGTGAGTGTGTACAGACGGGTGGATTTTCCCAACGTGAACTCATCCATGTGACCCCCTCCCAGGAGCCCCTCAGGACGTCAGGAGATCCCCCGGGCGCCCTTTCGCTCCCCTCCCTCCGCCCCCTCCTTCCCAGGGAAGGTGCCATCCCGACGTCCGACCCCAGAGGCTAGCTCTGCCCGCCACGGACATTCTATACGAGTGACATCACGCGGGCGTGCTCTTCCGCGGCCGGATTCGTTCATGCAGCCCCACCTTTGTGAGGTTCATCTGTATGACCGTTTGCAACGGCGGTTTGCTCTTGTTCCATCGTCGTCTACTGTGCCGCACCTTCTGGATCCTTCCCGTCGCTGACGGGCATCAGAGCTCGCTCCCGTTGGGGCCGTTGGAAACGGTGTGCCTGTGAGTGTTCTAGAACGTGCTTCTGGGTGCGCGGATGTGTGCATACTGTTGGGCGCACACCCAGGGGGATGCCTGGCTGTCCGGTATTTGCACGTTCAGCTTGATGAGGTGCAGCCTGTTTGCAAAGTGCACTGATTTACACGCTCGGAAAAGTGCAGCCGTTCTGGGGCCTGCACCACCTCGCCAGCACTTGGTATTTGGAACTTCCGTTTTGCTTGCCACCCGGTCATAATGCAGGGAATGGTACACGTTGATATTCTCCACCCTTACGACTGCGGCTGGTTTTTATAACATCTTTGTGGGAATCGGAAAAGGACCCTCCTGCCTTAAGACCCTTCCGCCGGATGAAAATGTGATGAAAGCTGGTTTTGTCAGAGCATGGCATGTGACTGCCCTCTGCTGGAAGACTGCTGAAATTCATAGTACAGAGCCTGGATGCCGGCGATGGAAATGGCAGCCTCTTAGGTGTGGTAGCCTTGGGCAGTGCACACCCTGGACAACCACACATGGTGACCCTGCCACTCTTCACTCTCGTTCACACACACTGGAGGTGACGGTCAGGACTGGGCAGAGGCGGCCCAATGAAAGCTCACAGAATGATGGCCCGGGGACTGAACCTGGTCTGCTGTTTTTATTCGACCCGCAGAGGGGGAAAAAAAAATGGAGCTAATATTTTAAAATTTGGCAGATTGTGTCTAATGATCTGGAAAAATCTGAGAAATCAGAGAAAGTAGAGAAACTGGGCCCTCACTCCCAAATTATAACACAGAGGCTGCTCTCCATGTGTCTCCAGTTAGCCTTCGTCTCCGCCACGCCCGATTGTCCCTCAAGCCTTAGTCAATGGCTATAGCGAAATGAAACTATGCTAATGCAGCGTCAGATGCCTTCCCCAAGTGTCTTCCCTTATGTATCAGCAGTCTTCACTGCTGCTGGAGGCCGATAAATTTGTGACCACTGGTCTTGACACTGATGAAAAAAACCCCACCCCAAGCTGATCCTTAGATCGTAAGATCAAGTAACCCCTATATTCTTTGTGCTCTAGTGAAAATCCCATCGGACAAGGTTTCGGTGGAATCATAGGGTCGAAGGGCTGGAGTTTGCCGGCCCCAACCCCTGCCCCAAGGGGTTGGTGCTTCACCAGCTGGTGGCCCAGGAAGGGGGGAGGTGGGGGAATGTGGCGGGAGGGCTGGGTGAGCAGGTGAGGGTGAGGGGGCTGCATCTAGAACTTGCCCGGAGGGAATCCGGTGTCCCAGGGATCGGGGCTGGGACAGTGTAGCAGCCTGACAGTTATGGGGCTGAGACAGAGTTGACAATTTTGAGGGAGAGAGAGAGAAAGAGAGAGATAGTGTGGGGGAGGGGCAGAGAGAGAGGGAGACACAGAATCCGAAGCAGGCTCCAGGCTCTGAGCCGTCAGCACAGAGCCTGACGCGGGGCTCGAACTCATGAGCTGTGAGATCGTGACCTGAGCCGAAGTCAGATGCTGAACCGACTGAGCCACCCGGGCGCCCCATTATTGGGCACTTACTGTGTTCCAGGAACTGCGTCACGTCAGGTAGCCTTCACAACGATGCTGTCTGCCCTACTGTGTGTCCTCCGATAAGCCCTGTTTTGTAGACAAACCGAAGCCCGGGGCCCAGATCACACTCAGGGGTGGCGGGAGGGCGGGTTTGAACCCAGACCTTCCTGATTGCGGGGCTCCAGCTTCAGACGCCTTTTCTCTTCTGCTCAGAGAGTGTCTGATTTAGAAGCAGAACCTCTTAACTTGTGGCACCAGGTGGAATCGAGGTGGGAAGACAGAACTTTGTAATAATCACAGATGTGTTGGTCTGGTTTTGCTGCTCTCTGGGAGATGTGAGTCCTTTTGATTTTCGATGTCACGAACTCTGAGCGCCCACAGGCTGAAAACCACTGATGTCCTACCTTATCTTTCTCTTGCAGGGCCTCCCAGAGTGACCTGACGCTTTGCACAAGGTCACACGTCCCGTCTGTGCCACAACCGGAATCGGGAGCCCGGGTCCTGACTCACTGATTCTTCTCCACCCGACGTGCAGTCTGAGTTTCCAAATCCGGCAGGCATCAGAGCACGCTGCTCTTTAGAAAGATGAGCCAATTTACATTCTTCACCGGCAGGCCGCGGGCTGCCCCCTCTCCCGGAGAGGTCTTTTTCAAACTGACATCTGTCAGCAGCCTTGATCCGTGCGTGGCTTTTTCCAAGCGGTGGTCCTGCTCGGGGACCTCAGCTCAACTTTGATTCCAGCCGCGGCACACGGGCAGCCCCTCCCGGCTCCAGTAAGATGGGTCGTGCCCTGGCTGCGAGGGACAGCGTGGGGGCAACCGGGCCCGCGTTGTGCCCTTGCAGGGGTGGGGGAAGGCTCCCATGAGATGCGGGCACGCAAGTGTTTGGAAGAATCATGCGATGTTGGGCAAAGGCAGAGCGTTAGGGTTGCGGTGGGTGGGGGAGCGGGCCGGAGGAGGAGGCAGATGGGCGGGTGCTGTGTCCTCTTCTGGAGTCGGGCCCAGAGCCCAGGGCTCCCCTCCCTTCCCTCTGACAGTGCAGGGCTCGCCAGGTTCTGTGCCAGCAATCGAGGGAGCGCCGGAGCTCTCTGACGCTGTGGCTCGGCACCGGAGCCTTCCTTTGGAGACATCTGCCAGCGAGATTGGAGCAGAGCTTCTTTGAGGCCACGAAGAGGTGATTGTTTTGCATTGTGTAGGAGGAGCCATCCAGGGAAGGAGAAATTTCCCTCCGAGAAATTCAGGAGGCGATGCCGGAGTCCTGTCAATTCCACGACTCACGGAGCGGGGTCTTCGCCTTTGTAGGGAGGGGTGCGGGGGATGGGCAGGGGGCCGTGACGTGTGCGGGGTCCTTCCTTAGCGGGCAGAAGTCAAAACGTGTGGGACGTGTTCATTCACGTACTTCCTTATTAAAAAATAATTTACTGGCATGCATGCCTCGCCTTCTGTATGGACCCAGCCCTCGGGGCCCAAAGTGCAGGCAGAAACGGATACCCACACGAGTGACTTAGGAGGGCACCGAGGCGGGAAGCGTCAACGCTGCTGGGGAGGTGGGTGTCAGGGGATCTTCTGGAAACGAGGTGACGTTAGCATCTTAAAGGATGCATAAGATTTTCCCAATTAGACAAAGAAGGGAAAGGCATTTAAGGTGGAGGAATGGCATGAGCAAAGGCCCTGTGGCTGGAAGGAGCGGGGAGGTTTTGAGCATAAGGGGTCACCTGGGGTGGCTGGAGCATGAGGCGCTTGTAGAGGAGGGGGAAGCCCAAATCAGGCTGTGGAGACCCTCTGATACTGTGGTGGGGGGCTGTTATCACTCCTTGCCTCATATTTCCACGGGACGGAGGCTGTCTCTAGGAAGGAAAAGCACCGTTGGAGGACTTTGTCTGCCTGCCTGTCACCAGAGTGACACAGTGTGCTCAGAGGCACAGCAGACCTGTGGCCCTGGGTCCCCTCTCCCACTATGTCCCATGCGGACGGCCGGGGAGGCGTGCCTGTTGAGATCCAGGCCCATCCACGGCAGCTAAGCTCCCGGGGAGGCTGGATCCTGGAATGTCTGGGTGGAGCAGAGCCCCCAGCCCATCAGGAACGGCCCTGCCCGGGTCTGGTCCAGGGATGAGAAGGGCATTCTTGCTGCTTTAAGCCCCAGCACGTCTGGGGTTGGTTACAGCAGCTAGCCCGAGTCTGGTACATCAGGTGTCGGGAGAGGAAAGGGCAGGAGGAGAGGAGCGGAAGTGACCCACGAGAGGGACTCCTTCCTTGGGGTGCCTGCAGGGTAGCCATGAACATGCAAGCACGCAGCGACATACTCACCACTAGGGGGCGCTGGTTCACCCTGGGCACCAAAAGCGGCTGAAACTAAGCTTTAGGTAAAAAGAAAGTGCACACATACACACACACACACACACACACACCGTGGAAAATGAATTCCAGTACTGCCTGTAATCTACAAGTTTTGTGTTTTTCAAAGAAGGTAACAGCCAATGATTTACTGCCCTAAAACTTGAAAATAGATTATTTGGGGTTTGGGCATGCTGACATACACCGAATTGTCTCTCCTATTTGCATGAAATATGTGATTTCCTTGTCAGTGGTTGCCTTCCGTCTCCAGACAAAACTCTCAACGTGCCAAAGTGATCTTACACACCGCACCACACACGCTCTGGATAAACCGCTCGTACTCAAATCTACATCTCAGCCCTGCCTCTGGGAGGACCCAGATGAAGACAGCCAGCTGTGATCGCCAATCACATAGAAAATGGTGATAAGAAAACCCTTGACATTGGGGCTTTAGTTAAAATTGCGTTTCCAGGTCTGGGGCTGTACGTCCACCATAGACCTTGAAATGTGTGGACGTCTGATCTTATCTACTCAGGCTCCCGTGGAAACTGCCCCTTCTCACTCAGCCCGCCCCTCCAACAGCCGTCTGATGGTCGCAGTGGGGGCCGCCATGTTTGTTCGGCGTCTGCTGTTGACAAAGTCCCTTGCTCTGGAGGCGGCTTCACCACAGCTGGTCCAGGCAGAGACTTTCCTGGTGCTAAGAGACTCCAGGTTGGCTGGAGTTGGGCACAACTCTCCCGACCCCAGGTAGAGAAACCCTGAGTGCCTTTGGCAAAGACCGTCTTCTCCCCGGTTGGCCAGGCATGCCAAGAAGGCAGAACGGATGCCTGGGTTCCCTCAGGTGCTCTGGTTCCTGGCTGTGGTCCATTCTGGAGCCGACACTCACATTCTTACATCCCTGGTCTGAAACTCCCGTCTGGTTTTGGTGGTAACCCAAAGAAGCCAACGAAGTCCTACCTCACATGGAAACAGAGGCTCCCAGGTGTCCACAGAGGCTTGTCATCAACGTGGGATCCAAGTGTGTTTCGTAGCAGATACTAACGGAGTCTGCAGAGTAGGAAGCTGTACAACAGCAACAGTCAGAGCAGCACGGCTTCGGCTCGACTCTGTCAACCAGAAACGCAATTAATCAAAGCCGTGCATTTCCCAAGCTCCCCGTCGGCCTGACGCGTTACTGTGTTGGGAGATGATTTAAGAGGGAGCCGATGCTACGGAGGAAGGGGACAGGCGTGCATTAAATACAAGCAAGCAAACAAACAAACAAACAAACAAGGGAGGAGAATGGCTGGTCACTCTGATTGCCCCAGGCTCCGTGTATGGTTCCGAGAGTGACATCGGATCTCCTATAACCCTATGGGGAGTCTAACGTGGGACGTTTCCTTCCTGCTGCAGCATCGACACAGCACAGATTCACAGGGAAGGGGGCAAGGACGGGGCCAGAATTCAGCGCTGGGTCCACCTGGCACCTTGCGAGGCACCCCACTGGGTGTTCATAGGCGGCTTCCTCAAAGCAAACCAGGGAGCAGCTGTCGAGAGAGGAATTTCTCTCCTAGAAGGCAAAGGTGGAGTCTTAAGTATTTACAGTCTGAGCGAGGATCTGGGCCCATGGGCGGTGCTCAATACATACCTATAAAATAACGAATGAGTCAGTGCAGTCTAGTCTTCCCAAACTGCCCAAGTGCAAGGGGAGGGGACACAGGTCCCATCCCTCCACGGGAGGGGTGTCAAGCTAGAGCAGGTGGGATGGGAGATGATGTCTGTGGTCCCTTTTGGAAAACACAACCTGCCTTAAGACTAGAGGGAGACAGTGGCACAAGGGAACCAAAAGATTTGCAAGAACCTTCCGCCAGTCCCACCGAGGATCCATGTTCCTGGTTTAGATAAAGGAAATGGGGTAGAGGGAGCGTGGTCTGTGGTCCAAACTCGGCCCATCCACTTATTCCCAGAGTGACCTTTGACCTGCACCTCCCTGCACCTGTAAGAGCTGGCACATGTGATGAGCGGTGGCCGGGATGCCTGTTAGCGTCACCGTTACCGGTTACAGCGGGTCGGATCTGCTGCAAGGCCCTTTGCCCTCTTAGTCACTGGGCGTATGGTCTGTGTGTGACATGCCCTACATCGTTATGAAGACTGACACGATCTGGCCCTGACTTTGTGTGTTGGGACAAGGCGGATTCTGTGTGGGGGAGGAGTACCGCCAGACGAGCAACGTCTGGGGAGTCCAACGACACAGAGGTCCGGTGTTTGTCGAAAGAATGGCATGGACCCAGGGAGCCTGGGGAACAAGGCTGGAGGGCAGCCTAGTGGGTTGCGTCTTGGCTGGGGACCTGCCCCGGGTGGGCTGTGCGCTTGCAAAATCGGAGTCAGGGGGATTTAGCGGGGGTGGCCTCTGGACTCAGAGAGATTCCACGATTCTCTCCAGGTGGGCATTGCAGTGCTCTCGTTTTCATTTTTTTATTGTCTTCCCATCCCAACCTCCAGTAAGAGTCTCTGGGTCAGGGTCGGGGTCAGGGTCAGGAGAGGGCAGATTTTGTGTCCCGCCTTCTAAAGGGAGGTGTCCAGACTTGGCCTCCACCCAGAGGCTGGGCTTGGGCTGACTCTAGATTCCCCCAGGCAGTGGGGCGGGGACCCCTGCCCCTCTCTTGGGAGACAAAGCTCTGCAGTGAACTTTGGCCAACGCTCAGCGCTGTCTTGTGTGAACAGCACACCCACACGCGTCTTGTGCCTGCCTTTTTCCACCCGCAGTCTGTCTTCCTTCCCTAACTCCCTCACAGGGACACAAAGTGCCTGCAAAGTACTTTTTTGTTCGTCAGACAAAAAGAAAAAAAAAAGGCACTACCGAAATAGAAGATATTATTAATACCTCACGATTGTAAAAATGGTGATCAGGGAATTGAATTAAGGCATTATGGGAGAGCTGCGGTAGTGAATATTTTAGAAATAAAACACACATGATAAAAGAATTATCAGAGCTACTAATTATAGAGCGGGGACTATTAAGGGAACAGAGGAAAGTCTGCGCTGAGGGGAAAACGGGAAGGAAATTGGTGAACGGAGAAATGGAAAATAAGCAGGAGAGAAATATTTACGTGCGTTGCCTTTTCTGTTAGCGTCATCTGAGCTGTGATGTGTAGAATCGAAAGGAGTCGTTTAAAGAGGCAAGTGGTCATTTGTTAAGAACGATTTATTTTATATTTTTACGCTGACGTCAGTTTCATTGAGGTATAATTTACACCTAGTGAAATGTCCCTTTTCAGTGTGTGGTTCCATGAATTTTGACAAAGATATTGTCATGGACGTTCCCCTGCAATGAAGATCTAGAATATTCCATCGCCCCACTCAGTCTCCCACAGTCTGCCTTATGCCACCATCTCATCCCCGGAGATGTCCTGCTCCAAGCCAGGAAGGACTTCTTGATGACTGAATCCAGCAGACATCTTTGAGATGGTTCAGATGTTCATTCAACTGAGTGGGGCCGGGACGAGGGTGTGCACAGAATGGAGGCACGGGTGTGTGGGGGGAGTAGAGGAGACATGGAGGAACTGAGACCACAGGGTCTTAATCCTCTTGAAGGGAGAGGCCAGACTGCCCCATCAGAGTGTTGAGGTTGGGACACTGGATAAGGTGTGAGGGGGGCCGGGAAAGCCGGGAAGATCTGGAGGAAGAGGAGGAACGAAGAATGTCCCGCTTCCTTATCATCAAGGGGACGACGGGAAGGTGAAGGGAAGGAGCGAGGCAGGGCTGGGTGTTGGGACAGAGGCAGGGGACAGGTGACGACGATGCGGCTCTGTGTCAGCCTCGCCCACCAGATCCTGGGTCGTCGGGGACTTTCTCAGTGCAGCGAGGAGCTTCAGGGACGGGACTTCCAAAACACCTGGCTACAACCTCTTTCGTTTCAAGATGAACTTGAGCAGATGGTCCAGTTAGATTCCCTCCGCACCTGTCTCCTGCCACTGTAGGATGGGGTGGATGTGGGCAGCCAGCTCGGACTAGAAGCATCTAGTATATCCTGTCTCCAGAGCTGAGTGTGACCTTGCACTCCAGGACAGCTCAGATGGCGAGACTGAGTGGCAGAAGCCAGCCTTCTGCCCTGATGTCCTCAAGAGTCAAAGAGGACACTTCTCAGGGCTCAGTCCTCGTTTCTTCCTGACATGCTCTCACTTCCTTGGTGACCTTGGCTGCACTCAGAGCAGATGTCCAGCTGGAGCTCTGTCCCACGCAGCTCCTGGGACCATCCTCTGAGAGTCTGCCTGGTACTCTGCTCCCACCGTGCCCTGGCTCCCCTCTGTGTCGCTGTCACACCTGTCCACCCCCCGCCTGGGCACAGGCCCCTCTCCAGGAACACTGTCCCCTTCAGGCAGATCTTCGTTGACATCGGCACCTTCCTCAGCTATCGGGCGCCCTCCCGGCCACCTGAGCAGAGAGAGCTCACCAAGTGTCCAGGGGCTGGTGGGGTCACAGATCCAAGGTCAAGACAGAGCTGCCTCTCGGGCCTCATCCAAACCAGGTCAGGCCAAACAGAGCCAAACTGACGAACCAAACAAAGCCACTTCCTGTAATTCAGACTCCGTGGCAACTGGCCTGTGCACGTCTCTAAGGATGTCTGTTTCGTTCAGCCATTGTCACGGCCAAATGACTTAATCTAGAACATTTTCTCGTTCGGTTTAAAACAGATTGCTCAGTTTCTTTAGAATTCAGAATACGAAACTCAAAAGCAGTTTCCACAGACTCAGGAATGCTGTACCAACGGCCCTCGAATCTCACGGAGGGCGACCTCGCCTTCTGATTGCAAGCAGTTCACACCCCAATGCAAAGCACTTGAAAAAACAAAACAAGCCAAACAAAACCCCTAGACCAGCCCACAGAAAAAACCCAAAGAGGAAGGATCTTTCATGCATCCTGCCACCCGGAGATAACTGCTACTTCTTTTCCGCTAGTTTTTATTTCCACTGTGGCTTTTAAGTACATGCCTACACCCGCACATACACACATACCTCACACAGACTTACAGGCTGTCCGTGATCTATGGATGATGAAGTTCTGTATTTGTGTAAAAGCACGAGCACGCGTGTTTCCGAAGCTAACTGCATCATTGGTAGCACATCTGAATGTCTCCCTTTTCCCTTCTGCAAGGGGTTATGATTTTCTTTTTGCATTGTAAGTATTCTTTCCTCAGGATCCGTTTCTATAGCCCTATGGTATTAATTGTCCAGTTAACTATTATTTTTGTCATGTTTATTTATTTTTGAGAGAAAGAGACAGAGCACGAGCAGGGGAGGGGCAGAGAGACACGGAATCCAAAGCAGCTCCAGGCTCCGACCTGTCAGCACAGAGCCCGACGCGGGGCTCGAACCCACGAACCGCGAGATCATGACCTGAGCCGAAGTCGGATGCTTAACCGACTGAGCCACCCGGGTGCTCCAATGATTTTTAAAGGAGAAGTTTCTTGTGCATACTTTCGATCCTTGGGCACGTTCCCAGTTTCCATCTCATTTAGCTCTCCAGGCCACTGGAAGGGAAGTCTTTGGGCCGTTTTGCGGGAAACTAGGCCAACGGAGGCTCAGAGACGCTGTATGGTTTTTTGTTTCTTGTTTGTACCTGCAGTTAGAATTCCTCACCAGGTCCTCTTTAACCAGCAGCCTCTTTCACTGTATCTCAGCTGCCTTTAACTCAGAGACAAATTAAAATTCTCCAGAAGTTATCTCTAAGGCGATTTTCACTTCTAAAATGATCTTTTAATAACTTTGAAGAGCCTAAGCAATCTCTCCAGACTTTAATGTACATTTTATATGCAAACGATGCTGGAATTCATAAAGAAGCTTGATGTGTTGTTATGACTTAAATCACTGGTTCTCAAACTTTGTTCCTTGGAGCTGGGGTGCCCTGGGGCCATCACAGCACAGAGCACAGGGTGAAGGGGGCAAGTGGGAGTGTCCTCTGCCCATGTGGGCTTGGACCATCCCAGCTCTGATTGCCTGTGACTGTTCGTACTGGGGGGGCGGTCTCTGACTGTATGTGCAGGGACGGTCTTTTTGAGAGAAGTATTTTGCTGCTAATAAATCAAATATAACAGACTAAGATGTTCTCTGTGAGTTTATGACGGAATTGAAGACCTCAGATTCTATAATGAGATGATTGCAAAGGCGTGATCCTGTGGTCTAGCCGTACAGCCAGGCTCTGCTAGTCAAAGGAACGAAGCAGAGAATTTGGCCCACGTACGATTTTAGGTGGCTTAGAAGAAGAATGTGTGTTCAAAATAGGAAAACACACACAGATTAAAATCCGCCTCAGGGGACAGCAGAGTAGAGTGTGGCCCTGGTGAAGGGCTGCCCCGGGAGGGAAGAAAGAGCAGAGAGGGCAACATGGGGACAGGGGCATCCACTCTAGCGGCCACCGGCCACACGTGGCTCATGAGCACAGGAGAAGTGGCAAATGTCACCAGGGAACCTCCGTGGGGGCTGGGGACGGGGAGACAGGGGTGAAGCTGGAGGGGGTGGTGCTGCTCCGAGGGGTGGGGCTTGGTAGCCACGGTTAGGATTTTGGACTTTGTCTTAAGAGAAATGGAAGCCACTGGCGGTAGTAAGAGGACAGCCAGAAGGACGCAGTGGGAACAGAACGTGCGTGCAGAGAGCAGTGCAGAGGGCGCGGGGGGCCAGGAGGGAGAGGAGGAGGAGGCGGACAGCTCGGGCTCAGGCACGGCTGGGGAGGCAGAGGGACGTGGATGGAGTCTGGAGGTCTTTGGGAGGTGACGCTGGCAGGTCTCGGGTTGGGTCTGGTTACCCCGATTAAGGGACACAGCCTCAACCAACAGCATCGGGCAGAGAGGCTGCTGTGTGAGTCTGGAACCAGGGCAAAGAAACATGTGCACTCCCACCTGGTTCTTGTGTGACACTCGCTCTCGGATGCGGCCACCGCGCTGCAAGGAGGCCCAAGCACCCCACAGAGACCACGCGGGGATGCCAAGTGTAGGTGCCCGGGCGCCCTGGTGAGGTTGCGGCCTGTGGGGCAAGTGCCAGACGTTTGAGCAAAGAGCTCCCCTCCCAAGTCACCTCTCCCTCCTGCCGCGATGCCAGCCCCTGGCCTCCAGACGAGGGCCCCAGGTGGGAGGGCAGCAGACCCTTCTGTCCCCACTGCGCCCGGCCCAGTTCCAGACTCACAGAATCCACGCACAGAACGACGCCATCTGGGCTCTCGGGTCTGGGGGGGGCGGCGCCTCCTAGGATGCCCCTGACCTCTCGGCCTCTGACGCACAGCCTCACTTCTTGGGTGGAGGCCTCCCTTGGGCCAGGGAGCCCGTGCGGGCGGCTGCCGGGAACGGCTTGCTTTGGTTAGGCCGAGCCTTCCCGTGTTTTTATCCCGAGAGGGTCTTTGGGACCGTTGCACACCCTCTAAAACTCAAACTAATTAAGCTTCAAATTAATTAAAAACGTAAGGCAATTGATCTGAAAAGCCGTGTACTGAGAGCAGAAAGGAGGTGGAACCCAAGCCTTAGACGGAGGGCTGGAGGCTGCTCTGCCCACCGAGTGGCTCCTGTGGGGGGATGCGGCCGTTTCCAGTCAGGGCCCCTGCTGCTTTCCTCCACGTCAAGGGGGCCTCGGTTCTGGAATGTTCCACCGCACCACCGTGTGCATGAGGTCCCTGCTGCTGCTTCTCGGAGCCTGACAACCAGCCCATCTGTTAGATGAAGGCAAAGCCGGCCCAGACGAGGCCCCGGAAGTGACCCTTGCCCCGATGCAGTTGGAAAAGGTCCTGATAAGGAGCGCCGCTCCTACGCCTGCAGGCCCCCGTTTCCCGACCCATCACATGCGTGAGCTCATTCTGCTGTCAGAGCGACACCGTGCCGGGGAAGGTGCTGGGGGTGGGGGACTCACCCCTAGAAGGGCATTCAATGCCCCTGAATGGGTCAACTTATAACAGTTCACTTTATGTGACGTGAATCTCACCTCCATAAATGATGGACACATCAACAAAACAAACGCCTCCACGGAGCTGACTGTTACAAGCCATTGGACGAGGAAGGACTTCGGGTCCAGAGGTGACTGGCCTGGCTCCCAGCAAGTTCATGGGGGACCCAGGATCTAAATCCAGGTTTTAGCTCAGAGTCCGAGCTTTTTTTTTTTTTTTAAGTTTATTTATTTATTCTGAGAGAGAGAGAGAGAGAGAGAGAGAGAGAGCGCTCCAGAGAATGGAATCAAGGCAGGGGCAGAGGGAGAAGGAGACAGAATTCCAAGCAGGCTCCGTGCTGTCAGCACAGAGCCTGACGCAGGGCTTGAACCCATGAATCGTGAGATCATGACCCGAGCGGAAACCAAGAATCAGACACTTAACTGACTGAACCACCCAGGTGCCCCAGCTTTTGGTTTTCTTTTAAAGGTTCCCCCACCTCTGCCTGTCCTGATCATTTCCACACTACCTCAGTTACAGTCGCTGTATGATAGGCCCCATCGTGGGTCTTACTCGGTAGCACAAACCCTCCGACTTTCTCCTCCTCCTGAGTCTTTCCCCTTCTCCACCATCGCCCTGTCCATGTCCAGCCTTCTGCATTTCCCTGTGAATTTTGGTGAAACCCCCCTAGAAGACCGTTTGGCAGGACCTCCCGGAGCTGAACCTGTTTGCACCCCACAGCCCGGAAGTCCCACTCGGGGCCACGCCCTCGAATGAAACGCAAGCGCAGGTTCACCAAAAGACACTTACCGGCACGTTCCCGTTCAGCGGCGCAGCTCAGGGAGGCCCCAAGCCGGAAACTGCGTGGCCGCCGGTAGGGGGACGGTTGAGTGCGTTGTGCACGGTCACACCTCGGAATGCTGCCCGGTGGTGAAAATGAAGGAGTTACCGCCACACGTGGATGAATGTCACAAACGTAATGTTCAGGGGGTGAACGAAAAGGCAGACAGAGGAGGAGTCATCCGTGTGATTGCATTTCTGCAAAACACAAAACCAGCCTCAGCTCATCTGTGCTGTGGGAAATCGAGAGAGAGGGTAGCATTTGGGGGCATAGTTGACCGGAAGGGGGCCCGGGAGGCTTCTGGGGTTCCCGTCACGTTCTCCTCCTGGATCTGGGTCCACGGCCAGATGGGGTTTGGGAAAATACACTGAGCTTCACGCTTGTCTTCTGTTTACATCTGCACCTAGGTGACGCCTCGGTAAAAGGTTTTTAAAAATAGGGGTGGGGGCGGGGGGGGGGGCGCTTCGCTGCTTTCCAAAGGAAGGACAGCTAGTGAACTGTCCCTTAGAAGCCTCCTGAACGGTACAGACTGGCGGCCCTGGGGGTGGACATTCTCTGGTCCACGTGGCTCCTCCGGGTCCTGTCCCCTCGCCCTTAATGCCCTCCTCTTCTCTCCACCTTCTCCCAGCCGGGAGTACCCTATTCATCTGTTTCTCCAATCTCATCTACGTGTGAGAGAACATTCTAGTTCTTGGGGCCCAGGCTTTTGAAACTCAAAAAGCCAAGAAATGACCGTCTCAGTCTGTTCAGATACCACAACAGGGAGGGGGTGGGGTAGCTTTTCTCACTGTCCTGCAGGCTGGACGTCCAGGTTCAAGCCACCTGCACGGTCATGTTCTGGTGAAGGCCTTCCTGGTTCATAGATGGCGGCCCGTCCCGCCGTGTCCTTATGGGGGGGGGCGGGGCGGGGAGCTCTGTGGGGCCTCTTGACGTGAATCCCGTGTTGTAAGAACCCTCTACCTTCACAACCTGAGCACCTCCCAAACACCCAACTTCCTACCACCATCACCTTTGGGGGTTAGGACTTGAACACGCGAATTTTGGGGGGCCAATCTCTCAGAGGGTCGCTATGACTCACTTTCTTTCCGCATTTCTGCTTTGCCATTTATTTACTGAAGCACGACCGGCAAGGTCGAAGGAACTATCAGGCACGAAAAGGTAACCAGTGAGGTTTTGAAATCAGGCGGAGGTGATGGCTCGATCCCATTGTGAATGTGCCAAATTCCACCAGACTTCACCCTCTAAAAAAGTTCGTCTTCTGTATGTGAATTTCAGCCCAATAAGAAAAAGAAAGGCATTCGTTAATAATTCAAAGACGGTATCGCATCGCATTACGGCATATTCTCTGAGCCAGGTGGAGGGGTGAACCCTGCACCTTTAAATCCATCCTTGTTAATTGCGGTGAGCTGAAGCTTCTGGCTGTAGCAAAGCGACTTTATGTGATTAATTTAGCAAATGTCATGGTCAAGAGGACAAGCTGTGGGGCAGGCTGAATGGGGTCGAGGCTCGGCTCTGCCACTTACGAGTTCTGTGACCTTGGCAAGATTTTTGATTAAAACAAAATCGTTCAATTATTATCAACGGCCCGAGAGGAAATGCCTGACTATTCTCCCACAGCCTGTGTTTAACTTGTAACGTCTGATGAACTTTCACCCGAAGAAATGGCGAGTCCAGCCACGAAACATCCAAGAAGGAAGAGGGTAATCAGAAGTCATAACGTCCCCCGCATGGTTCCAAACGTTAAAAAAAATGAACCACCGGCCGACGAAGAACGCTTCTGGGAGTCACAGATCCTGAAATTCTTTGTGCTTCGGTCTCTTTATCAGTGAATCGCGAAGTGATAACCCACCCTGTCTCGGGGCAGGGACAAGGGGGTTCGGCGCCCGTCTCGGCAGAGGGGAGCTTTGCTGCTATTGTTGTGACGATTATTACTATTAATTCATCTGTCGGTTTTGAGCGAGCTCCGTGAGGGCAGGAAACTTGCTTGTTTTCTAGAACTGGAGACTCCGCTTTTAATAGAGTGCCCAGCACTTGATAAATAGTTCAGTGAGTAAGTGGATGAATTATGTTAACGTTAAAATCCCCCAAAGTCTACGCTTTGATCTCTGAGGTTGGAGACTGAACACTTCGGTCTGCTATGCCAGTTCTCAAATTCTTTGTGACCCCCTCGTGGTGCCCAGCAGGGCGCCCAAGAGGCTCTAAGAACACGTTCATTGAATGAATGCTTGCATCACGACACTTTTTTTTTTTTTTAAAAGTTTATTCATTTTTGAGAGATAGAGCACGAGCAGGGAAGGGGCAGAGAGAGAGGGAGACACAGGATCCGAAGCAGGCTCCAGGCTCCGAGCTGTCGGCACAGAGCCCGACGCGGGGCTCAACTCACAAACTGCGAGATCATGACCTGAGCTGAAGTCGGACGCTCAACCCACTGAGCCACCCAGGCGCCCCAACGATGGACACTCTTACGGCTCTTTGCATACAGAGATTTTGATGAGCGTTACTTTGTGGTTGGAGAGAAGTATCCCTTGGGAGTCGAGCCTGGTGCGTAGAGCCCCTGATGCTCTGGGTGAGTCTGGGGAGTGTCAGCTGGTGGAACCGGCCAGCTTTGTCCCCGGCAGCTGGGGGAACCACGCAGTTCCGACCGGCTCCCGTGTCGTGGACCCACCAGCAGGGCTGGCTGAGCTGAAGAGACGGCCTGTGTGTCTTTTCCATGGACGGCTCATCCTTGCAGCGGGAGTCACTCCTTACACGTGGAATCCTGCCAGGACTGGAGGGCCGGCCTCGGGGTGGGCAGTGGTTGCTGTCCGGGGGGCCCCCTGGGACTGCAGAGCTCTGCGGGGTTGGCGTGGACCAGTGTGCGTCGCTGAGGCTGCAGCAGACCGTGGCTGTGAGCGTCTGAGGCCAGAGAAGCTCCCGAGAAGACGAAGCCGGCGATCCAGCAGGACCGACACGGGGAAGCGGCCAGGGTGGTGGACACAGGCTGTCACTTTCTGCTTGTTGACAACGCTCTACCTCTGGCTTCTCCTGCCATTTCCGTAAGGAACTCTGGCTTTTGCAGAACCCCACTTTGGTGCACGACTCACTGGCGGCCCTGATGGCCCTCCTCTGTTTTCTGAGAGGGAGAGAGGGAGAGAGGGAGAGAGGGAGAGAGGGAGAGAGAGAATCCCAAGAGGGGCACAGGGGGAGCCCGAAGCGGGGCTCAAGCTCACCCAATGTGGGACTTGAACTCAGACAGTGAGATCATGACCTGAGTCCGGGTCAGATGCTCAACGAATGAGCCACCCAGGCGCCACGTCCTCCTCCTTTATGGTGACCCATCTGTCCCCCAGTAAAAGGATGCTTCGACCTCCTGTGTGCCAGGGCCCGGCCAGGTCACCACGGGGAGCCCCACGCCACCCTCACGTTCTGATGAGCAAGTCTTGTCTGCCCAGTTACCTGAACGCTTGACTGCATTTTGCCTTCGTCTTTCAAAATAATACTCTTACAAATGACCTACTGCTAAAGCTGGGAGCTGGGGGGCTTCAAACAGAAACGTGTTCTCCCGCAGTTTCAAAATCCAGGCATCCACAGGCCCACGTTCCCCTGAGGGCTCCAGGGGAGGATCCTTTCCTGCCTCCTCCAGCTTCCGGGGGCTCCTGGGCTTCCTTAGCTTGTGGCCGCGTCGCTCCGATCTCTGCCCTCCATCTTCACACAACCTTCATCCGTGTGGCGCCCCTTGTCTCCAGTCTCGCTTCCTTCTCTTACAAGGACACTGGCCATCGGGTACGAGACCCAGACGCAGGATGAGCTCATCTCAAGATTCTTCATCACGGCCTCAAGGACACGGTCTCCGAGTAAGGTCACATTCGCGGGGGCCTGCAGTGCGGGCTGGGGCGAATCTTCACGAGCGACACTGTGGCCGCCGAGGACGAGGAAAGCGCTTGAACGGATTCCTCTCTCAGTGCCTGGCAGACAGCGGGGTCACGCAGCCTGGAGGAGGAGGTCAACTATTCCCACTTAGGATTATGCCGGTAACTTCCGTCTGCTAATGTGTTTTCCTCCCAACCTCGGTCGTCCTATTTTTGAACTTACACACACCTTTACAGAGAAACTTCTCAAGCGTTAGCTCTAGGCTCCCAGCTGCAGATCCGGGGGTTGGAGGTCCGATCGACTGGCCGCTATCCTGGGTGGGGGGAACGGGAAGGGACAGTTGGGTTGCGTCCAGCGCCTGGAACTGAAGGAGGCCCCGTATGCAGTAGACAGGTACTAAATTCGTAGCGACGGCTATTAAAATGATATGAAAAACACAACCGCACCGGGAGGTTTGGGATTCCTGTCATCCACACGTGAATTACCATCTGGCAGGTAGAGGGCGGTATCCAGGAATGAGAGGGAGCCCGGGGGACAGATGTTGCAAGGAGAGATATTTATACATTCCCTTCTTTCGGCTAAAAGGTCGTTGGAAAGCCGGAGGTCCCCTCCCTCCCTCACCTGCTTCTAAATTGGGCGGACTCTCCTATTTAAATCTCAGCGAAAGTTTTGATTCTTTATGATAACATCATCCATTACGGAAGGCCTAATTTGGACATCTAGGGATGGCCGCCACCTGCCTTGTAATTTATCCGCCTTCGCATTTCATTTGGGATTTGGAAGGCCGAGATAGGTCGGAAGCTACACGCTTCTGCCTTTTTCGGTTTGGATTTACTGTCAGATGCAGCAACAGAGAACGAAGGCTGCAAATCCCCGCTCTCACCCCTCGGGCCCTGCAGAAGACTTTGGAAAATTCCTTATCAAAAATCAGATGCAGACATCCCTTCTCCATATTCAAGGACAGCGGCCTCGGGGCCCGTCATCTGCTTTCACAAGGCTCTATCGAACCCTCAGACTCGGAATATTTTTCAGGTTGTAAACCTAACACTAGGCGTAGTATGAAAATACTATGTCCCTTGCATCAAAACATCATTCGTGTTTATAATTAGCTTCCTATCTGCACCCCTTTGTTCCCACTTTCCTGAGACGCCCTTATTTCCCAGGACCGCACAGGTGGACCTCACGTTGTGTTTCCCACTTTCCCCCTCCTCCCTTCCTGTTTCTCGTAGTGTGGCCTTGATCACGTTGGTTCTCCTCTTGAATGTCTCACGGGCCACGTCGTGGCCACGATGCTCTGAGCATCTGACTCCCCTTCTTCTCCCGGTTCCCCGTAAATGAGGCTCCCGAAACCGTTTCTCCAGACATGCCTTGATGGCTCTCTTTCGTGCAAATTTTACTAACTGGCTCCCAAAACCGTCCGTCGTGAGGTGTTCGTGGGCCCGGCTTGGAGACTCCCAGGGAGATAGTAAGACCGCTTAGAATAAGAGACAGGTCCAATAAGATTATGGGAAAAGAAAAACGAATCAAAGCCATGAAAAGGAACAAGTAAGATTCCTCAAGGACTAAGCTACTGTGATTACATTTTAAAACTTGCACCAGAAATCCTAGTGGTCTGGGCAGTGAGGGAAATAGCACTGCCCGAGTCACGTTATTTAGTGGGGAATAAAGCTGGCTCGTTTGTCATTTTCTGGTTTTAAACTATAAAAGGACTTTCTCGGTGGATGTCATACGAGGGACGACGCTGAGTAACACAAAATGCAAGACAGAGACGATCTTGACCTGAAAGCTTCCTGCCCACCCCCCCACCCCCCGGGACCCGAGACATCCCCTCCTTGGGGACACTGCTGTGTGCCTCAACTACAATGCCCCCCGCCATGGGACCGAACGGGCCGACCACCCGAGCACAGGGGACGGAGGCGCCCGTTCCTTGTGGGGCAGCACCAGCCGAGCTCCGGCATAGACTCTGCTCTCCAACTACCTTCTGCTCCCTGTTGGTGCCGCGAGGGGCGTGGGGTGGGCTCCGGGCCGACTGCCCCCTGGAGCCACTCTGGGTCTCTGACGATGAGACAAGCTCATTAATTTTACCCGGGAAAGCGGGCAGCAAGCGGGTTTTTCCACAACCCTGGCTTCACCGCTGGCCAGAAATCATTACCTGGCCCAAGGGAAGGCCTCAAAGATGATGATGTGACGTCCGCGACCAATCAGCAAACCTCAGCCTCACCTTGGTTTACCTGTCCCTCGACCTTGAGGCTTTCCCTTTCTTGGTTTCTTCCCTCGTGTTGGTAGAGGGCACCTTCTTATTTTTATTTATTCCCAGGCTTACTGAGATGTAACTTACAAAGGACACTGTGAAGGCGTCAGGTGCACAACGCGGCCGCCCAGCTACGTGCATACACGGCGAAGTGCTTCTCACGGGAAGGTTGCTTAACTCACCCTTTGCCTCACGTCTGGAGCTTTCTGAGAAGAGATGCATCATGGTACTTTTTTTTCTTCCTTTAAGAGCTTGCACACCTGAATGTGATTCTGCTCGGGGGCTAGTTTAAGCATACAATCGTCAGAAGGTCCGTAGGCTTGGCGTAAAGCTCATCACTCCCCACGGTGTGGGGGTGGGGGTGCTCATCTGGCCAGCTGACCAAAAACTGGGCAGCGGCTTGGCCAAGGGGACCCATAAAATTAACCATCACAGGAACAAAAAGACATTTCCCCCCTTTTTGCCTAGAAGAGAACTCCCCCTGGGCTATTACTGCTGGGTGAGTGCTGTCTGAACCCCCTCTTTTGCTGCGTATGGTTGCAAATCCCAGCTTAGTTCCTTAGTAAAAATGCTCCCTTTCGCGGGGGGAGGTTCTGGGGTTTCAGACTTTCCAGAAATGGTGCCATTGGCTCCACCTAGCAGTGGCCAGGTGTAGCCCAGGCTCTCTTGTCTGCTGTGAGGAGTCTCAGGTGTCTCCTCAGCCGGCAGCCTCTGGCTGATTCAGCCCAGGACTTCCTCTTCCAACTTGCAAGCATCCTCGAGAGGCTTTTTTCTTTCCTGGCAGGTGCAGATTCCCAGGGAGGCACAATCGTACTTGGTATTGGGAGAGGCGCGTCCAGGGGGACCCTGGTAGAGGCTCGTTAAGCTCGGTGTGCTAGAGTCAGGCTGTTCTCTTCCTGGCACATGCTCTTAAGGAGCCTTGTTGTTTCCCTGGATGGTTCTGGAACTTCAGTTTCCCGGGCAGCCTGAGATTCACCTTTGGGGAGTTTGCACATACTTGCAATCTCTCAAGCATTGGCAACACCCCCCCCCCCCCCCCCGCTGTTATTTCCACGGCTCTAACTCACCCTTTGGCACCTGTGACGTCTTTTGGGTGTTGAGATGTTGAACCAGGGCTCTCTGCTTTACTTGGGGCACCTTCTCAGGAGGCGCCCCGGGGCTGACTTGAGCAGGGAGGGAGTGTAACTGAGGTGAAATGGTGCTTGTCTATTGATTTCAAGTTTCAACCTCCAGATGAGGTGTGTGTGTGTGTGTGTGTGTGTGTTTACACAAAGGGAGAATCACTGATACGCTAGAAAAGAGATGCTTTGGCAAAATTATTAGGAAGTTAATGTAACTGAATGCAATAGACTCGCGGACACACAGACGGAATGCAATAGACTCGCGGACACACACAGGAGGCTCTCTGCTTTGGATTTCCTTTCCTGCAGACCTGACCTGAGCCTTGTTTCTGAAATCCCGCTTCTCCCGCTCAGGCCCTCGGTGCCCAATTACCGCCTAAGAACTTCCTGGACTTCCTTCCTCCGAAAAAAAAAAAAAAACAACAAAAAAACGACAACAATAATTTCCTTTCCACTTTTCCCAGATCAACTCCTTCGTGGACGCACCCCCACACTCACGATTCTGGGGCCGTGTTTCGCACAGTGAAAACATCAAAATCACAGCCGGAACTCAGCGACGGGTAGTTTTGTTGTTATTTATTTAAGTGACAGAAGCGAACACTCGGAGCAAGTGTTTTATTTATTTTTAAAATAACTGTATTCTTTTTTTTTTTTTTTAATTTTTTTTTCAACGTTTTTATTTATTTTTGGGACAGAGAGAGACAGAGCATGAACAGGGGAGGGGCAGAGAGAGAGGGAGACACAGAATCGGAAGCAGGCTCCAGGCTCCGAGCCATCAGCCCAGAGCCCGACGCGGGGCTCGAACTCACGGACCGCGAGATCGTGACCTGGCTGAAGTCGGACGCTTAACCGACTGCGCCACCCAGGCGCCCCTGTATTCTTTTTTTAAGTTTATTTTGAGAGAGACAGAAACAGTTTGGGGGGGGGAGGGGTGGAGAGAGAGAGAGAGAGAGAGAGAGAGAGAGAGAGAGAGAGAGAGAGAGAATTCTAACCAGGCTTCATGCTGTCAGCACAGAGCCAGACCGGGGCTGGAACTCACGAACTGTGAGATCATGACCTGAGTGGAAACCAAGAGTCGGACGCTTAACCGACTGAGCCACCCAGGCGCCCCAGAGCATGTGTTTTAATATTAGCTCCATCTTTTTTGGAGAGGTGACACTGTCTCCTCTTGTCTGTTTGCGGTGGACGACTGGAGGGCAAGTCTCCCTTGCCATTCATTCATTCATTCATTCATCCGTCCATCACTTTCTTAATCAACAAACACGTCTCAGACTTATGGAAATCTGCTAGATTGAAAGAGGTCACTGGTGTCTTAATGTCCTAAATCCCCTGGAAATCTAGCAGGGCTCCTGAGATCAGTGAACAGGGTGGTAACTGGGGGTTCAGAGCGTGCAGGCCATGCTGGCTTTCCCTCAGCATCCGTTTTTCCACGTGGCCCTGGAGGTAAGAATTCAGACGGTTATGAGATTTAGAGACAACCCACGTCCCACCAAACACGTCAGAAAGAACGGGGTTATGTGGTCTTCACAGACAGGCTAAGATGTTCGGACTCTACGGTACTCGCAGACAGTTCGAGAGAGACTTGAAATTCTCCGTTTCAATATTTCCTCTGTCCTCTCTCCTTTTCCGTAAGACGTCACTAACACCTGCGGTGACAGGTAGTAAGTTGCATTTCATCTGCTCCGGGTCAGTTCTGTCCTCATTAGGGGCAGGGCTCGTTACATTTAGATTAGTAATATGTTTTCTTTCTTCTCCCAGGGATTTTGTGATTTTGATGCAAAATGTTTTATAAAGCAATGTGGGGGTGAGTTCTGGAAACTTCCAGCTGACAGGCTTGCTAGGATGAGGCCCCTGTGGTGTGGACGGTCTCTGTCGAGAGCCCCTTGGGATGAAGCCCTCTAGCGAAAGCCTCTGGAGCCTTCCCTTCCTGGATCCCATGAGTCACCAGGTCGAATGTGAGTCAGGCCGGGAGACCTGCAGGGCGTCACTGATCTGCGGCCATTGGTGTCCAGGGACCCCCAGCATGGCTTTCTGTCTCGTGATTACCCTTCTTCTCCATTTCCCCTCCCTACATCCCCTTTAACTGCATAAAATGCATTACTTCAAGCCCTTGTAATGTTTGCCCATCAATGCATGTCATTACCTCTTTCCCACGTGATTCACTTTTCATTAAAAGCCCCAAATCCCTTATTGAAATTTTGGATTAAATATGTCATTTTGAAAAGTGGGCTATGGGGCCATCGGTGGGGAAACCATTTCTGTTCAACTTTTCTTACTTTCTCTGCAAGTGTGGGGTTTGTTTGTTTTATGTTTTAACATTAAGCCAAGATTTTTCTTTCAATAAAAAAATACGGAAGAGGGGCGCCTGGCTGGCTCAGTCGGTTGAGCGACCGACTTCGGCTCAGGACATGATCTCACGGCTCATGAGTTCAATTCCTGTGTCGGGCTCTGCTGACAGCTCAGAGCCTGGAGCCTGCTTCGGATTCTGTGTCTCCCTCTCTCTCTGCCCCATCCCTGCTCGTGTTCTGTCTCTGTCTCTCTCAAAAATAAATAAACATAAAAAAATATGCAGAAGATTGGGGTGCCTGGGTGGCTCAGTCCATTAAGTGTCTGTCTCTTGATTTGGGCTCAGGTCACGATCTCATGATCTGTGAGTTCGAACCCACATCAGGCTCTGTGCTGACAGCATGGAACCCACTTGGGATTCTCTCTCTCTCTCTCTCTCTCTCTCTCTCTCTGCCCCTCACCTGCTCGGCTCTCTCTCTCAAAATAAATAAACGAACTTAAAAAATATTTATTAAAAAAAAGTATACATGAATATTTCTGTACTCCAGTCTACGGACTTGGAGGCATGTAGGATATTTCTAGATCACGGTGGTTACCGGTGCGCTGGGGTTTGGTGAGGCCGAGGGAGGGGTGGAGTGTGGGGCTGGGCTGCTCACAGCCAGGGGGGGTGCCCCTCCCTCCACCCCTCTTCATCTTCTCTCAGTGGCCAAAGAGAGGAAAGTTGAATATATTCACACAGAATTGATATAAATAATAAATAGAAATATAAATAATAAATAGAATAATGTAAATATTTCTCTACCCATATCTAGTGAGGTAAAGCAACGTTGTCGCTCTCTCAGAAAAGACCAGATTTATCGTGTATTTCTGTGACATAAATACTCCCATTGTGGTCCATTTCAAGCTGGTTTGGCATCCAGCTCACAAAATTCCATGGTGGTGGTGGTTGTGGTGTGTGTGTGTGTCCATCCAGGTGAGTGTTTGTTTACAGGTGTGTGTGTGTGTAAAAGGGTGTATGTGCATCATGGGTATGTTTGTGTACAAGTGTGTGTGTGTGTGTGTGAATATGTACGGGGTGTGTGCACACACATTAAAGGGCAGGATCCCAGCAGTTGTGTTGGGACATCGAGGTTCCTGGCGCCAGTGGGCTGTGCTCGTTGAGGGGCAGAGTCTCCCTGGATTCATTAGCCAGCTCGGCCACCTGAAAGCTGGGGGATGTAGTTATTCAATGCTGGGGAGCCTCAGTTTCCCCATCTGTGATACAGGGATGATAATGGCACCTATCGTGGGGTTTCTGTGAGGTTGAGGACGTTAATGCAGTTGACGCTCTCCTGTGATATGAGACACCACCGAGCCACCTAGAGTGCTGGCCAAGGTCGCTGAGATTCGTACTTGCTGCGCAGGCTCTTGTCGGCTGCAGAAGCGACGCGAGTTGCCTGGTTTGGCACAGATCTATTTTTTTTTTAAAGTTTTTTAAAATGTTTATTTATTTTTGAGACAGAGACAGAGCATGAGCAGGGGAGGCGCAGAGAGAGAGGGAGACACAGAATCTGAAACAGGCTCCAGGCTCCGAGCTGTCAGCACAGGGCCTGACGCGGGGCTCGAACGCACGGACCGCGAGATCGTGACCTGAGCCGAAGTCAGACGCTCAACCGACTGAGCCACCCAGGCGCCCCTAGCACAGATCTATTTGCTGAAGAGCCAGCTTGCTGAATGACTCAGTCCCTGGATTCCTGAAGATACTTTCTGAGGTTCATTTCTTCCCCCACGCCTGACTCTGTGATGTGAAGAAGACGGTTTTCCTGGAACACGCTTTACTAATCTGCATCAGGACGTATGTCCTGCCGTGACACCTGCCCGTCCCTTGCATTGTCCTTTCTTGGGCCCTCCTCGGCCCCCATTCTGTGGGCACACCTTAAGTCCACACTACTGTTCTATTTTTGTGGAGGGATGTCTCTGTCTCTGACATTGAGACGAGAGTGATGGAAGTTTCTGGGCCTCATGTCTTGCAGTTTTGGCGAACAGACTTATCTTGAGTTAAGAACGAGAAGGAAACGCTGGGCTTAGAGCCAGACCACGTTGTCATGGCCGCGGCCACACTGGCCAAAGCTCGACCCTCCTGATCCCGGTGGCTTTCAAGAAGCTTACGTCATCAAGCCCACGAGCCTTTGTGTCATGCCACGAGAACTGGAACTAATGATTATTTAACTGGCCTGTTTGCAGAGTGTGTGGCCTCTGCACCCGCACCTGCCTCCGCGCACTCTGGCTGCTGCAACAAAATGGCACGGATGGGCCGGTGTATACACAGCAGGCGTGCATTTCTCCCGTTCTGGGGCCAGACGTCGAGGATCAAGACTTCTGCGGATTCGGTGTCTGGCGAGGCCACTTGCTGGCTCACCCCCCGGCACCTCACGTGGCGGGAGCAGAAGGGAGCTGGCAGGGGCGTCTTTTCTAAGAGCGTGAACCCCAGTCCTCAGGGCTCCACCCTCACGGCCCTCCTCTTAGTACCACCACTGTGGGGGGTAGGCTTTCAACCTGTGAATCTGGGCGGAGGGGACACGAGCCTCCAGACCACTGAATTAGAAGGTGGCCACGCAGAACAGATGATTCCTTCATTCACGATTCGTTCAAAATCAGCGTGCCCGCGGCGGTGCACCCAGGGCCCAGGAATGCAGAACTGAGCCAAGTGTGTTCCTACTCAGGGGGTCTCGTTATTATTATTAATGCAACGTCTTTAGTGTATATACAGTGTGACAGATGTCCCCATAGGCACTTTCATGAGATGCCGCCAGGTTTTGGGAGGAGGAAGTCAGGAGAGGGGGCATGAAGCCGTGCCCTCCGTGGTCCCATGCCACCTGTGTGGGAGGTGCCCCGGTGAGGGTGTTCTACTGGCATTTCTCCGGCTGGATGTCTGGCCCATGGGACCTGCCAGTGAACGGTGACAGAATCGACAATCTCGGTCATAAAAAAGGTGCTTTGGGACGCCTGGGTAGCTCAGTCGGTTCAGCGTCCGACTTCGGCTCAGGTCACGATCTCACAGTTTGTGGGTTCGAGCCCCACGTCGGGCTCTGTGCTGACAGCTCAGAGCCTGGAGCTGCTTCTGATTCTGTGTCCTTCTCTGCCCCTCCCCCGCTCATACTCTGCCTCTCTCTCTCAAAGATAAACATTAAAATTTTTTTTTAAAAACAAAAGAGGTGCCTCAGTGTTTGGAAGGAGGTTTTGAAATATTGAAAAACATAAGGGCAAAGGTAGCCAGCACCACACCCTACTGCTCAGAACCCAGAATTTAAACCATTAATGTGTTGTTTTCATTTCAGATCAATATTTTCTAATATTTAAAGGCCTCAGGATAATTCGATAGAGACGAAGTACCCTCTGTACCCTTCCCCAGTTTCAGTCTCTCTTTTTCGCTCCCCGGAGGCAGTATCATCATAAATTTGTTATGTGTTTGCCTACTCTATTTAAAATGATTTCATCACGTTTCAATGAATATGTATTTCTATACCATATTGCAGACTATCATTTCATGCATTTTCAACTTTTACACAAGTTATTCGTTATGCATAACATCCTAGAGCTTGATTTCTCATTCAATGTGTTTTCCAAGCCACAGACATCTTGACACATATATTAGCTTACTAATTGTAAATGCTGGACGGCATTCTTCTTTCTGTCGAATGACTATTCTATGATTTATAATTTTTTCCCTACTGATGGACATTTAGGTTGTTTCCACTTTTTTTTTTAATTAATGTCTATTTATTTTTGAGAGAGAGAGACAGAACAGAGCACAAGTGGGGGAGGGCGGAGAGAGAGTGAGGGAGACACAGAATCTGAAACAGGCTCTAGGCTCTGAGCTGTCAGCACAGAGTCCGACGCGGGGCTCGAACTCGGGAATCGCGAACGGCGAGATCGTGACCTGAGCTGAAGTCGGACGCTGAACCGACTGAGCCACCCAGGCACCCCGTCCACTTTTCTGCTCTTACCAACAGTGTTGCAAACATGCCTGTACATCTCCTGGTGGAAGGTTGCAGTTTTGGACCGCAGTGTGCGTGTGCCGTACCAGATCAAGCTGCAGTGCTCTCCAAGGCGCAGGACCAATTTACAGAGCTTGCACGTTTTAATGCATCTTTCTATTAAACGCCTGGTGTCGTCAGGCTTTTTGATTTGCCAGTTAGAGGTGCGAGATGGTAGCTCGTCGCCAGCCATGTGCTGGAGCTGGTCTGGATCCCAGGAGAGCCGATCGTGGCCGGGCTCGGGGATGTCACGATGTTAGCGCGGAATCGGCTCTGAGGGGAGCACCGGCACCACGGAAGCCGGCCAACACCGCCGGTCAGGGTTTTCTCTTGGGGGGCCGGGCGAGAAGCACTGACCAGCACAGCGCCAAGGTCCGCTTTCCTCCCCGAAACCCGTCTCCTTGACCCCCAGGTGACGAGGTTGAGGAGACTCCTGTTTTTGGTGGCCGTAAGTCTTACACAGGGTAGCTGTGACAGCCGTCACCGTCACAGAATTTAACAAGGTGGCGGCCACCCCGCTGTTCCAGGCTGAAGGGGCACCAGCAAGAGGCTCTCCTGTAAGCAAATTTTAAAATACATACAGACTGCACAGGTCTCTTTACCGAAAGGCTAGGCAAACACATATTTAAATACGTTACTACCCCCTGTTCTTAGACTCCTCTACTATCAAACTCTTTTGCAGCTTTATTTTTCTCAGTTAACAATATTTTTGGGAATTTGTTGTACAGATTATGTTATAATCGCTTCGTGCCTTTTTACAGCATCCAAATGCTCCATTTTAGGGGTCTACCACGGTAGGACTCAGTCCCCTACTCATGGACGTTTGGGTTGTTTCCAGTCTTTTGCGTATACAAAAAATGCTACAGTAAATAGATTAACGCATGGCCATCTTGCATTTTTGCTAAGGTGTATTAAGGATCGATTCTTGGGTGCAGAGTTTCTGGGTAACGTATAGAACACGTTTGTTTGTTTGTTTGTTTTTAAACAGCTTTATTGAAGTATAATTTATATACCATAAAACCCAACCGTTGTAAGGGCAGGCTCGATGGTTTTTAGTAAATTAGCATGTTCTGCACCCACCCGTTATCCTGTTTTAGAACAATTCTGTCACCCCCCGCAAATTTTCTTGCGCCTGTTCCTAACCTCAAAGTCAGGCAATTATTGGTCTGCCTGCCATCTCTGAAGCTCTATCCTTTCTAGAAATTTCATATAAGTGAAATTATACAACATGTAGACTTTCATGTTGAGCATAATGCTTTTGAGTTGCAATTGTGCTGTTTAATATATTAGCAATTTCTTCCTTTCTATTAGGGAGTCAGAGCCCAATGTGTGGATGTATCACTTTTTGCTTATCTATTCACCAGTTGATGGACCTATGGGTTGTCTATTATGAGTCATAATACCACGAACATTCGTGCACAAGTCTTTATGTGGACATATGTCTTCATTTCTCTTGGGTAGAGACGTACGAATGGAATTGCTGGCTTATAAGTGTACGCTTAACATTTAAAGCAACTTCCAAGTGTTTTCCGGTTTTACATTCCTACTGACAGTGTGTGAATTGAAGCCCCTCCAAGTCCTTGCCAACTGACAGTCCTCTCGATTACAGCTCCCTCAGGAGGTGTGATGGGGTTCCACAGTAGTTTTAACATGCGTCCCCTTGATGACTAATAATACCAAGCATTTTTGCTTGTGCTTATTAACTATTTTTTGGTGAAATGCCTCTTCAAACCTTTCACTCATTTCTAATTGGGTTGTCTTCTTATTATGGGCTTCCTAGAGGGGACTTACATATCATGCAGGTTCTTTGTCAGATACATGATTTGAAAATACCTTCTTGGGGCATCTGGGTGGCTCAGTTGGTTGAACGTCCGGCTCTTGATTTTGGCTCAGGTCATGATCCCGGGGTTGTGGGATCGAGCCCTGCATCAGGCTCTGTGCTGAGTGTGGACCCTGTTTGGGATTCTGTCTCCCTCTCTCTCTCCCCTCTGCCCCTCCCCTCTGCTTGCATGTTCTCTCTCTAAAAAAAAAAAAACAAACTTTCTCTGTGTTTGTTTTTTTGTTTTCTTAATGGTGTCTTTTGGAAAGCAACAGTTTTTAATTTTGATAAAGTCTCATTTATCCTTTTTAAAAAGGATTGTGATTTTGTTGTCACACGTAAGACGCTTTGGCCTAACCCAAAGTCACAGGGCTTTTTTCTTCAATGCTTTTTTCCTTCTAGACGTTTAGGAATTTAATTCTTACATTTAGGCCTAGGATCCATTTTGAGTTTGCTGTTGTACACAGTGTGAGGTAAGGATATCGACCTGCGCCATCACTGTTTATTGAAAAGGTGATTCTTTCCCTTTGGGCTGCCTTGGAGTCTTGGTGATAAATCAACAGGCTACCCATAGGTGGGTCTGTGTCTGAATTCATTTCTTGCTTCTGTATATCTCTCTCCTTTCAATAGGCTTTTAAATATTCTTTGGACGGGATCACTTTCTTTTTCTTTGAATTGGTCTTTTTTTACTGTTCACTGTAGGGCCTCTTCTTCTTGGGAATCTGGCCCGGGTACCCTCAAGGTTTGGGTCTGGCGAGGTGTTCACGGGTGTCTAAGGCTGTCTTTTGAAAGCATTTTCGTTACTCAGCCCACCATTCCCAGTCCCGGTGGGCCCCTGCCGCATGGGACACAGTACTCAGCTGGGCCAGGAACCACCCATCTCCTCCGGCTTGCCTTTCCTTGGAGTCTTCCTAAGACCCTAGAGATGCATAAAGCCTAGGACCCTCTGCTATACACACCACAAAGTCATGAAGCGTGCATGTTTATGGTCATTATATGCCCGCTGGAATTACATTCCATCTCCAAATATTTGGGTCTTTGCTCTCTGCCTTGGATGGCTGAGAAACTGCCCGGTTACCATCATTCCTTCATGCACCCTCCCCACCACAGCCCTGGCCTACCGGGGAGACACGTGTGGACCAGCAAACAAGTCGCCATAATAGTACTTGAAAGGATGGGGCATCTGACTGGCTCAGTTAGTTGAGTGTCCAGCTCTTGGTTTTGGCTCAGGTCATGATCTCGTGAGCTCATGAGTTCGAGCCCCCATCCAGCTCTGCACTGACAGCGTGGGGGGGGGGGGCTTGCTTGGGATTCTCTCTCTCTCTCTCTCTCTCTCTGCCACCCTCTCTCTCAAGATATGAAAGGACAACAACAGAAATACAGACAGGGCAAAGGGGTGGCTCCCAGAGAGACTGGTAAACTCTCCCAGCACGCTGTAGGTGGTCAGATGGGAGAGCCTTTGGAAAGGTGACGTGCGAACTGGGTTTGGTTAATAACTAGGAAAAGGAAAGGAAGATAACCCCGGGGACAGGAAAGAGAATGGTCTATCCTACTCTGGTGTAGACCAGCAGAGTGTCACCAGGGAGTCAGGAATCGGTGGGATCGTGATGCCCCAGGTTCGGCTGAGGGATTGCGGTAGTTGTGTGACTTCACCCCACTTAAAAAGATGTTATAGACTGTGATAAAATACATATAACAGCTTAGCCGTTCTTATGAGGAAGACTCCGTGGTGCTGAGAGCATTCACACTGTTGTGTGGCCATCACACCATCCATCTCTAGAACTCTTCATCTTGTAAAAATTGGAACTCTGCCCCCATTAAATATGGACTCCCCACCCACCTCCCCAGCCCTGAGGACCCACCCTTTCATCTTCTGTTTCCCTGAACTTGACTACTCTGAATCGAGGGGCACTCCATGATAGAATCACACAGTATTTGTCTTTTCGGGACCGACGTTTCACTCAGCACAACGTGCTTAAGGTTTATCCACATTGGAGCGGGTGTCAGAATTTCCTTCCTTTTTAGGGCTGAGTACTATTCTTTGGCACGTATGTATAGGCCATATTTTGCTTATCTGTTCATCCATCAACAGGTACTGGGTGGCTCTCGCCTGTAACAGCGTCACCAAGTAACGCTGCCATGAACATGGGTGTGAAAATACCCCTTCGAGGCTGTCGTTTCTACTCTTTAGGGTGAATACCCAGAAGGAGAATTGCAGGACCATATGGTCATTCTCTTTTTAATATTTTGCGGAACCATCATACTTTTCCCACAACCACAGTACCAATTTCACATGCCCGCCTGGAACGAGGGTTCCAATTTCTTCACATCCTGGCCAACACTTATGGTTTTCTGTGTTTATTTTTCTTTGGGTAGAAGCCATCGTAACAGGTATGTTCACCCCACTTTTGACAAGAGACTCATTTATCTCTGAGCCACTGGATTGTAAAGATTAGCTACAGTTAATGAATTTAAAAAAAATTTTTTATGACCAAGGACTTGAGTGAGGTCAGTCAAAGCTTGGTTCTTTGCATATCAACAAGTCAGTGAGGGTCATTTCTGGATCGTCAACCACCAGCTGGTATTTTCATTGCAAACCTTGCCAGACAGGTTCTAGTTCACCGGCCGGAGCTCTGACTGACCCCTGCTGCTGCCGAGACCTGTGCTCTGTGAACATGAGCTGCTCCTTCTGGAACAAGGGAACAGGGCAGTGTACCGAACACAGGGAGGAGGAAAGAGAGCAGGTGAAAGTCAGGGAAACAAGGACTTATTTCTGAGCATTGCCACTGAAAGCTGGAAAAGGTTACCTTTTGGTCTCTCCTCTTTTTTTTCTCTAAGTGAAATTGTCTGAGTCCTTGGCTCCCTTTAATCGGATGAGAGAGTGTTGGATGTTCTTGACAAGCTCACGGGGCTGTTATAAGGATCAAATGAGATTGTAGATGAGCAAGCACTCAGGTTTGAAGTGCTACATCAATGTACGGGATTATTATTAATCTCCCATTTATCTCTTAATACAGAAAAAAATATAAGTCTCATCCCTTGGGGTTTCCATGGCAAAGAGATGGCTGTGACTCTCCTCGCCCCGGCCCCGCCTCCCTTTGTCTGCTGGATCCAAAGTTCCGGCCCTGGAAATTTAATCGCCTTTGTGCATTATTACCCATTAGACTTCACTGAAATCGGAGGTTTCGAGTCTGTTCTGAATAGGGAGCATGTATTTGTTTTGGCTGGCTCGTAGAATGTTTAAGAATCTTTTTGTTTTGTTGGCAAATTACAGAAGTCAGGAGAGTCCCCGGCCAAAAAGCAAAAATCTGGGTTTCCGACATGTTGGGAAAAATGAGAAGACAGGGCCACGTCGGGACCGCATTTCTACCTGCTAACAAGGGTCCTTTCCCCTCCTGCCTGGCTCGCTCTGGGGGCTTGAACGGCAAGTCTGAGGTGAGCCAAGGACCTTCGTGAGGATGGCAAGCTTGAAACCGACCGGCAATCTCCTTGGGGAAGTTGTGAACAGCACTGAATCGGTTTGGCGAATGTCTGATTTTGATGTGTCGTGGTGTGTGTGTCCTTCCTGGGGCCTGGATGTGGTCCTCGTCCCCGTCTCCTGGTGACTTAAGTCCCTCCAAAATGCTGGGAAGCAGTGTCAAGGCTCAGAGTGATTTTCAAAAACTCACTTTCAGGATAAGCCTACATGATGGTTCGGTTTTAAGAGGAAACACATCCCAGACAAACTTGGAGTGTAATCGGATAAGGGGATCTGGGATGACGAAGGTGTCCAGAAACCAATGTGTGAACTAAAAAGTCCTGGGGTGATGCCAGCAAGATGGTCGAATAAGACGTTCCTCACACGTACTCCCCGCCCCCAACATTCATGGACAAACACGTCTTTGTGGGAGCCCTGGAATCCACGTTGGAGACTGGAGCCTCGGCACAGCCCAAGACCAAGGTGAGGATTTTGGGAAGGGGGGGTCTGAACCCAGGCAGCTGGTTTGCCAAATGCAGTCCTTGCCACAGCCCCAGAAAGAGCTCTGTGCCCCCAAGAACTCGGCCACGCCCCACTGGGCTTGGTCCTGTCATCGGCACCGAGTGCACAGCACTGGTAAAAACAGACACGTAGACTGATGGAACAGAGTCGAGAACCCAGAAACAAACCCATGCGCATGTGGTCAGCTAATATTTGACAGGGAAGCCAAGAATACTCAGTGGGGAAAAGACAGTATTTTCAGGAGTGTTGGAAGAACTGGGTGTTCACGTGTAAAAGACTGAAACTGGACCCCATCTCACACCACTCCCGAGAATGAACTCAAAATGGGTTGGAGATTTGGATGTAAGACCTGGAACTGGTCTAGAAGAAGAAAAGGGGGAAAAAATCCCTTTGATATTGGACTTGGCAATAATGTGATGATGTTTTGGATATGACACCAAAAGCATAAGCGAAAAATAAAAAAAGGAAAATAAACACACGGGCTTCCATAAAACTAAAAAGCTTCTGCACAGGGGCACCTGGGTAGCTCAGTTGGTTAAGCATCTGACTCGATTTTGGCTCAGGTCATGACCCCAGGGTCGTGAGATTCAGCCCCACATCAGGCTATGTGCTGGGGGGAGGGCCTGCTTGAAATTCTCTCTCTCTCTCTCTCTCTCTCTCTCTCTCTCTCTCCCCCCTTCTGCCCCTCCCCAACTTGTGTGTGCTCTTTCTCTCTGTCTCTAAAATAAAATTAAAATAAAGTAAAATAAAATAAGCTTCTGCACAGCAAAAGAAACGATCAACAAAGAGGCAACCTACAGAATGGGAGAAAATACTTGCAAATCATTTATCTGATAAAGGGTGAATGTCCAAAATACATAAAGAACTCACACAACTCAGCAGCAAGTTAATAACAATAATCGAGAATAATCTGATTAAATAAAATGTGGACAGAGGACATGAACAGACATTTTTCCCAAAGAAGGCGTACAAATGACCAAGATGTACATAAAAAGGTGCTCAACATCACCCACCATCAGGGGAATGCAAGTCAAAACCACAGTGAGGTCACCTCACACCTGTTCCAATGGGTGTCCATGGGGATGTGGGGAACAGGGAGCCCTTGTGTACTGCTGGTGGGAATGTGAATTGGTGTAGCCACTACAGAAGGCGGCATGGTGGTTCCTCAAAAAATTAACAACAGAACTACCACATGATCCATCAATCCCACCTCTGGGTATATATCCGAAGGAAAGGAAAGCACTATCCCCAAGACGTGTCTGCACCTCCATGCTTGTTTTAGCATTATTCACAACAGCCAAGACACGGAAACAACATAAGTGTCCATCGATGGATAAATGGACAAAGAAAATGTGGTGTGTGTGTGTGTGTGTGTGTGTGTGTGTGTGTGATATGTGTGGTTTATATATATATATAAAATGGAATATCATTCAGCCTTAAAATGATAAGGCACAATGCCATTTGTGACAACACAGATGAACACTTTGAGGGCATTGTGCTAAGTGAAATAAGTCAGACAGAGAAAGACAAATATGATATGATCTCACTCACGTGTGGAATAAAAAAGAAGAGTCAAACTCATAGAAACGGAGAGTAGAATGGTGGTGGTCAGGGCTGGGGGTGGGGGAAATGGGCAGACCCATTGGTCAAAGGGCACAAACTTCCAATGATGACATGGCTACGTTCTGGGGATCTTGCGTTGAACATGGTGACTGTAGTTAACAACATCATATTATATACTTGAAAGTTGCTAAGAGAGTAGATCTTGAATGTTCTCACCGTCCCCCCCAAACACCATCGTAATTATGTGATGTGATGCATACGGTAACTAACCTGGTCGTCGGAATCATTTTGTAAGGTATACTCGTACTTTCCGGGTTGTTTGTCCGTTGTCTTCTAGCACCAGTGCTGCCAATGAGAAGATAGAACCCAATTTGACTTTTGTCAAATTGACAAGATTGTAGGCAATGGACAGATTGTAGGCAATCTGTTTCCTTTTATTTTTGTCTGCTTTTTAGGACTTCCCTTTTATCCTTGACGTTTTGAAATTTCCCAGCGGTGCTCTGTAGGTGCTTATGTGTTTCATGCATTCTGATCAACTTCCAGTGAACTCACTCAACCCCGATACTCGTGTGTTTATTTAACTGTGGATAATTTTATTATTAATTTTTTCTCCCCTTCATTCCCACAATTCTCTGCCCATGAAATTCATATTAGGTGGCTCTTGGAATGGTTTGATTATCCAGGAAGGAATTCGTTTTTAGCTGTATCAGTGTACTACTGGTCACCTGATCTGTTGAGTTTTGAGGTTTTAATATCGTATTTTAAACTTCTTTGACTTGTGTTAAGCGTCTGATTCTTGGCTTCGGCTCAGGTCACCATCTCCTGATTCGTGGGATTGAGCCCCACATCGGGATCTGTGCTGACAGCTCAGAGCCTGGAGCCTGCTTCAGATTCCGTGTCTCCCTCTATCTCTGCCCCTCCCCTGCTTACGTGCACTCTCTCTCTCTCTCTCAAAATAAATAAACATTAAAAAAAAATAAGTTTCTTCGACTTGTAATTGGTCCTTTTGTAAAACTCATTCCCCTTCCACCTCCACTTCTATGCACATATCTGCTTTACTCTCACAAGGTGTTCTGTATCTGGGGCAACAAAAAACTTTATGAGAAAACAGAAACCTTTTCAGTGTTACCCAGTATTTCAAATAGCTTGAAAATTATGCATCCGCAGTTGACCTTCACCCTGGTCAAGTGCGGGAAGATCTGAAGGAAGTAACGCAGCCAGAAGCGCTGCTGTCTGAAAAAAAATTACTCCTGTCAAGGCTAACGTTACCGATCTTGAGATTCGTTTTAAGCTGAAGCAGCATGGGACTTACTCTATTCCCCAAAGAGGGACAAGTAAGCTAAGCAGACATTGTCTAAAAAGATTCAGGAACTCTGCCATTGCTGTTCCGACTTGTCACACAGCCCTATCCGTAAGCCTAATTTTAGAAGCGTTCCTTGTTACAAAACCAGGACATTCTGTTTTCGTTCAAAAAGGAATGACACACAAGTCAGTTCAGCTGCTTTTAATTCATAAAACAGATTTAAATTTAGCTGAGGAAATAGAGATGTTAATTACGGCATTATTTATAATAGCACACATTGGAAACAACCCAAATGGTCAAAAAGAAGGAAAGGAGAAAATAGATCATGCTACATTCAATCAAAGTATATTATGCAGACATCAAAAATGAGAGCTATGAGGAGTGAGTGGCAAGATGAAAAACACTTATATAAGGTTAAGTGAAAAACGGGACATAAGATTGTATATGTCTACAAATTATACATAAAAATGTATCATTATGCATATGTAAAATACACTTGAAAGTAGGGAAATACAAAAGGAATATAAAATATAAAAGAAAAGGCAATGAACTGGGATGCTTTCCTAAGAGGGAATCTTTTTATTTTTATTTTATTTTATTCATTTTAAAAGATTTTATTTTTTATTTATTTTAATGTTTATTTTTGAGAGAGAGAGAAACAGCATGAGGGAGGGAGGGGCAGAGAGACACGGAGACACAGAATCCCAAGCAGTCTCCAGGCTCTGAGTCATCAGCACAGAGCCCGACGCGGGGCTCGAACTCACGGACCGCGAGATCGTGACCTGAGCTGAAGCCGGACGCCCAACCGACTGAGCCACCCAGGCGCCCCGAAAGATTTTATTTTTAAGCAATCTCCACATCCAATGTGAGGCTTAAACTCACAACCCTGAGATCAAGAGTGACATGCCCCTCCAACAGCCAGCCAGGCGCCCCTTGTTTGCTTTTTAACGCCGAAGTTTTGTAACCTGAGCTTACTTTTAAAGTATTAAATCATTTAGGAGAATATTTACCAGAGGTACGGAATGTGATAGAGAAGTCAGTGGACAGCCGGGAACTCTGGGTTCTGCTCTGGGCTTGGAGCGTCCCTGAATGGCTTTAGCTTTCGTGTTGCCTTTGGGCTATTTGTTGTTGTCTTTTCCCCTATAGTGTGTCCATACCCTGTGCACTTCCTATTTTTTATTTTATTTTATTTTTTATTAGTTTTTTTTATTTTTGGGAGAGAGAGTGCGAGGGGAGAGGGGTTAGGAGAGAGAGAGAGAGAGAGAGAGACTCTTAAACAGGCTCCATGGTCAGTGCCGAGCCCAACTTGAGGCTCGATCCCATGACTCTGGCATCATGACCTGAGCCAAAATCAACAGCCGGACGCTCAACCAACTGAGCCACCCAGGCGTCCCATATCCTGTGAACTTTCTATACTTCGAAAAAACCTTCTAAAGTTCTGCTGTAGTACTATTATGTGTTTATTTTCTTTTAAATTATATTTTCTGCCATTTTATGGGATTTGGAATCAGAGGACAGTGACACTTCAGTATGTCGTTTTGTTATGTCTCCATTGTTTATTTTTCATAGACTAATTGCAGTCTTTGTTCTTCGAATGGCATTTCTCCCATAAATCTTTGTTTCTTTTAAACCATAAAGCTTCATTCAGTTGTTTCTAGAAACTTAACCCGTGAAGCCAGGCATAGGATAGTATATGCTATTCGTAACTCAACTTTAAGATTTATTTCAGCCTTTAGTAATTTCTCGCCTCTTTGAGTTAAATGAACGTCCTATTGCTCATGGTATTGATTATGGATCTAGATTCTGGCTCTTTGTTCCACACAGCCTGGGTAGGGGGAAATGTTCAGCACTGATTATGTGACATCACACCGAAAGTCACAATGCGTGGGCTCTGCTTTTAGCCGAGGCTCCAGCTTACGGAGCAATTTAATCTCGCCGTATCAAGTTTTGTTTTACTTGACACATATTTCACGATGAACCACCCCCTGTATTGGCCAGCCCGGGACCCATTCCTTAAAAAACAAACAAACAAACAAACAAACACAGCGTCAGTGGGTAAATGTGCATGGGACTAAACTGTGGGTGATTAAGATGGCGGTTCCATAGCGGTCCACTTTTGAAAATGTGGCTACTAGAAAAACGTAAAATCACATATGTAGCTTACATTTACATCTTGCGTTGTATTTATATTAGGGCTGAAATAGAGAACGCAGAAATCGATCCATATGCATATGACTGATTTTTTTAGCCTTTTAAAAAAATGTTTATTTATTTTGAGAGAGAGAGAAGGAAAAAATAGGAGTGGGGGAGGGGCAGAGAGAGAGACTGTGCTGTCAGCACAGAGGACACAAAAATGATACAAAAGCAAATTACGCAATTTAAAGAAATTGATAAATTGGACTTTAGAAGGCATTTAAACTTCCTGTTACAAAACCATTAAGTAAACACAGGGATCATTGGAGGGGTTTTTTCATTTGTTTGCCACATTTGTAATATGTAGATTTACAAAGGGCTCTGGTGATACATATCTTGTTACAGCTCGATGATAAGAAGATGAATTGCCAAATATTTGAAAAGACAATTCACAAAAGGTGATACTGCTGGAAGACAGCTCCTCATGGGTTTCTTGTATTCCTGCATGTCCAGGCCACCTGCACAAAGAACACGCTGGAAGAGCAAGCCCGTGCTGGAAGCGAGAGACGCTCCCACCAGAGAAATGTAGAGAAATACCTCCCTGGTGATGTCTCCAGACAGGAAAGATAAAATCTCCTCCCCTTCTTGAAATATTTGCTTACGTTCCGGGGGGAACGAATAATCTAAGCAGATACGCCAGCAGCTCACGAAAGTTCAGAGGCTTTCGAGTTTAGGGTCCTGTGGCGCCTGCACCCCACTGCACGTACGGATAACCTGGCCCTCGTGCCTGGCCCTGTGGGGATTAGGGTTAACACACAGGATGCTGCGCTGTTTATCTTTCTTGCTGTGAGTAGTAACCCCTCCCTCTGACCCAGGGGGTCCTGTGTCCTTCTGCTAGGATATGGATATAAAATTATGGCAAACCAAGCACTTGGGATGCAAGTTCAGTAAAATCCAGGCCCTTCCCAGATTCGGACTTAACACTTTTGGCAATGAGGCTGGGGTACTGGGCTTCTGGACGAGGCAGATGAGGGCCCTGAAGACCAACTGGGGGGACCTGAGGGAAGTTCAGGAGAACTGGTACTTGACACAGTGACCATCCTGTATGGTCAGGCGGGTGACACGGTGTCCTCTGGTTCGTTGCCCGCAGATAGGATGGTTTGGAGGTGGCCGTGGGGTGGAAGCAAGTAGCCCACATGGGGTTTTGGGTGTTGCCCTCTCCTGCAGGTAGAGGGAAAGGGTTGTGCGTCCCAGGGCTGGCAGAGGGCTTTGGGTGGATTGTGGACATTGGAAGACCGGTCGGTTGAGCCACAAGCGGTGGTCGTGCTGTTGAAGCCTGAATGCCAGAGACTCGTTCTCCGTGTCGCCCTCTGCCCCTCGGTGGCTTTCGGGGTTCAGGGTGGGGCCGAGGTCTCCTCGTGCCAAAGGAGGACTGGAAGCCTGGACATTGTGTGAGGAGAGCATCTCAACTTCTCTTTCTCTGTTGGCCATGGGTACCTGGGTCACCGCCGTACCTGGTCCTGCGGGGGAAGGGGCACCGGGCGTGGTGGGGGAGGAGAGAAGGTACTGTGACGGTTTATTTCATGCGTCACCTAGGAGGCTTGTTTTGGATGAGATTCACATTGAAAGTGGTGAACGCTGAGTAGGCGGGCCGCCCTCCAAATGTGGGAAAGCTGTATGTGCAGAACCGAAGTGCGTTAAGCCCCTGCCGTTCGCTGCCATCGATGGATCGGCATCTTGCGGGAATGCCTTTAGCCGTAGGGGACAGACCGAGCATGAAGACATTGCTAACTGCAGTCCCTGGGCTCCAAAGGGAGGCAGGCTTCCCCAGGAGGACCTCTGGGGTTTTGGACTTGTGGCTTTGGCTTGCCTACTAGACACATGACTTTTGAAAAGCAGCTATTAATACCTTGCTACTGACCTTTTTCTGAAACTGAACGCCTGACCTCTAGATGTCTGGGATTCTCTGCCCGACATTCCTATTTTGGGGGGAGTGAGGAGCCCTGAAGACAGCAGACGGTCTTGTATGAGAACGTGGCCGCCGGTCTCCCACTCCGCTGCCTTTAGCAAAGGAGTCGCTGGCTCTTTTGGGGCCGTTCATTCACAAAATTTCCCCCAAACACCTGCACTTGGCTAAGCTGACACCCCCAGTGTCTCACAGGGGAACACGGCCTCAGCATGGGCCGTGCAGGCTGAGCACGGACAGGTCTGTTCCAGCAGCGAGGGGAGCTCAGACTCTCAGACCAGGGCAGGTCAAGGACACCCCGATTTCAGGTCATGAACTGTGGAAACAGATCACGTTGCTGAGTGAGCTGGCTGGGTCCCTCCCGGAGGTGGGACAGGGCGGGACAGGGTTCCTGCCGTGGATGGTAAGGTCTGTGTTCACCGGGCACTCGCTGTGTTCTCCGAGGAGACCCACGGGAAGCACGTGGTGGACGGGGCTTGAGACTTGTCTTCAGTATTTCACAAACAAGGCCGTGTGAACATCCAAGGGCATGACTTCTGTGCGTGAGGGGAGGTGTGCATCCAAAGAGACAGAGCTCTGGGGTTGCAGGGTGTGAGAATTGAAAACTTTTGGAGACGCTGATAAATTACCTTCCAAAGCAGGATAAAATGTGCTGTTTTTCCTTGTGCTTTTCAGTCTATGGCTTAAAATATATTTTCCTAAAACGGAGAGTGTCTGGCTTATGTTTCATAACAGTGTTTTCATTTGAAAAGCTCTAGTGCCGCCTAGCACCTGATACGTCGTTTTGCACTCGGAAACACTTCCCGAGCACCTACTCTCCGCCAAGTGCTGTCCTAGATGTGAAAATGCAGCCGGAAAGCAAAACAAAGCCCCTCTCCCTCGGAGCTCTCAGCTGGGAGTGGGTCAAGTCAGCAGCACAAACGCACGCTAGCGGAACGGAGGTCAGGCAGTGGCGGGAGCTAGGAGGAGAAGTAGACGCGGTCGAGGGGGTGGGGAGTGCAAGGGGGTAGGGGGCGCAGTCTTCTCTAATGTGGTGCCATACGCACTCAGAGCAGTACACGTCCAGGAGAGTCCACATAAGTGGCCCCAGCCAGAGGCCGTGGATGGAGGACCATGGATTTGGATGGACCCCAGACCCCTCCTGGACCAAGCTGACGACAGTTGCCAGACCAGGGAGCAATAGGGCTTTTTTTTTTTTTTTTTTTTAATGCTTATTTAGAGAGAGCGAGAGTGAGCGAGAGCATGTACGCAGGGGAGGGGCAGAGAAAGAGGGAGAGACAGAATCCCAAGTAGGCTCCACTCTGGCAGCACAGAGCCCGACGTGGGACTTGACCTCATGAACCACAAGATCATGACCTGAGCCGAAATCAAGATCAATGCTTAACCGCCTGGGCCCCGCCCCACAATAGGGCTTGTTTTAACCAATGGTACACACACCGAGGGGATCATTCCGTTCTGTCCACGGCAGAAGTTGTCAATTGTTCATCAGCAACCCCCTGTCTGGGATTTAAACCTTGCCTTTCCGCTCAGGGCTTTTTCCTCATGGCACACTCTCCTCTGCCTTTTGAACAGACTTCACTTTGTGCATTTTATTAAGCTCTGATTAGTCTTTGTTTTCATTTTTGACGGTATCCATAACGATCTAAATAAAGACACAAAGAGTCAAAGATGTGAAAGGGTCAGAAGTAATTTTATTCATCTGCAAAGCCTTGCACGGAGGATTAGCTTAATTTCGGTGTCTTTGTTGTCTGTGGGCCTCTGAGTACTCGGCGGCCGATCCCTGCTGAAACGTGGTGCCCCGGCGGGCCTCCCACCCCGGCGGCCGTGCCATCAAAGATGACCACCAGCAGAAACTAACTCCCCAAAGGCTTCCAAGCAGGTCTCTCAGACAGTGGAAGGCCAGACAAATGTCTCCATGACACTCAGGAAACCGGAGAGAATTTACTTTCCATAAGAGCAGGTGAACCGCTAGAGGTTTGCGCTGGGCTTCCAGCTGTCTGGGCTTCGGAGGCACGTCATTCTGGTGCTGATGGAGCCTCCGCGAGGCTACTCCGGATGCCCGGTGAGTGGAAACGCACGGAGCCAAGAGCTGAGCCATGATTCGACAACGTTTGCTCACGACGCTGAAGACGGCGGTGAACGTAGCAGCGCTTGGGGCACAGACGGTGGTCCTCGTGGTCTCCAGTATTATCCTGTGCTCTTCAATAAGGTACGACATGGAAAATACTGTCTGATGCCTCGTACTTCTAAGTGGAATGTATATACTACGCTGCACTCTGATGTTACTTAATTTTGATGTTATGTTTATAACTTGATGATATGATATAACGTGACACAACATGGCACAACATAATATAATACGACACAATACGATATTCATAGGATTACTTGGTTGTTTGGGCATCTCAATCCTTGGAGGAAGAGCTTTAAATCAGATAGAAAGAGCAGAAATCCAATTTGATTGTTAAATAGCTGGGATTTAATCCACCCAAACTTTGCTCGCTAATTAGGCTGGAAGTGTGCTCCTTGAGCTCTAATGAGCACATAAATCGATGGTGATCCTGTTTAAGATGCGCAGTCTGGTTCAGAGCGTCTGGGGCGGGCCCTGAGAACCTGTGTGTCTGACCGGCTCCCGGGGGGCCGGATACACTGGCCCGTGGACCACATGCTGAGCAGCAGGGACTTGGGGCCTCTCCGTGGTCAGCCTGGAGACGCCGTGTGCCTGGTGTGGGTCCTGCGGGTTGAGATCTCTCTCTGCAGCCAGGCAGACCCTCTTGAGCCAAGAGCAGCCCTCACTGTACTCCAGCTGTTCTGTTTTTCTATGCGTTACATCAGGCCAAGAACCAGCGGAACCATCTGTATCGTCAAATTCTTTGGATTTCAAGGGACAGAAAACCACAATCCAAGATGATTTTGACAAAAAGGAGGCATGGGTTCCTGCATTTGGAGTGTCTGGGAAAAGGCCTGGCTTGAAGCATTTAAGTGGTGTCACCTGGACCCAGTGTTTCCCCACATTCTCCTGGGTCCACGTGGCACCAGGATGGGGGCTGGCTCCCTTGTGTCCACACGAGCGTGGGCTCCTATCCTTCCGTGACGGGTCCCAAACAGCTGGCCACATCGGACCTCACATCCTCCGAGCTCCAAGCTCTGACCCAGAATCTTAGCGGTGTGTTGTTGCATCTGATTGGCTCCTGTTGGGTCACATGTGCCCATGACTGTACAAATCACAACTGTCAGCGGGGTGCCTGGCTGGCTCAGTCAGTAGAACATGTGACTCTCCTTCTTTCTTTCCTCTACTTCTCTTCCCTTCCCTCCCCTCCCCTCCCCTCCCTCTTTATGTTTATTTATTTATTTTTGAGAGAGAGAGAAAGAGAGCCAAGTGGGTGAGAGGCAGAGAGAGGAGGACAGAGGATCCTGTGCTGACAGCAGAGAGCCCGACGTGGGGCTCGAACTCACGAACCTCGAGATCATGAGCTGAGCAGAAGTCAGATGCTTAACCGACTGAGCCACCCAGGCGCCCCAGAACGTGTGACTCTTGATCTCAGGGTTATGAGTTCGAGCCCCATGTCGGGCACAGGGATAACTTAAAAATAAAATCTTAAAAAAAAAAACACAATTGTCAGCGATTGTGATTGAATTGTGTCCCCAAGAGATGTCGAAGCCCTAACCCTTAGTAACTGTGAACGTGACCTTATATGCAAATAGAGCCTTTGCAGATGTAATTAGTCAAGACAGGGTCTCGAGGGTGGCCCGATGACTGGTGTCCTCCATAGAAAGGAAGTTGGGCACAGGGACCGGAGGGCACACAGGGAGAAGGCGGAGATGGGGGGATCCCTCCACAAGCCCAAGAAGGCCCAGGGTTGATGGCAAACCACCCGCGGCCGGGAGAGAGGACGGAGCAGACGCCCCTCGCAGCCTCGCAGGACCCAACCCCGCCACCCCGCCCTCAGACACCCGGCCTCCAGACCGGGAGACGGTAGGTGCCGCGGGGTAAGCCACAGGCTCCGCGGCCTCTGTTTTGGCGGGCTCAGGAGACCAATACCCGGGGCGGCGCGGGACCCAGCACGCTCTCCCGGCACTGTCCTCCGCTCCGTGCCCACCCCGGGCTGCCCTTCCTTCTCCCCTCTGCGCGCTGCCCTGCTCCTTCAAGCGGCCCGTGAGGGACGCTCACCACGTGCTGATTGTCCACCTGGAATCCCCGGGGGCCAGGGGGCAGCTAGGACAAGTGCCTTGGAGGCCCGAGTCTCGGGAAGCCGGCCTGAGCCGTCCCGTCCTCAAGCCTCCCTCGTTTGGGGTGCTCAGCTCGAAACCTTAGCACTCGCTCCTCGCGGCACTGCCTGGACCGTCGCCTCCTCTCATCGCGGCTGCAGCCAGGCCTGGGAGCGGAGGGCCTCCGTCTCGCTCGGGCACCATAGGCGCACCAACTGCCAACCGGGGTCTAGATTTGGGAGGAGAAAGCTGAGAGCTCCTCTGTGGCCTGTGTGTCAGGACAGGGACCCGTTTACCCACGACCTGTTTCCTCTCCACATCCCGCCATTGTTCACGTTTGTATACGGCCCGACGTGCCTCGGCGCGGTTCCCGAGAACCCGGCCTAATTTACGACGTTAGGAGGCAAAACCGCTCCTGCTTTTCCGAGAGGTTTAAAGCGAGGAGTTATTAGCGGGAGCGCCGGCTGTTCCTCAGCCAGAGGGAAGCGCGGGCACCGCTCCGGGGCTGGTGCTGTGGGTGACAGCTCGCCCGCCAGCCCCCTGCCTGCTGCCGGCCACAGGCCCCTGCCACGGGTCTTCTCAGGCTGCGCGACAGGGGCTCCGTTCTTGCTCAGCCCGTAGGACTCTGGCCACACGCGTGGCTGGCGAGTCCCTCTGTGCAAGTCCCAGGGCTCTCCCCCGACTCCGGCTGCCAGGACTAAGAGACGAAAAGCTTACGCTAACGGCGGGGAGGGCCCTCCCTCTCCAAAGAGCCCTCAAACAGGGTAAGAACTCGGGTCAACGAAACATCAAATCGGCGTTTTATTTGCCCAAAAAGGACACCGAGCTTACCACTGAGGCAAGGCTGGCTTTTCTCCTCCAGGCAGAATGGGTGGCTAGATAGGGCTGCGTGGGAACAGCGGTGGACTCAGGAAGAGCATAAGTGGTGACAGACACCTGCACAAGCAGCTATCATTGCTCCCCTCGAGTGCCCCCTTCTGTGGGCTTCCCCAGCCTGCTGCCGTCGCACTGACCCTGGCCCAGGGGGTGTCGGCGGACATGACGTGAGCAGGAACTTGAAGCGTGCTTGTGTGTCTGAGCATACACTCTTGACCTTGGCCTTCTACCCTGACAGAAGAAGAGCGTCCCCTAAGTTGCTTCTGTCCTTTAACCTGGACCCCAAGTGAATACACGGAATCCCAGAGGAGGACGGGGAGAGGCCAGACAGACTCGCGGCTTGAAGAAGCTGGGACCCCCCGACTGAGCCCAGCACAGGCCAATAAATGCACGTCATCTTTCTCTGCCACTGAGATTTTTGTGGCTGCTTGTCAGGCAGCAACAGCTGACCGGTACAGGGGGCAAAGGCCCCGGGAAGGAGTTGAGAGGCGAAACTGTCTTCCGCAGGGGCCCTGCTCCCGTATCAGAGACCACAGGCCCACGCGTGAGTTGTTCAAACACCGAACTCTTCTTGCCTCCCTCATTATGATTTGCGGGATAACGATGTCATTAAACAGCTTTTAGAACTTTCACATTAGCCGAGTGATGGGATCGTAACCAACACTTTGGCGAGATTTCAAAACCGAAGGGGAGTTGAGGGGTGGGTTCGTTTGTAATAAAATGAAACGACTCAAAGGTTTTAGTTTTCAATTATGAAAAGTTCTAGTGCCAAAGGCTCAGCTATGCAATCTGGTCCTCAGCTATTTTCACTAATATCTCTTCTGTACCTGACACCCAGATACTCAGTCAGTCAGTGGCCATCAGGGAGCTCTTATCATGGGCAGGGCTGCATGTGCAGCCGGGGGGTGGGGGGAGGAACAGAAGTGAAGATCCTCCCCACTCTTCGGGAACTTACAACTTAGAATAAACCTGAGCTGCCAAAGAGATCAATTATTCATTTAAAATGCTAAAAGAGCTTTCACAATGGGCTCTTTACGCACCTTCTTTTTATAAACCATCATGATTTGTGTTTATTTTAAATAACTCACCAAACATAAAAAGGCACAAAGAAAATACAGATTGCCAGTAATCCTCAAAGTTTGATGAATGACTTCCCAGGCATTTTTTTCAAGGCATGAACACAGTAATTTTGTACACGCATTTCCTTTTTTTTTTTTTTTTTTTTAAGTATCGTATTGTTCTTTTCACTTAATATGGCATGGCCATCTCTGCGTATCAGTGACCATCGATCTGTAGCATAATTTTAATGGCTGCAAAGTAATCCTTTGCACAGATATGCCACGATTCGCTTCATCAATTTTCCATCAATTTAGATTGTTTTCTGATTTTCTGGTTAGAAAGAGCAATGCAGTTAACACCCTCCTACATTTGGGTATGTGCAGTGGTCCCCTTATGACCTTAAGACAAGTTGTGATGCCTAGAATTCTTAGGTCAAATGTAAGCTTTTTTGTATCAAGCATTGGATATATTTGGGTACCCTGACTTGCAAGGGCTCAATTGCAAATGTCTTCTCTAAACAAAGTTAGTCATCATGATTAGATGATTATGTCACAATCCAAACATGTCATGGGTCTGAGTCTCTCTCTTGAGGTCCAAGGCTGTTCTTTTCAAGTTTATAAGTTGGTTCTGAAAGCCTGATGCCCTCGTGACTCCGTCAAAAACTTTGAGGGTTGTTCCTTTCAACTAATGTTTGTTAGTCCTTCTCTTCCCTGTGGTAAGGTCCGGCCCGAGGTAGGGACGGCCATGCACGCGCATCCATGGAGGGACTGTCGTGCACGCGCACCTGCGGGAGGGACCCAGGTGCTACTCATCTCTGCTGACTTTGGCTCTAACTTGCTCTGCACACTTTATGCTTCCCCTCCCAGCCCACTGACCCACGATAACGTTTGTTTTCAGCAAACCAGTGCTGATCTCCCATCGCCACACACCTCTTTTTGAGCTGGGAAATTGTGGGTGTTGAAAATGCGCAGCCTGTAGACTCATACGTCCCCACTGGTCTGCGATGGTTAAGGCTGCTGGGTTCACCCACCTTCGCTCCCGCCTTGTTTCTGTGGGTACATGGGCGTCGGCTCTCCTGTTTCCCACCCTTTTCTACCCGTCTCTTGTCTTTAAGAGGCACATCTAAAGCATAAGGCCCACAGAGGTTGAAAATAAAGAGGATGGACGAAAAGGCCTATCAGTAATACACCACCCAAAAGACACTGTACTCGGGTAAACAGTAGGCAGAAAGAGTTCAAGCCAAAACGCGTGGGAAAGCATGAAGCCAGTCTCTGTGCGACGGCATGGGCTCTGTTCAGTGAGAAGGGACGGCCGTCCCAGATGTGGAGTATCTAACAAGACAGCCCCATACGGAGGAAGCCAAGAATGGACGGAGCTGCAGGGGAAATGGATAAATCCACCTTTCCAATTATTCCAATTATTGGAAGTAATCAGACAGCAAATAAGCAAGGCTATGGGAAATCCGCACGGAGCTGAGCATTGGCCTAACGGGCCCGAATTCAGCCTGAGGGCTGTAGACCAGCCTGGCGCCCATGGGTGGTGAGCGGAGTAGGGGCCGTTGGGTAGCCCCTACCTGTCTGACGGGATGGCTTTCAGACAGCCCATGTCGTCCAATGGCATCGCTGTGAAGTCAGAAGCTAACACGGAAAGACAAATTAAAAAATGCACACTGTGGGGGTTGCCTGGGTGGCTCAGTTGGTTAAGCGTCCAACTCTTGGGTTTGGCTCAGGTCATGAGCTCAAAGTTTGTGGGTTTGAGCCCCACGGGGGGCTCTGCACTGATGGTGTGGAGCCTGCTTGGGATTCTTTCTCTCTCCTCCCCCCCGCCCCCCGCCCCGGTCCCTCCCCTGCTCAAGTTCTTTTTCTCTCTCTCAAAATAAATAAACTAAAAAAAATGCACACTGGTTGGGAATTTAATAACATATGTGGCTGGATAACTTGGGGGTTAGAAAAGAATTCTGGATGGAAGAATAAAAAGAGCCAAAAAGTTGATTATCTTCGGGGGGAAAAGAAACCCAAACTAAGGATTTCAGACAAGTTTCTGGAGACACTGATCAAGGCCCAGATAAATCATGTTTTATATGAAGAATTATAATTATGGATGAGGTGGAGATTTAAAAAATAGAAGAATACTATTAACAAACACTGTTGATTTTAGTTCTTCCAGCAACTGTGTTTTAAATTTTTTTTTTAACGTTTATTTATTTTTGAGACAGAGAGAGACAGAGCATGAATGGGGGAGGGTCAGAGAGAGGGAGACACAGAATCTGAAACAGGCTCCAGGCTCCGAGCTGTCAGCACAGAGCCCGATGTGGGGCTCAAACTCACGAACCGTGAGATCATGACCTGAGCTGAAGTTGGACGCTTAACCACCGACTGAGCCACCCAGGCGTCCCCGGTGTCTGTGTTTTATAAAGTCACCACGAACTCTGAGTTCGTGAATGCTGAATCGTGGCTCCTGGGTTGAACTTGGGTTGTGTCACTGCCAGCCTCTCTGGTCACGACATTTTCATCAGCCGATCAATACATCACCTTGTTTTATCTGCATTTCTGTTTAAAGACACCTTATTGAATATATATTGTTGATTCATTAACATTGAACCCACAGCCAACAGCGCTATAACTCACGCCTGTATCAAGCTTAACTAAGTCGCGTATTTTCTCTGCAAACAGCCTCCTGGCACTTATGAATCCTAGAAAGCATGCTAGCACTGTGCTTTGGGGGCCTTTTAAATAGCAAAAAGCACAAAAATGCAAAAACCATGGCACCAAATAGATGCAGAAAGGACACTTGTTTGCACAGCGAGAACCAAACCAGAGGCCAAGGGCTGCCTCCCTCGACCGTAGCTAAGAACGTGTGGATTGTGCGAATCCAATCTTTCACTGCTCCCCCCATGTCTGTGGATGACCCCCCAAACTCTGCAGGTGTTTACCTTGAGGTTACAAATAGGTTTTAGTGTGTACGCAAAGTCAGAAATTTGGAATCTGTAAATAAGGAGAATCAACTCTATGTGCCAACACTTTTTTTTTAGAGCAGTTATAGGTTCGTAACGAAATTGAGAGGGAGGTACAGAGGTTTCCCGAGTGCCCGCCACCCCCAACACAGCGTCCCCACTGTCAACTTCACTCACCAGGATGGCACATCTTTTACAGAGGATGGACCGCACAGACGCATCATCACCCAAAGTTCACGGTTCACCTTCAAGTTCGTCCTTGGTGTGGTACGGCCCGTGGGCTTGGACAAATGGATGGTGACACTCATCCGCCATTATAACACGACACGGGATGTTCGGTGCCCTGAAAACCCTCTGTGCTCCGCGTATTTCTCTCTCCCCCCTCCCCCACCCAAGAAACCACTGATCTTTCTACTGTCTCCGTAGTTTTGCCTTTTCCAGAATGTCATATGGTTGGAATCACACAGTACGAAGCCTTTTCAGACTGCTTCTTGCACTTCAAAATATGCATTTGAGTTTCCTCTATCTCTTTTCGCGGCCTGACGCTCATTTCTTTTCAGCACTGAATAATATCCTGCTGTCTGGATGGACCGCAGTGTATTTATCCGGCACCTACTGACGGGCATCTCGGTTGCTTCCAAGTTTGGCCGTGGTGAATGAAGCTGCCGTAAACATCTATGAGCAAGCTTTTGTGTGGACGGACCTTTCCCGTCGGTCTGGGTAAACTGCCAAGGAGCGGCACTGCTGGGTCCTACGGTAAGGGTGTGCATGGGTTTGTAAGAAACCACCACACCGTCTTCCACAGTGGCCGTCCCACCAGCCCCGAATTCGAGAGCGCCTGCTGTTCGCATCTTGACAGCGACTGGCGGTCAGCGTTCAGGGTTTTGGTCGTTGCCACGGACGTGCAACAGAACCTCTGTTGCTTTAACGTGCGTTTCCCTGATGACGCCTAATTTGGCCAAGGTCCACTTTCGTCGAGGCAAAGCACAGAGCTGAGATGATGTGGAGAATTTTACCGAGTTCCTGGACTCAGCCAGACTCCAAGCTGAATGAGGGGGAAAACTGGTGTTTTAGTCACTGCTGACTTTCTGGTACTGAGAACGGGGCTCGTCGGATGATAGAAGCCTTATCTGCTGAGTGGATCCTGTTTGTTAAGCAAGACATTAGCACGGATGTGTTCAGGAGTCAGCGAATGTGGCCTCGGTCTGTCATTATAAATAAAGTTTTATTGGGACACAGACACACCCGTTTATTTCCCTGTTGTCTAAGGCTGCCTTTGCACTAAATGGCGGAGTTAAATAGTCACAAATAAGACTGTCTGGCTCCCAAACCTGAAGGCTATTTATTATCTGGCCTTTCGCAGAAGTTTACCTGGCCTCGGATTATCTGCCAGGAGGGCAGCATTTTGGAGAAGGGACGGGGCACCTGTTTCGATTCCTCAACACTTCCTTTTACTTTATTTGTCATTGGTTTAGTCACACGTTGTACCGAGGCCTCAGATTTTATAGACGGCCAGGGAGCCAACATGTCTTTGCTGGTGTTCAGGCTGGTGGGGTGGAAAGATAGGTAAATGTCTTTTATATTTTATTTAATTAATTTTTTTCATGTTTATTCATTTTTTGACAGACAGAGACAGAATGCAAGGGGTGACGGGAGGAGGAGAGAGACAGGGAGACACAGACCTCGATGCGGGCTCCACGCTCTGAGCTGTCGGCACAGAGCCCGATGCAGGGCTCAAACCCACGAACCGTGAGATCATGACCTCAGTTGAAGTCGGACGTATACCCAACTGAGCTACCCAAGTGCCCCAAGATATGCAAATATCTTTTTTTTTTTAAATTTTTTTTAAACTTTTATTTATTTTTGAGACAGGGAGAGACAGAGCATGAACAGGGCAGGGTCAGAGAGAGGGAGACACAGAATCTGAAACAGGCTCCAGGCTCTGAGCTGTCAGCACAGAGCCCGACGTGGGGCTCAAACTCACGGACCGCGAGATCGTGACCCGAGCTGAAGTCGGCCGCTCAACAGACTGAGCCACCCAGGCACCCCGTAAGATATGCAAATATCTTAAAAGTCCACAATCCTCACATGTAACTCCGAAATCCGGAAGTTCTGCAAATGGAAAGAGTTTTGAAACTCTTTTGGTTGCAAAACCTGACCTGAACTGATGAGACACTACTTATAATCATTATTTTCTCCGCTTAGTCTGAATATTCATGTGTTTTCCTACAGAAATATTAATGGGTTTGATTACAGGGTGCTGTCCCCCTGGAGCCTTCGGGATTTTTAATGTAATACAGAGCACATGCATGCATTATCTTTCGGAAGCTGCAAAGTTCTGAATTCCCAAACACATCTGGCCCAAGGGTTTCAGATAAGGCACGTGGGCCTCTCATGGCAACATGACACGATGGAGTTCTAAGTCAGTTGTAATCAGTGCTCAGCTTTGAGCTGGAGGCCAGGTGCGTGCAGTTGGGGTTTTGGGGCCTTGAGGAACTTGGTGGGTACCTGGCAGCTGAACCCCGGCCGTGAGCGCACCTGAGGCACTCAGGGCAGTTGGGGCGAGACAGAGGAAAGATGGGGCAGTTGTGCCAGAAGAACTTTCTGACTGTTCCTAGGACTCATCCACCTCCAGGCGAAGTCGTGATGTTTGTGTTGCCCTGGTGTGCTGTCCGTGCTCCCTCTCCCGGACACCTAGTGGTCTTGAGCTGGAGAAGCCCTGCCCCCCCATCACACTTCGGAACGGGTTCCGCCAGGACTGTGTGCCCCTGAAATGATAGGGAGCCCCCCTCCCTGGCTCCTGACGTCACTAGTGCAGGAGTCGGTGCGGGCAGCGCGTCTGGGGCTGAGCCTGAGCTGCAGGTGGTCGCGGAGAGTGAGCCCCCAGCACTCGTCCTCAGCCCTTCCCCCCACCACTGAGAAGCAGGGCCTCGTCAAATGTTTGGGGCCGAGATGCTGGCTGGCAGGATGAACGGCAGGGCTGGAGTGTGTCGGAGAAGGGGGATGACAGGAGAGCAAGACGGAAGCAGAAAACCAATGAGGCTGTCCGCTATCCTTCGGTACTGGTTTTCTCTTCTTGTCCACGCCCGTCTTTGCATTTTCCCCCCTTCTCACTTGGGATCAAATTATGCTTTCAAAAGCTAGTCATTTTTTAGGGACTGCTTGAATGACTTCATTGACTTGAAAAGAACTTTCTGCCAACTGGCTTTAATTGCTTTTTTTCCTTTAAATCAAAGGTGCTTATATTCAGTCCTGGATCTCCTCCAAATTAAGTGATTATACGTTGTTGCCTCGATCCTCGCCTCTAATTTCCTCCAAGTAAATGGACTATTCACATCCCTGCCTAAAAGTAATGACCCATTCACAGTGGGAGCACCTGCCAGTGTGCGTGATTGCCTTCCCGGGGAGAGGTGAATTTGCACAGGTAGGAAACTCCCTCAGAATTCTGATAAAAAGGACCAAACTAAAAAGGCAGAAAAAGGTCAGGGGAACAGTTGGGCACCAGGATGACAAATTGAGAAGCACGGTGGCCGTGATCAAGTTGCTTCTCCCCTTGGAGTCGATTCATTAAAACGCGGGGAGAGACAGCGCTCATCCTGCGAGCACATCCCTGCAGGAATTGTCAGGGGGACTCGGCGGCGTCGTTGAGGAGGACGGTCCAGGAGGAGACACAGCTCCAGCACAGACACAAAGGCAGCCGTGAAAAGAGGCGTGATGGGGTATAACTGTGACGCCTCAGGCAGCCGCCGGGTCTCCGGCCCCACGTCTGTTTTCCCAGCCTCTGTGCCAGCAGCTCCTTGTGTGACACCAAACCCCTTGGAAAGTCAGTTTCTGGGGCACCCTGCAAAGCGCCGAATGCAAGTTGCTATCATGAAATATAATCTCGTTAGAACAAATTGCCCAGGCATGAAGGTGAATTAGCTAGAGACGCCGACTGGTGGGGAACTGCCTGATTTGGTGATTGCCATCTGCTCAATTATCAGGGTGATAATTATTTGAAATGACCTCTCAGCCCATCTCTAGGATAGCACAGGAATAAATATATTCCCCGACACATTAACTGGTTTTTTATTTTTTTTTCCTTCTCACTTTTGTGTCTTAGCTCAGTTTGAACGCAGGGAATTTAGGACAAACTGACACTAGATAGGGGCACGTGGGTGCCCGTGTGAGGTGGGGGGAGTTAGGAAATGTACCCCAACAGCATCCCCAGATGGGAGGCTTCTGCTATGGGAACAAAGGAGGGAAGAATCCAAGAAGGTATCACAGCTGAGAGGAGAGAGAGGAAACGAAGTTCCTGCCTCGTGAAAGTCACTCTCTACTCAGCCTGTCACCTCCTGCAAACATCGCCTTCCTTGGTGGCCTCTGTGGACATTCTTGGTGGCTCAGTCTGCAACGTGGGTGCCTTCGCTAACCTTTCCAGTGTCTCTCTCCTCCAGTGTTTCCAAGAAGATGCCACCACGTGAGGGGTCAGGAAAACAGTGCTGAAAAGCAGACACGGTCCCCTCAAGGCCTCCAGTGTAGAGGAGGAGACAGAGGAAGCCTTCGTAAACCATGAATAAGTCATGGAATTACAGATTCTGAATGGCCACAAAGGAGAAAAGGCAGTGGAAGAGAGAAGCAGATGGAAAATGAGCTTAGGGAGGGTTTCCCAAGCCAAGACCTGGAGGAGAAGGCATCTGCTTTGCAAAGGAAAGATTGTTTTGAACAGGACCTACAAAGGTCCTGAGGCAGATCGCCACAGGGTTGTGTCCAGTAATTCAGTAACTTTTTGGAATTTCTCAAATAATTTGCTAGAGCAAAAAAAAACAAAAACAAAAACAAACACAAAAAAAAAAAAAAGAAAGAAAAGAAAAAAGAAAAGAACAGACTGGGAGTGAGGAAATCTTCATGGAAAGAAGTTGTCAGCACCTTCCCAGAAACTCGAGGTGTGTGTCTTCAAAGGCTGACAATCCCACCTTTGGCTTTGCCTGCGGGTGAATTATTTTTCTTGTTCCCGTGTTGGCAAGAGAAAGAAGTAAATTAATAATCCCTAAAAGAGCATGTCCGGGCCTTACGGTTTATGTTTAAAGATTTAACATCACCCATTTATAACATCTTCATTAATTTACGAGGTTACAATGCTGTAAGTTACCTAAAACTCTCGTAGAGGTGTCGTAGGATGGGAATAAATACGTAAGTAATTACAATGATGGTGTCTTCTGAGCCTGGGGTCGGAGAAAATAAACCATCAACGGTTTCGGGCTATTTGCTCGACTGACCACAGACTGCTGCTTTGTTGTTAATAAGTTCAGTAATGGAGAGCTTTGGAAGCGTCAGGAATAAAACATAACACTTGGAGAAGAATTTCATATAAATTAATGACATCATGCTCGAGGTGGCAAAGCGATCGATAAACACACAATAACAATACACAGAGTAGCCAGAGGCCAGTCTCATGCGGTGTTGGAAGCTGGGCTCCAGGGGCAGACCCGATCGCTGCCACGCCACTCGTGACTGTCTGACCTTCCGGAGTCACTCAAAATCTATGCCTCACTTTCCTCATTGATGCAGGGGCAACTTCGCTATCACTCACCTCACCATTTTTTTGGGGCCCTCATGTAGTGTAACCTGACCTGACACTTTGTATGGGCTGCGAGCTGAGAATGGTTTATACATTTTTTTCTTCTAATTTTCTAATGTTTATTTATTTTTGAGAGAGAGCACGAGCGGGGGAGGAGCAGAGAGAGAGGGAGACACGGAATCAGAAGCCGGCTCCAGGCTTTGAGCTGTCAGCACAGCTGACACTAGCCGTGAGATCGTGACCTGAGCTGAAGTCGGACGCTCAACCGACCGAGCCACCTACGCGCCCCTGTACATTTTTCAATGGTTGCAAAAACGAAACAAAAACCCAGAAGAATACTATTTTGTGACACGTGAAAACTATGTGAAATTCAAATTTCAACGTCCGTAAATAAGGTTTTGCTGGAACACAGCCGCGCCCACCGGTTTAGGTACCACCTTGTGGCTGCTTTTGGCCACACGGCAGCATGGGCAGTCAGATCGAGACCACACAGCCGGCAAAGCCCAGGGTGTTTTCACCAAACCCAGCTGCCCAGGGGTGTGGAGGTGCTAACCACCACCTTGCCGTCAGAAACGCAAGCTGGACTGCGACAGACAGAAACCTGGTTTTGTGCCAAAGATACAATAGAGGTTACAATCATGCCGTGAACATTTAATTGTCAAGTAAATGAAAGGTAAGAATCACACCAGAAAAAAAATGAGTACACTTGAGGAAAAAAAATATATATATACTCTCTCTCTGTCTCTAAGTATGGATTTCAATAGAAACACAAATACAAGTTCAGTAGAACATCTAGTTTTCAAGTTTTTTTTGAGGAGAGAGAGAGAGAATGAGAGAGGGAGCTCACATGGGAGAGCGACAGAAGGAGACAGAGAAAATCCCAAGCAGGCTCCACACTCAGCACGAGCCCGATGCAGTGATTGATCTCAAGACCACTGAGATCACGACCCGAGCCAAAATCAAGAGTCAGCCACTCAACTGACTGAGCCATCCAGGCGCCCCTCAACGGTTGATTTTTAAATGTGTATCAGGTTAATAAAACCACCTTCTTTCCTGAACATCTCAAAATGAAACTTTTCATTGCCTCTGAGCCCAGCTTTCTTTCTAACCAGCCCACCTGGCTGTTTACGCGGCATCATTTAGCAGTTGTGTGTTCCGTGGAAGTTGAAACTTTATCTTCCAATTGCCTTCCATGCTCACTGGGCTTCAGGTTCAGGCGGAGACAGCGGTCAGTTTTGGCATTTACGGCACCCGCGTTCGGGAGTTTTCCGTGACGCGACCCTTTCCCCCAAGGATGGGTCTCCCGGCGTGTGTTCCTGTGACACAGTCTGAACCAAGATGGGGCATCAACAGTTAGGGCAGGACGTTTCTCCGCCTTTCCCTGAAACATCTGCGGGAGGTAATTCACGGCCTTCCTCTGAAAGTTCCAAGTTCTGTGCTTTTAGGTTTTCCAAAAATAGCCTCATGGCCTCTGCCTGCCAGAATCCCAGGCAGCCGTCTTCAGGATGCAGAGCTCATCTCAGAGAAAGAGTAGTCACGCTGCTCTGGGGAGTTCTGCCCTCGGAATGGGTACTTCCTTAACGCACATTCTGTCCAGGGTCTTGGCACAGACGGGAAAGTTGCTTTAGCATTTCGGAGTATTCCTAATCGGCCAAAACTGTTTAACTGGCGCTCGTAGTTATGCAATTCTAGATGCTAGAATTTCTGATACAGGGGAACCACTGCCCCTCTTCCTACATAGCTCACAATTCAGAGGAAGAGCAAGGACAGAGACGGACTTTATTCTGAAGAGTAAATCACAGAGCTGTCACAGGACGAGGACACGGAAATCTCCTGTCTCCAAGTTGGGCCGGAGATGTCTGGTGGTTCCATCAGCATTAGCCTGCTTGGAGAGAAGGCAGAGAATTTACATGGGGCTTGAGAAGATGGGGAGAGGAGGAGCCCTTTGGAGCAGGGGCGGATGGGGTGCCTTTGCGAGAACCCTTGGGGTAACCTGACGCGAACTGTGTGGAGTGGGTACCAGGGTCCCTCCTGAGAAATGCAAGGTGACAGCGGTGTGGAGAGCCCCCTGGTGGCAGGGCAGAGAATGAGGGCTCCTCGGGAACAGGCTACACCCCGTCAATTGGCGATGGGAGCGAATGCACTTGCTGGTGGTGGTGAGCGGACGTGACCCAATGTGGACTCAAGCACTGAGCCTCTCGAAGTGACCCCCATCCTATGAAGACTGTCTGTGGGCTTGGCGACTCAGCAGATGGTGGACTGCAAAAGCCTGGGTTGTTGGAAGCAGTCAGATGGAGGAGGCCCTGCTTGGTCGGGGAAGTGGAGTGAGATTTCCAGCAGGGAGTCTCTAAGGGAGGGACCCCACAAACACCCTTCAGAGCATCTGCCATATCCTTGAACGCTCCGACCTAGATCACACCATACCAGCCAAGCGACAGCTTCCTTCTCGTTCCTCCCCTTCCCCCGCTGAGCCTGACCCTGGGGGACCGATGGTGACAGCTGGTGAGTGTGGATGGACACCAAGCAGAAACAGGAAACATGGGGTCCTTCTTCTTCACACAGAGGTTGTTTCTGTTTTTGCTTTTGCTTTTTTTTGTTTTTCGTTTTTTGTTTTTGTTTTTTCCTAAAGGCAGCCAGCCCAGCTGATGGAGGAAAGACGTTTCAGAGTTATGAAATTAGGAAAACTTTTACGCTTTATCTCTGAAAAACAAATGCTATTTGTTGACAGTTTTCTGGAAGTGACCCAAACCGCTTGTGATCTGCCTGAGATTTCACGAAGGGGTGAGAAGAAACGGAGTTCAAGAGCCAGTAGCAGGAAAGAAGGAAGGTGCTTCTGTCTGCTCCTCTGAGGCCAGCTCCATCTGTGGGCTTCTCCAGGAAGGACAGAAAGGCATAAGCCAAATGAGGGATTCATTGTCCTAATTTCAAGACAGGCCCATCCCTTCCAGGCCGTATGTGGGGATTCGCGCTTATGGTGGCTCCTCAAACATCCACCCTAAGAGGCAAAATGATCCTTGGGCACTACAGCCAACAGTGCCCCGATGTCCGAGAGGGGCTTACGAGAGGCGTCCTCAAGCTTGGGGTGAGGGCAGGGGTTTAGCACTGTGGCCGTATCTCTCAGGGGCACACGGGTGGGCTTCAGAGGCTCTCCAGACTCCATAGGACCGCGGGCAGAGACCGTACACGCTAATGTACATTTTTGTGGGGGAAAACGTAGCCTTCATCATTTTCGCAAACAGGGTGTTGAAGTTTCTAGGTCCGAGATGGAGCTGCTCTGCCTGGGATGCCACGTCCGCAAACCAAACGTCTGGGGAGCGCTCGCGTCCCGTAAATGCTGCGCTTGCCCAGACACAGCGCTACAAGGCAGCCAGTCCCCAGCCTCCATGGTTTCCAAGGAACTCCATGAGTTCCTTACTCATGTTTTCCTCGTTCTAAATAAGGGCGGATTTGCAACCCCTCCAATCGGCTAAGGACACACGCACGCTCCTCATTCCCCTCGACTGACCTGCAAAGAAATCCCTGGCCTTCTGGCCAATCAGCCGTTTCCTCACTGTGCTTCTAACACCCCATAAACCTCGCTCTTGCCCGAAACCCCTGGGGAGGGGCATGTTTTACAGTTTGTGGGCACTGCACTCCCCCACCCCACGGACTGCTTTCCCTGGAATGAAGGATGTCACCCTCACTACACAATTGCTTTATTTTTGTCACTTGACAAGGGTCCTGACCTAAAAACGGCGGCTCTTTTGTGCCAGGAGCCATTTGAGCCAGAAGGGACAAAAGTCCCACCCCCGTGGCCAGGGGAACGGCCTGGGGTCCTCCAGAAGCAGACACAGTGAGGAAGTGTGGGGCAGGATGGTCACGGCAGCCCCAGCACCTGCAACGGGAACCGAGGAAGCAGGACAGTCAGGTGGCCGCCGTACGAGCCCAGGGGCCCTGGAATGAGCAGCACCCTGTCCCCAGGCTGGGGTGGCCCCGGAGGCTGCTCTGGACTCCTTCAGCAGACGTAGAGCCCCAGGAAGCGATGGCCTCTGCAGGGGAGGCTCCCTAAGCTGGGGGTCCCGTGGGCACGGCCCAGTATCCCGCACGGGGATGTTGCCTGTCGTTCAGGATCATCGAACCAGCCCTCCAGAAAGATGGTCTCCGTTCCCGGATTTGGCCTTCCTTGCTCAGAGCATCAGGGCGGGCACCTGTCCCTGCCATCCGAGAAGCTTAGGCTCATGGCCACAGGCGGCTCATCTCGCGTGTTGCTCTGGACGCTACTTCAGAAGGCGCCCAGGCTTTTAAAGAGCGTCACGTTTGATATTCAGCTTGGTACCTTTCCCACGAGAGATGCACCATTCCAGTTTCCAGAGCGTCTACACCGCAATTTCTAAAGCGCCAGAGAACAATCGGAAGAATCCAGAGAACGCCAAGCAAGGTGCCCAGAAGGGGCATCCGTGGCTCCTTCGAGCGCCAACCTGCTCCGCCTGGCGTGTCCTCCCCAGGACGGAGCGCCCGCCTGCGCCGGCTCACGGCCTTGTGGGGAAGTCTCGCCCCGGTCAGACTCAGCGTGGACTCCTCTGCTGGAGCACGTATCTCACGCTGCACTTGGCCAACCCCACTTCTGTGTGTGTCCTCTTGGGGTGAGGGGACAAGGCCCTCCTGTCTCAGCACGAGAGGGGCGTGGGTGGGCCACTGCCCTGCATCAGCTGCCGGGAGGGACCCGCGGGCCGTGGGGACAGACGCCTCTTGTCTGTGTGAGCAGAGTGTTTCCATCCAACGGTGGACTGTGTTGTGTTTTCCTTGGCGACCCCGACGCCAAGGGCAGTGGGCGGAAGAGCTTGGATGTCCACGCCTGGCGACCGGCAACGGGTGCCCCGTGCCCAGAAGTCTCGCCCCGCAAAGTACTGGTGTGAGAACCCCCTGTGGGAAAAACGTAAGGAGGAGTATATGCAAAAGAGCTAGAATATATCAGGTTGTACCTGAGTAAGCCGTACGTCATGCATATCATCCGTGGCATTTCAAGAGTCCTAGCCCAGGTGTAGGAGACACGGAACTGCTTTCGTTTTCCCTATTAAGTAAGTTCCAGGGCCATAAATTTCACGTAACTGTCGCTGGTATGGAGATGAGGAACCACTGACCAACATGGTTGAGATGAACTCACAATTCTGAGATCTGATCTGATGTACCGCACAGAGAATTGTAATCCTTCACTCCATCCCCCCCTTGGTCATGAATTTAGATCAGGATGCCGGGTCTGGGAGGGGGAGATGTCCGGAGGCTCCAAAGGAAGCGAACTCTGCGGTTTTGATTCACCGTCACCAGAGCCTGTGGCGCCTACAGACATGATGACCAGCATGTGACCGGTGGGGGCAAACACTGATCCCTTGAGTAACCCAAGCGTTGGATGGAAAACTCATTTGTATATTAGTTATCATTCTTAGAAAGTCGCTCTTAGAAGTGAGACTATATCGCTGCCTTGCTGTTGCAGAGAAGGAGAGAGACCACTCTTTCCAAGGCGGTGGGTCCGGGGCCACATGGCAGGCACCTCACTGAGGACTTCCGCATCCTTGACCGTATTACTAATCCCTTTGATTTAGGGGAAACCAGCCCTGCTCACATCCAGCTTCCCGGCGCCCTCATTCTGGCTGAGCCCTGAGCCCTCTGCGAACCTAGAGGTTGGAGAAGCGCAGGCTCTCCCGGGAAGCTAGGGAAGGCCCACGTTTGATGTCGTTCCCTTTCAGGAACTTTAAAGGTGCCCAGCTCTGCAGGTGTGGGAGACAGAGATGTCACTTGGCAATATTTTTTGTGGAAAAGATCTGTGAGTTCCAGTTAACCACAGGCTTACTTGGAGCCAAAGCAGCAATGTTCCTGTAAACAGACGGATAAATCGGTTCCCAATCATAGGAACTGCCACCACCGGTAAAATGTCCGTTTTCCAGAACACATTTGGGTATTGGGTTCGATTTCTCCTTCGCAGGTCGAGAGAGACACTGACGGGGGTGCCTGGGTGGCTTAGTTGGGTGAGTGTGTCTGACTTGATTTCTCAGGTCAGAATCTTATAGTTCGCGAGATCAAGCCCCAAGTCTGTCAGCACAGAGCCCGCTTCAGATTCTCTCTCTCTCTCCCTCTGCCCCTTCCCTGTTCGTGCTCTCTTTCAAAATAAATAAATATTTAAAAAAAGAGACACTAGCCAATTAAAGAGAGTTGTGATGTCGGGAGGAGTGAGTCTGGAAAGCACGTCGCAAGAGAAGGGGACGGAAGGACTGGAAATACTTGTTGGTGAAGGCTAAGGCGCCTGCAGGCGGTGATTTGGTAGAGGAGGGTTCGTTCCACACCTGCGAGGAAACGCTTAGGGTGTGCTCTCCTCTGCTCTAGACGCCAGGATGTAGCAAGAACCAAATGGATATGGTACCCACCATCAGGGAACCGGCATCTGGGGGGCAGGGCAGGTAAGGGGACACATACTACAACAAACTAACCAGTATGGTGTGTCGGAGGGAGGTGGATAGGGCCTTGGGAGCGTGGGGTGAGGTTGTAATTTTAAACCAAAGGGTCAGGGAAGACTCTAGAGATGATGTGATGTCGGAATGGCCCCCGAGAGGGGAGCCCGGTGCCACGTGGGTGATGCAGGACTAGCACGCCAGGCAGAGGGACAGCTGGAGCAAAGGCCCCGAGGCACGAGCGGTGGGAGGGGGGATGGGGACTGGGTCAAGGAACTCCCTGTGGAACACTGAGCCACCTCCGAAGCTGGGACCTTGGAGGGTGCCGTCAGCGCTGAGGTCAGCGTGGAGGCCCGAAGGGCAGCCCAGACAGCAGAAAGGGGCTGCGGGCTGGGTCCAGGCCAGTGGCAAGGAAGCGTCCAATTCTGAAGGGGCCTTGCGGGCAGAGGGACGGCGGGTCCTGATCAGCCCTCACTCCCTGGGCCTGAGCATTGCAAGGACGGGGCCGTATTAGCTGAGCAGGAGCACGGAGAGGGCCCGGGCCGTGGCAGCGAGGAGGCCTGTTGGAATAGGAGGAAGGGAGTGGGAATCTGAGTCTCAGGGTGGGGGGGACTCGGCTGGGGCCCACCAGCATGAGATGGAACCGAGAGTCCCCAGCACGGGTGAGGCGGCCACCCAGGCACAGAGCTTATTGGCAGAGGGACCAGAGCCTGTGCCTGCCCGACGTGACAGGGAGGGGAGGACGGTGGGAAGTGGCAGAGGGGTCCGGGAAGGAGCCTCTCCCCTCCCCCCACCGAGAGCCGAGAGCCGAGAGCCGGTAGGGAAGCCCAGGGGGGCTGGTGTCCTTGTCTGGGAGCCAGAGAAAGCGGCCGGACAAGAAGAGCGGAGGCGGGGAGGGGACAGCGATGTCACGTGTTGCTCCTGGGAGCAGCGAGACACAGGCTGCAAACAGGGCACTGCTCAGGGCGCCTTTCTGGTGAGTCCACAGAGGCCGCAGTGAGCCGGGGAGACGGGAGAAGGGGAGCCGGCCGTGGTTCCAGGAGCAGCACCAGGACCCGCGCTGGGTGGCGTCTGGAACAAAGAGCGTATGACCGCTAGGGTGGCCCACGGCACACACTTATCAACAGGAGCCCCTGTACCGGACCTGGTCCGCCCGAAACCCACGCGCACGTTCATCAGGAACGTCGTGGCAAGGATGTCTGCAGCACGTGGAAGGTGGTGTGAGATGATCTGGAAGGCCACCTGCAGCTCTAAGGCTCTGTCGTTCACTCTGTCGTGGGCTCCGTGAAAGTCACCTGCGGTGGCCACACGGTCCGCGGGAGTGAGAACATCTCGTCCCGGTGGCAGCATTAAGGCAGACAGACGCTCTCGCAGGAAGCCTCTGTTTCCGCCCTGCGTTCTTTTCTTTTTTACACTTGTATTTATATTCCCAGCTCCTCTTCTTAAGCTGCTGAATGATCCAACTCCCCAAAGAGGACGAGGATCCTTCGTCGGATCAATAAGCAAGATTGAAAGAAAATCGTCCAAAAGGAACTTGCACAGTAAGCAGGGCCTCCCAGCAGAGAGGGAACAAGCGTTCTTAAATTAAAGATGAGAATGAAAAGTCTCTCCAAGATGGCGCTGCATGGGGTGTTCACAGGCCGGGCGCGTTGTTTCCCTGACAGGAATGTTTCCAGGAGCCGCGGAGGGGCCGGCTGGGGAGGGAAGCAAAGTCACGCCGTCACTTTCAGTAAGAAGGCGGCTGGAGTTTTGGAAAAGGTGCGTGGTGCTCAGTGTGGCTTTTCACAAACGTTACTCTATGTTTTGGCCCGAATGATTCACGTCTCTGGCATCACGACCCCACCGTGCCCTTTTATTTTCTGCGAGGGTCTGTCACAGTTGAAAATGATTACGTGTCTCCTGCCGATGTATCCTCCCTAAAACGTGAGTTCCACGAGGAACCTCAAAAACCGTCTCTGTCTTGTAGATGGCTTGGCATCTAATGGATGCTCACCGTGAACCTGTTTACTAAATTTGATTCTACGTGGTCGAGGCAATGGCACCAGCCTACTTCCCCAGGGTTGGGAGGAGGTGAAGCTCTGGGATGGGCCCTAATTAAAAGAGATGTTCACTGTCAGACAGCAACCATTCCCAGCTCCCTTCTCTATTGTTTACCTTCCACTTTGAGGACGGAAGATGGCCAGATGTTGGCTTTCCAGTATCTTGTTTTTTCTTTTTTTGCCACAAGGGATTGTCACATGTCACAATCCTAAGGGGACGCACTGATGGGCTTCAACAAAAGCTCTTCCTCTGGTGTTTATAAGAGAGAACAATTACAGGAAATAACCTTTGGCCACTGCCCCTATTGTTTCCTGCTTTTGAGGTCATGACGCCTGGAGCTGCAGCAGCCACCTTGTGACCATGAGGCAACAAGCATGAGATCAAAAACTCACATCTTAGAGATGAAGGAGCAGAAGAATGCAGTGATCTTGGATCTTTGACGACTCTTTTAAGCTAAGGGCAGCCACCACATGTCTCCTTGCCAAGCGAGTAAGGCTCTGTTAGTTGAATTTTCTGTTACTTGCAGCTAAGCGCATTTTATGTGATATGACAGCTGGCACATGGATGGCATCTGTAAGGTCAACGCTGGGCTTTCTAGTCAGTTCCCAGGGTGCTAATGAGTCAGGTCTTGGTTGAGTCTTGAGTTCCCTATGTCTAGGACCACGTGGATGCCTGGCCATTGGTGACCGACTTCTACATTATGATGGAGAGATCCTCTGCCTGCACCAATGGGTCTGCTGTAGGCATCTCTGAGGCTTTGTGTTGTCACTTTAAAAATTTTTTAAATGTTTATTTTTGAGAGAGAGAGAGAGAGAGAGAGAGAGGGCACGAGATGGGGAGGGGCAGAGAGAGAGGGAGACACGGAATCGGAAGCAGCTCCAGGCTCTGAGCCGTCAGCACAGAGCCCGACGCGGGGCCCGAACCCACAAACTGCAAGCTCGTGACCTGACCTGAGCTCATGACCTCACCTGGCGACTGAGCCACCCAGGTGCCCCCGTGGTGTCACTTTATACAGGGTTAAGATTTCGGGTCGATCCCTGATGGAGGTTTGGACCTTCCTCCTCTGAGTGTTTCTTGCTTCAGATTACCGACAACAACTTAACATGTAAACGCAGATATAAATTCAACTCCGCTCCTCCTGCATCAGAAACACCAGAAATACACATGTGGATAAAGGACAGTCTCTGCCCTTGAGATGGGGTGGGCATGAGAGCACAGAGGAGGGAGAAGACAGGATCGTAAAATAATTGGGATATCAAGTTACTTATAATAAAAGCATGCATAAGGAGTGGCGCTATCATCGAGTGGAATGTTGATGAGCTACCTTTAACGGCTATATTCTACTTGGCAACGAGAAAGAACAAAATCCTGCCATTTGCAACCACGTGGATGGAACTGGAGGATATTATGCTAAGTGAAATAAGTCAGTCTGAGAAAGACAGATACCATACGTTTTCACTTATATGTGGAACTTGAGAAACTTAACGGAGGACGATGGGGGAGGGGAAGGGGAAAACAGAGAGAGGGAGGCAAACCATAAGAGACTCTTAAATACAGAGAACAAACTGAGGGTGGATGGGGAGGAGAGGGGCAAATGGGTGATGGGCATTGAGGAGGGCACTTGTTGGGATGAACACTGGGTGTTGTATGTAAGCGACGAATCACGGGAATCTACCCCAAAACCAAGAGCACATGTTAGCTCGCTTGACAATAAATTTTATTTTATTTTATTTTTTAAAAAAAAAATTTTTTTTTTCAACGTTTATTTATTTTTGGGACAGAGAGAGACAGAGCATGAACGGGGGAGGGGCAGAGAGAGAGGGAGACACAGAATCGGAAACAGGCTCCAGGCTCTGAGCCATCAGCCCAGAGCCCGACGCGGGGCTCGAACTCCCGGACCGCGAGATCGTGACCTGGCTGAAGTCGGACGCTTAACCGACTGCGCCACCCAGGCGCCCCGACAATAAATTTTAAAAATGAGTTAAAAAACCCAACTATATTCTATTTAATTCTTACAATATTTTTGAAATAGGTGTTATTACATTTTTTGACTGAGGGCACTGGGGCACAAGAGTTTACTAACGTGTTTAGCCGTACACAGTGGGGAACTGGGTCACCAGAAATTGGCCTCAAACCTGCATTCCAGTCAATTCCAATTTCCCCCGTACTTTCCAGCCATTGGAGGTAACGGATGAAGCCAGTGCACACGTAGTGGGTTGGGTGTGCGTGGTCTGTGACACCTGTGGAGGGGCTGTTTCCGAGGTGATGGCTTACTCCCCCCCGGTTCTCTGGGGGAGGGGGGGGCTCACTCCTGGAACCAGCTGCCATGCGATGAGGGAGCCCAACTAGCCCCTGCCCAGGGACCGCAGAGAGGTCACAGGTGGGGATCCCGGCCACCAGCCCAGTGCGGGTCCCGGTGGCCAGCTGGCACCAGATGCCGACGCAGGAGTGAAACTGACTTTGTGTGTGGGCTGTCCACGTGGTAGCCATCAGCCACGTGAGGCCATTTAAAGGTAAACTAATTGAAATTACGTGAAGTTTAAAATTCAGTTCCTTGGCTACACCGGCCCTGTTTCAAAAATGCTCAAAGGCCGCGTGATACTGTGTCGCCCCAGCTTTCGAGTTTGCCCAGTGGAGGCCTCAGACCTGGAGGAGGAGACGCAGGCGACAAGCCGCCCCCGGTGACCCGAGTCTGGATCCACAGAACGCGGGAGCATAAGAAGGTGGTCGCTTCCTGCCTCTAAGTCTTGGGTGGCCTGCTGGGACCCCGGGGAAAGGCATGCTGGGATTGGCACAGCTGGGTGTGCATGGGCAGGGCGTCTGGACCTGAAGCCCATCCCGGCCACCCTGCATGTCAGTGTAGGAGCTGGAAGGGACCAGAGTCACGTGGCTCCCGTGTGGAACCTCCTGTTCTCGGGTGCAGGGTGCCCGGAAGGTCTGCATCCTGGCCTTGTTTTGGCAGTGGCCTTGGAGCCTCGCCGTGAATCACGAGAGGCTGGGTCGCCTAAGAGGCGGCATCCCGTGGACAAATTGCCTTGCTTCACCTCCATTTTATTCCCTATTTGCCGCCCACCAAGGTTACCGGTGATTCCTTTTATCGTGACTTTTGGAAAGTGATAATAATAATAATAAAAAAAATATATATATATATAAATTTCACCTTGGGTGTAATAAAAATCACATCTATTTTATAAATAGGAAAGCAGCGGCTATGACCAAGGTGTTCCTTGGGGAATAAGAATGAATGTGTTTGAACGCTTTTTTCTCTACCTGGCTGTCAGAAAATCTGTCATTTGGAGTAAAAATCAGTAACAAGAGTAAAAAAAGCTGTTGGTTTGGAGTAACATTTAAAGTGTAGGAGACAAAGTTCAGATCTATTAAAACCATGTCTTCGGTAGCGATTTTTCTCTGTAAGATTCCTCCCAGATGCGGAGGCGTGGAAGGGGGTGTCTCTGGACAGTGGCCTGCAGGCCTCGCTCCCTCTGGTGTGGCCCCACGCTCTTGCAACACAGAGCTGCGGGCTCTCACCTGGCCTAACAGTCACTGTCGCGACTGCTGTCTTCTCCGCAGAGAGGCCGAGTAGGAAAACAAACCAGGATGGTGGAGATAAGGCACTCGTTTACCAGTATTTCTTCCTTTCTTTCTCCAGAATTGTTGTCTGTTGTAGAAAAGTCAGACAATGAACTCAACCAAAAGATACAAGAGGAAAGTTGCCCAGAACTCTGTCCACCCACCCCGGAGCCCTCGCCAAGGTCTTATGCCTCGACTTATCTCCATGCAAATGTGTGTGCGGCGTTACCAACTCCGGGTTACGCTACGTGGGTATGTGATGCTGTGATCTGTCTCTCTCGCTTGAAATATATGCTACCTCCCATGCAGTGTTTCTTCGAATTCAAAAGAACTTTCTAACCTGAGTTGAGGAAAACAAGATAAATCAATGGTTTTTATGCTTTCCAGTTGAAAACTTTAAAGATATGGTCTCTTGGGTCGCAGGATACAAATATATTACCTGAAAAGATGTTATTAACTGGAGGACTTAAGTAGGTTCAGCAAGAAAAGGAACTGACGATACGCATCTCTAAAGGATGCTGTCTGTGGGGCTGGGCCAATTCCAAAACAACTCTTTTGGATGCGAACCGGAAGTACTGAATTTCGTCAATGGAAGCAAGAGGGTGGTCTGTTCGTAGTAAATGTTCTCTCTGGGATCTCTTTGCAAACATTTAGGGAATTTTGGCTGGCTCCTGGGGGTTAAGGCCCTAGCATTTCGGGGTGAGGGTGAAGGTCCTCCCTGGCTAGTGGTTGCTATGGACTCTGGGTCTCCTCCAAACTCCTGTGCTGAAGTCCTGGAAGTGATGGTTTCAGCAGGGGCCAGGAAAGTGGAGCCGTCCTGAGGGATGAGTGCCGAGCGGAGGAACTCGAAGGAGATGGCTTGTCTCCATCTCTGCCCCGGGAGGGCGCAGCGGGAAGGCATCTATGTGCAAACCAGGCAGAGGACCCTCACCAAGAACCCGCGTATGCAGGCACCCCCATCGGACTCTCAGCCTCCAGAGCAGCGACAAATAAATGCTTGTCGTTCAGGCGTCCAGGGTAGGGTAGTCCTGTTAGGGCAGCCGTAAGGTGCGCCGTGTGCTGTTGCCGTCCCGGCGCCTCCCAGACCACCCCCAGGCCCAGCGATTCACCGGAAGGGCTCATGAACGAGAGAAGATGCTACACTCACAGGGAGGGTTTATTGCAGCAGAAGGATACTGGCTAAAATCGGCAGACAGCACCCGTTTCTCCCAGCAACGACCCGTGACCATATGTGCGGAGTGCCGCCCACCGGGGACGTTCACTCACACCTCGGTGTCTACAGTGCTCGTTGGGGTCCGTTTCGTAGGCGTGGCTGACCACCCACGTGGCTGAACTTAGTCTCCGGGCCCTCCGGAGGCCAAGCTGATACTGTGTGGCCCAGGGACGCCACCATAAATCACGTCGGCAGTGTTGACTGTGTGGCCGGGCCCGGGGCCCCACCCAGGTAGACAAAGACACTTGTGTCAGGCAGGATATCCTAAGAGCTTTAGCAGTGAAGGGCAAACCTTTCATGTGCGGCCTTTGGACAACCCAGAGCTGCTGCTTAATCCTTTACAGGCACAGGCCCCCTCTCACGAGTGGCCACCTTATCCACGCGCACCGTGGTTTAGGCTTCTCCAGTGCCGTCCCTGCCCTTGACTTGGAGTTTGTCCGGGGGCAGAGATGACAGATGACAGATGATGAGTGAGCTGTCAGGGATTCCCTCCCACCCAGCTCTTGCCCTTGAGTCTAATTAAGAAACTAACAAAGGACTTAAAATATATATAATATATATATATATATATATATATATATATATATATATATATTTATGGCAGGTGGTGAGGTTCTTCCTGATGTGTCGGTAACCAAAGAATGGTTGGATAAAAAAGGAATGCCAGCTACACAGAGCCGGAAAAGCTCGGACTGTGGTCAAAACATGAGGGGGCTATTCAGAATCTCACGGGCCCAGGCAGAGAGCTGGTAGTGTTTAGACTCCCCGGGGCCTCGGGCGGTTTAATGAACACAAATGTAGGCTAGTGGTTCGAGGGAAAGCGTAGTGGATGTGAAGGAAGCGTGATGTGTTTTTTTTGGGGGGGGTGGGGGGAGTAGGGCTCTCTTTTTATCAGGATGTTATTGTTTATACGTTAGTATTCCAGTGGTTCACATCATTACTATGATCTCCCCATTAAAGGCACTTTTAAGTATTTTCCGTAGATGACTTTTTTTTTTTTTGCTTGAAAAAATCCTCAAGGTGAACAGAGAATCCACAGACACACACACAGACACACACACACACAGACACACACACACACACCCCTCCCCGTGCCGCACACATAGGTTAAGGAATCAAACACTCAATACCCGACTTTTGCCGCAAAGCATTCAGTGGACAACAGGCACGTCCTCGTTAAAGACGATGGAAATGCAAATGACAGGCTTACTTATCACTGGCAACACTCAGAGACACGGACTGTAGCAAAGGCTGGTGAGGACGTGAATCGGGAGGAATATTCATGAACCCGCCAGAGACCGCGGCAATCGATGTGATGACCTTGCAGGCCATCTGCCGATACCCAGGGCTGGAGGGGCGCCCACACCCGCCTGAGAGCCACTCCAGCACCCGGGGCGGAGCCTGGAGGAAATCCGGCCCACGTTTGCAGGGACTTGTTTGGGAACATGCAGCACAGCAGCGTCACGAAGGCAAAACCACGGGAAGAACACAAGTGTCTGTCACCAGGAGACTGGGCCACACGACGGTGCCCGTGGGTATGGCCCCTGCGTCCAGTCGCAGGGTCCCGTGACGGAGCCCAATCAGCACTCATGCGGTGGGACTGGAAGTGCGGGGTGTCAGCAGCCCCCAAGAGCTGTCCCCGACGTCGGCTGCTGGAGGGTGGTGGCTACTGAGCTCACGGGCCTGTCCTGTGTCTCTCGGAGCCCCCGCAGGGTGGAGCCCCATGCTCCAAGCCTGAGCCAGGCTTTCCTTTCCCTTGTTTGTCTGGAGTGATCCCAACAGGCAGGGGTGCAGATTGTTATTTTAAGAGTTGTCATTTTTTACCACTATTTTTATTTCCCTCCAAATAAACGACCTGGCCCCCAATCCCCGTCTTAGGGTCGGCCTTTGGGGAAGGGCAGCCTAAGACGCGGCTGGCAACAAGCTGTCTCTGGGAACATTCCAGAAATCCTCTGCAGGTGTCCTGCCGGCTCCACCGCGAGCAAGAAGCACTAATCGTCTCTACTTCCCTCATTTCCCTCTGCTGACTCCCCGTACCCTCTTCTCTGTAGCTGTCCCCCCTCAAACCTCGGGCAGGAGAGGGGGGCTCTGGCCCCTGACCATGCCCTGTGTTGTTTCTGGACGGGAGCGCCAGCTCAGAACTTGCTAACCACACTCCCCAGAGAGGTTTATCTTCATAAAATTCCTCCGGGAAACCTCCGCAGCTCTCAGTGCAAAAATCTCTCTTCTGCTCTCAGACGTTCAGGTACCCGAGAACAGACTGACTTGTGTCCAAACAAAAGCACGCGGTTCTATCCGAATGTTTTCATAAAGGACCCTGCTGCTCACTGTGTCCCCTTGTCCTCAAATTCTGGATGCTGGCTACCCCACAGACTGGGAGGAGTGTTCCTGCTGGAGTGACTGATTTTCAAACGGAACACGGACGGAAGCACCTGAAGATTGTGTCCTCTCGGTAGTAAGGACAAGTCTGATAAATGATTAAGGATGAAATGAAAGAAAAACTACTCAGTGATCCTAATTTTATTTAGAGTAACAACTCATCAAGTCCACGTCATTCTAGCTTGAAACTAGTCATTTTAGTGAAACGCAGGACGAAGACTGGAGAGGGCTCTGGGCCCCCAAAGCTGAGTTAGTGAGGCTGAAAGCCGGGGTGGCCCAGGTCTTTTATGCGGCCTCAATCTCTGCTGGAACAAGAAGGGTTATACGACGGGCTGACCACATAATTGTTTTTGGCCCCAACTGGGAAAAATCTAAAATGGAGACAATGTGAAAAATACTTATTTTTTGGCTGACAAATTCGTTTCATTATCTTGGTGGACCTACAGTGCTTTTCAAAAACTGTTTTCAAAACATATATATTTTTTAAAAACCTCCAAAATCTATGTGCATTAAAGGAAAAACAATTTAAAATTCTTTATATTTAAGAACATATCTATACCGTAACATACTTAAGATACTGTTCATCTGAACACTGGATAATCACGTGGGAAGGAAAATGATCCCTGACAGCTCTTCTCTTGACATATTTCTGTTTTTACCCACATCTTCTTCTACTATAACATCACTGATGTTCTTCTGAAAAACAAAGTTTTTTAACGTGTTCTAGTTTATTTTTCATCAAATTGCCTGCAGACTTCTTCAAAGTGGTTTTTTTTTGTGGTCCATGAATTTGAAATCCTCGATACCTTCCATCAGTTTTTTTTTCCATTTTTCATATTATTTAAAATTTTTATTATTTATTTTTGAGAGCGCACAAGTGGAGGAGGGGCAGACAGAGAGGGGGGACAGAGAATCCGAAGCAGGCTCTGTGCTGACAGCATTGAGCCTGACGTGGGGCTCAAACTCACAAACGGTGGGATCATGACCTGAGCCCGGGTCAGATGCTCAACCGACTGAGCCACCCAGGCGCCCCTCATAATATATTAGATTGCAAGAAGGCTTCCAGAAGGCTTCCCCGTGCAGGTGCTGAGGTACCTGTAAGCTCAGGACAATTCCGGTGAAGAGAGACTATTGTCAACTCTAGTAATTTTGTGTTAAAATGTGTTAACATTTCAGTCCAAATTTTTACAGGTCCTTTTTGCTTCCATCCAGAATACTTTCTTCTGACAAATATTTTTATGAATCAAAATTCTTGAACTAAGTTTACTCTATTTATGATTCTTTTGGGTGTCTCGCCGACCAAGGATGCTGGGAAGTTGTATGTACTAAGTATCAATGTATCCAGTAAAAAATAGAAGCTTCGTCAAAAGAGTCTTCCTGTAAGTCTCAGTACTCCCAGATACACTTTTAGAATTTTAAAATTAAATCTTGTCGTGGGTTGAACTCATATCGTGTAACGTGTTTACCTCCATGCTTGCTTCTGTGGGAACACATTCAATACCTTCCTGATTGCAGACTTTATTTTCAATAATTGCATTTTGCGAACATCTTCAAGTGCTGAAGATCTTTTGGAACTCTGTGATTACTTTAATTAAATATTTCCAACTGATTTTTTTTTAAGTGCACGCAAAATTTGGAGGATTCATGTATTTTTTAAGAAGTCACTTACCACTGTAGGATACTTCAACAGTTTTCTCTAAAGCTTCAGACATTTCTGAAATGCAACCATGGGAAAGCAGGAGAGAAAGTGCCAAGTTTTAAAAAAGTTTGTCACTGGCTTCATTTCAGGATTTTTGTAGTCAGGTTCCTCTATGCCTAAGTAGAATATTGTAAACTGTGACAGGCAGGGTTTCTGTTTCTATGGGCAGAATATTGCTGCATATTTGGAAGTAACTGTGTGTGTACCTTATATGGGCATGTTTTTGTCCCACAGATCTTAAAATTTAGTGTGAATGTTTTTTTTTTTATTTTTTTTTTAACATTTATTCACTTTTTTGAGACAGAGAGAGACAGAGCATGAATGGGGGAAGGTCAGAGAGAGAGGGAGACACAGAATCTGAAACAGGCTCCAGGCTCTGAGCCGTCAGCACAGAGCCCGACGCGGGGCTCGAATTCACGGATCACGAGATCATGACCTGAGCTGAAGTCGGACGCCCAACCGACTGAGCCACCCAGGCGCCCCGTGAATGCTGTTTTTATCTCAATGTTGTTCTCCATCAAATGTGTACCGTACGACCACCGGCCCCTACTTTTTAACTCTAACGTTGAACTTTTTAACTGAAGTTTCAAAGGCATTCATAATAATTTTAGACATTTTACCTTCAACAATATGATGCATTTTCAAAGGCTTTATTTTGATCATAGGAATGGGATGCGAGAAAAAAATCAAACTCTACTTGGAATGAACTGATTTTCTATTATAAAGATTTCAGGGTGGCTGGGCGGCTTAGCTGGTTGAGTGGCTGGTTCTCGATTTCGGCTCAGGTCACGATCTCACAGTTCAGAAGTTCGGGCCCCGTGTCGGGCTCTGTGCGGGCAGTGCGGAGCCTGCTTGGGACTCCCTCTCTCCCATTCTCTCTGCCCCTCCCCAAGTTGCACGTGTGCATTCTCTCTCTCTCAAACCAAATAAATAAACATTAAAAAACGGAAAGAAACATCTCACGACTCTGATACGAAAGTGGCATCACGTGGCTGCTTGTGAAATTCGTCCGCTAATGAAGTGAGTGCATTGGCAGCTACTCCTTCACTTCTGTGCAAAAGTGATGAAACTCAGGAGTAAAGATGAGCAACGCCAATTTAAAAGAGAGATCGTTTGATCCAAGGAGAAAGCCATGCTTGGAAGATTACTATGTGAACGTCACACCTGCACACGCGGTCACGTGGTCGTCTTTGAGCAAAGTTCAACGGCAATGAACTTTTGCACTGGATGCTAAGCTTCTCTGCCTTTTTCCCATTTGCACACGGGGCGGCGGGGGGTGGGGGTGGGGCTATCACACAAGCGAGTTGTTAGTTTGTGCTAAATACGCACTTCTCCTTTTTATCTTCAGTTTATTACTATTTTAAGAGTTTGCTGCTAAATAACAAAAGCATCACTGAACCACACGCTACACAACTATTTGCTGACTTACTCCGTGCAATCAACGTCCGAGCTGATGCAGCAGGAGTATCCGGGTTATTCTAACACACCTGCTGGCCGGGCTGCCTGGGCTGCATTTCCCACGCGAGTTTCGCACGCTTGTCTGCCTTTCTCACCGGCCTTGCCAAATGGGCGCCTGGCAGTTAAAACCTGCAGCCAAACCACAGCCAGCCAGGCTGAGTTCTTTCCCCCGCCCCCACGCTGGACGGAGTTAGCCGTGTCTGGCCTCTCCTGTCCGAGTTCCCCCCCTTTCATCAGCAAGCCTGCTTTGTTTCACCAGCGAGACCCTCACTAGGAAGAGAGGCGACTGTTTGTGCCGGAAATACGTGAGAAGCAAGGGACGGGTCATCACCACGGGCGCTGCACGCCTGTCTGGCGCTCGGCCGGACCGCCGGGTGGCCCGGGTTTTGCGCACACAGAGCGTGCCCTCCGCACGTGGCCATCGCAGCAGGTGTTGCTCCAAGTGGGGAATCCGAGATGAACGCCAACCTAGGACAGAGGACGTAAACGGGTACTGTTTGAGGCACATGGGGAAGTGTGGCCACCCTCGTGATGACAGATGAAGAGACAGACAGACGGATGACAGAGATGAAGGCAGGGTAGCTGGAAGGTCGATACACAGGTGACAGATGGCACGGAGACAGGACAGATGACAGGTAAACGCACGACAGACAGACAGGTTTGCTAACGGTCAATTACGTCTACAGCCAACTGTGCGCGAGTTGGTCGCTGATATTTGGCAAACTTTGCTCTTGTGTGATATGGGTGGTTTTACTGTGCGCTGAGAAGGCTTCTATGCTAGGAATTTGTAACTAAATTCCTTCCTTTTTGGTTTCCTTATTTTGTAACTGAAGATAAGACACACTTCCTGCTCATAACATGAAGGTATGACATCGAATCGGACAATGTTTACAAGTGTGCACTGAAAAACGTGAACTAAAATCATTCTCTTTTCCTAAGAAAAGGATGTAAGAGCTCGGTCATTCCAGACTGTATCCACAACTCTGCCCGTTCTGTGAGGGGAGAAAAAGAAGGGATTTCTCATGCTGGCGAGATGGGAGACATGGGGTAGAGATGGCTGTTTTTCCACATTCTGAGGTGTGTTTCCTCTTCTTCCAACTAAAAGAGATCACTTACTGTGCTTGATTTTTTTTTTTTAATGTTTTACTTATTTTTGAGACAGCGAGAGACAGAGCATGAGCCGGGGCGGGGCAGAGAGAGAGGGAGACACAGAATCCGAAGCAGGCTCCCAGCTCCGAGCCGTCAGCACAGAGCCCGACGTGGGGCTCGAACTCACAAACCGTGAGATCACGACCTGAGCTGAAGTCGGACGCTCAACCGACTGAGCCACCCAGGCGCCCCTGTGCTTGATTTTTTAATTGAAATATTTATCCAAGTATTATGGACATGTGGTTAAAAAGTCAAATACGTAGTATCACAAGGCTTACCCTGAAAACCAGTCCTCCTTACGCCCAGTCCCGCTTCTCACAGATAACCACCCGTAACGTTACTATGGCAAGAGACACTAACATAAATTTTACCATCATAACCATATTTCAGTGCAGGGTTCTGTGCCGTTAAGCACGTTCACACTGTCTGTCCGTCACCACCATCTGTCTCCAGAACCCTTTTGTGTTTCCACACTGAGACCCTGTCCCGATCACACGCTACCCCACCCCCCTCAGCCCCTGGTTCCACCACCAACCTTCTGTCCGTGAATCAATGTCTCCTGGAACTCACAGAAGCACAATCGTGCAGGATTCACCTTTTGTGCCTGGCTTATTTCACTTAGCATGTTTTCAAGGTTCATCCATGTGGTGGTAGCAGGTGTCAGAATTTCACCGCTTTTGAAGGCTGAGTAATCTTCCATTTATGTATACATGTATGTTTAAATGGAACATACTATTTATGAAACGACATATATAAAACACATATACCACATTTAGTTCATCGTTTCCTGTATCCCCGGGCACCTGGGTTGTTTCTACGTTTTCTACTGGGAACAGTGCTGCTGAGAACATGTAGGGTCCAGAGCAAGTGGTACATTTAAAACATAAGTTTAGGGGGGCCTGAGTGGCTCAGTCGGTGAAGTGTTCAATTCTTGATTTCGACTCAGGTCCTGATTTCATGGTTTGTGGGATCAAGCCCCATGTCAGGATCTGCGGTGACCATGGAGCCTGCTTGAGAGTCTCTCTTTCTCTCTCTCTCTCTCTCTCCACCCCCTCTTTCTCTCCTTCTCCCTCTCCCTCTCCCTCTCTCCCCAACCCTCTCTCTCAAAAAAAATGTTTTAAACATTAAAAAAAAACACAGACATTTACATTACAGACCACCCAGCTACTGACGGATGAGAGAACTATTCTTTAAGTCTTGACCAAATCTGATGCTGAGAGATCGCGGCACTGCTCCTTCGGTGTCCTCTGCACGTGGGGGAAATTCTCTACTGTGAGCAAAGCCACGTGGTGGAAAGTAATCGCTGTCGAGAGGTTGGTAACACCAGGAATGTGACTCTAAGTGGAAACTCACGGTAGCCTCGAATGACGGCACGGGGCGTGTCGGTCCTCGAGTTCTCTCTTGGGTGTTAGGATGTCTGGGGATACAGAATCCAGGCGATGCTGGAAGGCTCCGCCCGGCCCCCAGCCTGCCAGAAGGGGAGGCCCGCCTGTAGGAGGGAGGGGCTCGGGGAGACGTGATTCAGCACACCTGTCAGCACACCCGGTGAGGAGCCGCCCGTGGTTACAGATCGGAGCAACCAGAGATGACGCGTGAGGTCGTGGCGGGATCTGGAAGCTCTGGGGCCCCGGAAACTGCTCGCTCCACTCCGATCCCTCCACCAGGGATCTTACAAGTGCCGTCCCGTAAGTAGTGCTTTGGTGACTGTAATCATTTTGCATTTCTTAGCAACGCGAGTGAGAGGCCAGGCAGATTCTAATCCTTTCCCTTCGGGACGCTAGTTTTGGGGGAGACACAAAGTATGCAGGACAGTGGCCTCATCTGCAAGCACAGTCTTATTAGATCTGTAGGCCGCTCCAGCTTCGGACACGGGATACAGGGATGTCACCAACCCTGCCCTTTTGCCCTCTGGGCTCCAGTAGCACTCAGGGCGACACTGTGACCCGTTTCTCAAGATAAAGCTAAGTGGGCAGTGGTGACACCGTTCCTCCCTTCCAGAAGAAGTCCCTGTGGCTGATGAGCTAGACACAGTGGACTTGTGAAGGCCAGACAAGCTCTAATGCTCCCAAGACCAAGGGCGTCTCGGGCTGGATGTGTATCGTCCAAGAGGACAAGGACAGAGAGTCTCTGGGGAAAGTAGAGAGAGGGCAGACGCAGGGCGGAGGGATGGCCCCGGTGTTTTCCAGAACACCGCGGAGCTTGAGTTACCTGCTCCAGGGAGCCATGGCTGCTGCTGGCGGAGCAGGGAGGTGATGCTCTAGGGTGCCTTCTGGTGAGCCCGGAGCTTCCTAGTCTGGGCGCTTCTCAACACCACTTTCACGGTGCATCTTCCACCATGTCTCCATCTTTCCCCCAAGGAGGCATCTGTGGGTACAGAGGCGTCCTCACCCAGGGCACTGGGTCAGGGAGTGCCCTGGCCTCACTCCTGCCGGGCTCCAGTAGGAGGCGCTGCCTCTCCCTATGTGCGTTTTCTGGCTGGCGTCCACTGAGCAGTGGTCCTTGTCCAGATCCCAGGATTCGGTGGGCATCCGCAGGTGATTCCCAGCTAGGATAATCACAGCCTGGCCAGTGCCCTTCTCAGCGGGGACACTCCTTGTTGGGGTTGGTGCTGAGACCCCATCTCATGCCCGATGCCAACAGTTGTCTCGCTTTGGTATCGTTTGCTTCAGGAACTCCTCCAAAACCAACTTATCTGAACCACAGATTTCCCAAACAGACTTTTTCCAAGATATGAGGTTGCTCGACCGGTAAGACATTTGCTTATCAAACAACTGTATTCACCAAAACTCCTTCTAGATCCTTGCCTCACTGTGCCCACCAAACCTAAACTATTACGTCGAGAACTTTGCACAATCCCAGAGATGAGGGGGCCAAAGGTGAGGTGGGGGCAAAGCGCAAGCTAGCAATCTCCCCCCCGCCCCCGCCCCTTCCAGGTGGGGTATGTGTGACATTCCTCAGATACTCGCAGCTGTCCGAGGACAAAGGAAGGGAAAAACCAATGGCTAACTGTCAGAGATCAGTCACCCAGGATATGAGCTTCCATCAGTTTACAAAGGTCTTCGTACATCACAAGAAAAAGGCAATCTTACCAAGAGCCGAACCTCCAGAAACCCACAGACTCAATTTCCTGGAGCCCCCACATCATCCTCCCCTCCACAGTGATGTAGGGGACAAAGGTAAGACGAAAATTAAATAAAATAAAATTTCTTTATAACCTGCAGCCCACTGACAAACATTTGAGGTAGGCAGAGTATAACATTCCTCCAATTAACTCCCGACTGTCTTGTCTCAATATTAATGCTTTACTAGAGGGAAAACAACCTTAGCTCGACAATAACAAGGCCTCCAGTATCTTGTAGTAAACAGACACATTTCTAGTATCTCTGTAGCATATGAAAGTCCTTTTGCAAACCTCCCTTCTTCCTTACCTCCCCCAACTCCCAGGTCACTCCTCACAACCCCAGCACAGCTCTTTTTGTCCAGGGGTCCTGACCCTGTGCTCTGATGAAATCAAAGTCCTTCTGCACCAAAGACGTCTCAAGAATTCTTTCTTGGCGGACAGCTCCAGACCCGCCCCCACCACCCCCAAACCCCATCACCGGTACAGTCTCCCTGTCCAAAGCCCCACCCTAAACCAGTGAAGATGCGTAGTGGGCTGAATGGTGGCCCCCAAACAAACGTCCACAGCCTCATCCCTACAATCTGTGAATGTGGCCTTATTTGGACAAAGGGTGTTTGCAGATGGAAAGAGGGGTCTCGAGATGAGGAGATTCTGCCGGGTTACGTCGACGGTGCCTGACTTCAGTGACAAGTGCCCTCACAAGGAACACGGGGGCGGGAGAGGAAGAAGCACTGTGGCCACGGAAGCAGAGACTGACTCCAGCAGCCACGAGCAGCGGGGGGACAAAGACCGGATTGTCCCCTAGAGCCTTTGAGGGGAGTGTGGTCCTACCAGCACTTAGTTTTGCACCTCTGGCCTCCGGAACCGTGGCAGAAGCAATCTCCATTTTCTTTTAAAGCCACCCGGGTGTGTGGCGGTTTACTACAGCAGCCACCGGAAACGGATACAAGCCTCTCGCCGCGGAGACCCCACCCATGTGGGCCCCGGACCCCGTGTCTGAAGCGCGCCTACTGCCGACGAAGGGTCGTACCTCGGTTCCAGGGGTCCGACGCGCGACTCTGCTGGCTCGGCAGTTACACGCGGGCCTCTGGGGGGCCGACGGCCGATCACTCTCTTCCCTCGTCCTGCACGCTGTGTCTCGGGGCTCCCGAGGCTCTACAAAGAGGACCAGCGATACTGGTGTAAAGACACGCATGAAAGAGAGAGAAAGGCACATGGAGGGGGCGTCGCTTCACGCGACCATTCTCGCTTTGGAATATGTTGCATCGTCCCGGGGCATCTCGATCCAGAACACCGGTAAAGTGATTCACTTGTTGCACCGGTCACACATTTACTGGGTTTGTGTGTTTGTTTATATGACATTTTACCAGGGACCTTGGGAAACTAGGGTTAGAACAGAAAAATAGTTCACGGCGTGCAGAGTGGAGAATGCTTAAATAAAGTAGATTAAGTGGGAAGAAAACACACATCTAAAAGGTGCATTATGGAGGCTTAATGGGCTATATTGTATGAGTATTGATGCTTCGCCCAGGACGGGGCCACTTCCTGCTAACAGCGGTCACTGCGCACAACAGGAGAATTACAGCATGCTTGAAAATACCCAGAAAGGGAAGGAATCGCAAATTTAGTACCACTCAACGTGGCTGCTTAAAGACGTGCCATTGTGTCGGTGTCGATACAGATCAGCGTGGCACCCACATGCCCAGATCGTCCATAACAGTCCTGCTTTCAAATCCTCGTCCTTCGGTCAGATCCTGTGTTGTCATGTGAGCACTGGGTTACAGGGAGAAGCCCAGCCAACCCTGGGAACGATCTGCTCGTCTATTCAAGAAACATCCGAGTGACACCAAGTGGAAAGTCACAGATCTCGGACTCTGGTACTACATGACGTGTGACCTCGGGCCAGTCGCTTCGGCTCTCCCTGAATCTGTTTCCTCCTCGGTAAAGGAAGGTTGGTAACTGGTACGGAATAAATGAGATCACTCGTGTGTAGGGATGACTTTGTGGGGAATTCACCTGGTTCCTCCTCTTCTCTGTTTGTCCCTGAACGTTGTCACTTATAGCCTGAGGACTCCACCCACCCACCCCCGCCCCTTGTGGCCCTTGGCCCGGGGGGACAGGAACATCAAATCAAATCATCGGATTTCAGGTTTTAAAGAATTAAAGCCTGGAGAGAAGGCGGCGAAATTTGGTGTAAGTACCGTGGAGTCAGCATCTCCAAACTGGTGTCACAACAGGGGAAATATATTTCCGAATCTGGGGTGAGAAGCCAGTTGGAAAGAGGCTTCTGTACCCCACGTCCTCCACCGGGTGGACAAGAAGGGTAGAATCTTCTGGAAAGTTCTGGATCTGAGCATAGAGGGGACGCCTGCCTTCCTTCCAACCTGGGAGGGGTCCTTTTCATCACTGAGGTGTGGGGACAGCAGAACAGAGGCTAAGCAGGTGGCTGGCAGCTCACTGTGCTTTCTGCGGCCCCTGAGTAGGAGGGGCAGCAGCCAGGTTTCCTTTGCAGTAGGCTGTGTGGAGAAGGCAGCAGAGGTCTGTGAGCTCAGAGACCCGGCGGGAACACGGGGCTCCCAGGGACTTCCGAGCACCCTTTGGAGCCATCTGGAACCCTCTGGAACCTTTTGGAAGCTTGTCACGCCCAGGAAGAGGCAGGGTCTGTCTCCTCTCTTGCATCTGGGTGGGCTCTGACACCATGCATGCTGGAACGCTGGATCTTCAGAGCCATGCAGGGAAGTCTGATTGTCCTGAGGTCACCATGTGGTGAGGAGGCCACATGGAGAGGCCGTGAGACTGTGTGGAGTGGGCCCTGCCCCATCCTGCTGTTCCCGGCCCACATGCCGTGTGGGAATGAGAGACCTGTGGCCAGAAACGCCCAGCCAGACCCCTCGTGACTTCGTGACCCACGAGAACTGCAAAAAGTAAGAAATAGATGTTTTCGCTTTAAGCCTTTAAGTTTTTGGGTGACTTGTTAACGTCGCAATTGAAACCTAAAACCAAGGCTGAAACCACCAAGGACACCCAACACTGTGAGTAAACCTCTCACTGGAGGGAATGGAAGTTGAAGAAAAGCTCACTTTAAATAAACTTGTATTTTATTGTTTGCATGGTGGTTTCGAGCCCTGGAAGTTTATACCCACGCTGCCTGCGTCCCTCGGCAGCTAGCAGGGTCCCGAGGGCCCCCCAGTGCTGGGTGCACAAGGCTGGGTGTGATCCAGGCTCGAGGGCCTCACGCTCGCCTGCCTGGAGCTCTGCTGAAGAGGTGGGGGGAGCGCAGCCCCGGTGGTCCTTCCGGAATTTATTGGAAGAGGAGCGTAGACAGTCCAGCCCATGAGTGGTCTGAGGGCAGCGTGACGTCCCAGCACCCCAGGGTCCTCTAGAGCCCATCTCCGGCTTGGGGCCCAGCCCATAAGGGAACCCAAATCAGTAGCCCCTCAACGGGAGCCCAGCTCGACCCAGCCCTGAGCGTGGTGTGGGATGGGGGCTGGGGAGGGGACTCCGCAGCCCATCCCAGGCGGGTCTCACAACTTTGCCTTGTATCCTCACTCCTGCTCCCACCACCCCCAGCTTGACAAGCGTGAGCTCATTCTTCCCGGGAGCTGGATAAGGAGGAGGGCACGACATCACAGCTTACCAAAGCCTCCCAGAGCACGCAGATTTGAGTTTCAGTATTGCCTTTACAAGATACTCCCCTGTCCTGCAAAACGAAAATATGGCCGCGTGTAACAAAAGGAATATGGTCACTGAAGACAGGAAAAGGGGAGTTCGAACCCCATCTACGGTGGCCAGCCTCCTAGCAGGCCCCTGATGGATACTGTCCTGGTATTCACAGCTTGTGTTGTGCTGGGCTGGTCCGTGTGACCTGTAGGACACAGCAGAGGTGACGGCTTGTTTCTTTCTACATTGGGTTATTGAAGACACTGCCCATCTGATGAGGAGCTGAGGCCTCCTGCCAATAGCCTATCCTCCAACCCAATCGAGCCTTCAGATAACGTCAGCCCTGGCTGACAACATGGTTGCAGTTTCCCGGGAAACCCCAAGCCGGGACCACCGAGCCAAGCCATTCCTGAATTCCTGATCCTTAGAAACCACGGGGCATCATCAGTGTTGCTGCTTATATCTTCTAGGTTGTGGGATAATTTGTTACACAGCAAATGTAACTACTACACTATCTCTCCCAGTTATTGTTGGGTAACCTTGAGCACGTGACTTCCCGTCTTTCATCCATAAAATGGAGACATCAGTGCCCCACCCATATCCCCTTGGCCCTATCAGGGGGTCCCCACGGCTGGGTCTTACACTCACTAGCAGCTCCCCGTGTCCCCTGCCCAAGTCCATTCTTGTGCCACAGGCGTGTCCCTGGCCCACGCGCATTAATGCCCTGGGAGAGGCCCTCCGCCAGTGCAGACGGGGTGGTGGGTGGGCACCCCAGCTCCCTTGCTCCTGGCGGGAGGGCACTTCCGGATGCCGTGCACAGCTTTTCGGAGGGTCTCAGGGGACCGTCGTCACGTTCACACACCGGCTATCCGTCCTCCTTGTCTGTCTTGCTGGCCCACTCCCTGGCTGTGCTCCCTGGGGTCGCTCTCAGATGAAACACTTGTTCCCAAATCCTTGTCTCAGGCTTTGCTTTGTGGACAACCCAAACTAAGGCGTCCTGATCAACTGAGGTGTCGTGGGCGATGGGTAGTTCTCTTCCTTTCAAGGAGCCTGGCCTGGAGCGCCTGGGGGCAACGGTGTGCTGCCCCTGAGACACCTTATTCAGAGTGCTTCAGTCGTGGTGCGGCTTAGTCGTGGGTGACTTCCTGTGTATCGAGTCCCTTCCTCTCCCTCCTTTCTCCTTTCCTTTCCTCCCTCCCTCCCTTCCTCCCCCATCCCTCCATCTCCCCTTCCTTCCTTCCTTCCTTCCTTCCTTCCTTCCTTCCTTCCTAACTTCCTAACTTCCTTCCCTCCCTCCCTCCTTCCTTCCTCCCTCCCTCACCACCTCCCCTCCTCCCTTCCTCCTTCCATCTCCCCTTTCTTCCCTCCTTCCTAACTTGCTTCCTTCCTCCCTCTCTCCTTCCCTCCCTCCCTTCCTTCCTTCCTTCCCCCCTCCCTCCTCACCTCCCTTCCTTCCTCCCTCCCTCCATCTCCCCTTCCTTCCTTCTTCCCTCCTTCCTAACTTCCTTCCTTCCTCCCTCCCTCCCTCCCTCTCCTGTCCCTCCATCTCCCCTTCCTTCCTTCCTTCCTTCCTTCCTTCCTTCCTTCCTTCCTTCCTTCCTTCCCTCCTTCCTCCTTCCCTCCCCCGTCACTCCATCTCCCATTCCTTCCTTCCTTCCCTCCTTCCTTCCTCCCTCCCCACCTCCCTTCCTTCCTCCCTCCCTCCCTCCCTCCCTTCCTTTCTCCCTCTCAATTACATTACATGCTTTTTATTTCTTTTACATGTAAGAAACAATACCTAAGCATAGAAGGCTCAAATTTGAATGATGAGTTGATGGATAAACAGAATGAACTCAGGGAACAGTTTCTAAAATACATGTAATTAAATTCTTTCTTTCCTTGGTGGTCCCTCTTCTAAAGAAACAAACTGTACTGTAGTGATTTTTTAAATTTGTTTTTAATGTTTATCTTATTTCTGAGAGAGACACACAGAGTACAAGCAGGGGAGGGGCAGAGGGAGAGGAAGACACAGAATCCGAAGCAGGCTCCAGGCTCTGAGCCATCAGCACAGAGCCCGACGTGGGGCTCAAACCCACAAACCGCGAGATCATAACCTGACCTGAAGTCAGACGTTTAACGGACCGAGCTGCCCAGGCCCCCCCGTGTACCCTAGTGATTTTAGGAAAGCCTTTGTAAACTCCATAAACGAGGTTGTGCAGACATCTGGACACTCAGGCTACGAGTGGTGAGAATTATCTGGGACCAGGGTGGGGGGTGGGCGGGCAATGAACGAACTAAACAACCCGAAAGGCAGCTCAAGGCATCTCCTTCATACTGAATGGGCTGAGCCAAGCTTCGGGGGTTCTCGTTATTCGTAGCTCTGTCCTATGAAGTGACTGAACACCCAACTGGCGGATTCCGGAGCGACTTCCGCGGGGAAACGCAGGGCTACGTTCCGGCCGGCCCCCGGTCACACTTGGGTCGGTCAGTCAGGCCAGAACGTGACTTTGTGCCGTCTGTGTCTGGCTGGTGCGTCTTGGCCAGTATACGCTGAGGACATGGGAGCTGAGCCCAGGACGGACAGCACCACGACCCTGGGCTGAACGGCGCTCAGCTCTCTGCGCCTCGGCCGCGCAGCTCGCGGCAACCTGAGCTTGGGGACACCAGCCGGCACCGCCGCGCCGAGCCCGAGGGCCACTGTGACGGCAAAACGCCCAACAGAAAGCACACAGAGGTGGAGCGCGTGCGCTACACGGCCCGTGAAGGGGACACTTGTCGGCGGCGCGGGAGCGGCCGTGGCAGGCAGAGCGGTGGCCTCGGCCAGCCTCGGCCCGAAGCGTGAGGGGCGGGACGGTGGCCCCTCCGCAGGTCCGCGCCCGGAAGGGGTGACCCCAGCGCGGCAGGATCTGACTGTCGGGTCTCAGTCCTCTAAAGAGGCGGTTCGGTTAATGTGAGGTCATGGGGCAGGCCCCCGCCCAACCCAGGCCCCCGCCCAACCCGACCGGGGTCCCAGGAGGAGCCCGGGACGCACAGAGGGACCCCAGCTGCCCCTGGCCGCACAGGAAAGGCCGGGCGAGGCCCCGGCGGACCGACGGGGACCCCTGTGCTGGCGGGCCTGCACGTGTTCCCAGGGCGAGCACGGAGGCGCCGTGAGCACCGAGGGCGGTTTTGAATCAATCTTAGCGGGGACGCGGACCCGAGTGCCGGGTGCACGCACCGCGGGGGGTCAGCTGGACCGCCACCGAGGCCGGCACCCGGGGTCTCTGTGCAGCCACCATCGACTCTGACGGCGCCAGAGCGCCCCGGGGAAAACAGTCCGGGACCTCGGAGTCCCACACGAGTGGGTAAAACGGGGGCCCGTCGGGGAGAATTTCTCACCAAGAGCCCGGCTCAGCGCTCTCTGGGGTCTGTGGTTCCCCAGCGCAGTTATGGTGTTCCCTCCACAAACGTCGTTCACTTCGTTTTAAGTGCTGAACATCGTTTAGGGGCCAGAGCCCGAGGCGGGGGACACCCCAAACCCGAGGGGCGCGCGGGCTTTTCCCGTGCACCGACGCCACGTGGACGGGTGCCTGGCCGTGCGCCCTGGGCAGCTGCAGCTGGGCACCGAGCGCTGACCACTGAGCGCTGGGTACTGAGCACTGACCGTCGAGCTCTGACCACCGAGCGCTGACCACCGAACGCTGGGTACTGAGTGCTGACCACCGAGCTCTGACCACCGAGCACTGACCACTGAGTGCTGGGTACTGAGGACTGACAGCCAAGTTCTGACCACTGAGTGCGGACCACCGAGTGCTGGGTACTGATCACTGACCACCGAGCACTGACCCTCGAGCACTGACCACTGAGCACTGAGCGCTGACCACCGAGCTCTGACCACCGAGCACTGGGTACTGAGCACTGACCACAGAGCTCTGACCACTGAGCACTGACCACCGAGCGCTGACCACCAAGCGCAGGATACTGAGCACTGACCACCGAGCTCTGACCACCGAGCTCTGACCACTGAGAGCTGGGTACTGAGGACTGACCACCGAGCTCTGACCACTTAGTGCTGGCCACCGAGCACTAACCACTGAGCACTGACCACTGAGCGCCGACCACCGAGTGCTGGCCACTGAGCGCTGGGTACTGAGCACTGACCACCGAGCACTGACCACTTAGTGCTGACCACTGAGCACTGGGTACTGAGCACTGACCACCGAGTACTGACCACCGAGAGCTGGGTACTGAGCACTGACCGCCGAGCTCTGACCACCGAGAGCTGGGTACTGAGCACTGACTGCCGAGCTCTGACCACCGAGTGGTGACCACCGAGCACTGGGTACTGAGCGCTGACCACCGAGCTCTGACCACTGTTCACTGGGTACTGAGCTCTGACCACCGAGCGCTGACCACTGAGCGCTGACCACCGAGCAGTGGGTACTGAGCACTGACCACCGAGCGCTGACCACTGAGCGCTGGGTACTGAGCACTGACCACCGAGCGGTGACCACTGAGCACTGGGTACTGAATGCTGACCACTGAGCGGTGACCACTGAGCGCTGACCACTGAGCGCTGACCACCAAGTGCTGGGTACTGAGCACTGACCACCGAGCACTGACCACTGAGCGCTGGGTACTGAGCACTGACCACCGAGCGCTGGGTACTGGGCACTGACCACTGTACTCTGACCACCGAGTGCTGACCACTGAGCGCTGGGTACTGAGCACTGACCACCGAGTTCTGGGTACTGAGCGCTGACCACCGAGCACTGGGTACTGAGTGCTGACCACCGAGCTCTGACCACTGAGCGCTGGGTACGGAGCACTGACCGCTGAGCACTGGGTACTGAGCTCTGACCACCGAGCTCTGACCACCGAGCGCTGGGTACTGACCACCAAGAGCTGACCACCGAGCACTGGGTACTGAGCACTGACCACTGAGTGCTGGGTACGGAGCACTGACCACCAAGCTCTGACCACCGAGTGCTGAGCACTGAGCGCTGGGTACTGAGCACTGACCACTGAGTGCTGACAACTGAGCGCTGGGTACTGAGCACTGACCACCGAGCGCTGACCACCGAGCACTGACCACCGAGCACTGGGTACTGAGTGCTGACCACCGAGCTCTGACCACTGAGCGCTGGGTACGGAGCGCTGACCGCTGAGCACTGGGTACTGAGCTCTGACCACCGAGCTCTGACCACCGAGCGCTGGGTACTGACCACCAAGAGCTGACCACCGAGCACTGGGTACTGAGCACTGACCACTGAGTGCTGGGTACGGAGCACTGACCACCAAGCTCTGACCACCGAGTGCTGAGCACTGAGCGCTGGGTACTGAGCACTGACCACTGAGCGCTGACCACTGAGCGCTGGGTACTGAGCACTGACCACCGAGCGCTGACCACCGAGCACTGACCACTGAGCGCTGGGTATGGAACACTGACCACTGAGCACTGACCACCGAGTGCTGACCACTGAGCACTGGGTACTGATTGCTGACTGCTGAGCTCTGACCACTGAGCACTGACCACTGAGCGCTGGGTACTGAGCACTGACCACCAAGCGCTGGGTACTGAGCACTGACCACCGAGCACTGACCACCGAGTGCTGGGTACTGAACACTGACCACCGAGCGCTGACCACCAAGCGCTGGGTACTGAGCACTGACCACTGAGCTCTGACCACCGAGCACTGACCACTGAGCACTGACCACCAAAAGCTGGGTACTGAGCACTGACCACTGAGCTCTGACCACTGAGCGCTGGGTACTGAGCACTGACCACTGAGTGCTGACCACTGAGCACTGACCATAGAGAGCTGGGTACTGAGCACTGACTGCCGACCTCTGACCACCGAGCACTGACCACTGAGTGCTGGGTACTGAGCGCTGACCACTGAGCTCTGACCACCGAGCGCTGACCACTGAGCGCTGGGTATGGAGCAATGACCACCGAGAGCTGGGTACCAAGTGCCGACCACCGGGACAGCGCATCCCACGGCCACATGGATACATCTCGGCTCCTTCCCAGCAGTCATCAGGGATTTGCACGGACACATCTGCCCTTTTAGCCCGAAACCCCTCAGATCGCTGGCTGGGACTTAAAGGGTGACTGCAAGGGGTGAGCAGTACTTCTCATGATTCCCCCCAAATACTGACCCTGTGACACTGGCCCCCTCAGCACCTGCTGCAGCAGCAAGGCTACGGCCCAGGTGGAGGCCCTCCTTAGCAACAAGTGGCCGTTACGTGCCCAGCTGCGGCGAAGAGCCTCTCCCTCTACTCCCCAAGCACACATCTTACTCCTCGTTTTGACCAAACGGCACCATGCTTCACGGACTCCTGCGCGTTTCAGAGAAGCTCTCGGCGCCTTAGCGAGGACCTTTTTAAATGAAATGTGTGGATGTACAATAATTATTTTTAAATCATGGAGACGACAAAACTTTGTATATCCTAAAATCAGAGTTTTTTCCTTTTCAGAGTTGATCAATTAGCAATCTTCTAGATAGAAAATACATTTGTGTGGTTCCAAGTTTGGAAGATACAACACGATCCGTGAGGAAAATCTTCCTTCCGCCCCTGTGTCCTGCTACCTACTTCCTCCCTAAAGAGGAAACCGATCTTACCGGTCCTCGTGTATCTGTATGTTTCCACACTCTTGTTACGTGCAGGTGGCTAAATAGGTGTGTGTGTGTGAGCACACACACACACGTGCACTCGGAGTCTAGCACATTCGCTAGATTTCTTGTTTGCTCAACCACTCTCATTCGTAGGTTCTGAATTTGGGGATTCGCCTGCTTGCTAAAATCTGTTTGCACCCCGCACATCAATGCTCACGGTGTAGACACTCCTCGGAATAGGGAAAATCCGAGTCTCGCCACTTCCATGCTCCCAGCTGAGGTCCAGCAAAGCTACGCTCCAGATTCTTGTCACTGTTGCTACTTTTTTAGAGAGTGATTTTTGGTCACGCATTCGAATTAGCTGTTGTTTTATATGTTCAGTATTTTTTTTTAACCTGTATTTATTTTTGAGAGACAGAGAGGGACAGGGGAGGGAAAAGGGGAGGAACAGAGAGAGAAAGAGACATGGAATCCGAAGCAGGCTCCAGGCTCCGAGCCGTCAGCACAGAGCCCAACGTGGGGCTTGAATCCACCAACTGTGAGATCATGACCTGAGCTGAAGTCGGACACTCAAATGACTAAGCCACCTAGATGCCCCTGTTCAATCATTTTTTATATATTAATGCCTTCCTTCCTTCCTTCCTTCCTTCCTTCCTTCCTTCCTTCCTTCCTTCCTTCCTTCCTTCCTTCCTTCCTTCCTTCCTCCCTCCTTCCTTCCCTTCCCTTCCCTTCCCTTCCTCCTTCCCTTCCTTCCCTTCCCTTCCCTTCCCTTCCTCTCTTTCTTCCTGTGGTTTTACATAAAGCACAAATCTCCCCTCCACTTGTGACCCAATTTCACCCCACTTCCACTGCTGATTCTCAACATTCACCCTTCACTCCCAGGGGATTGTGTCTCTAGGGCTGGCATCCAGCTTCTGTGGTTGTGGACAGGCCAAGGCCCTCCTTTGCCAGAAGTGACCTTTATAAAGACTCTTCCTGATAGGTGCAGCCACAGTTGGTCACATTTCCTGTTATTCACCAAGACAGTCCCAACCAATAGAGAAGACAGCATGGTGACAGCAGACCTCAGCGATGGGGCGGGGCGGGGCTGGGCCGGGCCTGAGGACATTGTTGCACCTGGGCTGGGGTGAGGTAGACCTTGGAGGTTTTAGTTACATGAGCCGGTAATGCTGTTTGGTGAGAAGCCATCCGGCCCCTGCACCAAAAGCTTCCCCAGTGACTCAGGAACGACCCTGTATTCATCCGTGCGGCTGCCATTTGCTGGGTGTCCTCTCGTGACGGGCACGTGTCCTGGCCTGGGGATTTCCATCGTCAGATAGCGGAGATCTATCTTGTTCTTTGGAATGTGTCACGTTTCCCTAATTCTTCACGTTCCTTGTAGCTTGGCATTGGTGTCTGTGTATTTAAAGCAGCAGCCCTCTCCCAGGTTTAATGGACTGGCTTTGACTGGGACAGACCTTCACCATCAACGTGGCCTGACGTTCTGGGTCGTTCCTGGCCGCCCCAGACGTCCAGTCTTCCCGGCTCCCCTCCCCAGGAGCCCACCATCTCTCGCTCCTTCTGGTGTCCGACTATGCTAGCTCCATGCGGGGCAAGATAGAAACCGGCCCCTCGGGTACGTATTGAGCGAGCCCCCCCGCCCCCCCGGCCAGCGGAGCGAGGAGGACCGTGGCCATCTCAACAACTCTCCTCCACCTGACCTGTCACTCATGGAACGAATGACTCAGGCCACCGAGGTGGGTTGGACCATTGCAGAGTTTAAAATGGCTTTCGATCGCACAATTTGAAATGGTTGTCTTTAGCCATTTAATCTTTAGCCGTTGCTTCGGGCAGACACGGAATAGGTCACTGTCCAAAGGAGAGACACATACGGAACCCCGAATTTTAAATATAAGCTAAATAGAATAGAAAAGAAAAAGGAGTCTTTACATTTGACTCAGGTTGAAGCCCAACAGCCCTTTACTAGGTCCGCGAGCTACGTTGTATAGAGAATGGCACAATGAGCTTCCTTTGTATGTTAACCGCTGGCATTACGAAAAGACGTGCAACCCTGGAGTCAGCTGCCCGGACCTGCGTGCCGTCCGTGGGGAACACGGTCTGTATTCCGTCGGCCTCTGCCCTGCCATGTGCAACTTGTGACAAACCCCTGGCGGCCTGAAACTCTCTAATCTTTTCACTTAAAAGTAAAACACAACACTGATTTAAAAACAATCATTTGAGGGGCACCTGGGTGGCTCGGTCAGTTAAGCGTCGGACTTCGGCTCAGGTCATGATCTCATGGCCCGTGGGTTCGAGCCCCACATAGGGCTCTGTGCTGACAGCTGGGAGCCTGGAGCCTGCTTCGGGTTCTGTGTCTCCCTCTCTCTCTGCCCCTCCCCCCACTCATGCTCTGTTTCTCTCTCTCTCTCTCTCTCTCTCGCTCTCAAAAATAAATAAACATTAAAAAAAACCCAGTCATTTGATTGTTTTGAAAGTAAAGATTCAGGAATTTCAAACATCAAGCCAATTTATGTCCATTTTTAGGATGTAATGAGTAGTTGAATTTCAATTTATATTTCCATACTCGTTTACTTTTAATTTTTTGCAAACAAATCAAGCCTTTTGTACAGAGCATATTGGAAAATACCCGTTTCTCTAGATTTCATGAAATAAATATGGTTGCAAAATAACTTGTGTTTAGGTAGACTTGTGAAATCACAGTGCCTAAAATGAAGTATTTCGTCTTACAATTCCTTCTTCGTCATACACGGTGTGTGCACAATTATCTGCTCATCTCGGCTGGGGCCGAGGACTGCCCTTCCTGGGGACCCCAGCCCCTCACGCTTCTGGCTAGACTTGGTGGTGGAGACCAGATGAGGAAGCAGTGACAGCTGCTGTTCCCAGAGGAACAGCAGGTCAGGTCGGAGGGGGATGGACAGAGCCGAGGGGCTCCGGGGTCCCACTGCCCTCCTTGCCTCCACTCTGCCCGGGGCTCCATGTTACGGACCCTCCACACTCACCACCTGCACACCCTCGGCTGCCTGTCCGGAGGGATGGCAGCCACACAGGATTCGTGGTCCTGTCCCCAGCCTTCCCGGGCGCAACCCACTGAGGTTGTGGCTCGTACTGGGCTTCCTGACGTCCCCCCAGGAGCCACTCGCCCTGTGCTTCAGGGGGACGCTGAGTGACTTCTCCGGGATCTCCCAGTTCCGCCCTCTAAGTGTTCATCTCCCTAGCCTACCCCACGTGTCTGTAAGTGTCCAACGCCTGTAATGCACCCCCCATCCTGTCACCCTTGGGGTGGCTCTGCTCCGCTGGCTGAACCCTAACAGATACACTGAGAAAAAAAATTGTGAGATGGCTAAAATTCCCAAGGTGGTTCCCGTGATTCAGAATAGGCTGGAAAGCCCTTGACTCTCAGGCCTGCCACTTGACCTGCCCACTCTCCAGGAGCTGTTACTGTCGTGCACGAGACAGGGTGAGCAGGGGACATCTTGCCCTGAGTGTGGAAGCTTACATTTTGGTCAAATGACGCTTCGGTGGTTTTTTTTTTTTTTTTTCTGCCTGCAAGATCTCAGCCCACTTATAAGATTTTTATCCTTCTCTTTTCTTCTTTTTTCTTTCCAGTCCTTTGTGGGCTTGCAAAGCCTGTCCGTCTGGATGATACTGTCTGTTTCTGAGACCCTTGGTCTGTCTACGGCAGGCAGCGCCTAACGAGCAGGTCTCATCTGGAGGTTCTAGCATTTTCCAAGGTTGTGATTTCATTTATTGTTGTACGGATTTCAGGTCAAGTTTTTCTTCCACTACTTCAAAGTCCCTCTTTAATCATTTTCAGGTTTTCATGGCAGGTTCTTCTGCAGGGATTTTGGAGCGGTCGATGTCACACTCTCGTCATAACGGCGTGCAGGGTGGTGCAAGCCCCCCGTTGTAACCCCATTCCTAGTATTCCTTCCCCTAGCATTCCACGCTCCAGCCAGATCCACGGACATTGCACACGCTTCCTTTCCGCGTAAGCCTTTCCCTTCCCTGAGCCGCCTGTGGACTCTCAGTCTGAGCTGCCATCTTGGGAAGGTTCTCTGGTCTCCCGGGGGAGCGGAGCCCTCCACCATGTCTCTGGGTCTCTGTGGCCCCGGCTCATACATCTGTAACGGGACCTAAGTGTTTTGTGCATGGGGCACAAGTCTGTGTTTATTTCCGGCTCACACGTCGGCTGGTCGGCTGGGATTTGCTCGAGGCCGGGGTTGGCACTGCTTGGCTCCATTGTGAGCTCAGCTCAGGTCTGCTCTGTGTGTCTCTTACTCTTCTAGGATCTCATTCAGGGGCACCTGAGGCGCATTCCTCACGCGGGGACGGCCTACGTGCAAGGGGGCGAGCCCAACTGGATGAGCGTATTTTGACCCTTTGGATCTCACCCCACTGGCCAAAATGTGATGTACGGCCAAGCCCTGTGTCCAGTCGTGGGGAAATCCTCTGCCTGCCATGAAGCCACGGCAAGGACGTGGATATACGATCTAACTACAAGAGAGCAAAGAATTCACGCCAGTGATTCAGTCTACCCCAGCGCACTTAAATATGGGTTGCGTCCACAAATATGGAATGTTCAGGACATCCAGGAAGATTCCTCATGGTTGTATAGAACTTAGCAACTGCTAATTTACCCACATGCGAGAGACTAAGCTTCTTCTCACCTGTCCCCAGCACCACTCCATCCATTTCTCTTTTTTAATTTATTTAATTAAAATTTTAAGGTTTATTTATTTTTCAGGGAGAGAGAGGCAGAATGTGAGTGGGGGAGTGGCAGAGAGAGAGAAGGAGACACAGAATCTGAAGCAGGCTCCAGGCTCCCATCTGTCAGCACAGAGCCCGATGCAGGGCTCCAACCCACGGACCGCGAGATCATGACCTGAGCCGAAGTCATACACTCAATGGACTGAGCCACCCAGGTGCCTCCCCACCCCATCCATTTCTAAATTTTTTTTTTTTCAACGTTTATTTATTTTTGGGACAGAGAGAGACAGAGCATGAACGGGGGAGGGGCAGAGAGAGAGGGAGACACAGAATCTGAAACAGGCTCCAGGCTCTGAGCCATCAGCCCAGAGCCCGACGCGGGGCTCGAACTCACGGACCGCGAGATCGTGACCTGGCTGAAGTCGGACGCTTAACCGACTGTGCCACCCAGGCGCCCCTACCCCAACCATTTCTAAAGCAGCAACGACTGCCTCAAATCAACCTGGGGGTCAGCACCCCAGGGCTCAGTGTCATAAGCTGACAAGAGCCCCTTGACTGGGGGTGTCCAGCCGCATCGTGAAGCCACACCACACAGCGCCATCTGGGTAACCCTACGTTCAGCCCTACCTTTTTCTCTGTGAACATTCCCTCATGCATCAACAGGAAACCATATTAAATTTTTGAAGACCGTCTTATTTATCAGCTCATCATGGTAAGACGAGTTTTGGCGTACGCATGGCATTATTAACAAAGCTTACAAAAGAGCAAATATTTTGGCTCTTTATTGTTCTTTTCTTAATGTTTGTTCTTTGGATTATTTGTGGAATTCTATTAAAGAAAACCGAGGGAGATGGGCCCTTTCCTGCTTCTGGCCCACTGATGTTAACCTGAGGGATTTTTTATACAGTGAAATTTGTTTTTCAGGTTCGCTTTTGTCATGTTGGTGCTGAATTTTCCATCACAATTTGCAGCGAGGCAGAGGTCAGGAATAATATGCATAAATATTTATTTCCTAAAAAGTTAATTCTTACTCCTAAAATGATTTTGGAAAGTTGAAGGGAATAAACTTTCATTATGTAGCAGAAAATGCTGAATAATTCAGTCGGCATTTTCAAACACCTGCCCACGAAGTAAAGGAAGGCGCATTAAGGGAAGGGATGTTTGGAGCTGTTCAGACGGGGAGATCGGCCGGCGGCACTGAGGGTGGGACAGGGACGGGAGCGACACAAGGGATGGAACCAGTGAAGGACGCAAAGCCTACTGATCTGGTTCCCATCACTTGAAGCTGGAGAGGAGAGCAATGCCGACACTGTCCTATCGTTCATTACTGGCACTGGGGCGTCCTGCCCGCCAGCCTGCCTGTGTACCTCCTTCGAGAGGGCAAAACTCCAGACTCGCGGAGGGGAGGAGGTTCTGCTGGGAAATGTTTCATTATCATCATTTTCTACAGAAAGCAGATGAACTGTTTTAGGGCGATGTCTCACTGCCATGGTACCGCGGCAATGATGAGTTTTATAAAACACCTCATCTGTGTGGGCGTCTTAGTTTGGGCAACGTTGACCTTCTTTGTGCGGCCGTGCGCTGCACCACGGAACGTGTAGTAGCAGCATCCCTGGTCTCTGTCCACCTGATGCCAGGAGCTCTGCTCCCCCAGGGGGACAACCAAAAAATGTCCCCAGACATTTGCAAATCGTTCCTCGGGCGGGGCGGGGGGTGCAGGCAGGCTCGCCTCTGGTTGAGAACCACTGCTCTCATCCAATCTCAAAACAATTATGTGGTTGGTAATCAGGGACATGCAAACCAAAACAGGAATTAAATACTATTTCCCCCACTAGGTTTGCAACCATATCGAGCTGGATAATGTAGAATGTTGGCAAAAGGACAGGGAACAGGTTGTTCCTGGCAGGAATGTTAGAACAAGCATTTAGGGGGAGGGCATTGGTAGTTTCGATTGAAATAAAAAATGCACATATCCAATGACGGAGACTTCTTTCCAGTATCAACCAGGAGAAATAGCGACACTTTTAGATAAGAAAGCATTGAAGCAACATTCACTGCAAAATTACTTGCTATAGGGAAAAATGGAAAGCCTACGTGTCCGTCCACAGATAAGTAGCTAATTAAGTCATTGTGACTGGTGCTACAGACTATTTCGCAGCAGCTAAAAATAATTAGGTACATCTGTCTGTGCTGACATGGAGTTCGACAGAACATCGAGACACAGCATTAAGAAATAAAAAGCAAAGTTGCCAAATGAAAGGTACTGAATAATTTCACCCATGCTGCTCTCTGTCATGCACACAAACACCGCATTTTCTTTACGCGCACGTTTCTGTACGCAAATAGGAATACGTAAAAAAAAGATGTAGAAACACTGGGAGTGGCAGGGCCACTATGACCCCCTTCTCCTTTTCCTTAGGGATTGGTGAGGGCTTGGTGGCAACTATGCTGGGAGCTTGGAAGGAGAAGGACGGGGAGGATGAGTTGGAGAAGGAGGAGCGGTTGAGAGTCTGCCTTTCAGAGCAGTGCAGACATCGAAGAAGCTGAGGTGGGGGGGGGCTCTGGGGAGAGAGACTAGGGGGAGGCATCGGGGGAGACAACGCAGACCAGCATTTGTGCAGAGGGCATCATAAGCGCGCGTTCACAGCATCACTCACAACAGCTGAGATCTTGGAGGAAACGACCCAAGTGTCCACCAGTGGATGAATGAATCAACAAAATGGAATCCATCCAATGGCTCTCATTCAGCCACAGAAAGGAAGAAATCCTGACACCTGCTACAACCTAGATTAACCTTGAAAACATGATGCTGAGTGAAAGGAGGCAGACACTGAAGGCCATATACCGCGGGATTCCATTTATGTGGAACGTTCAGAGTAGGCGGATCTGTAGACACAGAACGCTGGCTGGTGACCGCCAGGGGGTGGGAGTGAACCTCATCATCAGTCATTGGTAAAAGTAATTTTTTTTTAAAAAGTAGGCACCACTTATTCTGAGAACTAGGGAAGAAAACAGGCTAAGCAACTCTTCCATAATACCAGAGCCAAGAGCGAACCCTTTACGGATTCATGTCTGCTGTCGGGGATGTGGAAATTTTCACCCTGTTAATTGACAGAAGGCAAATACTTGGATTCCTGGCAAAACGCCAAGGTAGTAACTCAACTTTGCCAAACGCTTCGTTGAAAAACATGGAGGAGGCACTGACCCGGTCCTCAAGGCCTCGGCAAGTAGAAACAGTCACGAAAACACTTGTGTGATAGACTGAGCGCCAAAAGGATGTCTCTCGTTTAGGGGGAACACAAAGAAGGAAATTCCGAACTCCCTGGGAAGCCTGGAAGAGGAGGAAAACTCCTGAGGGAGGTCCTCAGTCTTGCTGGGGGGAGAGGGCCGGCAGGGGAGAGCCTGAAGGTACCTCCCAGGGCACACAGAGCACCCGTTTGAGATGGCAGGAGACGAGGTTTACCTGCAGGCGGGCCTCTAGCGTGAGGGGAAGGCCGTCCGGACTCTGGCGCGTCCGTTAGGTTCCAGTCATCTGCTCCTTTGTCCGCTATCCCATGAGAATTTCAGCTCTTCTCAAACCCATGTCCACGTCCCAACTACTCCTGCCCTCATTTTAAGAAGATGACTCTGTGTCCTTCCCCACGGAGAAAAGGGAGGTCACCAGCTTGAAACGCCTCTTGACTTCCCAGTCTGTGTCTATAGGTCTCCCTTCCTTCCACCTGCTATGGCGGGGGGGGGGGGGGGGGGGGGGCGGGGCGAGGAGGTGTTACCCCAAGTTAGGGCCCGGCCCTCCCCTGGGCCCTAGAGCCCCTCCTCCACAGTCTCCCTATGGTTTATATCTCACATGGTGTGGCACAAAAGGGGCACCTGGGTGGCTCAGTCGGTTAAGCATCCAACTTCAGCTCAGGTCATTATCTCACACTTGGGGAGTTTGAGCCCCACGTCGGGCTCTGTGCTGATAGACGGGAGCCCAGAGCCTGCTTCCCATTCTGTGTCTCCCTCTCTCTCTGCCCCCCCCCCCCCGCTCACGCTCTGTCTCTCTCAAAAATGAATAAAAGTTTAAAAAAATTAAAAAAAAAAAAGGAAACACTGGAAGGCCCCGGTTGCTTCTGCTATCAGGCTGGGGGTCTCTGCAGCCGCCCACAGAGCACGGCCAGGCCAGAGTCTGCCCTGCTTACGCTGCTTCTCGGGCGCTGCCCGGTCCTGGGTCCCTGCTCACCTGGCCCCGCCGCCCCACGCCCTTGCGGTCCTGCGTCTTTTCCTGTGTTGCGCCTGTCGCGGTCTGTGAAGCGTCTCTGTTCCGGCTTCACTGGCTCCTGGTTCTCTCACGAGATCCTAAGGTCCAGTGGAGTCACGCCCCGCCCCCCTTACTTCTGCAGCACCAAGCACCGCGCCCGGCTGGCGAAGATGTGCTCAGTACACGCTAACTAACGTTAACGGAAACGCTGATTGGCTTTCACACACCCGGGAGGCTGTATCAATACTCTCCAAATGCGTGCAAAAATCATCACAATCGTTCTCTTCCTTGTTAGCCGAGAATAAATTTCTCACTATTGCCCATCTTTTGAACTGGAAGGAAGTTTGGAGGAGACACGGTCATTGACCGTTTTAGGCCAACCAGCCCACAACCGAGCTAACCTTGTCGTCTGCAGGCTCCCGGTGGTGGGGGAGGGAAGGGTGTGTGGTTAAGTGGGGACTTGCACAGAAACCCGAGCTGGAGCCCCGGAGTCCCCTTCATTTCTCTGTGAAAGGCAGGCCTCTGCCGGGATCTTGACGTGAACTTGGCAGACTCATTCACTCACGTCAGTCTTAGGTTTCAAGATCTTTATTGTTTCCCGAGAGCCTGTTATAAGAAGGTCACAGAGAAGCATGAGAATGGGGGACTGATGTCAGGGCAACAGATTTTCCAAGGATAAAGTCGCACAACACTTAGCGAAGATCTTCTCTGACGGGGCCCAGCCTCCTGTCCAACCAGCAGCCCGTTATTGGTCTGAGCGGGCCGCCTAACAAGGCGCCACAGGCTGGGCGACCTTAACTACAGACTTTGGTTTTCTCACACCTCTGGGGTTGTAAAGTGCAACACCAAGGTGTCAACAGGTCTGGTCTCCCCTGAGGCCTCTCTCCTTAGCACGGAGACAGCCACTGTCTCCCCGTGTCCTCACGTGGTCGTCCCTGTGTGTGTGTCAGTGTCCTGATCTCTTCTCGTAAGAACTTCAGTCCTCCTGGAGGAGGACCCACACTAATAACCTAATTGTAACCTAATTACCTCTTGAGTAGGAGACGCTGTCTCCCGATGCAGGCACATTCTGAGGCCTTGCAGGTTAGGACTCCAACTTGTGAACTTGGGGCAGGGCGCAATTCAGCCCATCTACGTGAGTAACAACGGACAAGGTCAGAGAGGACACAAGCACATACAACCCTGTCCCGAGGAGTAATGCCAGAATTAGATATTCTTTGAGTGATATTTGGATCAAAAGGAGAGAAAGCCCACCATGACTCATAGAACACACACTTTTTATCAGCCTGACATGTTTACTTATCATCTAAATAAATTTGGAGAGCAGCCCCCACAATGTCAGCAAATCTGACAACGCAGTCACTGGGTACGACACAGATGGGGAGTAAATGTTTAAAGAATTAATCAAAGACATTTTCATCAGCGGGTGGCCCGTGCTACTGTAAACAAAGCCCGTTTCTCATCCGATGGCAGGGCCGGGTACGGTCCTCTCCTCTCCGGGCATCTTCACACACCTCTGGAGACAATCCCTCTCCCTTTATTTTTCTATCCACTGCCTGGGGAAAGTGTTCAAGCTGCGCAGGTTGGATAAGAGGTATTTTTAGGCAAACGGAACCCGTGGCTCTTCCTTGGGTCTTTTCTCACCAAGGGTCCCTGATGGTGCATCATCTGACGAGGGGCTGGGGCTAAGCTATCCCATACTTGACATCTTTGCTGGTTTTTGATTTCATAAACAAAAAATATTTTGCCTTTAGGGTTTTCCTTAGCAGAAGACCTAGGAAAAAAACCCCATTTATTCTGCTCATAATGCTTGTGGAGCCATTAGTATTTGCCAAGCATGAAGTAGGGTGCTTGCCTGGGTGGACCCGTGAGCTTGTCTCTGCCTTGGGGTCGAGTCTCTCCATTCAACAGTAAAAAAATTTCTAGATGTTTCCAAAAGCGTGGCCCAAAGATTTCTTTTGGTCAACTGGGACACTTGTTAAAAATTTAGATTAGAATTCCCTTATGAACATATCTGTGAAACTCCCATTTCCTCTATGCTCCAAAAAAAAAAAAAAAAAAAGAAAAGAAAAGACTAATAAAAGAAGCAAACTTTGTTTTCGGCAATGAAAGTAAACTCCACAGAAAGGGGGATGCTCCCAAAAGCATCTGCGTTGTGATGAGAGCTGGTGCAAGGAAACGGAGACACGCTGAGGACAGATCTAAGGGGTGACAGTCCAGATGCCACGAAGCTCAGAAAACATCAGCAAAAACACAGTTCTGTAGGGCCAGAGACACATCCTGACGGGCACAGCTTTCATTTGCTGTTCCATTGTGGGCGGGGGGGGGGGGGGGGGGGGAAAGGATCGACAAATGCCCCCACTGGAACCACGCGGGTTTAGAGATGTCAAGAATCACGAAGACAGGCCATACAGGAAGCTGTCTGTTCTGGTTGTAACTCGCAAGTAAGAGCTGGCATCATGAAGGCTACAACCGGGTCCTCCCTGCCCTGACTCATGCAGTAGTAAGTAATATATATAGAGAGACATATGAACACGTCTTCTTACTTATGTTACTACATTTACGTCTACATATGTCTGTCTCTATGAATACATATACACATATATCTACGTGATGTACTAAAAGAAAAAAAAACAGCAAATATTTATAAAGAATACTCAGATATTTTGCAATGTGTATTAGTTTCCTATTGCCACTGCACAAAAACTGCCACTACATTAGTGGCTTTAAACAACACAAATTTATTATCTTACAGTTTTGGACGTCTGCTGAGACTGGAGTCGCTGGGCTGTGTTCCTTCTGGAGGCCCGGGGGACGACTGTTTTCTTGTCTTTTCCAGCTTCTGGAGGCGCCTGCATTTCTGGGCCCACGGCCTCTTCCTCCAGCTGCAAAGCCAGCAATGGCCAGTTGAGTTTTGGTTCTATTTCACCACTCTGACCCTCCTCTTCCACACTCCAGGGTGCTTGTGACTACATTACACCCACCCAGATAATCCAGGGAAATATCCCTATATTAAGGTAATCTGATTAGCAACCTTAATTCCATTTGCAACATTTATTCCCCTTTGCTACATAACACAGTGTATTCACAGGGTCCATGACCTAGCACGTGGATATTGTCCTTGGGGGCGACACTATCCTGCCTAGGGCTCCACAGCATAGAGAGGAAAACGGCAAACAACCATCTCACCGTGAATTTTTAAAACCTTAAGAAAATGATCTCAAATAAAGGAGACCACAGATACAATGGCCAAAATATCAGGTGAGAGAGAAGGGGGATAAAACAAAAGTTGACAGTACTCAGGAAAAAGAATAAAGAAAGAAAGAAAAAGAAAGAAAGGAAGAAAGAAAGAGAGAAAGAGAGAGAGAAAGCGAGAGAGAGAAAGAAAGAAAACCATCTCAGGAACGCAGAGAGAGTCGGAGGGAGCAAAAGGAATGCCACTGAGGCCAAAACTCATACAAAACAACAAAGCAGTAGCCTGCCTCTCATTAGAGGAGAGAAAGGAAAAGAAAAAAAAAAAAAAACGAAAAGAGACACAGTTTTAAAATGGAGTGCAGGGGCGCCTGGGTGGCTCAGCGGGTTGAGTGTCCAACTTCAGCTCAGGTCATGATCTCACAGTCTGTGGGTTCGAGCCCTGCATCAGGCTCTGTGCTGACAGCTCAGAGCCCGGAGCCTGTTTCAGATTCTGTGTCTCCCTCTTTCTCTGACCCTCCCCTGTTCATGCTCTCTCTCTCTCTGTCTCAAAAATAAATAAATGTTAAAAAAAAATTAAAAAAAATAAAATAAAATGGAGTGCAGAGCGGATGACACAAAAGCTGTGGGAGAAGAAACCACAGATGTTGTAACTGGAGTCCCGGAAGGAGGAAACCAGAATGGGAGAGAAGAAATATTTGAAGACATGGTTCAAGAAAACGTCTTTGAAAGAAAAGAAGCCTGAGCCTGCAGAGTGAAGGAGCACGTCAGGGTACGTGGAGCGGATAATGCTGGAACTAGCTGGTCACTACGCTTCAAGGATAAAGAAAAACTTCCTTTGGGCAGCCATGCAAGAAAAGGGAGACAAGCTGAAGAAAAACCCAAGCAGGTCTCAGATGTTTTTATAGCAACATTTAAAGCAAAAAAAAAAAAAAAAAAAAAAAAAGCAAGCAAGCAAGCAGAGAAATCCTTACAACATTCTCATGGAAAGAGGTTGTGAGCCACAATTTTACATCCATCCAAACTCTACATAGAGTGTAAAGGCTACCCACAAAATACCTCTGACGTTAAAGACTAAGAAAACACCATTCTATGAGGCCTTCTTGGGGCAATTACCAGAGGATCTACTCCAGCCACGCACTGTGTGCCCAGAAAAAGGAGGAACTGTTTCAAATTCTTTTTATGAAAAGAACATAACCTTGACATTAATATCCACCAGATTGCGGTGGGAGCAGACACAGTGATGGCAACAATAAAAAAAAACTCTCACTCACGAATGCAGATGTAAAAACTCTAAATAAAATATATTAATGGCAAGATTTCATTCTTTTTTTATGGCTGAGTAATGTTAATTATACTTCAATGAAAATGTATTGAATGAAGTAACCCAGTAACATTTTCGAATCCATCATGACCAAGTATGTTACGTGAGGAGTATAGGAACAATTCAATTTGAGGAAATCTAATGAAATAATATAATTCAAGGGAAATGGAAAGATCATCTTCATTTTATGCTAAGGGGGCATCTGAAAAATTTCAATATCCATTCCAATTAAAAAAAAAAGTACTCAGAGAAACAGGGGTAGATTCATACTAGCTTATCCACCATGGATACATAATAAAACATTTATCCTAGCTCAAAACCCAGCGTCATTCCTAATGGCAATCCCCTAGAGGTGTTTTCACTAGAATCAGCAACATGAAGACGATGCTTTATTATTATTTAATGTTGCACGGGGCGGGGGGGGTGGTTCTAGCCTATGCGAGGACACAAGAGACACCACCTAGAGTCTCACCAAAAGGATGATACACGGGCCGCATCAAGCCTTTGGATTCAGTTGCCAATTAAGCGAGGGTCACACTGAACCGTGCTGTGGGGTTGCAATCAGCCCCAGATACCCCAGAACTTTCCACAGGTAAATTGTAAGAAAAAAAAAGGATGTAAGGGAAATGGCAAAATTGAACGCAACTTAAGAGACATAGCATGATTTTTTAAAGTGGGCGAGACTGAACTGTGGTGTCCTAGGGATACGCACTGGGTGACCTATTCAGGAATGACAAGAGGCGATGGCCACATAGCTCGGGAGAGTGGTCACTTTGTGCAGAGAGGGGAAGTTGCGACGGGAAAGATGGCGATGGTCTCTGAGGCTGTTCCCGTCCCAGGCGTAGTTTACAAGGGTGTCTGCCTTAAGACCACTCATTAAGCTAGACATCTCTCTTATGTGCTTTCCTGTACAGAAATTTTATTTTACAATAAAAAGGTTCTAAAAGTGCTCAGCTCTGCACAGCATAAACCACCATAAAAATACCAAGTCAAAAGACAAATTGCAACACTGTTGGCAATTTCCATCAGAGGCAAAGCACCGAAGACTTTCTTCAAATTAACAAGAAAAAAAAACCCCACCAGTTTATTGCAAAAACTGACGAAAGACATGAACACGGGGCCCCCAAATCTACAAAAGATCTATGTCTTTTCGCTTCACTTGTGGGGGGATCCATGATGGCGCTTGTCAGGATTTCTGGTTCCCCCTCTTTTCCAGCCCATGTGCCTTTGAGGTCATGTGACTGGCTCTGGCCAATGGCATGAAGCAGAAGGGAAACGTGTCAGTCGTAGGTGGAAGCATTTAAATGCCTGTGGAAGAGGGTCTGGCACTCCCCTCCCTCTTGCCCAAGTGGTCCTGGGAGCGCGTTTACTCCCAGGAAACAGAAATGAACCCCTGCACGGAGAGCAACTGCAGAGACATCACTCAGTTCCGCCAGGACTTCAAGTGAGCAAGACACAGACCATTTCTGTTCCAAGGCACTGAAATCCAGGGGCAGTTTGTTGCACAGTGTCACCTAGCCTATCTGAGTGTTACGGATGTCCTAGGCGTGCCCTGTGACAATTATTATCTTGGTCCAGACTAGGGAGAAAAATGCCACTGTTCCCAGCGGTGAGCCATCGACTGCATTACAAAGTGGCGAGGCTTCTAAATGCAGCTGATAAGATGAAAAAAATGACAGCCATTTTCGTAAAGCGGAATATCTTCGTATTTCAAAATGCTATGCTGCAGACAATACGTTTTGATGACCACACAATTTCATTTCCTTTGTGATCTCAACAAATGCACCCTATTATGAAAGAAATAACCGCCACTTTCTTTATTTCACTTATTTATTCAACAAATATTTATTGAGCGCCTACTCTGAGTCTGGCACTTGGCTGGGTGATATATCAGGGAATAAAGGAAGTAAAAATGCCTGCTGGCCTAGAGTTTACACTCTGGTGGGGAGACATGGACAGTAAACACACATAGTACATAAATAAAGGGCACAGCATGACACAAGGCGTTAAGGGCTGTGGAGTAAAAATAGAGCAGGATAAGAAAGATCGGGAATGCTGGGGGAGGTGATGGTATTTTAAATGAATGGACAAGAGAGAACTTATTGAGAAAGTGACCTTCAAGCAAACATCTGAAGGTGGAGAGATGCCGAGCCATACAGCTGTCAGGGGAAGGGTGCTCTAGGGAGATGAAGCAGTCTGTGCAAAGGCACTGGGGTATTAGAGGAACAATGAGGAGGCTGGAATGGAATGAATGATAATGGGTGAGTGAGAAACAAAAAAGGGTAGAGAGAGAGCAGTTGGAGGACCCTGCAATAACCCATCATACGGAAACAGGGGAGGGGACGGAGGGGAGCTCAGATTCTGGGTTCATGCTTTCAAGGTGGAGGCTACAAGATTTCTTGACAGTTTGACTGTGAAATGTGCAAGAGCGAGAAATCAAGACTGTCTCCCAGGTTTTAGCCTGAGCAGCTGGCAGGAAGGATACAACCGACTCGGGCAAGATCCTGAGTACAGTGGCCCGGGGAGGAACCCAGAGCTCGGTTTCTGGCACGTCAACCATGAGATGACTATTAATCACTGTGTCGGATCCCTGTGCAAACTCCCGTGAACTAGGCGGTCTAAAACAACAGAGATTTCTTCTCTCACAGTTCAGGGCACGAGTCCCAAATCCCACAGGGGGCTCCAGGGGAGACTCTGTTCCTGGCCTCTTCCAGCTTTGGGGTGATCGGTATTTCTGGGCTTCTGGTACCACACCGAACCATAGAAGTTACGCTGCTTCCTCTCCGTCTGTGTCTTTCATAAGGGTGCTTGTCATTGGATTTAGGGCCCGTTGAGATAATTCAGGCTGCTCTCGTCACAAAGTCCCTCAGTTACATCAACAAAGACCCCTCCCCCCAACCCACCTTTTTTTTCTAAATAAGGTCACAGTCACAGATTTGAGAGATTAGGATGTGGACATATCTTTGGGGCGCCCATTCAGCCCCCCCACGTGTCTTCAGTGGTTTAGGGAGGGTCTTTCCGTGGGGAGACTATATGGGGATTGTGCAAAGCTCTCGACATAATGGTTTAGGTTTGGTGGGCACAATAAGGTAAGGATGTAGAAGGAGATTTGAAAAGTACACAGTTGTCTGCCAAGGAAATGCTTTGACCAGTGGAACAATCTCGAGTCCCAGAAGGCTTGTTTTTGGGAACTCTATGGTTCAGACAGATTGATTCTGAAGACGTTCCTGAAGCAAAGAATAAAGTCCTTTACTGCTTTACAGCTGTAGGTGCCTGAGCGAGAATGCCCAGTTCTCAGCTCTGGTAATTAAGCTGATGCTTAGGAAAAGCTGGACTCAGAGCTCAAAGGGGCAAGATGAATATCCTGACCTCCCTCCCTCCTCTGGCCCAGACGCTTGGAGCGGATGCATGTTACGGGCAAAGGAGAAAGCGGACCACAGAGAGCCTCTGCTGGGTCCACTGCCGGAGCCCTGGGTCAATGCTGCTTCTCCATGGTCCCACGCGTCCCCCGGGGGCACGGGCCCTGTGGCAGGGGACAACGGCACCACCTTTCCACCCAGGGCCGTCATCCAAGCGGAGACATCAAGTCCCATCACGTGGTTAGCTACCATGTGATCATGTCTTCAGAGCTGGGTGAGGTCTTCAGGTCATTTGCTGTAACTCTTGTGTTTTAGGTGGGGAGCCCCACAGGCAACGGTTAAGAATCTCACTGCGCTTCTCCAGGGCCCTGATGAGAAGGCTGGCTTTCGGATCCCAACTCCTGTGCTCTGTGTGACATCTTTGCCCTGGCTACCTGCAGACCCAAGGAACTGATGCTCAGAACGCAGCAGCATCTCGGGTTAGGGGTTTTTGTGACTAGCAACAGAAACGGAAACTAGTTAATTAAAGCCGAAAAGGAATTTATTAAAAGGATCAGGGCGCTCACAGACCTCCAGGAGGTCTCAGAGTCGGGCGCGGAGGCCGCTTTGCTGTGAGCAGTGCCCCAGTTCACACTGGCTGGAAGACGCTGCGGCCCCCACCCTGGGGCACTGACAGATCTGTCCACCCCACTGGCCTCTCCGATCCCTAACACTGGGGCTCTGGACACTGGACACAGGGGCTCTGCCGCGGCCACTCCTGGCGGACCGGACCGGTCCCGCGAGGTCTCTGCTCCTTTGCCTACTGGCTCTGAATCCAAGCAAGAGCCACGAGCCCCCGTCTGGCTGGTTGGGAGGCGTGAGGGTGAGAAGCCGGCACTTCCGGCCTGTCTGGCGGGAGGTCTAGGGGCAGATTTTCGAGTCCCCAAACACAGAAGGGGCCCAGGGGCACGACGGCCACAGTTAACAGCAATGTTCACAGCAAGAAGCTGGGGTGTGCCCACTTGAGACAGTAACAAAATAATCCTACCTTCTAAAATGCAATTTGGGTCACGTCAACTTTCAGCGCGTCCTATCTAGTGGCCAAACAGTCCGGTCACCTGGTCAGGGCTTGGCGGTCAGCTCCGGGCTGTCTGACCAGGCTAGCTCTCAGCACAGCCCCCACCCTGTCTCCGCTTGCCTACCACAGGCCACTTACTCGCCCCACCTCACCCACTGGGTTTCTTTCTTTCTTTTTTTTTTTTTTAGGTAAAATGTGCATACGGCAAAACGCACTAGTCTGAAGTGATATGATTTGATGGGTGCTGACAAGTACACACACCCGTGAAAGCCAGACCTCTATCAAGATCTAGACTTTTCTATCACCTGGCTCATTCTCTCGTGCCCCCTCCCTGGTCAATCCCTGGAAACAACTGCTGATTTGCTTTCTGTCACTACAGATTTGTGTGTTCTAGAATTCCACGTCCAGGGAATAAAACAGTACATCCTTTTATCGTGTCCAGCTTCTTTCTCTTATCGAGATGCTTGTAAGCATCATTCAGGCCACCGTGTGTGTGAGCAGTTAGCCTAGGCTGTCTGCCCAGTGTGACAGGACGTAGTGGCCCATGGCAGATTGCAGAGAAGCTGTGACCTCTGCCGTTTTCATTTGAATGAGGATGGTTCCGATCCCTGAGACCAGCTGAGAAAGGAGGAAAGGGGGTCGGGTGGGTTCAGAACCACCTTTCCCAAGCACCACAGGCAGGCCCTCTCGTGTCTCCTTAGACACTGACGCTTTTAGGTGAGTTTTCGTTTGGGGATGAAAAGAAGTTTCTTGTCTAAACGTCATCTGGGGGAGCGTGGGCTGGTAACCTAGGTGAGCTCACCGGCATCTGTTCTGAGAACTGAGCGCACCTCCAGATAGAAACCACTTTCAGTCGAGTGAGGTTGAGATTTTTAAAGTCAGTGAACAAACATTTGGCTGCCCCGCGTGGGCAAAGAACGTGCACGACTCCGTGGAAGATTCCAGAAACCTCTAGACTGTACCTGCAGTGGTCCACAGCCTCACTGGCGAGAGGAGCCACAACACTTGTCAGGAGCCCTTGCTGCGTTTCCACCGTGAGCTACACTCGGTCCCGTTCAGAGAGCGCAGGCCTTGCAGAAAGCCTAGGTCCCTGACAGGCCGTGGCTGAGCTCTGAAATAGAAGGAAAAGAGGAGAGGGGGTGACATGTGCCATATGCTCACCGTAGGGCTGTTGGTGACACATTTTTGTATTTCTGCACAGGTGCAGCTTTTTGGGCACATGCTCCTGAAACGGGATCCTGGATGAGGACCAACTTGGGGAGTTAACTGCAGGGGGAGAGAATTCTGGAGAGATTCGCCGAATGCTGCGGGAGGAGGAGGGGCGCAGTCCTGGGACGCCGGGCTTCCCTGGCCCCCAGAGAGGCTGATTTACACCCAGAGGGCTGGGGCGAAGACGCCCTCGGAGCCCCTCCCAGGCCACTAACTCACTACAGCTTTCTGTGTTGGCCACATCTCGCTTCTAGGTGCCAATTTACATAAGGGCACAAAACAGAGCCTATGGGTTAAGGACACAGAACAGAGGCCGACCTGTCCCACGCGACAGCCCCGCGGTCCTGCGTCCTGGCCGTGGGGTGGGTGGGGCTCCACACCACACGAAGTCACCCGAGACCCAGGCCCGTTCCCTCCTGCGCTCCCTCACCCCCTAGAATCCTGTCCACACGCAACACAGTGGAAGCGGCATTGCTCCCGCGTCTGCTTTCCAGCCTCCGAACAGAACAGAAAAGGGCAGACGTCTGAAACAAGCCGCTCGCGCTTACGCCTGACGCTGCTCACTTCTCTTCTCACACCCCATTGGCCCCTAATAGTCACATGACTACAAGGGGCTGAAAAGGAGGCTGGGAGAGTCCTTCTGCTTACCTCCTATTGGCCCCTAATAGTCACATGACCACATGTGCTTGGAGCGGGGAGGCTGGGAGCTACCCTTCTGCTCACAACCCTCTAATTGGCCTCTAGTAGTCACATGGCCACATGAAGCTGAAAGGGAGGCTGGGAGATGTAGTCTCCAGGTTGGCGGCCCTGTGCCTGGCTGAAAACTCCATTAACATGGAAAAGGAGAGGGAGAATTGGGAACACGCTCAGCCCTAAGTCCTTGAGGGATGGCAGAATTAATTCGTCAACCTGGGTGGGTTTTCCTTCTCCCCTGCCAGGGTTAGGCTATAAACACAGCTCCGTTTTTTACAGCCCGGCCTCCCCTGCATCTCTGGACCAGATGAGGAGGCGGCAGGTGCGGCCGCCGGGTTTCGGGGGCGAACCCCTCATCCTGGGACGTGCAAGTTACCCGATGTGCTCCTCGGCTGCCAGCGGCCTTCCCGCATTCCTCCACTCCCCATCCCGCACGGTTCTGCTCCCTCCTGCCCGGTTGTCAGTCCGTACACGTACTTTGAAGTCTGTGGGCTGTATCTATTTTCTGGTTTTCCCGAAAATGGAGTTTATGGGGTTTTTAAGTCCTCCTTGTTCTTTATGCATGATTTCCAGGAGGAGACGTAGAAAAATGGTCTTATGTGGCCACGTTCATTCCGAAAGGCAATGGACTAGTTTAACGAGTCACTTTATTCTGGTTAGGAGTCAAGGACTTAGCCTCTCTGGAGACGGTGTTAAAAGGGATTTCTCTGTGGGGCGAAGAGACTGCGGCAAGTAGCAATTTAGGCTGGCGACAGAAAATCGGCTTGATTAACGACGACAAGATCAGACAAGGAGGGGAGAATGCATCTGAGTTAGGGTGGAAAGCGGAACAACCTTGATAACATTGCTCTGGGCAAGATGTGAGCTGCTTTTCCAGCTCGGAAATTGGTCCAGATGTGCCTCGGGTAGGATCGTAGGTAATGGTCCCACAAAAAAAGTAAGAAACTACAGGAAGAGAATGTGCAAATGCCACTGAGTAAATGCAGAGAGATGTCCGTGGGCCCCGGCATCCTGCGCTGGGGGCAGGAACCAGCTTGTAGAGTTACCGAGAGCAGAGGTCAGGGAAATGTGCTGTGCGGGCCACACTGACTACGTCCTGTGTCCCCGACCCATTCCGGCGCCACGTGACTGTGCCTTGCAGCACATTTTCTCCACAGCATCCAGATTTCCCTTCTGAAGCAGAGTGCTGGTCTCAGAGCCAGAACCATGAACACTACTGTTATCATAATGAAAACCACCACCAGGTTAACTCTAGACATTTTGCGATGGATTTGGATAGATAAAAGCAGCATGGCTTTCTTCCCGGAACGTCTCCGTTCAGGCCATCCTCGGGAAGCCAGGTGCCCTGCGGGATGCTGGGGACGTGGTGTTCCACTTTACAGGTAAGTAACTGAAGCTCAGAGGCCTCGCGTGTCTTGCTCAAAGTCACTAGAATATGCAAGCGGTCAGGTGGCTTGGGTGGATACCGCTAACTTGTCTGTAAAAATCCTCCTGCCTTTCTTCCTTGCGAAAAGGAACCCGAGTGTAAGGCTGCAATGCACGTAGCCCCAGATGATGACTTATGATGCAGACAATCATGACAAAGCTGTTTCCCAGTTCCTCAGTCCCTTCTGCAGCTAGGGGGAGCCATGTGATCCAGTTTTGGCCCATGAAACCTAAGGAAAACACTGTTACCTGTGGCTCTGAAAAGCTTTTTGGTAAAAAAAAAAACAAAAAGAAAGAAAGAAAGAAAGAAAGAAAGAAAGAAAGAAAGAAAGAAAGAAAAAGAGAAAAAAAAGATGTGGCTCACATGACTTTTCGCACTTCCTTCCTCTCACTGCCTTGTTAGCAGATGTGATATCTGGTGCTGCTGCAGCCATCTTGTGACCACGAATGGGGGAAAAAAAAGAAAGAAAGAGAAAGAAGGAAAATCCTGAGTCTCAGGCTTAACATGGCCTGGGTCCCTTATGGTATTATTAAAACAGGTAAAGCAATGCCAGCAGCTGCCTACCTCCAGATTTCTATGAGAAAAATAAGCCTCTCTTTTATTTATTTAAAGTGTCTTTATTTATGTATTTATTTATTTATTTAGAGAGAGACAGAACGAGCGATCAGGGGAGGGGCAGAGAGAGAAGGAGAGAGAGAATCCCAAGGAGGCTCTGCACTGTCAGCGCAGAGCCCGACGTGGGGCTTGAACTCACCAACCACGAGATCATGACCTGAGCTGCAGTTGGATGCTCAACCCACTGAGCCACGCAGGTGTCTCAAGCCTCTTTTAAAAACCCACGTTGTTCAAGCTGTCTCTTGATTGTAGCCAAATGCAAAATTAGAATGTCTTCAGAGCTGTCTGAGCCTAAAGTCCTGTGGTTTCCACTCTACCGTGGAGGCTGCTTGGCCAAAGACGCATAAGCAGGTTCTCAGACTCCCAGCGAGTCTGGCAAAAATGTCACGCCGCAAGGTCAGGCTGAACGAGTCACGAGGCTGAGTCTCGCCTTGCTGGATGCCAGTCACCCCGGTCCTTTCTGCCCAAGGCCTCACTCAGCCCTAAGCGGAGCCCGCCCACACGCGAGGTCTGCAGCGTGTGCGAGGGCGGGGCAGGTAGCTTTGCCGGCTGAGGACCAAGGGCACCGGGCAGGGAATCGGTGGCGGGTCTCGTCCTAGAGGAGCGTTTGGAGTCTCCACCCCAGGCAGCCCTGGGTAGGCCAGCCTGCTGTTAACGCAGCACCGGCCCTTCCCGGATCCTTTGAAGCGACTGGCAAATTGCTGTTTTTCTATGGAGAAATACAGTTTCCGTTTTTTGCAAAACAAACTACCCTAAAACTTAGGGGCGTGCAACGATACTTTTCATTTTTCTCATGATTTCGGGGACAAGAAGGTGAGGAGGGTTTCAGGCAGTTCTCAGTTGGGCCACTCATGCTGCGGCTGCCAGATGGTGGTTGACATTCAGCTGTATGAGGACCTGGCGGGACGGGCATCCGGGATGGCACGTCCGGTGGCCTCCCTCCTCAGGCTGGTGGTTAATGCGGCTGGTGGCGGAGCGCCTGTGGCGTGGCCTCTCCAACAAGGTAGTCTCAAAGCTGCTATATTTCTTTTATTTAAACAATTTTTTAATGTTTATTTTTGAGAGAGAGAGATGGCGCGCTAGTGGGGGAGGGCAGAGAGAGACGGAGACAAAGAATCCGAAACAGGCTGCAGGCTCCAGGCTCCGAGCTGTCAGCGCACAGCCTGAAGCAGAGCTCGGACAACATGAACCGTGAGATCATGACCTGAGCCAAAGTCTGATGCTTAACCGACTGAGCCACCCAGGCGCCCCTCAAAGCTGCTGTATTTCTAACATTGTGTCTGGTTTCCTCCAGATGCCTCCGGAGCAAGCATCCAAAGAGAGAGGGCTTTTTCTGACCTGACCTTGGAAGTCATACAGCATCACTTTTCAATTCACCCTGCTGGGTCACGAGCAACTCACTGAGGTCAGCTTTGCTGTGGCAGGAGGGACATAGCAGCAAAGAATTCTGTGGATGAGTTTTTGAAACCAAACACAATCATCTGGAAGGAAATTCTTTCTGCTGGGGAACCATCTAGAAGGGAAATGCGCTGTTAGCCAAGAACACGGTACTGAAGGCAGAGATGTCCCTACACTGTAGGCCATTTTTATAATTGTTCTGTTATTTTTTTAATTTTTTCAACTTATTTATTTTTAACTTAAAAAATTTTTAATTTTTTATTGATGTGGACTTTTTTTTTTTTTTTTGAGCATCCATTGCCTCTTTCTGATAGAAAATCATATGTGTGAATTGTGGAAGCTCTGGAAAGCAGGAAGTTAAAATCATGCCGCACGTAATCTCATCAGAATTCGAACCACTGGTGACGTTCTGACAAGTTTCCTTTCAGCACTGTCGTCCCCAGGATGATCTCAGATCACGTGTAGTTCTATGCAGGCAATGAAACGGCATGGTGACTGGAACAGGCCTGGGGACTGGGGAGTCACTGCCTTCGATGTTGTCAGGGAGGCCTCTCAAAGGGGGTTTCCGCTGAGACCAAAATGAGGGGCGACTCGGTGGCTCAGTCACTTAAGCATCTGAGTCTTGATTTTGACTCAGGTCACGATCTCACGGTTCGTGAGTTCGAGCCCCACTTCGGGCTCTGTGCTGGCAGCTCGGAGCCTGGAGCCTGCTTCGGATTCTGTGTCTCCCTCTCTCTCTCTGCCCCTCCCCTGCCCAGGCTCTGTCTCTCTCTCTCTCTCTCTCTCTCTCTCTCTCTCTCTCTCAAAAATAAACATTAAAAAAAAATGATAAAAAGACTTGGGCAAAGAACAGCCAGTGTAAAGGCCCTGAGGTAGCAGAAGATCTGGAAGGTCTGTGGATGAGAAGGGGGTCCGGTGAGCTTGGAGGGCGCTGCATTTCGGCAGGAGGCATAAAGCAGGGTAGGTGTCGTCAAAGACTGGGCTACGCAGGGCTTGTCTGCCTTGGTAAGGAGGGTGGATTTTATCCTAAGCGTGATGACGAATTTTAAGCAGAGTGGAGAAAGGGTCCAATTTAAAAACAATCTCTGGGGCGCCTGGGTGGCGCAGTCGGTTAAGCGTCCGACTTCAGCCAGGTCACGATCTCGCGGTCCGGGAGTTCGAGCCCCGCGTCGGGCTCTGGGCTGATGGCTCGGAGCCTGGAGCCTGTTTCCGATTCTGTGTCTCCCTCTCTCTCTGCCCCTCCCCCGTTCATGCTCTGTCTCTCTCTGTCCCAAAAATAAATAAACGTTGAAAAGAAAAAAAATTAAAAACAAAAAACAAAAAACAATCTCTCTGCGTCTGATAGTTTGCTGGGGCCACCATAACAGAACACCACAAATGATGTGGCCCGAATAACAGAAATGGGTTGTCTCAGCATTCTGGAGGCCACACGTCCGAGGTCAAGGCGCCTGTGCGGTGGGTTCCTTCTGAGGCTGAGAGGGAGGGTCCGCTGCAGGCCTCTCCCGCTCTGCTTCTGACGGGGCTCCAGCAGCGTGTGGCACTCCTTGGCTTCTGGGGCATCGCCCCCATCTCTGCCTTCATCTTGATGTGGCCTTTGCTCGTGTGATGTCTGGGTCCAAAGTTCTCTTTTTTACGAGGATGCCTGTTGTATTGGATTCGATCCCGTCCTGATGACCTCATCTTTAGCTGATCGCCTGCAAAGACCCTATTTCCGAATCAGGTCACATCACAAGTACCGGGGGTCAGGGCTTCAGCATCTTTTGGGGGCTAGGCGGCACAATTCAACCCACAAAATCGGTGTTGTGTGGGTAGATGAGTTTGGGAGCGAGGGTGCAAGGCAGAAGTCTGACCTCATTTCCTGAGCTTTGTTCTCTATTCTCCAGTGGTCAGAGGCCAGAGGCAGGCAGAGTCCCTGTGCTGGGCTGACCGTGTCCCCACCGGCGGCCTACCCCTGGCCCGCGGCTGTGAGGCTCCTGTGAAGAAATCAGGCTCGTGAAGGTCACCAGGGCCAGGCCGAGCAGGCCCCCCAGGACTCAGGGTCCAGGCTTCTTACCAGCGTGAGCCTCGTTTTGGCCCCGCTGTGGCGAGGCCGCTCCGTCCTCTCCCGTCCCATGACTTTCGTGGGACAGGGTGACAGACACCTTGCTGGCAGGTCTGCTTTGTCTGATATGCTCTGTATCTTTGTCGTTATCATGGGCCCACACCTGGTAGCCTGATCCCAGGTCTGATTAGAAGAAAGCTCTTTCTGCTTATACTTAAAACTCAACACAGTAACTCTGAGAAAGGAAATATTTAAGATCCCGACGTCTTGAGTTGAGATAGTAAATCCATGGGGCTTAGCAGGCGCTTGAGGGATGGGACTCCTATGGGCCGAACTGCACATTAAGCCACATTTTACAGTCCTGACGGCCGGTATCTAAGAAGGGCTTGCGTCTGTAAGTGGTACCTTGGAAAAGGAAGGGGTAATTAAGGCCAAATGAGGTCCTGAGGGTGGGCCCTAATCCAGTCTGACTGGGGTCCTTCTAAGAAGAGGAGATCAGGACACAGACGTGCACAGAGGGACAACCACGTGAAGCCACGGGGAGAAGATGGTCATCTACACGCCAAGGAGATTGGCTTCAGAAGGAACCAGCCCTTTGGAGCCTTGATCTTGGACCTCCAGCCTCTGGAAGTGTAAGAAAATAAATTTGTGTTGTTCAAGCCCCCCAGTGTACGTGCTTTTTTTTTGTGGGGACCCCAGCACACCGATACGGGGACACAGGATGGAGATGTGTTGATAGGGAAGGTGAACAGAGGTTTAGAGTATGGGGACCGTCCCTTCATCCAGGGATTCCACATTTACAAGTTTGCCAGCTCCTTTAAATTTATTTGTGACCCTGAGATGAACACCCATGGCGCTTTCGTGGTCATTCACAGACCTGTGCACGGTGGTGACAGATCTGAGTCACCCAGTGGGCATGTTCCCAGCTACGATGGAGACAGGCCACCCTCTGCCTTCTTGTTTCAGCTCATACCTTTGACTTTCGTGCTTTTGGCTGGTGACTCCACTGTTTAAAACATCCCCAAGCTGAAGCCAGGAGTCCACGAGTCCAGCGGTGATGATTCCACGATATATACAGGTGAGGTAGGCTGACCTTAAGCAGAAACGCACGTACGCAAGGTTATATATTGATCTGTTCACGAAACCCTTGTGACCAGAGGCTCCCTCGGGAAGAGTGTATTTCCCCCGGGAGCGATGGTTCTGCGCTGGAGATTCAACTTTAGCAGCGGCTTCATAGAACACTTTACGGAAGGGACGTATCTTGGCTGCTCGTGTGTGAGCGAGGCGCTTTGTGTTCACGTGCGGACGTCATCCACCCATCCGTTTCCATTGTTTCCGTCAGCAGAGATGATAACTGAGTGTTCTTTCCACATGGGTCGGTCCCGATATCAGCATTTTTGAGTCACCTACTGGCCTTCATATTTAAAAAAGTTTTTTTTTTAACGTTTATTCAAATTTTTTTTGAGGGGGGGAACAAGTGAGGGAGGGGGAGAGAGAGGGAGACACAGAATCCGAAGCGGGCTCCAGGCCCAGAGCTGTCGGCACAGAGCCCGACGTGGGGCTCGAACCCACAAACCGTGAGATCATGACCTGGGCCAAAGTCAGACACTCAACTGACTGAGCCACCCAGGTGCCCGTTGGCCTTAATTTTATATCGGTGAGCGTTAGGAGAGAATACGGTTTGTGCCAGGCTAGAGGCTACAGTGTCTTCATGTGCACGTGGCCACGAGCCCAAGTGCCACATGGTGGGTTTGTGGAATTAACACCTTCAGTTCTAGTAAGGTGGGGGCACTGGCATCTATTCACATTCTAAATTGGACAACAGGGGTACCTGGGAGGCTTAGTTGGTTAAGCATCTGACTTCAGCTCAGGTCATGATTTTGCGGTTTGTGGGTTCGAGCCCCGCGTCGGGCTCTGTGCTGACAGCCCGGAGCCTGGAACCTGCTGCAGATTCCGTGTCTCCCTCGCTCTCTGCCCCTCCCCTGCTCGTGCTCTCTCGCTCTCTCTCGAAAACAAACATTAAAAAAAAAAAAAAAAAGTAAATTGGAGAACAAATTCGTTTCTCTTTGAGAAAAGGTTTTCTTGGTTTTATTTTATTTTTTTTAGTTCTTAGCTTGAACTTTGGTTTTACTTTTGATCACCTGGGGGCAGAGCTCTCTTTCCATCAGATGAACCATAGAAATTTCCCAGAAGGTAGACGAGAGAAATTTAGCAGATTTCTAGAAGGGAGGGCTATTTTAAAATAAGGGGTTGAGAGTGCATTTCACTGGAAAGGGAAGGAGAATAAAGTCCTTTTATCCCTACATTAACTCTGGATTCTGAAGTCTGAAAAGAAAGTACCGCCAGGGTCTCCCCATTTCTCCCGGATAAAGGACCCAGAGCCACGTGACTATTGATTACAGACCTTGGAAAGGCGGAGAGGGAGCTGAAAGTCAAAATGAAGGGCCATCAAATAAGGAGAAATACATTTTTCCTCTATTGAGATATGCTCTATATTTTAGCCCAGCGCCCATCGGGAGATATAATTAACGTTGGGCAGGCGGACAAGACAAATCACAGCAAACTGATTCAGCAGAAATCATATCGGAGCTGGTTACTGACCTCAGCAGGGGAGAGAAAAAGCAATCAAGGAGGCTCCTAGCTGCCAGTAAATGAAATGCACGCTGCCCCTCCCCCCCGGCAACGCAGCCCTCTACTCGGGATGAACGATTGGTAATCTGCACGCAATAAAATAAGAACGGCACATAAACAATACTCAGTGTCTTAAAAAATGGAACCATTAGTGTTACTGCATATGCGGCCCATCCTTTCCCTCCCGAAACGTATGAAAGATTCCTTCGCCAGGGCCAATTAGGATCTTCCACCCCGTGTGCGAGAAGGCCACTTATTATGGGTGACAACATAATGCTGAGAAGATGCTTAGAAATAAAACCCAAGCCGTAATCATTTGCCTGAGTAAGAGTCCCTGGCTCTGGCAGCCTCCTGTATTTGCTAAAAATTCTCCTTTCCACAAAGGTTAGGTCTCTGTTTACTATTTATTACTGTGCGTGTGTGGCTGGTGGGGGGTGGGGTGGGGGGACGGACGGGAAACTTGGTCCACAACTTGGGTGTGCCAGCGATGGTTTATGTCTTCCGTGTCTTTAAATCTGCGTAATTTTATCTCTGCTTGGCCGGTGGGAATACAAGAGGCATTTTTACGACGCCCTCCCTCTGAAGCTTCCTCTATAGACTGAGCCTCGCCTTTGGAGTTCCAGGCAGGGCAGAGGCGGCTGAGAGGGTGCTTGGGGTCATAGATGGGTGAACGCAGGGACCCCATCGCCAGCTCCCACGGACCCTGCAAATCTGAAGCTTTACTGCTGCCTCGGAGCTAGGTCTGGGGTCCTGGAATCTCTGCTAAAGCCGGGAGTTCAGACTGAATCCACATCCCTGGGGCCGGCTGTCTCTGAGGTCCGGGCACAGTTTGGCAGAGGTCCCTGTCTGTCCTGTGGCCTGTGCTCCACACACCCAGGAGATACTCCTTTTTTATCTAAGAGAAACTCTCTGCCTCCACATTTCCCTCAGGAGCTCACTTCTCTCTTCAAACTTCTCTTTCCAAAAAAGAGTGGATTCATATTAATCCGCGTTTCTCTTCTCCTTTTGGTTTCTAAGATCCCATTCAGGTCCCGGTTCTGGGTAAGAACCTGTGTTTTCCCCTGTATCCAATGACCCTGATTTAAAGCATTACCAGTGGCGATGCCAGCGGCTGCCATGTTTTCCCTCCAGCCTGGGTTTAATGCAGCTGGAAACCCAGATGTGAGCTGTGGGGCACAGGCAGGGAGTGAGTGCTCAGGGGAAGCTTCTAGCCCTGGCTCAAAGTTGGAAAAAGGGAACCCTAGTACCCAGAAAGCACAGCAGTGCCCTGGGCTTCCTTTTCTTCCTTCCCTCTCAATTCCCCCATTGTCTCATCTCCCAGTCCCCGGACAGTCCCAGAGACCGTGGCTGGCGAAGGGGCCAGTGGGAGCCCAAACTCAGAGAGGGGTGCTTCCTTCTATGTTCAGTGGAGCTGGGACCCTCAAAAGGGCACCAACCCTGGGGACTTTTCTCTCCCTGTCCTCCCTCCACGTGGGCCCAGGTGCAGTCCTGATCGCACAGGTGGCCAGCAGACCGCAGTGACCGGGGCCATGAGCCTTGGCCGGAGGACCATGAAGGGGAGCCTCAGAGATGTGGAGAAGTTGTACGCTTAAGGTTGAAATGACCCTAAATACGCTTCCCAACAACAGTTGAATTACATGAGGGATTAATGGCGGGAGACAATTTGGGAAACTCAGAGAGACACAGAACCAAAAAACACACTCCTAAGTAACCCATGGGTGAAAGAAGAAATCACACAATTAAAAAGTATTTTAGCATGAATGAAAAAAAAATGCAACATACCAAGATTTACAGAATGCAGGCAAAGACTGCTTAAGGGAAATTTATAGGAGTTAAACAAAACAAAACAAAACACAAAGAGGGAGGGATGGTTCAAACCAATCACCAGCCTTTCCACCTTAAGAAACAAGAAAAAGAAAAGCAAGCAAAACCCAAAGCAAGTAGAAAGAAGGAAGTCTTAAAGATTACAGCAGGAATATGATAAAATAGAGACTAGAAAATCAGTGTAGAATAATATCAACAGAACAAAAATGGGTTCTTGAAAAGACCAACAAAATTGACAAACTGACCAAGAGAAAAAACCAGAAGAGTCAAAATACTAAAATCAAGACGGAAAGAGATGGCATGCTTAGTGACTTGACAAAAATAAAAGAGATTATAAGAGAATTCTATGATCAATTACAGAGATAACTGTGATAACAGAGGAGAGAGACAAATACCTAGAAATTCGCAAACCACCAAGAGTGTCTCAGGAAAAAGTAGAAAATCTGAATGGATCTATAACAAGTAAAGAGATTGAATTAGCAATAATAATAATAATAAGAAGAAGAACAACTTCCCATGAAGAAAAGCCCATAACCAAATGGCTTCATGGGTCAGTTCTTTCAAACATTTAAAGAAGAATTAACATTAGTGCCTAACGAACTCTTCCAAAAAAGAAGAAGAGGAAGAACATTTATGAACTAATTCTGAGGCCAGAATTACCCTGATACCAAAACCAGACAAAGATATCACAAAAACAAAAACACCCCAACACTACCCATCGATATCCCTTATGGACAGTGATAAAAAGAATCCTTAACAAAATACTAGTAGATGAAGTCCAGCAATATATGAAAAAGATTATATACTATGACCAACCGGATTGTACCCCGGAAAGGGAGGCTGGTTTAAGACATGAAAATAAATCAATATAGTAAAAATATCGATAGAATAAAGGACACAAACCATCTGATTGTCTCAATGGACACAGAAAAAGCATTTGACAAAATCCAATACTCTTTTGTAAGACATTCAACAAACGAGGAATAGAAGGGAACTTTCTCCACCTGACACATAGCATCTATGAAAAACCTGTACTTATCACAGTTAATGGTGAAAAACTGAAAGATTTCCCACCAGGATCAGTAACAAGACCATTATGCCTGCTTTTACCACTTTTGTTCCACGTTGCACTGGAAGTTTCAGTCAGTGTAGTTAAGGAACAAAAAGATATAAAAGCATCCAGGTTTGAAAGGAAGAAGTAAAGCTCTCTCTATTTGCAGAGATGTGATCTTATATTTAGAAAATTTCAGAATATACACACATAAAAAAAACCCTATTAGGACAAAGGCCGAGGTTAGCAAGGTTTCAGGATGAAAGACTGACATACAGAAATCACTTGTATTTCTCTACACTAGCAGCGAACAATTCTAAAATAAAATGAAGAAAACAATTCCTTTTATAATAGCATCAGAAGAATAAAATAATTAGGAAGAAATTTAAAAAAGGAAGTTCAAAACTTGTACACATTAAACTAGGGAGCACTGTTGAAAAAAAGTTCAAAAGATCTAAAGAAATGGAAAGACATCCCATATTCATGGATTAGAAGACTCATTTCTATGATGGCGATGCTCCCCACATTGGTCTACATATTCAATGCAATCCCTATCAAAATCCCAGCTACCTTTTTTTGTTGTTGTTGTTGAAATTCACACACTAATCCTAAAATCCATATGGAAATGTGAAGGACCCAGAATAGCCAAAAAAAGTCTTGAAAAAGAAGAATAAAAATGAGTACTAACATTTCCTCATTTGAAAGCTTGCTACAAAGCTACAGTAATCAAGATAATATTGCACTGGCATAAGGATTGACATTTGGATCAAGGGAATGGAATTGAGAGTCCAGAAATAAATGCTTATATTTATGGTCGATTGATTTAGAAAAGGCTGCCAAGACAATTGAGCGGGAAACAATAGTCTTTTCAGGATATGGTGCTGGAATAAGTAAATAGCCACACGCAGAGGAACAAAGTGGGCCCCTTCCTCGCATGATACACAGGTATTAATTCAAATGGACTGTAAACCTAAGGGCTAAGCTAACACTACAAAATTAGAAGAAAACACAGGAGCAAATCTTCATGGCCTTGGGTTAGCCAAGGGCTCCTTGGATATGACATCAAAAGCACAAATAATAAAAGAAAAAAAGAGAGAAATCTGACTTTATCAAAATTACAAACTTTTGTGTTTTCAATTAAAAAATTTTTTTTTCATGCTTATTTTTGAGAGAGACAGAGCTCAAGCAGGGGAGGGGCAGAGAGAGAGGGAGACACAGAATCCAAAGCAGGCTCCAGGCTCTGAGCTGTCAGCACAGAGCCCGACACGGGGCTCAAACTCATGAAATGTGAGATCATGACCTGAGTTGAAGTCTGATGCTTCACCAACTGAGCCAGCCACCCAGGCGCCCCTTTTGTGCTTTAAAGGAAAACATCAAGAAAGGGAGAAGACAACCCACGGACTGGGACGAAACGTTTGCAGACTCGTATCTGATAAGGAACGTAAAACCTCTTAACAGCTCAGTGATAACTGATTTTTAAAAAATAACCCAACTTGGAAAAATGCGGGCAAAGGATCTGAACAGATATTTCTCTGGAGAACACATGCAAAGAGCCAAAAAGCACAGGAAACGATGCCTCACAGCCTTACCATTAGGGGAATGTGATCAAAACCATGAGAAGCAACCACTCCCTCCCCCGCCCTCCCACCCACAGTGGCTGCCGTCACTAAGACAGAAGACGCAAAGCGTGGGCGAGGATGTGAAGCAAACGGGACCCTCCCGCGGTGATGGCAGACACACAGAATGGACTGACCACGTTGGAAAGCACTTTGGCAGTTACTCGAGACGCTAAACACAGAGTGATCATCTAGCCCGGAAATTCTGCTCCTAGGTACACACCCAACAGAAAAGAAGACACACGACCTTGTACGTCAGTGCGCAGGCAGCATTGGGATAAAAGCTCAAAAGTGGGACGCAACCCAAGTGTCCATCTTTCCTGATGAAATTATGTGCTATATCCATGCAGTGGGATCTTTTTCAGCGGTAACAGAGAACGAATTACTGACACATGCTGCCATATGGAGGGGCCTCGAAAACGTGTTAGATGAAAGAAACAGTGACCAAACAGCACATACTGTATGATGCCCTTTATCTCAAATGCCCAGAAGGCAGGTCTTTGGAGAGAACGTAAATTAGTGTTCAGCGTGGGGCTGGGGATGGAGGTGACGTGGGGGGTGAATCCTAAGGTACAGGGTTTCCGCTGGGGGTGATGAAACTCTTCTAAAATTAGATCCAGGTTGGTTGGTGTGAATATTCTAAAATCCACTGAATTGTGCCCTTTAAATGGTGAATTGTATGGCACCTGAATTCTCTCTCTCCATCTCTCTCTGTCTCTTTCTATACATATATATATTTAAAGAACCAGCACAGGATTCTGGCTGATTCTTATGACCTCTTTACCGCTGACATCAGAGTTTTTAAGTGTTAAAATATCGCAGTATTCTGGGCTGAGGTCTCACTGGTCAGCTCCTGTTTTGGCCCAGTGTACTCATCAGGATGGAAGCCTCTGTCAATCTGGGTGAGAGCTAGCAGGTCTGTGACGCATACGTTCAGGTCCCGAGCAACCCCAAGCCCTGTCCTGGTTAGAACCTCCACCTCTAGAGACGGCCATGGGCACAGAAGGGCCGCTGAAAAGGTAGCAGTCCTACCTTAAGGCGGCCCTGGTGCACAACTCCAGGGGGCACTGTTGACATTGCGATCTATGTAGGGGGCGACCTCTCGTGTGAATGACTGCACCTGCCGGCTCACAAGCTGTGTCCTTACACACTCTCCATGAATTCTCAAAGCCAACGATTGCAACCGGGGGATGTTTCTTTCTTTCTCCATGTTCCTGTGGCCCATTTGAACCTGCAGAAAGGAAGACAGGACACCATACAGAAGCTCATGAAACCACCCCAGATTTATGACTCTTGCAGCCTCAGGTTGCTGCCTGAGGAAATGACACAATGTGAACGGGTCGCCCCCAACAGCAAGCCACACGGGGAGTCACTAAGGGAGCCCTGAGGAAGGGGAAAGTCTGGTAGTAGTTGTGTTTTCAACAACCTCTTCCTAGTTTAACTTTTATCCGCGCCCCCCCCCCCATAGGATGGGCGTAGCGAGTGACCTTCAGGCGAATGCTACAGGTGCCACACGGTTTTACCTTTCCCAAATATCTAGACTCTGAAACCATAGTTTTAGGACCATGAGTATAAATGTGAATGAACAAAACAAAATCTACTGGAGTAGGTGGTGGGATAAACCAGACAGAATGACTGGGTTCATGACGCAGCTGGTTAATCCGAATCACATTATTTTGTTTGGCTCCAAAAATGACACTCAATCTTCTTTATTATCTGTGCCTCAGCTGCTCTCCAGGAACATTTTAGTAACTGTTGTTGACAGATTATGAGACGGCCTGGCTCTCCGAGCTAAGAGGGTTTTTGGATTTCAGGGTTACACTTTATTTTTTCAACTCTCTAGAAATTTGGGTCACCTTGTGCATTATTAAGGACGTTTCACCATCCGTGTTCATTTGCGGTGGCCAAGGATGGAAGGTAAGCCAGGATTCTGCGCAGCCAAATTCAAAATGTGGAGGAAGAGTGTTTTCCACGGGAGGCAAGTGGCCTTGAAGGACCAGCACCTGGTCCTGGTGTCCACAGGGACGTGCGCGCCTCTGAAGCGTTCTCCTGGTTTCTGACAAAACACCTGCTGTGAGCCGGGAGTGACAACCTCTTCCGATGAAAGAGATAGTAGATTATCGACTGGGAATCAAAAAAGAGAAAAGCAAACCCAATGACATGTTTTTGTTGTTGGTAACGGTTCAGTTTTTGTCCTACACGGGGGTCTGGAACGGAAAATTAAACCCTGATCTCCTTCGTTAGAAACAAAGAGCCGTTTCCTTATCCAGGTCCGACATCTGTCTGTTCTACTTTTGCTTCGTCAGGATTTGTATTTGATTGTTTTCGCCTACTTGTGACTCGTGGACAACTTTCAGTCTTTTTTTTTTTTTAATTTCTAGTGTTTATTTATTTATTTATTTATTTATTTGTTAAAAAAATTTTTTTTAACGTTTATTTATTTTTGAGACAGAGAGAGACAGAGCATGAACGGGGGAGGGGGAGAGAGAGAGAGAGGGAGACACAGAATCTGAAGCAGGCTCCATCAGCACAGAGCCCGACGCGGGGCTCGAACCCACAAATTGCGAGATCGTGACCTGAGCCGAAGTCGGACGCTCAACCGACTGAGCCACCCAGGCGCCCCTAGTGTTTATTTATTTTTGAGAGACAGAGAGAGCACAAGCAGGGGAGGAGCAGAGAGAAGGGAGACACAGAATCCCAAGCAGGCTCTAGGCTCTGAGCTGTCAGCACGGAGCCCAACGAAGGGCTCGAACTCACAAACCACGAGATTATGACCTGAGCTGAAGTCGGATGCTCAACCAACTGAGCCACCCAGGTGCCCCAACTTGGAGGCTTTATCTGAGTTGACATCACTACAGACTTCTATTTTTAAAAAAGTTTTTTTTTCTTAATGTTTATTTATTTTTGAGACAGAGAGAGACAGAACATGAACTGGGGAGGGTCAGAGAGAGAGGGAGACACAGAATCTGAAACAGGCTCCAGGCTCTGAGCTGCCAGCACAGAGCCCCACGCGGGGCTCAAACTCACGGACCGCGAGATCGTGACCCGAGCCAAAGTCGGATGCTCAACCCACTGAGCCACCCAGGCGCCCCAACATCCCTACAGGCTTTGAAAACTGAATCACGTGATTTTCTGATTATAAGGTCAATTCACGTTAATGGTAGAAAATTGGGGAAATGCACAAAGTCATGGAGGCAACAACAATCACACCTCCCAAAAGCGAGCGTTCCAATCTTGCTGTGCTCTTATTTCCAAGCAATCCTTGCACGCTATTACCCAGTGCTTGCCATACGTCAGGCACTGCTCTGTTCAGTATTTTTTTCTGTGCACATTTCTCTCTGTATTTACTTACTTTAGATTCGGATCTTGCTTTCGCCCCCCTAATGTTTTATCGGTTGCATTTCCCCAGGCCATTTGGTAGCGTTCTCACTGGTACGGAGAACTGCCATACAGGCTTATGGTTTATTTAACCATTTACTTATTTTTACTTATTTAGGAGATTTCTCATTTCTGGTTGTTAGTAACTCATATCTTCACCTAAGCTTTTGTGTGTTTATTTAACCGCTACTTAAGCATAAGTTGCTAAGTGAGACTCGTAGTCAAAGGTATAAACATTGTACACGTTGTGAATGCTTATGCCCCAATGGTGCTCCAGAAACATTGTGGGACTTTTCTCTTCTGTGAGCAGTTGAATGAAAACATCCATTTCATTGCACTTATACTAACGCTGTATGCTTTTTTTTTTAAATCTTGAGGGTTCAATTTTTAAAACTTTATTTTTGCATTGTTTTATATTTTTGATGAATATATCAAATATTGTACATGTCTGGTAGCTATTTATTTTTTCTAGTTTCAGAACTTTAAAAGTCAATTTTTTTGAGGGGGAGCCTGGGTGGTTCGGTCGGTTGAGCGTCCGACTCTTGATTTCGGCTCAGGTCATGATCCCAGGGTCGTGTGTGGGATTGAGTCCTGCATCGGGCTCTGTGCTGGGTGTGGGGCCTGCCTCAGATTCTCTCCCTTTCCCTCTCCCTGATTTCCTGCGCTCTCTTTCTCTCTCTCTCAAGAAAAAAAAAAGCCATCATTTTTCATACACACTGCAAATGTTTCTTCCCACTTTGACTTTCCTCTTTTAATTTTGTTCATGGGTTTTTTTTTTTTCTCCCTGATATCAGCATGTTAGTATAATTTCATTGATCTCTGTTGCCATTTCGTTCACATTTTTATGCCTGGAAAATCCTTTCTACCTTCCTATATACTCCCTATATTTCTTGTTACATGTTGGCTTGGTTTTTATATTGAACTCTTTAGACCATCCATAATTTATCCTGGCACATGATCCAAGGAGGGAAAGCAACCATTTTTGTCCATTAGTCACCCATCTAGCTGCACGTCGCCAGTGAGTCGTGGGTGGTGTGAAACGCCCTGGCAGATACGGACGTAACGAAGGAGGATCTGGGGCTCCACTGCTGGCCTTCATGTCCCCAAACCTCTCTGTGCAATCCCTAAAATGCAGAGAATAGCAGACTTGTTTTAAACATCAAATTACTATTTTTAAATAGTCCTCCTTTGAGATGTAATTCACATACCTACGCATTCACTGATTCAAAGTGTATAATTCAAGGGCTTTTAAATATATTCACGTGGTGGCATGTCCGTTACCATAATCAGTTTTAGAACATTTTTATTACGCCCCAAAAGCATCCTTGAACCCTCAGGCGTCACCGTTCAATTCCTCCATCCACCCCAGCCCTAGGTACCGCTAACTTACTTTTCCGTCTCGATAGAGTTGACTATTCTGGCTTTTTCTTACAGAGGGAATCACACCATAGGTGGTCTTTTGTGGTAAGTTTCTGCCACGTGGCATGTTTGCAAGGCTCTTGCGTGCCCCCGCACGTCCCCATACTTCCTTCCTTTCTTTGCCTGAATTCTGTGCAACTTCGTGGCTACACCGTGTCTCACTCACCCATTCACCAGCTGACGGACATTTGAGCCGTCGCTCCTTTTTGGCTCTTATGAGTCACACCGCTGTGGATATTCCTGATGCATTTTTGGGTCATCGTTTACTTTCATGTCTCGTGGGCGCACACCTAGGGGTGGAAATGCTGGGTCATACGGTGACTCTGTTTAATTGTTCGACGAACAGCCAGACTGCTTCCGAAGTGGCTGTACCAGCCTACGTTCCCGCCGGCAGCGTGTGGGAGTTCTGATTCCCCCACGTCTTGGTCAACCCTTGCTATTTATCTGACTTCTTAAAAAAATTTTTTTTAAAAATTTTTAATTTTCTTAATGTTTACTTATTTTGGAGAGAGACAGAGTGCGGGCAGGGGAGGAGCAGACACACACACACACACACACACACACACACACACACAGAACTTGAAGCAGGCTCCAGGCTGCCAGCACAGAACCCGATGCAGGGCTCAAACTCATGAAGGGCGAGATGATGACCCGAGCCAAAGTCGGACGCTTAACCGACTGAGCCACCCAGGCCTATCTGACTTCTTGATTACAGCCGTCCTACCTGATGTGAACTGTGGGTGTGATCTGCATTTCCCTGCTGACTAAGGAAGCATTTTTTCACGTGCTTATTGGCCATTTGTATATCTCCTTTGGGAAAAAAAAAACAAAAAACAGAATATATAGACAACCATGTCCTTTGCCCATTTTAAGTTGGGTTACTTGCTGATTATTGAGTTGGAATAGTTCTTTATACATTATAAATAGAGTCCCTTGTCAGATCTAGATTTATATATAAGCACAGTCCCAATCAGATGTAGGATTAGCAGTTTTTTTCTCCCATTCTATGGATTTTCTTTCCAATTTCCTCATGGTGTCCTTTGAATCACAGAAGTTTTTAATTTTGATGATGCTTTACTTTATCTATTGGTTCTTTTGTTGCTTACTGTTCTGGTGTTGTATCTAAGAATCCACCCTAATATAAAGTCACAAAAATTTACACCTACATTTTATTCTGAGAGTGTTATACTTTTAGCTCTTACGTTTAGGTCTTTGATCCATTTGGAGTTAATTTTTGTATTTGGTGTGACGTCAGGGTCCAATAGTCTCAGCACTATTTGTTGAAGAGACTATTTTTTTTCCCCAATGAATGGTCTTGGCACCCTTGTGAAAAGTCGCCTGACCATAGATGTCTGAGTTTATTTCTGGACTCTCAGTTCTATTCCCTTGATCTTTATGTCTAGGCTATGCCAGCACCACACTTTCTTGACTGGCACAGCTTTGCAATAACTTTTGAAATCTGGACAAGTGAGTTCTCCAGTTTCGCTCCTTTTCAGGACTATTTTTGCAATTCCGTGTCCCTTGAATTTCCACGTAAGTTTTAAGATCATCTTGTCAATTTCTTCAAAGAAAGGGATTCAGGAGGAATTTTGAAAGGGATTGTACTGAATCTGTAAATCACTCTGAGGAGCATTGCTGCCTGGGAAACATTAAGTCTTTTGTTCCATTAATATGGGATATCTTTCCATTTATGTAGATCTTTAATTTCTTTCAACAATGGTTTGTAAAGTGTGAACATTTTATACTTCTTTTATTAAGTTTATTCTAATTCCTTCCGATGCCATTGTAAGTGGGACTGTTTTCTTAATTTATTTTTGGATTGTTCAGTGCTAGTGTATAGGCTTTTAACTGACTTTTTGGATTGATTGGTCTTGCATCTCGCAAACCTGCCGATCAATTAGTTAACATTTTAACCAGCAAGTATCTGGCCCCTAGTAAGAGTAATGTAGCTGCTGAAAATAATGAAGCAAAATAATACAGTGAAATGAGATGAAACTGTCATGTGACACCACAGAATGGTCCCCACGGCTTTTCTTTGTGGCACGGTACGACTCAGACCACTTTTTCAATTTCTTCTCCACCTTCTCAGGTGTCCTAAAGGTTCGTGAGTTAACTTTGGTCCCTCACAGTTACCTGAGAAGTCATTTGTTTCATCCAAATATTCAGATTTGTTGGTTGATTAATAATTATTCATCCTAAATCCAGAGTGATTCCAACAAATATCGGGAAGAGGGAGACGGAATGTGGACAGAGAGTGAGCTCATTTCTGTGTCTCGTGTAGCAGGAGCCACTTACTAAAAAACAACGGTTCAAGGTTTTCTTTTAAACTCAGCAGTAGCCACTAAGGGATAACTAAAAACTGTCTCTTGTGGGGCGCCTGGATGGCTCAGTCAGTTAAGCATCCGATTTTGGCTCAGGTCATGATGTCTCAGTTCGTGGGTTCGAGCCCCGCGTCGGGCTCTGGGCTGACAGCTCGGACCCTGGAGCCTGCTCCGGATTCTGTGACTCCCTCTCTCTCTGCCCCTCCCCTGCTCACATTCTGTCTCTCTCTCAAAAGATAAATATTAAATAAATTTTTTAAAAAGTTTATTTTTTTAATTTAAAATTTGAGTGTGGTTGACACTAAGGGAAACTTTCTGATTTGAGGTGGGGTGATTCGGTCATGACACGGTGTCATTCTCCGTCTGTGCACTGTGCTCCTGTGTCGTGCTCCCCTGTTCACGCCACCTTAATGCCTTGTCCCGCTCCCGTCGCCTTCCTCCACTCCCACCACGGGCAAATATTCTTTCAACGCCTATCTTTCATTTGTGTTTTTTGCGAAAAGTGTTTTGTTGCTTTGTGTGGCTGGGTCTTTATATAATTGTTTTGTGCCCTGTTGTCATTCTTTTTCCACTTTTACATTCTTCACCGGGCACCATGAATGTAATTAAGATCCATGTTTCTGTCTATATGTCTAACCCGCCAACTCCTAATGCGTGCATTGTGCCATAATGTATGATCCACCGTGTTGTACCCATCAGCCTCCTGTGCTGATGGCCCAGCTGGCTTCTATCTATTGTATGTGTCCTGCAGACTGTGGGAGAAGCACCCTGGGACGTATTTCCTGGGGCGGGACTGCTAGGTCATCGTGGGGATGATGGCCATTGCTCTCCAGACTGGCCACTCTGCTCTGTATTGCCACCACCAATCTACGAGGCTCCTCCACCTTCCCGCCCCCCCAATCCCACCCAGTAGGAATGATTTGATTCACCAAAACCCCCTAGCCAATGGATCTACAGATCCCTCACTGTGTCATTAAAGACACAGCCCAACAAGGGGTCTGGCCCTTGCCCCGTGGCTTTGGGAGGTGATCTCAAAGCCCTTGGGATGTCATGCTTGATAGAAGTGCGTTTGCTTCCCCAGGATCCTTGGGTCACGCCAAATAGTCGCATGATGTGGATTAGGGTGGGGGCCGTGGGTGTTGCAACATCAGCGCGACCTCCAGGGGGGCCTGAGGTCAGCCACCCGGAAGTCAGTCGAGCTTACACCCCAGGGAAAGTCGAGGGCACCCCAGGGAAATTCCTGGCTCAGAGGAGCCTCCTTGGCTGGTGATGCTCTGCACGCTGTGTGACATCATTGCAGGAAGGTCATACTGTGCATGGCTCCGCCTGGAAGGGGGCAACCGGAAGCCCCAGGCTTGGAACCTTCTGGGACCCTGCGCTGAGCACCGCTTTCCTGGGCCTTTCACTGTATCCTTTCGCTGCCTGAAACAATTACCATGAGCCCAACGGCTTTCAACAAGTTCTGTGGGTCTTTCGGCAAACTACCGAAGCTGAGGGTGGTTTGGGGGACCCTGAACTTGTAATTGGTATTAAGAGTGACGGAGGTCTTAGGGACCGTTCCCTGACAGTGTATTCCCAAACCAGCCCGGCTTCTCGTGGACACACCCCAAAGCCCACGGGGACGTCCAAATCAAATCCGATGAAAAGGAAAACAGTGCCGTGTTGTGTCAGTCTCTCTGCAAGGCTCCATGAGAATGGCCGGGGACGGGCACGACCGGGGAGGACCTCATAGCGAGGAGTGCACACCTCCCTCAGGGCGGCACCACAGGGAGGGATAAACCGGGGGCTCCAGTTCCCTGTTTCTTTTTTTTTTTTTTTTAAATTTTTTTTAAATGTTTATTTATTTTTGAGACAGACAGAAACAGAGCATGAATGGGGGAGGGTCAGAGAGAGAGGGAGACACAGAATCCGAAGCAGGCTCCAGGCTCTGAGCTGTCAGCACAGAGCCCGATACGGGGCTCAGACTCACGGACCGTGGGATCATGACCTGAGCCGAAGTCGGACGCTTAACCGACTGAGCCACCCAGGCGCCCCACCAGTTCCCCGTTTCCTGCACGGATCCGAGGTCCAGGCAAGGAGAGCGTTAGGACCAGGAGAGAGCGGAACATCTTTGCTTTTGGACATTCATGTAAATTCAGATGATGGAAGAAGGCCATTGAGTGCTTGGCTCACTGCTTTCCCCCAGTACCTGGCGAGTACGGACGAGGCCATACTGGTGGCTCTCAAGTCCAACGTGACCGGTGTCATCATACGAAGAACGCCGCATGAAGAGACAGACACGTGGAGAACGCCACGGGAAGGTTGGAGTGACGCCATCACAAGCCAAGGAGCCACCAGGAGCTGGGACGGAGGAGGACGGACGGGAGGCGGGGCTTGCGACGGATCCTCCCCCCGCGCCCGCACCGTAGTGTGATTCTGCCGACACCTCGGTCTCAGACGTCTGGCCTCCACGACCGTGAGCCGATGCTCCTGATGGTTAGTTAGGCCGCTGGGTTGGCGGTACCTTGTTAAGGCCTCCCGAGCAAACTCATACAGCGGAGAGTGGAGCCGTCGTCCAGGACCCAGGCTTGCAGCGACCGCATAGTCGCACGGCGGCTCTGAACGGGGACGGACGGGCTTTGCAGCAAAGGCTGGGCCTGCCTGGCTGGTGACATTCTTACTCCAGGTGAGTACAGAATTAATCCCTGCTGTGCCTGACTTGTTGTGCAAAGCGATTTAGTTAAATAGGTTCCAGGTGATTCCCCTGATTGTGACCAAGAGGCTTTATGCGAAAAAGGACGCAGACTTGATATCCTTCTTTGAGGCTGTGCTTGTTAGGGATCCAGCCCACACACGGGGCTGCTAAATCTTCCTCGGTTCGCTGCTCGCCTGGGCTTCCGGTGCCTCTATGCCTGCCTCATTTGTTAGGCTGTGACCCCACAGCGAAGCCGGAATGTGACTCGCTCATAACCACAGCTGGAAAATTAAATTTTATTTTCAACACATCTTTACCCTTCTTGCCGCTGATTTGTCTGGCTCTAAGCCAGTCTCCCTATGGCTTTGGTTTTAATATGTGGCCATAAACCCCTCAGTGTTACAGCCACTGTAAGGTGGTCGTCACTTTTTCTCAATACAGTTAATTAAATTCCAAGCACAGTGTGCAGACGGAGATTATAAAACTCCTTGGCTGGAGAGGGTTGGTAGGACACATCCAGGCGAACGTTCAGATTATCGTTTTACAACGGTGTCAACGCGGAATGGGAGGAGGCCATCTGTGACCGGACGGGAAGTGACGCTTTTAAGGTCCTTCCAGAAATTCCACGAGGCTCCCACCTTGAGATATCTACCCAGGAGAAATGAAGACACAGTCCCCGAAAGGCTTTCCCGAGAATGACGACAGCACTATTACTGGCTTTAGCCCCAAACTGGAGACAGTTTAAACGTCTGTCACCAGGAGAATGGTACACTGCTCGGTAATAAAAAGGAACAGACAACACAAAAATACATACTGGATGATTGCATTTTATGAAGTTCAAACAGCCAGCAAGACTAATCTATAGTCACAGAAGGCAGGACAGTGGTTCCTTATGACGGGCGCAGATTGCCTTGGGAGGAGCACACGGAAACTTCCTGGGGTGATGACCATATTCCATGTCTTGACATGTGTGCTGATGGCCTTGGTACGTGTGTTTATCAAAGCTCAGCTGGGGCGCCTGGGTGGCTCAGTCGGTTAAGCATCCGACTCGATTTCGGCTCAGGTCATGATATGAGAGCCCTGACACTGAGCCCTAAGGGAGACTCCACACTGACAGCACAAAGCCTGCTTGGGATTCTCTCTCTCCCTTTCTCTCTCTGCCCCTCCCCTGCTCACGTGCGCACATGCTCCCTCTGTCTCTCTCTCTCTCTCAAAAAAAAAAAAAAAGGTCCAATTTATTAAGTGTGCTCTTATGACCTGGGCATTTCACTATATGCAAATGTCACCTTGTAATGACAAAAAGGTGCGTGACTATAAAACCCTGAGTGCCCCGCCCACTTACCTCTCAGGACAGAACTCCTCGGGCTCCGGCTAGTGCTTGGGACGGCAGTGTAGACGGCAGGTGGGGATGGTGGTGTAGACGGTAGATGGGGATCATCACCAGCATTCCCTTGGAGGTAGTCACCCCTTGAACTCTGTGGTTTTATTCCAGACCCTTCCAGACATCCCCCTGGGGATAGAGCCTGTGGGATTCATTCACACAATGTTTAGATTCTCCATCTGAAGGAGGACCTCACGGGCAGGGTCCGCCTGCCGGAGAGAAGGGTGTTTATTAAGTAGCTGCTGAATGAGCCTGGCGTATGCTGCTAAGAAAATGAGGACTTCTATCTTTCTTTTTTTTTTTTAACTTTTTTTTTTCCAACGTTTATTTATTTTTGGGACAGAGAGAGACAGAGCATGAACGGGCGAGGGGCAGAGAGAGAGGGAGACACAGAATCGGAAACAGGCTCCAGGCTCTGAGCCGTCAGCCCAGAGCCCGACGCGGGGCTCGAACTCACAGACCGCGAGATCGTGACCTGGCTGAAGTCGGACGCTTAACCGACTGCGCCACCCAGGCGCCCCTATCTTTCTGAATTCTACAAGGGCGCGTCTGCCCGCTCAGAACTATCTCTAGAGGAGGTGCTGTGAGCTGCAGGTGACATTGGGTGGAACTGTCCACAGCTCACTGGACGTCATCATGACACGTTTATGTCTCTTCCAGGGGGTTAGGGGTGGTTTGGCTGTGCGCTGCAGGCCCACTGACTGCTTGTAGGGTTGGTACAACCTTTCCTTTCTCAGAATAGTCTGTGTCTACATGTATATGGACGTCTGGTGGGCACTCGCCGTCTCCCTGGGATGGCGGACTCAACGTGGCCTAACTTCTCTGACCCCGTCAAAATGTTCTTCCCGACTCCCCCCTTTTCTGTCAGTGGTCCAACCATCCACCCGCTGTCTCAGGCACAAAACCTATATGTTTTCCTTGATTCTTTCTTTTTAAAGAATTTTTTTTTCAACGTTTATTTATTTTTTGGACAGAGAGAGACAGAGCATGAACGGGGGAGGGGCAGAGAGAGAGGGAGACACAGAATCGGAAACAGGCTCCAGGCTCCGAGCCATCAGCCCAGAGCTTGACGCGGGGCTCGAACTCACGGACCGCGAGATCGTGACCTGGCTGAAGTCGGACGCTTAACCGACTGTGCCACCCAAGCGCCCCGATTCTTTCTTTTTAAACACACCCCGTCCAAGCCATCAGTCCCACCTCCCAAAAGTTTCTCTGATCCAGTTGGTTTCTCTATATCCACCGTGGTCTTCTTCCCCACCTGGACCTCCGCCTCCTCACTGACCTCCACGCCTCCATTTTTGCCCCCTGCATCTATCCCATCACATCACCCCTGCTCAGTGCTTCTCACTGCAGTGAGGTCAGAAGCCCCACTCCATCCCATGGCCTACACAGCCCCTCAGGATCTGGACCCTGCCCTCTCCCCCTCTGTACCTCCTTGTCCCTCCACCCAGAACTTTCCATGGGAAGGCTGCCTTCTCAGGCTCCTCCCGAACACTGGCTCTGAGGGATGCCCTGCACCCAACCCCAGCCCCAGCTCTGCCCCCTCCCCATTCTCTAACCTGCTGTCCTGTTGTATTTTCTTCACTGAACGTTATCACCATTGCCTTTCTCTTGCTTATCACCTGTGTGCCTCCTCCCCATCCAGGAGCATTTAGGTATTTGCAGGGCTCAGGGCCAGATGGAAATGCGGGTCCCCTCGTCTAAAAATTAACAATTTCAAGATCACGACGGTGGAACGTTAAACCCAGTGTGGGACTCTTATGTTTGTCTGGGTGTTCCCACCCACGAAGCCATCCCTGTCTCCACCTGTCATACCTGGAAGGTGAGCTCCTCGAGGCCAGAACCCTTGTCCTGCTTGACCACCACCAGACCCCTGCGGCCCTCCACCTGGTCTGCTCAACAAAGGTTTGCTGCATGCACAAAAGTCAGGCTGCTTTGCGCACACTGGGTAATTTCAGCGTATTCCTAACTATATTTATTCTCTCAACACCTTAGTGCTGTTGAGGCAGGATTCCCACTGTGCACCGTTCTGTGAGATCCTGGAGTCAATATCTGGCATCATCTAACACATAATTATTGGTTCAACGGTGTCAGCGTCCCCCCATCTGAGAACATTCTAGAATTTAGGCTCACACTTAAAACATGAGCCTTCCCTATGAAGGCTCCCAAGCCACTTGGCCTTGTTGGGCAAGGCGCTATTTCCTCCTGAAGTTTCTCTTGCCCCTCTGGGTGAGTGGCCAGGTTCCGGGAAGCAGAGACCCTGGCCAGGCAGGTGGCGGCTTGCAATCACCCATCCCACGATGTTTAGTTGGAAGGTGATGGTCTGGGGAAGGTCCTGGAAGGGGAAGGATGATGGAAAGATGGCAAAGGCTCATGGAATTTTATGAGCTGGAGGCAAGAGCCCATAAAAGCCAAGCCCCTCGAAATACAAATTGAAACCACAATGACATACCCCTTTACACCCATTAGGATGGATATTAAAAAGAAAACAAAACCAACACGCACACAACCTAGGCAGAGACAAGCGTCGGCAAAGATTTGGAGAAATCTGAACCTTGTGCACTGCTGGTGGGAAGATAAAATGGTACGGCCGCTGTGGGAAACAGTATGGCGGTTCCTCCAAACGTCTAGAAAATGACCACAGAACCCAGCAGTTCCATTTCTGGACAAATACCCCAAAGGACTGAAACCAGGGTCTTATTTGCACATCTGTGTTCACAGCAGCATCACTCATGATGGCGAGAAAGGAGGAAGCCACCCAAGTGTGCACCGATGGATGAACAGATGGACTGGCGACCCACACGCTCACACACACACACACACACACACACACACACACACACACACTGGAATGCCACTCAACCTTAAAAAGGAAGGAAACTTTGACACCTGCTCCATCATGGGTGAACCTTGAGGACACGATGCTGAGTGAAAGAAGGCAGACCCAGAAGACATTACGGGCTGAGTCCACGTCTGTGAGGTCCGAGAGGAAGCAAACTCACAGAGAGGGAGAGCGGGATGGTGGGTACGGGGGGCTGGGGGGTGGGGAAATGGGGACAGAGTTTCCATTTTACGAGACGAGAAGTCATAGAGATGGAGGGAGGTGATGGCTGCACAAAATCCGTGCCCACCGCCCCTGAACGGCACACTAAAAACGGTTAACACAGTCAGTTTTATGGTTTGTGTATTTTACCCCGATTTAAAGAAGAAGCCAGCTCTCCGTTCGGGAGACAGGCCCCTGGGCGCCTCTGGGACGTTACCTTTGGGGGCTTGGTCGTCCGCGCCGATTCCTGGCCGGCCTGGGCGTCCGTCGATCGTTTGCTGTAGGTAACCCATCGGGTCCGGGCAGAGACTCGGGGGCGGGGGGAGTGACGATGGCGAAGCTGACAGTGACCGGTGTCCGGACGCCCCTCGCTGCTCCCTTGGGGAGGGCAGGGAGGCTGCCGCCTCGATGCCCCCAGCCTTCGGCCGTGTCACATCCGGACCGTCCCCGCAGAGCCAGAAACTGGCCACCTCCTGCCCTTGTCTCCTACCGTCTGCAGCCCAGCGCCCGCCTCCCGCCCTGCCCGTTCCCTTGCAGAGCGCAGCCTGAGCAAAATTGCTAAGCAGGAATTTCTGCCTCTATTTTCATGTGAATTATTTTTTAGATGTCTGTAATTTTTGGACATTGAAAACTATGATAAAAATTAATTGTAAGGCAATTGCTAAAGATACATGCTGTTGTGCAGTTATGTGTTTCTTCCCAGGCTTTTCTCAAGCAATGTTTACGTGGATAAGCTGACATTCCGGGCACAGTCTTCTGTTTTGGTGTTTGCCACGTAGCATTACCATTTTGGCCTTTTCTCGTGCCGTAAAAGACTCTTCTGTGTGCAGCTAACGGCACCGGGACGAGATCCCACCATGTGACCATGCCGTCTTTTCTGTCACTCTTGCTGTGTTTCTAATTTATTCCATTTTGCAAAAAATGTTCCAATAAACATATCTTCTTGAGAATCTTTTTTTGGGGGTACACATTTCCAACTGTCATATTGGAAAAGACTTCCAGATTTTTTTTTTGAAGTGGGATCAACAGGTTAAAGGTGGGAATTATTTTATTTTATATTTATCTATTTTTTATAAGCATTTTTTCTTTTTTTCCCGAAGTTTATTTATTTATTTTGAGAGAGGGAGGTGGGGGGGGGGAGGGAGAGAGAGAATCCCAGGGCCTGATGTGGGGCTCGAACTCAAGAACTGTAAGACCATGACCTGAGCCCAGATCAAGAGTTGGACGCTTAACCGACTGAGCCACCGAGGTGTCCCTATTTTATTTGAGAAAGAGAGAGAGGGAAAGAGCCTGCATGAGCCGGGGAGGGGCAAAGAGAAAAAGAATCTCAAGCAGGCTCTGTGCTGTCAGCGCAGAGCTCGACGTGGGGCTGGAACTCAAGACTCTGGGATCGTGACCTGAGCTGAAATCAAGAGTGGGAGGCTCAACGGACTGAGCCACCTGGGTGCCCCAAGGGTGGGAATCATTTTAAAACTTGCCCCACATGGTGGCCACACTGTGTGGCTACCTGAGGAGGCTTGGTTTCCGTATATTTATTTACCACTGTAAATTTGTACAGAAGCATGGTTTATTTTCTTGACAGTAGTATAAGGTTCAGATAATTTCCTTGTAGGAATGTGAGCTGAACACTTTTTACTTTTTTCATTATTTATTTTTCATTGTTTTCTAGGGACTTTCTACCAATGTATAGTTTCGCTGAGAGTGTTCATGCCTCTAACACTTCCCACATTTCATATGTATACTTCATGTATATGTAACGTGTACGTATTATACGTATGTACATATATATACACACATACATAATATACACATACATATAATATGCGCACATATATGTGTACGTATACAATACATATGATAATATATAATTATAATTATAATAATTTAAAAATTCTAATTTGTTAGTAAAATAGAACACGGCGCTTAAAAAAATCTCTATGTTTTTGGTTACTAGTGAGGTTGAATGTCTTCCCACACGTTTATTTACAGCTGTATTTCTTCTCTTATAAATTTTTTTTTAACATTTATTTATTTTTGAGAGAGAGAGACAGACGGCATGAACGGGGAAGGGTCAGAGAGAGGGGGAGACACAGAATCCGAAGCAGGCTCCAGGCCCCGAGCTGTCGGCACAGAGCCTGACGCGGGGCTCAAACTCGCGGACCGCGAGATCACGCCCTGAGCCGAAGTCGGACGCTCGACCGACAGAGCCACCCAGGTGCCCCTGTATTTCTTCTCTTATGAGCGTCCTTTGAACGTCCACCTGTGGAGCCTGGGATTCTTCTCACTGATTCACACAAGCTCTTTATAAATTCAGTCTGGGAACACCTCGTCATATTTTTGCAGATACTTTGCCCCCCCCCTTGATGTTTGCAGGTTGAATGAACTGGTGTTCTTGGGGTTTCTGTCTCCTCCTCCTTCCTGCTCCCGGGGGCTCTCTCCCGCTTTCCCGCGAGGGTCAGTGTGAACAGGTGCCGTGTGGAGGCGGCCTGGGCGGTCGGGGGAGCCTCGGGGGCCTGGGGTCTCTGCGTTCAGGCAGCTGCTCACCGTGGGGTTCGGGCAGATTCTGTAACTTACGTGAGCATCAGAGAAACGTGGGACGGGGTCAGTGGGACGGTGAGGAGAGAGACCACTACGTGAGAACACCCAGCCCTCGTCAGAGAGCCCCGCTCTCGGGGCACCACCGCCTCCTCCGCCAACGTCGCTTTCAAGCACCGTTTCTGCTTTCGTGCCAGGACAGCACAGCTGCGCTCAGAGAGGGTGGTGGCGAGGTGAGAACACACAGCAAGAGGAGAACGGCCGTAAGTAAAGTAAGCGGGTCTGCCCGGAGGGAGATGCGGCCGAGGAAAAGCTTTTTCTGTGCCACGAGCCTCGCCATTAAAGAGAAATCTGAGAACAGAGCGGGCGTGCTGCGTCTGGGGACACGCAGAGCAGTCTCTGGGAGTGCAGAAACTACTTTTGAGACTTCTCTTTGCATTATTTTTCGTTGATCCTTCAAAAAATGCCAATTTTGGAGTATGCTTTATTATGTACATAATATATTCTCACAGAACTACATGTGGTGCTTCATAAATAAATAAATACACGCACACGTGCGAAGCTCAAAACGCGGTTGCTCGCACGGGTGTGCGGTCAAAAGAGCTCAGAGTGCCCGGAACACGCGGGGCGTGTGGATAAAGCCTTTGCTCTATTCTAATCGACTCCTGTGAAACCGCACTGCAGCACGTGGGGAGTCCTTCCTAGTCATGTGGAGCATTTCTTCTTTATTTGTAAGCCACAGTCTGGCAAACCGCTTCCCCACACTTGAGCTTATTAGATGCCCACAGCAGCCCGGGGAGCGGGCGGGTTTTGGGTTTCTTCCAGGGCAGCTGCGGGGAGGGCAAGGTTCCCCAGGGAGCACCATGTGCTTCAGGGAGGGGCAGGGAGGCCCCCGTGCTGCATTTGCTGGGAGGAGCTCCTTCTGCCCGGAGGAGGACCAGAGGGCTCAAGAAACGGCACATGATCTCCGCGGCAGCAGTGGTGGGGAAAGTCACCCCTATTATTGACAGGATCTATGTCCACACCGCAGGAGGTGCTGCTGAGGACGTCCAGACTGTGGCCCCCCAACATCCGGAACTCAAACGGGACTCAAACTCTAAGGGAATAAAGCAGAGGCGGCAAAGGGGTCAAGAGTATCCGGGGACCCCCTAGCGCACCCGTTGGCCTCCTCGCTGGTCCCGGAGCCCTCGCTCGGAGCTCGGTGGTGTCGGACTCACCGGGCAGATCAAGGGAATAAAGGGCACCGTCCTCCCATCACACGTGTCCGTGGCATAAAGGCTCTGCCTGGGCCAGCGAGCGATGTCACGACGTGGGCACAGGAGAGTCTATGAGGGGACACCCACGGTCTCCCCCGCAAAGCTGGTCGTCTGCCTCTCCGCAGAGGGTCGGAGAAGGAATGAATCACGGAGGTCAGCGTCGCAAGGGGCTTCGCGGAAAAGGTGAGCTACAAGATGAGCCTGGAGAGTGGGGGAGTATTTCAGTAAGCGGAGCAGAGCACGAGTGGGTGAACGTGTTCTATGTTCGGGAAATGCACACGAAAGCCACGACAGGCGTCCTCTGCGCCCCCGCCAGGATGAGGAGCCGCTGGGACGCACAGACCTCGTTGCTGGACACACAGAGTGGCCCTCGGGACTTGGGAAAACAGTTGTGCGGCTTCTCCTGAGCACAGACAACGTACACGCTCTCACGACCCAAGAAACCCCCTCCCGAGTAGGTCTCCGGGAGAAATGGGTGCTTACGTCCCTGAGAAACTACGTCCAAGTATCTTTGTAGGAGTTTTTGAATTATTTTGAATTATTATTATTTTTTTTTTAGAGAGAGAGAGAGCAGGAGAGAGGGGCAGAGGAAGAGAGAAAAAGATGGAGGGGGAAGAGAGAGGAAGAGAGCGAGAGAAAGAGAGAGAGGAAGAGAGAGGAGAAGGGAGAGAGAGAATCTCAAGCAGGCTTCACGCTCAGCATGGAGCCTGACTCCGGGCTCGATCTCACCGTCCTGGGATCATGACCTGAGCCCAAATCAAGACCTGATGCTCAACCGACTGAGCCACCCAGGTGCCCTGTTTGTAGCAGTTTTAATTACGAGAGTCCCAACCCAGAGATTCCCAGCTCGTCATGAACCGTGGGCTGGAGATGCCCGGCGTATATTCGCAGCGAACTGTAGCCACTGTCTGAAACAGTCCTCTCAGACACAACACGGAGCAGAGGAGACCGGACGAACGAGAGCCCCAGAACAGCCCTAGGGCGTCACCACACATGCACGAAGTTCAAACACAGCCGAACCTCGTCCACGATAAAGAGGATGAACAGGCAGAGAAGTAGGAAACTGGCTGGGGGTTGGGGCGCGGGTGGGGGGGAGAACAAGGGGGAAGGACCACGACGGAACCTTCTAGAAGCTGGAAATAGTCCGTATCTTGATGTGGGCAATGGTCACACAGGTGGGAACAGATATAAAAATGAGGCCACTCTACACTTAAGATTTGTATGGTTACTGCATAGGAGTTATATCTCAATAAAAGCGGTTTTAAAAATAACCAAAAACAGCGGCGTCTGGGTGGCTCAGTCGGTTCAGCGACCGGCCCTTGATTTCGGCTCAGATCACGAGTGATGTCACAGCTTGTGAATCTGAACCCTGCATCAGATTCTGCACTGACAGCACGGAGCCTGCTTGGGATTCTCTCTCTCTCCCCGCCTCTCTCTGCCCCTCCCCCTTTAGCGCGCTCTCTCTCAAAATAAATAAAACAAACAAGACAACCAAAAATAATCATCAAACTAAGAAAAAAAAAAGGCCATTCAGGTAAGGAGAAGAAACCACATTCCAGTAATTCACGGGAGAGGCTTCTTCTGTCTTTTTTGGGAAACCAAAGTCTGATCTTTTGAGTCATTTGTCCCCCTCACATCTTTCCCGAAGCAGAAATCCATACCTTTGCAAAAACGTTTGTCCAAGTCATTGCCTGCTCCGGTCCTCGTCACCGAAGGCTGTAACGTGTCATTCGCCCAGAGCTGCAGGGCAAGTGCTTTGAGACGCATCAGTTTCCAAAGCAAAATGGTCCTTTCCTTGAAGCTTCGTTGAACAAGATGTGTTTCGGAGACTGGAAACATGTAGATTTGTTTCGTTTCTGAGAACGACACCCTGTACTTGAGGGCCGCTGAGCGAGTCTGCTGCGGGAGACGGGGAAGGCTGTCGGGACATTCGGCAAACCGTGGGCGGTGGCTCCTCGGGTCGCCCGTCGGCACCGGCGGGGGTGGGGCAGAGACGGCCGAGGGCCCAAGGCGGGCGGGCGGGCGCCTTTCCTGGTACGGGTTTCCCACGGAGAAGAGAGTTACCGGGGATCCGGTGGGTGGCACGAAACGTGCCCGTGGGAGACGCCCAGCGAGTACTCGGATGTTGAACGAATCAAAGAATAAGCAGAAGGCCCGAAGTCTCTCTTCTGCTAATAGCACAGAGCCGGCTCCGGATAAACCGTCCAAGTTACCCCCTGGCTTTTCGGTTCTGTCCCCTCGGCCTCCCTCGAGGGCACCCCCGCCCCCCGGCCCCCACAGGTGCACCTGCCCTTCCCCCAGCCTCCCCGCAATTGAGCCTCGAAGACACCTGTGACCCGTCTTCACACTGAGGCGCCGAGTTGGGCCGGGAGGGGGTCATGGATGAGGTGCAGGGGAGGGGGATCTGCACACTGATGGGGATCAGCACTGGAGCCTCTGCCCCGAGGGTCCGTTCCCTGGCGGAATCCCGGCCACGAACGCCGGCAGCTCCACAGGACGCGCGTTTGCACAGCGCCATGTGCCTCTGGGCTTCACGGCCTGGCCCGCAGGTGCCGGAGACCTCGGGCCATCATTTCCAGCTCCGGTAAAATCCTCACATATCTTTTTATACCTGTTCTAAATTCATTTGGGCTCTGGGCCTTTTAGGCCTCGCTAATAATGTGCAGGACTGGGACGAGGCAAATGGGGCTCGTCTGGCCTCGCGCTGTCGTCTATAAAAAGGGGAAAAGAAAACCCTGAATATTTATGCCTGGGCGCCTGGCCCCAGACCCCCCTCCATCCATCTTTTCCAGTTCCCGGACTCCGTAAAGAGCCAGCGGCCGCCCCCCTCCTCCCCGAGGGCCACACCACGCGATTCCAAGGATGCGTTCCCAGCCACTGCTTTCCTGGGATTTTACACCAGAAACCCTCTGCAGCATTTGCTGCGGGGAGACATCTGGGGGCACAAGTGATATCAAAGCCATTTGGCATTTGGTCACTGATGTGTCCGTGGGTGACCGGCGCGGTGAAGGACATTTGGGTGCTCAGGGATGCCCTGCTTTCCGGAAGTTCACTCAATGCCACCTCGCTTTTACGAAAGGTCAACAGCAGTGCCTGCACTAACCGGAAGAAAGCTGAAGAGGGATTTTGGATTTTACGAAAAAAGCTGGTTTCCGTGCTAATGAGGGTCTTTTATGAACGGGCATGGCGGACTGTGGACTTTCAGGAAGCAGGGATGCTTTGCCGTACGTCATGGTGGCTTAAGGAAGGTTTTACAGACACGCTCTCTCTGGGTTACCGGGGGAAGCCTGCATCTCATGTAAGCCCTCTAATGACCACAACTGTTGAAGTCAAGGGGTTTCGGGTGGATGAAAAGAGGCATGACATATTCTGATTCATTAGCTTGAGCATGAAAAGGACTTTAACTTCACTGCGGCTGTTCAAATGTTTCTGGAGCCCGAACTGACTTCCCTGCTTTTGCAAATCCTGTCTGTGAATATAAATCTTCCTAGGACATAAAGATCATCTTAGTTGAAGCGATCACCACGCTGGAGAGGCAACTGGCCGGAATTCTAGATGGAGGGATCTCGTGGGTGTGTTGGCAAACATTTACCGACTGGCTCCCTCCAAGGGTAGACAGTCAGGTTCGTGGTGTTTCCCAGTTTCATGATGCAAATACTCGTGTGTGGCTGACTTCAAGTTACCAGCTTGATATCCCCGCACGTCAGTGGGGTCGACGCGTGTATAATCGGCTCTCACAGCTGATTCCGGCCAGTGGGCGTGCCATTTCCAGAAGACTTTTTTTTTTTTTTAAATTTCAACTATGAATGTATTTTGCCTAAAAGCAAGTGCAGATAAAAAACAGAGGGCTGAAATGGTACCATAGGGGTCATCCCACTGTATCCCAGTCTGGCCACATTGAGGGTTTGGGTTCGTTTCTGGCTGAGAAAAAATGTTGAGATGGTACAACCTCTGTCCTTTCCTTTAAGGCGCTGTTAGTCGAGGGGCGCTTGGGGGGCGCAGTCGGTTAAGCGTCTGGCTCTTGATCTCAGCACAAGTCACGATCTCACGGTTCATGGGATCAAGCCCCATGTTGGGCTCTGTACTGACAGTGTGGAGCCTGCTTGGAATTCTCTCTCTCCTTCTCTCTGCCCCTCCCCCGCTTGTGCTCTCTTTTTCTTTCAAAATAAATAAATAAACTTAAAGATAGATGCTAAATAGTTGGATAGGAACTAGTCCAACAAAGCTCATTGTGGAGCTTGGCTTTTACATTTCTCTCTGCTGAGAGACTGGTCTGGACTGGAGAGCACTCCTCACCCTCACCCCCCTTCCCCCCGCCCCGCCTGCCCCCCACGCCTTGTCCTTGAAGAAATCCTCCCCATCCCTGGCTCCGGGGGAAGGGAAAGCCACGTGGGTTCTGCCAGCTGCTCCTGTATCACTGCCCTCCACCTGCAGAATTCCCAAGACATCCCTGGGTCCCCTGGGTTGGGCGGATGGGGACAGAAGACACAACGGAAAACAATGGTATCGCCATACTTACGTTCGAAAACTTGAGTCCTGGATACCTGCTCCTCCCCTTCCCTCCACCCTTCTTAAAAACACAGATTCAGGTACGGCTAAATCATCCTGGTAGCCACGTGTAGTTTCTCCAGCGGAGAGAAGCCAGAAGGAGGGGTGTGCTGCCTCCTCAGGGAGATCCCCCTGGACCCGCGTTACCCAGGCTGGTGGAACTGGTTCCTTCCCTTCGGTGCCATAGAAGTCTGCCACTACAGTGTGAGTAGCATGGTTACAGGTGCCATTTTGCTGTCGGTGGCTGGCTCCTAGCAAAGCTGTATCGGGGAGAGACAAGCGGGATGGGAGAGGATGACAAGGACAGAGGAAGAGAGGAAGGGAAACCGATGATGGAAAATGAAAGATGTTTCAAGACCCTGACTCCCCCCACCCCCCCACCCCCGCCACAACAGCTCTTTGGGGCTGGCTGACTGGCCAGCACTTACCTCCTGGAGGTTTCTGGGGGCGAAGGGTGGGGACGTGACGGTTCTGAGCTGTTTTCATTTGTCATCCTTGGCGAAGATGAGGCTTGATTCCAAACTTCCATTTCAACCTCGGTTCTAAAGCAGATTAAGTGAATGAAAACAGGTACAGCTCAGGGTCGAGAAATGGCTTGGGAGCTTCTCCAAGGAAGGATTAGATGCATTACCGAGAAAAGAAAAAATAAATGGACTCGGATGATGTGCGATGCTGCCTCTTTCCAGAGCATTCTGAAGGGGCACGGAGGCAAGGTGGCAGGCTTGGGCGCCGTGTGTGGACAGCCACGACCGAGCTCCGCGTGCGCCCGAGGCCGACGGACCTCTGTTATCGTCGTCAGGGTCTCAGACGCGTCCCCTCTGCTGAGCAAGCCCGTCTGCTTCCCTGCTGGGAGTCCAGCTGGGGGAAATCATTAGGCATGGATGTTTCTGAGTGAATCGTTTTTAATCTAATGTAGCTCGCCCGAGGGAAGGCTGTTGAAATCTTGCATGAAGAGTAGATAATCTCTTGGATGGTCATCCTTTTGGAAATGTGAAGAAACCCGGGTGTCTAGGGGACCTGTGGCTGATTTAAGCCAAATCTGAGGCTGGAAACTGGGACTTTGGGACTTTGGCCACTAACAATACATTCAAAAACGTGGGCAGGATGGTGAGGGAAGGGATTCACATGTGGTCTTGACCCTGAAGTCCCCACCTAACTAATGCGCAGTGGTAGAGATTTGTCTGTGACGACCAGTGGTGGCGAGACAGATTTTTGGACAGAGGCCTGCCCAGGACCTCTCGAACTCCCTGTCACGGAGACCGCCGCTGGTGAAGGCTTGTAATCCACTGAAAGTGCTCAGATCCTGGCTGCCTTGACATATGGCCATGTTAAGTTCAGCAAAAGGATAAATTGTATTGTTCTGGATGCCACCATTGGGCAGATCTAGTCATTTTACATTAACCTGCCTTCATTTTCCAAATGTGGCTGCCAATTCACGACGACCCCTCCACATCTTAGATGCTGGTGCGGTTGCCAAGAGCCACACCGTCTCTTTCAATGCCATCAGAGTCTGAAATGACTCCAGGACTATGAAAAGGAGCTTCAAGCCTATCATCTGATGATTAATTCCTTTCTCAGGTTGAGAGGGAGGGAAGGGTTGTCACCAGCCCAGAAAGCTCAAGTCTAACTAGCTTCTGGTCGGAAACAGGCAGGGAAGAAGCAACCTCAGGCTCCAACCTACCCTTTGGTTGGGGAAAAGGGTGTGAAAGTCCTTCATCGGAACGCGCATGATGAGAACAGTGTCCAGGAGACCAGGACGAGCTGTCTGCCTCCAAGATGCTGTTGCACACACCACGACTGCCAACGAAACAGGCAACGACGTTATTTAAGAAAGGTGCCTCGGTGGGGCACCTGGGTGGCGGAGTCAGTTAAGTAAGCGTCCGACTTCAGCTCAGGTCATGATTTTGCGGTTTGTGGGTTCGAGCCCCGTGTCGGGCTCTGTGCTGACAGCTCGGAGCCTGGAGCCTGCTTCGGATTCTGTGTCTCCGTCTCTCTCTGCCCCTTCCCAACTTGTGCTTGCTCTCTCTCTCTCTCAAAAATAAACATTAAAAAAAAAAACAAAACATGCCTCAAGCCAAAACGTCCTGGTTGGCTAGTCTGGCATTTTGATGATTTCTTTTCTGAGAACATCAGTATTATGCAAGCTCCTATCATTTCCCCCTTTATAGCATAAACAATCTGAGTGCTTAATTTTCAAGATAATGCCTGATAGGATTTCTCTCCCTAGCTGGTTCCATCCGCCTCCCATTTTATCAGGCATCTTATGCTCCAGCCGGGTGGAGAGCTTTAGTCTTCACTGTGTCCAGAATATGCCAGGACCCTTCTTCCTCATTCTGCTTTGGGGACACGTAATTTTAAGAGGTCAGTTTTAAGAGTTTTGGCAATTGTGATCACCAGCGTGCAAACTAAGATGTACACATGTCCACCACCTAGAAAGGCATGGTCGATTTGCTACCCACCTCCCATCCCCCAAACCCCCTTCTGGTTTCTACCACCACAGGGTTGGGTTTTTTTGTCTGTTCTCGGACTTCATAGGATGACATCCTATTATCTGTATTCTTTCCCGCCTGGCCTCCTTTGCACAACATAGTGGCTTGGGAGATTCGTGCACACTGTGTGTCAATAGTTCGTTTCTTCTTACAGCCGAATAGGATTCCATTGCATGGAATTTACTTATCAACTTTCCAAGCAGATCCACAATGTAATCCATTTCGTGTTGATGAATGTTGGGATTGCGAACAAGGGTTTGTGTTTGACACATTTAAATTTTTCTCCGGTGAACTCCCAGGTAAAGACTCTCTGGGTCACAGAATAAATGTGCGTTTCATTTTATAGGAGGCACAGATCTTCAACGTGGTGGAATCACCTTACACGCCCACCAACAATGCGGGAGTTCCAGTACCTCCGTCAACCTTTTATATTGTTAGCCATTCCAGTGGGTGAGAAAACAGTTCTCTCCTTTCTGTTTGACTAACTGCTCTTCATCCTTCGAGACCGCTCGGGCACCACCCTTTCCGTGTGGCTTTCCGGCTTTCCGCTGTGCTGAATTTTCATGGCCTCAGTGACGAGTTTGAACCATCCGTGAACTGTCTCTTACAGCCGTGAGCTCCCTGGGACAGAAGTTGTGCTTTATGGGTCTCTTCCCCCAAACAGTGCTTAGCAGTGTTCCTGGCTGGTGGCAAGAGCCCAAACGAACGTGACAAATGAATGAGGAGTAGAGACGGAGTTAGAAGCTAGTTTCTGGTTTTGAAATCTTGGCATTTCTGATTCTTTTAAAATGGGCATTTCAAGAGATGTTGAGGTTAAATTGTATAAAGTGTGATCAATATACTGATTGATGGTTTCCTTTTTTTTCAAAATTTTTTTTAATATTTATTTATTTTTGAGACAGAGAGAGAGCATGAACAGGGGAGGGTCAGAGAAAGAGGGAAACACAGAATCCAAAACAGGCTCCAGGCTCTGAGCTGCCAGCACAGAGCCCAACGCGGGGCTCGAACCCATGGACCGTGAGATCATGACCTGGGTCGAAGTCGGACGCTCAACTGACTGAGCCACCCAGGCGCCCCTATGGTTTTCAATACCATCTCCCCTGTCCTCAGATTCTTTACTGGATCACAGTGGGCAGCAGCACTAAAATCTGTTTTGTTTGAAGCCCACGACAGTAGGGGGAGATTGTGAAGGCTGGGCTGTACTGTCCACAGCACAGAGTGCCTGCCTAGGTTGTGTCTCTCATGTGAACCTGTTTTAAAGAAGTCAACCTCCATGCACACTGGAGAAGGTGCCCGTCTTGCTACAGGGTAGTGGTGGCCTTCTGTTTCACCCTCATGGTGACCGCTAGTGCCCTTGAGGCCACCTGGGCCAGCTGGGTCCCCGGTGACTCTGTCCTCTGTATCCTGCCCCAGCATGTTACATGTGAATTGATCCACATCTCACCCACAGGACTCCAAGTTTCTCACGTAGCCAGCTCTGCTCCTACACATTTCTCAAGACCCCATTCAGGTCTCACCCCATCTGAGAGGATTCTGGAAATTCTAGTCCTTGTCCCATGCCCGATTCAGGGCCCTGCCCACAACGGAGGTCCGAATATTGGTTGATTAATTTTCAAGGTGATGAAGCTATAGCAATGCCTCCAAATCCACCACATGAGATGGGGTCTTCTACAGCTGACATGACAGTGGGCACTGTGTTGGCTGCCATATTCCCTGACTGGCTGAGGGGCGGGCTTTTGTACCGCATGGCGGAGAGGGAGAAGGCCCAAACTGCCTTACCTTGAGGAACATTCCAGTTCACATTCCAAAATCCCCTGGGGAAAAAGAAAGCCCTGTTCCAGGTGATCTACTGTTATGTCAACACTGCTCAGACGCTCAGGGGCCCCCCTTCCACCTTCCCATCCGTTGTGTCCCGACGTGGCCCCGCGTGATGGCTCGGGCAGCACACGCACAAACACTTGTTAGGTCAACAGGAACTCTTTTAAGGTGAACTAGAAAAACATAGAGTTAGTACATGTAGTTTAGAATTTCTAATATATTATTTCATAAGATAAAGTGACATTGATTTAGGTTAAAAAAAAAAAGCACAAAGTTCAACGTAAAGAAAATCATGGAGTGGATTATAGTACAGTGTTTCAATATGGATAAAATGGTGAAGGTAGTACCTGAACGTCGAAAAAGCAGTGGACTGTCCCAAAGCCCTGATCACGACAGAAGACGATGCGTTAAGTCATCTCCTCTGGGCCTGTTGGGTTCCCACCCCGGGGGTGGGAGAGGAAGTGATCTACGCACCTGCCTGTGGGGCTCAGCCACCGTTTGACCTGAAAAATCAGCACTGGTTGGTATCTGCACTTGCAAATTAGTCTAAGACGTGGCAATGAGCTTCAGTGGATGGGCCTTTCCTCACGTACAGACCTCGTTCTCGAGGACGCCCCACGGACAGGGACGCTGGGTCCACTCACTTCTGCCCGAGCTCTTCCTGCCTCGCTTCCAGGGTTTTGAAATCTTTCTCTCTCCTCTTCCCACCTATGGCCATGTCTGTTCCAGAACGTTCTGTCCCTCTGTCCCATGACACACTGATACTGCTCTCCTCTGAGGCACCTGCTGTCCCTTGTGCCTGTCGTGAGCACCACGTCCTCTGAACATCTGAAGTGACAAGGTGATGGCTAATGTCTGCAGTGTGGGGGCCGTCTGTCTCCTCACACCTTCGTCTGGGGCACTTGGATCCACGTGACTTAGCTGAGGACCTCCAGCATCTGGCACGTCACACACAGCACTTTACTCTGCCTTGTCTCCTCGACGGTAGTTCGTCTCGGTGAAGCCCTCCTGTCGCTCACAGATGGCTCAGCACCCATCGCAGGGATGAGCAGGGAACCCTCCCAACACCCTACTGACCCTCCCCGAGACCTCGTCCTGCTTTGGGAATTCTTCCCTGCCTGGATCCCTGGATTCCCCCTTCCACCACCCCCAGGACTGTCCCAAAGGCCCTGTCGAGGTGGACAGGAGCTTCCTGAGGGTCCGACAGACGTGTATCTGAGGGCCTGGAGATTTCTCATGCTTCTCCAGTGTCAGGATCCTCCTCTGTCACCCCTACTGCCCTCCCACCCCATCCTCACCCCTACCTAGCTGTCCTCAGGCCCCCAGATTCCAGGGGAGAGACAGCACCTCCCCTCCCCAGCCTCCTCCCCCACCCCCCACAGCGACAGGCCCAGGAAGCTGCGTTCCATTGGCGACTCAGCAGCAGGAGCGTGACGCAGGCCAGCAGGTGCGTCCACATCTCTGAGAGGACAGGGCTAGAAAGATGTTCACGTCCACAGCCTGGAGAGGACTGGGCAGGCACTGAGAGCTGCAGGCACATCTACAGAAGTCCTTCTGTGTCACTCATTTGACTTCTGTTATGAGTCTGTCCCCAGAATGCCAGCCCGTGCTGTCTCTTGCATAGTTTCCCTTTCTAATAAAAGGGAGGTGAAGGCTTTGCCCCCCGCTAACTTCCCGGCAGGATCTGTGCTTTGGCTTCAAAGTGCTGGGCTTGTCCCTGAGCCGAGGGCACTCGGTGCCCCCAGCCTGCTTCAGGGACACATGCCGAGTCCTGGGAGGAAGGTATACGGTCCCTGCCAGCGGGAGGGATTTAACGATGTGTGTCAGACGTCCCTAAACACCAGGGTTTGCTGAGACCCAGGGCACTTGTAAGGAGTGACAGGATCTGTATCTGCGGTCCTCGCGTCAGCTTTCCTTCTCTTCCTGCAATGTTCCCTTCAGCACCGCCACGGGGCTGTGTGGTAAGGACACAATTTTTACACCTAAATGTGGATTGGGGGTCACAGGGGGAGCCTCATGGGGCTGCAGCAAAGACTTGAGACCAGTGAAGATGGCACATAGTAGCCAGAGTCCGTGTGGAGGGACGGCCACACACCCCGCTGTGGCTGGCTGCCTGGGTGGGAGCGGACCGGGGAGGGGGGGGGCAAATGCCACCCTGAGCTCTGGTGCACCATCAATTCTCCCCAAAGAGTGTATTTTTTTCTTTGTTTTTATCCTTACACATATAATCCGCAAATACATCTTGTTTTTCAATGTTAGCAGCTTTATTGAGGTATAACTGACCTATCACAAACTGTACATGTTTAAAGAGAACAGCATGAGATTACACACAAACACACACAAGTCCGCACCCCCATCAAAGCAGCCAACAAAGCTGCTCCCTCCCCAGACTTTTCTCGAATCACGCCCTCCTGCCCATCCGCCACGAAAGAACTGCCTCCTGTCGCTGTGGATTTGTTTGCGTTTCCTAGAATTTTCTTTTGTTTTTTTTTAATGTTTATTTATTTTGAGAGAGAGCATGTGTGAGCAGGGGAAGGGCAGAAAGAGAGAGAGAGAGAGAGAGAGAGAGAGAGAGAGATCCCAAGCAGGTTCCACGCTGTCAGCATGGAGCCCGATGTGGGGTTCCATCGCGTGAACCGTGAGATCATGACCTGAGCTGAAATCGGGAGTCAGATGCTCAACCGACTGAGCCACCCAGGCATCCCTGCCTTTGCTAGAATTTTCTATGGGATGAAATCATGTTCTCTGCTTTGTCTCGCTTCTTCACTCAGTGCACTTCTTTCGAGACTCGTCCGCGAGGCCACGTGTATTCTCCATCCATTCTTTCTGTGGCCGAGCAGTGTCCCGCTATCTGAATGTACCGCGGTGGGCTTATTACTTTCCTGCCGATGGACATCTGGGCTGTTTCTGATAAACAGCCTTTCGTTCTGTGGGGTAAAATACCCAGAAGACCTAAGTTATAGGTCTAACCAGTACGTGTTATAGTCAGTCATTTTCATTTTAGTCCCTGATAGGTGGGCAGGGGTATCCCACTGTGATTTTTAAAACTTATTTTATTAATAAGAATTTTTAAGATTTATTTTTGAGAGAGAGAGAGACAGAACGTGAGCAGGAAAGGGGCAGAGAGAGAGGGAGACACAGAATCGGAAGCGGGTTCCAGGCTCCGAGCTGTCAGCACAGAGCCCGACACGGGGCACGAGCCCAATGACCACGAGACCATGACCTGAGCTGAAGTCGGACGCTCCACCAACTGAGTCACCCAGGCGCTCCTAAAACTTATTTAAAATGGTCACAGATACACAGGGGGTTGCAAAGTTATCACAAAGACTTCCGATATACCTTCACCCCGTCACCCCCAATGGTTTCATCGTACACAGTGATTGTACAACCAGGAAGCTGACACTGGTACAATGTGCGTGTGAGTAGTTCTGTGCTCCTTACCGCATTCTGGATCTGTGGAACCACTGCGGCAATCGAAACAGAATTATCCCATCACCACAAAGCTCTCCCCCCTGTATCTTTTCACAGGGACAGCCACCTCCCCACCACCTCTCTCTGTTTTCCATCTCTATAATTTTGTCATTTCATGACCGTTACATAGATGGGATCGTACGTTTGTCTTCATGTTCATGCAGCACGTTGGTGAGCAATTTTCTTTTTTTTGAACTGTGCTCCTCTGATTGTAGCATCAGCCTAGTACTTGCTTCATAAAATTGGCTGGGAACAGTTTTCACCTCTTCTATTTCCTGGAATAGATTCTACAGAATTGGTGTTAATTTTTCTTTAAATATTTGGTAGCGCTCTCCTGTGAATCCATCTCAGTGCAGAAATTTCTCCATAGGAATCTTTAAATGACGAATCAATTTCCTTGATAGCTATAAGGCTATTCAAATGATCTATTTCCTACAACTCCAGTGAGTTGTGGTAGTTGATCCTTTTCAAGGAATTCATCCATTTCGCCTAAGTTGTCAAATTTATGTGTGTAGAGGTATTTGTAGTATTCCCTTATTATCCTTTGGACGTTTGCAGAATCCATAATGACGCCCCCAGTTTCATTCATAATAACTGTGTCTTTTATTCTCAGTCTTGGTGGAGGTTTGTCCATTTTCCTCACTTTTTCAAAGAACCAGCTTTTTGTTTTACTGATTTTTCTCTGTATCTGTTTTTAATTTCTTTGATTTCTGCTATTATCCTTAGTATTTACTTCCATCTCCTTGCTTTGGTTCTATTTTTCGGTTCTTTCTCTGTTTCTGGAAGTGGAGGCTTTAACTATTGGCTTCAGAATTCCCTCACTTCTGATGGAAATATTCAGTGCTATAAATTTCCTTCTCAGAGCTCTTTTAGATGCTTTGCATTTTCATTTAAATTCAGTTATACATATCTTTAAAATTTTTCCCTGAGACTCCTTTGACCCACGGATGATTTAGAATTGTATTTTGTGGATATCAAATATGGGGAGAACTTCCTGTTATCTTTCCGGTATGGGTTTGCAGTTTGAGTCCGATGTGCTCTCCGAGTATGTATTATGTACAATTTCAATGCTTTTAAATACATTGAAATGTGTTCAATGGTTCAGGATATGATCTTGGGTAATATTCCATAAATACATGAAAAAAACTGTGTATTCTGCTGTCTTTGAGTGGGTTTTCTATAAACGTCAATTCATCCTGATGGTTGATGCTGGTGCTGAACTTTTTATGTCACCTCGTTGTTTTTTTTGTCTAGTTGTCCAGTCAACTGTTGTGAGAACGGTGTTGAAGTCTACAACTGTGATTGCAGATTGGTGTTTTTCTCCTTTCAGTTCTATGAATTTCTGTGTGTCATATTTTCAGTTCTGTTGTCTAGTGCATACATATTTAGGATTGCTGTAACTTCTCGTCAGATTGACCCTTTAATCATTATGTAATGTCTCTCTCTGTCTCTGGTAATTTTCTCTGCTCTGACATTTATTTTATCAGATTTTATATAGCTCAATTTTATATTCTTTATCTTTTTATTTCTATTAACTTTTTTCTATTCTTTTACTTGCGATCCACCTATATCATTATATTTGAAGTAACTTTACTAGAGAGAACAGTTTGATGGTTTCCTCCTTGCCAATCTCTGCCTTACACCTGGCTTATTTAGATGATTTACATTTAATGTAATTATCGAAGTGCTGCCCCTGCCATTTTGTTTTTTTTGTTCTGCCGTTCATTCTCCCTATATTCTGTTTTTGTTTTCCCTGCCTTCCTATGGGTCACGTGAGCATTTGTTTTAGAACTCTGTTTTTATTTGTCCAGAGTGATTGAGTCTCTTTCAATTTTTTAAATCATCGATCTAGAATTATATATGTAAAATATAAATATATGTATATATTAAGAGTCATAGGCATCTGAGGCATGTTATGTGTCTCACACGTACATAACTTACCACAGTCTATTTGTGTTGACGTTTTATGAGTTCAAAGGAAGTGTAGAGACTTACATCTCTTTTCATCCTTTGCCCTCTCCATTTATAAAATAACTGTCCTCAATATTTCTCCTACTTACAATGAGAACATATTAAAAAGTGTTATTTGACTTTTGCTTCATAATTTGGAAGCCTCAGAAGGGAAGGAAAGGCTGTCATATTTACACATGTTTCTGTCTGCTGTCCTTCCTTCCTCAGGGTTCCAGTTTTTTTTTTCTGGTTGCATTTCCTTCTTGTCTGAAGAGCTTCCTTTAACAATGTTCTTTTAGATCTTCTGGCTATAAATTCTAGTTTTCCTTCATCTGGCACTGTCCTTATTCTCCCTTTATTCCTGAAGGTTACTTTCTGCTGGATATAGAGTTGTAGGTGACAATTCTTTTCTTTCAGCACTTGGAAAATGTGTCACTTTTTTTCTGGCCCCTGTGGTTTCTGATGAGAAAACACCATCATTTGAATTATTTTCTCCTAGACTTAATGTCCCATTTTCCTCTGAATGCCCTCAAGATTTTTCTTTTCTCTTTAGTTTTCAGAGGCTGGACTGTGATGTGTCTTTCTTTGAGTGTATCTTTCTTGGGGTCACCCAGCCTTTTGATCTTGTACACTTATATCTTTTCCCAATTTTGGGAAACTGCAGCCACTATTTCTTTCAATACTTTTTTCAGCCACACCCTCTTTGTTTTCTCCTTCCGGGACTCTGATGACCCAAATCTTGTTACGGAATTTTGTTGTAGCTTCGAATGTCTCTGAGATTCTGTTCATTTTGTTTTTCAGTCTGTTTTCTCTCTGGCGTCTGGGTTGGGTTATTTCTGCTGTTTTACCTTCGACTTCCCCGCATCTTTGGTGTGTCCTCCCTCTTCTGTTGGTGAATCCCCCACCGTGACTTTTTGTTCGGGTACTGTGTTCTCCATTTGGTTATTCTTTATAGCTTCCAACTCTTTGCTGCATTTTTAAATTTTCATCATGTTTGTAATTGCTTATTTTCTTTTTTTATGATGGCTGCTTTAAAATCCAGGTCAGATAATTCTAATGGCTGCGTTACCTTGGTGTTGGCATCTGTTCCCTGCCTGTTCTCATTCAGTTTATGGTCTTCCTGGTTCCCGGATCTGGATCTTATTTAAACCTGACACCAGTCCAGAGCGGGCAGAGGGACGCTGCCTTGTTACCGCCGGGTGGGGGCAGGAGTTCAGGTTCTTCGTGTGGCTTCCATGGTCTGCTGGGTTGTGGATGTTTCTCATTGCAGTCGAGCGGAGGGGAGGTTGGGCTTTCAGGCTCCCTATGGAATCCGTGGGTGGAAGGGGGACAGACATCTCACTACTGTCATCCGAATGGCTTCTACTGACACTGGGTGGCGGGAGGGGCGGGGCTGTTCCTACCACTCAGTGGCGGTAGAAGCTCTGAGTCTCCGCCACACTCGTTTAGCACGACCCACCCCCCCGTCGGGGAGGTGGAAGGAGGCCAGGCTCCCTCCGGGTGATGGTGGAAGCCCAGGTTCCCCATGTGATCTCGGCACAGTCTCAGCTCTCCCCTTGGCCTGATCTGGAGCCACCAGGCAGCAGCAGGAGGGGGAGGAGTGGGGACATCTTGTCACACACAGCCTGGCGAGCTGCGAGTCTGAACTCTCTGTCTTTGCTGGCAGGGGTAGAGCCACTGTTTTTGTCTGTGGCATTTGGCTGGAGTAGAACAGGCATCGCCTAAAATGTTTGTTCTGCTAGGTTGCCTTTTCCTGGGCCTGTGGCTGGGGAGAACAGGCTTTCCCGGGAGCTTTTTAGTCTGTACCTGGTCCGGGTTACTAGGTTCCCACCTGGGAGCTACATGAGGCCACAAGGAAACCCGGAGAGTCACTGCCGTGTCCTTCCTCGGCTCCTGAGGTCCTTGGCCGATCTGCCATCTTCTCTCCATTCTCCAGTCTTTTGTTTGTTTTATCTAAATATCCGGGATTTTAGCTGTACTTAGTGGGAGGAACAGAAAAAAACAAAAGCACACCTACTCCATTTTTTCTGGAAGCAGGTCTCTTTTCTGGGTCTTCTTTCTAAACACTTGTCCTCCCCTCATCAGACCCTCTGTATTCTGATCCTTCCCGAGATAATTATTTCTCTTGATTCAACGCGTTTCTTCATAGACCTTTCCCCCTCTGTATTCACCTACACACATTCACACACAGAGAAAAGTCTGATTTTGCCTTTCGTAAAGAGTCAGATGCTGTATGTGTTATTCTGTAGTTTGCTCTGTCCATTTAATATGTCTCGGGAATCACCCCATGTCAATACACAGCATCGTCCCCATTGATTTTAGCTGTCATAAAAAAAGGGAAGTGTCTTCCATATAATAAATAAATGTAATTTATGTAACTGCTCTGCTACTGAAAAACTTCATGTTACCTCTAATTTTTTGTTACTATAAACAGCGGTGGTACTAATATCCTTATTCCTGGCTGTTTGAGCACAACCCCAGATTGGGAGAAAATCTCTACAAATTGTGTATCTGGCGAGGAACATGTACCCAGAACATATAAAAAGCTCTCAAAACTCAATGATGAAAAGATAAATAGCTTAATGCAAAAATGGGCAAAGGGTTTCGAGAACCATTTCTCCAAAGGCGAGAAATGAATGTCTATCACACACGTGGAAAGATGTTCCACAGCATTAAGCTGCAGGGAAATGCAAATTAAAACCACAATATACTACCCTACGCCCACTAGGATGGCTGGGGTAAGAAAGACATAAGATTACAAGTGTTGACAAGGACATGAAGAAAAGCCCTCATCCGTCCACGACGGGAATGCAAAAACGGTGCAGCCACGTGGGCAAACTGTGTGGCGGCTCCTCGAAACGTTAGCGTTACCTACGGCCGAGCAATTCTGGGTGTACACGTTGTACGTGTGGACATACGTACTCAAAGGAAATGAGAACCTACGTCCACACAAACATTTTTATGCAAATGTTCATCCAGTATTACTCACAACAGACGAAAAGGAGGCACCATCAGTGTCCGTGGACCGCCAAACGGACGGACAAAATGCGGTCCAGCCACACAGTGGAACATCACCGGGCGAACAAACTAACAAAGAACAAGTTGCTGATTCACGGCGCATCTTGAAAACCTGCAGCTCGGCGAAAGGAGCCAGTCCTAGATAGAGGCCATTTGTGGTGCGATTTCATTTCTGCGAAACGTCTGGGAGACAGACAGTGGTGGAGACAGGAGGTAAATTGGTGGCGGGTCAGGCCGGGGGCGGGGGGCGGCTCAGGGACACGCGGTGAGCGGCCGTTAGCGGCCGCAAGGTTTGCTTTCGGGATGGCGAACACACTCTGAAGCCTGAATGAGGCGATGGTCGCCCAGCCCTGGTCACGTGCAGGTCAGGATGCTGACGTGGAGGCTGTCGGCAGGGGAGCTACGGGGCCCGGCCCGCAAAGCATCTCCCGGTAAAGCTGCCGGGAAAACCAGAAACCCGGCGGTGGTCTCACGTAGCCTGTGGCCGCGGTCTGCCAGCCCGTGATCTAGACCGACGACCCCACCGGCCCCGCCTGGCACCTGCCTTCTGGCTCGAAGACCCAGGGCCCTGCCCGCGAGGCCCTTTAATAAATTCTCGGCGACCGTCCGTGGCACAAACCAAACAGCACAACGGGCCGCGCTCTGGATTTTCTAACGTCTTCTCAGAAGAGCTGTGTTTACCATTTTCTCCGCCCGTGAACCCCGTATCTCGCAGGATTTTGCGAGGTTTCATCTACTCGGCAAATCTCGTCCTCCCTTCCTCAAGTAACAGTGTGGCGAGGTCCATCGAGTTCCTGGTGGAAGGGCCACCTTTTCTCTGAGGCCTCAGCCCCCCCGCCCCCCTCAGCTCTGCTCCGGTTCCTGTTACACTCACCACCCTGAGCAGCCTGTATGGTTTCTGGATTATGTTGACTGTTCATTTCTGGACCCCCTTCCCTGGAGGGCAACTCCACAAGAGGGGGGTGTTTTGTCTTCTTCACCGAGGAGCCCCAACTACTGAGCCATCACACAGAGCTGGGGAGAGGTCCGTTCAGTGAGAGGGCGACTGTTCTGTAGTACTTTTCTTTTTTGTTATATATATATTTTTTTTCCAGAATCAGCTGTCATTTCCTGAGTATGCCAAGTATCCCCATTTTACAGACGGGAAAACTCGAGCTCAGAGTCAGTAAGACCCCAGCCCAGGTCACACAGCCAGTAGGGGTGGGACCCGGTGTGAATCCAGACAGTGGGCCTCTGGAGCCCACTCTGTGGTGCCCGCCAGCCTGGGGCTGACCCCTGCGGCCACTCTGGATGGCTCGTGTTTCGGCCCCAAGCAAAGACACCTGCACGTCCTACGAAAGGTAAAGGAGAGAACTCTCTGTTGGGCATTTGGAAACACTGAAGGTATCCTGTGAAACCCCCTCACAGGATCTCTGTGAACCCCGAAAGGGAGCGGGCTGGCCAGTTGAGAAACGACTCACGGACAGTGAGAGCGAATGGCTCCAGAAAACAGGAAGTGACATGCAGGTCCATCGGGATTTAGAGACGCGGAAACAGACGGTCCACATGCTCGCACACCACCGTCGTAATCCGCGGGGGCAAGGCTGGGAGGGGGGCCGCCCCAGGGTGGTGTCGGCAGCTGCCGTGGGGGTTCGGCTCCTGGAGACCCCTGAACTGGGAAGACGGCCGCGCAAAGGCTGAGCCTCCGGGGGACGGAGGCAAACACAAGTCTCTCAATCCTGGGCATTTTGCAATGTCATCGTCCCCCTTGGTTAGCTGGCTCCTGTGGCCTGGCTCTTTCCTGACCCCTGCGCGGCAAGGGGTCTCTCTTCCCGTTCGCTAGACGGGAGTGGGGTTCCAAGGGGGCTGCACAGACCGGCTGGTGGTGAATGTGGCAGACACGGGCACCGGGTGTTTTGAGTGTGATGACTTCATCCAACCGACTGCTTCACCCGGCCCGGCATTAATCTTCCGGCTTTCCAATCGTCTCTGCTAATAGCCGCCAGGATTCTCTGCAGCCTCATTGAGATTCCAGAGCGTCTCCAGTTTTAGTCCGAGCTGGATTCTGAGTCACTCAAAGGCCACAGAAAATTCAGACCCCAAATTTAGTGGTGATTGTTCTTGGCATCATGGAAGACAATCGTTGAGTAGAGGCCACTCAGGAGGCCAGGACAGGGAGGAGGTGATGGGGGGGAGAAGAGGGAGCAGGGCAGGAGAGCGGGACTTGGCCACCTATGTTTTCAAGTCACGAGTTACATATGTAAATATGTCCAAAACTTCATTAATAATTTTAAAAAATGCATGACAGTCTGCAGTATGACAGAATTCTAAATGGAAGCCGGGACTGACCGAAGGTACAATTTCTTCGCTAAAAGGGCATTAAGTTGTTCCAGGACAAAACGCGGACCGCAGTCCTGTTCCAGGGTGAGGGGCTGAACCAGGTGGCGGATCTGGTTTGGGATGGTGTGGACGGTGTGGTCTCGGTGTGGCTGGCGTGGGGCAGGTGGGCCCCCCCTGGCAGAGCGGGTGCCGCGGTCTTCCGCGGTGGGTCCTCTCGCGCACGCCTGGGCGGCCAGGGCGGGGATGGCTCGCGCACCCACTGTGCGGAGGCCCCATTTCTTGCTCACGGTGCCCTGAGCTGGCGGCGGAGGTGACCACGGGAATGAACGGACAGGTACGGATCTCTGGAGTCTGCAGGCTGCTTTCCCACTCACTTGTCCCCTAAGTCTCAAAAGAGCTTAGTGTTTCATTATAGCAAAGCAATAAATCAGAGAGGATTAGCGAGTTTCCCAAGACCACATAGCTGGACGTCTTCGAATCACATGAATGTCCGGCACCCAGGATGCCCAGGAAGGATGGGCACTGGGGAGGAGGACAGTGGGCATCCGTGCCCTGGCACTGCTCCATTTTCCTCTTTTCTGTTTGAAAAGACAATGGGGAGCCCGGGTGGCTCAGTCATTTGGGTGTCCAACTTCGGCTCAGGCCGAGCTCTCACGGCTCGGGAGTTTAAGCCCCGTGTTGGGCTGTGTCCTGACAGCTCAGAGCCTGGAACTTGCTTCGGATTCTGCGTCTCCCTGTCTCTCTGCCCCTCCCCTGCTCACACTCTGTCTCTGTCTCTGTCTCTCTCTCTCTCAAAAATAAATAAAACGTTAAAAAAAAGATAATATGTGTGCATGGCAAAAAGTCCAGACAATACCAAGGTCGGAGGCAACCACTGTTACCAAGGTCTTGCCTGTCTTTCCAGAGATGGTCTCCACACATGCAGACGTGTGTGTGTGTGTGTGTGTGTGTGTGTGTGTGTGTGTCTATGCACATGCGTGCACACGCATGAGTGACAGCATTCTTAATTTCGCTCACAAGGGCATCACTTGAAGATTGCTCTGTGCCCACAGATGTGATTGCAGTTCATTCTGCTCAACAGCTGTGTGGGTCCCAGTGTGTGCAGATAGCAGAATTCATTTCCTGCTGCGGTGGCCTGGGGGTGGCCTGTAGTAGAGGTGGCACAGGGCCGGGAGAGCTCACGCGGGGGATGGTGAGTGGGTGCCCCGGAGGCAGATGGTGAAGGGGGGGCTCCCCTCACCGGAGTCCCCAGGAGGCTGGGTGGCCTCTATCGGAGATGTGCCGGAGGCCTCTGAGTGGCTTGTCTGGATTTCTGTCTGGCTTGTCACACATCTTCTCTGGAGCAGCCGGTCCCCAATTTCCTGACCCTCAATGTTCTTGAAAAAACATTGCCTAAGACTGAGCGAGCACAGGACCCCAGCTGCAGCTCTGGGTCTCCATCAGCCACATGGGATTTTCCCCTTGGGCTCCCTTTGGGGACCCCACGGGGCTCTCTGGGCCCCAAGTCAGCAGGCCAGTTATGCCGTCTGCTGGTTGGAGAATCCCACGGAAACATCTCAGGATTCCTCAGAAACAGGAATTTGTTATTAAAATATTTGAACCTGGGGCGCCTGGGCGGCTCGGTGGGTTGAGCTCAGATCATGATCCCAGGGTCGTGGGGCCTGCTTGAGACTCTCTCTCGCCCTCTGCCCCTCTCCCCTGCTTGTGCGCCCACTCCCTCTAAAGTAAAAGAAAAAAAAATATTGAACCTGGATCACATTCAATCCCATAACGTAGCGGTGTGCTCAACGACTGTAGAATATTGTCTCGTCCGAGGAGAAGCAGGACGTTTTAAGACCGCAGAGCCCAGAATTAACAGCTTGGAATTTTCGCCCTTGCTTGGCTGCTAATTGACTTCAGCCATTAAAGGGAAGGAAATTCCGGCAAGTCCTGAGGTCCTTGAATGAGCAAAGCTGCGGCCACGTTCAGGTCCTCTAGCGGTGGGCGTCTGGCGAACCCATCCTTTCGGGAAGATGGGTTGTTCAATCAGAAGGTTTGCAAAAGCTTCTGTGGTTCCCGAGCGTAGTGTCCGTGAATGGCTGCACCTCACGACGGACCCACTTGTGAAGGCCACGCAAACCGGCCGCCACGCCATCGAATCCCGGTTTTCTCGGGAAACACGGTGCAGCCCTGGCACCGGCCTCCAGACCTGTCCTCGAGCTGCCCTTTCCTCGGTGCTGCGGGTGTCGGGGCCCAGGCTGGAGGCAGGATCGCCTTGGCGGGATCACCTCGGGATCGTCGGGCCGCGGAGGCCGCGGGGTCAGGGCCACCCCCGGACGCTGCCAGCTCCACACGCACAGGGGTGTCCAGGTCACGCCCTCCCCCTCCCCTTTCCCACGTCCTGCGCGGTACGTCCACGGGGCCCACGGGGTCCCCCGCCCGCGGCTCAGGTCAGAGGCGGCAGCTGTGTGGACCAGAGGCCACGAGCAGGCAGCAGGGCTGTGACTCCAAGTCCCCACCTGCCCGGGTCAGCCCCGAATAATCCCGTCGGGTGCTCACACCCGTCGAAAAACTGTCTTCCTTTTTCTACTGTCCCCCAAACGCCTCGTTTTGCAGAAAACGCACCTCAGGCTTCCATCCATAGCTCACTGGGAACCAGCCCCCGCCCTGGTCGGTGTATCTGTTCTGTAAGGACAGTCCGTTGGTCTGGCCCGAAACCGTGAGCTCAGGCAGGTGGCTGCGGCACCCGGGGCCGAGGGACCCTCCCCGGGCTTGGCCGCCACGGCCTCCCGTGGTGCCTCTGTGGCCTCCCGGGCTGGCCCATCGGGCAGGGGCACCGCGGGCGCTCAGAGCTCAGGCCCGAGGGGGACGAGGGCCCCCCTGGGGCAGGAAGTGGGGTTCTCCCCCTGCAAGGAGGTGGACGGTCTCAGGCTCACCTAAGCGAAGGGGACTCATGGCAGGAACGCTGGGAGCTTGCCCAGCCGACAGGAACCCAGTTTGGAAACTGGCAGAGAGCAAGGTGATGTCCCAGGCGAGATTCAAGGTGCCTCTATCTCACTCATCTGCTGCCAGAGAGTCATGTTTCCACGAGGGGGCCGCAGGCCACCCCCAGCCTTGCCTAGACACTTGTCGCCTGGGAGGTCGGCCTGGGGGAGAGGTGATGCCCCAGAGGCAGTCGGGGTGCGGGCGGGCAGGGAAACGCGTTCTACGGCCAAAGCGCTAACGACCCGTCTCTGCTATCTTGCTCCTGGGGCCCAGCTCTGCTCAAGCACCCTGGCGGTGCCCTGGCCCGTGTCCCATGCACACACCTGTGGGTGAAGGAGGGGAGGACCCGGAGACTCCCTTTCCTCAGCGGACGCCTGATTCACGGTGTGCAGGTCCTTGCGGCCCCCGTGGCCCCCGCTGCTTCCGGGCCCACCCTCTGGGGTCTGGGGGCCTGGGGCCTGGCTCTGGAGGACCCGGGAGTCCTGGCTCCTCCCAGCCAGGCGGGGGCACCCAGCATGCGGCCGCCACGCTCCCGCACCTTCCCCGTCCTGTCCTCAGAGCAGAGAAACCACTGTCAGGGCTCTGTGCCTGGGACGCTCACCCACGTCGCTTTTCCATCCCGAGACGGTCCACCTACCTGTCACCCAGCAAGGGAGTGGGGTTCTGTTCTCCGTGACGGGTGCTGCCTTTGGAAGGTCCTGCCTTTAACTTCCCAACAACAGTGGTCATCACGACGCGGGCCGAGCTAACGAGTCCGCTCTCTTCTTGTCAGCGCTGGAGGGGACGCCGGGGAGGATGAGGCCGCCCGCGTGCCCGCACACTCCCGCCAGGCTCTGGGCCGTGCCCACCAGCACCCGGCTCCTCCGAGGCTCTCCGTCCCGGGCTCCCAGGAAGGTTGGGGGAAGCAGACCCCTCCTGGAAGGCAGGGCGGCGGCTCAGGACCCCGGCTCTGCGGCCCCCCAGCCGCCTAGGTTGGGACCGCCCCCTGCCCCTGTGCCAGCTGGCTACCCTGGGGCAGATGGCTTCACCTCTCTGGGCGTTTCCTCATCTGCAAAACGGGAGCCCTGACTGTGCCTGCCGCACGTGGATCGACAATGTTGAAGGACACAGAACGTGCTTGGCAAACGGTACGGGTACAGTAAAGGCAACTATCTGGGACACGGAAGCTGCGGTTTCTGAAAAGCGTGCAGGTTTCAATTTCACAGTTCTGGAGGGTGGGAAGGAGAACAAGGGAAATGTTCTTACCTCTGGCTTGTCCACGACGGTGCTGGCTTCTGGAGCAAAAGGGCAAACTTGGGACCACAGGCCCCAGTTCTCCTGTGACCCGGACCCCCATCCTCCCTGCGGCCGGCAGCCCTGCCCCTCCCCCGCGCAGGTCTTCCTTGCCTGCGCGTGGGAACCGCCTGGGTAGCTTTCAGAACCAGAACCGAATGTCTGGGCCCAACCCCCAGAGATCCTGGCTTAGCTGATTTGGGTGTGACCGGAACACCGGGTCTTGTACACATTCCCGGGGATTCTGAAACCCACCACGGCCAAGAACCCCTCTCTGAGGCTGGTGGGACGTGGGGAGGCGGGAAGCCAGGCCTCTCGGGGTGGGGGGGCCTGCACGGAGGGGAGATTCCTGCATTGCCGCCAACCCAGGCTACATTCCGTGGGGCTCAGTGTCTCCTCCGGGCTCTGTGGAGTCTGGCGGGGGGGGGGGGGGCTGGGGCTGAGGAAGGCCACTGTTGACAGGATCCGTGGCTACGTGGTGCCCCTGACGTGTCTCTCCCCGGGAGCGCTTAAATCCCTGTGACCTCAGCGGCGCCCTCTGTGTGGCGTCTGCATCTCGACAGGCGTGGGGCCTGGGACGGCTGTGCATGTGGTTCAGGACCGCACTGGGGCTGAGCCTCAGAACCTAGTGTTTACAGGCCTAGAATTCAGGAGGCATTTCGTCAATACTTGAAGAAAATCACGAGCACATAAGGAACAAAATGATGTTTTTATTAAAAATCGTACCCATAGCACCTCTCTGTCATCCTACATTTTTTTTTTTTTTTTTTTTCCAAATGAGATCTGGGATTCTGCACAACTCCAGAAAACATTGCCGGGAAAACTTCAGGACTGACCTAAGCTCTCGATAAACCGGAAGGCGACGCTGAGAGGAATGGAGAGGAGCCTCAGCAGACTAGCTCGGGTCACGGGTTGCTGCGGTGTTCCCGCCTTCCGGACCGGATCCAGGCTACTGGGATGCCGAGTTCAAGAGAGCCAGATTTGGATACGCGGGTAGATTGCTCATTGGGAGAACGACTACACCGTGTGCCGAGAATTCGTAAAAACTAGAGACCATGCTACGATCCGTTACGCAAACACCATGCTTCAGTCCAGTCGTGGTCAAATATAAGCACAGCATCAAAAGAAGTTTACAGCGTGCGCGCGACCCTTCCTCCCCGCGGCCTGGACGGATTCCCTGGCCGAGGGCCTCTGCCATCACTCGCGGTGCGGGGGACGCGCCCCCACGTTGCCCTACGTCACACCGTCCTCTGCTACGACACCGAATCGAGTACGCCTTACAAGCACGGCGGCGAGTGAAACAGAAGGCAAGGCTGGGGAAGGACAGGGTTCGCTCTGGGCCAATTTATTCAGGAAGGGGTGCGTGAGGCCTTGCTGATGTGCTTAATGCCCGCTGGGTGCGGGGACCGCCCGCAGCCACCCCCGCCTGGAAACCTGTGCCCTGGTGCCCGGGCGGAGAGGGCCAGCCCGTCCCGTCCCGCCAGCTCTGACAGAGCTCGGCCCTGCCTGGCCGCTTTGCTGGCTCACCCTCACACGGGAAGGACAGCTCATCGCCCAACGACCTGCCCGGTGAGGGATGAGGGAGTGCACGGGGGGGCTCAGCCACCGCTCACCGTAAGGCACCCGAATGACGTCACTACAGAAGAAGGCAAGATGAGGACATTTCATCTGGCCGTGGTTAGAGAAACGTTGCTTGTTCTGTTCTTGGACGGAGATTAAAATCCAATCAATACCTATTCTCCTATGGTGTGGTGTCTATTTTCCTCCCTACAAGGTGAGAGGCTGGGGACTGATGCCCGTGGACGCCCACACTGCCTGGGGAGGCTGAAACCTAACTGCGGACGCCCAGTCTGTTGCTTTGGTGCAGGTGTCTCTCATGGGCCAGGGCCCCCGAGGGACAGGGCGGGGGGGCGGGGGGGAGCAGGTGCTAACAGTCCGTCAGCAGCCACGGTGCCAGCAGAGCCTCAGACAGACGATCCCATACACAAAAAGTTCAGTAAAAGCAGAGAAAGAGAAAGTACAGGAAATATAATGAACCTGAAAAAAAGCTTCATGTTGTCGCAAAAACCCCAAAGCAAAGAACACACCTCCAACCAAAGGGTCCTCATTCTGAGACGTGACAACACTTTCCCCCATATTTTAAAGCGAAGTCCATATGGCTTAGAGCTCGAAGTGCACAGAAGGCAGTTTGTCCGTGTTCTGCCCCGGGCGTCTGTCTTCCAAGAAGTTCAGCTTGCAGCCTGTCGCCTCGCGCGGGTTCCTGCCCCCTCACCGGCCGTCCTGGGGCCGAGAGGACGGAGCCGGGCTTGGGGCCCCAAGGTGCGTCCTGTCCAGTGAACTGTTGGGGGTGATTCTCATGCACAAGTGGCTTTGGGCAGAGCATCTAGGATTTTTGGTTTAGAATATTTCTGCCTCCACTCAGAAAAAGAAGGCAGGAAGGAGAGAAGGAAGGGAGGGAAGGAAAAGGAGGGGAGAGAGAGAGAGAGAGAGAGAGAGAAGGAGAGAGAGAGGAACCTTTCCACACCGTCAACTGTTGGAAAAACTGAAAAGGGGCTTTTCACCCAACGCAAAACTCTCCTTGGCCTCCGGGGGCCACAGGCGGCCGCTGGGAAAGCAGAGGGCCCGACGGAAGTATAGACTGGCTAGAGCCGAGGAGATACCACACGCTCTATATGGGGCCACAGGACCGGCTCCCCTACCGTCAGGGCACTGGCAGGTCACAGGTCACCCCTGCTCCTTGGGGGTGTCGACAGGGTGGCTGTGCATTGTCACGGCCACCCTCCTGCTAGCGAGGTGGGGACGCGGGGCCCTCCAGGAGCTCTGGGCGCCCGCCGGTTACACCTGGACCTCGGCTCTGGCCTGGGGGGTTGGCTGTCGGCTCCTCAGTCACCTCGGCCACCTCTTGGAAGAATAATGTGATGGCTGGAGCCACAGGTACACTTCGGGCTCTCGAAATTTCAAAGTAGTTCATGCTATTCTCACGTAGCTAAAAGATGAAAACTAAAGTAGCAAAGGGGGAAAAAATCGTTTCCAGAAAACCTGTTAAGGCTGAAAGCTGGGCTGGGCTGGGGGCAGGGACAGCAGCACTGGTGGTCAAGGCAGTGGGCAGCGGGCGGGACAAGGAGACCCGGGGGGGGGGGCCGCGCTCGCGGGAGGCCTGGCGGGGAGGAGGCAATTCGGGCCCCACTTTCTCAGAGCTGTTTCGCTTTATTTGGAGACACCGACGCTTTCCGCCTTTCTCATGTACAAGGCTAAACAATTAATAAAAAGGCACCTGGAGACAGCAGAGACTCATTCATTTCATGTGACATAGTTTAAAAAAAGATAAAAAGATTTAAAAAATCCTCTGGTTAACAACGCACGCCTCTTACACAACAAGCAATTCTGAAAGCGCCGTCTTGCTCTCTCTGGGTTCGCGGGGTGGGCCGTGTGCTGTTCACGGGAAGGACACGCTCGAGAAGGGAGGGCCCGCGCCCACTCGCAGCCCTGGGGGTGGGTCCCTGCTCTTCGCCGTTGGCTTCAGGCAAAGAAAGGAAGAGAAAAGCCCCGGGGATTTCACCACTGGAATGATGCAAGGTGCGACCGCTGAGCCGTCAGCCGGTCAGAGGACCCCCCCCTCGGAATCTCTTGCCCCCTCGCCAGGAACCTGAAAGCTGATTCCTTGCCTACAAACTGCGGAGTGAGAATATTTCAGAGATGGATGGGGTCGGGCCGAGAAGCGCTCAGCCCGGGGCACACACTTCGCTCCGCAGAGGCCAGGAGCGGGCGGGAGAAGGCTGGTTCTCCGGAGGCACAGGAGGTAGAGAAGAGGAAGGAGCGGCCTGGACGTGGGCGGACATCGCACTTGACCCCCGCTCCTCCTGCCCCCCTCCCCCCGCAGCCTCCCTACTTGGCGTGGGATGGGGACACCCAGGACTGGGGGGGTCTGGGGTCCCCTCGCCACCGCACCACTGAAATACACCTTCTCGTAAAAAGAAAAGAAAACAAAGAAACCCGCTTCCTGCAGCGATGTTACAAAAAGCCGTTAAAAAAACCTTTCTAATTGAAATCTAGTGTTCACAAGTAGGTAAAATCATCACTTATCAGAATTCTTGTTTGAACAAAAGCTTGAGCTCAGTTACTGGAGTTGATTGTCTTAACAAAAGGAGGCTGGAAGGTGCGCGGAGGCCCCGCCGCGGCCGTCACACGAAGGAGGAGAAGCCGGTGAGCGGAGTCCGGGCGCCGGGGCCCGCGGGCGCGAACACGGCGCTTTGTGTGGTGACCACCGTGTGCAGGTGCGGCCCCGCCTCGCCGCCCGCCACCGCCTCGTACCTGTGCGGGGCGCGCCCGGCCGGGGCTCGCCGCTTCCACGAGTTGTAGTAGGTGGGGTCGCTCATGTAGTGGTTGACGAAGGAGTGCTGGGGGGGCGTGTCCTCAGATTCGGAGTCGGTGCCCTGGGGAGACAGCCAGGCGTGAGCGGGCCTCGGGCGGCAGCAGGTGCCGGGGAGGGGGTGGGCGTGGGGGAGGGCATGAGTGGTCACGGGGGAGGGGGAGGTCAGCCACAGAGGACGGTGGGCATGGGGAGGGGACGGGGTGGCCGTGGGCGAGGGCAGGGGGCGGCCTTGGTGGGGACCCGTGGCCACGGGAGAAGGGCAGCCACAGGCGGAGGGTGGCCACGGGCAGGGGGGCTGAGCTGGAAGCGAGGGGTGGCCAGGCGGCCACACCAGCGAAAGCCACCCAAAGTGAGCTGGCTTGTGTCCACGGTGTCCCACCCTCTTCCCTTCTCCCGCCCCCCAGGCCACCCCGCACTCCACCCGAGGTACGCCTCCCTCCCTCGCCCGAGCTCAGCACCTCCACTGCCCTGAGACAGGGACCACGTGCTGTCCCAGCTGCCCGAGTCTGCGCCTGACCCCTCAGCGTGTGTGAGCCCGTCCCAGGAGGGGTCTGCACTGCACTTCTGCCCCAGGACAGGTCTACACTTCATCCTCTGACCCGGGAGAGCTCTACACAGCCTCAAGGGGGTGCTCTGTGCCCTCCCAAGGCAGAGCTCCTGCGAGGGGGTGGGGGTAAGAATGGTCCAGGGTCCTTGGCTTGCCCAGGACTACGGTGTAGGCTGCACTAGACCGAAGGGAGCCGGCCCTGAGCACACGTGGAGGTGAGGACAGGGTGACCTCTGTGGGATACAAATGTCTGTGTGATGTCACATCCGTGCAGATCTCAGAGGGGAGGCTACCGAGGACAGGGGCCCTAGGGAGCCACGACGTCTACAGCGGCCGTCGACTCCTCCCTCCCCAGGCCCTGAGACCTGACCCCTCCGGCCACACACAAGAGCCAGCCTCGTTGATTGGTGAAGGCCAGGCTGAGGGGGTTTTCTCCCCGTCTTTATAAGAAAGTAAATCAGCAGATTCCACTGAGAACATTTAGTCCACATAGTTTCTATGTTCACGTTCTTAAAGCAAAACCCTGTTTTGTGGTTTGGGGACTGATGTGAAGTCACTGAGGTGCCATTAACAGAGACAGTGAAGACCGTTTTCCCAAGAGGGTGGAGGCTCCCACCTTCCTGCCCCAGAGGAACTTCGAGTACCCCCGGGGGGCCTGCCGCCTGCCCACAGGCTGGCCGGGTCGGCTGCTGGGCCCCCACGAGACACGCCCCCCACCCCCCGCTTTTGAAAACACAGTGGGTTCCTCCCTGCACCACCGGGGACCTCTCAGAGGCCACTGACGCCTTGAAAAAGCCAAATACGGGTCTACAGACATGCAGCCATCTAGCCTTTCGAGTTCAAGGCCAGGGCGGGAGCCTGCAGCTGGATAAAGCCTCTCCATTCCAAGGTGCCCTGCCTGGGCTCCGTCCCTGACACGGCCACACCCGCCCTTTTTTCTCTCTCCAGGAGGGTCTCAGGAGGCCCGGCTGGTGTGAAGGTGTGGGACATGCCCAAATGCTGTCTCAGAATCAGCAGGAAAGTTTTGGGAGAGCACAGATTACTGGGTATGCTTCCTGACAGACTGGGCCTGGGCTAGGGCTGGGGACTGTGTGTTTCTCAGAAGCTCTGGGAGGATTCCCATCAGTGGCCAGGCTGGAGTGAGGGCAGGACTCATTCGATGTGTCGGCTGTGTTGAGACTGAGGGAAGGCAGAGGGTCCCTGGGTGCTCTGAGTCACTGTCGCTCATCTGATGGGGAGCGAACGGCCCACGTCATGCTCCATCTGGGGACTGCGTCCTGTCAGCCGGTAAGAGCAGGTGGCACCTGGGCTGTGCAGAAGCCCCTTGTGGACATGGGGGGAGCCGGACTCCCAGGAGTTTCCAGACACCGACTCGAAAATCGGGCTCTCACTGGAACATTTACAGGAAAGTAATGGTAAGTCACAGATTTGGGACTTCTTGGGACCTGTGCGTTATGGCACAGTCAGCTGTCGGCAGCTAAACACCTCTGTGGTTCCTCTGCTTTGTACGGAGTCAGAGCTCACATAAGTGCAGGTCTGATGACTGTCCTCTCCCGACACAGCCCGAGATGCAGGGAACATTAGTTCCTCCATCACTGGGCGGTGAGGGTGACAACAGACCACAGACCTAAGAGCAGCTTCTTTTTAGGAGACGCGACTACATACAGATGAACCCCTGCGGAGTCCCTGAAACCGCATGGTTCCTTTTGTTCCTATTTTATGGATGAAGAAAGGAGCTCAGAGAGACGGGCCAGTTGCCCAGCATCCCAGGCGGGGTGGGAGCCGAGGGGGAGCCTTGCAGCCCTGGGGCCCCTGCTGGTGCGGAACCGGTTCTCTGCTCCGGGGTCTCCTTCGTGTCTGCTGACCCGACTCACAAACCCCCGCTCGTGATTCCAAAACCCTCTGTGCTCTGAAAATCAAAAGCGGTTTTTGCAGCTTACCTGGTGGCAAAGTCTGACCTACGTGGAGCTACTTTGGCAGCTATGACCCTGAGCTGAACTGACGTGCAACTATTTAGTGTGCATATTCGCAGATTCTGCTGCAGAAATACTAACGTGCTCATAACGTAACGTGCCCTGCCGCGGATGCTGCGTAACATACGATGTATATATCCCACCCCTGAGAAACGCCGAATTCTTAAACATATCTGGCCTGGAGGGCTGCAGGTGAAGAGATACGGCACGTGTACTTCTGGCGGTTAAGGTTTATCCTTCGTCTGTTTTCCAGAGGCCTCGAGGGGCTTCTGAGGCAAAGCTCTGTGTAAACCAAGACAGGCAGGAACGACAACAAGGGTCACCTGAAGGAAGCTGGCGGGATCCGTTATCGGTCCCTGAGTTGGGTCTGTCCCTTCTGTAGACACCATATCTTGGTTCCAAATTCCTGACTTAGGAGAAAAGAGCTCATGCTGAGCTATGTCGGGGGTGTCGTCCTCTTGACAAAGTCACAGAACACTCAGGATTGAGGCTTCACGCACCGGGGTCAGAGGTCGTGGTCATCTGACGAGTGAATGTAAGATTCAAGGTTTTCTCCCTCTTCACCCTGTACCCTGTGGTGCTCGGGCCGCCCCGTCCCCCCCTCCCCCGGTTGTGCGTGAGGAAAAACGTGAGCAAGGGCACTTAGGTTCAGTCTCCTCGCTTTGTGTCTGACACTGGCCAGGGACAGGGCGGGGCCAGACCCAGCGCCGTATCACAGCCAAAGGTGGCAGAAATGAAGAAAGCCTTTCTAGGGGACACTAGGGTGTCTAGGGCCACCTTCGAGCACAGCCGTATGAAAGGTTAGAAGGACACTTTGTGTGCTCGGTCTTCCGTCAGGTCTCCACGTTGGGGGACGTCACCACACGCAGAAGTCACCCGTGCTGGCGGTTCCACTTTGGCAGACCTGTCGGGCACCTCTCCCTCTTCTTGCTACCCCTGTCCGCCCCTCCTCCTGCAGCTGTTTGGGCCGTCGAGAAGCCGGGCTCCCAGTGGCCAAGTGGCACTGGGTGGGAAGGGGAGGGGTGGCAGTCTGGTCTAGAAGGCACTCCCGAGTTCTTGCAGGAGGCAGCCTTTCTACGGGCACGTCCAACCTTGCTCAGGTATGAATGCCTCCCGTGTCCCACCCCGGCGTGCTCACACGGTTTCACTGGACATGTGTTCAGCTGTTACATCATTCCGTATTTTCCCGGCCACGGACCTAAAGGTCCTATAGCATGGAGAGAGGGCTCGGTGACATGCGGGTGCTAAGAAGAGGCCCGGGGGGGCTGTCTGGCTCACAGTGATGTCCCAGGTCTGGGCTTGGACCTTCCCGAAGGAACCTCAGGAAGTGAGCCTTCTCTGCCTTTCCTTGTCACATGGGCTGAATGGCTCCTCCCTGCCTTAAACAGTGATTGGCTAGTGGGTATACATGTGACTTAAGCTGAGCCAATCAGAATCCTCTCTGGGACTCTTTGTGCTGCACAGGAAGAGCCCCGCCCTTTAGGTGGCTACGAGCCCTGAGCGGGCAGGGCCCACAGACCCAGCCAAGAGCTGCTGGGAGAGGTTAAGACCATCTTGCAGAGAGACAGGAAAGGCAGGAGCCCAAGAGCGGACGGTCACATGACACACAGGCCAGGCTTCTTGGAGCCTGCTCAGCCCTCCCCATTACCTCCACCAGAGAGCAGTGACTTAAATGCCATCCTCCCCCCTGCCTGCTCTGTTTATTGTTTATATGACATTATTATTTTTTAATGGGGATGTATCTTAGTGAGTTACAATTACTGACGAGAAGGCAATGCTGCAGGGTCCTATTTTTTTTTTTTTTTAAGTTTCCTGTGTGATCCGAAGTAGCGATGTGTGTTGGTTTCCCCGGAAACCACAGAAGGACAGCAGGTGATTGGATGTGGTGGCAGTTTCTAAAGGTGCACAGATGCCTGGCAAGAAGCTAAGAAAGATAATCTCAACACTCTTGGTATTATATTTTCAAGATGAAAGAGTCAAATAATATTAGGGAATTAATTAGGTACGGGGGGGGGTTGGTCTAGGTTGGAGCGGGAGAGATTTTGAGAACTGTTTCTTGGGATCTTGAAAACGATTTTTATAATGCGACTTGAACAGCAGTCCTGCGTGAAAGACAAAGTCTCTCATCCCTAACCAGAGACAGACAAAGGGCCACGGCTCATGCCACGAGACACTGACGGCCTAACTCACAGTGGCTCTCGTCAGGTTCTTGTGCTCCCGTGATCCCATTCACAGAATTTCCACTTCAAAGCACTGTTTCTGAAAATAGTTAAAAACGTCCTGGGGAGAAAAGGACGGCATCGCCGTTTTCGTGGTGAAATATTAGCTTCGCAGAAGACCCCTTCCAGCAAAGATCGCATAGGGTTTCTGTCTCCTTACTTCCCCGGGCTCTGGAGAGGAGGGGGGGCCGGGAGGAAGGGCATTACCCTCCTCACTCCTGAGCCACATTGCATCAAACCGTTGACTAAGTCCAGGGCCAAGAACGTGTCTTACTTTCCACTCCTGACATCTCAGTGTACAATGTTTTTCAACCCAGACGCTGCCTCTGGTAGGGAGGATCAGTATCTGAAATCTGAATGCACGGGGCTCCTGGGGGGCTCAGTCGGTGAAGCATCCGACTTCCGCTCAGGTCATGATCTCACGGTTCATGAGGAGCCCCGCATCGGGCTCTGCGCTGACAGCTCAGAGCCCGGAACCTGCTTTGGATTCTGTGTCTCCCTCTCTCTGTCCCTCCCCAGCTTACTCTCTCTCTCTCTCTCTCTCTCTGTCAAAAATAAATAAACTTAAAAACAAAAACTGAAATCTAAATGCAAGTGCAAGTCACTTATTAGGTGGTCCTCTTTGAAACAGGTGCTAAGCGTATGTTCTGCTGCCCCACCCTGGGTCTCTTCTCTCTGGGACCCTTGCTCATCTCTCTGAGGGTTCTGTCTGCAGTTCGGTAATTTGCCTCTATTCCTGTGAATTTGGGGTTAAGGGGCCGGGCCAGAAATCATCACCATCTTTAGGAAACCTTGGCCCATGCTTCTCCCCTCTGAATATCAGAACCATCCATTACAAAGGCAAGAGGTGCTTCCAGAATGGCCGGTGAGGAGCCAGCAGATTGCCTTCCAAGACAGACAATGATTTAACTGGAGAAAGTTATTTTATAAACAGGCCTCTAAAGTCGCTGGGAATCGTGGCCGGGACAGAGAGCAAATGGAGGAAGATTTACTCCACCAAGAACAGCAAGAGTCTGAGGCACTCGAGCCGTGACCTGCATCACCCCCCGCCTCTGACCCCCAGCTCCGTGTGACAGCAGCTCGGCAGGTGTGGTCGAGAGAACCGGGTTCCCTTCCCTCACCCTGTCTTTACCCCTGGGCCGGACGGTCTACACCACTTGTGGCAGGTTGAGAATACTGAGCCCCAACGGCCCCTGCCTCAGCTAGCTTGTAGGGAAGAAGTTTTATACCAGAGGGGCAAGCCCAGAAAATCGGGGACTGTCGTCTCCACCCAGTGCCCTACCTGCACGGCAGGTGTGTCCCTATGGGCGAAGAGGGCCACTGTCCCCACCCCCAGCTTTGGTGCTGTGACACGGAAGTCCTGCACGGTGGGGAGAGACAGTCCATTAGAACAGAGAGATCCCGACTCTCCTAAAGGGAATGGCTTTGTTTGGAACAAAGCATACCTAAGGGCACTGCCGAAAACAGTGGAATCCTTCCGCATAAGACATTAAGAGGAAGCTGGTAGTTCTGTGATTGTAACAAGTGAAGCAATAAACCAGCCAGAAGTTTAACAGAGAGAACCACGGAAAGAGACAGCTAAGGAGAGCCTCCTTGGGGTCAGAGCAGAATTCAGAATGATAACATCCTGCTACTGCAGGAGGGCTGCCCCTTAACTGGAGCAAGCTATAGCGTAACATATAGCCCAGGGCATCGTGAAAAATAATCGAGCTAGCAAGTGGTAAAGGTTAAGAGCTGGGTGTGATACCAATACCAACAGACCATCCAGAATCTTAATAGGGGGTGAGAAAAAGAGACAAAGAAAGCCTGGCTGGGACCATCGTCATCCCGGGTATTCAGGGGTCCTGAATGTGTTCCTAAGACTGCACTTCTCAGGAGTGTGGCATAAGAGAATCCACCCCTGGGGGAGACAGTCTTGCACTGAACTAGTCCAGCCAGCCCACTAAACACGCAGACAACGAGAATGATCCTCGGGGTAGAGGATATCAGTATTCACGGTTGGCACAATACATTAACAAAAATGAACTGTTTTCAGCAAAACAGGACAGTGTGTTCCACACCTGCAGCAAAAAGCAGGCAGCATCTGAGGAGACTCGAGTGTTGGCAAACAAAGATTTTGAAAGCAGCTATTACAATCTAGTCATAGAACTAAAGGAAGCTAAGTTTAAAGAATGGAAGATGATAATACCGTGCCAAGCAGAACTTATCAATAGATAAATGATTTTATTTTATTTTATTTTATTTATTTATTTTTCAACGTTTATTTATTTTTGGGACAGAGAGAGACAGAGCATGAACGGGCGAGGGGCAGAGAGAGAGGGAGACACAGAATCGGAAACAGGCTCCAGGCTCTGAGCCATCAGCCCAGAGCCCGACGCGGGGCTCGAACTCACAGACCGCGAGATCGTGACCTGGCTGAAGTCGGACGCTTAACCGACTGCGCCACCCAGGCGCCCCGAGAAATGATTTTAAAAGAACCAAATAAGAAGTTTTGGCATTGAAAAATACAATGGCCAAAATAAACAATTCATTGGAGGCGCCCGACGGTACGCTGGGTCTGGCAGAACAGAGTCAGGGCACAGGGACGTATCAACAGAGATTATGCACTCTGGAAAACAGAAGAAAAAGCATGAACACACACGAAGGAGAAGAACAATAATGAAAGAAAAGAGCACCTGACATATGCAGGACAATGCTGAGTACACCCACACACGAGATGGTCATGAGAGCACCAGGACAAGAGCAGAAAGACAGAAGAAGAAAACACAGGGGAAGAAATGGCTTACGACTTCTCAGATTTGCTCAGAAGCATTCATTTACACGCAGAAAATCTCCATAAACACTAAGTAAGTCCACACCCAGACACCTCACAGCCAAAAAGACAAAGAAATTCTTCAAATCATGGACAAGGGAACTCAAATAATGGTCAGAGTTGGCTTCTGATCAGGAAAAAAAAAAAAAAAAGATGGGGGACAGAAGGCAATGGGGATATGTATTCAAAGTGTTGAATAAAAACTGCTAACCAAGGATCTTGTGTTCAGCAGAACTGCTTTCAAAAATGAAGGTGAAATAAAGGCATCCCTAGATAAGTAGAGGCAGGAAAATTCATCACTATCCAACCTGCCTTTCAAGAGATGCTACAGGAAGACTGTCAGGTTGAAAGCAGGTGACATAAGCAGAAGTGTAAAAGAAAAGGCAATGACCAAGATGATCACACATGGGTAATTACGAACGATAGCATCTTTCTTCTCTTACCTAAATTAAAAAGCAATTGCATACAATGATATGTATATAATTGTATTGTTGGGCCTATGACGTACAGAAATGTGACATCTTTTTTTATTAAATTTTTTTTAATGTTAATTTATTTTTGAGACAGAGTGTGAGTAGGGGACGGGCAGAGAGAGAGAGGAAGACAGGGAATCGTACACAGGCTCCAGGCTCCGAGTTGTCAGGACAGAGCCCGACCTGGGACTTGAACTCATGAACGGCGAGATCATGACCTGAGCCGAAGTCAGACGCTTAACTGACTGAGCCACACAGATGCCTCAGAAATGTGACATATTTTTAAAAAAAAAATTTTTTTTTTCCAACGTTTTTATTTATTTTGGGGACAGAGAGAGACAGAGCATGAACGGGCGAGGGGCAGAGAGAGAGGGAGACACAGAATCAGAAACAGGCTCCAGGCTCCGAGCCATCAGCCCAGAGCCTGACGCGGGGCTCGAACTCACGGACCGCGAGATCGTGACCTGGCTGAAGTCGGACGCCCAACCGACTGCGCCACCCAGGCGCCCCAAGAAATGTGACATATTTAACAAACAGAACAAAGGAAGCAGCTGAGTGAAGAAATGACACCCAATGGTAACTTGAATCTGCTGGAAGAAATGAATAGTATACAAGAAGGGTAAAATGGTAAACTCCAGATATATATTTGCTCTCCTTTCTCATCTCGACTTCCTTAAAAGATGTAGAGTTCTGTAAAGTAGTAACTATAAAAATGCATCCTTGAGTTTGTAACGTTATGGATTTACAGACATCATGTATAATAATAAATGACAGCACAGAAAGGGGAGGAGGCCAGAGAGCTATATAGGAATAAAGTTTTTATACATCACTGAGATTTAGCATAAATCTTAAGTAAATGTTGATACTAGAGCAATCACTAACAAAAATAACTGAAAAAATAGAGTAAAAGCAAAAACAAGAGAATTAAAGTGGTACACTGGAAAACTTTCACTTAAAAAAGAAGAAAGTAAGCAGGAAAGAAAGAGGAATAAAGACATGAGACATATAAAAGACAAATATCAAAACAGCAGATGTAAAGTCTACCTTAGCGGTCATTATATTAAATGTGAATGGATTAAACAATCTATTCAAAAGGCAGAGATTGGCCGAAAGAAAAACCACTCCAGCTCTATGCTATGCTACCTGTAAGAGATACATTCTAGATTCAAAGATACAAATAGGTTGAAAGTACAAGAATGGGAATAACATACTATGGAAATAACATACAATGACCAAAAGAGACCTGGGATGGCTGACTAGTATCAGACAAAATAATCGTGAACGCAAAATTGTTACTAGGGACATAAAGGGCCATGCTATTCTGATGAAGGGGCCAATCCATCTACAAGACAGAACTATTATAAACATACATCTAGAACAGAGCCCCTGAAACACACGAAATTAAACTGGCTGAATTGGAGCGAGAAATCGAGAGTTCAACAATAGTAGTTGGAGACTTGAGTACATGAATGGACGGCAGAAGATCAGGAATCCAGGTGACTGCCACAACACTGTAAATCAGCCAGCCCTAACAGACACATTCAGACCATTCCACACAACTGCAGAATAACACTTTGTTTTTTCAAGTGGCTATGGAACATTGTTCTGGCACAGACCATGAAACAAGACTCAATAACTTTAAAAGGAGTGAAAATACACAAAGCATGTTCCCAGACCACAATGGAATAAAATTAAAAAAAAAAAATCAATAACAGAAGGTCATTTGGGAAAGTCACAAATATGAGAAAATTAAAAAACACTCCTAAATAACCAATGTTCCAAATGAGTGAATTCTGTGGTATGTGAATTATATCTCAATCAGGCTGTTTAATAAATGCGGTTCACAGCAAACTCTTCCATCTGAGCTGGTGCTTCCAAGATGACGGAAGTCCCCAGGTCCCTCTGTTGGGACCCTGTGAATATCTGGTGCTTACACATCTCCCAAATCCATAAGGTTCACAGATAGGACCCAGCAAGATCAGAAAGCTAAGAACTCTGGAAAAAAGATGGGCCTCACTGTGTCTACCCGAGGACCCAGGAGCAGACAGGACACAGGCACGGGAGTTCTCGGTGGACTCCATGGGACCTCAGCTAGAGATGACCGTCAGAGCTTCCTAGGGGCCTGGACCCCAGATCCTAGGAGAAATTCTGCATGTACATCGAGCGTCCACACCTCTCGTCAGCTTCCTGATGGAGCCCTTGACCCAAAAAGCATTAGGAACCATGAGAGGCATCTGTGGGAATTATAAAAGGAACCCCTTCCTCCTGGCACAGGGCTTGCCAAGAGGAAGGCAGGCCCCTCGCGCACTCAGCCACAGCTGTGGAGCTGGGACGGCTCAGTTCTGGGTGTCGGGTCTGCTGGGAGGGACAGCACTGGGAGTCTGGCTCAGGTCGGCCACTCAAGCTCACCCCACCAGCATGTGTGCAGGGAAGACGTAAAAACTTCTGTAAGCTCCAGCTTTGTCCTCTATTATATGAGGATCACGGCTACCTCCCCGCAGGGCTTAGTGTGAAATCTACGTCCCTCTCTCCTACGCCTGCCCTCCTCCCCCACTGCCCCCATCAGCTCCTTCCCTTCCTCCTTCCTCCACCTCTGGACGTGCGTGTTTGTATGTAGGTATACGGGCGTGTGCACGTGTGCATACGACTAGCTCGGTGCCTGTATACGTTTACTAACTGTCTGTAAAAACCAGCTGAATTGGCATCTCCAAACATCCCACAGGCATGAGAGGACAAACGGACTGCTGCCCGTCTACCCATTTTGAGAACGCTCCCATGAACACAGAGTTCAGAATTTGTGCCTCCAACTCTGGCCGCTCTCGACACGGCCGCTGCCCCCAGGGGTCAAGAGGAGCCGGTGGAGGCCAGGGCCTGGCTGAGCTCTGGATGACCTCAGACTTAGTCTTGCTGGCTGGCCAGCGAGGAGAATCGCCCTACCTCATGGGACTGGTGTGAGCATTGAGAGAGCACGCCTGGGGCACCTGGTGGCTCAGTCGGTTAAGCGTCCGACGTCGGCTCAGGTCACGATCTCACTGCTCGTGGGTTCGAGCCCCACGTCGGGCTCTGTGCTGACAGCTCGGAGCCCGGAGCCTGCTTTGGATTCTGTGTCTGTCTCTCTGCCCCTCCCCTGCTCGCACTCTGCCTCTCTCTCTCTCTCAAATATAAATAAAACATTAAAAAAAAAAAACAAATAAAAAATGGAAGAGCGTGCCTGGACCATAGTGGTGCAAGTAGTGCCTGAGCCCCGTTGGACCGTTGTTCACTCCACCCGCAGGGCGTGCTGGCGAGAACTGAGGACAGACGCCCAGCACAGGCCATGCGAATGTATCTCGAAGTCGCTGGCACACGCAGTGCCTGCCGCAAGGCCGTCGTACCCCTTTCCAACGTGCTGCTTTTGGCGCAAGCAGCTAGAGAAAGCTAGACAAAAGCTGCTGTTTCCTTCTCACAAAAAGCCAGGTCACTTCTGCAGCATTTCACTCGAGAGCCCTTGACTTCAGACAAATGCAACATCGGCTGCTGCTTGCTGTTTGCACCGTGCCCAAGGCAACGGCACAGACGGGGCGCCCGGCGTCCTCTGTAAACAGGAAACTTGAAGCAGAGCGGACCCGGTGTCACCTCGACAGCCACCTGACGTCCGTGTCACTTGGAGTTCACACACTAACCACAACTTCAAAGAAGCCATTTTATTGAGCCTCGGGGCTTGATAAGGCCTGAATTCGGGTCCAAATGAAGGTGGGACTTATTTTAGATTAAATATTGATTTAGAGTATGGATGTCAAGAGGTGGGGCAGGCGTACGTGTCTAGCAAACAGCTTGGTGATTTTCCTCCCTCTCAACACCGGGCACGTCTGAAATAAAGACGTTTAGGACTGATAGGGACCCACCCCTCAAACTGTCACTTCGGCGGGCTTCGCTCCTTAGGGTCAGACGCTGTCAGACCCTGAGGCAGCACGCTTGTGGGGAAAGGCACTTCCCGGGGGGCAGGGAAGGCTGACCCCTCCTGGAGTCTCCCACGGCTGCCTCCTCTCCGGATGACACCCTCCCCAGACTGCTCCCCGACGGAGGCCTCGCACTGTGTGCTCAGCTGCACGAGCGAGCGCTCAGACACACAGGACGCCTCGCAGATGCAGGCCCACGGGTCCCGGGTGGGGGCCACATCCGCGGGGGCAAGACCCCCCTGGTCCATCTGCTCAGTGAGGACAGAGACAAGCCTCAGGTCAGGGCTCACCAGACCCTGGAACTGTCCCTGAACGGCGGTGGCTCAATCCCGCTTCAGCACAAAGCGGGGCGGGTGGGAGGGGAAGGGGCTGCCGGGCGCGGGGTCCCAGGTTCTGTGGGTTTTGGGGGCTCAGGCCGTCTGCCGCTCCAGCCGGGGTCTAGAGGGCAGGTTCTACGGTCACCACCAGAAAACACAGTTTATTTACGGAAGCCAAACGGAAAGTCAAGTGGCTTCGGGACCGGAAGCCACTTTGGGCGAGGTGCTGATGTGAGAGCTGGCCCCGGGGGGCAGTGACCTCTGGGTCTGAAGGAGTCCCAGCATGTACTTTCCTCATCGGTCAAAGGGACTCATTTGCCCCTGGCCCTGCTGCCCCTCAACTCCACAGGGACCAGGGGGGCAGCACCTCAGGAAGGCAGAGGGCTTGGCACAGAAGCGGGGACAGAGGCCACGTGCACTGACCTCAGATTCTGAAGCGTCCACAGACTTCTCCTTGAGGTTTGTGCTCTCGGTCAGCACGGCGCTGTTGTATTTGTTGCAGATGTCCTCGTCTGAGTAGTGCAGCCCGCCGGGGCTGGGCCGGGGTGGGGACCTAGGACAGGACGCCGCCCACGGGACGGACACGGGCTCAGATATCCGGGCCGCAGCTACCTCCCCGGGGCCCTCCTGACCCGCCCTCTGGCTGCTGCCCTGTTGGGATGGGTGGACGTCCATTCTGGTGGCACCCGTCTGCCCGAGAAGCAGGGACTCCCTAACGCTTAGCCAGCCTGCGGGCGCTCGGCCTCCCGAGACCACGCCCCTCCGCGCCCAAGACGGGCCTTCTTTTTGCATCTCTGGAACGGGAGGAAGGATGCCCCGGACCCCCTGCCATGTCCCCCCCCCCCCCCCCTCAGAGACTCAACGCGGCCCTGTTGGGTTGTGGCAGGTGCCCGTGGGCACGGCGACATGCCCGCGGCCAGACCGTTGGGCAGACGTGGCCCAGGTAGGTTACGGGTGCTGCGTCCCTACCTGGTCCCGTTCTTCTTTGAGAAGGTGTTCTTGACATTGAGGTGGCGGCTGTTGAGCTCCAAGGCGGCAAACCCTCCGTTGTCCAGGGTCACGGTCTCCTCCACGTTGGAGATGTTCTTCCCTAGAGCCGGGACGGGAGAACGGGTTCATGTGCTGCAGTCAAGGGCTCGCTGCGGGTCTGAGGGCCGCACAGGTGCTCGGCCTACAGGTGTGCGGAGTTCCCGCTGGAAGCAGGGCCCAGAGCCCGGCCAGACCCGCCTGGGCGCGCGGGGTGGGCGGAGGCTCGCCGGGGAGCCGGCAGCGTATTAATCGCAGCGCTCGGAGCACTGTGGTGTTTGCTTTGTCTGACACCAAAACATCAGCCTTCCTATCAGAATTGATGGAGGAGCCCTCAGGATGCATCGGCGTTTTTTTTTTTCTTTTAAGTTGAGAATTAAGTATTTTATACATTTCAAAATGACGACCTCATGACCACCTAATAAAACAGTAAATGGAAAGTAGATTTGCAGGGGGTGACAGTCCAGGGGACACGGGGTGTTTCTGGGGTGGTGAAGATGTTCTAGAACCGGCTGTGCTGACGTCCGCACGTATCTGTCAACACGTGAGAAGCCACTCAAAAAAATAGGTTTACAAATACACGTGAAAATGTGTTCTAAACTATGTCGGCAGATCAAACGAATAACCGTGAGGTTGGGGGAAACCACAGGAGATGCCGAGAGTCCCGTGTCTTCCTGTCCTCAAGGCTGTCTGTCCCCTTCCCCCAGAGTCCTCCTGGCCCACCGTCCCCTTCTTTCAGCTCACAGCCCAAGCGTCACAGGACCAGAGAGCATCTTCCAGACCACCCGAGACAGCGACCGTCCTTCCCCCTCCCCCTCTTCCTTCTCCTCCTCCTCTCCCAGAGATGCGTAGAGCTCCCCCCGTGGTGCTCATCCCAGCAGTGCTTTTTTTTACCTGCTTGCGTGTTCCTTACTGTCCGCCTCCCATCAATCTCTCCTGGCCAGACCACAGCCCTTGGAGGCAGGGACCCCACCTGTTTTTCTCCCGCTGTCCTCGCCTCCAGGACAGGGGCCACTTCCAGCTTTGTTAAAACCCCACGGCACCCTCTCTGCTTTGAACCAGCGCCCGCCTCCCCTTGCCGAGGGGCCGGAATGCTCTAGGTGCACGCAACAGGAAAAGCCGGCAGGACGGAGACCTGCAGATGCTGGGTCATTCGCTGGCCAGTAGGGGGCTGACTGATGAGCGGGTGGGCAGGTAAAAAGCAGTATCGGAAAGGAAATCCAAGGAGGGTGGTGTGTGAGGGAGGCTGTCGGGCCGGAACGGTGAAGGTTTAGGGTCTGTGTGTCTCCCGGCAGGAAGGCAGACATTCGAGTAGACACGTATTTTTTTTTTTTTCTAGGCTTCAATTATGATGTTAAATTAATACTCCAGGGTGAGGCTGAGTATCAGAAGCTTGGGTCACGTCTGGCTTTTCGGGGCTGTTTTGCAGATGCAGAAGGAGAGTGAAAAGCGGGGAGATTTTCTGTGTGCCAGACACAGGATTCTGGAATAGCATTAACTCAATAAAATGACATGCCATTCATACATAGTAAATCCCATAGGAATAAAATCTGATTTACGAACACTTGTTAGAAGTGAATTTATACAGAAAAAAATAAACCCTTTCTTGGAGGGATGAATTGCTTAACGCCAGGAAGGCAAACGGTGAGGCGCCTGGTTGTGTTAACCCGTTAGGCGCAGGGATGGATGGAACTGGGAGGCTGAGGCTGGGGAAACCGCTGAGCCCAGCCCCTCGTCCCCGAGGGCTCACGGGCCGGCTCCTTTGCAGGAGGACCCCACCAGGGAGCTGGCCTCCTGGGGAGCAAAGACGGAGGAGCGGTGGGAATAGCTCCAGCTATGGGGCCTGTCCTGCCGCCCTGGTGACACCAGGGAGCTGGTCACGTTCTCGGCCAAGCTACAGCTGTGATGGAACAGACAGCCGTGGTTGTGCCAAGAAGGGGTCTCCTAGGTTATTAGGAGAACTGAAGAAAAACCGAGAAGAATAAATGCGTAAAGTGTACTTATCTGACACGTCCGGAGTGGCTTGTTTGCTACGTGTGTAACTGCCATGGGCGTAGAGATACGGAGCCCCGTGAACCCCGAGGGGCTCCCTCACCTGCCAGGGTCCCAGAACCCCGAGGGGCTCCCTCACTGACCTTCTCTGTTTATACTTCTCTCCCAACAGGCAACCACTATTCTGTCTTCTAGAAACTCCCACTCATTTTGGTGGTTCCGGACCTTCCTATAAATGGAGTCCAGCTTTGCCCCGTGTTCGTTTGTCCATTTCTCTGATGGGGGCGATCCACTCGGCAACAGACACTTACTGAGAACCTTCCGTGTGCCAGGAGCTCATACTGGGGAGGCAGCGGTGAGCCGGGCGCCAGAGGGCGCGGAGCTGGGACGTGGGGTTTAAGGTGAGGTACAACTCAACCGCTGTCTGGCTGAACCCCGCACCTTGTTTCCATCGGCGGCTCCCTGAGCCTCACCGACGCTTCGGAGACGTGCCCAGCACTGCGTTCCCGTGACACTGAATAGTCTGGTGATTCATCTGGTCAATGCTTCTGGCTAACGCGTTATAGATCACGTTCAAAAATACCGCTGCATCTGGGAAATGGTGCTTATGGGGAAAACAGACGCAGGGAGGCCAAAATGACCCAAGCGACGGACAGGACACACAGCTCATTTGCGGGCAGAGCCAGGGCCAGAGTCCGGGCCGCCGAGCTCTAGGACGCCTGCGCGCTGCACCCAGCCGCCTCCCGAAGGAAATCCGCTGCGCCTATCTTATCATCCGCAAAGGGGATGCTGGCCCCACAGACCCTGGAGAGATGGGAGAAAACAGTGGCGGGGGGGGGGGGGGAGGGGGGCAGACGCCTCACCTGTGCCGCAGTTCTTGTATCTCTTGTTCTGCCCGTGCAAGACCAGAGCGAACACCACCAGCAGCAGGACGATCAGGCTGGACAGCGCCATCACCAGGAGGAACCACCACTCCCCGTAGAACGGGGTCTCCACTTGCGCTGAGGGACACACCAACACAGTCACACGCGATGGAGACTCCTGCCTCCTGTCCGGGACCAGGTGGCGGGGCTCCGTGCAGGGTGGGGGCGGGGAGGGAGGAGGCGACGAGCCCCGAGTCACGGGGAGGACGGAACCACGGGCTGGTGTGGGTTCCAGCTTCCCAGACCCAGGCTCGGGCGTGACGGGCTCTGCGGCCGCTGCTCCTTCCCTGCGGGAACCGGGCTCGGGGCCCCCGTGGCACCCACACTGCCCTTTCCCAGAGCTCGCCCTGCCCTTGACCATCTACACTGTCCTTCACACTACTTCCTGTGACCTCCACTGCCCGCGGATGTCGTCCGGGGTAAAGACAGGAAGGATCGGAGTGCCTGGATGCCCTCCCCTCTTCTAGGGCCCAGGCTTCCCTCCCGGATGGCCCCGCAGTCCCCTTACCCTCTCCACCACGGCCACCACCCACCCCTGCCCGCCACAGCCTCTTCTCAGGGGGCTTCTCCTCTACTGGACTCACCCCAATCCACTCCCTACACTGTCACCAGAGAGATCTCGCTCAGATGGAAACAAACCGTCCCTTCCTAAAAGCCTTCGGTGCCCCACATTAGCCACGGAGCACAGACCAAGCCTGGGGAGCCCTGTAGTCTGACTCCTGCTCACTCCCGGTGCTAGATCCCATCCACCCCTGCACAGAAGCCCCCCTGCTGGCCTGTTCTGCCACACCAGGGCTCCCCAAGGGCCGCGGCTGTAGTTTATTTATTTTGCGCCTCCAGCAAAACTGAGCGGAACTGGCCCATCTTTCCACATGCTTTTTGAGGCACCGAACAGAAAAGTTCATTTAGAAGTTGCTTTGAAGGATACCCTTCTTGATCATGTTTTATTCTGTTTACTAAGAACAGAACAATAGGCACTGTTTCTGGTAGGTGCCGGATGGCCTCGGGGTCCTCCCCGGAGAGCGGATGCGGAGGGAACAGGAAGCCTATTACGGGTGAGGCCAAGGTCCACCTTCCAGCCACCGAAATCCACAACAAACACATCTACCTTGTGTTAAATCTCTCACTGGGCAGGTGAAAAATGTGTGCGCGCTGGGGTTGACAAAGGGGGATTGACTTTGGATAATGTATCAGCACAGGGGTTCCGGGGAGCTGGCGAGCATTTGGAGTCCAGACACGGTAAGTGGTTTTCAGGCTGCACGTTAGGGCCCCCACGTAATGAGCCAACAAACCCCAGCCGACCGCCCAGCGGAAGAGGCCCAGGTGGGCCTGGAAAGGAAAGGCCTCGGTGCCCGCAAGATTCTCACCCGGGGCAGACCTGCGGTCGGCCCCGAGGCAGAGCCGGGCAGGTGCCCACCTGCTGGCTGGTCTGAAGGGTGAAGGGAGCCGAGCACAGTCCTGCCGGCGGCCACGGTGGGCGAGGGGGTGCGGGGGGTTTCAGAGAAACAGCACGGTCACAGACCCCATGAACAGCAGGGTAGGAGCACTGTGTTCTCCTGTAGGAACCAGCTTTTGCCATCGGCCGTGTGTGTGTGTGTGTGTGTGTGTGTGTGTGTGTGTGTGTGTGTAACCAGAGTCTCTGTGCGTTTGGAACCGCTTCATGTTGACTTTCCACAGGTGAACCAAGAGAGGCTTGAATTGGGGAACTGGGGTGACAGTGTCCAGGGATTCCTTATTCTAGTCTCTCTTTTTGGGGGTGTATTAAATTTTTCACGAGGAAAATGAAGGAAATGAGAAAAATTTGGTGTGTTAAAGTCTAATTTGTTAAACAAGCCGGCGGTGTGCCATGTCTCCTCCAGGCAGACCCCCTCACGGGCCACCGGGACCTGGGGGGCCCGAGTGCGCCCACGGACACTATCCTTGTCCAACGGCAAGTCCAAAGGCAAAACACGAGAGGTGTTTTCAGTGACACAAGACCAGTCAGTAGCTTAAACAGACCTACGTGCGGGGGAAGTGAAACACGTTTCTCTTACCGTAGGGACGCCCGTCTGGGTCTCTGGCCTTGCCGGTGACCCTGCCTGCAGGGGACGGCCAACTTCTTTTCTGAATCGCGCTCACCTGACTCCCTACTATCCCTCCAGAGCGGGCTCCCAACTTGGGCTGCCCGGGACAGGGGAGGGGGGGATCCGCTGTGGAGCCCCCGGGGGGGCGTTCTCCAAGCAACCCCCAGTAACCCTGGGGCTGAAGGCAGCTTCCCCCCCACCACCTGCCGTCTGAGACTTTGTGCTGCCTCCTCCTGTGCCCTCCCCACTGTGCACCCTTCACCACCCAGCCCCCCTCTTCTGAGAAGCCCTTCCTGACTCCTGGCGGTCACTTTCTCCCCATGTGTTACACCCCCGGCCACATGGCTGGTGACGGCGGCTAGTCTGTCCAGCTCTGGGAAAGAAACCTCACCTCTCCCACCCAGAGTGGAGCCGGGGCCTCACCCTACAGGGTGGCGACCAGCACGGGCTCACGTCCCCGAGGCCCCCCATCAGACACAACCTATGTCCGGCGCTAAGACACTCCCCAGGGGCGTCTGCTGGGGCGATTTTTGCATTTTAGGCATCACACGAGTCTGCACCGTAAGGAGCCTGCAGCTCATGGGAGGGCTCAGGGCGGCCTTCACCCCGGAGGGCACTGCTCAGCCCAAGTGGACTGCTCTGACTCCTGCACAGGCCTCCGATTAGGGAAAAGTGAGACAAAAACTAAGGATTGCTCAAGCGGAACATGGTAAGGGCAGTCGGGGGGCCTGGTGGTGGTGCCACGGGCTCCCATGCACACTGCTTCCCCAGCACCGAGTTCCCTGGGCCCTCGGCGGGGCCGCCTACACGAAGCACAGTGTTGTCCTCTGTCTTTTCGTGACGGCCCCATGTCTCCCTCTCCTCCCTCAGGGGACAGGGCTTTGTCCTGAGATTCCCCTGCTTGGGCAGGGCTCCCTACCTGACACGGCTGTAGAGGGGCTGCTGGGCTCCCCGTAGCCCGCCTGGTTCACGGCCACCACTCGGAACTCGTACGTCACTCCCTGCCTGAGCTTGTCCAGGCTGACGGTGTAGGAGGTGGCACTCCGGGGGATGTCCTTCGCAAACATGTCCCACAGGCCTTCATCTGAGGACACAGCACCGGAGCAGAGGTTAGGGCTTTCTCCCGCCTTCGACCTGGCGCCCGCCCCGCGGCCGGCTCACCGTGGCCCTCGCGCGGTGCAACTGACGGGAGAGCCAGAGCCCGGGTGGGTTGCACGGGGCCAGGCTGGGGAAGAGGTCAGCCCTCTCCCCGACAGAGAGACCCCGCCAAGGCCCTGGGGTGGTCATGGCATGTTCCTGAACATTCTCCTCGCCCTGTCACATTCCCATCGGATTCCAGGCCTCGTCTCTGCTCTCTGACTTGATGTTGTCTCTAGTAGGATCTCTGGCATCTATAACAGTGCCTCACAAGGAGCGCATTATGTGAGGACATATACGGAGGCTGCTTGGTAAAAAGTGGGCTCAGAGCCCAGAACGTTCATGAATTATAATTTCCTTTACAGGCACAGGTATGTGATCCTTTAAAGAGAGCAGGAGGTCCGGAGAGGAAAGGCACGTTTGAGTATGCACGCACACGTGCGGACAGCTTTGCAGAGAGCTGAGGGTTATCTGGCACCAACCTGCTCACGCACCTTGGAACGCCAGATGCGCTCGAGTGGATTAGCCCAACAGTACACAGGAAGAAAAGTGCTGGCGTATAAGTCTGTGTTTGCATAGGATTTAGAGTTTGCACCGATTAAGCCCTTACAGTCACAGGTTAACGAAGGCACGGACGTGAATGAGATTTTAAAGGCACAAATCTCTGGACGGGCAGAAAAAGAGCACAATGATCATTTATTCCTCAACTTTCACGTTTACACTCATTCCTCACCGAGGTGCCCGTTACGGCTAATCACGTCAAAATGGCCGGCCAGCCACAGCTCCAAGACCCCCCACCACCGACACGCTGAAGTTTGCACACGGGGTGGCTGTCGGCTGTGGTTTTCGTTCTAAGTTTGCATGACAATGACCAGGAAATAATGGGCACCGAGAGTGCCCTGCTCTGCCCCGGAGGCCCCTTCCTCCCCTTCCACTGCCTCCCGTTCACTCACACGTTCCTTCCACAGACACTCGCGTGCTCACTCTTTGCCTGGGCTGTTCCGCCCATCGGGGAATCAGGTGAGATTTCTGCTCGCATGAGCAGGTCCCAGTCTAAGGGCAGTGTGCGGAGGAACATCAAGTCATTTCACCCTTTCAGACTCGTCTTGACCTCACTCCTACGCTTTAGCAAGGGGGTTGCCTCTACCAACTGGCTTTCTGAGCACTCTTTCACATTTACCTTTCGGCACCATGGTGCCCTCCGAGTCTTCAAGAGTTCAATAAATATCTGTTGGGGTGGTCCATCCTTCCATCCTTGCACCCACTTACCTCCCCTTCCTTCCTTCCTTCCTTCCTTCCTTCCTTCCTTCCTTCCGTCCGTCCTTCCTTCCTTCCACCCATCTATCCATCCTTCCTTCCTTCCATCTATCCATCCACCCACTTACCTCTCCTTTCTTCCTTCCATCCATCCACCCACTTACCCTTCCTTCCTTCCTTCCTTCCTTCCTTCCTTCCTTCCTTCCTTCCTTCCTTATACCATCAATCCTTCCACCCACCCATCTATCCATCCTTCCTTCCTTCCGTCCATCCATCCACCCACTTACCCTTCCTTCCTTCCTTCCTTCCTTCCTTCCTTCCTTCCTTCCTTCCACCATCAATCCTTCCACCCACCCATCTATCCATCCTTCCTTCCGTCCATCCTTCCACCCACTTACCTCTCCTTCCTTCCTTCCTTCCTTCCTTATACCATCAATCCTTCCACCCACCCATCTATCCATCCTTCCTTCCTTCCGTCCATCCATCCACCCACTTACCTCTCCTTCCTTCCTTCCTTCCTTCCTTCCTTCCTTCCTTCCTTCCTTCCACCATCAATCCTTCCACCCACCCATCTATCCATCCTTCCTTCCGTCCATCCATCCACCCACTTACCTCTCCTTCCTTCCTTCCTTCCTTATACCATCAATCCTTCCACCCACCCATCTATCCATCCTTCCTTCCTTCTGTCCATCCATCCACCCACTTACCCTTCCTTCCTTCCTTCCTTCCTTCCTTCCTTCCTTCCTTCCTTCCTTCCTTCCACCATCAATCCTTCCACCCACCCATCTATCCATCCTTCCTTCCATCCATCCATCCACCCACTTACCTCTCCTTCCTTCCTTCCTTCCTTCCTTCCTTCCTTCCTTCCTTATACCATCAATCCTTCCACCCACCCATCTATCCATCCTTCCGTCCTTCCGTCCATCCATCCACCCACTTACCTCTCCTTCCTTCCTTCCTTCCTTCCTTCCTTCCTTCCTTCCTTCTACCATCAATCCTTCCACCCACCCATCTATCCATCCTTCCGTCCATCCATCCACCCACTTACCTCTCCTTCCTTCCTTCCTTCCTTCCTTCCTTCCTTCCTTATACCATCAATCCTTCCACCCACCCATCTATCCATCCTTCCTTCCTTCCGTTCATCCATCCACCCACTTACCTCTCCTTCCTTCCTTCCTTCCTTCCACCATCAATCCTTCCACCCACCCACTCATCCATCCATCCTTCCTTCCTTCCATCCATCTACCCACTTACCTCTCCTTCCTTCCTTCCACCATCAATCCTTTTATCTATCCATCATCCATCCTTCCATCCATCCACCCATTTCCCTTCCTTTCTTTTCCTTTCCTTCTCTTCCCTTCCCTTCCCCATCAATCCTTCCATCTACCCACCCATTTTCCTTCCTTTCTTTTCCTTTCCTTCCCTTCCCTTCCACCATCCTTCCTTCCTTCCTTCCTTCCTTCCTTCCTTCCTTCCATCCATCCATCGATCCATCCATCCGTCCATCCATCCTTCTATCCATCCATCTTTACCTCCCCATAGCACTTTGCAGGGCCTAGCACAATCAGCTTTTCAGTAAACAACCACCACCATTTTATTTAGCACTTACTATGAGCAAGTCACTATTCTAAGCGCTTTAAATGTTGACTGAATTGTTTCTTTTCTTTTTTGTGTGTGAGAGAGAGAGGGAATGGGGGAGAGGGGCAGGGGAGACAGAGAAACCGAATCCTAAGCAGGCGTCGAGCCTGAATCGGGGCCTGATCCTGTGACCCTGGGATCATGACCTGAGCCAAAATCAAGAGTAGGATGCCTAACCAACTGAGCCACCATGGTGCCCCTGCAGTGTTTTTCTTCTAAAAGGGAAGACAATTTTATGCTGTAAAAAAGACAAGCAAAAAAAAAAAAAAATAAGCTCTTTTAAACTGGATGTTGCTTGAACCACTGCAGTGTAGGGACTAAGTGTGAAAGGAATTCTCAGACTGTTAAGAGCAGGTCTGAACTCTTCTGGAATGACTTCTCCAAGTGTCTTTTGCATTAATGTTTCCGTAATGCTTTCCTGCTCCCGAAGAAAAAAAATTATTTCCCCTTCCTCCACCGTCACCTAAAGGCCACATTTTATTTTAAGCGCTCTGTCACAGCCCCAGGAATTGTGTGCATTTTTCATAAAAACATTTTAAAATATTGATATAGAATCTCAACACAGAACAATTTATATAGCAATCCGTTTACACTGAAAAATGTTGGGGGAGGGAGAGTCATGCCGAGAGAATTTCCTTCTGAACTACGAGAAGAAAATGTTCACATTTTTATTTTGCTTAATTCCTCCTTGCCAAAATTAGCACATTTTGCGTTTTAGAATTTGCTTCCAATTCACAGGGCTATTTGTCTGTACTGATCTTTATATCGTGATCATGAGTGGGTAAGAAAACTTGGCAGCTGTTAACGCGTCCACTCTCTTTCCCCACCGTGGATTGTTTTTTTCTCGTTTGTATTGTGCCGTTAAGTATCTCAATAAATCAATGATGGAGAAAAGTATCTCTACAAATTAGGGGGGAAAATAACATTACAGAACTATTAGCCATAATGAGGTTTGTGCAACTGATTTTCCATGCATAGGGATAATCCCCAGCGTCCGATTTCCATCTCAATCAACACTTGAGAGCAGTGTGGGCCTTCGCTCGTTCCAAAGGCGGTTCTGGGGGTCCGATTCAGCCAGCCCTCAGACCCAGGTGAGACTGGCCCCCACTGCGATGCTCAGGGGGCCCCGGCCTGCCTTCCCGTCTGCGCTCGGGGAGCTCCTGTGTCCAGATACCTTCCGAAGCTGCATCCCCGAATGGCTGATGCCCCATGCTGTGTCCTCTGCGGGGCTCCGGGGCTCCGGGGCGTTGGACTTCCTGGGGGCGTGGTCTTGATGTCTGCGGGAGGGGGGCCCGTGGCGGGGGAGTGAGCCCAAATCACACTGGTGTGCAGGGCCTGCCCCCTATTCCTGGACGCCTGGGGGAGCACCTCCCTGGACTCTGGCCACTCAAACGCCTGCCAGGGACAGCAATCCTGCCCCCACCAGCTAAGCGGGGGGTGGGAGGGGGACACCGCTGAGAGAGAAACTTTGCAATTATCCCTAAAGACACCCCAGGTCCCACCAGCCTCGGGGGAGGTGGTAAGAAGCCACACACACGGTCTGGCTCCTCAGCGGGCTCATGTTTCGGGAAAGAACGTGAACTCTTTGTCTTTGCCGCCTGCAGCGCATTATCTGTGCGTCAGACTCGGGGAAGCAGCCGATGGTCAAGGTCCTTGTGGAAAGAACCCTCTTCCGGTCTGAACGGTTTTGCTGCCTCACGACAGGCCTGCTTGCGGCTCACAGAACGGGCAGCCCGGCCTCTCCCCCGCCCCGGCAGCGGGAGGCACATCTGCTCCCAGACGATGTCCTAATAAACGTGGGAACACGAACACCTCTCTTCTGGATCGAGACGGAGCCCAGCTCGGGCACATCCGCGGGTCGCTCGATTTATCCCTCGAACGCCCAGAACGGAGCTGTGTGCCGCAGGTATTCAGGCGGATGCCAGGCCAGCACGAAAGTTTGATTTCACGGACAATTAAACAGGGTCTCCGTGCTGAATGAAACTGTCACTCACGGGCCCGAGATTTCTGGTTCCACTAACTCATGTCACCAACAACGTGACTGTCAGGCCGTGGCTCGGAGCAAACGGACGCCTGTCGGCCGTGTGTTTCTTAGACGCTGCCATTTCTGTCGTATCCGTGGTCAATCTCGGTCCGAAATTTGACTGAAGCAGGTGGGGCTCAAACATGAGGCTAAATACCTCGCAGGGCAGGAAAAAAATTCCCTTGTATCTGATCCAGTTGTAAGACAGGAGACAAGCGGGGACGAATGTCTAGAAGCAAAGGAGGCCTGTGACAGGCTGAGCCCAGCGGGCGGCAGGGCGCCCGGGCGGACGGGCGGTCAGCGGACGTGGGTGCGAGGAGGCCGGGAGTGGGTGCCAGGCCGGGCGCCGTCGGACCTGTGCCCGCAGCTCCTTCCCCCTGCTGAATTTGCTGACTTGGGAATTTCCATGGGTTTTAAAACCTTTGGGAAAAGACTGATTTTGTTCTTTGTTCAACTGAAAATCCCTCGGCCAGAGGCTGACGGTGGGGAGTGGGGAGGCGGGTGGGGGGCTCCCAGGGGGACTCCGCGTGGATGAGGCAGGTCCAGATCGGGGATGGGGACGAGGAGGGACCAGCTCTCATCTCTGGGCTAAAGACGCTGCTTGTGAAAAAGGCAATACAATGACTGTCTGCACCGGGTACGTCCTAAGTATGTATTTCACGGCTGCTTCGGAGAGGAAAATATATTTATAGTTCCCTTACTGCCATTCCGGTCTATTGTGTAAATATGTAAATTAGGTTTCGTGATCTACACAGTAAAATGCCCTGGGATAATTTGTGTAAGTAAATCATCCGCCTGTGCCCACTGCATAGTCTCCGTCGCCTTCCAGGGAACTTTGCAACGCGGATTCGGAGCAAACGTGCACGCAACCAGAGAGAGGTGTCTCTGGCCAGGCTGTCCTCGCGCCCGCACTCCCTGACTGTCCTTCCCCGGAGTAAGAGGGACTCTGGGCTCGAGCCTGACAGTCATGTCACGGCTGCCGTCTGGTTCTGTCTCCACGTTAGGGAAGCAGTGAGCTACTCTGCAGAGATTGTAGGGGTGACAGTTGAGGGTACAGAAGGGTGAGGGGGGCTGCCCGAGCCCGCTGGCCACCTCGAGGTGCCAGCCACCCAGCTGATCAGCCACCTGCCTCCTGGGGGTTGAGACAGAGACTCAGCTGGACAGGAAGACGGCAGGCCCGGCAGACAGGTGGGGGCTCCAGGGGCCACCTAGTGCCAAGTGGCTCAGGCTTCCCAGATACCCAGGGGTGTGCCGGGTGTCACCTGTGTGCCGGGTGGCTACTGCCCTCCCCACCCCCAATAAAAAATAAGGCCTCCTCACGAAAACCCGGGCCCGTCCACCAAATCCCCACTCCCTTTGACACCCACGCCCCTGCCTGGAGAAAGTCTTGCCAGAGAGCTTCGGTGGAGAAAATAAGATAGAGCGTTTAATGTGTTGTGTAATGAGGCCTGTAATAGATGGCAGCTGAGATCCAAAGCCCTAAGGCACCAGCAAGGTGTTTAAATATTGACAATCCATAAAAGCATTTCATTTGCCTCTGCGTCGCTGCTGGCCTCGGTCACGGGAGGGAGGAGGCCTTTCCGCGGGAAGACGGCGAGGCCCTGCAGCCGCTCTGCTTGGGCGGACGGTCTGAAAGGGGGAATCGGTCGCAGGACGCCAGGGGAGGCAAAATCTCTCGCGCCCGCTGAACGAGACGGCGTCTTGCAGGCCAGCTTCCTGTGGCGTCTCAGTCCCTGGGGGTTGGTTTCCACGTGGCGGCATGACCCCCGGGCCTCGCTGGTCTCAGGACGCGTCCGCTCGGCGGAGGACCTCCGGGCGGGGGGCTCAGTATGACACCCGGGCCGGCACCCCGATCGGCTCTTCCTCACACACCCCCTCGCAGACTCCCTAAAGCTGCACTTCTGGCCAACAGGCCACCGGCTTCCTTCGCTACGGTGGACGCGTGAGCATCTGATGACCTGATGAGAAATTAAACGGCTCCCCGGGCAAGTCTGAGGATCAGTACCTTCTCTTTCCTCAGAAGGTGCCGGAATGTGCTCTGCACTGTTAGGATCCCGAGCCCTTGCGCCCGTGTCTGGCTGCTGCTGTGGCACATTCCCCACGGCTGACCTCTGACATGAGAATGCTCGTTTCAAAGACGTGCCGTTGCACTTGACTGAACAGGACACCGTCCGTGGGATACACGTATGTATTTTAAAATCTCGAGTGGAGCTTTTTATGTTGAGATAACTGTAGAGCCCCACACGGTTATGGGAAATACTACGGAGAGATGCCACGCGTCCTGTATCCGGGGTCCCCCGACGGTATCACCCCTCAGAACAACAGCGAGGCATCGCAACCGGGAACTGACGTCGACGTGGTCCAGACACAGAGCGTTTCCGTCGCCCCAGTGACCCCGCTGTGGCCTCTCACATCTATACATCCACTGGGGTTTTTAACACTCAGTCGGGGAGCAAGCGTGCGGGCCGAAGGAAATGACTTGGCAAAGGTCTTCCACTTGTGTCACCGAGGACAGGCCTTCGTCTCCTCCCGGTGCCACGGACCCCTCCGGCAATCTGCTGACTCCGAAGGGAGCCCTTCTCAGAACGGCTTTGGATGCAGAAAATAAAACTAAGAAGGAAGCCAGCTATGCTGCTAATGACTGTAATTACCCAGAGGGAACTGGAGGTTCACAGCAACCCTGTGTCCCAGGGATGCTGACTGTGTGGGTCACGTGTGGTTTCCGATGCGCCTGTTGGGCTCCGTGGTTCTTTGGAAGATGGGGTGCAAAGGCTTGGATTCCTCCAGGGCCGCGCTGGAGCACAAGTTCCAGGGAACATCTGGATGGCGAGGCCCACCACCTTGTGAAACACCCACCCCAGCCGGGTCGGGATGGGAACCAGTGTGGTTTCTACTGCTGACAATTCCACAGGTTGGGAAGTTACTTATGCGGTTTCAACCCAACTGTTGTAGGTCAAATTGTGACCCCTCAAAATTCACGTGGTCGAGGTCCTATCCCCCATGTCTCAGAATGTGACCTTATTTGGAAAGAGGGTCTTTGCAGATGTAATTAGTCAAGGTGAGGTCTTGGGGGTGGGCCCTAACCCGGTATGACTGGTGTCCTCATAGAAGGGGAAGTTCAGGCACAGGGACTGGAGGGCACACAGAGAGAAGGTGGAGATGGGAGGGAGGGGGCGGGAAATCCCTCCACAGCCCAAGAAGGCCCAGGGTTGATGGCAAACCACCCGAAGCTGGGAGAGAGGACGGAGCAGACCTCCGCTCACAAGCTCACAGGACCCAACCCCACCACGCCTGTCCTCAGACACCCGGCCTCTAGACCGGGAGACAGACAGTACGTGCCGCGGGGTAAGCCGCCTGGTGCGGGGTACGTGGTCATAGCAGCCAGAATACACGAACACGCCTACGTTCATAAGGGAAGAAAATGCTGAAGGTCAGTTGGTGGTGAGCGATGTCCACAGATCTCCCGAATTCTCTCAGGAGCCCTTGGTAGCCTGAAAGGGCACAAAGGAACCTTTGCAATGAACGCTCTCCCTAGATTCGGGGAGAAAGGGTCGACTTCCTTCCTTGGGGTCCGTCTGTGCAGGCTCCTCAGCCCTCAGCTGGGCCCAGACCTCACCAGGCCTGTATTCGAGGCTCCTGCCAATCTCTGAAGGTGCCGTGGGATCAAGTGTCCTCGGCGGAGAGCCTGCTGTCTGCTCTCGGGGCCGCCGGCTTTCAGAGGGACGGGGCAGGGGAACCCAGCGGCCGCAGGAGGCCCGTCGCCCATCTGCGACCCTCCGTTTCCAGAACAGGCCGAAAGCCTCGCTCAGCATAAGCTCCAGGACCCCTCGGGGCGGCACGGTGAACGTGTGAGTTCAGGGGCTGAAGAACTTTACATATTGCCTTTCACGGGGCCTGTTTGGGTCTCGGGCGCCAGATTTCTACCTGGAAGTTTCTAGGAGGTGCTTACAACGAGTAACCTCGGAAAAGCACTTTGATGGGGGAGGGGCATCTGGCACAGTCCTAAGTGACTTCACAGCCCTTCCCTCTTGGTGTGATAGCTTCTTTAAATATCCGGCTAAAATGACGCCCGGCGCTGAGGGTGGGCTCTGGCAGAGGGCTCTCTGCCCGCAGCCCTGGCACACCCTGTATTTTCGTGCTCAGGTGCTCACGATTCAACGTGCAACCACCTGCAGGCCACAGTGGACGTGCTCGGTGTTCTCTGCATTGGGTGATTCCCCCCATGGCTCCAAGGAGTAGTAGCCGACTCCACGCAGCAGAAATTGATCTTCCAGCAACGTCCATGCTTCGTTATTACAGCTGAACGGGAGGAAGAGAGCGAAAACCCTCCTCGGGCAGATAGGGTAGGGAATGGACCGAGACCTCATTTTCGGGAGCCTAAAAGATGGGGCAGAGGGCGTGGACAGGAATCTGCGCCCTGATCGGGAGCGAGCGGGACTCTGTCCGTCGGGGCAAACAGGCGGAGCCTGAGGCGAGCATCCGAAAACACTCTTGGATCTTCCCGAGGAGCCGCAAGTGTCTGTAAGCGTCCCTGTGTTTTCATGTACATGTTTCTGAGGGCGTCCCTGTGTTTTCATGTACATGTTTCTGAGGGCGTCCCTGTGTTTTCACGTACATGTTTCTGAGGATGACGACGACCGGGCTCTGAGGCACGTGTACTGTGGCCAACCATCGAGAATCTCAGGCCCGCGAGGTTACGGCGGAGGGAGGGACATGCCTCGCCCTTCCTCGAGTCGCCCTCGTGGTCTCCACATCTTTAGAGAGAGGCCAAGCGGAGGCCAGAGGGCCCTGACACTCGCCTCCGCTAGGCTGAACAGGCTCCTTGGCAGGTGCCCAACCCCCTCCTTACCTGAGGGCCTGACCTCGATGACGTAGCCCGTGGTGGGAGTCCTGCCCACGCTTCCCTCCGTCCACTGCAGGGTCAGCTCAGAGGCGGACTTGCTGACCGAGACATCTCTGGGGGACCCCGGGGAGCCTGCGGGATAAAAGAGACAGGGGAGGGTGGACGTGGGCACTTGGGGGCTCCTCATCCCACAGGGGGTCGGCGGCTCTGGCCAGGTTCTGTCTCCTTCCCCAAGCATGTGGCTTAGCCTCGCTCTGTCACAGTCTTCTCATCCTAGACGTGGGAAAGCCACCCTGACCTCCCGGGTTGACCGGACGTGAGCAGAGATGGGCCGTGCAACGGGCCCAGGATCGTGCCTGGCGTGGGGCATGCACCCTGTGAACCGAGGTCCTGTCACCCTCGCCTTGCTAAGGTTGTCAACAAATGCCAAAACCATTTAGGTGGGTGGGAAGCCACGTGGCTCCTCTTTGTGACGTGAACACTTTAAGATTTTCTTGCGTATGGGGGCGCCTGGGTGGCTCAGTCGGTTAAGTGTCCAACTTTGGCTCAGGCCATGATCTTGGTCTGTGGGTTTGAGTCCCACATCGGGCTCTGTGCTGATAGCTCAGAACCTGGAGCCTGCTTTGGATTCTATGTCTCCCTCTCTCTCTCTGCCCCTCTCCCGCTTGTTCTCTCTCTCTCTCTCTCTCTCTCTCTCAAAAATAAACTTAATAAAATGTAAACAAAAGTTTCTCATGTATCTAATTTCAAAAATTCATTTTTCCCAAGTTTTTCCAGAAAACAGCCCCAAACTTGACATGCTTAACACCGAAGAGTTTGCTGGTCTGCACATAACGAGCCTGTCTGTAGACATTGCTGCTAACACAGGTGTTTGGAGACACCCATGCTGCCAGAACATTCCTGCGTTTATGGCCGCTCTGGGTGGGCCAGAGCTGCTTGACGGGCAGCGAGGGGGGACCCTCTGACCGGACGGAGCCCGGGGCGGGCCGCTCGCGCTGCACCAGCCGCGGGGCCCCCGGCGGAGCTCCACTTACCCTCGGCGGGCCCGGCCGTGACGTTCGCTTGCAGCTCGGGCCCATAGGCGATGGTCCGCGCTTGTACACGGAAGAAATAGGTCACTCCTTTGGTGAGATCCCGGACCTTCAGCCAGCGCTGCCAGTTCCCCTTCACGTCCACCGTCACCACCTTGCTCACCCCTGGAACCACCGAGAGCAAAGGCCAGGAGGTGGCCAGAGTCAGAGACGCGGCCGGATGCCGCCTATTCCACCGCGACCACAAGGACGGCGTCCCCAGCTTGCTGAGGAACTATTTCTTGCAATTAGGAGGAGTTTAAGTGGTGGTGATAGCCAATTTTCAGCACAGATAAGTGTAATTAGAGTTTAAGCCTGATAAGTGGGGCTGACAAACCCAAGAGCCAGCCTCACGGTGCGGCGCGGGGAGGTGGCCCAGGTCTCCCTCACCACACCGGAGAGGCCCCCGTGCTCCTGCCCCCAGCCCGGGCCCCCCTCCCCTCCCGCTGCACTCCGAGCCGCATCGAGCTCTGTGTCACCTGTGCAATGACCTGGAGCCTCCTGACTTGGGAGGAGAGAACGGGGAAAAAGAGGCAGGAACCTTCATCATAGCTAAAAGCTGGGCTTCCTCCAAGCGGGGCTCTCCAGCCTGACTGGGCTGGCTAACCAGTGGCCTAGAGGCCTCCGGCCCCTCGTGAGAACTTTCTCCTGGACTCCGAAGCAAGGACGGAGAAAGGCTGTCCCAGGTTCAGACAACTCTGACCACGGAGAGACAACGTTTTCGCTCATGAACACGCAGACGAAGAGAAAGTGTTGGTTGTACTTGGTGTAGCTGGAGAACTGAGATTCCACATTTCGGGAGGAAGACACACAGTGAAAATCATACGAACGCAGCATTTTCCAGGACGGAGATGGGGCTCCCTGGTTAAGTACGTTTGAAGATGACATATTACAAAAAGGCCTCGTAGGCTCTCCACTCGGGATTTCTGAGAGCTTTCGACATACCGGTGTCTACGGCTCATCCCCCGGAGGAGCAGGAAGAGGTGAGGTGGCCCCTCTGACACTGGTCAGCAGAGCCCGCCAGGAGCACCGCCCGGCACCTGCCGTCCGCCCCCAGCACGGCCCGCATGCACCGTGAACACACTGCCCGGCGTGGCCACCGCCGGGCCTGCCCTCAGTGCGAGCAGCCAAAGCCATCGGCACCTTCCATCCCCGTGTGGCCCTGACCTCAGAAGAGCCCAGCCAAGTGCGTCCTTACTACGAAATGGGCTCATCCTTCAAACTCATCAAAGCGAGTGTCTCTTAGCCTACAGCTCTCCAAGTACCTTCCAGTCGGCTCGCCGTGTTCATATCGTGCCTTTTATAGAACACTGATTCAGCTAAATGACTCCCTTCCAGATGATTTCAGAGTGATCCTGCCTGCGTTTGAGTGACCTCCAAATTTGAGCTTTTCTGCAGAGAAACAGGGCCGTTTCTGCCCAGGGAGCCTGGCCCTCACCCTGCATGGCTCAAGGAAGGGGTCTGGGATGCCAGTTTGCACACACACTGCCCATCATCAGCAAACGGATGGGGTCCATTTGGATGTAAAATTACTCTGGAGAGCACCCCCCCTCACTTTTTTTTTTTTTTTTTTATGTTTTATTAAAAAATGCCTTCCTTTTCCCCAGAGCAGAAACAAACCCATGTATGGATTTTGTGAATTCTATCCCACTAGGACGTACAGCTAGTCTGGCCTCCCCTGCATCTCAACTATGTCAGAATCTTATTTATTTAGTCAATTTGTAAACCGTGCCCTGCAATACAAAGCCCCGGGGTGCAATCACATAAAATACTACCGTTTAAAACATCTTAAAAAACATAAAAGTAACTCTGCCATAAAACCCATTCCCTAAGAACACGGCTCCTGCTCTGTGTGGCTCGGTGCTCCCCACCGTGACCAGGGCACTGGCGGGGGACGGCGGGGGAAGGAGCCGGGCCTGTCCTCTCCGTGGAGGGATCGCAGGCAGGGTCTGCCCGTGCCAGGTGGGTGTTCTGCTCTCGAGGAACGTCCGGCCGGCCAGGAGGCAGGAAAAACGGCCAGCAGAATCGCCAGCGGGTGAGACGACCATTTGACGGCCTTCCTCCCTGTCTTTGCCGCACAGACAGGCCCTCCGTGTCCGTAACCACCTTCACGGGAGGGCTGGCGTTACCGCAGAGTTAGTAGGATTCCAGCCCCAGATGTTTTCACCACACTTGCAACCACATCTCTTGGAAATGCAGCGGTTCTGTGAGGCATTTTGAAGAACTGGCAATTGTTCGGAGACCTGGTTGCCACCCCCGCGATTCCCTGTTGGAAATCCAGATCCAACGTGAAGGAGGCAAGGGTTGGGTTCCTCCGAGAGACCCCCACTCGAGAGGCCCGCACGCTGATCAGACGGGCCAGCCGATGCCCTAGGGGAGGGGACAATACGCTTCTCAGAGAGACAAGTGTCTGGGAACGGAGGCGGGACGGCGAGGGCCGGCCGCTTTGACCTCAGCCGGGCGCAGGACGCCGCGCTGTGTGTGCTTCCCAAAGCTGCCTTCTGTTTAGCCACTCGGAGCGTCTGGTCCCTTTGCGTATGTGACAGCACAGCCTTACTTTCACCTGAAAGATCCCCTCCTCCCCTCTCCAGCCTCAGGTCAAAATGCCCCCGACGGGCCTGGGGGCGGAGAGAGGCCACAGGAAAGTCTCTCCTGCTCTGAGTTCCTGCCCTCTACCGGCCTGCGTTCCTCCTTTGGCCCGTGTGGCTGCAGAGCGTGGCCAGCTAGAAGTCGGATCTGTCGGCTGCTGTCTGGCTAAGCCAGGGGCTCTGGCAGATGCCATCAGACCAGGCAGGCACATGGTAGGACCCGGAAAAGCAACACTGGTGTTGGCCGGTGGTCAGGGACACCCCCTGACCCCACAGGGTCAGGGGCACTCAGGAAGAGGGCTGGTGGTTCTGCTCACGGGGAACAGGCTGTTTGCTGGGTTCCAGGCAGGGAGGACGGGCGGGGGCGGGGGCGAGGCCAGCCTCACCCCCGGCTGGAGCAGGGGCAGAGCGGTTTCAGGAGGGGGTCTGCGGCTGAGAGGAAGGACCCAGCGGAGGCCCCTCCGACTCCAGCAGAGTCTGCAGCTTAGCGGCAGCTGTGAAGCAACCATCCCCAGCCCCAGGCCCGGACCAGCCGCACGACAGACGAGCAGGAATCAGGGGGTCGGGGGTGTGCCCGTGCCGCCTTCAGGGCCAAGGTTTGGGGGTCTGGATGGTTGGGTCTCAAGCGCCCAGGGACTGCACCCCGAGCTTCCGGAGAGACCTGTGAGCTGCTGACTGAAAGTACCTTCTCCTGCCCGGCTCCAGAGCGTATATACTCACTGCCAAAGACAGGAAAATCCAGGCAGAGGAACCAGCCCTCCCGACAGACAGGAGGGCCAACGGAGTGACAGAGGGTCTTACTACTTGTGAAAAGAGGTGAGATGCTTGCGACCAAGAAGATCTGCCTGTTGTCACCAGAGAGAGAGGGAGAGGGGAGGGAGGGAGGGGGAAGAAGGGGAGAGAGTGAGAGGGAGAGAGGGAGGGAAAGGGGAAGAAGGGGAGAGGGAGGGAGGGAGGGGAAGGGAGAGGGGAAGAAGGGGTAGGGAAGAGAGAGGGATAGGGAGAGAGAAGCAGAGAGAGGGAGGGAGAGAGGAAGAGAGAGAGGGAGGGAGGAAAAGAGACAGGGAGAGAGGGAGGGAGGGAGAGAGAGAGGGAGAGAGGGAGGGAGAGAGAGGCAGAGAGGGAGAGAGAAGCAGACAGAGAGAGGGAGGGAGGGAGGGAGGGAGGGAGGGAGACAAGTGCCATGGGCAGCTGTGACACGCTGATGACCACTTCTCCCGCTCCCTGCTGTGACGTTTGTGGCACGTGTCCCCCCCAAAGCCCACGTGCTCCAGACATTTCCCCATCACGGGCTCTCAAACCAGCCCACCTGGGGCCAAACCCCACGTGTGTCCGCCTTCTCCACCTGCAGGCCCTGGGCGGTCGTCTTAAGGGCTCGGAGCCTGATTTCTTGTGAAATACGAATAAAGGCGGCCCGGCCGCCGCGTGAGGACTGAGAGCGTGTGGCCTTGCTCGGCGCCGGGCGTCTAGACGGCGTCTGGTGAGCCACGGCCGTGCTGCTGCAGAGGCCACGTGACCACGGCCCCGACAAGGCCCGGGGAACCAGATGTGCAGGGTCATCTCCCTGGAAGGTAGGAGGAGGCCGTGGGGACAGATGCGTGGCGAGCCGGCAGGACTCCGGGACGTCGGAACGCAGAGATGGGGGGATCGCGAAGCAGGGCCCACCGTGGCTCCCGACCGGGTGGAGGCCACGGCCACGGTCTTGCCTGGATGGCAAGTACTTCTTTATAAGACGAAGGCAGCCAGCCTGGGGGCCGAGGCGTGCGTGCCATGGAGTTTCTAGAGAGATTCTACAAGCCCATCGATGCAGAATAAGTCACTTATTTGAGGAGGTGCAGGAAAACCCGTACCTTGATGGGGAGGGGCTCCAAGGTGGCTCGGGGCCATGATTTTTGGCCATCCTTTCCCCGTTGCGTGTGGCACTAGTTAAAAGGCGTCTGCAACGCCCGGGCCACCTGGTCCCCACGCAGGCACTGGGCCCTGAAGAGGACGCAGCGGGTGTGGCCGCGCCATCTCGGGCCGGGCCCGTGCCCTCCGCCATTTCACACACCGCACACCCGTACCACCTCTACTGTTATTTACCAAAGCGCATCCATCGCTTGTCTGAGACTCTCTCCCCTCACGTGTTTACATCTCTGATTTGGGATTGATGATGCCAACATACTGGGCTGCGGTTTACGGCCGGCCTTTTTTCTTTCTTAGCACTTCGTAAAATAACAATGAATCTTAGAGTCGATAATGGCATTTTAGATTCGATGAAATGAAATCTGGTGCTTAAATTTTCCTCAAATCAGCCCCCCGTTTTACTTGAAAGTACTTATTTTAAAAGGAAACTTTTATCACGGCTTTAAATGGAGCGCCAATATTATTTGATGTGTTGGTTATATTTTCTCCTCCCGGGCATTAAATAATCTACAACGTTTACGGTCTGGCCGCGCGCGTTTCCAGGGGAAGCCCGCCCTGGGCCGGGCGCCCTCCTGTGGCACCGGTGCCGGGCACAGAGTGGGCGAGAAAAAAGTGCCCACGGAGCCCTCTGACAGCGGGGCAGCAGTGAGCGGGAGGAGACAGACGCGCCAGAAATTACGACGGCACCAGAGACAGGCAGCAAGGCAGCAGGGGCGGGTCAGCACCTCCGGGACCAAGGGGCGAGGGTGCGCTCCCGTCTCTGCCCCCTTCCCGTGCAGCGGGCGGGTCCCCCGGGCTCCGCCGCGAACACGCGCATCCCCGGTCCCCGCTCCACGCACCCAGAGCCCAGGCTCCGAGCCCCTTGCTAGGCGCTGCTCGGCCGGCACCCCCTCCTGCCCGGAAGCTGCTGGTTTCCTCTTCTGTCCCCCCCCTCGTACTGGGCTTTACGCCCTCCTCCCTGTGCCTCTGCCAGGCAAGACTCCCCGCCCTGCAGATGCTGTGGAGTGCCGTGCCCTCCCCATGCGCGCCCTGTGGGGCCGGCCCTCCCCATGCGCCCCCCCTGGCCTTACCTTGCACGGGCGCTAAGGGCTCGTAGACCACTCGGTAGCCCTGCAGGACGCCGTTGGCTGCCACCGGCTCGCCCCACGAGACGTTAAGCGTGGTAGAGGTTATTTCTGAGAACGCCAAAAAGCTGGGGGTCCCCGGAGCTGGAAGAATGGGATGTGAAGGGACTGTTGGTAAAGCTCCTTTATAGACCATTTCCACACACGTCTGTGCCTCCACGTACGATAAAAGCGCTACTAGACGTTATTTTCAACTCCGTAAAAGTCTCAATGCCGTGCGACCACCTCTGAACTTTCCAGGATCAATCAGACACCTGGACTCTTCCGAGAAGAGGAGACAAGATGATGGGGGTTTAAACATAAGGAGCCTAAGGGACGCGGTGACAAAGGCAGAAAGATGAGTAAAGAATGAAATGCAGACAGCCCTGTTTTCTAGCAGCTGCTCCCATCCCGTTCCTCTGGGGACAGCAGGGGCTCTGAGGCCGTTGGTGGCTCTGCCCACCTCTCCTGGCCTCTCCCTTGGGGCCCCAGCTGGCCCTCCTCTGAAACGTCACAGTGTCTGCCCTCGGGCTGGGGACAGAGGGGCCCAGTGAGCCCCTCGGGCGGGGGGAAGCTGCCCGCAGAACGCAGACAGCCAGGCAGGTGGCTGGGTTGCTGACCCCGCTCGCCGCCCCCTGCCTGGGCTCCGTGTGGGGGTTGGTGCCCGGAGCAGTCCCCAGTGCTCTGGTAAGGAACGGGTGACCCACCCTGGATTCCAGAAACGGCCCCCGTCTGGCTGCTGGACGAGACCCAGAGGAAAGAGTCCCGGCACGCTGGCCAGTCCTCTCTCAGGCAGGACGCAGGATGCCTGGGAGCCCCGAGCGGGACGGGTCTCCCCGACTTCCCCAGCCTTACACTTCCTGGGTCCCACAAAGTGCATCCCAGGTCCGCGGGACCAGGGTTAAGCTGACATTCCCTTGGAATCCTGACTCACTTCCTAATGTTCTCTAGGCCGCTGGGGAGAACGGCCTAGAGAACATGACAGAGGGAGCCGCGTGCTGTGTGTGTGGATGTTGGGCCACAGGCGGCGAGGCACGTGGCAGTGCAGTGCTCTCGCCTGGCTGGTGGCGGGTGTCTGAGAGGCGGCTGCAAGCTGTTGCGGGTGTGGCCCTGAAACCCGGCGACCCTGGAAGCGCCCGACGCTGTGGCCTGGGCTCGGCGTACAAAGAACTCACTTCCCCCGGGATCTGGACACGCCAATGCCGAGCCCCAGCAAGAAGCTCCCCGAGGGAACCGGAAGGAGGCCTGGGTGCGGAGGCGGAGCCCTCCTGCCCTCGGTGACCCGGGAGGGTCCTCGGGAAACAGGTGCCGTCTCACGGGCGCCGCCGCGCAGCAGGCCAGGGCTGGGCACTGGGGAAAACAGCTGAATGCAACCCAGGCCTTTCTCTCCAGAAAGCCCCGGGCACACGACAGCCGTGCGTCACAGGCTGGGCAGAGCAAAGGGCTGTGGGGACAGGGAGGGGCCGCTCATCCAGCCTGGCTCGGCCACCCGCGGCCGTGGGGAAGGGGAGCCCGCGGAACACGCCGCTCTCCTACCGGCCTGGTGGGTGCGCCCCTGCCTGGGGTCACTCCGGGGCCCGTCTCCAGCCGCGTTGAAGGCCGAGATGCTGACCCGGTAAGGGGTGTGACTGGTCAGGTTCTTCAGTTTCAGCACGGTCTCCGGCAGGAACAGGACCTTCATCTTCTCTGTTTCGTTCTGGCTGTCTGCCTCCCAGTAGTAAACCTGCCGATAAGAGCCAGAGGTCGGAGGCGGGCCACGGGGCCACAGGGAAGGGGTGGCAGCCCTGGTTTCTAAACTGGTGGGGGAGGTGCCCAGTGAGCGCTGGGCAGGACTGGACCTCGGCCCGTGTTTCTCCTGGGTTCACTTTGCCCCCCACCGCCCGGCCTGCACATGCTCACGGGCGGACTTGAGGCCCAAGCACAGAGGCTGGAGGAGGTGGGTTGGCAGGACCGTTTCCCAGGACAGCCGGCAGAGAACCACTGCCCTGAGCCGGCACGAGCCCGGCTGCCCAAAGACAACACCCACCTCGGCTCCGGGGGGCGAAACCCAGCCAGGCCACCAGGGCCACTGGCCCACAGGGCAGAGAGCCGCAGAGAGCTTGGGACAGGTTTTCTGCCCCCACGTGGGCTCCCGGCCACGAGCACTGCTGACTCCTGCCCGCAAGATACGGTCCGGTCCTGCTCTCGGAACTGAGCAAATCTGATCCTACGCTTGAACAGGCCTTACTGACTTGAGATCAATACCCAAGTTCAATGTCTTTATCATTAAGGAAATTAGAAAACATATTTTGGACATACATAAATAGCATCTTGCCTCCAAGCTCGTAAGACTTCCCATTACCTCATTAATCACTGTAACAGCCCTGCCGTGGAGGAAGGTATTTATTTTCATAAAACACCGACCCAAATCATTTTTAAATGGACATTTAATTGGCCCAATAGTCATCAGGGCAGGCTGGCCCACAGAAGCTGATGACTGACCAACCTGGGCTCCGACATACCAGTCGGGGAGAGTCATTCGGGAGAAGGAAGGGGGAGTTCTCAAGGGACGGCCCCGGGCTGCTTTCTTCAGGCTGTTTTTAGCTGATCCTTCTGACTTCTCTCCGAAAACGTGGCCTTCCAGGCAGGTGTGCAAGGAGCTTCCCGCCCCCAGATGAACCTACTCTGGGTAATTACTCACTGGCCTCCTGTCTTTCCTTTGCCCCATCTCCAAAACTTTGAGCTAACGTGGAACCTTAGTGTGGTGGTTCTCAATGTGGGGTGCCTAGGAACCACACCCCTGGGGGAACTTGCTAGAAATGCAAATTCTTGGGCCCCCTGCCCTGGGCCTCATGAAATATTCAACAGAGATCCAAGGGCAGGGTCGGGCTGGAGAACCTGTTCTCTTCAGCCAGATCTGTTCTGCTGTCAGCAAAGATACTGGAGGCTCCCAGAGCGGGTGCAGCAGCAGGAAGGGTGCTGGGCGGGGCCTGGGAGGGAGGGGCTGCCGGGCACAAGCCAGCTGCACGGTGAACCGGGCCGCCACCCCCAGGCCGAGAGGCAAGGTCAGGCCGAGCCTGCCCCAGCCGCTCAGCACCGACCCCGGCTGTCCGTCCTGACGGTCAGCTGCGCGTGCAGGGGCAGGACGGAGTGAGCCGGGGGCGGCGGCCGTGGCATGCAGCCAGGGTTCCAGCGAAGCTGCTGGGAACTCTGTGGATTTAGGCCACTCTCCGGGCCTCCAAGTGACCTGGAGGGAAGAGCCAAACCATGCGAGAGAGCATTGCCTTGTAGCCCTGGATGTTCCCGTCCTGGCTCTCCGGTGGCGGCGGCTCCCACGTGACCTCCAGCTGGCTGGCCGTGAGCGGGGTCACCTGGACGTTCTGCGGGGCCATGGCCGGGGCTGGGGAGAGAGCAGCACAGGAGAGGGGCTGAGATGGCTGTTGGCGCGTGCGGGGCCCCTGGCTCCAGGGTGGGTGGCCTCGGAGCCTGCCCCGGGGCCGTGCAGCTTTTAGGCCAGGGAGCGCCACACACGCCCTTCCCGGAACCGCGTTTTCAGTTGGCATAAAATGGAATCTGGAGGATTACGAAGAAAATTATGTTAATTATAATAATTATATTGAGACGCGGTTGGCAGAGTGTTCAGAAACAAAAGCGTGATCTGGTCATCTGCGTGCGTCGTGGGCGGGCGCGGGACATGGGTGGGGGGCTGTTGCTGAGCGAGCTGCGGGTCCCGCTGGCCATACGCACCATGCTACCGCGTTCACGGTGGAGGGAGGCAGTGTGTTTTGGACGGAACGCGGAGAAAATGAGGCACCCACGTGTCCGTCCCAAGTTCAGGAATCTCGCGTCGTGGAGCCTGGCTCCCCGGGTCTGGGCCGTCCTCCAGCGGCGACAGGACCAGCCTAGGCTGGTCCCCGTCCCCTGCCCTCTACCCAGGCCCCTTATGGCTCGAACTCTGAGGACCCAGTCCTCGATTGCGACCCTGCCCTACCGCCCTGGGGACCACGCTGTGCCCGGAGAGGACACCGTGGCCGTGGCCCGGCAGGCGGCCCTGGGGAAGCTGGGATGGCACCGAGAGCACGTGTGCACACACAGGACACGTCTCCGCTCCGTCTCTGCATTCCTTGCCGGGCATCTGTGCGGGACGCACTTCTCTCTGCCTCCCGGGAGTCCTTCCCTTCTCCCGCCTGTGTGCACCCCAACAGGGCTGTGCTGGGCTGGACCCCGGAGCCCTGGGAGCTGTCTGGGCGGGCTCGGCCCGCGGGCCCACGAGCACTGCCTTCCGACTCAAGCACGTTCCTGGCCACGCATGGAGACCACGCAACAGCCACTGTCCGAGGGCGACAGCCCAGCACGCTGGCTCTCGGGAGAGAACGACCTTCGAGAGTCACCCCTTCCCCTCTCCCCCCCCAGTGTAGAATCAAATAGTAATTAACACCCACTCAGCCTGACACCGACTATTTATTTTGTTCTAACTGTGTGGTTCCCGTATTATCGCTGCCCACCCTGCCGTTAATGGAAATGTTAATAACCCACACCAGGTTGTTGTGACAGATGCTTGGCCTCATTATCAGAAATTCTTATTTACCGCTCCATTAAACAACAGAATCACACAAAAAAACAATTCAATCAAAACTAACTGGAGGAATTTTAACAGCCACATTAATAATCCAAAACATAAATAAAGTTAATGTCTTTTGCATGTTTGCCATCGGCAACTCTATCGCAAAATTACTGTTGTACAATTAAAACGTGAAAGGCGAAATTGAGCACGGCCATTACCCCAGTAGTCGGTTAGAACCGTCTGTGCGTGGTCTCCCCCGACCTCCAACCCCAAGGTTTCCTTTTCAAACCCTGGGCCCACGACCCTTCTCCGGACACGGAGGTCCACAGAAACCGGTGCTTCTGCGGGCTTGAGGCGGCTCCTGGAATTCAGGGGCCACGTGCCTGGACAAGACCCGCCGGTCGCGTGCGGGGCGGCTGAGCCACGCGAACTGCTGTCCCCAAGCTGAGATGCTCCGATGTGCCCACCAGCTGTCCTGTCGCACAGAGCTGTTGTGCCATAAAAATGCCGCAGGGAGTGAGGATTTTTTTTGATGATGACACAGGCAGGGAAGAGAGAGAAATGTGTGTAAACACAGAGCAGAGCGTGTCGGTTTCGAGACCTACTTTTCTGGCTCCCGGAAGCTTCTGGGTCTCCGTCCCTGCAGGATGACCTGACTGGGGAAGGTCCCCTTGTGTACAGCCTCAGATGCAGTTCTGGTTTGGCATGGAGCATGTTTGGAGGGAACTGATGGAGCCTCCGATGAGCCCTTGTCTGATGGCTCTCCCCTCTTCGCCCCCGTGGTGTATAGAATGTTTTGGGAACATGCGTGAAATCAGTTTTTAGAAGCAATTTAGTGCAGCGTGCTCTGGCATTTGCTGATAGCAGATCGCCTACAAACAGCACCAAAGAGGGGCTCACAAAGGTGAAGGCGCAGAGTGGAGATTCTCTCTGCACGTCTCATGTCGGGGCTGACGATGCCGCCACACAGCTGTGAGCCAGTCCTTGGCAGCCACGGAGCCGCCAGAGACAGCACAAGCTTCCAGAGGCACCCTGCGCCTGGAGATTTCTGGAATCTCCTGGGCTTCTGGCTGATTGTGTAGGGAGGCCCTACAGGTTGGGTGCTGGGGGCTGCACGCTGGCAGGCAAGCCCCACAGAGCAGGACGGGCAGCTTACTCAACCCCCTAGGCGGACTCGCTGCCCCCGACATGGCCACCAGCCATCAGTCACTGGGGAACAAATGGCCACTGGAACAAAATGGCTGTCCCTGGCTCAGTCTTAATTTGCTGGGAAGCAGAGAGTGCTGGCTCATGGCCACCTGGCTCCAGGCCCACTGGATCACCAGAATGACCTGGTCACTTAACAGTCCTGAGCTACAGACCCTCCACCCTCCACCAAAACATCGTCCCCTCCCATGGGAGGGTCATCCATCTGGCCCATGGAAGTCTCTCTCTTGCAGGGACCCTGCGGACCCTCCGCCTCTGACTCTAGTTTGGTCGATGACAGGGGAGCGGTAGTGACATGTGGGTAGGGGTGACATAGGCCACCTCCTAGCAGAAGCTTCCAGAGGGTTCCCTGGCCGGTTACCTCCTCTTTTCCCGCAACCACCTGACCTAGCAGGTCCTGCATGGGGATTGACCCCTCAGTCTGTGTCTTTGAAAGAAGACGACAGGAAGCTGGAGAGAAAGAGCTGGCCTTGAAGGATGGGGAAGGTGCACGAGACAAGTTGCCACTGGTGTTTCAGCCACGCGGAGTCTGTAGTTATTTGTTGCCATGGTACAATGTGCTGGAAATTTCCTGAATGTCAACCGGGCCTTAGGCTTGGCGCTGAGGGGTAGGTGGATACAAGGATGCGGAAACAGGTGTAACAAGAGAGACAGGTCACAATAATCATGATACAGGGTGTAACGTGAGGGCAGGTTCCAAGGGCCACGAGAAGTCACTTCTGGCTGGGGGACACAGGCTCTTTCCTGGAAACAGAGTATCCTTCAAAAATGGGGCAGATTTAACATGGGACAACGGGCCAGGGAAGCACGGGCAAAGTAAGAGACAGGAATGGGAAGGGCGAGGGTACGGAGGTGACAAGGCAGGGTACCTGCTGGGGTCACATCAGACAGACAGTCATCAGATGCCAGTGCTACCTGGGGCCACACCAGGCATCTATTCATGCTGAACCATGCTAAGCCATGCTAGGCCATGATAAGCTATGCTAGGCCATGCTAGGCCATTCTAGGCTATGCTAAGTTATGCTAGATCATGCTAGGCTATGCTAGGCTATATTAAGCCATGCTAGATCATGCTAGGCCATGCTAGGCCATGCTAAGCCATGCTAGGTTATGCTAAATCATGCTAGGCTATGCTAGGCTATGCTAGGCCATGCTAGGCCATTCTAGGCTATGCTAGGTTATGCTAGGTCATGCTAGGCTATGCTAGGCCATGCTAGGCCATTCTAGGCTATGCTAGGTTATGCTAGGTCATGCTAGGCTATGCTAGGCTATACTAAGCCATGCTAGATCATGCTAGGCGATGCTAGATCATGCTAGGCCATGCTAGGCTATACTAGGCGATGCTAGGTCATGCTAGGCTATTCTAGGCCATGCTAGGCCATTCTAGGCTATGCTAGGTTATGCTAGGTCATGCTAGGCTATGCTAGGCTATACTAAGCCATGCTAGATCATGCTAGGCCATGCTAGACTATGCTAGGCGATGCTAGATCATGCTAAGCCATGGTAGGCCATGATAGGTTAAACTAGGCCATACTAGACCATGCTAGATAATTCTAGGCTATGATAGGCCATGCTAGATCATGCTAGGCCAGGTTAGGTTTCTACTTTCATTTTTTGTAACCCGGTGATTCATTATTTGGGTAGAGCAAACTTTTAACTGATACTTTGCGGATCATTGTTAACATTTTAATATAACGAGGTTAAGTATTTCTTTATATAATCAAAAAAATTACACATTTCTCAGTTCACTTTAATTACATCAACCCCTTTCTGGCCAAACACTCCTCCTGATTTCCTGTCGAAGTAAACAGGAAACAGAATTCTCTAATGTAATTTACCTTCTCAGCACACTTGGCCAGCACATCTGTTCCCCTAAGCCAAGATACCTGGAGACAGGCTCCAGCTCGGGGTAATTATCTAACCTCCGGGGCCTTCGCAATACATAAAGGAGGCTTAAACAGATCATGGCTCTTCAGCTCAGTGGGGGCCAAGTCAGAACTGGAGACAGAGCAATGACTCAGAGCAGGGAAGTCGGGAAGGAGCAGAATCTCAAAAGGTGAGCCGGGCCTGCAGACACAAAGGCTTCGCTCCCTTCTGGGCAGGGGTACGGTTCACAGGAGAAAGACAGGAGAATCACTGCCGTCACCGAACATAAAGCCCGATGCCCGCGGTGCCCCACGAGGCCGCCAGCCCTGCCTCGAGAAACTCAGGGTCTGTCAACGACCATTCGGTGCGACATCACACGGTAGTTTTTTTAAAAGCCTGCAACAGACAGTTCAAAGGGAGAAGATGGTGTTTTATAAATCCGTGATAAACAGAGAAGACGAGGATCGCCCCTTCCTCAACCTCCAGCCCCCTGTCTCCAGAAATCTGCAGGGCCTTCTGTAGAGTGCTCTCATCTAGTCTGACGGCTGCTGGAATCCTAGCAGCCCATGAGGGGCGTGACAACGGCGTTGAGGGCGGCATTGAAGCTTGGCGTCTGGGCTCACTTCACCCTCATGGCCGGCCCGCAGAGGCGGGGGCTCGTCGCCGCCATTCATGCAGGGGAGGCTGGGGCCGGAGAGAGCAGGGCCTGGCCCCAGGTCTCCACTCACCCCACGCTCTAAGCCGGGCAGCTCGGCTCCCAGCACCATGCCTGGGGGTGGGCAGGGGATTCAAGGCCACGTTCCTGGGGTCCTGGGGCGGCCGCCTCGGCCCAGCGCCTTGTCACTCAGGCTGGCGCTCTGCCCTCCAGCTCAAATGTCTGTCTTTGCTCCAATCATCTCACTGCTGAGCCAGAACAAACACAATTCTAAGGAAGCTTAACAAGAAAAATCAGGAAACTGGTCACAGGAAACCTATTTTTCAAAGTAATCAATGCCATGGACTCCAGGCTACAGAGGCTGCAGGCCGGAGGTTGTGGGAAAAGCCCTGGATGGCGAGTTTTAGGATCCAGGCTCAGCCTGCGGGACCTCGGACACAGTTTGGTCTCCCCGAGCCTCAGTTTCTTTTGTAAAATTGGAGAAAATACCAGACTCAGTGGGTTTCAGAGACGAAATGAGCTAAGTCTTGAGAGGGTACAGATCAGCGGCCAGCAAGGAGGAGGCGCTCTGTAAGGCGGCTTGAACACGGTGTCTCGCTCCAAGCTCATTCCCCTGCACTCACCGACTGGTGAATGGCCCAGTGGTTGCGAATGGCACATTGGTCCTGCTTGGCCCGTGTCCCCGCTGGGACTGTCGGTAATTACGTCACCACGTGCTGACGCGTTTAAACGTCCGTCTTTCCTCACGGAAACATCCGTCTTTCCTCCTCATGAACCAGGAGCTGCACAGGCATATCCTGGGCACTCTGCCTTCCACAGCCCTGGACGCCGGTACCTTGGATCACGGAGACACTCCGAGGACCCGCCTTCTGCTCCCCGCACCCTCCCTTATGTAATCTCCTCTTGGGAACACTTGCTTCCGACCACGGAACATGGCAGACGCTGTGGCCAGTGGCACCGTGATGAGCTTGCAGGAGACTGTACCTCTCCACAGCTCGTGCCCCTCCTGGCGGCCCTCTGCCCTGCCCCCTCCGGTACCCGCTCTGACGAAGCCAGCGGCCACGTCGGGAGATGCCCCACGGAGAGGCTCATCAAGGCCTCCGTCCAACAGCCCACGAGACGCAGTCCTGCCAACGACTACACCAGCTTACAGATGGACCCTTTCCCGGTCCAAACTTTGGATGAGACAGCGGCCCTGGCCGGCACCTTGGGAGAGACCCAAAGCGGGGGACGCAGCTAAGCTGTGCCTGGATTCCTGGCCCCCACACACTGTGAAGCGGCACAGGTGTGTTTCAAGCAGCTGTGCAGGGAAAATTTGTTATGCAGCAGTAGCTAACCAATACACCCAACAGGCAGGAAGGCCCAGACTCTGCACATCCTGGGCTCTGCCAGACGGGCTCGAATCTGGTGTAGTACCGCTCATAAATGTGCGATTTCATGGTGTTCAAGCGAGAACTCCTGTTATGTCCAACATGTGTTCATAACTGGTCCAGACCCAGCTCTGGGCTTGGCACCATGAGGGTGCAGAGGAACACCGCTCCGGGCCTTCTGACTGATAGACGTGCCGCAGGAACTACGGAAGTCTGGAGCTTGGGGGGTTTGAGGGGTTCTGCTACCGGTGCCTCCAGAGCAAGGGCGAGGGTGAGATCGGGAAGGCTCTGAGTCATGACTGAGCGAGCTTGGACGTGTGGCAAGGAGGAGGGGGGCCCAGGCAGGGACTCAAGCAGGGGACAGGGCAGCAAAGGTATGCTGAGGACACTTAATCTTCCCCAGCTTGGGATGCGGGCTGATCTGGGATCACGTGGCAGCTGCAATCCCAAGATGCTGGTTTCAAAAACCGTGGCTTAAAAAGTTGCTTCGGGGCGCCTGGGCGGCTCGGTCGATTCAGCATCTCTGAATTTCGGCTCAGGTTATGATCTCACGGTCTCTGAGTTTGAGCCCTGCGTCGGGCTCCGTGCTGACGGCGCGGAGCCTGCGTGGGGTTCTCTGTCTCCCTCTCTCTCTCTGCCCCTCCCCTGTCCACACATTCTCTCTCCCTCTCAAAATAAATAAACATTTTAAAAACTTTTTTTTAATAAAGAAAATAAAAAACAGTTGTTGCAACAGGCAGGGAGGTTGAGGCCTGAGAGTTTCAAACCCGTAATCGCAAATGTGGCTCTGTCACCGCTGTTTCAGTGATCCAGGTGAGCGCCGAACATCTGATTCCATCCCGTGACGCTCCCCGCTTTCTGCCATCATCGACGCTGTCCCCACCTGCCACCGACTGACTGCCACCACCTGCCGGCAGGAGATGCAGGGGTGAAAGCCGCTCAGACGAGCCAGCTGTGCACTGGCACCTGTTGCTGGGCTTTTCTCCTCGCCTACGCAGGGACCGTCCCACCAGAGCAAGACCCAGGCCCTGCCAGGCCACGACTGCATTATAACCACTGGCGGTCTGTGTAACGCAAACCACAGCCCGCATCCTATGCGGACTGTATTCGCCAAACTCAAGTGAGAGGAAGGATGTTTATCCTCACATCACACCTTCGAAAACTGAGCCTGAAGGGGTTAGTTTGTTTGGCCCAGAAGGTGCTGGATTTGAACTTGGGTCTGCATAACCAGAAGGCTGTGTTGCCAAGGAAAGGGCTTTGGGAAGCTTTCTGTGAAGGGCCAGACAGCATTTTAAGTTTTGAGGGACACAGGTCTCTGTTGCAGCAACTCAACTCTGCCTCTGAACGGCAAAAGCAGCCGCAGACAGTAAGCAAACGAATGGGCGTCTCAATAAAACTTTATATAAAAACGGGCACTGGCTGGATTCGGCCCCTGGGCCTGGTTTGCAGACCCTGCTCTGAGTCAATAAAGAAAGGGCAGGGATGGGAAGGGGGTCCTCGCCTGCCAGCTTTGTCACATATAATGAGTCGTGTCACGTATAATGAGGAATGTCCCCGGCCACCAGCCTCCTGAGCTTGTCCCCGTGATATAACCCTGGACCCGTCAGGTACACTGGGAACAGCCACCAGGTTCTGGCCACCGGGGACCCCTGTGAGGGTCAAAGGACAGATAAGTACGCGTGGGCCCGGGGCAGGCAATGGGGGGCCTGGGAAGTCTGGAGAGGCAGGTGACACGATGCAGGAAGCCCCAGGGGATGAGGCTGCCAGAGACTGGCTTTATTCATGGTGCTCTCATTTTTTTTAAAGAAGGGATAAATCTTTTTTTTTTAATTTTTTTTTTTTTTTTTTTTGGGAGAGAGCACAAACAGGGGAGGGTCACAGAGAGGAGGACAGAGGATCTGAAGTGGGCTCCGTGCCGACAGCAGTGAGCCCGATGTGAACCTCACGTGATATCGGGACCTGAGCCGAAGTTGGACGCTTCTCAGCCGAGCCACCCAGGCGCTCCCGTGGTTTTCTCAATTTTTGAAACCCCATGTTCTGATTTTGATTCCAGAGGGCCTTGTTTTCTAAGAAAAATAGCTTCCTTGGATGAGGTGGCTACACTGACGTGTCCTGCCACCACTGACCAGCTGAGCATTCCTGGAGAATTCTCCGGAAGCTTGGGTGCTTCCGTTTTTCTCACCTGTAAAATGAAGGTAACCTCTGAGCCCCACGCCCACTGGGACGTGGCAAGTTTGAGCCAAGACAAAGGACACTGCAGGCAGGGTCGCGGGGTATCTCTCCTCCCACATCCCACTGCCGGGACCCACTGTGCCCGACGCCAGGTGACCTCCAGGCCAAGCTCCAGATCAAAGGAACTGGTTGAAGAAGTCCGTGTCCGAGTGAGGCTGGGGACCGGGTCGCTAGCAGGGACACGCAGAAGTAAGCCTCCGCCCTGCACAAGCTGGGCTGCCCCTCACCCCAGCTCTGACAGCGGGGGCGGGGCAGCTGCAGGCCTACGGACGCCCTCCTCCCCGCCACCAGGGAGGCCGGCGCAGACCTTCCCGCTTTACAGGAAGGGAAGTGAGACAGCGTCCCGACAAGGGCAGGCTGGAATCTGAGCCCAGAGCGTCCTGTTCCAGGTGTGGCCTCAGGGATGCTGGCCTGCCCCAGACAAGCCGGGGAGGTGAGAGCCCACGATCAGCTAGTCATCGAACGACTACAAGCCACGTGCTGGGGAGGTCAAGGCACAAGAGAGGCCTGGGGCCTCGGGATGAAACTTGGGGCATCTGTCCCCAGGCAGCAGGGGCACCTCGTGCAAGATACGGATGTCCGTTCCTCCCTCCAGGGTGAGCTGCAGGCTGTGATCTGTGGGGCATGCAGGGGGCCCCCCACCACGCCTGGGCCAGAGGCGAAGAGGCAAGGAGGGCTTTGTGGGGAAGGACTTGAAGGCTGGAGAGAAGACTCAGGTGGGGCCAAGTCGGCTTTAGCCATCGGACGTCTCTCCAGAAAGGCTCTGTGAGCGGGCAGGGAGCACCGTGGCCACAGTCGTACTCTTGGGGATGACAGGGCTGCAGCCGGGAGGGCACTGGCCGTGAGGACCAGCTGGGCGACTGCTACGACGCCACAGGCAGGCGAATGAGGGCGGTGGCCACAACAAAGGAGAAAGTGACAGAGTGTCTTTGATGTCGGGGACCGCGAGTCAACAAATGGTGACTGGCCGACGGGTCATGGGGATCGACGACTGGGAGGAACCAAGGCCAGCACCCGAGGGGCCACGTGGGATTTGGGGATGGATGGAGGCATTGCTCCCGGGACCACACACAGGAGTAGACTCGGGAACCGTGTGGCCCCTGAGGACGTGGGAAGGAAGGCGACTGTCCTGAGAGAGCGGACCTACAGGATGGAGTGAACGGCACCAAAGAGAGGGCCAAGGCGGAGCCGGGAGCCAGGGTGCCACCGAGACCGAGCTGGAGACGGCCGCAGTCAGAGCAGGTCAAGGGCAGAGCTGGAAGCAGCCTTAGAATTTCCAACAGCAAAAGGGGCTGAAGCTGCTAAGTCTCGAAGTGGAGGAAGGAACCGAAGGCGGAGGGGAGCTAATCCCCCGGGAGCCTGTGTGCTGACTGCATACTTGATCATGTGAAGAAGGTGTTATTAATTTTTCTAGATCTGATAATGGCTTCATGGCTATATATATATACACATACACATATATATATGTACACACACACACACACACACTATATACGTATGCACATGTGTGTGTGTTTAAGGAGTTCTTTTAGGGATACGCGCTGGGGATGTTTTTGAACGAAACGATACGATGTTTAAAAGAAAGGATAGGATGTCTGAGAAATGCTTCTGAGCCAGTGGGCAGAGGGCACAAGTGCAAGTCCCGAGGAAGCAAGACCCCGCGTCGGTGCCGCGGCGGAGCGGGTGGTGGGGGCACGGGGGCGCGCAAAGCCGGCCCGTCTGCTGCTGGGTGTGCCGCAGGCTTCCCTGCTCAGCGGTGACACAACAAACAAAAGGGAGAAGGTTCTTGAATTCAGGAAGAGCTTGGCCGGGAAGGAGAGGCACAGGCAAGGCCCCGGGCTCCGGGGAGAGACATAGGGCTGGAGCTCTTTCAAATCCACCGTGTGGGGACGATGCCTCCCTCCCCCCAGGGGAGGACCCGTCGTCTATGCACCCAGCAAGCACGCCAGTCTCTGTAAGGCGTGAAGACCGCGCAGCCAGTAAGGCTTGACCCTGAACAGCCACGCCCCCTCAGAGGTCACAGGCCAGGCCATCTCTCCGCCCAGAGTGTGTGCTGCCCAAGGGCAGGGCCTGCCTGGGCCTTTCCCCCTTCAGTGGCCTCTGGAGCTGCCGAGCGAGTGGGCGCTCGGCCGAGAAGTCTCAGCCCATCACCAATATGGTAATCAGACAAATCTCCCGAGAAGCTGGCCGAGGACTTGGACTCCGGATTGCACGATGTTTGGGATCCTTTCCAGATACAGCATTAGGCATTCAAATATTCTCCATAACCTTCCTACATTGATGGAAATTAGGTTATTAGAAATGTCATTTATCTACCAACATCTCCTGGGCCTCACGTCTCCTAGGAAAGGCAGCAATCCAAGGCGGGGAGCTGCATAGGGAGCCCGTGGCACGGGAGAGAGGCGTCCAGGATTGGGGGGCCAGGAGATGCTCACTGTGGCCGGAGGGGTCCCAGGGGCCTGTCTCAGGAGCAGATTTTATTTTCCCCCTACAGACAGTGGGGACCCACTGAGCGGTTGAAACAGAAAAGTGATGGGATGAGGGTGGGTTGGGGAAGGATCACCCACGCAGGGGTGTGGAGGGTGGGGTGGACATGGGGACTCTGGAGGCTTCCACAAGTCCCTGCTGAAGGGCTTTCGCTCACACCTGTGGACACAGTCCGTGTCCCTCGTGGCACTGCAGCCCCGCCCAGGCTCTAGGAGACTCCTTTCCTGCCCTCTGTCCCGGGGAGCTTCTCACTGCACGGCCGGCTTGGTCCTCACGGCCCTCCTGGCTCAGCCCTCCCCTCCCCTGCTCAGTACCCTATCCCTGTGTGCTTGCAGTGGCTTTATAGTTAACACAGCTGCCTGGCTCGGTCATCTCACTCCCCTCGTGGCCTCTGGACAGGGTTTCCTGGGAAAAGGGATGCTGAAGACTGCCTGGAGGAGGTGGCAGAGGGCCAGGACCATACCTTGCAACTCTCCCTCGCCTGGGGAGGGGAGGGGCGAGCTCTTAATGTCCTCGTCAACATCTGCCCAGTCTGCCAGCGTCAGGCACGGAGACACTGGGGGAGGCCCCTTGGTGGGGACTCTCCAGTCTGGCCTCGGAGGCAACGGCTCATCAGGTGTTTGTGCATCACGGGAGCCCCAGAGGGTGAGAAGGAGCCTACGGAGCCGCCTCCAGGCCAGGTGAGGAACTCTGAGCACCTGCTGCTCATCTGAGAGCCACGACGGCGATCCTGCCTGGCGCGCGGCAGGTCTCGTGCCGCAGCTGACGCCCAGGCCACAGGTCATGACAGCCCGTGTGCAAGCCGTGGCTCCACCTACACACGGCCTGGCCGACTGGCAGACCGGCCACCGAAGCTGCCCGTGGCTTCCATGCCGTCACGAGCCTGCGTTCCACGAGTAGCAACCTGGAGATCCCGCTGCACGAGGACGAGATACCGTGGGCCCGTGAGTCGAGACCTCTGCGCAAGTACCGCTGACCCTTGGCCGCACAACCGTCCGAGGCCAGGGGCGCTCAGAGCCTCCGCCTGTCCCCTGGGGTTCGAGACCAGCTCTGTCTGCCGCTAGGGGGAGCCACAGCAGCGAAGAGCCGCGAGATTGGGCTCCCGATCCAGCCAGCAGTAATTAAACGCTGACAAGAAAGGTGGTTCGCAGCTAAGTCTCTCATTCTCTGAAAAGGAGCAAGGCAGGCGTTCCCAGATTCCCTTCAGTCTTGTGACGCGACACATAGGCTCAAAGCCACCCGATGGCACCTGCAGTGTGGGACCCACTGTTTCCCCTCTTTAGCAAAAGGTGTCGTGTTTCAAAGGTCCCACATGGGGCACTGCTGACCTGACCTCTCGTGGGCGCTTCCCACCGGGCCCAGGAGAAAGTCCCGACTCCCTCTTTTGGAGACAGAACCTTGCCAGTCCTTCTTTTTCCCAGAGGGACAACCGCGGTGCCTGGACAGCCAGGTGGGCCTGGGACTCTGGCTGCCGTGGGCACAGTGAGGACAAGCTACTGGGGTGTCAGGGCTCCCAGAGATCACCCTGCCCGGACCCAGTCCAGGTGACTCCCAGGGTGCAGCCAAGGGCACGGCCGCTCCAGGGAGGGAGGGGGGCGGTGAGGGGGAGAAAGGTCTGCCGAGGAGGGTGAGCTCCGTGACTCCTCGGGGCACTTTTATATCCGTTTGGAATGTGACACACGTTCTGCAAAAACCCGGCAGAATTTGTCAAAATGATGGCAAAGTTCCTAAGAATGGCTGAGAAGTTCTGTAGGACAAAAAACAGGACGAGCGCCACTAAACAGGAAGAACGCGTAATAAAGGGGGGGGGGGGCGGGCGAGGGGACGGCGGCACCAGGGCATCGGGAGGAGAGGTCACGCGGAGATGGTGGGATCGGAGCAACGTCTCCGAAAACCGACCCCTGAGAAGTTCACTTTGACCAGGCACCCAGGCCGATTCTGGAGGCGTCGGGGGGCATCTGGGAGAAATGAAACCGTGAAAATCTGGAAGGCAGTCTAGCTAGACGCGGGGCTCCTGGATGCAAGCGGTGGTCCAGCACGTCCAGGGGCCTGACACACAACTGGAACACAGGGAAATCAGCAACGAACAACAGAAAAGGGAAAGCGTGGGCCACCAGCAGGGTGGAACGTGACATCCCTAATGTAAACGGAGCCCTCACACGTCAGCCCGAGAACAGGAAGCCGGTGCGAAACGGCACCGCCTACAGTCACGGGCAGTTAATGGCAGAGCAGTGACTTACAGGCCCGAGGACTGAACAACAGCGACATAGATTTTCTCCTAACAAATGAGGCAGGACCTAAATGTGGACGCAGAGAGGCCACGAGACCCACAACCTGGTCGCCACTAAGCGGGGTGTCAGTGTGTTTAGGTTCCTCCAAGCAAAAATCGCTCATGTCCTTTGAGCCAGGGGTTCTGCTTCTAGCGTTTTCCCCCAAGGAGAGAACCGGAGAGGTTTTAAAAGACTGGCAACAGTGTTCACAGAGGGTTTGTTTGAGACCGTGAGGTCCCGCACCCAGCGCCCCATGCCAGCGTCCCCCGTCGGCAGAGCGGCAGGAAGAACCCGAGAGGTTGTTTGCGAAGGTCCCCTGCCAGCTGGACCCGGCCCGGGCCTGCCCCGTCCGGTACCACCGGCCTCGTTCAGGGGAGGCGTCACCCATGCAGCACTGAGCCCCGCTTGCCCGCTCCCCCAAACCCCTCGCGCAAACGCACCATTCACCAGATCCACACGTGACCTGGCCAAAACCACGAGTCCCAGCTCCTTTGAACCAGCTTGCAGCCCCCAAGCCTCTCCTGTGTGGAAATTCTGGAGTCCCCGCTGCTTCCAGCCCCAGGAGGGGGCTACCGATGCAATCCCAGACCCGGTCTGGAGCCACCCCTGCCGGACCCCGACGCAAAGGGCAAGATCTGGAGAAGCCTCGGGAGGCTGGGAGGGGGTATTCTGCCCCCCACCGAAGGGCTGGGCCCAGAGACCCTGCGACATCGGCTGGACCGGCGGGGCAGAGAGGACAAGTGCGCTCCGAGCGTCTGAGGGGTCTCCTAGCCTGTCCTGAGCGGGAGCACGTGTGGGCTCCACTCAGCCTCCGTGGATGGGCGGGCGGCACACACAGGTTAATGCGCGCACGTCCACAGGAAGGTGCCGGGGCGCTCACGCAGGGAAGGAGACGGAACAGCCAGACTTGGGAGCGTGTGTGGCCTCTGTGCCGGGGCACCGGGACACAGGGGCTGCACCGGCCCGGCGGCCCCGACCCCCCGGGGACGGCTCTGCCTCGGGCCTTCGGTGTGCCAGGCCTGTCTGCAAGTCCACGGGGATGGGGAGGCTGGGAAAACCAGTGCTGGGCTCTCCACGGTCGAGGCAACGGAACAGGAGGTCCAAGAGGAGACTTGAAGGTTTGGATGAATGTCCCAGCTGGGCCCCCGCTGAGCTACTGCCAATAGCCCGGCTGTGTCGCAGAGCAGCCCCCACCCCCAGGCATCGCCAGGGCCTTCCCTCTCATCTCTTGTCCCCCAGCAGCGGGAGGGCCTTGGGAGCGGGCGGCGCTTCGGGCACTGGGGTCATCCCATTTTACAGGATGGAAAACAGAGACCGGAGTAGTAACCGCCCAAGGACCTGCCTTGCATGCTCCCCCACACGCGTGCCCTCCTGCTCTCCTCTGTGACACAGGGCAACTCCCGAAGGCCAGAGGGGCTGCTCAAAGCTCTGCAGGGTGTTGATTTTGCTCTTGGACCCTGGCAGAGAAGCGTCTGTCCGGGGCCAGTGACACCATGGTCAGGCCAGGGGAGGGTCCTGGGCCTGGCGGCTGGACCCCTCCTGAGCCCGATGCCCATATGCAAAAGAGACGGGTGGCTTTCCCCCTGCAGGACGCCGTGGGGCCTGAGCTCCCGAGCCCACCCTGCCCAGAAGCCCTCGGAAGCAGTGACCCGCCAACATCTCTGCACGGCCATCTCTGTGATGGCAGCTTTTCACGGCAGGAAGTGAAAGGTGAGGCTGACCTTGTGTTTCCTCCCCCGGGGCAGGGCTGCTTCCCCGAGAGGCCCCTGCACACGCACTCCTCCCCTCCACGGCAGCCCGCCTCGCCCCAGGCGCCCACGGCTCTCCTCCTCCTGCGTGTCCGGTGATGGCTGGAGCCCCAACGGGATCATCCGACCGCACACCCGGGTCACAGTGTCCGCCCGGCCTCTGTGGGCTCTGCAGCGTGCCCCGTGGTCCTGGAGCCAGACCGCAGTCTCTGGGCCCATGGCCAGGCCCTGAGCATCAGGTGTGTCTGGGCCGTCAGCTCAGGCCCAGGCCGAGCACTTGGCTGCCTCAGTCACTTTCTGGGCCAGAACTGCTCCCGGCCGACATCTCCCCGTCAGGGTTCCACTGGGTGTTCTCTCCTCTGCCATGACCAGCTCGGCGCTCTAGATGGGCTCGCGTGAGTTTGGAGAGGGACTGCGTTCTGTCTTTAAAACTGGGCGGAGGGGCGCCTGGGTGGCTCAGTCGGTTGAGCATCTGACTTCGACTCAGGTCATGATCTCGGGGTTCGTGGGTTCAACCCCGTGTCGGACTCTGTGCTGACAGCTCGGAGCCTGGAGCCTGCTTGGGATTCTGTGTCCCCTTGATTTCTGCTCTCCCACCCCCCACTTGTGCTCTGTCTGTCTCTCAAAAATAAACATTAAAAACAAAACGAAACTGGGCCAAGGCTCAGAGGGGAGGCAGAGCTAGAGGAGGTCAGGAGCGGCTCAACTTGCCCCACCCCTGAAGGGCAGGTGGAACGACAGCTGTCCGTGCCTCCCTGGACCAGGGCGCCAGGCCAGGAACCTCTCGTTCTTCAGTCTCACCGGATCTTCACCATGACCCTGTGACAGAGGCCTCAGGAAATCTAACCCCAATCCACAGGGGCTCTCGCGACACCCCCTGCCTCCCAAATAAGGAGGCTCAGTTAGAGCCCACCAGCGGCAGGGACGGGCTGCAGCAGACAACAGCAGAGCCGAGCGGGGGCTGCTGGGCTGGCGGGTCGGGGCAGGTGCCGATGGGCTGAGGGGTCCCCACACTGTGAGAACGAGTGCCATCATCCCCCTTTCCTGGCTGCAGGAGCGGGAGGGTCCTCTGCTTCCACGACCCCCACCATCACAGGGGGAGCAGGTGCTCCGGCCCCACGGGTCACCCCCAAGCGTTCATGATAGGATCACTTCTTGATCAGAGTGGAAGAGGATCTCAATGGAAAGCCCTGGGCTTCGTTTGGGGCCAGTCAGGTCTGCTCTGCTGAGTTTTGTGAGAAGCCCTCACGGTGTCGGGGCTCCTGGGCTTCTGTCCTCCCTGAACGAACAGCGGCCGCGGGGCAAACGGGAGCTGGGGCCGAAGCCTGCCCTCTGGGACCTCCACGTGTGTCCCTGACCCGGGGTCTCCACCCTCTGGGGCGCCGCCTGCTGTCATTTGTCTCTGGTGTCCGTGCCTCTGAGCTGGGCTGCTGGCTTCCCACCCCCCCACCCCCACCCCCGCCCGCCCACAGTGCTCCAGAGTACTGCTGTGTTCCAGGCAGAGTCCTGAGGACGTTGGGGTGAATCGGACGGGTTCTCTGCTCCGTGGGGTGCACAGACACAACGCAGACGGGAAATGCAGGAGGCTGTGTGTGCAGCACGTTCTGGGACAGGGTGGGGAACACAGGGTCTGCCCGCAGAGACGGGGAGGCAGCTACTCCCCCCGAGGTGCAAGCCCCGAGCCCGGGCTGTAGGAAGGCTGGGGTCTTCCCGGGGACGGGAGGCGAGAGCAGGGATTCTGGGAGGCAGAGCTGGTGTTCGCTCCAGGGGAGAGTGGCCTGGGAGGCCTGGAAATACAGGCAGGGGCTCATGTGCCCGGCCCTGGCCCAGGGCAGGAGGGCAGCCTGATCCCGCAAGTGGGGGCCCATCCTTGAGTGCCACGTGTCTCGGAGGCCAGGATGTGGGCTCCTTTCCGGAACTGAGGACACAGAGAGGGGCCTGGAGATTCTACTAGGGATGACGGGAACAGCAGCCATGCCACGGCGTCCCCAGACAGGGCTCTGCACCTCTCCCAGGGAGAGTTCTGGCCGCTTGGCAAACTCTGCCACCAGTGCTATGCATCCTGCTACAGTGAGCACCCATTCCCCTGGGGATCCTCCCTCCCCTTCGGTCCCTGTGCTTCAGGTACGGATGACATCGTTGGCTTTGCGGACCTCAGGCCATTGGCCACAGCGTCTGGTATGCAGATGGGTCATAAAGGCAGGCTCGGGAGAGCCAGTGGGTTTCCCCTGTGGGCGCTGTTGAAGGCAAACTCCCTTCCTGCTGCCTGGAGCTGCAGGGCCACTGAGATGAGAAGCCTGCCCAAGACAGGAGCAAACAGGAGAGTGGAACCAACAGGGGACAGCATTCCAGCTTGTTAGGATGCTGGATCCAGCCATGCCTGAACCCGTATCCGGGCTCTTCAGCCGTTTGCTGTTACGTGAGTTAATAAATGATTCTTTCAGCTTAAGCCTGTATGCCTTGGGTTTCTGTCTCCTGCAAACTGGAGTCCCTGCTGATGTATTATCTTTATCGATTTGTAATGCCCAGGCTCAGAAATCAATCTCAACAAGAAATTTCCTCAAAATCACCTTGTCTCCATGAAATGAAACAGACTTGAATATTATACATTTGGGCTAGACTGAGACTTTTGACTCAAAACACCTTGCTTTGCAGATGAGGCCCGGCAAGTCGAGTGTCTGACCCAGGGTCTCAATCATCTGTTCACAAATACCGACCGGCCCTGTGTGTCACATTTCGCACATTCATCCTGTGGGCGGGACAGACGAGTCAGGGGCAGAACCGGCATGAGGACCCAAGTCGCCTTAGTCTTAGCTCACGGCGTTCCCCTCTGCTCCGTGATACCTCAAGGCTGGGCCCAGAGTGGTTAAGTGACTTGCCCGTGGTCACACAGCCAGGTACAAGGGACGGACTCCCCTGCGGCCCCAGGGCACCGAGAAGCCTGCTTCCCCGTCTTCTCCACCGAAATACCAAACGCCCTCCCATTTCATCACCTGGGGCCGTGGTCCTGCTCCTTCCCGAGTCCCAAACCTTAGGGCCCAGACCCTGGTCAGTGCCCGTTTCCCTCCGACACAGGCAGGCAAGTCTCACCCTTTCTCCTCCGGGGCGCACGGCACCCCCTCTCCTGGTGTCCGCCCGCCCTCTCTGCCTCTGTGTTGTGTCCTCGGGAGGCTGGAACCCACATTATGGTAGGAGCAGCAAACACACAACCTCCCTCCCTGCCGTCACCCATCCGAGGTCGTGCGGGGAGAGCAGACCCGTGGGGCCACGTGCCTGGGGGTTTTCACGTGTGGCTCCGAGGGGAATCCCCTGGCACAGAGCCTGCACCTTGGCACTTAGCGGGCTCGTCTGGTCCCTGTCCCCGCTGTCTGCCCGGGGGAGGGAAGGGGTGGCCTCCCAGCACCCTGGCTGCCCGCTTCCCAAGGGTTCGCTCCTGCACCCTGCGTCGCTGCCCTCCCCTCCCCTGTGTCAGGAAGAGCGCTCCGTGGAGAAGCACGGCCACCGCACGAGGGTGCCTCGGGCAGCAGAGGTACGAGGGTCGCGGCAGTCAGGGGCAGATGCCGCCGTCACTCGTCGCTTTGCTTCAGGATGAGGCATCACGGATTAGCCCTGCCCCCCACTTACTCCCGCCCGCCCTGAGACACGAATTCCATCCATCCATGGCAGCTGATGGGGGCACCTCCCAGTGCCAGGAGTCCCTGAAGTTGCTCTCCTGCCTCATCCTCATGGGGGTTTGGGGGCCTCTGTTTGCAGGACAGTAAAGGCGTTCAGGTCCCCTTTGGTCCTAAGCTCAGGACGAGGAGCATCTTGAGACGCGTGGTCGTGGTCCCGTGAAGAGGAAGCCAGGCCAGTCCCATCTGACAAGGGAAGGCAGAGGTATTCGCCGAGCGCCCAAGGACCCGGGCACAGAGGGAGAAACGTGGAACTCTTCCTGCGGGGGGTGTCGGAGAACTTTCTGGAGAAGAAGCCTCTGGAGCAGGGTCCTGGGCGGCAGGGGGAGGAATCCAGGGCTCCGGGGGAGCAGTGCTGCACACACTGCACACAAGTCCGCTTGGGGGCTTTAAAGCCCTTCTTGGTACCTCCTGCACGTGCCCTTGGCAAGACAGCTGGCTCTCCAGAGCGTGTGCGTGGGGCCAGATGGCCCTGGAGCCCGGGCTCGGTGGCTTAGAGCCTCCCTTTCCTGGGGGTGACGGGTCCAGGAGGCTGAGGCCGGGCGAGGTGAGGAGACAGCATGGGGCGCAGGTGCGTGAGGGGCGAGGGGGGTGGCAGGACTGGCCTGGAGGGAAGAGCCGGGGCGGGGACCCCTCCCGGAGAGGGGAGCGAGACAAGGGGCCCGGGCCCCGCCTGCGGCCTCCTGCCCACCGGGGCTCGGCGTCAGCCCAGCGCCGCTGGAAAATCCCCGTGCGTCATTATTCACAGCGGCTCTTCTCCCAAAACCCAAACGGCGGCGACAACCCAAGTGTGCGTCAGTGGATGCAGAGAGAGAAAACGCGTGTGCGCACAGCGGGATACTCCACAGCCACGAGAAGGAACGAGGGGCCGAGATGTGCTACGAAACTCGAAAACGCGTTCAGTGGAAGAAGCCAGGCACAGGAGCACAAACATCGTGGGATTGATTCCACTCGTATCAGACACTCCGAACGGGCGAAACAGGCTTCGGTGGAGGTGGCGGTGGGGGGGGGGGGGGTGGGCAGAGGAGAGGGGAGGGACCGCCGGATGGCGAGGGCTCGGCTCTGGGAACACGGGGCTCCGCACACGGCCGGCGGTGAGGGCGGCACAGCATCGTGAACGTGCCCCAGGCCGCTGAGCGGCTGGGACGGCGGAGTTTACATCGTGTACAGCTGACCACGGCCCAAGACAAGCCGACGGGCCACCGCGGCATAGAGCGCGGAGCTGGGCTTCCGGGCCGTGGTGACGTGGCCGGCCGACACGGCTCCCGGCGCCCACATGCCTCCCTCCCCGGCCGCAGCCCTTTCCCTGAACGTCCGCCCTGGTCTCTGGGTTTAAGGCTCTGCCTCTAGCGACCCCCGGCCTCGGGTGCAGCTAGAGCCAACGAGGGGGAGGGAGCAAGGGGCCCGAGGCACCACCGATCCCAGCTGGCTGGCCGTGCCCTCCCTCTACCCACCCGCCTTCGTGACCCACGTGGGCCCAGGTGCCAGAATAGGACTGGAGCCCCACGCTTACAGGCGGCGGGTGCCTCGTCCCCTCCCTGCCCGTGCTCCTGCCTGGCCTCCGTGTGCTCCTGGGAGGCCAGGGGCGTCTGCCCCGAACTCCGACTGCCCAGCCCCCACACCGTCGGCTCTGAGGAACCCGTGGGGACAGATGTGAAGAGAGGCCAATGGGACCTGTGCTTCAAGCATCTCTTTCCCTCATCCCTCGCTTGGCCTTTCCAGAAAAAGCCTGCCAAGTTAGGCCCCTGGCGCTGCCATCTGCCATCTGCCATCTGGTTTAGGACTGTAACCTCTCCGAATTGCGAAAGGTCACCTGACGCGTTTCTGTGGGCGGGCCCAGTGGCCGGACCTCCTTCTCCGAGCCTGGGGCTCTGTGCTCAGGGGAGTTCTGGTGGTTCCCGGCCCAGAGCACGGCCCGCTCACTGCCCCCACAGATCCGAGCCGGGTTCCCCCAGCAGAGGAGGAGAGCGGGCAAGGGCCCTCGGGCCGGAGGGGAGGCAGGGGACGGAAGCCCGAGCCGATCTCAACGCGACACGATGCCTCTACGGAAGGGACAGCCCTTGAAACAAACTCAGGATCCACGTCTTATCTAAAAGGGGTACGAACAACAATCCGGGTGGCTTTCCGAGGCCTGAGATGGGGCCATTGCCAGGAGGTCAGGCTGAGGCCCAGCCAGGGACCGAGGGCGACAGAGTACAAGCATCCCCTGCAGATGCCAAGGTCCCCACACGCCCGGGTGCCCATGCAGGCCGCAGCCTGTCTCCCCTGGAGCACGTCCTGGTGAGCGGGAGGGCTCCAGATGCCAAACAAACCGTCGGGCCTGGAAGCAAGACCGGGAAGCATCACCCCGGCCGTCGGGACTTTCCAGCCCTCGGCAGATCCCGACTTGCCCAGCGGTGACCCGGAAACCTCCCGTCCGCCAGCATCACGCTTGGCACCCGAGAGCGCCAGGCCAGGCCTCTCGGAGCTCAGGGGCGCTGGGAACTTACCGGCCTCGCCGACAAAGACCTCGACGGGCGCGCTGGCCGGGCTCTCGCCGATGATGTTGTAGGCCGTCAGGATGACCTCATAGCGCCGGTATTTCTTCAGATCTACGGGTCAAAGGAGACAGCGGTCAGCTCGCCCGGGCCCGGGCCCATCTCCCCGCCTGAGAACCACACCGAGGGGGCGGTGCCACCCGGGAGCCGCGGGGGCACGTCACGAGCGTTTCCTTCCTCCTCCTTCCCTGGCCCGGGACTAAAGGTCACCCTGTGCAGCCGCAGAGACCCGTCCCACTTGCACTCAGGGTAAAGGCAGCAGCAAGACCCCCTTCGGAGGAAAGAATCGAGGTGACAGAGTGTGACGTGGGCTTTGCCGCTGGGTCCAGAATCTCTGTAAGAACTGACAGAGTGAGACCCTGGTGGTTAAAAAGGAAATACATTGGCCTCGGAGTCTTTAACAACCACATCCTGGGAAGAGAAGGGTGTGCGAAGCCACGTATATAGGATTACACAGGGCACGCGGCCAAAGCAGCCGACCTTTGAGCCAAAACATTCTGGAAGGTTCTCCCGCTGGTGGATCTTGTTTCGTCACAGCCTGGCTTTCCCGAAGCCCAACGTGCGGGTCTGACCCCCTGAGTGAGTGGTGACTCGCGCCAGGCTTCGTATCATGCCTCCTAGCGAGCCGCCGGTCAGCAGAGGTTCGAAGCCTCAGGACGCCGAGTTCCTTCCACCCCAGCTTCACAGAGGTGCCCACCGGGCCCAGCAGGGGCCTCTCCCCCACTCTTAGCCTTGCCGAAGCCCTGATGCCTCGGAACCCACCGCTGTAGCTTGTTAGTGTCCACCTCGGGACCGTGGGGCTCTTCAGTGTTACCTGAGACAAGCCAGGGCGTATGTGGACGGGGTATAGTGGGGGCCCCTCTCTCGCTTCAGAACCCAGACTGAAAAGGCCGGAGTGAGGTCCGGCCGGGAAGCCTCATCTCTGGAACCTGGGCTGCACCTAACCCTCTGAGCTGATCCTCAGCCTGGGACGTATTACGTGCGCACAGGGAACCAGGCAGTAGATGGGGACACGGGGCAGATGACAGACGATGGGGTGTGTTTGGGGCGTAGTGTGGAGGAGGAGAAAATGGCTCGCCTGAGGCCTTCCCCGGGCACTACTGGGATGCGATGGGATGGCACTGGTAAGCCCTGGGAGAGCACCCCCCTTGTACCCACATTCCAGTCCAGGGAGGCTCCCTGCACAGAAGGGGGTCCCATCGGGGGCCCCCTCGGCCCCACATTTGGACCGTGAGACCCTCTGAGGACCAGGAACACAAGGACAAGTGACGTGGTGCCACCAAAGGGAAGGGGCGATGGACGGACGGATGGCCAACATGGGCTGAGTGCACGCGGTGGGGCGCCGCTCAGCCTTGGGAAGGAACAGTGTCTCGAGCAGGCTCCGGCAGGGACCGAGCTCCAAGGGGAAGAGGACAAGGGCTGTGTGGTTTCGCTAGTATGTGTCCCCGAGGGCTCAGACGCAGGGACAGAAAGTGGAAGGTCAGCGCCAGGGGCTGGGTGGGGGGACGAATGTCCATTGGGGACAGGGTCTCACTGTGGGAGAGAAAGGAGCCCTGGAGGCTGGCGGTGACGGGCGCACGTGGTGGGAGCAAGCTTACGGCTCCTGAGCCTCACGTTTCCCAACAGCTAAGACGGTAAATTTTATGGATATTTTATCACAGTTAAAAAAAAGAGGAAGAAGAAAAGGCCACAGAGAGCCAGACGGGAGATCTCGCTCAACCTGACTTTCCTTTCCGTCCCAAAGTCAAAGACCCGCTGTCAGGAAAACCCCTTCCCAGCCTCAGTTTCTAGAAGTTTCCTTTCCTGTCTCCCTGATGGTTTTGGTGTGTTGAGAACAGCGTTTGAGAGGGGAAATTCCAGAAATTAGAGGCGTTAATCCAAGCTGCTTTTCACTGGGTCCACCGAGAGGCCAACTGGCGCTGGCCCCGGCCTGCCCCGCGGTCACAGCGCCTCCTGCTGAAGGCGGCGTGCACTTACGTGTTAATTCATACGTCGTTAACGTGGAGCTGCTGTTCACGGTCTTGAAGCTGCTTTGGGCTATTAGGGGCGAGCAAGGCAGAAAGGCAGTTAGCACGCGGGGAGCGGTTATTGCAAACGATGGGCCGCGGAGACGGAGGGGACGGCACCTCGCGCGGCAGCCGCTGTGCCTCCCACGCTGCCCGTCCAAGGGCCACAGAGACCAGGCAGCCCTGAGCACTTCCTCAGGGCTCACCAGGGCAGGGGGCGGGGTGGGGGGGAGTGGCCTGCACTTCTTCCTGCGACAGCCAGGTGCACGGCCCGTGACAGGTAGGGCCTGCGCTTACCCTCTGATTCAACGCATCGGATTAGAATCTGCCACAACAGCACAAACAACACTAGAGGAGACGGGAGACGGGCTTCTCCCAGGGTGCCGACTCTTCCAGACGCCCCGCGGCAGGTACGGCTGTCGGCCTGCCTGTGCTCAGGTAAGAGCCCCGCTCTGATGCGGGCCGGCAAGCCACAAACCAAGAGCACAAACCAAGGACCCAACCACATCCTGGCTCCTTTTATTTTGTTGTTTCGAATCTGCTACAAAGCCCGGGGGGGACGCTGTCTGGCCATCAGCAGGGAACACCTGTGGGGTGGGGGCGGGGTGGCCAAGAGCCTGGGCAACAAATGTCACTTCTTCCTGTCAGCACCACGCCTGGGGCGGGCAGCCTCGAGCCGCTGTGGGTCCGCGGCCCTGCGACCCCTTGGTGGTCGGTGGCAGACAGCGGGCATGTGGTCCCCGAGCGGCACGCTCTGAAGCCACAAGGAGGTTGAGGGGCCAGAAGTACCTTCTGGGACACCATCTGGGGGACGCCTTCTGACCCCCTTCTGAGAGAGGAGGATGGGAGAGAGCAGCGGCCTTTCCAGAAGTTCCAGAAGCTGCCTCTGCCGCTGTTGCATCCAAGTCCTAGCCCGAGCCAGGGGTACCGGGAGCAGGGGTCAGCAGGCGGATGGGCCCCGGGAGAGAGGAGGCGCCACTCCACGTGAGGGCTGTGCGTGCACCGAGGCCGGGGAGCCCCCTGAATGGACCCCATCGGGCAGCGGCCAGCGGCGCGATACCCCCGGAGGGCCCGGCCGGTCTCCTCCCTCCCGGCCACACCCCACCGGCCTGACGCACCAGGGGCTTGGGTGAGGCCGTCCAGGAGCCCCTCAGCTCTTCCCGCCTCCCGACCATTTAGCTTTGCAGAGGCCCTTGTGAGTCACGCCTTCCCTGGTGTCCTCGGTGAAATCCGTCTCCGGGGCAACCTATCTCCCGGGACTCCTGCTCCGCGAAGCCTCCCCGGTTACCCCCTCCCCCGCCCCGTGTTTTCCACGAGCCAACACCTCTCTGCATGCCGGGGCTGCTGCAGGGACCCGTCCGCCCCAGTGGCTGCGTTCACCGGAGGCAAGCGGCATCTCCCCTGGCCCTTCAGGGCATTTCCCACCATGCCTTGCATGCAGAAACATGCACACTGGTCCCCCGGGGCCCTCGCTGCCCGCCTGGGAGCACGCGGCGGTGCCTCCTCCGGGAAGGGGAAAGCGTCTCACCTGTGAGCTCGGCCCGTAGAGCCGAGGGCGTTTTGAGCGTCTTGGAGGCCGTGGCTGAGGAGGCCTCGGACTCCAGCTCCCGGTAGTAGATCCGGTATCCCTGGAGGAGGCCGTTCAGGCTCTCGTCTCTCGGAGGCTGCAAATACATCACGGTCAGCCCACCGGAGCGGTCTGGCGACCTCGGCTTCAAGTTGAGTCAGCCAACAGCACTGGGGCGGGGGGGGGGGGGGCGTCACTGATTCAAACAGGCGGCTCTTGGTTATTTACGAACAAAAGGGCCAGTGCCACATTCACGCAGAGGAGCACAGGGGACCCTGAGGCAGAGGGCCAGGCTGTGGAGCCTTCTCTGAGGGCCCAGGTTTTCTGGTGCTGGTGTGTGAGCACCGGGCCTCGTGACCCGCGTGCAGCCTGTAGGAGCCCCCGTGGGCAGGGGAGCACGCCCAGGTCGCAGAGGGGCGAGGGAGCTGCCCGTTGCCTGGTGAACCCGGGACTCACGAGAACTATGCACGCAGCCCGGCTCTGCCTCATCCACGGGCTGACCCCACCCTGTCCCTGACGGCCACCTGGGCTTGCGGCAACCTCACTGCCCCCCACCACAGGCTGCTCTGCATGCCAGGTCAGCCCCACTCTGCCCTGACTCAGACCTAAGCTGGAGCCCCTGGGCGTCCGCCCCCCAGAGTCTGCTGGCATGTGACGGGCCCGGGGTAGGCTGGGTGCCCATCGCCCTTCAGACACCCCGTGGAATACGAATGGCGGTAAGACAGGCCCTGGGCTCAGAATTTCACCCGCACTGGGATCCGCTTCTCAGCCAAGGCCCGGCCCACATTCTCCCTCCCATCAATTTCTGTCGATTAACGAGTATGGGGACGGCTGTAGCAGCCACATGCCAGCCAGGGGGCCAGGGGCTCTGGTTCTGGTGTTTCCTCTGGGATGCTCAGCAGATAAGGACAAGAACCACCCAAGCTGTGGCCAGACAGACGGACAAAGGGCACCCCAGGACCCCTGGCTACAGGGTCACGAAGTCTGTCTGGGGACAGGGACGCAGGGCGATTCCCCGTGACCCCTACACAGGCACTGTCTATAAGATGTCACCAGCGCCTCAGGAAACACTGTCCTGGTCCCAGAGTAGAGGCCACAGCTTTGTTGTAAGAAAACCCCATTGTTGTGGTGGGTTGAACTGTGTCCCCCAGAAAGACACGTTGGTATCCTAACCCCCGTTACCTGTGGATGCCGCTTTCTTTGGAAATAGGGTCTCTGAAGATGGTGAAGGTAAGAGGAGGTCATATTGCAGTAGGGAGGGCCCCAATCCAATGACTGGTTTCTTTTTTGGAGGGCAATTTGGCTTTATTTATCAAAGTTTTCAATGCGCTTACTTTTTAATCCAGCGATTACGCTCTTAGAAATCTACCCTACATAAATGTTTGCAGATATGTAGTCCTGAGTCCTACAGATACAAGCTAAGGCTACCAGTCCCCCCAAACCCCAAAACAAAGTATCTCTGGGTCTTTTCAGGGACACCCAAAGACAACAAGACGACCTTCAAGCCTGAAGGTCACTGGCAGCAAAACTGCTTGCAGATGTAATCGTGCACTTTGGACTGATGAACAGGTATGACGATGGTTAATTCACACAGGGAGCCTGAGCGTTCAACATTATCTACTCGGTAAAGTTGAAGACAAAGCATATTTTAGGAAGCAATTTAGAATCCAGCAATCATTTGATAAATACTGAGACGACACAAAGGTCCTTATAAGAGGAGAGAAATTTGGACACACAGGGAGAGCCTCGTGTGTGCAAGGAAGCAGAGACTGGAGTCGAGTGCTGTGATATTGTGACCCTCAAGAAAAATATTTGTTCCTTCAGAAGGACAAAATCTGCTTCTCATATACATGTCTTTGTCCAGAGCGACAGAGGTGTCTTTTGTCATGTGAATGAGGTGACCCTTGGACCTCACCCAGGGAAGTGTGATCAGAGGGTGGGAACTTTCCGGGGGGAGCAGGGGGGACCTTTCCCCCCGACTTCTGGGGAAGGGAGAGGGACCGGAGGTTCAATCAGTCACCAATGGCGACTATGTAACGAAGCCTCCATAAAACCCTAGAAGATGGGGTTCGGAGAGCTCCTGAGTCGGTAAACATGCTAAGATTTGGGGAGAGGGGAGCACGTGGAGAGAGCCTGGGAGCTCCGTGCCCTCCCCCACACCTGGCCCTTGGCACCTCTCCCACCTGGCTGTTCCTGAGCTGTACCCTTTCACAATAAACTGGCAGCTCGTAAGTGAAATGCTTCTCTGAGTTCTGGGAGCTGCTCTAGTCAAACCCGAGGAGAGGGCTGTGGGAACCTGACTGAAAGCCGACAGGTCAGAAGCGCAGACCATCACCTGGCACTCGTGACTGGCCTCGGAAGTGGGGGACAGCCTTGTGCGACCGAGCCCTCATCTCGTGGGACCTGACGCTCTCTCCAGGTAGAATCAAGTTCAATTCCAGACACCCTGCCGGTGTTGGAGAATTGCTTGATGACGTGGGGAAGCCTCCACACACACGCTTCGGAACTGCATCCAGAAACGCGTTGGTGCATCTACAAGCTAAGGACCGCCAGAGGTGTCGGCGGCAACCGGAAGCCAGGAAGGACGCTGACGCCGTGGCTTTGGCCCTCTGGCCTTCAGAACCGTGTGAGAATTCGTTTCTGTCATTCGAAGCATGTGGGGTGGAGTAACATGTTGTGGCAGCCACAGGACATTAGCACATCCTCGCCCCCGAAACTCTCTCAATGCAATTCTTACTGTCTGAACCCAGGGACCAGAGGGATTCGGATGCTCTGATAATCCTGTTCTATTTCAACCCTTGCTACCCACAACCCAAAGAAACCAGGCTGATTGGGAAGATGCAGTATCCTGTTGTCCAGACTCTCCAACGGCATAGCTCACGTAACTCGTAATGACGTAGCTAGCCACGGCATACACGCAGGCCTGTACCAGAGGGACACGGCGTGCCTGGTACATTCAGGATGTTTTTGAACACGAGAAAAGCTCGCGTTAATTCACATGCAGGCTGCCTCCCTCACAGCCCCAGTGTGACAGTGACAGCTGACAGCTGCAGGGGTAATCTGACCTCTGACCTCTGCAGGAAGGCTGCAAAGGCCCCAGGACCTGACTGTGCAGGTGCACAGGCCAGAGGCACAATTGCTTGAGGGTAATTCGCTTTTCATGGAGAGAGAAGCCGGGGTTTAGGGAGACTGGCTTTCACTTGCCACAATTATCAACGAGCAGGAAGTTGGGAGTTCGGGAAAATAAGTGTCCTCCCTGGGGCCCAAATGGGGTTCTCCAACAGGCAGCAAATACCCCGCCCACGGCATCTGTGTCCACACACATCCCGGGCTGGAGGGAGGAGGGGAAGGGCCGAGGCCACCCATCCTGGGCGCACGAGCGTTTCTAGCCGAGGAGGAGAGGGTGGTCTCCAGGTGCGAGGAGAGGGACCCAAGCCCACGTCCCACAGGCACAGCTGCTACCCGCGACCGGGCAGGACCCACGTGTGGCAACAGACTCACTGGCGGCTGCTCCCGAAATGCCCTGGCGCGGCCCTCCCTGCAGGAGCCATCTGGGCTTGGGGAGGGGACAGGTGACCATGCAGCACGGAGGGTGGCCTCCTTAAGGCTGCAACAGGTCCTGGCCGCACAAAGGGCAGGCTCCACGGAGACTCCGGGGTCTGCCGCACGGGATGCTGAAATGGGCTTAACCACATTTTCTATTCCTGGAGTCTGGAGTAAACCCATCTGTCATTTGTGAAAGAGGCCTCTACGACTCTGGATGTCCTGGGAGGCATCAGTAGGGCAGCTCCATGCGACACACAGAAAGTTCCAGAAGCCATGGGCTGAGTTCAGGCTCTGCAATGGAGTCTTGGCTCCTAGCAGCGTGGGCCTGGGCCGGTTGCTCAACCTCCCAGGCTCAGTCCCGTATCCCTAGCAGGTGGAAGCCTGGCTAGACTGTGTAGAGCCTCCTGTGACTCTGGCCAGAAGGTTCCCTTTCAGCCACAGACCTGCTTTTCCAGCCCTCGGCCCTGACCACACCGCGCCTGTAGGTTGCGATTCCACGCGGACTGGAGGCGAGGCAAGGCCACGTCTGCGTCTTTTCCTTTCTATTTCCCCGCTGCACCTGTGGCAGGCTCTGGGCACAGCAGGTGCTCGCTCCGTGCCTGTGGGAGCGAGCGGGGTTTGCTGACGTCCCAGATGACCATGCCATCGATGGTTAGTTTCATCCTGGACTGGCCGCCTGTCTGGGAGATGCTTGGGCCCAGGAGGCCCTAGAAAACCTGGTTCCGACACGCCTCCCTTTGAAGCCTGGTGCTGAGTCCCGGTGGCTGTCACACCTCTGAGCCTTTGCTCTGTCTGTGCGTGATGCCCGGATGCCCATCCCTCTGCCTTCTACCTGGGGTGGGGGCAGGGAGCGTTCATCCTGCAAGACACAGCCAGAAGCCCCCTCCCGGCCCCCCTGACGAGGGCCGATTGCCCCCCTCCACGTCTTCCCACGAATGCGTCATAGGGCTCAGCCCGGTAAACAGAAGGTCCTCGAGGTCTTGACTGGGTCTTGTCCACCCCTGAGGGCTCAGCACCCTATGCAGGAACCGGTCCTCTGCAGGTGATGGAGAAAAGGAACAAAGCCAAGATACGTCCCGAGGAGGCCCCACTGCCCGCTGTCCAGGCGGGCTCACCGTCCTCTTAGGAAGGCGCCTGTTCCGGCACCGAGTCCACTGTGTGCTGAGTCCAACGTGCACGACATGATCTATTGCCTAAGAGGGTGTTTTTCGGCTCAAAAATGGCCTCAACCTCCACTTAGAGAAGTCTGCGGCCACACAAAGCCAACCGCATTTGAGTGACAGACTGCAGGAGCCCCCGGAAGTTTCAGAACAGCCAGCCTGAGTGCTGCGACCGATTCAGAAGCGTGTCTATTATGAGCTGCACTCGGTGCGGACACAATACCATCGCTGTCTAGAATAGACGCTCAAATCCTTAGATTTCAAACAGCACCGGACCCCATGAAAGGCCGAGATCGATTATCCTACCAGGAAAAATCAAACCTGACAGATTCGACACAGGGGCCACTCCAGTGGGTCAGCAGCCTTGAAATTACAGGCGGCGTTCGCATTTTTAAACAAATTACTGGGGGGAAAAAAAAGGGTTTACAGGTGAAACGTTTCATTTGGAATGCAAATCTATATTTAAACGGAGTCTCTTTGTTCTCTTCGCTCTAATTTAGTAAATTACTCATAATTTTAATTATACTTCAATTGCCTGGCAGTTGACAGGCATTTATTTCTACAATACATCGTATTGACCACCTCCTGCTCTGGGCTTCTGGCAATTAGTTTGTTCTACTGGGCTCTGAACAGGGACAGCCGATGGCCACACACGCCAAGTTCCTTTGGTGCAGCTACCCACCATCCACGGAGCCGTCCAACCGCAACCGCGCGCTCGGGGGTGGGGTGGGGGGCAGGACGGGGGGCCAACAGCCGCTGTGCGGAGGTGAGGGTGCACCCCAAGCCTCAGCGCAGCCTCGATCGTACAGGAGCCCACCTAGCGCCTGGCAAGCCAGATGGCGCGTCTACAAAGAACAAGCTCATTTTCTGGTAGAATTTAGCACGGTAGACAAGACCGATCTTTTGGCCGACTGAGTTAGTGGAGAGTGGGACACAGAAGCTCCCGAGACCTTGCGTTGCCATTCTGAACGTCTCCCCCCCACCCACCAAAGGCCCTGCTGCAGCCAGACGTGTGGACACCTAACGGGGCTCGCATCAGAGACCTCGGAGGTCACCTTTGACCTCCCAGTGTTACAGAGGAGGGGCCTGGAGCCAGAGACGCCTGTCGGGGTCACGGCGGTCCCCCCCGCGAACTGGGGTCTGCAGACCAGAGTCCTTTGTCACTTAGCCGGGGCTCCGTGATGCGGTCCAGGGAAGCAGCTTCCCAGAGGCAGGCCCTCCGGTGAGGCCGGAAACTACAGAATGCCACAGCGGCCAATTTCCACTTTCACCGGATGACGTCTGGAACTATCTCCTGATCACCTTTAAGGGTTCCCTCACCCCTGGGAGGTGTCACTTAGCAGCAGAGAGTGAAGAAGGGCCCACAGCCACTCTGTCAATCCCTGGAGACTACCGCGTGCTTACTGGAACCCGGGCTATGGAAGTCCGGCTCTCGTCCGGGGAGAGAGGCTTGCCAAGTTCCGCCTGCATGGGTCTCCCGGCTGTACTCCTCGGTCGTGGCCAACGTGCACGTGGGTGGTGCCGAGTGGCCGCATGTGGGGAGGCAGCGGGAACCTTCGGCGGTCAGGAGCCACCACCCGAGAGTTCGGGAAGCCCCCTCACGGCTGGCGCCCACCCCCGACCCTGGTGTTCCGGGGCCTCCCGACTCGGTGCTTCTCTCCCTCTTGCTCCTTGCGGGGCTCCAGCGTGCCCCGTCCCGGCTGCTGGAGGCCGTCCACTTAGGACAGGTTCCCTGAAGGTCACCTCTGCATTTCCCCTCTCCCTCCCCACCCTGCCCTTCATCTCCACCCTTTCCAAAGGAATCCCTTCCAGCCCTCCCTTCGTGCCAGCCTCTGCCCCCAGCAAGGCACGGCCTCTCTCTCTCCAGGGCCACACCCAGACCACGGCCTCCTCTCGGTTCCGGCGTCACCTGGGTGCCTTCACCTCCAGACCCTCACACCGGCCCCTCCCCTCCTGCCGGCACTCTCCCGGACGGTCCCCTCAAGGAAGAAGCCCCCGCCGCACAGACCCCCTCTGCGGCCCACCGGTCGGAGGCAGTCCTCACCTCACTGCGGCCACGAACACAGACCAGGGCACCGGGCCCCACCTCCCGACCCCAGGACCCCCGGCTCCAGGCACTGCCCTCCCCCTCCTTAGGACAGCCGCCCCATTCTGGCCTCAGGAACCTCCTCGTTAGCCAGAGCCCCCACGATGTGCTCACCACTGCCCTGGGCCCCTGCCCGGCCCGGCTCCAGCCCGGGTCGTCAACCCGACCCCCTGCCTGGTGAGCCCTCTCCCTCAGACCTGGTCGGTTCCTCGGCACTTCTGCCCCTCTGTTATTTTTGTTCTCGATGCGTGGTATTGTTAGCAAAAGCACCGAAATTTTCCAATTTGGCATAGAGAGGGCACAGTGTCCTTTCTATGTCCTAATACAGCGCTGTTTAGAGGCCCAAGATTATTTGATTATGTAGGATAGCGTGCCTTCATTTGACTCACTGCTCACTGAAGATTCAGACCTGGGAGTAGGGAGGACTCCCCGCGGGCATCTTGTCTGGTTGCAAATGATTCTTGTAGAAAAGACACCTCCACAGGCTATGGTTTCACTGCCCTGTAGGACGCCACCCAGTTCTGTACGTGCCATGGAGGCCTCGCTGGGCCACCCTTCTCCAGATGCCTGGAACATTCCGCCCTGACGCTGGGCACCAGCCCTGCCGTCCTGCTGGCCCTCCCCGGTGAGCTGCGTTCAAGCTCATTCCCACACGCGTGGCCATCAGGGAGCCCCGTGCACCGCGGCCCCGTCTGCACGCCAACCAGGCTGTTTCCTCTGACCGGCGACCTTGACGAGGGGCCCGGCCTCCGACAGCGGCGTAGGAAACACCCTGTGATTCCCTGGCCCTTACCTGCCACTGGATCAGAACGGAGGAGGTCGTGTGCGGTGTCACCGAGACGGAACTGGGAGGCTCTCCTGGAACTGGAATCCAAGAAAGAAGAAAGCCAGGGTTAGCTGGTCCGGGCTGTACTTGGTCGCCGTCCCGGAGCCAGCCCTCTCCTGGTGCTGGCGAGGACGCAGGGCCGGGGCCTGGCCGGGGCTTGGGAAGCGGGCCAGCCAGCAGCCCCACCTCCCTCCCTTCCCTGTGGATGCCCTTCCCCACCCAACTGCAAACGGGAAAGAAGGGACCGGATAGTGCCCTGCCCTTACCCCCCAGGCGGACCCACACAGAGACGCAGGGCGCGTGAGGCTCTCTTCCTTGGGAACCCTGCCCGGGGAGCCTTCCTGCTGGTTCCACATCTTCTCAGGGGCCCACAACACCTCCCTCGGGGAGAGACATCAATTTTTTAAGGTGCGTAGGTCAGAGTGGCTCTGAACAGGACAAAAGATCGGGCCAGGCCAGAGTGCTCCCGTGCTCACGCGCGAATGTGACTGTCAACGGAGGGGTGTGACTGCTAGTGGCTGAGGGTCGTCTGCCCGTGGACGTGGCCCTACACGCCGGGAACTAAAACCCTGCAGCTGTCCGCCATGTCCACCGCTGTGAGATCCTGAGGCCGTGCCTTAAGTGTTCACGAATGGTCGCTGACTAGAATGATTTAGGCTGTTCTCCCCACCCCGTCCCACGTGACTAGCCAAATCTTGGTCCCCGGGTCACCTGCTCTGTACCTGCCGGGGCACCCAGCCCCTGGGACATCAGCCACACCTCCAGCCCCCCATCCTGCCTTCTGGGGAGCTCTCTCCACCCTGCTCTCTGGCCTCTTGCTGGTCTGTCTTAAGTCGGTGGTGACCCTCATCCAGCTTTCTGGATCACACCCGATTACAATTTCGGGGGGGAGGGGGGCTCAACAGCCCAACCACCATAGTAAGAAAACGTTTCTCAGCAAACCATCCACACGTTGAAAACCCCCGCCCCTGGCCCAGGGCTCCCAAGCCCTCGAGTCTGAGAGTCTCAGCAGTTCTGTGGTTCTGGAGACAATACAGTGCAAACACAATGAGAACCAACTGCAAAGAGAAAACTGCGAGTCTCAGAAGAGGAAGACAACAGGACAGGTGCCTCAAAAGAAATGATTTAAATATCAAAGGATTGAGACAGACCTTCGGGAGCCTGGAAGAGGCCCCTGAATGTTTTTTTCTTTTCAGAACAGGCCAGTTCTGACTGAGCCCCGTAAGGGAGGCCGTGGGGTCCTGCTCACTGGCTTGCAATTTCCTGAGACTCCCTACAAAATCAGCTTGCTCTATTTGCTTCTTTTTGCCAAGAATTAATGCTTCGTCTCAAATAGCACCTGAGTTGTGTTAAACGTAAGATTAAAATAGGAGCCAGAGAGATGACCAGCTTTTTGAGGGGCCTGTTCAGGCCGTGGGCCCCCTGGGCGTGCTTCCGGAAGGGTCCCGGAACGCCTCTGCCGGTCCTCCAGGGCACCGAGGCCGCATGCCGGTGAAGCTAGGCTCCCAGGCCATAAAAGAGGAAGACAGAAACTCTGGGAAGGAACCCAGCGCTGCTGCTGGGCGAGCGGAGGGCTCAGGCTTGCGGCCTGGGACGAGGGCTGCAGCACTGAAAGCGGGCCTGACCGCGGGGGCGGCGCCCCCGGCGGGACCTACACCGATGCCGCGGCTCTGGCCCGGGCCCGGCGGGATCCGCACACAAAATCACACCAGCTCTTCAGCCCCGCTCCTCCGAGGTGGGAGGGAGCGGGTCAAGACCGCCTGGAGCTTTTAGGGGACCTCGCCCCCATCCGCCATGGCTTACCGGTGTGCTTTTGCCAAATGGCAAGACCGGGGAGTGGTTTGTGGATGAGAAAAACATGGGGACACCTCCGAAAACCCAGCCGCCCTGCGACATTTATTTTTAATGACTCCATAAATTATTCAATTTCTGGGTTGCTGATGGGTCGAAGAGGTTTGGAAGCCAATCAAAGAAACCCCCGTTCCATCTGGAAGCCCTTGAAGTCGGCTTCACGGCCACAGGCTGTACGGAGAGCTGGGAGCCGCGTGTTGCTGACTGAATTCTACTGCTCGCGCCACCGCCCTCCCTCCCGCGGGTGACCCCTTCCTGGCTCCAGATGAAAGCGGGGCCTCTCTCTGCAAGCCCGTGTCTTGGTGCCCAAAGGTGGCAGCCGGGAAGGGGCCGGCGTCCGCACCCGCCGGGGGCCCGGCCGGCTCACCGTCTTGCAGCGTGGTGACGGCGTCCGTCTCCGCACTGAAGTCACTGTCCCCGATGTCATTGGTGGCTTTCAGGCGCAGCTTGTAGGAGGTGAAGGGCCTCAGCCTGAAACACGGAAGAAGGCTGAGTCCTGAGCCCTTCCCCTCTGCCCCCTGCCCCGGGGCTCCGGCCGGAGTGAGTGGGCAGCTGGAGCAAGACGTGCCGGGGACCAGGGAGTGAGTCCTGCCCGGGGAGGGGCCCTCAGACCGCCAGCTCTGTCTGTCTGGGAGGGATCTCCAGACAGGAGGGGAGCCCGGAACTCCCTGGCCGGGAAGGCGGTTTTGCTTTGGGCTCCTCCGGTGGGGGAGGGGGGGAACCACCTCCTCCTATAATTAGACCCTCTCCTGCAGAGGAAACCAGTGCTCTCTGAGGGACTCGGAATTCTTCAGGAGGAGCTAATTACCACATCCCTCACACCATTCAGAGCGTGAAACCGGTCCTCCTAACCACGTCCTTGCTCACCCGTACGTGTTCCTTTGTGCAGGTCGGCGCTGGCCGGGCCCCCCCTCCCCGCCCCTCATCCCTGTTTATGCAGCCGGACGCGGCACCAGCTTCGCCCCGGTTAACTGCACGGCAGCCCTGTGGGGCGCATTCGTGGTGATTCCCGTTTCAAGGATGGGTAAATAGAGGCCCAGTCCCGTTAAGTCCCTTGCCCGCTGCCAGAGGGCTGTAAATGGCCCGGCCAGGGCTGGAGGAAGACCTTGTCATGAGGCCACCCCGTCCACTGTACCTAAGACCGAGATAATGCCAACTGTCCAAGGCGGGGAAACGTCCCCTCCCAGCCCCCGGCAAGGATTTACGGCACACTGCTGGCTGCCACCTCTGGACCACCACCGTCCTTTCTTTCCTCCTTTCCTTCCCCCACATCGAGCAGTTCCGTGCTGACGGGGCTGGTGTGCTGAGCTCCGTACGTCGCCCAAGACTAGGACTCAGGACAAACTTCTGTGCAGAGGACACTGTCTTCGTCCGGTCCTCGGCTGGACCGCTCCTGTGGACGCCCTGGTGTCCGTCTCCCAGACCAGGAGAGTAGCGTGACCCTGGGCTCTGCCCCTCCCGTCCCTCAGGAGGGGAGGTGTGGCCCACTTCCTCCGCTACTAGCAGGCAAAGCCCTCCCCGCCTCTGAGCCGGTCCACTGTCCTCCCTCCCAGGCCAGCCTAGAAACCTGTGGGCTTCAAACCAAGCCCCGTGGAGCCTGGGAGGCTCCGAGGGGCCCTCTCGGAGGCCGGGGTCCCCACACCCCCTGCGTCAGCCAACAGCGGCCCCGCTTCCGTCCGGCTCGCGAGTGGGGTCTGGGTAATGATGCCTAGAGGAAGGATTCTGCTTTTTCTGCGAGGCAACTACTGTTGGACCCACGGTCAGAAGAGTCTTCCTCTAGCCCTGTTTTCACGTTGCTCTCCCGCTGAAGATGGTGGGACGGGATGACACTGCTTCTGTCGGCCGGCACAGGACACTCTTCCTTCGAGCCCCGCCGAGACGGGGGCTCGCCCTGCTGTGGCTGGTCCGCGACTGCAGGCCTGTCTCCCGGCCTCTCTGCACCCTGGTTCCACAGCTGGAAAAGTGGCGGGCGACCCTGCTGTGGCCCCGGCTGTCCTGGGGGTGCTCCTCTAATTTTAAGGTTTTGTTTCATTTCTTTGAGAGACAGAGGGAGAGTCTGGGCAGGGGAGGGGCAGAGAGAGAGGGAGACAGAGAGGGAGAAGCAGGCTCCAGGCTCTGGGCTGTCGGCACAGAGCCTGACGCGGGGACTGAACCCATGAACGCGAGATCATGACCGGAGCCAGAATGGGATGCTTAACCGACTGAGGCACCCTGGCGCCCCAATCCCGGGGGTGCTTCTAAAGTGCCACCCTTAAGAATGATCTTTGCTCCTGGATTCTGGGGGAGATCTCCTCTATTAAGTTAAAATAAACAAGTAACTTCCCATCTGTTCTTAGCTTCCTAGGAGCTATTTCATTGAATTCTGGTGACAACCGTGAGCTTTTCTCCTGTTTCCTGCCTCACTCACCGGAGGCCCCCGTGTTTGGATTAGCTTCTCCTTGGACTAGAGGGCAGTGGAGGGCCAGCTGCCAGGAGCGTGCACTCTGGAGCCAAACTGCATGCACTCTGACCCGTTGTAACCTTGGGCAGGGTGTCGTGCCGCAGGGGCGCCCAGGTCGTGAGGTGGGCGTGTGGATCACACTCAGAAGAGGCACGTGGAAGAGACTCTGGCACCCGGTGCGTGCTCACCCAATACAGGCTGTTCTCCTTATCATCACCGCCCTCTGGTACCAGCATACGTGGCCCCAGGAAGAGCCCGTCCCACCGTGCTCGGTGCCCATCTGTCTCCTCATCTCCCCCGCCGTGATCTGCCATTAGCCGTTTCTTCCTTGACCACCGTCTGCCTCCTCCACCTTCAGGACTCCGTGGGGACAAGGACCGAGTTGGCCTCGTTTACTGCTGTGCCCCCAGCACCAAGAACAAGGCCTGGCACCTAGGAGGTGCTCGGTGAACATCTATGAGTGGATGAATGAATGGATGGGAATGAAATAGTTATCTCCAAAGCGCCCTGGGAGGGTTGAACGCGTGTAACCATCAGCATGGCGTCCGGCAGGCGGGAGATGCTCCGGAAATGCCCCTTGTCACCGTATGCAGAGCTTACGTTCACTCGGCGTGTTATATTTAAGCGCTTGGGTGGGGGCGGGGGGACGCGGCTTACAGTCCGGGTTCCTCCCACCGACCTAGAGGCAGCGTCTCACACACAGAAGGAGCTCCCGAGATTCATTCATCCATTTCGGTTGTAATAATGAAGCACGAGTCCTGAGGAGTTTAGACGTCACCTACCGCTGCCTCTCTGTACTTAATGCTACCTGTAAGGTACTGAAAACACCTATTAAGAACTCAGGATTTGCATCACAGAGAGCAAAGAATATCGAACCCCTGGATAATATCCTTGGCCAAATTTACCTGACTTCTCACATGGCTTTATTTTTAAAGATCACACAGAAGGAGGAGGAGGAGGAAGAGGAGGGCAAAGAGGAGGAGGAGGAGGACGACGACGAGGACGAGGACGAGCAGACCAAGAACGCAGTGGACATGAGGCCAGCACACTGACTTTAGCGGAATCCCTGGTGCTTCACACCCTAATCCCCTCTGGTCGCGGTAGTTTGGGCTGGACCCACGGTGTCCCCGTGGGGATGTGCAGAGGGATGGCAGGACGCATTATCACTGGATACGCAGCCATCGCCTGAGCTCACGTTGCCACCATCCCACCCTAGTGACGTCCAGAACGTCCGTGTGGCTCTGGGCTCGCGGACCTTCTCCTCCTGGACGGAACTGCATTTCTGTGGGCGGCAGTCACCCACCAGGGACCGACGCTGCCTCGGTGTCCCTCAGCCCAGCGCCACCCCTCCTGCTCCAGAGCCACGTCCTCTACATGTGGGGACAGCCCCTTGATGCACACGGTTAAACTTTTTTGCTTAGAACTTTTGTTGAGACTTTCAGGTCTTCTGGTCATTAGCGGATTTCATGCGATCGGCACAAGTAAAATGTCAAAAGAATGTAAAAAAAAGGAAGGAAAACGTAGCTACGAGAACACGTGCCACGGGGCCGCACAGAGCGCTGCTCTCTCGGGAAGGGGGCCGGTGGCTTGTTTCTGCTGACGGGCGGAGGGGGCCCTTTTGGGGGCTGATGACAGCTTCTCCCACGGCAAGTCCAACTGTCCAGAAACACGGGCCCCCTCTCTCCAACACGAAGTCCCGTGCACAGCATTGGTCTGTTTGATTTCAGGAGATTCCCTGACAGGAAAGGCCGGTGGATTTTACCTTCCCCCTTTCTCCGGGATGGTCACACATGGAAGTGGGGTCGTTTTTATCCGCAAGCACATTCTAATTAAGCCGAGCACCAGCGCAGCAGAGTGGAGTTTACGAAGCAAGCTGGGCTGGCTCCACCGCACCCTCCCGACCCTCGGGGGGACTCAGGGCCCTGGGAGGGGGGCAGCTAGGATGCTGTCCTCCGAGGGGCTGAGAGCTGCGCCTCTCGGGTTCTGGGGCTGTCGCTCCAAGGGTAAGCGGGGTGCTGGCAGAAGTGGGGGACGGAGTGGGACTGCTGGGGACTAATGGAGGCAAATCTTGGGGTCGCAGAGCTGAAAGGAACAGCGAGGTCACCCCTCCGTCTCTGTCTTTCACACATGAGGCAACGAGGCCCAGCGAGCCTGTGCGGCGGACCTTCCCAAGGCCCCGGCGCTGCCGGGCTCGGCGGACTTCGCGGGCTCGGCGTCTGGGTGATAAGACACCAACCGCAGGCCCTCGTGCATTAGCGGGACAGTCTGCGGCCGTGAGCTTGGAGCTACAGACCCAGCTGGCACCAGGGCTGAAGGGCCCCGAGGGCCTCCCTCTCTCGTGCGGAGAAGCGCGGCTTGCGTCTGCGCCTCTGCTTCCTCATCTGCCAAGTGTGGTCTGGACGCCTGCGGGCCTGCGACGGACACCGTGCGAGCCCCGAGGAGGACAGAACGCCGTCTGGCGTGGGGACGACAGTGGCAACGACAGCGGCTTTGATAGTGACCGCGGTGAGGAAGACCCCGCGGGAGCCCTGGCGGTCTGAAGCCTCCAGACGAGGTCCCAGAGGTGAGCGCCACACGGATGCCACTCCCGCCTGCTCTTCCTATGATGAAAAGCGTAATCACAGCTGTAACCGTATCTAGTTTCCTAGACACCAGCTCGCCAACGCGCACGTCTGAGCCACCGCCGACCCTTCCGTGGGGGGCCAGGCCGCGCCTCGGGCCCCGCTGGACACACCGCTGGTGCTGGGGGCTGTTCATCCTCCCTTCCGGACTGATCTGGTGCTGCCGGCATCATGTGACGGGGGGGGGGGGGGGGGGGGGGTCACTGGGCCACGAATATCATTTGGGTCCCCGGCAGCTGGAGCTGTAAGCTGACGAGCCGCCCTCCTTCTCAGACTGCAACCCGCCCTGAAGGCCGTCTGCAAAGGGGACATTACATCTGGGGGCCACGACAGAGATGCTGGGAGACCCGTGCCACCTGCTCGGGGCAGCTCATGGATGTGCGGGGAGGACACACGCTCCCCACCACAGTCTGGGCCCGGCGCTGCCGGGACCCGCGTGCCGCCCGCAGGCCGCACAACAGCGCGGAAGGGGAGCACTGAGGAGCTGCCCAAGACCGCCGCGTGGCCCCTGCACCTGGACAGCTGAGGCCTCAGTCTCTGCTTTCCTGCGACGCCCCAGTGCTGACCACGCCCATGTGCGCATCACACGCCACCTCGGTCATATGCTCGCTCCCCGAACCCTTCTCTCCGGGCCTTGCTGTTGCCACCTGCTGGAGGCGGTGACGGAGCCACGCTCCAGCCCCCACGGCGCCCCGCAGCCTGCACTGTCCCTCCGGGGGGGGGGGGTGGTGAGGGTCGAGACTGCCGCAGGAGCCCCCACCCTGGCTGCTTTCCCTCCGCTCGGGTTCGGCCAAGGGCGGGAGCTGAGCCCCGCGGCCTGGCAGAGGGGGCGGGTCAGGACGTCAAGGCAGATACTGGGGCCGCAAGCAAGAACGACTCTTCAGACCCCGGCTCTCACGCATAGAATGGGGACGGCGGTCTCCCCCCACCGGCCCACCGTGCGGGTCTGATGAGAAACGTGCGAAATCTCCCAGGACGGTGCCCAGAACCGGGGTGCGGGGGCGCCGAGGACGCGGTGTTGGGTCTGAACGATGGCCAGCCTGGGAAATAGCATCTGGCCCTCCTCTGCCCTCCCGAGAGGGGCTGGCCGGGCTCCTGGAACCCTGGGAGCCGATGGGACGTGTTCCTCAGCGGCCCCCTCGTGGCCAGATGTGAGCTTCATGGAAAGTGACCGTGGCCAGCGCCACAGAAGGAGCACAAGGAAGATGTCGGGCCAGCTCCCTGGACAGGCCTGCCCCCCGATATCCCGGGGCTTCTGCAGGGCGGTGTGAGCAGTGCAGCCCGGGCCCACCGTGGGGACGTGGGGCCTGAGGTCACTTTTGAGAACCTTCACCTAGACGGTTACGGAGCCTTCCTCCCCCGCCATAGAGGGGGAGCCCTCGTCCCTCACCATAGAGACGGGTGTCCTTGACCCCACCGTAGAGGGGGGAGCCCTCGTCCCTCACACTGTAGAGAGGGGTGGGAATGGGAGAAGGGTCCTAAACGAGGCCATGGGAGCCAAGAGCTGAGCTGTGGTGGTCGGTGCTGCTCCCTTCCCCCCCTTGCCTGGTGGCTCACTGATAACTGGATACATGCGGGGTTCTCATCGTGCAGCGGGGACGTTCCTCCCACACCCCTGATCAGCCATCGCGAACGGATGACAGGGGTGGGAGCCGCCTGCCTTGCTGACTACGAGAGGGAGCACAAAGAGAAGGTGCGACTCTTTCAGCCCGCAACACCCCTTCCCCGCGCCTCCCCTCCTCCACACCTGCGTCTCAGGGGGTAAGGCGCGGGGCCCACGCTTCCGGGCTCACGTCCCCGTCATCTGTGCCTCTTCCGTCCCCGGGGCCTGGGCTTGCAAACCACCTGCGCAGGGCGTGCGTAGAAGGCCAGACCCGGGGAGGCCCGAGTGGGCTCCAGGACGCGGAATCCTGGTCCCTGGCGGAGGGAGCGTGCGCTAGGAGCGGAGACGAGGGCAGGCGCCCGTTCCCCGGGGAGGGCCCTCCCGGCTCTGGGTACCTTTCGACAGCACAGGCCGTGGCCTCGTGGCTGATGGACGAGGAGTACGTGTGCCACTCTCCCCCCGGCAGCTCTCGCACCTGCACGGTGAAATAGCGGATGGGGGAGGCCCCGTCGCTGCCCGGGACCCACTGGAGCCGGAGGCTGCGAGCCGTCACTTCTGCCTGGGGCACCAGGAGCTCTCTGGGGGGCGCCGGCCGCTCTGCAACCCAAAGAGAACAGAGCAGGGGCGGTGAGAGGGCGCTTCTCCGGGAGGGCTCCGCGGGAGCACAAGCCTGGGGACTCGGCTCCCCACGGGATCAGACAACGCGGAGATGATTGCCGCACGTGGCTGGAGACCCCGGCTTGCTCCCGGAACGCGGCACTGTCAGCGCAGAGACAGAGAGAGGTGAGCCCACACGTGCCCCCCACACGACCACCTCCGAATGACACCTGGGCTCTTGCGAGCACCTCCAGGCCCCTCTGATCTCGGGCTCAGTGCGTCTGTCGCGCGGAGGCCGACCCGAGCCTGACACACGGCGGCGTCCGGCTCGGCATCCCCGGGGCCGGTCACTGCCGCCCTGCGCGGCGGCGACAGGGAACGCAGGGTGCACGGGGCCAGGACCCCGCTTCGGAGTGTGGATCGTTACCGTCCCGCGCCTCCTCGCCCATCGATTCCAACAGGGCGACTCCACACAGGGAGGAATAATTGTTTAATGGTTTATCATGAAGATTATTGATTCGGAGGAGAGCGCGTGGTGGGTAATAAAGCAGCGACTGACTGCGGGCCCTGCGGCGACGGTCTGGAGGAGCGCTTCCGTCTTACCCGGTCAGCAGTCCTCTCGCAGGGCTGGAGCTGGGGCTGCCCGCTTCCTCATACCCCCTTGCCCCTTGAGCACAGCTCCCCTGGGCAAAGCTTTGCTGGGCCCCCTCTCTCTGAGCCTAGAGCACGGAGGGCCTGTGGGCCCTGGAGGAAATCCGCTGAGCTCCGTGGACCCCAGGCAGGTGGTGAGGGGGGGTCGGGGTGCGGGCTGAGGTGTGGGTGAGGTAGGTGGTGCGGGGGGGCAGGGCACGGGCTGGGGTGTGGGTGAGGCAGCTGGTGGGGGGGGGTCGGGGTGCGAGCTGGGGAGTGAGCCCTAGGTACGTGGTGTGGGGGTTGGGGCGCAGCTGTGGTGTGGGCACACGTCTCCCCGCCCCAGCAGCTCCGCTGTGAACCAGACCAGGGCGCCGCGTGAAGGGCACCCGTGTTAATGCCTCCACTTGGATTTAAGTCACATCAGACCTTTAGCAAACCTGTGTCTTTCCCCGTGCCTTAGAAAGTGCTGGATTTCCCTACAGGGCTGCACGGATTCTGAGGAGGGCGAGAGGCTTTGGGAGCGGCCCTCAGGGCCCGGGCTGCTTCCCTGGCACTGAGAGCGCTGGCCGGACCGCGTCCCGGACGGGACGAGCCTGCGGACCTTGGCCGCAGCTGTAGGAGGGGTTCTCCCGGGGCCCGTCCTCTGTCCCAGGGCCCCGTGCTGGGGGCCATCGGATGGACCGCGTTTTGGGCTGACGGCGCGGCCTGCGTGTGCGTGGCCGTCTCCTCCACCCGCTTCACGCTCTGGAGGGCGCTCTGTGACCCTGGGATTTCTGTCCTCCAGTTAATAGCAGAGATGCTCGTGGGAGGAGGGGGCGAGCATCTCGGGGAGGCTGCAGCTGCTCTGGGGTGGGCGTCGTCATCTTTGGGGAACTGAGGCTCAGGGTTTGGGGTCACGGGACTCACAGACGGGGGGAGGGTCCAGCCTTCGAGCTTGCAGCCAAGCTGCCAGGGTCAGAGGCCCGGAGCGGTGGCCCCTGGGGAGGAGGCTGCTGAGGCAGATTCCAGAGCGAGGCTCGAGGGCAGGGCCTCGGTGAGAAATCCGCAGTGCATTTCTGTGGCAAGAGCCGTGTCCACGCAAACCGCTGGATCCGTCTGGGCCCAACTTCCTCTTCCACAGAATCGGGGCTTGCAGCGCTCTTGCCCCCAGGCTTGGTGAGGACAGACCAAGACGGTGCTTGGAACGGAGGAGGCGCCCGTCCAGACAGATCTCCCTAGGAGTGCCGGGCAGGAAGCGTGCTTACCGAGCACCTGCTCGACTGGGCACGTGGTTTTGAACATCAGAGACCAAGCGCCTGCCTTCAGGGAGCTGCCCTTAAACAGGGGGACTCAGTGCAGCCCTGGGCCAGTGACACAACCTCTCTGCGCCGCGTCTCTCTCGTTAAAGCGGGGACATTCGTGCCTCTCTGGTAAATGTCAGGCCGTGTAGGCACCCTATGGTAATGTGTCCGGCTACAGGTGCGGCTCAGAGGGTGCTTGATAAATGCATGGGTCCCGGAGCCACCCAGGGCCCGACCCAGGAAGCCGTGGACCCAGCAAGTCCCCGGCTCCCACGCGGGGCCGTCTCTCCCCACTGTGGCACCAGGACAGCAGATTCGGGTCTGAGGTCTTACCTCTCTTCTCAGTGGTGATGACGGTGGCCTCCAGAGGCTCCCCCCAGCCCTGCCTCGTCTTGGCCGAGAGCCGAAAGATGTAGGCCGACTCTGGGGCCAGCTCCGTGGCTGTGAACTGCCTCACCGTGGCGCCCACCTCCACCGTGGTGAACGTGTTGGGGCTGCTGCTGGCCAGGCGGTAGGCGATCTGGTAGCCTGCGGGTGGGGCAGGAGGGCCACCCGTCAGTCACGCAGGCTCGCGGGGACCCCGCTTTCCCGCCACCCCGCCACCACCCTGCTTCGTCTCTCCTGCTTCCTTCCTCCTCGGCCAGCATCTGACAGGTAGACGTGGTGACACATGGAGCCCCTGAGCGCTGGGCCCCATGACTCTCTTCCCCCTTCTGCCCTCCGCCACCCGCCCCTCCCCTCGCAGGGCCAAGGGCCGTGCCTCCTAGAAAGTTCTTTCAAAGGCGCCCTTCTCACATCAGTGACTCGTCACCCTCCCTGCCGCCCGCCCCTCCTCTGTGCCTCCCGCCCCAGGAAGTGCCAGCACCCCACCCCTGGGCTAGGGGCTCCACCGCACAGAACTCTCCTGGCCGGGGGGCAGCGAGCTTCAGCGGCTCTGAACGTCTCCTAAAGTTCCCGGTTATCAAGGGATTGTGGTCGATCTGATGTTATTAATGATCACACCTCCCAACCAGGCTGCGCCGGGACTGCCTCCACACGTCCGAAGAGGCCACCTGTCGGACCCGGCCGGGGACCCGGCGTGCCCCACCTTCTCTCGGGCACCGACGGCTATGCGTCCATCTGCACTGGCGAAAACCAGAACTGGCGGGCGGGGCGTGGTGGCATCCACAGGGCAATGCCCTCCTGGCAGTTGGGGGGGGGGGGTGGTGGCAAGCAGCCAGCAGAGCCGAACCCTGTGCCCGTCAGCCCTGCCTTCCCTGGCCTCCCGGGGGTGGCGCGGCCGCCAGCGACAAGGCCGCGGTACTTGCACAAGACTGCCCGCCTCTCCGCGAGAGACACCCTTCCACCTTTGTCTTCCTTCTGGCACCTTCTTTGGCTCCACTGGAGACCGAGCTTACCGGCATCTTCCCGGTTCCTGCACTCGGTCTTCTGTGAAACCACACAAGGAGCCAGTCTCGGGCGGCCACATGTGAGGGGGGGACAACTCTGTGTGATCAGCCAGAGATGCCCCTAGCATGAGGCCCCTGACCACGGCTGGCCACAATCGTCAGCACACACAGTGGGGGACAGCACCCCCCTGGCCCTCTTCCCCCTGCCATTCACAGGCCTGGTATCTGCAGGGCCTGGAGCTCGGGCCCCTGACTGGCTGTCAAGGCTGCGGCTCTGCCTCCGATGGCGCCTTCTCCTCGCTGTGACAACCAGCTGTCCCCAGCTGCCCCGGTGGCCTCCGGGCTCTGGCCAGGGTGTTCTGCTAGACGCCTGTCCTTTCCCATTCAGTGACCGACAACCCAGAGGGGCCGAGCCCCCCTTGTCCGTGCCCTGCCCCCCCTTTCTCTCCCTCACACACTGTAGGTGGGGAGACTGGGGTTCGGGTGCTGTGGGAGCCTGGTCCCCGTCCTTTTGAGTCTCCTAGGCACCTAGTATCCTGAGGGTGAGGGCACCGTGGTCACTGCAGCCCCCTCATGGGGCTCTCCTGCTGACCTCCTGGCAGCCTTGCCCCTCTGAGCCCTCGCGATGGCCACAACAGGTAGCCTTCGTACGCTCACTGGGTCACGAAGCAGTACAGCTCAGACCGGGTAAGTGGTCTGCCTGAGGTCACACAGCAAGTGACCAGAGGGGGTGGGACTGGAGCCCTGAGTCTGTCTGGCTCAGCCCACGCTTTCCACTGAGTCGTATACTGTTCCTGTGAATAGAAAACCTCCACCCCAACCTTCTAGCAAAGGGAGAGTCCCCTTGCCAAATCCTGGCCACTCGAGACCGCGCATCCCGAGCGCCGGCAATACATGAGCATGTCTCCAAGGGAAAACAGCGTGCCGTGGCGTGACGAGCACGTGCTCTGGGAGCGCACCTGCCTGGGCTGTGGTCCAGGCCCTGGGAAGTCTGTGCTGTGCGACTGCGAACCAGTACGGTGCCCCCTCTGGATCTCAGTCTGTTAGGCGACGTGGGGCGGGGCGGGGGTGGGGTGGGCGGGTGCTGTCCAGGTTGCCCTTTGGTGCATGCTGCATACTGAGCCGGGCACGGAGTGGGCACCGAGCGCGTCCCCTCCGTTATCCAACGGCCCCTGCTTCCTGGGCCGGGACTGTGCGTCTAGGGCCTGTGTCTCTGGCTTGCTGCCTTGTGGCTGGAACTCGTCCTCTTGTCTTGGAATTAACATTCATCTAGGAAAACTCCGAGCGTTAAGCTGCCTTTCTTTTTTTTTTTTTTTTTTTTTAAAACGAAGGCATTAAAATGTTATATTGAAACATTTTGTCATTACTCTTCGGGTTGTATTATACTCAACACGGCTCACGAATAACACAGGAGTGCAAGGAAGCACTTTCGAGACAGTCACCTCCCACCCAGGCCCCAGATGGCAGGTCCCCTCTGCTGGCTCCTCGTGTGTCTTTCCGGTGAGAATCTGAGAGCACGGAGACACGAGCCCTGCCTTGCTAACGAGAGCGCACGCGGTAGTGCGGGGCGCATCCGGGCTCCCACCCGGCCTTCCTCGGTGGCACCTCTGTGGTTGGCATGTGCTCTGTCAGAGGTCTGGTCCTTCCGAGGTTTTCTCGTCTGTGGTTCTTCTAATACGCATGCCTGACGGTCACGATTTCCACAAGGTCAGTCCCTGGTTCTTCCTAGACTCACGGACCCCGTGGACGGTGGTGAGGTCAGCACACCTTCCCCTCTGGCCTGTGGGCCACGCGGCGTCTTTTAGTTACGGTACCGCTCTTGTTTCTCTTCTGGTCTTGACCCTCACCCACTGCTATGAAAGTTATGTAAATCAAGGCTCTTACCGCACCTCTAACCTCGGTATGTCCCCCTCTGGCTCTTATGAGTCGCGTTCTCATTTTTATCTTGTCGGGATTTGCAGCGGAACTACGGGTGAACAGCAAATTTAAAGCGGCACGCAGGGTAGATCAAAGCTCGGGAGGAAACCAGGCGCCGTTCCAAGGCAGTGCTGCCCGCGCGGGGACACGCCTCGTGTGCACAGGCTGATGTGAACCTCGCATGAGACCGGGGTCAGCCAGGGGCCTTGGTGACGACCCCTTCTTTCCACCCGACCACTGGAGGAGAGTGTGCGCCCAGCACAAAAAGCACCTGACCGATGTCATTAACGTACGCGTATTCCTAAACTAGAGAGAGAAACTAAGGGAAGAAGGGTATCTTCCAAAGACAAACTGAGCTCGACAGTGAAGCACAGAGGCCACTCTGGCAGAGCCACAGACATTACGCATAAGAACACGATCAAACATGATGTTTTCAAAACCTCCAATATCCCTGCTGGTGATGAAGAGCCACCAGCCCTCCTCGAAGGAACAGAAACTAACTCTGCAGTAAAAGCAGGCCTGGGCCCTGTCCAGGTACACACTGGATTTCTGTGTAGGATGAGCTGGACAGCTTTTGTCTTGACGGCGTGAGAACACAGGCCTGCACCTGAGAGAGTAAGGAGTGGACATGACCCCCTCGCACACGCTCTCCCAGCGTCCGTATGCAGAGCGGGCAGACAACTGGCCACGGACGCACACGTCTTGGGAGACTCCCCAGGCGGCCCGGAGCCCAAGGCTGCCCTCAGCCGCGGCAGCGGCCTTCACTCTGCACGTGACATCTCGGATGTCCGGAGGTCCTGAGCCAGGCTTCAACCCCAACACGACTCCCGGCTCCTCATTTCCAGCCGCTGGAGCAGAGCAGCACAGGTCACTCCCAAGATGCCGTTTCCGCATACTGATTACTTTGGGTTAAAGTTACCCAGGGATAGCCAGTGCGGGAAGGACACTGTGACCCTCCTCTCTCCCCCTGAGAACAGGAAAGAAGTCTCCCACGGGGAAGGTGCCTTCCCCACAGCAGGAGGAAGAGAGGCCCCCTTATCCCGGACGCGGGCAGTCTAGGGCCTAGATGGCCGCATAAATAAATCTTGTTACTTTTTCACTAATTGACTAGCCCAAGCCCAAACCCTGTGGTCTTGTCAATTCTTCACAAATTTATTGTTTCTTTGTCTCAAAGGCATTAAAAACTGCTGCTATGGTCACACTTGAGCCTCTGATCTTTGGGGCTCATACACATATAAAATTAAATTTTTCTCTGTTTCATCTGTCTTTTTAAAGAATTTTTAAATGTTTTATTTGATAATTTTGAGACAGACAGAGACAGAGCACAAGCAGGGGTGGGGCAGAGAGAGAGAGGGAGACATAGAATCCGAGGCAGGCTCCAGGCTCTAAGATGTCCGCACAGAGCCCGACGTGGGGCTTGAACTCACAGACTGTGAGATCATGACCCGAGTCGAAGTCAGATGCTCAACTGACGGAGCCTCCCAGGGGCCCCTCCTGTTCATCTTCCTTATGTCAATTTAATTCTTGGACGTAGAGCCCAGAAGGGAAGAAGGGAGAAGTCTTCGCCCCTACACTATGAATAAAGAAAACAATTATCCCCCGCTTACTAGAGCCAGTGTATTTCAGGCACAGGACACGTGTCACATCACAGCGGTCAGTGTTACCCCCGGGGGCAGGGAGGGGGCACAGGAGCAGAGGACGGAGCTGGGCCTTCAGCGTTAGAACCACATTCTGCCCGGGAGGCCCTGCTGTTTCTCCTAGCTCCCTGCTCTAAAATGGTATAATTCTGGTGACTGGAAGACAACGGAGACGAATGGAAAACAATCTGGTCACTCTACAGGTCACCTGCAAGGTGACTGTGACAATCTGGTCACCTGCAAGGTGACTGTGAGGGACCGGGGGAAACCGCAAGGCGTTCTGGACAGCGAGAGGCTGACCCCCGTGCCCGGGCAGGGGGGAGGTGATGCCAGCAGAGCGGAGAGGCAGAGACTTCCAGGGCCACGGCTCCTCCAGAGAGGAAGAGTTGTTTCAGAAAGCAGCCAGAAAAAACGGGTTGTGTGCAAAAGCTCCGACGTGCCTGCGTCGGGAACGAGGTCAGGGCGGTGCCTCAAGTCCCTGGCAGCAGGGCCTGGGGTCAGAGCGGCCGCGAGGTCCGAGGGGAGCGCGACAACCCACCGGGAGCCGCCCTGGCCCGGCCGCAGGTCGGCAGGTGACACGAGGACCAGGACTCTCCGGATGTCACGTTCCACGGGCGGCGGTGGGCACAGAGCTGGCTAAGCAGGGCAGATGCCAGAGGGACGCCCGGGGGCTCTGTGCACACAAGACACTGTCTATTCCAGGGGTGCCGCAGCCTGAGTCCTGAGGGGCCCGGTCGGCTCCAGCCTGGCCTGGAGCGAAGAGCTTTTTCGGGAGGCGAGCCCAGGAAACACGGGGAGCGGACGGCAAGCACGAGGAGGCAGTCGCCTTGCGGGTCCCCAAGGCTCTGCCTAATGGGAGGCGTGGAGAGGGCTGCTGCGTGGTCCCCCCGACTCCCAGCGGTCACGGGCTGAGGGCTGCTGGCGGGCAAGTCCCCCCCAGAGGACCGGTCCCAGGGCAGAGGGTGCAGCCCGGCGGGGTCCCCGGCAGCTAAGGCCTGGGCAGCTGGCTGGCTGCGGGTGGGAGAGCCTAGGCTCTGAGGGCCGACCACGCCCAAGGCATCTGCGACAAGGCGACCCTGCCGCCCAGAGATCACTGATCTCAGGGACCGCTTCTGGCCATCATCCTTCTATGCATAGGGACTTGAAACAGAACTGATTTTTCTCCAAATGCAGGCTTTTTGTGTCTCCTCGCCACATCCCAAAAGCCTCATTTCTTTTTTTCCCTTCAGAAACTCAAGCTTTAGTGGCTGCGTAATATTCCCCCGTGTGGGCCGGCCGCTGGAGGTGCTACCAGGACTGACTGGGACGGGGGGTGTCCGTGGCGGGACCGCCCTGGGCTCCTCTGCCGCTGAAGCACGGAGGCGACGATGCCCCCCTTCCCACCGCCATGGCGACGACTCTGGCGCGTCGCGTGCGAACCGCAAGGCACAGCGTTGCCACCCGTGTGCAACTGCAGGGCATGTGGGCTGGTCTGTCCGTCTGGGACCCAGCCCCTACGCGAGCCACTGGGGAAAACCCCCAGCCCGCGGGTTACATCCGTCCTTTCCCGTTATTCGCCCTGAAACTGGGCTCATGCCCTCTCGTCCCCGTTCTGTGGCCTGGTGAACTGAAGATTGACACCTGTGTCTTAGGCTGAAGTGTCCTGAAAACGTCCTAGACTCAAGGGACGCTAGAAGAGAGCCTTCTGTGCAGAAACGGCGAGAGGAAGCGGCTGAGCATCCGTTCTTGCGTTCGCGGAGAGTAACGAGCTAGAGTGCTGCGGGATGAGAGCTTTCGGTGGGAAAGGCTTGTTCTGTAATTACAGCTGCAGCGAGGTCAGAAACATCAGTGTGTTGAGTGTCACCGTGCAAGGACAGAAGGCTGCGGTGGGTGTGAGGAAAAGAACAGAGGAGCCAGATCAGTAGCAGGAGTGAAACGCGGCCCGAGCAGAGTCTGATTTTTAAAGTGCTGGGTGAAAAAGAATACCGGCATCCAGAGGGGCAAGGCCAAGTACGAGCCACACCGATCCAAGGCTAAGATGAAAACCGCAGCGTGAGAGACGCCTGGGCGGTCTCTGATTATGCCCAGAAGGCGGAGAAAACAACGTGCATCTAGAAAATCACAATCAGAAGAGGGCGTGTGCCTCATGCTCCAGACGAGTTCTAGAAGCATCAGCTGCGCGAGACGCAAGAGGAGGTTCTGAGATGCTGCGGTCGCTGGGAGCCTCCTGGGGGGTCTCAGCCGCCTCGCTCGGACGGGGTGACTGCAGGCTGACACCCGGAGCCCCCTGCGGGACTTGCGTGTCACGTGGCTGGTGGTCACAGGCTTCCCGGGCAAGCGAAAGGGACCGGTCTGAGAGTCGCCTGCTCAGTGACACATCCCTGGGCCCCGGGAGGCACCCTGCCCAGAGGCCGCATGGCTTGTTGGTTTTACGGCTTATCCGTGAGGGCTGGGGGCAGACAAATGCAGCCGTGGATCAAAACTATGTATTTGCAAACATGGATTATGCTCACTGGCGCTCCTCTCAGCAGAGCCCTCGCACACCCTTCTGTACTAAGCTGAAGGTAAATGTTAGGCCCTCGGTCGGCAGGTGGAGGTGGGGGAGGCCGCCGGGGTGCCTGGTGGGGGGGGGGCAGACCCCGTGGGTTTAAAGAGCACACGCGTCACGTTGGCTTCATGGCATTTAAGGGAGCGCGGAACAAGCGAGGGAGGGTGGCCGTGCCCAGGGTGGCTCTCGCCGCATCCCCTGAAGGCAGGCTCTAAATGCTAAAAGCTCTCCATGGTAAAATATTTACGCAAATAAGCAAGCATTTTTCCCTGTAGGCGCCCGGTGGCGTTTCGTGCCGTTAATCTTTTTTGGAAATGCAAGAACACGTTTTGCTACAGATTACAAGAGCACGGGCTGCCGAGGAGGCTCTGTAGTCGGAGGGCCGCGCCACCCGAGCGTGAGCATTGATTCAAGGTCTCTGGGAGCCAGGCCTGCAGAAAGCCGTTTCCCTTTCTCTCCCTTCAACACCAAGCCGGACCTTTAGGAACTGTTTTCTCATCTTCCCTACAGCACCTGCAAGTTGGTGCGCTAGCTGTAATGATATCCAAGTGACGGGTTGCCCAGACAACATTTGTTACCGTTCAGCTGAAGGCCATTCTGACGGAAGAGGCTTGAATGTGGTGTTTTTCTGCACGAAGGGGGGACGAGGCACCGCCTGGCCGTTCGTCCGCTTTGCCGCGGTTGGGATGCTCAAAGCATTTAAACACGACCCTCTCCTTACCTGGACACTTGTGACCGTTAGTGACCCCCAGGGCCTCGGGGGGTCACAATGCCGACTTCTGAATGTACTTTAGGAACACCGTATAGCCTGACTCCAACCTGCCTTTCCTGATTCCTCTCCCTGTCTTGTCAGCACGAGACCTCTGTTCCCCCCCCAACCAGGGCAGAGGAGAGCAATGATGCGCCTCCCGCTGGCGAGCACCAGGTAGATGCTGGTGCTGGGGGATGACTTGGGTGACTGGAAGACACCCTCTGGTCCGGGAGACATGATGAAATACCGAACAGCCACGCGTTCGAGCTGACATTCGTCGGGTGTTTACTACAGGGCAGGCGCTGTCCTAAGTTCTTCACGCACAACTCACTCAACGCTACGAGGGTGAGTGCTATTCCCATTTGAGGGATGGGGGCACTGAGGCACAGACAGGCTCAGGAACGTGTGCAAGCTTACCCACGCTGCCACTCGGACTGTCCGGAGCACAGTGCTTACAACACGGGGGAGAGTAAAGCAAGCAGCCCGTGATCCCCGAGTTTATGGCGCAGACCGCAGCCGGCTGGGGACGCAGGGGAGGGTGAGTCATGCCCGCCTGGGGCTGTCTCAGAAGCTTCCTGAAAACAGTTGGCTGAGTCAGATCCCGAGAGACCGTGTTGGTTCGTGTTGCTGTTCGGCCTTTCCTCTCGCTGGGTCTTGCCCTCTGCGGCCTGAAGAGGCCGAGCCCCGTCAACCCTCCCACGTGTCCCGGTCCTGCCACCACGTCCCCGGTGGACGCGGGGACCAGGGAGCGCTTCCTGAGCACATTTCACAGGACACGCCTGCAAGTCCTGGTTGGGAGGAGTCCTGCCACTCGGAGTGAGGGACAGACGGAGAGACAGCAGCCCTGGGGAGGGCCAGGTGAACGCCGACCCCACGTGACAGCGGGGGCCACGTGACAGCACCGGCTTCACCCACCACGGAAACGGCAGACGACTGACTGGAAGACGCACACGTTTGCGGTCTGTGAACGTCCCTGTGCCCAAAGTTAAACGAGCAAGTGTGTGGCAGATAATATTGTCAACGATCGTGCTGGCTGGTATTTACTGGGTTAAGTTGTCTGACCCCGTGTCGTGGCACTAACACAGCAGGGCCAGGCCTCCGAGCCAGACCGGACTTCAGGGTCTGGGCTCTCGCTCGGCCATTTGGTACTTCAACGCGGCCCAAGTGTCAGGCACGGAAAAGCCAGTGAGGAGAGGGTTAATCCCCAAGAGAAAAATGGTCAAAGGGGGTGTTAGGGGCTGAATGGCAATCCCCCCAAATTCTTAGGTTACAGTTCTAACCCTGAGCACGTCCAACATGACTGTATTTGAGGACAGGGTCTTTATTTTATTTTATTTTATTTTTGAGGACAAGGTCTTTAAAGAGAAGATTAAGGTAAAATGAGGTCACTAGGGTGGGCCCTGATCTGGAGTGACAGGTGCCTCTACAAGAAGGGGTCAGGCGGACGACGAGGTGAGGACACCAGGAGGAGACGCCATCTGCACGCCCAGGAGAGAGGCCCCAGGACCCGCTGGCCCTGCCCAATGCCTGGGTCTCTCACTTCCAGCCCCCAGAGTTGACAGAAAATAGACTTCTGTTGTTCTGTGGCTCTCGATGGGAGCCCCAGCAAACTAGTACAGAACATAAGCTGGGAATTCCCAAAAGGAATAAAAAAAAAAAAAAAACCCTGACGGCTAATAAACTGTGAAAATGACCCCCATATAAATTTTACATTTTAGCTATTAAACTGGCCAATATATAGAAACGTTAATGTAGATGTTGGTGAGGGTGGAGTGACACGGGAGCCCGTGTGAGGGGCACTGACGAACGGTGCTTCTGGACGGAGAGTGTGAAGTACAGGTGAAGAACCTTAGAGATGTTCTAGCACCTTCTCCAGGTCATTCTGCTTCTGGCCTGTACCCTCGGAGATCATCGGAAACGCTGTGGAAATTGACCTCTAAAGACGTCACTTGCACCTATTGTTTACGATTGCTCAATTTGGGAGAAGGTCCGTGTTTTTAAAAGTTTCAATTGCAACGTATCTGCACGTAAACATTACGTCATCTGAATGAGCGTGTTCTCGCTGCGGACCCCCCAACGGTACTGGAGTATATAGTGTCTGCTTCCGGCAGTGTGGTCAACCTGATGTCCCGAAGAACCTTCCTGCGAGGACAAATTGATAAACATGACGTCAAGAAAAGAAAACCTTCTAAGTGCGTGGCTGAACCAGCAAGCGAGAAGGAGAAATTACAGAGATGGAAAAGGAAATGCCCAGACCCGCAAGGATGGGCACGCACATCTGGCATTGAGGAAGCCATTGGGGAAACCCAACGTAAAACCACGACATGCCACGATGTGAAGTCTTCCAGAATGGCAAAACATTTAGACTCTGAGGCTGTCGAGCGTTGGCACGGATGTGTATGGCGGTGGGGGTGCTGGTGGGGGTACAGACTGGTGTCACTACCTAGGAGAATGGTCTGGCGTCATGGGCGTCACCGTGCAGAGCTTGGAAGGTGCAAACTCTGTGGCCCAGCGAGCCCGTTCCCGGGGGGTGCCCCGGGGAACACTCCCGCGCACGCGCCAGGAGGGGAGCACCAGGCACCCGTGTGTTGCAGACACGCTGGGGGCACTGCGACCGTCCCGGCCGGGGGATGGCCGGGCAAGCTGCTGTGCGCGCACTTGGACAGCCAGTGTATTTGTGACGTGGGAAGAAGAGAGCAAGGTTGCAGAAAAACCTGTCATCGGAGTTTGTATGAAATCTAAAGACATGCAGAACTAGTATTAGATTTTTAGGCTTAACTTCAGCTCTGGGGACATCACGTGGGAAACCACCGGGGAGATAAACACAAAATCCCAGAGGGGGCCTGGTGGGCTCGCCATCTCACACTGGGCAGCAGGGATGCGTGTTAGTTTACTGCCGTCACGACGTAAACGCGCTAGAACAAAGAGGTTCCTGTGTAAGCGTGAACTATTTCATAATAAAAATATCAGAACAGCGACCGGAGGAAACAAAGATACTCACATTGTTTCGGGGTGGTGGAATTGTGGGTGATTCTCATTTCTTCCTGTTCCTTTTTAAAATTTTGTTTTTTTTTTTTTTTTTTAAAGTTTATAGGGAATGTGCCATTTTTGTTTTTGAGTTGTCCTTTTTTGTCATGAATATTTCAAGCATACAGAAAATACTGGAAATGCTATAGAGCGGACACTCATATATTCATCACACCAACTGAACACATATTGAGATTTTTGCTAAATTGGACTGTTTGTTTTCATATTAGACGGGAGATGAGGCAGAAAGAGTTGAAGCCGTCCGGCGGCCCTACTGGATGTTCTTCCTCAGCGTAATCCCCGTCACAGCTCAGGGTATGTCCCTGCCCACGTGTTCACACCTTCCTGTACGCGTGTACCCGTAAATGATGGAAAATAACGTTTACACAGTTTCTGAAGGTGCAGGAATGTTCTCAGGCTGCACATATCCTCCCGCGACTTCTTTTTTCCCTGAACAAATGTTTCTGAGGCTCACTTGTATTGACTTGGGTAATTTCGTTCATCATTTTAACTGCTACCGTGTTTTCTGCTGGGTGAATATCCCAAAATATACCTTTTTATGGTCTTACTGATGGACACTCGGGTGTCTGGTTCTTGGTTTCCCCTGTTATTCAAAGCGATATTCAAAGCCAGGAATGTCCCCGACCGTTTCTCCTTGGGTCCCGGTGTGAGACGTCCTCCAGGGTTTAAGACCTGACGGGCTCCCGGGAGGTAGAGCGCAGATGTGTTCACCTCGCCAAGACGTTCCCAGATTCTTCTCCAGAGAGGCTGTGCCGGTTCACATTCCAAACAATTGCACGTGAGTGTGTCTGCTTCCCCACATCTCTGCCTCGCCTGGGTGGTACCACACTTTCTATGGCTCTCCATCTGAATAATGTAAGATTCTATTCCGTCATGGTCTGAATTCCCCTTTTCCAAGTGCTCTTTCAATCAGAGGAACAGATGTTAGAGAGACCCTTAAAAATAAGTGACAAGATTTTACTTTTGGACGGCGAGACTCTCATGTGATTGTGGTCGGTGCAGGAAGGCAGGGACGGGCGTGGAGAGAACGTGCAGGTACAGGTGACATCGAATGTGACGGTAAAGGCAGAGAAGGGGCAGGGGTCTTCCCTGGCAGAGGACCAGTAAGCACAGGGGGCTGGTGCTGGCGGAGGCCAGAACCTCCCCAAAGAGGAGCCCGGATGAGCAGTTCAAAGCCACGGCTACAAAATCAGAGCGCGGGTCTGTCTGCGCTAAGAGAGAAACACACATGAAACGCTTACTGGCCTCCCTTCCATCTCCCGTGGGGTCCTCCTGTCAGAATGATTCTTATCAGTCCACGATGGCTACAGCGAGTGCGGAGGTGGGCGCAGAATTAGCACCAGCCTTGGGACTGGAGCACGGGCGGAGGGCAGAGCCGAGGGGGGCTGCCAGGCCCAGGGCCGTGGGGCCTCCCTCCCCCAGCAGGCAGGGGAGGCTCTGCTTCTTGGAGACTCCGGGTACTGTGACAGGTCGGAATTCACACTTTGTGCTCCAGACATGTTTCCTGTCTCACAGCAGGCTGGGGACGTCCCCTGGGTAATCGGATACAGTCCATCCAGAAGAGGCAGCAGTCTGGGCCCTGCGTGGAGGGCTCCAGAAAGCCTCTGCCGTAGCCTACGCCCTGCACACCACCCTCCGCCCCACGTCTGGAGCTCCAGGCGCAGGGCCCAGCAGGTGTCTGAGATCCCGTCTCGTCCGGACAGGATCCGAAACACATACTTCAACAGGGGCTTCTTCGTCTGCTCATTGTGATTTGAATAGCAAGAACCTATAGTTCCCAAGGTCACCCAATTCAGAAATACCGTGCTCATAGCAAGACGCCCCATCTAGTGACTCCAGGCACCGCACAAGGAAGAGTCAGACCGAGGAGGGCCACAGCCTTTGTGCAGGCGACTGAGGTACGCCCCAGGCCCCCTCTCCATGAAACAAGAACTCAATAAATATCTGCCTCTCCCTTTAGTTATTACCTAAAAGACGAATCTGATTATGTCACTTTGCTGCTCCCAAGTCCTTGGGTGACTCCCTACTGGCCTCAGCACACATGAAAAGAAAAAGTTTTTTAATGAAGTGAACCCTTCTTTGAACCAAATCTTAGAATCCTAATGTCAGAAGCAGATAGGCGTGGTGAATTTTGCTACCTGTCTGTAAGCTCAGGTTTCTGATCTGACCACCCAGCACAGAAACTGACACATTTGGGGGTCTGCCCCACGTTGGGATTAGGGACGCACCCGATCAGAGGGCTGGCCCGGGTCTGGAGAACATACTGTGCCTTTTGATGCCTGATTTCACGCATCAAGGCCTAGGAGCACCCCTGCCTGGTGCAGCCGGCCATCCCCAGCAGTCCCCGGCCCGGCCCACATCTCCAGGCCTGGGTCTGTCTACACAACCAGAGGCACAAGACATTCCGTCTGGCTGAGTGGATGACCCTCTTCCCTTCCTCCAGGGCTCCGGAAGCCACTTCTTTGCAAGCTCCAGTTCCAAAGCGGCCTTCCGTCCACCGAGAGCCCCTCGCCCCGGGGAAGACGTGCTTTGGGGCATTTCTCGAATCTGTGTCCCATCACCTATCATGTTGCACTGCATTTGGGCCTCTCCCCGGTGCTGCCCTGGGCACCTCACATCTTGAGGACGGGCGTATCTTATTCACTCCATACTGCCCACCACGGACACGACGCCAGGCATATAGGAGGCCCTTAATTCGTCACGGCGAGAACGTGAATAAATAAAGGGACTGATGATTTTTTTAAAAATACAACTTGCTGCCTTGGGGGAACAAGGAAAAATTAAGGCTTTTCATCAATGTTATCAGAGTTGCCCCGCTAAAAGTTAAAAGCAAACAAATTTCCGGGGGACGAGGGCACACACAATTCACTCCGGAAACTTCTTCAAAGGATTAGGCGCAAGCCCTGCAGCAGGGGATGTCTCCTGGAACTTGGGAGCAAAGGCCAGGCCTCTGGCTCCCGTGAAAAATGAGCCTGTTGTATCCCAAACACACATGGAAACAGCCTCGTGGCTTCGGAGCTGAAGGAAAGGCCAATTACACACGGTACCGTTGTGAACCGCGAACGAAAGGAAGAGGTTCTGGGTGAACAACGTGGAAATTCCCACCTGCAAGGAAACCTCAGCGCTCAGCTCACGGAGCAGCCGAGGGTCCCACGTTTCTCAGCGTGGAAAACGCGTGGCCACGGCGGGCAGGACTTTGTCTTTTTCCCCCAACCTCTTTGATGTGTAAAAAAACCAGATGAAATCAATCCAACTGCTGTTTCCCTCCGAGCTACGACCTGGTACGTCGCGGCCGCTCCCTCACCCAGGATGATGCCGTTGGGCTCCTCCGGCGGCTGCCACACGATCCGCACGGACGTGAGTCTCACTTCAGGAAACACGAGCCTCACGGGTGGGCCTGGGGCTGGAGGGAAGAAGGGAGACCGTGAGCCAGGTGCCGCTACGGTGCTACGTGGGTACGTGGCGAGGTTGTGCGCGACTCTGTGGGCCAGCACGGCGGCTCTGATCACGGACGGGACGCTCTGAGTCTACGACTGACTTTTGCAAACTAGCTCGCTCTGCGTGGCCCCCTAATGGTTCTGAGAAAACAGCTCATTTTGAATCCAGCTCATCTGCTTTCCAAGTTCCGGAAGAAGTGGTCACAAACCGTGCTGGGCGTCCCCTGAGCGTAAGACCTGCTCCCAGCAGGTCAAGCTGAGGGTCTTGGTTTTGCCATTCTGGCCCGAATCCGGTCTGGGGCTCGACACCCGCTAGCAGGGGCTGGATAAACCAGGTGGCCTCAAGTCCCTCCCAAATGACAAAATAACATGTTGACAAACACTGATTTTTCTCTTACGGACACCACCCCCTCCTGCACCGTCCTAGAAAACAAAGAGTTGAGGTGCGCGAGCGCATGTAATTCTTCGGTGCATGACTGTGGCGCCGTTTAGTAACGGGGTCAGAGCCCGCGTAAGATACATTTACTTCAACGGACAGGCGAGGAAGTGCGTGGCCTGTACCAGAACTTCTGGTTGGAACTTAACTGACTGATTCCCAGGTAAGAGGCCACAGGCACAGAACTATCGATACAACAGGATGATGTGTGTCACAGTCACGCGGGGCTGTGGGGTTCTGCCTCTGGCCATGAAGCTGAGAAGAGCATTTAAGATTTTAAACCTGTGTTCAAAAATTTTTTTTATTGTTTATTTTTGAGAGAGAGAGAGAGAGAGAGACAGTGGGGGAGGGGCAAAGAGAGAGGGGGACACAGAATCCGAACAGGCTCCAGGCTCTGAGCTGTCAGCACAGGGCCCGACGCGGGGCTCGAACTTACTAGCTGAGCCCAAGTCGGACGCTTAACCGAATGCGCTACCCAGGCGTCCCTAAACTTGTGTTTAAATAAACCTGTGTTTGGGAACACCTGGGCAGCTCAGTCGGTTAAGAATCCGACCCTTGATTTGGGCTCAGGTCATGATCTCACAGTTTGGGGGTTCGATCTCTGCATCGGGCTCTGTGCCAACAGCTCAGCCTGGAGCCTGCTTGGGATTCTCTCTCTGTCTCTCTCTGCCCCGCCCTAGCTTGTGCTTCCCCCCCCCCCCCCCAAAATAAATAAATAAGCTTAAAAAACATTAAAAAAAATGAACCTATGTTTGGCAAAATAAACATAAGAAGGAGGCTAAGGGCTCACACGCCAGGGCCAATTCATACATATGCAAATTCTGACGTCAGCCTTGGTGGCACGGACCCCCTGTGCTGTCCCCAAGGCAGGTCACATAGATCACACTGAAATGAGGGGGTAGAAAACATGCTTAAATTCCGACTCTGAGAGAAGGAGAATCATTCCTTGACTTCCAACCTATACTCTCGCAAGCAGCGCCTGTAACTGACCGAGTTGTGAGGCCCATTTTCTCACATGCCCCTTTTACTTTTCGTCTCTGTGACTCGGGACGCCCTGGCTTCTCCTGTCACGCCCCAGCCCCCCAAGACTCCGCGTCCAGGATGGGGTGAGCATGACAGTGAGCCGAGCTCCTTCCTGTCGTCAGCTGAAGCCCGATGCCCGCCCTGTCCCCCTGCAGGACAGGAGGCCTCCGGCTCAGCAGCCCGAGCGCCGTGGGGGCTCAGTTAATGACGTCAGCAGACACGTGGATGAAAACCTACAGCTGGTCCAATTCCGTGAGAAGCTTCTGATCCCCGAGGTGAGTTTTGGGGGGGGGGGGGGGAGGAGATTGGTGTTTTCCCCCAGAACACCCTCCCCCGCCGAACATTTGCCACAGTCAGCTTAACGATAAAAATGTAAAAGAGATAACCTTTAAGTGTTTGACATCTGCGAAGTGGAAAACCATATTTACTGATGATTTAGACTTCCATAAAAACAGAGCCGTCAAGAAGCGCGTGCTGTTCCCGCCTGGAGGCAGGCGTGCCGCCCCCACCCCGGAGCCTGGGAAGAGCTCTACCCAGAAACTTCTGGCAGCCTCTTGGCACGCCACGCAGGGTCTCCTGGAGCTGGGGGCGCCGCGAGGGCGGGGGCGCCCAGGTTGGGCTCGGAGTCCTTCACCAGATTTGTGCACACAGCCCCGGGAGAAGCGGCCGCGGGTTTTACGGCCCCAGCCCACCCGGCCTTTACTGCACTGCCTGCTGCCAAGTTACGGCTGAAATTCGCACAGCTTCGTAATTAGGCTGTAAAAATTCACTCCGGGCTGAAATTGGCCATATAAACAGTGACTGGAAAACAATTCTGTTTTGTTTTTCTCAACTGAGAAAAAGGCAAGGAGAAAAAAAAAGGGGGATCTGAAAATTAAGTTACAAAAGACAAGCATCCAAACTGTTCGGGCCGTGGGAGCACCCGGCGACCGTACCGTCATCCTTGGTCCGCTCCAGGAGGAGGGGAGAGCTGGGGACTCCGTTCCCGATGCGGGTGAACGCCAGCACCTGGAGCTCGTACAGCACAAACTTCCGGAGACCCGTGAGCAGCGCCGACTGCGTGTGGTTCCCGCGCACCACGTGGCTGCGGGGCTCGGGATCCAGCTCTTTGGCCCGGAACAGGATCTGGAGCATCAGCACACAAGTGCACGGTCATGAGGGCGCGCGGTGCCAGGAAGGGGTCTCAGGGGCACCGGGGCTCCCAACCCCAAGGCAAGGACCAGGCGACCGTTGCCTCCCCTAGGACGGCCGCGTTTTGGCTTGTGGACCCGGTTTCCACGTGCGGCGTTCCGTGGGGGCGAGCGGCCCGAGACGCGCTTTGTGAGATCTGGGGCGCACGGCGGGAGCCACGGCAGCCACAGCCACTGAAACGAGGACTCGGTCACGAACACAGAGACGTTCTGCTTCCTCCAGGAGCCTGCGGCCCACTCCGTGTCCCAGCTTATTGGGAAACTGGGCTCTTGCCTCAGGAGAGTCGCTGCAGTCCGCCTGAACCCCAGGCCGCAGCTCCCCGGGGCTAGGTACTGCTGCCCCCACACAGACTCAGCACCCCGGGACGCTGCCCTCCACGGCCCCGCCTGCTCCTGCCCGTTTCCTAAGTCCTTCCTCAGAGCTCACCCTTCTGGAACTGGCCCCTCAGTGACCGGAAAGCCACAGAAGATGGGGATCCCCAGGGAGCAGAGTGAAGAGAGGACAGCAAGCTCTTTTCTCCAGGACCCAGGTATGTGGCGTGGAGCGTGGCTCACTGGACCCACTCCAGGGGACCGCCACGTCCCGTGGGGCCCGAGGGAGCAATCAGAGCTCCCTGGAAGGGAGACGCGGGAACAGGTGGGGAAAGACAGAGACTAGGGATTGAAATCACGGGACACCCGCAGGCGACAGGCAGAAGTCTGCAGCTGGCCACGTCTGGGAGAATTCATCCTGCTGCCTGGAGGAGGTGACGGAACAGAACACAAGCGGGTGTGACACTACACCCAGCAACGGCTCCCAGAGAGTCTGGAAGGCGGTCAGCCCCTCGCCCCGACGCCACCGCCTGGACTTCCCGGGGTACTGGTGTGCAGGCACGCGTGCACGTAGCTAAGGACAGGGACCTGACACGCACACCCTAGAAAACACCGGCTTCCGTCCCATACCTAACCTCAGAGGCGGCTACGATGACGACTCCCATTTCACAAAGCCTGGAAGCAGAGGTTCAAGGCTAAGTAGGTGGCTACTGCGTGTGCCTTGCTTTGGTCTATGGTAAGAGGTCACGGCCACACCGAATCCCCAGAAGGTTTAGATAAGTTTAGATAAGACGCCAGACAGGAATATCACAAAACGGCAGGTGCAGTCGGTCTGGAAGAAAACACAAGCTCCCTGGTTTAGGGGAGTGGCGTGCAGTCCCATTACAACTTACGCGAGGACGGTCACCTGAACGCGTACCTTGTAGCCCAGGATGAGCCCGTTCTGGTCCTGTTCTGGTACCGAAGCCCATGTCAGTAAAATCTGGGTCGAGCTCACAGCCTCGGCGGACACATTTTCAGGCGCGGCTGAAGGAACTGCCGGGGAGGAGTTAAATAGGTTGGAACCGAAAATCTAAAGGCTTCTATAAATAAAGGCCCAACTTTTACCCAAACAATCAAGTTGTCCTTGAAAGAGCAACGAATTCTGAGCCTTTTGGAGTGATCAGATTAAGCCTGCAGAGATATAACAGAAATGTAAATCTCTTTAATATTAGCAACAAATTCCACAGATCCGGGGTATTTAGATGCTCAATTTTACCCGAATCCGCCCAGCAAGACAATATGCTTGGGCTGTTTTCATATTAACTTGTGGGAGCTACAGGCTTTTCTCTCCAGGGGGAAATCCTCACTTCCAGACCCCGGTTCAGTGATACCTCTAAATGTGGTATTTTGTGAGGGCGGCAGGGGTGCTGGAGAGAGCAGGTGACGTTACCATGCACATGACCAGGGAGGGGAGGGAAGATCACCCATGTGCTCAGTGCACATCCTGTGCTACGGGGTCTTCGGATCCGCACTCACATCTAGCAGCCGCACGAACCCAGTGAGGCAGGGGTGAGCAGCCCCGTGCTGCAGGTGGGCAAACCAGGGCTGGAGAGCACGCCATCCAGTCCGGTTAGGTGAGTGCTTTTTATACAAAGGGATGGGCCTCCGGAGGCAAGCTGTGCAAATCTTACCCGTGCACCTGCAGGATAAAGTTTGACTCTGTCCTGTTTACGGATGTCACCGAACTAATTCTATTTATTTATTAATATTTTAGAGAGAGAGGGAGAGCGTGCTTGCGCGAGCAGGGCAGGGGTGGGGAGGGAGACAGACAGACAGAAAGTGAGAGAAAGAATCCCAAGCAGTCTCACATACAGCCCAACACGGAGCTCGATCCCATGACTGTGGGAACGTGACCCAAGCAGAAATCGAGAGTTGGACGCTTCACCGACCGAACCACCCAGGCCTCCATCACTGGGAGCCCCATCACTGAACTAATTTTGTCCTGTATGTTTCCAGTGGTTCAGAAAGAATGTGTATTGAGACAATCATCAAACTTTAAAAGGCGAGTCTTTATTTTCTAGATAATCTCTCGGCTTTGATAATTTTCTCGTGAACCCATTTAAACTGTATTCAGATGGAAAAGGCAGGTCTAGCGTCCCCCAGCAAGGTCATGGCAGCATTCAGGATGACAGTGTCACCGGATCCACATCCCACCAGGATCCAATCCGCCGTTTAGTTACAAAGTATCTGAGTATCTTAAAGTTGGTAAAAATAAACCAGTAACTAATCTTACCCTTTCTCTATTTTGAGGCAGCTTCAACTCCCTTTCCGATCTGCCATCTTGAGTTTGGGGACAGTCCTAGAAATTCTTTTTCATTCAAAACAATCCCGATTACAATGCTTCTTTTCTCCTTCATTTGCTCCCTCTCCTCCACAGGATTTCTCACTGCTCAGTCTTGATTTTTAGGGCCTCATTTATCCTTATAATATATCATAATAAATCATAAGATGTCATGAAACCAGTCAGATCGTACTTCAAAATCGGAAACGTCATTTAAATGTGGTTCAAAATGTTCCGCTCCGTGCTACCCACACCGGCTCTCAGTATGCCTGTGGCCACACCGTATGTAAGTGCCCACGTGTGGCCACCCTCACGAGGCACAGTCTGAAGTGTATTCTCCCCCTCAGCTCCCTCCGCTCCCTCCCTGCCCATCAGGTGCACTCCACCACTGGGCTTTGCGACCCATACCCCCTCCTACCCACCCTCGAGGGCTGAGTGGTGCCTGGCAGGGTCTGTTCTAGGAAGGGGTGGATTTCTCTGTTGGGAGGACATGTGTTCAAATTCAGCAGGACCAGGGAAGGCAAGACATCAAAATGCTGCAACAGGGGCTGGGGGGGGGCGGGGGGCTGCCTGTCAGAGGTGAGGGGCTGCCTCTGGCAGGAGGTTCTGGAAGTACCATTCAGAGGTGGAGGTGCCAAGCTCCAAAGATCCAGCAACACTGGAAGAGAATGTGCAGGTTGGGAGGGCCAATATGCGAGCACTGGTACTCTTGCGGGGAGGGATCGGCCTAAGAGGGGCTCTGAGGACCCCACTCTTCCACCATTAAGAGTGTCTGAGGTCTGGGGGTGCCTGGGTGGCTTAGTCAGTTAAGCATCCGACTGTGGCTCAGGTCACTATATCATGACTCATGGGTTCGAGCCCCGTGTCAGGCTCTGTGCTGATAGCTCAGAACCCGGAACCTGCTTCGGATTCTCTGCCTCCCTCCCTCCCTCTCTCTCTCTGCCCCTCCCCTGCTCACTGTCTCTCTCCCCCCAAAAAATAAAATAAACGTTAAAAAAATTTTAAAAAGTGTCTGAAATCTGAATCATCACATCTTGAAATGAAGATCAAAAACCCTATTATTCAATTTGTGATGAAGGCACCTTCTGAACCCAAACTCTTCTAACTGAACAAACATCCCATTAAAAACTAAAAAATAATTTTCTGTAAGCCAGAACCCTCAAAAGAAGAATGTGGTAGCATAAAGCAACGCTTAGGTTGCGAGAACAATTCTTACTCTAGATCAAAAACTTTCTCAACAAGTGAACCACAAACGTGGCAATACCGAAACGGATCCGGTTGGTGCCGGGGGCTGTTTGTGCTTCTCCGTGATACGTACACACATGTGTTGTTGTTTTTTGCCAACCAAGACAAAACACAAATCTGTTATGCCTTTTTTGTTTTGATACAAAATCTGTAGCCCGGTATCACCTGAAACATAGAAATCCCTACAAAAATAAACAACATCGCTCAAGAAAGTCTACTCAGAGTTACCGGGTAGGAGGTGACACAGATGGTCTGAAGAGGACAGAGCGAGAGGAAAACATCTCACTATCGTGAAGGTAGCTTTGCAGCAGCTGAACAGATTTTTACAAAAATACAGCCTCACTTCAGCAATTTTGACGTTGGTTCACTTCGTTTTTTTGAGAGTGTTCTTTGGAAATGTAACAAAACAATATTATTTTCCATTTTTATTACATTTCATTCATCTTCACGTATCATTTGTACTTTTCTGAACAGAATCCTTGAAAAGTAATTTAGCTGAGTGTAAAACTTGAGGTTAAGTTACTTTCTCTTAGCTCCTTCAGGATTGTTATGATTCCATGATTCCACTGCCTTCTGGCCTCTACTGTCCTTGAGAAGTCGGCTTCAAATTGTCTTGCCTTCTGCAGGTAAGATGCCTTCACTCCAAACATTTTTAAGATTTTCCCTTTGGCTTTCAGGCTTTACACTTACAGCATAATGCATTTTGGTGTGGACATATTTTATTCTGCTCAGGAGGCATATTTCTTCAGTCTGATAAAATATCAATTCTGAACCTTCTCAGCCGTTATCTCCACATATTTCCTCACTCTCTTCTCCTCCCTCCTTCCCCTCTGAGTCTTATTAGATATATGTCAGACACTGTCATTTTATTCTTTATGCCTTTTAACCTATCATGTTTTCAACCTCTGTGTCTCTGTGCTGTATTTTATTTACTCATTAGAGTTACAGTTATAGATTACTCATATCTAGCTTTCAGTTTGAGAATTCTCTCTTTAGCAGTGTCTAAACTGCTTTTCACCTCAATTGTAGTGTTTCATTTTCAGTGGCTGTGTCTTTTTTTTTTCTTAAAAAGTGCTTTAAAAATGGCATTTTATCTTTAAAGTTTCAATGCTTTCTTTTCACAGTTTAAGACTTTAATATTTATTCCACCTTTATTGAGATATAACTGATATACAACATTGCATAAGACTAATGGGTGAAACATGTCAATTTGTGATATTTATTGCAGAGAGATTACTACCATAACATTAGCTAACACCTCCTTCGGTCAAATAACTATTGTTCCTTTTTGGTGGTGAGAACGTTTAAGATATATTCTCTTAGCAACTTTGTTTTTTGTTTTACAAAAATTTTTTAATGTTGGTTTATTTTTGAGAGAGAGAGAGAGTGCAAGTGGGGGAGGGACAAGAGAGGGGGACAGAGGATCTGAAGCAGGCTCTGCACAGGCAGCAACAAGCACCCAACATGGAGCTCGAACCCACAAGCTAGGCATGACCTGAGCCAAAGTTGGATGCTCAAACAACTGAGCCACCCAGGTGCACCTCTTAGCAACTTTAAAGTAGTATTATTATCTATAATCACTGTGCTGTACATAAGATTGCTTAGAATTTATTCATCTTGCAACTGTAAGCCTTCAATAATTTTAAACGTACTTATTACATATTCTCTTTCATACTAGTATGTACTTTAAAGTAATCAGGTCCTGTTTCCTTCCTTCCCTCCCTCCTTTCCTTCCTTCCTTCCTTCCTTCCTTCCTTCCTTCCTTCCTTCCTTCCTTCCTTCCTTCCTCCCTTCCTTTCCTCCCTCCATCCCTCCCTCCTCCCTTCCTTCGTTCCCTCCCTTCCTTCCTCCCTCCTTCCTTTCCTCCCTTCCTTCCCTTCCTTCCTTCCTTCCTTCCTCCCTCCTTCCTTTCTCCCTCCTTCCCTTCCTTCCTCCCTCCTTCCTTTCCTCCCTCCTCCCTCCCTTCCTTCCTTCCCTCCCTCCTTCCCTTCCTTCCCTCCCTTCCTTCCTTCCCTCCTTCCCTTCCTTCCCTCCCTTCCTTCCTTCCCTCCTTCCCTTCCTTCCCTCCCTCCCTTCCTTCCCTCCCTACCTCCTCCCTCCTCCCTACCTTCCTTCCTTTCCTTCCTTCCTTCCTTCCTTCCTTCCTTCCTTCCTTCCTCTCCGCTATCCCCCCTCCTCCCTCCTCGCCCTCCCTTCCTCCCCTCCTTCCTTCCTCCCTCTTGCCTCCGCTCCTGTCCTTCCAAGAGGAGTCCTCCTTCTGCCTTCCTTCCTTCCTTCCTTCCTTTCCTCCTCCCCCCTTCCCTCCCTCCCTCCTTCCTTCTCCCCGCCCCTCCCTCCTCCTTCCGCCCTCCCTCCTTCCTCCTTCCTCCCTCCTTCCTTCCCTCCTTCCCTTCCTTCCCTCCCCCTCCTCCCCCTTCCCTCCCTCCTTCCTTCCCTCCCTCCTTCCTTCCTTCCTCCCTCCTTTCCTTCCTTCCTCCCTTCCTTCCTTCCTTCCTTCCCTCCCTCCCTCCCTCCCTCCCTCCCTCCTTCCTTCCTTCCTTCCTTCCTTCCTTCCTCCCCTCCCTCCCTCCCTTACTTAAAAGGATCTCATTATTACACATGACAGAGTATTCCCTTGTGTGTTTGGCAAAAATTGTGAATTCATCTTTTTCATCTTTTAAAAGTTGTTTTTTATCTGGGACAATTTGGCTGTGACAGTATCTCTCCATAGACGTTTCCTTCTTTGGTTGCCCAGAAAGTCTGGCCCAGGACCACATTTCTTTTTCTTTTTTCACTTTTTGTTTTAAAAAAAAAATTTGTTCTGTTTTTGAGGCCAGTGAAATCACTTATTGGGTTGTAACACGTAACGTTTCAGGAGGAGTGGATCACTGTCTCCCCCGGGGTAAGAAGCCGGTCAGTGAGGATGTTCCTCAGGGCCTTGCGATGACATACCAAGTGCACCGTCTCTGAACCATGCTTATTTTAATAACAGCACTTGCTACTGTCCATCTTGATTTTAGATTTTATTTTAGCCACCTCAGGGGTGCGAACTAGCAACTCACTGCGGTTTTCATCTTCATTTCCCTGGCAGTGAATAACACTGAACATCCTTTCGCGTGCTTAACTGACCATTTGTATGTCTTCTTTGGAACAATGGATATTCAGATCCTTTGTACGGTTATTAATTGGGGCATTTTTTCATTTGGAGTTGTAAGAGTTTTTATATGTACATCACGGACATAACTCTCTTATCAAATGTATGATCTGCAAATATCTTCTATGATTGGGGGACTGTTTTCTTTTTTTAACTCTCTTCATGGTAGTCTTTGAAGCACAAGGCTTTTAATGTTAATGAAGTCAAATTTTTCTTTTGTTGCTTGTGATTTTGGTGTCTGGAACCAAGTTTTACATTAATTTCTTTTCTACAAGTCTCTGGGACAGTGTAAAGGCGGAGCCCCAACCTGAGTCGGGCATGGGACCTAGAGTTACTTCGCTTCTTCCCATTCAGCGTCCAGGTAGACAGGTAGATGTGGACAAACTTCCTCGGGCAGAGCTTTTCAGTCTCTTCTTTCAAAGATGGTACAGTGTTCGGGAGCCTTGTCTGTAGGCAAGTGTCTCGATTCCAACCCCCCGCCTTGCAGAGACTCACGGTTGAACCTCCTTTTCCTGGATGGGCACCACGTCCTGAGTCCTGCAGCTCCCAGGATGGATGTCCCCTCCCCGTGCCAGCCCCCTGGGCCAGCCACCGCACCAGCTCACCACCCAACGCTTCCGTCCCTTCGTGTCTCTGACACATGGGGATTTCCCCTGTTTTTCTTATGAGGACAACCAATAAATTCAAAATCCCCCCTAATTATATTTTGTCCACAATTTTCTAGTTAGTCACGGTGACGCGTTTTTTTTTTTTTTTTCTAATATTTTCTTGGTCTGCCTGTTACTGGAGTTAGAACAGTCCCTTAGAATGTTTCAAGTTCTCTTCTTTGTCGCAAAGACTCAGACACTGAATAGAGCTTTTTAAAAATCCATGTGATCAGACGGCCACAAGCTGAGCATACAGTCTCAATCTTTTATTGCTAACGTAATAAAACCTACAGCCGAAAAGAAAGCCAGGAAGGCATCTGACGCAGCCCCAGCTGTTCTGGCAAACCCCTCTTTAAATGTCGGTCCTCTTGGAAGAGGAACGATACATTTCCACCCGTTCAGGAGAGAACCTAGCCGTTTCAGACCAGGCGGAAGGAGCTGGTCTGTATCACCATACCCTTTCAATAGGACAGCAGCCCTTTTTTGGGACTCCATAATCTCAAACTGGGCCAGCGAGGGTCCCCAAAACCACAGGTCAGCCCACAAAGCCCAGAAGGTTCAGGGAACACACTGGTCCTTACCAGACCGCAGTCCACATTTTTGCCTGTTGACCCGACACTTCTCCCTTCCTCCCTGGCAACCCCGAGCCAGGTGGCTCTGCGCAGAGAAGCGCGTACTGTTTCTGGAAAGATTCTAAGGGTCAGGCACGCCCGCTCTTTGCTCTTCTCCCTCTGGTAGCTGGGCACAGATGACAATTAGTCTTACGGCACAGCAGAGCCTGGTTCCTTGAGTCACCTCGAAGACAGCCACCCCCTGAACAGGAACAGTCCTACTTGGTGGCAACTGAAAAGTGGACTTCTATTGTGTTAAAGCCACTGAACCTTCGAGGGGCTCTTTGTCAGTGCAGGTGAGACTATCTTAACACGCCCACAAACTACTTTGTCAAGAGGAGGTCCTGAGGGCCTTGTGCTATAAAGATCTCCCTTAGGAACTCTGTACGCTCTTGCTTCTCGTCACTGATGGTGAGAACCGTGCCTCACTTCGCAAATAATACCGTGAATCCAGCCCCCGGTAAAATCCGTCATTAATTTCAGATTAGTGGCATTCACTCTAATGACGTTCTACTTAAGTCACGGTCGCAGTTGACCTGATTACTGGGTTAGGAGAGTGTGGACGTAGACACAGGTGGGGACAGAGCCAATGAGACGCGATGACTGGGGACACGGGTAGGGGCTGAGCCCCGGGGCGGGAAGAGCCCCCCCACCTCACCTGACTCGCGCGTGCGGCCCCGCACCGCCTCGCTCCAGGGCCCGGCGCCGATGGCGTTGAACGCCTGCATCTGGAGCTCGTACTCCGTCCACTCCTCCAGCCCCTCGATGGTGAACTCCCTCTCCAGCCGGTCGTTGATGACCTGTGCCAGTGCCTGGGGCCGGAGGTCGGGGCGCCAGTACTTAATCCTGTAGCCCACCGACTCGGGGTTCCCGTTGTACTGGGAATCGGGCAGGGGCTGGAAACAAACGACACCCGGGGTGAGCCGGCATCTCCGAACTGCCACCTGTCAAGGCCGCCAAGCCTGGGCCTGTCTTATGAGGCCAATTCCTTGGAAAATATTTCCCGCGGGGAACACGCTTGGAACCTTTACCGCGTTTTGTCCCCCCAGAACTTTTCTTCCGTTAATTAAATGAAACCCGATCAGTAACTTTGGCTGGACGTAATTTCTTTTAATACATCTTGGCTTAATTTTGTGGGGGAAACGTTCTGAATAAATATCAGGCTGGCTCTCTTACAAACATTGAGTATTGGCTTCATGTTGACCCAGCTTAAGGACTTACAGGTCCAGCTTATGGCACCACTGGTTTCCCTCCCCCAGAGAATATTCCTCAGTTCCAAGAAGCCAGTGACTGATGCTGCTAATTAATTAACAGGGTCTCCGGGGCTGGTCTGTGACCCAAGCCCAACGGGAAAACGCAATACTTTTTGGTTTCACCAAGAGGTTAGCTGTGACTAGGACAAAGCCGTGGCCAACGCATCGCTAAGCTCTGGTTTCACGCTAGGTCCTGGACACTGGAGATGACCGTCCCTGCCGCCAACTTCCGGCCCCCCAACTCACCACCCAGCGGAGCCGCAGGCTGGTCTCGCTAGCAGTCCGCACGGTGATGCTGGTCGGAGCCACGTCCGGGGGCGCCTGCAGGGTCTGGATGACCCGGGAGGACTGGCTGAAGGGGCTGGCACCGACGATGTTCACCTGCCTCATTCGAAATCTAGAGGCACATGGCAAAAGGCAATGTGGAAAGATGGACAGAACAAAAAAGCCCACAACGTTCTCGGACGGCGCAGGCGTGTGTCCCTCTGTGTCATCGAGGCTGCCGCTCAAGGGCACCTTCTTTCCGCCTGGTTTCATTAAAAATGCAAATTGCGTATCTGGTCCTTTTCCCCCAAAAACCTCCGAAGAATGGTAAATTCATTGAAACTCAGAGATGCTACATTCCCGAGTGCAGCGTAATGGAATGGGTTTCATGGCCAGAAATCTGTGTCGTCAGATGCCACCGGCTGATTTGAGTTTGGGGTAAGGACGGGGGGTTGGGGTTCAAAGAAGCAGTTGACAGAACTGGAGGGTCAGGATGTCACGACCAAATGGTGGCCTCGAGACTCTGGTGTCTTTTCACCAGAACGGATGCCCTCACCCCATTCTCTGTCGGCTCAGGAGAGGTGCACTGGCCCCAGAATCCACACCCCAGGACCCGAACCCCACTGGCAATTGGGACCCGAGGCAAATCAGACTCGTCTCCATTTCCTTACCTATAAAAGGAGGGTGGGGGCGGATGTGCTTTAAAGCTTGGTTGGGCTAATGTTTTCAGTTCTCTGTGATTTGTATGTAGATTACTTGGAGTGAACTTTCGTCCAATAAATGTACCCTGAGCAAACACGCATCTATTACAGAGTCTGGAATAGGACACGGACAGGGGTCTCTAATCACAGTTTCTGGCCTTCGAAGCAATTGTACAACTGACATCAATTTCACATGAAAAGCCTGGAGGCCCTGCAGCTCACGTGCGGAGAAAAATATTTCTCGAAAAGCGAGTGCGTGGTGCCTTGATTCATCTGCTCTAATCTGAGGGAGGCTGTTAAAACGAACAGAAGCTTGAACAGCAACTCTCATTAGGCATTTAGGAAAAAAAAAAAAAAAAGTAATGTCGGTATTATACTCAAAAAAAATGTTCTTTACAAAGATGTAATTTCACCTTTTACTCTCTGAATTAGTCATTCTTAGTCTTTTACTCCCCGATCTTATGAAAAGTATCCGTCCTGGCAGAACAGTGACATTATCAAACTCAACATCTGGCGATAACTGGAAATTTCATCTTGGTCAATGATCTTACGGGAAGTTATAACATCTCTAACGGCTTGTGATCACGCTACCCTTTGTTAAGGCCAAGGATTTACTGCCTGGATAGGTTTCAGGATCAAGAAGCAAAAGGTTAAATGGCATGTTAAGTGCTTGATTAGTGAGGCCCGCGGCTCCTGGGCGTTGCAACGGGAAGCAGAGGATGTTTAGTGGAAGGTGCTTTGTTTATACACAGACTGTTGACAGGAGCAAGGGGTCACTGGGCTTTGTGAAGACCCACATCTGGGCTGCCTGGGGCTTTTGGTATTAAGCCTAACTTAAGAGTGAGCCATCGCAGCTGGTGTTGAAGAAGGAGAGCTGCTAATCTGGCCTCGGGGATATACCCTCTCTTGGAATCCTCCTGAAGATTCATGTAACATGAATTCAGGTAACACGGACTGTTACCGCTGCTGAGAAATGCCTCGGTCACATACACAGAGCTGGGTTTTGGTCTTGCGGGCTGAAGCCACCCGCTGGCCTTGCCAGCCCTCCTCCTGTGGCGGTCTAGCACCTGAGGTTCTCACCTGTAATGAGTGTAGGGTGTGAGGTTTGGGATCTCCAGCGTCTGGGCATCAGGCTCATTCTCCTCCTCGTAGAGGCTGACCCACTCCTCCTCCTCTCCGATGGCTCCAACCTGTGGGAGAGAAGATCGTGAGAGGGGACGGAGGAGCCGCAAAGCGGATGCTGCCATTTACACCGTGTGCAACTGCCTGGTGTGAGTCGCGCTGGGCAGACCCACCCCGTGTCCCGCACACGGGCAGGTTAGTTGAATCTTGCACACACCTTCGGTCTAAGCCTTGGAGATAAGGCTCCTGCCAAGTCCAAGGTCCTGCCAGTGTCAGGACCCAGAGGGCGGGGCCTGAGGGTGAAGTCTCTGGGGACAAACGTCACGAACCTCACACCCTCCCGTCCTCCCTCCTGCTTAACAGGTGAGGATGCAGAGACAGGCCCAGAGAGAAGACCTGGCCAGGATCCCACGTGACCCCACGTGGCCGCGTGTCCTCACTTAGGGTCCAGAGCCATTTCCACCATACGATGACCGGGGGGACGGAGTCTCCGCCCACTTCTGTCCCAAACACACACTTTTCAAAGAACTGGCGCTTCTTCAAAGAACCTTTCGCAGAGAAGGACTGGCCGCTGCCCGGGAGCCAGACCAGCAGGCCAAGTCAAGAGACACCATGACCTCACACCAGCGAGGAGAGCCCTGACTCCACATCCCTGTGTCAGGCACACTCGGCCTTGTGCAGGCTGTGTGGCTCTGGGGGACCCAGCGGACACACGTGGAGGGAAGGCTGGAGCACAGAGGGAGTTTCAGGCCAAACGTGCCGTGCCGAGGTGGGTCATTCCAGGGCCCTGCGCTTTTAACACTTCATAAAGGTGTCAAACGACACAAATGAGCAGAAATGTGCTCGTTAAGCTTGCAAGTGGCCAGGGGGCTGGGGGAACGGCACAAGAACCCGAGATCTCGGAAAACCGGAGGGCGGTCCAGGAGGGCGAGGAGGAGCCTGAACGGACACAGTGCGGACAGGCCCGCTTCCTCCAGAAAGCTAAATGCAGACTCGAAGCTCTAAACACCCCATGTTGAAAGCACGGAAAGAGTCTGGCCGTTCCTCGAGAAGTTAAACAGAGGACGACCATATGGGCCAGCAGTTCTGCTCCCAGGGGGACGCCCGGAAGCTGGTCCTCTAGCAGGTACACGGGTGCACGTGTTCACGGCAGCTCTGGCCACAGGGGAAGGCCACACAGGGGCCCATGGGCGGACGCGCGGATCAACAGCTACAGTGCGCCCACACCGTGGACTGTGCAGCTGTAGAAAGGAACCTACACCCTACAAGGTGGGTGAACCTCGAAAACGTGATGGTGAGTGAACGAAGCCAGACCCCAAAGGCCACATATTGTACGACTGCATTTCACGCAGTTCCCAGAATAGGTAAATCCAGAGTCAGGAAGCAGATCGGTGGGTGCCAGGGGCCGCAAGGAGGGAAGGGTGAGCGACTGCTTCACGGGTACAGGACTTCCTCTCGCGGTGATGAGAACGTTCCGGGACCGGGTGTTGAGCAACATTGTGAACGCGCTAACGTGTGAACTGTGTACTTTGACACGGTTAACTTTATGTTACGTGAATTTCAACTCCGTTTAAAAAATCAAAAATGTTAAAATAAAAGGTGGGATGACTGGTCAAAAACGTGTGGTGGAGAAAGATCTGGAGGTCAGAGTCGATGCACGGCCCGGGAGTCAGAAAAGCAGCAGGGTAGTCGAACGGGCAGTGAAATCAGGAAAAGATGATGGAGTCGGCACAGCTGGGGACATGTGGGTAGCCTCCAGGACCCTTGCGCCGGTGGAGGCTAGTCTCCCCCAGTCATCAGCATGGGGGCCCCCACCGGAGCCCGCAGAGACACAGAGGTGAAAGAGGGAGAGAGCAGACGTACATCGAGGATGGTGCACAGAACGCCTGTGTTGGAGAAGGGAGGGTCTAGGCTAACCTGGGTTGGAGGAGCTGCAGAAACAGACAGCACTAAGTGCCCCCAGGGCCCAGGGCCACCACCGGCCTCCTCCACTGTGCCCGTGATGTGGAAGGGGCCCAAAGGGGAAGACTGGCCAGTACTGACCATGGCCTGGGTCCGTGCAACGCTGCCGGGCAAACGGAGGCGAGCCCCCGCCGTGTGGCGTCAGGGAGCGCACCAATGTCCACTCAGGAGCCCTGCCCGTGGCCCGGCGTCCAGCCAGGGGCAGACCCTGCACGAATCTGGGGGGTGAAGGAGGGGAGCTGGCAGATGAACTACAGGGCGGGAGGAAAATCACAGCTGTGCCCCAGACTTGGAGGGTCTGCCGCGGTTCTGCCCCACGTAGAGGGGACTACACTGTCTGCTCAGCACCGTTCTAGACGTTAACAAGATGTAGGCGCGCCTCAAAGTCAAAACGCTAACAGTTCAGCCGAACTGTACTGAGTGTCAGGAACCCCCTCGATCTGGGCCTCACGGCAGGGTGTCGTGGTTTCTGAGTCCGAGGTGACAGGTGAGCTCCTCTCCGTGAAAGGGACCCTCGGGAGACTGAACTGTGGCACTTGTACCATTTCTTGTAAGACAAGTTTAGGGGGAAAAAGGGAAAGGAGGATGAAAGGAAAAAGGGAAGAGATGACTTCGGTTTTAGGAGAGTCAGTTCAAGACCTTTTATCTCCTATTTGAGCCCCTACGGAGACTCCTCAGAGGGTGCTGGGGAGCAGGGCAGCTGGCGCTCGGGGCACCGAGTATCAGAGGCAGGTGTGGGCCGTGGGCACCTGCTCACCACCACCAGGAACCGGGGCACGAGTGCTGCCCCGGAGCACTGTTGTCCTGACGTGTCTGTGCGCATAGAGGGGGGACACGCACGGCAAGTGCCATTTATGGACCAAATCCCCAGGCCCCACTGTGGGGGCCCCTGTGCTTCCGCGAAGCCACTCCTTCCTGTGTCCCCATCTCCCTGTGTCCCCAGCCCCACCCCTCCAGCCACGGCTGCTTTGTCTGAGCTCCTGGTGTAGAGAAATACCCCGGGCTAAGAAACGACAGGGCTTGGTGGTGGCAGGCTTTTGGCCTCAGTCTGGCGTGTTTGGATTCCATCTGTCTGGTTGCCTCACTGGCCTAAAGCATTCATCTGCCGGCCCGGTGACTGCCCTGACCCCGTGGACGTCACTGGCCTGAATGGGCACCGGGGGCTCGGAGCGTGCCCTTGGCCATGCAGCCACTGTGGTTGCCGGGGCTCAGCACACGGCCTCAGCGGGGTCAGCAGGGGTCGCCTGCCCTGGGTTTCTAGCCTGTTCCGCTCACATGATTGAGAAGACGGGAGAGGAACTGGCAAGGCCTCCTTATACGCTACTGGAGAAACACTGCAAGGCATCCGTGGATGCGTGGAGGAACCGGCTGGCGTGGTCCCCCGGGGGCCCTGGCCCGCAGCTGCATTAGCCCCACGGCTGGGAAACGTGAGGGGCCGGCAAGATGACACCCGCTTAGCGTTCCTGGGAAAGAATGCCACTCCGCACTGGAGAGCCTGTGCAGAGAGAGCTCCCAGGCCCTGCCGCCATGTTCCCAGCCATGCCTAACACGCCTTCTGAGAAGGTCACCGTGGGTCGAGTGCAGGGCTTCTGTTTTGCGGAGGGGAGCCTCCGGCCGTAGGGCTAGGATGAATGGATGGGGACACCCAAGGTCACAGTTCCCTGCCTTCCCATGGAATGCTCCGTCTCCTTTTTAAACAACCTGGATTTGAACGGGTGCCAAATCAGCGGCGAGCCCAGGTGGGCGCTGTGTGGCTCCGTTTGGCTCTGCCCGCCGCTTCTCCCTGCAAAGCCAGTCTGTCATTACCCGGAGGCGTCACTTAGTCGCAAACACCTGCACCTTGCAAAGGCTCTTCCCGCCCTCGAAAGTGTGCCCCCTCCCCACTCCTGTCCTTGCAGCCCATGAGCTCCTCTAGAAGCTGCAGAGCATCCGGGCCTTTGGGAAGCATCCAGGAACGCCCCTGCCCCCACGCCACTCATTCTGCCCTCTCAGGGCATCTTCTGTGTCCCTGAGATACAGCGTTCCTCCTGCCTGTCACATCCTTTTAAAAACATGACTCTCCTATGAATACACAGTACAGGTCAAAGATTCCTTTTGCTTGTTGGTGAGGGAACCAGCAAGGTGCTGAAACTGGTTCAGAGAATACCAGAGTCAAAGCGCAAGGACTCCACCAACGAGGACACACGTTTTGCCACAAGATGGCAAAGTTAGAAGCAAAACCGGTTACAAGAGCACGGCAACCCTAACCTCTGGGTGTGGAACTTTCAATCTTCTGTAAGTTCTAACTTAGAACATCTAACTTCACAGAGCCTGAGCCAAATCATAAATAGTAAGACAAACACAATCACGGTCCTGAGGACAGACGAGCCGTAGGCAAGCTCACGAAACCAGACCCCAGGACAGGGACCAGCCCGCTACGGCCCGAGGGCCAAATCCGGCCCACCTCCTCCCGTTTTTGTCAATAAAGTTTTATTGGGACACGACCACACTCGGTGGTTTGGTTCCTGCCAATGGCTGCTTCTATGCTGCCAGAGCAAAGCTGCTTAGTTACAGCGGAGACTGTCTGCCCGAAGGCCTAAAAGATTAACTATCGGGCCCTTCACAGGAAAAGTTTGCCAACCCCTGGTCCAGCGCTTCACCAAAAGGGCAGGCAGTGCCCCTCTGCCTCCTTACTGAGGTGACTTGCCATGTTTGTCTTCCCTTTTGTCTGCATGAGAGCCCCCAGTCAGGTTCAGGGTCTCACCCCTCACTGCCCCCCCGGGCGTCACCCTCAGGAGCCGTCCCAACCTGTTGGCTTCATATACAAATGTGCAGGATTTCAAAATCAGTACTGAAACGAGGTTGTCTTGCGCTGAGCTCCACAAGCAAATTATTACCGAAAATGTAATTTTACTTACGGATCTCCGAAGCAGGGGAGGAGGAATGATTAAATTTCTATAATAAAGGGTTTACATTTTGATCTGACGCGACCAGAATTCTTTTTCGCGAGGAACAGAAGTCTTTTGACACTTGCTGGGCTCCTCCGGCTCTCTAGTGAGATTTCAAAACCATCACGACGGAGTGTTCTAGAAGTAACTAGCTGTTCACTAATGATGTGCTGGACATACAGTGTGGCAGCGCTCTTTAAAGATGAAACAAATCAGAGCTCCACGGGAAGCTGGGATTTTGACGGTTTTCTTCTTCTTCTTCTCCTTCTTCTTTTAAAGCTAACAAATAGCACTTTACAATACTTAATACAAAAGCAGAAGTGCCACACATTTCAAACACCACTCATCAGGGGGTGGTCGTTAGGATCCATTAAGGAACTGCTGTCCTTCCAAAAGCCACGTTCCTCCTGGAGGGCTCTCATTGGCTCGTCCACCTCCCTGTCTGGCTGGGGGGCTGCGCTCCTTGGGACGCAGGTGCTCATTTAATGCCTGGGGGTCCCAGAGCCCACCGCCCTCGCCAACTCGGGTTTTCCATCAGAACGGGAGCCGTCTGCCCTAGGACAGCCTGCAGCCAGCGGGGCCTCTGAGAAGTCGAGCGGAAGCCAGCCTGCCCGGGCAGGACCCCCAGCACCCCGCTGAGGCCCTGGAGGCCAGAGGAATGGCTGCTCCCAGGACGGTCATTAACCTCATCCTCTGAAACGTACCGGCAAAGGAGAGGACGCATAGGAACGGGCGGCTGTGCCGGGAGAGGTGGTGGTGGTGGGGGGGGGGCTTGGTGGCATGAGAACACTCTCCTTTCACCCACAGCTAAGAGAGGGAAAAGACTCTTCAAGAATTCATTCCAGGGAACTCTGCCAAGCCAAGTGCACCCTGCTGGCTGGAACTCTGGTGTCAGCAGGAAAACTTGCGTGTCCAGCAACTTCCACGGCTACCAAGGCCCCTCTTGCTCTGAGCGGCGTCCCCCGCGCCCCAGCCAAATGAAGCGCCCCGGTGAGGACGCGGGACAGACGGGGCATCTCCGCATGGCTCTGTTGGCCAGTCGCACACGACCAGGAAGGGGCTTAGGCCATCCGTCCGTCTGGAACCCTGATGAGTCCTTGGGGGGGCATCGTACCTGCACTTGACCGAGGAGGGTTCAGGCTCTGCAACAGCCCTAGCCGGGATCCCCAGTCCTCCCTCCTGTTCACAGCTGTGCCCGCTGGTTACTTATTCTTTTGTAATTGTTTAACATTCCCTCCATCTGCAGAAGCAGGACTGTGACGTGACCGCTGGGTCTCCTACCATGTGCGGCCTCAAGGACACTGGGTTCCCCTGCCCCCCCTCTGGCTTTCCAGCTTTGTCTTCTCTGGTTCCTCCTTTGCCCCCAGTGACACCCAAATGCAGTGTCCCTGCAGGTGTGTCCCGCCCTCCTCCTTGGCCTCCCTCGGCGTCGGTCTCCTTCCTCCTAGCGTTCGGTGTCCCTGCTCGGGTGGCTCAGACCCCCGTGTGTGGCCTGCCTTTGTACTGACTACCGGGTGGACGTTTCTAAGTTCCGCTCACGTCTGAGCTAGCGCCTCAGACCTGACCCTCCCGCGACAGCGCCTGTTCTGCCCCCACCCCGGCTCCCCGTCCCGCTCCCTCCCACCCTGCCCGGTGCTCGCAGGCAGGCCGCCCTGCAGCCTCTCACGGCTGCTTGACCCCACGGACGGGACCTGGCGTAGAAACTCCCGACCTGTTGCTCGAACTACTCCGATAGGTAGTGTAGTCAGCGAACCGAACACAGCAGAATGTGCTTGCTCGTAAGAGCCTCCCTTCCTTAAGACCAAAGGTTCGGGGCTGCCGACGGCTGGGCGCAGGGTCTGCGTGCTCACTGGCCTGGGGAGTCGCATCCCTGACCGGCGGCTGGAAAGCCCCCAATCTGGCGGGGCCCTGACCTGCCTCTCGGTGAAAGAGCTGGCTCCTCGTCAGTCACCCTGTGCAGCGCACCTGGGTATGTCCCTCAAGTACAGGCCCCCAAATGCTGCCGCCGTGACGGGGCACTCCGCGCGGGGGAGCTCCAAGGTCATCCCTGCTGCCGCCTGCTCCTGCTCCTCGTCCGTGCCTCGTCCCACCCAGTCCTCCCTGTGTTGCCTCCCGTGGGCCCCCCCAGGGTTCCCCCATTTTATACACAGTCCCCAAATGTGCCCCCACCTGAAAGAGCCTTCTAGGGACGGTTTTCCCATGAAGCCTTCCCCTCCCGTGAAGAGGCTTCTCCCGCAGGCCATCTGTGCACCCAGGACAGTCCCTGCTCTGGAGCCCGGGTTCTGAGCTCGGCTGCCCGGGGTCTGGGGGCCGGTTGTATGCAGCCTGGGGACCGGGCCATCCCCCCCTAGTCTCTCCCCAGCCCGTGCAGGTGGCCTCCTCTGCATCTGTCCCTTCTCTCCCATCAGATACGACCCCTCTCACGGACAAACGGGACACCCACACCTCCCTGTGCCACTCCCCAAGGTCCTGAAATGCCGGCGAGGACTTGGGACCCCACTCTCCGAGTGGCGTGCACGGGGAAGGTGGCAAAAGGCACGGGGGTGTGAGAACCGGCCTGCTACCTGCCGCCTGCTTTGTGATGCGGGGACCTCAGCCTTGCCTGTAAAGTGAGGACGGAAATGACTCTCCCCCGGAAGTCATCTCCGCGGCACCCTTCTCGGACACCAGGAGGTGCAGTTTCCCATGATGCTTTCACTGCAGAAACTCACCAGGCCGTTCACACAAACCCCCGCACCCCTCCCCCCTCCCACAGTGCCTGGGCACACCCCCGCCCTGCAGCCGCCCCCGCAGGTGCACCAGCCACGCTTCCAGTTTCTGCATCTGACCCCTGACCTCTGGGGCCCTGCGGACCCTGGAGCGGCTGCCCCAGGAGGCACGCAGCCGAGGCCTAGAGAGAGCAAACAACTCGCCTGTGACACAGCTTTCGGTCCATAGCCCACACTGTATCCCCTCCTCCAGGGGGCTCCCGAGCTCTGGGCCACCGTCCCCCTGCCCTCATCACCCAGGGCCAGGGACCTATGCCCCGGAGCCTCTCACATTACTCAAGCTGGCCAGGCCTCAGCCTGCCCTCCCGCCTCCCCACTCCTTCCCGCAGAAACCAGAGTAAGGCTCCCGCCCAAGCGCCACCTCCCCTGGCCTCCTGACCGGCCCTGGGGCTTCCCCCTGTGGCCCCGTGTGGCATCCCGTGCCTCCTCCTCTGGGAACGGTCAATAAAGACTGTTTTTTCAGTGAGTCATCTCCTGACCTGGTGGCCTCGCCACACCTGAATAAAAACTAAGTTTGTATTTTAAAACAAGAGGTGCCACGTAATTTTCCAACTCTGCCTTTTGCGCGGCTGTTGTCTCTGCTCAGAACGCCCTTCTCACCCTGCAGCGCCCAGCGCCAACCTCGCCTCCGCGGAGCCCTCCTCGGCTGTTCAGGCCAGGCCCCCATTTGCTTTCGGGCTCTCTCTTAACAGCAGGTCTCATCCGCGTGAACCAGATTATATGCCCGCCGTCCCGCCCATGCCCCCACCCCCACCCCCACCCCGGGCTGTGAGGTTCTGGAAGTCTTTGTAACTTGGCGTTGGGCACCAGACCGGAAACCTGTAAAACAGGAGGTGCTTCATAAATGTCTGCTGGATGAACGGGTGACTGAATGACACAAATATAAAACCTGGTGCCTGAAAAAATGGAACACGGGTGAACCTAAAAATCCAACAGGAGAATTAGGACGAAAGGTTTAGAGCGGTCCTCAAGATGAGTAGAAAAATATTACCCTCGTAAAACTTAATTTGGTTTCACTGTTGTGATTTCTATACGCGTCGACCTCTCTTTCCGGAAAATGACATGATAAAACATTTCCCTAGGTCCCTACCTGCACCGTCACTGATGCCGTGATATGTGCTGCTCTGTGGTATTTTTAAAAGTCCCGTAATAGGACCTAAAAGGATCCGATAGACTAATGAACAAGAAGGCTGGTTCAAGCCGTTCATCTTGTATGGATTTCCCAGGATGGTCAAGAAATAAGGGAGAAAAGTCATTGTCAGGGTGTCATCAGGCACAACCAAGCAAACAATAAACACTTTGAAATATCCGCGAGTGACGTCGCAGTCACCTAGCACGGCTGTGCCTCAACGCTGAGCCAGACACGTTGTCCCGGAACAAAGAGGAGCCCATGTTGGCACATTACGCAGGTGACCGCGTCATTGTTGAAGGAGCCATTAGAACTGGTGACAGCCCTCCTTTGCATACTCTACAGACAATTTAGAACTAATGTCACTCTTTTTCTTCCTATTATGAGAAAGAAATTCAACTAGTCAGAGTTTATTACAGCCGAGCTGCTGACAGATACGCCTGAGAAGGGCCACAAACGGCTCTAACCTCCATCCCTAATGAGGGAAGGGGGAGATATAATTAGTGATTACAAGTCCCCACCTACAGATCTCCGAGTGATGAGGCAAAAAACGTCTGGCCTGTGACCCTGCTGCAGACAGGACACGCTGGAAGAGGTGACAGGAGCCAGGTGGATGGTTAGGTAAGGACAGGAAACGCCGCGAGAACACGGAGGCTCTGCCCACGAGTAGGCGCTTGTGCGGTGACCTGCCCCCGCAGGCTTTCCGGGCACCCTCCCCCCATGCAGCCAGCCTGCCTGGGTCCCAGGTGAGCGGCCACAACAGGACAGACAAGGTGCCTGGTCTCGCCGAGCTTACGTTTGGTCTCTGGGGACCCTGTGACCGCGTAACAAACCAAGAACCTTTCTGCGGGAACGGAACAGGGGGAGAGGCTCTGGGCCCTCTTGGCCTGTCTGCCTCACCCCCCTGGTTAGGACTTGGAGCCCGGTATCCCGGCTGCGTTGGATGATGGGTGCGGAATAGGCAGTCCCTCTGTGCACTCAGGTGGCCCGTGCCCTTCAGGCCGGGGGAGGCTGGGAGCCACCGAGGGCTGGCGGGGGAGCCCCGTTGCCGTTCGTGGCATAATTTATACCAGGAAAAGGAGGCCAGGGATTGCCGGACTTAACATTTTTCAAGCGTGGATTTAGGTTGCTCGTGAGTGAGTTCTAAGTACCGGCGGCTTGACCCCCAGCTGACCCTCTGGGCGCTCGAGCCCGGGCTGCCTGCCAGCGCCAGGAGCTTGGGCCTTTTCCCGACTGCAGGCCCCACGTTACAGGGGACTCAGCCCTCCTCGGTTCTCTGGGCACGGAGTACCTCCCGCCCTGAGCTCGCCTGGGCCCCAGGCCCACTCTGGCCTGGGCCTGCCTGACTTTCCAGGTGTTTCCGGGTGTGGCCCTGCATCCTCGCCACGGGCCTCCCCAGGAACGCAGTCTTTCTTCAAACGTTTGCCTTGATTATTTTGATTATGTGCTTCCATTTATTAAGCGCTTAATAAGTGTGAGTGCCATGCTTTCAATGCACTGCTACTCCCACCATGCAGCAGGGTGCCGGTGACCACAGTCGGCCGCCAGCCAACGCTGCGGACTCCCCTACGCCCATCAGCCTGGAGCCTGGCTTGTCACCAATGCGCCTACGCTCCTGCTTTGGCGCTGTGCTCTGCCAGTCGGCCTGTCCCTTCCTGGTCTGGCCTCCAGCCATACGGACCCCACAGGTCCTTACCCGTCCTGCCCATCCTAAAAAGGTCAAGGGCAAAGCTGCAGCTCTAAGTATTTTATTGCAAAATCCTAGTATCTCTCTCAGCCTCCATATTTCCAGGTTTGCTCTTTAACATTCGGGTGGGCTCTTAAAGGGAAGAAGACGCTGAAAATAGTACACAACTCCTACTTTCAAATGCAACGTCTTCATAAATTCAGCCTCCTTCAGGCGCCTGGGTGGCTCAGTCGGTTAAACATCTGACTTCGGCCTATGTCATAATCTCGTGGTTCATGGGTTTGAGCCCCGCGTTGGCCTCTTGCTGACAGCTCAGAGCCTGGAGCCTGCTTCCGATTCTGTGTCTCCCTCTCTCTCTCTGCCCCTCCCCTGCTCATGCTCTCTCTCTCTCTCTCTCTCAAAAATAAATAATCATTAAAAAATTTTTTAAAAACTTCAGCCTCCTCTGAGGCCTGCAGCCGTCTGCTTCCCCTGCACGGCTGGACATCAGTCTCTCTCCTATTTGTCAGAGGCAGGGCTGTATCTTCCCCAGAGGCTACGGTTCGGCAGAGCACGGGCGTGGCAAGGACTCGACCACAAGGAGTGGCCAAAGGTGCAGACGGGAGGCACATCCAGCTGAAGGGAGTGGAGAAGAGCTACGGTCCCAGAATTCTCAGGTCACGCTTGGCCTAAAGCCCCGGGCAGCGTGGGCACGAAGGGAAACACCGGGGCTGCTCGGGCATCGGCTTAAGAGAAAGTCGACGCACTCGTCCACCTGGACATTTTCCCTGCGGCTCGCCGCTGGCAGAGATTCGCTGAGAGAGGCCGTGGCTCGGCAGGCTGGGATGTGCTCGCCCGGGGAGCCGCGCTCACAGGTGAGCCCGCCAGCCGACGGGAAAGAAAACGAAGCCTGGCCGTCCCCTCGCCAGCCCGAGATCCAGTCCCTCGGCAGGAAGTGCCCCGGGAAGCAGAGAACCTCGCTCGGCACCTCAGATTCTTCCAGGGACGTCTCTCCACATGCCACTGCCGTGGACACCGGGGCCACCCGGGGCATCCCTGACGCCCCACCTGTTCCGTCTCCGCTACTCTTTAGTTACCGGGAGACCGCAGTCGGCAGGCGTGTGCTTTATTTTATTAGCCCATAACACGCTCTACAACAGTTCCTTTTAAGAAAATGGTACTATTATGCACAAATAAGCACTAAGTGGGCTCTTCTCCCCTCCCCGTTTTCGGGATGGAAACGGCTTTATCTGTACCACCAGCATCTTCAGTACAGGGGACCTGCTCGAAGCAACCTTTTGAGAAGACTAGATGTTATTTTGGCTATTAGAGCACAGCAAATGGCTGCAGAAGGCAGGGGTCGGCAGGGGTGCCGAGAAGGCAAGCAGGAACGGAGCGGCAAATGAGAACATAGAACATTTGCATTTTCCCCTTCTATGCGCGCCATAGAAACAGGGGAAGAGGTGTTTTGCTCGCTCTATAGTCAAAGGTTACTAATTAAGCAAAGCGTTACCGAACGAGAAATACCTATAGAGCTGCTTTCTACAACTTGAACCCACATCTGAGCATCAGCTTATCACGCGGCCCTTCAATGCATTGCTCCGAGGATCTTTTATCCCATAATTCACTGAAGATAACGCCAAGTAATACGAGCCTCCCGGTGCGCTTTAAAAGCAGTCAGAATCTAAAGGAAACTTTTCTGCAAAGACCGTATGATTGAGAAGTGGGTCAAAGGGAAGAAAACGATGCTCTCCTGCCACAAAGCGTTTGGTATAAGACCCAAATCCTCACACCTGGAAGGCCACTCGGCCATCGCCTGCCACGACCCACCTTCCTGGTTCCTCGAGTCAGGGTGCAGATGCCATCTCCTTCCCGGGCCTCTGCCACCGCCTGAACCGGTGAAGTCTCTCCTTCCCGTGTTCTGCCGGCACCCGGGGCCCCCTAGGAACTCGCCCCCTGCTTCCCGTGTGGTATGTCGTTGAGTGGCCGACTTCTCACTGGACCCAGTGTTCCTGCGTCTCTTTCCTCTCTGAACTCAGGCCCCCCACCAGGCACAGAGCAGCTGTGAGAGGGGATGCTGGAGTCTCACAGCATAGAAAGCCTGGGCTCAGCTTGCATCCGTCCAAAGAGAATTAGGTGAAGAATGTTCCAGAAGCCTTCTCCTATTCCAGCTATAGTCTCAAGGGCCCTGTTGTTCTGAGTTTAGGAAAGTTGGAGCCTGGCTGGCCTAGGGAACCCACCGAGATGTTTTCGCAGAAGCAGCTGGGCCAGCTGAAGCGAGGCTTCGTGGAGGGAACACCACATGGGCGGGCAGTACAGACGAAAGTCAGGGGCACAGGTCAGGGACACGCCTGCAGGCTGGCAGGTACCCGGAAGAGATTTCATTTGTAAAGTGCCTCTTGCCTAGAGAGCAGAGGCACGTGTGTCTTAGAGAAGTAAGTATGACAAAGCGTTCGAATTCTCTAGCAACACCTCAAGATGGGTAGGAATATCTGTTCTACAGACAAAGAGCCAGCGCTGGGTGGCCTGCCTGCAGCCACCGGCTGGGATGGGTAGAGCTAGGATTCAAGGTCCAGGCTCTCTGACCCCCAAGCCTGTGCCATTTGTCCTCAGGTCACCGACCATTTCATCTGGGCACCACGTATTCTTGGCGAACTTGTCCATGGCCTTTCCTGGGGGGTGAGTCGGAGGTGATCCGTGAAAGGTGGTGAATGCCCAGGGTGGCACGAGGAGAGGGTCAGGATGGGGTTTCTGGAAAGATCTCGTGGCCAGAGTCCTGGCCCTGAGAGCGAGAGGAGGGGCTGCAGACCTGCTCTTCCCCTGGAGGGGCCGTGCGAGTGTTAGCAGGTGATGTGGGTGGAGTGGAGTATGTTCTGCCTGGAGCTCCCAGAAAACTGCACCCTGGCCTAGCGGTGAAGTGCCTGCCAAGGCATTTAAGGAGATGCTCATCGGTTCACTTTTCAAGGCACACCCTCTGCTATATGCCTCCGAGGTTAGTAGGAAAGGGTCGCAAATAAAAGTAGGATTGGTTTGGCCAAAAAAAAAAAAAAAAAAAAAGGATATTCATGCTAACCTTTGCCGCACCATTATGAAATTTTCTTGGGATAACTCAGTGTATGTTTGGAACCAGTCCAATGCGTTCAGCCCAAACTGGATTAGTATGACATAAAGCTTGGTAGCGGTCTGTTGATGGAGTCAATCCAGGTGTTTGAGGAAAAGGGCATCTTCTTCACGTGGCCAAGTGGTCACTAGAGAAGGGCACGCCGGCTCTGTGACAGAAGCAATGTGGGGCTCCCAGCGCACAGAGCGGTAAAATGCTCATCGCTTGTCTTCTGTCCTAAGAAGCCCAGGAAAAGTCTTTAATCTTTACCTTCTGGGGTTCGGAACGAGGTTTCTTTATACAGATGAATGTTTACAGTTTAGGAACACTGAAACACAAGCAGTTCAGATAATGCACTTTAGGGGGAAAAATTCTCTTTTGGTTTTCAAGTTTCAACCATCTGTACCACTACCAGAATTGTTAGGCTTGCTGAGTTAATTTTAAGACAGCTTAGAGAGAATATTTGTCAGAACTTCCCGTTCGAGCAGTATGGCAGACTAGATAACCTTTAAGGTTAGCCTCCCACCCCCAAAGCCAGAGCAGGGCTGGATACGGCACAAAAGCTGTCTTCTTAGATGCCCGGCCAAGCGCTCGGGGAGCAAGGGACGTATCTTGAGGCCCACGTCAATGTGACATGTAGCTGTGGCCAAACCCATCACAAAATCTAAGCAAGTGCTGTCTGTGGGAGGAGACGCTCATAATAATTACAGCCTTTAGGGATACAGAAAAACATGGTGGACGTGAAATACTGGACATAATAACAAGTACAACTGGCTCAGAGTGAAGGAATTTTAGAACCCTGTACCACCTGGAGGAAGACGGAGATAATGGCTAACTTTAGATTTTGATAACTTACCTTCGCATGTTACAATTTTAAAGGCAGCTGGTGGGGGGGAGGGGGGTCAGGACCTACATCGAGGCAGCTGGCAACCGACTCGGTTGGGAGGAAGGCCCACATCTAGGGGGATTTGGCAAATCAGTAAATAACTGAAGTTAGTGGGAGCCAAAGAAGGGCTAGTGTCCATGTGGAAAGGGGCGGCCTGAATACACAGGGGGCTCTAAACTGTATTTGGAGGTGCTGGTGAGAACTAGTGATTTTCAGCATATACAGACAGACGCAGAAATAGACTGAGGTGTAGGTGTGTGTGCACCTGAGCATGTGCATTTCCTAGCTCTGGGCACTGAGGAGGCCTGGACACAGTGACAGCCAGTGGCAGTGAGCCCACGTGGTGCCCAGATCTTGGTTTCTAAATACCACTCTCCACTGAAAGGCCCCAAGGTTCCTTGGAGAAAGGGCTGAAAACAAAGAGGAAATAGTACGATGAACCTAGAACACCTAGTTTTGCCAAAAAGCAAGGGTGTACTTTGAGGGGCGGGAGCTTATGGGGAGAACATGAAAACCAGGGGGGAGGGCCTCCCCCCGCCAGTGCGGGAGAGCCGGGGCACCGACCAACGTTAGCAACGACAGCAGATTACAATCTGTTAAGTAAAGTAGGAATCCACGAATCCATTCTGATGTAAACAACTGAATGAATAAATAAATGAGGAGAGAAAAACTGTCTCCTACAGTAAAAAGTCCAATCAATAAATGGAGAAGAAATTACTGAATTAGAAAAGTCACTATTTGGTGCCCTCATTGTACTAATTAATTCAGGCAAGAAATTTCAGTGGATGACAAAACCAGTAGATATGAGCAGGAAGGGGAATGAGATTTTCACAGAATCTCTAAACACCTCCAAACAGAACACTTACTCACTGTGAAGAGGAGGAAAGCGGCTCTACGTGGAGAAAGCCGGCTGACCCCATTTTAATCGTGTGAGCTAAATTAACTCCACCAGTCATGGGGCCTATCAATGTCTTATTAAACCCAACAGGACGCAGTGGGAAGAACCCAGCACCACTTCTGCGACTATCTGACCAAAAATGGATAACCTGACTCTAATCCTAAAGAAATTTACAAACTCGAATTGAAGGGTATTGTAGGAAATGAATGGCCTGTAACCTCTGACACTGCTAAGGTCATGAACATCAAGGACTGGCTGAGGAACTAACCCAGGTTGAGGGAGACTGGAGACTGTGTGACAGCCGGGGGCAGAGTGTCATCCTGGGCTAGATCCTTTCCCACCGAGGACATGTTGGGACAACGGACTGAACTTGTATGGGGTCTCCGAGTGAAGGGAGCTCTCTGTGGTACTCTTACAATTTTTTAGTAGTGCTGCAATACTTTCGAGGCGAATGGCAAATACGAACTTCAGGGCAATCTCGAACTCCAGCTAAAGCTTTTAACCGACAGCTACAAACCGAGCCAGCGAGGAGCACAGCAGCCCAGGGCGCACACCCGGGGAGTCCACCTTTGCCACATGGGATGCTCTCAGACCGACCTGGGGGAGCACGACCCCTGCGGAAAGGCACAGAGCCTGCCCAGACCATGCTGCCCTGGGAGGAGACATGGAGAGGATGAATCACTGTGTCCCCTTTGGAGCCCAGCGCCCAGGGTCCCTGCGGTGGTCCCTGCGGTCCCTGTAGTTTTTAATCCACCGCTCCACCCGGGAAGTTATCACTCACATAGCAATCCCCTCCCCGCCCCACACTCCACTCGCTAAGGCTCAGCCAGGACTGGGAAACCAAGAGGGCCTTGGGAAGACACCCCTGAGGCTCTGGTCTACGCCCAAGTTCAGAGTCAGCAGCCCTGCCTCTCACATCTCTGAAGGGCAATCCAGTCTTTGTGAAAACTGTGGAGAAAATAAACTATTGATCTTAAAAGCCAAACCAACCACCAGAAAAGGCCAGGTTCACTTAAGAACAAGAATACAAAAAATCCTGGCTCCGGACTAAACCAAACGGAAGAGAAACCGTGATCAAGTCGTGTTTATCCCAAAGCTGGAATGGTTGAACATTAGACTATCAGCACACATTGTTACCGACAGACGACAGAGGAAAAACCTCAAATGACTCAACAGGTGCAAAATAATATTTTGATAAAAATAAACTTCTTAATGATTTTTTTAAAATCCTAAAGTACCAGGAAACAACTCCTAGCAAACCAGGTTTAGAACAGAACGGTTTCAATGCAATACAGCTAGCTATAAAAAGGGATGACTGACCAACCGTAAATGTTTTCACGTCGTAATTGATAACACCTTAACAGAATTTCTTGAAAGGTAGTAATAATATAAACGTTGTTCTATCACTGCTCCAGTTCAATACACTACGGGAGGAGCTCCCCTCCCCCGCATCAAGACAATAGATTAAGTACATTAAAAGAAACAAAAAAACGAGAAATGAAGGAGATAAAGATTTCTAAAGAAGAAACAAAGCTGTTGCTTTGAACAGATGATAGGACTTCTCTGTAGAAAACTGGAATAGAATTAATAAAGTAAGAAGAGAATTCTCAAAAGTTTCTGGCCATAAGGCAGACTGGCGGCTTAGAGCCAGTCATTAAAAGAAGAAAAATATTCAAAAATCAATTGTGATTCTACAGGCCAGCAGAATGTCAAAAAATGTAATTAAAATTACACACACATTAATTAATCCTCAGGGCGATCTTGTGAATAGTACTACTGTCCTCATTTCACAGATGAGATTAAGGCTCACAAAGAACTTAAGAAATACGTCCAGGATCACAGAGCAGGGAGAGAGGGTGAGGAAAAGGGGGGCGTCAGGTCTGCCTGATGCAAAGCCCATACTCTTTCCACCGCTGTTTTCAGGTGCACTCACTGCCCTCGATTTTCCTGCCTTTTTCAGAGCAGAGCGAAGGTAGGAATAGAGAGCCCAGGGCTTTTGCCAAGGAGAACACAGCCGAGAAAAGTAGATTTAAACAAATGGAAAGACGTATCATGCTCCTGGACGGAGGACTCACCATCGACAAGAGTAGCCAGAAAGATCCGAAACAAGTCAAGCGGTGCGTGTGCAGTGGCGGGGGTCAGGAAGACCTTATCAGATACGAAAACGCATTTTAAAGCCTCTATAATTAAAGAATGTGGGATTACTGCATGAGTAGCCAGACTAAGAGAATAAAAAGTTCAGAAATGAACCCAAGCGCATATGGGAATTTAATATTACAAATCAGGAGGAGGAAAAAAAAAAATCACGGGCACTTTTTATTAAACGGCTTTGAGATAATCACAGAGTTATTTGCAAAATTATAAAAATGGATTCATACCTCACTCCACACATAAGGACAAATTCCAAGCGCTTGGGGAGCTAAACGCGAAAGAGCAAGTCGGACAGTGGCGGCAGAAAGCGAGGTGAGGTCCTTTATCCCCAGAGGGTGGGGAAGACCCTTCTCTGACTGACAACGCAAAAGCATGCAAAAAATGATTGATAAATTAGACGCGGTTTTTTCTTTTCTTTTCTTTTTTTTTTTGGCATGGTGAAAATTTATATACACAGCTGATGGGAGTACAAAATGTCCCAACAAAATGTGGCGATTTGCTAATGTCCAGAAAATTTACACAGACAGTCACTGTCTGATGTAGTAAGTCTGCTCCCAGGAATCCACCCCCAAAATTCAAGATGATTGTGCAAAAGGCTGAAGACCACCTTAGTGCAGAATAACACCCCCACCCCGGGGAATCCCACACCGTCATTCCTGGGACCTGTGCGTATGTTACCTGACCGGGCGAAAGGGACTCTGCGGATGTGATTAAGGTTAAGAACCTTGAAATAGGGAGATTATCCTGGATTATCTGAATGGGTCTAGTCTATTCACCCGAGGACTTACAAGTGGCAGAGGGGGACAGGAGGGTGGTCACAGTCAGGAGATGGGAGGAGGAGGAGGAGGAGTCGAGGAACGAGAGAGCCTGGACCGGTCACGGTTGGCTGGGAAGGTGCAGGAAGGGGGGCCTCGGGCCCAGGAACACGGTGGCCGCTGGAAGCCGGGGGTGGTGACGGTCAGCTGGGTTCTAGGACCACGAGGAGGTGGATTCTGAAAACCCCTGAACCGGAAGGACACGGATCCTCCTCTGGAGCCTCTGGACAGGGACGGAGCCTTGCCGACATGCTGATTTTAGCACAGGAAACCCACACTGGACCTCTGGCCCACGGAACCGTGACAGAGCGCGTGGGTTTTGGTCATCGCTTAGGGCAGAAAAGGGAGGGCCCCGCCGGCGGAGTCAGCCAGCGCTGGCACACCGGCACCGGGGACAGCTGCGTCTGCGCCAAGGCCCGACGGTGCACGCGGCCTCCCGGACCTGCTGTTAGGGGGACAGAGCGGCGTGCAGCCTGCTGCGATCGGAGTAAGAGGGTGGGGCACAAACGCGTGTAGCTGCTTATGTTGTGGAAAACAGAAAAGGATAAACCGAAAACCTAATATGGGGTTTTGGGGGGACAGAAAGAGGAACGTACATTTCTCCGAATATACCTTTTTTATGGTTTTGACTCTGAGCTCTTGCAAATGAGTTACACGTTCAAAAATAAAATCGAACTTACAGTGTGTTAGCAGATTTTTTAGAAAATGATTTTTAAAGAAAATTTAAAGAAAATATTGAAGCAAAAAGAACAAAGCCAAACCAGACCTTGAAATGAGTGAACCTAGTTTTGTATTAAGTTGATGACTCGACCAAACAGGGAAAATAACTTAGAATTCAGAATTTTGACTGTAATCTGTTGTAGCATAATCCTGTCCAAGGACAAATACTTCAACTGCATTCGGGACTCTTATTGGGAGTCGTACTGTTGAAATTCTATTTTTGAAACTCTTTATACAATAGTAGGATAAAGAAAGTAAGTAATGATGCTAATTTTTCTAAAAACAATTTTATAAGAAAGCTATTTCAAGTGTAAATTCAAAGTTAAAGCAATCTTACATTTGAAGTGGAAATACCAGTATGAACTCATAATGCTTCCTTTCTCTGTACCCTGAAAAGACCCAGAATGCCCAGCTGGAGGCAATGAGCACCCCTCTCCCACCCTCGGTGCCCAGACTCTCGTCTATAAACGCCATCTGACCCTAAAGGAAACCAGGTAGGGATGACTCCACCTGAGCTGGAGCTGTGCGTAAGGAAGGCACAAGACGATCCCGGGACATCCTGCTGTACAATACCATCAAGGACTGGGATCTCCAGGTGAGGAAGCTCAGAACAGGAAGGGCTGCCCACTGGCCAAGATGCGTCAAGTTTAGGTTCAAGAAGAATAAGGGCTGAAGGCGACTGAAAGCGCACGGAATACAGTTTTAAAAATTATGCTTTCATATTGATAATTCAGGAAAAGTGACAGCAGGGGGAAGGAAGGGAGGAAGGGAAGGAGGGAGGAAAGGGGAGGGAGGAGGAAGGAGGGTGGAGGGAAGGAGGGAGGAGGAGTGGGAAAGAGGGGAGGGGGAGTAGAGAGGGAGGAGAAAGGAGGGGGGAGGGAGGGAGAAGGAAGGGAGGAAGAAAGAGGGAAGACGGGAGGAGTGAGGGGGAGGGGGAAGAGGAAAGGAGGGACGAGGGAGAAAGATGTGTTTCACACTGGGAGTAAGCGGGGGACCAGTCCCTTACTGAGACTGGGTTCAGGAAGAGGACTCGGCACTTATCCTGCATTCAGGGTGACAGACCTGCCTGAGGGACGGACAAGGGTCGTGCTTCTTTTCAGATGAGAGAAAACCGCTAAAGATCTTAAGGGAATACTGATTTCAGGGCAGACCCTCGACGGCTGAGACTGCTAACTAGGAGGCTGACAGGGATGCACAAGCACAGGGACAGGCTGCCCGTCAGTCTGGTGTCCCCGAGGGCGGGACGGGGGCCACTGTGTGTCCCGGCTGCCATGTGAGGTGACCGGCCGCACAAGGGGGAATCCACAGCAGTCTGCCCTCGTCCACGGTTTCGCCTGGTCCAGAGGCGGGTGACCCTCCCCCTGACTGACACACGTCACAGACACCGTCATTCCTGCTTCCATCCGGTCCTGGGGCATCTTACACCTCCTGTGACCACCCAGAGTGGCGGGGGGGGGGGCGGGGGGAGGTGGGTTGGTGCGGTCAAGTGTTTTGGGAGACAGTCCACATTCACATGACTTTTCCTTCAATGAATTGTTATAATTGTTCTATTTTACTGTTACTGTTGTTCGTGTCTGACTGCACCTAATTTATAAATCAGACTTCATTGTAAGCATGTACATCTAGGGAAAAACACAACATATACAGGGGTCGGCACTGCCCCGGTTCCAGGGGTCCATTGGGGGTGTTGGAATGCATCCCCGAGGATATGCTGGCCAGGGTTTTGGGGTGAACTTCCAGTGTGCAGGAGACATGGGGCCAAGGAACAAGTGACAGCACAGGGAGGTGAAGCGTGTCCCTCCAGCGTGGGACACCCAGGCGACAGCTGCCTGGGACTCGTCCACGAGGCACTGGCATGGTACCACAGGAGGGCTCTAGATGAAGGGTCCAAACCTACAGAGACAGAAGGCAGACTCACCCTTGCTGGGGATGTGCAGGGGGGAGGGGGAAGAGTGCCGGGGGTCATAAAGGGCGCACAGAAACCTCTAGGGGTCATGGGTTTGCTCATCAACTTGACCACGGTGAGGGTTTCGTATTCAGAAGAATACGTACAACTAAGTCAAAACTTGCCAAACGGTACGGTCTAGAAATATCCAGTTTATTGTATGCCAATTAAAGCCTGATAAAACTATTAAGAAATTTCTTTAAACAATTTAAGAGTCATGACAACCAAATGCATACTGTCAAGTCTGTGTGGATCTTGTTTTTCATCAAAACCATAGTAAAAAGATATTCTTGGGAAATTTGAACGTGGACTGATTATTAGATGATAATGAGGAATTTTTAATTAACCTTATCAGGTGTGATAACCGAATTATAATACTGAAAGTATCTATGTTTTACTTTTATTTTTATAAAGGCTTTATTTTTTTAAGTTTATTTATTTATTTTGAGAGAGAGAGAGAGAGAGCGCGCACGAATAAGCTTGCAAGAGCTCCTGGCAGAGAGAGAGGGAGAGAGAGAATCCCAAGCAGGCTCCATGCTGTCAGCAAAGAGCCCAATGTGGGGCTCGATCTCATGACCATGAGATCATGACCTGAGCCAAAAATCAAGAATCGGATGCTTAACTGACTGAGCCACCCAGGCGCAAGTATCCACATTTTAATGTAAAGTTTTTATCAAAGGAAATACAGACATGCACACAAGTGCACCAAGCACGGGCGCACACACAAGATGAACACACGTGTATAGAGCCCAACTCCAGACCGAGCAACACCAGCAGCATTATGGGGGCTCCAGCCCTGCTGTCCCCCAATGGAACTGTAAGACTCCAAGGGGAGCCGGGATTCCAATCCCAAAAAGTACTTCTTCTTGTTCTGGAACTTTACATATGTGGAATCAAACAGTATACACTCGAAACACAAGTCTGGCTTCCTTTGCTCAACATCATGTTCATGAAATTCATCCACATAATAGTTACACGCACCTACACTTTAGAGACATGTGCTAGAAATCTGGCGGGGAAACGGTGTGTGGTCTGAGCTTGCTTTAAAACGCTGTGGCTGAATCAAATCAGCACATTGTACACCTTAAACTCAGACAGTGACATATGCTAATTACATCCCAATGAAACTGGGGGGGGAGTGATGATAATGGATAGATGTGTGTGTGTGTGTGTGTGTGTAATTACGTATATGTGTATCTATGGGTATATAAAGAAGTCAAACTGCCTAACCAGATTAGCTGCGAACATTACCATTCCATACACAAACATGACCACATAATTCTGCATAAATGACTTCACATAATACAACTCCTACTACCTTTGATCTGCTCGTTTGCATTTAATAATATGTACGGGAACACCTTTCTATGTCAGTAAGTCAACAAACGTAATCTTTACCATTATTTTTCATAGCTGCATTTTATGACATAAAAGCATTAAAAAAAAAACAGCTCAGCAACAATAAAGAGGGGGACTACATGAATCTAGGTAATAGAACAGATGAGTCTAGGTCATGGGTATATGGGAGTTCACTGTGTTACCGTCTTTCCTCTCCGGTATGTTTAAAATTTTTTATGTTAAAATTAAAGATGTGGTCGTGGGACAGCAGTACTGAGCAAATGTCCTGTGGCAGAGAAACTGCTCCGTGTCCACCACATCGTTTCCTCCTCTCGGGCACACTGAGAGCCGTCCCAGACCCCCTCACGTTAAACTGGAGCCATGCGACTGAATTCTGGTAGACAGAATATGGACAGAGCACTGTGATCCCCGCTGGCCCCAGAGGCATGAAGCGAAGCCTCCGTCCGGTGAGCCACCACATCCCTGTGGCCCCGCCGAGCCTCACGCGCAGGCCTAAAGCTGGGAGACCTGCATCCGTGGCATCCCGGGGTGCAGCCCTCCCGTGGGCAGTGATACAGAGGGCACCACGTGCTCCCGCAGGCCTTGCCCAGCTATTTCTGAGGGACCTTGAGACCTAGAATTGGTTTTCATGAGATAGAGTGATTTTCTCCCATAATTTCTTCTACGTGTTTTAAAGTTCGCTTTCATCATCTTGATTCCCCTTCACTGGGGACCTGCTATTTTCAACTTGACGTGGGGGGGGGGGGGGACTTTTTTTCCTAAGGAAATAATTGTTGTGGTCTCATTTATCAATGAGTCCCAACGAGCAGGTTTGGGCTTCCAGAATCCTGCAGAGGTTTTCGGAAATAGTTGCTTAGTGAAAGCTTTGAGGATCTGAATAGAATCTGTTCCCTGATCGACGGCCAATTTGCAGGAGTGACTTATCTCGCAAGAGGGCAGAAGCACAGCTATGAGTGTCGCTGGGACTTTCCTGCAGACAAGAATGGTCCGGAGACGTTGCTGTTCCCATCACTTGTCTCTTTAGCTTTTTACCTCCTGTTCTTGCTGGGACATGGAACCGTGGCCTGTGTGGCACTACCCCGTCTCCGGGACCCCGTGTGACCTGCCCTCAGGCCTCCCTGCTGGGTCCTCCACTGCGATGTGCACATTCCTTTCCCAGCACCCTGAGCATCTTTCTCCCAAGACAGAAACCCCTCCTTTTCGTTTTACTGCCTGGGACAAGCATGCTGTCCTCACGGCACGTATTCACGCACGCGTACATTTGGTGGCTAATTGTTACATGGAATTAAAAAGAAATAAATCAAGGAAGCTATCCAATTGGGTACCTATTTGGAGCCAAAACTTGAATGTGAGCACTGGCAATCACTCCTTCCGTGGCCCACAGGCTCACGTCCCTATCTCCTGTGTCCGTCCACATCCTGCCCCCAGCAGCCTGTCGTCTCCAGTCTCTTGTCCTGCAAACACGACCACCTCCCCAACCGCTGTCCCGAGGGTCACCGCACTACTGACCGGTCATTCTTCAGAGTCTCCCACCGCCACACGCAGGCCCCCGTGTGGCTCTCTGGAAAGCCCTCCGTCCGCTTCCGCGAGCGCGTACCTGTCCCTCTACGATCCACCTGGAGATGGACGTCTTCCCGTCGTAGCCGGGGCGGAACTGAAGTGTGGCTGAGCGGGGGCTGATGTTGGAAATGACCAGGTTGGACGGGGCACCAGGGAGCTCTAGACAGAAAGGACAGAAAACATGGAGAGGCGAGGTTCTGAGAGCTTAGGAAACGCATCAAATGTGTCAGCAAGGACACGGTCTCAAGACGCCCAGATTTGCTTTCAATACCCCTAAGCGAGAGGCACTGCTTCCCCGGGACGTGACCCCAGCACGATCCTTACTTTCCTAGGGCCGCCCATCAGGCCCCACGGCCTCTGCAGCGGGGCGAGGACACACGCGGCCCCAGACGATAAACTCGGAAGGTGGGACTTACTCGTGTCTGTGCACAGCCGGTAATTAACAGCTACAGGCTGAGGGAAGTAAGCGTGAGCGGATGTCATTTTTCCTGGCCCCAGAAAGAGCACAGAGACCAAACACCCACCGTCTCTCTGGTGAGGACCATGAAGCCGGGGCAAGCGGAGCAGGGCGGGCGGAAGACAGCAGGTGCCGTGTATCACTGCCAGGTGCGCGGGGTCCTGAACCTTAGGCTCCCGGGTCCGGTTTCCAAGACAACCACATTCGGGTGAAAACGCAAGGCTCTCCCCACTCTGCCTGAGTTCAGTTGCTCCGGCAACGAAATGGGGGGGGGGGGAGACACACTCCCACCCTGAGGTGACGTGGGTCTTCGGCCTACTCACCGAGTGGAGACCCTCGGGCAGGCTGCTCCCCCAGAGAGCCGGTCCCGCTCAGAAGCGGGATACCGTGAGTCTGAAATATGGGCTCTTATCTTGGCAGCACAAACGGGGAGGATGGGGGGATGGGGTGAAGCCGACAAGGACGCCGTGCAGGCAGCAGAGGCGGTGGGCAGCCCGCGCCGTGTCCGAGGAACATGTCGCGCCGGCGGGGAGGGGGCAGGGGGCTGCAAACCGGGACGAGCATGGGGACGGTAAGGCCGTGTGAGCGGTCAGGACAGCACTGGCACAGGCAGGGTCCTCAGGACCTCAAGGGTCCTTTCCGCGTCTAGTTTCATGACTCTGAAGCAGGAAGTGTTTAAATCGAAGGACAAGTGACTCTTGTCTTTGTATTTCTCAGCTCGCTGGACTCTTTACGTGGTGCTCCAGACATTTAGTGGCTGTGAGCTTGAAGTGCATGAAGCGGAGCACAGTCCTCCAGCGTGATGTGACGGTGGGTGTGAGTTTGCTTCCAGACAGATCTCCAGGCCCTGGACCCGTGTCCAGCGGCAGGTGAGTTCACCAAGGTTAACTGGCACAGCGGGGCCCTCTCCCTGCGAGTTCTCTCTCCGTGGTGCCTCCGGAGGTCCGTAAGGTGCCCGAGCCGACCCAGGGGGACCTGGTTACACGTGGTGATGCTCCCCAAGTCGCCGTCCGTCGCTGAGCGTGAGACAATTCTCACACATCCAGCGTCCCGCCATCATCGCTGGTTATTAGGGCGTTAACAGTATCTTAAACGTGTGCTGTGGGAACGGGCTGTTGATGGCGAAGAAACGAATCTTTCTGGCAGTCAAAGACTGCTGTCTTTCAAAAAGCAAACTCATTTTGTAAACGCCTTTAAGAGACGCCTGGAAGCGCGGTCCCCGACCACCTGAGCACCTGCTGCAGAGGCAGATCCTCCAGTCCCGCCCCGCATCCGCGGGCCCCAAAAGTCCCTGGGATACGCTGTGGGTGGCCGCGCCGACCCGCCAGCTCGGAGAGAGGGTGCAGTGATCATGTATCTGGGGACAGAGACTGGCTTGGGGACACCTGCCCAGCTGGCAGAGCGGGTGGCCACTGGCCTCTAGAGAGCGTCCTACGAGGTCACGCTGCTCAGAGGAGAGGAGACACCGTGCCCTCCTCCTTCATCGCACCCAACTGGGAGTGGCGGCTGCCGAGCTCTCTCGTGAGCGTGGCCCCTGTGAGGAGAATGCGCTCTTTCCTGGGCGGATTTCTTTTTTCACTCTATCCATTTTATTTGCTTTGCGTCCCTTCCAGATTGCGCGTCCCCCTTCCAAGAAAGCGGCTGGGTGTGAACACGGAGTGGGAGGCAGAGGGAGGCGGAGGGCACGACGAGGGGACGTGCAGACTTCAGAGGGGGCTTCAGGGCCTAACCCTCGAAGACCAGCCAACACGAGGCAAACTGGCATCTTGTGAGTGGCCAGAGACTGACAGCTGGAATTACAGTCGAACCGAGAGCCCACAGCACTTTCCCGCGTTCACTTGTGTTTGTGAATTCCCAGGAAAAACATGTATTTTAAACAGAAACTTTAAGATTAGAGAGAAAAGAGTTGAGTGCCATTCTCCAAGGCTGGAGCAAGCGTGCTGCATGTTCGGGAAGATAATTGAGTCCCCGGCGCCTGGGGACGCGTCTGCCTCTCCCTCTGTCTGCAAGATCTTTCCTCCCCTGCCGCCACCTCCAACTCCTTCTTCTTATCTCCACCCAAGTCTCCATTGTGTAGTTCGGGGAATGAAGTTTCATGCTTCCTGTTCTCGGTTTCCACACCCACATCTCTCACCGTCTTCCCTGCAGGCCCCGACTACCGTCTCCCTGGAGGGCCGCACTCCGCGGCCAGCTCGCTCCCCGGGGCGGGATCCCCCCCACCCGACAGCAGGTGCTGGCAGACGGGGCTGACTCAGGCCACAGGGCCCGCTTCCCACCCCACCGCCGGCAGGAAGCGGACACTCCTCTCTTGAAGGTCCCCGGCGGCCGGGACACGGAGCTGCCTTCAGCCCCGGGCGTCGGCGTTCTCTGAGGGCAACGTCCTCAGACGAGCGGCAGCTGGGCTCTACTGACCTGGCGGCACTCCGGAAGAAATGGTGGACGAGGTCGCCAGGCCGGCCCCCGCCGCGGTGACGGCAGCCACGTCGATGGTGTAGGTGGTGAGCGAGGACAGTCCTTGGATTTTGTATTCGTGAGTCGTGCTGTTGAGGGTGTGGGTGAGCCGGGAGCCGTTCCTGCCGTATACCTCCCAGGAGACCTGGTAGCCTAGGAGCAAGAACAGAGTTAGCCGGGCCTCCCGGGAGCCAAGGGCGCGCCAGATGCGCTGTGTCTGAACATCCGCCACAGCACGGGGGGCCGGGAGGACGCGCAGCCTGCCCAAACCCAACTCCGAGTCGGGCCCCTTCTTCTGCGGCCCAGCGCCCCCCCCCTCGCCCCGGGCCCACAGTACTGTCCCCGCCTGCCCCCCCCTCCCCCGCCGAGACCCAGAGGGCTGCCTGGGTTTGGCGACCTCAGCCCCCGAGCTGGGTGGGTGGCGGAGACAAGAGTGATGGCCGCCAGCCTGCTGCGCCTGATTTCAACTCTTGTCAAAACGTGGATGCGTTTCATCAATATTTCCATTTTCGTAGGCTGGTATTTTCATTATACCCTGCTCTAAATCAGGAGCTAGCTCCTGGGTTGCAACTAATTTGTGGAAACACTGCCACTTTCTCCCTCATGAAATGATTGATCGACGCTCTCTCCTGCACAAAGTGCTTTGCCTAAAAAGTTCCTCTGGGCCCGGGCGCCACTTCTACTGCTCCCCACCTTCTGAGCCTCCCGTTTTCCTGGCGAAATTTCTCCTTCCCCTGGACGCCGTTCCGTCTGGGGCGGGGGCCGGCGGGGGGCTCCAGATTACAGTTTAGTCAGCCTTGGATTCCACCGTGATTTTAGGCTCAGGGAAACAAAGCCTCAGCAAGATCCTGAATCGGCCCCCCGTGGAGGGGAGTTTATGTGATTAGGGACCCTTAAGAGCGGCTCCTGAAGAGGGAGACAGTGATGGAGAGCGCTCCCGGGCCCCCCGGGGAGGGGAACCACCGAAAATGCTTGCTCTTCTGTCTTTCCAGTCAATAAACTCGGGACACCAAAGCACTGAGAGGAGTCTTAAAGCTCATTCTGATGAAGGCAATAAATATAGTTAGAAACTCGTGCTTGCAGGTAAATAAGAATTTAGAGAGCATCTTGGGACTTTAATATTTCGAAAAAAAAAATTAATGTCAGAAGCTGCTGCCTGTCTGCAGTCCCACAGCCCGGGGGCTCCGGGGCACAGACACCAGGCCTCCCAGCTGGGCGGTGCCGATCAGGCACCCGGGGCAGGAGGGCAGCAAGGGGTCCCGGCCACTGGCCGCTGGGTGCCTCTGCGTACATCACCTCCGCCCGGGCCCCTGTGCTCCGCTACACCCATCTGGGCTGTGGGCTGCCTGCCCGCCTCCCGCTAGTCTCCCCTGCACAGGGCCCCACAGGTGACGCCCCACCCGGCTGCCCTGCTCCCCCTACACCCCAGACTCTCTCTCCTCACCTCCCGCCCCACATCCTGCCTCCCTCCTTTTCAGCGCGCCAGGCCAACCCGTTCTTTTCATTTTGTCAGTTCGGAATTTGGATCTAATTGTACGATTAAAAATCAAATTACTGGCTTCAAACACACAGTTCCTGGTGTTCGGAGGCGTCCTGAGCACATCAGTTCATCTAATCCTCACAGCGGACCTTCCGGGTCAGAGCCGTCGCTACCCCCTTTACGGTGGGGAAAACTAAGGGGCAGAGAGGTCCGTGGGCTTGCTGGGAGCGGCCAAGGGTTTCTATGGCTGGCCCGGGGCTGCGTGCTTCCCCACAGAGCCCCCCCGCCCCCCCGCCCGTGCACGGCCCTGTCGCCGAAGCCCTGACCCTGGCTCCACCTGGCACGTCTCTGAGCAGTCTGATGGCCGCGTCTTCCCTGAACATATAGCAGGAGGCGTCGCGAAATGCTACGGGCTTGGCAGTTCAGACAGTTTTATCCGTTTCAAAGCTGTCCTTCGTCAAACTTCATGGAAATACGACATGTTGTTCGTCATGGCAACCTGGAGCCCAAACCCGATTGGAGTCCTCAGTGGGGGGGCCTTGTTGGAGTCCGTCAGCATCACACCTGGTCGCCGGGTGGGCCACGACCCTTGCGGATGCAAACGAAACCGAACGACACTCATCTGCTCAGGAAGGGCGCGGGAAAGCTCGGCTGTGCCTGGCGGCTCCGGCCCGGGGGCGTTTCACCTGCTCCAGCCGCGAGAGGAGGCAGGAGGGGCCGCCCCTCCGGCGCCCGGCGCCTTCAGCGGGCCTCCTACCTGCTCCGGATGCCGCCTAACGGAGACGAACGGCCGCAGGAGCTTCAGAAATAATTTTCTGTTGATCTGAAGTAAATTCTCTACAAGAGAGCAGTACATCCAATCACAAGCTGTCTGTCTGCATCCTGGCCCTCATAAATCAGAGTTTACGCAGGGAGAGTGGAAGATGCTGGAATTTACAATAAGCGCAATGGGCAATTTGCTCGGCGGGCAGGCCGCCCCTGCTCGGGGCTGCCTTCTCTTTCTGGCTGCGAATTGACTGGGAGGCGGATAAAGAACGGCTTCCTCCGGGCGTCTCGGCCACCGAGCGCCCCACGCAGAGGACCACACCGTGCCGCTGTCGTCGGCCCCAGTAGCAGCTGCACTGACAGGGAGCCTCCAGAAGGATGGTGGGTGGCTTTGGAGGCCGGGTTTCCCCACAAACCAGGCTTTCCTTTTGCTGCACTTGGCGAAATCCTCCCCCCGGAGCCCGGGGCAGACTCTGTGTTGCTGCTGGCACGCCCCCCGGGAGCCCGGTCGAGGGAGGGTGCTGACCTGTCAGGGCAGCGCCGCCTGGGCCGGGGAGGGCTTCACCGAGGGCAGGGGTCACCGGGGAGGTGACTGGGGGGCCCGTGCAGTGAGGCCAAGGAAACCACGGCCGTCGGGCCTCGGCTCTGCTAGGCCCTCTTCCTCCGCAGGCCTCCCCAGAGCTGCAGGGACCCGGGCACGCTGTAGAGTTTGCGTGGGAAAGGGGACAGCGCAGCCAGACAGAGCGAGACGGGGACCACGTGGCTGACAGGGGAAGCGGGGCGTCCGCCCGTGGCTCTGAGGTCACGGCGGTGCCAGAAAGCACCAGGACGCCAGCAGCCAGGAGCTCCGATGGCCAAGCTCCGTGCTGAACAACACGAGGCTGCTGCGTGTAACCACAGGTATTTGTTTAAATAAAATACGAAAATGAGTTCGTTAAGCCCTATTAGCTGGCGAGAACAGATGATCGTAAATCGCGAGTACTGGCAACCACGGGTCAGCCGGGGACGCCGGCTCTGCTTGGTGACTTCGTGCGCCCGCCGGAAGATTTACACCAGGAGCGAGGTGTGGGGTGCGTTCACAGAGGACGGGGCGGGGGCCAACTGTGTCTCTGTCGGAAGGGAAGTCTCCGGGTCCATACGTGTCCACCACGGAGCCCTGGCCAGACTTCTGAGACACGGTGGTCACAGGGCCCAAGCACAGAGATGTGGACACCTCGCCTCTGAAGTCGGCGCTGAGCACAGCCTCGTTCCGGCCACAGGACTGGAGCCGACCCTGAGGGATCTGAGCCGGACGCCCTTTGCTTCCGAGGGCAGTCGTCCTCTGTGCGCTTCTCCCCGGCCCTGCTTGCTTTGCTTTTTCCTCCCTCTGTGTGGCAGAAAACAAAGTTCACCTACACCGGCTGCTGCTGTCTACGAGGTCCTGCTCTGCCCACCCACACTCTGTTCAGTTTCTTCGCTCCAGGCAGCAGGAGGCCTTTGTCGTTTCGCAGTCACACCTGCGATCTGATGGATGCTGAGGGGACTGCCGGATACACAACGGATCTGGGCCCTGCTGTCCAATTTCAATAGTGACTCTTCCCTTTTCCTGGAGTGACAACGTTGCTGACAGGAGGCATTTCAAAACGTTAGCTCCGAGGGCAGAACCAGACCCACAGATGTACCCTGGTCGAAAGTCAGGGTTAGAGGCCGCATCGGGGCCTGTGTGCCCTCTGGGACGTGGTCTAAGCACACCGGTCTATAGGGGCCTCTGGCCGAGCTCAGGAGACAAGGTAGTGTTTTGTGGACAAGCAGGAGAGGTTGGCACCAGGAAGTTTCCCGACTAACAGAAGGGAACAGAGGAATTTAGGGTAGGAAGGCAGTCCCCAGGCTATGCCTTAGGGCACCCGGGACACTGCCTGGAGCCCCAGAAACAGCGCGAGGACACAGTGATGCTGGGTGCCTCCCACCTGTGTCCACAGGGGACCACGGTTCTCAATTTCAGGACCACGGCATGCCGCATGCCTTTGCCCACATCCTGTCTTTGCAGAGCTGGGTTTCTGGTGGTGTCGGCGATACAGAGGCAGGTAGGCTTCCATTAATTTCAAATTCAGCTGTTGAGTTGTTTGCATATAATTAAGTTTTTTGCACCAAGTGACCTCATCCAGAGAGCTGCCAGGTGTGTGGAGACACTTGGTGGGAGCCCATGACCCCAGGAAGACGGGAGCCCCGGGTCGGGGTTAGGAACATGGTGTGAACCCCACCGCCGTCACACTGAGGAGGGAGAGGCTAGAACACAGACACTTGTCCCCCCGTGCCGGCCACGTGACCCTGGGACGTCGACACCAGGGTCTCAGACAGGGGTTGTAAGAGGTGCTCTGTGTGCTTGTTCCAAACTAAACAGGATCCTGCAATGCTGAGGTGCCTGCCTGTGGTAAGTGCCCGGGGTCGCCACTGCTGCTGTCTAGGACGTGGCCCCGAGGCCGGGCAGCGGGGACGGACGTCACTCCTGGTCTCTCCAATGCACGGCTAGCATGAGCGGGCTTCTGGAGTGTCGGGCACAGGAGGGCCTCCGTGGGCTTCTGCAGGCGGTCAGGCTACAGAATTATCCGCTAAGGGGCAACGCGCTCCAGGTTCGTCAGAATTATCCGCTGAGGGACAGGTTTGTCACAGATGCACAGGAAGGATGGACACCACTCGCTCAGGAGCTGGGTCCCCCTGAGGCCTCAGGGTCCAGGCTTAGAGGGCCGAGGCAGGAGCCCCAGACATGACAGGAGATGCTGCAGGCAGAGTCCCAGGGCGCGTGGCCGCGCTGTGGGGACACGAGTGGCTGGCTTAACATTTCACAAAGCGCTCAGTAAACGGAAGGGGCCGGTGGCGGCCGCAGCTTTGGATGGTGCTGCGCGCGGCCGCCCGGGGCCTCCTCCCTACGGCCCCACGAGGGCTGAACCACTGTCCAGACAAAGAAACGGAGGGTCTGAGAGGTGAACTGAAGCCCTCAGAGCCCCTGAAACAGTGGGACACGGTCCTTTCCATCTTTACCTGAGGCCGAAGCCTGCATGGCTGTTAACCAAACCCAGAACTGTTTTTTCAAGCCAAGATTTAAATTAAGCCTGAACCTAAAAGGTGAAGCCTCTTCTATACGAAAAAAATCATCAAAGCCCTACAAAAGACAAACCGCTCCCCAGAGACGCCTGAAGTCAGAGAGGAGCCTGTCTGAGGGCGGGGCAGGCTGGCTGCCCCTGTCAGCTGGGGTCCCCCGAAGGCCCTGTACGGGGGGCCAGGGGCAAGGAGCCTGAGCCAGGACACCCAGACCTCCCCGTGGGGCTCCCGGGGCCCTGGCTGCTGCCGGATAGCAGCGTTTTAGTAGAGGGTCTGCACACAGTGGACGTCTGGTGCATGCCTGCTGAAGGAGGGCCCTCTGGGCCTCAGCGTCCTCTGAGAATCCGTCATGATATTGGCACCTACTTTGCCGCATCACCTCGAGAATCGAGGGGGACGGTGTGTGTGAAGGGATGTGCCACAAAATGCCGATTCCCCCGGATCAAAGCCTCTAGAGGTTCGTTAAGAGAACGCAAGGAGGCCTGGCCTCTGACTCGAAAGCTGTGGCCCACAGAGAAATACCCCAAAGGAGGTGGGGCCCCAGGGGCATGATCTCGGGCGTGGCGACCAAGCCCTCTGCCCTCTGCCGATGGCCAGGTGGACACGTCCGCTACCCAAAGAGGCCGCCAGTGCACCTCTACCCGGAGGGCTGTGCGGGTTATGGCCAGGCCATCTCCTTGCTGGGACACAGTCTGCATTTCCTTTTTCAGAAGACAGGGACACTAACCTGTAATAACGCCATTTTTTTCCAGAGGCTCCTGCCAGCTGACCTTGAGGGATGTGTCCAGAATCTCCGTGAAACTCAGATGTCCCACAGCTCCTGGTTCTAAAAATAAGTTAAAAACAAAGTCGCCTGTTAGCACAAGAGTCCCTTCTCTTTGGGTCAGATTTGTGTGGAAAGTTCTAACCCGGCAAGGGCAGCCCGCAGGCCAGAGCCGAAGGAAACGCCAGTACAAATCCTGCGGGGGTGAGGGATTTCGAGGTGGAAGGTGTCCGGGCTCTGGGCACGTAAATTATTTTGCTCAGTTTCGTCCCAGCCACGCCGAGAACCCAAGCAACGGGCCGAGGGAGAATGCCACACTTCACTCTCCTTCTCCTCGATCTGATCTAATGAGAACCACCAGGCTGGCTGGGTCCCGACAAGCAGCCCCTGGCACCCGGGCGTCCGGCCTGTGAGGGGCCCTGCCCTGTGCAGCCGTTCTCCTGACACCAGAGGGTCGCGGGGTGGAACAGCGGCTTAACGAGCAGCCGACTGGACTCAAGGCCCATCCCCGACGCAGTTCCTCACACTCTCTAGTCTTCGTTTGCTGCTCTGCACAACGGGGACAATAAAAATAACTCCCTGGGCCAGGCAAATGTGAGAATAAAGCTGAATAAAACAAGGAGAGCAGCTTGCAGGGCCCTGGCACAGAAATGCTGCCTGACACCGGCCGCTATTCTCAGCTCTGTGTTGTCCTAGTATCCCGACAGTCATTTGTGAGAGGCACCCAGACAAGAAGTCCCGGAGCCCAGCGTGAGGTGAAAAATCCATGGTCACGGACCCTCAGGGCCAGGGACCCCTCGCCCGCTCTGCAGGGGCTGTGGCACGCAAGGCCCGGAGAAACAGGAGGGGAGCCGGGAGGAGCTGAGGAAGCCAGTCCCCCAGCACAGGCCCCCACCCCCGGGGCGGGGGGGAAAGCCGGTTCCTACTGAGCTCTCTGCCCCACATGGCTCCTCCAGTCAGACCCCGAACGTGCCACACCGAGATCTTTCTAGTAATAACACAGTGCAGTATGTCAAGCTTAAAATAGGAGAGCGCGAAGTCATGGGTGATGCGTGTTGGCCGTCCGGCCAGAGAGCAGAGGAGGCTTCCTTCGGAGAAGCCTCACCCCCATGCCGGCTATGGCCAGCCTCGGTTGCAGACGGCGGATTCAGAACGCGGTGCTCGGCTGGTACCTGGACAAAGCTTCCTAACACAACTTGTAATTTGAAAAAAAAAAAAAAGAAAAATGGCAACAGCCTCGGCAGATACACTTATCTGGGTGGAACTTTCAAAAGACTTTTTACGGATAAGCTCAAACACTGACAAATGCCACTCTCTGAGCAGGGAAGACGGTAAAATAGAACGGTTGTCGAAATGCGCTCATCTTCCTCCAGTTTTGAGTTTCCAGAAAGACGTTCTGATGGATTTTTGAACTGACTTCTTTTTTTTTCAATCGATAGAGCAGCAAAGAAAGCTTTTTGCTCCTTTTATATTCTCAGTGTTTCTGCTTCTTGGATTCCTGCCCAAATATGCTGTCCTCCAGCTCCGCTGGAAGCAGCTGGCAATGTCTGGGCTTAAAATTTATATTCTGTTTCCTCTTTACTGTGTTGCCCACCCTCCCCTCCCCAGCCCCCAAGTTCCCATCGCGTGGGAGCTTTGTGGAAGGGGGCCTGCTGGCTGCTGAGCTAAGGGAGGTGCCGTCAGCCAGAGAGCAAGGGAGGCCGTCCCTACGGCCCCCATGGGGCCAAGCTAGCACCTGACCGCCACCTTTCCGTGAGACAGTCCACATTCTGAATAGGAAAAACAGGCTCCTTGCCTGCCTCCCCCCCGAAAATTGAGACTCCGTTAAAAAACTCTCAAAAGATGATATCACTTCCAGTTTTCTCAATTCCCAAGAAAGAAATGTCCAATTTTTATTTTACCTACTAATGGTGGGTCTAAGTGCATTTTGTGTTCTATTTCCTGGCCACAGAGCTTAATGGGATGTTTCCCCGCCATTTCTGTCCACTAACCAGCAACAATTGGGCTTTCTTTCTTTTTTTTTTTTAGTGAAGAATCGAGCCAGGAATTTTCTCTCTTGTTTGAAAGGAGTCATCTTCTGCCACTTTGTGGGTTTTTAAAAATGTTTTTAAATTTATTTTTGAGAGAGACAGAGCATGAGGGGGGAGGGGCAGAGAGAGAGGGAGACACAGAACCCGAAGCAGCTCCAGGCTCCGAGCTGTCGGCACAGAGCCCGACGCGGGGCGTGAACTTGTGAACCATGAGATCGTGACCTGAGCCAAAGTCGGATGCCCAACCGACTGAGCCCCCCAGGCACCCCCACCACTTTGTGTTTTTAATGAATATTCTCTGGGAAGAGAGGTCTGCTACCCAGCTGGACCTGGCTGCGGCTTGAGCAGAGACAATGCCTTGCCTCTTCTGCCAAAGAATGGAAACGCGCACATAATGGAGAGCTACAAGGGGGATTCTCGTCAAGCGTGTCCCCCGCTAGCTCCCCCCCCACCCTGTCTACACACGTGAGGGGGCTGTGCTTTCCTACACGAGTGCAGAAAGTACCCTTCATCCAGGCAAGGCTGCCTCCTTCTCTGAGACCCCACACGGGTCCCCTGCGTGTCCCCTCTGTACCCTCAGTCCCCAAACCTACAGGTCCCGCGTGACTGGGCTAGAGCCCAGTGGCTTCCCCCTTGTTTTAACCCCCGCCCCACAATCTGCCCACCCGATCCTTAGAGTGACTTCATGTGCTTAGGTGGCTTTAACTGCCTGGGATCTTGCAGCACAGACACTCTGGGGTAGAACTGATTTCAAATGTTTCCATCTGTGCATAGACCACATATTCAGTTACGTTCCCTAACTCTTTCTCGGAAAGTAAGGTCACAATTGCGAACTGCCAGCCCTCCCCAGTCCACTTCAGATGCCCCTCCGCTGCCCATCGGCCACATGGGCCCAGATGCCCCACAGCCACTGCACACCCGGTGTGTCCCAGTCCAGCCCCGCGTCCTCACCCCAGACCACTTTTCCACATCTTCACTGCTGGCTTCTTCATCGACAGTCACATAAACTCAGCATGTTAGGCCATCCTGGGTGATTCTTTCCACCCCTCTATTAACGAGTCCCCCTGTATTAATGAGCACCCAAACTCCCCGTGACACGTCTTCAGGATCCATTGCCCCTGGTCTCCACAGCCTGGAGGTGGGCTCTTGTAATTTCGTGCCTTCTTCCCAGCATCCTTCACCCATACCTCCAGTCCAACCATCACAAAACCCCCAGACAGAGCTTCTAGAACTACAGATCTGTTCAAATAGCACCCCTGATGGAGAACCTCCTGTGGTTCCCCAATACCCAGAATGTCTTTGTCCAAGTGCCTGAACTTAGCGGTCGAGACTCTTCTGGGTCAGCCCCCAGCTAGTTTTCCCAGCTCATTCCCTCCGCCACCCCTGCCCCGTGCTGCACTGCAGCCACACCCAACACGTCATACCCTGTCACGCTCGCACACTCTCCTTACCACTGTCGGTTCTATTTCTCCTCCCTGGAGTGGCCTCAGCCATTCTCTGCGTGAGAAGCTCAGCTGTCAAACTGTCACCTCCTCCACAAGACTTACCCCACACCCCACCTATTTTCTGTCCCTCTTTGCTAGGCACCTGCAGCCCCTTCCCCAGACCTCCCTCCTCAGTGGCACTGGCCTCAGCCACGTCCCTCATGTCCTATTAGGCCGTAAGCTCCAAAGGCAGAGGCTGTGCTGACTTATCTTTGTAACCCTTGCGACACCCAGCTGGCTACCTCGCACATGGTGGGCATTCCACAGACACGTGAATGTTAAGTGTGCAGACTTGTTTCTGTGTGGGACAGATGGATGAATGAACCAGTCAATCAGCCTTTAATTATGATATAATTACAGTACAAACAAGACTTGATGAGATAGGCACACATCCTTTTTTTAAATGAAAGAGCTAAACGCGATCAACGTTCTCCTTTAATCCTAAACTCTGAGGGCGGGGGGGGGGGGGGGGGGGAGGGCTGCATAACATTTGCAGCTGAAAAGCAGGTTCCACAGAAGAATGCACATTATTCTTTCCAAGCACTTGCGATGAAACATTTACCAAGACTGACCATGTGCTGTGCCATAAAGCAAACTTCAATGAATTTAAAGGAATTGAAATTGTACAAAGTGTGCCTTCTGACCATAATGGAATCTAGCTAGAAATCAGTAGCAGAAAGGCAACAGGAAAATCTCCAAATACAAGGAAACTAAATAGTACACTTCTAAATAATTCGTGGGCCAAAGAGGAAGTCTCAAAAGGAATAAGAATACATAGAACTGAATGAAAATGAAACACACTATAGCAAAATATGAACACGATATATCAAAGTATGTGGGATGCAGCTAAAGCAGCGTGGGGAGGAAAATTTATAGCACCAACTGTTTATAATAGAAATGAGTTTAAATCCACAGTTTACCCACATCAAGAAATTTAAAAAAAAAAGATCAAAAAATAAACCCAAAGCAAGCAGAAGGAAGGAAATATTAGCAGCAGAAATCAACGAAACCAAAAATAGGGGGGCGCCTGGGTGGCGCAGTCGGTTAAGCGTCAGACTTCAGCCAGGTCACGATCTCACGGTCCGTGAGTTCGAGCCCCGCGTCGGGCTCTGGGCTGATGGCTCGGAGCCTGGAGCCTGTTTCCGATTCTGTGTCTCCCTCTCTCTCTGCCCCTCCCCCGTTCATGCTCTGTCTCTCTCTGTCCCAAAAATAAATAAACGTTGAAAAAAAAAATAGGAAAAAATTAGAGAAAACTCGATGAAACAAGAAGTTGGTTCCTCAAGAAAAAAATCAACAAAATTGATAAATCTCTAGGAAGAATGACAGAAATATAAAAGGAGAACACCACTATCATAAATGAACAAGGAACACAATGACATATCCTGCAGCCATGGAAGAAGGGACTACCGCCAGGAGTGTGACATCCACACACGTGAAAATCACAGATACTGACACCAAACCAAGATTAAACAGACAACTGAACAGTAGTATAACCATGGGAGCTCTGTCCGCCCGCCAGGCTCCCAATCCCAGGGACCGCCTTCCACCACTCATTACCATTACTTTCCACTGACTATCTCCCTAGAGCACATGCACCCTGAACACTGAGGACATGGAGGTTCCTGATGACCCTCCGTGGGCCCCGCCCAGCGCTGGACGAGACAGCGGCCGGGCCTCCTGGAGGGCTGACTTTGGCTGCTGGTGCGACCACGACAGATGGGTACTCACTGTCCTCATGAGTCCGTACGAGCTGAGGTGTGCTTGGAGGCCCGTCCCCCGGAGTGGTGAAACACAGAACTGATGTGAAGTAGGCAGTGAACTTCTTCAGGTTCGTTATATACCCGTGGTGGGCTCCATGGAAATCTGGCGCAATGGTGACCACAGTGAAGGCCTCCGGGATCTCTGCGGGCCATGCCAGAAGCTGGGACAGGACAGGGTGAGAAAGAAATCCTTTTTAATTGTATGTCTTCATTCTCAAGTCTGTATCAGAATCTTATTTTGTGGTTGACGTAACTTCAAAGAAAGCCACGTCACCATCAAGAAACTCTGTAAGTCTAATGTTTTAGAGTCCCACTTAAACATACTGACTTTAAGAGACATCTCGTAGATTGTTGAGATCATATATTTGTATGTATTTGATACATGTCCATATAAATAAAATCTCTACTTTAACTCAATTTGAAATAACCGACATTCCTCAAACTTTCACTTACGCTTCACTTAAAGATGATGCGGGATGTACGTGTTTTCAGACACTAAGCAATAAAGACGACACCATCTTTCTTCAACTTAGTACAACGAGACACGGACACAAATATTATTTCCAGATAGTCACCTACTCTGGCTCAAAAAGAAACCCCCTGATTCAGTGGGAATGAATCTTAATTATTTGTGATTTATGTCACACTGCTTTTCTGAAAAGAATTTTAGGAGGTTGATTACAGTTTTAAAGAAAAATAGTGCATCTACATATTCTAAGGGATGTTGTTTTCACATGCGGGCAACATCATGTATGAGTGGGACTTCTAATTCCTGTGACGCCAAACATTTGCAGGGCTAATCAGGTCTGAAGGCTGACCTGCCTCAGGACACAAAGCGTATTTATAGAGATCAAACCGACGTCGAGCCATCGAATGAACGCTCTGGTCTTGCCAATAAGACCTGACAGGAAAGCCAAGGAGGCAAAATCATCTTGGTTGATCTGATCATTATGATTTTCTTTCAAAAAAGCTTCTGACTGTAGATTCTTCTGGGGAATCAAAAAGAAAAGAAAAGAAGAGAAAAAAGAAAATAAAAAAAAAAGAAAAAAAAAAGAAAAGGCAGGACAAATTTCTAGCTACATCTGCCACGTAGTGAAAACCAAAAAGTGTTTTTGTAAGTTGAATCCAAGTGGGGAAAAAAAGGGAACCATGTGTCTAAGGAACCAATACCCTCCGAATCTGAGATTACCAAGAATTCGAGCGGACTAGGTGGAGTCCCTTCCCCATGAAGATCTTCCGTAAGTCTACCTTCTAATGCAGAACACCTGTGAATACGTTGTAGGTAAAATTAACACAGGACCCCGGGCCAGCTAGAAGCTGATCTAGTCGGCAAGATGAACTATACTTTGGGAGGTTATGTCCAAATACACCTGTGAAGGTAATATATTCTGGTAGCTAAGGACAGAAGGAGGTTGGATGGTGGGGATCGGTCTGTGTCTCTACTTCAGTCCAGGTAGGTGTCCTAAATTCTCTGGTCTCGGTTCTATAAACAGAACTCTCCCTTAAATCCAGAGGGGGAAGGAATAAATGCCCTTACTTGATAGAAATATCATTCACTTGCGTCCAGTGCCCTTTGTTCTTCCGAGAGGACTCCTTGCCGGGAAGAAGTGGTTTGTACAAATGCTGATTCTAATCAATCGAGATAGGTTTTCCACTGGTAATTTTAAAACGAATGGCTTTTTTCAAAAGAAATTACTCTGTTGCATCTGAAACGTCCTCTTGAAAACTAACAATTTGAGTTCCTGAACCAGTAGAAGTGATAAGACCTTGGATAAATGCTGACCACCCCCCAGCCCCGACCAAGGTCGACATACACTGTAGCTTGGTGCAATGGGTTCTTGATGAGATGAGGGGTGGGCAGCCCACAAGACCAGAACACAGCACGACAGCCACCCAGGGTTCTGAGCTAGGTCCAGGTACCTTGTATCCCTGGTTGATGCCATTGATGAACTGCTGAGGTGGAGGGTTCCACAGGAACTGGATGGTTGTGGAATTCACAGCGTCCGTCTGCACATTCTGTGGGGGTGCGGTAGGCACTGTTCCGGGGCGGTCGTGGAGGACAGCAGGGCAAACAGCAGGAGCACAGTAGGGAGAAGAGAAGAGAAAGACACCCTGAGCTGCCATTCATGATTCACAGGCAATTACGCCATCGAGAAGAGCGAAGTGTGATGAATGTTTTTGGAGGCTAATAGTGGCATCACAAAGAAAAAGAACTAGGCTATTTCTCATTTTCTTCTGGAGAATTCTTTAAGGCATAGGCGGAGAAGTGGACTGGATCATCTCATTCCACGGGTGACGCTTTCCCAGGAATCCCGAGATAAATAGCTAATGAAAGCTTTCTCTGGTTTCTTTTTTGGTTACTTGGCGTGTGAGACTCAGGCAAGGTTTCATCTAGAAGCCCCTCCCCCTTTAGACACCACTATGTTTCAAGCCCATTTATCCTTCGTATCGGAAAAAAAAAAAAAGGCACCCCTTCCCATATGGATTATTCATTCATTTGGAGGCTAAATCTCTCTTGGTCTGTTACGGGACCACCATTTTTAAGATTTTCCACTCTTGCTGTCTTTCTGTTATTGACCAGCTATATACGTGCCAAATGGCCTGCCTTCCAGGAAGTCACATTCTAGGGGAGATACTCATTTGACGGATACAGGCAAATCGCTCCCTGGAGCGGGAGACGCACGGGGCAGACTCCGCCCTAGGAAAGCACAGAAGCCTTCAAGTCAGGAGGCATCTGGACTAGGTCCAAAAGGACGGGCCTTGAGAAAGGCGCTCTCCGCCCGGAAAATGGAGCACGCAAGGCCTGGTGTTTATGAAATCTCTGGCGCACTGTGAGAAAACAGTGAGCGTGGTGAAACATGGGGTGCACAGGGGCAGTGTGGCTGAGGAAGTGGATTAGGTTGCTTTGGGCATCGCCTCCTGTGCCAAACCCAGTGGTTGATCACGTATACAGTAGGCAATGGGGGAATCAGAAGTGTTGCGGAAAAGGCAGTGATGTGACCTGGCGAGCCGGTGGAGGATGAGAACCCCAGCGGCCTCGAAGGAGGGGACTAGCACCCTGGGGGTGACATCCAACTTTCTGCAAAGGAAGGTTGCTTGTTTCAGAAACAAGACACAGAAACTGAAAGGACCTTTTGGCTCAAGGTAAAGAAACAAAGACCACAGTCTCCTGGCCCAGAACCTGTGGGAACAGAACATGGTCCTGTTGAAAGATCACCGTGATCTCTCATTATTCTCCTCTTGGAAAGCTCATCTCGTTAGGCAGAAATAAAAACGCCTAAAATTTGCCCAAGCCCCTCAACTGGGCTCTACAAGTCACACTCTCTTCCCATCTGCTCCGGACCCTGGCTGCGCTAGACCTCAGACCCTCCCTCCACCAGCCACCAAGTCCACGGTCCCGTTCCCCACTCAGCATTTGTGGATTAAAAGCGCCCAGGGGGGTCGCGGTGCCTAGGATGCAGAAAACTGGGAAGAACCTCACATCCAGGAATAAGAAAAAGCTGAACTAACTACAAAATCTTAACTTTCCTTGAGCCCACAGAAAGCCGAGGTCGACAGGACAACCCGCTGGTCTGGAACATTAAGAAAAGACAGGCCTCTTGACGGGTCAGAGTGTGAGGGCCGGCTCACCGGTGACACAGCAGGGCAGCACCATCGGGGACACCGTACAGCCGGGTAAGGGAAACTCAGCTAAACTTCCTAATGAGTCGCCAGCGGCCAGAGGACGGAGGGCTTGGCTGGTGCCGATGCCCAGACAAGTTCAATACGGACAGACAGATACACGAAGGAGAGAATTGCAACGGCCTTCTCGTGAGCCAGAAGGCAATGGAGTATGATATGTTTAAAGTACCGATGGGAAAACCTATCGTCCCGGGGTTCTTGTCCTGTGGAAGCATCACAAAGATGTCTTCCGGAAGACGAAAATGGAGAGAATTCATTACTAGCAGACCCGGACTACGAGAGATGCTGGGGGAATGTGCTGTCCAGTGGACACCCAAACCGCACGTCTATGCGGAGAAATGATTTCCAGACACGGTTCAAATGAAGGTAGATCTATTTCTTTCCTTATTTTGACTCACTCTCAAATAGAGTTGACTGTTTAAAGCTACAAGAGCCGCGTTTTCTCGGGACTTGTAACGTGGGTACGAGTGAAGTGAACGGCCCCGACGGCACGAAAGGTGGGAAGGTGGCGCCGGAAGCATCTGTTGGTGAAGTTCTCACGTTATGCACGGGCTGCACTTCAAGAGAAGCTGTAATTCACTAAGGATATAGATTTTGGCAGGGGATAGATTCTAATCTCACCTGCTGAGAGTCCCATAAAATGTCAACAGTCTGTACGGAGGGATAAAGGACAGACTCCCAGATGGGTGAGGAGGAGGGAAGAAAAGGAGCGGCTGGGAGGAGAAGAGCACCGAGCGACTGCGCTTTTCTCCCGGAAGCCGCGCTCTCTGGACGCAGGCTCAGTGCTGAGGTTTCGTGGACTGAGACTCCATACAGCCTTCCTGTCCAACGTTGTGATGTTCTCTAGAACATAACACTTGCAAAGAACTGGGATTTTGCATAAATTAAATGAGCAATGAGTTCCTGGTGTCCTCAGAGGACATCTTGCGTCTTTGCAGTGCTTTGGGGACAACATGATCGTTGCCCCGAGAGGCTCATGCTTTCCTGGTTTGGGCTGGTCACCCCAAGGTCAGCGTGTCTCTGGGGTCCACCGTGGTCTCAGCACCACGGGCCCCGGGGGCCCTGGGGTGACCCAATCAAGGACGCGGTTCTGTCTTGCCCAGGCTCTCTCACCTGGAGTCACGCAAAGTCAGGAGGTAAGGATGGCTCGTGCCACACCCTTGCACCGAAGCTCACGGAGCCGGACGCCCTTTCCACCCCAAAGTCACGGGACGGAGATTCTGGAGCCTCAGGTTCCTTCTTCTCGCCCACCCCGGGCTCCATCCACAAACTCAGCAGTTCTCCTGGGCATCCATAGGCTCCCTGCCGCCCTAATTACTGTCGCCGGAAATGCCTCACACGTTCATGGACAGTGGAATAAAAAATCCTCTCAAGTGAGAGAAAGAGCTACAGCCAGAAAATCTTTCTCGACACAGCTTCCAGTAGAGGCTGAAAGACCTTCCGGGTGGAGGGCGAGGGCGGTGGCTGGGACCTGTCTGCAGGCTTCACAGGAGATCTGAGGGGAGCTGTGGCCTCCCACTGCTCCCAATAAGGCCTCAGGGGCATTTTCTCCCCAGATAATTAGCATGTGAAGTGTCCTCCTTTCCTGTCCCTAACTGCAGGCCTTGAAGAGGTTTGATAAAGTGACAAGTGTGGTTTTCCACACTTCTTTTTCTTTTGTGGTTTTCCTTGCCAAAAAAAAAAAAAAAATACATTTTCTCTAGATAATTCCCCCAGCACTGAACCCAGTATGTTCTCAGTCTTCAATTCAACACAGCTTCAAGCCGTTCAGCACTGTCTCGATTCTCACAGACAAGGACGAGGATCTCTGTCGTGAGCACCCAGCACCCAAGGGCACCGAATGACTCCGGCATGTGAAACAAAAAACCACAGGAGTTTTAGAAACAGGAATTTATCTGCTACGGAAAAGTCTGTGGTGGGATAACGCAATGGCGGGGGAGGGGGGGGTATGGTTCTTGGAGTGGGCCAGCAGGAGGCGCTGCAGGGCCCGTCAGGCGCCTGGGATGGGCCACACCAGCGCCCAGGTTACTGCCGTCTGTCAATTTTTCAGAGTGGCAAACTGCGGTCTGCAGCCACTGAAACACTTACAACTGTTGAATTACACTCGAAAACTATACCCATGTATGCACTGCACGTCGCTAAGTGAAAAAAGCCGGACTGAAGAGGCCACATACTGTGCGATTTCAACCACGTGACATTCTGGAAAAGGCAAAACCACGGAGGCAGTCAGGTCGGCGCATGTCAGAGGGGAGGGAGGGATGTGAAGAAAGTGGAGCACAGAGGATTTTAGGGCAAGGAAACCACTCTGTGTGAGGTTGTAACGGACACGGGTCACCATACTGTCATCAAAACCCATAGAGTGTATGCACCGAGAGCGAACCCTAATGTGAACTCTGGGTTGTGGGCGAGTGATTGTCAGTGAAGTTCACTGACTAACAAATGCACCACCCTGGGTTGATCTTAAAGAAATTTCCTTCTCCCTCCTTCCCTTCCCTTCTTCCTGGTTAGTCATGTAAATTCAGCAAGAGTGGATTCTTGATGGATTTCAAAATGAGTCTACGAATTTTAGAAATGGAAAAATGTTTTAAAATAATAAGCTATATAAATAAATCAACTCATTAAAGAAGACTACAGAGTTTTACTGCTCCAAGTAATTGACTTCTTGAAATATTTGGGATAGAATACACAGTTAATATTTATATGTCATGAATTTTTCAGATTTTTAGTTCTTTAATCAAATAGAAATGAATGTCAATACTGCCTATGCAGGCTTCTTTTTTTTTTTTTTTTTTTTGATTTTTCAACTCAGTTCATTTGCAAACATTCCTAAGAATGCATGTAACAAAACTTTTATGAAAAGTTGATTTCTGAAGTCATTAAGACCTACAGTCCATTTTATGTACTTTATATTATTTAAGTATATAATATTTATTACAATTGTTCACATCTATATTATTAACACTATTTTATATTTACAGAGACATACTTCACCAGCATAACGAACAACTTTCTGGTTAATGGGAGCCATTAGGTCCACCTACTCAGAAAGTAAAAGAACTTTCTACCTGAGGAATGTCATGGCAATGATTGGAAATTGAGATGTGTGCTCGGATAATCTTCTCCTTCTTCAGCCGAAATTTAGTACGTGATGGGAAGGGAATGTGATGAAGTGACAATACCAGGCAGATTGCAGCAACCCCTTTCCCCAAAGCACTGATCTTACACAGAAAAGATCACAAGTGGGAAATTGCCTGTAGCTACACAATGGGAAGGAAGGGTATTTATGAGTTTGGTTGCAACCATATCAGATCAAGTTCAAGAAGCTAGTTACGCCGTCCCGCACTTGAGAGCGAAAGCCAACAATTCTCCTGCAACCCCAGAATCACTCTTCTTGCCAGACTGAGTGCAAACTGTCAGCAACGAGTCTGAGACCGATGGTGCACGGGGGATAGGAAAGGTTCTGTTCTTGAATGGCACTGTAGGAAGCCGTGGATGATATGTCGGATGACCCAGAGAGAGACAAACTTAGTCCAGAACATTATTAAAGCAAAACGTCCTGAGTGACTCCTTCAAAAGAGATGGGTAGAACGTTACTTTGTTGTAAAAATACATACTCGAGTTAGATTGAGTGTCCCCGTTTGTGAAGAAGCATTCCCTGTATTAAGCCTTATGGGGGCTCAGAGGATACACCTAGAAGGAGGTGAGGAAGTGAGGACAGCTCATGAGAAGAGGCTCTTCGAGACGGCAGCTAGTGAGGCCTCGGCTGATCTAAGCTGTTGTCCCAAACTGAGGCCAAGGGACTAGGCTTTCCCATGCCCAGAGCATCGAGCCATTCGCCACAGGCTGACCACGGGAGGGGGGTCCTCTTGAGTGAAGCAGTGGGCAGTTCCAGGAGGGTCACAGCAGTGAGCCCTGAGCCCGCAGGGTGCCGGCACTGGTGATAGGCGTGTCCCCCACAGGAAGTGATCTGGGCGGGGGGGCACCACAGTATACCGCACACATAGCAGACATGCTAGGAAGGACGGAATGGTCACAGTTAAATGGATGCTAGGAATAAATGTGTATTTATATGTATCAAAGAACACGTTTGTAAGCGATGTATACCAAAGCCAAAAGAAGGGTAAAAAGATTTTACTGCAAAATTCAATCTGAAAAGCCTGAGATTCCAGAAATCCATTGTTTCATTCACAGAGAAATTCTCTGTAAGTGGTGGCCTGTAGCCCCCCCCGAATGCCGCACTGAATGATGCTGTCAGAATGGTAAATCTAATAAAATTCAAGCATGCTACAGTCCCACCTTTTTTTTGTTGTTGCTTTGTGAAAGAAAAAAAATGGCATCCCTTTTGACAGAAGCTTTCCTTTCGAGGGATTCAAGATAACGCTACACGTCAGGCGAGGTTTGAAATATCAGCACTCATCAATCTGTGACGGAAACTTTTCTGGTTTAATGACCTGGGCTAAGTTTGTCTCTGGGCCATCTGACATGCCATCCATTTGTCCTGTGATAGCATTCCTCGAAAACGGGGACTTCCCTGTTTCCCGTTTCAATTCCAGGTGGAAGCCTATGGGCTTGTCCGAAAGAAGGGTCTTGCAAGAGTGTGTGAACTGAACAAAGCAGTTATGATCACTGTCATTAGTTTTACTGACTCGGCCTCCCTTTGAAGATTTGTTGAAGGATGAGTTATGGGCCCCAACAATGGCGTAGTTAACTGACATTTTTCAGCACCTGAGCAGACGGACACTGTGGAGAACTGCCGAGATCTTGCCGAAGTATCCTGACACGTATGGGTTCAAAGAAGAAACTCCGCGTGGTTACGGAGTTAAAAACTGTGCACTGGCGATATGGGATCGATTTTATAATTCTAAAGGAGTCAGCGTTTGAACTCTGAAGGAAAAATATTAAGACTGGCAACAACTTCTGTGTAGATCCATAGAAATGCCCATTATTTTGAAATACTTGATAGGAAAAACATTTGCTCAGAATCCAATCCGTTCACCTCATCACAAAAAAATGTTCAACATTATGTCTGTCAAAGAAATAAAAGGAAGAGCTCTTAGCCTAAAGAAATTATGCCCGTAAAGTGCAATTTAAAGAGGCTGAATTATCTGCATTCCGGTTAATGGCAAGGAAGAAGTTTCTCCTAACTGGGTGGAGAGAGTAATAAATTATCTTCAAACACGTGCGACCACCTACTTGTACAAATACTTCTCGTCAACGGTAACTTCCACGTGTTTGAAGAGGTTAAAAGTCTGCATGCAGTCTAAATGGAGCCATCCAAGGAGTAAAACCAGATATTAAAAGTGTTACGTTCATCCATCAAGGTCAAGCATCTCACTATACATCCTGAGATTTTTGATTGGGAAGGTTTATACAAATTCACCACATAATAGTTTCCTTTACATTCTCCAAAGGTGACCAGAGAGGCTTTAAAGAAATACTATTAGGAATCCACGGACTAAAATGTATTTGAAACCTTTCATTCACTTCACTGCAGTTTTATTATTATTAATTTTCATGATTTTCATATTTTCCCATGTTTAACTCGTGGGAGTCTCGCCAGGTGGGCCTGAGTCTTTCTGACAAGTTCTCCCTGGCATTTGATAGTTCATTTTCCTTTTTCTTTTTCTTTTCTTCCTCCCTCCCTTCTTTCTTTCTTTCTTTCTTTCTTTCTTTCTTCTTTCTTTCTTTCTTTCTTTCTTTCTTTCTTTCTTTCTCTTTCTTTCTTTCTTTCTTTCTTTCTTTCTTTCTTTCTCTCTCTCTCTCTCTCTCTCTCTCTCTCTCTCTCTCTCTCTTTCCTTTTTGAGCTCTCCAGATCTCACAGGCTCACCTTATGGGCTACCTGCTGGATAACTTACCTGGAAGCATCCATTTATTTATCCAAGAAAGCCCGTTTATTTTTGTGGTTCCTGGGAAGCTCAGTGTGAGGGGGTTGGTTCCTATTTCTAGGCCTTTTAAAAAATTCTTTTTTTTTTTTTTAAAGGTAAAACATCATACTACTATTTCAAACTCAGTTTCTTTGATAAAAATCTCCATTCCTAATAACATCGACATGATACTTACTTGCTTTACCTCGTAATGCTCATGCAATTGCCTTAAAACCCAAACTCAACACCACCACCACGTGACTGCTGAAAACAGTTGTAGACCTTTCTCCCTCCCTCCCGTCTTCTTCTTCTTTTTTTTTTTTTTCACCTAGAGTATATCCTGCTAGGGACATACAGTCAAATGACCACGTTTTAAAGAGACCTGAAGTCACTGCTTTCTGTTTGGTTATGCCACCAATTCAATATGCGCTCATATTCATTTTGTAAATTTTTGCCTTCAGTTTTTTAGAACTTTTTATAAGTGTCTTAAAATTGAGTTTTATAAACGGATACAATAGATACATGGTGTCAAAGTTGATGGAGGCCCGGTATCTATTTCTGTGCCCCCCTTTTCCCTGCAGGGGCTGTTCTAGGAACGCCCGCCTTCCTTTCTTACGGCTGCAGAATGGCTTCCGTGCCTGGTTTGTTCCCCCAGGACGCTGCTGACAGACGTTTCGGTAGGTCTGGTCCTTCCAGAACCTCTAGCGCTGAGGTGGACCGTCTAAGGTACGTGCTGCTCCATTTTTTTATCTGTCTCACTGGAGTAACTTTCTACAAAGCGGAGAGTGGACACTCTGCCAGTTATTGGCACTAGAAGTCCCATCCGTTTAGGGTAGAAGACGAAAAGGAATTCGTAATAGTTTTAAACGAGACAGGTAATTTCCATTTTGAAATGTCCGACGCTTTCAGAGATTATACAAAGACTTTTTTCAAAATCGTTTCATAGCGAGCTGCCAAGGTAAGCCCCTCCCCCTCCCCAAATCCGTGCCGTGTGGCTCCCGGAGACGAGGACACTCACCGCCGCACCGCCCTACAGCCACGGAAACCCAGATACCAGAAGCGTACCTCGTCGTCAGGTCCTCCGGCTTCTCCCGTGAGGTCCCCTGCGGCGGTAGGGTCCGGTCCAGATCCCGCGCTGCCTTTACTAATCCTGTCTCTTCAGTCTTCAGCCTGGAGCTCAATTTCTCCTCGACTCTCGTGGCCTGGACATCTTGGGATATTTACTGCAGGCTCATCTGTCACGTCAGTTTGTGTTCGTCCGATGTTTCTTCTCGGTTAGGCTCCAGCTACGGATCTTAGGAAGGAGGAGCACAGCGGTGTGCTCCGTTCTCCCCTCGAGTCCTCTCTGCACGATTGTGATCTGTGCCATCGCCGGGGAGGTTCCCTGTAACCACCTGCTGCCAGGTCGGGCCTCAGCAGAGTTATCCTTTCCCCCTGTAATCCATACACGCTTTGGGAGGAGATACGGGGACCCTCCTCCCACTAGTCGCGGCATCCAGGGTCGGGCGCCGATCGACCTCTCCGTGTTTGTATCACGCTGCATTCTCAGTGAAGAAGTGTGCCCCTCTTTCAAGCCTTATCACAGGACATTGTCAAATGTTCACATTTTGACCAAAATGACAGGCGAGAAACGGTGTCTCTGTGTAGCTTCACTCTGTGCTCCTCTCATTGGTAGAAGGGAGCATCTTCTCACGGGGCTAAGGGCATTGGCACTGCTGTTGATTCTATTTTCTTATTTCTTGACTTCTTTCTTTTGCATATTGGTCTATTACTTCTCTCTTTTAGAGGCTCTTGACAGAGCTTAATGTGCAGCTAATAACTTGTCTGGGAGATAATTTTGTCTGCTCTGTATCTTTCCCCCCTCTGCTTATTGTATTTTTTGGTATACAGAATATTTTAGCTATTTAAACATTTTATGTAGTCAAATTTATCATTTTTTTCCATTTATTGCTTCCAGATTGTGAATAATAGAGGATATCCCCCCCCCCTCCCTTCTAGGTCACAGGGGAATTCGCTGGTTTTTCTTTTCTGGTACTTCTGCGGGTTCCGTTTTTAATATGGACATCTCCGGTCTGTTTGGAATGCACCCTTGAATTCGGTGTAGGGAGTGGACCCAGCTTCGTCTTTTCCCACAGAGGAATCCACTTATCTCAATACTACTTATCAAAAAGCCGGTCTCTGTTTACTCTTGCAAGATGCCACTTCTACTGGGTACTAAATTTCCACGTGCAACCGAGTCCATTTCCGGATTTCCTACTCCATTCCATTCACGCACCAACCCCACACCTGGGTAGGCACCCGAGGAGGTACCGAGGCACGGACACGTACTCCAGTACGTACAGTCGACTCGGCATCACGGTTCTGTTCGATGACATTATGACAGCCGGAGTTCTGTCAAAGAATCCTTCCTCTGTGAAGCTTCGCGGAGGCAAGGGCCATACAAATGGCCCTACTGACGGTGCAGACAGAGTTCTGCAGACAGAGGAGGAGAGGAAAGGGCCACCGAGGCCACATGGTTCACCCACAGCACCCAGATGGGCGGCCCCTCATCTACCGGCGGCACAGCTTCCAGCTCCACGTTCCCGCCGTTCAGGTCGCGCTGAACCCCTGCCGTGTGTGGCAAAGAGGCTTTCCCTCATGCTCAACTGAAACCTCTCCTTCCACGGCTTCTGATCAGTGATGCCCATCTGCCTCCTGGGTAAAGGGTCCCCCCCACACACAGCTGTTAGACTATTTGAAAATCACAGCGGGGCGCCTGGGTGGCTCAGTCGGTTAAGCGTCCGACTTCAGCCAGGTCACGATCTCGCGGTCCGGGAGTTCGAGCCCCGCGTCGGGCTCTGGGCTGATGGCTCAGAGCCCGGAGCCTGTTTCCGATTCTGTGTCTCCCTCTCTCTCTGCCCCTCCCCCGTTCATGCTCTGTCTCTCTCTGTCCCAAAAATAAATAAAAAACGTTGAAAAAAAAATTAAAAAAAAAAAAAAGAAAATCACAGGAATGTCCAGTTGGGCTTTACTACTATGGGCCAAGTGGACATCCTGTTTCTCTGTTTCCCATGCGGCAGGATTGAGGGAGCACTCACTGCCCACTCTATACCGGTCTCCTCCTCCGAGAAGCCTTGGTTTTCTCCCCACCCCTCACGTTGAGGCACCTGGAGCCGATCTCAGTGCTCCAAGTGCCCAAGTGGCATCCAGCCAGACAGGATTCCTTGGCACTGCGATCTGCCTTGATGCGGAAACATACGGTCTGTACAGACGAAGATTATGGTCTCAGTCCTCCTCGGGTCTGCGCTCGTCTATCCCCGGAGACTTTCTATGGTGACTGTTGGCAAGTCCTGTCTCCCCGTCTTGTTGTCACATGACTGGGGTGTGTGTGCGTAACTGAAGTATTTTCCCTCATACCTTTCACGTCCCAACTTGATTTCTTTTATGTTCGGTTTGATTTCAACCATCAATCTAAGAAAGCAATTTATTTTTTACTTCTGATCTGGGGATAGAATACACGAATTATCCCCTCTGAGCCGTGACCCCTGCATATTTGATGCGCATGCCATTTCTGTTCCCTCCAAGTCGCCAGTAGAGGTGCTGACCAAGAAAAGCCCAGGAGAATGATGGGTTTTGCATCTGGAATTATCCTCCAAGTGGTGGTGTATCAGGCAAGTTACACTCTTTGGGTGAAGCCAAGCCCTGGGAACCCATCTAATTATCCTGTCATCCAATCTGTATCTCCCCATCTTAGCCACAAAGGTGCTTAGTGCGTGAATTAGAAAATGAATGAATGAGTGGGAATCAAGCTACAGAATGACTATAATATTTGGATCTATCAACTCAGTAACCCTCCTCCAAAAGGAAATGAGGTTGGTGGGATGTGGTTCATTCTGAATGACCAAAGGGGACGCCTAGTGACTGCTTCCTGACAATTATAGACTCAGGTCTCTCGATTCTTCTTTGAAGTGGAACCTGAAGTCCTGTCCTCTAGCGAGTGTTTTTATAGCTTCGTGTACACATCTCCTCTCTATCCTTAATTTCTCAACAGAATTTCTGTTGAATGTGTTCTTCCTATCCTTTCTGACATGAAACTCATCCCTTGTCACAGTCTATTGTTCGAACACAAATCCCATTAACCTTGACAGGGAACAGATCAAGCCACAGGAAAAAGGTTACTAAAACATGATCAGGCTGCTTGACTTGACTGAAGCGTAGCCTCACCTTCTTAGAAAATGTTGAAGACACAAGTGTGGAGGAGAGGCTCTTCTAGATTCTGGTCTCCTCCAAGCACCCGTGCATTATTCTTGGTGGCTGGTCGTGGTCCACACAGCTCACTCACCCTAATTTGCCACTGACCACTGCCCGTATCTTCCTTTCTTTTCCGAGTCATGACCTTTATCTTAAGGAAGACTTCATCCTCCTACCCAACCATCAGAGTTTCTAAACCACAGCTGAGATTTCTTGTGAGACACACCATGTTCCTGCGTTCCCCACAGCGCGTGCCCTCGTTCATGGGAAGAACCACTTTTCTCCAGCTGACGGTACTGGCCCTCCCCGGGTACGATCCCCCTTTCTTCGAAAATGCCAGAGACATAAATATGGAGAGACTCACAGCGTTCATGGTTTTGGCCCTCTGCTTACCTACCAACCTCTAGAGAAGTGAGTCTCAGATTAGAGTCACCAGAATCATCTGGGGGCTTCTTGAAACACAGACGGCAGGCCTCGCCCCCAGACTTTCTGATCCAGTGGGTCTAAGTGGCCTGAGGATTGCATTTCTAACAAGTGGCACAGGGACCCGACTGAGAACCACTGCTCTGCAGTTTCTTTTCTGCCATTTTCTCTTTCCTTCCCTCCCCCCATCGTCCCCGTGACGATCACCTTTCATTTCATTTAGAGCCGGTTAATTGGTTGGCAGAAGACCCCACTCCTGTCCTCACGAGCCTCTTTGCCACCTTTCCTGCCAGGAACGTGTACTGTTATTTCCAGCCCAGAGAACCTGAGATTATGCCGGGCGAGCAATTTTCCCGAACCATTCTCTGCAGCTGAAAGGGTATGTTTCATTCAAGTATTCAAACAATATTATGCAAATTACGCAAGCTGATGTGCAACACCCTTGAGTAAATTCCAGCCTAGCGTTACAATTCATCTTGGCTTCCGTCTACACAAATGGCAGAATTGGTTTTAACTAACGGTCATTCTAAACAAAACTCCGCTGACCATAGAGCTATCTGATGTTTTGGAGACGCACAACATGTCAGATCAAATGAAGAAGGTGACACCGGGAAGTACCAGCTCAGAGATTCACGGCGCCTCGTGGGACAGGGGACACGGGCGTCCAGGCTTCTGCGGTAGGAAAATGACTGACTTCTGCACCCTGCTTATTAGCCCCATCAGAATGACGTAAACCCAAGCGAAGAGTGCCAAGCATCCCAGTGACAATGCTGTAAAATTAGCTGAGCTTAGCACGGAATGAAATCACAGTGCTTTGCCCAACACAGTTTTTATCTATTAAGGTAGCACCACCTTATCTGTTAGAGATAAACTGTGAAACGCAGTGTGTTACTGCAATAACGGCTCATCCTTCAATGCCCTCAAGTGCGCCGTCGGTTTTCCCGGTCGGTGAGCACCTGGCGTGAGGCCATGCGGGGCCCACCTTGCCTGGGAAGGAGTCTCCTCACTTTGGATCCGCTGGCCGGGGCGGGAGCTCCCGGCAGTGCCCCTGCGCCGTGCAAGGGCGCACGGGTCTTCCGTCTTCACCACAACTGCACACTCCCTTTTTCATTATCCTTGGAGTAGATGATATCAAATCCTAAGGGCTGCAGCGTCTAGAGCCAGAACTTGGTGGGGATTCGTGGGCATTGACTCTTCCGGGCAATTCCCCAGAATTAAATGCACATGCCTCTCAAAGAGGGGAGCAGCAAGCTCGTTATGTGGAAGAATTATTGGCGATGCGGTGCTGCACGGATGTCTCTATTGCAGTCTTTGTGGCGGGTGCGATGGTTAATTCCAGATCGTTACAGGCCGCGGACAAGTTCTTGGGTTGTTATGGTTCTTGCCGTTTTGAGACACCGGAATGTTCTCACTGCATTGAACATTGCTAATGCGTTATTAGGGGGACAGATCTTGGATAAATAAGCTCAGGTCTCTTTTAATGACCTGAATAAAAAGCAGTATTTTAATACTTTAGAAGTTGTGTGTGTCCCTTTCTGAACTTATTTTCCCCCTTATTTATTTCGGGACCAGTTTTAGGCTGGAGGGGCACAGCGTGTGAGGTCAGGCAGGCAGGCACTGGGCTTTCCTTCGAGCTCCTGAGACCAGAAGAGGCAGGAGGGGAGGGAAGGCATCACGCTGGATATGGAGAGTAAGTTGAGACAGCACCGGAAACTAAAATAGAAACAATCAGCATCTGTCTTCAATCAGACATACGTTTATGCCTTGTCTATTTACATACCAGGCATTGTGCTTGCATTTGGAGATACAGACACAGACCCCGCCCTCGAAGAGCCCCCAGGCTTGTAGGGAAGGCCAGTCTGTACGTGACCAAACAATATGCTGGTCACAGCAATTTAAGACCGGTTCGATTTTTCCCTGTGTCTTCCTGTGGCAACTGAAGGCCAAGTCTTACCCCGGGAAGCCCTCCTCCCTCACGAGGTCATCCGCGCAGATCCAGGGGCTGGAACCCTCCTACAACCCCTGGATCGTAGCTCTGTGCCCGGGCCCGTTGCCTGGCGTACCCCCGCTCGGACCCCTGTTTGGGCTTTCGTCGTTGGCTGCGGTGGCCTCTCCCTTGGGGACCCTGGTGCGTCCTACAGGCCAGTGGAGGAGCCTCTTCTGAAAGGGACACGGGTTCAGCTCAATCAAACGCCCTGTGTTGCTCAAATTCAGTGGTTTTCAAACTGCAGGTCTCCCAACGCACTAGCAGACCAGGAAATCAATTTAGTGGCCGTGGCCAGCATTTATTAGAGAACCCGAGAGTGAAACGGAATGAAACGGGATGGCAAATATCAAAGAACACCACCCAGTGTAGGGGGGACTACTGCTGCACGAGCCTTTGGTTTCAGCCGTGTGTGTGTGTGTGTGTGTGTGTGTGTGTGTGCGTGTTTGTTCATGTGTGTATCTGCATGTGTGTCTGTGTGTGTGTGCATGCGTCCTGGGTTTCAGTGTGAAAGACATTTCCTCTTGCGGACTACACACCCACCTGCCACTCATCCACGAGTGACGTGAGATCTTGCTTCTTTTCTGTATTCAAGCTGCACCGGAAATCTGGAAGTAATTTCAGTCCAAGGGTGATACGTGCAGAATGAGAAAAGGAGTGCTAGGTTTTCCCCAGCATTTCCCAGCCATGTGACTTGGGGAAAGTGAGTTACCTCTTGGAGCTCCCGTTTTCCTCTGTGGAATAAAAACAGACACCTATCTCTCTCACAGCTGTCCGGGGGGCAGGGTGGGCGGGGGGCGATGACCAAGGTGAGGCACGGAGCACAGGTGCGCAGGATAAGACAACAAAAACTGGTCGGGGGCGGCTTCCTCCAAAATGCTAGCTTCCTCTTCTTTTCTTTCCGGAAAATTCTAAAAGACTGAATTAAGCCCAATCCTCATGGAACATCCCACATCATTTTGTTCAGTTCTTAGTGTTTTAGGTGACTCTGGGAGAATCTGGAACATTATCCTATTCTGTAGGCACAGCCTGCGGTCTAGAAAGTCTTAAGGATTGAGAAACAAATCTTTTGTGCAATGTCATTTATGCCACATTGAGAATTTCCCAAGAGGAGGTACGAATGGAGCTTGCAAACAGAGTGTTCATTTATAATCCTCACTTTAGAAAACCCTTCAAAGCCCAAGTGAACATTTAGGGGCTTTTACTAATGTTTTAGAAATGTGGATAACCAAATGTTTTTTCCATTTCTCTTTAAGTATGAAATATTTCCCTTTCATTAGAAGGTAATGTTCCAAAACCAGAATAAATCATTATAGCGCAAAAATACCTGTTCAAGGAAGAAAAATGATAAAGAAATAAAACCAGAAAAAAATTAAAACCTGGGTGTGTTCAAAATGATGATGTATAGTATCATTTGTCTTTGGACCCTTTATAGAAAAGCCGCATCTGCATTTTTATGAACACAGTGAAGAAACGGACGGAAGTTCGCGGGTCTAGGCTGGCATATTTTGGGACCCAGCCAGCATCTCTCATGCTCCAGCAGCGCGTAGGATTCCACGCTCAGGGTCACCTGAGGACTTCATGGTCACACAGTATCTTCACGGGGCTTTCGTGGGTAGTTGCAACATTTTTAACAAAGCCTGAATCTGGGAACCAAACATCGCGTGAGCCTTGAATTTGGACCACTCACTGCTTCAAGTGACTACAGTACTTTCCCTCTCCTACTAAATGATGGGAAGGTTGCTGAAGTTGACATTGGCAGTAAGAACAATGCTGGTAATTACACTGGGCATTTAGTTATGCAGAACTTACACGCTAAGGCTTTTTCTACTTGCAACCGAGAACATATTGATTTCTGGAGCATTTTGAAAGAAAATTCCTGAGTCAATTTAAGTTCGCTTCCATTTCATTTTGGGTAATCACACTGGAAATTTGACGAGCGGGTTCCGCGTTTGCTGGATTTTTGGTCGCAGCTACTGGGACAGGAGGGACCTTTCCTCTCACCCCTTGGAAAGTTCATGTGGCTGTGACTGTATCAGAATTTTGCTGCCCGATTGGTAAGTTAATATGTCGCATTTTAAAATGCCTGGAGCAGAAAAGGTCACGGAGGCACTGCTAATAAAATCTATTCAGTGGGATTGGCAGACAGTGGATGGGGTGGGGGTATGAAGAGCAGGGGAAGTGAGAAAGTTTATATTAAATAATCCCTGTGTATCCAAGGTGTTAGCCCATGCTGAGAATAGAGAGAACCAAGGTAGACCCCAGACGTTTTTAGCAGATCTCAATAATAAACGGGATTGAAAAGAGAAAGGGGGCATGTGACAGGGGACAGGTGGGTTCACATTTCTTCAAGGATCCATACCACATTGTGCTGAACTCAAGGCACAGATGACTTATTTTCCTTCGAGAGCTTCCATAAAGAAAAGAGACTCGAGACCAAAGACGTGTGCCCAGCAGCACGCGGGTGCCTGCCCCCGGGGCAAGCGCTGGCCGATCTTTTCGGGTCAAGGGCTGCCTGTGCGCCCTTGACTCTGCTCCCTGGGGCCGAGGCTGCGACATTTGGGAGTTCTCTTCGAGAATGACTGTGCACCGTGTCACATGCAGCCTCACGTCGGCGAGCCGCACCAGCTCTCCCTGGCGTTCTGATGCCTTCTCAAGAGGAGCGAAATCCAAAGAGCTTATTAAAGTCGGGACAAATTACATCTCATTTCCCCTGACGGGTCAGGCTTGCCGCTTGGCTGAGGGGAGGAGGAAGAACCAGGCGGGCTGGCCGGAAGCCTTATTCTTCACGAGGCGGGGCGTTTCCAACTGTTCCCATGGCGTCCTGACGGACTCCAGAGTTATGTGCGTATACGTTCCAATAACTTTCCAAATTAGGCTGACAAATAATTAATTTTATGAGTTATTCTCTTCCCCTCTAATATGCAGACATTTAAATTATTCTCTTTGCAGCTTCAAGGGCCAATTCAGGCCTGCAGGCTTTCTCTACACGCGGCACCAGCAGCCGGGGGCACCCCAAGCCCCAAGCTCACCGACAGGGGCTCCCAGGGGCAGCAAGCATGCTCAGCTGGTGCCCAAACAGACCACGAGCTGAGGGTCTGAGGCCAAGGGCCCGGGGAGCTGTGGAGCCGCTTGCTGCTAATTCTTAAGTGGGGGGTTCCCAAGGATCGTGGGGCTCTCTGCATGCGGCTGGCTGTGAGACAGACGATCGTACAATTTTATATCTAGAACTTGCATATCCTCTGCGTTTGACTCCGCAGCAGGAGTCATTGCAAAGAGCGAGGCAGAAACCGCCAGCTACCCTCTACTATCTGTCCCCCCTTCCTTTCTTAGCAACAGACAGAAACGTATCTGGCGGAAAGAGCACCTTTCCGGGCTTCTGGCATGGAGATATTCGGTGAATTGTAAGCATGAGTCAGCAGTAGGTAGGACTTCTAAGAAAGTTCGTCAAAGGCAAACATACTTGCATATGTGGCCACAAGGTGTACCCCTGTGCCTTCCTCATAGAATGTGGACGCGACCGCTGGCATCCCAGCAGCTCATGTGCAACCATGAGGCAAACGCTAAAGATGGCAAAGTGAAAAGAAGGAGCCTGACCGTCTGGTGACCGTGGAGCTGCCGCTAAGACCCTGTGCAGCTGAATGCCCACTCGTGGGGAGAGAAAGATAAAAGCCCACCTCTATTTTGTTTCAAGCTGTTATTTTGGGTCTGTTTCTAGCAGCTGGACTCCATTTCCAACCACTACAGACAGCTGAGCCCCAACGCCTCTGATGTGGCCCTACCACGTAGATCCCAGTAAAGCCGCTCTTTACGTCGATGGCATCTTCCTCTGTCTCGACTGCAATCCGAAGCATGCTCGCAACATGGGTCTTGTGGATGAATCGGGGTGAGCACACATCAGTGATGCTGCTTTCTTCTGCAGCTCACTCTTACTTCACAAATGTTAGTCTCTCCTCGCCACCTCGGCCGCAAGTCCCAGGTTTGACTCTGTGTTGGGTGTGTTCCCTACTCCTGCTCCGTGCCACACAGCCCGTCACACAACGCTGAGCACACAGTAGGCGCACAGATCGTTCTTGAGATTTTACTGTCAGCAGAGAGACTGCGCCCGTTTCTTTCTGAACGACTGCGGCTGCAGAAACATGCAGATACAGTAGGTTCCAGGCACTGGGCGTTGCCACAGAAGGAGGAACAAGAACAACCTGAGCATCCAGGATGCTGGCTAAGAGCTCAGGGCTCTCAAGGCCTTTGTCTCACAAGGAGTCAGGGCAGATGAGCTTGAGGCTCAGAAAGGTTGATGTGCTTCTGGAAGGCAGGTACGTAGTAAACGTGGAGTCAGGCCCTGACGGACTAGAAGAAGGGGCTGTTTCCGGGGGTCAGCAGACAGACAGATGTGCGGGAGGACAGCTCACAACCCTCGATTACTCACGGCCCCTCACTGTGGCCATTTTCCTTTCTGATGCGGCCCCTCCCAATCAGATCGCTTTCTCTCTGCTTTATTCTGCCCCCACTCCAGACCAGCTTCCCTGTCCCCACTCCCCGGTTCTTTCCAGCTGCAAGTCTAAATGCTCTCTTACTTGTGTCCCGTCTCGGTGGGAACACTGGTTCCGGGACAGAATCTACCGGTTGCCTTTTGGTCGGCTGGGGGTGGCTGACCAGGATGCTCCCGACCATGGGGGCCGGACGGGCGCAGTGTGAGCGCACACGCTGTAGGGCCGCTGCCTCCCCTGCTCGTGCCCTCTCCTGATACCTGACAAGTGCCACGGCCAAGCCCAAGGGACAGTTATGCCAACACTGGTCAACAAGGGCTCCACCCTGATTTGTCCTGGGGCTCAGGCTTGCCCCTCACAGGAGGGTCAGGCTCAGAGGCTGTCGAACGCCTGAGAAGCTCTGTCCAGGGACCAAGGGACAGACGTAGGGTTAGGAGTCGGGGAGGGTCTCGAAACACAAGCATAGGGTCCTTTCCCCAGGGCGTTAGTCACGTGAAGCACACAGGAAGAGTCGGGACCACACGTGGGGAAAGGGCTGCAGGCCCGAGGGAGGACAAGGGCGCCGTGCTGCCTGCGTCCATGCCGAGGTGAGGAGGGCACAACATCAAAGCAGAAACGCCCGCAGCGAGGGGAGGTGTGAGTCACAACCATGTCCCCTGGGTGCCCTGTGACCTGCAGGGGCCCCGGGCTCTGGACTCCAATGCCAGCCATCCAACGCCCAGACGAAGAGAAGAGGACCCAGCTGCCAAGCCAAGATACAGACGGGAAAACTGCACACGGCATATTCAGGAACTTGGGCTCAGCAGGAGTGAAGAAAAAGACGGACACTGGGAACCACTCTTGCACAGAGAGCTAATGGGAGTCCCGCTCGCACCAGGACAAGGAAAGCAACTCCTTCCAGGGAGCTGAAGCAGCCTTAGTCAGCCTCTCCATCCGGACAATCACCGCATCCAGAGGTGGGAGCCTGCCCCGCCGGCCCCGCGCCCCGGCATTTCAGACCAGCTACATCGAGCCGGCCAGCGTTCAGCTTGCTTACACGTCAGTGGTTACATCGGACCTGTCCTGTTCTGTCCTATCCCCGCCAGCGAGCCGAGGAAGCAGCTGCCCCCCCCCCCCCCCCCCCCGTTCACACTCCAGCGACCCAGGGACAGGTGCATCGCGTGAGTGTCCTCTGCCCCGCTGTCTCGAGGCACACGGAGGGAACAGAGGCAAAGTATTTTGAAAACTACGCAGCACCACCCGAAAGCGCCAGCCACGCCTTCCTCGTGGCCTGCGTCACAGCAACAGGGAACTCATCGGTTCACAGCCAGACCACGTGCCCTTCCGTCTGGAGTTGCTGAGGCCGCGGGGGGCCCCCAGCTTGCGCGCACAGCCGCTGACGGGTTCGCCTTCCTAACACAGCATTTTGCTCATGTCGCTCCTGGCCCTCAACCTTTAATGGCTCCCAAGTACGAGCCAAACTCTAGGGCCGAAGCTCTCCTCGGCTAGGTGGGGATCTGCCCCTCCGTGCCCCGCACAGGACCCAAACACACCAGTAAGAAAATGAAGCAGTCCTAGTTAACAGTAATAGGCGATTCTTAATAGCAAATTCATTATTTTAAGTATTTCCAAATCTACTGTCATTAGGTAGGCGAATTAAAGCAAACATTAATTGTCCAGGTACTTAGCCGTCTCCATTTTCCGGTGAGTAATCGAGACTCACGTGCGGACGAGGAGGTCCTTCCCGGCTGTCTTGCATGTTAAGTATTTCCGCCAGGCACATATTTCACCATGGAGACAGAACTGACTTAATTTATAAAGGAGGCTTTATGGACTTATGGACGACGACAGACAGCCGATCGATCAGGGGTGATGATAACGGTATGCAATATCAAGGAACATGAGGTCTCAGGCATGATTTGGGGAGAGAAGTGGGCAGTTAGAAATATCATCATTTGGGGGCGCCTGGGTGGCGCAGTCGGTTAAGCGTCCGACTTCAGCCAGGTCACGATCTCGCGGTCCGTGAGTTCGAGCCCCGCGTCGGGCTCTGGGCTGATGGCTCAGAGCCTGGAGTCTATTTCCCATTCTGTGTCTCCCTCTCTCTCTGCCCCTCCCCCGTTCATGCTCTGTCTCTCTCTGTCCCAAAAATAAATAAACGTTGAGAAATATCATCATTTGAAAAAGGTCAAGGCCTGGCGGCAGTAAAAATGCCTAAGCAAATAAACCCACACCTGTTGAGTCGGGAGAGGCTAAAAGTGCAGAACAGGAAGAGCTGTCGATTTTGTGGGGAAACTGTTTTCCCCGGGCAGGGACTGGGGCACCAAGACAGGGTCCATTTTCTCCTGCTGGGAGCACCGACAGTGGACGGTGCTTCCAAATGCCAGCGCTCCCTGGGGCTGAGACCCGGGTCCTCTAGAAAACAGTGGGGGGCTCAGCCATAAAACGAGGGGGTTGGGTCGCAGCATATGAAGGCAAGACCCCACTGGCTTTACGACATCCTGACTGGCCGTTTTCGGAAGGGTGCTGTGGGAGGAGTTTTTACCCACCTAGTAAGTTATTTGGCTTGTATAACAGGAAAAGAACCCCCCCCCCCAAAAAAAAAGGCACAGCGAGTTGCAAATTCCATTACCAATAATCATAGTGCATTACTAAAAACAAAATTCTAAATAATCGTTCTCTTTGGAAAACGCTCTCGGTATCACCTGGGACTCCACGGCCAGCTTTACCGTGTAATATACCATTATCCCATTTAGAAGAAGGCGATTCCACAGATCTTTCTGAGAGTAAGTGGACTAACTAAAGGATGTGTGTGGTACTCCCTGGCCTAAGTGTCCAGAAGAAAGCATCTGGAACGTTCTCTGTGTCCCTTCTACAGTATTGCGATAGTTGAGGAATAGAGGGACTCAATGACAGGTGACGAATTCCCTTCTACTTGCCCCCTGGAGGACCAGGTCCTTCCTCTTTATTTCTAATTTTTTTTTTTACATGTACTTATTTTTGATAGAGACAGAGCGCAAGTGGGGGAGGGGCAGAGAAAGAGGGAGACACGGAATCCGAAGCAGGCTCCAGGCTCCGAGCCGTCGGCACAGAGCCCCACGTGGGGCTCGAACCCCCGAGCCGTGAGATCATGACCCGAGCCGAACCCCCTCATTTTATGGCTCAACCGACTGAGCCACCCAGGCGCCCCTCTCATCTTTACTTCTAACGTGCTCTCGTCAAACTCGACGTGCCCTGCTCCCCGACAGAGACCGTGCAACCTCGCGGAAAAGCAAGCTTACCTCCTTGTAGGGTGTACTCAGTCACGGCCCTGCTGAAGACTCCCAGGCCCGCCCCGTTGTAAGCTGCCACCTGGATTTCATACTGGGTCCAGATGATCAGCTCCGTCACCAGGCAGTAGTTGACCTCCGGGCTGGTGATGTTCCGCTGCTGGTGCTCCCCGGGCAGGCCGGCCAGGCGGTACCTGCATCGCAATGTGGAGAGACGGCTGACACCAGGACTCGGGCGTACCCGCATGGATTCCACGCAGTTGGAGGGAAACGGAGTCAGTGAACAAGAGTGAAGCCAGAGGTCAGCCCCAGACAACACTGCTTCCTAAGCCAACCCCTCAGACGCGGTGTCACTGAATCTCACAGCGATTATGAGCTCTGGGCAACATGGAACCGACCGTGTTACTGTGGAATGCAACTGTGTTACGGTTAAAGAAAAATTATAGCTTTTTAGTGTAAGTCGCCTGGGGGGCGCGGTGACTTAGCACCAGAAATTCCAGGCACGGCTCCCGTGTCGGGTGTTGCCGTAAATAACGATTGTGGAGGGACAGCTTTCCTCCCGTGGTCCTGAAACGTGGGGAAAAGCAGAGAGGCGGGAGGCCCGCTGCCTCTCCCGTCTAGGGTTTCTAGATTTGTTCACGCAGCCCCAGAACCAGAACGAGTGGCTTTCGGTGGTGTTCCCACTTCTAAAATACTGGTCGCATGCTGAGGTGGATGGGCTGGGCTGTTTGTTAGGGGGCCTTCGTGGACGAAACGGGCGCAGGGTTCCGTGTACGGCTCCCGGTGGTGGTGGGGCTGGCTGCGATCGTCAGGCTGCAGCACACAAAGCGGAATTCTTGCGGCGTGCACCTGACCCTAATACAGTGCTCTACGCCGATTTCACCCGTGTTCCAGAAGGAACTGTGTGGAACAAGCGGAATACTTTTCACGCTGTATCTGCGTTCCAAAGTCACATGCACGACTCAGGACTTAGAGAACGTATAAATTAGGCAATTGCCACGTGTACTACCCAAGGGCTTTTGCGGCATTATTTGGGGTAGCGAATGCTTTTCACAACTTGGTTTTTAGAAGTGCACTGGTTCCCCAGGGTGGAGTGCGGGGGCGGGTGGCGGGAGACAGTGCCTTGGCCGTCACACAGCTCCCGAAGCCTCCAGGTCCTGTCCGAGCAGCGGCTCTTGGCTCGGGAAGATGTGGCTTTGTCTGAGGAGACGGAGAGGGTGAGGGCCGAGGGGACACAGGGCGAGAGGACTCTTGACGGCAGGTTGGGGCCACGGCAGAGCGCCTGGGCACAGAGGGGAAGGCCCAGCAAGGCTACTGGCGTCGGTGGCGGAGGGGAGAAGAAACCCAGAACTGAGGCCCTTCAAGGGAAAACAGAGCTCTCCAAAGAGGATGGAAGCACAGACTGCAACATAAGGTCCTTCGAGAAAATCAGGATTCCCGAGGGCAGCCTTTCAGCCACAGACCATGTGTGCAGGTGAGGCCCGTGCGGTGGGAAAAATACAAGATCAAGAACAGGCAGAACCGGAATAGTGAGAAGGTCCCAGGCCACCTCCTGCCTTCGCCTGAAAGGAGGTGCGGCTCACCTGGCCGGAGGCGTGGGGGACGGACAGTGCTCCGGTGACGGGCAAAAACAGGGGCCAGTGCCTCACACCACATTTCTGCTTTCCTATTCCATCCACTTCTGACACCGACTGACTTGATATGCCTTTACTGAACTACCTGCGTCCCAGCGGGGGTTAAGTTCATTCATGTAACGTCACGGCCTTCAAGGCAGCGGCCCATGGGGACACAGGCGTGGCATGGGATAACCCACAAGCCAGGTACTCCCACTCAAATTCCCCATCTACAAAATAAACAGCACCGAGACGGTGAGAGAGCCATTTGGAAGAAGGCAAGGATTGGCCCCACGGCAGCACCAGGGCGCCCTGGCGTGTGAATGGCGCCCAGGACCACTCATAATAACCAATATGGCACATACCGGGCAGTCACTTGAGAAGATCTCATTAATGTGGAGGCATCTCTACGCATGACACATTCCGGGGAAAAGCAAAGACGTGAGCTCCAGAAGGAGCTGGGAAGACGACTGATGAGCTGGGCGGCCTCAAGCAAACTCTTAACTTCTCCGAACCTTGGTTTAGAACTCCCGGGAAGGACATGACAATGGCCTTCCGCTGGGTTTTCGCGAGAATAAAACCAAACGATGGACACAAAAGAGACGTGACACTGTGAAGCACCCTGTAAGTGTTTCTGGTCATGAGAACACTGCTCATCCAGGAAGGACGTGAAGCCCGTATGAACCGTATCTCCTGGACCCTTGTTTATAGGATCGTGTGGAACAGACCACAGGATTCATGTCTTAGAAGCGGCCGCCCTCCTCTCCTCTCTGCAGCAGGCAGGCTGGCCCATTCCGACCCGCAGCTCGGGTGCTTTTGTAACATTCACAGGATGTCTGGGAAGGTCACAATTAATAACAGAAGCACAGGGCATCGCCCTCTCACTGGTGGGATACGTTGCCTGGGAGACTGTCTCGCACAGAACAAGATCATTTTTTTATATGGAAATAAACAGAAGAATGTTTTTAAAGGACATAACCCCTATGCTCCTCTCAAAGAAGCACCCTGCCCATTATTATAAATATTTTATTACTGTGCACACATCCTAACTACTTCTCACGGCCAGAGCCGCGACGGTGATTTATTTCCATTTTGTTCTTCCATGGGCTGTGCTAAGGCTCTGACACAGAGTCTTGTGCCCTGGAGGATGCACACTTGCAAAAAGAGCTGATTTGCAGACCGGAGGATTATTCGGAAATGTTTCCAAGCAAATTTGTTTTGGCATGGGTCTTTAATTTCTGAAAACTTTGATATTCACAGGCCTTGGATAGTGCACCCTCATTTTAGGACTTCCTTGATTTAAACCCCTACAAACACAGATGCCCTCCTTCCCAGCACTCGACTCTCCCAACATATCACAGAAAATCCTTTTAACAGCGGTAATCCCACAAAATGGAGAAATGTGCAGTCCCCGATGGGGACTTGTAACATCAGAGGGGTTTCATTATTAAGCCCCACGCCCCGAGCCTGGTTCTGCAGGCTGACTTTTAAAGTCCTTACTTGGCAGCTGGAGCCTGAGGAACCTTTTCTGTGTGCTCAAGAAAAGAAAGAGGCGGCCGAAATGACAAGCATGTGAAGGGCTGGGTGGAGGGCAAGGCAATGATTTTCATTAGCTGATGAGCATGGGACAAGAGTGACAGCTGAAGTGAGGGCCCAGGAGCGGGCAGGAGACCTGGGTGGGGGGTGGGTGGCCAGCTAGTTTTCTAGAGGGATCTGGGAACCGCCCAGAGCCCACAGGTGCCCCTGTGCCAGGTCTCTTGTTGGAAGGGGGAGGACACTTGGAGGCAGAGTGACCAGAGAGACCCCGAGTGCCGATTCCAGCCCTCCAGCCCCTGTGGGCCGCTAGGGGTCACGCTTAAACCCCTTCAGGTGGATAATGGCCTAGCTTATGTTTAGAGGACAATTCACATGCTTGAGGAAGACTTGAGAATAGCAGGAAGTGTTGGTGATTGGCTAATTATACGTGCACGTGGATAAAGGTGTGATAAATGAATGGATGATTACATAAATATATATTGGAAGGAATGGTCCTCCACATGCAAAGATAATGGAGCTAAAAAAGCTATACCTTCATAACTTCTTACATTTGTCTAAGAAATTACATTTAGCCCCCTGAGACCTTTGTTCACCCATATTTTCTGGTCACACGCTCAGAATGGGCGCCAGAGGCCTGGCATTGGGAGGAAGGGAGTGGCGGACACCCGCTGGGGAGGCTGGGGAGGGACACGCAGTGCATGTCGGTGAACAAACGCGTCCGTGGCTGCACGGTCTGTTGGAAGCGATTTCATAATTATCCTTTGAGGCTGCTTTTCTTTTTCCTGCTTGCTACCGTGTCAACAAACCACTGCAATGATCACATCTGGTGCAATTTCAAAATTAGCAGTAGTTTTGGCAAAAGGGACTCCTCGTCTCAAACCTAGCCAAGATCTGGGAGAGCCCTCTTGACATCCTTAGAAGCCTGACCACCCTCACAAGGCAGAGAAAACAAAGTGGCCACAACGTGGGGCCACATATGGCCTGCAGAAGAGTGAGCTCGGCCTGCACTGTGGTCCAAAACGGGCCGACTTCATTTCTGACATTTAAAAGCTGTGAGATCGCATGTAAAAAGGTAGGTTTTTAAAACATTTCTTTGAAACACTAGAGGGCCTGGCAATACTGAACAACGTGCTAGCCAGCATGGGAACGACTGGCTAATGATTAAATCGGTTGCACTACTGTTAGTTAAAAATTATTACAGTAAATAATGTGTGCCCCTGGATTCACGATGGAAAGCACACCCTGACCCCGACTCATCACGTCCCCCCCTTCAATCTTCCACCAAATGTCACCATCGGTGCAGGGTTCTGGTGTGCACATGCTAGGCCGGATATGCAGACGCTCTCTGCAAGGCCGCCCCCAGCGAAACAGAGCCCTGACGTCGTGACGACAGCCTCGAGCCGGCCAAGCACAGGCTACTCGCCTGAGGATGTACCCGCGCAGCACCCCGTTGTGCTCCGTCTCTGGGGGCGGCTGCCACTGGACCATGATGGACTGATTGGTACGCCCGCTGGCCACGATATTCTTCGGGGGAGCGCTGGGCGGCTCTTCGGGCAACACCAACCTAGGCATAAAATATGGGCAGGGAGAGACAGATCGGCATCCGAAACAAAGGGTCCCCATCTGCATTCTCTGTCTCACTGAATCTGGAGCCCAACTACTTTAGAAAATCGAGGGATGAACCGAGCAAAGCACACGGCTGATCCTGCTAGCAGGACAGGCAGGAAGCGGGTACAGCGAAGGCAACGTAACGGAAAACCGGCTACGCGAGCACCAGGGCAGGCGCAGGAGGTGACCTGACTCTGTCTGAAGGAGCGGCACCTCCGCCCGGGAAGGGATCGCAAGCCCGAGCGGGCCAGTCTGCAGGCCCACAGCCCGAGACTCCTTCCACATTGCTTTTCATTTGGCTCTTTTGACATTTCTCACATCACACGCCCACATTTTGAAAAAAGTCATTGAGCGCTCAATCATGCCATGATTCGGGCCCCGCGAACGCTCAGCGGGTTGGGGAGGGCACGCAGGAATGTGTGGATGGGAGGAAGCCATTTTCGCAGGTCACATCTGAATGGGCTTCCACAGCAGCCGCCCCAGGGCCGGGGAGTGGCAGGGCCACTCGGGGATGCGACGAGCCCGGCCCGGTGTTTACCTGTCCCAACAGCGGCACCAGCTCCCTTCGTGCTGGTGGCCGGGGTAGACAGAGGGCGCAGAAACACCGTCGGCTGTGCACTGCATGTATGCAGAGGCCTGTGCGATCCGGGACGATCTGTGTCGGCCCCGCCAGGGCACCAGGGAAGTCTAAGAAACTTCCCTCAGAGCGATTAGGGAGAACCCCGCTAGGCCAACACACGAGGGACTGTGTTTCTCTCTTGGTTACAGTAATTCCTGCCCACGTTGTGGCCAACGTCGCTAAGGGGGCAGGGTGGTTACTTGGATCTATTTCCTCCTCCTAACTGGACGTTCCGTCTTGTTTCCAGGCCCGAGCTGCCCCTCGTCACCACGGAGGGCCGCGCGCTCACACACCTGCTCGTCTCTGCGCTGTACTGACCCTTGCCCACTTGATTCACGGCACACACCCTGAACTGATAGGTGCGAGCTGGAGTCAGGCCGCGCACGGTGACGCCTGTCATCTCGGGGCCGACGTTTGACAGATGCACTTTCCACGGAGAGTCTGAAAGAATGAGCAAAATGAAATCAGAACCATACGAGCACACGTCTGAATGATAACAAGTGAAGGCGAAACGCGTCCCCATAAAGTTCTCTCATCTGCTTTCCTGGGCAGAGAGAGCAGACAGCCCCGTGTGACAGAAGTGGAAACCAAGGCTCGTGGCCACATGGCTAACAGCCGGTAGCCTGTGGGCCTGGCGTGAAACTCGGGGGCCCCCTCCAAGCCCAGCGTACCTCCCGTCGTCCCCCATGCTGCTGTCAACAAGTGAAGGAATTTTTTTGCTCAAACTGCATGTGGCAGTTTAAACGCAACCAAAATATTCCTCGCTCCTGCGCTCTCTGTCAGCTCACACGGTTAGGCAGATTGCAGATTTGTCTCCCAGAAAAGGATGCCGCACATGTCACCAAATGATAAATAAAAACTATATTCATTAACATTTTAATAAAAGAGGAAATGAGCATGATAAAGACAGATGGGCTGTGCATTTTGCAACCCATCTGCGTGGCGGCCCATTACAGCACCGCACCCCTGAGCGGCTTTGGCTGGAGGGAGGCGTAATGAAATTCGCAGCGAGTTTAGGATATCTTTGCACCCAGCCCGCGGGCAGGTGCGCAAGAGCGACTCCGTCAGCCAAATGGGCCCTCGCCTGGACGGCTTCAGGGGATTCTGCTGGGCTCCTACACCTTTGTAGGATTTTTTTTTTTTTTTTTTTTTTTTTTAGCAGAATTAAACACGCTTTTTGGCCCCATCGTTTCACAGAATGACGCCCCGGAATAAACAAGACCTGGCAGCGTATTTGAACACCCACTGTCGCTTCTCATTTGGAATCGTCAGGACGCCAGAACTGCATTTTCAAGTTATCAGTGAAGTGAAATGGGGAGGTCGGAGAGGGGGCTTCTTGCGGAAATCAAATTGTCTGCCTTGTTCCTTGGAAGAGGTGCCAAAGTCCCTCCCTCTCACCCACACCGGAGATGGTCAGAGAGGCGAGGCATGATTTCCGCGATGGCGTCAGGCGAGGCTCACGTTGCCGACGCTGCGGGCTGTGGGCATGCTCCACACACAGCAGAAGAACCCAAGGACGAGACGCTCAGGACTCACAAGTCTGTGCCGGGAGCGCATCGGAAATACACGCTGGGTCCTTGGGAGTCACCACGAAGTAGCTACAAACCGCTTCACAACGAAATGAGGCTCTCGAGGGCAGCCCGCGTGGACGCTCACAGGGAGCTGTCTACTGCTAAGCTGGAGTTAGCTGATCCCCCACCAAAAAAGTTACGCTGCTCTGCAGCACGAAGCCAGTTGGGCTACAAAGGCTGAATCTTTTTTAATTATTTCAAATAAAGCTGCTTCCAAAAATGGCTTTCTGGGAACGCGGTCCTCACCACCAGCTGGGCATTTCAGTGTTCTTGGCCTTTGATTCTCGGTGATATAGGTAATCTATGCTTGATGAAGGTCCCCCCTCTTTATGTTTCCTTAAAACTGCCACGTGTGCATCCCCAGTTAACTCCAGAAGACCTCACACCAACTTGCCTTTGTGCTTTGGGAGTCTGAGACCCTTCTAGAAGCACCAAATGGCTCGTGGTGATCCGGTTCGCTAAGCAGGCTCCTGTACAGAAAACAGCCATTTGTCCACACGGCCCGTGGAAGAGGCTTCTGTCGCATCCACGTAACTGGACTTGGTTGGGGAGCAGGGCCCGTCCCTGCCAAGTCACAGTCCAGTGGAGATAGTTTTCATTCTGAAGACAACACACACAGGTGTCCACGGCTGGCCACCACTCTTTCACGTACAGGTGTCTATTTCTGTTTGAGTTTCTTCTGTAAAAAGGGTGGGGGGGGGGCGAGGTCAAACCACAGTGAGACCCACCTCCCACCCAGGGGACGGCCACTCTACAGAAAGCAGAGAATGGCCTGGGTGGGTGAGGACGGAGAGAGGCTGGGACCCGTGTGCTGATGGTGGGATGCGCAATCGTGCACCTGCTGGGGAAGACAGTATGGAGGCTCCTCTAAAGACTAAAAACAGAACTGCCATTTGGTGCAGCTGTTCCACTTCAAAATATAAACCCCAAAGAGCTGAAAGGAGGGGCTCAAAGAGCTATTTGTTATAAGCCATCTTAACAGCAGTATTCACAACAACCAAAAGGTGGGAGCAGCCATAGCGTCCGTGGATGGATGGATGGATGGATGGATGGATGGATGGATGGACCAAACGTGGTCTCTCCGTGCACTGAAATACTATTTAGCCTTGATAAAGAAAGAAAGAAAGAAAGAAAAGAAAGAAAGAAAAGAAAGAAAGGAAAGAAAGGAAAGGAAGAAAGAAAAGCAATTCAAACACATACTCCAACACAGTAAGCCTTGAAAATAAGGCAGTCACGACAGACACACAGTGTAGGATTCCACCTATATGAGGTCCCTGGAGGAGTCAGATTCGCAGACACAAGGTCGAACGGCAGCTGCCAGGGGTGGATGGAGGGGGGAGACTGGGGAGTCCCGTTTTAATGGGGTACAGGGTTCCAGTTTTTCCAGATGAAAAGAATTCTGGAGATTGGCGGTACAATTGAGTGTACTTTAACACCACTGAATTGTGCATTTAAAACTGGTTAAGACAGCAGATTTTATGTTATGCATATATTACCGCAATTAAACATTTGTTTAAATGGTAAAAAAAAAAAAAAAAAAAAAAATGGGGGAATAACACAACTCCCAAGACAGTCATGGTGAAGAAGAGACGCGCACTGATGCCTCCAGCACAAAGGCCTGGCCTGCGGTGGATCCCAGTGCTGGACATCCGGTCCCCCTCCCACCGTCCCCTTCACCCTTCCCACCTTCCCCTCCCTGTCCTGTGCCCCCGACGACCTGCCTGGCAGGGCTGGGCTCTTTCTTACTCATGGGGCGATCCCCCTGTTCTTCTCATGGGGGCAGCTCTAGGCCACCTCTCTGTCTGGACCCTGCAGCAACCCTTGCCTCTGTGTCCTGAGTCACAAGGCTCCACACCTGGGCAGACCTTCCCTTTGGAAACTTCCTCCCGGACTGCTCTAATTCGAGAGTGCCGCCTACTCGAATTAGAGCGGCACCTGACTGACGCGGTGCTCGATAAAACGTCCTTTCTCTCCTCCTTCTTTTTCCGTAGAGCCTGTCAGTAAGCGGACGGCTCACCTGCTCGGTCAGGTAAACCGTATGGTGCAGTTCAGAAGGGGGCAGAGTAGAAGGACGGTGGGGGAGCCCGCGGACTGAGACGGTGAGTGTCGGCATGGGGGTGCGGGGCAGGGGCACCCCCTGCCTTGCCCGCCCAGGTGCCTTCCCTCCCAGATTCTGCCCCGGTGGGATCTGCTCCTTCACTCGGAGTATAAACAACTCCTCAAGTGGTAAACCCCATCCGGTGGATCTGCTGATGACAGGCAACAGGGCCTATTAGTCTGCCCTGGTACCCTGGGGTCCCGCTCAGTTGCGGGCTGCATACAGAGCTCTTTATTTATTCTTTTCCTTCTTCCTACTAGAAGATTAAAGGTCTGGCAGGAAGAGAGATTAAACCGAGCACTAATACAATGAACCTGATCCTCTCACAGGCACTCTGATTGTACCAAAAAAGTAGTTGGGAAGGATTTGCTCTTCACAAGCCTCTGAGCTGCAAGCTTGCGAGACTGTTAAATTTAAATAGCAGGTCTGCTCCTGACAATCCATAAGCAAAATCCCGTTAAAAGGTTCTCCTCCAGTCCTCAGAAAAAAAGACTACAAGATGCTGTCGGAGGGGCTGGAATGTAGAGGAGTCTTTGATAAAGGAAACCATCCCATAAAAGTTACAATAGCTTTTTCCTCCCTTCAGGGATGCCTCCGCCCTCTGATCTAGAAGCCTAAGGAATTTCAGTCTTCCCCAGTCGGGCTATGAAACAGACCTCTGCTCCACAAAGAGCGTCACTGATCTTCCTGTTACCTTCAAGTGCCCAGAACCCCCGAGGAGGTCACCGCTCCTTCGCCCTGTCTACTGGTGAAAAAGCTGGTGGCTTTCGACCTTCACAAATGTACTGGGAGCCTTCTCCAATAAAAAAAGAGCATTATCATGTTCTGAATCAAAGGTATCTTAGGAAGGGAAATACTGTTTTCAAAGAAAAATTCATTGCCACAAGAACCATTATTATTAATGCCCGAGGTCTATATGGCCGCTGGCGGTCTGGAAGCGGGTTGCATCTGTAGGCACGTGGATCTTCTTGGTGAGAAGGCATCATCTCCTCTCTGACAGTTGAGGAAACCAAGACTCAGGGAACACAGAAACAACTCCTCCCAAACCTTACAGGCTGTCACTTCCCAGACGGTGGGGACGGATCAAACACCACTAAAGGCAGAGGAGCTGGGCTTCCAGCATCTCCTTGGGAGTGAGTGGGAAGTACCCAGCAGATGCCCAGGCAACCCCTGACACACACACACACACACACACACACACACACACACACACACACTCTCTCTCTCTCCTCTCTCTCTCTCCTCTCTCTCTCTCTCTTCTCTCAGAGAACGCGCAAAGCCAAAGCCGAATGCAAATTCACTCCAGTCTCTGGGCATAAAGGAGATGCAGGAACGCATTAAATGACACCACATGGAAGCAATCAGCCAAGCCCCGGACTTGGGACATTCTACAGGACAGACGCCCTGGCCTCTGTACCAGGCGAGGGCAGAGGAAAGGGGGGTGAGGCTCTTGTTGATGAAGCAATGGACGGACCTCATTTGGATCTGGATTTGGATTCAAAAGAATCAACTGTGAAAAGTCATTAAAAAAAAAGAAAGCATTTGAAGATGACAAAAGGAAATGAAAATACATCCCATGCTCATGGATTAGAAGAACAAATGCTGTTAAAATGTCTGTACTACCCAAAGCAATCTATACATTTAATGCAATTCCACCAGCACTTTTCACAGAGCTAGAACAAACATCCTAAAATTTGTATGGAACCACAGAAGACCCCGAACAGCCGAAGCAATCTTGAAAAAGAAGAGCAAAGCTGAGGCATCACATTTCTGGAACTCAAGGTATATTACTAACCTGTAGTGATCAAGACAGTAACGGTCCCGGCAGAAAAGAGACACAAAGATCAATAGGAACGGAATAGAAAACCCAGAAATGAACCCACAACTCTATGGTCAACTGATCTTTGACAAGCAGGAAAGGACATCCAGAGGAAAAAAGACAGTCTCTTCAACAAACGGTGCTGGGAAAACTGGACACAACATGCAGAAGAATGAAAGTGGACCACTTTCTCACACCATACACAAAAATAAACTCAAAATGGAGTAAGGACCTAAATGTGAGACATTTAACCACTATTTAACCACTAAAATTCTAAAGGAGAACAGAGGCAACAACCTCTTTGACCTCGGCCGCAGCAACTTACTCAACACGTCTCCGGAGGCAAGGGAAACAAAAGCAAAAATGAACTACTGGGACCTCATCAAATAAAAAACTTCTGCACTGCAAAGGAAACAATCAGCAAAACTAAAAGGCAACCGAGGAATGGGAGAAGATATTTGCAAAAGACATATCTGATAAAGGGTTAGCATCCAAAATCTATAAAGAACTTACAAAACTCAACACAAAAAAACCCCAGTTTGAAAATGGGTGGAAGACATGAATAGACATTTTTCCAAAGAAGACATCCAGATGGCTAAACAGACACATGAAAAGATGCTCAAGATCGCTCATCATCACGGAAATACAAATCAAAACGACAATGAGATACCAACTGACACATGTCAGAATGGCTAAAATTAACAACTCAGGCAACAACAGACGTGGCGAGGATGCGGACAAAGAGGAACACTGTTACTCTGTCAGTGGAAAGCAAACTGGTGCAGCCACTCTGGACAACAGTATGGAGGTTCCTCAAAAAGTTAAGAATAGAACTATCCTATGGTCCAGCAATGGCATACTAGGTATTATCAAAGGATACAAAAACACTGATTCAAAGAGATGTATGCACCCGATGTTACAGCACTATCTATAATAGCCAGATTATGTAAGAGCCCAAGGTCCATCAATGATGAACAGATAAAGAAGATGTGGTTTATATGTACAATGGAATACTACTTGGCAATGAAAAAGAAGGAAATCCTGCCATTTGCAATGGCATGGATGGAGTTAGAGAGCATAATGCTAAGTGAAACAAGTCAGTCAGAGACAAATACCATATGACTGCACTCACATTGTGGAATTTAAGAAACAAAATAAAGAAACCTAGAGCGGGGGAGAGAAAAACCAAGAAACAGACTCTTAACTATAGAGAAAAAACCAAGGGTTGATGGAGGGAGGAGAGTGAGTGGGTGATGGGCTAGATGGGTGATGGGGATTGTGGAAGGCACTGGTGATGAACACCAGGTATTACGTGTAAGTGATGAATCACTAAATTCTACACCTGAAACTAATATTACACTTTAGGTTAACGAACCGGAATTTGAAGAAAGACATTTTAAAAAAGCAACTAGAGACATTTAAATATGGACTGAGTATAAGATGATATTAAGGATTACCACTAATCTTGTTGGGTGTGATGTCCTTTACTTGAGCTATGTAGTGAATCACTTAAGGTTGAAATGACGTAACGTCTGGGATTTTCTTAAAAATCCTCTAGCAGAACAAACAAACAAGGTGGGGACTTGATGAAACAAATACGGTAATATGCAAATGGTACTGACGGTGAACACAGGAACGAATATCCTGGACCTTTGTGTATACGTAGCACTTTTCATAATAAGAAGTTCCTAGAAAGTGACTGTTTTGTCACAACATTGCCAGCACTGAGCACTGTGACCGTATTAAGTCAGACATTTGGTAGATGAAATGTGCGATTTCACTGATGCTTTGCCTTGGAGTGTTTCATATTATGAGAATGCGCGTTCTTGCATTAAAACAACTTCCCCTAGGTCACAGAGCAAGTTAAGTGGAAGAATTAAGATGCAAATTTTATTCTTTTCCTAATTCGAATTCCAGTGCTCTTTTGGCTGCAACAGTCTGAGTATTGATTGTGTCTCCTAAAATATAAGCTTCAGGTTGGAATAAGAATGGCTACCCTTTCAAGGAGCCGCCCACAGGATGAACTGCACCAGAATCCGTTTTGCTCACTGGTAGATCCCGGGCACTACAAGAGTGCCCCACGTGAAGCAGGAACCCAATAGATATTTGTTCAGCGAAAGCACCTGCCACGTCCTGGGCACTCTGGGTAACCGGGTCACACGCTGAACCTTCACAGTAACCTCATGGCATTTATGATCATCCTCTTGCTCATGCAAGGAAAGGAGGCACTGACCCACGGATCACGATCTGGTCCTTCCACCGTGGGGGCAACTCCCAGACGGAGGCAACTTTGTTCTTTCGATGTCTCTCTACTGGTCATAATGAGTGTTAAAGCTCGCAAGTCAAGGGCTTGGTCACAGAGATGACCCAGGAGCAGAGCTATGCTCCTGGCCCAAAGCCTTCGAGGGTTCAGTCATGTGGCTCTCCTTCCCCACACAGGGCTGTTTAGACACTAAGTGGAAGTTCTCTGGGCTTCTTGGTAAGGGCGGGCGCTTGGATGACGCTGCACTTCCCGGTGCTTAAAGCTTTAGCCTCTCCAGCACCCACAGCGATAAGGTGCGTTGATGCCCCTCCCCACTACGTGAAGGGAAAGGAATGGCACTTTGCTTCGTGCTCTTCCTTCCGGAACCCCAAAATGCTGGTCTAGTCATCAGAAAAATATCCACAAACCCCAACCTGGTGATGTCCTACAAAACACCTGAGCATCAGTCCTCAAGGCTGTGAAGGTCGTCACAAGTCTGAGAAACTGTCCTGCTAAGAGGAGGCTAAGGAGACACAGCGGCTAAATGTGGTGTGGTGGCCTGGACGGGGTCCAGGGACAGAAGAAAGACATTCGTGAAAAACTGAAGGAATCCTGAATAAAGCACGGACTTTAGGTAATGATAATACGTCAACATTCGTTCATGAATTGTGAGGCAGGTACCACACAGATGCAAGATGTCATAATAGGGGAAACAGCGTATGGGGCTTTTGGAAATTCTCTGTCTTCACAATACTTCTGGAAACCTAAAACTCCTCTAAAATAAATCGCAAGAGAAGAAAAGTCCTGTCAGAGAGTTGGTGAGAACCAGGAAGGAGAGGGCAAGCTGTGGCACACAGCGCAGGACTCGCGTGGGAAGGCCCTGTGTGGCGTGCAGGAGAAGACAGCCGTGTGTGTGAGTTCACACGGGGAGGCCCGGATGGCGGACTCAGAGCCTTTGCAGAACAGAGTTTCAGGCCACCGTGATCGTTCCCGACGCTGGAGCCCTGGAGGACGGGCCGTCCCAGATGTGGCTCACTGGCATCTCTCAGTGTCTGGGGGGCCTGCTGGCTTTGGGGGTTAGTGACAACAAGGGGCCAGGTCCCCCACAGCTGTAAACAGTCATCACTGAATGTCCGCAGGGTAGGAGGCTAGCGTCAGCTCCGGGAGTCGGAAGGACGGAGGGACCTTGGGCTCAGCCCGCACCTGCACTGGCCCTGCCCAAGGCCCGCAGAAGCCCTTTAGGTTTTGAATAGATTACCATAACAAGGGCTCCAAAATTACTGAGCCATACAAATCCTGAGACCACCCAGGGAACCTTATGCCCAGGAAGTAATACAAAAAGGTTGGAAAAAAAGACAGCAGAGAAAAGTAGGGACGAGGGGAAGGAGAGAGAAAGGAGAGACGGGGAGAAAGGAGGGTAGAGAACGAGAGACGAAGAGAGAAGGTAGACAGAGAGAGGAGAGAGAAGGGAGAGACACACAGAGAAAGGAGGGACAGAAGACGGACAGACAGGATACATTAATTATATTAAATATATGTACAATATAAGTTATACATAAATTATATATGTATATATAAATTATAATTATATACGCATATATGAATTATATATATAATTACATATAAATTGTGTATATAAATTATTTATATATAAAAATACATCATAGAAAGTACGAATTCATTAACGAAAATCTGGAAAAGAGTAAGAGAAGAAAATGAAACAAAATAGGCATAGATCCATTCTACAGTCTTTTAAAACGGTTTTCAAGATTTTTTGAGTGCTTTGTGCAATTATTTTCAAGCTTCTCGGAGAGCAGTCCGCCCTACGTGTCGGCGTCCAGCTCACTGAGCTGCGGGATTGAGTGTGGCGGGACGGCTACCGTTTGCTCCCCTACATTGAAGCTCCCGCCGTCCCGTGAGAGAAGCGCGGTTTCAGAGCCTAGCCCGGGCCCAGTGAGCTGGCGCCCCAGGCCCCTCTCCCACTCAGGAGGCAAGCATGCCCGGCGTCAAGCAGCGGTTTCTCTCGGCCTATTCAAAGGTCCTGTGGACACCGGGAGAGAGGCAGGAATGCTAACTAGTCCTGCAGAGGTCAGGAAGATCCTTGTGCGGGGCTCTGGTTAGAACTGATCACCAGAACGGCGAGACTCGAATCAGTGGGGACGCCGCAGCGGCCCGTTTGTGTCAGTTGGTGGAGAATCTTCAGCACGGACACTCTGGAAAGGACACGACCAGGTCCTCGGGATGGACGGGACTCCACCGGGGTGGCACACATCTAGCACAGGTGTCAAAGAACGCTGTGGCTCGGGCCTGCTGTGGCGACCCCGGGAGATAAGGCTGAGGCCTCGGCAGGGCCGGCCATAATCCGCCAGGCTTGGCCGGGGCCGAAAGACACAGACCTGAGTCAGGGAACTTCACTAGACCGGGACAGGGCGGGAAGCAGGCGGCTGCTGCCCAGCCAGGACGAAACCCCAAGGAGCAGACAGGTGAAGTACGGTGTGGTTCCCCACCTGGGGAGGGTTCCGTGCCAGACGTCCCCCGAGAAACAAGCAAGCGTGTGGGGCTGGATGGGAAAAAATGCACCGAGTTTGGCCTTCGAAGTTAAGAACAAAAGCACCGAGCATTTGGGAAGTAAATGAATCTCCCTCCCTCACTAGGGAACATGGCCAAGGCAATGACGGGAAAGGCTTTGGGACCTTACATGGTTCACGTCTGAGGGACTGGGGCCTCTGAACTGTGGGTAAGACCCCAAATGTGCCTGAGGCTCGGGTCCAAAAGGGGACACACACTCCCGGCGAGGGCCTGAACTGGAGAAGCCATTTGCTTCGGAGAGGTGGAAGGAAGCCAGGAAGGCTGGGAGCAGGGATTGGACAAACCCAGAAGCGTCGGGGGAACCGAGCTGCGGGCAGGAGCCATACCGTGACGGTGGCAGTGCACCCCCCACGACGGACAGCTCAAACCCTGGCTGGCAGGTGACAGGGTGGAACTGGGGGGCCCTCTCCGCATAAAAGGGGCCCCCAGCTTTAGGGAAGACACATCCTAGGGCCACTGGTATTCTGCACTGAGTGGTCACAAGGGGCAGACCTGTGCATCAATTTGCATCGGTGTGGGACAGGCTTGGGAAGGGCCCCCCACGAGGTGAGCAGAGGCTGTGGGAGCCTCTGTGGGCTCCCTGCCCACCTCCACATCTTGTGGAGTACAGAGAGAGAGAACCCCCAAGCCCTCCACCTCAGCCCCTCTCTGGGCCTATGACACAGCAGGATAACAAAGATCAGTAAATATCTGGGACACTGGGACAGTAAAATCCTGCATGGATTTTAAAATGGGAGCAAACGCCCTTAACGCGAGGTTCCGTATGCAAAAGCCCAAAGAAAAATGAGCTGAGCCATAAAATACTTCCTAACGACTCTGAGGCTGTTAGAAAATACCTGTATGAGCTACGTTTCGAAGACGGCATTCAAACGATTTGAAGCACAGAGAACAAAGTCTCAGCAACTTGGGCAAGCAAAACGGCACAAAGCCATTGGCTTTTAAGTGCGTCATCGCAAGCGGGGATGAAGATGTTCGATATACTGTGTAGTGACAGTCGGGAGCGGCTTCCACACGGAAGCAAATGAGCTCGTGGGGAGCAGTGCGCAAGACAGCTGCCCGGCCCTGCCTGAAAAGACTCTGTGGCCACAGAAGAAAGAGCTGAGCCACACGGCCTCGAGATCCTCTCTGCGGAGGAAGAAGGACCCTTTCCGCCTCTCCTAACGATGCCGGGAAGGGGCTCGGGAGAGGCCCTGGGCCCCAGAGAATGCCCTCCAAAAGCTAGCCTCCGACCAGCCGTGGACGTGAGGTGCCCCACTCAAGAAAGCAGTGGCCACTAGAACGTTCTCTACTCGAGAAAAGACACGCCGCCTGTGGGAAATCGCCACCTCAACCCCAAAGCATCATCTCAAACCCAGCACGCTCCGGCCAGGCTGGCCGATCATCCCCCCAGACTGACGCCTCAGTGCGGGCTTGCAGCCCTCCGGCCCAGACCCGGGGTTCCCGGCCGCCCTTGGCCCCCTTCCTTCCAGGGAACTCAGCCATCAGTTCAGAAAAAGCAACCTCCCTGCTCTCTCCTTCCGCCTCTGAACCTCACACCACCACAGCCAGGTCCATCCACCAGCTCCTAGATGCGCTCACATGGCGTCGCTCAATGACTTTGCATGGCTCTCTATGGTTTAGGACTTTGGTCTGGCACCACTTGGTCCCTCTGTGTGCGGGCATGTGTGTGTGTGTGTGTGAGTGTGCACGTGCGCACACGTGTGCGGTCTGCTTTTATTTTTTTTAAGTTTATCTATTTATTTTGAGAGAGAGAGCATGAACAGGGACAAGCCAGAGAAAGAGAGAGAGAGAATCTGAAGCAGGCTCCACACAGAGCCTGAGGTGGGGCTCAAACTCACAAAGTGAGATCATGACCGGAGCCCAAACCAAGAGTCAGACGCTTAACCGACTGAACCGCCCAGGTGCCCCTGGAGGTCTGCTGCTTTTAAAGAAGATTTAAACATCGTTAAGTGAAAATACACATAAAATTGGATATAAAGTGAAAATAAAAACACAAATCCAAAATCACGAAGGAGGGGAAGACAGAGGGATGTTGGGAGCACCCGGGATGACTCAGGTATCCAGCTAAGCACTCAGTTTAGCTTCAGGCTTCCTGGAGGCCAAAGGAAAAAGCACCGCGCTGGATGGCAGAGTTTGAAAAGAAAGCTGCGGAAGTGCTCAGGAGAAACAGACATGTCTTCACGGCAGAGATGCCGGCCGCAGGGACGACTCTGCCCGAGAGACACGGAGACGCAGACGTGTTCTTCCAACCTCATGTTTCTTCTGGCACGTCTTCGGCAAAGAGCAAGTACGGTATTAACTTGAGGGAGACAGTGTTCCTTTCCAAGTTAAGGAAAAATACATTAACTTCAACCTTGAGGCTCAGGCACCTCATGTGGTGATGGTGACCAAGTTCCCCACCGCGTCACCTCTGAAAGGCGCATAGAGGACGGTCCTCCGGGAATCTGTGTCAGGGCCGTGGAGCTGCGGGATGCTCGTGTGTGGAAGGTGTAGGGCATTGCTAAGTGGAATGTTGGTATTTTAGGAATAATTTGCTTAGAAAGAATACATTTCCATAAAAATTTAAAAAATCAGAAGAACCGCGAATGGGAGGAGGAATGTATTAAACGATGAAAAACTTGTTTCAAATCAATATCATATTCATTTCTACGAATTTCAGGAACAGGCCAATCCAACGTATGGAGGAGGAGGGCTGCCGAGTGCCTGCCCTTGCCGGAGACAGACTGTGGAGAAGGGTCAGGAGGGAACCTCCCCGTCTGTGGAAACATTTCGTATCTCATTTGCGGTATGAGCTATGTGCTGTGCATGTATTTGTAAAACTCGCTTAAGATCTCTGCATTTCATAATATGTAAATTATGCATCAATAAGCAACCAAAAGTCAATATCATGTATAACAATAAAACCCTGGTAGATATTCCACTGAGATCAGAGAGTGAAAGAGAGGCACTACTGTGCTGATTATTCTTTTAAATTATTCTAACCCTGTAAGTTTTGTTTTATTTTATTTTTAATTTAATTTTATTTCAGAGAGAGAAAAGGAGAGAGCATGAGTGGGGGAGAGGGGCAGAGGGAGACAATATCTCAAGCAGGATCCACGCTGTGTGCAGAGCACAAGGCGGGGCTCGATCCCACGACCCAGGGATCATGACCTGAGGTGAAATCAAGAGTCAGATGCTCAACTGACCGAGCCACCCAGGCGCCCCTACCCTGTGAGATTATTTTTTTTAAAACACAGGAAACCGGGGCGCCTGGGTGGCGCAGTCGGTTAAGCGTCCGACTTCAGCCAGGTCACGATCTCGCGGTCCGTGAGTTCGAGCCCCACGTCAGGCTCTGGGCTGATGGCTCAGAGCCTGGAGCCTGTTTCCGATTCTGTGTCTCCCTCTCTCTGCCCCTCCCCCGTTCATGCTCTGTCTCTCTCTGTCCCAAAAAAAAATAAACGTTGAAAAAAAAATTTTTAAAAACAGGAAACAATAAATTTCTATTACTTGGAGAAGATATGATTGCCTACCTTGAAAACAAAGAGGACCGACTGGAAAATCATTAGAATAATAAGAGATACGGAAGCGGCTGGATGGAGAACAAACACTGGAACCAGGGCCTTAGCCAAAGCCCAAAATTTAGAACTAGCTGCCAGACAGAATAGAAAGGAGATCCCATTCTCAGTAGCAGTAAGACGGAATCTTAGGATAACCTCAACAAAAAAGTGTCAAACCAATGGGTGCAAACCTGCCAACTTCCCTAGACGATTCAAAAAAAGAGCTAATGCAACGGAGAAGCATGTTATTTTCTGGATGGGAAGACAGAATCTCCAAGAAGTCAGTTCTCATCAAACTTATCATAAGCTTAGTGTCACTAAAAAGTCAATGGGACTATTTTTGAAACCTGAAAAAATAATTCCGATTTTTTTTAAGAAAAATAAACAGGCAACAAGAACTAGCAAAAATCTGATACAAAAGAACTTTGCTTTATCAGCAATTAATACACATTTTGGAACTAAAACAACTAAAATATAAACCAGGCCAAAAACCAGATGATGAATCGATGGATCCAAATAACCCCCCCTAAACAGACTTTTATATAAACAGGGCCTCTTAATACATAAAAAGGGAAACATTCATAAATAAATGGATTATTCAATGAACTGTGTCGGGAAGATGAGGGTCACCTGGAAAAAATAAAAATTCTAAGTTCAAACTTACATCTAAGTTCAGATGAGTTTTTAAGAGTTAAATGTGTGAAAAAGCAAAGGTTTAAAAATCAGATGAGAGGAGCCTGGATGGCTCAGTCGATTAAGCATCCGACTTCAGCTCAGGTCATGATCTCACAGTCCGTGGGTTCGAGCCCCGCATCAGGCTCTGTGCTGACAGCTCGGAGCCTGGAGCCTGCTTCAGATTCTGTGTCTCCTCTCTCTGCCCCTAACCCACTCACATTCTGTCTCTGTCTCTCTCAAATAAATAAACATTAAAAAAAAATAAAAAAAACCCCAGATGAGAACTTATAGAACATGTATTTTATGCTTACAAGTGTTGAAGTATCCAAACATAAAAGCAGCAAAATAAATCGTAAACGAAAATACCAATAGATTTAACTATATAAAAACCAAATACTTCTGTATGCCAAAAAGTAATACACAAAAATCAAAGAGTAAAAAGTAAATTGAAAAAATACGTGTCACAAATGACAGGAAAAAAACCCTAAGGCTTTGATACAAAAATAGAGGAAAAGAAATTGACAGATCATAGAGACAAAGCACAAAAAGCCAAGGAACTTGGAAAAATGCGTTCAGGAGGATCGGTAATCAAAGGATAGTGCGAAGTAAAAATCCTCTGAATGAAAACATAGGAGAATATCTTTGTAAACTTGGGAGGAGGAAAAGTATTCTTTAGTGTTTCCTTCTGGATATTTTCACGTGCTGATGTCCTGCCTTTGCTGGTGACCTAAGGGCCTGGTTTGCCTACTGGGTGATTCGATATGGCTGCTAGTGCTACTTGGAGCAGGAGACTGGGGACAGCATCACCCACCCCCGGGAGGAGACCTGGGACAGCGTCCCCTCCCCCTGGGAAGAGACCTGGGACAGCTTCCCCTCCCCCCAGGGGGAGACCTGGACAGCGTCCCCTCCCCCTAGGAGGAGACCTGGGACAGCGCCCCCCTCCCCTAGGAGACCTGGGATACCACCCCCACAGAGGGGGAGAACTGGGAACAGCACCCCCCAGATGAGGAGGTCTGGGAATAGGGCCCCCGGAGAGGACCTGGGGCAGCTCCCCTCCCAGAGGAAGAGACAGGGGACACTGCTTGGAGGAAATGCTACAAGGGAGTTGACCTGAGACAAAAGGTAGGAATGGGGAGAGAATTCCAGACAGGCTGATCGAGGGGCAGCGGGCACCGGGAATTAGGTGTGTTCAGGGGTCTATGAGCCACACCTTGTCGCTCAAGCATAATCAGCGAAGAAGTGAGTGGCTGGAGGTAAACCTGGAGAGGCAGGCAGGTGCAGGCGGACGGAACCGTGCTGGATACCACCTCATCGGCTGAGAATCTAGCTTTAAGCGATGAAATCTCTACGTACGAAAGAGGGCTGGCTATCTGGCTAGAAGACGGGCTCAGGACTAGTGTCTGAGCTGTCTGGAGCCCTATGCACTCTGGGGGCCCTGAAGCAGATTACAGAGGCACGCGAGGCTCACGCGCAGCCCTGCCATGGCGCCTTCTCTGAGGGGACACAGGATTTCGAGCGGGGAAAGGCCTTCGCTCGGGCACATGTGTGTTTGGAGGGCTCCCGCTGGCGTCTCGGTGAGGGTGGGCCTGAGGAGGCGACGTGGAAGGACTCAGGTGATGGGGAGGCAGCCAGTCGGGGCAGAGGTGGCGGGAACGGAGAAGATGGTCATGGGCTGGACAGACACGAGGTCAAACGACAGAAGTTACTGAAGATTTGTGGAGGATGGGGGACGGTCTGTGTTTCTAACTTGGAGAAGAAGCTACTTGGGGGAAACGTGGTGAGTTCTAGTCTGACAGTTTGAGTCTGCTGAGCCCGTGGGTCAGCTGGGCACAAGTGTCTGGGGCCCAGGGCCGAGGTCAAAGTCATGAACACATATTAGGGCAGCAGCTTGGGGGCGACAGGTGAGCCACAGCGGCACTGGGGTCACTGCGGGGGCGAGGGGGTGGGCACAGAGGAGTAAAGACCTGTGGGCTGAGCAAGCAAAGCAGAGAATACCAGCATTTGCGGGGAGGAGAGGAAAACGTGGGCGGGATGGCCCGGGAGATGGAAGGATAAGGGTTAAGAACCAAGAGGGGGGCGGGAGTCGAGCCAAGGGAGCCAAGTGCTGTGAGCGGCGGGGGTCCAGAGCACAGGTGCACCGCCGTTCAGGACGACCACAACCACGACCGCCCGCCGCCCGTCTTTCAGGACAGCGATGTTATAGCTTCCATGGGAAGAGCGGCTGGTGTGAATAAGAGATGAGGGGGTGTCTCTCCGGTGAGGAGGGAAAAGCCCAGAGGGAAGCAGAGCTGGAAGAGAGAGGGTGGACAGGCATTAAGTCCCGGAGGACCTGGGGCAGAGGGGCCAAGGGCGTGTGTGGAGGGCAGGAGTTCAACTCGCAAGGGACTGTAGTGATTGCTTTCACTCTGTGCTTGAAGTAATTTCTCAATTTTTTACAGATTTATTTATTTATTTTCAATGTTTATTCTTGAGAAAGAGAGAGAGAGAGAGAATGCGAGCAGGGGAGGAGGAGGGGAGGGGCAGAGAGAGAGGGAGACACAGAACCTGAAGCAGGCTCCAGGCTCTGAGCTGTCGGCATAGAGCCCGATGTGGGGCTTGAACTCAGGAACCACAAAATCCAGACCTGAGCTGAAGTTGGACGCTTAACTGACAGAGCCACCCAGGAGCCCCATTTTCTAAATTTCTTTTAAAGAGAGAGAGAGAGAAAGCATGTGAGTGGGGGAGAGGGCAGAGGGAGAGAGAGGGGGAGAGAGAGGGAGAGGGAGAGAGAGGTAGATAGATAGAGGGGGAAGAAGGAGATCTCGTGGGTCTTGATTCTGTTTTCTCATTCTCTTCTTTTGTCTCTTCTCTCTCTTTTTTCTCTTTCTCTCTCTTTTTCTCTTTCTCCTCTTCTCTTTTCTCTTCTTTTTCTTTTCTTTCTTCTCTCTTTTTCTTTTTTCTCTTCCTCCCTCTCCCTCTCCCTTTCTTTCTTTCTCTCTCTCTCTCCCTTTTGAAGAGATCTTCACTCTCCTCCATGCTTACTTAGCATGGAGCCCACGTGGGGCTGAATCCCATGACTGCAATCACGACCTGAGCCTAAATTAAGAGTTGGATGATCAACCGACTGAGGATCGACTCCGTCTGATCCTCGAGCTGAGCCACCCAGGCGTCCCAGTTTCTAAATTCTTACCAGCGAGCATGCCTAAGTTTAATAATCCGAATTACAAAGTTATTTTATATTTAATTAACTTCAAATATTTTAAGGCGTGACGGCCAAACCGTAAACTACAAATACCCACGTCTGTTAAAAAACTGAGAGAAGAACTCAGTGGAACGACATAACCTGGATTTTTGTATAAGTGGGTTTGTCACCCGCGACTACGTGCCGGGGGACACGAGCTAAGGCTGGGAAAAATTCACGGGAAAGGCCGTCTCTCCAGTTGGTGAAAGACCTCAAGTATTGTACTCGAGCCGTGGAAGGAGGGCCTTCGTCCAGTCCCGCTCACGGAACACACGAAGGGCTCAGCTTGGGGCACAGACTAAGCCGATGCGCCTCTCCCAAATACCTGGGTTATCACGGAAGCTCACGGAAACCCTCGCAGGGCTCTCATCCAAATACCAAACGAACACATCCTAAAGGTTCTGGGTAGCTCATTAATTCACGAAGGAGCCAGTAAGACGCTGCGAATGTATCAAGAGGGAGTTCAAACGGCGCACCCGTGTCAACAACCAGCAATGCCGAAATGAATTCACAAACAGGTGCAAGCTCGGTGGGTCACTATCTCCAGGGCCACAGCTAGTGACTCCAAGAGCCACTGATGACCAGACGCGATGTATTTGCATTTCTATGGACAAGGATGATTTGCATCACTTACGTTTTCTCCGCGGCCTAGGGAGCTGCCGCACAGCTCGAAAGCAATGAAAGGTGCCGGCTCCTGCTGCAGGAGCCGCGTGGTAATCTGTGTTTGATCTGTCTCCGAGTCCACTTCGAAGCCTCGCGCAGTGCCTTCCGGCGCTGTCCCGCCTTATCGTCGTAATCTCAAAGAAAGATTACTCTTGATCCAATTCAACGAGCACTTAAGAGACTGGGCCAAGCGCTCTCGCTGTTCCCCGCAATTCTCCACCTCGGTTTACGGGGTCCGAGCTATCAAGCCGCAAGAATCCCTGTGCCCGTAACGCAGGCCCCCCAGGCTCCCTTGTCTCCCACTAGACCCCATGTGTTCTCAGCACCCCCCCCCCCAGTCATGTACCTCGAACTGGGTCTTGGGACACTGCTGCCCTCCTTGAGCCCGGCTCGGCAAGGAGACGTATCAAACTCTGCAGAGCGAGGCGATCCACAGGACGCCCGTGAGGGCCCAACACGCGCTCCGTACGGGGTTTCAACGTTTATTTTTTTGGGACAGAGAGAGACAGAGCATGAACGGGGAGGGCAGAGAGAGAGGGAGACACAGAATCGGAAACAGGCTCCAGGCTCCGAGCCATCAGCCCAGAGCCCGACGCGGGGCTCGAACTCACGGACCGCGAGATCGTGACCTGGCTGAAGTCGGACGCTAACCGACTGCGCCACCAGGCGCCCCCGTACGGGGTTTCAACTCCAGGCAAATGCACGGACAAAGGCTCGGCTTAAGCTCCAGAGTTCTGCTCCACAGAAGCTCTGGCGAGACCTCTCGAAACGGCTGGCATGTGGTGAGAGCAGGTGCTGCAAGGGGCCTGCCCCCCCCGCCTCCACTAACCAGGCCAGTCTGGCCCCTGCAGGAGGCCGGGTTTCCAGGAGAACGGCATCCCAATCAGCCTGCCAGGGGAAGCTGGCTGCAGACGGTGTCCCAAGTAGCCGGATGGATGGACTGCTGGATGGAGTCATTTAGAATCGCCCACTTGCACAGCGTGGGGTGTAGGCCAAATATAATTTCCATTTTACCGTATTGTTGCTAAGCTGTTCTTTCTGACCATAATTAGCTAGCCTGTTCGGCTGTTTCTTAAGGACACCGCTTCCTAATAAAAATCCAAACCAGATCCTTGGCCCCGGGGACAGCGCTGGTCTTCCTACTGGCCGTGGCTGGAAGGCGGACAACAGGGTGGACAGCTTCCACATAGCCCGCACTCGTATCCCGTGCAGTAGAAATCAGGATCGGCCCAGAGACGACCACCTAATCCGCCCTAGATTTTTCGTGTAACGATAATAATGCTTGGGGCAAAAATAATAATAGTGTAGAATACTCTAGATTCTTCTATATCACATGCTCTGGAAGAAAAACAGATGGGAGTCTCAGCCAGCTCCAGAAAGGTCCAGGCAGGAGAGCCAGAGGCTAATGAGGGACTAATGATGTTCTTAGAACCCTCTGCAGTGACGTGAAGGGACTGGACGCCCACAGAGTCATCCGGTCTGAGCCAGGCTCTCTGTTGGCCATCACGGGTACAAGGAGTATTGGGCCCAGTCCGCCCTTAAGGGGTTCAGTCTTGGCAGAAGGCACACCTGCAGACCAGCAGCTATTACATGTGGGATTAAATAGTCAAGGGGAATACATGGAGTGGTGTGGGGACTTTCGGTCTGGGCACGATGGGGTCGTGGGTCAAGGAGAGGTTTAGAGGAAAGCCATATTTGAGCTGGGACATGAAGACCGAGGAAGAGTTTCCCCCCCGGCAGACGCTCTCGCACGACCTGGCGACCTTCCGGCCCAACCCCTCTGTCGTAGTCCCTGCGGAAGCTGGCTGCCTCTGAACGTGCCTTGAGCCTCACGCTTTGGGGCTGATGCTGGCCCTGTCCTCTGCCCGGCCCAAGTGTCGAGGCCTGTCCCCTTGGAGGCTCTCTGATTGACCTCGCACTCCCCCAGCACCGGTGCGTACCTCGGTGGGAGCTCGTTATGGGGCAGGACGCGGTGACGAGCCTGGCCTTCCCCCTGCCGTTAACCAGCGGGGACTGGTCACCTCGGCTCCGCATCCCGGCCCGCGCAGAGCGCATCCGAGTGAAGCAGGTGGCCCGACGAGGACCTCGTGTGGCGTGAATGGACAGATGGGTGGAATGAATGACTGCGTGTGAAGCCCGTGCCCGATTCGAGCAAGATGCCTGACTGGCAGAGCCGAGAGCTCCCGCAGTTTGATGAGAAAACAGCTGGTGTGGGCATTTTGAGGCAGTGTCTTATTTTAGGAAATCGAGGATGGTCGAGCACCTGACTTCCCAGGAGGGGTCTAGGACTGTAACCTGAGTCCACCACAGGGGGCGCTACCGGAGAGACCCGAGTCAGTTCACCTGCTGAGTGCCTACCGAGTGTTAGGGACCCAGGACACCAGACACGAAGGACGCCCGGCCTGGTCTCTGCTCCTGTCTCACTCTCTCCACGCAGACCATCGTCCGGCCCCACGCTTCTCACCAGGTCGCCTGACCAGAACACCCTGAGGAAAACCTTACCTTCGCAGGTGTTTTTAATAAATACTGCACAATGGACTCCCCTCTCTGAGCGGACAGCCGTGTATAGACAGGTCCCCATTCGCACCCTGACCCCCGATGGGAATGAAGAGACCACATCGGCCAATCAGAGAAGCCTCTGGCAGGGGAAAGCAGGGCCTGGGCATCGGGCACTCGTCCTCAGATGGTGCTCAAAACTGAGGCCGTCGTCGCCAAGGGTGTAAATTTAAAAACGCAGGAGTTGGGACTAAAATGCCCCTTCTGGGACATCCCTCCGTGGACTGGTTTGGGAGGTGCCCAACGCAAGTACGGGCAGGTTCACGGAGCGGCTCCCTTTAATCTCTACACAGACCAGAACCCAAGGCCACCAATGCCTTCACCTCTGTCATTCGCCACCGAGGTGTGAGAGAGAAGCGTTTGCCCCATGAGACTTCTTTGTAAATGCCTGATACTCATTGAGAGCAGGGCCTCCAGAGGCAGACAGCCTGGGTGGAGTCCCGCCCCTCAGCCACCGCTAGCCGTGGTGACTTCCAGCCAGTGACTTATTCTGCGTGTCGGGCCCCTGAGCTGTGAAATGAGCATCAACCAGTGCCTGCTGGGGCATGGGCACGTGACGATCTGAAGGCGGATACAGCATCAGGATGGAGGAGAAATACAACAGATAATTAGCAGAAGCTCGGTGAGTTAAGTCAGCAATTACAGAAGAGCGTGCGAGCTGGCGAGCGCCTAGGAAAGCGGTCACCAAGACCGTAGGACGTCTCTGCCTGCAGAACTGAGTGGGCCAGCGAGCCATGTGGACTTTGGCCAGGCTGACTCAGGTTTCAGCAGAGGGCACCCCGAGAGAGAACCATTCCCAGCTGTCCTGGAACAGGGACCCAATATAATGACAATGTCGCTATGAGACAAGCCAGGGGCCCCATGATGTTGACTGTCACAGGAGTCCAGCTCCTTGTGGTCTGGCTAGCTCCTCGCTGGGGGAGGCCCAGGAGGAGTTTGGAATAACGGCCAAGGGAGGACGCTAGCTTGGATGGTGAAAGCTTACACTGAGCCAGTGTGCTGGAAAGCGTCTTCAAGGAGGTGACAGTGAAGGGTGACGGTCCAGCCCCGTGAGCATTCCAGACGAGGGAAACGGGGCCATGCGGGCAGCCCATGAAACCAGCGTGGCTGGCACATGCCGGGCACAGAGCAGAGTGGGAAGGGGGAGGTAGGGGACAGTACTCAGGCTCTGAGGAAGGTTTCCTTCTAAGCCTGTGGGGGGTGGGGGGAGAGGTTAAGATCAGTGTCCCTGCCTGGGTAAGAATGCTTTGGAAGAGAAGAAGAGTAGAGGCAGGGGCACCAGTTGGAGGCTGTCCTGGTGACAGAGACCGGACCCTGCAGAGCTGTGTCCGAGAACGCAGAGCGCAGATGTGGGCGTGGGGTCGGGTGAGGAGAAAGGGGCCCAGGGCCATTCGTGGCGTTCGTCACCAAGGAGGCCTTGGGGCTGGAATGGAGATTTGAAAGGCCGCACCAAGGCACTGAGGATGGTCAGGGTTCAAAGGAGTTGAATTCACTCTGGAGGAGTGTGGGAGACCACTGGACAGAGACATGGAGGAACGGGGCCCTGAGCGTGACTCTGGAGGATTAGGATGCTGGAGAACCCAGATGTCAAGGAAAAGACGCCCCTTGGAATCACAGGGATGCCCTGACTTCCCGAGAAGAGAGTGGAGGGGGCAGGAGAGGAGCCGCTGGCCCACGGAGAGGAGGGGAGAACGGTGGCAGGGCGGGGAGCAAAGCCAGCTCCTGCTGGCGGAGGCCAAGGCGTGGGGGAAGGGAGAAGGGGAAGGCCCAGAGAATACTTAGCCCGCGTCCGAGCCAGAGGAGACAGGCAGAAACGCTAACTAGTGCTGTTGCTGGCTCCCAAGCAGCCCCAGGGGGCGGCCCTATTCCTCGCGTCCAAGTTCACCCTTGGGACGGTCCCAACGGGTGTGCGCACAGCCTCCCTGTGGGGCTCAGGCCCGGACGGGAAGCTCCCCGTGCCTCCTTCTCGTCCCTCCCAGCCTCCCACGGCACCCTGTATCTTTCCCAAAAGCCACAGTGCGGTTTTTCATTTGGAACTCCGTAAAGCATCATCACATCTTTCTACTGGTTTGGGGTCTGTGCCAGAAGTACAGGTCAAGGACACTGAGTGCGCGGAGAGAAATCCGTCCACGGCAACAACTCTGCTTCAGCACTTACTGTTTTCAGACAGCTCCACGATGTAATAGAGGACTGGGCTGTTTCCGTCAAAGGGTCGAACCCACGAGAGCGTCACGGCGTGGCTGAGGGAAGAGTTCAGGCTGGCCAGGAGGTTCTGAGGTGAATGAGGCAGTTCACTTGGGCGCAAAGGAACAGGAAGAAAAAAAGGGTGCACATCAGAATCGATGGTTAGCCTGGTTCTCACATCGCACAGTCCCGGTGGGGAGTGTTTTGAAAACGGAAACATAAACTATGCCCCGGACACAAATTCTGACCACCTCTCCGCCCGAAAACCTTCTCCATTAATAATGTGGTTGTTTCGCCAAAGATATTTGATTTAATCCTTCTGGTAGAGATTAAAGGGATGATGGCTTTGGGATTAGATGGGGAGGGAGTGCCAAGTTTTACACAGTATAGTATTTAATTGAGAAAATTCAGTCAGCAATTTGTTCTTACAACCCGAAGCTGTTAATGGGAAGGCGGAGAGCCACAGAAACAGGAAAGGGCGTAGGAAATAAGATTTAACTTGGGAAATTTTGGACCCTAGTCACTTGGGCTCATTCGCCAAAATGCCCACAGGTATCCCCAGACAGTGGCTGCCTCTTCTTTGACCACATGATGTTGTAGCGTCATTCTGTCTTCTGCGAGATAACGGGGTTCGGGGGAAGAACTCAGGGGAATGTGGAGAAAATTCGAAAACCCCATGGAAATAGTAAACAGAACATCAGCAGGGTTGTAGAATGGAAACACAGTTGCAGCAAATAAATACAGAAAGGGGTTTACTAACAGAAAAGGTCTTTACTGGGATTTACTGGTGACAAAGCTTCAAAGTCCAATTGTATTGGTTTCTCCTCAGTCTGCAACCATACAATCCCTTCTTTCTTTTCCTTCCTTCCTTCCTTCCTTCCTTCCTTCCTTTCCTTCCTTCCCTTCCAGAGAGAGTAAGTGCAGGAGGGGCAGAGAGAGACTGGGAGAAAGAATCCCAAGCAGGCTCCATGCCGGCAGCACAGAGCCCAAGGTGGGGATCGAACTCACAAACAATGAGACCATGACCTGAGCCAAAATTGAGAGCCGGATGCTTAACTGACTGAGCCGCCCAGGCGCCCCTGCAATCACACCACTCTAAGTAGCCCTAGTCTGGTGCTTAACCTTCATGTCTCACAAATCTGGGAGCAGCACCCTGTTTCGTGGCCATCGGGAACAGCTTTCTCTATAAACGTCCTCAGGTGGTACTGGGAGAGGGGTGCCATGTGGACCCGTTTCACCCACCAGCTAGTCTGTGGTCTCTCTGAGACATCAATTACTGCTGACCCACATAGGTCAGCACAAAGAGCCATAATTATACTTGATATTTTTAATTTAAAAAGCGTACTCATTACACTTTGAAATTTATTAAGCTGTTATGTGTGTGCAGCTACCTAAGAAACACAGCTCTCTCTAACCCAGGCACACGGTTAATAAACAAACTAATATTTCCAGTGTAGACGGAGACTTTAAATTAGTACAATAAAGAATCAACTTGAGCCTGAAATGTTGGCTTGTTTTCTCTTTAGTTGTGAATTAGGTTTTAAATCAGAAAGGGAGCTTTTATTTCTGTTGAGCTCTCCAGTAACTGATTCTTCCTTAAATTCCCAGTGAAGACGCCTATGAAGGACATGCCAGGAAAAAATATCTCTTCTCCTTTCCCTGTGCCCCATTTTCCTACTGGAATTGGGTTGTTCTCAAACCAAACCACAGTTGTTGAAATCGTCCCAACCTGAAAACAAACTGAGATAAACTCGGGTAAGTATTCCAAGTAAGACTGTGGTATCATAAAGAATTGGTCTGGTCTTTGCCCCAGCTCCCTGGGGTGGAACTTCTAAGCCCTTGGAATTTCCTGAGGGGCTGTCTTAGCTGTTCATGGTGGGCCCATCAGGCCACACCTGTGTTTTGCCAACAGCGTCACTCATGGGGGGGGGGGCCCTGCAGAGTTCCAGGAGGGGGCTCGCCTGCTGGAGAGACCAGCCGTGTGGTTAGAGGGCTGGGGCGTCGAGCCAGTGAGATCAGCCAGACCTTCCGATCTCCTGGAAATGGAGGGGCGGGAGCAGGGGCCCGAGCCAGTGATAATGACGCCCCAGCCAAACTATGGACACCAAGCTCAGCTGAGCTTCCTGGTCGGGAATCGGACACGTGTGGAAGCTTTGTGTTTGGGACCCTCCCAGACCTTGCCGTTGCCTCTCTTTGTACGTCTGGTCCGGATTTTATCCTCTATAATAAGACCGAAATCAGGCACTTAACCGGGTTCTGTGGGTTGTTCTAGGGAATCACCCATCCTGCTGGGGTGGCGGGAAGCTTCAAATGCTAGGGGGTCGGTCAGAACCACAGGTGGCCCGGGGGCCGCGGAGCTGCGGCTGGTGTCTGCGGTGGGGCACGGTGCCCTTCACCTCCGGGGAGTCGGTGTCAGGACCGCACTGCAAAGACTTGCCCAAGCCGGGAGGCTGGCTGACGTGACCAGCACTAACTCAGAGGACTGACAGGGTGGGTTGGTGCCCGGGACCGTCGTTCATGTGCGGACACTGCCCCACACGGGCCCGAGGCCCCCACCACCGACTCACCGCCAAGTGGGGAGACGTGCGGGTGGCCCGAGGCCCTGAAGGCAGACGCAGCCCCCGCGAGAGCCTGAAGGGGCCGGGGGGACGGAGAAGAGGTCCCGGGAGGCCCTGGGCGGCATCTTACAGTGGGCAGGAGGCACTTCCAGTGACACGCCGCAGAGGGATTCTCTCTGGGGGTTGACAGGCACGGATCATTCTCCTCACTGAAACTGGGGTGTGGGGCCCTTCTTTGGGTCGGTGGTTACACTGCAGAATCTCCACTCCCACCACCGTCCCCCCTTCACACACACGCGCCTCTAAGTAGTCACCACGTCCTACCTACCCTCCTTAGAAACGCCCGTAACGCCAACCCGTCTGCTTCGTTGCCACTGACCAGCTTCAGCCCACCCGACACAAGCTGTCCCAAGGGCCACGCCACACGGTCCTCCCGCCCGTCCTGCCTGCTGCCGCCGTACGGAGTCCTGCCATGTGCTCCCCGCTGCGCCCGCGACGACTCCCTGCTACACAGCTCAGCCTCTAGCCCACACTGGCTGCTCTCCTGAGCGTCACGCTTCCAGCCACAGTGAAGGCCTTGTGGCTCCCCGAGTCCAGCCACCCCGTGACCTGTGTGCACTCACATGGGACGTCCCGTCGGTGGGAGAGTCGCGCCAATCAGAAAATCCATCTCAGCCTCCGAGGCTCGGCTTCCCTCTCACCCACGACTAATTCTTGAGCAGAACCAACCACTTCTATCTCACTGCAATCTACAGATTTTTCAGTTCAGGAAACATCTTGAAGCCCTACGGGAGCAGGAACCCTACTGCATCCTGCTTGATTATGGATCTGCCTCCCTTCTCCAGGGAAGGAACATTTCTCTTCTCCCTTCTCTGCCTTTTTTCCTTGATCTTGGCATCGCCAACGCTGGCATAGAGTGGGCACGCAGTAAAATGTGGCGCGGACGGATGGACCAACCGATACGGGAGTGGATGGGTTAACAAACGAACACTCCCCGAGCCGGGGGCCATATGTGGAGTGTAGGGACACGGAGGGAGAAGCTGTCACAGTCCTGCTCTCGAGAGCTGAGACGCTGAGGAGGAGCACGAGGCCCGTATACAGGCTAAGATGAGGCAAGGCATCGCAGGTCAGGAGCCGTGGGATGGTTCTGGAAATAACGGTAGGCAGAATGCAGGGCGGAGCTGCAGGAAGGGCCATCTGTGGAGGAGGTAGGGGTCGCATGGCTGGGAGGGGTGTGTGGGTGATCAGAGGAGGAGGGAAGGCTCCCTTGGGCACGGAGGACAGGAAGGAGAAGGGGCCGCTGAAGGTGCGGGTAAGACTAGGGGGAGGTTTGGAGCAGCAGTGGGAACGCACGGTTTGCACGGAGTCATGGAAGAAGGCAAGTAAGAGACACCCGTATTCAAAATTTCTGGGCTATCTGTGTGACGTTGACCCTCCAGGGCTACAACTGGGACCCCAAGGGCGACTCACTGGAAAGCGTCTGAGAGACAGGAGGCAGTCAGGAGAGGGGACAGACCGGGAGACAAAAGCTGGGCTAGAGGTCAAGGAGCCAGCATCCACGGCCGACACATACATCCGGACTCCAAGAGGAGATCCGGGGAGTGAGAGGTGGGGGCACACGGCAGGCTGGGGACAAGACTGGCCATCGTGGACCCGAGGCTGTGAAGAGACAGTCTGCTCTCGTTCAGCCTGTGGGCCCTGAGAAACTCCCGTGTCCCCACACACCTCGTCTAGGGGCCTTATCCTAAATTCTGAAAGTACAGCTTCCCCACAGCTGGGAAAATACGGGGCTTCTCGCACTCGATGTCAGATCATGCTTCTCTTAGCCTAAAAGGAGGGCCAAGAGGGGACCGATCTGACCGGTGACCAGATAGCTTCTGTTCTGGGGGGGGGGGGGGTGGAGGGTTGACCACTACTCACAGCCACTTCCTGTGCGAGGGGACGCTACTTGAGAACTTCTCTGTGGAGGGTTCTCACCACCGTCCCTCTGCCCCTCAGAGTTTGCTGATTCTCACTCGGCATGTGATTCTCCTAAGAGGGGTCTGTGATTTCCCTCTTCCCAGCTGACCAAAAGCCACCTACAAGAAGGCCCTAAGGTCTGCTAGAAGTAGGTACCCTGAACAGCAAAATGGCAGCCAGGTGCCTGAGACGGAGGCGACATTGAGAAGACCGTGGAAATGTAAAGGCAATGTAGCTTTGGGACATTTAGTGTAGGAACAGGGACCTAAAGCCCAGCGGTGCCCAAAGACATGATGTGACTCATCATCAAGAAATAAGGAGCCCTCGTCCACCGCTGCCCCACAGTCCTCTCCATGGGCTCACGGTCACATCCAAGATGGTGGCCCAATGCTCAGTGTGATGTTTTACACACCGCAGAGCTCAGAGTCAGAAGGAAATTTAGACCTTTCCTGGTTCCAGCCTCTGTCCTATAGGAAAATCCCCTCTGTGATACCTCTTGTGTTCAATGTCACCTGTTTCCCAATGCAAAGAACTTTATGATACACATTGAAGACGTAAACTGTTTCTTTAAACGGTGAGTTTTGGTTGTCGGGAAAATTAAGCTTTGCGCAATACTTGCCTGACCATCAATAACCGATAAATGAGGCTTTAATATATTCTGAGTCCATTTCAGAGAATCTGATCTAATAGAAATAGACTATGTCTTGGCGTTTCTCTGCCAACTTTGAAAGGAGATAAATGATCGGCAGAGCAACTCACAGACAGGGATCTGCAGACAGGGTGACAAATGAAAGAAATCTGCGAACAACAGAAATGAGGCCGGCGCCGAGTCACTTTGTGATTTAAAGAGAACTTGGGGGTGGGGGGGGAACCCCCGTCAAGCCAATTACACCACAAGACTACCAGACACTAACAACGAGACACGGGGACCGTAGGGAAAGGGGATTAAGCCAGGTGTGTTTGGGGAAAACAGCTTCGAAAACGACGGAAAGCAATTGGCAAAATTGTGGCTGTAGCCGGCCTGCTGTGCAGCAGAGGCTCAGGTAAGTATTTTTCTATATGGAAGCACGGCCCCTTTAACGCACAAATGATGACCTGGTCAAACCCAGCTTCTCCGGCTTCACTCTGAGGGTGAAGATGACGGGGGGGGGGGGCCTGGCAACTCTCGAGAAATGGTGTTAAATTGTTCACTCCTTATGATGGCTTTGTGAGGGTTGGCTTTACTGAGAGAAATCTCTTCCCTGCCTCAGGGTCCAAGACTTGCAGTCGGCTCCATAAATTAAGTTTTCTCTGTACTCCAGACTCCTAAGAATTAGTCTCTGATCTCGGAAGGAAAGATGCAAAGCTAATTGGGTCTTTAAATGATTAATAATCACTCAATCCATAAAGCCCTAGGAGCCTAGTTCCCCTGGTGTGTTCAATGCAGCAAGGTGCTCTGGGATGTGGGGCGTCCCAAACCAGCTCCTTCCCGAGAGGAACCAGCTAACTAGCAGGAGAGGCACGCCCAACCGACCAGTCGGGGACTGGCCGTTTCGTGATGCCCTGTGGACGGTTAATTTATGGGGCACAACCCGGGACCACGTGGATTTGTGGAAGCCTCTCCTCTCGGGGAGGCGATGAAGGCAGACCCCTCAGAAATTACTCCTCCTCTGTGATCCCCATTACGCAAGCCCAGTTCAGTCTCGTGGGCGGGGGGGGGGGGTGAGGCTCACTCTGACATTTACTGGACGTTTATGTACCAGGCACCATTCCAGGCATCGAGAGCTCAACGGCAAACAGACATACCTAGTGTGTCCGAGGGTCACGGAACATGGTCAAAGATAAGGCAGGATAGAAGAGGAGCTTCCTGAGCCCGGGTGTGGGAGGATGCTTTGGTGAAGGAGCGATGGTGCTTCTCGCGGGACAGTGAGCAAGGAACAGGAGCCATGACTGGGTGAGCTGGGTTCCAGGCCAGGGTGGTATAAACATTGGTTCGTTCAAACCTCACAGTGGCCTGCTAAGGTAATGATAACGTGCCCATCTTGCAGTTGAGAAAACCAAGGCTGAGAAGTGGGCTAAGCTGCCCCAAGTCGGGAAGAGCTGGAGAAGGGGGTGCAGTCCGGCCTGGCTGGTGGAGGGCACCTCAAAAGGTACCTGTAGCCCTGCCAGGACCGCGACTTCTCCGGCACTGTCCTGGGCGTGACGGGCCAGGGGTCCAACCAGGCAGGCACAGAGGATGGAGCTAGAACACGCAACACACACACACTGAGAGCAAACCGACGGATGGTCTGCTTCTGAGAAGCCCACTTCTGATGCTGCTAATTTCTATATTTAACTAAGTAGCTTTTAACTCAAGTGGGGAGGCAGGGGAAGCAGGCTTTCAGCCTCTTTTGAAGGATACTATTTAGCTGTAAGTACCTCTCAGTCACTTCTGCAGTATGAGGTTTTTTTTTCTTTCCTCTTCTTTTTTTTTTTGTCATCAGAGTAAATCACAGAAATGTTACCGAGCTTGATTTGAAAGTTCTCCGAGAAGCACAAAATGCCCCTCAATCGTGAGTTACGACTATTATCATTACTATTGTCATTACTGATGTCGTACAGTTAAGACCCATCTGGATCTAAAGACAGACCAGGCTATAACCTACAACTTCCGCAATTCATTCAGATTTGCAAGAGTGGAGTGTTTATTACACTCACAATTCATAAGGAACCGCTGTCTTCCAAATCAGTTCTGTAACCCGCTGTACCTCAATTGGTTTGAATCACAAATCTGCAAATATTTCTATATTTAGAGATGAGGTGTCTTACCATTACAGAAAGCCTATTATTTTATAGATATGGCAACATTTGCTGAAAAATGTATTTTACTCAGAGGAAATCAAATAAGCAAATAGAAGGGAAGATATGCAAATCAGTAGACCATAGAGGTAGTGCAGAATAAAAAGCATGCCCTGCATTGGAAGCATGCAATTTTGGCTTCTGCTGACAGAGTCCTTATGAAATGCTAACACTCATTTATTTGTTACCAATGACGGATGATCTAAGAGTTCTCATAGGTAGCTTTAAAAATGTGAATAGCACAGTGGATCGTGTGAATGTGCTGGATGTGTACTCCCAATATTGTCAAAATTAAAAAAAAAAAAAAAACAATTCCCAACATGATGGAAGGAGGAAGGACACAGGCCCAGATCCGACAGGGGGTTTGGGCGCCGGGCTGGCTCCCCGCAGTGGAACATGAGCTTGTGTGCTCGGAGGGAGAAGCCCCGGGCATGTCAGCATCGGAGGGAGGGCCCAATCGGGAGGAGCCCCGCCGGTGGCTGGTAACCTACACACATTTATTCGTTCATGCATGCGTGAACCACCCGACACGGACGTCGGAGCCCCTGTCGTGTCCCAAAGCATCGTGAGCCACTCAAAATGCAAGGCCTGCCATCCGGGTGTTTCTGCTTCAGCAGTGAAAGCATCGTGAAAACAGACTCTTCCGGTGCACAGGCCCAGTGAACACGGGCACTTGCAGCCCATGCGATCAGTGCTATGACAGAAAGTCCAAGCAAATGCTGGGAAGCCGTGAGGCACCCTGGGGTCCCCACGCAGGGGTGACCCTGTGGCTGAGCCCTAAAAGAGGCAGGGGCCCTTCAGACGGCGATGGCAGAAAACACGGCCGCAGCAGCCCGAGGCCCTGGGCGGAGGACCAGGTGAGCCCAGGAGGGCAGAAAGGGCCCAGGGCTGGCAGGTCCAGCGGCTAAGGGTGGGGCGGGGACACCTGGCACTTCACGCACACTCACACAGCTGCAGGGCCACAGCACCTGACCCCCGCAGACATCCCGCCCACCCGGGGGCTGGGGGCACCCGTTGTCTGGTGACTAACCGGGATGACCTTCACTCCCAGCAGGTGACCGACCGTACGAACGAGAACAAGGAGTCGCCCTGCAGATGCCAACTAGGCAGGAGAACAGGCCTTTCCGGGTACTGGAGGCACAATTCAAGGCTCTTCTGGACCAGCTGCTAAACACCATTAACCCGTGGAATCCCAGAAACAGAGCTAGGCCAGGCTGCCATCTGTTCATGTGTTCACACGTGTGTGCAACACACCCAGGATCCCATGTGCTGAGCCCTTAGCAAGTATCCTTCTCCCGTGAACCCCCTCGGCTAGAGGCTTGCCTCTGTATGCAGACTGTTCATGTTGTGCGTTCAGGGAGTGGCTTCTGTCTATAGACTCCTTCCTGGACTGAGGTGGGCAGACACCAGTAAGAAAAACCTCTGAAACGGCCTTTTCTAATGGCCTCGCACGGCCCACGTTAGCCAGGGCTGCTGGCCTGCACCCCTGGAGCCCCTGCCCTGCTGCTTTGTTTGCAGATCTTACTTTGGTATGGTTGTGCTCAGGGACTGTCTGGGAGGCACCATTCTTAAAGAACAAATAACTACATATTAGAAAAAGGAAATTTGTCAGCAGGCTCTTTAGCCCCTGCCGGGGAACAGAGAGGAGCTGCATAAAGAGGCCCAGAGATGGAGGAAGGCAGTGGTTTCCCTCCTGGGCCCTCGGGACCCCCAGGAGGTCTCGATCAGCTGCTTGCCATTTCCAGGATTTCCAAAGACTTCACGGAAAGCAGCTGTTTACCCACAGAGAGGCAGGCGGTGCTGACCTCAGTGTGCCACGTACCTGGCTGTCACCGAACGGTCTGGCCTCAGTGGGCTGGCCTGACATTCCTCACCGAGTTCTGTGGGCGTCACGTGGCAAAGTGGGCTGTTGCTTACGGGCGCTGCGGTAAATGGGTGACATGGTGCCAACGGGGGAGATAAGGTAATAATAGGAGGGTGAAAACCAAGTACCAAACCATCTGAACCAAGAGTGGAATGTTTTCATTTCCAGGTTCCAACAAAACCCGTAAGTAAGCCTGTATGCCTGTGAGGCATGAGGCCATGGCCTCTGACGGCTGGCTTGGGGACCCAAGTGGCATCACACGCGCTAAAAATAGCCACTTGGACTCGGGATGGCTGACCACAGCGCTGCAAGCAATCAGGAGGTGGTTAACGCTCCACGGCGGCAACACTCACATCACCTCCAGCCGGGCCGTCCTGGAGTCATTCCCCCCTTCCGAGAGGATTTCACAGGTGTAGTCTCCGATGTCACCCGACCACGTCTGGCTAATGACAAGGGACCCGTCCTTCTCCACCACGATCCTGGAACTGCCAGATGGGGTGATGATTGCATTGTCCTTCTTCCACACGTAGCTGTGGGCCAAGCAGGGAGTCGTGAGTTAGGAAAGCTCTCCAGTTAGGATCAAGCCAGAGGGTTAGGATCTGGGCCGTGAGCGACCGACGGCCTTGTGAATGAACCAGAAGCCACTGAACTGTGTGCTCTTTAGATGGGTGAATTTCATGACATGTGAACATATCTAAAAGAAAGAATAAAGAAAAGCAACCAAATATCTTGGCCACAAGACAAAAACAGATGCTGAAGTTAAAAATGGGTCTGTGAAGATCACTGAGAACACCGAACTGGCCTTTGGGTTTCGAGACGGGAAGTCTGTACAGTGTCATGATCACACACGTCACTTACTAACACTGTACCTCGCACTTTGCCCAGGAATGTTCCTGGAGGACAGGGGTGCTGCCTGGATAGGGGGCAATGACCGTTCCAGAACTCCTCAGAGGGGAATTACCCAACTCCTGGAAAAAGATCACACCCCATAAACTTGTTTTCTTAAAACTGCACCTCTTTCTCATTTAATTCTTTAGTTATGACAATTTTAGCACATTTTTCTTTTCAAATGTAGAATCAATTAAGAGCCTGGCCGGCCTTTGGTGTCAGTGGTCAGGGGTCACCACTTACTGCTGGACAGCGGGACATAACTGGCTTTCCTTTCCAAAATAATGTGCTCGGCTTTGCAAAATGTACCCAGCTCTTTAAAGGTTTAATATGCACAGAGCATAGACATTAATAAACTGCTTATCTGAAGTTACCCTGAGACAGAACAGACGTAGTCCCCCAAAAAGGAAATGAATACATCGTTCGCTCTGGGGTATGACGTTCGGCTGAGATCATCCCTTAGGGGCGGTGCTCTCAGGGCAGAGGAACCCTGGGACGAGCAGTGCCCCAAGAGTGAGCCATCTAAAACCCCTCCGGAAGGAGGCTCCGGTTCTGTTTACTCACACATAAAAAGCTACGAGAAAACCGCAAAGGTCCAGAGGGATTCCGGGTGAGCTCTTACAGTTGCAGAAAACCAGCTTGTCCTTCTCCCTCCTCTGGAATCCTACTCCCAAACCATTTAGAAATGAATGTGCTCTTTTCCAGGCAACATCTTTAAGACGGCCTCCATGGACTCTCTCGGTAATCTTTGGCCTGTTAGTTTTTGTTGGTGGGTTTTCCTTTTGACATTCTTGCAACTAAACCAAACTTGGTTTTTGAGCTCTCGGGAACTCGAGAGAGCTAGGTGAAAGCACAGAAACTCACGATCTGCCAAACGTCTGCTCAAGAAGAGTAAGCAAACAGCTCAGTCTCTGAATCCAGTTAATAACGTATGCGGCAGGGGCGCCTGGGTGGCTCAGTCCATTAAGCGTCTGACTTCGGCTCAGGTTATGATCTCACAGTTCGTGGGTTCGAGCCCTGCATCAAGCTCTGTGCTGATGGCTCAGAGCCTAGAGCCTACTTGCCATTCTGTGTCTCCCTCTCTCTCTGCCCCTTCCCCGCTCATGCTCTGTCTCTCTCTCTCAAAAATAAACATTAAAAAAAATATGTATGTGGCAGCAGGCCCCTCCCTCTGCTCACAGTGAGGTGTTCAAGAAGGAAGGAAGGCATCTTGAGTCTATCCATTTGGCTAAATGTGTGCCTTCTGGCTGGGCTAAGGCCAGACTGAAAATTCTAGGATGACCGTATCATTCTCTCTAGATTTATTTTCAGGGCTGGTTCTGAAAATTAAAAACTATTCTGAAGGTGGCAGCTCTTTGGGAAGAAGCTCACCACCCAGTCACCTGTGTCTGCTGCCCTGCATTTCCCCAGAGGGGCACAGTTTTCATCATTACCCTCCTGCCTGAACTCGGACAAAGACGGGATATTACAATCCCTTCAGTGAGGCTTCAAGGCATCCAGTTCCCGTGTTTACGTGCATTTTCCTCTACATGCACAAGGTGACCGTGGCCACCTTTCCTCTGGGTACAGGTCTGCCTTACTCCCCATCTGACCATGAAACCACCCTAGAGCAGAGGGAACCCCTCTCAAGTCTTACACAGCCCAGCATAAACGCTGCTGAAATCCTATTCGATCTGTCCGGATTTTTCTCTCATTAAGTATCAGCCCCTGACAAGTACGTTTTACAGATAGTGTATTAACCTTGGCAGAAAAATCATGAAAAGCTGTACTGAAGCCACGGAGTGGAACATAGCTCACTGTAAATAATACATAAGGCTGGAGTGGAAAATGGGATTTGTGTGATTAATGATGGAGCCCAAGACCGTGTGATGCCGTAATCAGGGATCTGCGGCTGAAATCAAAGTTGCCCAAATTCTCCCTTCGCATCTCAACTTCATCTCCTAAGCTCCCAGAACATGAATGAGCCCCAAATGCTGTGAGTGACTGAACTGACCGGAGAGTGATCCGGGGGTCATGAGTGGCTCCGCAGTACAGAGTGGCCGTGGTCCCCTTAATCACCACGCGGTCCTCGGGAGGGTTAACGATGGACGTACGATCTGGGAAAACACAAGTCACAACTCAGACAGAATTACATGCTTGAGACTTTCCTCCCTCAGGGGGGAATGAATTGGTCACCTAACATAAAAGCCTCCAAGTTTTCTCTGATCTTGGCAAAATGAGCGTAAATGGAAGCGCTCAGGGAATTGGAAGCAAGCTCTCCACGGTGCGGCCAGGGCAGTCAGGCCTCCCCTCCCCTCTGGAGCCGCTCCCCAGCCTCTCAACCCTCCTGAGGACAACGAGAACACAGACCGTATGCAAATATTCATTAGGTTCTGCGGTCTTAGGTTAAAACCGTGGTTCTTTCCCAAGATTATTAACATTCTGGTCATTTCTGCTGTCTGCACAGCACGTCATGACTTTGCAAAGTGCTTCCATTTGTATTGTTCTATTTAATGCTCACACAACCTCGTGGGGTCTGTGACAGCACCACTCCCAGCTTCCAGGACTAGAGAGTGGCGCTCAGAAGTGCAGTGGCTCGCCGAGAAAGGCCCGGCGACAGCCCTGTGGCCGGTGAACCCCCCCACCGTGCACCTGTGAGGTGGACCCTGCTCTGGCCCCAAGGAACAGAGCCCAGAACATGGGAGTCCTAAGACTAGGTCGGGGCCCAGCCTGACCGCCTGGAGTGCAGTGTCCCGAAAAAGACCTGAGCTTTAAACTGGGTGTCTGCGGAAGGGGGAGGGCGGAATCCCCCACAACCGCACACAACAGAGTAGGTAAAGGGTGGGATGTGCTCTGCAGGCCCCCCGAGAGCACACCCATCACTCTAGTGTTGCGAGGTTTTGTATCTTAGCAGATCTACAGAACTTTCTGGAGGGTGACCTATAGAGACGCAGACATAGTTCTTCACAAGCTGTTAAATGTCAGGTTCACATGTTAGGGACACAAGACAAATCAGAAATGGTCAACGGAGTGGGCTACGAGATGGGACAAGACCTCTTTTTTGGTACCGGAGAATATTGGGGGAATTCGAATTTGTGCCTCTTTAAAAGTCCTGGTGTTTTTATAACACCTAAATAAATTAGAAGGGGTCATTTCTCAAAGTGGACACAAACTGTACCAGAGAGAACCAAATGGACATGAAATAAAGCACGATAGTTCAGGTTCTCTTTAAGGACGGTGTTTGAACAAATGAGTCACTGATGCCAGTTAAATTTTTCTCTCTTCATAGAGATAAGCTTTACAAAGATCAGTGAGCACTATCTTTTGCTTTTTTGAACAACGATTTTTTTTTAGTCCTACAGATTATGGATGAAGCAGAGATGAAAAAGTACACCAGGAAGTGAAGTTAAAGGTGGGGCAGAGATACTTGGTAGTGAATCCTTATGTCTGGAAAACAAATCATTCTCCAGTTCAGAAACCTGTGTTACAGATAAAGACAAAAAGCTGGAGAAATCAAAAATTTTCAATTCTCTCCTAAGATATAAAAAACACTCACGTTTAATACACTAAGAGTGTTTTAGTTGGTTAAAATGATACTACAGAAAAAACATACTTTCTATAAAATGTTATCTCTTGACTCTTAACTGTTAATTCTTACACAATGCTTATAAAATTAATCAACCTATCAGTTTTGTTGTTTGGGCTAGTTTGGGATAATATTTCCTACTCCACTGACTTTAAACAGTCAATCTTTAATCTCTCCTGAAATGTCCCATTAAATCTTTGAATACATTTTCTAATTATTCTTTTAGAAACTGAAAAATTAATTACTCAACAGATTTCTATAAATTAGTTGTAAAAATAATCATTATCTTTTGATTAAATTAGAGAGTCCAAGGGCGTATTGACATCCCCTAAGCACAGCTGACATGATGATTAAGCCATGATGAACAGAAGGTTCCACGTGGCCTGTGGTCCTTACTCCACACAGTCAGTGCTGCAGACGCGCTCAGGGACCCCTCCGTGTTGGTGGCATAGCAGGTGTAGTTGCCAGCATCTTGGATGAAGACGGGGGTTATCTGCAGACCCCCGGATTCCAGAAGCATAAACCTAGGAATGCGCACAGAGCCACTGGCCAAAATATGTTTTCCTGAAGAAAAGTAGAGAAACGGGAATGTCAGCACCAAAACCAAGAAAATAACTTGAAATAATCAAAATAAGGTGGAAACCGTATGTGCAAAAATAACCAAAGCAGTTTCCTTTCGCATTATTTACGATGACGGAGACCAAGAAAATCTTAATTGTGCAATACTGAGAAAATGGGTTAAACCAGTTACGCCCATGTATGTATGCGACTGTTATCTTTGGTGACTGACTCTGACTTTTCTTTATACCTGTATACATCTGCAGATTTTCTATACAAAGCTATCATACATTCTAAATTGGGAGAAAAAATGTATACATAAAAGAGAAGAACCCCCTCTTGCTTACTGACCTGCATGTGTAACAGCTCTGGTCTGGGTGCAGGAGTCACATGCTGGGAGAGGTGAGAAGCCTCTATGTGGTTCACCCAGAGGAGGGCGCTCCGAGCGTGACCAGCTCATTTGTGTGAACCCGCACAGGTCAGCATACATTTGTTAAGAATGGATCATGTGTGCTGTTCACTGAGGGACATGTGTGCCTTCGTGTGGAAGGGCCTGGGAACCACAGAGAAAGCCCATGACATGATGCCCCTCCTCATGGGGATGGAAAACAGGTAGAATGGAGAGGGTTACGTGTCAGATGAGCCTGTGCTAGAACCATCTTTCCCTCTCTCCGCTTTTCTATTTTAGTAAAGCTCTCTGCCTTTGACGTCACTCTGCTAAATTACACACAGGGAAGGGATCTTGGAAGGTCCTTCTGAGTCTTGTTGTCCATGAATGCTTCAGACTTTGAGCCTTGGCAGAATCCAGTCTTTGGTTTCTCTGCTTTTTTTTTTTAATGTTTGTGTTTATTTTTAGGGAGAGAGAGAATGCACATGGGGAGGGGGAGAGGGAGAGAGAGGGAGAGAGAATCCCAAGCAGACTCCATGCTGTCAGCGCAGAGCCCAACATGGGGCTCGATCCCGCAAATGGTGAGATCATGACTTGAGCCGAAATCAAGAGTGAGATGCTTAAGTGACTGAACCACTGAGGCGTCCCTCTCTGCCTTTTTTAAAACCAGGTACAAATGATGTCCATATCCTGTTAGTTTCAGGCGTGCATCCTAGGCACCTTTCTTTCTTAAAGAAACAAGGGTATTATTCTTCATTTCGAATATTGCCTTCACTTCATAAATGGAGAAACTGAGTCCTGGAAGCACTTCTCCAGATCCAGCACCTATATTTCAGACAGCCCCTCACATGCCTAAGGTGGCCTATGAAGGGCTTGGGCAGAACACAGCGATATTCACACATTTTGAAAAAAGTCTGTTTGCTCTTGGAGACGTAAGCTCTGTGAAGCTTCCAGGGCACTGTCCTTCTTACTCACCCGGCACCCGCACCCAGCAGGTGCTCGACAGACGGCTACTCATCCTTACTGACTGAAGGCAGGCGGTGGGGGTAGGGGGCTGAGAACACGAGCCTTGGCCCAGGGGCTCCTCTCCCACGGTGGCCAGGCTGTGGGGGCCGCGCAGGCTACCCACCTCTCCTCCACGTGATGGCGGGCTTGGGCGCCCCGGACACCTCGCACCTCAGAGTGGCTGTCATCCCGTCGGTGACCGTGGTGTCCACTGGCAGCTGGGTGAACGCTGGCGCGACATCTAAGCGGGAGCGAACAGTGACATTCTCAGGGTGCGCCCCCCGGACGAGCCCAGACCCGCCTGCTGGGGGTGGCCCATATGGATTTTTATAGGACTAATCACACAGCACTGCAGCGACAAAAGATGAAAACCTTTCAGCAGTGACTATAACCTTCAGTTACTTGTCCCTCAGGAGCTGCCGATCTGTGTTTACAACCCAGAGAGAAACCCAGTCCGTGATGTAACGGACACGCGGTGGCAAAGTGCCGGGGCCCAGGAAGGGCTGTTTCAGAAGAACGGTAATGAGACGAAAGACATTTATTTAGATAAATCTAACAAGCTTGACTTCGTTACTCTTTAAAAAAATAGAAAAAGCTAATTTTTGACTGTTAAATATTAACCACAAGATGACACTTTCACGAAATAATCAGACTTGAAGCCCTTCAGTAAAGGATTTCCAGGAAGTGTTGTGGGCCCAACTGCTGGGGGGCCTTCTTGTCCTGGGGGGTCGGCACGGGTCTCCAGCTCTCAGGAGCCCGGAATCGGACCGAGACAGCCAGGGCGGCTCAGGCCGGCTTCAGCGAGGGCTCACCTGACTGTGTACCACTTGGAGAATGATTAAACTGGAAATCGCCGAAGAGCAGGGATCTGTGTGTCCCAAACCCTGGGAGGGCCCCACAGGAGCCTGGGCTGGGGTTCCCGGGGGGAAGCAGATGCTGCTGCCGTCCTGCCTTCCCCCAGGCGGGAGTCCCTATGAACCTCATAGGTGCCATGGGTGCCATCCCCAAAGTGTAGCCTAGAGCCCTCTGCTTCCTTGCACCTGTGGGGCCACCACCTGGACAGCACAGCGGCCTCCTACCTGGGCCCAAGCCTTCCGCTCCTCCCTGAGCTGGCCGCTCTACACCCAGCCTTGGGTGCCCTTTGGGACCTATGAAGGATACCCCACCACTCCCTGCCGGAGGCCCTGGAAAGCCTCCCGCTGGGCCTTGGCCCTTGACCCCTCCAGCCTACCTCCTACCATGACCCCTGGCTCCTGTATCCCCAAGCTTGTTCCTCGAAGGCACTTGCAGTGTCCCCTCCCTCACCCCATGACGCGCACATCCCCCAAGATTTTGCACCTTCGGGCCTCAGCTCCCGCACCGCCTCAGGGAACGATCCCTGGGCGCCCTCAGAGGCGCCTCCCGGGTCACCATGGGCCTGGCCTGTTGTCTCCTCTCATGGCCCTCATCCCTGGCTAGATGCGCTCCTCCTCTCCTGCGTGTCTCCCCACTTCATGACCTCTGCCCTGGAAGGGTGAGAACCTCGCGTGTCTTCCTCAGAGCTCCATCCCCGAGCCTGACAGACCCAAGTGCCTGACAGAGATGCTAAATTAAATGTTTGTGAAATGAACGAATAAATATTGATTGCTTTACATACTATATTTTCTTTTCACTAAAAGGGTTTTAATTTGGAAATAAAAGCCTATTTTGCAAAACCGTGTACTTACAAAACAGAGAATGTAGCAGTATCATTATCGTGTATTTATTGTTCAATCCCCAGCTGCCATGGTAACCAGTTTGGTAGCACTTTTCATCTAAATTTCCCATCTGATCCTTGGAGGAACCTTGTGAACTTGGCTGAGATGGTTCAATTTTGGCGATAAAACTGAGGCTGAGAATTAAGGAATGTGTCCTAAGCCTCTCACTAGAGAAAGGTAGGCAACGACAGCCTGTTGCCTGCTTCTATAAATAAAGTTTTATTGAAACACAGCCAGGTCCATTTGCTCAGTACTGTCTGTGCCGCTCCCACGCCACTACAGCAGAAGCCAGTGGCTGTGACAGAGACCACGTCCCTCCGAGCTGAAAATACTATCTGGCTTTTTACAGAAAAAGTCTGCTCCAGTCAACAGAACCAAAAGACAACCTACTGGATGGGAGAAGATATTTGCAAATGACATAACTGATATTTTGGTTAGCATCCAAAATATATAACGAACTTCTACACCTCAACACCAAAAAACCAGATAATCCAATTAAATTAAATTAAACAAATAATCCAATTAAAAACACGGGCAGAAGACATGAACAGACATTTCTCCAAAGACATCCAGATGGCCAACAGACACATGAAAAGATGCTCAACGTCACCGATCATCAGGGAAATGCAAAACAAAACTACAACGAGGCATCACCTCCCACCTGTCACAACGGCTAAAATCAACAACACAAGAAACAAGTGCTGGCAAGGATGTGGAGAAAAAGGAACCTTCTCGCACTGCTGGTGGGAATGCAAATGGTGCAGCCACTGTGGGAAACAGTGTGGAGGTTCCTCAAAAAGTTAAAAAGAGAGCTACCCTGTGATCCAGTCATTCTACTCCTGGGTATTTACCCCAAGAATACGAAAACACCGATTCAAAACAGACTCTTAAGGACAGAGAACAAACTGGTGGTTGCCGGAGGGGAGGGGGGGCGGGGGACGGGGGAAACAGGTGACGGATGAAGAGCACACTCATCGTGATGAGCACGGAGGATGGAACAGAATCGTAGAGTCGATGTACCGTATACCCGAAACCGACACAACACTGCAGGTTAACTACACTGAAATTAAAATGCAGGCTAAAAAAAAGAAAAAGAAAAGCCCCACAAGCTCCCGGCTGGCGCTTTTAAGATGTGCTTTAAATAATCCTAACTGATCAAAACTCAGCTTCTGGCTTAAGTACCCACTGTTATTTCCACTGTTACAGTCGTCCAAACCAGAGGATAAACTTGACCCCTGGGCAAGATTCAAGGAAGTGGTCCCTACCCTACCAAAACGGACACACGATTCCTTAAATTCATTCGTTCTGGCAGACAGGAGCCATCTGCATACTGACACGATTTGCTTTCTCAAATGGCTCTCACACCTGAGGATATCAGCATTTTGCCTCCAAAAGGGCAAACATGAAAGGTATAATCCCATCATCACTAAATTCCACCTCATTTTAGAAGAACAATATTACAGCTGTGGAGATGAAAAAGAAAACCCACAGATACAGTGAAAGCCTTTACCTTTATTTTATTTTTCAAAGACAGAGTGCCAAAGTATTTCTGTTAATGGGATAATAAAAGAAACTTACAGAAGAACTATAATTGTTCAATAAAACTAAAATAGAAAATGGATATAAAAAATGGGAAAGAGATCAAAAGAAAAAGATTAGGAATGAGCTATTCACTGAATAGTTCTTCCAGTTCTGTCCAGAAAAATGCAGATTTTTCTTTTCTACTTCTCAGCGGAGAAGACGGCTTGAGCGCCAAAAAATCAAGGTTTGTGTAAGAGCAGGTTGGGCACCAGGACGTGGGGGCAGGGTGTACCTGCTGGGGCTGCCGAGGGGCTTAGCACATGGGCTGCTCTCCGCCTGAGACGGGGCCCCTGCCGTGGCCACTGCGCCCTGCCCGCTGACCTGAGCAGATGCTACTCAGCCTAAAGTTGGGAAGCCCTGGCCCGAGGGCCCAGCCCGGATGGCCTGTCTTTCCCGACGGGCAATACTCACTGGTGACGTCCAGGTACGTGTAGGTCTGGATCTCCCCTCCTTCGTTACTGGCAAAGCACTGGAAGATTCCAGAGTCCTCTGGACGCAGATGCTGGATGCGCAGGCCTCCGCTTGCAAGCATTTTGTATCGAGGATTGTGGAGCTTGCCGATGGAGATGGCATCCTTGTACCACTGGAGAGTGGGCAGAGGGACCCCTGTGTAGGAGTAGAAAGAAGTAGGCATTCGAAAAAATTAAATTCCAAGCACTATACACGGGGACTGAGGCAAAAATGTCTCAAAGGCTGCACGGCGATAGGCTGGTAGGCATTTTTTCATCTCTTAGCCCCTCCGTCCAACTCGTATGGTGTTATTTTTCTCATCTCTGTGAAGACTGCGGACACAGAGGGGCACCACAAGGAGTGGGAATGAACTCCTGATGCTGGGCTGCAGATGGTTCTGGACTCCCGGAGCCTGTGCAGGTTTGTGCTCTGGTCGGGAGGGAAAGGGATCCCAGCTGTGACCGCCCTCCGGACGGAAAGGGATGGGGAGAAAGGCCCCTGTCGCTCCGTAGGGCTGACGCTGCCCCTCGAGGCTGGGGGTAGGGTCACGGGGGCCGGAGACGCACTTGGGAAGGAAGCGGCCCTTGCAAACTCCGAATGTTGCTGCGAAGACGGATGGCGTCAGTACACACGCATCTCTTCGTGCCCGGCAGGTGGTGGGTGCACAGGGGCTAGAATGACTATTACTACAGCCAACAGCCAAAAACGTGCCCCGTGTCTTCACCCCTCCCCCGCCTGGGAGCTGGGCGTCACCCTGATAGAAGCGGAGGCCTGCCGTGGCGGAGGGGCGATGGCTGAGGTCAGTGCCCGGCGCCTCAGATGCAACTGGTGTTCGACCGCACACAGGGGAGAAGTCGCTTGGCCCCTGAGATGCATGTGAGTCCAGCAGGTGGCAAGAAGGGGCCGGGACGGCACCATCCTTGCCCCTGGGAGCTAATGGCAGCCTGGGCGGGGCCAACACTGACCGGGGGGACGGGAGGGTCAGTCTGAGGCTGAGCGTCCCTTCCTCACCCTGGCGATGTGACGGAGACAACCCAGGCCTCGGTCAGAGGGACCGGAGCTCTGCGCCATCTGGCCGGCCCGTCTGATGGAGGGTGCCGTTGGGTTTGGGAAGGGTCTACAAGGAGGACAAAGGACAAGCTCACAGGGGCAGAGCCCTTGTTGTACATGAAGAGACTGTCCTTGGCCGAGAGCATGAAGCCCCCTGCCGCTCACCCCCCACGTGGCTCTGCTCAGCACACGGAGCCCAGGCGATGAGGGTGCGCACACTGCGCCCCCCCTTCAACCCCCCACCCCCCCCCCCCCCGGCGCCTCGCTGCACGGGACAAGCCGTGACTGGGCAGAGGCCACGTTCCTTCCCTGGGCAGCTGCCCTGGGAGGCTTGGGTGACTGACAGTGGTGGCCACCGCTCCCTGGCCCTCCCAAGCCGCCCAACACGGGTAAGCTGGGAAGACGGGACAGGCTGTGCACAGAAACTCCACCACGGCACCAGACCACGGCATCCCGAACCGTGGTGGGCACACGTATGCTTGCCATGGGCCCGTGGGAAATGCGCAGAGATGTTCAGGCTGCTTCCGTACCTCAGTTTCTCTACGCGTGAAATTAATTTAAGTAAAGCACGTGTCGGCAGTGATTCATGGTGAAAAGCACACCAAAATCACTTGATTTCAGATGCTACGTAGGTGTAAGATGTCTTCTTTAATAAATAAAGTTAACGTTGTGAAATATTTCAAGATAATGTATTTTCAGATTCTGTTCTTTGCCTTAATTATGTTTCCTGTCACTTTTCATTAAATCAGGAAATTAAAAAAAATCCATTTCAAGGTAAAAGCATAACCAATTCATGTAAAATCTCATAATAGCAATTACACGATGTAGCTTTCATGAAGAATAACCACTTCGCATACTGCTATCGTTTCATTGTCAAAATTAAAAGAAAGCAGTAAATTATACGATGGCAGCGTTGAAAGGCCTGTTCGATACATATTTACAAGTCTGTATGGTAACAAGCAGTTCACCCTGTAGAAATCATGCAAAAAAAGCATTCTCTTGTCAAGGGAAGAGCTTAAGATTGTCATTTATCGAAAAATAATTGTTAGGATATGGGGAACTCAGTGCCTTTCTATTTTAGGGCAATTTAGTGGCATAAAAGGAAATCTTATCCCCTGCAGGATTGCAGACTCTGCCTTCTAAAATCCGAGCACCCTAAATACTGCATAGCTTCACTTTCAGACCATCGTGGACCTCAAAAAGATAGGTTTATGCGAAAAAAGAGAACAGGGGCGCTCAGTCAGTTGAGCATCCGACTCTTGATTTCAGCTGAGGTCATGATCTCAAGGTTCATGGGATGGAGCCCCACGTTGGGCTCTATGATGGCAGCATGGAGCCTGCTTGGGATTCTCTCTCTCTCCCCCTCTCTCTCGGCCCCTCCCCTACTTGTGTGCATTCTCTCTCAAAATAAATAAATAAAATGAAAAATAAAAATAAAAAAAGAGAGAACAATACAACCTGTAGCTAGGGAGAGCTTTCCATGTCGCTCACATCACTCTCCTCTGCCCCTCCCCAGGAGGCCTGGGCAGAGCCAGACCAGAGGAGGGCGCGAGCAGGACAGGTCTGTCAGCAGGGCTGCTGTGAGCTGACCAGGGGCTGAGAACCGAGCCCCTCAGCCAACGCCCTCTGGGCCGAAGCACGGTGGGTAGAGGTGCCCACGGCAGACACCGATCACTACAGGAACCATCAGGGCTGTTCACAGGACACCACTACTTTTCAGAAACGAAGAACGACATGCCCGGACCTGGGGACTGGTGGACATGCGCTCTGGGTCCCAGGACCTCAGCTCTCCGGGAGAAGCCAGGCGACCTGGCCAAAGCCCTTGCTTTGGTAGCTGATGGGTTTGGGTTTGGATCCTGCCTCCACTGCCACGTGACCCCCGGCAGGTGGTCCAGTATTTAATGAGATGCTCCTGCATGCGAGATGCTGGGCCATGATTTTATAAGTAGCTCATTTCATCCCCCTGGCTCTGCGCCTTGAGCACGTTACTTACCCTCGCTTTCTAAGGTCTTGTTTTCAAATGTGTACTCTGAGATAATAGTATCTCTTTTATGAAGCTGTTTTGAAGATTTACAAAATCGTGAGCAATCCTTACTCTCCGAGCTCTTAGAATAAAATACCCAGCCGTAAGATGGACAGGTTTAAACATTAAAAAAATGTCCTTTTTCACTGACAGTTTCCAGAGCACTAGCATAGCTATTGTTAATGAAATTGCCTTTAAAAAGCTTGTCTCAGTTATGGGTTTTAGTATAATTATTTGTGCTGCCTGACAGGCAACGGAGACTATGGACAGCTCATAATCAAGGCATGGGGACGAGGGGGGAAATTACTGGAATAACAAAGAAAAAGTCAACCCAAAACTGGAAAGGCAAAAAAAAAAAAAAAAAAAAAGGAAGAATTTCCTGTGCAAAGAATTTAAAACCATCTCTCTTACTAAGGAGAACACATAGGCGCGAGCCTCAATCACCCCACGGACGAGAAAGAAGTTCTTGCCCCAAGTCTTGGGGGGCACACTGGTGGAATCAGAGCACTGGAAGACAAGACTGTCTGTCTCTGTCGGGACGGATGGGGTTAAGGCCTCCCTGTCGCTCCTGTGGGTGACAGGTACTATCTCTGCTCTGCAGGGGAGGAAGCAAAGGCTCAGCAAGGCCAAAAACCTGCCTCAAGGTCACATGCCCAGTAACAGAGGTCCGCTCTGTTCCAGAGGCCCTGTGATTGACGTCACTGTCAACGTGTGTCCCCATAACGATGAGGAGCCCGCCCTGGAAAATGCCCCTCCGCGTCACGGCTGCGTGGGGAGCAGCCTCCCCACACTCACCCATTGCTCGACAGACGATGTCCACGGTTTCTTCCACGTCCACTAAAATCCGACGCTCGGGCTCAGCGGTAAAATATGGTGGCTCTTTAAACAAGAGAAAAAAATACCCCTAAGCAAAAGAGGTGTATTTCAGATGACCTGTATAGCCTGAAAAAGCTTGGACTCCTTTTGAAAAATATTTCCAAAAAGTTCATTAGTTACCATCGTGCACACAGCGAGCACAGGCCAAAGGCAATTTATATTCTAAGGTTTGAGAAAGCAAATTACTACTCAGGGTGATGGCTACTTTTTCGTTTATGTGCTTGAATCATGGAATATCTTAATTCACGTTTTAGAAGGATGATCCCAAGAGGTTCATAAAGGTTTATATTTACAGCACAGTATTTTATAGGCCAGTTTGCTTCAGTATCTAAACTAAGCACCAACGCATGAAGCATGTCAAATAAAGTGCCACAGCCAGGCATCCGGCCTGTGTCAGGGCCTCTGTCACGACAGCCTATTAACATATTTCTTTAAAGTCTTAGCAGTTCTCTTCTCCAAAATATAGATTTACTACTTCAATGGAAGGCTAAATAATAGGTAAGAGAAGAAAGAAAAAGGGCCCCTCATCCATCTTTAGTTGCAGAGGAAAGTCCACTGCTTGTATATCTCTACATACTCCCCTCGCTTATTCAACAAAAAATAGTGGGTGTATTAAACAGTGAATCTCCTTGGAGAGTACACTGCAATATTTTTCTCGGTTTATTCAGCGAAACTTCAACAGTGGTGTGGCCAGATTCATCCAGTATGAAGGCGGTAGTGATTTCATTATCACGATAACAAAAGGCTGTAGTATTCATTTGCTGCGTGATAATTAATTTCTGGGCACGGTCTTCCCAGAGTGGCTTATTTTCACCGTAACTGTGTTGAAGGTGGACAGTACAGCTTGGCATGCCTCCTATACCGTCGGGGGCTTCAAAACACAGTGGAGCCTAAGAGAGGGAAAGGAGAAGTGGAAACACCCTTTCCGAGAAGTGAGCGAGGGGCAAAGACCGAAGGTCTCTCGATGAGGGTAAAGTGTGGCCTCCAAGTCTGCAATCACCGGGGCCACTCAGGCGGCCACAATCTGCCCGAACACCCGCTCTGGCTGAGGCCAGGGCGGCACCCTCACTGGAGGACGCAGACCCCTCTACTGGGCTTTGGTCGTGTGTAGACTGGGCCTAAAGACACACCGCAGAGATTTACAGTCTCTTTTCAAGGCGGTCTTCACTGCATACACTCAAATGTTCACATTCAGCCGCATTTCCTCCATCAATAATCATGACAGCAGCAATATTTGTATTCTAACGATGCAGGAGCAGCGTCCCGTCAAGGCCCTTGTGTGTAGGTCATGCCCCATATTCATCAGTGAATGCTAAAGTCGATATCTACCTCCATGGTCCGATGGAAGGGACATGAGGGAAAAGGAAAAAAAAAAAAAAAAAGACCAAGTGAAGAAGTCAACATTTGCCTCTGGTTAATTACGGTTCTCCTTTTTTAAATTAAACATCGTATTTTGAGGTCATTGTAGAGTCCACACCATTGTGAGAAATAATAGAATAGAGACCCCAGGCACCCTCTACTTAGCTCGCCCCAACAGTGACCTCTTGCAAAAAACTACAGTCCAACATCACACCCAAGGTACTGACAGTGACACAGGTGACCTGGCCTCCTCCCACCCTCCCCCCCACCCCCAGTCTTGCTTGTACATGTATGTGGGAGCACGCACGCGCGGGTGAGGGTTTAGCCCTACACGATGTTACCAGGGTGCAGGCCTCTGTATCTGCAGTCAAGAGGCAGAATGGGTCCGTTACCCCAGGGTCCCACACGCTGCCCTTTCACGATCATGGCCACCCAACGTCCCATCCGTCGCGTCCGGCAACCACTCCTCTGTTCACCGTGTATAATTCTGTCATTTCAAGAATGTGACAGGAACAGAATCACACAGCATGTGACCTTTGGAGCTGGTTTTTTTCACTTGGCCCAAGTCCCGTGAGATTCATCCAAGAGGAAGTGCACTTTGATGATAAAAACCCACACAAATGAATGGTCAACGTGTCCAGGACCAGACAGCCTTCCTCAGGTACCGGGCCAGCGTCCTGGTGTCGCCCCTCTCTCCTCCGCGACGCCGCAAGGCTTCCCCCACGTGCCAGGGAAGGACCCAGCCCGGGCTCAGAGACCTGGGGCACTCTCCACACAGTGGCCCGAAGCTGGCGGGAGCTAAGCAGAGGCATGACTCTCAGGCCGGGGGGCATCAGAGGCCTGGCTGAGGCCACTCATCTGCGAACACTGCTGTTCCCGACCCCACACGGTTACCATGGGCGCCTCACCCCACACCCTCTGCAGCACCAGCAGCAGGGCCGTCAGGCTCCCCGGGCACAGTCTGCAAGGGCGTCCGGCCAAAGCTTGCAAAGCGCTGTCTCTCTCCTCTGAAGCCGATAACCAGGGAGGTTTTAGAGGCAGACAACGAGGAAGGCCAGGAATGGCACGGACAGAGCGTGTTTGTTCATTTACTCTTGCCCTGTTCCTGAAACTTCTCCAGGTGGCTGAGCAAAGCAAAGTGGGTGTGCAGCGGCCAAGACTCTGAAAAGGCCTGCACAGCTTCTGATTGTGATGGTCTTGCCTCCCCCACCATGTGCACGTGACGATTTCTCTCACTGCTCACCCTTTGTATTAACATAACTCAACAGGTGCTCAGAAGACCTTTTTCTCTGGACTCCCGGCTGCTCTTATACGTAGTCAGCTATACGGGAAAAAGCGGGGGGCATAGCGAGCATATTCACAACCAAAGGGCTGTGGGTTGAGTACTGGGGAAAATCTGTCGTGAGCGAGTTGTCTTACGCACAAACTCTTGCGGCCACTTAATCTCCGAGGGCCAGGTGTGTGACTCAGCTAATTGGTAGCGACCCTTTCTAGAAAGGGCACACTGCCAACAGTGGTGCACACCGGAATTTCAAAACTTTGCCACGACTGCAGCCAATAAAACTGGGGATGGCAACTAACACTTTCTTCTCTCTCGAAACAATACGAAGACATCAAGAAAATGGTCCCATCCCAGGTTGAGAGATGGCGGCCACGCTGATCGTCCTCCACATCCGCCCAGGGACCCCCACTGCCCAGTCTTGGACCAGGAGATGGGAAGTCTCCCTGGAAGCCTAAGACCGGAGTCGCTGTGAAATTCTCCACCCTCCAAAACGTCAGGGACTTCAAGCACTCATTCCGGCCTCGTGGAGGCAGCTATGGCAGACGGTCCGTGTGCACCAAGGATTCATCACACTCTCCTGCCAAAGCTCCCAAGTGTTATCTGCAGGGCCGGTCCTGAGTAGGGCTCACAAGACCCATGCATGCCCCCTGTTCTGTCTTCCTCTCAGCTCCAGAATGGCCAACTCACTCCACGGTGTGCCCTTCTAGTACCATCGTCCACACCTGGTGTCTCTGTCCATTGCAGTGGGAAGAATGGCCCCAAGGCGTCCACCCCCTAGTCACCAGGACCTGAAAACATGTCACGAGGGCTACATGGCAAGATGGCCTCAGCCGGTGTGATTAAGGCCGTCGACGTTAGAGCGCAGAGCTGGTCTTGGATTAGCTCGGTGAGCCCAGTCCCATCGCCGGGGCCCCTAAAAGCAGCGGCTTCCTTGCCGTTGGCAGAGGAGATGAACTGGCTTGTGCTGCTGGCTGTGGAGAAGAAGGTGGCCCAGGCCAGGGGGAGGGGCTCTGGAGCCTAACGGTGACCCCGAGCAACAGCCAGGAAGGATGCGGGGACTCCGGTCTCACAAGCCATGCACAAGCCCACGCACAAGACTCTGCCCACCCCGAGGGAGCCTGGAGGTAGATCCTGTCCCAAAACACTCAGGAAAGAGCCCAGCCCACTCAAAGCCTTGACGCTGGCCTCCTGACACCAGCAGCAGAGAAACCGGCTGAGCCTGCCCGCGGGGACTAGGGGACCCGAGCAGCCCCTGGGCTCCAGCTCCTATGCAGGAGGCAGCTGTAGGCAAACGCCGTGTCGGTCGCGAGCTCAGCCCTAGCACCCTTCTTCTGCACAGTGCCCCCGACCTCCTCGGGCAGGGTCCCCCCTCCACACCGGAGCTTCCGCGGAGAAGGACGGCATCCTCCTCATCGCCGTCTTGGTAGCGCCCGGCACGGTCTCAGACGAGACGCAAAAACTGTCTGCTGGAGAGAGATACACTGGAGGTTACCAAAGACCTTAAATCCTTGAAGCCCTTCGGGGAGCAGGTGTGTCCTATTCATCTTGGCAAATCCTCCCTGTTCGCGCTTGGCCCACGCCAGTGCTTCAGCCCAGGGGCTCGCACACGCTGTGCCCTCCACGAACGGCTGGCGTGTGGGCAGGAGGGCAGAGACGGCCTGGGGGCCCTGGGGGACAGACGGTCCCCAGAGGAACACCCTCCCTGCTCCCTCCTGGGGCATCACGGCCAGCCCGCCAATCCCGCACACAGGGCAAACAACCCAAACACCGCTGGTTGTTCGCCTTGTATGAATTTTCCTCGCTTTAGAAACAGCTCTGTAACAGCTCTGTTTTCTGAGCTTCATTCGGCCATGACCTGTGCTACAGAGAAGTTCTAGCTGTGACGGGGCACCAATGATTAACGTGGGTGCTTCTAACACAGGCCATCTGGAAAACCAGAAAGGAGACATCTTGAGTTTATCCTAAACCAACGTGAATGAGTTATAGGGCAGCGCGAGAGGGTTCGGCTCGCTGTAGGATTCTGTTCTGGCCACGTGCCAAGACAGCCTCTGCCCCCTGCACCTGCCGTGTGAGGGTCAGGGCGCCCCTCCCCACAGCCTCGCACTCACTGTGCTGAGTTGTGACAGCCTCGTGAAGGGGCTGCCTCCCGCACGAGAATCCCTGATGCCTGGGAGCATGGCTACCTCTCCACCCCTCTGCCCCCGGTGCTCCGTACGGTGTCAGAGATGGAGACTCGATACATGGAAGTGGAGGAAAGGAAGGAAGAGAAAGACGGGAGGAAGGGAGGAGCGGGGGAAGGGAAGATTTTATGTTGGGGTTCGGACATTTGAGAGGGGCTCGCTCTCAGTTCGGTACCGGTAGAACTTTGCGACTGTGGTACTGTTATCAGCCAAGAGACGTTACGTGTGATTTGTGATTCTGATGACAGTTACGGTATGGGAGTTCCTGGATGATCTGCATGTGCAAACCAGAGACCGCCCTCTACTGCACCCACCCTCCCCAACCCGTGTGTGAGCGCGGCGGGAGCCGGCGTGCCAGGACGCCGGCGCTCACTGGAGCAGGGCAAGCGCGTGAACGGTGGTGACAGGAGAAAGCGTCGGTCTGCCGGTCGGGACAGGAAGATGGGCGCAATATGTCTCACCACGTCTGAGACGCTGCAGTCGGGGGTAAGAGGCATCGCTGTCTTATTTACGACCAAGAGAGGAGAAAACGCTTCCGTGGACTGCGAGACACATTCTGCTTTCAGAGACGCTACTTGTGGAAAACGTGTGCCGTGTGACCAGCTGCTGGTAAACAACCAGCGTCCCCCGTGCTGTGACAGAGTGGCACCACCAACTAACAAAGCCACCGTTTTAGCGCTTCTGTGACCAGCACTGCCTTTTACTGCTCACGGTAGGAAGCGGTACGATCTCCTACCTTGTCTACGTTTTACAGATGTGGAAACTGGGACCAACAGAGGCAGGGGGCCTGGTTTGAGCCAGTGGGTGGTGCTGGGAGAGTGTGAGCCCAGGCCTGTCCCCACAGCCCGCCCTGTTACACGCAGTGCCCGGCTGACCCACCAGGATGCCCGCACGCACGCTCTGGAGCAGGTGGTGACCTCGGGGAGGGGTCTCGAAGGACACGCAGACTCACCACCAGGTGAGGTGGGGCCTGGGGCGGAAAGGCATTCATCCCAAGCACAGGTAGGCACAGGTGCTCAGAGTCTGTGGGCGCAGAGCGCTGGGTCGGCCTCCCAGAGACACAGACAGGGAGACGAGGTTCACGGCCACGGTTTACCTGGGAGGTGACAGAAACGCCACCGGGAGAGGCAGGGCAGCTGAAATGAGCACGTGACCAAGTCGGCTCATCTACTGGGAAAAGCCAAGATGGAGCACGACCTCCAAATGATATCCCCATCACAACAGAGAGGGAGCTCCACTGTCCACCCAGCGGTCTGTCAGACCCGTGCTCCAACCTGCTGTCCACCCGGCAGTCTGTCAGATCTGTGTTCCAACCTGCCACGTGGTGAGTGCCTGGGCCCCGCGTGGTACGTGCCTGGCCCTGTGCAGTGGGCGCCTGGACTCGGGGGCCAGGGAAGGCCACAGGAAGGAATGGCGGCACTGGCGGTCAAGGCAGGGAGGGCGAGGGGACATGCCGGCAGACGGAGGCGTCTGCCTCACCACACGGGGTGTGAGTGGCAGGGAGACGGGGGAGGCTACGGAGGAGGCTGTGGAAGGGAACATGGACCCAGGAGGCCGGCGTTCCTGGTCACGCAGAGTCACCAGGACCTCCGGCAGGTATGACACTGCCCGCAGCCAGACCCCTGCGATTCCCTTTAAACCTCAGAGATCGAGCGACACACCAGCGAGGCTGACAGGCGGAGCAAAGAGCGGCCACTGGTCTGTCTTGTCTCATCAGTGCGCGATCAAAGTGACCGAAAGCCAGTGCGCTCCCGCCTTCTTCCAGCTGCCTGTGCAGGGACACCTCCCTGCCCGGCCCCACGGGGCCTGGGGACCCTCCCTCCGTGATCTCCCAGGCCGCTCCGGATTGACAGAGGCACTCTTCAGGGCTTTTCCAGGGTGATTCAACCACAAAATCCTACCTGTCACAGCAAATTCTTGTGAATAAAAGGGGATGTAAATCCACATTTACATTCGCAGACTGTATACCTTTAAAAGCCAGGACATGCAGAGAGACGGGAACTCTAGAGAATACAGAGCAATCTGCTTCGGAATTCAGCTGTAAATGCAAAACCAAAGTTCACATGATAGACTTGAATATTTTTAAAAGGAATTATGATGGAAACAAACATTCTGGTTTCTAGGAAGATAAATTTCTTCTCCTGTTTAAATTACCTTAAAATGTTTTAACACAATCTAGGGCTGTCTCCTGGAGACTTCCATGCCGCAAATTTTAATTTTGGTTCGCTCTGTGCTGTCTGTGCTCATACAGCTACACACAGACCCTCGTGGGGCGTCCTCGCAGGGAAGGGGGCTGTGGTGTTTCTGCCTCGAAGGCACAGAGAGCGAGCCAGCCAGAGAGCCAGCACAGCCCCCAGCATGGAGTCGGCAGCGGTGTGGGTCTCCAGGCCTGCTTTCCCGTACTTTAAAAATCTCTGTGCTCCGCTCGGAGGGGATGACAGGTTGGCGTGTATTTGACAGAGTCGTTCACGGGCCGTGGAGCCTTTTCACAATGACTTAAAGGAACGTGATGCACTCTGGGCAAACGGCCTTTTCTGCAGGATTTCTCCTTACTCTGGCCAATGTCATATGAAAATAGGAGCTTTTATTTTTTCTTAATTTGTGAAGCGGTAAACGGCAAAATATGTCACGTGAGGAGCCACTACCCTGCCCGGGGCTCTCTGCGGATTTGACCCTTCTCGTTTCTGGCTCTCTTCTTCCCGAAGAGGAGAGAGGAGGTGGAGATCCCCCTTCCTAGGGTCGGCCTCCAGGGGACCTCTTACCTGTTGCGGCTACCACTCCGCTGCACAGGTCACGACGACAGTGACCGCAGCCACTAAGAAGACCAGAAAGTGTTACAGGAACTGAAGAACGTAAGAAATAAAGGACCTGCCTCACAATTCAGTGTCATCTTCTCGCAATCCGAAAATAAAGCGAGGCCTCCCTCTGCCACCACACCAGGCACGCCTCCCGGGCACCGATGCTCGCCAGCGTGCACCGCGACTCCCGTGTGCCTCATTTTAACTTCTCGCTCTCCTCGGCTCAGGAATGACACTTGGCGCACGTTCTAGGGGGAGCGGCTCTGTTCCCACTTTTTAACCTCATGAAAGGTATTATCCAGAAGTTTCTTTTTCTGGGTCAAAAGATCTCTGAAAACTGATCATAAGAGCCCGGTGAGAGTAACAGAGGAGCTCACTGGTGCAGGAGCCGGCTCAAGATCTACGCCACAAGGACCTCACCCCCCATCCCCCATGCTTTATGATCGGAAGTATCCAGAATACCACTTCTAGTAGGTACTCAGAATATCAGCGCTTTGGATTTAAGGGGTTTATGTTCTCAGAAAAGGAAGAGTGGGGTGACTTTGGAAGCTCATCTAACTGCGCCCTCATCTCCTGAGCGAGAAAGAAAGCCGGTGAAACGCGGGTGTCGCTGTGCCGTTTCCCAGGACGTGCCCTTGTGGGACTGCCACCTGAGGCTGCGGGTGACGCTAGGCGGCTGAGCATTACCTATGATAGAAAGAAAGGCTTTCGCCGTGGCTGGTTCGAAAGTGCTTCCCGTCAGTGTCGCCTCGCAGACGTACGCCCCGGTGTCCGCGGACGTCGGGTTGCTGATGGTGAGACGTCTCCCAAAGCCGTGGAGCCCACTGGTGACCCTTACCCCGTTTCTCTTCCAGTTCACGCTCAGCAACTCAACAGGCCTGGGAGAGCATTAGTGACGATAATTGTGAGTCACGCAGATGGCAATAACAATAATCTGAGGCATTCAGCACAAGCCTGACAAAGCTAATTCTACCAGGAACCATGGCGGGCTGAACAGTGGACATTTAAAAATCAATCCAGACACAACTGTGCTCCCTTGCGGCATGCGTCAACAATACATTGCGCTCAAGGGCTACTGAACAAGGAGAGCTAATTGCAGCAGCAATGGACCATAAGTGCTAACGACTCCATGTGCTCGGGAAAAGAATGTTTAAAATAAATACTACTAGGGGACACGGCTACACGGGAGGCATGATCAGGGGAACTCGATTCTGGAGCCACCACGAGCCAGGCCGATAGCACCTCGGACGGCGGAGGAGAGGAGGGATTAACTCTTTCCAGTGCCCCCGTGGGATTTCACTCCTGGCTCGTCCTCGTCTGGAGTCTCCGAGGAGGAGGATCTCCACAGTCCCCCACGGCTAAACTGAAAAGCGGTGCTTTCCGGCACGAACATCACCGTCAACGTAAGTACTGCGGCACCAGGCTTGGGAATTCGGCTCCCTGTCTTCCCGGCCCGCTGTGCTCATAGCCCCGCTGGACACACAAGGCCACCGTTGCTACAAGGGCAGAGCATGCGTGTGGTGCGTCCTTCCACTCCAGATAAACCTCAGGGCAGTTATACGGGCTCTGTAGGCCCAGGGGGCGACCGGCAGCATACCTGGCATTGGCCACGCATTCCAAGGTGATCTCGCTGGACCCGGCCACCACACTTCTGTTGCCTGGGGGGATCACAATGACGGGAGCCACGGTTTCGGGGGCGCCAGCATCTCCTGTGGCAGAGAAAGCAGAAGACCATGGACCCTCCGAAGTAGGGAGGATGTGGAGACTGGAACAGAACGAACAGGGGGTCTTGTCGAGTCACGGAGACGGGACGCCCGGGCGTCAGGACCCTACCCCAACCTCCCCCCGCCCTCCCCGTGAGAAGCCCTTGGGCGAGGACACTGTCACTGGCCTTTATCCGACCGTGGGAGCCTGGTGTGAAACCCACGGCCGGTAAGGGTACGTTCTGGCAAGAAATTGAGGGAACCAGAGCGTCACAACGCCGCCTGGACGTCACGTGGCTAAGGACTGTGAAGTGAGGAACGTTTTCCGAACTGCTTGCTGACTTTATTTTTTTATTGACTTAAGACTTTGCTTATTGAGTTACCTAGTCCCCCCCACTACTTTCAAATCTGCTCAGTGCCACAAATATTCCGCGTGTCGGGCACTCTGCTGGGCACGTGTGGTGTTCGAAAGCGGCCGGCTCTCGTACTTGGGCCCAAAGGGGACTCCTCGGAGCAAACACATTCAATCAACAAAGGGTTCTGTTCTGCCCGTGTACTTTCAATCCCTTTTTCTTCTCGGAGAAGTAAATATCCTGAATCCACCTCTGTTTTGCGAGTATAAAACTATAAATAATTTAGCTCCTACTTCTGGTGACAAGGAAGAAAAAAAACCAGCACACGTTTTTGCCACTTTTCTCTAAAATCCATGTAGTATCGAAATGAAACTACCCACAGTACACTTTACCGCTGTTTATTTGGGGGAAATGATGACGGATCAAACATTTCTAGAACAGGAATTTCCATAAAGGGTGGAGACGGCAGAGACTGGAAATAAAAATAAATATAAGTTCTGCGAATGTGAAATGTTTCATCTAGCGCTTGCCGCTGGAGAGCCCGGCGAGCGTGGGGGGCTCTGGCAGGGACCAGTCCTTGGCCGCCCGACCGCAGCGGGCTGGCGCCACCGAGAGAACGGTAGGGAAACCGAGGACTGGCTTTGTATCACCACTAATTCTCCACAGCTCTGCGTCCTGGTTTCATTGCTTAAGCGGTATGTGAGTTTTGAATGAAAGGTTCGTGTCAATTAAAAACACAACTTGATGCAGGCAGGGCCAACGAATTAATTTTTTTTAACTGAACACCGATGACATTGATGGAGGCCGGCTTCCCAGTGTCCCGGGGCCTCCTGGAAGGCTGAAGCGGCCTTCTCCTTTCCCGGCCTCTTTGCCTCCCAAGTGAGCCCCACAGGGCCTCTCTGACAGCCTCCTTCTGAGGCTCTCGCTTCTAACTGCAGAGAGACCGTTCGGCTGGTTACCAGATTCCTGACGACACGCCGGAGTACAGACACTTTCGTGATGGGGCAAAGGACAGGAGCCGACTGCCAATCAGATTAACAACCTGCCTGTCATCTGTGAAAGTTGCTGATGAGGAGAAATGACCTGAGAAGCTAATATTTGCAAATAGTTATGTGAAGTGAAGAAGGGCAGCAGCGAATGCTGAAAGGTCACCGAGCAAGGTGCTAATTTGGCATTAATCGCCGCTCCGCCTCGGCGGCAGAAGAGGAAACCCGTGCTCAGCACTTGTCACCGCCCGGGGAGGACGGGCCCCAGGCCGGGCGGCCTCGGCTGCACGCTGACCCCGGGAGACCGTGCATGGGACAGAGAAGCACCAAGGCCGAGCTCACAGCTCCCCGGGGGCGGGTGGGACAGAGCAGTGCCACTCTGTCACGGGTCGCAGCCACACCGAAACATGGAGCAGCCCCTAAGTGAGCTTCAAGTGGGGCGGTGACCATTTCCACAAAACCCCTTCGTGCACGCCCACGCACCTGTCTCGGGAGGCCCTCACCCTGCGGGGTTGGCGGCACAAGTCCAGTGACTGCTTGGATTTGATTCGGGGCACAGGACCCTGGCTGAAGGAGTGGGTGTGAGAGCTGCAGACTGAAATGCGGTCGTTCCTAAACGGACCATCCATGACACACGCACGGGGCCGCCGGCGAGGTGTCCTTGCCTTACGGGAACCACCACCAGCAAGATCACAGCGCGGTCTTCTGGATGTAACGCTACGCATTTGCTGTCGAAGCTGCCATGACCACTTTGCGGCAAAATTTTACTAAAGTGCCCAGAATCCAGATCTCGCAGTAACAGCAGGGACGGCGCTCATGACAGAACACAATGCTAGAGCGCTCTCTTCTTTTAAAAAAAGTCTTTAAATTTCAATCGAATCTGACTGGGCACGTGGATTAACAAGGCGCAGAAACGCCCCTGCCCCCGTGTGACCATCTGGTGTGGCAGGTTGGAACTGTCTGAAGACACCCTGAATCCCAGAGAGCAGAGGTTTCTCCCCTGAGCCATGGGTCCCATGTGTCCTCTGTGGAGGGGAACCTCACCCTGTGTTCATGTCTGTCCTGTTTGGCTGCTGAGAATTCTGCATACAGCAGTGGGGTACGAAGTAGATCGTTCCAGACACAAACTGTTAACTCCTCCCTCTGTCTCCAGCTCCGTGTCGCAATCAGCCCCTCCGTGGTCCAGCGCCAGGTGTCCCCAGGCCGACACCTCATCCCCTGTGGCCACCGTCCTAACATCTGACAGCTGCTCTCGGGAGCTGGCTTCATCTCCCGCCCGCGAATCGTCCTGTCTCTTTTCTTCTGTCATTGCGCACCTCGGTCTCTTAGTCTTTTGCTGCTTTTTAGAAGGTTTTTGCCTCTTTTTTAAGTGACAGGAGTATTAGAGGTGCTTTATCTGCCATTTTTAGCCTGTCACGCAGACTTACCTGCCAATTTTTCCCCCACATTCAATTTTTAGAAAAAAAGATGCAAAGAAGAATATCCAGCATTTTATTTTATTTATTTATTTTTTTAATTTTTTTTTCAACGTTTATTTATTTTTGGGACAGAGAGAGACAGAGCATGAACGGGGGAGGGGCAAAGAGAGAGGGAGACAGAATCGGAAACAGGCTCCAGGCTCTGAGCCATCAGCCCAGAGCCCGACACGGGGCTCGAACTCACGGACCGCGAGATCGTGACCTGGCTGAAGTCGGACGCTTAACCGACTGCGCCACCCAGGCGCCCCAATATCCAGCATTTTAAAAAGAAGAAAGCGACCTCTTTATTTCTGCTCTTCCACAGTATCTGAGATATAAAAGCACCCGAAATCCCTAATGATTGGTTATTTTGTCATAAATATTCCACAATAATGAGTCACTGCTGCCTCCACTGGGAATATTACCCTCTCCTTCAATGCTCTACATGAACACGGGATTTTTAAATGCCATATGCCGACGTATTAAGAATTACTTCCGAGAAGAATGAAAACAAGGGAAGAGGGAAGGTAACCGTGCTTCCCCACGTTCCCAGGTAGCCACCGTCACATCACTAAATGACTTATAAACGTCTCCCCATTTGATCTAACGAGACCAGAAAATACCTACTACTGCCCCCCGTTTACAGACGAGGAAACTGAGGCCCAAAGTCATAGGAGTTCAAATGGCAGAGGAAGGATTTATTTATTTATTTATTTAAAAAAAATTTTTTTTTCAACGTTTTTTATTTATTTTTGGGACAGAGAGAGACAGAGCATGAACGGGGGAGGGGCAGAGAGAGAGGGAGACACAGCATCAGAAACAGGCTCCAGGCTCCGAGCCATCAGCCCAGAGCCTGACGCGGGGCTCGAACTCCCGGACTGCGAGATCGTGACCTGGCTGAAGTCGGACGCTTAACCGACTGCGCCACCCAGGCGCCCCAAGGATTTAAATAAAGGAAAGGCTCCACCCCGAATCCATCATCTTCCTTTCACGTAACGCCATTTACTCCTGATAAAACCTCTGGTTGTGCTAAGTTAACCAGAAATTAAATAACTAGAACACGCCTTCCCCCAAGCATTTCCTTAATGGAGACTTTACTGTGGTGTTTTCAACTGAACATCTCCCAGGCTGGTTTTAGGTGGTTGAGGTGAAGGTGTTGACTCAGAAGAGGCTTTCTGCAGAGGTCAGCAGAGGTCAGCAACGGACGGGCACCGTGCAGCCCCAGAGGCAGCGGCTTTAGACGGAGGCCTCTTTGTGGTCACGGGAATACAGCGCCTGAGCACCGAAACAGCACCTCATCCCAGCCGGTCTCCCCACGGAACCCCCGAGTCACTACAGAGCTGACTAGGGGAAATGGTCCAGGCTGCGTTTAATTAAAAAAGTACATTTAGGGGCGCCTGGGTGGCTCAGTCGGTTAAGCTTCTGACTTCAGCTCAGGTCATGATCTCGTGGTTTGAGAGTTTGAGCCCCGCATCGGGCTCTCTGCTGTCACTGTGGAGGCCGCTTCATATCCTCTGTCCCCCTCTCTCTCTGCCCCTCCCCTGCTCTCTCTCGCTCTCAGAATTAAATAAATAAACATTAAAAAAGCATTAAAAGTACACTTCAAGAACATCAAATGTCTCAAACAACAGGAAGGTTCACCTGAACTACTGACCCGTAGAAAGGCAGCGAATGAAGCGGGGTAAGGGACAAACACTCTGCTGTGCCACTTTAGGGGGGAGGGAAAGTCCTAGCAGAGAGACGCGGGGTTAGGGGACCCAGCAGCGGTGGTGGTGGGGCGCGGTAAGGAAAACTGGCCTACAGACACCTGGGTGCAGGGTGGTGCAGGCACCCACTGCCCCGGGAGGTGGGGGGGGGTTGTTGGAGGAGCTACTGGGGGTGCAGGCTGGAGCCCCGAGGGCACGGGGAGATGTGCGGGGTGAGGGGTCAGATCGGGGAGGCCTGTGGGCAATATTCTAAAGGAGGATGGGAACCTCTGCCCACTCCTCAAATAAAACTTAAACGACAACTACCATGGGATCCGGCAATCCCACTTCTGGGTATAGACCCAAAGGAAACGACAGCGCTATCTCAAAGAAGTGTCTGGGCCCCCACGCTCACAACAGCCAAGACACGGACACAAATTACGTGCCCATCTGTAGATAGATTAAGACAATGTGGTATATTTACAGAATATAATTCAGCCATTAAAGAAAGAAGGAAATCCTGCCGTTTGCTACAACACAGATGAGCTTTGAGGGCATCGTGCCGAGGAGATAAGGCAGACAGAGAAAGAGTATTGTACGATCGCGCTTACACGTGGAATCTGCAAAAGTGGAGTTCCCAGCCACAGGACACATCGGTGGTTGCCAGAGGCAGGGGTGGGGGAAATGGGTAAAGGCGGTCGAAACTGACATATTTACCTATAAGAAAAACAAGATCTCAGGATGTAACGTGAAAAACAGAGGTCTCTTGGTATTGCCAGACATCCGCCCTGCGGTAAAAGTGTCCCTAGCTGGGAGTCACTGGTTCTAGGCCACACTCCTAGTCACTGGTATGGGTGGAAAGAAAGAACAATCCTTCATAGTTTTTAAAAGAGACAGAAAAGCCACTACTGTTGTGCCGTGATGGCTGCACAGACTTTCCCTTACTGGGGTCGCCGTTTCTGCCCGGATGGTCTTCCCGGGGCCCAGCGCTGCAGCGTGCGGGCGAGTCCAGACGCCGCGTCCAGACACGAGGCCCCTGCGGGCGTGCACCCAGCCCGCACACCAGACACCAGGGACGTTCTGCGCACACCCACTTCTGGGGCCGCCGGTCTCCCATCCCTCCCGGCGCCCGCCCCCCCCAAACCTCGCCTTCCCCACTTCCTATCTCCCCAAGTTTCTCTGTGAGGACAGCCCATCTTGAGGGCACGCAGTGACCCCACGCTTGCTGCTGACTGCCAGCCCTCGCTTCCGCTGTTCGACCCGGATGCGTGGGCATGGTGAGTAGGTGCCTGCCCGGTCCCTGGAAGCAGACCCCATCAGGCTCCCCTCGCCCCGGCCCCAATCCCAGGTCCTTCTGCTCCAAGCTTCTCTCCCTGCCCCCAACCGTCCCCGCTGAGGCTCCCCTGTGCCCGACAGCTGAGAGGCGCAGTCCTGAGGAGGACAGTTTCGAGCCCAGTCAACCTGGAAATACCACCACGGCTCCCAACTGTTTCAGAGCAAGTTACGTAACTTCTCCAAGCCCTACCTTTTTCATTTGTAAAACCGTGAGCACTTCACGAGGCCGTTATAAGCGGGGGCCTGCATGTGTACGAATGTGGGTGTGCATGTGTGTGTATGTCCGTAGGTGTGTGCGCACATGTGGTGCCCGGCTCACAGAAGGCGCTGCACGAACACGGGGGCTCCTTATTAACGCGGGGGCTCCTTATTAGTCCTGGAATTGGGAACAAAGCCGTCACCCCCTCCTCTGCCCCAGGGCTCCGCCCATCTCTTCCACCAGCACTGACCTCTCCACGGGTGCCCTGCAGGTGCTCGGGCTGATGTCCCTGCTTCTCACCAAGGACATGTGGATGAATGTGCGAAACCTCCTTGAAGCCTCGAGAAGGCTGCAGCTCCATTCACATTCGCAGCCCGGAGGCAGAGCCCACGCTAAGGGCTGCGAGCACTCAGACATTTCCCTGCGCCCTCCTTACACAGATATCAACATCTCATTAAAAATGTAGACTTCTTTCCAAAAAGAGTCTGTGCCCTTAAAGAAGTGGAATTTTCCAGGACATCTGAGAAAGCGAATCCTGCATTTTGGTTCTTCCCTGTTAGCACCACGGTCTTGAATTTCCTGATTCACAGAGGATGTTCGTGGCAAATAGGCCTCAGGAAATCTTTGCAGCAGCCGGCTCAAAGGTCGTGGGGTCCACTACCTGCACAGCCCATGTGCCTCCCGGGGCCACACCACAAAATAATGAGCCACAAATGCTGCCCTCAGCCAAAAGGTGCCGAGTCACATCTGCCCTGAGATACGAAACCCGTGCACGACTTCATGTAAACGTGTACGAAATGAGCAAACCGAACGTCCTTCTCACACAAGAGCAGACGTTTTCCGGGAGGAGTGCCTGTGTCGGAGGAGAAACTGGTGTGATAGCTGTCGCACAGCCCAAGAACAGAAAGACTGTCTTCAACTCCTCATGTGTCTCCAGCAATGGGGTTTTGATTTTTGTAAAGACAGCTCCCACCAAGGAGCCAGCAGGTAATGGGAGTCTACAGGATGGCTCGAAACCTCAGAATCTTCCTGCTCCAAAAAGAGCTGGCCCCAAATTCGGAGGAAGAAAAGAGAAAACGGGGTCGAAAACAAAACCGGAGTAAAAGACAACGAAGGCTCCCCGTGCTGAGCGGAACGTTCCCTGGAATTCTTTCTTCAACGCCAATAACAACAGCAACACGTATTGGTTGTGGTGTGCAGGTGACACGGCGGTTACAGAAATGCTTTAACACGCAGGCAGCTGGCTATCCGGACGCAACAACGGGGAACCACCACCCCCCCGTCCCCCCCCCCCCCCGGCCCGAGCCAGCACAGTCAGTACCCTGGCTCCTTTACCACGTGGCTCTCATCTCACCGCAACATCAGATTTGCGAGTAGGTCTGCCCGCCTTCTGGAATAAGGAGGGACATACGCGTTATTCATCTTTGTATGAACGAAGTGCCTTGGCCATACCAGCCCTTCTGCAGGTACTCATTAAATGAAGAATTACGCCTCGCCCAAATATAACAGGTTGGCTACTGTTAGCAGAGGATTACCACCATAGGGCAGGAGCAACACTGATTATCTCTTATTTCAGGCGCGCTACGGCCAGGCACGGCGCTGGGGATTCAGTTTTAACTGCACGAGGTCAGTGTCCTCAAGGGGCTGTGGGTTTAGTGGAGGAAGATGTCCCGTTAACAGAGCAAGTCCTACCGGGTTGTCTGGGGCTAGGAGAGGTGCAGGGAGGGGGACAGCAGCACACGGTGGGTGTGGGCCGGTGAGTTAATTCTGCCAGGGGAATTAGGAAAGCCTGAGTCATGTCCTTGAAAGATGGACAGGCAATCAGCAGATAGAGGAGGGAAGAAAGGCATTTCAGGAACGGAAGACAAAGAAGGCAGAAGGCAGTCCAGACTGTTTGGAAAGGTACGAGTTGCTCTGGAGGGTGAGTGGGTCTGGATGTGGCAGGGACGGACCCGGAGGTGAAGGCCATGGCCCTGCTTGCTGCTGGGGACTTGATCCAGTGAGGAACGGAGTCACTGAAGGACTCAGAGGAGGGGTTGAGACGAGTAAGGGATGGTGGGAGGCCAAAGGGAGGAGGGAGAGAGAACAGAGGGGCCTTGGGCGGCTGGTTTATATGAAGTGCTCCCAGTTGCTGGCCTGAGTGGTTCGGATGGACGGCACGGCGACTCAGGGGTGAAAACACGGAAGAGAGAGCAGGACTGGGGGTGATGACGTTGGCATGTTAGGGTGGAAGAGGAGGAGGGGCCGTACTTCCCTCAGGTTCCTGTGGGGCGTGTAGGGGGGCAGGTGCAGAGGGCATCGGCTGCTCGGCTCGTAGACGGTGACCGAAATTCTGATGAGAAGACGTCTCTGTGAGAGTAGGAAGGGCAGAGAGCAGGCCCGGGACAGAAGTCTGTGGAGGGCGGGCACAGAGGTCCACAAGGGACAGCAAGGGGTCAGAGAGGGGAAGAAAGAGGGGATTTTACCACACGAAGGAAATTAGAGCTCAGGCTATGGGTTCTTCCAAGTGGACAGGAATTCCCGCGTGTAAAATCAAGGCTACTTCTCAGTTTTTGAAGACGGATCTTTGTGACTTGGGGGACAGCTGCTAAGGAATGCAGGGCTACATACGGGCGAAAACCCTGCCCTCCGCTGACCAGGGCTTCACTGTAAGCACAACACAGCACAACACCGTGGAGCTGGAGAGGCTCTTTTGTTCAGTTCTGCAGCTCGGTTTCTGCAAACAGGCTGGCGCGGGCCATCCCCAACCTGCTTTCTGACAGAAAAAAGCGTAATTTAATTAGTCAATCTTTCGTGATTCTTGACCTTCTCCCATGCATAGCAAGGGATGTTGGTGCTCCTCTGGGGGATGGGTGGAAAGCACTCCAATATATTCCACTTAAAGAAAATCAGGTGGCTTCTCAGTTTATCAATTGCTTTTGCAACCCCTTGGCGTCTGTCATCTTTCTCCGCATTATCAAAATCGCTCCGCAAAGGGATTAGTGCCTGCCTGCAAGAGCGTCTCAACAGGTGTGTCTGACCTCTGGCCACCACGGGGAGCCAGTCTCTCAACAGCGTGAATCCTGCCATGCTGAACCCCCGGGGTACATATTTTTAAGAGACTGACAGACCCCCAAGTCTCTCTCTACGATTTATGTGCATTTGCAAGAACTCCTGGAAATCAAGATTATTATTTGTTTCATTAAAATGTGCTACAGTGAAAGGTATGCCAGCGGCAGGCAGACCGGGTCATTCCCGAGGACGTCTTGAGGTGATTTTCTCGCGGCAGAACTTGGGCCACTGTGACAAGTGAAATAAACAGCACGCCATGTCTCCTGACAGAAAAAAAATTCACCGAGCAGAAGGTTCCTCCCACCTCTTACCTACCCCCAAGTTCGTGTTTTCATTTGTAGTCACCTCCTGAATTTAATTTCTGGGTTACTAATCTGTTGTGTGTGGAGGTGTCTAAGGACACTTTCCTTTCCTTTCCTTTTCTTTTCGACGCTGCGTCCCCGGTCCCGTCAGCCGGAGCCCGGTCAGGGGCCGTGTGGGCGTCAAGGTGGTGCAGTGAGACGGAGGCGGGCGTGCGGGGCTGGGGGGCGAGCACTGGGGCAAACCCGACCGCAAACGCTCTCGCGGTTCCCTTGCGAGGACAGGGTGCCAGCTGACCCAATTCCTGTTTACTGTCCAGCGGTAGGAGGGAGAGAAAATGGGAGGAAATACAGCAGTCTATCCCATTTACAATTTTATCTTTGTGTGTACTTCCGTTTTTATCTCAATACGCTTCTGGGCCCGTCTACTGACAAGAGACGATAAATAAAATAATATGACAGTATGACAAACAATCTAGCAGTTTCTTTTCTTCTCGTTTATGATATATTTGAAAACACGCACATTCGGAAATGCACGGACCATACCACGGTGCGTATTTTCATCAGCTTTTTACGGGGTGGAGGAAAATGAAGGTGACAGAGACTATGGCACAGCGGGCCTATTTCTCTATTTATTTGGGGATGCGCACAAGTGGGTAAACACAAGGCAGGATTTAGGAACTGCGTGACTGGGGACTGGAGTGATCCAGATCGCACCAGATCTTTTTATTTAAACACATGTGAGCATAATCTACCAGGTAATGACAGAAAAGCCACCACCGGCAGAAAAGCTGGACTACAGGCGGTTTGGGCGGGCGGGGGGGGGGGGGGTAAGATGAGGGATTTTTCATGAGTTGACGTCACTTTTCTGAATGGCATTCTCAAATTATTGAGACTGTGATGAGGAACAATAACAGATCACTTTTAGTTTTAATTAAGAAATTCCCTTGAATAAATTTGCCAAACATGCAAATCTGGGCATGAGCCCAAGCCCACCAGGGCAACTGACGCCCATCTGAGGCCATTAAGCCAGGACAATGGGAAAAGGCAGGACCTCTTGGCAGGGGACCCTGAAGGCCTGATCCTCCTTCAACCCCAAGCTTGAAGAGCTCTCTGGAAAAGAGTTCTCCTCCAAGTTCAAATGAGAGACACAAAATATTTAGTGGTTGGTACATTTAGTAAACTGTAAGGGAGGGATAAGAACCACATTTGATTTTTCTTAATGGCCATCAAGCCATCATTGTGAAGACACAAGCTACAGTGACTGGTGACCCCTGCCTCTGCAAGCCAGGGGGGCTCCGCAACAGGGCCCACCCTCCGCCCTGCTCTGCTTTTCCCCTTACTTAAAAAAAAAAAAAAATTAATGTTTTATTTATTTTTGAGAGAGAGAGACAGAGCATGAGCAGGGGAGGGGCAGAGAGAGAGGGAAACACAGAACCCGAAACAGGCTCCAGGCTCTGAGCTGTCGGCACAGAGCCCGACGTGGGGCTCGAGCTCACAAACTGTGAGATCATGACCTGAGCCGAAGTCGGCCGCTTAACCGACTGAGCCGCCCAGGCGCCCCTCCCCTGACTCTTAACACCATCTGACGTGCCGCTTGCTGGGCTTGTTAGTTTTGTTTGTGTCTGTGTCTCTGCACGAGTCCACAAGACCAGGAGCATGGGCGTTTGCATTTGCTCTGTTCTGGCTACACTCCCAGGCCTCGGACAGTGCCTGATGCTTCATCAGGTGCTCAGCCAGTGCCTCTTGAGTTAACACAGAGTGAAGGCGTTGGGACAAGTCTGTCCTTCCTGTGTCTATGGGGGAACTCCGGATGTCACAGAACGAGGAGTAACCACCTTCAGATCATGAGAGCGGTCTCACTGAGAACCATCCTGTTCTGGAGCCCCTGGCCACTCCCCAGAGAGCCTCCTTGACATGCCAGCCGAGACCAGGTCCCAGGTGACCACGGTCGCCTCTGTCATAGCGTCTCCTCCACGGCTCGATATTCCTGAGCTTCAATCGCACCAGACTACGCGGCACTCTGATGCATCCCGGCTGTCCCCCTCGGACCCGAATGCCCCCACTTGTGACAACTTTCTCTATTCCTACCCCCTGCCCCCCTCCGCACTGCTTCCTCCTGAATCCCACCCATGCATCCAGGCCTGGGAATACTTCCTCCATGAAAGTTTCCAAGGCCCTCGGTTATGATGATCTGCCCTCTTTGCACATGTGGTGGATGTTTTAAAAAATTATTATTGTGGTTACATCTACAGAACATGAAAGTTAGCAGTTTTAAGTGCGTTAATTCACGTTGTTTTGTAACCACCTCCACTGTCCATCCATGGAACTTTCTCACCTTCCCAAATGGAAACTCTGTCCCCATTAAACACTACCCCTGCTCCCAACAGCCCCAGCCCCTGACACCACTGTCTACTACTCTTTATCTCCAGTTTTACTCTAGGTATCTCATATAAATGGAGCCATACAGTTTTTACCCCTTTTGTGACTGGTTTATGTTACCTCGCACAGTATCTTCAATGCTCACACATGCTGTAACATTTGTCAAAATGTCCTTCCTGTTTGAGGCTGGATAATATTCTGCTGTCTGCAGGGACCACATTTTGTTTATCCAGATGATGAGCGAGTTGATCGTCTTTCCATGTGCCTCGTGGCTGTCTGTATGTCATGCGTGGAAAATGTCTATTCAAGCCCTTTGCTTGGTTTCTTAGATCAGGTTGCTTGTGTGTGTACTTGGTTGCTTGTTGAGTTGTAGGATTTCTTTATATATTCTGGATATTAATCCCTTATCAGACATATGATTTGCAAACACTTTTTCCCTATTTCATGGGTTGCCTTTTTACTCTGTTGGCGGTGTGCTGTGATGCAGAAATGTTTCATTTCGATGGAGTCCAATTTGTCTATTTTCCTTTGGTTGTGTGTGCTTCTGGTGTCATAGCCAAGAGGTCAGCGCGAAATCCAATGTCATGAAGCTTTCCCCCTGTGTTTTCTTCCAAGGGTTTTACAGTGTTAGGTCTTTGATCGTTTTGAATTCGAATATGCTGTACATGGGGTAAGGCGTGTGGTACACTTTCTACATCTGTTAAAATGACTGGAAGCGGGTGCTGCCCATGTCCTGCCCATAGCCTCTGTCACTCACCCCTCATGTGTGAACCCAGGGCTTCCTGCCAGTGCCTGGGCGGGGGGCGGGGGGGGGGTCCCACCTGAGGTCGTTCTCTGGTCAGGGCAATGGTTGGTCGTTCATGCTGGTCTCAGCCTGTCAATAATCAGGGTAATGACAGGGCCGGCTGTTGTGGTCCTCATGACAACTGGAAGACACCTTCTAGTGCCTTCCAGTGTCCATTGGGAAACTTTGAAAAAATGCACGCTTAATCTTCACAGGCTTGGGAATTACACAGCATACCTGGGGTCACACGGGGCGGCCTCAGGTACGGAGAGAGAGAGAGAGAGAGAGCACGGCCGGGGTTTCTGCTTTTATTGGGGTTGACGGTGGGGGCCTGGGTTTTGCAGACTCACTCCTTATTGGTGAATTTAAGACATAAAAGCAGGAATTTAAAGTGGCCCAGGTGGTCAGTTATCAAGATCAACTCGGAGCTCTGAAATAAAGGAGCCTCCATGTGGGAGGCAGCGGGCTCTTTATCCAGCTCCGCAAGGTGGGCCTGTGTTTATTCCAAGATAGCCATCTCTGAACTGGTGCCTGGGCATCACAGCTTAAGTCAGCCACTTGCATTACAAAAGGGAAAAACAATAACCTGTCAGGGCTTTCCACTACACTGGCCTACAAGGGCGAGGCGGATAGACAGGCCAGGATGCCAGCAAATTAATGTCCCTGGAAGCTGTTCCCCACCACTAAACCATAAGTGGCATGAAAGTGGCTTTTCATCAGCCTCCCGAGGACTCCTGGGTACTGAGGACAGGTGCTCCCAGAGGCGATGGGCTCCCTGATATCCCCGTAGTGGCATCTTTCTCCCCACCCCGTCTCCTTCACACACCCCTCTACCTGTACCTCCCGGGGCCACATCGAAGTAAATGAGTGCACTCGTTCCCGGGCTCACACATCGTTTCCAGGGGAACAGGACGATGGGAACCTATCTCCTTCGGACAAGGGCATTCACATGAGCAGATGTGCCCTGTCCACTGCAAACTCCTTGAAGGCACGTGATGCTCAGAAACCCCCTTATGCTCACAGACTCTGGCAAACAGTAAGTGCCTACTAGATGGTCGCCAAATTGAAGGAACCTAACTTCACATTTTCCACATAGATGTCACTATCTGTTCCTAAAATATCAACGTCTCTTCCCTGGATGAGTTTCACAGACACATGTCTGGAGCGTAGCACAGCTCGGCTCCTGGGGTGTGTCTGTGACTATGTGCCAGGCTCAAATCCTGCTGAAAATCAGATGTTCTTTACAAAGCATGCGGTTCACAAACAGAATCTGTAACTAGAAAAGTGTCTCTAATAGATAAAACCAAGAACAGAGAAATTCAATCCTGAGTCCCTGGAGAAAATGGAAAATTAACTTAACAAATGCTTTGAGCACATGAGAGAAGGACGAAAGAAAAAAGGAGATAAGAGAGAAAGGGGTCGCAGCCTGTTCAGTGGAATTTATCTTGAAAATCACAACTGCGCCCTCCTCCTTAAAATACAATAAGGATCTTTAAAAAACCAGCCTAAATTGAAGGTATTTTCCCTTGCTACGGATACTACCGTTCAACTCACAGGCTAGAAATTATGGCAATTGATGCTCCAGGTAAATTCATAGTCTGGTTATCAAGAAGCCAGCTCTGGAAGCCATGCCGTTGGTGAGCGCTCCTGGGGCTGTTACGTTTTGAGGACTTTGCTGGATCGGAACAACACAAAATAGAAAGCTTCATATATTACGTCCTTGCCCAGCCGTGTGAAAACATGCAGAGCTGAGGGCCAACATTGGGAGAAACGGGTTTCTCGAGGCTTTGCCGCTTCCTTACCAGAAGGGGCACCTCTGGGGCAACAGACGACTCTCTTTTGATCTTTCCCTATAAGGCTGATATCTTAATTAAAACCAGAGCTTCTCAAATTAGAAATCCAAAGCCAAGTAAAATCTCTCGTTTACATATTTAGTTGTTTCACAAAACTAAAATTCTGAAAGGTGGTTATACACAGGACGAAGATTTTATCAACCATGTGGCATTTTCTTATGTATCCCCATGTTCGACACAAATATATCGATGCACCTTTCCTCTGCTGTGTTTTTAGATCATCAATTTCTCCTTTCTTTCATCCTAGAGGAGGGCAGACTCTGAAACAGAAAATCCTGCAGGGTTTCTATCCTAACCATCTTAAAGCAACTGTGAAATCTGAATGTTCCCAAACAATAAACAGTGAGTGACAGACAATCGAGTCCTCCAGCCCTATGCCTTCCTAAGTAAGTTCAGGAATAATGGAACAGCACTCTGTTTCCTGATATCAGCATAAAGGAGCATTTCTTTCTGGAAGAAGGAGTGGGGGCTTCACCTTACCCCATCTCTAGGTGGGCCCGGCAAGGGCTGTCCCTCTACCAACATGGTGGCACTGACTGTCCCCGGTGCACCAGGGCAGATCCTGGGCATGGCCTCATTGGCTCCTTCGCGTCCAGACTAGAGAGCCCTGACCCTGAGCAGAGTCAAGAGTCAGGCTCAGGATCTGGCTGTAGAATGTGCCACATCCAATCGGGGCACACAGGTAAGACAGGAGGAGTGCGAGTCTTGGTTTTCCTCCACCACCACCCCTACCCCCGCCCCTATTCACGGTGTGCACTCTTTTTTCTCATCTATCATCTCTGGGAGTTTGGTGGGTCACTGTCCTTGATGAGGTGCACAGCAAACAAGGCCACACAATGAGCCAGGGCACACGGGTGCTTTGAGAATGAAGAATGAGAACTCATAACCGGAGAGGTATTTCCCCTTCTGTTTTCCTATCTCTTTCTTTTGTTGGAAGTTGCTATATCAGAATTACCCTTGGGTGTCACAACACAGGTACAAACAAATCAGGAAATCTTAAGAGAAGAAAATATTTCTTTTCCTGTCTGCCCTAGCTTCCATTAAATGAATAAAGTCAGTCCCACAGTGCAAGAATAGAGTACTCAGCTAGAACAAGACATTTTCTGATATGACCCAAGGTTATCTATTTAAACCAACTGGTTCTCTACTCCATCTGCTACGAAGCAAGGTTTTTTAAAATGTCAACACAATCTCATTTATATTTTGGCGTAAAATCAACATGAACAATAAATCTAAGGTTGATGACAGAGACAGAACACATAAAGCGGAAGGCGTGTATATAAAGAATTAAGTGTACAAAAACAAAGTTGAGATCCCTCTTAAGATACACACTTATAAATACATTATCACAAGTGTTACTGAGAGGGGGGTGTATTGCTGGAGGAAACATAAGAAGTCTATTCACAGAGACAGGAAGGCAGGTGAACAAAAAATAGAGTCCTAATCCCATTTACGTGGTTATTCAAATACATTACGAAAGAAGCTGGTCAGTGTGGGCCTATTTCAAATGTGGAGGGTCGATGATTACTCAGCACATCTGGACTGTGCAAACTATCAGTTCAAACAAACGAACACTACGAGCACATTTCACATACTGAGCAGTCTTCTGTAGTTTTAAAGCAGCACGGGTACTCAGCTTTCGGTGAGGCAGCGTGAGTAACAGACTTATAGAGAATTTATACGAAATCCAAAAGCAATTATGGCAAATCATTAAACAACAGGCACTTCTGCCAAACCTCTCCCAAAGCTACCGATAAGAGGATGCCATCTATTTATTTAAAAATTCGACTTAGTCTCTGTTCAATCCATGAGACAACTCATCGAGAAGCAGTAAAATGCCTGATAAGCCTGCACACGGGGAGACAGAGAAAGGGGCTGAAGCCAGGATGGCAGTCTCTGGGTAACCAGAATAGGGTCAAATCAGGCTGAAGATGCTTGGTGAAACTGAATGAGGAAGACGGAGCAGTATTTTAAGGAGCCTGGAGGCGACAGCGTTTGACTGAACCTAAGTCAAGAATTCTCTCCGATCCACAAGTGTATGGCCAACCGGTCTTTGACAAAGCAGGAAAGAATATCCAATGGCAAAAAGACAGTCTCTTTCAGCAAGTGGTGCTGGGAAAACTGGACCACGACATGCAGAAGAGTGAACGTGGACCTTACACCGTATGTAAAAATAAACTCAAAATGGATAAAAGACCTAAATAAATGTAAGACAGACAACCATCAAAATCCTAGAGGAGAAAACAGGCAACAACCTTCGATCCTGGCCGCAGTAGCTACTTAGTAGACACGTCTCCAGAGGCAAGGGAAACAAAAGCAAAAATGAGCTAATGGGACCTCACCAGGAGAAAACCTTCTGTACAGTGAGGGAAACAATCAACAAAACTAAACGGCAACTGACACAATGACTTATCAGATAAAGGGCTAGTATCCAAAATATATGAAGAATTTTAACAAATTCAACACCCAAAAAAACAAGTAATCCAGTGAAGAAATGGGCAAAAGACATAAACAGACACTTTTCCCAAGAAGACATCCAGATGGCCAACTGACACACGGAAAGATGCTCAACATCACTCATCATCACGAAAATACAAATGGAAACCACAGTGAGATACCACCTCAGACCTATCAGAGTGGCTAAAATTAACAACTCAGGAAACAAGAGATGTTGGTGAGGAAGAGGAGAAGCGGGAACCCTCTTGCACTGTTGCTGGGAACGCAAGCTGGTGCAGCCTCTGTGGAAAACAGTATGGAGGTTCTTCAAAAAATTAAAAACAGAACCATCTTACGACCCAGTAATCGCACTACTAGGCATTTATCCAAAGGCTACAAAAAAGTGCTGATTTCAAGGAGGCACATGCACTGCAGTGTTTATAGCAGCACTATCAACAACAGCCAAATTATGGAAAGAGCCCAAATGTCTTTTGACTGACAAATGGATAAAGAAGATGTGGTATGTGTTTACAATGGAATATTACTTGGCGATCAAAAAAAAAAAAGAAATCTTGCCATTTGCAACAATGTGGATGGAAGTAGAAGGTATTTTGCTAAGAGAAGTCAGTCAGAGAAATATAAGTTATCATATGATTTCATTCATATGTGGAACTTAAGAAACAAAACAGATGAATATAGGGGATGGGAAGGAAAAATAAGATAAAAACAGAGAGGGAGGCAAACCATGAGAGACTCTTAAATACAGAGAACAAACAGTTGTTGGAGGGAGGTGGGTGGGGCTGGGCTAGATGGGTGACAGGCACGAAGGAGGGCACTTGTTGGGCTGAGCCTTGGGTATTACATGCAAGTGATGAATCACTAAATACTATTCCCGAAACCTTCATTATACTAGGTGTTAACTACCTTGGATTTGCATAACATTAAAAAAAAAAAAAAAAAAGAACTGTCCCAGAAACTATTTCCCCAGAAAGAGGGAACTGCCTTTGGTGGAGTCTTTGCAAAGTGTCCCAAAGAAATAAATCCTTCTTTATTTTGAAATTTAAGTACTGTTTGTGAGAAACACAATAGCCTAAAATAACAACTTGTGGCGGTTCCCTGAAGGACTCAGTTTTTGGAAGAGGCGTAGAAATTTGACACGGATTTAGTAATTATTTGCTGAGGGTGTGACCTCTTATGGGTAAGTGGTGGTTCCTGTCGTGTAAAAGACTTTCACGTATTGTTTGAAAAGCAAACCGTGAGTGTGGTGCGTCCACTCTTCTGGATGATAAGGAGCCATGAAAGATGAGAAAACTTTTCACAGAGCAACACAGGTTTCTCTAAGATACACTGGTAAGTGAAAAAAAAGCAAATTCTGAGAAGTGTGCCTAATGTGTTGCTTCTGAGGTAGAAAAGGGGGCAGAAATAAGGCTATGCATGCATATTTGCTGTTATTTACGGAAAGAAAAACAACAAAATAACAAAATAAAAACAACTCGGTCAGACAGATGAGGAGATCGCTATGCTTTTACAACCGGGCTTTAAGAAATGGCTAAAGATAAGATGCTCTATATGATGATAAAAGTAGCCAGTTTGAAACACGTTTATAAATGCACCTTTCTTCTCCCAAACATGATCCAAAATCTATCTTCCTCAGAGTCTTTTCTGGTTAATTAATTTCAACCCACTCACTAATTAGCTTAATTTAACATCAGTATTTTCAGTTTCCGGAGCGCTGAAAACCACATATGGTTTCACAAATATTCTTAAGATCTTTTTATTTGTATCTTCTTCTAAGTCAGTGCTTCTCACACCTTCAGGTGCACACCTGGGGACCGCCTGGGTATCCTGCTCACATGCAGATTCAAAATCAGAATCTGCATCTAATCAGCTACCAAGTGATGCCTGTGCTGCTGGCCATGCTCTCTGGTAGCAGGGCTCCTACTGGTTCCAAGGGAAAGATCGTGCTTTGGGGCACGTGGGGAGCACTCAATACACTCAATACAAGGCAACCAACCCCTTGCTCCTCAAAGCGAGCTGAGACGGGCAGCACAGACCTCCCCTGGGAGCAGGTCAGAGGGGCAGGGCTTTGGGCGCCACTCCAGACCTAGTGAATCAGGACCTAAATGCTAACAAGCTTTCGAGGCGATGCGTGTGTTCGTTCGATTTGAGAAATTCTGTGCTAGGTGATGTTACTCTTCAGTTAGGGTTCCATGCTCCTGTTCCCCAGTTAAGTAAAAGGAAACACATGAGGACACTATGTTTTCACGGATGTGACTTATCAGGAAATAGTCCCGCTGGGGCGAAGGAGGCAAGGCCTGAGACAACCACCAGGGAAAAGAGGCAGGAGGAAACCTGAGATGCACCCAAGGATTTCTGTGCAGCAGGGACGTGCCCAGAGGAGGACACCACCAGTCTGGTGGGACTTGAGTCCTGCAGAAGAGGAAGCAGGTAGAAGGTGGGCTGGGCCTTAGCAGGCTGGGCCTGCTGGAAGGTCAAGAGAGGACTGATATGCACAAGGAAATCGTGAAAACGTGGACGCCACGGTGTGGGGGAGGGACGGTTGGGTGAGCAGACACCAATGAGGTATGGATGAGGCACAGAGGGCAAAGGTCAGGGAAGGCAGACGGGAGGGAAACTGAACAGAAATAAAGATCCCATAGGTGGAAACTTTTTGGAGATCGTAAGAATTACAGCGAACGCTCGTTAACTGCTTATGTGGGCCGGACACTGTGCCCGTCATCTTGCGTTCATCCTTGTGTACGTTTTCTATTGCTCCCATTTTGACAGAAAACTGAGACCGGCAAGGTAGCTCACCTGCCCAACGTCCCATGGCAGAGCTGGGACACAAACCCAGGGCTTTATGGCTAGGAGTTGTGCTCTGGACTACTACCCGTCCTGACTCCAATGAAAGGTCCAAGCAAGGTGCGGCCGGGCACGAGCAGCAGAGGTAAAAGCCCACATAGGAGACAAGACCAAGAAACTCCGCAGCCAGAGCCACAGTTCAGAGCTGACCTCAGCCTACACTCCCTGGAGCACCAGCCCCTCATCCGCAGACCCCGACACCCGCCCCCATACCTGCCGATTCAAGATTCGCCCTCAGCTGGGGTGGGAGATGTCACCCTAGCGATGCTCACCACCGTTCTGAGTTCTCCCCTCCCTCCTGGCACCCCGTCCCCTACCAGTTAGGTGTGGCGATGTGACAGGTTTTGCACATTCAAGGAATATGTGAGTCCCCCATGCCCCGTGCAGTGAGCCTAAAGTCTCCTGCGGAGGTGGCTGCACCGCAGAACAGTGACACGTGTGACAGCCGGGTCTGGGCACCTTACGGCGAGCGGACCCCTGTCCCCTACAAGACCTGCAGTGCACGGGTAATGAGTGAAAATAAACTTTGTTGTCTAAGCCACTGAGTCTCCAGGGCTGTGTATTCTGATGACCCCCTGGGCTCCCTCTCGCGTCTCCCTGCACCCAGATGACCGGCTCTATTCTCCGCATTTCTCTGGTCCCCCTCCTCTAGCTACACCTCTGCTGCTTGCCTCGAGGGTCAGTCTGCATGGACCGCTGCTTCCCAGCCACCGGGCAGAATCAAGGGTACATGCAGTCAGGCTCAGGATTTCACGTCTCTTGACCTGAACTGCGCCATGCCGCGCTGTCACAGGTGCTTTTTTATTTAAAAAGTTTCATCACCATAATCAAATAATATTTGTACATGTCGGTAAAACGTGCAGATGTTAATCAAATTAACTTGTGAAAGGTTCTTGATGATGTCATAGAATTGAGGCATTTTAAACTAAGTAATATTATTAGCTCACCACAGGGAACTATATGCTAGAAACATAACGAAAAGATTTGTTCAATTATCTAGAGAATTCAGACCAAAAAATCTACTGGCCCTTTAATCAACTGGCTTGGCAGTCTGATGGTTCTGGATACAGTAGATAATGACTATAATTTATGTTAGCCGAGAATTCGATTAATTTTCCTATACCTTTTTTGAAGTTATATCATTAATTGCTATTAATGCTTCCTAATCAAGATGGAGCCAGTCACCAAAACAATTAACCTATTTCTGAAGGTGCAAATAGAAAGATAATTCATCAGTCTCCCAGTTTTCTCCCCCTGCTGCAACACTCTCCTGGCTTTTGTCACTAAATATTCTTCTACTCAGAACTCACAGCGGCCGCTGTCAGCCATCAGGAAAAAACAAAGAATGCGTTCCTTTGTAAGGGTCGCTCCTGCAGTTTCCGTGCGAGGAACAACCGTTTGTTAACTCACGTAGGAACCTCAGTCTCGACCACAATTTCCTCCATCTAAAGACATTCAATGAGCTAGGTTCCCGCAAGGAAATACACCTGAAAATTCAATCTGTGTATGCAATTAGAGGCTGTTGTTTTTCCTGCCTTCTCTGAAGTGACCTCAGGTGCGTCCAGACAAATGAGCTGGACCAGGCAGCGCGGGCTGAGGCCGAGGAGTCTTCTCCTGCAGCGGCTGGGGGCTGAGTGTGCTCTGGGGATGCCACGTGGCTCTTTAGAGACGGTGCCGGGGGTCCAACGGCCTGGGGGGGTCTGGCGTTGCGTCTCACCAGCTCCCTGTTTACCCCTTTTACTATGGGAGAAGTGGGTTATGCTGTGTGAGGACTAAGCGAAAGAACATACGTAAGGTGATTATAACACATCATCTGGCACACAGTAGGTACTCAACAAACCGAAAGCCCCAAAACATCTGATTGAAAACATCAGGATATCAACTAAAGATCCCAGCATTTACTGAATGAAAAGAAATTCTCTTTCAATAAGTCATGTGATTGCTTTGGAATGGCATATATTTTTAAAAGGGTTCTTAATCGCCAATATGTTAATAACCTTTGACGTATACGTAATGTGTGGCTCAGTTAACGCCCCCAAGTCCACACTGGAATCTAAGGAGGAAAAGAGTGTCGGCCCCTACCAGCCCATCATGCGAAATGAAGTGAGCCAACGAAACCTACGGGTGAGTGGATCAGGAATCCATCTGTGCCCTGAAGCCCAGTATCAGGTGTCCCGGGGGGCCCCAAATTAAGCCCTAAGGGCGACCAGGTGACCCAGGCCGGCTTTTACTTACATTCAGGTTCCCGTGAGTCCTACTGGAAATCTGGCTTCTGCCTGTTCTCTCTGGTAAGCCAAAGGGATTACTGTTCCTGTTTTACACATAAGGAAACTGATATGTGGAAAGTCCAGCAATTTGGGAGCCCAGATCCACGTGACCCAGGGCCTGTGTGCCTAACCACCACGCCTTCCTGCCTCTCAGAAACCCTCCACCTGCAGGGACAGCCTGGGCCTAAGGCGTGAATCTGACCTCAGAATCAGGTCATGACCCTTCCCCGCAGCCAACCCCAGAGAAAGCTGGGGACAGAAGACAGCGACAGACCCACATCTGTGGCACCTGCTCTGTGCCAGGCTGAGCGTGCACACCTTGTGGTCATTCTCGCTGCTCCCAACGGCCCAGAAGGCCAGCTCTCGGGGAACGTGGGGCTTCTCCTGGCGGGAAGGCCCATGGGCAGGCCTGCTCAGCACGGCGGCCGCCGTCCCTGCCACCGTACTTGCTAGTCCGGCTCCTGGCCCTGGGGCCTCCACCCTCCACTGGCGGAGGGGCCTGCTCTGGCCTCGCAGGGAGGGGCTGTGAGGGCTCCTCACGGCCCCCTCCTTCAGCCGGCCCCCTTCACGACAGGATGCGAATGGGGCAGAGGGTTCGGAGGGCTTGCTCTTGTAAACTCCCACTGGGGGACCTACAAAGGTGCTTCAACACCCAGTTCCTAAAAGGCCGTTCCCATCCCATCAGTGGGGGAAGAGCGGAGTGGTGGCCAGCTCACAGTTTATTTTCCACACATCAGGGAAAGCTGGGTGTCCCCCCGAGCAGGTCACAGAGCGCAGCCTCAGCAGACATTCCCAGAGCATGCGCCCAGCGCTAGGAAGCCTGGGGCCGGCCCGTTAAGCGTGCCGATGGGCCCATGACCGTGAGGTGCCCAGCAAAGCATCCTCTGCGCATTCGTTCACCCGCCTTTTGTTTCTAGATTAAAGCTCTTTGCTTTGGTGACTAGAGATCTGACTTCTGGTCTCTTCTGACGATAGACACTCCACGGCTTTTGCCAATAACAACCCGGCCGTTGGAACAGGTCGTGCACACGGCTAACTGCAACTTCTGTGTGGAAATGTGAATGTGCTTTGTCATCTAAGCAACCTTAGAGCTCAGGGTTATCTACTCAGCTTCTCCTCGCTGCTGCTTCTTCTTCTTCTTCTTCTCCTTCTTCTCCTTCTTTTTAACGCCAGTTGTGTTAATAGAAAGTAAAAAGTTCCCAAGCTGTCGAGCGTTCTTTGCAGGTAACATGGTCTGCATTTCCGCCTGCTTTGGTGATCGGACGGTTCCCTGGCAAGAGGGTGCCCGGCACGGACTCTAACCCAGGTGGTGGTGAATCCTGAGGGACACAGCGGCTGTCCCATTTGCTTCATCCTATGCAGTGTAAGCAGACAGACCTTAAGCTACAACGGATAAAGAGAAAGAGGGGAAAATGAACGGACAAAATTAATTGTCAAGGGTGAAATTAAGAGGCCACATGTAGCCCATCATGGGGCACTTGAGCCTCTAGCTGACGTCCCCACACTGCAGCCGGGCGAGAGTTACCACGGCCAGGGTCAGGAACGAGGATCCAGGAGCTGAAGTACCAGACAAGAGGGTGGAGAAATCACGGCAGACAGGAGGAGGGTCATGGGTGAAGAAATCCATTATTATCTTCAGTGCCACTTGGTAAACTTGAAAATTAACATGCCAGACTCTCTGAGGGATGGCCTGAGGGAAAGCTTCACAAGGGGAGGGAGCAGAGGGAGCGAGCCTGGGGACAGGGGGGTTCTCTCAGGAGTCGGGGAGCGTCCTGAGCCCTGTTTTCATCAGCGACAAACGGGAATGTGAGAGGCCCGAAAGGAGCTGTGGAGGTGCTGGTCCTTCATCTGGTTCGTGGCGCTCCAGGCCCCCAAGGGATGCACCTGAGCCCACAAGGCCACAGCTCTGTCACCATGACAACGAGCACCTGCTCCTCCCTATGACCCGGCCTCGTCTCCCCTGGTCAGGGATGGTCTCTTCCTCTCATTTCCACGGCTCGGGCCAGCCTTCTGCCCCAGTCAAGTCCAGTTTGCCTCTCCTCCGAGGAATCATCCAGGGGCCACGCCAGGAAACGGTCCCGCTCACCTCTGTCCTCTTGCACCTCTCTTGCCGCTGGTTATCAGCTGAGCCCCGTCCTCAGGAGCCCACGGGAGCCCGGCTCCTCCCTCTCCCCACACCACTCACCCCGCAGCTGAGGACACAGCTTCCCACGGGCCTGCGAGTCTCTGGGGCAACACTCCTCGGGTCACCCTAAATGCCATCATTAAAAAGACAAAATCCAAACTTTTGCCCATAGGTGATCTGCACTTGCTCATTTTGCACTTCTTAAACCCACCGGAGAATTTTTAAGAGGGCATGAATGTGCCCCATCTGAGGCAAAGGCACTCTGATCTGAAACTCCCCATCTGCAAAAGGAAAGTCAGAGGGACGCCCCTCGGGCCCTGCTGGACAACCACCCAAGTGCCACTCAGGTCAGAGCAGTCCCTGGGACTGGAGATGGGGGAGGGGAGCGCCCTTCCGTGGCCTGCTCCGGACAGCCCACAGCTGTTGGCACGAAGGGCTGAACATAAACTCACACTTGGTGTGAACCTGTTGTGGACAGAAATCAGGTCACAGTAGATGATCCGCTCCCCAGCTTCTGAGGGCCCTCACGTCACCGGAGGGCTTGTTAAGGCACACATTCCTGGGCTCTGTCCCCAGAGTTTCTGATCTAGTGAATGTGGGGTGGGGTCTGACAATCTGCACCTCTAACACGCACTCAGGTGATGCGGCCGAGGTACCCCACTTTGAGAACTTCCTGAGCACAGGTGAGCACGAGTGAGAGAGAAGCAGAACCCCGGGAACCTCTGGATTATTAAAATGGGGAAAGAATTCCATTAGCCCTAAGATAAAACTACCTTCATCCCATCAGGGTGAACTGTAGACACCTCACTACAGTCTACACGTTCATTAATGTGGCAAAATAAAAATTAAGTAATCTTAATAATAAAGCCCATAATGGAAAAAGTCCATAATAAAGGGATCAATTAATTTAAAGACTATGAAGAAATATCCCCTTTATGAAAAAGAACACTTCGGGAAATTTCCGAACCATATTGATTCAGATGACTCAGAAAATCTGAATCAAATAAAAGTGCCAGTGAGCGGGGTTGATAACATACTGTAGATATGAAAACAGAAAGATCTAAGATCAGGAAAGATGGCTTTTTGATGAGCATACAAACTGCCAAAAGTCAAGGTACAACAGAAGCTCCAAAGTACAGACTGGGTAGTGCCTAAGATCAGATCAGTGAATGTGGCTGGAATTGAGAGTTTTTTCTGGCATCTCGAGACAGCAGGTAACTGAGCTGTAATGAGAAGATGAGTGAATGGAATGCTGCCCCGTGTGGGCACAACAAGAATTCTAGAAAGTGAGAAGAGAGTCTGCGAGAGGCCAACGTCAATCAAATTGACAACGCAGACAGATTGCCACACGCGAAGAAGGCTTGCTTGCGTCTTCAAAGGGCTTCCTGCGCACCAAGAGGGAGAGAGCCCCTGCAGTCCTGTCCCAGCCGAGCGTCCGGGCTTCAGGACAAAGAAGTACAACTTACAAAGAAGCCAGAGAGAGAAAACGTGCTATCAACCCGAAGAGAACAAAACCCGAACCCCACACCCTCCAGATTTCTTCTCCACACCATGAAACGCTAGAACAGAATGAGGTAACATCTACAATGTTTTAATGGAATCAGGTTGTCAGAAAAAACATTCTGAAGATGTCGACCACTGGCCATACCTTTTCTAAAGGACTCTGACAGTGTTCTTCCATGTGACACCCCGTGTTTTTCTGATAAACACCGGACACGCGGCCCTGACGCACAGGGCACGCGCTCCCGCCCACCTTGGGGGCAAAGGGAAGTAAGCAGGGAGCAGAGGTGAGAGGTCACAAGGATCCTGAGGGGCCTCAAAGTGCTCCGGGTCCAGGGAGTCTGTAGCTCCGGCTTCTCCACCTGGAGTACCTTGTACCTGAGCTACAGGAGACACCTCGTTTCCTGTGGTTCGCGTGAGCCCTGGTCCCATTTTTAGACTGGAGCTCGCAAGTATGTGTGGGCGTCTATTTCTAATATAACTCAACAGCTGGACCACAGCATCCTTCAACAGGTCAGTTCCACTTCCAGGAATTTATGGTAAAGAGATAATTTCGATGTTCACACAGATGTGGCTAAAAGGATATTCACCATTCTGTCTGTAACGGTGAAAATCGGGAGGCCGTCTGAACGTCCGATGGTCGAGAGCTAGGTAGATAAACCATGTTTGTTTAAAAAAGGAAACTAGGCAGCTATTTAAAACGATAGTAGGTAGTTAACATTGTATAAATAATGAAAAATTCAGTAATAAATCTTACAAAATAGAATATACGGTATAAGCCTGTTTTGCTAAAAATGTTTCTTTTTATTGCAGGAAATATGCATTAAAATGTTAACCATCATGAGTCTGGGCTACAGAGTTGCAAGTTATGGACATCTTTCTGCTTATCTATCTTTTCTCATCTCTACAGTTAACATTTATTACTTTGGTAATAAGAAAAAACTTCTTTTTTTGAGAGACAGAGAGAACGCGGGGGAGAAGGGCAGAAGTAGAGAGACAGAGAGAGAGAGACAGACAGACAGACAGAGAGTATCTTAGGCAGGTTCCACACTCAGTGCAGAGTCCGACCCTGGGATCACGACCTGAGCCGAAATCAAGAGTCAGACGCTCAACCGACTGCACCACCCAGACGTCCTGCAAAAAAGAAACTTTCTGTTCCCACAGCCTCTTATTTACATCTGAGTAACAGGAAGCAGAGACTTGATCTGAAATTTCTCTGTCTCTGCCTCCTTCGCCTGAAGACCCGGGTAATGCTTGCGCACTTGTGTCTGCAATGCCAGGGAACGCCACAGGGGCCACTCAAGCTACCGCCTGCGCCTTCCTTACTTCTGCGAGGGATTTTCCGGCCTTTTCATACGGTAGCTCAGCCCTGCTTTAGGCTGTGGCTCGCTGACACTTTACCACCTCCTGTTTCCACTCTTATCTGTCCTCCCTCTTCACCATTCGGTGCTGGTTTGTCCTTCAACACCCTTCCACTGCCCAATTCTTGGTCATCAAAACCACCCTAAAGTAAGACTCCCAAATCTCCATCTCTAGCCCCAGCCTGGTAGCTTAGGTGCCTATTTGCCTTCTGGAAATTTCCATGCTGGGATCTAAAACGCAGTGTATCAAAGCAGAATCCATTATCTCATTGCTCTTCCTGTTCTTCCCCCCAGACCTGCTCCTGGGTCAGCCAACCCCTGGGAACCTCACCATCACCCAATCAGCCACTCAGGCCGGAACCATAAAAGCCACGGAAGACACCTGTAAATTAACACGTGTGGATTCTGCAATCTCCCCCAAACTCACAAGCGTGTCCCTCTCTTCACCGCCACTGCCATTCTCTTAGCTCAAGTCCTAAGACATCATATCCGGCATACTGCAAAAGCCTTCATTCAAGCTGGCCCACATGCTGCAGCCAGAATGATCTTCCTGAAACACCCCTAGTTTTGAAATCCTTCCGGAAGGAATTACTGTAACCTGCAGAACAAAGTGCAGGAGCCTCGGGATACATGGCACATTCTTCCCCTCCTGCTCCAGACCCCTCTTCCAGCCACAGGGCGGGGCGGGGGGGGGGCAGTCATCGCCGTCCCTGGGATGCTCCCCATCTGCACAGGGTTTCCTCTGGCTGCACTGTGCTTTCACCCAGCCCTCCCTGCCGCACCCCTGCATCCCAAAAGGCCGGCTAATTGTTGTCTCCACTGTGAAGCTTTCCCAGACCTGGTGACTCCCTCGGGCTAACGAGGAGCCCCTCCTCTGTGACCCGAGAGCCCCCGTGCTTACACTCGTGTAACAGCACTGTCTCTAATTGTAGTTTTGCTCTCCTCCCCTCAGAGGACTGTGACCTGACTCCGGTGCAAGTCTGAGAGGTGAGGTGTGGGCACAGCCCGTGTCTCGTGCAGCCTCAGTGGAGATGGTCCTCACGAATTGCATGTATGGTCCCCAACTAGACTGGAGGTCCCTTCACGCCCCACGGGCTCTGGCACAGCAGACAATTGCTAAATCAGGATCTTTAAGTGCTCAAGATGCCGGTGCTCCTAGAAGCACAATCTGCAGAGCACAAAACGCGTGGTGATATTTTGGCCACACTCCACGAATTCTCAGTTTACCAGGAGGAGTAAGGAGTAACTCTGGTCCCTCTGACGCCCCCCATCCACCCCTCCAACTGCCATCGGTCATCACTGGAGGTGGGGCGGCGGGCACGTGGCCTCTCGATTCCTGACCTGTGGCATCAGGGGGGCCTTGTGGCCCCGGTGAAGGCCAAGTCCGACTCAGAGACAAGTGCGATGCTGGGAACGCCGGCACACCGCGTGAGCATCAAACCCAGCAGTTCACCCCGCGTCTTGCCTCCGAGGACAACGAAGTGTTGCTTGGTCACAGGCACTCTTTCACCCTGGCCCAGGGGGAGAAGCCCGACTCCTAGGATCTGTGGGGACCGCGGGCGGGGAGAAGGTGAAGGGACACAGAGGGAGACGAGGCAGCAAAGACGGATTACGTGGAGAGGAAGTATCGTTAATAACAGTGATTATGTTAGTGATAGCATGAATTATTCATATTTAGCGAGCGGCCACGGTATTAGCAATGATAGTAATAGTCATGAGTTACTGGGCTAACGAGAATGGCGCTGAATGTTGTAATAATAATGGACAGAAGGATAATTCTGTGCCCACAGATCAATCTGAAAAGAAGTGAAATGTGACAGTGTGGGTGCTGAGGATGTGTCCGTGGGAAAAAGGCGGCCGGAAGCCACACGCGCGGACACACGAGAGGGGGAACCAGGCAGGAGAGCGGCCCACCCGAGGCCACCCCCAGAGGCCGACTGGATTGACGCACGGGCCCCCGAGGTCCTCAAGACGCCACAGTGTGGAGATGGAAGGCACGGGGCCCTGACCTCCCTTGTGTTTGGGGTAGGAAGGCAGTGCCCTCGGCAGCGGACGGGCCCCGGTCAGAGGAAATGTTGCCGCACGGCCTCTCAGACGAGGGGGCGTCTAAGAGCCATGAGTTGCACACGAGGCCCACACAATGAGCTGCCCTGGGCCCCGCAACAGAAAACAAGAATTGCCACAGAAGCTGCTTCGGCTTTTTTGGGACTTTGACCAGAATCTCTGAGCCCTAAACCTTCCTCTCTTCCCTCGGTGACCATAAACCCTGGGCGCGCGAGAGGGGGGTGTGTGCACGTGCGTGAGCGCGCATCCACATGCCCGTGTGCACAAGCAGGAAAGGAGCTTTGAGAACGTCTGTTAGAGATCTTAGTCTCTCCCTCCTCCAGAGCCGTGGAAACAAGAGGCATGACTTATGTTTTGAATTTGATAGCTGGCCGTGTACAAGTTCCCGTAGGCCTGGTTAAGGAGTTTGGCAGCGCTCAGACATGAGCCTCGACTTCCTTCTCACCACCTCCACCCACCCCTCAGGGTCCAGTTCAGACGCTAACTCCTGGTGCCCCCAAACACGCGAGGCTCTCTCCTCCGGGTGCCCAGAGCACCCCGGCTCTCCCCTCGGGAAGCCTGTTATGTGCCTCTTACACCCTGGCTGGAAGGATGCTCCCTGTCGTCTGCTCTGGGACAGAAGCCCTCACAGCCGGATGCCTCCTGCTGGAGCTGCCCTGGGGTCAGGCACAGCTCTCAGCAGAAAGCAGAGGTTCAGAAAACATTAGCTGAACACTGCGCATGATGAGCGGTGACTTGGAAACAGAGACACTTGCCCGCGAGACAGTGGATAGAAATCAGAGACTTAATGCTATCAAGGGATTGATTTTCATTTAGTGCCAAATTAGATTCAAAATGATAAGCCTGAAAATAGTTTTGAATATGTGTGGTCCATGCAACAGACAGACTCTTTGTATTTTCTATACCACTTGAGGATTCATTTGATGGAAAACAATTGGTGATGCAGAATTATTTTGTTAAGGGATGACAGGAGAATCTTAGATGGGGATCTGCCTTAGGCTTGTGAGCCTTTGGGCCCAGGAGAGTCACTGAAAGGGAGAAATGGCGTCGGGCACTGGGGTCTGGTGAGAAATTTGGTACAGCGAGGGTGCACCTGTGCCTAAACCAGGAAGTTCTGGAGAGACTAACACCCAATGTCTGTCTGTCTTTCTACCTACCTTTTCCTCTTCCATCAAATGGCAGATAATAGGAAGTACTGTGTATAGAATTTGGCAGGAATGTTGTTACATTTCTCTAATACCCAATAATTCAGTTAAAAAAAAAACTGGTACTCAGCGCTTTTCCTAGACATAGAATGCACATGTACGCGCGCGCGCGCACACACACACACACACACACACACACACACACAGAGGCAAAGTGTGTCATACAGGAAAATATGAATAACCCAGAGCCAGTCCCTGAGTAATTGTTGGAGGCCATGTTAAACCTTACCGGGAAATTGCTTAAAATGACTGATTTGCCTGTAGCACACATGAGCAGTCAACTTTCCTTTGTCTTCAGAGACAAGGCAGCAGGAGTACAAATAATCCTTTTTTCTACCAGAACATTAAAAAGTAACAGGACAGGCTTCTCAGAGTTTAAGCTCTCCTTTCATTTAGTGGAGGTGGTAAAAAAATAAATAAACGAACAAACAGTAGGTTGCAGAATAAAGATAAAAAGTAAAATATCTACGTATGTACCAAATGAATGATCACCCCAAATACACCTGGCCGGGCCGGGCTTTTTGATGGAGAGCTCCTGGTAGAAGGTGCATACAAAGTATAAGGACCAGTAAGTCTCCGGCGGCTCAGCACTGAGGGCCCATCATCAACTTCTGTAACTTGGAAGTGGCTGCAGGGATGGGGTGCCTGGCTAGGACACATGCTCTCGCGCCCCCCAGTACTAGGACTCCCTGCTCCACCCGGGTCCCTCCTTCACTGCCACACTCACCAGCTTTGCCAAAGAGACAGCGAGAACAGGGGAGACCCGAGGCTCACCCCACCCCCTGCCACTGCCAGAAAGTTCATTCTGTTCATTTGAAAACTATCCTTGACCCCTTGGGCTCCCAGGGCCACCTAGGCACAGGGTCTGTAAAGGTGAGCAGTCAGTGACTGTGTGGTTTCCAGGAGAAATGAGCCCCACAAGCTTCACTGACAGATGGCACACGGTTCAGGTCTGACACCTGCACCCACATTACCAACACCCACGCAACACGGGTCCAATCTCACCAGGCACTTAGACCACAACATGTGTGCACTTTTGGAAACTTTGGAAATGATTTCTTTTTAAAAGTTGAAACGAATGCAGGGGTCTCACTGAAATTCTCAAAAAGCACATCAGTTGCCTAAATTGTGCGTACGTTTTCTCATCATCCCAGTTAGCTTCCAATTACCAGAAGGGCTGTCACGGCCCCTCTGGAGATCCTGGGGAGTGGCCCACGCCACTGTGGCCGGCAGATTCCCCCCCGTCTGTCCTCACGCAAAACACATGTGTGCAGGAGCAAGCCTCCGAAGCCCCTGCCTCCGCCATCTGATCGTCCCCTGCAACGCCGTAGAGGCAGGTAAGTCTGTGCACAGCAGCCGCCAATACACCGTTTTGGCTGCAAACGCACCGTTTCAGAGTTGTGGGAGCACGAAAACGGTGTTAGCCGTTAATCTCGTGTTACCCCGTCTCCGCTCAACCTCACTGTGACTTCAGCACCGTCTCCCTACGTGTACACGTACGTATGCACATTTCTTCATTTCCCCGAATTTTGGACATACTTTCTGCCCCTGCCATTGATCTCAGAAAGGAGAATATGATAACCATTTAAAAGATTTGACATGAAGCCACTAAGACAGAAGAGCATACGAAGATAAAGAGGAATGGAGAAAAGGCAAACACCATAATAGCTCAGACAAGCAACTTACAGCAGCAACTTGCTTGCTCCTAATTATGATAAAGGCATAAATGAACTGTGTAATGTGCGCACTTTAAGCCACGTATGAAGAAAAACTGCAAATGGGCTTGCAGCAAATGCAAAATAGGAAGCTACCCCCAGTCTGGGCCCTTGAAATTGCTTCCTACCTTTCTTCAACATCTGGAAGGGGCCTCTTGGGTCTTTATGGAAAGTGGGAAGCCTCCGGAAGAGCAGACACCGTCAAGGAAGGAGGGCGGTTCAGCAGGATGAGCACCGGGCTGTGGCCCCAGCACTGCCGTGAACCACATGTGTCCTCTGTGGCAAGCCAGTCACCCTCCGGGCCTCCTTCTCTCTGGCTCCCGTGATTCTCAGACAGCACACCACGAAATCAGGGAGACAGATGACCAGGGAGAAACACGAAGGAAAATCAAAGAGAAATGGGTAGAGGGCAGCATCGGTCTTGCCCCAAATCAGTTTCCTTATTTCTGCTGCACCCACAGCGACCAGAACAGACGAAGAGGTAACCTTGGGCGAACTTACGCAGGCAGGAGGGTTTAATGAGGGAAAGGCCATTGGCAGAGCAGGGCTATGTTCCAGGGAAATAAAGGACTGGAGGCAGGAAGCAAAGGTAGAGAAGAAAGGCCAGAGGGGGGAGAGTAAAGGAACGGATCCAGAGGCGGCCAGAAGCCTGGAGCTGCTAGGAAAAGGGCTTCCCCTGAAACAGGGGGGTTTCCAAGTGATGCCCCGAGGGGCGGCCTCACCCTCATCTCTACCCTTTTCCCCCTAGAAGCCCCCTAGTTCACAGATCCCAGGGTTAGAGGGGAGGGGGAAGACAGGAGGCCACGCCCCGCTTCTGGATGGGGCTCTCCCCTCTGAGACTTCTCCGCTGGGAACACAGGGAAAGGAGTGACTTGTATGTGTAAGAGGAGCTGGCGCAGGGGGAGGGCCAGGCTTCATGTACTTCTCAAACAAGTGGGTGTCTAAGGGAGGAAGCAGGTTTCCCTCCTGTGCCGTCGTGCGGCCCGGGGTCCCCCAGGAGCCTGCTGGGGCTGTGCATGGGGCTGGGGGCCACGGCAGGCTTTCTGTCTTCAGCCAGAAGCTCAGTGCCAACAACGCGGGTTCCTCCCTGGGGAACTCGCAAAGCCCCCGCACGGCCGCCCCCCGCGAGAACGCGGTTCTGCGCATACCGGTGTCACGCCTGCGCATGTGTCCGCGCACAAACACTGAGGGCTTACCAGGTGCCAGTTGCGGTGACAAAGAGGCTCTGTGGTCAAATGACCCAACAGAGGAGTCTCCCTCTCCTCGGAATTCACCATATGCACATTAGCATACGAACGAAAGCAAGCAAAATCTGCTAGCAGCCAGGGCGGGTTCACTCCCCTAGTGGAGGAAACACAATTCGGAAGCTAGGCCTCCAGCTTCCCCTCTGCTCGAGAGACTCCCCATCCAGAACACAGCTGTCGTGTCTCCAAGCCCTTCCCTGAGGACACGGAACAACCTCCAAGCTCCTGGGTCACCTGGCTCGTCCCACACACCTGCCTCCTGCCCTTTGTTCCAAGTAAAAGGCCCTGCTCGCGGCCCCTCCCTCTTCCCTTGGGGGCGCCCAGCCTTCAAGGGGCGTCTCATTCGCATCCCCAGCCAGATGATCTCTCCATCCCAGCCCCCAGGGCACTTGTGAGCAAGCTGCACCAGATGACGACCTTCGCACGACCACTGCACACCACCGTGGGGGAGTTCACACAGTCCCCACGGGCTCCGGGGCCGGGCCTGTTCCCTGCGGGGTCCCTGACTCACTGTCATAGCCCTGTGACCTCTCCTCCCCAACACCTCATAAGGCTGGGGACAAAACAACGGTCCAGTAGGGAACCGGGCGGCCTGGGCCCCGAGCAGCTGGAAGCCCTTGGGGAGGTCACCTGAATTCCTCTTTCCTTAATCGTGAGGACAGGCAGGTGTGGTGCGAGATGAACATGGGTTTGAGTCGAACACTTCCAAGGGCAGCCACGGTGGCCGTATGAGGGCACGTCCCTTCACGCTGATCCATGTTTTACGTGTCATTTCCACTTCTGTCCCAGCTAAAAGGGAAGGGCTCCACAGAGCCTCCCAGCTGGGCCACTCTGGCTGCCACACAACGGAGCTGGTGTAGGGTCAAGGGCGCCATCTTGCCAAGGCCCTGCAAAACCATCAGGCGAGGAGAGCGGAAAGCCAGGGGAGCCGTGTGTGTGAACTTGAGGAAGGAGGAGCCATAGGACACTGAGGAAGAAGCCCGCTGTGCCCCACAGCATGTGTCACATTTATGGGATACGATAGGTCGTCGATTATCCAGACTAATTGGGGATTTAACGATCCGAATAATCAATTTTTCTGGGTAAGTGCTTACGATGGATTTGAGAGGAAGAATCATCAGCTGTTCAGGCAGAAGGGTCAAAGAGTGGCCTTTCAGGTGACCTGCTTTCCACAAAGTTACACTGCGGACGACTTCCAACAGGCCACAATCGCAAGGCAACTGCCAAATAAAGATGCTCGCTTGGACACCTTTCCACTGGGCGTGCCCAGATTGCACGCTTGTACACGGAAGCCCCTCTGGGGTCAAGGGCAGGCCCTAGAGGCTTGAGAAGGCTTCTGACCGGGACGGTAGCACCAATGTAACAGAATGGTCTTCTAGCCCGTTAATACTTCCAGTGACCTCGGAGAGCTCAGGCACTTTCCAGAACGCTAAGGAAACAGACTCCCTGGCCAGAAGAAACTGGCCTCTTTCGGCAATATTCTGCAACACGCAGCTATTTTCCCTGCACGCGCAAATTTTCCCACACAGACGGGCTTTGTAGACATAATACGGCTTAAAAATGTGCCTCACAAGAGATGCTTTTGAACAGAGGATTGTGCTGTCGTGGTGTGGCAGCACAGCAGAATAATCTGTTTGTTTCATCTCTCTCAAATGCTCGCATTCTCCCTCTGCTGTGGTTCTGGGCGTTGGAGAGAGAACAGAGGTGCAGAGCACTGCACATTCCCCCAAAAAATAATGGGACCGTCTGCTGATGCAGCAGGAGGCAGGGAGCCAGTCACACACTGTGTCATTGTTTTCCCCGTGAAGAAACAATGCTCCCACATCGGCATCACCCAAAAAGTGAACGGTCCTTTCAGACAGTCTCTCCATCCGTGAGCGCCTGTATTATTTTTATACATTTTAAATGAACCCTACCCTTGGCCACTACTTCTCGCATAAAACAGTCACTTCCCTCGGGGTGTAAATGCGCAACGATCCCTCCTGCTCATTTATGCCTTTGAGGCTGTGTTGCATTTAACTCTTAGTCGAAAAGGGCTGATTTATGTATTACAAGGTATCTTACTTTAAGCAAGTAAGGTACACAAAGAGACAAAGCCATAGATCATGGGAATTAAGAGAGGCCGCTGTAATCACTGAGCTTCTCTGTAGTGAATTTCAAAACATACGTATCTAGAACACGTGTCTTTGTTTATTCTTAGACATGATACAAGCTCATGTTGTGTAGCACATAGAGACAAAATCCACTTATACACACTAGATAACTAGAAGACAACGCACCAGGCACCGTGGGGACCACTCACATGGCCCCCGCTCTCTAGATGCTTCCCCAGCCTGTCATCTTTGGGAGGGCTGGGACACACTTTGCTATAAATGTGCTGCAAGGTGGCCATGCCAGGCTAATCGGAGGCCAGAACGGGAGGATCGGGGATGCTCCTTGGAATGGGCCCACCCCACCCCACCCCACCCCTGCTCTACCGGGCACTCCTCATGCTGGCCAACAGCATCACCCACAGAGCAGATGGGGCATGTGCCCTGTGGCAGGGGCAGGATCTAACACTGGAGTTACTGGTGGCCATAACCCGAGACTTTGCTTGAGAATGGAGCCACGCTGGAGGACAGACGTGCCTGACGTGGAAAGAAACCCAGTCTGATGAAGTGAAGCATGTGGGGCTAGCCGTGTCTGAAGACTGCCTGTCCCTGGACCCTTCCATTACCCGTGACAAGAAATTCCCTAAAGCGCATTCCAGGAATAAATAAACTCAGGGCAACCAAGAGGAAAATGGGCCAAAAGCACAGCCAAAGGGGCTGCCTTCCAATCTACTCGCCACCCCTGTCTGGCTGAGCAGAGAAAGGCCATGCGGATGAGCCTAGGTTCAGTTCCTGATGGACCATTCCAGAACTCCAAAATGACCTACGCTGGTAGAAAGAACATTTACAGAAGCAGGAGACTTCAACCCATGTCTCTCAAACGTGGCTTATTCCTTCTTCACTGCAAGGCATCAAAAAACTGGTTTCTTTCCCTCCTGGATCCCCCAGAGGATGCTGTCTTTTCCTCACACCTGCTCTATGATACCTGGGAAGACAGGGTACATTTATTACATATTCGCTTCAAAAGAGTATGATTTCCCTTTTGACATCAAAAAATGTATCAGAAGTGATTTAGAGGAAAGAGACAGGAATCTAATGTCAGCTTAGGTGCGATATGAGTGTGAATGGCCAAGCGCCAGAGGACTTAAGGGAGGGGCTGTAGTGGGTGCTTGGGGCGGCTGGAACAAGCATCAGGATGTCCTGGGAGCAGGTGCCCCACGTGAATCACTAAGCTACGTCCACGTGACCCAGCTGTCCTCGTCACAGCTGATCGGACCTGGGTGGGCATGTAACCGGCAGCCTATGAAGGGACCTGCCAACCGTGGCCTTGGCACGGGGTTCTGGCGGGTAACCAGACAAAGCACTGTTCCACCTGGACTGAACAGCCTTCCCTGCAGTCCTGCCTTCCTACGGCCCCGTGCTTGCGCAGTGGGTTCTCCATCACTTGCTGGAACCAGTATGAGTGTTGGTGTTTTGCAGCCCAGTGTGCCGGGCGTTCCAGACACACACCTGGCGTCCTCTGGGTTGGGAGCTGGGCTCTGTGAGCATCACCATGCACGGCTCTTCCACCACTCTCCCCACACTTTCCATCACCTTCCCTCCGCCTGCCTCACTGACCGGGACCCGATTCTCACTGCACTGCTATCACAGGAGCAAGCACGTTGTAAGGGCTCGGTAAGTGCTTGCCAAGTGAGGGAAAGCTGAGCAGGTGAGAAAGACGCGGACACGGTGCATCGAAGCAGGAGCGAGTACAGTGCTGGGGCATCGCCCCAAACCCCAACAAGCGCCCACAGGAAGGGACAATAGAAATAAGCAATACATACGACAACCCTTGCTCAAACTTTTGTAGTCCCATCGAAAATCACACTGGATGCACCTGGTACACACCGCTGAGCAGTAATCAGTAAGAACTGGGCAATTCAGGGCTGAGAAACATTGGCCCAAACCCTGAATACCATGAAAGTTAACCGAAACAGAAGATGACATAAGACCCCCACTCCCTCTGCTGCTTTGCTATATCTCTGTGATTTACTTTGCCAAGAACATATTTTTAAAACCACAGTATCGCCATAGGATCCAGCAATTCCATTCCCAGGTGTATACCTCGAAGGACCGAGAGCAGGGACTAAGACAGATATTGGTATGTGAATGTGTGTTACAGCACTAGTCACAATGGCCAAAAGGTGAAACAACCCAAATGTGTACCAACAGGTGAATGCATAAGCAAGTTCTGGTACATTCATACGATGGAATATTATTCAGCCATAAAGGGAATGACATTCTGACACCTGCTAGAAGGTGGATGAACTTGAAAACATGCCCTGTGAAATAAGCCAGACACAAAAGGACAAGTATCATTTGATCTTACTTATATGAAAGATCTCAAATATGCACATTCATAGGGATAAAAGGTAGATTAAAGGTTATCAGAGTGGCAGTGGAGAAGGGAACATGGAGTTATTACTTAAAACACACAGGGTTTCTTGGGGTGCCTGGGTGGCTCGGTCGGTTAAGCGTCTGCCTTTAGCTGAGGTCATGATCTCACAGTTAGTGAGATCGAGCCCCATGTCGGGCTCTTTGTTGCGTGTGCAGAGCCCGCTTCGGATCCTCTGTCCGCCTCTCCCTCTGCCCCTCCCCTGCTTGTGCACGCACTTGTGCGCGCTCTCTCCCTTTCTCTCTCAAAAATAAATAAATAAATAAATAAAAACAAAAAAAACCCACAAAGGGTTTCTATCTGGGGTGATGAAAACATTTTGGCAATGGATATTGGTGACGGTTGCACAACATGGTGAATGTTCACACCACTGACCTGTACGCTTAAAATGCTTAAAAGGGTTATATGTATTGTACCACAATAAAAAAAGAATCTCAGTAGATTTCTGATTTTAGGTACATGACAGAATGAGCTATAATGAATCCCATTCCTGTTATAAGCACATAAAAATCTGGGTGAAATACAGGAAAGACAATTTTTTTATAGTTTTTAAATTTTTTTTTTTAATTTAATTTTGAGACAGAGACAGAGCATGAGCAGGAGAGGGGCAGAGAGAGAGAGGGAGACACAGAATCAGAAGCAGGCTCCAGGCTCTGAGCTGTCAGCACAGAGCCCGATGTGGGGCTCGAACTCATGGACTGTGAGATCATGACCTGAGCTGAAGTCAGACGCTTAACCGACTGAGGCACCCAGGCACCCCAGAAAAGACAATATAAAAGCCAGAGCTAAGCTTGGTAGAACAAAAAAGGATAATTAACATGCATCAGAAAATAAAAAAGATCAAAAATACAAAGAAGTACCACCTGTGTTCTGTAGGACTCCTTAATCTGAAAAATTTCAGTTCCGGACCAATAAAACCATTGAGACGATGGCCCAAAGAGACACAAAACCATCCCACAACAACACGGCTACAACCCACGAATGTAGGGATTAGTTACTAATGAGGGCGAGCTGACACACGGACAAAATACAGCCACTGTCAGGAAGAGTCGCCCTAATAAAAAAGCAGGTGTGATACCCACACCCTGAATTTGAGAAGATGGAGTAATCTGAGAGATGCTGTAAAATAAGGAAGTTTGAAGCTATGGAGAATAAATGAAAACTGGAAATTCTAACCAAAACCAGAACGACATGAAAGAGAAAAGGCAGATTTTGAAAGTGGCAAACACAACTTCTGCAAATGAAAAACACAGCCATTGGAATAAAAAAAATTCAAAGGTGAGGAGAAACATCAGATAAGACAGAGCTAAAGTGAAAATAATTAACTGGCAGAGAGGTCAAGGTTTCCCAGAATGTAGCAAAGACAGATGGAGAGACAGACGCTACGGAAATGAGGCTAAGAGGAAGCAAGGTGAAATGAGGGAGTCCAAAATACGTTTAAATAGGAGTTCTAGAAAGAGAGACAAGCAGAGAAAGAAAAGCAGTGCTCTGAAGAAAGAACAAAGCTAAGAATTCTGGGACTGATAAGACGGGATTCCTCAGACTTAAGACTTAAGACTTAAGAAACAGGGTGATTCTGAGGCAGAACATAATCTACGCAGCAAAGCTAACGACAGCAGAGACGAGGAGAAAATTTTAAAACCACCAGAGAGAAAGATGACCCACCAAAGAATAATGCAACTGGCAGCAGATTTCTCATCAGAAAAATAAAGTGGCTGGAAGAAAACATCAAGGGGTTGAAAGCAAGTAAACTGTCAACCTAGAACTCTCTACACATCTAGACTATCGTCCAGGATTTAGTGTGAGATCACCTCCCACGGTACATAGACGTGTGCACAAGTCTGTGGCGTTACTTGTAGTTGAAAAACACCGGAGGCCATTGAAATGTCCACATGGAGGGGACGGGCAGGACGAAGTGCGCTGTGAGGAGTGTGTAATGTTGTCAAAAAGGAACAGTGAAGACACGCACGCACTGATCTCCAGGGTAGAAATCGAAAACAGAGCAAAACGGGGTGGTGATGAGCATAGAAGAAAAAAAAATGCCTGTGTGTTTATTGCTGTAATTCACATACCATAGGAGTTGCCATCTCAAAGCGTGCGGGTGAGTGGTGTTCATTATATCCACAAGGGTGGCCTCCATCAACACGGCCTGATTCCAGAACATTTCACCACCCCAGCACCCGTACCTTCCAGCACCCCCTCCCCACGGCCCTCCAAACCCTGGAAACTGCTAATCCACTTTCTGTCTCTAGGGGTTTCCCTATTCTTCACATTTCATATTGACGGGATCACATAGTAAGCGGGCTTCCTTCACGTAGCATCATGTTTTCAAGTTTCAGCCATTTTGTACGACGTAGCAGTATTTCCTTCCTTTCTGTGATGATAACATTTCACTGTATGGATATACCACATTTTGTTTATACGGCCATCTGTTGTGGACGTCTGGGTTCTTCCCACCTTCTGGCTATCGTGAATAATGCTCCTGAAAACGTTCACATACCGGCTTTCGGCGGAACGTGTGTTTTCTCTTCTCTTGGGTATTTACCTAGGAGTGGCGTTGCTGGGTCACATGGTCAACTCTAGATTTAACTTCCTGAGGAAATTTAAAAGTGTTTTCCATACAGCTGCACCACTGAGCATTCCCACAAGCATTCCACTTTCTCCACATTCTCGCCAACGCTGGTGCTGGTCATTTTCCATTTAAAAAAATCATGATCACCAAACTGCTGGGTGTGAGGTGGTATCTCATTGCACTTTCATTCCCATGTCCCTTACGACTCATGATGTTAGGCATTTTTCATTTGCTTACTGACCATTTGCTTATCTTCTTTGAGAACTATCTATTAAAACTCTTTGTTTTTACCTTAGATTGTGTTTTTTTTTTATTGTTTAGTTTTATGAATTCTTTATACATTCGGGACACCTGGGCTCAGTGGGTTAAGCATCCAGCTATGGCTCAGGTCTTGACCTCACAGTTCATGAGTTGGAGTTCAAGTGAGCTCAAGCCCCACTTCGGGTTCCCCCCCCCTGCCCCACATGGGATTCTCTCTCTCTCTCTCTCCCTCTCTCTGCCCCTCACTCACTCACCCTCTCAAAAAGAAATCCTTTATATATTCTGGGCAATAAACCTTACCAGACATAAGACTTGCAAATATTTTCTCCCATTCTCTGGTATATACTTATTTCTGCAAAATGAAACATAGAAAGGATATACCAGAAACGTATGAAGCTGCCTGTGTACGTATGGGGCATGGTTGAGAATGAGGAACAATGTATAGATAGAGAAGGGGGTAGGTAGAGCTTCTCTGAGTGTATCTTTTCATGTAGTTTGGACTTTTGAATTAGCTAATGATTTACATTTCCAAAAATATATTACTGGATAAATAGGAACCAAAAGTTTTTCCTACAATTGATTCATACAGAAATGAATGAACCCAGTGGGTGGGAGATGGGCTAGATGGGTGATGGGTATTCGAGAGGGCACTGGTTATTATTTATTTATTTCTTAATATAATTTATTGTCAAACTGGTGAGTATACAGTGTGTAAAGTGTGCTCTTGGTTTTTGGGGTAGATTCCTGTGGTTCATCCCAGTGAAGGAGGGCACTTGTTATGATGAGCCCTGGGGGTTGTATGTAAGTGACAAAATCACTGATTTCTACTCCTGAAAGCAACATTGCCCTGTATGTTAACTAACTAGAATTTAAATAAAAATTTGAAAGGACAAAAAGAGGGGCGCCTGGGTGGCGCAGTCGGTTAAGCGTCCGACTTCAGCCAGGTCACGATCTCGCAGTCCGGGAGTTCGAGCCCCGCGTCAGGCTCTGGGCTGACGGCTCGGAGCCTGGAGCCTGTTTCCGATTCTGTGTCTCCCTCTCTCTCTGCCCCTCCCCCGTTCATGCTCTGTCTCTCTCTGTCCCAAAAATAAATAAACGTTGAAAAAAAAAAAAAAGGACAAAAAGAAACACTAATATATGAAAAAAAAAAGAAAGAAATGAAGCTAACAGTCCATCAAATAGATAACATACAGAAGAAAAATAAAGTTTAGAACCCAGTATCTGACTGCAAGCCTCAAGAGGGTATCTTGCAAGCACATAAAGGATGAGAAAGAAATGTGGAATTGTATTCAGTGACTTTGAAGCAGGTAGCTGTACTGGTGTGGCAATTGGGAAACAATCTAGTGTGAACTACGGGATTGAAAAAATGAATAAATAAATTAATGCTGTTGGAAATCAGTGTTCTCCTTGTGGGAGAAGTGAGATACAAGTAGGAAACAGGGGAAGGGAAGAAAAATTCCTATGATGTCAATATTTAACTGGAATTTAGAAGTGCTAGTATAAACTATTAAAAAAACAAACAACTGTTTACACACACACACACACACACACACGACACTCTTAGAAAGATAAAAATATATAACATGTAGTTATTATATATGATATACAATACCTCCCGTATATTATATACACATCCTTGTCCCATCCACTGAAGCAGTAGTACCTCATTAGTAATGAACACACCCAGTTCCGAGAAATTAGGTTCTAAAGGCCATATGCCCCTCAAAGGAATCCCAGCTTCTTGGAACAATGGCCGATTCCAAGGCTGTGGCAGGGAACATTCAAGGTGATCCCGGAACACCCTGTTTTGCCAGAAACTGAGAGATGCTCCGAACCAGGTAAGAGCGTGTTGAGAAGACAGAGGAGACGCTTTGCACGGACTCCCACCAGCCAAATGTGGAACAATCCGGGCCTCAGAGTAACCGAAGGCTTACATTACAACACTGAATTACTGACAAGAACGCACGGTTCCCTTCTAAAAAACTTGCAGGGCGGAGGATGGAGGAGACAGTGCAGCTCCTTGCACAAGAACGCTAACCGAACACACAGACAGATGGTGGAGGTGCGGAATGTTGCAGAAGCACACCCATCACGGTAGGATCAGACTGGGGCGGGACGCTTCAGCGGACTCGAGATCACCGGGTACAGACTACGCTGGGAAACAGAACAGTTACGGAGCGTCAAGGTTTTACCACACCGGTTTTTGACTAATTACAAAGGGAAAATGCACCTTCCCGTTTGGAGAAATCTGCTGGCCTCCCCGTTCACCCAAATAATCACTTCACGAAAAGTCGTCAGTAATGAGACCAGCTGACATCCTGCAGTGCTGGGGTGGAGCGCGAGAGGGGCACAGTATCACCAGGATGTTTAACCTGAACCTAATAGAGGAGAAACAATGAGACACGTTCAAGACTGAAGAACACTCTACAAAAGAGCTGATCTGGGCTTTTCCAAAATGTGCATGTCAAGACAAACAAAAGGTCAAGGACTTCGTAGACGAGGGACACGAGAACTACCGCAAAGGATGATCCTTAACTGGACGCCAGAGCTGAAAGCAAGCGCCGAAGCTCTTTATTGTTATAATTAGGGACATTTGGATGTGGGCTATACATTTGGTGATAGTGCTAAATCAAGGCTAAATTTAAAATTTTTTTTTCAACGTTTATTTATTTTTGGGACAGAGAGAGACAGAGCATGAACGGGGGAGGAGCAGAGAGAGAGAGGGAGACACAGAATCGGAAACAGGCTCCAGGCTCCGAGCCATCAGTCCAGAGCCTGACGCGGGGCTCGAACTCACGGACCGCGAGATCGTGACCTGGCTGAAGTCGGACGCTTAACCGACTGCGCCACCCAGGCGCCCCAAGGCTAAATTTTAAAGAGTGACCATTCTACTGTGGTTATGGAGGAGAATGCTTTTGTTCATAGTCTACAGATGCTGAAATATTTAGGGTGGGAAGTCTATGACAAATTCTCAGAGGCATCAGTCTAACAAAAATGTGTGTGTCAGGAGAGCGAGAGCGACACAGAGACCAACACAGACAGACACAGACAGATAGACAGACAGAGCGAGAGCCGAAGTGGCAAGAGGCTAACCATCAGAGAACCTAGATGGAGGGTATAAAATATACATTTTATTCATCTTACATTTCTGCAGGTTGAAATTTCCCAAAATAAAAGGAGAACATGAATCAGGTGAAACAAAGATATTTTCAGTTTTTCCATAGGAAATGACTTCTACGGGAGGTACTTGTATGAGAGGGAGGAGGGGGTGTGAAAGCCATGAGGAGTAAAAACCATGCTGGCAAATCTAAATAAACACTGTGAAAAGTAATTTTGTACATTATTATAACTAACCTGGGGATTAAAAACAAGATAGATCCAACACAGAAGACCACAAAGATAGGAAATACAGAAGACAGGTTGATTGGTGTGGAAGCTGGAAAGTCCATTTATATTCAGAAAGTGCCGCCTCATTTTAGACTCCATTAAGTCAATTGTGCACGATAAATATTTGAGGGTAACCACTATAAAATGGAAATATTTATGTAAATTAAAAAACACACAAGTGATATTCTATAGAATTACGGGGATGGAAATGTATAATAAAACAGGAAACGCCGGGTGAGGAGTCGCATCAAATTCAAGTTAATGGCTTCCACTGCAGAGAGAGAGGGGATGGGAGGGGGTAGTTTTTCTGTAAAAGTGCTTCATTTAAAACGTTCTTTCTTCTTACACGTTGGTGGGGTACATGCTACCAAATTACAGCTTTCTACATGTCGGAAATATCTCACGGTTAAAATTTTTTAGGAAGAATCCCTTGGAATACTTTCTAATTCATACGGTCAGGCAGAATGTGAGCGAGGGAACCAAAACCCAAGGGGAGAACTGCAACTTGCTCTGACAATTCCTTGCAGCTCAGATTCGCAGCAGGCCCTGGGGGAGCAGGGGGAGTAGGGCACTCTGGTCCCTGGAGGAGTGTCAGCCTGCAGTGACCCCTGAGGACACCTGACAGTGGAAAAGGACATCAGGGCAGGGAGAAGGTAGCAAAACCAGATGTGACACAGAAGGGCACTCAGACCCGTGCCGGGGCAGGTAGGGGAGGTGTCCGGACCGTCTGAGGGTGCAGAAGCTGTGGCTCCATTTCTGCAGAGCTTACCTGACCAGGAGTCAAGGTGAGGGCTGTACCTGCATTTGTGCTCAATCTCCCCAAAGGTCCAAGGGAGCCACACTGCTCCCATTTCAGAGACAGGGACACTGAGGCACGGAGAAGCTGAGTAATTCTCTGCAGGTCACATGGGACCGGGAGACACAGGACTCGCACAGAGGTCCTTTGGAGCCCAGCTCTCAAATGGGCTGTAACCTGCAGGCGATGGCGAGGTATTCGAGAACCTTCACCAGAGGAGGGCGTGGACAGATGTGCCTCAGACACGCCCAGGGGATGCTCTGTGGCAGAACACCTCTGCGGGGACTGAGCGCGAGCGATCAAAAATCAAGGCCAGGCCAACCAGTGCAAGCGCCTCTGTTTTCTAAGACAGTCCTCAGGCCCTGATGTCCCACCTGACCCTGGGAGGATTACAGGAAAGACGGTATTTAATAAAGTTCTCATAATTAAAACTGAAACCAGAAAGAAACTCAGAATCATGCTGATATAATAATAAAATAAGGTATATACGGACTGGATCACCTTACTGCATAATTAGAACACCACTAATTCACAATTTGTTATAATTCACTTAGGGACTGACCTGAAGAAAATCTACATTTGTATAAAGAGAAATTTTTCTCTCAGCAAATCAACAACATAAGTGACATTAGAGAGTTGAGAATGTCTTTGCACTTATAAATGAAGTTCACTGAAATAACAACACAATCTGTTTATTAAAACATGTTCCCAAAGAGCTTTAATTGCTAAGACTTAGTTTGACAATCAAGGGCGACAAGGTGCCTTGAACACAAAAGAACTTAAATTAGTCATTCACACTTTTTATGAATTCAGATGACTTATCATTAGTCAGATTTACTGAGCGGCTGCTCTTTTGTTTCAGGGGCCATTATTTTCTTAAGGACATTAGGAGGTAAAAAGCAAAAGACAACTGATAAAGTTGGAAAACACATTTGCAATACACAACATCTAAAGCCAATCAAAAATGGGCAAGGTACACGAAAAATAAGTAACTTCATTTTCATTGTCTTATGTTCATTATCACATGCTCATATAGTTTCCCATATTTTATCCTGAACCTTTAAAAGCTGGTTCAACAGAAGTCTCGGGGAAAGAGATGGGAATGACAGAGTGACAAGGGCTCCGGACAAGAAGGCGGAAAGTTCCTCCAGGTTCCGCGTGTGCTCGCGTCACTCGTTCCACCCGGGAACCCTCTGCGACCGCAGTGAGCCTGACTGTGCCCAGCTGTGGGGCCGGGGCGGCTGCCAGCCCTTCATCCAGGCCTTCCTGGATCGCCCGGGCCAGACGGAGCCTCCCTAGAAATTACCGAGGAACCCCAGCCGGGCTTTGCCAGCGCCTCCGGCTCCCACTGTGGCCACGGACGCCCCTGCGCCCACTGCACGCGCCCACCCTGCCCCAGCACACCGCCCACCCACACGCGCTCACCCCGCGGGCACGCAGGCCACCCTCGTGTGCTCACCTCTCCTGCACGCCCACCGCCCATGCTCAACTTGCAGCCCACAGAACCCCCCCCACACCCAGTGGCCCCCCGGTTGGCACACGTGGCTGCACGCGGTAAACACAGCACTCACGCGCGGGAGCAAGAGGGGAGAGGAGCGGGCTGAGAGGGGCAGAACGGGAAGGAAGGGCAAAGAGTGGGGAAGAGAGGAGAAAGGAAAGAGAAAGAGAAGAGAGGAAAGGAGAAGGTGAGAAAGCAGGAGAGGAAGGAAGGAGATGAGAACGGGAGGCAAGGGGATGTGCGCAAACGTGGCCAAGCAGGTGCATCCATCGTCTCCTCGCCCTGTGGGGGGCTCCACGTGACCTACGTGCGGGCTCACAAAAACCTGCAGACACGGACCAGACAACATGGCCATGTGGCCGCCAACAGTTGAAGAAATTTAACACATTTGTGGAAAATAGCATTTTTTCCCGGTAGCCAAAAGTTGGAAGCACTCCACTGGCTACTGACAGCTGCATGGACAGACAGACCGTGGTAGACGCGCACAGTGGGGCTTCAGCCTTCAGAACGAGGGGATTCTGACACATGCCAGGCAAGGACGAACCCTGAGGATGAGATGGCGGCTGCCGTATGCTTCCTCCTCTGTGAGGTCCTCAGAGGAGTCACATTCATGGTCAGAAAGTAGATGGCCGTGTCCAGGGGCTGGGGGAGGGCAGGTGGGGAGTCGGTGTGCAACGGGGACAGTCTCAGGTGGGAAGAAGAAAAACTTCTAGGGATGGATGGTGGGGTTGGATGTGTACGATGTGAGTATGGAATACTACTGAACCGTATACTTAAAATGGTTAAGTTGGTAAACTGTGTTATGTGTGTTTTACTACAATTAAAACATTTTTATTTAAAAAGACAGATGAAGAGGACTTTTGCTTGCAGCCATGGAAGAGTAAGAGGAATCTGACTTACTCCCCCACCTTAAACAGAAAACCAAGTATATGCAACAATGATGTTTAGACACTGGACCATGGGCCAGCACCATCTCACAGGGGTTTCCAGGCAAGCAAGGGAACCCAAACATCCCAGAGGGCCTCCTGAGTCGGGAAGACAGAGTTCAGCATTTGGGGGGCAAGGAGGCTAAAGTTTGTGGGGCAGAACCCAGGCAGGAACCCGTGTACGCACAGCCCCAGAGATCTGCAAGGGAGTCCCCTCCGGTCTCTGCTGATGCTGAGCTGTACATCTGTGGTCTGTGTAAGGAAGGAAACCAGCAAGGTATCCAAGGGAGTGGGCACTGAGACGTCAAAAGAAAGGTACAGAGAGTACAACACCAGGAGCCCAAATGGCCAGAGTTTGTGCTCCCGCCACACCAGGCATTGGATAGACTTTACCCCGAGCGACCAGCTCCCCCAGAAATGTTAAAGCAGTGCCTTCAGGCAGAAAGAAAAGGACACTAGATGGAAAGTTCGATGTACACAAAGGAATAAAAAGCACCAAAAATGGTAAATATGTGAGTGAATATAAAAGGTTTTTTTGTTCCTCATTGAAAAAAAATTTAAAAGAAAAGTCAGAGGATCGGTAAAGATACCGCAGACTGGGACAATTTTATGACCAACTTGACCTGATATTTTACAAAACATTCCAACAGCAGTAAAATACAAATTCTTTGTAAGTGCACACAGAACATTTGCCGGTATATTCTGGGTCATAAACAAATCTCAATAAGGGTAAAAGGACTGAAATCATGCAAAGTATATTCCCTGACCACAAGAGAATTAAGTCAGCAGTCCGTAACAGAAAGACTATATGGAAAATCCCTAACAGTTGGGAGCTGAACATCACACTTACAAATAACCCATGGGTCAAAGGAGAAATTACAAAGGATATTAGAAAATATTTTGTCGTGAACGAAAATGAGAAGCCAACGTCTTAAAAATGCACCTAAATCAGTGCTTCGAGAAATATGTATAGCATCAAGCACTTATGTTAGAAAAGAAGAAAGGTCTCAAGTCAGGGATAAGAACCCACTTTGTGCCACTTCAGAAACAAAGAACACTAAGGGTTGGAGGGAGATGGAAGGCGAGCAGGTGTGCCTGGGTCCTTCGGGGCACTGGCATTTGTCCTCGTGCCCACTGCTTCTAAGGGGCAAGTGGCTGCACTCTCCCCAGTTTTACGTGCTTGTTCCAGGCGGGAAGAAGGGAGAATGGCCAAGTGGTGCTAGCCACGTCTTTATCCTAAACAGAACACTTTCCTGGAAGTCCTACCCAGTGGCCTTCCCTAAATTCTCATTGGCTAGAAGTCTGTCACGTGGTCACGTCTAGCTGGGGGTGCCTGGGGACTGCACCTTGGGTCAGGCAACCTACAGTGTTGGCCATGTAGGTGAAACTACCTGACTGACCGTAAATCGCACACAGAAGTGAGGGATTAGCCTAGTTACGCCCAATAACCAAACATACGAATCAACTCTTGCAGCCATCGTGAAAGTGAACCTATGGGTACCAAGCTCCCGAATTACTTTTGATCACAGTCTCTTTCTTCAACTACAATGGTTCCCCCCATCCTTGTTGGGCATTTTGTGCTATTCTTGTTATCCTAGAATAGAAACTTTATTGCAACCATATTCAAAGGAAAAGTACCAAGAGACTTAGAGGAAAGAATGAGCAAAACGCTACCAGGGCTATGTTGCTAACTGATAGGTATGACGTAAAATTGCCATCATTCAGCCTCTGCCGCAGCACACAGGCCGCATATAGTGAAGCGCACCTATTTTTGGTGGAGCTGAGGCCCTGACAGTGTAGCTGTCCAGGGAGGTGCCCCCACGGATCGCCAGGAGATCCTGCTAAGGCAGGCACACATCCTTTTCGGCAACTGGGCCCATCTGGGGAGGCCTGGACACCCCGTAAAGGCAGCGGGGGAAGGGAGCCTCGCACCCCACCCCTGGGGGGCTGGTGCCAATGCTCCGCAGAGGCTATGAGCAGATTTTCCGGACAGACGCAGAAGTCACGGCTTTGCACAGTCACTAAGCTTCCAGGTGCAGGCTGTGAGGCCCCCAAGCCCAGAAGGCTAAAGGGAAGCTATTAATTTATCAGAACCGTGCACATTTTAAAACTGCTCCTGATTTAAGTTGCACGGAGAGGTAAATTAAATTTTATGAAAGCTTTGACTTTTAATACTATCGGCAGTATATTAAAGTGTTCTGAAGATTATTTATGATACATATTTTCTCAAACTGGTCCGACTCCAATGATGGAAAGCATGAACACCTCCAAGCAGGAAGTACTTAAAACGCTCTTTGTCATATTTAGAATGCGGGACCTGGGAGACGTTGCTCAAGAACTTTCCTTGTCTTTCGGTGAATTTATTCTCGTACCTTAAACGTTGCTGCAGGGGTGACCACTGTGGCACTGGCCAGGAACGCTGGCAGTCACGCTGAGAGAGGCGCAGGAAGGAGAACGCGGACGTATGGCAGCTGCCGGAGGTGGTGCTCAGGGCAGGTGTTCCCCTGACACCCCTGCTCATGTAAACCCTGTGTTTCCAGAATAGACCATGCTTCCCTTAAGGCAGCTGAGTTTTATGTACATGTTGCGGGAACTAGCTCTTCATTTAGGATGCTACCATAGTTTGCTTGATATCTAAAGACAGTAATTTTTTTAAAGAAGTCTCTGTTGACTTGATGTGTGGGGGTAAAACGCCGGGTTGTCAAGCCCTGTTTTAAATATAAGCGAAGAAGTGAGTGTAAGTGACCGTGTCATAAATTTCAGAAAAATAGTGTATTTGCCCTCGTTCTCCACTTGACAAGAGCAAGAAACTAAGGGGATTGTGAAGTTTCCTTCCCTGTCTGATTCGGTTAAGTCTTGCAGGGACCCACCCAGTAAGTGAACCGCTCCACGTCCTTAGGGCAGAATGCTGGCCGGTAAGAAACGTGCCCTAACGCAAACAACGAATTAATGGTTTACGACACTAGAAGTAAGGTCCGTTGAAGCTAAACCTGTAAAATCCTTAATACTTGTCCAGGAAGTCAGAGTTGGCAAACAATGTCAACTGGCAACTGGGTGGCCCAGGAGCCAGGGTCGGATCGGGGCCAGGTGAGCCGGCTGGGGTGGGAGCGGGCCACAGGGGAGAGCTGCGGGCAGATCGGGAGGGCCTGTGGAGATGTCCGGAGTCACCCAGAGTGTGGCCGCCCCTGTGGGAATGAACTCCAACTTGGACCGCACCCTCTGTTCCTTCACGGCAACCAGAGCGGCGGAAGCACGTTCACCAGAGGAGAACTAGGTCGGCGACGAGGGCTGAGACCTGACGTCCACGGGACACTGAGGGACTGAGGTGGTCCCACCCGGAGGAACTCGGGAGGCCGGGAAGGCCCGAGGGCTGGGTTCAGGCACTTACAGAGCTGCCTGTGAAGCAGGGACGGCCCCTAGCACTGGCAGGCACTCGTGAGCGCGTTCGTCGTCCCGAGAGGACTGCGGGGCGCCCGGACAGCCAGCTGTACCGAGGCAAAGAGGCACAAAGCCCCCTTCCCACGGCCACACAGACCAAGAGCGGCAGAGCTGGCTTCGGCCCCGGGCGGTCTGGCGCCCATGCTCCTGACGGCTTTGCTCTGCTGTCCCTCGACACCGGGGGGAACGGGGGCCAAAGCTCACTGGTTAGGGTCAGATTTTGACTCTCTGTAACGCAAAGTTTCTTCACAGCGAGAACTGTGCAAAATAATAACCCTGACAACAAGCCCGGGAGTGAGGTTCTGCTGTGCTCGTTTCGAAGACAAGGAAACCAACCCAGGGAGTTTAAGATGGCCCCAGTTCCACACCTGGTACACGGCGGAATGCGGTTAAAACTCACGTCAGCCTGGTTCCTAAACCTCTATGCCTCCTACTGCTGCCCCGACTCCTCATCACCTAGCACGCTCCCTGTGGTTTGGCAGGCAGTCACGGCGTCGTCCTCAAAAGCAACCCAAGACTCCCTCCAATCGAACCCTTTGCTAACAGCTGAGAGGGACGTGGGATCCAGAGGAAAAACTGCAGGCCTGACGTGTACACGTAAGTGGTGGCGGAGCTGAGGCCGGAACTCGGGGTCTGTAACTCCCCAGAAGGTTCTCTCCGCTGCCCTGAGCGGGATGCACGCTGGACGACCTCCCAGGCTGGAGGTTGTCCAGGTCCGTGGGTTTTATCACACGGAGGATCCGGACTCAGAAAAAACGCAATCCAGTGGGTCCAGATGATCCTCCACCAGGTTCCTTTATGGAGTCTACAGCTAGGAGACATTGCGTCACTTGTTCGAAATTGTTTGCCTCCACCTGGCCTCATCGTGACTCCCCAGAGGCTGAAGGACGCACCCACCCCATTAGCTCTGGGCCTGCCACATGCCTTGCAGGAGGAGGTGACGGCGTGCCAGTGCCCAGCAGAGGCCTTACCAGGTGGCGTGGGTTTCCACCGGCCCTCCGGGGACCCTGTCCCTCCACCGCTAGAGGAGCACGGCCCAGATGGGGGCTGCTCACCTCAGCCCTGGTCTTGGCACGAGAAGGCTCGGGGAGCAGGGCCAAGCTCCACGGATGGCAGCTGAGTCACAGGATTCTTAAGTGAGAAATAGATGTTGCTCGCTGGATGCCACAGAGAGTTGGGGGCTGTTAAGTCACTGCAGCGAGAGCTGACTAATGCAGAAATTGGCACGAAGTAGGGGCTGTCGTAACAAAAACCCTGATATACAGGGCATTCGTTTTGGGTCTAGGCAATGGGAAGCCAGAAAACTCTTAGGGGAGGTTGGAAGAACGGCAACCCAAGGCATGCAGCACTGGAACATTTAGCAAAAAAAGATCACCTGTGCTAGCTTAGAAGGTAGAAAATGTACCTACTGAACCCGTTTTGAAACAGCATGTTACCATGTGAGCTGGGTGTTGTGGGACGCCTCTGCATCCTGTATAGGATAGAAATGACCCGCCTCCTTCAAAAAATAATTTCACTGCTTTGCAAGCGCAATTGAAAGGGAGAATAGAAAATCCTCAGATTCCAGGACTTGCAGATTTGAAAATGGAACTATTTCTCAGCAATCAAGGGTGGCCATCAAGGCACAGCCTGTTGGCAAAGACCAATCAAAGGAATGGCGGTTACCTGCCTTGTTGGAACACCCCCACTGGGTCAGGGTGGCCCCGATGAAACTGCTCAGCTGCACAAACTGGCCTAGAGAATGACACCCAGACTTTGGTCTCACAGAGGCATCGGGAACTCAAAGTGCCTGCGCCTGACTCTAGAGAGGGACCCGGGGCTGGAAACGACTACGAGTGCTACATGCGTGTGAAGCTGCCCGGAGCCCCAGATGAAAACAAATGCAGTAGTTTTGGGAGGCAATAAACACACTTGAGGCTGAATTAAAACAGACGGTGATTATCTGAGATCTACAATGACCCTTGGCTTCCCTCTTTTTTGTGGGTAGCAAACAGGTTAAGAAATCTGCTGGGCTGTGAGGGAGGGCCTGTCTCCTAGTGCCTTCCTCGGAGGCAAACAGCAGACGGAGAAGTTCTCCCAGGGGCCTAACAGCAGACCAGTCGCCACTCCCTGGTCCCTCGGGGACCCCCAAGTATTTGCCTAGCGGGTACTGGGACACACATGGATCGTTGTGGGGCTTCCTCCCTTCTTTCTTCCAAATGTGAGTGCTACTGAGCCAATCCTGACTTTGTTCTAAAAATGAATATGGGGCGAAGGGGGAGAGGGGGTGGGAAAGGAAGGGAGGAAGCAATTAACTCGCCTTTTTGGTTCATGAGAAGTTAGGTCAAGAGAAGCTATATCTGGACACGCTGTGGATCTCAATGGCCTGGACTGTGACACCGATGCCATAAATCTAGGAGACTTCTGGGCTATCTTGAGGCAGGGAGGACTGTAGTTCCATGTGGGAGGAGGGTGAATATGCATGGCCAAGAGGGCAGAGTGCGGCAGGCTGTATCACATGCACGCCAACACCCCTCACGCCCCTGCTCATGCTGTTTTCCCAACGGGCCGGGGAGGCCTCCCTGCCATGTTTCCTTTGGCCTCGGGCACGTGACCTGCTTTGACAAATGGAACAGGGGAGGAAGCGACGGTGGGCCAACCGGCCACAGAGGTTGCAGGAGGCACTGTGTGCTTCTGCTCACCCTCTGGAGCTTCTGCACCGAGGAACACGTGACCCAGACAGTGGCTGCTCCGCCAGAGCCTGGGCCCCCAAACAAGAAGCATGGGCATCGGCCGAGCTGAGCCAAGCTGACCGGGAGACCCACAGTGAGAAATAAAGCTCATGGCCGTGAGACCCTGAAATCGGTAGAGTATTCGTTACCAAAGCAAAAAACGACACAGTATTCACATAACAACCACAGGCCCAGTGCTCCCTGTCGAGGCTCAGGGTCATCTTCTCACGAGTTTTTGTGCAACAGCCTTAGTCAACAGAAATATCATCCAAGTCAGACACGTAACCTAAATCTACTGGTAGGCACAACGAAAACGTAAACAGAAGGTTTACAAATGTATTTTATCTCAGCCTACATATCTACTATATTATCACTTGAACACGTGATCAACAGGAAAACGTAAGCTTGCGATGGCTTCCGTGTTTTGGAACTAAATCTTCAAAACATGAACACGCTGTGTACTCGCGGCATACTGCAACTTGGAAGGGCCACGTTACGAGGGCTCAGGAGCCACGGGTGGCTGGTGGCCACCGTGCCGGGCAGCAGGGGTCCACACCTTCCTGACCAGAACTTCCACAAGTGAAAAGAAACACAGGCACAGAATTCCAGTCTGAGGTTGCTGCCAACGGTCTACAGGACTCTTGGCGGACAGGGGTGTCGCGGCACAGTCTCAAAATTAGGGACGAAGCTCTCACCCAAGCGTTTTTCCGCTTTGAGCGCTCAGGCAGTGTCAAACCAACACAGGCTACCCAATCGGCCAAGGATTCTTGGTTGTAAATGGTAGAAACCAACTCAGACTATCTTAGCACAAGCAAGGAAGAGGAGAGGGGGAGAGGGGCTGCCTGGAAGGTTCTCAGGAGCTTACAGAACCAGTCATACGCTAGCTGGCCAGTCTTGGAAGACAGGCCAGCAGGAGCTAAGGTATCTCTGCAACAGCACACTGCCTTCTGGTGGGAACAGTGTGGCCGGTTACTGCCGGAGGACTTGTCACCTGCAGAAACCACCACGGTGGGCTCGGAAGCAGCCACAGCTGCTGTAAAGGAACCCAGCCATCCCTTGGTGTCTGTCGCCCGTGCTCCTCCTGGGTCCTGGGCGCCCAGGGCCATGATGGGAAGAATCGCTTCCCTTTCGTGATGACTCACTGCCATCTTCACCCATGTGAGGGCTTGGGGACACGAGGCCCTGTCCTAGCAGGAAGAAGTACACAGGATTCACCTACATACTGTTATATCCTCCAGGGCCCTTTTATATTTGGCTGGATTCTGGAGGCAGTGATTGGACATCACTTTCAGTCTCCATTCATATCAGACTTAAAGGAGCTAAGAGCAGCTTGTAAGCTTAAAAAAATTTTTTTTTAAATATTTATTTCTGAGAGAGAGACAGAGAGACAGAGAGAGACAGAGCATGAGCAGGGGAGGGGCAGAGAGAGAGACAGAGAGAGAGAGAGAGAGAGAGAGAGAGAGACAGACAGACAGCATCTGAGGCAGGCTCTAGGCTCTGAGCTGTCAGAACAAAACCCAATGCGAGACTTGAACCCACAAACCGTGAGATTGTGACCTGAGCCGAAATTGGATGCTTAACCAACTGAGCCACCCAGGCGCCCCTTGTGGACCTTTTAAAATTTCAAGGTCCATAGGACGATAAGGGCTATGAGTGATTTTGTCAGGGTCCTTTAAGTGGCATCAACATGTCTCATTTAAAAATTAATAGCAACAAAATCACATTATTCCCTTATCTCCACTTAAAAGATATCAAATTTCATAGTTCCTTCTTAAAGTTGTGGCAAATTTCCGAAGTGCTCATAGATTCGTTTCTAGGTAAAATGAAAAGAGCTAAAGTGAACATAGCTTATCAAACAGAGTAACAAGAAAATGACTCAAAAGAGGTGAAAACCTTGCCAATTCTGCACCCGTAACTTACACTGCTCCTCACAACGTGTGCGTGCTTCCTGCCAGGATTTTTTGTTCCTCTGTACAATGCAAAACCGAAATCTACTGTTCCACAAGTACTGATAACCCCAAATTAGAGCTACACCAGAATTCGAAGACCCTATTCGTGTATAATTTATCAAAGTCATTTCTGCTGTGGTGATATTACTATTGTTTTGTGATGATATACTGTACAAGATGCCATTATCAAGGAATTACATTCTGTGAACAATGACTACAGTAGCAGTCTGTTAATGCATCACCATTGATTTATTGGATACATTTTCTCTTGGGGCTTTCAAAAGCCTTTGTAAAGCGGTGCTGCACCAGGGCACAAGACCAGGGAGCCCCCCGGGGTGGGGGCAGGTGCAGCGTGTGTCCTGTTTTGCTCTCGGCGGAGGCTGCAGCCAGTTCCATCCCAGGGGCCAGAGACTAGACTGTGGGCAGGCGGGGCAGAGTTAGGAAAACGGCGTCAGGTTGAGGGACAAGTCATCGTCATTCGGAACGAGGACTTATTTCCACAGTCTTCACGACAAATAGCCAAGTGAGGACAACCTGGGAACAGCCATAAAGGTAGGATTTCCTCCTTTATCAGCTGGAATCTGTGCAAGGCAGGCAGAAGGCACCTGTTATCACTGAGGAAAGAGGGAAGTCCAACTTCAAGCGTCCGTTTCAACAGAACATGTCCAAGGCCTTCCTAAGTCACCTCTTGGCTGAATCGCATATTTTTTTAAATACCATTTGGAAAACATCTGTACATCTTTCGTGTTAAGGTGGTAAGAACCACATGATTGTCACTTTCCCCCCCTGGAAAACAACAAGACAAAGGGAGAGATGGCCAAGTGTAAATGACAGCTTGCAGACCTGCCATCAGTTGCTGGAGGAAGAAGGGAGGATTCACATGCATTTTCTGGTTGTTGAGGTTTCAAAACACCAGTGGGAATCAACAACTGTTGACTGCTACCCCACGACGGTGTTTCACGCCGAGATCAAGTCCCAGCTAGAGCTTGGACAGAGAGAAAAGAAGAGGTGTTGTAACTACTCTGACGATGTATGAAACGGAAGGTATTCATCTGCTTCAAGAATCACCAGGACCAGGGGAAAATGACAACATGCTTTTTTGATTTGTTAAATAAGCAAACAGATATATCTTATTAGTAATAGCAATCTTGGCTCTGGGCACTTCTGACGAATTAATGAGCAAATAACATTTACAGCCCAAGGCCAAATTCTTCTAGCCTTTCAGAGATCCCTAGGAAATGCCCTAGGACAGCCTTGATCAGGACTACTTAATTATCATTCCTTCTCTGAGAGGGGAAGACAGTTCTGACCCTCACTCGTGCCTGGTGCCCCTCCATCACCCCCTCTGGGCACTCAGGACTGTACTCCTCAACCTCCTTGTGACTCCTTGGAGCCATGTGACAAGGTTTGGCCAAGACAATGGAAACAAGAATGGCATCATCGTTTCAGGACCGTATTAGAGACAAGCCAAAGCAGAAGTCTCCGGTCACTCTTTTGATCAGGTACTGGAGAGCTTGGGATAAGGGACACACGAGATGGGGACTGCCCAATCCCCAGGTCCCCACGCGGGCCCGGTGTGGGCTCCATGAAAAATACACCCATGCGTGAAACCACTGAGATTATGTGTGTGTTTGTAAGAGCAGTGGAACCTAGCGTATTTATTGCTCAAAGTTGGAATCACAAATGCATCCCTCCGGCAAACACATTGGCCTAGACTAGCCGGCTTCCCTTCGGAGTGGGCTGAAGTCTACTCCTTCACGGAAGCTAGCGGGCTTGGTATCTCAAGAGCCAACTTTTGGGGCAAGGGCAGGGGCAAAAGACGTCCAACCCGGACACAGGCAGATACGAAGCTCACAAAGCAACTGCTGAACTGAATTCCAGCTTAGATATCCGGACTGGCAGGAAGGAGGGGAAGTGGCCACAGCGCGAAGAACAGAGGTACCTCACAAGTGTTACCTGAAGCAAGTTACTTAGCCCACTAGACTCAGAGATATCGTCCGTCAAGTGAAAATACCATAACGCCAGCCTACACCCACCCTCCGCAGCCCCGCCACACGGTGCACGCTGGCCAGCCTCTCGTGGCCAGCATCTGGATCACGACGCCCGACGCCGGAGCCTGCTGTGCCTTCATCCACAGAGGCCAGAGGTGCCAGGGGATCAGCCTCCGCTCTGCGCAGCTGGGACGGGTCGTACAAACACCGCGGTTCCCTCCCTCATCCCTGGGGTGGGGTAACTACCCCGTGTGAGGTGCACACCGGCTCCAGACTTCCAGGGAGGCACTGAGCTCTGGTCTCCCAAGTACTGCCGTGGAGATCATAAACCTCCGACGGGCTGCCTCGCCTTCTCTGTGTCACATGTCACCCCTGTCCTAGGACTGCCTCCTCAATGCACTACTTGCCCGCGATCCTTGTCCCGCGGGAAGCCTCTGGGACATTAAAAACCCAGAACTCAGCTCAGGGTCTAAGTGGGAGAATTCAAAAGGAGACAGCACGCAGAATGCACTCCTGTGCCCTGTCTTCAGAAAGAGCTTAATAGATGTTAGCATTTGTTACTGTCGTCGTATTTATGACGAACTCTGGGAGGAAAGTAGGAGAGGCTTCAATGAAACCATATGCCTAATGAAGGCTGGCATTGCGGTGTGAGGGGAAATGAGGTAGACCAGGGGTCAACTAAATAATTAAGCAGCATCCATCCTGTTTCCTGAGAGATACCACAGCATTCACCCACGCTGGAGACAGAACGGGCACCCATGTCCTGCCCAGCACTGCCAGGAGGTGAGGGTGAAGGGCTGGGAGTGCAGGCGGGATGCTCGACCCAGCGGACCTGGTACTAGAGAGCCATCCCGGGTTCTTGCTATGAGATGCAGACATAAGAATCAACACCCCACGTAAAGAGGACAATCGTCAGAGGCCTGTGGCGCACTCTGTACAAAATGTGAGAACGTGTGTCACGAGGAAGTTCCACCCCCACTCCCCGTGCGGTCGGCCCCACGAGTCTCTGTACTCAGGGACCCTGTCCCGCAGGCAGCAGCCGGCTGACCTTCGTTGGTTCACAAAGCAGCCGGCCGTGAGCGAGCGCCAGTGCATTTACAGCTCTGCCCGGAAACCAGCCGTTCTGGGCTGTCAGGACCCAGCACGTCAGGCCACCCTCAGCCAGATTCCTCGCGTTGTACACACATTCCAGTCCAGCTGTGGCAGGGCAAGTGGGCAGGTTCAGGCTCAGGTACGCCTGCCCTGCCCCTCCCCCCGGGCAAGAGCAGTGCTATGGGGCTGGCGTCCGAGAAGCCCTGGGCCGGGGCAGGTGGTCGAGGGAGATGGCCTTCCTTCCCACCCTATCCCTTTCCGGTTTGTCCACCCCGAGTGCGAGGGGCCAAGGGTGAGGAGAGGGGGTAAGCTCTCTGTGCCGCGCCCCCTCCCCCCCCCCCAGTCCAGGCTTCAAGGCCAAGGCCTGCTCATCAGCAGAGACGCCCCCACTGCCTACTTTGTACTGACTACGGTGCAGGCAGGGTTGGGGGGGGGTGTCACTTTTTGTTTTGCAAGTTCCAAGGAGCCACATCACAGGTGCATTCTAATTATGGAGACCATGTTGTTCCACGAGAGGCAGGGAATGTTCTGTGTGCTCCTGCACGTGCTGGGCTGCCCCTACTGCAGCCCCTGTCCCCACCCTCCCAGGAGCCTCCTGAAGTGGGGACTGTCCTCCGCCTCCAACATCTGTGTTCCCAGCACCGAGCCCGGGCTTGGCACACAGTAGGCCCTCACAAACTGCTTGCTGGAAGGATGTTCAATAACCACAAAAATAAGGTTAGGCAAGGCCCGGAATCTCTCTTGAGCCTCAAATTCCTTATCTAATCGGTGGAATTAACTACTCCTTCTCTTTAAGGTTGTCGTGAGAGTTGAAAAGAAGTGTGTGCCCACGTGCCACACGCCTGGTGCGTGTACGGACATCAGTAAACGCCCAACAGCAACAACAAAGTAACATGGCCAGTGGATTCAGCTCAGACATACCGAACACGTTTTATGTGTTAGGAACGGGGAATTCAAACGCAAGAGGCCCTCAATGAGCCCGAGTCTGGGAAAGAAATAAGCACAGCCATCAAGAAGCAGTAAACAGGGGCGCCTGGGTGGCGCAGTCGGTTAAGCGTCCGACTTCAGCCAGGTCACGATCTCGCGGTCCGGGAGTTCGAGCCCCGCGTCAGGCTCTGGGCTGATGGCTCAGAGCCTGGAGCCTGTTTCTGATTCTGTGTCTCCCTCTCTCTCTGCCCCTCCCCCGTTCATGCTCTGTCTCTCTCTGTCCCAAAAATAAATAAACGTTGAAAAAAAAAAAAAAAAAAAAAAAAAAAAAAAAAAAAAAAAGCAGTAAACAAATCACTTAGGAGACTGTCGACCTGGAGAGGAGCTGTGCACGCCTCGTTACAAGGTCTGGCCTTTACCTTCTGGCAATGGGCAAGACCAGGCATTATCTGTGGGGGTGGCCACTCGATTTCTCCTGTGCAGGGATCCTCCAGAACCCTACTGGAGGCCACGTGGGGCTTGAGGAGAGGGAGGAGGCCTGCGGTGGCAGAACAATGAGACAGCACGTCAGTGAGGACGACCGGGTCCGGGGCGGCAGCTGGAGGAGAGCAGGGCCGCATTCAAGACGCGCTGTGTCAGACCACCAGGCAGAGTGATCGCTAACTGGGCCCTCGCTGGGGAAGAAGCCCGCAGAGTGACTCACAGCCTTCTGGTTCCGTCTTCACGGTCAAGTCTACATCTCTCAGAAGGGACATGAAAGGCCTTAATACCGTGGGGCCATCAAAGTCCCCCTGGCCCATGTGTCTGGCTCTCTGATTACCCCTCAGGGTGAATTTCTGGAACTCAGCTTTGCGACGAGGCAGCTTCAGATGACACAGAGTTTCTCACATGTGTGTGCACGTGCACACACATGCACACGCACACAATATATGGCAGACACACTATGACTGCCCAAAGAACTTCCCTTTTCAGATATAACCTCTTACCGAGGAGACCAATCTTCTTTTATAAGTTCCCTTGAGACTGAGCAGACTCTACAAAAAGGGCCATACAAGTCCTTAAGCTTTGAAGAAACCTTGTTTTTCCCCAAAAGAAGAGTTAGGAGAAACTTCGATGTGAAAAACAGAGAAAAGTAGGGGCCACCTTGGATAAAGTGTGCGTGGGGGCGGGGGGGAGGGGCACTCCTGGACCCCCACCCACCAGCCAGCCAGCCAGCCAATCTGCTTAACACTTGGTGGAGGGGGGGGAGGGGGGGCTCCTGGCACCTTCACGGGACCCCCAGGCTCTGGAGAACCCTGCAGAAAAGCCTCCCGGAGCCAGAAATCACGGCAGTAACTCAGACTGAGAGCTCCTATGTCCCAGTTTCTTATAAGGCTCACATCTGTGGGGCCCTTGTAGCCAACACTTGCACTGATCTATGGAAATGGGGCATATGCTCCATTACTGAAATTACATTTGAAGGGAACAAAAGCCAGAACGGTCTCTTAGGTATGCATGACTACATTGTTTTCTGCATCCACACAGGACAGTAATTCAGAGGAAGCAGAAGAAGTCTAAATTATAGAATATTTTTTAAAAATTCAGTTTCATTCGTTTTAACCGCTCAAATGAATTGCAGGCAAAGTGGTTCCAAGAAGACACCCTGCCAAGCCGGCTTTAATCAAAAAAGAAGGTTCGTTTGTAAATAGTGACATCAGCGGTTACCGGGAGTCCTTAAAAACAGTTTGTTCATGTAAGTAGGCACAGCGTGCCCCCGACGATGCTTTTTACATTCTAAATTAGCCCCATGCACACCGACCCGTAGAGCAAGGGTAAATTTCGTTCCAGGCCAGGCTAGATGATCATAAATTCTCAATGGATAGAATCCAAGTGGAGGTACTTACTGAATCCAAGCAAAAATTCTGCAAGGACACAATCAGTATTTGGGGTCAGATTACAAAGGAGAGAAGAAAGATCAAAGTAAGCCTGACAGAGAGGCACCTCCGGGAGAAAGAGGGTCTCCTGGTGAACCCTGGCCTTGACCTTTCACTCCCAGCATCCCAAGGTCAACTTGCCTGTACCATCCCAGTTGGAAGGGCATCACGGGGTCTTCTCCTGCCACCCTTACCTGCTAATTCCTCTGCCCACCCCTGAACACGGAGGGAAACTGCACGGTGGCCACTCAGGAGAAGGTAAATCTAACACATTCTTTTTTTTCTTTTCTTTTTTTTTTTTAAGTATTTACTTATTTCTTGGGAGACAGAGAGACAGAGTGCAAGCAGGGGAGGGGCAGAGAGAGAGGGAGACACAGAATCTGAAGCAGGCTCCAGGCTCTGAGCTGTCAGCACAGAGCCCGTCGCGGGGCTCGAACCCACAAACCGTGAGATCCTGACCTGGGCCAAAGTCAGACACCCAACTGACTGAGCCACCCAAGCGCCCCTAAATCTAACACATTCTTAGAGACACTCGAATAAAAACCATTTACATGGAGAAGCCCCTCCGGGGGATGGGCTCACTGCAGACCTGCCCCTCTCGACTGTACTGAAACTGAGTCCTCCAGACATGAAGCTCCTCTTCTGTGCCCAGGGGCGAACAGCCAGCCAGTTACCATCTCTTCTGCCCATCCCGTGGCCGTGTGTCTCTGAAGTCTGTGCTCAGCGTCTCCCACGGCCCCATCTTCCCGGGACTCGATGGCCCCGGCCGCACAAGGTTTGCTAATGAGTCCTGCCTTCCCCGGCTGCAGCTCAGAGCCGTGGCCTGTGGTGCTGCAGAGGCTGGGGCCTCCACGGCGCTGGCGCTGGCTCTCAGCCTTCCTGCTTTGCTACGTTCTGTCGAGGCCATGTCAGCTCCCGTCACGTCACCCTGACCAAGAGGACACGTTTTGGGGGAAACCAAACAAGAGGAGATGGATAGACGCAGCACAAGCAGCCATCTGGGGGTTCGCTCAGGGGCTGGTGAGCTGAAAGATTTTTGTTTTTCACCTGTCTCCATGTTCTTAAAAAAAAAAAAAAGAAAGAAAAAAAGACAAACCAACCCAGGGCATTGTTTTAAAATGTCACCACACATCTGTGCATCGGTGCACTTGTATTTTGATCTTGGCCACACTCCGGGGAGGCACGAGTTCACGCAGGGCCACGGTCCTGCTGCTGTGGCCGCGGGCAGCCGGCCGTGTGGCCAGAGTGCTAATCGCAGGGGCAGGCCCTCCTCGCCTGCTGCCCGCTGCTGCGGCTCTCTCCCCGATTCCTCAATCTCTCATCGCGACGTGTGGCTGGGCTGCGGCCCCAACCAGCTGTTAGGAATTTATTTCTAATAGAGCTAATATTTTAAAATCAATCCTGCCCGAAATTGAGGCATGCCTGACCGTCCCAAAGTCGTGGGACATACCCTTCTCCCTGCAGAGCATGGCGAGAATTGCGTTCGTTAAAAATCTTTTCGTAATGACATCCTTACTATCAAAGGGCACAGAGATGATTGACCTTGGCATCTAGGATTAAGGCAGCATTATTTTTCTTGATTACCAGCAGCAGAATAGAAGGGAAATTATAAAGCCATTGAGAGGATTAATACAGCCTTGATCTCTCTCTCCTGGCTCTTTATCTCAAGTGATTAAAATTCTGCAGGAAGAAAAGTGGGCATGTAGCATACGCCGGCTGCCACAGACAGATACAGTATCAGCTCCATGCATCAGCTCACTGTGACAGCCGCGCAAAGGTTAATTATGCATGCTGTATATAGTTTTAATCACTTTAATCAGAGCACTGTTCCGCTACAGACCAGGCTATAACTTTTCTACAAGCAGGGGAAGCACTTCAGGCATGGCGGTGTTTGTGTAGGGGAAAAAAAGAGGAGAAAAATGGTACATTAACCACAAAAAAGAAAGATAATGCAAAAGCTATTGACTGAACAACAAGATTAAACCAGGTGTCCATCCTGAACACGCACGGAATGGCTAAGTGAGCTGCGGGGCTGGCCTGCGAGCGGGGGCCGGCTGCCCGCTGCTGGCCGGTGAGGCCGTGATGAATCTTCTCTGTCCAAATTCCGAGGCACAGCCCAGCTCCCAGGGGCGGGGGCGGGCGCGGCCTCCAGGAGTCAGGGGGGCTGTGGCCCCTGCATCCAACCAGTTCTGTGGCCGTAGGCAAGCGTTACCCCAAATTACCTTACAGGCACTTCTACTGCCCTGCACGGTGTTACCGCACCTCCACTGTTACCTAGTAACCGCAAGGTCGGCACCAGGTAATGACACGTGCCGGACATTCATATCTGGATTCTGACCCAGGTGCGCCATCACCATCTTGCAAGATCAACACAATCTTCCTGCAAGATCAACAATCACACACTGTTGCAAACTGCCGTGCTTGCCCTTAAAATATCGTGGTTTGGTTTCACTGTCCAAGGCTAGAACTACTAAAAGCTTTATCAGTGCTGTAGATACTCCAAAACCTAGGCAGTTTATTATTACACAGAGAATATTGAGAATTCATTGCCCCTGGAGAAAGAGAGAAGAGGGGAGACCAAAGGGTATGTTCTCCCAAAGAAAACTCACTGACTATCTGATATAATAGTTATAGTTGAAGGAATCGTTGGGACGGCTTTACATTTTTCATTATGACCACCTGTATTAGAAAACGATACTAAATATTTTTCTGATCTTAACCTGGTGGCAATGACACGGGTGTGTTTGCTTTGTAGTAATTCACTCAGCTAAGATTTTTATACTTTGCCGTATGCATGTTATACTCATTAAAAAAAAATAATTGTCACAGGGCAGCCCTGAAGTTAGGAGAAGACTAATGAACCCCCCAGGACTTTCCAACATAGGAAGGCAGGGGAAGGGGAAGTGGTAGGCGGGACCCAGGATACTCTTCCCGTCCACCCTCTGACCTGATGCCTCACTATGTGCACCTCTAAAGGAGCGGCCGCCCAGGACCCCAGGATTCTGGAAAATCAGTTTCCATAGTTGCTGTGAGGGGAGGACTTGCTTTATAAAAGCTATTGTTTAATTTTTAAATAAGTGAGGGTTTTTTTTAACTTTAATATGAAGGCATTTTTTTTAAAGATACTATTTAATTTTAGGGAGAAAATGGTCTTATCAGAGACCATAGAAAGATTTTATTTTATTCTAAAACTCCCAAATGTGGAGATGTGGATATTACTTATGCTTTAAGGGGAGTATAATTTAGAGCCGCCTTTCCCACGTGCATTCGGTGACACGTTTCATTACTTAAATACATGTTCTCTCCGTCCGGCAGATCCACATCTAGGATACGTTCTAGGAACATAACTGTGTATGTTTTAAAGATGAATGTATAAAGCAGTTCCCTGCAAGTCCATCGATGGCCACTGACCCACATTTATTTAATTTGGGAAGCCCATATACTGGCATTCTGTGATGATTTACTTACTGACGTGGAAACATGTTTGCAACACAGCAGCTGAGGGAAAGGGAGGCTTCAGCACATTATGTTTAGCACATCCCCATTCTCGACCACGTTGGTATATTTTTACAGGAAGGAGTCTGGAAGGATAGAACTCAAAAGTTGACGGTAGCTGACCGCACGATAGGGTCACAGGTGACTTTGCACTTCTTTTCCATAATTCTTCCGTATTCTCTCATTGCTTGATACTTTTACAAGAAAAATTGAAACGGGGGAATCACCTAAAGATTTTTAGCTGGGAAAGGGAGAAAAGTCTCTATTAGATACAGTTCATATCTCTATCAATTAACCAATCCCCAAAAGAAGCGAATTCAAGAGTAGGCAGCAAAGGAAGGAGTATACTCTCTCTCTCTCTCTGCCAAGTCTGACACCTAGCAATGTCATAACAGCAGCTGCCTTCTGCTGAGAGGCTACTAAGTGCCAGGAACCACTGTACCTTGGTCAGTCCTCTTAACAACTCTGCACGATAGGGACTATTTTACCCACACCAGGAAGAAACCGAGGCTCCGAGATGGTGGCCTCTCCGTGTAGGGGGAGTGCAGAAGAAGGGTAAGTCCGGGTGCTCTGGGCCAGATACGGCTCAGGGGCTCTGACGGGTCAGGTGGCCATTGTGATTAGTCACACACTCGTTCTGATCCATCAGGTGCCGTTCTGATTCATTAGGGGGGCTGTTCCTGGCCAGAATCTGAATCTAGAGCTCTTGATTCTGAAGCTGGATCTTCTAAGCTATGAACATGTTGCCTCTGAATCTAAGAATTAAGATTTATACATAAGAGAGGGAGGGGTCAGAGGGAGACAGGCTATTTACTTAATTAAAAAAGTCTTTGCTTTATGAAAAAAAAATGTAGAATTCATTTAAAAGGAAAATCTCCATTAAGATATATTTCAATTCCACAAAAATAATTTTAGAAACACTGAATAAAGTATGACAGAGCTGTATTAAAATGCCTAGGTTTATACTACATGTTAATTAACTTGAATTTCATAAAATTAAAAATAAAAAAAAATAAAATGCTAAGATTTGGTGAATCGGCTCCACGTCTATATACTGCCTTAGCTATAAAGACCTCACGTGGAAGTGTGGTCACATATCTTGATTAAAAGTGTCACCAGGACAAAAGAAAAGACAATAGTATCTACGTCCCTTCAAAAAATCTTTCCTTTGGCCACTTGAGATACACTATAGCATTGCGTTTTGAGTTCTGAAATCTGAAATCTCAAATGTAATCTTCAGTATCTTAAACTTGAAATATCTTAAGATGTTATGAGCTCTCTATGGTCATCTAACTGTTTTCTCATCTTAAAATTATAAAAATAACACCCAGAGAAAAAGCTCTGTTCTGCAAACAGTTACTAAAAGCATCTATTCGCTTAAACAGAACAAACAGTGGTAAGAAGATGCTTACACCGGATTCTTCCTGTCTTGTTGAGAGCCTAGGAAATTTAAGTACTGATTCCGTCCACATCCCACCATGCGAGACCCGCAGAAGAGGATTTGTAACACTCGATGTCAAAAATGGGTTTTGCAATCTTTGGCTGACCACAAATTCCCAGCCTAAAGGAGACTGGTGAAAATGGCACCAAAAAAGCTAGAGAGCAGAAGAAAAACTGGGGAGAAAGTTGTCATAATGCTGGGAGTCTGACCCTTCCCCTCATTCACCTCAAGTCAAGGGACAGAAGCTCTGGGGACCCCGGGAGAGTGTGCACGTGTCCCTGGAGGTTTGGGGAAACAGCAGGCTGGTATCCCACGGCCTGGAGACCGGCCCCAGTGCCTGCGGCAGGGGACCTGCCATCTGGAGTGCAGCTGTCCTCCTCCTGCGGCAGCAGGGCACAGGGCCACCAGGGTGGACGCTCCCTCTGGACCATGTAAGAGCTTTCACAAGAGAAATCCCTGGAGAGTAAGAGGGGGGAGAAGCTGGAAGCATAGCGCCTGCTGGCTAGGGGCTAAGAAAGGAGACACAAGGACCCACAGGTTGAAGACAGGCATTCCTCCACGATAAGGGATCCCAGGTGCAGGTTCCCCGGCACGAGTGGATCTCGGGAGTACGGCTGGGGCTCTCCTAAGAGACTGTCACCTGAAACACCCATGCAGGTTCACGAACATGCATCCTTTCTTTATGTCCCCTCCCCCCACCCCAACCTCTAGCCAATCTTGGCCGCTCTATCCCTAAATCTCCAAACTGAAGGGTTCATTCGGTAAAAGGCATGGCTAGCTGGAAGGGACAGAGTATAAACAGAGGTGGGGACCAAGGAGACGCCGGTCACCACCCCCGTTCCCACTGTAGTGAGTCTGACACAAGCCTGAAGGCGGGGGCGGGGGGGGGGCCGCAAGTAGCTCAGAGCATTTCCTGTATGTTTGACCACACGACTTGCTGTCTACACAGAGATTATCTAGAGTATTACGGTGGCGGCGGGGGAGGGATGTTCACTGTTCTGACAGTGACTAGAAACAGAAAAGGCAGAGGCTGGATATGGTGAATTTCTGCCTCTATCTCCTCCCTGTAGAGACCTGGAAAGAGCCTCCCACTGTCACAACGAGCAAAACACTGACAAAGTGCAAACTAACAGCTTTTCTTGAACCTGTCAGAGAACAGAAGTTGAGGGCAAACAACCCCAAATCTGGAAAGAGATAGGCACCTCCATGGAGAACCAGGACCCAGGCATTTGCTAATATGGGGCAGACACCATTGAATACAACTAGGGCCCAGAGGAAGGTTCGGCTAAGTTCTAATGATTTGCCCAAGGCCAAGAGTGGGCTAGCGAGAGTGTGCACCATGCCAGGGCTCACAGGCAGAAAAGGGCGAACAGCCTAGTGCAAGGTTTTCCTCCAGGACCCCAACCAGGTGCTCACAGGGAAGACCAATGGGAATCCTAAGGAGGCTCCGCTGTGGCGCTGGCTGGGGCCAGGGAACAGCAGCCGCGCTGAAACTCTGACCAGACTTATTTCTTCTATCCCCCTGAAAACAAAAACCATACTCTATAGGGGGGAGAACAGCACAACATGGCCTTAAGGCACTGCTAGCCACCTGCTGCAGGTGGGAGAGGGGAATGGTAGTCATTACCCAAACTGCCCGTACCCTTCTCTCCTAAATCCCCAAAGGAATGAAAGCCTTAACACACAGAAGAAAGAACAACAAAACTGTAGCCTGAGGGCACTAAGTACTCCTCGTAAGGTCAGGCTGGGAAGTGGGGGCCAGGGGAGGGGGTTGGCTCTACCCTAGAAGGAAGACTGGAACGTGCGCTGGGCCAGCAGGATGCATAGAGGGGGAACGGGAACACTTAAGGGCCACAACCCCGAGCACAGGTTCACAGAGCCTGCCTACCAGCGAGACCTAATCAGAACACAGGAGAATGCCCTCTGTCCCTGGACCCCACCCAGCACGAAAAAACAGTGAGTGAAAATAACTAGGGATACAGTGGGGATTCTGCCAGAGACAGGATCCCTCAGGAGCGACGCAGAGAGAACACTCAAAGACTCATTGGCGGACTCAAAGACAAGTGGGAACAGACAAGGGGGACAGAAAAACCCTCTGGAAAATTAGCCTATGCTGTAAACACAAGATATCACGAGAGGAATCTGAAACCTCCAGGCGAATGAGGGCCACCATAACAAGGCCAAGGCCAACTTGAACCCAGCCCGATGCCTGACAGAATTAACATACCCTCATATTAAAACACTAGCAGAAGAAAAGGCAGGCTTATCTCTGAGCATAAAAAAAATATTTACCCAAGTATCCATCATCCATGATGGATCTTTCAACAAAACCTATGAAGCATATGGAAAAGGCAAAGAAAAACGCTCCATGGAGAGAGAAAACAATCATCAGAGACAGACTTATGACACGATGTTAATGGTGGAACTATCAGATGAGGAATTTAAATTAACTACAGTGAATATGTTAAAAGTTCTAATGGAAAAGGCACATAATATACAAGATCAGATAGGTAATTTTACACAGAAACAGAAACCATAAGAAAGAATTAAGTGGAAATGATGGAAATTAAAAAACACAGTATGGCAATGAAGAATGCCTCTGATGGACTCATAAATACCTCTGAAAGAAAAGACTATTGAACTTTAAGAGAGATAAATAGAATAGCAATCATCCAAACTGAAATTTAAAGAGGAAAAAGAAAGGTGCATAAAACAGAAGAAAGCACGCAAAAATTATGGGAGAATACAGTCTAATACACACATAATTAAAATCCTAGACAGAAGGAAAAGAAACACTTGAAGAAATATTGGCCAAGAATTTTCCAAAATTAGTGGCAGACTCCAAACTACAGATCCAAGATCAGAGAACATCAAACAGCATTAAAACAAAACAAAACCTCTAGATATCATATTCAAACTGCTGAAAGCTGAAGACAAAAAATCGTGAAGGGAAAAAGAGGGTGGGAAAGATATTACTCGCAGAGGAACAAGATAAGAAATACAGAAGACTTTTTGTCAGACACCAGGAAAGCAAAACGACGATGGAATTACATCAAATGTTAAAAGAAAAATATCAGCATAGAATTCTATACCCAATGAAACTCTCCTGCAAAAGTGCAGAATAAATAAAGACCTTTTCAGGCAAAACAAACAAACAACATTCTCCCCCAAAACTCAGGGAATTTATTGCCAGGAGACCTGAGCTAAAAGAAACATTAAAGAGAATTGTTTAGGCAGAATATGACATAGTACAGGAATGTTGATACACACAAAGAAATAAAGAGCATCAGCAAAGAAAAAAGTGAATTTAAAATAAAATAAGGTACATTTTATTTTATTTTTTTTATTTTTTTTTTCAACGTTTTTACTTATTTTTGGGACAGAGAGAGACAGAGCATGAACGGGGGAGGGGTAGAGAGAGAGGGAGACACAGAATCGGAAACAGGCTCCAGGCTCCGAGCCATCCGCCCAGAGCCTGACGCGGGGCTCGAACTCACGGACCGCGAGATCGTGACCTGGCTGAAGTCGGACGCTTAACCGACTGCGCCACCCAGGCGCCCCTAGGTACATTTTATTATTTTTAAGTTACCTAAATAAGTACTGACTACGGCTGTAATAGCAACATTATATTGTGGGTTGACAGCATATTGAAAATTAAATATGTGACAATAATAGTAAAAGAGATGAGGGAGAGGAATTGAGAATACTCTGTTATAAGGTTTCTCTACATGTGAAGAAGTATACTATTATTTGAAGGTTGACACAGATTATTTTAAAATTTATATTGTAAATGCTATAGAGGCCATGACAAAAGCTTCCAGAAAACAGAGATAAAGTCAATGAAACCAAAAGCTGTTTTTTAAAAAAGATATTAATAAAAGTGATACACTTCTAGGCAAGCTGATTGAGGAAAAAGAGACAAGACTCAAATTACAAATATTGAATGAGAGAGGAAACATTGTTGATACCATATACATTAAAAAGATAATACCAAAAATAATTCTATGCTAATAAATTTGACAACTTAGAATTTTTAAGAACAAATTCCTTGAAAAAAAAAAAACTACCAAAACTCACTCAAGGAGAAAAAAAACCTGAATAGTCTTAGATCTATTAACAAAATTGTGTGTGTAGTTCCAAAGTTTAAAAATGAAACAAACAAAAAATAAAATTCAAGACCCAGATATACTGTCACTGGTGAAATCTCTGAAACATGTTGATTCTCCTATGCCATCTCCTAGAAAAAACAGAAGAGAAGGGAATACTTCTCAACTCATTTTATTAGGCCAGCATTATTCTAATACCAAAATTAGATGAACACATTATAAGCAAAGAAAACTACAACTAAATGTACTTCATGAATATAGATGTAAATATTTTCACAGACTAGAAAATTGAATACAAAATATATAAAAGTGTACAGAAGAATAATACATTATTGCCAAGTGGAGTTTATCCCAGTATTGGAAGGTGGGTTCAATATTAAAAAAAAAAAACAATCAGGGCACCTGGGTGGCTCAGTCAGTTAAGCATCCGACTTTGGCTCAGGTCATGATCTCACGGTTCATGAGTTTGAGTCCCGCATCAGGCTCTGTGCTGATAGCCCAGAGCTTGGAGCCTGCTTCAGATTCTGTCTTCAGATTCCATCTCTCTTTACCCCTCCCCATCTTGTTCTTAGTCTTTCTCTCTCAAAAATAAATAAACATTAAAAAAATTTTTAAAAACCCCAATTTTACTTACCATATTAATAGACTAGCTAAGAAAAACCATATAAACATCTCAGTAGATGCAGAAAATGAATTTGATAAAATTCAACATTCATTCATGATTAAAACTCTTAGAAAATGAGAAATACAAGGGCACTTTATTAGCCAACTATAAGATAGCCCCCCAAACCTGAAACTGACATCATACTTAATGATTAATCATCATTTTTCCCTTAAGGACTTTTCCCTTAAGATTAGGATCAAAGAAAGAATGTCTTCTCTCACCACTCCTACTCAACATCCTATTCAGTACACCAAGGCAAGGAAAGGAAGTAATACAGAGTGGAAAGGAAGAGACAAAACTGTCTCTACTCACAATGTCTATGTGGAAACCCTGAAAGGACTTATGCAATGTCTATGTGGAAACCCTGAAAGGACTTATGAAAAAGTTCTAACATTAAGTGATTTTAGCAAGAGAGCAAGATACAAGGTCAATATATAAAAGTCAATTGTATTCCTGTTACGCCAGCAAGTGAACAAGGTGAATCTGGGGGAAAGGAAATAATCCATTATTTACACTAACACCAAAAACAAAAAAGACAAGAAAGGCTTAGATATAAATTTAACAAAACTTGTGCTGGATGTGTATGCTAAAAACTATCAATACTGATGAAAGAAATTAAAGAAGACCTAAATAAATGGAAAGGTATACCATATTCATGGATTGTAAGTTGAATGTTGTGAAGACATCAAATTCTTTCCAACCTGATCTACAGATTCAATTCATTATCAGTCAAATAATTTCTACAAATACCTGACCAGTACCTTTCAAAAATGTCAAGGTCATGAAACACAAGGAAGAAATCAGAAACTATTAGATTGGAAAAGACTATGGAGACATAACAACTAAGTGCAGCATGATAGCCTGGAGTGGATACTACAACAGAAAAAAAACATAAGTAGAAAAACAAGTGAAATCTGAATACACTCTGTATTTCAGTTAATGGCAATGTACCAATGTTAATTTTAGTTTTGAAAAATGGGTTAGGATTATGTAAAATGTTAATGTTATGTGGGAAACTGGATAAAGAGTCTACAAAATTCTCTGTATTAACTATGCAACTCTTCTGTAAATCTAAGATTACTTAAAATTAAAAGTTTACTTTCTTTTAAGGGGCGGCTGGGTGGCTCAGTGGGTTAGGTGTCTGACTTTTGATTTCAGCTCTGGTCATCATCTCATGATTTGGAGCATTGAGCCCTGTATCAGGCTCTGTGCTGACAGTGAAGCTCTCCCCCTCTCTCTGCCCCCCCCCCTCTCTTTCTCTCAAAATAAGTAAACTGAAAAAAAAATTAAATGGCACTTGCTAGAGAGTTTCCCCATGGGGTCAGGGAAAGACTAGTCTAAACACAGTGTTTCAAAATGATAAGAGACCAGAATAAAAGCTATTTATCTAAAACTGACATCCTTCTAAGTCCTGCTTGTTCAATGCAACAGTTATACCCATATTGAAAACTTATTTCATTCCTGATAACCATCATTTTCCCCCTGGAAATTGACACACAAGGCCAGCTGCCTTAGCTTAAAAGGGCCAGAGAACTGTGAAAATAAGGAGAAGTGGCAATTACTTGATATATTAGAATGAGAGAGTTAAGTTTAATATATCAAAAACTCACAGAAACTCTGGTTCCTAGATCATAATATCTTTATGAAGTTTTCAAAGGTGAAGTATTAAATAGTTTTACATAAACTTCTCTGAGTACTGACAAAGGCTTTGTATTAAAGAATAATGCATTTTTTTTTAATTTTTTTTCAACATTTATTTATTTTTGGGACAGAGAGAGACAGAGCATGAACGGGGGAGGGGCAGAGAGAGAGGGAGACACAGAATCGGAAACAGGCTCCAGGCTCTGAGCCATCAGCCCAGAGCCCGACGCGGGGCTCGAACTCACGGACCGCGAGATCGTGACCTGGCTGAAGTCGGACGCTTAACCGACTGCGCCACCCAGGCGCCCCAAGAATAATGCATTTTTAAATGCCTTTTATTATTTTGATCATTTTTACTTCTCATGACACAATGACAGTAGTCTGTTTATACACAACCTTACATTACACTTAGGTGGATGATCCAAGATAAGCCCCCAAGATGTTCAAGTTGTAATACTGAGGGAACAATAAGTATCAGATGGCATTTCTTTGGAATAAAACTATTTTAACAGCGTTTTCTTTTTCTACCCTGTGGGAACAAAAGGAACCTCTGTGTGATTTGTTACAGGCAATGTGTTATATTGGCTTTTAATTCAACCGTACACTTTAAGCTCCTCCCTTTTGCTGGGCAGAATGACATTCCAACGCTCAGGTGACTGCCTGAGGGAGCCGATGTCCTGCTCCAGGTGAGGTCTCAAAATCTTCAATTTCAAAGAGTTAAAAATAGTGTGACTACATTTTCTTATCAGCAAGGAAAATCCACGTGGCCTGTGGAAACCGACTGTTGCATGTGCGGGGGGAGAAGCAGGGGAGGGGTTGCTAAGAAGGGGAGTAAGTGTATTGGGTCAGCAGCCCAGTGACTTCAGAAAGCTAGAAGCTACTCTGACTCCTAACCACCCCACTGCCCTCTGGGCTTTGCTCCCCTGATTGAGATCTTAGAAAAATGAAAAATATAGCTGTTCCCACTGTGCTCGTTTCCACTTTTTTTTTTTACAAGAAATCTTCAACTGACAGCATTCCGCAGCCAAGTAGAATGCCCCGAATGACCAGAATTAGCTTTGTTTTTCCTGAATGAGAAATATCAAGTTCATATTTCTGTTTTGTATTATTGCTTTCAACAGTGTAACATGGTAATTTACATTTTCTTATATAGAGCAATGATATCATACATGTCAATTATTCATCTCAGAATATTAAGCAACAAAAGAAAGCTATATAGTTGTTTCTCGTCCAGAAAGGTAAAATGATGCCAAAGGAAATGGCTTTTTTACAAACGGCAGCTCTTGAACATAATTTCTTTTGTGTGTAAGTTAACAGAGTATCTGCAATTTAACTTTTGTTCTGAAGAAGGTGCATGCTATTGTACATACAACTTCTGCACTGGAGGTTCCCTTAGTTTCCGGAGAAATCAACAATCAACAGGAGTGTGGGTTTCCATTCATGCTAGTCTGACATTAGGATGTAAGTCTAGACTGTTTATCATGGGAGAATGCAGAATTAAAATACGGGCAAATACTTGTGGAAGAAAAGTACAGATGAAAGAATAGGGTTTGACCGTAGTAGCAGATCGTATTACATTATCTGGTTATGAAGACCTCCACGTGTATTTTTTTTAATCTAGTAGCAATGCAAGTTACGTTTTCAACAAAAACAGCAAATTTATTAACCAGATGTCACCCAGTCTGTAAAGTCAACTTTGATAAGGCAGTTTTCTTTCCCTATTTCTTTTTTAATAAAGTCTGGTTCCTCTGTACAGACAGTTTTAATCTCATTATATCAAGAGTCTGTTGGATGGTATTTAATAATCACTGAGCCTCCCTGACATAAACCCCCTGCTCCGACGGTACCAGTCAATGGAGTAGCTAAGCAGCACATTTTCCACAGTCAATGACTGGTGGCAGGTTTGTTTACTGTTCATTAATAAACAATAAACAGCAACGCTCCTAGTAGGTAATGTCAGGTTACGTGATTGTATTTCCTCCCAAATTATAAGGCTAACCTATGACTCACAAGTTTGGGCCTTTCTCCTGAATGTGCCAGGCCACCCAGGAGCAATCCTTCATCACAGCAGCTAAATATGCCAGGATTAACATTCTGCTAAACATGTGAACCGAAATTACTCTTCAGTCATGAAATAGGTTTTTTTTTTTTATGAGAAGTTTTATGTAATCTGTGAACTCTGAGCATCTCTAGAAAGATATAAAGGGTAAGTAATGGGTCTGCCAAAAAAATATTTATCTCTTCCATGAAAGAAAGAACATGTTAATGCAGTCGTAAACCACACACAGCCAATGGATGATAGCTAAGAAATATAACACACCATCATTTCTAAAGAAAATCATGATTCAAATGAAAAACATTATCTTAAAGATGAAAAATTACCTAGAGATCAATAAGTATATTTTAAGTCTTAAAAATGTTTTAATCAAAAGGAGCTACACTTTTATATATCCCCAACATCAAAATAAGCAGATTCTAATTCCTTAATGTACTTGCAGAAAATTTGCTTTCAATGAAGAGTCTATTTTTTCTCTGCTGGGTTGAAGGCCTTTTATTCTTCAGCCCGTCTGAACTCATGTCCTCAGACAGACTGACCAAGCCGAATTCTTATTTCATTTGAATCTAACATGATACGATCACTAAACAGGCTTTTTCTTGTGTCTGGTGGAGCCTTAATTTGGCTTCCTTCTGTGTTATCACTTGAAAGATCACAACTTTACCATCAGCTCTCAGAATGAACTCCCCCCAACCCCACACACACGTACTGGCCTGTCTACACTCTCCTAGTGTCTAGCCCATCATTCTTAACTTGCCCTAAGGACAGAGGAAGGAGGCGATGGCCGTGTCCCTCCAGTCTGAATCCCTGCAGGGAACCCACAGTGAGGTCACCCCACTTGGGGAACATTCGGTGTCTTGGTGACCCAGCTCTCATGACCAGCGGGATCACGTTCAAAGTCTTCAGCTTTCTCCCCCACTGTTTCTCCGTTGTCACTACCTTGAAAACAGGACATGTTGTTCCCACACACGTAACCATGATGGGCTTCCCCAATCTAACCAGCTTGGTTTCTATAGGAGCCAAAACCTAAATTCAACTTCCCCCTTGAATTAATCTGTGGTTCATGGATTCTGAGTGGAGGGAGCCCATAACGTTGCTCGAATCATATGAAGCATTATGTATGTGTTGGTTTGGAGAGTCAGTCCATTGTATCCACCATCTCAGACCACACTCCTCCTCGGTAGCTACCGTCCAGCTACTCCGGCCTTCTCTCCTCAAAGCTGACAAATCTCTTCCCTCCTGGGGCCTCTGTCCTCTCTATCCGTCTTCATCATTCAAAGCATGTAGCACTCTCAGGAATGACTGCCTGTCAGGTACTTGTTGACTTGCTTGTCATCTTTCTTCCCCTCTGGGAGTCCAGTAGAGCAGAGCCACCTCTGTCCTGCTCACCACGGAATCCCCAGATCCTGACACTGGCCACAGTAGTGAGATGCTCAATCGATACTTGCTGGATTAATACGTGAATGAATCAATCTTTCAAAGTGGCTTGAGATCTAAGAAAAGCTCTCATTTGGTTGTTTCACATGATGGAAATCAGCCTCCCAGTAATCAAAAGGACTGTACGCCATATATTCTAAAATACCTTTAAAAATCAACTAACGTAATATAATTACAATATTCTATTCTCTTTGTTTTCTGATCTATTCTTGTGGCTTTCTTCCCTTTCAAATGTGCATCGAATCTCCTTTCAGATATGCCTTGTTCACTGTTGTTCTCTTTGCCTTTCAAATGCAGATTTAAAGTTTGTTTAAAGTTTGTAGCTTACTTATGACTTCCCTTCCTGTGAATCCCAACATCATTTCCGGAACAGTGTGAGTGGGTTCTTGGGATCTTGGGTTGTACCTGGGTCATGGAGAAGAAAACCTATAAAACTGGTGTGTTAAGAACAGAGGTGAAGGGGCACTTGGGCAGCTCCAAAGGTTAAGAGTGACTCTTGATTTCAGCTCAGGCCATGAACTCGTGGCTTTGAGATTGAGCCCTGCATCAGACTCTGTGATGAAAGAGCACAGCCTGCTTAGGATTCTCTCTCTCCCTCTCTCTCTGCTCCTCCCTGTGCTTGCTCATGCGTGTGTACTACGTCTCTCAAAATAAGTAAATGAACGTTAAAAAAAAAAAAAAAAGAGCGGAGGTGAAGTGGTCGCCTGGGTCCAGCTGGCTGTTGTTCTATCATTTCTTCCCAAAGGCAGAAGTTTTCGTAAACGGCCATGTCACACCTCAAAAATGTTTTGAGTTTGTGGTCCTATTTCTACCACGTTCCGACATCCCTCCAAAGAGAGATGAACGAGATACCTACCCTTCTGCACTCTGTCCCTGTGGAGCTGACTGACCCTTTCAAGCCAATTCCACCCTCACTCTTCCAGGAGGATCCACACACCCACCCAAATCCCTCCTTTTACCACCCTCTCACCTCCCCAACTTCTGCCCGCTTTTCAGCGGCTCCGATACGGCTTCCTATAATCTTGTCTTCTTCGACATGCTGTACCCCCAAGACCAGGGGCAAAGACATACTCTCCTCCCCACTCGTCAGTAAAACATGCGGGAGGAAAGAGGGCTGGAGTCGAAGGGAAGAGGTTTGAGTAGTGGGAAGCTGCATACATGTAGGGAAAACGTGGCCATGGCTGGCAACCCCGAGATGCCAGTCGCTGAGATCCAGTTCAAGCAGGGACAAAGGAGAGTCTGTTAAATATGGAGGATTCCCACTGGAGAAAATATTTCTTATCCACTTCTGTTTTCTTTTTGGTGGAGAGAAGTCCATCCCTGATCTCTCTCTCTCTCTCTCTCTCTGTGTGTGTGTCTCTTCCTCCCTCACCATCTCCCTCACTGAGGAAAGAGATGTGCCTTTAGCTAATTAGTGAATTTGGCAAAAACAAATGAACAAATGAGATATTTAGCTTAGCTCCTCCTTCCTCCTCTTTCCTACACAGGCTGTCACCAGGAGACACATCTGCTCTGCTCTGTCACCTCCTTATGGGCCAGCACATGTGCTATCCAGGGCCATCTAAGACTCAGGGACTGAGTTCAACACTCGTTTTGGTGTTAAGAAACCCAATTTCCTGTAGATCTTGGCCACATTCACAAACTCTGCTTTATTAGTTATAAAGATAATATTTTACTCTCCTATCCACTCTACCCATTTGTCTTATTCTTCAATAGATTGAGAACTGGGGCTGGAAGGAGAGGGTACTGTTTATCGGGCTCCAGAAACTTTAACAATTGTTAACATATGTTTACTTTCTCTCCCTTCCAAAACCCTACTAAAATGACAGTAAAAGACTTTTTAAGTTATTGGTCTGTACAAAGCAAAGCAGAAGAGGACCTATAATGAATTTTTGGAGGAAAAAAAATGATGGGAAGTTATAATTCAAATACCTGTTTAAGATGCCTTTAAAAAGTGAGGCAATTTATACTGCAGAACCCAGAAAAGACTCAGGCCTTGTAGACTGCAGTTATCACAGGAGGTCTGGCTGAGTTTGAGGCTGGAAATGCTAAATATCTCTATACAGAGTTATTGGCGCCTTCTCCCCAAATGTTACATAAAAAGAATCTCTTTGCTGTATGTAAAAATATTAGAGGTGAGCCAGCTCTAGACAGAATTGTGTTAAAAACGGACTGGTCAAAAAACAACAGTGTTGGTGAGGATGTGGAGGAAAAGGAACCCTAGTGTGCTGTCGGGGGAATGCAAATTGGTGCAGCCACTGTGGAAAACAGTCTGGAGGTTCCTCAAAAAATTAAAAATAAAACTACCCTGTCATCCAGTAATCTCACTACTGGGTATTTACCCAAAGAATACAAAAATACTAATTCAAAAGGATATATGCACCCTGATGCTTACAGCAGCATGATCTACAATGGCCAAATTATAGAAGCAGCCCAAGCAGCCCTTGATAGAAGAATGGATAAAGAAGATGCGGCACATATATACAATAGAATATCATTCAGCCACAATAAAGAATGAAACCTTGCCATTTGCAACAATGTGGATGGAGTGAGAGAGTATGACGCCAAGTGAAATAAGCCAGAGACAAGTACGATATATTATTCACGTGTGGAATTTAAGAAACAAAACATATGGACAAAGTAAAAGCAAAAGAGAGACAAGGCAAGAAATAGACTCTCAACTGTAGAGAACAAACTGTTGGTCACCAGAGGGGAGGTGCGGGGGGGCGGGGGGATAGGTGAAGCAGGCGATGGGGATTCAGAGCACACTCATCGTGATGGGCACGAGGTCATGTATGGAAGTGTTGAATCACTATTCTGTGCACCTGAAACTAATATGACGTATGTTAATCATATTGGGATTAAAATGAAAAAAAAAAAAAAAAACCAATAACAACGGCAACAACGTATATTGGAAAAGGAAAAGCGGACCAGTCAGCTACTTCATACCCGTTGGAATGTGCACTGTGGCTAAAATGAAACAGAAAACAAGTGTTGGTGAGGACGTGGAGACGTTGGACCCCTCCCCGCCCCGCCCCGCCCGCCCAGGGTTGCTGGTGGGAACGCAGCCGTTGTGGATGGCAGGATGGCCGTCCCTCAAAAACTTAGACACGGGATGACCACATGATTCAGTAATTCCACTTCTGGGCCTACAACCAAAAGACCCGAAAGCAGGGACCGGAACAGGAGTTTGGGCAGCCAAGTTCACGGCAGCATAATTCACAGCGGCCGAAGACGGGCGCAAGCCATGTGTCCACTGACGGGTGGATGGACAAACAAAACGTGGTCCGTGCATAAACAAGCGGGGTATCACTCAGCCTTCAAAAGCAAGGAAACTTTGGCCTATGCCACAACACGGATGAACCTCGAGGACATGGTGTAAGTGAGGCAGGTCAGTCACAAAAGGACGAATCCTGCATCATTCCACCTGCATGAGGTGCCTCGAGTCGTCACGTTCATAAAGACGGCGAGTAGAACAGAAGTCAGGGAGAGTGCGGCGAGGGGGCAACAGGGAGTTAGTTTTCGTAATGGGGACAGAGTTTCTGTTTGGGAAGATGAAAAAGCTCTGGAAACGGTAGTTATGATGGTTGCACAGCAACGTGAATGTGCTTAGTGCCACTGAGTTGTGTACACAAAAAAGGTTAAAATGATAAATTTTATGTGATGTATATTTTACCACAAGTTGTTTAAAAAAAGGATTTGCCAGGCAATCGGGTGCTGAAAAGGGCACTAAGCCATCAGCGGAAATGCTGAGGAGAGAGAAAAAGTTTCTTCCAGAACTCCTGTTGGCCAAAGTTGTCTGATTAAGACCGTTTATGTGAGAAGCAGGGCGCTCAGGGGACAACATCTGCTCCTGGCATTCCTCCTGAGGTGTTTGCAATGTTTGGCCAAGTAGAATATTCCAGAAGCTCCAGAATATTGAGCTCAGAGAAGATGCCTCAAATACACAACCAATTCCTCAAACTCCAGTTTTGTCAGAAGAAGGCTGACATTTCTGATACATATGAGGAATATTACTCACATATTACGCGCTGATATTGCCGAACAAATAATTCGGATGATGACCTTTTCCAAATCAAGAATTAGGAAGCATTACCTGAGAAAGGGATCTTTCTGATTTGTAAATATGAAACGTGTGATACAAAACACAGTATCTGATAAGGTTGCAAAAGTTGCCTTTAGTTCTACATTCAACAACACATAGCTTTATTGAAAAGAAGTGTCAAAAAAAAATCCTATTCTAAAAAGATACAATCACCACATCCAACCACACAGTCAGACAGCACTAGCCTGGAGAAGCTCTCTCAACCAGGGGTTCTCCCTATTTTCTTTTTTAAAGTTTAATTATTTATTTTTGAGAGACAGAGAGAGAGAGCGAGCGAGCATGTGGAGGAGGGGCGGGGGAGGGTGTGGAGATAGAGGATATGACGTGCGCTCTGCTGCTGTCAGCACAGAGCCTGATGTGGGGCTCGAACTCACGAATTGTGAGATCACGCCCTGAACTGAAGGTGGACACTTAACCGTCTGAGCCACCCAGGCTCCCCCAAGGGTTTTCCATCTTGGCTGCAGACTGGAATCATCTGGAAGCCTAACAAAGCGCCCTCCTCGGGCCTGGCATCTTCCCCTGACATTCTGATGAAATCGCTCTGGGAGGGTTCTGGGACTTTCCAAAGCTCCCCACGTGGCTCTAATATGCAGCCGTGGCACAGAGCTGGTCTAAATAAAGGAAACCAATTTCCTGATTATTGTGCAAGCAGACAGATCTGGAGATGCAGTAATTCAAATGAGATGTTTGTGCAGGAAACTCCCACCGTCAATGGCAAGGGGCTTTTCGGAAACTTGCTCTCACAAACATTTACATGCAATAACTGCCAGGCGCCTTTGTTTTCTGCTGGGTCACTGAAAGCCGACAGCTAGAGCCTCGTGGGTGACACTCCCCCTCACGCCCGGTGGGCCTGCGGAAAGGGGCCCCGGGAGCCAGGAGGCTCCAGCTCCTCAACAGCTGCTTGGATTGTTCTCTGAAGATCCCCACCTTTACGCCGGGACGGGTAAACACAAACTTCTAATTCAGTAATCAGGACAGATAATTGCATCCTCCTAATTGTTTTCTTTTTTCAGCTTAGGTTCACATTGATGGGAGACGGTAAAATTAGTCCACAAGCCATGTGAAGTTTGCTACTTTGCTGATTAAAGCTTTAATTGATTCGGAATGTTTTACAAATCAATCTCTGTGAATCACTTGAGGCGCATGAAGGCATCTTATAAAGAAGTGTTAGCCCCAAATAGGGTTTTGAATGAGCACCAAGTTAACAGACAGCCCTTCTGGTGGAGGCATTCGAGTTCTCCATGGTAGGAAAATGAGTCTTGCTTTCTCCCATTTGTGTTCAAATTACTCTTTCCATTTCTTTTTGGTGGTACCCAAGCAGCAGGGGGGTCAACTAAACCTCTTCAGTCTGAAGCACACAAGCACTCCCCATACCCCAAAATGTCTACGTAGTGATTCCACCCCCCCCCACCATGCCCCGCAAGGACCGGAAGGCGAGCGGTGCAGAAAGGATGGATGGAGATGCTCTGACGTGACAAAGACATCAAACGAAACGGGTGGATTTTGTCTCAACAAAAAAACCGCATCACTGGAGCAACTATCAGTGTCCTTTCCCCATCTTTAGGCACAGGGTTGCACGGACCTGGGTGCACAGTAATGCCGCGTGCTGGACGTACAGCAGGCCACCTAGCCCTCCTCCACTCAGGAGCTGTTTCCAGTTGATGCTGGTACAAACACCCTTCTGTACGCTTCCTTGCGATCACGTGCAAGGAAGTATTTCTCAGAAGTAGAGAAGTGAAGACGTACAGAGCCTGAGAAATAATCTTCATTATAACAGATATTATCTAATTGCTTATCAACACGGCTGCGTTAATCTACACTACAATTTACAGCAGTTTGAAATTTTCATTTTCTTATACCCTGCCCAACACTGGATATTACCCACTTGGATACTGGAGATCATCAAACTTCTTAAATGTTCAACAATGTGATGAGTGAAAATTTACAGTCTATTTTAATTTGTATTTCCTAGATTGAGAGAAAGACTGTCCATCCTTGCATAAGCTTACTGGAAATATGCATTCACTTTCTATCAACTGCTTCTCCTATCCTTTGCCTATTTTTTTTTTTTTTTACCCTTGAGATATCTTTTCTCATGGTGATCGCTTCTAGAATATTAAGTCTTTGTAGATTAACTGTATTGCAAATACTTACTTTTAGTCACTCATCTCTTAATTTTGTTTACAGCGTTCCTTATTACACAGAGATTTTAGATTTTGACGTAGGGGCACCTGGGTGGCTCAGTCAGTTAACCAGCCCGACTCTTGACTTCTGCTCAGGTCATGATCTCAAGGTACGTAGGATCGAGCCCCGAGTCAAGCTGTGCTGATAGCGTGGAGCCTGCTTCAGATTCTCTCCCTTTCTCTCTGCCCCTCCCCTGCTTGCATGCACGTTCTCTCTCTCTCTCTCTCTCAAAATAAACATTAAAAAATTTTTTTGATGCAATAAACTATTTTACCAGTTCTCTTACTGCTTTACATTTTTGTTTCTTAGAAAGGTCTTCCCTGTACCAATATTTTCTAAGGATTTGCAATTTTATGTTTTACATTTATTTATTTGGAATTTATTTTGATAAGTACAGTGTGAATGAGAGAGGTGTCAAGGACACTGTGGTTGACTCATCAGTATTGATCCAACCCCTAAAAACTGGTCTAAGCCAATGACCATCTGGTTCTCCCCTGGTGACTGTAACTGCAGTTGATCTAATAAGACAAAAGAAAAGGAACTTTCAAAAGAAAAGGACTTTCTTTCTCTCCTGATGAGGAGGCATGAAACCCACACTGCTACCAGCAGTCACTTTGATTTGGGATGAAGTCAATGCTGAGGATGCTGAGGACAGTAAAGCAGAAAAGCGAGAAGAATCTGGGGTCCTGGTGACATCACGAGCTATGTGATAACAAACCTGCTTACAGTTAAAACAAGTTTGAATTGAGGTTTTCTGTTGCCCGAAGTCCCAAGCAACCTAACAGGTAACTAACGGGTAAGTGGATCTCCCTGCATACAGGGGCCACTACCCTGAACTGCCATAAATAGAGGCCGCAGAGAATGAGACATCACAAAGAAAAGCCACCTGAGAAGGAGGCCTCCAGCCCGGCATCCCAGCGGACAGGTGGGTCAGAGATGGACCTCCCAGCTAAGATCTTCCTCAACTCATGAACCACAAAGTTGTGAGCAAAAAAAAAAAGAGAGAGGTTGTTATACACAATTAAATAGGGGGGGTAGCTGTTACACTAGATAACCAAACAGTATTGTGCCTTCCTGCTCCAGTGTGACAAATTTATTACTTTATGATAACAGGGAAATTCTTTCCTCTTTTCTTAGCACTTGTGAAACTCGCGCTGGGGACTTGCGCTTCCAGGAAGATGGCATAGACGCATTCCCCAAGCCTTCCTGCTAAATGAGCACACCTGAAAACCCTGGGCTTCACGTAGGAAGCAAACCCACGGAGACTCTGAATGGAGGCTGAGATGTCCCTCCGAAATTTTTCTGTTCTGTCCTCATCCTCCCTCTCCAGGGAAAGCCATCATCAACGGTTCAGCACGAGTCTTTTCTGGATCTTTTCCAATGCATTTATCCGTATGTACATGTACTAACAATGTGTATAAAGGACTGTTTTGTGGTTTTAAAAATAAGTTAATCATACTATATGCTTTGTCTTGTAACTTTCTTTATTGCACAGAAACACGTTGTGGAGTCTGCACCATAGTCTATGTAACAATCTACCTCATTACCCTGAACGGAGCCACAGTATCCCATCATATGGACGTACTGGGGTTTAGTAAGCCATGTCCTTTTGAAGGTTTCCATATTCATCCTTAAATAAACTTGGTAAATCTCATCATTGTGCTGACTTTATAGAGTCATCTGAGCGGAGTTGGTATCTTCCCATAACTGAGTTTTCCATCCATGAACATGTTATACCCCTCCATTTGGTCCTTCTTTCAGAATCCTCAGAGGAGAGTTTCCACAGATTCTTGTATATTTCTTGTTGGATTTATTTAAAAAATATTTTCAAAGTTTAGCTTACTATAGTGAGAGCATGTTTTAATTTTTGTTATCTATTATTTTTTGAGAGAGAGAGAGAGGGAGTGAGTGGGGGGAGGGGCAGAGGGAGAGAGAGAATCTTAAGCAGGCTCCACGTTCAGCATGGACCCAACAAAGGGCTCAATCCCAGCACCCTGGGATCACGACTTGAGCTGAAATCAAGAGTCAGACACTCAGGGTGTTGGGTGGCTCAGTCGGTTAAGCATCAGACTCTCGATTTTGACTCAGGTCATGATCTCGTGGTTCCTGAATCGAGCCCTGTGTCTGGCTTGCGCTGACCGTGCAGAGCCTGCTTGGGATTTTCTCTCTCTGCTCCTTTTCTGTCCCAGCACAGGAGCCACCCAGACATCCCTATTAAGTTTTTCCAAATAGTTATTCCTGATGAACAGGAAACTGTTAATTTTCTTCCATTTAATCTTGTATCCAGGCATCTTTTAGGGCTGTTTTATAAATCCCAATCCTCAAAAGATTATTTTAGGTTTTCTGTGTCAGCCATCACATTGCCTGAAATATTGATACTTTGGCCTCTTTATGGTTATCTACACCTCTTTTCTTTCCTGCCCTTCTGCCCCTCCCATCTTCTACTTCACTCCCCTCCTGTTACTTCATTTACTGTCATCAGGATAATGTAACAGCTGGCATCCTTGCCCACATCCAGACTTCAAACTCAAGGCTTCTAATAATTTACCACTAATTTGTTTCCAGTAGTTTTGTTAGATCTCCTCTATTGGGTTAATATGCTTTTCTTCTATTTCCCCTGGCAAACCCTGACCATAGATTGGAGTTTTTTCACAATGTCATTCTGAACATCCTCCCATTTTTAGGTGCCTAATCCACCATATTAATTACGACCATCAGAGTGTCTTGTTAGATCCCTTTGAAGCATGAAATATCTGTTATTTTTAATACCATTTGACCTGAATTCTAATTTATCTAATATATTTTACAAAATATTTTTAAATCAGATTTTGATTATGGTTAACATTTGTCTGATATGTCTTTGTGTCTTATTTCCACCTTCTTATATTATTTGAAAAAAATATTTCCTGTAAATAGCATATAAGTGCTTTTTAAAAATGCAATCTGAAAGGCTTTGTTTTTTATAAACATGAGTTTAGTCACATTTACTGAGACTTCTCATCTGTTTGTAGTAATCTTGCTATCTTGTTTTATATATTTATGCCCCACAATTCTTAGTTGTTTCTTTATTTTTTTTTAAATCCTCTTTTCCTGTTCTCTCTTGGATCGATGTGATCCATTCTTTTTTTCCTCCAGTAGTTTGGAAGCTACACATTCAATTCCTCTTCTTCTACTGGCTAACCTTAACACTTTAACGTTTACTTAAACATACTTTTTCCTTCTGTCTAGACTTAATCCGTAGGCATGTCCTTCTCCTCGAAAAGAAAATTAGTACATTTTTTCTTCATTTCTCCACTACTCCTCCCTCCCTCTCTTCTCTCCAGACCATCAATACCTCTCCCTGTTGATGACTCTTGGAATTTCAGTTCTGTCTTGATAGTACCAATAAGACACATTATTTAGATTTAAGAGTAAGGTGTAGCAATTCTTTATTCATTACTGCTTCATTTGTACGTGGTTTTCTTACTGCTGGAGTCGGTCTTTTATTAATTCTTTCGCAATGAGTAGGTGGCGAATTTCTGAGATGGTCAATGTCTGCAAATGACTTTGTGCAAATGTCTTGAAAGAGAGTATAGAGCTTTATATGCAAAGCTATCTTCCCTCAGAATCTTGACTAGAAGTAGTCTATTTTTCTTTCAGGGCTCTTCTAGGATGTTGTGTTGGGAGGTTTTTTCCCTTGTTTGTCCTGGCGCCCCGGGACATCTTTGTCTCTCTTCCATTATGGAGGTTCCCTGATATTTCTTTGCATATCACTCCCCCACATTCTCTAATGTGCAACACTTGTTCCTAAATGCCGGCTGCATTTTCTCTGACCGCTCGCTTTCCTGCCACCTACATAATACCTCACGGTCGGTGGCCCGTCCAGGGGAGTTCCTAAGCCTGTTCTCCAATCGTGTCGGCCGTTTCCTCCATCTACCGCATTTTTATCTCGACAACCAGTCTTTGCTTTCCAGGATGTGCGGTTTTGACCCAGGAAGTGCTTTCTTGTATCTCTGCTAGATTCACGATCTGTCTCTGTTCTCTGTCGTTCTCTTCCACTTGCTCTCTTCGGTGCCTGCTCGGATGAGTCATCTTGGCTGAGTCTGTGTCTCTCTGCTGGGGCTTCCTGGTTGCCTAGTGGCCCCGGAGGTGACGCTGTGTGTCGGAGATTCCACAGGAGAACACCGGCTGCGCCCATTCCCCGCGGTGACAGAAGCTGCTGACCAGGGTGCTCACCTAGCTGATCTCCAGGAAGGCGCGCTCTCCGTTGCTTATGGAGGAACTGATTCCCCCCCCCCGCCCCCCCCCTGGGGACACAGAGCACTCACTTGCAGGCACCCGCCCCCGTCTCCCACCCACTGTCCCTGTCTCCCATGCCCTGCGCTGGCAGCCCCCCCCCCACCCCATCTCCCACCCCCTAGCACTTTCCCCACCACTCGGAGGCTTCCTTTCAGTCACTCTAATCTGCCTGGCTTCATTTTTGTTTCTATTCTTTGGTGTGAGAGGGAAAAGCAATGGTAGATTATTAGTCTGTCATCTGACCTGAAACCCTCAAATATTATTCCTGTATTTTCAGAAGAAAATATTGCAGATAAAGCCAAATTGTTGCCTTTATGTTTTCTAATAAAGACAGGCACTCAAATGCTGTTGCATGACTCTTTTTATGTTTTTTTTTTTTGTTTGCATGTCTCTTTTTAAAATTTCATGAGCAAAATATTTCTTACCTCGCATTCCATTCCCACTGTCTAAGATCACCATCGTACCCCAAGATATCGGGCGATTCTCAGCACTTAGTAACAGGTCCCGGAATAAGTGCAGAGACTACAGGCAAGGCGATGAGAGGGAAACATACTTAACACTTACTGAATGTCTCCATGTTCTAGGGGCTCTCCTTATGTAATCTGATTTAATTTGCACAAAAACCCTGTAAGCTATGGATTGTTATGATTATCCACATTTTACAGATGAGGCACCCGAGGCTTCAAGGGCTGAGGTAACCTTCCCACGCTCACAGGACTGGGAAGCAGACTCGAGACCGGAACCGAGGTCAGAGGATTCCCGGAACCCTGCTCCTTGATCGGTAGAGAACTTGCTCCCGTGACCTGTCGTGGACTTCTGCCCAAAGCTGCACACACACACATGCATGGGGGGCTTCGTCGGCTTGTGCTCCATACCCGGCCTTGGGATCCCAACTGGCCCTCTGTTCCAGATGTCCAGAGGGGTCAACTTGCCTCACCATGTTGAGCCATCCCAGGCCGGCCCTCTGCAACGGATCAGGGAGGGAAGAGAAATATGCAGATGGCCGGGCTCCTAAGATTGCGAGATACAGGAAGAGACGGAACAAAACCTGGAGTGCTCAGGACTGCGCAGAGATCACACACGGGCAGCGTATATCTCGCCCTGGGGGGAACAGTTAGCTGGAAGCCTCAGCTGAGGGGCGGACGCTCTGCCACGGACCCTCAGAGGGACTCAAGCCCCTGCAGCGGCTTGCCCAGCCGGGAGGGTGGATGTCGTGAGCACCCGATCTGATGTACGAACACTTCTCTGTTCGTCCCTGTGCTTCTCTCTCCTTTATGTTCGCTAATTCCGTATATTCCTTCCCCTTAAAATTAATACAGCCTTCCTCCACGAAACAGTGTGCCTATCGTGAATTACTATTAATCAGAACACTTCTCCACCATACTGGGCACTGGATTTGGCTCCCACGGGTCGCCCATGAAAGGGAGATTTACTATATCAAGTACTTTATTCCTGGGAGTTATAATCTCTATTCTCAAATTAAGAAATTTATAAGGCTTGTGTTTAATATAAAATATGTATACGTGTACATATTCAAAATCTAATTAGGACGTTTTTCTAGGGGCGCCTGGGTGGCTCAGTTGGTTGTGTCGGACTCCTGATCTGGGCTCAGGTCTTGATCTCACAGTTCGTGAGTTTGAGCCCCACAATGGGCTCTATGCTGACAGCACAGATCCTGCTTGGGATTCTCTCTCTCTCTCTCTCTCTCTCTCTCTCTTCCTCTCTCTCTGCCCCTCCTTCTCTCTTTAAAAATAAATAAACTTAAAAAAAAAACAGAAAGTTTTTCTAGCAAAGCTTTCAATATTAAATCACTTGATTTAAAAAAAAAGCCACAAAGGCTGTGAAACAGAAGACAGAATGGGTCGTGAGGTCTCGGAGGACAGTCGTATTTATTGCTACATCCCCAACAACTGACACTCAATAAATGCCCTCCCAAATTGTTGAATAAACAAGCAAATAAACTCCAGGATCTACACGCAGGACTGCAAATGTTTGCAAGATTCATCTGAACAACAGACTGCTCTCCGTCCTTCCAACCAGCGAAGTCAGCACGCGCAGGGGCTACTCCAACCAGTACACAGCCCGGCCCCACGCCGCTTGTAGGACAGAATTAACCAGTGTACCCACAAGTTAAGGTTCTGCCTTCGTGCCAGGTGATTCCCTCAGAAGGACTGAGGGCAGTGATGACCGCGACAAAGGTACATAGTGTTTCGAGACAAAAGAAACGTGTTTTTCTTTCCTTAAGTAGCATGTTTTAAAAGTAAATTTCAAGACATGAAAACAAACGGCACATCTCTGTCCTTTGTCACGACTCATACAACCGATGCGCTCCCAGGGGTGAGCCCGGGACCCCGCAGCAAGGCAACCACGGCTTCCAGGCGCGCACGGCATCCTTCAAAGGCCTTCTGCCCTCGTCACTCTGCCCTGGTCATTTCTGTGCTTCCACAGGACTGGCCAGAACCATTTTTGTTAATGAAATTCCAAAATGACTTGAATAATCCCAAGAAAAACCAAGAGCAGACCCCCTTCTCGTACGTCGTGTGCCCAGACCAAGCGGGGTGCCCAGAAAACGCTCCAGGAAAAGCAATCTTCCCTTCTCCTTTAGTTCCCCGAGATTAACTCCACTTGAACTCCACCAGCAAGCTCTCAGTGCACCAACAGCACTAACTGGAGTACAATACACCTCCAACACAAACCGCCTATTAGGACCCCATTTTTCTCTTAGTTGTCAAAATCTGCCAGGGGTGTGAGAACGAACTGCTTTACTTATACATCTCGTTCTTTAATAACAGAGCTTTAAATCTTACTTGTCTTCCTCCAGGAGGTGTCTGAAGCCTTTCAGCCATTTAGTTTCACCATCCAGTCCTTCTCCAAAGGCCACTTCTTCTGTGTCCACCACGGCCACCTAGGAGGACAGCATCCTGGGACACCAGGTGAGACCCTGCTGTGGCTTCCCGCAAATCACGTACACCTGCCTAATGCCAGCAGCTGTCACTTAGCAAACGGAGCCCTTTTTTGTAAAACACACATCTTCACAGCACTTGTGTGATTGGCAAGTTTTCACATCAAAGGTATTACTTATCCAAATTATTATTTCCTCGGGATTGGTATTTTCACAATATGGCTCCATTAAAGCTCACACTGACAACGAAGGCAGAGTGACACACACGTGAAACCAAGAAGCGCGTGATGCTTCTATCTTTATGGAAATATGAAGTATCAATTAGTTTGAACTGAGATTTTGGATATGTTAAATACTTATAACATCACTAACATGAAGCCGAAATTAAATATCACTTTCTTAAGAAATATGAAAAAAGGATAATTCCTCCGTTAAAATGTTAATATCATCCAAATAATTCAATTTCTAAAAAAGACTATATCGTGTCTTCAAGAAAGACATTGTCTCCTAATAGCTTATTATTCATGGCAGATAGCATCCTTGTCTGCTCTTAACAAGCTTTAAATGCATTTTCATAAAAAAGATAATTTTTACTCTGACAAGTGAAACTTCCAACGTGTATTGTATAATTTTGAGTTACTAATAATGTACACATGGGATTTTTTTTTTTTTTAGTTGGTCCATCAGACAATTTTTAGAAAAAATTTTAAAAGTGTCTTATTTTGAGGGCCGCCTGGGTAGCTCAATGGGTTAAGCATCCGACTCTTAAATTTGGCTCAGGTCATGATCTCACAGTTCATGAGTTAGAGCCCTGCCTCAGGCTCATTACTGACAGTGTGGAGCCTGCTTGGGATTTTCTCTCCCACTCTGTCTCTGCCCTTCCCCTGCACATGCTCTTTCTGTCTCTCAAAATAAATACACATACATTTTAAAAAGTGTCTCATTTTAATTAATAAAAACTATAAATACACAATAATTAGAATAAGATCACTGTACTCACTGCATCACTGTACTCAGTAATATGAATAATTCTATAAAAGCAATAATTAAATAACAATAATTCACATTAGGCCCTCTTACACACTTGACGTGTTCTTAACCCAGCTCTTCACACATTCCTGTGATGCACCTGTCACTGCTCCCCCTGTGAGACAGATGACCAGCAGAAGCAGAGGGGATGCTCGGGGGCTCCCCCAGGGCTATGTGCCTGCCAACAGAGCGGCCAGACTCAGGCAGGCGGCCTGGCCCCAGGGCAGGTGTCTCTCACCCCCAGGGGCCATCTCTGCTAAGTGGCTTTGGTTATAAGACAGCAGAGAGGAAGACAGCAAGTCAAACAGAGAAGGAAACGCCTTCCTTCCATATTTTAACTTGCCAGATACCATCTAAGAAACTCTGCCTTGTCTCCAGTTCCTACCCAACTTGTGAATTACTGGTAATTTCAACTTGTGAAAACACATATTATTATTCTTAACTTCTGAATTCTCTTTTTGTAAAGCTAATCTGTTATTGTGGTGCCAAGCACAGCCTTCACAATTAAAGGTCTGCCTGCCTTTCTACCTTACGCTCCCTAGGTGAGCCTCAGAGCAGCTTTTTAAAAAAGATTTATTTATGATTTTTGAAAGTTACATAGATAGGTACAATAATAAGGAGAGAAAGGAAACAAATGATCCCACTACCCAGAGGATGGCGTGTTGTACTGTAGGTAATGGCCACTATCAGCAACATTCCAATCTATTATCAAAATAGCTGCCCTGGCAGAATCATCTGTCAAACGGATTCAACTTTCTGCTTTAAATTGAAATTCACCAGTCAGTATAAGGCTCAAGAGATCTTCCACATTCTTATTTTCTTGCCATATTCTCTCAAGTAAAAAATTACCCTCTCAGTCAATGAATATAATATCAAACTGTGTAAACAGGTTTTCCTCAAAAATGATCTTCCTAAAGAATAAGTCTACTTTCTTGCATTTATTTAAGAAGTTTAATGTCTTGGCATCTGAAACTACCAATTCCATTCCAGCTGTACACTGGGCGTTGTGCTTAACCTAGGGATCCACGGTCAGAAGGGAGGTGAAGTCTGGAAGGAGCTCGGGCCTTGCCAGGTGAAGCAGGTGCAGTGACCGCCCGGGTGGGGGTGGGGGGCATTGTGACAGATGTATGAATGCGTTCAGGGCTGCATACAATTTCAGAAGAGAGAGAACATGTGAGCCATCTTGTAGATGTGTGGGCAGAAATAAAGGGGGTGAGGGTACTCTGGGCCAGGGGACTTGTTCAAAGTGCAGCAGAGCAGGACAAGGGTGAATTAATTTGGGGAGAGGAGGAAAAATTTGCAAAAACTGAAACTTCATACATAGGCTAGGGCAGGTGTAAAGAGTCTTAAATACCAGCAAGGAGTGAAGATTTTCAGTTCCGGAGAAGGCAAGTGGCCTGTTTTAGAAAGACAGCTCCGTTGTCATTACTGAGAGGTGCCCGGGGTAGGGCACCTGCCATGGGCTAGTGGGGAGGCCAATGCAATAGTCCAGAGTATGGTCTTCAAGCCAGGGACCCCTGCCCCTGGGGTAAGGTGACCTAAGGAACATTCTAAGCACAGACACTTTTAAAAGAATCAATTTCCAGATACCAACTTCCATACGTGTTTTCCCTAAAACCACCTGCCTGAGAAGTCTGAGCTCCAGGCCCTCCCCCCTCCTCCCCTTTCACTGCTACCCTCCCACTTGAAGAAGGAAGGCTAACCTGTCTCCATCCTGAATTGCAAGGACGTGCCATGTTGAACAAAACCCTCTGGCTCGCAAACCGAAGCACCAACTTGAGTCGTTCTGATTATGGTACCAAAACATAAATACCCTTGAACCCATCTCATCGAGAGAGACGTTCTCATTAAAATTTTAAGTTTGATAACTATTTATGAAACGTGTAATACACTTAATGGTATTCTGATCAACCTTCGCAAGAAAGTATGATAGGGTGATCAATGACAAGTCTTGAAGCATAAAATAACAGTCCATTGGGATAAAATCCCGCAGGGGGGTGGGCAGAGTAGAAGTCAATGATGTAGCAACACCACCGTCAACTGTCCGAGAAAACATTTCTCACGGTCTTTGGAAATGGATGTCGATTATCAAACCACTATGGTAATTAGCTATTCCAGTGGATCTGTTCAGAAGGACGAAGTTTTACTTTTAAATGTGCGTATTTACAATAATATCCCTTGCAAGTATTTACACGTGTGAAAACGGTACTAAAGGTGTGTGAGGAGGTGGACGGCTTTCGCGAGTTCTTTCAGGAGGAAGGGCAGCAAAACTGCTGGAGCCTTCTCCCAGGGTGGGGGAGGTGACGAGAGCCCGAGTGAGTGTGGGGATCGGGACAGGGTCCGGAAGCCTGAGGCACGCAGGAGCTCGAAAGATGGGGCTTTGCAGCTTGTACACTAAGTTCAACCCTGCTTCTAGCACTTACTGGTCTTGTGGCCTGGAATAGCACCATGTCAGCAGGTTCCTCTGCAAACTGCCTCCCTCAGCGTAGCAAGTCATAGACCCCAGCAGACGCTAAATAAAGTTCCTATTATTTCAGAAATAGAACCGACAGAATTTGGGAACTTCAGGGAACTAGATGAGAAATTTAAGATGATCCTATGATTTCCAGGCTTAAGAAGACTTGGTTACTAGTGAGAGCAATGGGTCTGGGCAAGAAATGAGGCCCTGTGTTATGCAGGCTGGCCCGAGGAGTCCATGGGACACCTGGCTGTGTGAGACCCAGTCGCGGCCACAGCGCACACAATCCCAAGAGCAGACTTGGGGCTCCAGGCCTCAGTGATCGACACTAACAGGAAAGAGGGTATTTAATGGGGGAAAGTGGCCAAAAAAGAAAGAATGGAAGACAAATCCTGAGATGTGGAGTCGTACAGGTCACTTCTGACCCACTGGTGGCAGTGTCAGTGGAGACCAGACCCCAGAGGGCTGCGGAGGGCGAAGGCCCCGGAGCAGGGAGCCTGAGGGTGTCAATGGCAAAGGCACTGAGCGTGCCTACAGATTTGCAGGGGAGGCTGAGTGGACAACAGACAAGGCGGAGCCAAGCTCCTGGAGAAGAGGAGGTCAGGGAAGCAGACGTTTCTGAGCTCCAAGAGGAGCAGAAATGCCCTTCCAGGACTGGAGGGAGGCAGACAGAAGGTGTCAACACACACAGATCTGAGGGACTTTATAGAGGGGCGGCTGGCTTCTTCTCAAAGGATCAGGGAGGTGTGCGGGGACCTGGGGCTTGCGGTAAAGTCATCTGAACATCAGCTCTGCTGGAAGGTGGGTGCTCTACATCATACTCAGAAACGACCTATCACAGGTAATCAAACTCCTTAAAGAAATGTCCTTCTCTTGTGAAAATTGGAGGGCAGAATTCCCTTAGCACAGAATTCATACCTTATGCTTTACCTATTTTTTTAAATTTGATGTTTATCCATTTTTGAGAGACAGAGTGTGAGCAGGGAAGGGGCAGAGAGAGAGGCAAACACAGAATCCCAAGCAGGCTCCAGGCTCTGAGCTGTCAGCACAGAGCCTGATGTGGGGCTCGAACCCACAGACCATGAGCTCATGACCTGAGCCGAAGTTGGACACTTAACCGACTGAGCCACCCAGGCGCCCCTTGTTCTACCTGCTTTTATGCAATAAACATAACTTATAGGAAATCTTTACTGAGATCCCTTTAACCAGGATATTAACTGCATATCCAGAGGGATGTGCTGGCACGTTTTTCTTTTCATGGGTGTGTATGCACACGCATGCGGCTGGGTGTGTGGCCCCTGTGAGCGATGCTATTACTCAGTTCAGGAAAAGCAATGTCAATTATCAGCAACCTAAACTTATAGTTAACAAAATTTCTGGGGCTCTCTTTCCTCCTGCTATCTGTGAGTTACTCTCATTTACTTCAAACAGAAACACATATGTGTTATCAAGAAATACAAACCCACCTTTCTTCTTTAAGTAACTGGGAATATGGTCTAAAATTATTCAAGTGGATGGGGCGCCTGGGTGGCTCGGTCGGTTAATCGTCTGACTTCGGCTCAGGTCATGATCTCACGGTCCGTGAGTTCGAGCCCCGCGTCGGGCTCTGTGCTGACAGCTCGGAGCCTGGAGCCTGTTTCAGATTCTGTGTCTCCCTCTCTCTCTGCTCCTCCCCTGTTCATGCTCTGTCTCTCTCTGTCTCAAAAATAAATAAACGTTAAAAAAAAATTAAAAAAAATTATTCAAGTGGATTTCTGTAAGGTTGCATATAGGAGAGCGGTTTAAACATCATTTCTACTGAACTTATTCCAGAAACCACAATTTCAATCTGTTTCTACTGATGATCCAGTCACTTCCTAAATGTATCCAGTAATTTATTTTATTTGTATTATTTTGAGGCTTGTACAGCAAGCAACCTGTTCAGTGTTAAATAAATATTCACTGCAAATGGATTTTCTTTTTAATTGACCAGGTTGCATTTGTTAAAGAGAAAAAAAAAAAAATAACCTGCGTCGAGAGAATCCTATCTGGAATGCCGAGGGAGACCCACAGCTTAGGGGACCCTGAATCGAGAGCTGCGGCTTTTTTAGGACGGGCTGGCGGTCCGTCTTCAAGTCCGAGCGGTGCGCCCAGCACATGCCAATGTGAGGCCCTCTGCCCACTCTACGACCTGCTCTGCCCTCCATTCTGCGGGTGGGTTTGCCCGACGACTCAGATGCAGCTTTACGTTCCTCCCACCCTCCAGACTGAGGTAGCTTGGTCTCCCAACTCTGCTTCCCTCCCTCTCTGCTGTCCCCAACGGGGCACATCCATGAGCGCTTTCTGGGTCACTGCTCTTGAACCACCCTGGCTCTCCGGACTCCCTTCTCTGAGGGCTGTCCGGCTTCCCCTCCCCAGGCCAGGCCATTAAGCCCTGCATCTTGTGGGATAACAGATGTTCTGCTGAAGTATATATTCCGACTAATAAAGCATTATGTTAAAAGCCCTTCTCTTAAGACAACAACATTTATTTGGTAAGTAATGAAGGGATCAATTCAGGAGGTTCTACTCGTAATGGACTGTGAACACAGGATCACACGTTTTATTAAAATTAAAGCTCTTGGTTAGTCAAACCAAATCAGAAACGTGGTAGGTAAACAGATTTGACTTTCGTCTCCAAGGCCCGAGGCAAACAGTGACGTCATGGGCCAACTGGAGAGCTGTAGTAAGTTAAGTGGTACTTTTGAAGGTGATTTTTTTCTCTAACTTCTTCATGATTGAAATTATAGCTAAGGAAGTGGACTTTTCTTTGGCTTCGTGAAAGATGGTTTCATAGCTGTCTTTGCAAAAGAGGTGAAGTTACAGGAAGCTGGCTGTCTGTAGACTTCAAGCTTGACTGTTCCCTGAAAACCAGGACAGCACATCCAGGGCCCTACAGGCCGGCACAACCGGGGGCCGTCCTGGTGAGCCCATCCGAGCCTGCCCGACATCTCGGCCATTAGTTCGGGGTGGACCTGACACCTGAGTACCAGCCTGGAGCCCACTGTTCTCCTCTCATCGCCTGCCTCTCTGTACTTTTCCCTGTGCCCTTATTACTTACAATTGTGACTGGCACTCTCCACTGGGCTAAGAAAATGTTTCATCAGTATAACGTTTACGTAACTTCTGCAACGTATTCTTTATATACCTATTCCGTAGAAGTTTAATTTTGTTGGGCTCATAAAACACAAGTTGAGATGGAGTCCACCTGGTTCCAAGTCCTCATTTTACAGATGAGAAAACTGAGCCCCAGGCCCCGAGCGGCCAAAAAGCCTCCACAGCCGCACCCGGGGGTGAGCTCTCTCCGAAACAGCCTCGCGCTCCGGATCCTCAGGCCAGCTTTGTAATAGGGCCCTTTTGTCTAACAGGGTCTGAGTGCCCGTGATAATACTGTTTCGGTTCTTAAAGAAACTAATTAATTTTCATCAAAAGCACTATGAATAAAAAAATCAGATGTACTTCAAAATGAATTAAAAGTAAGAAGGAATATCGCCAATTGAAAACAGGTTGATGTGAGTTAATTCGGAGAAGAGCCAAGTCCTACTTGTAGGTGACAGGGTTTTAACAATTTCTTCCTCACAATAAAAGCCCCCCCCCTTTTTTTTAAGTAGCCAGAGACAAAGTTAATAAATCACAGCCCGTCTGTAGTCCTAAAGAAGACCATTCGAAACCAGAATATTCAACTTGGTCCAGATCACAAGGCGATGTGAGCCCGTGCTCCGCGGGGTCCTGAAGTAAATGCAAGTCAACAGAGTAAATGCAGTCAAGTGGTTCTGGTGTTAGGAAGACGGCCCTGCAAGCCCGCCAGGCCAGCCAGAGCCCCGCGTCGAGGAGGCCAAGAGCGCGGGGAAGGCATGGCGGCCCTGAGCTGCACAGGTTCCTGCACTAAGTGTGGGAGGGCTGCTGACGAGACCCATTTCTTCCTGAGTCCGTACTCACTGGGGGTGTCGGCGGGTGCTGGATGTATCTTCACCAAGAGGACTATGGGTTGGGCCACCTTGCCACCAATCGCTGACCTACGTCCTTCTGGGACTCCTTCTCCAAAGAGACAGGTTTGCCGGACCTCCACAAACAGCACGGCACAATTTCTGGCTGCACCTCTGGTGACACATTTTCCTCCCGCACAGACTCGGACAGTCCTGTCTGCCCTGGGTTCAACCGCGTGAGGGAGTAAAATCCCAGGGGCGTAGAATGACGGGGCCAGCACTTCAACTTGTCCGGCGGGGTGACTCAGACCTTCCTCAGAGCAGGTAGCTGACTTGCCCCAGGCGCTACAGCCCCCCACTGCCTATTACTGTTGGGTGTGCAGCGGTGGGGACATACCAGAGAGTCGCCTGGGTTTCAGCTTCCTCCCTGCCCCTGTTGGGGGGCAAAGGCTTGGGCTCCTCATGGTCATTGGTGCCGACTCCCCAGCCAGCACCTGTCTTCACCTGACTGTCCAGGGAAGCCTGGTGCACCCCCCGGTAGAGCACCGTCTCCCATAATGCAGGAACTCTGAGAGAGCAGAGTTTAGGAACAGGAAGCATAACCCCTGAACCGGGTCGGTGCGGGGAGGGGAGGACTTTCCTTCACCACGTCCTGACGGCCATCCAGAAGGGGTGCATGTTTCCGATGGGCCAAGGGTGCTTGGGACCCACGTGGGAGTCAGTCCCAGGCTTTCACTCCTCCATCGGTTGTTAGGACCCTTTCCCACAGAGGCTGGGGTCATAAGATGGGGCAGAGGTGTCGGTGCTGAAGAAGTCGGTGACACGAGGGCTTGGGGTTACCTTTCCTGTAATTTACCACCTTCTGTATCTGCACAGGCCCAGCCTCAAATGTGCCGCCCTCCTGACTTGGAGGGTCTCATGGCACCCAGCTTGTGACGGGCAGTTCTGGAAACTGGTCACTTGGTGCTCAGGGTCCACGAGGGCCCAGAAACTCATTAGAGCGGGATGTCTGTCCTTCTCAGTTAAGAGCAGTTCTCTCCCACAGAAGGAGTGAGCCTGCCTCCGTCTGGGGCCCCGCACCACAGCGCCACTGAGGCCACCACAGACGCGCACAGCACCCGCCTCCAGCAAGGATGCCTCTTGCCCACGAGATCTGCTGGATCTCAGGGTGTGAGCCACTGGGGGAGTGTGCCGCTGGATCTGCCGGCACCCTCTCTGATCCGGTCCCTCTCCTCAACACCGACAGTCTTCTGAGTCACCCAATAAATGGCCGGCGGCAGTGTTTCCAAGGGCTGTCTGCCCAAGAGGCACTACCAGGCCGTGCCTGTAAGCCGCAGACAATCAGCCGTGCCACCAGGACCCCTGGCCAACAGGTACCTGGGGCTGAAGACCGGTGAAGCTTGCAACTCTCTCACTGAGCTGGCCCTCCTGGTGCTCAGCCCCTAGCCGTCGCCCTAAACTAGCGTGACGCTCAGAGCCGGTCTGTGTGGATTCTCTCCAGAGCGGTCCTTCTCCAACTGTGGAGAACACCAGAATCAGCCAAGGGTTCATTAAAACCCAGATTCCTGGATCCCACTCCCAGAGATTCTGGTCAGGAAGTCTGGGGTGGGGCCCTGCGAATCTGCACGTCTACCAAACATCCAGGGGCCTGTCCCCGGACCACCCTTGGAGCAGCTCTAGTCTAGAACTGCTATACCAACAGTAGCTGCACCCAGGGGCGCTTGTCAAACCTGAGTGTGCATATGAATCACCTACGGATCTAGTTCAGGTGCAGAATGGGACTCAGTAGGACTGAGATGCAGCTCAAAACTCTGCATTCCCAACAAGCTCCCAAGATGATGGTGGTATCCTTGGTCCAAGGACCACATGTTGACTTTAACCAAGTAATTCACAGCACTGGCTCTGTGTGTGTGTGTGTGTGTGTGTGTGTGTGTGTGTGTGTGTGTGTTTATGTGTGTGTGTGTAGTCAAAGCACCTGCGTGGTTTTTTTGTTTTTGTTTTTTTGAGAGAGAGAGAGAGAGAGAGAGAGCGCGAGCGGAGAGCGAGCAGGGGAGGGGCAGAGGAAAGGAAGACAGAATCCCAAGCAAGCGCTGCCATGTCAGCACAGAGTCCGATGGGGGGCTCGAACTCATGAACTGTGAGATCATGACCTGAGCCAAGATCAAGAGTTGGACACTTAAATGACTGGGCCACTGGGCGCCCCTACGTGCGGGCTTTAAAGAAAGGTCCTGAACCAGCCCAGGTGATTTTCATGGGCACCTAGGGTTAAGACACTATCAAATACTTAAAATATTTTTATTCCATTTTGTCACTTTTCCTATGATTACTGTTTAACTTACTGGCCCAGCACTTTTATAAATTTTGTGTGATTTGTCCTCTGTCTGTCCTTCCAGTTTTCCCACTGTCCTGGCATTATTGCCACGAACATTTGGGGGTTCTCAAATCCCCTCCCCCGCTTCAACTTTCATTCGCAAACGAAGCATACACTTTGCATTTACCACTTTAAGTGACAGAGTTTTCGGGTATTTTTGCCCATTTAGTGCGTAAAAGAATTTTGCAAAACTCTATCTCCCTCACATAAACGTTACATTTAATTCTAGTGTGTTTTAAATAAAACTTTAGATGACACTTTTAAATGTACCCAAAGGGACCTAGATACGATTGTGATTTCATACCAACTATCATTCATTCTAAAATCTTTTTAATACCTGGAAACTTTGCATCATTCCTTTTTCTCAATCCATGCATAGAATTTTATTTACTGTAATATATATTATGCTTGAGAGTCTTTTATCACACTTCTCTACACAAGAAAAGATAGAGGTTTCATTATTTTTTTTTCAAATTCCATGATCTGAAAACTCTAAATGTTAAAAATTCTGGTTGGTCATCCATTATAATTATTATAAGTAATAATCACACCAACATTTATCATCACAAATTCTGAAAAATACTGAACATGAAAAAGTGTAATTTTATTGGGAATACATCTTTAGTGGATGAATGGGATTTTTAAAAAAATTAGTTCACGTATTCATGGATGAATATTACTTCCAGCTAAAATGAGAAGGCATTCAGCATCAATTTTATTTCTAGTTTTTGTTTTTATAAATGTATGCACTTAGAAAACTTATTCTCATAAACAAGCATATGGCAATGGAAGGAGTTTCATTAGAACACTGTCAATTCTTTCACATCATTCCAATGACTATGCCCAAAATTACACAGTAATTTATCATCACACATTATTTTTAATGATCTATTGGCCGACAACTTGATGGGGTCCTCCTTCAATTTTGCTGAAAGCGTGGAACTCTAGGCCACCTGACTTTAAACAGGATTTCTTATCCAGTTGTTACAGTCACCCACTTTCTCAGCACTGGCCTGTCTATGGAGGTGTCCTTTGTGTGGCAAGCGGAGGGCTTGGCCTTCTAGAACAATGCGGCGGGGAAAATCAGGAGATCCTGGAAGGAATGCCCCTCTGGGGTGAGGGGCCAGAAAGAGAGCTGTGAGGGAGGTGAGGGGCGCTCCCTCGGACACAGCTGTCTGGGAGACGGGACGTGTGTCTGTCGTGGAGGCCGACTCCCGTGGGCCATCCATCATGGAAGATCCTTGCAGTGACTGAGCCCCGAATGGAGATCCCTGATCTGGATTCCCCTTCCGTTTAGTGGTGAGCAGCGCTGACATGCCTTCGCCCACACTCCCGCCCGCAGGTACCAAGCCGCCATCGTGAGGCGTGAGATACTGTCCACGTTCCTCGTCTAACTTCTGTGTCCCTATTTTTGATAGACACTGGGTACAGAAGATTTCTTTAAAGTAAGAAACACCGTAGGGTGAACATGATGACAAATCACACCTGGCTGGTCTGCTTATTAGGGACACAGCCGGGGAGAGTTGGGGCAATGGCCAGAGGAGCAGATGTGCCACGGAAAGTGAACCACTCCTTCTCAGCTGGGGCTGACTGATGTCTTGAGGGGGCATGTGGGTCCAGGTCACCAGATCTTCAATGCTTATGTGGAATCTCCTGGTTTTTAAAGCATTGTTCAGATTTCCAGTTATGTTTCGGCAAGCTCTTATCTCGGAAGTTGGCATGTCAAAAGTCTGTGAAGCTTCTAGAACCCATAGAATAGAGAAGCTTCTATTGACCCCAAGCAATGCTGTTTTCCCTTCATTGGGGTCATCTTCCTCCTCAGCAGTTCATCTGACTGCTCTTACTCAACCTTAAGGTCACGGGAAAACCTCCCCAGTCCCTCTGGACCTGGTGGGTGCCCCACATTGGGGTTTCCATAGTGACCTGTGCTCCTCTCCATCGTGGCTCACATGCCTTTGTTTCAATTATCTCTTGACATGACCATCTCACCCTTGGCTCCCCTAACTGGCCAAGGCCTTGCTCAAGGCTTGGTGCACAAGAGATATCCTATAGATAACTGTGGAACACAGAGATCAAGATTGCCATGTCTACCCAGGCAGGCTAGGCAGTGACCACCCACTTTTATGGGGTGCCATTAATACAGACTCCTAGAGACCCTGAAGGTGCAGAGCACGTGACTAACCAATCACATTTGCTCCCTGCACAAAGTGCTCCGCGGCCACAGACCTTCGGTAAATAAGCCTTTGTCATCTCTCCTGCTTGTATGTGCAACTGCTCTCCAGGAGTCCTGGGAGTCAAAGTATTGCTGGTCATGACAAGCTCTTAATGCTTCTAGAAAATTCCAGGAGCACGTACCATCAGTGATGGGCATTTTGTATATGAAGTGCTATGCGTTCTTATAGAACTGTCTCATCCAACATGGTAGCCTCTAGCCACATGAAGCTACTAAAATTAAAATTAATTTAAATTAAATGGCATTTACAGTTCACTTCCTCAATTTCACTAGCCACATTTCAAGTGCTCAGTAGCCCCATGAGGCTAATGGCTCCCATACTGTGCAGTACAAACAGAACATTTCCTTCATCACAGACACTTCTACTGGATCACAGGTCACAAGTGAAATGCTTCGAGAGCAGATAGCTAATGTGAAAGAATAAGGCTAAGATTCAGAAACACTTCTCTCCAACGATGAGGCCTGTTAACACAAATACCCAATTCACCTCAAGAACAAAGAGACTTAATCTCTCACTCTAAAACACCTGCCCCTTACATTGCTTTAAGTCTGCAGTAATTTAAAACCCACAATGAATATTCTCCCCCAGTATTGCACTCCACAGGCAAACGGAAGCCTCAGCCCTGGGAGAATGCACCCAACCACACAGCCTGTTGGACCTGGGAAGGTGGGGCTGGGGCGACCTATTTGTCAGCTATTAGTCCGTCCGTCCTTCCTTCCTTCCTTCCTTCCTTCCTCCCTCCCTCCCTTCTTTTAATTAATTAATTAATTAATTAATTAATTAAGAGAGTATGAGTGGTACAGGGAGAGAGAGAGAATCTTAAGTTAGGCTCCACGGCCAGCACGGAGCCTGACACAGGGATCAACCTAATGACCCTGAGATCATGACCTGAGCTGAAACCAAGAGTCGGACACTTAATTGACTGAGTCACCCAGGTGCCCCCGTCAGGCATTTTTTAAAACTGGACGAGTTTCTCTTGATGTGTAAATACTGACTTGTGTCTTTTTACGGTATTGTGTGGGCTATGCAAAACACAGTAACGAGCAAACAGAGCCCACAGATGGCCAAAGTAGACATGTGATCTACAGCAGTGCTGTGCCTCAGCAAAGAAACCACAACAGGGATAGGGCAGTTATTATGCACTAAATTGTGTCCTCCTAAAATTCATATATGGGTGTCCTAATCCCTAATATGTATTTGGAGAAAGGGCCTCTAATTAATGAGGTAATTAAGGAAAAATGGGCTCGAAAGGACGGGGCCCTAATTCGATGGGACTGGTGTCCATATAAGAAGAGAAAAAGGCACCAGATCTTTCTCTCCCTCTCTCCATGTGCACAGAGGAAAAGCCACGTGAGGACACAGGGAGAAAGCAGCCATCAGCGAGCCAGGAAAAGAGGTCAACTCTGCTGGCACCTTGTTCTTGGACTTCTAGCCTCAGGAATTGTGAGAAAATAAATGTCAGTTTTTTAAACCCCAGTTGGCGGTATCTAGCTAGGGCAGTTCTAGCTGACTCATGTTGTAGTTGTAACTTACACATCTAGGTTATTTTATGTAAATGTATAGAAGTTCCATATGTAACTTATATATAAGTTATAAGGAGATCAATTTTTACAAATCACATATTGAATGGCTTAAGAGATGAAGAACCTATATTAACAGTCCATTTGTAAAGCAACTCATCTTTTAAATTACAGTCTGACACCCTGGGCTTGCAGAGCACAGGCGTGAGCTGGCACTCTTTCACGTGGCTCAGTTACTTTTGCCCACAGAAGGGACCTGCTCGTGAGGATAATGAGGCCCACAGCGTGATGGCTGTAATTCTACTGACTTGCCCTATTTCTCACACAATCCATCTTTTGAAAATTTTCCATATTTTCTTTATATATGCCTATGCCAATAGTCATACAAATAAGAACTATTATAACTCTTCCCCCCAGAAGTGTTTCTTCAGCATGCAATCTTGTGTATCTTTATATTTGCCAATTAGACCTTTTCCAACAGGCAAAAGATTAGACATGGAGGAGACAGAAGCCCAAGACGAGCGGGAAAATTACTATTCCCTCACTTAGGGCATCCCCTACCACATCAAACATGCTTGCTTGCTTTTCTGTCCCACTAATGCAAGCTGTGATGGCAGAAACCAGTCTACCTCAATCACGGTTATATTCCCAATGCCCAACATAGTGCTGGCACTTACTAAGTACTCAATAAATATAGGCTGAGTGAACATATTAACAGATGGATAGATGGACTGATGGATGGATGGATAAATGTTCTGAAAGGAGCACGGGTTTAGGTGAAACGTTCAGGGACAGCAAAGAGGTGGAAACGCGGAAAGGCAGTGAGGTGACTCTCCAGGGAGTTTGGGAGAAGCGGCTGCTGTGGACAGGAAGTCTAAGGAGACAGGCTCATCGAACTTCCAAGTGCAACTGTGCAGCAACAGCATGGATCTCACTCTCAGGCACCACCTCCCACGAACCACGTTAGACTGGGCAAGCTTTGCCCCCTGCACGGCATGCAGCGGCAGACCTGGTAGAGAGACTGACCCACAGAGGGAAGCCAGACCCCCGGGGGTCAAGGGAAATCATAAAACAGGAAAGAAGTCAGTCAATAACTGAGGAGATGCCTGGGGGCGTGCCTGCCACTTCAGGCACCTTAACTGAATCAGACAAAGAAATTAAACAATTAGAAGATAATCAGAATGTCACAGCCATAGAGAACTTAAGTCATTTCATCCGGTGTTTCGCTTGAAGACCACACGCTCAGACTGGCATTCGGGTCTGGAGATAACGTGTGATCAAAGTGATACATAAAGTCACAAGAATGAAGGGGTTCTCCAAGGAGAACGAAAACTGCAGAGAAACAAAAAGAAGTATTGTACCAAAGGCCTACACAATGCAGCTCCTCACATCTGGGGGCAATGAGAACCAGAAGGAGCTATGAAGAGCGAAACAGAAGGGGCAGGGCTGGAGGAAGGGCCAGGACAGGGTTGGAGGGAAGGCTCCCGCGGAAGTGGAGGCGGGGGATGCGGAGGCCGGGCGAGCGGGAGGAGGCGCCCGTCCCTGTCCCTGGTGCTGAAGGATGAAGAAGGGAAATAACGCGCTGGGGTCTAGCACTCTCACTCCTTCACAGAACTAGCGCTGGCAGGCCCCATGGATTCTCACGGGCTGCTGGTGGAATGAGGGGCAGCCTGCCCTCGGGGAACACGCATTCTGGTAAGAGATCAGGATGCTACACTTAACTGGAACGCGCGTCCTGGGGACACTGGTATGGAAAACGGAACAGACAAGAGGGCAGCAGTTGTAACCGTCCTGAGTGGAATGGAGCATAGTTCCGCCCCAAACCTCCTGGTCTTCACCATCTCACTGGGAGTGCGTGTCTCTGTAAATGGAGGCAAGGACCAAAGAGCTCGTCTGATGATGTTTTCCCAAGCTGGCGGCAGAACTCACCGGCCCCTACATCCACTCCACAGGGCGTCCCCCACATCACGACCCTGCCATCTGCTCGGGGTCTGCCTCTCTGCTCAGCAAAGCTCGAGCTCATAAAAGGCAAGAAGGTGTGTGCCTTATTCATGTCGTTTCCTCAGCATCAAGCATCATGCTGGCACATATTAGATGCTCAGCGTTTTCTGAGTGAAATAGCAGACACGAAATCTCCATTTTAAAAATTTTTTTTTTCTTCAACGTTTATTTTTATTTTTGGGACAGAGAGAGGCAGAGCATGAACGGGGGAGGGGCAGAGAGAGAGGGAGACACAGAATCGGAAACAGGCTCCAGGCTCTGAGCCATCAGCCCAGAGCCCGACGCGGGGCTCGAACTCACGGACCGCGAGATCGTGACCTGGCTGAAGTCGGACGCTTAACCGGCTGCGCCACCCAGGCGCCCCAAAATCTCCATTTTTAAAAGGAGGGGTCATATACGCTGGGACAAAAAGGAGGCACACAGACTGTAAAGGCCCAGAGAAATCACAGGGCAGCCCTGCCCACTGCCCCTTCCATTCAGACGTGTGTGGAGCGATGGCCTGGGGGAACTCCAGAACAGCAAAGTACACGAAGTCCTTCCACAATGATGAGAGGTTTACTTTCTTATTCGTCCTTGAGGATTCTTCCAGGCTGGAGTGATATTCAGAATATACACTGATGGACATGCCAACGTGGTGGTAGGGGCACCAGGCAGTCAGAACAGAAGCTGGCAGGGGCACAAGGGCTCACCTTCAGTCCAGCAGGTAAAACTTGAGTGATGGGTATGATCCAGCCCATCTTTTTTTTTTTTTATTTTTTAATGTTTATTTATTTTTGAGAGAGAGACAGAGCGTGAGAGGGGGAGGGGCAGAGAGAGAGGGAGACACAGCATCTGAAGCAGGCTCCAGGCTCCAAGTTGTCAGGACAGAGCCAGATGCGGGGCTTGAACTCACGGACCACGAGATGATGATCTGAGCTGAAGTCAGACACCTAACCGACTGAGCCACCCAGGCGCCCCACGATCCTGCCCATCTTAATGGGAACACAGTGTCCAAGGAACTAGAGCCTCCTGGATTTCTATCCAGTACATGCTTACTGCCATGATTTTTTAAACACTATAGCTAAAATGAACAAAGAAATAAAAGGCTCAGAACACTGCCTACTCATTTTATACTTCTTTATAACAGTAACATTTTTTGCATATTTTTTTTCCCAAGACTATTTTCTCATTTCAGAAGAAGCTTTCCTCCATAGGCTAAAAAAGTGTGAAACCACGTCAACTTTCTGAAATCAACTAATAACCAAAGGTCGAGTCCTGTATATGGTCTTATCCCGAGGTCATTTTGACAAGGGTGCTTCCCAAAGTCTCAAAGAATAGAAAGGGAGAAGTCTGAAATTGGAAGCACGTTTGTGCTGGAAACCTTCCCACCTGAGGGCAAACATTTGTGTAATTCCAGCCTGTCTGCATTAATATAGCCACAGAGTGACATCCTGATGGGGGAGGATACTGGAGTGTGCTGTGGTCTTTCCAGGAGAGTGAAGGGAGTGCACAGCGTGGGGCCTACATGCAGGTGGGATACAGCCCCCAAGTCCATTCCCAGTAAGATGAGCAAACACACAGCTAACCGTGCAGAGCCAGCCGAGTGGGTCACCAGCACGGCTGCTTTTCCAGCTCTGACGCCGACTGGGGACCCACGTGGAAGTCCATGCTGGGGACCCACGTGGAAGAACAGCCGTACTTTCAGGAGTTCCATCAGTGCTTTGGCACTTGTGGGCTTGTGTCTCAATGCTGCTCCCTAGGAATATCACAAAACCGTGACGGCCCGCAGACTGCGCAGGTGGTCATTCAGGTGTGGAGCTAGGGTGAACCAGGGAATTCTCAGCTCACGGTTTCCTAATCTATGCAACCACTTAAAATAACAGTCTTTGGGCCGTGACCTGAAAAAGCCCCGCCCCCCCAATACCCCTGGGCAAATAGCAGATCACACGGAGAATCAGCAGTTACATTTGTCACAGGCCCTATGACATCTCTACCAAATACAGAGCCATACCAGGCTCTGATGGTAGGAACTGACTTTGTACCAAGGAGGATATGGCTGGAGATCATAAAAGGGGAGAGGGTATAGGCGGAGTAATTACCCGGAAGAACAAAAACTCACAGGTGGAGACTGTTGCTAAGAACTGGCTAATTAGAACATACAGTGTCTACATCTTAATATCTATTTCTGGTTCCTCTTATTTCTGATACAAATTCCATGGGTTTTCACATCTCAGACGCACAAGTTCTCGGAAAAGTGGGGAGTCCAGCTCTCTGGATTCAGTAATGGTCTTTAGAGCAGCTGAGTGACCTTTTACTTTAACAGACGCTTTACCTGATTTTCTTAAAGCTTAATTTAATATTCACATGCATCCTGTAAAGATCTCCAGCTTTAATCACCCGCTGTAATTGCCTTCTATGAGAGCTGAAAGAACATCATTTACAGTGATCAGCCATAAAACATTATGACTTAGTTGTAAAGGCAGAACTGAACTGTTATCAGAAGGTGGCTGGTTGTCAGGCTGCAAACAGACAAGCAGCAACCAGATTAAGAACTTTCAACGTGATTTTAAAAATCGAAAATGATCTGCAATATAAATAATGTCAATAAAGAAAACGGAGACCATCTCTTTGGGAGAAGACAGACTTGGGTGGAAAGTAAGCCACGTAATTAACTGTGCGGCCTTGCACACATTATTTCTTCCCTTTGTTTCCTTGTGTGTTAAATGGGGATGACAGTGACCTCCTAGGGCTTTTTTAAAAATGGGGGATGAAATCATGTAGAATATCTGCATACTGGACCCAGAGCAGACTTCAGTAAATGACTGCTGTTCCTACTGTTGCAATGGACTGCATTTTTGGGTCCCCTCCAAGCTCTTCTGCTGACATCCTAACCCCCCAGTGTGGAGGCAGGAGGTGATGACATCAGGATGTGGGGCCTTTGGGGGGTAATTAGGTCATGAGAACGGAGCCCTCATGAAGGAGATTCGTACCCTCCTAAAGGGACCCTTTCCACCATGTGAGTATATAGTAGGAACTCGGCATCCCAGAAGAGGGTTCTTCCCAGAACCTGACCAGGCTGGCAGTCCCCAGCCTCCGGAGTCGAGAGGAGTAAATGTCTGTTGTCCACAAGCCAACCAGTCTGTGGTGTTTTGCTACAGCGCCCAAGCTAAGACAACGAGTATCACAGGCTTTCATCACACATTAGGCAACATCCTGTCTTCCTATCCTTCGGGGAAAGCCCGAAATGGATGTTAGCACGGGAGGGAATCGGGCCTGCCCTCCACGACACCCTGCAGTCACTGAGGCTGCTTCCTCTCTCCACGTTCCCTCCAAATCAGAAAACCACATATCTCATTTTTCTGAAGCACGATCTACAAAGACATTTTAGCCCAGCAAGTAGGACAATGTGAGTTTGCAAACCTTGGAAACTCTGAAGAAAGACAAACTAAACATGTGTTTCTTAATCAGTGACTTCAGAACACTGAGCCCCTTCATAAAGGGCCAGGGGACAACATGAAAGTAAGAGTGGGATTATTTAGTCCAGGAAAGAGTAAAAGCTCCGACACAAGGGAACTAACCACGGTCACCATCTGTATCCAACTACTGAGTAAACACAGTTTTTCACAGAAAACTCTATTTACAACTAACAACTGGTTCTGTGGCCTCATCTTGGCTGATAACCATTACTTTGTTTAGGATTTCCCCAGACGAGATGGGTAATGGATGTATGTTAGATTTGATAAAAATGATTGCGAGGAAAATTCAATTTTCCATCCCCCTTGCTTGTGCCCTCTAAAAATTGCTTATCTTTTCATATCAATTATAGCGACAGGGAAAGCAGATGAAGTACTTCAATGAATGTGACATCCGAAGTGATCCAGGCTGGGAAGGTACTTACTGCATGAGTAAGTCACAATGTTGAGTCCCTCTCAATACATGACAAGTTTTGAAATGTTCTGTTTAATTATTAAGAACCTGCAATGAAAGGATGTCAAATTCTCAGTCACCTGAATGCAAGCATGCGGCTGCTTGTTGGCTAAGGTTAAGAAATTAGATCCCAGGGTCAAGGGTAAAATTATTAGGGTTACATCCAGCTGCAGCCTTAGAAGCGCCAGTTAGAAGACTCCTGTGTCGAGATGTCTGGACAGAAGAATTTAAATTGATGTATCTCACAAGGGGACAGGAGGACGGGTAGTTGTGAAAAACATTAAAGGTGGGCTTTGGGGGAGATTTGAGGTCTGATTGCGAAGTCACTACTAGGTGACAGTCTGTGCCCTTGGATAATCATCCTATCCTGGAAGAAGCAAGTGAATGCCGACACTCTGTCTACTGAATGCACCAGCTGGAGCAGCTGTGCTCCACCCCGCCGGCTGTGGCTTGCTCTGGGGGCAGAGTCCGCCAAGGCCGGTCACCAGCAATGGCTGGGAAGACGAGGATGGCCGTGCGCGTCACCAGAGCAGACCACGTCCTGTTCTATGCCCACATAGTGTCTACTGCATCCTGGGTGACAAGTGACAACACACCCTGCTGTTATGAATGCTCCGTCACCGAGTGCTGACTATCTCCCCTCCCACCACACACTTCGGCAAACCTGTGCTCACACTCTCACTCACGGCCACCCAAGTGTACCCCTGGCAGCTGCAAAAGGGTGCCAGCCTCCGAGCTGCATGTGCATGAACAGTACACGGAGACTGAATGTTTATGGGGAGTGGTTCTGAGCTCAAAACAGAGCTTCCTTTTGAAAACAAAACCAAGCTCCTCTGAGGTTTGAGTGTGGAGAAGCTCTTAACTGAATGTCCAGTTCAACGGGAAGGCTGCTTCCTGAGCTCTCTATGCCTTCTCCTCTGGCCTGGACACGGGTTGGCCACCAAAGCACACCCAGAGTGCAAAATACATGCTGTTCCTTTTTAAAAGGAAAATCTAGGGTGTTGGGGGCTCAGAGAAACTTTGTATTGAGTCCCTAATCCCCTAGTCGCAATTCTTGTGGTTTTGGTCGATGACCCCAATCTTTTTGGGGCCTTGGAGCCCTCAGCTCGGTAATGGTGTTGATCACGGACTCACAGGCTGTTGTGGGATTCAACAGGGAAAATGTCCGTGAAACACCTACCTGCAGCTCAAGGCTCATCAGGGCCCTGCTTCTGCCTCTCCCTTGGGGAATCACTTAACAGCACACTTATTTATAAATTAGCATCAGAGCTACATATAGCTCGGAACAGTTTCTGCTCCTACATCACCTAGAAGAATTTTGCCAAACTGGGTTGTTCCACAGCTAACGTTAACGTCTAATGCTTTTTAACACACATTTGAAGGACTACAGAGAAGGGAATTTCACATGTATTTCCATTTTGGATATGTTAGTGTATTTTAATAAAGTAGAAGTCTGCGGTCTCTTTTATATGTATCCAAAGGAATCTGGGCATTTGACAGAGCAGGTCTAAGGATCTGATGCACGTTGTCGCCCATTTGAAAAAAAGACATCGGGGCGCCTGGGTGGCGCAGTCGGTTAAGCGTCCGACTTCAGCCAGGTCACGATCTCGCGGTCCGTGAGTTCGAGCCCCGCGTCGGGCTCTGGGCTGATGGCTCGGAGCCTGGAGCCTGTTTCCGATTCTGTGTCTCCCTCTCTCTCTGCCCCTCCCCCGTTCATGCTCTGTCTCTCTCTGTCCCAAAAATAAATAAATGTTGAAAAAAAAAAAAATTAAAAAAAAAAAAAAAAGACAAAAAAATAAAAAAAAAAAAGACATCAACAAGCTTTAATTTTTAGTAGCCAGAAATCTGACCTCATTCCTTTTTCATCTTGAACCTGTACTTTCATTCTATACCTCCCACAGAATTTTATCCTAATTTATTACATTTAATGATTCCAAGTATTTTATTGATCACCCTATCATAGCCTCTGACAAAATATGCATATAAATTAAAATTTCCCAGCAACCATATGGCTCTGGGGTTAAAAAAAAAAAAAGTTCTCTTGGATTGAGTTACTGTTACAATTGTTATTTGTACTCAATTAATCAAAAGTATAACCGATTTTGATGAATATTATACATAAAAAAAATCACTGAAAATGGCTCTCTCCCAGAAATGGATAGCCGTGTACCCTGATTCTAATCCTACTTCTTTTCTGTATATATAACTCCTGTGAAACTATGTTCGTAGAAAAGCAGATGACGGTGGAAGGAATTTTGTTACCTGGGTTTCTCTCAGTTCTTTTAGCCCCTTCTGAACTCCACATGGTCATTTATTAGTTAGGATAGATCGTTTTTTTGTTCGTTTGATCATTTATTTGTAGCAAATAAAGCGTGGAATCACAGTGCTTGGCACACAGAGGTGCGTTCCCCGCTCCCTAAGGCGTCATTCCACTGGGGGCTCTCTCGGGCTGTTCTTCCAGTATCTGGACAGCTTCCAGCCTGGGCTCCACCATCTCCCAAAGTGGCCTGGCCACAGGGAAGGGAGAGCGTGAAGGTCACTTGCTGCCTCTTAAATCCCTGGCCTGGAAGCGATGTACTTCATTCCACTCACATTTCATTGACTAGTGTTAGGCGAATCGCCCCCAAACCACAAAGAGGCCAGAAATGTCTTCCTGTCCTACAAGCAGAAGCTGCACTGATATCAGCAATCTTCAAAAATTATTTGTAATAAAAAGTCAACTGACACTGCGTTTCGGTCCTGCCTCACTTTGCAGACAGCAAGACACCGAAGCACCTAATTTATACAATGATTTATTGGAGTCCTTCACTTTCTCAATGCCGATACTGACATTTAGGATTACCCCTTTGTTTGGGACCTGGACACTCACACCCTCACTTAATGCCTGTGTTAAAGAATCGGGATGAGTGTGATTTGTGCCGAGTGAGAGAGGCAACTGCGGAAGGAAGAGAGCTCCCTGAAACTCAGGCATGCTCAGGCAGATCTGGCTTTAGGAAGAGTATATGAAAGCACCTGGAAATAGATTCCGCAAAGATTATGCGTGCCTGCTTACCCCCTTGGAAATGTGTGTGTGTGTGTGCCCTGAGAGGTCCGCATAGGCTGCTTTGGGAGACTAAGGATACTTGGTTACCCTGAATACATTGAAAAGTTGAGGGCAAGTTACAATTTATGGTTTAAACTGACTCTCTCAGACTTGCCAATGGTGAGATTAGGCTGCAATCAGCCATAAAGGGGAAAGAAAGGCAGCATGGGAAGAGAAGACGGACGAGAGCAGGTAGGTAATGGAAATAACCCAGTTTTGTCTCATCCGCCAGGCCTCATTGGTCTTTGTTGTTGTTGTTGTTGTTGTTTGTTTTGTTTTAAACTAAGTCTGGTTGAGAATCACCAGTTGAACTTGATTCTAAGCCTGTCACTAACCCATACAAACATATGCCTGGGGTTGAGAAACAAAACAGAACTAGCTTTTTTTTTTTTTTTTTTTTTTTTTTTAAGTAAGGGCTTGAACACAGGGCTTGAACTCACGACCCTGAGATCACAACCTGAGCTGGAATCAAGAGTTGGATCCTCAATTGACTGAGCCACCCAGGTGCCCCTAATCTATGTTTTTAAAGCAAAGCCATAAGAAGAAAACTAACCTTTGATAATGCCAGGTGTGTTGGTGGGATGGCCCCACATCATACACTGTAATTAATGCACATTCTCTCAAGGGGAGAACCAAAAATGTTCATTTTCAAGGAGGTAGACAGGATGCCCTCATGTATCTGTCTGCTCTCAGAACTTGCCAATGGGCTGTGGTTTCACCTTCGCCCAGACAGACGTATTTGTGTCAAGTGGACCCTGGAACAACATGGGGGTTGGGTTGCTGACACCCCACACAGTTGAAAATCTGTGTATAACTTTGACTCCCCCAAACTTAACTCCTAATAGCCTACTGTTGCCAATAACATAACACTCGATTAACATAAAATTTTGTAGGTTTTATGTATTACATGCTATATTCTTATAATAAAATAAGCTAGAGAAAAAACATCATTAAGAAAATCATAAGGAAGAGAAAATACATTTACAGAGCCGTACTGAGTTTATTGGGAAAAAAACGTGCATGTAAGTGGACCCATGCAGTTCAAACTCATGTTCTTCAAGGACCAGCTATATTTGGTTTTAACTAAACTAACTGTCACAGAATAGATAACCAGACACAAGCGTTCCTGGCAAGAGGCACGGATTGGAGTCACTCCACAGGCAGCACAGAAGAGGACGACGAACAGCGGCTCTGCATCGGCAATGATACTGGATACATAGTCCTCCTTAAACAGAGGTTCCAAGAATTTGTCTAAAAAACTAAACAGCAGGAAGACAACGTAAAATATGGATTTCCACTCAAGAAGTGTCTATTGTGCCATGAGACATGAACTAAAGATGGAATGAATCTAAAAGTTAATGAAGGGGAACCTCACTGAAGTCGGCTCGGGGGCTAGAACGGGAGGCTGGAGTGACATCCCTCGATGTCTCTCACAGGAAGAAATGTCTATTACAGACCCAAGAGAAGAACAATCAACAGGAAAGAAACCTCAGCTACAGGGCCCGGCAGGCCAAGATAATGCAATGCGTGCCCTAAACAAAATCAACCACCCTACAACTCAGCCAATCGGGGACTGTCACCACCATGAACCCTTGTTTTTCCCCAATGGATGTTTGTTCAATCCCCGCCCCCACCACATACAACTTCCTCCTTCTTCTCCATAAAACAACGTTCCTCTCCTTTGTTTCTTGGATTTGCCTATGGTTTTGCCATGGTTTGCTTGTCCTGAATTGCAATGTTCTGTTATTCCTGAATAAACTCACTTCTACCGGTAAAATAACTACTTGTCTTATTTTTAAGATTAATAAGATGTTCAAGATTAGCGAGACACTAAAGATACCACTTATCTCTTTTGTATCTCTTATGCTTATAATCTATAAACAACTGAGTGTGCATATGTTAGCGTGAAGGCTCAAGGCTTATTTCCTGATGGAGTGCCTACAAACACGCTTTAGAGACCACAGCCTACACTCAGTTCTGCTCACGCCCAGCCCCAGGATCCCCGGGCCAGAGCACGTCTCACTACACACCCCACTTAGAAGGCTCAATCCGTCCTAAATGATTAACTCATCACTCTACCATAAAGCACACACTTGCTATATGTGTTTCTCAAAGTTCTGGCAGTAAAGGTCCCTACAATGTGTAAAGCTGTAGCAGGCTTCTAAATTGATCATTTGTGGGAGGGCCACAGTCTCTAGACAGGTTTCCAGTAATATTTCAAACTGCTACTATTGCTTTGGGAATCCAACCCACGTCAGGGCACACTTGACAGGCTCATGCCTTGCCCCCTCTCTCCCTGAAATTTTCAGGCACAAAGAAAACAAGAGAGAATCTTATCTGGGCACACAAAAGTCAGGTTTTACCGGGCAGTTCTCTCAGACGACTGTTTGACTGTTCCTGGACATTATTCTCAGGAATCCGGTCTCAACTACTAAGCCTATATGAGGTCTGCAGTCAAATTAGCATTATAGAGGACAAAGGAATGTTAAGTGGTCTTCAGAATGAAAAGCCATGGTTTGTCAGCCCGAAGGAGGATCAGCTAAAATGATGTGCTAGCTGAGGACTTTGTTTGAAGAACAGGCATTGAAATGAAAGACGTGAAAACACGGGAAGGAGGCAGGCGGCCGTGTCTCTCTCCCCCTAAGCCTCCTCCCGGCAGAGACTCTCATTACGCCTGGCGTCCTGCGCATCGGGTCAGAAGTGATGATGTGTCGAGGTGTGCAGGCGGCCGTCACACAATGATGGATTGATCATCGTGCGGAATTCCTCTCATCTCCTGACTCTACCCTTTTCTCTGATTTTAAGGAGAAGCTCTTATTCACATATCATTCAGTTCAGAAGATCTGATCCACAAAAGTTAACTCAATGTAAAATCTTCAAAGCAAAAACCAAAAGCAGGTCGACAGGTTTATAAAAGCTTGCCTGGGTCTGACCTCAGAATAGAAACGTCTACTCTCGGGTGAGTTCAGCCCATTCTTTTTCTGGCGTGCACCTGAACTGCGGGAGCCAGCGATGAAAATTCATGCAGGGCGCTTCAACGGTCCCACCTATGTCCTTGACATCTGCTGGCTTCACGTCACATCACAACTTCAAAGCAAATCCACCCCTGAGATGGCAGCAAGCTTTCACGGGGGAGGAGAACGGAGAGTTCAGAGATGGCCTCTCCTTCAGGACAGGAGGTATCTGTGCAGCACATGCTACGATTTATCTTCTTGGCCAGACAAAAGGGGGAGAAACGTGAAGAGATGAGAACGCCAGCCACCAACCATGCACCAACAGCAGGCGGCACCATTATGGGACTGCATTTCCCCGCTAATTGTCACGCTTTTGTAAACATTTATTTATTTCTATTTAAAACCCTCTTTATCTTCTGCTTCCCATACGCTTCCAGTGTAGGTAAAGCGTTTTGGCAACCGAAACGGTGGCGAGGTTTTGAACTCCTCACGTCCACAGTTGTTGGGGAAGATACATCATTCTCCCTGTGGGGGGCTGGGTGTTAGGGCATCACTCATTTAGATGTTTGAAGGCAAGGCGGCCCCCCTGTGCTCTCCCACCTGACACGGGCTGTCCTCAGGAGGGACAGCTTATTCTTACGATAGGAAACGAGAGGTGGGGCCTCCGGGCACTCTCCAATTTCAAATCAGCTACAGTACAAGGCACCAGGAACTTAATCTCCAGTTACCCCTATCAACCTCAGTCGTATTCACTACAGAAACATTCTTTATTTTACTCTCCTGATGCCGAAGAAAAATTTATCTTCGTTAAATGATAATTGGGCTGTAGCATCTTTGGATTCTTCAGAAATGCTGGCTGGCAAGTTTTGAAAAAAAATTTCATCAATCTTGTTTGGTGTTTTACAAAGGCTCCATCAGAAAAAAAAAAAAAAAAGAAAGAAACAAAAGATGTGTAAGTGTGCTGAGGACACCTCATCCCCAAGCAGCCTCCCCCGGTGCTGCAGGGAGTCCTGAACTATAGGTTCTGCCACTGTTTCCGGAAGGAAGCGACATGTAAACACACAGTTCTGGGGTTTCTGCAGATTTATCAATTTCCTGATCTTTAGAGGTTTCAAAATAGGATTTTTAGTGAGAAAGCGCATAATTGAGTGCCATTTAACTTTCAGCTAAATCCAATATGTCACAGAATGTTATCCTAAGAATCAAATAAGGCCGGTTCCTCAACTTCTCATTCTTCACATTTTACTTGGACCCAATAAAAAGCAAAGGACTATATAAGGAAACAGTAGGCAGCTTTTCCTCCTGAGATTTTAAAACAAGTCCGTCCGTATCACAACCTCTTTATAACCCACCTTCTACACATTTTACCCCGGTGCCAATGAAAAGATAAAAATACACAAGGAGCAAAATGCAAGGCAGTTAATTATAATATTTATGAGCTACTCCCAATACACTTCTGGGTTGGAGTAGAAACTGAAATTACTGAAAAAGCATTTACATATCCCAATTACCTAACGCTACGGTATCCATTAGTATGGCAACTTGCAAATCACTGTTTTATTTTTGTTTCCTACTGGCCTTTCTACAATAGGCAATGTAGAACACCATGGGTTCAGACTATTTCATAACTCTTTGATGTTAGCATTACATTAACCAGAATATTTGTGGAATTTTTTTCTCTCTTCCAACAGACTGAGGCCAATTTCCTTGTTTCTGACCTAGAATTTTACCAGTTTGACCAATTATTATCCTGGTAGGTATATCACAATTGAGTGATAAATCTATTTTCTAAATAGAAGAAATGGCTGTAATTGTAAAACTTGGAAAACACTAAAGCAATCAATCTATTTAATAATGTGACTTCCATCTGTTGTTATCGATACTGAAAAAAATTCTTGAGAAGTCATATTTATTCCACTCTGGTCCTTTAAATATCAGTACCTCCTGGCCTATATTTTGTGAAACACCACACCTAGTCGATGCACATAACTCTCCAAAGCCTTAAAAAGGCCATGGAGACAGCCCAGTCTGTGCCCAGTCTATAATCTGGAGATCAGGTTTCAATTCCCAGGAACAAAGGGGCTGATGGCAGGATAATGGCCACTTGGGGGCACTTACCAGGAACGTGAGGGGACGTAGAAGCCGACCAGGTAACCCCGGGGTCTCCTACCCCATGTTTGCTACAGACATTCCCTCGGCCAGCCCTACTTGGCTTCGTGCAATCGTATCCCTCAGGGAGCACAAGCAGCAAACGCTATGATCCCAACCCATGAATGAAAGGAAACTTTTCAAACCCGAGGGAGAAGCCACTGCTCAGAGACGTTTCTCAAAAAGGTGACGTCTGCTACCATACAGACAAAATCACTTACTTCACTCTTGTCTGATGTGATCACGGAATTCTGAAGTCTACAACTATTTCCCACCTGTATTTTCTCAACACAAAATCACCTCATTTCATCCCATGAAGCTTCATGCTGCAAACGCCTGGCGACGGGCCCCGTGAGACGCACGCTTTAATCTTTTAGGTCAGAGTTTTTGCTTCTGGTCATTTTCCCCTTCTCCAGCAATCAACTCTGGGAGAATTCCTAGAGACCTCTTCAAAGGCCAAGTGTTTAAACTAAGTTTCCTCAGACTAACATTTCTGTAAATAAACTGCAGGTGTAACGGTAATTGTACGTGTTCTCTTCACAATTCCGTTAAATCAGGTAGAAAAAATGGTCAGCTCATTATGATTAAGAAACACTGCTAATTTGAACACAATATTTATGTTTTCTCAAGGATTTTATTTTTAAATTAACATAACCTGTGCCTAATCTAGTCTCAAATAAGGTTCATTGATGGAATTCCTTATAAACCAAGATTTGTTGTTAAAACAATACACGTTAAAAACGATTTTTGAAACCCCCAAAACGAATAAGACCTTGCAGTGGGCATCACCTGTTGTGTTCACATTTTACGCGTACAGCTTCAAAGAAAGCAACTATTGACAGTGGATCAATATTGAACCATGGCCACCATCCTAGAGACAGAAGATTGATTGCAAAGGGCCCCGTGAGACATGCATTAATTAAATCAAGACTTTATTGCTTTCAGAATTATCATGTGGCGTCTCACAACTTACCTGCTACGCTCAGGTGAACGAGCGGGCTGGTCTTGCTGTCTCCGTTGCGTTCGTTGACGGCCTGCGCGTAGTAAACCCTGGCATCACCCGCTGTCGCTGCAAGGATCACCAGTTGATTTTCCAGTGTGATGGCTCTGTGTCAGACAAGAGACAGCGTCAGAGCCACTCCACAGCGCTTCTTGTTCGTAAGGCAAATTAGTTTATCAGGCCAACGAGAGAGGCGTGTCCAGGGCTTTAAAAAGATCTCGAAGGACAAAAACACACAGGCCGAGCTGAGGCACATGGCGGTGGCTGAGCCTCCTCTGGCCTCGTCCACACTCCAGTAGGGAGGCTTTGAGCCCTCTGCTTCCTACTGACCCTCGGTTGTGAGGCACTCACATATCCAGGGTTAGTTAAAAACTCAGAGCTTCCCCTGGGAACTTGTAACAAGTTCAAGAAATCCCAGAAGGGCTGGTCTTTTTCTTTCAGGCAGGGCCGTGAGATCACACCATGGCCACAAACTACAAATAAACTCTCAGACGGAAGGCGGAACTGCCCAAAACCTAGACCGGGGGGCAAATGAATTTGCTGCGGTTTTCTCCGCCTCCCAAGGAACCTCATTAGAGTTTCTGTACCTCTATTTCTCAACTGGCGGGTAGAAGAAAAGTCGCCAGTGGGCATGGTGCTGGCCCTTTCAACTGGATTCCCCCATAACTGCTGATGCCAGGCCTGCTCGTCCTTCACCCCAGCCATCTCCCCGCCCCGCCCATTTCACAGTCTGACCCCTCCTCACGGAGACTTCCCGTAGAGCCCAATTCTGCTGCAGGAAAGAACCTGGGAGACACATTTGACCAGCCACCCTCTCTTCAGAAATGAGAAAACTGAGGAACAGGGTGGTTAAGTTGCTCGTTCAAGGTAACCTAGCAAGGTAACAATACCAGAGGGAGAACACGATCTTCCCACGTATGAACAGATGCTCTGCCAACCAGATCACACCCAGACTCACCAGGTTATTCAAAAGAAGAGGAAGAAGAACAACAAAGACACAACTTCCATAAATCCAAGCAGCTTTTAATTAAAATAAGCTGTCCTGGTATCCTCTGCTCTTGCTAGCGTTTGTAGATTTTGCTACAAAACACAAAATACAAAGGGCGGCCTCCCACTGAGAGTAAGACACATTCTGAGCACCAAAGGGCTCTTAGTTCCCAATGCTGGGAGCACCTTGGGACCTGAAGTGAATCCCACGGCTGCACACAAGTTGTCATTCTACAGGAAATACGTTTATTTGTTCATTTTATTTTATCTTGATTAATTAATCCATTTATCTATTTTAGAGAGAAACAGAGCAAGCGAGCAAGCAAGCGAGCAAGCACGCGAACAGGGGCAAGAGGCAGAGCAGGCCCTACGCTCAATGTGAAGCTCAACGTGGGGCTCGATCCCACGACCCTGGGATCACGACCTGAGCCAAAATCAAGAGTCGGACGCTCAACCACCTGAGCCACCCAGGCGCCCCTATTTGTTCATTTTAATCCTAGGCAGTCGTAGCCCTTCCAAATCCAGATAAGGTCTCCATTCTGGTAACAGAAAAAACACAGAAACTGGGTGATCTGTCACGGGGAATTTTACTATAATAATAATTTTTTCCTTCCTGCTACCTTCTGGAAAGCTTTTTCAAAAACTCTCAACTTTTATACATTATACAAGATTATCTTGAGAAGTTAATTGCTTATTCAGGGTTCCCATACGATATATTGCAGCTGGAGGTCTCTAAGACTAACTCACCTCTTTCTCACAAAAATTTCCCTATTAACAAGTTTTCAATTTTTATTCCCATAAAAATACCTCAAAGAAGCTTTACTATAATTATTTATGACTCCTTTATAGATTCCTTTATAGAACCACTGAAATTGTTCCATTTTATTTTAGTGCACGTCACACCAGCACCTAAAATTAAATATGAATATTTATTACACCTGAAGTTACACCTTAATAGTATAACTTTAAAAACTGAGTATGTCATAACTTTTTTCCTTAACATCTGATTTTTGCCATAGTAATTTCAAATATGCCTATGATTTCTCAGAATTATTCTGCAAAAATGCCTATTAATTCTCTATATTATTTATGACATTGTCTCAAGGCTATTAAAAATAAAAAAGTACATAAAGAACAAAAATATTAAAGTTTACATCTATGATAATTTGTATCTTTAAGCCCATTTTTTCTTCTAGTTTTTAATTTCTAGACCATTTTAAGTCAAAACTTATGAGGAAAAACTTGTCTATGCCAAAAAAGACACCGCAAAAATGCCAAAGCTTTGGAGAACATTAGATTAATGAGGACTTTATTCTTTCTTCCTCTCCAACTCTTTCTGAACAGAGCATGTCTAATGAAGAAACTGATTTTTTTTAATGAAAATTAAACTATCTAAAGACAGTTATCTTAATTTCAGATAATTCAGATAATTGTTACAAGGGTGGCGAAAAGAGAAATTTTTAAAAATTTTTTTAAATGTTTATTTTTGAGAGAGCGACAGTGTGAGTGGGGGAGCGGCAAAAGAGAGACGGGGACACAGAATCCGAAGCAGGCTCCAGGCTCCGAGCTGTCGGCACAGAGCCCAACGCAGGGCCCAAATCCATGAACCGTGAGATCATGACCTGAGCCGAAGTCAGACGCTTAAACGACTGAGCCACCCGGACGCCTCTGAAAAGAGCAATTTTTAAAGACAGTGGAGCAGGTACCACACGTTCATTCTTCTTCCCCAACAGACCTTGATTCTGCTGAGCCCACACCTTGTGTGGGGCACCACACATGTGGGCAAATCGGCCCATTCGCAGCACCAGGCGTGTCTCTTGGTCATCGGAGGCCAGTACAGGTACCGGTGCCACGCTCAAGACCATCAGGGGCTGGTCCTGGACCCAAGCTGCCCAGCGGCTGAAGGAGGCGGAGCTTGCTTGGGGGGGAGCTCTCACCCCTCCCGGAGGCCAGGCAGGAAATGTGCTGTTCTGAGCTGCAGGCAGCCGCCCTTGCAATGCAGGGGAAAGGCGGTGCGTAGATAAGAGCAGGAGGAGGGACAGAACTTTGAGAGTCAGAGCAACTTAGTCAACAACCTGAAGGCAATGATGAGGAAGTATGCTAAGTGATCCTTCAACATGACTCTCACATGTGTGCATAAAATATTCTGTGAAAACGTCTGGTTACTGAGGTGGGGGTTGACTTCCAACATTGATTCCACACCTCCAGCATTTTACACCAGCAAAGCGGTTTGCAGAATTGACCCCAACTAGTCTAAGCTGATCATCGTAATCCAACCCCTCTTGCCAGTGACTGACAAAGGAGACCGGGCTTGAACCGGGTGGCTTTGGCATGTATGTGGTGACTGTCCCTGCTCTGGGGCAGCTGCCTCTAGGCCCCTCTCACCAGATGGAAGGACAGGGTTTCCAGGGCTGGGCACCAGGGCTTTTCTCCCTCCACTAGATGCGAGCAAGGACGCGTGTTGTCCAGATATTCGCAGCGGCAATGGGGTGACCACGAAGAGAGCCACCTTAGCGTGACGCTTATGACGTCGGCAGCAGGAGAGAGAAAAAAGAAAGAACTGGGGTCTTTCACCTTGCCAGCTGCCCCAGTCAATGAACCACATCCTGCAGCCCATCCCGTCTCTGGGCTTGCTGTTTCGGGGAATGAGGTACTTCGTTCACGTTTGAACTTGTGTAAGTTAGGGTTTCTGTTACCAGAAGTCACATGAATCCAGACACAGCATATACGGTAGTGTCCCTTTAGAGTTCAAAAAGGGAAGAAGGCATCCTCAGGGCATAAAATGTTAATAGTTCCTGTTGACTGGTACGATTATAACTTATTTTCTTTCGATTTCTGTGTTTTAAAATATTTTTCCAATTTTTCAGGATAAGTCACTTTTGTTACAGAAGAACAACTTTCAAAATGAACGCAAGGGCACGCACTGAATACTTTGCCCATAATATGGACTACTTGGCTTTTTTATCACATAATTCCGAAGTACTAATTTAAAACTTACATTGACTCTGCAGGAAAATTATAGTATTAAGCCAGAGAGATTCTTCCTTTATTTTAACTTTATTAAAATAAACGTATGTATGGTTTTACATAAAACTATTTCCTTAGTCTTCCGCATTTTAATTCTACATTTCAAAATGAAATCTTGTAATTCTAATTCTTTGGGATAGTGATAAAGATAAGAATACACTAACTTAAAAACGTAATCCAGTATGGGTAAAATGCACCACAGCTTGGGAAACAAGAGTGTCAGACTCATGAAGGACAAGTTAAAGGGTCACCTGCTATTGACTATAAGCACAGGGAGTTTTCAGAGAGAAACCTATCAGCTGTCCTTCGTCGTGGGGCTGCCCTAAGGAGGAGACGCTATGATTCACAAGAGAGCTCATTTTAAAGGGCACGTTCCAAGTGCCTTTGACTCTGCACTTGATTCTCCCAACACTTTCTTGAGGCAGTAAGCAAAATAAGAATTCTCTATTTCGGGAAAGTTAAAACCTCAGAGAGTTCCTTGGGGTCTCTGACCGCCAGCACTGATCAGAATCCCCCTTGAGGGAAAAAACGCCGCTGGGCACCTAGACCCAAGGGCTTATGCATGTGATGTGTGGGGTGGGGGTGGGGAGCCAACCAGGGGGCACAGCTACAAGTGAGTTTCCTGCCACACCTGCCAACGTCCGAGGACGTCACATTCTGGACGCCATAAAGAACACCTGCTTTCCAACCTGTGGCACAGATACATTAATTACAGAAGTGCCCTTGGTGGTGGAAGAAAACAGCCCAGCATGCGCCTCACCTTGGAGCTGCAGGAATGGAAAGGCAGATGTTCGCACGGACTGCCATGGGAAGAGACGTAAGTAACTGTGTCCACTGTTCAGTCAGCCTGGAGTCCCCAGGCCTAACTCAGAGTGGAGGAGATACGAAGCTGAACCAAGTGCACACTGCCCATATCCCGAGGAGCTCAGATTCAGTGTTCCTTTTTAAAATTTAACTTAATTAAAAAATCTTTATGTAGTTTTGAGAGAGAGCAAGCAAGGGAGGGGTGGAGAGAGAGAGGGAGACAGAGAATCCCAAGCAGGCTCTGCACCGTCAGCACAGAGCTGGATGCGGGGCTTGAACTCACGAACCACGAGGTCATGACCTGAGCCGAAATTAGGACTCAGACGCTTAACCGACTGAGCCCCCTAGATTCAGTGTTTTTACAAACTACAGGAAGTAATAGGAAACACTTTATTAACTTTCCCCTAAGAGTGGCTGGGCCCAAAGTGGCAGTCCCGGGGGACATCCAAAAAAATCTCCATGATGTGCCTCAAAACTTTCAATGCAACCCATCCTCGGGCTTTCAAAAAAAGATAAACGGTCTTCGATTATCAGTAAGTTTTTTGATCCTTGACACCGTTCACACAAACTGGATGGTAATACATACATTGATTTATACATTATGATAAAAATTCAGTGAAGGGTTCAGTAAAATAAGAACTGTGCCCATAAAACATAAAAGTATAACTTGGGTTTGTGGTTTTACTATCACAAATGGTAAGGCAGCATTTGATTAAGCTTGGTATTGATATTCAAGCACATTTTTTTAAAAACTTTAGAGCACAAGGAAATGAAGGACATTATTTTTAGGTCCTTAAAAACACAAACATCTAAAATGTTCTCCGTGTTAATTAAACAATTAAGTTTTGAATGGAACGGTTTAAGGCTTATTGTTCTGAGTATAGCCTGCATCTCAAGCCTTACAGCCTCACAGCTACTTCAAGGCAGACAACTTCAAAATTAATGTACTCCCATTACTGGTATAGTTATAAGAACTAAGATTGCTTTCGAGTAGTTTTGGCAATAATGAGTCTCTGGATATTCAATAAACGTTAAGGCACCGGAACGTCATGTGTATTTAGCCACCAAGTAAACACGTGCTGCTGACCGTTTGCGGTGGGTGCAGGAAGAACATTTTGAAAGCAAGTGAAGAATGTGGGAGGCCTGTTTCTTAGAATTTCAAACCAACAGAAAGGACGAGGTGAGCTGAGAAGACAAGAATACTCAGGATAGATGGCGGAAAACACTGGGTACATGGGATGGCAATTCAGCACCATTGTACCGGGAACACAGCCCCCAAGGAGAAAGGCAGCCATCAAATGTGAGAGGGGTGGCTGTCCGGTAACACACACACTGTCCTGTGGTAGGAGAAAGACCACGAGAGATGGAAGAAAGAGACAGGGAGGAGCTGGGCCAACTTTCCACCAGCTTAGTTACCACTGTGGTCCACGCCTTGCCAAACATTTCAATTTAGTCCACAGAGGGACTCTTTTCTATAGCATGTATAGGTAGTTTCACAAGGGCAAGTATATGGGGAAATAGAGGTAAATTTATATAAAGTCTTCAACGTAATTCTTCTATTCTATATGAAGTGTCCACTCTTAATTACAGATACAAGTGGGAGTACATTACGGGATAGGATGTCTGAGATGATTACCACCTTAAAACTGTTTGGATGTGAGGTATATTCAACACTCACATGTTCTGCGTTATGCACACTTGTCCCCCAGTATTTAAGCGCAGAGCCTGACTGAAAGGATGTAATCAACACATACATGTTGAATGAATAACAAGAAGAAAACATACAGGTATTCATTTTTCTCTCTTCATGCTTAAGATTTCAACTCCATCTTGGTGCCAGAACCCAGGCCAGGAAAGAGATAATCCAATCACCCCATGAGTCCGTATGGAGTGACTGCTGTGTGAATGACACTGTCCAGGGAAGGTAACCAGGGAATATGGTCCCTGAACACAAGGAGGGAACAACACATCCAAAAGACAGAAGAAGAAAATGGCAGCCGTATGAAGTCCCCAGTGCGTATTGTATAGAATGTTAAAGGAGGAGGAGCCAAAGAGTCAGCCAAGCCACCAGAAACGTGGAGATCTGACATCTATCTTCCTGGTGACAGCTCCTTAAGAAGTAAAATGCAGGGGCGCCTGGGTGGCGCAGTCGGTTAAGCGTCCGACTTCAGCCAGGTCACGATCTCGCGGTCCGTGGGTTCGGGCCCGCGTTGGGCTCTGGGCTGATGGCTCGGAGCCTGGAGCCTGTTTCCGATTCTGTGTCTCCCTCTCTCTCTGCCCCTCCCCCGTTCATGCTCTGTCTCTCCTGTCCCAAAAATAAATAAACGTTGAAAAAAAAAATTAAAAAAAAAAAAAAAAAGAAGTAAAATGCAGATGTCACATTAGAAAGACAGGCCAGGTCCTCGACGAAAAAAAACATATGCAACACTCAGGAACAGGGGGGGCTGCCCCTGGAGGTGACATGGAAGGAAGGACCGGTTTCCTACCCACGTGTCTGGCCTTCGACCCAAAGCTCTGGCCCAGGGCTCCTGAGAGACAGCGCATGTCCCAAAGGACAGCGCGTCCGAATTTCTCCCAACCCGTGGGCCCGGTTGCCAGCAGCGTGAGCACGGGTGAGCATCCAGGTCAGTAGGCCCAGCTGTGGCTGAGAAACTTCCGGGGGCCATAAAGAGAAGCAGAGAGGACACCCTCCTGGGCACAATGTCTGTCTCTGAATGAGAGCAGAAAGGACACCAGAGCCCAGAGCTTCTTCGCCTTCTCCAAGAGCAGCTCCTGGCGGCCCAAGATTAAACACGGCCTGCCTTCAAGGTAAAATCTCCAACGGTCTCCAGAGAAGACAGCCCCTCTGTCCGCCAGTACGAGATCACGGCAGATGACAGGCAGGAACTCCGTGGATAAACCCAGGCTGAAGTAATCACAATACTCTGTGTACATGCAGAAAGGTCCTTGAAATGACCAGGCAAGTGTGGCCCATGTGGGTGGACAGGCCCAGAATCAGGTCTGGCTCTGATTTGTTCCCTCAGGCTCACTACTTGGTTTTTCCATCTGCGCAACAGGAGTGACCATACTCCCATCAAAAGGACCTTCGTGAAGTACCAATCAGGCAACGACGTGAATGAGCCTGACACGGCGTCCTCACTCGGTGTTTGCCGAACCTGAATCTGGCTCCTCAGTCTATCAGGTGCGCTGTGTAGGTAGTAAAATACTAAATGCAGTCAAATGTCCTCCTTCCAGGGTGAAAAATCAAATACTTGGTAGCATTCTACTTAACAGACTGCGAAACAAACACGGCCGAGTCGCTGAATTACCAGATTCACGTCATAAAATGATGCAGAGCTGCTACTACCTAAAGCCATCCGCGCAGGAGCTGGACCAAAGCGGCAGCGGGCGGGCCTAGGAAACCTCATTTCCAGGCCTTTCCATCCATCAACTGCCCCAGCAGCAACACCCACTGTACAAGACCTTAATGCCAGAAAATTCCTGGCCTCCTCTCGACACATGTTGACGTGTCGTAAACAGAATCGATCCTCCTCCTCTTGGAAAGATGCCGCGTATCAGCAGAGACGGAAGAGAGAGGGAAAAATTACAGGGCAACTTGATACAATTCCTGGAGGGTGTATTTCATCAGGGGTTTTTGCCCAGGAGACATACATCTATTTACAGCAGCGCTTCTTAAATTTTCTAGCTGCGTTGATTTATTTACTTATTTATTTTTCTAGTTCATTCATTTTATTTTACTTTTTATTCTTACTTCTAGCTACTTTAAAAAAGCATTTTAGTGAATGTATACTTGATCCAGGGCCTTTTGTTATTTTAACTAATTGTTCCAGCTCTAGGCACAAGGAAGTGACCAGGAGCAATTTCTGGCGTGGTCATATGCAAAAGAGAGGAGCTGGATGAGGAAGGTTTAAAGAGTGCTGAAGTTTAGGCATCAACATTTCCAGGCACACTTCTCCCCTCCCCCCACTAAAACAAACAACCAAAAAATTAAAACAAGAAAAAAAAAAACAAGAACATGTAGTCTTGAGGTCCCCAAACATGAGAACTTACCCAGACGTAAAATCTACTCAAACCAGAAACCATCAACAAGGATTCCAGAAAGATGGCTAAAACCCAGGCAGGCACCAGTGGCAGTCTCCCCAGAGGGGGCTCTCCTGAGATCCTCCACATCAGTGGACAAGTCTGAAATGAGTTCACTTTATTTTTTTCAAGTGTTTATTTTTGAGAGAGAGAGAGACAGAGTGTGAGCAGGGGAGGGGCAGAGAGGGGGAAGACACAGAATCTGAAGCAGGCTCCAGGCTCCGAGCTGTCAGCACAGAGCCCGACGCGGGCTTCAAACCCGTGAACGGTGAGATCATGACTGAGCCGAAGTCGGACACTCAACCGAATGAACCACGAAGACGCCCGTGATGTAAGTTCACTTTATCTTATATATGGCATAATAAAAACAAGACCTCAGTCAGCCCCAAAGCCAACGGGCACTGCCACGGTCAAGTGACTGAGCGAGTACACAGAGCGGGTGTGTGCCCTTATGTGACCTCTGTGACAATCAGTCCCTCCCAGAGCAGTGAGCAAGTGAGGCGGACCCAGCCACTCCCACCTAGTAGGTTGGGTCGGGAGGCTGAGGTTGGCGATTCAAGCGTCAGACAAGTCAGTTTCTCTCCGCATCTCCTTGTCTTCAGAATAGAGCACAGGGAGACTTTCTTCCTTCTGCAGAAGGGGCACTGGGCCGAGAGCACCTGACCCTGGCTCCACGGGGGCGGCGCCCGTGGCGGGGTGGGTCCTCCTGGCGGGATCAATCACAAGGAGCAGCTGCCATGAAGAGGGAAGGGTAGGCGGGGCCGCTGGCGGACCCCCGCACCATCACTCCTCCTAGAGAAACGCAATTATCACAAAAAGGTTCCACTCTTTGTTGAAGTCTGTTTGACGACTAAGGGACAAAGCTGTGCCCGCAGAGCACAGGTGTCCTCAAGGACTACAGCTGGTCCTCAGTGGTGCCGCGCGCCCCTGGAACACGCGAGCTCCCCAGACTACAGGGCAAGATCTTCGTGCGCAAGGACAGAACTCTGTCAGCCAGGAAGATGGAAATAAATCTAGAAGAATAGCCAACTTTCTCTTAACGACTTTCCTTCTGGAAACCGCGAGTAGGGGCCATGGCATATGCGTGTAAACAGAAGGCGCTTACGCACACAGCCTGGCAAACAAACGCGGGAAACGGTCAGTCCACAGAGAGAAACGGACTTATACACAAAGCTGGGAGGTACTTAAACCCCAGGCTGCTGAACTAAACCCTCAGGAACCATTACCACCTCCCTTGCTACCGTGACATGAATATCTCTCCGGGGAGAGCTGCCGCCCCTCATGGGTTGAGCTGGGCCCGGGCGGCCTTGTATTACTGCCCCCCACCCCGCGCTGGGGAACCCGGCACAGCCGCCGGCTGGGAGACAGCCGGCGGTGTTTTCCCCTGAGTTTGGACAGACTCCTCTGAGTTCCATTTCAGCAGCGGTGAACCTGTTCGTTTGGAGGGGTCTCCCTGAGGACGGACCCCCCTGGCCACCCCCAGTCGTCCCACCAGCTGGGGCTGCTTGCAGGTGTGCGAAGAAGCAGTAAGCCCCTTTTGACCATCCTCCTCCGCAAAGGTGCTCTGCGCTCCTCACGGAATGAGAAGATCCAGACTTTTCTGAGCATGTTCTATGGGCCTGGCATCGTGCTCAGCACCCTGCACGCATCACTGGCCCCCCCAGGCTATGGACACAAAGCAGGCTGCTGGTCTGTCAGTGGGGGGTAACACAGGCTGGGGTGAGAAACAAATGGGGTAACAGAAAAAGCGATTGGCCCAACGCCTGGCCTATGCCCCAGACTCAAAAACGCTGAGCTAAGGTCTCATCCCCATTCTACAGACAGGAAACAGAGGCTAGAAGAGATGAAGTAACTTTCCCGAGGAAAGTTGAAGAATTGAGACTCTAATCCAGTCTCCTCCACCCCACCCCAGACAAATTCCCGAAAGTTCCCTCACCTGAGTCTCCCTCGACCCAGTTAGGCAAGAGGCCAGGAACAGTATTTGACACAAACCCTCGTCCTGGCATTCAGCAGGGTTGAGGCCCTGGGGGTAAGCCTCTCCCTCCCTGTGCTGTCTCTGTCTCTCCCTCCCTGTGCTATCTCTGTCTCTCTCTCTCCCCCACTTCTCTAGGACTCATGTCTGGCTCCTCAGCAGCTAAGACAGTGCCCAGCACGCGGCGGTGGCCACGGAGCTGGTGTTGCACTTGGGTTTGACAAAGTCCCATGGGTGGACATCGACCAGGAGGACAAGTGCTCCACAATATGCCAGATCTTGACAGAGGAGCTCCGTGCCTCTGAGGTAGAGAAGCTGGAGGTGAGGGTCCCTCTGAATGTCGGGGCAGAACACCAAAGCCGGGCCTCCCTGAGAATTCTGGTAAGAATTCTCTTCCCTACTAGGTCCAACCGCTGTTCCTACTAACAAGAGGCAGAAATCAGAGGCGTGGGGTCGGCTATGAAGATTAGTGATCATTTCCTTTGGAGACAGACCATCTTTTTTCTCAAGAACTACCCACTTCGGACTTGCCCAGGAAAAGCTTTATAAAACCATTTGATTTGGACATTAGGATGGGTCTGAAATGAGAAAATAGGCAGGCAACTCAGATTTGCGAGGGTAAATGGTGATAGGCCCAAAATACAGCTGTAAATAACTTAAAGAGGACCATTTTGGGAAAGTCTAAGTATACTGAAACATTATTAACCATGACAATGCACCCGTGAGATACAGACAGCGTGCAAATTTTAGGTAGTATCACTCATAGTGCCTAGATACCCCCCAGGAAAACACAATGAGGGAAATGGATAAAAATAGTAAAAAAGGGTAAGAGTCACTTTTCCCAACTGTCTCCACATCCTGTCGCGGTTAATGACCATGCAGTTCATCTCCATGACAGACACAGCCCAGTAACATAAAACAGAATTGCCTCCACTTGTCTTAGAGACGCGCACCGTTGTCCATCAGGCGCTGGTGTGTTTGCTTGCGGTCCTTGGCCACATTCCTCAATTTCCGTCTGCCACAAGCCGTGTGTAACTAGCGCCCCGGCCCAAAATGATGAAAATGAACCAGGCGCTAGGTGTGAACAGAGTGAAAGACCACAGCCAACTGTGCCAGAGCTATCCAGAGGTAAAGACCTCCAAGACCTCCCCAAGGAGCGTTGGGAAAAGGCACGACACAACTCTCTGCCTCCGTGTGCAATGCATGCAGCTGCTCCAAGGCTACAGAATGGCCCCCGAGATGGCCTCGTCCTCACGCCCAGAGCTTGTCGATAGGTTATGTCACACAGCACAGGGACTCTGCAGATGTGATTAAGGATCCTGAGATGGGGAGATGATGCTGGACCATGTGGGCAGGTCCAAACAATCACAAGGGTCCCCAGAAGGGCAGGCAGTCAGGAGAGTCAGAGCCAGAGAGAGCGCCGGCTCCAAGGGTGGCCGATGGGCCACGAGTCCCAGAGCCCGGGAGCCTCTAAAGCTGGCGAGGTGAGAAACAGATTCTTCCCCACACCCTCCAGAGAAACGGAGCCCTGCACACACGTCGATTTTAACCCCGCCGGACACACTGTGGACTTCTGACCTCGAGAATGGTAAGACAACAGATCTGTGTTGTTTTCAGTCAGCAACGTTGTGGAAATTTGTTATAGCAGCCACAGAAAACTCCTTACGAACTAGTTCTTTGGGCTCCGTTTCTTCATCTCAGAAATGAGAGACCTCTACCAGCTCACAGAGCCATCGTGTGTATTAAAAGGTAAGTCAGAAGTATGTGCATGTGCTGAGCACGGGGCTGGGGCCTGTCAATATTCAACAGCTCGTGTCCACTCACACATTGCAGGGGGATGCAGCGCTTCCTGTGAGTGTCACCATTCGTGCACTCATATTTGCGATGAGTGCATTTGTGATGTTCCAAACATGAACATTTGCAATCTCTTCTCCCTTTCCTGTGGGGCCTTATCAAGCAGTTTGGGGGTGGGGTGGGGAGCAGAGTCTCGAGAGAGAGGAGGGTCTTGGGAATTCACACCAAGGAGAGAAACACAAAGTCTGGAAAGGATCCAGAAAGGAAGAAGGAGAGCAAAGAGGCCAGGCCTGTGGGAGGTCACTGTGAGGGAGGACAGAAAGACAAGTTTTATGGTTCGCAGGAGTTTAATTCTTTGAAAGACTGGTAGTGATCTGAATTGCTCTGACCACTTCTTTCTTGCATGGGCCATATTATATTTTTTTGTTTTGCCATCATCAGAGACTAGCTCAAGATGTATTTCTTTCATTCATTCATTCATTCACTCATTCATTCATTCCCTCATCTGGTAATTAATTATTGAACCCCTCCTGGGAACTTCTCTGATAGATAAGGGAGTACCAAGAGGTTTAATCAGTGGCCACATTCCAGCAGAGAACTGTGAAGTCAGGCAGTCTCTCACAGTAGTTAAAAGTGATGTTTCCAATTTCTGATGCCAGAATGTGGTCTCTGCCAGGGAATGTACAAGATGAGCCTTGAACATCATGTATCACATAGGCTGGAAACGATCAAAGCCTAGGTCACATCGAAAGGGCTCAGGATTCAACAGAGGAATTTTCCAGGACCCTGAAAGGGCGTGATTTCGGCATCATAATAAGGCATACAAATCAGAAAGGAAGGTTTCAGGGTACAAGATAAGCACACAAAAACCAATTGTATTTCCATGTAATGGCAATGAACATGTGAAGACAAAAATTGAAAACATAATATCATTCGCGATTGCTCAACAAATGGGAAAATTATACTTATGTGAGTATCTGGAAAGTATGACTAGGACTTCTATGTGAAAAAGTACAAAATCACTGGAGAAAGAGACCGAAGCTCTGAATAAATGGAAAGCCATATCAATTTCATAGATTGAAAAATAATAAAGGTATCATTTTTTTCCAAACAGGTAAATAAATTTAATATGATACCTATCAAAATCCCAGACATGTTTTTGTAGATGCAGGGGAGATTTTTCTAAGATTCATAAAACAGTATGATATTGGTAGATAAACAGACACGAAGATCAATGGAACAGAATACAGAACCTAGAAACGCCCATGGAAAAACATCCAACGGATTTTTGACCACGGTGACGACGCAATTCAACGGAGGAAGAAAAGCCTTTTCAACAAAAGTGTGAAAGCGAATGGACACTCACAGGGAAAAAAATTATCCTCGACCTAAGCCTTATACACTTTAAATGAAAATTAACTCATAATAGATTCAAGATTTCTATGTGAAAGGCAAAACTATACCATTTCTGGAAGAAACACAAGACAACCCCTTTGGGACCTAGAGCTTGGTGCGGAGTCCTCAGACAGGACAGTGAAAGCATAACCCATAAATGAAAAAAAAATCAATAAACAAGATGAACAAAATAAAAACTTCTGTGAAAAACCCTGTAAAGATAAAGGCATGCTACAGATGGGGAGAAAATACCTGTAAACCAATATTCAGGACTGACATAAGGACACATATCTAGAATACAGAAAGAACTCTCAAGAGTCCACAGTGAAAAAAAAACAAACCCAATTAGGAAACAGGCAAAGGACTTGAGAGGCATGTCACTGGAAAGGATATATGGATGGCAGAGGAGCCCATGAAAAGTTGCTCAACATCACTAGCCATGAAGGAAATGCAAATTAAGACCATGATGAGCTCCGAGTACACACTTACTAAAACAGCAAAAATAAAAATGGTGACGCGGAGAACCTGCAGCTTTCATTCACTGCTGGCGAGAATATGAAATGTTAGAGCCACACTGCAAAAAACTGGCAGTTTCTTTAAAAATTTAAACATATACTTACCATTTGACCCAGCAATTGCACTCCTGGACATTTATCTCACATAAAAGAAAAATTCACATCCACACCAAAGCCTACACACAAACGTTCACAGCAGCTTTATTTGGAAGAATCCAAATCGCGAAGCAACTCCAATGTCCCGTAATGGGCGAAGAGTTGGACAAAGTTTGCTGCCGCCCTACTGCGGAACACGACACCAGCAGTGAAAAGGAGCTACCTGTTGATAACACACAGCTCGGATGGACCTCCAGGGCGCTACCCTCACTACTGAGTGAAGAAAGCCAATCTCAAAAGATCACACGCTGTAGGACTCCACTTATATCGTCATTCTTGAAATGACAAACTTATGGAAATGGAAAACAGGTTAGTGGTTGCTGGTAAAGATGCTGTAAGGGAGAGAAGTGGGTGCAACCACTCGGGAGATCTCTGAGGTCGCGGGGCGGTTCTGTGTCCTGACGGCAGTGCTGGATACACAACATACACACGTAATAACACAGCACAGAACTAGACACACACGCGGTACCGGTGCCCATCTCCTGGTTTTGAAAAGTGCACGGCAGTTATGTAAAATATGGCCACTGGCTAAAGGATATGTGGTGACTCTCTGAGGAAAGATACAATTCTTACAACTTTCTATGAATATATAATTATTTCATAATAAAAATTAAACAAAAATAAAACCAAAAAAAAAAAAAAAACTGATGCCAGAGAAAAGCAGAAGGAACACTCCGAACTTGTTCCATGGGACAGAACGGTGGGGAATTAAAACCAACAAGCTGTTCTACCCTCCTAGAGCACTCCAGTGTCCAGGGATCTTGCCAGTTTACTAGGGGAGACAAATCCTGGTGTTTGGGAACCGAATCGTAAAATAGGATGTGCCACGTGAAACCAAGGTTAGAGGATCCAGACAGCACCAGGTGCAAAAGGCCCTGAGGTGGGACAGGCGTGGTGTGATACGGGGGGTCCGTGAAGCCAAGGAGGTGGGAGAAGCTACATCATCCAGAACCTTCCAGATCTTATCAACAGGAAGTCCACTTCCTGCTTTGGTCAAGCTTGAAGACAGTCTGGGCTCAGGAGGGAGAATGAAGGAGAATGAAGGAGACAGGGATACTGACAGCACGGTGACAATCAACAACGGGCATAAATAAGGTACATAAATGTAGTTACAAGAACGCAAAATGCATAGCTGAGGCCAGTCGGTAAATTTAAGATAAAAAAGGGACTGAACAATTCAGTAGACTCTCAGGGTCATGAAACGGGAATTTATGCTTTTAATTATAACCTTGCAATGATATTGAAAAGAGCATAAATTACATGCACTGTGCTCCAAAGAAAGGTAGAGACATATTAGAGAAGTTTTCATTAACAGCTACCACAAAGAAAAAAGTTAGGGTGGTAAAATATTATTTTTGGCTATTAATTAAACCCTGTAACATATGCAACAGCTAATTACACACTAATGCCTCCTAAATGAAAAAGCATCTCTGTCTTCCTTTGCTCAAAAACTATCTGCTTAGTATAGCTAGTTCAACCGTGCTGTGGGATATACTAGTAAAATAAAGAAATTTGCTAAAAACTACATTTGACTGTACAAACATCTGAGTTTGGGACATTTCCATTATGGTAGGAGGAACAAAGGGGCTGATATGAAGAGAAAGTTGAAGGGAGTTAGTCACCCAGAACCCAGACTCAAGATGAGGACAAATGTGCTGAGCCAAGAAAAAGCGAGGCCAGCCTTCTGGTACACCTGGGCTTCTAGAACGCCTCTGCGGGCGGTAAGATTTCTCAGAGGACACAAAGGACTTTCCTCTTTTGATGCAGGAATAAGCTGTGTAGGAGTGACGCTAGTAACTCTGAATACTGTGGTACTTTATGAATTATCTGGTATGTGACAGCAGTGTGAACAGCAGTTTACTTTGCAAAAAGAAAAGTAGTAGTTAGTTAGGAGCACATCAACGTACCTGGAACACTTAACCAATGAAGAACAAGAATAAAGATATGCATATGCCATTACTCAAAGGCCAAGCTGACTAACAGATGATAGGACAAGATTTTTTTAAAAAATAAGAAATCAGGATTGCTCTCTTCCCTTCAGTTCACCTACCGTCCTGAAGGCTGCTCATAAAAGGTTGCGGATCGAGTACTAAATCCACACCCCTGCTGGAATCTAGCCAAAAAATTTCCGGTTTTTACTGTACGTACTTGAAGGTTCAAATGAAGCCTGTGTAAAAACCTTACTAGCTACATCATTTTGGGAAAGGTGTATTGTTCCATCTCAGAGACAATGAACCAAAGCTTCACCCGGAAAAGGAAAAGAAAAGTGTAGAAGTTGGGAAAAAAACATGAACCAACCAGTCATGACATAGCAATTTAGTCAGTAAGGTAATTTCTAAATAAATGCCAAGAGCAGAAAGCTCCAAATTCGCTGTGCTCAAGAACAAGGAAATCCAGGCAAGGGCAGAGAAAAGTTACGGAGTCTCAGCTATCAATCTAGAACACATGGTATCGAACACAGTCCTGTGCCTTCCACCTGGAGAAGCCAGAAGAGGTCTCAAGAGAGTAAGGGGGGGAAGTGGACAGACATGCCATGCTTCCAGACAAGACAATTACTGGATCATAAAGATAAAATGTCTTTCTAGATTCAGTTGAAAAGTTTAATAAGATTTTAAAAAACACTCCAGTTGAACTTTCTGAAAGTGGAAAATAAATATTTTTGAAGTTTATAAGAGGAATGCAAAAGTAATAAAGACCCAAAATTTTGTTTAAAGGAAGAATAAAGCTCGTATCAGATAGAGAATGACATAAATCCATACTACCATAAGTAATGATCGAATGGTAGATGATCGAAGGAGGAAGGACATATTGTCCTGACCGGAGAATCTGGATTAATAACTACAGAAAGAATGGGAAAAGTAGAACAGCCACTGCGAGAAGTTCACAGAAATAGTTGGCGCAGACAAGAGCCACTGATGAATGGTAGAATGAGAAGCAGAATTTTAAGAAAAACAGGATATTTGTAGGACCTCAAAGGATCTACCCCAAAGTATTTATTGTTTGTGGTGGTTTAAATTATGTCCACAAATTCTCTCCGGTGGGTGGGGCTTGTGTGTGGCTGGACTGAGAACACAACGTGGGGAAGAAGCAGTGACTTTGCAGGGGACGCACCCAGCTGATAGCACCTGGACCAAGTGACCATGGCTGACATCTGCAGCCGTCACTGGGGCCAGTGTCACAGGCCCCGATCTGATGAGTAAGGAGTTCACCCTCTGGGATGCTTCCTCCTTTTCTACAACACAGCCTCAACATGAGAAAACTCCAGATGAGCCCAAATTGTGGGACATTTTATAAAACAACTAGCCAGTGCTCCTCATCAAGACTGCAAAGGTCACACAAGACAAGAAAAGACAGAAAAGGGTCATGGGTTGAGGGAGACCAGAGACATGAGGACGGAATGCCACGTGGGGTCTGGATTGGAACCTCAGCCGGGGAAAGGGCATGAGGAGAAAAACTAGGACAATCTGAACAAAGTCTCTAACGTAGTTAACAGCATTGTACCAAAGCTAATTTCTTAGTTTTGATAAATACACAATAGTTATGTAAGATGTTGATGTTAGGGGAAGCTGGGTGAAGCAGACTTTGAACTCTCTTATGGCTCTTGGCTATCATTCTACAATTATTCAAAAATAAAAAGGTGTTTTAAAATGAAAGCAAATAAAACAACAAAAAGGGGACATCTGTACAGAGTAGAGAGCCTCCAGGCAGACCATGATACATACACAAATAACAGGCAGAAAAGGAAGAGCTGGAGGTCAACAGAATGGGAAGAGAGAACTCAACAAAACATCAGGGAAATGCTAGCCAGCCACTCAGGAGAGAGAAGGAATTAGATCCTTACCTCACACCACACAGCAACATGAAACTCCAGTGAGATTTCCCAGTGGAAAAGAAATTATGGAAAGAGACTTTATAAATGAAGATGTTGCACATATCCCACAACCGTTTAGAAGACTGAACTGTAGAAACTCGAGTTCAATGACCGTTCTGTATGTACCGTTGAGAAGGAGAAGGTAGGGAAAGACATAGAAAAGCATATAAAATGGGATCCCATTTTTACAAATGGCGGCTGGCAATAAAAACTGTGTGGCTGTGTCTTTGTGTGTGTGCGTGCATATCATGGGACTACAGGACTATGCAAAGAAAAATAAGAGAAGATACAGTTTAGGTTACCAACATGGAGTGGACGAAAAGAGACAAAGGAAGCAGCAAGGAAAGGGAGAAAAGATGAACAGAAAAACACATACATGAGCATATTTCTGCACATTTAAAATTACAATGTGCACGTGTTTGAAAATATTAAATTTTAAGAATTAAACATTATAAAACAAAAATTTACTAATTGCTGAAGGTTTCAGTGTAGTCTTCTGAATGTTAAAATTACATAACATTCAAATTACAAGAGATTAATAAACCTGACTACATAACATATGTAGTTTTAGTTAATCTTAAATAAAAACAAGAAAATTGAAAGGCAAACTGGTAAAAATGTAGAAAACAAGTACAAAATTCATTAAACAGGTAAAAATGAATACTGTGCATTTGAAAACTGCTCAGCACCATGAATTACCACAGGAAAGCAAACAAAAACAAGGAGGACCACTACTGGCTGTCCAGTCCAGAGGCACACAGCGTACTCCAGTGCTAGGACCCAAGGGGCCACGGGGAGACGGTGAGGGGCCGTTGCATCCTGGGAGTCTGTGTGGGTGGGGCCAACGGGAGTGCTCCGGGCTGGGTGTCAGGTGTGAGAGAGGGGGGGCCCAAGATGAATGGGGCCGGCACTGAGTTGGGCGGGAGGCACAAAGTTGTATCCGTCTTCGGGGGGGGTCTGCTTCCGGCAAAGGACACCAACTTGCAAACAGGAAAGTAGCCTCAAAGTCTCGCTCTGAGACCCACTTCTATCTTCCAGTACCTTCTTGAGTAAGAAATGCTTGTTCACAGCCAAAGTACCCTCTCTCTATTTGAGCCTCATTCATTTTTATCTGGTCTTCCATTGGGCATCCCACTCGCTCATACTTAAAGATCTCATTCACCTTCCCTTTATTAGCCTATACTGATTAACTGCAGAACTATTTTCTATCCCTTTACTCATTTTTCTTCCTAAAATATCCCAGGAAACAGAACGTGGGACTGTAAGAAACCCAGAGAGGGAAAGAAAGGCCGCACAAAGCATACGGTTCCGCGTTACTGGCCCCAGCCAGCTGCCTGGGCCTGCAGAGCAGTCCGTGAGTTCTAAAGCCAAAGGTTATGAATTCTATTTCTTCGCACTCTCGTGATGTCTGTGCGTGCGTCTGATCATGAGTCATTACCTTCGCAGAAACACGTTTTATGAGAGCCACAGCTAGATTTATTGTCTCTCTGATATTATGCTGAGTGTAACCAGTCAATTCCACATTCCAATTGACTCGAGGAAAAATTCAAATGGGTACAAACCCACGCTGTGACTTTATCGTGGAGCCAGGTGGCATGGGGAGGACACCTGCCACTTCCTAGAGGTGACACCTCAGAAAGGGACATTTCATGTCAGGACTCAGCTCTCAGTCTACTGTGATGGGTTATAACACATCAGTGTCGCTTTTCAATTTACTGTGATTTAACTTTTCCTCACAGAAACCAGAAAGGAGAGGATGCTGCTGAAAGACAGACATTTAACAACTAGCTGCCCCCAGGGAAGAATTTCCAGGAGTGCAGCCTGTGCTCCTCCCGCTGCTCTTTACAGACACTGATGCCCCTCTCGTGCTCCACTTCCTTTTCAAAAAAAAAAATTTTTTTTTAAGTTTATTTATTTTGAGAGACAGCGCATGAGAGTGTAAATGCAGGAGGGGCAGAGAGAGGGAGAGAGAGAGAATCCCAAGCAGGTTCTGCACCATCAGCACATAGCCCAACGTGGGGCTCGATCCCATGAACTATGAGATCATGACCTGAGCCAAAATCAAGAGTCGGAGGCTTAACTGACCGAGCCACCCAGGCGCCCCTCAGGCTCCACTTACGAAGGACTTCTGTGAATTCTGTATTTGTTTCTAGGCCCTTAAACTGCTCCCTCTGTCATAAACTCACAAAACGGTCTGTAAGACTTGACTGGCCCTTCCTACAGGCGGGGCAGGGGTGGGGAGGGTGCACTGACCGGCCAAGTCTCGTTCGGCCTGGCACACCAGGTGACATCAGTTTATGAGACACCATATCCAATATTCCTGTACAGAAAAATAAAAAAACCCCGCAGCACGGCACGTCGTCCAGTGGAGGTATGACGTGGGGCCGAGGTGGCCGAGTCCCCACCGATGGGATCCACCTCATGTGCGAGGACGTCTTGCTGTGGCCAGGAGGTTCTGGAGTCAGTGAGCTGTACGCTCACCTTGGGAAAGTTCCCGAATCGCATCAAGGCCCCACCACCCACCTGAGAAGAGGAACGTGCATGCCCCCCGGGGCAGCCGCGGGAAGGGCACGAGCCACCACCAGCCACGCTCCCAGCGGAGTGTCTGGCACACAGCTCACACTTCACAGAAGAGTAAGGACAACAGCGATACAATCCCGCCATTGTCTTTTATGATTAGCCCAGTCATGTTTCCTTAAAGGACAAATTGAGTGCCTGAGATTTCACGTAAGGCAACAGAGGGTCTAAAGCAGGTGTCTGCTGGGCCAGGCGCGTGAAGGGGCCAGGCTGGCACCTGGACCCTGAATCCAGAGCTCGCCTCCTTGCTACATAGTGTTTTCTTGCCTTCTTTCTTTTCTTTCTTTCCTTTGTGAACGTTTTCCAGCCTTACTGAGAAATAACTGGGTATTGAAATCTTTCTTTTATTTAAAAAAAGGATCGTAACATATAAAATAAAATTCCCATAATGGGCATGTTAAGTAGGAGACTTGGGCCAGTGTGTTTGACCTGAGGCCGGGAGACCTCACATGGGCAGCACTTTATGCCTTCAACTGCAAGCTGGGTGGTGGGCATTCGTGCCATTCTCCTTTAAGTATTTTTGTAAAACTTAAAAATAACTTATAACATGTTTTTTAAAGGAGATACAATTATAATATGTAAAATGAACTCAAGGAACATACTAGAGATGCCCTATAAAGGTACTATGTTTATATAGAGAACTGACGGTCCCCTCAGGGGAGGGGATGGGGGATAGGGGATGGGTGGAAGGGTGCACTTATCATGACAAAATAAAATGGTACAGAGGTAACGTTTATTAAAAAGAAGACAACTGGACCAATGCCAAGTCTGGGACCCCACTCCCACACGCAGGCACTTTGGAGTAAGAGGCTTCAGGAGTGGAGATTTTAGCACTCTCCCGAGAGCACGGCAGGGAGGGGTCCTCACCAGGCTCAGGCTGACCAAGCTCCGCTCTCCCCGGGGACTACAGCTGTGTGAGAGTGTGCCCCCCCACACCCCTTCCCCCGGCTCAGCCCATGCCCTTTTTGTGATCCCAGGATAACAGCGCTGCCCAGCTATTAAAGAACCAGCAATCTGAATGCTGACACCCATTTATACTTTAAATCTCGCTTCCAACAGCTCCGTAAGGGGCAGAGGAGTGGAAGGTTAAAAAAGATGCGGTTTATAGCTTCCCAAATCTGAAGTAAAAACAAGATTGCTCAGTTGCTGACAAAAGCTACAGAGCAGGCAGATGAGAAGGCAGCAGAGGCTGAAAGGGCAGAGGCTCAAGGGTCTATTTAAAAGTCTGCACGAACAAAGAAACCAAGACTATCGAAAGCACAAGGAAACCTCCATAAGCTCAAAGTGACCATCATTGTGTGCGGAAATATGCAGTGTCGGTCATGTCAACGGCTGGGCAGGATTTTCTTTGTAGAGCATGAAGATCTCCAAGTACACAGCTTTCCTATCCATTAGAAAACACATCCTATGTGTAGCTGATTAATCTATTAATAATGCCCATGTCTTTTCAAAGAGGAGTAGAAGACAAGATTTGAAGCTAAGTGAGCGAATCACTTCTAGGGTCTTAACAATAGTGAAGGGTTGCCTTCAAATCTAGAAATGTTATCTTTCTTTTATAGAAACAGACCACAGTATTGAACCTATAACCCTTACATGTTACTGTAACTTTTTTTTAAAGGACGCTGGGTAGAGAGTTTGCTCACAGGACATCGGTCTTAATAGTATGAATTTTATCATCATCCCATTTGTAGGATTTCAGCCTTTGACCTTTTTTCCATTATCTCCTACACAATTCTGTATATCACTGTGAAGTGAATGTTTTTCCTTCCCATGTATGAAAGGCTTGAGGAGTTAGCGCAATGTTAATATTTCAGTGTTTCAAAGCTACAGCTAAATACATTCACTAAGCTTTGCTTTCTATGTTAAAAGCTAGGCTGGAATGAATGCTGGAAGTTACAGTGTACTGGAATCTAAGCAGGAACGACAAAGGCACTGATGCTAAGTAAACAAACTCAGAGTGAGATGTATAGAGAACCAAATAGCATGGATGGATGGATGGATAAATAGGTGACTGTGTGTCTGGATGGATGGATAAACGAGTGGACCGGTGAGGGTGGGGGGATGGATGGATGGATGGGTAGGTGGATGTGTGTCTGGATGGGTAAATTGCTGTGCTGATGAGTAAGTGGATAGATGAATGTATGGATGAATGGCAGAGAGAGAAGAAAGGGACATTCAGTTGGACAGTGGGAAAGAAAGTGAGAGCATAAAAGGCTGATATGTGTAACTCATTTATTCATCAACAAACACGGGTCAGCTCTTTGCCGGGCCTGCTTGGCAGGGGAGCACTGAATATAAAGATGTGTAAGATACATCTTTAAGATGTAAGAACATAATATTAGTAAGGCAAATGAAAGCATTAACCCTTCAGCGTTTACTAGAAATGACTGAAGAAGGAGCAGCAACGCAAGAAGGGAAGGAGGAAGTGGCACTCAGGTGCCCGGCTCCCAACCCCCGCAGCAGCTGCAGGTCAGAAACTAGCCATTAGGGGCACAGAAGTGGGGGTCCAGGATGGTCTAGAGCCAGGCAGTTCTAAGAGGCCTACTTCAGGTATAAGGGACCTTTGGTCCATATCTGGCCAAAGGATCCAGAATTGAATACAGCCTCCACACCTTGCACTGATCACGCTTGACTAAGGTCTATTTCAAAACGGATTCTCTTCAGAGACAGGGAACTGGAGGCTTCCTGCAGCTGAGAGGGCACTTGGCTTGAGTCCCTGCCTTTCCCAGTGTTGGCATCATCCCACTCAGCCTCACACGGGGTCTGGAAGGAAGGAAGGCCAAGCAGGGGTCACATCAGCAGCCTTGTTCCGTTAGTAGGATCTGGAACATTGTACTGCTTTGGACTCATGACCAATGGGCCTGGAGGAGCCTTCGAACCACAGCTGCCACAAAGTCTTTGCTCAGGTCTCTATCATGACATGGTCCATGTGACACGGTTTCTGCCATATCCCTTTGTAATATCTGAAGCCCTGACATCTAAATCATTCAAACCTCTTCCCAAGGGCCAAATCTGCTTCCAAACTCCCATCTTACTAGCTGTAGTCCTACAAGGTGGGCTAATCTAGAACTTTATGCTCCTGTTCACCTAAATTTTGGGTTTCTTTGTCTAGCAGCTCAGGACTTAACAGTGCAAGCCATGGTCTGGGGGTTTCCGCTTAACCAGCAGTAACGTTAACTGCATATCAGACATCGTACAATCCCCCAAATGTGAAATACTCCACAAGACAGGCTGGGAGGTAGGCACTGGTACTAGAAACAGGCTCAGAGAAGTAACTTGTCCAAGGTGACACAGCTAATGAGGGGTAGAGCCGGGGTTCAAACCCAAGCAAAGGCTCCGGGGCAAAGCTCCCCTGACCACTGTAAAAGCTCTAGCTAATCTCCCCACACTTTTGACTCTCTCTGACCCCAGCGGTCCCCTGTCCCACTTCTCACCAGGCCCCCGGGCCCACTCTCAGAGACAATCACTTTCAAGCCTTTAGCTTTGGCAAATGTTATTTGCCTCCATATGGGCCAGTTGCCAGTGACCCCAGCCCCATACCTACCCTGGGACAGTCCCTGGCCCTGGGATGCTGGGCTGGGGCTCTGCAGACTGGTTTGCAGAGTCCTGTGCTGGCCAACCATCTGCTCAGTCAACGATCGGCCTGAGAGACACTCGAAGGCAGGAAGAGAAGGGACTCCTTCCCCTAGCCAACTGTTGGGGCTGTTGGCCATGACAGTGTGCCCCAGGAGCCCGCCGTGCTCCCGGAGCACGGCCCCTCCAGCCCCTGGCTTCTTTCGCAGCCTGTGCCCCAGGCCTTGCCCCCAGGGCTGGAGGAGGCCCGTGCAGCCTGGAGATGCAGGCCCAGCTTCTATGCCTTCATCTCGTCCTGGGAGACACCATGTTCTCATAAAGCAATGCTTTCTGAGGGGCTTTTAGAGAGCACTGCTCAGAACCGCATACAAATAACCTAAAGGTAAAGAAATGATGACATGAAAACAGTGCAGCACACAGATTTCTAATGGAGAACATTATAAAATATGGCTTATTTGCCTACAGGAGCTAACTGCATTTCAAACGCAGACAGGGTGGCCGACAGCACAGATGGCCGCTCAACTCCATCCCATCCCCTGTGGCCGACCGTCCAGCTCGGCAGAAGCTAGAAAGCTCAAGACGACATTTGCAGGTTCCGGCTTTCACGCGTCGACTGCACGCACCATTGCAGGCGGTGGAGGAGCGAGGGGTTCACATGTCTGTTTCTCCTGAAGAGCACAGACACGGGGTGTCCCCTTGTGGGCAGCAGCGATCGCAGAGCTTCCGAGGACTAAGTCTTTTACTTCCTGGGCAGCAGGATACGCTCCTGCAGACGTCGACAGCTGAGAGGCTCTATCCTGGAGCCAACGGGCCACACAGATGTAGCTTCCTGCCTCCTGGCCCAGCAGAGGGGGTGTGGGGCCAGCCCTGGTGGCACAGCTTTGGGACTGCCCGCCTCCTGCTCCTCCCGGGAACCCCACTCCCCAGAGGGGGCCAGGCCCTTGCACTAAGCTGGGAGTCATTCCCAAGTCATTCCCAGAGCCAGCCCCGCTGCTGAGGGCTCTGCGAGCACGTAGCTCCCCCTCCGTCTGGTGTCTGCAGACAGGACTGTCGAGAGTGGCTTCTGTCTGTCTGCCTCTGACGATGGCAGCGGCAGAACTCCGGTGGTCCTGAGGAAGGAGCGGCCCAACAACGCGAACTCTTAGGTTTGGAAATGCTTTTATGCAGAGCTTCACAAAGCGTCTACACGTCTAAGGGACATCGGAGACAGATAAGCTACATTTCTGCCAAGCAGTCAGCTTCACTGCGGTTTGGGAGCACGTCTCTGAGTTAGCTGTTTTATGGTGAACTGGCCATAAAGAAAGGACGACTGGATAGGGCCAGCCTAGGAAAAAAGGAATCATCATCTAGAGGAACGAGTCTTACTATTTACAAAAAGGTACCTGGGGAATCCCTGAGATACAGAAATTGGGGGAACCAGAGGAGATTTTGCACCAATGCCTGAGAAAAAAACAGTATTTTTTTTTTAATTTTTTTTTCAACGTTTATTTATTTTTGGGACAGAGAGAGACAGAGCATGAACGGGGGAGGGGCAGAGAGAGAGGGAGACACAGAATCGGAAACAGGCTCCAGGCTCTGAGCCATCAGCCCAGAGCCTGACGCGGGGCTCGAACTCACGGACCGCGAGATCGTGACCTGGCTGAAGTCGGACGCTTAACCGACTGCGCCACCCAGGCGCCCCAAAAACAGTATTTTAAAACTGGTTGCTGCATTTATTTCTTCTGCTCGTATAGGTTCATGTCTAGGTGAAGCAGATGCTCTTCAGACCAGTGAGGGAGGAAGGACACAAGAATGTCTTCAGTGAGATCATTTTTACTTTGTTGCTGGGCTGTGGCACCCTTGCTTTTCTGCAAATGAAAACAATATTTTCTTCGTCCTCTCCCGAGTTAATCAGAATTTAGATGCACATAGTTAGAAAAAAGAATCTTGTCAAGTACAATTAGTATTCAAACAATGCTGGAAAATTTAAATTAAGTGGGCAACAGGGAAAGAAGATTACAGACTACGCTACACGCAGAAAAGTTTTCTTTATGGGATTTAAAAAAATGATTTCAATAGTAAGTCTTCTCTGGGATGAGAGAATTTTAATGACAATGAATATATTGTCCAGAGAAGTCACATTTCCTATTTGCAACCTGAAAACAAGAGCAATGTTATGTCAACCACCACCACAGCGAAAGGGAACCGATGTCCATCAATTCGCTTTGAATAAAGGGAGAGAACAATGTTTCTAACCCACCGATTCTCCTTCCATTGTCATGTTTTAAATAAGATGATGCAGAGCTCTGGTGATACATTTGAGATGAGCTAGTGCGTTTCGGGAGGGGAATGAGAAGAGCCGGAGGGGCCTGTAGGGCCCCACATGTAGGGTAGCACTACTTACGCACATTCGAAAAAAAAAATTTAAAGGAAGCGCAAACTGTCAAGTGCCCAGGAACAGGTGGGCTCACCCCTTCTCTCCCCGCAGCTCTGATGCAAGCACTCGTCTTATGGCAGAGAAGCAAAGACCGTAAAGAGCATTTATCGGGAAAAGTTCACGTGTTGTCAGGGCAAAGATGGCACACGGCTTCCTTCCATTCCCTGGGACACGGACGCAGCTCCGCTAATCACAAGACATCCATCCAGGGGCATCCTCTGCATTTTTACCTGCATCCTTCTACGTGGAGAGGCTCGTAAAGGCACAAACTGGAATCCTGTCTCCCTCTTTTGTGTTCCATGAACATGACTGTCATTTGGCTAGAATTGAAGATCCACAACCCAAAACCATCTGGTATGTTTTTAGGTGGAAAAGAAGAGAAGAGCTACTAAGTAGAGGCTACAAAACCGGTGATCTGCTCCAACTGCTCCGAGCGTTCCTCCCTTCCAGAGTCACAGTCGCGAGAAAACACCTTTCGACCCTGCAGCAGCACACAACACAGCGACGGATTCTGCACGAAGATGGCAGCTGTACAAGAGGACTGAGCCCCAAGTCAGCTTGGACGTGCTTCTGTGAACCTCGCAAATGCTACGCCCCAGAAGGAGGGAAGGGAAGGGGGAGAGGGAGGAGAGGGAGACCACCAGACAGAACCCCAAGAAAGAAGCAAAACGCAACACGGGAAACAACGTACCCGTGGGGGCTCCAGTACACAGCAGCCTTTCCTTTCTGGAACTGATCCCATGTGCGCGTCACATACATGAGCACAACCGTATTATCTGACAACGTCAGATGACCAGATCCGCAATCTGATAAAAGGAGGTAGTTCACTAAAACTGTGTTCAGCTGAGATTAATACCATATTTGCTCAATATTTACCTCATGATTTACATAGGGAAACAAGCGCGGGGTCATTTTAACAGGACGGTAATGTGAGTCACAGGGGAGCAAAAACCGTGGGCGTGGGCCTCTGAGTCTGGGACGCTTTAGGACATTTGTGAGAAACTGCCTCCTCCCTCCTTCCACCCTTCAAACGCGGAGCTCGGGAGGGTGCTCGTAATCATGGGCAATTGTATTTTTCGAGCTACACGCCTGCACTCATTGACTAGTTTTCCAAATATGTTCGGTTTTCTACCCCCTTTCCCTCCAGCAGACAATTATGTTATGAAGCATTTACAACAATATTCTGTTAACAAAATTATTATTTAATTTGCAATGCTTTCCCATATTTTCTTTTCTGTTTTCACATTTTCTAGGCAGACTGGCCTCAGCTGATTAATTATATAATTTTTCCCCCAGATCTTCAGTTAGATTATTCGTTTTAAGTGGCATTAGAGGAAAAGAGATACGATATTAAGATCATCATTCATGGATGTTTACACAGAACCACGGTGGACTCAGCTGACTTTGGCCTTGACCGTAACATGTATGGGACGCTTGTTTTTGCAACACTAAAAGAGCGTGACTTCCGGAACAAAAACCAGCTGTTGTTCAGGGCCTCCCATCTGTCCTTAGAATCATTTGTAATTCAGGTGGCTGTGGCCCTCACCCGCTCAGGAATGGGCATTTGCTGCAGGCCGTTTTTAAACTCTGCTGGTCCTAAAAGAGTTGCTTTCCCAAGCTCAGTACAGACAATTTACGTAACTTCAACTCCACACCAACGCTAGGCAGGAGTTCTTGGACCAGATGGTACGTACACCTAGTCTTAAAGACAGTGTGTTTATTTTTTATATCAATCAATTTAAAATAATACAATTACAAAGGAAACTCTGCATAATTCTTAGCCAAATGATAAAAAAAGGAACATCCATAATTTAATACTGTCTTTGTTAATTTCATTTTACTCTAAGGCATTCAATTAAAGTGTCATGCATAAAAGCTGCTGCTTCAACGGATCCCAAATCCTATTAAGTGTCAAGGATGTTAAACGTACAAAACTAACAGATTCTTGAGTCTGAAACCGTCCAGGTACTTTACGGTGCTGCCAGCTAGCCTCCCACCTGAACAGCGCTGGACTGGAGAGGCGGTTCACGATGCGTAATCATTGAAGCCCTGGAAATAATCGACCCCACGGGGCCCTTCAACCTTACTCAGTTTACATTAAATAATTATGAACTCATCATTTTGTTCAAGCTTGTGTTTAAAGCCAGCCACTCCACTGAGTCTGTTCTGTTAGAGTGAAGTATGTTTTAGTTTATGGATCATGCTAGATTCATGTTTGATCTAAATACACTTGAGCCTCCTAGAGACATACAAAATACACACTCGTGTTGTCAATGCATAAATACAGGTACATGGGGGCCGTCTGTTCAGATGGGTGGGAATGACTAGATGAAACAGAAACATTCTCTGGCTATTTTTGTCAGATACGACAAGATAAAGAACGTGAACTCTAACCCAGCCAGTTAAATCGAGTTTCTCAAGGAGGCTTTTGTTCAAAGTCCAAAGCACTTAACAAAGGAATTATTTTTAAAATCTAAGCCATGAAGCCTTGTTCTACTATATGGGGTATCACCTTGCTTTTTCAGGCTGACGTATTTCTTTTAGGAAAATGCTATTAAAATGTGGACTCATGTTAGTACAGAAAATTCTGGCTTCAGATTAACCTTTCTTAATAGGAAAAATGAAATGCACTTGAAAAGGTAGAAATGTCTTTCATCTTGTATGCTAGTGGTCTTACCAAGATGGTGGCCATGTCACAGAAAATGTGTGGAAACCATTTGAGTTCTCTGAACACAGACCCAGAAGGTCCCCTTTGCCTGAAAGGGAAAGGAGAGAATAATCCAGAAAGACGTCAGGCTACTTATGTGAAATAAAATCATGTCTGAAAATACTAGCTACCAAATAACAATGCCCATCATCCTCCGTGATCATTTCTCAGCAGGCAGCTAGAGTTGGTACTATCCAGAACTGACCAGGTGGGGGACCGCATCTCCTTTCATAATCACCTTAAAGTGGCAATAACTTAAGGGTTTCTGTGAAGTCCCTAAGCTTAAGACAATTACTGCAAGATAATATGTAAACACACATTGTAAGATGGCACGAAAAGCTGTGAAGCAATGGTCAGTCAAAAATCTCCGAACAGCCGCGCCGGGCTCCAGGCAACACGTGACACGGTAGCTGCGAGAGCGGATACAAGTGGCAGAGAGAGGACTCTGGCTCCCGACAAGTCTGCCGTGGCAGCATCAGGACAAGGACACGGGTCTCAGTTCCGGGCCGGCCCTGCCACGAATTTGCTAATCCACATCGGAGGACGCTTCCTCGCCTGTAAAATGACAACCGTACTACCTGCCCGGACTACACACAAGGTGAGGATCAAGTTGGATTATAGGAGTAAACACTATGACAGCCATAAAGTCGTAGTTAAACATTAGACTATTTGTTAAAAGACTTAGGGATATCTATTAAGCAGCATACTAATAAAGGCAAATTAGGGCACAGCCGTCTGAATGTAAAGGGTGGGACAAAAGTCACTTGAAGATCAGACTTGTGTTTCACTCAGGTCCGCAGTTAAAACATTCATTTTATGTCTCAAGTGTTTTTATCATAATACAAAGTTTACAGCTCTTCGGTGACACCTTTATCTCATCCTACATAAGTGCCAAGGGTGTGGAGAGCAATACCGGAAAGGGTGAGCTATGAAACAGATTTCAGACAAAAATATCATCATTATTAGCAATGAGGAGGCAGGTGTCTGAGGCACTGGAAAAGCACAGAGATGAATATGAGCCCTTGGTGAGTGGGGAACGGATACAGATCTCTTGTCGGATCGGCATTCGTGCGGGTATACACAGCTCTCTGTGATACAGCTCTCTGCGTGTTACCATGGAGACTCTGAGAAGTTTTACTACACGGTTATGCAAGACTACTGCTGACATTCTTAGGTCTCTGTGACAAAACCAAGGTTGGTTTCCATTGTGTGTCCTTTCCGGATTTATCCTTGTCCGGGAAAGCATCTCATGGGTACATGATTTAGGTCTCTGCTTTCATTGTTCCAGAAAAAGTATGTTAGCCAACTATCTCCTTTTCTTTTTTCTAGTGGTTATTTCTCAAGTTATTTATTGTGGGCCATTAATAATTTGCTATGGTGGGGCGCCTGGGTGGCGCAGTCGGTTAAGCGTCCGACTTCAGCCAGGTCACGATCTCGCGGTCCGTGAGTTCGAGCCCCGCGTCAGGCTCTGGGCTGATGGCTCAGAGCCTGGAGCCTGTTTCCGATTCTGTGTCTCCCTCTCTCTCTGCCCCTCCCCCGTTCATGCTCTGTCTCTCTCTGTCCCAAAAATAAATAAAAACGTTGAAAAAAAAAATTAAAAAAAAAAAATAATTTGCTATGGTCAAAAGCTATCATACGTAGTAAATGCATCCTAGAAATCCCCGCCCCTTGCTGGGTGGTTTACACCCAGTCCTGTATCGTTTCCATCCAAGCCTTGCAGGAACTCTGTGAGACAGGTGAGGGGGCGGCATGGTGGAGAAGGGTCACACAGCAATCGACCTGGCCCAGCTCTTCACATGGGGCAAGAAATGTCATGAGATGCAGAAACCGATCCTATTTGTTCAAGTGATTGAAATAGAGGCCTTAAATTATCCAAACATGAATCTGACAGAATATGTTTTCAGGATGTAACTGGGAAGCAGAACAGGGGTACAATACAGATAGGAAAAACAAGTGTCCCTTCTGTGTTCCCAAAGCCCCTTGTATGTACATCTCCAATAAACTGTCCTTTACACACTGAATTGAAACTGCCTGCTTATGAGTTTATCTCCCCTGAGAACAGAAAGTTCCTCCAAAGCAAATACCTTTCATTCATTCCCTCACTCTAATATATTTATTCATTCAACACACACTTATTGAGCACACACTCTATGTGTTTCCTAGAATATTCACGGCCTGAGGACTGTGACCTGATGCACACAGCAGGTGCTGAATGAAGGACACCGTAGATGACACAGGGTGGGAAAGAGATTACAGTTGACTAAGACAGCAACAAGTCAATCAGTGCAAAGACTGGTAACAGGCGAGGAAGAATCAAAGACATTAATCAAATAATTATTTCATTTAAAAGGTAATAATGACTAAGCATAGGAATTAAACAGGAAAAAATGAGAATAAAAATGTTATGGAAGGCTGAAAACTACTTTAAAAACACCAGCCTGTAATTCATAGGGGCACATGTACTCCAAGGTTTATAGCAGCGTTATCAACGATAGCCTAATTATGGAAAGAGCCCAAATGTCCATCAACTGATGAATGGATAAAGAAGATGTGGTTTATGTATACAACAGAATACTACTTGGTAATGAAAAAGAATTAAATCCTGCTATTTGCAACAACGTAGATGGAACTAGAGGGTATTGTGCTAAGTGAAGTAAGTCAGAGAAAGACAGATATCATATGTTTCCACTCATATGTGTAAATTGAGAAACTTAACGGAAGATCATGGGGGAAGGGGAAAGAAAAAGACAGTTACAAAGAGGGAGGCAAACCGTAAGAGACCCTTAAATACAGAAAACAAACTGAGGGTTGATGCGGGGGGAGGTGGGTGGAGGGATGGGCTAAAGGGGTGATGGACATCAAGGAAGGCACTTGTTGGGATGAGCACTGGGTGATGTACGTAAGCAATGAATCATGGGAATCTACTTCTGAAGCCAAGAGCACACTGTATTCACTATACGTTAGCCAACCTGACAATAAGTTATATATATACAAAATAAAAACATAAAATAAAAAATAAAATATTTCCTCCCTAAATAAAAAAAAAATAAAATAAAAAATAAAAACATCAGCCTGAAGGCCAGGACCAACCTGTATGTGTCAAGGACGGAAAGACGTCAGGCCTGGGACAAGCCCACCTGTGCACACTAAGGGAAGCTTCCTTGGAAGGTTGGGAGGCTATCCAAGCAAAGCCACAAACAGCTTCAGGGAAAACACAGAGCATTAGGTTGAACCGTATGCAACTGCCAACATTCAATGCCTCTGACCTGGGAAATGGCAGCTGTACATGGTTCAGCCCAGCAGCAATCAAGAAGGCCTGAAGAAGGCGAAACAGTGAGGAGACACTGTTAGGAGCGCATAAGAACAAACACCTAGAACTATTTCTAAACCTTTACTTTCACCTGTATTTCCTGAAAACCAGCACATGAAGAGCAGCGGCCCAGGTAACTCCACAATAACTGGGACGGACCACTCGTGAGGGGATTTTCTCCAGGAACAGTAGCGGAGGCATGGGAACAGGACTGCCCATGGAGCTGAGCTTGCCGACCAGCATCTGGGCACTCCAGCCTTCACGAGCCTTCCACTGGTGGACCCTCCAGAAAGGAATTACCACAGAGGCAAAAGGCTTCCCTAAGATGGGAAAGCCCGAGTTTGACAATTTAATAATCTCATTTAGTGGCCCGTCATGGTTTGTTAGACTCTGAGGATCAGAGTTACCTAGATATTAATACCACAAAATAATTTTAAGAGCTCAAATAATAGAGAGTTTAGAGGATTAGAAACCCTGGAAAAATACCTCCAACTTTGAGAACTAGTTTTCAGATTATAAAATCAATGTGTAATTCTCTTAGAAAACTTGGAAAATACAGAAAACTGTCAAGAAATAATCTGGCAAAGGTACCAATTTCTGAGAAGGTAAAGCGTATTGCCTTCCATGGTGGATGGCTTAAACTGTATTTGTTTGAAAACCAAATGCTTCCCATGAAGCAAAGAGAAATGCCACAGACGTCAGTCTCTGTCAGCATCCCCCAGACAGGTTAAAGGGATTCAGAACCCAATTCAGTCATTCATACAGGTGACAGGGAGGACGAGGTAAACTTATTATTAATAAGAATGGCCTTGATTCTTCCTCCTCCCCTGTCTCTACAGTCTTTGCAATGACTTTGAAGTGCCTCCCAATGTAAGATGGGGCCTACCTCCCCTTCTTTGGATCTGGGCTGGTCCCGTGACCTGGCTCGGCTGACACGACACAGGGGAAGGGGTGGTGTGCCAGTTCCGAGCCAAGGTCCACTCTCCTGCAATGCTGTAACTGCCACACACACGGGCTCCGGCTGGTCCGCTGAGGGGTCGGAGACCACGCTTGGAGGAGGGCTGCTACCTCCCACCCTTGATCGGCCCACAGCCAGGCAATCCCCACATGTGTGCGGAAGCCAGTCTAGATCAGCAGAACCACCTGCCTGACCTCCCGCTGACCACAACCACGCGGTCAGCACGTTTGGGCTGACCCGGCCCAAACCAGAAAATGCACACAGGTGACCCAGACACGCATGAGCAATAAGAAATGCTAACAGTGAACAGGGAGGCAAACTGGTCAGAGAAAGATCACATGGGGCATTTATCACCTGCCCAGCCAACAAAAGAAAGTGACCCCCCCCCCGGTGTTCCCCAGCCCCCAACATGGCAGAGAAGGGAGCCAAGGCAGGCTCCTCCCTCACATGAAACAAACAGAGGTCCTCTCAACAACAAAAGGTGAGCCCAGCAGCTCCTATAAACAGGCAACGGGTCTATCAGTCAGGAGCCCACTGAGAATAAGCAGCCCAAAGAAGGGCTTTTCTTCCTTAGCAGGCCTAAGATCCTTTTCCCCACCAAGACATAGCATGTGGCTGGCAGCCAAGACAAGGGGACTCTCTCCACAAGGACCCAGGGAGTTCTCACAGGTGAGACCTCCCCCACATAGCCAGGTGTCCTGAGCCTGGGAAGTGCTTCCCACCCCCCACAGGCAAAGGAACCCAACCAAAACAAGAGCCTGGTATCAGAAGCTCTGTCTTTTCCCTCAAGCCTGAACATACTGTCCCAACCCAGAGGCACCAGGCAGCCCTGCCCAGAACTCTTTCTGTCCCACCAGACAGGAGGCACCAGGCAGCCCAGCCTGGAACTCTTTCTGTCACATCAGACGGCAGCAGAAAACTAGTGGGAAACCTGGAGGCACCAGACAAACCCAGCAGACTGAAATAGCATCACAAGGGCTCTGAAAACTAAATTATCATTGTTGTAAATTTGACAGTGCAAATGAAATGGCCCAATTCTTTGATCACAAACTATCCAAGTTCAGCCCAGATGAAACAGACAACCTGAATAGTCCTACGCCATTAAAGAAATCAAATTTGTAAAACCACAACAAAACTTGACACTCCCAAAAAGAAAGCTCCCAACCCAAATGGTTTCACTGGAGAATTTTACCAAACAGTGAAATACAAATTAACACCAACTTTATATAATCTCATCAAGAAGATAGAAAAGAACACACCAAACTAATCTTATGAGGCCAGTATTACCCTGATACCAAAACCAACAATGGCACAAAAAGGAAAACTACAGATACATATCTGTCAATAAGTCTGATGTAAAAATCCTCCATAAAGTATTAGTGAACTGAATCCAAGAGTGTATAAAAAGAATTACATACTTATGACCATGTAGGATTTATACTGGGTGTGCAAAGCTGGTTCAACATCTGGAAATCAATTCATGTAATCCATCCTAAAGACAGGCTAAAAAAGAAAAATCACACAATATCCATTGATACAGAAAAACCATTTGACAAAATCCAATATTCCTAATAAAAACTCACAGTGAGTATACAGTGGAATTATCTCCACTTAATAAAAAATATCTACCACAAACCTACACTGAACTTGATACTTAAGGGTGAAAGACAATGTTTAGCCTTAAGTTTGAGAGTAAGGCAAGGATGTCTGCTCTCACCACCGTTATCCTGTGCAGTAGTGGAATTTCTAACCACAATGGCAAGGAAAGAAGGTGGAGTAAGAGGCATGCAGATCGCAAAGGGAAAAGTGAAGTCATCTCCATTTACAGATGATATGATTATGTATGTAGAAAATTCCAAGGAATCTACAAAGAAAAACCTCCTGGAACAAATGCCTTCGTTGAGCACAGTCACAGGATACAAGACAAACACAAAAATCAACCACATTTTCATACATCAACAATAAACATGTTGAAATTACAATTAACGACACAATACGATTTACACTCACTCCAAACAAAATGAAAAACTCAACTATAAACTTAAAAGAGTACACACTCTGTACACTAAAAATTACAAAATGTTGATGAAAGAAATCAGAGAATTAAAGAGATGGGGAGACACACTGTGTTCATTGAATGGAAGATGCCTCATGGTAAAGATGTTCGTTATCTCTAAATAGGTCTGTAGGGTTAGTGCAACTCCAGTCAAAATCCCAGCAAAAATCCTGTAGATCTACACAGACTATTCTAAAACTTATATGGAAAGCCAAAAGGCACGAGACTAGAATAGCTACAACAGTTTTGAAAAAGGATATTAAAATAAAAGGAATCACTCTACCCTATGTTAAGACTTGATACAAAGCTACCATAATCAAACAATATGGCAGTGGCAGATAGACACACAGATGAGTAAAACAGAAAAGACAACCCAGAAAACCAGACATATGAAGAATTAACTTTTGACAAAGGCACGAGAATAATTTCATAGAGGAAGGATAGTGTTTTGAACAATTGGACATTCATGGGGAAAAAGAAAATTAACCTCAACCTAACCTTCACGTCTATATAAAATTAACTCAAATCGATTGTAAACATAAATGTAAAACTACAACACTTTTAGAAGAATACATAGGAAAAATTCTTTGGGGCTCAGGACTTGATGAAGAGTTCTTAGACTTGACTCCATTAGCGTGATCCAAAAAAGAAAAAAAAAACACAATAAATGAGACCTCATCGAAATTTAAAATCTTTGCTCTGCCAAAGAGTATGTTAGGTGGATGAGAAGACAAGATACAGCCTGGGAGAAAATATCTGCAACCTACACATCCAACAAAGGACTAGTATCTAGAATATATAAAGAACTCTTAAAACTCAATGCCAAAAAAAAGTCAATTCGAAAACGGGGAAATAATATGAAGACAAAAATGGAGTATGTGGATAGCAAACATATTCACATTATTAGCCATTAGGCAAATGCAAACTAAAACCACAATGAGACAGCACTCCTCACCTATCAGGATGGCTAAAATACAGTGATAAGACCAAGTGCTGGCAGGGACGCCGGGAAACCAGACTGCTCCGACATTGCTGGTGGGGTGTACAATGGTACACACAGGCACTCTGGAAAGCAGTTTGGCAACTTCTTATACAACTAAACATACGGTGACGACACGATAACATCTTGGATATTTATCTCTGGGAAATGAAAGCTTATGTTCACATAGAACTCATACACAAATGTGCACAACAACTGTATTCGTAATAGCCAAAAACTGTGACTAAACCAGGTGTCCATCAATGGCTTAATGATTAACAACACTGTGCTACGTTCACACCATGGAATGCTACTTAGCAACAAAGATGAATGAACCACTGATACGCAAAACAACATGATGGACATCAAGGGACTTATGCTGAGGTCCAATCTCAAAACCACTATCAAAAGGTTACAGGCATGCCACAGGATGCCATTTCTACAACCGTGAAATGACATCATCACAGACTGTGGTTGCCAGAGGACAAAGGAGATGAGGTGGAGTCAGTGTGGGTGGGTGTGACTGTAAAAGGGCAAGAGGGTCCCTTGTGGTCTGGCACTATTCTGAATCTTGACTGTGGTAGAGACACACGAACCCACACATGTGACAAAATCACACAGCTCTAAATCACACAGCTCTGAATACACACACAATGAGCACAAGTAAGTCTGGGGAAATCTGAACCAGATCGGTCAATTTCTCCAATGTTCCTATTCGGGTTGTGATACTGTAGCACACATTTGCAAGAAATCACCACCGTGCAAAATGGGATAAAGGGGACATGGGATCTCTGTATTATTTCTTACAAGTGCGTGTGATTCAACAATTGTTTCAAAATCCAACGTTTCGTTTTCAAAGCTGTACTGCTCAGAAGCCGGTGGAAGCCACAGATAGGGCACCGACAGAAAGCAGCATTACGGCAGCCATTTCACAGCTATCACTCAGCACAGGGACGAGTTGTGGTCATGACAGAACACAGCCCCTGGGGACTTCTGGCTCCCCAGGGAAGTGCTTCACCCTGCTGTGCTCCCACAGCAGGTGCACCCAACGGGATGGAAGGGAAGGGCAAGAGGAAAGCGGACAAAGGAAACCTTGTCACGGGAGAGGGTGGAGGAAGAGAGAGAGCAGGCCTCAGAGGGACGGGCACGGGAGGTTCAGAAGACTTGATCGCTGGTGACTATTTCTAGTCTTCGGGATGCCTACAGCTGTGCACCGCGGCTCCAGGCTCTGCAGGGGCAGAGTGTAAAGACTTCCCGTCAGCACGCGAGATCATGCATACACTTCACTGCAGACCTTCGGCGGCACTGGAGTTTTCAAGAAGCAGCTCAAGACATTCCGCATGCAGGACCCACGCCCACGTGATCTTATCAAATTGTCAGAAGGCCTCAGAGACTGCCGCCAGGCCAAGAAGTACGGAAGAGTTTAATAATACTTGCTTATTTAATGCAATACTGTCTTCAAAGTTAGGGATTTTTTATTTCATGTCCTTCAAATGTAAGGGACAAGATGATAATGAAATATTTCGTCAGCATGTTACCTCTGCTGTCGCTGCCCATTACAATGTTCTCCTCGAATGTGGGGGCCGTTACGCCTCTACTTTACGTCCAGTACACCGATCTGCCACATGTCCTTCAAAGCAAGTGTCTGTTGAAACTTCCATAGGGGAGAAATCGTTGCTACACCTGCAGCCACAGCCACCTTAAAGAGAAGGGAACTAACAACCCAGAGAATGGATGGACATTACTGAGTGCCAGCATGGCAGTCAGGAGCCTGGGACGGCACCAGCCTTTTGCCTCCTACTTGCTGTGCATCCCTGGGCAGATGAATGCTTTCCGGTTTCCATCTGTGTGAACAAGGGTGAAGTCAGCAGTGCCAACCGACACTGACCCTTCTGTGTTGTGAGGCCTGGAGGGGAGAGTCATGGAAATGACTCAGAAAGGTAACTGGCCCCAGGTAAGTGCACAGAAATTATCTCTCCTTGCTTTGCTAAGAAGCCATCCCATGACAATGATGACCCTGAAGGAAGAAAACCATCACTTTGTCTTCCTAGACTGTTTGTTTCCTTCTGGAGAATTCCAAAGTTGTTTTTTTGTCTTGCATTGTTTTGTGAGGCAACACATCCCAGTTTAGAGCCTAGAGTCAGGCCTCGGATTGCCTGGTTCCAGTCCAGCTCCTCCGCCTAACCCTGGTGCCTGGGCCTGCGACTTGGCACCTCAGTTGCCCTATTTCCTCATCTGTAAAGTGACGAGGAGGAGAGCGCCTGCCTCTTATGACTGCTGGCCGGTGAAGGGAGCTCACATCGTTAGCCAAGAACGGTGGGTGCCTGCATTCGGGAGGCGTGAGCTATCACGGATTTCATTTTGTGTTAACATGAATAATTACGATGAAAATAATGGGGATTTAACAGGAGGAAACCTGACCATACCCTCACCCTTGTGGGTCTCGTCCCAGTAGGCTCTCAGCACTGCCCTGCACTTTTTAAAAAACATCTTTCTGGGCTGCTGTGTTCTCCTTCTTCCGGCAGTAATTTCAAACCTTCTTCACTGAGCCCCCAGGTCAACTTCCTGATGCCAGTCCCAGAGCATAAGTGGGATTCCCAGCCTCAGTGGGTCTCCTGACCCCCCATGGGCCTCTCCAATCTTTTCTCCATAGCACCTCCGTGGCCACCCCACCCCTATGGTCTCTGCCTTCTCCTCTCCCATCCTTACCAAGGGGCCTCCTTGATGCTGTTCCATTCCTCTCCAAACTTCCCCAAGTGGATATACTATTTCTACTTCCTCCCTACCCCAATTCTTCTGGCTTTTCCTACTAAGACTACTAATAGGCTCCTCATTTCCAAAGCCAAACAGGACCCCTGGGACCAGACACTCTGCCTGATACTGCCACTTGTCTTTGATGACATTTAAATACAACCACCTTTGGGTATATTATTGGAGAGGCATTTACCTGAGCTTGCCCCAGGGAATAATCATTATCCCTTCATATCTTCAATTCCCAAGTGTCTTCACATAATAGCTCAATATATACTTATTGTCTACCAAGAAAACTAATACCAAAAAATTTATCAGAGCAACACAATTCCTAATTTCACCATTAACTAGTATTTCTAAGAAAAACTAATAACAACCAAAACCTACTTTTTATTGATCCTTTAGTAAAAGTCAGGCACTATTCTAAGTGTTTCACGTTATATTATTCCATTTAATAATGACAACTCTATGAAGTAGGTACAATTACTCTCACTTAACAGATAAGGAAACTGAGGCACAGACATGACTTGTCTGCTAGAGCCAGCATACAAATCAACCTACTGTGGCTTCAGAGACCTCACTTGTAGCTACCATTCTTCTTATTTCCCAAGGTAAAAAATAAGATAACACACTTTGCAATTCATGGTGGCTGGATCATTTTCTTGGAATAAAAGAACTTCCTAAGGCATGAATTTAGAAAATGTTCAGACTGAGAAAAAATGGATAACTAGTTTTCCTATTTTACATTAACCAATGCAAATCAGATACCAAGGAGATAAATATTATAATCATATACAAGAATAATGCCCTCTATAAATTAATATTAGAATTTTGCACATAATTCGAAGAAATGCCAATCCTCAAACACGACATTTCTATCCATCACAGCAAATCTTGCCCAACTGGCCAGAAATGTCACCTCTTGGAAAACAGCCATTTTCAAATAAATGATGAACTTATTAAAAACAAGTTCTTATGAAGCAAATGATTAATTTTTTGCACTGTGATCTTATTGCTACTAGGTTTTGTCTTTCAGTGAGGATGATGAACTGAGAAGGAAATAAATAATTTAAAATGTGATCCAAGAAGTATTCTCAATCCTGTTGGACCCAATGTCTGCCCCCTTTTAAAAACAAATATTTAACAACGCCAACTTTACTCTTCTGAAATGAAATTCATAGATAAAGCAACCAGCCTTCACATATAATTTCAAGAAATCAATATCATGCCCCAACCGCAATAGAAAGGGTGGAAAAGGGGAAACAATGTACATTGACCATGCATTTTAATCTGTAAATGTGTAAGCCTGATGACACTTGAGGCACTGGATGCCTGTACCTTTTTGGATGAATATGTCTGTGTGTAGAAATATATGTTTAAAAAACCATTCAGTAAGATGGCACAGGAGGACAAGAGAGTAGAGGTATATACAGGTGGACACCAGAGCAATACCCAGTGTTAAAAGTAAGGAGAGCACACACACATCAACGCAGCAGAAGCTCCCAAGCAAGGGCTGTGCTAAGGAGACAGACATAAACGACCGAATTCATTATGTTCCATTCACATGGGATTCCTAGATGTCAGAAAATAATAGTTACCTTTGGGGGGTAGTTCGTCATGGAAACATTTTACATTCCCACCGAGATGGGGCTTTCATGGATGTATTAATATTTGAAAATTCATTGGGTATGGTACATTCACACAATGGAATATTATTTACCAATAAAAAAGGAACGAACTACTGGTATACCAAATGACATGGGTGAATCTCAAAACCATTATGTCTAGTAAAATAAATCTTACCCATATACAAAGCATCAACATTCTGTAGGGTTCCATTTGTACGAAGTTCTAGTATGGACTAAAGCAACGACTGTCAATTTTTGGGGGGCTAAGTGTTGTCATACAGTCCTAAAACTGTAATTCTGAGAACCCCCAAAAGCTCTGACTTATGTTGATACCTATTTCTATTTATCATATTAAATTTTAAACTGAGACACTTACAAATATTTAATTCATTAAAGATGGTAATAACAAACCTTACATATTAACATATATTTTATGAAAGATAATTATGTTTTCTAAAACAAATAGTTAAGAGAATGGTCCTGTTTTACATTTTCGAAAATCTCTTTAATGTCTGGCTTAATAGAAGACAGCTGGATTCTCATATCTGCTTCTGCATTCAATTTACATATTAAAATACATATTCATTATGAATTGCTTTCTTTTATTTCTCCATACTATCAAGGCTGCCACATTATATTGATTTTTTGAAATTGTATGTGTGGCTTTTTTTTTTTTTTAATCTATGAATTTCATTGCAGGAGAGTGAGGAAGCATGATTAAATATTTGGTATAAAAAGGGGGCGGGTATTTTGTTCAGGAGCATTGAAGATAGTGCCTTAGATCATGTTTTAAGTATTGATTCCTCCCTTAGCTCATCACCCTCACTGAAATATAGAGCCCGCCAGCAAGGGCACAACCACACAAAACATTACTGTGGAACTGGGAAACCCCACTGGCCAGTCATCAGAGAATGAGATGGAAAAGGGCAACTAACATGTAAATGCGACAAAACTCACGTGGACCCCATGGTCCTCCTTTGAGGGCTTCACGGTCACCCACGCGTCCCAGATCAGAGCTAAGCTAAGCAATGACAACAAATATCCAGAAAAGTGGTATTCTCTGGGGCTCAGGACAGTTTGGCCGGAAAGGGGCATCAGGGAAGTGATCAGGACGATAGTGATTTTCCATAGAGTCGGGGCCTGCTGTACACGGAAGTATGCAGTTGTAAAAGTGACTCGAATGGTACACTTACATTTTATGCATTTCATTGCATGCAAAATTTACCTTAAAAAAGATAAACAAATGTTGAACACTAGTTAATAGTATGTGTGGTGAAGTGTTTAGGGGTAGAGTGTACTAATGTCTACAACTTACCCTGACAGACTGGTGGAAAAATAGAAGAGTGCACGGGTGGACGCGCGATGAAGCAAATATAGCAAAATATTAATTGTAGAATCTCGGCAGTGGGCGTAAGGGTGTTTACTTTATAATCATTTCTATGTTTGAAAATGTTCATAATATAATGCTGAAAAAAATTCATCAAGGTGTATACTTAAGATCTGTGTACTTTATTATATGTAAGTTATTTCTCAAGAAAAAAATTTAACTATTAGACAATTAAAAATACGAAGGTTAGGGTAAGTAATAATGGACTAAGCTTATCTGTAAATGATGAGAGAAAGAGGAAATAATATTTATTGAAATAAAGCTCCTAGACAAATTACACATTAAAGTGAAGAAAAGGAATATGGATAAGGAGGATTACTTTTAAACGCAGTGTTAAAACAATTTGCCATGCTCATGCAGGATGGGGTACCGACACAGTATCTCAGAAAATATACCTCACGTCTTGAATCCCCATCATGTGCCAACCAACAGCTCAGATCGGGCCTCCGATACTAACAGGACAAGAACTGAGGGGCTGTGACACAATGGACGGAATGACACTGTGGACTACTGGGGGCAAGCAACCCTGGAGGGAGATGGAAAAAAACAGGAGGCAACCCCCGAAATCAACCGCCCAATTATGTGATTCTCTTACCTATTTCATAGGATCATATTGCAAAAATGAACAAAATACAGAGGATGACAATAACATCTTCAAAACTTCTGTTAGTACAGGGATTTAAAAAAAAAACAAAACCTTTAAAATGTGATCATCCTCACACTTCACGTTCCTCTACTAAGTAAAAAGCATTTGGTTTGAAGTCTATTGCCACGGAACTCAGACGCCCTGTCACACGGTTGCACGCCACAGACGGAAACGAAGGTGGGCACAGGTGTGTTTGCTGGCAGCTCAGACTCTACAGGGCCTTGCAGAAATGGTGAGTGGCTCCTGGTAGAGTTCCCAACAAAACGAAGTACAATTTTCCCTGTATTTACTCAGTAATTGCATTTGTGGAGAATTTCAGTCCATGTTAAGACACTGCAAAAGTGCTACTTTTTTTTTTTTTTCAACGTTTATTTATTTTTGGGACAGAGAGAGACAGAGCATGAACGGGGGAGGGGCAGAGAGAGAGGGAGACACAGAATCGGAAACAGGCTCCAGGCTCTGAGCCATCAGCCCAGAGCCTGACGCGGGGCTCGAAAAAGTGCTACTTTTTATTTAAAAAATGGGAGAGTAGGCTCTGTGATCAACAGGGTGTGTGTGTGTGTGTGTGTGTGTGTGTGTGTGTGTGTGTGTTTAACTTGTGTAAACATCCAAAGGAACATGCGAAAGACGTGAGGACACAGAAGTGTCTTTGTCACGGAGGCCCATCCTGGGCCCTGCAGGTATTCTAGCCTGGCTCCTGTCCTCTCGATGACTGCCATCACTGGGACGACCAGAAATGTCCCCACAAACACCCAACGGGAGGCAGTACTACCTCCACCAAACACCAACCTGAGAGGGATAACGGACTGTTTTAGAAACATCTAGATCTTAACAGCAGAGACATCTTCCCCCAAACAGAATTAGGAGGCCAGCATGTATTCACTTCCAGCTCATTTCATGTAGAAACACTTTCAATCTCTTTAAACAGTCTGTGGCCAAGTTGTGGTTGAAAACAACACAACCCCACAAAGATCTACTCAGGCACACAGTCACTACTGATATTTTGTGACTGTAGTTGGCCACAAAAAAGCATTTCAAAGAGCAGCTAAAGAACTGTCATGTGAGGGGCACCTGGGTCGCTCAGTCGGTTAGGCATCCGACTTCAGCTCAGGTCATGATCTCGTGGTTCGTGGGTTCGAGCCCCACGTCGGGCTCTGTGCTGACAGCTCGGAGCCTCCTTCGGATTCTGTGTCTCCCTCTCTGTCTGCCCCTCCCCCTCTCATGTTCTCTATCAAATATAAATAAACAATACAAAATTAAAAAAAAATTACTGTCATATGAAAACAGTATTTGCTTATTCCTGCCTCGGGCTGGATTTAAACCCCGAGCTGAAAGTGAAAAGCTCCACATTCCACTACTCAAAACTTAAAGCAAATACAAAGACTTCACATTTGTCCTTAAACATTACTCTTCTGATTTTGTTTTCAATTTTCAGAGAATTCAACCTCAGTGTTGCAGTGCCACGTGATCTCATAATGTGACCGTTCCCGCCTCCACGAGTGACTTCGCAACTCCTGCCAGGCTACATCCCACCCTAATCAAGTTTGTGTCAAAACTCCTGAGTCATTCCTATGTCCTCTCCATCCCTCCCCAACATTCTAGATGTTGTCTGCCTTTGGGTGTATCTCCCTCTCTCTCTCTCTCTTCTCCCCACCCCCATCATCCCTGTACAATGATTACACCTAGTTTTTTAAGGTAAGAAAGGGTGCAATGGTCCAAGAATTCGTTCATTTAGATGAGCTTCCACCAAATAACTAAATTGATTACCAAGTATGGATCAAGGATCAAAAGAAAACTGTGCTTGATGAATACAATAACTACTGGGCTTTTTCAAAGAAATTACAGACAAAAAAAAAAAAAAAATCAGTCAGCTTGAAAAAGCCATATGCAATTTGGCAATCAAAATGCCCAGGGAGGAAAGGTGCTATTCCTTTTTATATTTTTATATGTTTATATTCTAGATTTATTATCTACATTATCTACATATAGACTATGTATATATTCTAGATTATGTTTATATTCTAGATAAACAAAAGTTCTGCAAATGCTTACATTAAAATGAAATGTATAACACGAGACCCACTCCTGTGTATCAGCCCAAGTGAACTAAAAATGTAAGTTTACAAAAGATTATGGAGGCAAGTGTTTGTAGCGGCTTTATTTATCATCACCCCCAAAACTCAAACATCCTCCAACAGACGAATATAGGAGCGTATCGCGATACATCGAGACAACGCACTACTACTCAGCACTAAAAGGGATGAACTGTTGATTCACATGAGGGCGTGAATCAATTTTAAATGCACTTTGCCACACAAAAGACTCGAAGATGCCATTTAGATGACACACACGAGAAAGGCAATACCGTGTGGTCAGGAGCAGAGCAGTGGTTTGCCGGGGGCTGGAGGGAAGGACTGGCTTACAGGGAAGACACACGGGGTTTCAAGGGCGATGCAACTGGTCTGGCGGTGGCGGTGGCCACACAACTCTATGCTTCTGTGAGTCTCACGGAAAGGCTCCCCACGGAGGGGAGGTGGGGGGGCAGGAAGGCGCGCACTGGTGATGAGCAGCGGGCGAGGTGTGGAAGCCTCGAATCACTGTCCTGTCCACCTGGAGCCAGCATAACACTCTACGTTAACTGATTGGAATGAAAACAAACAAACGAGCAACAACAAAATCAAGAAAGGCTCGCCACAGAAAGAACTTCGCTGCTGACAAAGAAAAGTGAGTCCGGACCGGGGCGGGGGGGTGAGGGTGAGGGGGGTGAGAGGCAGGAGGGACGCAGGCTGTGATCGGGGAGTGTCCACCGAATGAAATGCACCTGGGCCACAGGGCCTTGAGGGCGGGGACGGGGCTGCCGGGACAGCTTTGCAAAACAGGGTCTGGTCCCAGGAAGGCTGGCCCAGAAAGGGGCTCCCTACAGACGAGGCTTAGGTGGTGCCTTTGTTTCTCACAGGGGTGTGAGTTAGCGATTCTGAAGCAGTGTACATGGATGACAGGGCTGAGTGAGTGAATCGTAGACTTCTTGCTGTCAGAGAAAGAAATGACAAACGGAACAGAGGAAAACGGAGTGAACCCGTGGTCCTCCGTTACAATCAGAGATGCCTGCATGAACTCATGGTTTTGGAAAGATGTGCACACACAGGGGCACCTAGGTGGTGGAGTCGGTTAAGCGTCTGACTCCAGCTCACGTCACGGTCTCATGGTTCGTGAGTTTGAGCCCCACGTCGGGCTCTGTGCTGACAGCTCAGAGTCTGTAGCCTGTCTTCAGGTTCTGTGTCTCCCTCTCTCTCTGTCCCTCCCCTGCTTGCACTGTCTCTCTCTCTCTCTCTCTCAAAAATAAATAAAAACATAAAAAAATAAATTTAAATGTGCACACAGACAGCTAGGAAAAGAGACTTGCACGTTTATGCAGGTTAGAATATGCTCGGTCTGTGGAGAAACCTGGAAATGTAACAGTCCAGCAGTGACCACAACCCGGCACTCAGATCCTAGTTTCTAATCTCACTTGCCAATAAAAGAAACCAGGGATCTGGTTAATGAACCATTAGAAACTGCTGATTCTGGGGCTGGTGCAGGGGATACATAAGAGAGACCTGGAGCACCTCATGGTGCCAGAGGGTGAGGATGTTCCTAGGAAAAAATCAAAGGGACAGAGGAGCCAATCCAAAGAAGCTCCAAGGTCAAAGTTGAAACAATGTGAGCCACAAATTAAAAACAGATGAAAACCCAAGGAATAACATAAATGTCCACATGATAAAATAAATGACTGAATAAAAAAAATAGATGAGGAAAGGGACAAATCTTCATTACAGAAGAATTTCAAATAATAACTGCGGAAGAAATAAAGGAAACAGAACATAACTGTGATAACTGCTACAAGCAAGACCCGCCGGCAAACGCGAGATTTGGTGGATGCGAGTGTTAGGAGACACAGACGTGTGCACAGCCTCTAAGTGCCTCCCCTGGAATGCCTACCGATCAGCATCTGCCTGCAGAGGACCGGATGCTCTCCCCTCCATTGTGGAGCACAGCTCCCCTCCGCCTGAGGGTGGGCTGGACCAGTGACTTGCTTCTAAGGAATTACAGCATAATAGGAAATCTACATATGCTCTCTGTCTGGGGTCCTGGCATAGATTTCTTAAAACCCTTGGAATTTTCTGAGTGATAAGGGTGACAGGAACATCTTTGGCTCCAAGGATGCAATTTTTGGAGGGCTCCCACAGAGCTTCAGAGGGCAGAGGTTGGTTGCCCCAAAGGCTGAGCACTGACTGGAAGCTTAGAACTTGTCCTTCAACTCCCCCAGCCTCTGGGGAGGGGCAGGGGACTGGAGACTGAGTTAATCACCAATGGCCAGTGAATTCATCAAACATGCCCATAAAATGAAACTTCCATAAACACCACTAAGCTAAGGGGTGTATCGAGCTTTTAGGCTGGTGAACACATGTAGGTGCTAAGAGGGTGGCATGCTCAGAGAGGGCATGGAAACTTGGCACCTCACCCCCACCCAGTCACCGACCCCGTATCTTTGCTCTGTGCCCCTCCTACGGTGGCTGTTTCTGAGTTGCATCCTTTATAATAAACCAATTATGATAGATAAATAAAGCACTTTCTCAGGTCATTCTAGTGAATTATCAAACCTGGGGAGTGGGGTCATGAGAACCCCTGAATTTGCAATTGGCTGGGTGGAAATGTAGGCAGTCTTGGAACCCCATTTGTGGTTGGCACCTGAAGTAGAGGCAGTCTTGTAGGGTCTGTGCTGACTCTGGAAGTTGGTGTCAGAGCTGAATTGGAGTGTCAGAGAATTGGAGAATTGGTGTGGAAAGACATCAAATATTTGGTTGGTATAAGGAAAAAATCTTTCAGGAATAGAATGTTGGGAAAAAATAGGAAGTGTACCCTGGAGAAACTTGTCAAACCCTACCTTCACCAAGTGATCAAAGTTCCTGTCGCCAGGAGTAAGTCATGATGATATGCATCCCCAGAGATGATGTCATGGAAAGGGCACTTCACCTCTGTGGTATTTTTCCCCCAAACCCATAACCCCAGTCTAATCATGAGAAAACATCACACAAACCCAAGGGGAGGAATTCCACAAAATATCCGACCAGACTCTTCAGAAGTGCCAACCAAGGTCATAAAAATAGGGGAAGACCGAGAAACTGTCACAGGTTGGAGGAGACTAAGGACACATGACAACAAAATGAAACTTGAGGCCCTGGGGGGATCCTAGGCCAGGAAAAGGAAGCGAGGAGAAAAAGTGGTGAAAGAGAAATCAAGACTAAAGTTGTTTTTTTTTTTAAGGGTATGAACTACTGACATACATATGACAATGTGGATGTGACATATGCCTTGTGCTGTGTCAAAGAAGCCAGCGCAAAAGCTCCATTTTGTACGTTCCATTTATAAGATACTCTGGGAAAGGTCAAACCGTAGGGTCAGAAAACAGGTCCATGGTTCCTTGGGATCAGGGGTGAGGGAAAGGCTGACTACAAAGGAACATCAGGGGAACCTGTGGAGGTGACATTCTGTATCTTGATTATGGCACTGGTTACTAGACTCTACGTCTTTCAGAAAGAGTGAATTTTACTAGATACAAATTAAAAAGTAAATTTTAAAAACATCCAATTATCCTTCTTAATTTAAAATTTCCTGAAGTATATATTCAATTCACACTTTGCTAGAAAGTACTTTGTACTTTCTCAGTACAAAGTAAGAGAATGAATACACAAAAAGCCCCTGGCCAGGCCCTGGAGGACAAGAGACTGCAGACCCCGTGAAAAGTCCGGAAGACAAACACACCCTCTGTGCCAATGGCCCAGGACTGTTGGGACTGGGTCAATGACCATGACTTCTTTACTTTCATCCCCCCAAACCCTTTCTAGCTCAGGACCAACCTAGAAAGCCAAATATGCTCCCCAAAGCAGCCCTTGGGATGCCCCCTTCTAGCGAGCTGCCTCCAGCTTCCCCAGGCCAACAGCCTCCAACCAGACACCCAGCCTCCCCTTCTCTCCCTCCTCAGCCCTGCCTTCCCTTGGCCTGCCTCTGTGTACCCCCAGGAGCAGGACTCCCCTGCTAGAGCAAACTATGAACCAAAATAAACCCAGAGTTTATTTTCACAGAAGCAAGACCACTTTATAAAACAAAAGCCTTATCAGAAATTGGATAGAACGTCACCCAGGCACCACACAAGCAGCAGGGCAGGATGCTCTGGGCCACAGCTGAACAGGAGAAAGGAATCTCCCTGTGCTGCCATCCACTTTCAAAATCACCAAGTCCTTTGAACTCCCGTATTTCCCCAACTAACGCTGCCAATAGGTGCCCACTAGCTGTCCGGTGAAACCCGTACAACCTCATCAAATGAGGCTTTCTTTCATCACGTCGAATTTTTCACTGAATGTTGTAACCACCGAGAGGGACTGAGAAACCAGCTGGGGCTGCGGCTGCTGTCCACAGTGCTGGACGACTTCGAGGCACCAGGAGACAGGAGGGAAGGATGGTGTCAGGGAAAACAGGGAAAGAGGACGAAGGAGGAAAAGGGAATCGGCTTTTTTAGTAAAAGTTGACTTTGCTTGAAAGGATATAACGGAAGGACTGCCTCCCAGGACTGATAAAATGATTTCACTTCACAATAATTTAACATTTTAATGCTTCCTATAAAAGAGTTTTCTTCCTCACCACGTAAAACAGCTTGCCAAGCTATCTGAATTTCAGGGGAAATATTAATATGAGCTAAATTAGCTGATGTAAAATTAAATTATTCTGACAGAACAACACCAAGCAAAATTCGCTGAAAGAAGCAATAAATTAAAGAACCTTCTTAAAAATGCAATATTCAATTATAACTTAAATATATCCCTGGGGTATGAACCAAGACAATTGTATTAAAAAGTAATATGAATTTCTCAAAGAATTTCAGTTTGGTTGAATAAAAACTCTCCAAGAGGCAACTTCATTAGCCAGCATATCAATGTATGTGACGTTCCAAGACTCTTGGAGTGGCTGGCTAATTTAAAACATCTTTTACAACCAATTTCCATATGGCCTAGTCATTTATGCTTATACTTTGGGCAGAACTCTTCAATGGAAAGCCAAGAGGAATGTTAGAAATAGCAAGTTTTCTTTTAGAAAGATATTCCTCATCAAATCATGTGGTTGTTTTTTGTTTACGTTTTTTTGTTTGCATTTTACTCTTCTTCAGAATTTTATTAGGTGATGTTGAATTCTTACCAATTTACCAGTATACCAGTATTTTATTGACTATAGTATAAAGGTAAAAAAAAAAAAAAAGACAGCAAATAGCAAAGGGTCCAGTTCTTGCTCCTTCAATGCATGCCTTTCAGGAATGTGCTATTCGCAAATCACAGCCATATTCAGCCACAAAACCCACTTCACGAACCTAGGAGTGTCATTTGAGGATCTCACTGATGAGAAAAACTCCACTATAGTCAGGGTCCTCAGAGCCTCCCTGTGATAAACAGGTCTACACATGCTCCAGCTTTCTAGAGGGAGGGTCAAGAGCCAACTACAATAATCTGCAAGAACTTTTCCTGTCTCGGGGTGGCTGCAACCCCACCACGTTTATTCCTGCTTCTCTCCTGCAAAAGGCTTCTGTCGAGCATTTCTCTTCCTTTGCTATAAAGGTTAAGTGGCACCACCTCTAGTTTAGAAAATGTTCACTCCTTGTCTCTCTTACTAATAGTGATGGTGATGTTTCTGCTTATTTACTGTCAATGATGTTTTACAATAATGAAATATGGCTTGGACATCTAAAGTTTCCTGGAGAATTCAGAAATCAAGTTCATAAAATGACAAGAGTTTATACTTTTTATGTCCATAAATTCAGGTTATAAAAATAGTAAAGAAATTGCTATAAAATTACTACCAAAACTATACTAGACTATTTCCAGATCAAGTAAATCATAAACTAGTTATGATACCTAGTTATGAATTAGTATATCTGGAAAGAGTGCCCCACAACCCTTGGGTTCTCCAAATTTTTGATCATCATCTCAGACATCCTATTGATCATATGGCAACAGAATTCAAAGACCACTTGGGAGTTCAGTGCCTGTTCTTTTATTTGGTTAGAGAACTAGCAGCATCAGCGTTGACCTTCATCTTTTTGGGTAGGGGGACAGAAATTAGTAAAAGTTGGAATTTAAAGCTGAGATAACAAAACTAGATCAAAAAAATATTCAAATATACTTCCTATCTCTTTACTACAAATACTGTTGTAATTTCAGGGGGAGAGTAAATGTAACAGACTGTGAAGACAAATAAAGTCAAAATGGAGTGGGGAAGCAACGAAGGGAGGGTTACCATGCACACACCACACCACGGCAACATACCTTATATACTCTGCAGGAAGAAGCAAGATTTTCTCCTGGCCCGGCAACAACACAGCCAATTAGAGACCACGGCTGATGACAAAGCAGAACTCACCCAATGAGAAGCCATAACCCAGCCAATGAGAAACAAGAACTTGGCCAATGAGAAGCCACCCCAACCCCAAACTCTCAGTCTCCTCCAAACTTTGTTCAGAACAACCCCTCCCACCCCCACCCCCTGCTTTATCACAGAACCCTCTCCTCCTTTGCTCTCTAGACTTGCTTGCGTTTTGCCTCGATCTGTGCTGTCATTAATTCCTCTGCTCTTCCTGAGTAAACTCGATTTTGCTGGCTAAAGTGCTTACCTTTTTCTTGTAAAGGTTGACAAGACTCACTACTTATTTACAGGTAACAAATCAAAAGTTTTCACACATTGTTTCCAATAATAAGGTTTTTGCCTTGGAAGATGAGTCTCTTGATTTATAACAATAAAAATGCAAAGAAAGAAATGAACCCTATACAGACCCAGATGATATAAATTCACACTAGAATTCTAAAATCAAACTCTCAAAAAAGCAATTTCTGTAAATGCCGTTTCTGAAGGCATCTCCTGGCATATTTTTTTGATTTCTTAAATGCAGAAATGCACTTTGACCAAGGTTTAAAACTTCTCCCAAAGCTCAGTCACAAATAAAGTTTCCCCATGACCCTTATTTTCTCATCTTGTTTGCATTTAATTCTATTAAAATCCTAAGGTCAGATGACATTAAAAGTATTGGGAGCTCTTGCAGAATAGTAATTATGTATCAAAGTGAAGGCACTGGAACTGTGATGTTCAGGAAATGATTTAAATGAAAGAAAACCAAAAGAAAAGAGTCTTTGAAGTCCTAAACATGCATTAAGATAAAAATAATTGATCTAATAAATTCATTACATAAATTGCAGTTCTTAATAACAGTGAATAAAAGCTTATGGAAGACAAGTTAACAAAGTCAGTTTCAGGCTCAACCATCAGGCCGGGTAAGATGAAAACAAAAGTTGCAATATATATTCTATTCATTCACATATGCAGCAACTTAGAAAGCGTTTAATTAGTTAACTTTCTAGCAAAAGGTTGTTATGAAATGTAAATCACATAAGGTGAAAGACACACTTTTTCCGTTGGTAAAGAGTTTATTTCATCCTCTGCTCAGTGGGAATATGCCTCACGTGAAATACTGTCTTAGTCTCTGGCCCATCATTTGTGGTGTTTTTTGTCTGTTTGTTTTTAAATTAGATATACCCACACGGATTTTACAAGTGAACCAGGAGAAGAAATGGAAGTAGGAAACAACTTTCCTGAGGCTTTCAGGGGACAGCGGTCATCAGAGGAAAGTGACCAGGAGGGCTGTCACCGCTCAGGTGTGTCCATCGCTGAATAAGGCGGCTCCAGGGCCCCCAGCACATGTCCTGTCTTGGACCCTTCCCAGAACCCGTCAGCTATGTCTGATCAGAGCTTGGCACCATCGTCAACGAAGTGTTAAATAATTTTTGAGAAAAAGGACCTCTCAAGAGGAAGTCTGTACGGCTGTCAGCGAATCCTCACTGGACGAGACTCAGGCCTGTGAAAACAGTCCACGCCGGACAATTAATGATGGCTAGGTAGGCTTTAGGCTTCTGAGACGTTAGCCGCACTCGCCACCCCTTGCCCCCCAAGCTCTCCTTTCTTGCGGCCGGCCTATCTGGCCCTGCCCTCACATTCTGTTTGCTATGCGCAGCATCCTGAGGTGAGACGCTGTGGGCACGGCAATGAATTATGAACACAGGCACCGAATTCAAGGTTTATGGGACAGGAAATAAAGAGGGCAACATCCTAGTTTTGTAGCTTTTTATTTGATACCTTGAGAAATATCAGACCTTCAGAAGGCTGAAATGCACATGAACACCAGTGGCTGAAATTTCAGTTTCATGTCAGTAAGGGCCCAAAAGTCCTGGCATGTCAGAAACGCTAGCCCCCAGGGCTGGCAGTCAGGCAGGGACCAGCGGGAATGCTATGGACCCACACAGAGAGGGGCTCCCACGGCTTTCTCTGGGACAGCAACGTGGAGCCTCGAGGTATTGCTGTGCCTGCAGGCCCATTCTAGAAGGAAAAAGTAAATTCTCAGGAAGAAAAGGTTCTGCACGTGATTATTACACAAAGAAGCCTAGCCTTGACACATCCCTCGTCTGTCTGCTCTGCGGTCACCGCCATCAGGCATCGTCACGTGATTTAGGCAGAAAAAGGTGAAGAAGAGAAAGGTGTGAATAGATGGTAAAACAGGAATCTTTTATCCCATTTGACTCCACCAAGTATCTTTTATTTCATTAGTATACCTATAGACAGCATCACCTATAAGTTGCACATTTAAATACTTTTACACTTGTTGATTTGGCACATGAAAGGAGACGTCAAAATTAAATGGTTTGCCTTATTACTCACTTGTCTGCAATGCAATTAACACCTCTTTCACATTCCTTGTGGTCCATCTACTCACTTTTTTTTTTCTTGAATCAAGCATCTTCCTTTAGAGATGCCTGTAAGATCTTACTAAATCCCCAGTCCTTCTTGGCCATGATAAACTGATACTGTTAAGTGATTTTTAATTGAAGCAAGGCAAAATAACCATATATTCTGAGAGTAAAACATCTTTGCCAATTTTATTCAATAGATTAGGTCAGTCTCACGCTAGACAAATAAATCCTGTCTTGGTCCCTAAAGACACATCTGACCATAGTCTGTAAAGGCCCGCATGAGCTTTGTATTAAAGAGTGTGAAAAAAAATCCGGATGCTAGCAACAACTCATATTAGACTAAGGTACGCTGGAAAACCCAGCTGGCAGAGGGGAGATTTTGTCTTCACTTTGTTTCTTTAGAGCCCTGTGTCCGAATTAATGTTTTTTGCTGTTTTTTGCACCAAGAGGGCTCCAGCCTGGGGAGCTGTAGGGCACGTTACTACCGCTGGCCCGTGGGAGACTGGAGCTCTGCTGCACCAGCCCCCCGCGTCAGCCCAAGAGGAGCGCAGGCCATGGCTCCCGGCACCTTACAGCGGGCAGAAGGGACGCGACGTGCCTTTCCTCTTGCCGCGCTGGGGTTTAGCTGTGAGCAAGCTCGTGCAGGGGAAGGGGCTAGACTAAGCAGCAGGGCCACTTCTGTCATTAAATCAGAACATTGCTCTCTTTTCTTATTTCAGATCAAGAGGCGGTATTCTCCCTCTTTAGTGCATTCATCCATTTGACTGTCCGATTAGATTCCGGAGGCACGGAATAGTGAGAATACGATCTGTCAAAAAATTCCCATTACTGGCATGTTTTGTCTACATAAGGTTTGTGCCTTTATTCCCCACTATCCCGAAATTTAACCTAAACCAGAATATCATTATTGCTTTTTAAAAAAAAATTTTTTTAAGAGAGACAGAGAAAGACCACATGCAAGGGAAGGGGAGACACACACACACACACACACACACACACACACACACACACACACCAAGGATCCAAAGTGGGCTCTGTGCCGACAGCAGTGAACCCCATGCAGGGCTCAAACTCACGAACTCAAGGTTATGACCTGAGCCGAAGTCGGCCGCTCAACCTACTGAGCCATCCTAGTGGCCCAGAATATCATTATTGTTCATGAATTTCTGTACAAAAGGAAAAATTTATCTAGATATGACAAATCGGATATCCCTGAACTGTAGCGATGCTGTGAATAACACTGAAAATAAAAGCACGCAGTAGTTGGGCTGAGCTTACGTACAGTAATTATATGGTTGCACCACGTACTTTTGAATTTTAAGATTTGTTTTTGCTCCCAGTCAAATAAAACAGGAATGAGACTTAATTCACCCTATGATTTTCCTATGGTAACAAAACCAGAATTTTCACAGTTCAATACATGAAGCATGAAGAAACTGAACATGTATTAGAATTTCTAAAGCTAGCCCAGGGCTAGCTGGTTTCGGTCTCTCTCAGATCCATATGATTGAATAATATAGTTCAATAAAAACGTCGAAGCTTCAGGGTCCTTAATGGGAAAGTGTATACTGAAGGAGACCTCAAAGGGACAAAGCCAGCATGAGCCCAGACTCTATGCCATTTAATGGGTGTTTGCCTGTATCATGTCTTAAGCCCGTTTTAATATATACAGACCACTCATTTAACTTTTCCAAGATAAAACCAAAAGTATTTTCCTGAAACAATACATATTTTTCTAAGTAAACAGTAACACCTATCCATTTAAGAGAATTAAGAAAATAAAGGAGAATATGAAAAGCACCTTCATCCCAGCACACAGAAAACTCCGGCACAGCCATTAGGAGAAGTTTCAGTTTTTGCATGTATAGGCACACAATTTTCTTTTTCAAAACTGAGATTAAACTGCACGTGCTGTTTGCATCCATTTCATATCATATTATATACTGTATCATTAGGTGTTATTAAGTATTATTAGATAATATTAACAATTATACGCTTATCAAATGATATTCAATACAGTCATAGTCATTATGATACACAATATAATAATGACCACACACTTGTATTAAGACATTAAAATTATATACTCTAAGACTGAATCAGTGCCTTCTTTGAAAACACTGTTTTTCCTATCAGTTTCCTGGGTCAAATCTTTAATGCGCATGGAAAGCTTCACGCAGTGTGACCCCTCCCGCCTTCCCAGAGCCATCACGAGCCCTTCCTCTGTGTCCTCCCTGCGCCACTGCTGGCCTTCACACATGACACCCCCCCCCCCCCGCCTTCTCCCTGACTCTTACTACTTTTTCGCGTTTAGGCTTTTACAGCTTCTCCAGGGAAAACTGCCCGATGGCCGTCCCCAGCACACACAGGTACTCACACCCAGGCCAGGCTAAACCCTCCGGTGGAAGGCGCTCATTATGTCTAGCACTTCCTCTTTGATCACTTAATTTCTCTCTTATTTAGTTCATGTTTGTCTTCCTGTCTTCATCAGCATGTAGCCAGCTTCCTTCCGTACCTACTTGAGCCCCGGGACCGAGCATAATGTCTTAGCACACAGAGTCCATAGCATGTTTGAACAGCTTTCAGAATAAATTCCTAAGAAGAGAATTCCAAATGCTACCCAAGTTCAAATGCCTTCAGTAAATACTGGCCTGTATCCCTCCAGAAAACAGCACAGCAAACATGTTACTCAAAGTACATGCCCTTCAAAGTACACACAAGCACAAGGGGCGCTGGGGGGCTCAGTCGGTCAAGCGTCCGATTCCGGCTCAGGTCACGATCTCACGGTTTGTGGGTTCAAGCCCCGGGTCAGGCTCTGTGCTGACAGCTCAGAGCGTGGAGCCTGCTTCAGATTCTGTGTCTCCCTATCTCACTTGCCCTCCCTGACTAGTGCTCTTGTCTTTCTCTCAAAAAATGAATAAACATTAAAAAAAAAAAAAAGTACATATAAGCACTAATGACAGTACTGGTATTTTCTAAATGTTGTCTTATTTCAAAGTAACAATGGTACTATGGTTATTGATGTTTTAAACTGCAACTTTAATTACCAACGAGGATGCTTTTTTCCATACATCTACCTGCTACTGGCAGTTCTTGTGCGACACCCTGTTTGTCACCACACCTGCATCCCCCGTCCCCCAAGTTTCTATATAACATCATTTTCTAGGGACTTAGCCATCTGCCTCAATACTTACTGGAAAGTCATTTTTATAATCACCGCTTTCTTGTTCCATCGTTGTTGCTCTCAAAGCAAGGGTCTTTTATTTTGCTTCAAACTTTTGTCTTCTTACTGCTAAATTATTTAGCATCTTCAGAACTTAAGTATTATTTTATCAAAGTGCCACAGGTATCTTCCAGGAGTTTGAAATTTCATTAAGCCCATCTATTGATCAATTTAGAGGGAAACAGTACCCTCACAGTGTTGAGTTTTCCCAATCAGGAAACGGGATTGCATAGCCAAAGATTTTATTTCTATTCCTTTGTAAATTTAGACTTGCCTCACAGAGGTCTTATACACAGCGTAGTATACCTCCTCCAGACATTACAATGCTTTGCGAATTTCCTTCCAGATGTTTTCTAATATGGTTACTGCGAGTTACACAGGAAAGCTAACTGAAAAAAATTCTTACATTGTGCAAGAACACATATAAAAAAGTATACAAAATAAAAATAAATGGAACTATGACCCAGATCAAAATACAGAACCTTGGAACATTCCTGCCTGAGACCCCTGCAAGAATCACTCCTCTTCACATCAAAATGAAAGGCTCCCAAGTGTACTGATGCATTTCTTGATACATCTATGTGTTCATCTCTACACATAAGTTTTGCCCATATTTTGAACAATATAAAAATGGAATTATAAAACAGCTATTCTAAGATATTGACCTTTTAAATTAAGAATACAAAAAATAAAATACTGTGTTTCACATTTATTCCCTCCACGATGCTCTTCCATTTTAAAAAAAATTTCTTTTTATTCTTTATTTTTGAGAGAGAGAGAGACAGAGACAGACTGCTAGTGGGAGAGGAACAGAGAGAGAGGGAGACACAAAATCTGAAGTAGGATCCAGGCTCTAAGCTGTCAGCTCAGAACGCGGCACAGGGTTCCAACTCACGAACCGCGAGATCATGACCTGAGCCGAAGTCAGACACTTCACCAACTGAGCCACCCAGGCACCCCAATGCTCTTCGATTCTTTATGTTGACCAGAGTTATTTTCCTTGTCTCCTAAGCGCTCCTTTGAACATTTCTTGCAAGGCTGGTCTGCTGGCAATAAATTCTTCAGTTTTTGTTTGAGAAAGTCTACTGTTTGTCTTTTGTGTGAGAAAGTCACTTCTGAAGGATAATTTTTGTTGGATATAGAATTCTAGGTTGCTGTTCTTTTCTTTTTTTTTTTTTTTAATTTAATGCTTTGAATACTACACTCTGCTCTCTCTTTGCTTGAATGGTTTCCAGCAAGACTTCTAATGTACTTCTTGTTCTTTCTTATAAATTGTTTTAATGTTTATTTATTTTTGAGAGACAGAGAGAGACAGAGCATGAGTGGAGGAGGGACAGAGAGGTAGACACAGATCCAAAGCAGGCTCCAGGCTCTGAGCTCTCAGCACAGAGCCCAACACGGGGCTCAAACCCATGAACCGTGAGATTATGACCTGAGCCAAAGTTGGATGCTTAATCAACTGAGCCACCCAGGCACCCCAATGTATTTCTTATTCTTGTTCCTTGCTAAGTAATGCATTTTCCTCAATCTGTTTTTTCCCCCAATATTTTGAATGTGCCTAATAGGAGACTTCTTGGAATTTATCCTAATTGGTGTTCTAGGAGTTTCTTGGAGTAGCTAGAGGTTTGGTATTTGTAATTAATTTGGAGAATTCTCAGCTATTATTACTTCAAATATTTCTTTTCTTTTTTTTTTTTTGAGAGACAGCATGAGTGGGGGAGTGGGGCAGAGAATGGAGAGGTAGAGTGGGGGGCGGGAGAATCATAAGCAGGCTCCACACTCAGCCTGGAGCCCAGTGTGGGGCTCAATCCCATGACCCTGGGATCATGACCTTAGCTGAAACCAAGAGTTGGACACTCAGCCACCTGAGCCACCCAGGCACCCCTCCTTTAGATATGGTTCTTCCTCTTATTTTCTTTGTTAACTATTTTGAGAGAGAAGAGACAACACACACGTGAGGGGGTAAGGGGCAGAGAAAGAGGGAGAGAGAATCCCAAGTAGGCTCCCTGCTGTCAGCACGGAGCCCGATGTGGGGCTTGAACTCATAAATCATGACTGCAAATTGGAATGCAAACTGCAAATTGGACACTTAACTCACTGAGTCACCCAGGCGTTCCATTCTTATAATCACATGCTACACTTTTTGTTAATTGTCCAATAGTTCTTGGATATTTTTTCATTGTGTTTTTTCTCCTTACATTCCACTTTGAGAAGTTTCTATTGACATATCTTCCAGCTCACTGACTCTTTCCTCATCCATGTCCACATGACTAATGACCCCACTGAAGACTTTTTTTTTTTCTTAACAGTTTTTTATTTCTAGCATTCCCTTTGATTCTTCTTTGGAGTTTCCATCTCTCTGCTTATACTACCTATGGCTGCATGTTATCTTTTTTTTTTTTTTTTCATTAGAGTCCTTAAAATATCAATCATACTTATTATAAATTCTCTATCTGGTAATTCCATAATCTCTGTCATATCTGAGTCTGGTTCTGACGCCTGATTTGGCTATTAGGACTGATTTTTCCTGCTCTTTATTTAGCATGCCTTATAATTTTCTTTGAAAGCCAGGAATGATGGAAGGGATAACAGAAACTGATGTGAGGAGGTATTTAGTGTGAGGTGTTATGTTAGGCTGACTAGTTGCTGGACTGTATTTAACATTTTCTGTAGCTGTAGTACCAGAAAAAAGTTCCCTTGTTGTTGTCCCTTGTGTTCCTGTTGTCTTTGGGGTCCTAAAAACTCTTCTTAAATACAGTCTATGTCTTGCAGCTGTCCCAGTTGCCCTCCACAGTGGTTATATAGCAGCCCTGCTGATGTGGTGATAGATGCCTGGGAAGGAGAGTATTCTGTGATCTTAATGTTAAGTCCCAGTTTTTAGTGGGCCTGAGTCCTTGGGCTGAGACCTATAGAAGTACACTAGACCATTTTTCTCTTCTCTTACACGAGACAAGAAAGCTGGAGGATTCTGAAAGTGGCTAATTGCCCTGTTCCAAGGTCAGATAAGGCTCTGATGAGATAGTTTTCCTTACAGAGGTGGACTTCATAGGGAGAATGGTCTGGGTGTGTCTCAAAATGGTTAATTTTTCTCTTCCCTGCCTGCAAGGAGAGAACTTTTCTTCCATGTTTACAGTAAAAATCAGGCGAGATTCCAGGAGATAAACCCTACAAAAGCGGGGAAGCCCCCTAAGACCGAGCCTCCAGGAGTTTTAAATTTCAAGCCGGTGCAGAGTCAGCCTCCAGTAATACATCAAGACCTACCACTTAGTGTTCTGGTCATCTAGTGGTGTGGTGGCTTCTGTTTAGGTGGCTGACCTCAGTTCTGATTCTCTGTATTCACCTGTCTCTCAGCCTCTGGGGTGGAGGTCTGCCCTGTGAAATTAATTCCCTGATGGATCTTTACCAGTGTGATTGGTTTTCTCATGTGGATTCAAATTACCTTCTAGAGTCATTTGCTTTTAGCCTGAAGAAGTTCCTTTAGTGTTTCTTATGAGGAAGACCTGATACCAACAACTTCAATTTTTGTTTAGCTGGGAAAGTTTTTACCTTTGTTTTTAAAGGATATGTTTATACGATGTAAGATTCGTGGTTGTCAAGTTTTTTCCTCTGAGCAGGTTGTATGTTATCCCACTGCTTTTTTGGCTTCTAGCGGTTTCTGATGAGAAGCCAAATGTTAAGCTTACTGGACTTCCCTGGCAAGTAACGACCCATTCTTCTCTTTTGCTGCTTTCAAGATTTTTCTCGGTCTTTGACTTTCAGCATTTTTATTCCAATGCATCTGTTCATGGATCTCTTTGGTCTTTATCCTATATAGAGTTCATTGAGCATCCTGGATGGGTGGGTTATTTTTCAATAAATTGGGGATGCTTCCAGCCATTATTTCTTCATATTTTTTTTCCTGCTCCTTTCTCTCTCTCTCTCTCTCTCTCTCCTTTTGGTATTCCCATTTTGCATATGTTGGTGTGCTTAATGGTGTCACATTTCTCTGAGCTTTTTTTCATTTTTCTTCATTCTGTATTCTCTTTGTTCTTTGGCTTTCATAACACTATCAACAGATTTTCAAGTTTGTATATTCCTCCTGCCAGTTCAAATCTACTGTTAGCCCTTCTAGTCAATTTTTTTTTTTTTTAATTTCAATTATTGTACTTTCCAACTTTAGAATTTCCACTTGGTTCCTGTATATAAATTGTTTGCTGATATCATCTATTTGGTACAAATTTTTCATTATACCTAACTTCTTTAACTGTGGTTTCCATTAGTTATGTGAACACATTTATAATGGTGAATTCAAGGCTTTTCTGATAAATCTGACATCTGGTCACTCTCACAAGCAGCTTCTGTGGACTGCTTCCCCCCACCCCTCCTCAATGTATGCCACACACCTTTCCTGTTTCTTTGCATGCATCAGTTTTCTTTTGGAAACTGGACATTTTAGAAAATATATTGTTGCAGTTCAGGGTACTGGTCCCCCCCCCCCCCAACCATGGGGCTTGTTACTACTTACTTATTTATTGACTGGCTGCATTATTTTAGTAAAGCGTATTTCCCCCCAAGAATGATAAGCTTCCAATGTTGCTCTGTGGGGATACTGATGGTCACCCTGGTGTAACAGTGGTTTTTGTAGGGGTCTCTTCCTTTCTTTTCATGAACATGCCCAGCTGTTAAACTCTACTAATTTCCACTTGACTGCTTTATTGTTTCCAATAATAGCCCAAGGCCTAAATTAGTCAACAAATGAACTTAATCACATTCTGGCTTCTCTGGAAGAATTTTTTTTTAAAATTTGTTTTATCTTTATTTATTCTTGAGAGAGAAACAGGGTGTGAGCAGGGGAGGAACACAGAGTGAAGGAGACACAGAATCGGAAGCAGGCTCCAGGCTCCGAGCTGTCAGCACAGAGCCCGACGTGGGACTCAAACTCATGGACCATGAGATCATGACCTGAGGTGAAGTCAGACGCTCAACCGACTGAGCCACCCAGGAGTCCCTGGAAGAAGGGTTTTTGAAGCCGGTGTCCGCCATTTGTTCTCACTTCACGAAGACCTCCCTCCCATTGCTTGCCAGGAAGAATTTCTTAGCCAGGGTACTGGAGCTAGGAGTGGGGACAATAGCAAATTTCTGAGCATCATGCCCCATCTGCCTCTTCTAGGAGCTGAGCTCCAAGGGGAGGGGTAGGGTAGAAGCCTGAGGTCCTCTTAGCTTACCTCTCCTGGCATGGAAGCACTGCCTTACAATCCAACAGGAGCTGCAGCAGGGTAAGAAACACTGATGTCCCGCACTTCTTGGAAAAAAAAAGCCCTCTAGTGGGGATCTGGAGGCAGAAGGAGCCCTGTGTGCTTGGCCTTGCACTCTGGAGTGGACTGTCTACCTTGATGAAGCTGGGAATGATGAGGAAGGAGCAGGCTTGATTTAAATTCCACAGACTCTCACCTTTCTAAAAGGATTTCTGTAGCTTTTCTTCAACAGATTTTTATTTGTTGCTTGTGCCCAGGACAATTTCTAGAGTCTTTAAATGCTGGGTTTTTTTAAAAAATAATTTTCATTAGTTTTACCGTGGAGTAGGTCAGTGGAGCTCTTCACACTGTGATGCTAGAGGTTGACATCATCTGATTTTTTAATATTCATTTTTTGACTAATCATTCTTACTGACTTATCTTACTGGTGGCAAAAATGCTAAAAAGAGAACATTTATACATTGCTTTTATTTTTAAATTTAAACTTGTTTTAAAATTCTATTAAGTACTTAAATTCCAGTATAGTTAACATACAGTGTTCTATTAGTTTCAGGTGTACAATACACTAATTCTATAATTCTGTAGGCTACTCAGTGCTCATCATGATAAGTGTACTTTTTAATCCCCATCACCTAATTCACCCATCCCCCACCCACCTCCACTCTGGTAACCACCAGTCTGTTCTCTATAGTTAAGAGTCTGTTTCTTGGGGTGTCTCTCTGTCCTCCCTCTTCCCCAACCTTGTTCATTTGTTTTGTTTCTCTACTGCTTTTAGGTCAAACTAGATGAAATTGCCAATATCCAGCCATTTTGATCTACAAAAACAGCTACTTCATATTATTTAAACTGTTATGTGGTTAGTACAGTTCTAAATGCTTTTAAATATATATATTTAAATAAACATATTAAATATAAATATATTTATATATAAATATATAATATATACATATATATTATTTTCACTAATCCTTAAAACAACTTAGGTAGGTACTATTATTACCCCCACTTTACAGATGAAGAGAACGTTTATAGAGAGGTTGATTTGCTAAAAACCTCACAGCAGCACGTGGTTGACCTGGGATACAAACCCACACGGCAAGGATATACCTTCATAATCGCCACAGTGCAGTGACGAGGAAGCGCGTGGCACACTGCGGGCAAAGTGCAGGCTAACAGCACCCCCACCCCCCAACATGTGTGATGTTCCTTGGACACTCCTGTCCCCCAAGACCAAAGAGAGGGGTTTAAGTGCTTGCCCTGGTGATGCGAGAAACTAAGGCAAATGAAAAATTAAATTCCTTTACTTCCTACAACCCATTGACAAGTCTTGGAAGCCAGCAGAGCGACCTCCCTCTAGGAGCTCAGCTGCCTGAATGATGACGCTCTGCCAGGGGCAAAAGACAATCTTGGCTTAACATTATCCTGATCCCCCAAGATCCTGTAAGTCTACTTTAGCATATAAAAATTCCTTCGGAAACTTCCTTTATCTCAAGTGCCCCAAGATACACGCTGGCAATCATACTCCAAGCTTATGCCCTCCTGATATACATCTGAAGGGTCTCGTGCCTGGGGTTTCACTAAACGGTAACGAATGGTGTTTTCTCGACAGTACCTAGCCCCTCAAAGTCCTGGAGTCCTTGATTCCAAAACACCTCAGAGACAGACTCTATCCCTAAAACCCCTCCCAACTTGAGGATAATCATCTGTTACCCATCAAGCCCAGTGCAGCTCTTCCTGCCACGGGTTCTTTCCCTGTACTTTAATAAAATCACCTTTCTGCACCAAAGATGTCTTCAAGAATTTTCTCGGCTGTCAGCTCGGGACCCCCACCATCACCCCAAAAACTTCATCAATAGGAACTCTCAAATTAATAGTTTCAATCAATTACTTTGGATTTTCTGGAGAGACAAAGACATCATTTGCAAACAATGATACATTTTTCCTTCTCTCTCTTCCTTTCCAATAGTGTTATTACTATTTACCATGTCTAATTATGTTGCTGTTCCGTCCCTTCTATTTCACACACTAATTCTGAAATCACTAAAATACAGCACACTTACATATGCGCTACGGTTCAGGTACATAAACGGCAATTCAAGAAAATGAGCAGGGGCCGAGCTCAAAATCAACACACCCGGGTATTGGTGGTTTCTCTACGTGGGTAACTAGGTGCATCTCTGGGTAAGACACTCACTGTGTGCTCCCTGGCTTGCACAGTAGTAAAGTTAAAATGATCAAGCATTGTCCATCCCAACAGTTCGATGTCTTTCTTTGGCGACTTAGTGACATACTGACAGGGGATAGATGAGATTGTAAATGTGCATGCCAGGGCTCCTAGCTTAAAAGCTTTATATAATTTGCATAAATCTGCATGCTGAGTTCAAAAGGCACGAATCTGTAACATTACAGTTAATTAGGGCAAACTACTAGTTAATATGAATCGAGTATTCAAGAATAACACAGACAAAATATACAGTTTTAAAAACCAATTGTTTTAATCATTTCCTGATTAAAATCACTAAAATAAGCTTCATTCACATATGGCACAGTCAGCGGGGTACACAACTCCCACACAGACCACTGCAGGAGAGCAGGGTAGAGACGAAGGGTGTCCCAGGGGCTGGGATGACATGGACTGTAGATTACTGCTTGGTGCTCCCGTGGTGTAGGTGGGGCTGAGGAGGGAGCATGAGGCAGGCTTGGGGCAAAGCAGGAGGTAGCATCCCCCCCCTCCAGGTGGGAGATGTGTGGCACTGTTCACCACCACCACCGGCCCCCCCCCCCCACCCCTCCCGGGTGGGAGATGAGCAACATTGCTCAAGCACTCCTGGCTGATAGAGATCACAGTCATGCAAGACATAGTCTCCATCAGTTTACAAATATCTTAGTAAATTACAAGAAAAAGGCAATCTTATCAACAGCCTAATCTCCAGAAACCTATAGCTCAGTTTCCTGGAGCCCCAACATCACCTTCCCCGCCATAGTGATGTGGGGAACAAAGGCTAGAAGGAAATGACAGGTGAAATCAAATTTCCTTATAACCTGCAACCCGTTGACAAATACTTGCAGCAAATACAGAGTAGAACATTTCTCCAGAAACCTCCTGCTGCCCTGATGTTAATGCCTTCCTGGAGGGAAAACCACCTTAGCTTGACATTAGTGAAGCCTCAGGTATCTTCGGAGGCCTCTACAGCACATCACAGTCCCTGAGGAGGCCTCCCTTTTGTCCTTACCTCCCCAGATTCCACGGTGTATAACCAGTCATGCATCCCAACCCCAGCGCAGCTCTTCCTGCCCACGGGTCCTGTTCCCGTGCTTTCATAAAATCACCTTTTTGCAGCAAAGACTTCTTCAAGAATTCTTTCTTGGCCATCAGCTCTGAACCCCATGAACCCCACCATCATTCCAAAACCCCATCAGGTTGACAGGGTCTTTCCAAAGTTCTGGGTGCTCCAAAAACTTTCCTAGACAAACTGAAAACATTGCCACCAGTTCCCTGGTCGGTGGAGGAGGAACTGCCCGGCACTTCAGAAAGTACCTACTGAAGCGGGAAACAAAGGCAGAGGGAAATGGCAGATAAAACTGTATTTCCTTGTAAACTGCAGCCCACTGACAAACACTAGAGGCAGGCAGGGTAAAATTTTCTCCAGGAACTAACCCTAACCCTATTATCTTAATGCTAATGTGTTGCGGAGGGGTGGGGAGGGGGGACCTTAGCTTGACAATAGCTAGGCCTCCGGTATCCTATAAGACTTCTTTAGCATATGAAAATCTCTTTGGAACCTCCCCCTTGACTGTAACCCCTCTCCCCAACTACCAAATGTATAACCAGTCTCTCCAGAGGGTTCCCATGCTTTAATGAAATCATTATTTTTGCAACAAAGATATCTCAAGAATTCTTTCTTGGCCATCAGCTCTGGACACCACCCCACCATCACCCCCAAAACTTGATCTTCTAAAACACTTTGGGGTGTACGAGGTGGTAGGGTGGGCTGTTCAATGAGATGTGGCCAAGGCAGCCAAGTGTTCTGTAATCTGCAGACATTCTACTCCCTGCGATTCCAGGGGGCAGCGGGCAGCACATTAACTGCAAGGTCAGGTTCCTGACAGCTCTTCTGTACACAGTGACTCTTCCTGCGTCCACACCCGACTGAACCACAGTTCACCTGAGAGGAGCGTCTCCAGAATGGCAGAATAAAAACTGCCGAAAATCCAATTATCCACTAAATTAACGACAACAGTGGCAAAACCTTTTTCAGAACTCTGGAAATAGTCAGAGGCTAATCCAATGAGTGTTTATTAAGAAAAACTGATGACCCTTGTCAAAACCAGCAAACGTGGGTGTTTTTACTTGTCCCATCGCTATATCCCTCTCCCCACTTCCACAGGATCCTTGAAAACCAACAGCCCTGCAACCACAGCAGCCATGCAAACCAAGTTGCCTTGGAGCCACCAAGCGGAATAGAAGAGAGAATTGTTACTAGTTTGTCGGTCCAGAAGTTCCCTTGAAAAGCTCCATTCTTAGCGTTTACCTTTATTTGGCCTCAGACCTCACTCTGTATGACAAGTGCTATCCCTTGTTTGCAACCAATGCCCAGCAATGGCATTTGTTGAAAATAATCCATGACAACTGTTCAATATTGCAGTAGCCTGAGGCAGCAACACTAGTGGGAGCTATCAACAGACTGATAAAAAGCTTAAAAGGGAAAAACTGGGGAATGAGATGAGTTTTGAAAAGCTGAGACATTCCAGGAAATTCAGAAGGCCACATACATGGGCAGGACTTTGCACATATCTAGGAAAGACCTGACAAAGCCGTAAAATTTCACATCTGCAAGAATGTTGCAATATATGAAAATTAATCAATATAAATACATTCACGGAATGAAGGGGAAAACTATGTGATCATCTCAACTGACACAGAAAAAGCACTTAACAAAAACAAATACCTTTTCATGATCAAAGCACCCAACAAAGTGGGAATAGAAGGAAATTATCTCTCGGGGCACCTGGGTGGCTCAGTCAGTTAAGCTTCTGACTTTGGCTTAGGTCATGATCTCATGGTTCGTGTGTTCAAGCCCCACATAAGGTTCTGTGCTGATGATGGAGACCCTGCCTGGGATTCACTTGGTCTCCCTCACTCTCTGCCCCTCCCCCCATCTCAAAAGAAACAAATAAACCTAGGGGGAAAAAAGAGCAATTCCATTTAAAACAGCATCAAAAAATAGCATCAAAAAAGAAGAAAATACTTAGGAATAAACTCAACCACGGAAATAAAAGACGTGCACATTGAAAACTACAAAATGTTGCTGAAAGAGATTAAAGAAGACACAAATAAATGGAAAGACATTCCGTGTTCACAGATTGGAAGATTTAATATTATTAAGATGTCAATATTACCCAAAGTAATCTAGAGATTTTAATGTAGGCACTATCAAAATCCCAATGCTGTTTTTGCAGAAATAGAAAAATCCATCCTAAATTTCACATGAATCTCAGAGGACCCCAAAAAGTCAAAATAACCTTGCAAAAGAACAAAGTCAGAAGTCTCATACTTCCTGATTTTAAAACTTATTACATATCTGTAATTAAAATAATGAGGTACTGGCATAAACACTAACATACAGACCAGTGAAACACAATAGAGAGCCCAGAAATAAACCCTTTCACATACATAGTGAAATGATTTTTGACCAGGGTGCCATGAACATTCAATAGGGAAAAAAAGCATTCTATTCAAAACATGGTATTAGAAAAAGTGGACATCCACGTGCAGAAGAATGAAGTTGGTTGGACCATGAACTTATACCATAAACGAAACGAACTTGAAATGAATCAAAGCCCTAAATGTAGGACCTAAAACTATATAACTCTTAGAAAGAAAGCAGAAGAAAAGCCTTATGAGATTGGATTTAATATGATTTCCTGATATGACACCAGAAGCACTGGCAGCAAAGGTGAAAACAGATCAGTTGGCCTGTAGGGAAATGCAAATCAAAAACACGTGGGGCACCCGGGTGGCTCAGTCGGTTAAGCACCCGACTTCAGCTCAGGTCACGATCTCATGGTTCATGGGTTCGAGCCCCACATAGGGCTCTGTGCTGACAGCTCACAGCCTGGAGCCTGATTTGGATTCTGTGTCTCCCTCTCTCTCTCTCTCTCTGCTCAGTCTCTCTCTTAAAAATGAATAAACATTAAAAAAAAAAAAAAACCATATCGAGATCACCTGACATCCACTAGAATGGCTGCTATCAAAAAGAGAGAAAATGACAAGTGTTGGCGAGGATGTGGAGAAACAGGAAGCCTGCTAAATTGGTGGGAGTGTAAAATGGCATGGCCACTATGGAAAACAGTGTGGGAGTTCCTCAAAAATTAAAAACAGAATTATCCCATGATCCAGCAATGCTATTGGGCACATACCAAAAGAGCTGAAAGCAAGGTGTCAAGAAAGTATTTGTACCCCCATGTTCAGAGCAGCACTATTCACAATGGCTAAGAGGTAGAAGCCATCCAAGTGTCCATTAAATGATGAACGGATAAACAAAATGTGGTCTACCCATACAATGGAATATCACTCATTCTTAAAAAGTAAGGAAATTCTGACATATGCTACTGTATGGATGAATCTTTGGGATGTTTTGCTAAGTGAAATAAGCCAGTCACAACAAACAAACAAACAAACAAACCACAAACACTGTGTGATTTCACTTACGTTAGGCACCCAGAGTAGTCAAACCCAAAGAAATGTAAAGTAGCACAGGGGTTGTTAGGGGTTGAGGGAGGAAAGGACCAGGTGGTTGTTTAATGGAGGCCGAGTCTTGCAAAATGGAGAAGCTCTGGAGACTGGCTGTACAACAGTGTGAATATACCAAACACTACTGAGCTGTACGACTAAACATGGTCAAGATGGTTAAATTATAAGTTATACGTATTTTAGCACAATTAAAAATAAAAAATGAAAAAGAAACAGAAACTGAGATGTAGTGAAATAAATGAGTGAAGTAAAATTATTAGAGGAACACAGATAAAATCTAGAGGGTTTTCTAGCTCCCTAATCCAAGGCCCTCCTGAGTTCTAGCTGGACTCCGGCCCTAGGATTCCGAAGATACGTCTCAGAATCTAATTATAAATTCTCCATTGGGCTTAAAGCACTTTGAGTGGTTTTCATGCGACTACAGGAGCTCTAACGAACACGGGCACATAAAGGAAAGTGGGGGACACTTGACGCGAAAGATGCATTGCTTACTTCCTAATTCTGCCACGAGCTTGTTTTGTGCTGAACTTGGAAAATAGAGACTACTGGGGATGAAACATTTTGCGCAAAAAAGGCTGATCCCAAAGATATTATAATTTGTCTTCGAGAGGGAGGCTGTTCATCTCAAAAACCACACAGTAGATTAAGTGGCTTAGACACACATGAGCCACACTTACAACAAATGTCCCATACATCTCAGAATTTGGCCTCCAGCCTTTGATATTACACATTCACTTCCTCCAATTGGAAGAGACCTAGTGTTTAATTAATGGGTTATTTCATTTGACCAAGTTTTGGAAAGGAAACATTATAGAAACTGCAAACGCTAACTCATCTCAGGTAATATGTTTAACTGATACATTTAACCCTCTTACTGAATTAGGGACTTAACACTGAAGGAGCAGTTCCATTAAAATTCTAAAATGAATCTATTCAAGTATCGTTTTTAACATCATCTATAGTGAATCAAAGTCGGAAAGCAGATTTCACAACCTTTTATTAATCTGGATAGATGTGTGAAGACAAACTTAACATTCTTTTTCATCTAGTTATGCCAATGTTGATTTATTCTCAAGCAGGTCACAGAATTCAGGCATCCCTCCCCCGCTCCTTACAGAGCACCAACTGTGCATTAGGCTGCTGCTCTAGAGTGGCAGAGTCTAATGATAGAAATAAATAAATTTTATTTAAAGTTTACTTATTGAGAGGGAGCATGTGTGGCACACTAGTGGGGGAGAGGCAGGGAGGGAGAGAGAGAATCCCAAGTAGACTCCACACCGCCAGCATGGAGCCTGATGTGGGGCTCAATCTCACGAAGCGTGAGATCATGACCTGAGCTGAAATCAAGAGTCACATGCTTACTGACTGAGCCATCCAGGCACCCCGACTGGAATAAATTTTATGACAACTATAGTTAAACACCAGCATGATCTCACAGGTAAATGAAGAGAGCTATTGCTCCTTAATTCCAAGCACCTGTCACGAAGATAAAATGGGTTCTACGAGCCTTCGACTTACTGGGAACTTGGGCCACAGCAAAGGCGCTTTCACTACGGGCACAAGCAGGGCACGTGGCAGGTCTGCACCAACAGTTCCGGACGTGCTTTCTCAAGGTAGGTGATCTGAGACGTTCCGGAGTCTTATGAAAATTAAACTCTTGAGCCCACTCCTTGGAGAACCTAACTCAGTAACTGGGGGGTGGGAGTCCACGCCAAGGGTCCAAGGTGATCCTGATGGCATTCAGATTCGAGAGCCATCTGTCCTGACAACAGTCACTGTAGGGCATGAGAACTGGGGTAAACTCCGTGCAGAGAAGGCTGAAAGACAACTGGTTTCCGAAACACCACTGAGGGGAGCCACTTCTAGCCCCCCACGCTCTTCCATTCACTCCTTCATTTCATAAATCTGTCCTCACCACTTTATTGTTAGTCACTGCACCAAGGGCTAGGGAAGCAAGAGCCAAAGAAGACAGACATAGCCTTGGGCACTCAGGGGCTGGGGGTGATGCAGATATTAACTGCCCTATAAAATGGGGTGGGGCTCGAGAAGGCAGCCGGGGACAGAAGCCACAGCTCCACAGCCACTCAACTGTCAACACTCTGACCCCAGAGCAGGGAAACTCAGAAGCTGCAGTTCTGAAGAAAGAACCGAGTGAATCCACTTGAATTAAAAGGGATGCTTCTACTGCTTGTGATCTCTGTGTATCAAGGGTGAAAACTAACTCATGAGACAGTCTCTATTGAGTGAAATATTATAAATAATTTCTTGGGCACAGCCACCTAACTGCACACATTCAGAACGCTTCCCAATGTAGTAACTATTCTCATGCCATCCTGTTCTTCAGACTAAGTATCCACTGAAAAATCAGAATTTGACTCAAGTGGCCTATTTAAGACGCCAGGTGATAAATTTAAAGACCTTTTAAAGACCAAACACATTACAAAGTTAGACATTCATAGTGATATATGATATAACACCTTCTTTTTAAGAAACTTGTCAAACGCTTCTATGCTTCTCATTGAATTCCATAGGGTCCATTTTATTTAATTGGGGAAAAAAAATACAGAGTCCCAGGGATGGGGTGCTTGCCAATGTATAGACCAAAAGGCAAGCCCACAGCTCCTAAGATTACTTCCTAGAAACTGGGTTGTCCCCTTAAATCTCATTGTTAATTTCCAGAAACAGGGTTGCCCCCTTAGATCCCTTCCTAGAAATGGGGTTGTCCCCTTAGATTCCACTGGATGGCTTCCAACCAAAATGCTCCCTCTCCACAGCAAGAATGGCCACTTGAGGAAACCGTGAGCAGCTCCTCCGAACAATCTAGTCACCACCCTTATAGTCCAGCGAAGGTTAAGCCTTGAGCTGTCTCACGGGCTCTGCCTTATGATGCTTACTGTAGCAGCTATGGAATCCTGAACTGAAGGCTTCATTCGCATCCCCTCTGTTGCTAAACTCCTAGGCATTTCAGTGTCTTGATTAAACAAATAAAGAAGACATATTGCAAGGATTAATTAGTGTTTGCCTCTCAGTCTCAGAACATCCCACATGGAGAAATGTGTTGCCAGTAAGAATATAAAAGTATAATTATTAGCATCGAACAAAAAATATGCAAAGAGAAATAGTTAAGATTGAGAGAGGACAGATGGGAATGAGTAAATATGAATGACACGAAGTAGAAACTTACCGTGTAAACTTTTAGAAAAATCTTCCTTATCTTACCTTGGAACGTTACAAGTTCCACTTTATTCTATTTTAAAGAGCTCCAAGTAACATGGTATATCTCTCCTCCCAAAGTGCAAAAATGCATTTGATATTCATATAATTTATCAATTCTTCTGTACCCATTTGATCACAAACAGTTCAAAAATCGGCAGTTTCCCCATGCCCTCCTGACAAAACACACAGACAGCTGGAGGTCCCAGTTCGCGATTCTGCACCGCCTACTGCTAGAAACCAGAAAGCCAACTGGAACGCATACGTCTTCCTTCATCATTTCATCTTAAAAATAAAATTAGCAGGAGGTTCTTCTCCATGGGGATTCCATTCTGCTTCTTCATAAATCTACATCCTTCTTTTATTCAGTTCTCTGAACAGGCTGTATTAGAGTAGCGTTTGCATTCCTGGGGTTTCTGTCATCATCATGTAGGTGATAGAATGATCACAGATGGAACAGGTTAAGAGACAGAAAAATTACTAACTTAAAATGTGTAGTCAAGATGTCTGCTGAGGTGGATCTCAACTAGCAAGCAGACTAAAATCCATAATGTGTTTTGCTCCAAAACGACAATACCAAAAATAAAAGAATCAGCAGGAGAAAAGTCCTTCTGACAACTAGCAGGTATCAACTGGCTTGCTTAGTATTTCACCAGTTCTAGAACATCTCCGCCTCCCTGTATCCACTTTCTGGAGTAGCGTCCTCCTGCGTGGAGGGTGGGCTTGGTCATGTGACTTGCTTCACAGTGGTTCAGTAGCAAATGTAACACAAGTGGCAGTTTGAAAAAGCATTTGTGAATTCCTGCTTTCTCTCCTGGACCCTTTACTGTGAAAACATGCCCATGTGAGCCTTATGGAAAGATACAAGAGCCATGTGGAAGAGAAATGCATCCATGTGAGGCCATCCTTTATCAGCCATTCCCAGGCATCCTGCTCTCCATGACCAAGGCTGTATAAGTGAGCCCAGATCAACAGAACACCTAACTGACCCAGAGACTCATGAGGAATAACAAAAAGTTATTCTTTGAAACCACTAAGTTTGGAAATGGTTTGTTACACGGCAATAGCTAACTGATACACTACTCAAAAGACAAGTAGAGAATATAAATTGAGAAACAAAATTATCAAAATAAAAACTACCCTAAGGTTCATCTGGGACTTAAGCCTGATGCTGTATTTCAAAGACTGATGGCATAACCATGAAAATGCCTCCGGTTTGGGAGCCAAAGTAAAAAACTTCAAGGCTAGAGTGTGGTGGGTACTGTTGCCAAAACAGCTGATTATACACCCTCTCGCACCCTCCATCCTCTTACCACATCTGAGGCCCTTCCACTTGGCTTGCCTTTTGATCTGTTTGCTCTAGCTACTTTCCTGGAAGGAATATGGACCTTAATTTTGTGAGTAAGGGAAAATGATCTAAGATCTGGAACCCAAGCCACAACTCTCACATGCCATTGGCTTCTGTCCCAGAGAAAAAGGCCATTTGTCACCTCATCCTCTCAGTCCTGCTGCCAGGACACTTAATCTTCTGACGGGCTCTTCCTGCTGGCACCAGTTCCCTCTCTGCCTTCCTGGAGTCTTCTCGTTCACATCTCTATTACCCCCCATGTCCTATGTTCCTGTCATTTCACAATCTGCTCTTTGAAAAAGTGGACACAGATGGTCCCAGAAGATTCAGAGCCTTGGCAATAGTTTCTTCCATCCACTGGCTTCTCTCCAGAGCTCCTACACTGACTAGGGATAAAGAAAGCAGCCCGGTGCCTCAGCTGCCAGATTCCCTTAATGACAGGCGATAAGGCGTGAAAAATATGTTAGAATCCCCACCTGCATTAGCAGACATTTAGTAACCAGTCGCTGCCTGTGGGGTTAAGATGTCCCTCCCATCTCCTAGGTTGACCACTTGTTTAGCCACTGATGTGAATATTCTCTAGGTCACCTATGTCTCAAAGGAATCCTCATTAATTATCCTCATTCCAAGCTGTAAGCCATTTTCCCTTGTGAGGACAAGGATTTTCTTCCAGGGACCATCAAATCCATACGTATCCAAGCACTACCTATAGACTGAAGACGCAGTGGGTCTCACACAGACACATATGTAGTATTGCTTTTCAGATGTTCTGATTAATAGAAATTACTACAAACATTGCACTAAATCTGTGGTTTTTGTGTGTGGGGGCGTGTGTGCACACAGCCCCATTATACATTTTCTCACTTACTGAATAAATAAGAGGTCAATGATTACGTGAGACTCCTAGAAAGTTTTGGTCATTAAAAAAGGTCTTCAGGGGTGCCAGGGTGGCTCAGTCTGTTGAGCATCTGACTTCGGCTCAGGTCACGGTCTCGCAGTTCATGAGTTTGAGCCCCGAATCAGCTAATGGCTCAGAGCCTGGAGCTGCTTCAGATTCTGTGTCTCCTTCTCTCTCTGCCTCTCCCCCACTCGTACTCGCTCTCTCTCTCTCTCTCTCTCTCTCAAAAATAAATAAATAAATATATACATACATACATACATACATACATACATACATACATACATAAATAGGTGTTCCTATTCAAACATGCTGAGTGGTAACCACTGTTCTGGAAGTCATTCCACAAGTTCCATTCTTAGGTTGACCCAGGGTCACAGATGTTCTCTGGGATCATCTAACATCTTTTACACCAAACCTAATATAACATGTCTCAGGGTCTAGGCAAAGGTGCACCAGAAAAAAACTGGAGACAACATAAGCAATCGTGTGTTTCTCAACCTGGGCACTACTGACATTTGTGTCAGAGAGTTATGGGGGATGGCTGTGTGTGCGTCGTAGGATGCCCAGCAGCATCCCTCACCCTTCACCTGGCCTTCACCCACAAGATGTCAGTAAGCACCCCTCTACCCAGTGTGACAACCAAAAATGTCCCCAGCTGTTACCAAGTGTCCCCTAAGGGATAAAATCCTCCCCCTGCCCCTGAACGACTCATCTAGACTGCCAGGAATATCTGAAGACATTACCACCAGAGCAAACACTTCCAATGTCAACATCAGCAGTGAAGAGTCATGTTGACAGGGCGTGCCCTTGATATCATGCAATGAGAATGGCACTTGACTTCTGTGATACTCTTCCACACACTTATTAAGGCCTCTGTCTAACCATGGAAATAATATCAGAGAAACCCCAAATAAAGGATGTTTTACACAGTATATGACCAGCACTACCCTAAAATTGTCAAGGTCATAAAAAACAAGGAAATCTGACAAACTCCCAAAGACTGGAGGAGCCCAAGGAAAAATGGGGCCTAAGTGTTAACAGTGGGATCCTGTATGATATCCTGGGACGGAAAAGGAACATTAAAAGTTAAGAAATTCTGAATAAAGTGTGTACTCTGATTAATATGCTTTGTTCTTGATCATTCATTTCTAATTGCTGTCCCTGGGAAAAACAGAAGGATGGGCAGGGCAGAACCAGCCTCACAGAGAGAGCACAGAAATAACGCAGAGGGTTTCGGCGCCTGTTCGTGACAAGCTGGTGGTAAACGTTAATGGTAAATCCAGCATCACACTTTCCTTCCAGAATACAGAGCAATGGAATGAAACCATTTCCTATTTAGGGATTCTGATTACACATTAGATCAGCAGACACAAACAAATAGAACTCTGATTAAATCAATATGGCAACAAGGTTGCCTTTTAAACTAAAAGTAACTTGCTTCTCTATCTGCCATGTAAACAATCAGGGAGGCATACTTTCTCCAACGCCTCTTGATGATGCAGGTGAAATTTTTAAAAATCAATTCCCTTCAATAGAGGGAAACATTGTTGTCTCCCTAACAGCAAGCCTGCTTTCTTGTCACAAGCATGTCATGGCTGTAAAGACTGAAAGGCACGTCCCCGAGAGTGTCACTTCAGAGACCTACCTTATTCGCGATCTATTTATCACGGAGACAGGCAATTACAGTTTGATTAGCATGTAATGAATGGCGTTTCTTTCCAATATATCTAGCAAAGTGGGTGAGCAAAAACCTTTTGTTGTGATTTACACCCCTCTGGACTACACAGGAAAGAGGTGGTTAGTGACAAGACATTGGGTGAAGGGGAGACTGGGTCTGGTGTTAGACCATTTCCTACAAACTTGGAACCAGGAGGTCTGCTGGCTCTGTGGTGAGCTATGACTTCCCCCAGCTCCTGATTCCAAGAGAGAACCCAGAGTTTGATGTTCCCCACTATCAACATTTTAATGTTCTTGAAGCATTAAAAGCTTACATCTTTTAAAATTTCACTTGTAATCTTGGAAATGGTTCAGTAACAAAGAATAAAATCAGAAACAACTACAATGCAGTGGATCAAACCCAAATAAAAACAAATGTTCTAGGGGCGCCTGGGTGGCGCAGTCGGTTAAGCGTCCGACTTCAGCCAGGTCACGATCTCGCGGTCCGTGAGTTCGAGCCCCGCGTCGGGCTCTGGGCGGATGGCTCGGAGCCTGGAGCCTGTTTCCGATTCTGTGTCTCCCTCTCTCTCTGCCCCTCCCCCGTTCATGCTCTGTCTCTCTCTGTCCCAAAAATAAATAAAAAATGTTGAAAAAAAAAATTAAAAAAAAAACCAAATATTCTAGAAAACTTACTAACAAAATATAAAACAAAGAATTCACTTACTCCCTTAAATGAAAATATGTAAAGAAGTGACTAAAAGGCAGCCGACAGAATGGGAAAAGATATTTGCAAGCGATGTATCAGATAAAGGGTTAGTATCAAAATCTATAAAGAACTTGCCAAACTTAACAGTCCCCCCAAAATAAGCTAGTGAAGAAATGGGCAAAAGACATGAATACACACTTCTCCAAAGACATCCAAATAGTGAAGAGACACATGAAAAAATGCTCAACATCACTCATCATCAGGGAAATACAAACCAAACCACACTCAGATACCACCTCACCTGTCAAAACAGACAAAATAAACAACTTAGAAACAACAAATGCTGGCAAGGATGTGGAGAAAGGGGAACCCTCTTGCACTGTTGGTGGGAACGCAAACTGGTGCAGCCACTCTGGAAAACAGTGTGGAGGTTCCTCAAAAAATTAAAAACAGAAATATCCTATGACCCAGTAATTGCACTACTAGGTATTTATCCAAAGAATACAAAAATGCTGCTTTGAAGGGACAAGTTCAACCCAATGTTTATAGCAATACTATCAATAATAGCCAAATTATGGAAAGAGCCCAAATGCCCATCAAGTGATGAATGGATATACACACATCCATACATACCTACATACACACAATGGAATACCACTCGGCGATGAAAAAGAATGAAATCTTGCCATTGAAACAATGTGGATGGAACTGGAGTGTATTATGCTAAGTGAAATAAGTCAGAGAAAGACAAATATATGATTTCACTTACAGGTGGAATTTAAGAAACAAAACCGATGAACATAAGGGAAGGAAAGGAAAAATAAGATAAAAATAGGGAAGCAAACTATAAGAAACTCTTAAATACAGAGAACAAACTGAGGGTTGCTGGAGAGGAGGTGGTAGGGGTGGGTTGAGTGGGTGATGGGTATTAAGAAGGGCACTTTTTGGGGAGGAGCATTGGATGTCACATCTAAGAGATGAATCACTGGGTTCTACTCCTGAAGCCAAACTACACTGTATGTTAACTTGAATTTAAATTGAAAAAAAAAGTGACATTTAGGCCTTAGAACATGCCACATGGCTACAAAAGCCACCATTCTGTAAGTAAGAAGTACCTAGAGCAGAGTTACCATTTCCAGTTTCGCTGTTCGCATATACTACCTATCTTAACATCCAGAAGCATTAACTTTGTTCTTCACTAACTGATCAGAGTTCATGGATTTTAGTAAGCATACCTCTCAATTCAATTCTTCAAACAAAAGTTTCTGTCACTCGAGGGGCCGTCACATTTTGCTTGAAGTAGCGTGAAGATCCTTACAAACCGGATGCTGGTATTAGGCTGAAACGCTCTTGGCCAAGAACGTCTCAGATACCAAGACTCTTCCTCTTGCAAGTAGGAACTCCTGGTCCGTCTCACTGGGATGCTGGGATGGCGGAAGGTGATGGGGTTTCAAGCAAACTACGAAAATCAGCAATTTCTTTTCCCCTGAAGAATTTTAACGGTGTCCCTCTTGCTCTGAGATACTGGTGCCTGAACATACCCTCATTTTTCTCAAAACAGTCATTATCTGGTGATGTAAGCATGTTTTAGCTCAGAATCAATTGACTGTTCAATACAATTGAGTTCCTTCTGCAGTAATTTCAGAAACTTTATTACAGTAGTAAATTGTGGTTTCAAATCAGATGTCATTCATGACCAGGCTTACAGGGGAGAAGACGACAATATGCTCTACTGCGGGCTCTCACAAGTTTCTTCTCTCCAATGGTCTTGGTTTGGGCAACAGCAAAGGTCAATGACATAGGCTAAGTGTGCCAGGAACAGAGGCTGCTTTGACTGCTTCCTCAGTGCGGCTACCCTCTCTGTTCCTGGGGCTCCTGTATCTCTCTACTTGTCATTTATGTGAGACAGTGGAAGGTAAAAGATGGGGGTTTTGAAATCACAGTAGTGTTACTGATAGTATTAATGTTTACTTAAGGGGATTCTTAATTACAGATTCTTCTGTAATTAGAAGACTTTTTCTAATGTGAAATTTGTCAAAACCTAAGTCATCTTCTGATTTCGAGGAGAAAGACCAGAGGGTTATTCTCCAAACAGTACATCTGTGGACCGGTCCCTGCCCTTGGCCATGCAACATCATTTTAAGATGCTGAGGTCATATGGCCCTAGTTGTTAAGGTCCAGGCATTCATTGTAGATCTTCACTTGTGAGACTCCCTTCCTTGACCCTGTGGTCTCCTACCTCTCTGGTAAAACTAAGTACATTTTCTTGGAATTTTCAGAATGCCCCAGAGAGTATTCTTCCTTGACTGAACTCTAACCAGAAAAATCAATTCCTCGGGGCGCCTGGGTGGCTCAGCTGGTTGGGTGTCTGACCCTTGATTTCAGCTCAGGTCACGATCTCATGGTTCGTGGGATGGAGCCCCAGGTTGGGCTCTGTGCTGACAGTGCAGACGGTGATTGGGATATTCTCTCTCTCTCTCTCTCTCTCTCTCTCTGCCCCTCCCCCCCCCCACGCTCTCTCTCAAAATAAACTTAAAAAAATTCCTGGGGTGCCTGGGTGGATTCCTGGGGTGCCTGGATAGCTCAGTCATTAAAGCCCCCAACTCTTGATTTCAGCTCAGGTCATGATCTCACACTTTGTGAGATCAAGCCCCGCATCAGGCTCTGTGCTGTGCAGAGAATCCCAAGAGTCTGCTTGGGATTCTCTCTCTCTCTCTCTCTCTCTCTCTCTCTCCCTCCCTCCCTCTCTCTGCCCTACCCCCTGCTCCTTCACTCTGTCTCTCAAAAATAAATAAAACTTAAAAACAGAAAGAAAAAAAGAAAAACCAATTGTTCTATCAACTGAAAACGAATTCAACTTTCTGGAACTTTCTTTCAAGTACTTGTCTAGGCCCCTATTTGGGGAAAAAGAATGTGGCTGAAGAGGAAAGTACAAGCAAGTGTGGCTGCAAAAAGCTTCCGTGGCAGCTGGGCTGGCTGCCCACCAAATTCCATTTTTGTTGTTGTTTCTAAAATGCAATTTATGTCTAGGGAAGCAGCTGTACCAGAATCTGTATTTCCAAGCCCTTTTGCAGGTAGATGGGGCCACATGACAAGTTCCCTTAAGTGAATGTTGGCAGGAATGACATGCGCTGCTTCTAAGCTGAGCTCTTACTAGGGAGGCCTGCCTCCTCCTTGCCAGTCCCGCCCCCCCCCCCCCCCCCCACCGGCCCAGCCCCCCTCCAAAGGCTGGGGCAGGGCCAGCAGTGACTGGAGCTACAGGATGGAGCGAGCCTGTGTCTCTGAATCACCTTGAGGAAGACAGCAATCCAAGGACCAGGAGCGCCTATTCCGAGCTTCTATGTAGAAGAGAAGGACTTCCTGTGTTTAAGTCTATCTGTCACCATAGTCTAGCCTGACAGAGTACACTACGAGGACCCTTGGAAGGTACAGACACAACCGCATGACAAGTTTTCACCTGACCTCACCTCTCGGCACCAAAAAATAAATTCTGCTCAGACGTAATAAGCTGACGGTGCAAGAGAATGACTTAACATGCTCTGCTTTTTTCTGAAGGCATGAAACATCTCCTTACAATACTCAAACTTCAATAATGGAAAGAGTGCGGTTGGAAATTCAGGTTTTACAATGACAAGTTATACTATCATTAGCCCAACAAGCCAGATATAAGTCTCTCACTTATCTCTCCCTCATTCTGTTACTAACGTGTGAATAAAGAAAACTGACGTAACCTCCTTCAACTTCTGTGCTCATTAAAATCAGCAAGACACTGTGGCAGCCCTTACAAGTTTATCTTAGCAACAAGTACACTTTGCAAGAGCTTATATTTAAGATATAAACATTTTTTACCCTAGTATTTCAGGAAAGTACTCTGATTTCTCTGGTAATGATATAAATTTATGTCGATACCTCAGTACGCAAAGGTAACTTATTTATTTGGTCTAACTTATGTAGTGTCACATTTTAAACTCTTAATTTATTACTCAACAGGGACAGTTAACTTTTGAGTTCAGAAGCTTTTTACTTTAGCACACACTTGAAAAAGGCCTGAGACCAGAATTATATAGTCACAAATTCCTTCCTAACGGATATGCTATCTGGCCTTGCAAAAGTTACTTAACCTTACTGTTTCTGTTTCCCAAGTGTGAAATTGAATATTATATGTTACCTCTTTCTTCTCCCAAAGAGTATAGTGAAGTTTAAAATTTGTAAAGCAATTTCAAGGTGAAAGGAGTTTATAAATACTAAGTACTCAGGCTGCTTCTCCTCTCTGACTTGGGGAAATACGTATTTCTTGAGAGTGGAGGAGAAAAGTCCAAAAGGGGAAGGAAAGTGTGGCCCTGGAAGCCAGAAGCCCATCCACTCCAGTGTTGGGCATGCCCCAGTGAATGGCCTTGGGGATATGTGACGATTCCCATCTCCAAGGACCCTGAACCAGGTGTGGGGCACACTTGCTTCCCCAGCACACGTTTGGGCATCGTGGGGTGTAGGGGTGCTGTCAAATACGTTATAGCCCTTTGTAAGCACCCCCTGGGCGTCCAGCACTGGGTGGCGTGCTATGGAGGGTATGGTGCATTCGTAAGGAGCTTGGGGTTCTGAAACAGCACATAGACACAAATACAGGATGGAGGCAACATACAGACAGGGCAAGGTGCTCTGGCATGCTCGCGCCCTAGTGGTGTCCCTGGCAGTGACTGGGAGAGCCAGGCGGCTTTTGCAGATTAAAAACTTTGTATAGGCTCCGTACCCCAAGCTGACTTCCTGGGAGAGCCCCATTCTTGTGGCTGCCGTGTCAGGGGAGAGAGATGGCCTTTTGATTGTTTCTCACTTTTAGCTCAGCCATTCTCTCTGTTCTGGGGGTTCTTGTTTCTAACGGTCGCTTCAGAAGCCTACGCAGCCAGAGCTTTCTTTTCACATAAATCCTCTTAGCAAGATTTACTGCAGATAATTATGAGAAAATCATCAGGTAACAGACATAGGAGAGGGAAGATGAAAGGATGGCAGTCGGTCCACGAAGTTATTCTGCCACATGTTCTTGAGTCCAAGTAAAGTGACGCAGAGTACGTTTCCACAAGCTCCCAGCCCTGGATTCTCTTTTCTTATGGGGCGTATCTCCTCTTCTCTCTTCTTCCCCTTCCTCAGGGAGAACACAGCACACGCTCGGGCCCCATTCCAACTTCCTCTAGAAATTCCAGATTCCATATAGCAGATGTCTTGTTAGAGCAGAAGTGACAACACGGGGTGACTTACATCATAAGGGGACCAACAGAGGTGTGAGCCAATCACTGCAAGACCGTCTCCAAAATTTAGAAGCTTTTACTTTGAGAGACTTATTGTTATTTGACTTTTACATATTCAAATTGTATTTTTAATGTATTTTTAAAACCCTGAACTTGAAATAATTAAAAAGTTGCAAAGTAACGTATTGGAAGTTACTCCCCCAACCAGGCTGCTGAGAATTTTTACAATGAAATAATGTTGGATTTTTTCAAATGCTTTCTCTTTCAAATGCATCAATGGATATGCTCATAAGATTTCTCCTTTTTAGCCTGTTGATATGCTGGATTACACAGATCAATTTTCAGATATTGCACCAGCATTGCATACCTGGAATAAAATCCACTTGGTTGTGACATATAATTCTTTTTATACTTTGTTGGATTCAATTCGTCAACGTGTTAAGGATTTTTGCGTCTATATAGGCAATGGACACATTTTTTCATAGTTTCTGCTTTTGTGCTTTTTTACCTATTTTTCTACTTACTGGATGAGATTTTTTCTTCTTTAAATGTTTGGTAAGTATCTCTGATGAAAACATCTGGGCTAGGAGATTAGGGAGGAGGGGATTAATTACGAATTAAATTTCTTTAATGTCAGTGAACTATTCAGAGTATCTATTTTACATAGGTTGAGTCTGGATACTTTGTAGTTTTTGAGAATCTGGTCTAATTAATCAAAAATATGAGCATGAAGTTGCCTATAATATTGTTGTTTTAATAGCTGCAGGAACTATAGTGTTATCTCCTATTTCATTCCTAATATTAGTGATTTATGTCTTCTCTCTGTTTTCCTTCTTGTAGGTTCTTAAGGTTGGCACTTAAATTATTGATTTGAGACCTTTCCTCTTTTCTAATATAAACATTGAAATGCTATAAATTTTCCTCTCAGCACACCTTTAGTTGCATCCCACAATTTTGGTCTTTTCTACTTCATTTTCATTCAGTTCTATGCATTTATTTCCTCTAAAACCCTTCCTTTGATCCATGAATTATCTAAAAGTATGTTGTTTAATGTCCACATGCTTAGAGATTCTCCTGTTATCTTTCTGTTCATTCACTTCTAGTTGGTTCCACTATGTTCACAGAACGTATTTTGTATGATTCTAATCATTTGCAATTTGTACTGAGGTTTGGTTTTATGAGCCAAGACATGTTCTATTTTGGAGAATGTCCCACGGCCCCTTAAAAGAATGTGTACTGGGTAGAGTTATCCTATACCTGTCAATTAGATCCTGCTGGTTGGTGGTGTTGTTCGGTCCTTCCATATCCTTGCCATTGACTGTTTCTGTCAACTGGGAAAGTCCCCAAACAGAACTGTGCTGTGCCTCTGTCTCAGGTCAGTCTGTTTCCCGTGCTCGAAGTTGTGATGTTGGACACAGAATGGGGAAGCCTATGTCACTGCGGTGGAGTCATCCATCCATCCTTAAATAGTGGCTGGTTCTTCCCTTTGCGGTTGTCTTTGGTCTGAAGTCTCTTTCATCAGATATGAATGTAGCCAGGGCTGCTTTTTCTTAAATTAGTGCTTGGGCAATACAACTCTCCACGTGCTGCTTTCAACCTGCACGTACATCATTATGTTTGAAGTGGCTTTTGTAGTTGCATAGTTTTTCAAATCTTCCCTGCCAATCTCAGTCTCTTAATCAGTGTATTTAGACTGCTTATTCACTTTGTGCCTTGTTCTTCTGTTCTCTTCTGTTGCCTTACTGTGGGCTAGCTGAAGGATTTCTGGGATTTCACCTTTATTTATAGTGGTTTCTAATATCTCATTTTGTGTAGTTTTCTCCGTGGCTGCTCTAATTACTTCAGTAGACACAGGTAACTTGTGTCAGCACCCCACCTCTTCAGATGAAGCAGAGGAAGCCCCCTCCTCTCCCCATGGTTCAAACAGAAATGTCTCAAGCATCCCCTCTCCATACACTTAGCTCCACTGTATGCAGCATTGTAACATCTTCTTCAACTTCCAAATATAATGTAAGAAACTCGTAAGGAGGAGGACAGTCTGTTTTGTTTACTTTCATCCTACCTACCTCTTTGCTCTGCTTTCCTTTCTGCAGTCTGAAACTCCTCCTCTGCTCATTTCCTTTCTGTTGGGAAGGCCTCCCTCAGTCATGCCTCAAACATGGTGTTGTCATGACACGTTCTCTGAAGGACATTTCTGCCAGGCAGAGATACAGAATTAGCAGCTGGCAGTGCCTTTTGTCAGCTCGAAGAGTTTTAATATTTCTTTACTACTTATAAATTTAAGTACGATGCATCCGTGAATAGATTTCTTTGCTGTTGTCTCCTTTGGTATTCACTCAACTTCTTGAATCTGCAGGTTTGTGGGTTTTTTCCAATCTGGGAAGGTTAGGGGCATCATTTCCTTGAAGGTCTTTCCAGCCCCACTCTCCTTCCCCTTTCCTTCTGGTGTCCTGGCAATTTGAATGTGAGATACTGGGTTACAGCATCACAGATCCCTGAGGCTCTGTTCTCTTTTTTTCTTTGCTATTTTTCCTTTGTTGTTCAGACTGAGTAAATTCTATTGATCTGTCCTCATTGTTCTCTATATTCTATATCCTATCCTCGTCACCTCCACTCTGCTACTGAGCTCATCCACCCAGCTTATTTTGATTATGGAATGTTTCAATTCTCTAATTTCCTCTTGATTCTTTTTTTCTAATTTCTTCTTAGCTGAGATCTTCTAATTCTTCATTTGTTTAAAAAGATTTAATAATTTGCCGTTGAAGCACTTTTATGAAGCTGCCTTAAAATCCTTGTCTGGTAACGCCAACGTCTGGTTCATTACAACACAAGCTTCCGTTGATCGTTTTCTCATTCAGGTTAGGGTTTTCCTGGTTCTAGGTACAGTGAGTGATTTTCGACTGTATCCCAGACATTCTGGGTATCATGCTGAGACTCCTAATCCTATGTAAATATTTTAGCAGGCAATGCTAGGTTTCGTGGATAGGATCTAGCCTACTTTTGCGTCTGTAGTTCCAGTGACAATTTATTTTTCAGAGCTATTCAGGTCTCCTCCACTCTGTAGGGTGCGCTGAGGCCCCTGCTCTATCCCTAGTACTACTGTCTGTGGGGACAGAAGGCACTTCCGTGGGCTGCTCTGTGTCACTGGCTGTGAGGTGAAGGGTGCCTGGCCCCGTGGACCGCAGAACTTCTCTGGGCCATCAGGTGCAAGGTAGTTTCTCACTCAGTCTTGACTGGTGCCACCTGAGGAGGAAAACCCACCAGGTCCACCCTCTTCCACTGGAGATAGATCAGAAAACGCTGGGTCAAATAGGTTTTAATTTAATAAAATTTCTGGTAATATTGCATACATTAATTCATTTATAGTCTGTAGTTCATCTGCAAAAAGTAAAATAAAACCTTAAGTCTGCAATTATATTGGACAATTTATGATAATCCAGCATATTTGTGAGTCGTGTAGTTTAATATCTATCATTCACTGATGCTAATTACTTGTGCAATTATTTAGGAATATAGTGAACAACAAGGACAATCACAGTTTTAGCACTTAACAGATTTTAAGTCATCATCTGAGAGGCTGAACCAACTGAGAGATAAGCATTCTCCCTACTTGATTCTCCATTTATTTTTTATTTAATTGAGTTTTAATGCTACATAATATTGATTAACAACCTAAAAGATTAGAATTATAATCAATCTAAGCCCACACTGCATTCTCTCAAAGCCCATTTTAAAGTCTAAAAAACGGTGTCATTTATTAATTTCGTTATAATTTGCACTTAATTAGAACCTCTCCCCGTCTGAGACATACATAAAACAGCTCATTCTGGCACAACTGGGAAAGAAGATATCTTACAAGAGCAAATTTCTCAGATATGTAATGCCCAATGCTTCAAGGATGGAAACATGTTTTAGAATCACTGTTTAGACAAAATTTTCTGGAATTAACTGTACAGCAGGGCTCTTCCTTCTTAAATAAAACGTACTGATGACATTTAACCTTTTCTTGATGTCTCAGGACCATTTCCACAGTCTGTATGCTGCTCTGTAACGTGGTAATGACCCCAGGTACTTACATGATGTGTGCAGAATGCACAGCCCTTTAAGGGCCCTGTCTTACTGGTATGAAATGTGGAAAGAGAATACAGTCATCATTCTCAATTTGGGAGGAAACCAAGTCTCTGGGAAGGTAAACGACTAGTCAAAAATTAAAGAGCCCACCAAAAGGCAGATAAAGGGGTTCAAAAAGCTAACATTCACAGTGTGCTTTTATAGAGCCAAAGCCCTTTTCCTAAATATTATTTCATTTAATTTTTATAAAACTTATTATTATCCTCCATGTTTTATGAGGAAACTGAGGCCCAGAGATTTTAAGCAACTGTCTGGTCACAGAGGGAGCAAGCAAAGCCCTACGTGCAGATCCTGAGCTGTCTGTAGTTCGGGGGTTTTTTAAACCCTTTGGATCTAAAGTCCAGAGCTGTTTCTGCTGCACCGTATCTGCAGGGTTATTCACACCTTCATGATGTGGCTTCAAATGCGTGCGCTGCGTGATCCTCGGTTCCACATTTCGCATTCTTCGGTCCGCTCTGCTGCCACGGGCTGCTGGCTCACTCTTTGCCGCCGTCTGTATCCCGGCCTCTCACTGTTTCTGATCTGACATTTCAAATGTATTTGTGGACCGAGATGAAACGGCCTTTGAATTAGGGTCTGAGGAGCTCTCCCTTTTAAATCAAGCCATGAATTACTGTGACGTCTATCGTGGCTGTGTAAAACCCGTTCTCCTGATTCCCGGTTCTCATTTATGTTCCTGATGGCAGTGGTAACCAGGTATTCGACTCATCAGCAAGGGATGGGCTGTGACTATGTCACCTTATAAGCGATACTACACAATAATTAGCTAAATATTAAATTGTGGGGTTTGCTTTCAAGGCTAGCGCATTCTCCAGATGAGAACTCCAGTTCAGATTCTGTGACTTAACGATCGAACATTGCGACAGAAAGCTGTGGAAAGGTATCTGATGAGTGATTGGATCTTATTCTAATAGAGTTGACATGGGTTTGAAAAGATTCGTTTTTGTACTTTCTGTTACAAATACCGAAGTCTAGACCAAGCCTAATTCAATGATGAAAGACCGTGTTGGGAGAAAGAAGTAGGGGATGTATAAGATCATGAGAACGACCGCCGCCGAGATTCTGGAGGGAAAGCAGACAAGTGCGATCATATAGTCCTTCCCTCTCCAAACCCTTTCTCACTTTCAGTGTTTGGAAACCAACCTCCCTCCCTCCCTCCCTTCCTTCCTTTCTCTCTCTCCCTCTCTCTCTCTCTCGTTCTCTCTCTCTCTCTCTCTCTCTCTTTCAGAACCAGATTTCTCGTGGCATGGAGAGACAAACAACCACAATCGTACTTTACACGGAGGCTCAGGCCTCGATTCCCAAATGATTTTGAAGTAAAATGTCACTCTGTCTTATCCCAATGGAGGAAGACAACGTCTCCACCATCAGTGGCTTTGCTCAGCAGACAAACGCAGCTTTGAAGCAGGTGTTTACATCACGGGTGCGCTCCCACTGCCCGGCTCGCGGGGGGTTCCCCGCACCCTCTGCGGCCTCTCCCTGCCTGAGATCCCCCGGTCCCTGGGCGGACTCCTGCCACGGCCCAGGTGGTAGCAGGGGTCCCCTAGCCGCACAGGCGTCCCCTCGGTTGTCTCTCTCCCCTTCAGATGGGCTTGGGGCTGACACAACAATCCGTATCCTGGGTGCCCAAGTGTGTGGGTCTGCACCTTCTCAGAGGCTTCTGGAAATGTTCTAACACAAGGAGGGAACGAGCGGTATGAACAAAGGGGAGATGCTGGGAGGCCCCCGGGCCCTTCGCAGGGCCACTCGCTGCATATTCAGCCACAGGGAGACTCCACTCTCTCCGTAAACCTTTTCTGACCCTTTCCCCCTGAACCAATTTTCCCTGGTGGGCAGGTGTACTCCTCGCGGTGTGTGTGCCCACAAGGGAACTACTGCACATCTGCTTTCGTGCCCACTGCCGTGTAGGTCACGAAGCCAGCGAAATCTTACTCATCTTTATAACAACGGGGGGTGGGGTGGGTGGCAATTATTGTTAGGACATCACTGAGCACCTGTTTTATTCCAAACGGAAGTCTTTCACACACATTTTCTCACAGAACCCTCACAACAACCTTCTTACCTAGATACTGTCATTAGTCTCAACCACAGAGAAGGAAATTGAGCTTTCCAGAGACTAAGTAACTGGCCCAGGTGGACAGCAGCCCGAGAGAAGTCTCCCGGAGGGTCACCCATGCCCGTCTCGCCCCAGGCCTCTGCCTCACACAGCAGCCAAGTGCACAGGACCGGGCCTGAGGAAGCTCAGAGTAAGCACTGTGCTCAGGATTGAATTCCAAATGACATAAATGGTCCAAAGGGCCCCAAGGGGTCCGGTCCCTGCTTTTCGCCGTCCCTGCCGCCAGGACTCTTGCCCTGACTTATCACACTCCCAACTCACTTCCTCCTGCTTGTGCGGTCAACTCGGCTGTTCTGCTTTGGGGTCTTTGAACTTGCCAGGTACCTCCGTGGCCTGAAACGCTCAAACCCCAGGTATTTGCTGGCTCGTTCTGAAACTTCAGGAATCAGCACGAATGTCACCGACACAAAAAGCAGCTTTCCTTGACCACACGCCAACCCACCACCCTCATTACAGGAAGCCTTTTCCTTCATATAATTTCTAGCAAAGTGTTTATTTGTTAACTGCCTGTCTGCCCCCATGTAAATCACATGAAGTCAGAAGTCTTATCTGTCTGATCTCTGATGCATCCCTGAAGTGTAAGCCCAGAACTGGATGACTATTTGATGACAAAATAAATGAGTCCTCAGCAAAGGTGAGGGAGACTACAGTCTCCTAAGTTAATGGAGAACATTTTCAACTTAAAAGAAAAAAAAAAGAAAATTTAAAAAACTATTTAGAAATATTTTTATGTTGCCCAAATAAGTCAAATCATACCATTTCCTATGATAAAAGAGACAGCATATCAACTTCCTTAAATTCATAATTCGAACTTTTGGACACAAAGCTATTCTAGCCTCTGAACAATAAAAACTGCTATCAAATTACAGTTGATGAGATCACAAAAGCACCTGCTGAGAGTTCTCTGGAAGTAAAACTTAATTTTAAAGTCTGAAAATGACATGAGTGTAAAAGAATAGCTTTCAAATATGCTTTATATTTTAGAGACAAATCTCTCTATTACTACACGAAGCCACAGTGATAAAGGTATCAGCCGGGTACGTATTAACGATACAGCATTCAGTATGCTAGATAACTGTATAAGGCAATCTGAAGGCAGAAATAATCAAATGCCAGTGCAAACATTCCTGGGACATTTCCCAAGACGTGGATGAAGGTCGGCTGCTGAGACTATCGGTCCATCAGCCTCTCTGTTGCTTTCTCGGTGAGCCAGGAGCCCCTCCCGTCCAAGCACTAGCACAGCCACGGTTAACGTGGGGTGTGAAGCACCCCACCTCTCTGCCTGAGACCATTGTTCTGTTTAACATTTGAGAGGAGACAGTGGGTGAGTGAAGACTGTTCATGTAAAACTATGGACTGAACAACTACTGTGAAGGACTGAGACAGACTGTTCTCATATCACAGCTAGCAACAACTCCAATCAGAGCTCTGTCCTAAATAATTCCAGCATGTGGGCTTTAATAAAAAAAATTCTACTTGAGCAACGGATGTTTTTCTGGCCTCGTTAAAATGGCATGAGATAGGGGCGCCTGGGTGGCGCAGTCGGTTAAGCGTCCGACTTCAGCCAGGTCACGATCTCGCGGTCCGTGAGTTCGAGCCCCGCGTCGGGCTCTGGGCTGATGGCTCAGAGCCCGGAGCCTGTTTCCGATTCTGTGTCTCCCTCTCTCTCTGCCCCTCCCCCGTTCATGCTCTGTCTCTCTCTGTCCCAAAAATAAATAAAATTAAAAAAAAAAAAAAAAATTAAAAAAAAAAATGGCATGAGATAACTGAACGACCAGTGAACAAACACGTTCCCGCGTGTCCGGTATGTGATGATCCAGCATCGAGCTGGTCGTGCAGGGGTACTGCTCATGCCCCGTCTTATGAGAAACCCAGGTGGGAAGACAAGATTGCAAACACGGGAAACAACAGAACAATTCATTAGAGCACACCACTGGCTGTAAGCATCACAGAATCTGTCACTGAAAAGACAGACAAACATCAATTGCCTGTCTGTCCTGAAGGGATTGAGAATATAAAATGCATTGTAAGCAGTCTCTAAAGTTCAGTAAGAAATGTTTAGAGTTTTAACGACATCTCTTTCTCTGAAGTCAAATAGTATATCAAATAATTTAAAAATAAGTTACCCAGTGATAACAAAACTACAAAAAGGCAGAGAACATGGAAGTCTGAGGCGGTCCGGCACACCTTCGTTCCCTGGTGCTTGCAGTGGAGCTGGTCACCAAGGTTCCGGGAGGCAAGCATTGAGAGGAGAAAACCTGGAATTTCTAACCCTTGTCAACTCTAGTGAGTCAGATTCTCCTTTGATCTTAGAAGCTGAGTTCATCCCGCAAAGTAGCCATGTGTTGATGCAAATCAACCAGCACAACAAAACTACACACCACGAGGCAGCGACCAAGGCACCAGGCTTGGGATGGGGGACAATTCTCACCAAAACATCTAAGAAGACTGCTTTTTAAAGACAAAACACTTTATTTTGAAATAATTATAGATGCACAGGGAGTTAGAAAAATGGTACAGAGAAAACCTGTGCGCCTGTCACCCAGATTCTTCTAACGGACACTTCTTAGGTGCAATATGGTGAAAATCCTACTGCACTTAAGATGATTCTATGATTTCATTCTTTCTCATCGCCAAATAGTATTCCATTGTATATATAAACCACGTCTTCTTTATCCATCCATCAGTTGATGGACATCTGGGATCTTTCCATAATTTGGCTATTGTTGTAATATTGTCATTTCAAGAATGTTATGTAAACAGAATCTTGCAGCATGTGACCTTTGCGACAAGCCTCTTCCCATTCAGGATAACTCCCCTGAGATCCACCCAAGAGGTCACCCTGTCAATGGTTCATTCCTTTACGATGCAGACTAGCATTCTCTGGGACAGACGCCCTACACTTTGTTCAATCGTCAGCCACTGAAGAATGCACAGGCGAGTTCCAATTTTTGGCCAGTACACACACTGCTTCTGTGAACAACCAGGTGCACGTCCTGTGTGGACATGTGTCTTCATTTGTCTGGGATGAACTGCTAAGTCTTACCGTCAGTGTATGTTCAGTTGTTTGTTTGTTTTAAAGAAACTGTCAAATTACTTTCGACAGTGTCCAGAGTATTTGACCTTGCCACTAGCCATGTATGATCGACCCAGTTTCTCCAGATCCTCAGGGGCATTTGGTATCGTCACTCCTTTTTATTTCAGCCGTTCTCGGAGCGACTTCGACGTGCCTCCCCATGGTTGTGACTTGTAGTTCTCCGACGGCAGGAGGGTCGGACACACGTCTTCATGTGCTTATTTGCTGTCTGCATATCCTCTCTCATGAAATGTCTCCTTGTGTCTTTGGCCCATTTTATAATTCGATGTTTTCTTGAAATTTCGAGAGGCCTCCATGTGCCCTGAACATGAGTGCTTTGTCAAATATGTGGCTGGCAAATATTGCATTACAGTCTATAGCTGGTCTTTTCATTCCCTGACAGGCTCTTCAGCAGAGCTGAAGTTTTAAAATATGAAGAATCCCATTTTATTGCTTTTTTCTTTTATGGACCGTGCCTCTGGTGGCCTGCCTAAGAACTCTTTGCCAAATCCTAAACCCCGGAGATTTTCTCTTATGTTTTCTTCTGAAAGTTTAATCATTTTACATTTAACATTTAATCCAACACATTTGGAGTTAATTTTTGTAGCAGGAATAGCGTTTAGGTCAAGGTTTATTTTCTTGCCTATGGATGTTCAATCACTCTGGCACCACTTGCTGAAAAGACCATTATTCTTCCTTCATTGAATCTCTTTGTACCTTTGTCAAAAATCGGTTGGCTGTACCTGTGTGGCTCTATTTCTGGGCTCTCTGTTCTGTCCCATTGATCTACATGTCTGTCCCTATGCCAGTACCACAGAGCCTTTCTGACTTTAGCTATCTAGTAAGAATGCAAATTGGGTAGACTGAATTCTCCCGCTTTATCCTTCTTTTTCAACATTGATTCGGCTCCTTTGCTTTTCCACATAAATTTGAGAATCATCTTTTCTATACCTACAAAAAGATCTTCCTAGGATTTTGAGAGGAATTGTATTGAACCTACACATCATTTGGGGGAAAACGGATTTCTGTTACTCCATGAAAATGCCACGTCTCCCCATATATTCAGATTTTGACTTCTCTCATTGGTAATTTATTGTGTTCGGCATCAGGCCCTGAACTTGTTTTCTTAAATGTACACCAAATTATTCATTTTTAAAGCAATTGTAAAAAGTATTGTGTTTATATTTCAATTTCCATATGTTCATCATTACTACACAGAAATGTGGTTGATTTTTGTATGTTGATCTTGTATCTTATAACCTCACTAAACTTATTCAGAGTTTTATTTTGAAGACTCCTTGAAAGTTTCTAGGTAGATCATCATGTCAACAGCAAATGCAAAGTTATTGTTCTTCCGTTCCTATCTGTATGCCTTGTATTTCTTTCTTTTTCCCACTATCGAGCTGGCTAGAATCCCAGTACAATGGTGAGGGGGGCTGTGAGAGTGGACATCCTTGCCTTGTCACCAAGCCCGGGGGAAGCACTCAGTATGTCACCACTGAATAGGATGTGAGCCATAGTTTTTGTACATGTTACTTATTAAGATGAGAAAGTTCTCTCTATTCCTAGTTTACTGAGATTTTTTAGGAATGGGTTTGAATTTTGTCAAAGAATTTTTCTGCATCAATTGATATGACCACATGATTTTTCTTCTTTAGGCTGCTAGCATGCTTGATTGCATTGATTGATTTTGAACAGTGAGGCAGCCCTATATAACCGGCAGAAATCCCATGTGATCATGATGTATAATTCTTTTAGATATATTGTTGAATTCTATTTGCTAACAATTTCTTAAGGCTTTCATGTTCATATTTATGAGGGATATTGGTCTGTAATTTTCTTTTATATATGTGTATTTGTGTATGCTTTTTTCTGGTTTGGGTATCAAAATAATACTACTGATTCATAAAATTAACTGACGAGCATTTCACCCTCTGCTATTTTCTGGAAGAGACTGGGCAGAACTGCTGTGTGTGTGTATGGGGGGGGGGTCAGTTTGCTTGTTTGTTTTTGTTTTACTTTGTTTTACAGTTTGGTACAAATCTCCAGTAGAACTATCTTGGCCTGGAGATTTCTTTTTAGGAAGGTTTAAAATTATGAAATTGGGGCACCTGGGTGGCTCAGTCGGTTAAGCATCTGACTTTGGCTCAGATCATGATCTCACATGCCGTAAGTTCGAGCCCCATGGCGGGCCCTGTGCTGATGGCTCAGAGCCTGGAGCCTGCTTTGGATTCTGTGTCTCCATGTCTCTCTGCCCTTGCCCCACTCATACTCTGTCCCTCTCTCCAAAAAATAAATATTAAAAAAAATTTAAATTATGAAATCAATTTCCTTACTAGTTATAGGGCTTTTCAAAGTGTTTAGTTCTTACTGGGTGAGTTGTAGTAGTTTGTGCTTGCTGGGGAACTGATTCATTTCATCTAAACTGTCACATTTATGCATGCAGGGTGATTCATAGTGGTCCCTTATTTTCCTCTTGATGTCTGCACTGCCTGTAGAGCCATCCCATTTCAGTCCAGATATTGGTAATCTGTGTCCTCATCTGTCGGTTTCATTAGAGGTCTATTTTATTGATTTTTTTAAATTTTTTTTTTTTCAACATTTATTTATTTTGGGGACAGAGAGAGACAGAGCATGAACGGGGGAGGGGCAGAGAGAGAGGGAGACACAGAATCGGAAGCAGGCTCCAGGCTCTGAGCCATCAGCCCAGAGCCTGACGCGGGGCTCGAACTCCGGGACCGCGAGATCGTGACCTGGCTGAAGTCGGACGCTTAACCGACTGCGCCACCCAGGCGCCCCTGATTTTTTTAATTAGCTTTTTCTTACATTGATTTGTTCTATTTTTCTGTTTTCAACTTCATTGCTTTCCTTCTTTGTTCTTTTCCTTCCTTCTGCTTGCATTGGGTTTACTTTGCTCTCGTTTTTCTCGTGTCTTAATGTCAGAGCTTTGGTGGATTTGAAATTTTTCTTCCCTTTCTGATGTAAGAAGTTAATACTATAAACTTCCCTCAATCTGCTTTAGGTGTGTCCCACAAAGTACATTATGTATGTTTTAATTTTCATTGAAAGTACTTGTTTTGTACTTTCTTTGACCCATGGATATTTTGAAGTATATTGTTTCCAAGTGTTTGGACATTTTTTTGCTATCTTTCTGTTATTAATGTCTGATTTGATTCCACTGTGGTGAAAGAACACACTCTGTGTGATTTCAGTTATTTAAAATGCTTAGTTAAGGTTTCTTTTTGGCCTGGAACAATGACTGTTTTGGTATGTGTTTAACGAGAGCTGAAAAGAATGCATCCTCAACTGTTGCTGAGTGAAGAGTACTATAAATAAATACCAATTAGAGCCTGCTGGTTGATGGTGTGGCCGAGTTATTCAAATCCTTGCTGACTTCCTGACTAGTTGCTCTAATACTGAGAGAGGGCTAATATTTGGGTCTCCAAATGGAAGCGTGGACCATGATTTCTTTCACTTCCATCAGGTTTATTTCACATATTTTGCTACTCTATTGTTATACATATTTAGAACTGCTCTCTCATCCTGGTAGACTGGCCCTTTATTATGTCTTTGTCTTCAGTAATCTTCATTGCTCTAAACTCTATTTTAGCAGGTATTAATGTAGCCAGTCCTGAATTCTTTTGATTTATGTGTGTACGGCCTATCTTTTAGGTCCTTTTACTTTCAATGTACCTACATAATTATTTTGAAGTTAGTTTATTGTAACTATATAATTGGGTCGCGACTTTTTTTTTTATTACACTACCAATTCTTTGTCTTTTCACGGGTATATGTTAACCATTTATACTTACTGTAATCATGGATATTTCAGGGCTTAAGCCTACCATTTATTTTTTGTTTGCTGTTTGTTTTCTCTGTGTTTTAAATTTTTTCTCTGATTTCTTTTTCTGCCCCCTTAAATGTTACTTGAATATTTTTGGAAATTTATTTTGATGTATGTCGTGTTTTTGAGTGTATTGTTTTGTATAGCTTTTTAGTGGTTGTTCTATGTCTTACATTTTATCCACTTAACTTAGCATGGTGTATTATAGTCAACATTTTACCAGTTTGGGTGAAGTACAGAAACCTTACCTCACTTTAAATTCCTTATCCTACCCCATGTATAATGTTTGTCGTAAACATTTCCCCTACATTGCCTATAAGCATTTTGCAGTGTTATACTTTTTCCTCCAACCATTAAACATAATTTAGATAATTCACAAGGATGCTCAAACTATTCCAGAAAACAGAATAGGAAGAAAACTTCCAAAATATATCCTATGAGGCCAGCATTACCCGGATACCAAAACCAGGCAAAAGCACCACAAGAAAAGAAATGTACTGGCCAATATCCCTGATGAACACAGATGAAGAAGTCCTCAACAAAATATAAGCAAACACATACAAAAAGATCATTCACCAGGATCAAGTGAAATTTATCCCAGGGATGCAAGGAAGGTACAATATTTGCAAATCAACGTGATACACCACATCAGCAAAACTAAGGATGAAAATCATATGACCATCTCAACAGATGCAGAAAACGCATTTGACAGAATTCGACATCCACGCATGAAAAAAAACTGTCAACAAAGTGAACTTAGAGAGAACATACCTCAACTCAATAAAGGCCATATGTGGAAAACCTGTAGCTAACATCCAACCCCCATGGTAAAAAATACTGACAGCTTTTCCTCTAAGATCAAGAACAAGACAAGGAAGCTCATCCTCACCATTCTGATTCAACATAGTACTGGACGTCCTAGCCACAGCAATCAGACAAGAGACAGAAATAAGAGGCATCCATGTTGGTAAAGAAGAAGTTCAACTGTCACTATTAGCAGATGACATGATATTATACATAGAAAATCCAACAGACCCCACGAAAAGACTACTAGAAGTAATGAGTTCAGTAAAATTGAACAATACAAAATCAATATCCAGAAATCAGTACCATTTCTATATATTCATAAAAAAGCAGTAAGAGTGATTAAGAAAACAGTATCATTTACAATTGTACCAAAAAGAATAAAGTGCCTAGGAATAAAATTAACCAAAGAGGTAAAAGACCTGGACTCTGACAACAAAAAAACACTGATGAAGAATACCGAAGATGACACAAACAAACAGAAAGGTATACCATGCTCATGGACTGGAAGAATTAATACTCTTAAAATTTTCTTACTACCCACAGCAATCTACAGATTCAGTGCAAACCCTATCAAAATACCAACAGCATTTTTCACAAAACTAGAACAAATAATACTAAAGTTCATATGGAACCACAAAAGACCCAGAGTACCCAAACCATTCTTGAGAAAGAAAAACAAAGCTGGAATTATCACAATCCTAGATTTCAAGATATACTACAAAACTGTAATAATCAAAACAGCTTGTACTGGCACAAAAACAGATACATAGATCAACAGGAAAAAAAAGAGTGCCCAGAAATAAATACGTGATTATATGGTCAATTAAACTATGACAAAGGAGGAAAGAATGTACAGCGTGGAAAAGACAGTCTCTTCAATCTTTTCTGGGAACAGTCTTGCTGGGAAAACTGGACAGCTACATGTAAAAACATGAAACTGGACCACTTTGTAACACTTTACACAAACATTAACTCAAAACGCATTTGAAGAACTAAATGTAAGACCTGAAACCATAAAAGCCCTAGAAGAGAACACAGGCAGTAATTTCTCTGATACCAGCTGTTGTAACATTTTTTTCCAGATAGGTCTCCTAAGGTAAGGAAAACAAAAGCAAAAATAAACTATTGGGACTATATCAAAATATAAAGTTTTTGCACAGCAAAGGAAATCATCAGCAAAGCAAAAGGCAACCTATTAAAGGAGATATTTGCAAACGATATATCCAAAAAGAGGTTAATATCCAAACTATATAAATAACTTAACTCAATGCTAAAAACAAACAATACTTTTAAAAAAAATTTTTTTTAACGTTTATTTATTTTTGAGACAGAGACAGAGCATGAACAGGGGAGGGTCAGAGAGAGAGGGAGACACAGAATCTGAAACAGGCTCCAGGCTCTGAGTTGTCAGCACAGAGCCTGACGCGGGGCTTGAACTCACGGACCGCAAGATCATGACCTGAGCCGAAGTCGGACACCCAACCGACTGAGACACCCAGGCGCCCCAAACAATACTTTTTAAAAACGGGCAAAGGACCTGGGGTGCCTGGGTGGCTCAGTCAGTTAAGCATTCGACTCTTGATTTTGGCTCAGGTCATGATCTCATGGTTCATGAGTTCAAGCTCTATGTCAGGCCCTGCTCTGACAGTGTGAAGCCTGCTTGGGATTGACTTTCTCCCTCTCTCTCTGCCTCTCCCCTGCTGGTGCTTTCTCTCTCTCTCAAAAATAAATAAAATAAACATTAAGAAAAATAAACATTTAAAAATGGGCAGAGGATATGAAAAGGCATTTTTCCGAAGAAGACATACAGATGGCCAAGAAACATGAAAAGATGTTCAATATCACTAGTCATCGGGCAAACACAAATCAAAACTACAATGAGATACCACCTTATACCTGTTAGATGGCTAACGTAAAAAAGACAAGAAATAAGTGTTGGTAGGGATGTGGAGAAAAAGGAATCCTCGTACACCACTGGTGGGAATGCAAATTGGCACAGCCACTGTGAAAATCAGTATGGAGATTCCTCAAAAAATTAAAAATAGAAATACCATATGATCCAATAATTCCATTATTACTTATCCAAAGAAGATTAAAAACACTAATTTGAAAAAATGTATGCACCCCTATGTTTACTGCAGCATTATTTATAATATCCAAGATATGGAAACAACCTAAGTGTCCATTGATAAATGTATAAAGTAGTTGTTATACACAGACACAGGAATATTACACAACCATAAAAAGGAAGAAATCTTGCCATTTTTGACAACATAGATGGATCTAGAGTGTATAATGCTAAGTGAAATAAATCAGGCTGAGAAAGATAATACCATATGATTTCACTCATATGTGGAATCTAAAAAAAATGAATAAACAAACAAAAGGCAGAATCAACCCAGTTAATACAGGGAACAGAGTGGTGGTTGCCAGTGGAGAGGGGGTCTAGGGGTGGGAAAAATGGGTGGAGAGTGGGAGGTACAGGCTTCCCGTTACGGAATGTATAAGGCACAGCATGGGGAATAGAGCCAACGATGTTGTAAAGCTAGTATGATGGTAGCTACGCTTGTGGTCAACAGAGCATAATGTATGAACTTGCTGAATTACTATGTTTTACACTCGAACATAATGTAACATTGTGGGTCAACTACACTCAAACGAAAAAAGAAAATTCCCATGGAAAGAGAAGTCTATTGTATTTATCCATTTTGCTCTGCTATTTCTTCCTGATGTTCTAAGATTCTGCCCAATCCCTTTTTCTCCCTTTATCGTTTCTTGTTTTCGGAGTGCTTACTTTAGCTACTCTTTAATGGTAAGTATTACAGCAATACACACTCTTATTTTTCCTTCATCTGAAAATGGCTTAACTTTCCCTTCATTCCTGAAAGATAGTTTTACCTGATATAGAATTAATGGTTGACAGTTCTTTTCTTTCAGTATTTCAAAAATGTTCCGCCACCTTCTTATAATCTCCATGGTTTCTAATGAGAAATCTCATCACAGTTTTTCCCCTGTAGTAAGGTGCTGTTCTCCTTGGCTGCTCTCAAGACCTTTTCTTTAGTTTCAGAAGTTTATTATGTTTCTTGGTGTGTATTTTTTTTGGATTTATGCTATTCGTAATTCACTCAGCTTCTTAAATTGTAGGTTTATGTGTTGTGCCAAATTTGAAAATTTTCAAGCATCATTTATTTGAATACTTTTTTAACCCCACCCCTCTTCCTTCTCTCCTTCTCTGATCCAGATGACACAAATGTTACATTTTTTTTGTTGTATTCCCAGTAGTCTCTGGGGCTCTCATTTTGGATTTTTGTTTTGGTCTATTTTCTATGTTGTCCTATTTCTATCTTCCAATTCCTGGATTCTTTTCTCCTCTCCTTTATGCTGTTAAGCCTATCCACTGAAATGCCTTTTAATTTAAATTATTCTGTTTTTCAGTTCTAAAATGTTCATTCTGTACCACTTCCTCTCTCGTATTTCTTTGCTGAGACTTTCATGTGACCTTCCCCCCTCTTTATTTCTAGTGTGTTTGTAACTGCTCATTGAAGCACTTTTATGAATGTTGCTTTAAAATGCTGGTCAGATATTTCTAAAATCCGTGTCATGTCAGTGTCTGTTGACCCTGCTGTCATTCAAGTTGAGATGTTCCTGGTTCTTGTTATGGTCACTGATTTTCAATGAAAACCTCAGCATCAAGAATATCATGCTGGGAGATTCTGGACGCTCCTTCACTCCTCTAGCCTCTTCTGTCACCGCTTTGGTAGATGAAAGGTAGCCTTGCCCTCAATACTGCCAGATGGGAGTGGAAATCTAAGATTCCTACCTGGCCTGCACTGACATGCAGGTGTGGGGGTGGTGGGCTCCTCATTAGGGCTGGGTTGGGGTGGGGGTTCAGGCTCTGCTGATACCTGACACTGTTGGGGGGGGGGAGCCTTGTTACCACTGGTGGAAGTGAAAGTCTCCTCGGCCTCCTCTGACGTGACCCAGTGAGAAGAGAGAAGGGCACTGTTGACAGCACCAAGTGTGAGTGAGCAAAAGTCCAGGCTCCCCACGTGGTCTCCTCTGAAACAGGGAGGGAACTCATTACACCCCAGACGGATGTAAGCCTTGGCTGCACACTCAGCTTCTTTTTCAGCGCTCTGGTCAGGGGTGGGGGGTGGAGAACCTCATGGCAGCCTGTCAGCAGGACTGGAGTCTCGACTCCTCACTTGGCCTTTGCTGCAGTAAGGCGGTTAGTGTCGAAAAGGTTTCTGTCTTGCTAGGCCGCTCCCTTTCTATGGTCCTTTAGCTAGAAGAGCAGGGTTTCTTGGAGGCTTTTTTTTTTTTCTCTGTGCCTGTCGGCATCTGGGCTTTTGGCTTCTCTGGCATCCTGGCTAATGAACATGAGGCAAAGAATAATCTCGGGGAATCCACCGTGTGTCGTTCATGGAGTCTCAAGGCCCCTAGGCAGCCTGCCTCCTCCTCTCCACCATTCAGAGTCTTGTCGTACATGTTTTTCGCACAGAATGTTCAGGGACTTTAGCTGTACTCTGAAGGGAGGAACAGGGAAAAGTATGTCCACTCCATCTCTCCAGAGGCGTAAATTGAGAAGATTCTTTCAACAGTTTTTCTTTCTTTTCCACAGACTAATGATCAGCAAAATAACATTCAAGGATCATTAGCACATAGAAACGCCAGAGGAACAACAACACAAAAACCTACATAGGAGTGAAGTAGGAAGAAGAAATGAATAAATTATGAACTTACACCAAGTTCAGAAGAACAAAACCCAGCTGCCTCATCTGTTAGCTCAGGGCAGAAGGGAACGACTGAGAAAGAACTGTACGGGGCATAGTAAGAAGCCAACAATCATTTAAGAAAAAGGGTGGAGGGGCACCTGGGGGGCTCAGCCAGTTGGGTGTCCGACTTGGGCTCAGGTCATGATCTCACAGCTCGTGAGTTGGGGCCCTGCGTCGGGCTCTGTGCTGACAGCTCGGAGCCTGGAGCCTGTTTCGGATTCTGTGTCTCCCTCTCTCTCTGCCCATCTTCAGGTCACACACGGTCTCTTTCTCTCAAAAATAAATAAACCTTAAAAAGTTAAAAAAAAAAAAAAAAAGTATGGGGCGCCTGGGTGGCTCAGTCAGTTGAGTGTCCGACTTCAGCTCAGGTCATGATCTCACAGCTCGTGGAGTTCGAGTCCCAAGTCAGGCTCTGTGCTGACAGCTCAGAGCCTGAAGCCTGCTTGGGATTCTGTGTCTCCCTCTCTCTCTCTCTCTCTCTGCTCCTAACCCACTTGCATCCTGTCTCTGTCTCTCTAAAAAATAAATAAACATTAAAAAAAATATATTTAAAAAAAAAGAAAAAGCATGGATTTAAAGTATGTGAATATCGGGGCGCCTGGGTGGCTCAGTCGGTTGAGCATCCGAATTCGGCTCAGGTCACCATCTCGCGGTACGTGAGTTCGAGCCCCGCGTCGGGCTCTGGGCTGATGGCTCAGAGCCTGGAGCCTGCTTCCGATTCTGTGTCTCCCTCTCTCTCTGCCCCTCCCCCGTTCATGCTCTGTCTCTCTCTGTCTCAAAAATAAATAAATGTTAAAAAAAAAATTAAAAAAAAATAAAGTATGTGAATATCATGTGGCCTTAGGAAGGAAAAACAGAAGAACTTTTTTAAGATCTCAGGTCAACACTTAATGCAACAAAGCGGGAGAGCAGTTCTCCGTATCATTAGCCAAGTAGCACTCGATTCCATTAGATGAAGATGAAGCCCAACTGCTGAGGAAAAGCAGAGCCAGAAGTTCCAAATCAGTGACTGACACCCTAGGGACACACTGTGAATTACAGCAGAAAGAAAGGAAGGAGTAATTAGCATGACACAAATTTCAGTATCGTGGCTTTTCTCACAATTAACAGACACGCAATTTAAAAACCACCTTGTACAAAATCACTATTGCTATTTTCCAAAGGTAACAGAAAGAACCTAACAAGGAATGGTTGACATTCCCTTCATTCAGTCCACCTAGCTTTGTTATCAGAGTTGGTCAAAGACAGCTAGAGAAAGAAAATCTAGAAAATAAAAGGTTTCTTTCACATTGCAATTCTTATTCAAAAACCAGAGAGAATACATCCCTTCAAGGTCCTCAGAGGATTTCTAAACTATAGCTTCAGTCAGCGCAGCTGTTCTATATACAACAGGAATTTACTGCACATGCCATGTTATTTATGTTTTCTTTCAGGAATTGCAACGGTAAGTATTAGAAGTCTCCTAGCTACTGGTGTCGACACCCTGTGGTATCACAAACAATGAAAAGCCCCTCGTTTACAGTGAATCAGTTTTTATAATTACATTTCAGTCTCTAATAAACAATTAGACTAAATTCAATAAACTATTTAATATAACAATTAGACAATCAATGTTATGAAATAATTAAATCTGTTATTTTGTATTAAATACAAAATAACGTATTTAATGTTGTTTTATAAGTTAGCACCTAGGAAGGAAGAATTTTTGAATACCCTTAAATCCAGATGACGACGATGCAAAGGAAGAGAGAAAAGTATGCTCTCTGAGAAAAAGAAAGTTGGGCTACATATTTCGGAGCATCAACACCCAGTCCTAGGTCAAGAAAATAAGAATCACGCTGGAATCAGTGAGGGAGGATTTTCATCATCACTGGCCTGTGATCCCATCAGTCATTTGATCATCACTCACTCGCTGTCTATGCCCCCAAGGAGGCAGGCTTAGCCAATGTGTGGGCGTGTCGTACAATCTGCATAAACAGAGATCCTGTTACCTGAGGCATCTGCAGTGAGAAGGCTGGCCAAGAGGATGGATTGGAACCAGGACCACAATGAAAGGCACGTGTTATTTCTGAGTCCCAAGGCAGAGAGAAGAGGGTAGGATGTGACTGAGGCCCTTGTGTCCCTAAGAGGCAGTTAAGGACATGAGAGCAAGAAGGAAGAACCCAGGGAGACTGGTCAGAATGGAAAAAGGAGGGTCAAATTGAGAATGCGCACGGACACCAACATTTTGGCGACAAGTCAGGAAAGTAATGGAGAGAAACAAAGGAAGACACACAAAAGAATAATGTTGAGAAGTCAGAAGAGATATGTGGGAAAGGTGAAAGTGGCAACGGTTCGAGATACTGCAGAAGGCAATTGAGGTAAAAAGTGGAAACCGTCCATTAGCTTTGATAACGGGGCTGTCACCGAAGAACCAAGAGAAGGCAATTTCAGTGGTAACGTCTGGGGGTTAGTGCCAATCTTCCACAGTGTCCCCACTGCATATACTGGCTACTGCCTCATATCTGCTTCTCTGTTTATATTACTCAGATTAATAAACACATTTTACAAAGGAAATCGGGAAGCGTATACATGACAGAAACTGCAATTAAATACACTTAGTCGAAACACATAATGAATTGGAACACATCCCCATGTTTTATACCTCTGATTTTGCAAGGATACATTTAAGTCTAGACCTCAAATCTAAGTATGACAAACTATTTTTTGGCCATTACAATGACTTTTTACCGAGTTCTTGATTGATGAATGAAAATGTCTACGATACAATCTTAGTTTGAAAATGTTTACAAAAGTTGATCAAGTAGGATCTCAATAACAACAACATACATAAAGAGAGTGGACATGTGACAAAATGCTTGTAACTGTCTACAGAAAGTAGCATTTGGGGGACTTACCCCGCTGACTTAAATTCTTCGGTATTTACGTGACGTATCACAACAAGCAGGCATTTTGAGTAATTTCCCTAATCATGAAAAGGAATAATTAAGTCCTACTATAAGGACAGAATCAATTTCCCGTCTTCCCACAGGTATGTTTGGAATGCAGGCTCTTTGAGGGAAACACCATTTGATTTGTGTGAAGCGGCTAGAACAGACCACACTGCCTTAGAAGAGAGCTAGGTTCTGACGACTCTAAGATTATGTGCTGGTAATATTCTTTGTCATCAGGAAAGTGTGAGTTCCACAGTAGTACAGAAAAGCTGCATGGCCCAGTGTCCCTCTTACTCTAACATGCCGAACAGCCACCTCTGGGCCTGCTTTCTTGGGTGAAGGATCTGCCTACTGAAACAGTTTCAGAGTTTGGCTGATGAGCAAGACACAGAGAGACCAGAGCAGTGAAATGCCTATCATTACAGGGTGTGCTTGTATGTCTGTACGTGTGTCTGTTAACTTTTCATAAAAGAAATGATTTGCAAGGTTTCTGGGGGGACTCAGTCAGTTAAGCATCCAACTCTTGACTCCGGCTCAGGTCGTGATCTCATGGTACGTGGGATCGAGCCCCACATTGGGACTGTAAACGCAGAGCCTGTTTGGGATCCTCTCTCTTTCTCTCTCTCTCTCTCTGCCCTTCCCCCAGCTCACTCACACACATTCTCTCTTTCTCTCTCTCTCTCTCAAAATAAATAAAAAAAAAAAAATGATTCACACAAGGCTTGCGTGTTGCTACAAAGAATCCTATTGTTCTAGTGCACTGTTTCACAAACTTGCCTGGCAATACGAATTATCAAGGCAATTTGTAAAAATGTAGATTCCCGGGCCCAAGCTCCAGAATCAGAATCTCAAGAGATGGCCTAGAAATTTGGATTTTTTTAAGTTTCCCAGGACACTAACCACACCAAGATCTAAGTATTATTTTCCTGAGAGTATTCTAGGCCATCTACTGAATCATTCACTTTCCCAACTTCACCTTTTTCCCTTTGCAACTATTCCCATGAACTGATACACACCCATTGCAGAGGAACCTAAGTGCCAGTAATAATCAGAGACTCCCAGGTCTATAGCTGTAGCTTCCAGTCTGACTACCTGTCAGCCCTCCTTCCATGCATCCTGCAAAATCCGCCAGAAGTTGGCTGCTGTTCCCCTTGTCAGGACTGACCACCCACTGGCTTGGTCTAACTAACAGGGTCCAAAATATCTACATCCTTTCAGCCACTGACTCCAATTCTGTAAGTCAGACTGATAATCAGAAATGTGACAAAGATTCTCACTTTCATCATCACATCAGGTAAAAACAAACCAAAACCAACACAAAAATCACAGGACATAACTGAAATGTGTCCAAATAGAGAAATAGTTAATTTATGGTACATGACTCAAAAATTGTTCGGCAAACCTAAAATATGCTTTTAAAGAATATTTAACAATAGGAGAAATTCTCACTATTTAACGTCATTTAAAGGAAATAGCAAAACTGGACATGTAACATGGCCCCAAACGCACACACACGTGGGCACACACGCATGCACACGTACACGCACACAAAAATGGAGACAAAGAAGGGGAAGAAAATATATCAAAATGTTAATGCAGGTATCTCAGGAGGGTGGACAATCTTAGACTATGTTTTCTTGTTATATTCCTATATTTTCTAACTTACCTGTTAGATTTTAGAATCAGAAAGAATTTTTTAAGAAAAAACAAGAAGTCAAATTGCTTGGGGTCTCTGAATTGTAATTATAATTACATTAAAAATTATTTATACAGTTATTTATGTAATGTTTGTCTCCCCCACTCAACTGTACGTAAAAATCAGAGTAGGAGTCATATACATCCATACAGCTATATTCTGGGTGCCTGGCACATTGCAGGAAGTTAATAAATATTGATAAATGGATGAATAATAGAAAGAAAGGAAGAAAACCAGGAGGAAAGGGTGGGGGGGTAGGGACTGGGACAGGAAGGCCTAGCGGGTCTGACAGACAAAGGAGCCTGTCTACCAACTTCTCCAGAATGCCCCCCTGCCCAGCTGCTGCCGGGTGTAGGATACCTGCTGAACATGTATACGTGAATAAGTGGGTACATGGAGATTCACTTCTTTTCAATTTCTCTTCAGCTTTGTTGAGGTATGACTGACACACAGAAACTCTAAGATATTTAAAGGGTATACCATAGTGACTTAATCTACATGAACGTTGTGAAAGGACACCCCCATCTAGTTAATTCATGCATGATGACTCATTTTATGTGTCAGCCTGGCCCAGATAAGAGATGCCCTGATGGCTGGTCCAACATTCCTGGAGGTCTGTGAGGGTGTTTCTGGAAATGTCAGCATTTGAATCGGTAGACTAAGGTCTGCCCTCCCCAGTGAGGGTGGGCATCATCCAATCCGTTGGGGCCCCAACAGAACACGAAGGTGGAGGCAAGGTTAACTCAGGCTTTCACTTCGAACTGGGACACCCCTCTTCTCCTGCCCGTGGACGTTCACGTCCCTGGCTCTCCGGCCTTTAGGACTGTAGTGACCATCGGCTCTCCTGGGTCCCTGTTTGCAGATAGGACATCATGGCGCTTCTCACCCTCCAAAATTGTGTGAGCCAATCCCTCGTAATAAATCTCCTTCTAACTATCTCTATATATCCTATTGGTCGTTTCTCTGGAGAACCCTGACCAGCACACCCAATTACCCCCAACACCAACCCGTGGCCTCTGCTCTGGTTTGTTCGGCGCTGATACAGAGGCTTGGCATCGTCATGGTCTCAGCCCCAAATAACCGTTGCTTTTGTCAACTCCGTATTGCATTTCTCACGCAACTGCTACTGACTCCTCCTGTGCTTCATAAGCCCTGCTCCGCCCCCAGCCTCTCGGTCTCAGCACTGGGCCCTCTGTTTCTTCACTGACACCATTAAGTACAACGTTCCCACCTAATTTTTCATAGCCTGGACGACGCTGTGGATTAGATGTTACATCATCTTAGGCTTCCCTGTGCTTTTCCCACTTTACCACAAACGCAACGGCAACATTATTCTGTGGCTACCCACTTAATGACTGTCTTTTCCGCTTTGTCATCAGCGAGGCAAGAGCGGGGACCACGTCTTCCTCGCTCACTGCTGTGTCCCCAGACCGCAGACCCCAGGGCCGCAGCTCTGGGTTCTTATGTGCAGGGAATGAGCCTGGGGATCAGGTCCAGCGGGAGAGGGCGGAGGGCAGCGAGCCTCTGAAATGGGCACCCTTTTGACACCCTTCACAGGCCTCGCACCCTGCTGCTGCTTCTGTCTCTTCCTCACTCCTCGGCATCACCACACGAGCATATTACCCTAAAGTCGTCGAAAATATTCCACTTCAGGCAATGGCACAGAGGGTGCAAGTGCCCCCCGCCCCCACAAGCCCCAGCTTCTGCCTTCTGTCTGCACCACGCCTGCAGTCCATCACTGGCGGCGGGAACGACAGCATCCGGTACACCCCCCACCCTCACCTCTCGGCAGGGCCCCTTTCCTCTGCGCTCACAGGCCCCCAAGGCCTCCGTGTCATCCTTCTCTCCTCCTCAAGGCCACCCTCCCTTGCTTCAGCTCCACCCCTCCTTTCCCATTTCCAGTCAGGCCTCTCTGCCCCCCGCCCGGCAGCCTGCACACACGTCACTGCCACTGGGTGCTTCTCCGAGGCAATATTCTAAGCAATGGACAAACATGTTTGCAAGAGCATTTGGCAAATATGTTTTACAACTTAACAGGTCAAATACAGAACGTTCATTTCCACACAGATGTCAAAACAAGTATTTCTAAACCCTCTTGGCCGGGAAGGGCTGGGGAGAGCCCCCCGATCCCTCCTGACTTGATGCCTCCCTTCAGCACCACAGTTCCGGAGGACGAGTCTCCACCTGTGGCATTCACTTCCTCCCCACCCGCACGCTTATTAGGCTAGTCACTCACTTTTTCAATAGTGAACATGTGCTCACGGCACGCAAGTCACAACACCCCCAAAGATAGCGGGAAAGCATCTTCCTGCCATTGGTGTCCCTAGCCCCACACCCCCCTCGCAGGCAACCCCACGGTCAGTGCCTTGCGTATCTTTCCAAAGGGCATATGCACACGTACATTCTTATTTGTACTTTTTTTATTCGAATGGAGGCATTTGTGCACATTTTTCACCCTTTGCTTTTTTTTCACTTAAAATATCTTGGAAGTATCTCACATCGGTATATCCAAAGCCACTTCCTTCATTCCTTTTCCCTTTAAGTGAACTATAATTGAAATACAATATCCCACTAGTGTAAGATTTGCTTTGTAATTAAGGCAAGAACTAATATACAAGCACCTATTGCTTTCTTCTCTGACTTTAACGCATCCTAAGCACAAGTGAAACCAGACCTGACAGGCACGGATACGCCTTCGTGTTGGTGCTGAACGACCAAGGTCATGACAGGAAAATCAGTAAGATTGGTTCACACGGATCATGTCAGATAATAATCTTTTTATTTCTTTGCAAAGTATCAAACCACCAGAGAACATGTGTCTCCTACTTTTTGTTGTGAATACCGCCACCTCCTTACACAGGTCCCTGAAAAGAGAAGAGGACGTTCCACTTTCCGAACCACTTCCAACATCTGGCAGTTCCGTGAAACTGCTGTTTGTGGATTTCCACAGCTGAAGCGGGGAAATCGCCCACTCTAGTCCAAAATTCAGCCTGTGATTCAGCTTGCACTTCAGGGACCAGCCAGATGTCTTCACATCATTAGACATTCTTGTCATATGGCATTTTTACTCTGCTTTGTGATAATGCTAAAACTTAAGAAAAATCCGAGCCACTTTTTTCTCTCACTAGTCTGAAATTCAGAAAGCCCTAATTGGTTTTCACATACATTTGAATTTATTCATGTTGAAAGGTAATTCTAGGTACGAAACGTTGGTGTAATGGCCTGAAATAAATTGGTGAGCTTCCTGCTAAATAATAAAAAAATGAGAGACGAGTAATTTTTTTTCAATTTTCAACCTCATAAGTTGAGGATATTTTCTTCCAAATAACTTCCTTGAAGAGGAAAATCATGTGACAAGGACAAACACACTACTATATTTGAGTATTTCTAGCGGGTCACAGTCTTGTAAGGAAACATTAGCTCAGTGAAATGCCTCTAAGTCCAAGCTAACGTATTAGTGTATTTTATTTCCAAAGTGTTTTGAGACCACACATTATGAAAGGTGTTATATAAATGCAAAGTGCTAGTTTTAAATTAAATTCTCTTGGAACTCAAAAGACGAGTCATATGGCTTTTATTAATGTAAAGTTTATCTTGACCTTGCAGTGGAGAGTATAATCAAGTTGAAAAAATATTGGTATAATGTTATAGGGGTTAAAACTAATATGGAATCTTAAAAAGAAGAAATGTTTTCCTACTTTCCAAACAAGATTGACTGTGTGATGCTGGCTTGGTGATTTATCTGTAAAAGTTATACTGTGATCTCATAATTCAATATCGGTCGGGCTGCTCAATGCATGATTTATTGGGTTTCTCTTTCTCCTAAATGCCAGCGAAAGACATAGGCTATCCAGTGGGCTTACTTTTTCGCTTACTACATGTAAAATAGAAGCTAGAGGAGAATTATAAAAGGACAAACCCTTGCCACTATAGTTGAACATTAACAATTAGCCTCAAGTGAATTATTACAATTTGGGCAAACAAAAAAAAATGATATTTACCCACAGCCCTCAAAGAAAAAATAATCATTACAGGGAAAAAAAAAAAAGTCACTATTGTCTGGTGCTTGAGGCCTAAGTGTAATGTGTCATTTCACCCTAGATTCCTGGTGACCATCCACCCAGGCGGGGCTGGCCCAGGCGGGACTGGCCACGATGTCAGAGCCACAAGGGACAATGTGCATCGCTGCCCTGAGAGCCACCAAGCTCTCCGTCTCAGCTGCCATTCCTAATCTGTTCCAAAGGGTAGACCTGCCCTGGGTTATAAACCGTAAACCCCTCCAAAGTGCTGCTAGGTGCTTCTCCGAGGCAACATTCTAAGAAATGGACAAATATATTTGCAAGGGCATTTAGCAAATATATTTTGTAGCTTAACAGCTCAAACATAAAACATCCATTTCCACATAGATGATCAAAACAAGTATTTTTACACTGGAAAATATTTTTGTTTGCAATAGAAACATGTTCTGGCTGTCAAAACATTTCTAAATAAAACATGATTCTTGCAAAAGGTATTGAATTTGGCAAATATGTGCTTGTGTCTACATAGACTCAAAGTGCTTTAAAATTATGTATGGACTCATCAAAAATAAAAATAGCAACTTCCAATCGTTTGCTTAATCTATGAAAACAAGTGAGCAAAAGCTTCCCATTGATCACTAATCTAATCCTTGTTATAATTAAATGTGAGAAACAGATAAGAAAGCTGAGGCCTGCCCAGAGAAGTTAAGTAGTTTGTCTGATGTTTGACTAACAGGAAAAGAGCAGGACTGGACTGCTCACAAGCAAGAACAGTGACACGTTTGAGAGATTGTCAAACAAAAACAGTTCATCTTCTCATGTAACAAAATCCCCAGAGGTGGGGAGCCGGGCCAGCACACTTGTCCCTTCTATCTTTCTACAGACGAAGGGGGGATAGGGGACCAAGGGGCCAGATTGGCATCATCTTCCTAGAGGGGGGTTCGGCCCACGTTTTCCGTAAAGAGCTGGACAGTAACAAGTTTCAGGTTTGCGGCCACAGGGTCTCCGTCACAACCACCCGGGGAAGCTGGAAATCCGTCGCTGGCGACCAGTCTCAGGGCGACGGGGACTCAGCACGGGGGAGGGCAGGTACACAAGGTCGGAAGAACAAAACCAGGGTCCCGCTGGGAAGCCAACTGGCCGCCTGGCCTGGTACCCACCATGGAAGAGAGGCAGAGCTCACATCTAGGTCCAGAAGACTCCACCGCCCACGCTCCGACCCACTGTATGATTCTATCATTTTGCGTCCAGAAAGTGCACCTCAGAATCCACATGCGTGACAAGTGGAAGGTACCCTGCACACCATGTACTCCAACATACTACGATTCTAGAGGAGGAAACTAAGGCCTGGAGCGTACGTGACTTTCTAGAGGTCCCCGGGCGAGTTGGCAGCGGAGATGACATGTGCCTCCCGATTCCCCTGCAGCACAGCTACTGCCCCTGCTTCTCATCGGAACAGGAACACTCGTGGGGCATTTGCGGGGCGGCGGGAAGTGCTTCATGTCCCGCACTTCCTACTTCACAACACCCTTCGATACGCGCACAGTGATCCTAGCTCGGTTTGGCGTGCCCGAGGTCACACCGCCAGGAAGCAGCAGAGCCGCTGCGCTGAACTCGCAGAACTCGGGCCGGAGCCACAAACCGCCAGGCTGTCCTGACCACCTCCTGTGCACCGCACTGCTCTCCGGGACTCCGGAAAGGCTCGGCACGCTCCACAGAACGCCTCAGGTGCTATAAATAGCTGTAATACCATTAACTCGGCTGTACACAGCACGCAGAAAGGAGGCAGGAAGCAGCGGCATCGTGACCACAGCGAGCACCGGTTGTCCCGAAGTTCTTGATACATGGGCTGCCCTGGATCCAGTTAAAAATGGCTCCCAGGGCAGTTTCCTCTTGGAAGTACTCTAACCTTTGGAGTAAAGCCTTTCTAACAATCTTTGAAGGCGTCACGGCTCCGCTCTCATTCCCTTAATCTGAGCTATTACGGGCTCTCTACTCTGATCGTCAAGGTGCGGCACCCAGCTCACAAAAAGAAGAGGGTGGTCCCCATGGTGTTTTCAAAGAAATCTGAAACTGGAAACTTCACTTGGGAAAATTACTACTTTTTCCTTTTCTCCCCATGCATCCTGAGAGGCCAGAAAAAGCAAGACCCTATCCCCTTTGTGTCTCTGTCATCTAGAAGAGGCAAAGCTCCTTCCCGTACCTTCCGAAGCCTCCTCACAAGTGACTGCACACATCTTGAGTTCAGGGCACACCTCGGGGCCGCATCCCGTGAGCATCCCTTCCTCTATCTGCTGGATGAACGCTTTAGCAAACTCAGCCTTTTCCAGAGAAAGGCTGACTCCACGGCAGTGGTCAAAAACAACAGGGTGACACCGGCATGGGCACAGTGGAGATGCAGGGCATCCATCCCCACAGCCCCCAGGACCCCCTGTGCTGGCCCTCGGAGTCACTGGCACTGCCCCCGCAACCTCTAATCTGCCCGCATGCCTTTAAGTTCATCACTGCCACAGTGTCACAGACAGAATCACACAGCATGTGGCCTCTGGGATTGAATCTTTTCACCACCTTAATTCCTTGAAGACGCACCCGAGTTGTTAATTCCTTTCTGTCACTAAGCTGTATCCCACAGCTTAATTAACATCACCCAGTCCAGGGACTCTGTTTTTTTGCAGGTTTTTTTTTTTCAGACTTTAGTGATTAGGAACAGAAAATGCTATGAATATTCATGTACTGATTTTTATGTGAACATGACTTTACATTTCTATGGGAAAAAAATGCCCATAGGAAACCGTTTGTTTTAAATGCTGCCTTGATCCAGTTTTGAGGCCCTGCCTGGAGGCCAGTCAGGTGCCCTGGAGCCTCGGGCACGTCCACACCCGGCCTCCACCCTGACAGGGCTCTCCTGCCGCAGGACCGCACTGCACTGGCCCTCACTGCTCTGGGGCCAGGCGCCAGCAGCCGGGGACAGCCTCCAGACCCTGCAGCCCGCTGGAAGAACTCTCACTAGCCAGTCCCCAAGGAGCCCAGGAAACCTGGACAGTAGCCCCACCCTGCTCGCCGCAGTATGTGCCCCCCACGGCTGCAGCCCGCAGCTCCGTGCGGGGCATGACTGGGGCCTGGCCTGGCCCCTTGGCGTTCTGCGAACAACCGGCTCTGCCCTTCCGCCTATCCCGGGGTCAGTGAGCTGCATCTGGCCGAGAATCTCATATTTAAACCTTATCAAACAGTCCAAGAGTTCATTCAATGGGTTGTATGTAATCGCACACTTAGTTTTAAAAAACTGCCAAACTGTTCCCACGGTTGCTGCACCACTTTACCTTTCTGCTGGCAAGGTGTGTGAGTGACGGTACTGGGTTTTGGGTTTTTGCTTTTGATCAATTTGAGGAAGATCCCCTTGATTCCTAGTTTGCTGGGAGTTCTTAGCAGGAATAAATGGTGAATTATCTCAAGTTTTTTTCTGCATAAATTAATATGATGTTTTTTCTTTAGAGTGTTGATATAGTGGATTACATGAATCGATGTTCAATGTTGAATCAGCCTTTGATAGTTAACTGAAGCAAATCCTACTTAGTCATGACATGTAATTTGTTTTATACATTGCTGAAACTGATTTGCTATTTTCTTTTTTTTTTTTAAATTTTTTTTTTTTCAACGTTTATTTATTTTTGGGACAGAGAGAGACAGAGCATGAACGGGGGAGGGGCAGAGAGAGAGGGAGACACAGAATCGGAAACAGGCTCCAGGCTCTGAGCCATCAGCCCAGAGCCTGACGCGGGGCTCGAACTCACGGACTGCGAGATCGTGACCTGGCTGAAGTCGGACGCTTAACCGACTGCGCCACCCAGGCGCCCCGTGATTTGCTATTTTCTTGAAGACTTTTATGACTAAGGGTGTGAGATATTGGTCTATAGATTTTACTTTTTTTTTTTTTAACTGCCTTTATCTCATTTGGGTATAAAGGTAATACTACTCTTCATAAATTGTAAAGTGTTTTCTGCCCTCCATTTCTTTGGAAGAGATTGTGTGAAATTGGTATTCTTTAAAAATTTGGTAAAATTCTCCAGAAACTCACTTCAAACGCAGTGACATTGAAAACTGCATGGAAATTCCTTCCTCGGGCAATTTTTCTTTGGAAATTCGATTTCCTTATTGGTTACGAGACTATTCAGGCTATCTACTTCATCTTGGTCGAGTTTTGGTGGTTCTTCCTTTCTGAGCTACAGTCCAGGTCACCTAGGTGACCAAATGTTTATGTGTAGACTTATTCATATTATTCCTTTTATTTTTTGCAGGGCCTGTAGTGATTCCTTTCATTTCTAATATTGGTGATTTGGTTCTTTCTTCACTGTTCATCCTGCTATACAGGTTTGTCCACTGTACCGATCTTTTCAAAGAACCAACTTTTTTTAATATTATTTTTTCCCCATTTTTGTTTTTAATTTCACTGGTTTCTGCTGTTGCCTTTATTATCCTCTTCTGCTTCCTTTGGGTGTATTTTTCTCTTCTTTCCCTAGTTTCTTGAAGTGGGAGTTTATACTTTACTGATTGAGACTCTTCCTTTTTTTCTAATGTAAGCATTTTAGGCTATACATTTTCCTCTCAGCCCTGCTTTAGCTGCCTCACAAAAATGTTGACATTTTGTATTATTATCATTTACTTCTCTGCATTTTTTAGAAGTTCCTTTGTTTTCTTTTTGACCCAAAGTTAATTTAGAAGTGTGTTGTTTAATTTCCCCATGTTTGGGGATTTTCCTGTTGTTTTTCTGTTACTGATTTCTACTTTGATTCCACTAAGCTCAAAGAGTATTTCTGTGTGATTTCAATTAATTATTTGATCCTTGTTTTATGGCTCCAGATAATGCCTATCTTTGTGAATGTTCCATGTGTGCTTGAGAAGACTGTTTACTCTGTTTTTGTTAGGTGAAGAGTTCTATATATGTTAGTCCTATATGTGTTGATTGTGTTTTCAGTTGTGCTGCATCACTGCTGATTTTAATTGGCATATTTATATCAGTTACATTTAATATAATTTCTGATATTATAGGGCTTAAATGAGCCATCTTATTATTTGTTTCCTGTTTAGTTCATCCAATTCTTGTTACTCTGTTTCTTTTTCTTATCTCCCTATGTGTTATGTAAACATTTTTTGGAATACACAGTGATTTATTTCTAGTGCTTTTCAATAGCTTTATATTGTTTTCTTAGTGGTTGATAAACATATCATAATATACATACATAACTCACCGCTGCAAATGAAGTTTAAAGACCTGACTTCTGCTAAGGTCTCTTTACTTTCTCCACTTTTTCAATGTAATCGTTTTAATGTTTACTTAAGATATACTAAGCACCATATTAGATGATGTTATAATTTTTGAATATATGATTACAGAAATTCAAGAATAATTTCAAGGATAATCAATTATATTTACCCATATTTCTATGTATTCCAATATTCTTCCCTTTCTGAAGTTCCAAGTTTTCTTCTGTTATCGTATTTTTTCTGTTTAGAAAATTTCCTTCAGCTATTCCTTAACGATAAGTTTGCTAACAACAAAATTCTCTTAATTTTCAATCACCTGAGTATGTCTTGATTTCCCTTTCATTCCTGAAAAATGCTTTCATCAGATATAAAATATGCTGTTGACAGTTACTTCCTTTTAGTATTTGAAAAATGTTATGCTACTTCCTTCTAGCCCCCATGGCTTCAGATGACTACTGTCATTACAATTCACGTTTCCCTATGAGTAATGTGTCATTTTGCTCTGACTTCAAGACTTTTCCCTTTACTTTAGTGTTCAGAAGTTTAATTATAATATGTCTTGGTGTGAATTTTTTTGCATTCATCTCATTTGTGGTGCTCAACTTCTTAAATTTGTAGGTTTATGTTTTTTGCCCAATTTGGGATGTTTTCAGACATTATGTCTTCAAATACTTTCAGCACAATCCTCCTTCTCCTCTTCTGTGGGTCCTGATGATATGAATATTAGCTCCTGTTATTGTCCCACAGATCTTTATGGGTCTCTTCATTTCTTTTTTCAGGCTATTTTTTCTCTGTGGCTCAGACTGGGCAGATTCTTGATCTGTCCTCTAGTTCACTGATTCAATCCTCTATCACCTCTCTTATGCAATGGAGCCCATCCAGTGAGTTTTTATCTTGGTTATTGTTATTTTGGTTATTTCTCTGTTCTTTAATTTCCATTTGGTCCTTTTTTTGTTACACATCTTTGCTGAGCTTTTCTATTTTTCTCATTTCTATGGAGTTTTTATTTTGGTTATTGTATTTTTCAGCTCTTTGATTTCCATTTGGTCTTCTTTTTGTTACACTTCTTTACTGAGCTTTTTCTATTTTTCTCATTTCTATGGAGAGAATAATTACTTGTTGAAGTACTTTTATGATTAGCTCCTTTTAAATCTTTTCTAGATAATGCCAACATCTGATTTCTCTCTGTACTAGTGTCTTTTTACTGACTTTTCCCATGAAACTTGTTATTTTCCTGGTTCTTAGTATGAGAAGTCATGTTCAGTTATATCCTAGACATTCTGGATAGTATGTGAGGACTCCATCCTATGTAATCTTCTCTTTTTAGCAAGCATACCCATGGTTTATGTGTAGCATAAAGGCCAGGTGAGTGTGCATGTTCAGCACTGTACCAGGCTCCTCCAACACTGCCCGGGCAAAAGCGAGGCACTGACTCCGACTACGTCATTGCCTCTGAGTGAGTATAAAGATCAGCTCCACTATGGGCCCCAAAGCCACCAGGAAGTAGGAAAAAAGGCTGGTTGCTTTCTTGCAGCACAATGGACCCGAAACTCCTGTCCCACTGGGTGCAGCTGAACCCAGTGTAGGGTGTGAGGGCAAATGGTAATGAGCCCACCTCTCACCAGCTCCTTAGGTCTGTCTGCTACTGACCTGGAGGGAGGCTCAGCTCTGGTGTAGAGCCCACTGACAGAAGCCTGGTGGGGACTCAGAGCACCACCTGTTTCTGCCAGGCAGAGGGTGGAGGACTGGTTCCATGCCCAGTCCCGCCAACACCACCCAATGCGTCGAGCAGGGAACCCGCCTGTTTTGATGGAGCGGGGAACGGGCAGAACATCAACTTTCACAGGGTGAGGTGATGGAGAGGGGAGGGATACCTTTTCCATTCCTTTGGCTAGAGTGGCTAGAGTGGCACAGAGGTTACCAAGAGAGATTTTGTCGGTAGGTTACCCTCTTCCTAGACTTTGGCTAGAATGAATAGGCTTTTCTTGGAGCTCTCGTGTGTGCGTTGGTGGTTCAGATCACGGTGTCTGCGGCTCCTTGTCTAGGATACGTGGGCAGCAGTAAGAAAACTGGGGGAACCCGCAAACACCTTGATCCTTAAGTACCCAAGTCCCCAGGTAAGCCTCTTCCTTCTGCCTTTCACAGATGTCCTCTGCTTATGTGCTGTGTTGTGTCCCCGGAATTCTAGTTGTAAGGTGAGGATCTCAGGGCAATGGGGCGGCTCCACTGTGGTAGAACTTGAGGTCAATAAATGCTTTCTGGATGCCTGTCATGTGCCAGGCACACATGAGATTCTTGCCCTCATGAAGCTAACTAAATTTTTTTTTTTTAATTTTTTTTTTTCAACGTTTATTTATTTTTGGGACAGAGAGAGACAGAGCATGAACGGGGGAGGGGCAGAGAGAGAGGGAGACACAGAATCGGAAACAGGCTCCAGGCTCCGAGCCATCAGCCCAGAGCCTGACGCGGAGCTCGAACTCCCGGACCGCGAGATCGTGACCTGGCTGAAGTCGGACGCTTAACCGACTGCGCCACCCAGGCGCCCCGAAGCTAACTAAATCTTAATGAAAGATTACACAAAAAATGATAATAATCTGTGAGGAATGCTTTCATAAGGCATGCCAAAACCTACCTGCTCCTCACAAAAATGTATCTACTCCTTCTAGTCTGAAATTGTTTTTTAACCGGTTCAAAGGCATGTATCTCTTAAAGATAAAAGGCATATATGATCATTCATTTAGTAAACAAATACGACAAGTGCAGAGTATATGCTGGGTCCTACTGTAGGTATCGGGAAAGCACTAGAACAAAATAATAAAAAGCCTTACATTGACACAGCTTACTTCTACTGGAGGAGCCAGGCAAATACAATAAACATAACTCATAAGACGTCTGTAATACACATTCACTCAATCAATTCGCTCACTGTCAATGCCTTGCCAGGTAAGACTTTGCCTGAAAATTACCCTCAGTAAAATTTGCTATTTAATTTATAAATCCAGATGCCTTATTTCAGATCCTCCTCTGTTTTGAGAGAGGAGGGGAGGCTGAATGTAATGGGAGGCACTGTGGAGCTGATGTGGGAAAAGGATTCTCCACCAAGTAAGAGAGAGCACAGGAAGAGGGGGTTGGCGATGCTGAAGGCGGACATCCTGGTGTGCAGGGGTCGGAACCTTTACCGCAACAGACAAGTGAGGGCTGACCCTAGACAGCCCAGTGTATACATGCGCGTCGGTGGGAGCACTGCCGGTAGCTCTGTTCCAGATCTCAGGACAACAGTGCATGATTTATGACAGCTTCATTAGGAGGGAGCTTTTTCCCCCTCTGGAAATGCTAATTTATGAATCACAAAAACTGCCACTTTCATCAATGAGAAGCAGCTGTGGCAATGTTGAATAACTATTAGAATCAGAAGACAAGGTTTGCATTTTAGCTCTGCTGTTTAGTACGACTTGAGGTAAGATCCTTATTTTCTGGTGACTGAGCTGTCTCATCTATGAAGTGAGTAAAATCATATCTACGCTGTCCATCATCTCCCAGAGTTGTCGGGAAATCTCAAATATTTTTGAAAATTTTGATGTTTATTTTGAGCATCAAAATCTTCACCAGGCGATGTGACATGCAGATCCTTTGCAATTCTATCACACAGTTGGGGCGCCCGGGTAGCTCAGTCGGTTAAACGTCCCACTCTTGATTTACAATCAGATCATGATCTCACGGTTCCTGAGATCGAGCCCTGAGTTGGTCTCTGTGCTGACAGCACAGTCTGCTTAGGATTCTCTCTCTCCCTCTCTCTCTTCCCCTCCCCTGCTCATGCTCTCTCTCTCAAAATAAATAAAGTTTTTTTGAATACATAAAATTCTATTAAACAAGGGATTTAACTGATATAAGGCTATTTAGAGCTTTTCTGATCTCATTCAGCGATTGTCATAGCTTCACTGCAGAGACACTAATACATTTGATTACAAGATGCTCTTAGAAATCATACCATACCCATGGTAATTAGGTAATATACAGAATATAGACTATATTATCTTTCCAAAATTTGAAAAATAAAAATTCTGAATTCCCAAATATGTCTGGTCTCAAGGGGTCCAGCAAAAGGATTACAGACCTCTATCCATTTTAACCTGATTCAAGTGAAAGGAGGGTTAATCAGTGAAGAAAAAGCTATCATTTATATGTAACACCCATGGATTCAATTTATTCTTTCAACGAACAATTTTTAAGTGCCTACTATGTCCTGTGGTTATAGGTACCGGAGATACAAAAGAGAAAACAAAGCAAAACAATATCTTGGGAGATTATACCCTAATAATGAAAGACATAAAATAAATATCATAAATAAGTATATTAAAAGGCAATTAAGTGTAATGGAAAAACTGAAAATAGGCATTTTCTCATAAATTTGGGAACGTGCTTGTCTTTATGACCCAGCAATTCCATTCCTAGGCAAAACGCAACAACAGCACGTGCACAGGTACACCAGGGGACATGTGTGACAACGGCCATAGAGGCACTGTTTCCAGTAGTCTAGTTAGGTAACAATTCAAAAGTCTATTAATGCTAGAATGGATAAGCACACTGTGATGTATGCATACAACAGAATATTAAGTAGCAATAAAAATGAATGTGTATTTTCTAGAACAAGTTTCATGAAAATAATGTTGAGGGAAAGAGGTCAGACACAGAAAAGTATATACAGTAAGCTTCCATTTATATAAAGCCCCAAAACTCAACAAAAGCACTTGGTGGGGGGGGTGGGGCAGGGAATTACAAGCAATCACAGAGCAGCTAACATATATAGAAGTCAGGAGGGCTGCTGCCTTTAAGGGGGAGAAAGGGCAAACCTGGGGCTTCTCAAACGCTGCAGTGATCCATTTCTTGACACTGCTTCTCCAAATATTTAGTTTATAATAATTTGTTAAAGTGCACAACTCGGTTTTAAAATCATAGATTTCAAACGGTAACGGATTCAGAGAAAGATGCAGGTATTGGACCGAAAGGTCTAGTGTGCCCTTCACCCAATCTCCCCAGAGGCACAATCTTCCATAACTACAGCACGCTACCAAAACCAGCACAGGTGCTGTTAAGTCCCCAGCCCTGGTTTGGATGTCAGCAGTTCTACAGGCACTCATTTGCGTGTGCACACAGTTCTACGCAAGTTTAGCACGTGTGCACCATCCGTGTGACCATCACCACAATCAAGATACAGAAGAATTCCTCTCCCCACAAGGATCCCTCGTGCTCCCCCTCTCTCTTGACACCCACCCCTCTTCCCTCCACGGCCCTTCCAAGCCCTCCTCTGTCTCTAACTCCTGGCAACCATTCGTCTTTCCTCCATCTCCCTGTCATTTTGAGGATGTTATATAAATGAAATCATACCGCATATAACCTTTTGTGATTGCATAGTTTTCACTTGGCACAACGTCCTTGAGATCCACTCAAGCTGTTGTCTGTAGTATTAGTCCATTCCTCTTTGTTGCTGAATAGTGTTCCACAGTATAGACCACAGGTGGTTTACACAGTCACCCACTGGAGAACATCGGGGTCGTGTCTAATTTTCGGCTAATTACAAATAAATTTCTAAATTTGGCTATTACAAATAAAACCGCTGTCGATTTTTTTTGGTGTTTATTTATTTTTGAGACAGAGACACAGCGTGAGTGGGGGAGGGGCAAGAGACAGAGAGGGAGACACAGAATCCGAAGCAAGCTCCGGGCTCTGAGCTGTCAGCACAGCTGACATGGGATCATGACCTGAGCCGAAGTTTGACACTTACCCGAGTGAACCACCCTGGCGCCCCACAAATGAAACTGCTACTCATGTTTGTGTGCACGTTTCTGTAGGATCCTAATTCTTCACTTCTCTGGAATAGGCACCAAGAAGTGTGATCACTGGGTCATATGTAAGTGTATGGTTTTCAGAACGGTTGTGCCTGTTTACACGCCCCCCAGCGATGCATGGGTGATTCAACCTCTCCACATCCTGGCGGGATCCGGTGCTGTCACTAGTTTTTATTTTGGCTCTTCTGACAGGCATCGTGGAATCTCACGGCGGTTTGAATTTGCATTTTCCTAAAGGCTCATGATGTTGGACATGCTTATTTGGTAGGTTATTTCCAGCTGGATACTTTCACTGTTGAATTCTGAGCATTCCTCACGCATTCCCGTTGCAAGTCCTTGACAAGAGCGTGGCTCGCCCACCCCCCTGCCTGTGCACAGCGTCTCACTGCATCTTCTTCACAGCAGCTGCCACGCAGCACAAGTTTTCGGTGCTGATGAATGAAATACAATTTACTCATTTATGAATCATGTTTTTGGTGCCATGTCTAAAAAATCTTCACTAATTCCTAGGTCCTGAAGAGTTTCTTCCACATTTGTCTCTAGTGTCGCAGGCTTACATGTTATACTTTCATCTAAAGTGGGGTTTTTTCGTTTGTTTTGTTTTTGCAGGAGGGGTGAGAGTTAGGTTGAGGTTCATGGTTTTTGCCTGCATACGTCCAGTTTCTCCAGCAACATAGGCTGAAAGATGATTTTTCCCTCCATTGAATTGTTTTCTTTAAAATTGTGGTAAAATACACATAACATAAAATTGATCATTTTAGCCATTTAAGTGGAAAATTTAATAGCATTGAGTATATTCAAAAAGTTGGCCAACCATCACCACTATTGACTTCGAGATCTTTTTCAACATCCCAATTGGAGATTGTGCTCATTAACCGACCATCCCAATTCCCCCATCTCCCAGCCCTGGGAACTGCCACCCCACTTTCTGTCTCCAGGAATTTGCCTGTTCTAGATACCTGATATATTGGCCCTTTTTTGTGTTTGTCTGTTTTCACTTCGCATGCTTTCAAGATTCATTCATGTTGTAGCAGTTTTCAAAAATTCATTCCTTGCCTAAGTCTCTGCTTTCAACTCTTTGGGGTCGATGCCCGGGACTAAAACTGCTGGATCATGTGGTAATTTTGTTTACCATTTTGAGGAACTACCAAACTTTTCCACAGCCGCTGCACTATTTTCCATCTCATCAGCAATACATGAGGGCTCCAATTTCTCCACCTCTTCCCAAGGTTTGTTATTTCTTGATTTTTTTTCTCTCTTCCTTTTGTTTTTTTTTTTTTACAAATAGCCATCCTAATGGGTGTAAAGTGGGTATCGCATTGTGGTTTTGATTTGCATTTCCCAGATGACTAATGATGCTGAGCATCTTTTAATATGCTTTTGGCCATTTGTATATTTTCTTTGGGGAAGTATCTGTTCAAATAATTTACCCATTTTTTAATTGAGTTTTTTTTTTTAATTGAGTTGTGGGATCCTTTAAAAATATGTATATTCTGGATATTAATTTCTTATCAGATTTGAATTTGAGGTATCTATTAGATGTCTAGCTGAAGATGTTTTATAAGCATGATAAAATTTCTAACAGTAATTGGCAAACTACAGCCTGTGGGCCAAATCCATCCCAGCCAGGCCTAAACCTGAGGTCCAAATGGATACCAAATGCATCCAATGTTCTACCACTCACATTTTTGGCCCAATTATCTGCCTTGCCCACAAGGATTAATCCATTCATACCCTTTCTCCAGTGAGGGCTGAAGCCAACTTCTTTTGGCTCACAGGTGCCAATTTTATGCTTTTCTATCCAGCTCCACAAGAGATGATGCTGTGGTGGTAGCTGGAATCTGCTTTAGTGGGAGTATTTACACCATGGAAATCGGCAAATGCTCCCGATTAGAACTCTTCCTTGCCAAAAGCTAGTTATTAAACATTAAACAGCACATCACTGCCTTTTCCCTGTTTATGGGTAAAGTCCCAGAATCTCCGCTCATCTCGCATCTCCTGCACTCCCATCCCTAGACACCCCTGCACATCTCTTGCTCTGCTGCATTCCTCAGCAGTCCCATGCTCCTTAACCTCTCTCATCATGCCACAAGGGCTCACAGCTGAACCCCTGCAAAGGCTCCTGTCTGGTCCACCTCTTCTACAAAAGCTTCTGGCTTCACCTTGCTCCACTTAAATCCTGGCTCTCTCCTACTGACCCTCTCACCCCTGCAGCCCTCTCTAGACTTCCTGTGGCTGTGTACCACCGGACTTAGAGCAGAAGCAACTGTCCCCCTAGCTACACTGCTCTATTTAATCCTCTCTACCTCTTCCTTACCTGCCTCTGTCTCTAACATCACGTGATCTGACTTGATTTCCACTATCCCTCATCTTGTAGTCAACTTCTGATGCTGTCTCTACCTTATTTTTTATGACCTCTTGACTCACAATTTCCACATGCACACTGATAGTCCTTTAATCCACGTGTGACCAGTCTGTGCTATCCAGAGATATTTCCTCATTCTTTCCTTTTTGCCTTAACAGATGTCCAAACTTCAAAAGTTCTTAAAAACTCTATGATCATGGGGCGCCTGGGTGGCTCAGTCGGTTAAGCGGCCGACTTCCGCTCAGGTCATGATCTCGCGGTCCGTGAATTCGAGCCCCGCGTCGGGCTCTGTGCTGACAGCTCGGAGCCTGGAGCCTGTTTCAGATTCTGTGTCTCCCTCTCTCTGACCCCTGCCTGTTCATTCTCTGTCTCTCCCTGTCTCAAAAATAAATAAAACGTTAAAAAAAAAACAAACTCTATGATCAAAGAAATTGCCTTGTTATCATCTATTACAACTCTTTGAAAAGAGGCACCTGGGTGGCTCAGTCGGTTAAGCATCCGACTCTTGATCTCAGCTCAGGTCTTGATCTTGGGGCTGAGTTCAGACTCTGCATTGGCTCCCTGCTGGGTGTGAAGCCTACTTAAAAATGAATAAGTAAACAAAAACAAAAAATAAATACAAAATAAACTCTTTGACAACAATCCACTGTTCTCTAAAAAATAAATAAAATAATCTCTTTAAAGGGATAAAACTACTGTGCTCCTATTTTTAAGATTGATTTATAATCATCTTACCAATTATAAAATCAACATTCAAGAAAAGATACTTAGGACTGAGCTTTATCGTAAAATACTCAAATGAAACCAACACTTGAGGCACGTTTTCCTATACTGAGGTGAAAACTATTTTGGCAATAAATGAAGCGACCCTGCCAGCAACCACATACACAATACAACAGGGAATACAGTCCTGAAGAGAAGCTCCAAGTTGACGACAGACTTTTTACCTTCCCACCGTCAGACAAAACTACCTACTACGTTAGGAGAGCATAAAATTCAAAACAACGTAGGTCAGAAATTAAAGAAGAAAACTGTACCAAGGCATCTCACAAGGGTGGATCGACTCCTCTGGCAAATCCCAGCAGGACTGCAGTCTCCCAGTAATTTTACTTTAACATCTTAAAATATTTGATTATAAATTATTAGGGGTTTTAAGGTTCTCATGTGAGCTAATAAACACAGAAAAAGGACAGGATTCTGGAAATAAGAGCCCATTAACCAAAGCCATATGACTCGAGGGAGAAGACTCTTCCAGAAAGCAAATGCTTTCATCCCATCTTTCTTCCCTATTGACACTGTCCAGCTCTCAGATATTTCCATCCAATGAATGATTCTGTTGATCAGGAACGGCTCCCACAGGATTGATGATTGCAATGCTTCCTTCTAGCTACACACTTCCATCCTATCAAATGTAGTCAATGCCCCGTCTGTAGGATGAAAGTATTGCAGATAGGAATCAATCCCCTTTGGAACTCATTTTCTGAAAAGCTCGGTGTATCATTAAATTTAGGAACCACTGCCTTTCAAATTGGTCAAGTGCTACAAAAAGGTATCTTAGTACTTTAAGTATTTATTCACTACCAGCCTGAGCTGCCCTATAGCCAAAGAAAGTTTAAAAAAATAACAAGTTATCCTCTCAAAATGATAGAAAAAAGAAAATGAAGAGGGAATCATTTGGAATCCTTCCAAAGTATAGTGAAAGATGCACCTAGGAAACGTTTCACTGTTTTCAAAGTTGGAATAGAGCTTTTACCCCCAACTCACTGCAGATACTCAAAGGCGGGTCCCTCAGGCTGGGGGTCTATTCGGGCACAAGTGTGTTCCCTGCACGCTTAGAGTGCTCTCACGTTTTCTCACTCCTCTGTATCATGTCCTTCATGGAGGCAGTGCTAGAGTCCATGGAGATCACTCCTGGACTTACCCAGGCACTCATTTCCAGTTCATCTTCCTCAGCCACACATCCTCTCTTGATGCCTCAGTTTTTGTCTCAAGAGTTCACAGAAGCATGAATTCAGATGTAGTTTTTCATAGTGGCCTACCTTCAATATGGCCAGGAAACAGGAAAGTACTTCTAGGTTTTGCGGGTGGGGTGGAAAGCATGAACTACTGGCCACAGTGTAATAACACATGGCAGGTCCATTCCTGTCCTGCCTTGAGGACATTTCTCCTCTCACCACAGTCACAGGCCTCACCTTTACAATTCTCTGTCCCTCAATCCTACAACCCTTCAATTTAGACACATAGTCACTGCACTGTGACCCACCACGCTTCAGAGTTACCGAAAAAAATTTCTTAAAACCCTCAGGAGACTTTATATCCCAAAATATTAAGTTGTCCCAGAAGCCACAATGACTTCGGAGGAGCTATTTCCCAGTTTCCAAGGTCCCCCTGCCTTTAGCTGTAAGCGACTGCCGTGTTAGGGGTCATATCAGCTGTGAGGGTGAGCATGCTTCCTCACGTTATGAAATAGAAACAACCCGCGAGCAAGCAAACAAAAAAAAACCTTCCCAACCTCACAGACATGTGAGAGCCAATTAAATTAGAAGAAAAAAACAAAAACCTTATAAAATGTTTCAAGATTTCCCACTAGTGCTATAGATTTCATTGCTTTCTCTTACTTTCTACCTAATTTCATTATAAAACTCAAGAATGCTTTCGATTTTTCATGACACTCTCTCCTCAAGGATTGTTTTTTTGAATGACAACAGCAACAATAACAAAAAATGTCTTTGGTTAACTACCTAGAGAAAGCCAAATTTATTTTAAATAATTTTAACTTGGATGCTTTTTTTCCTATGAGCTCAGTTTTCAACTTGTTAACAGGTATAGTAATGATCATACAATCATATAGACTATATGTTCTTCTCAAACATATTGAGAAAAACAGATAATATTGCAGTGTACATTTCAGGTGTTGAAAATAAGAAAAGGTAACAATCAAGGCTACATTCACTGGGTAATATAGAGATAGTATTCTGGTTTTGGGGGGGTGGTGTCTAAATTGATTCCATGTATTTCTTAGAATTTATGATTCTAAATATTAGAAAATAGGTAAGAAATTACTTTGATGTACCTATACTCATAATGTAGAGTCAAAGGAGCTTTAGAGAACATCAAGCCCAACTTAGTCATTTTTCAGGTCGAGAATGAGGCCCAGAGAGGGGATGTGACTTGACATTTAATGGCAGAAACAGCAGGAAAGGCCAGATCAGATTCCTGGCTTAGTGTTTCTTCTTTCCTCTAGCAACATTTAGTGAGCCCTGACTCCAAACAAGACCAATGCTGTGGAATCAGTGATGAGGCAAAACAGCCCATCCTCATCCTCAGAGAGCTTACAACCTAACGGGAGAAATAAACAAGGAAGTCGTTACACAATGACCCGTGTTCGTTATAACTGTCATAAGTACTGCAAAGAAAGAATGCAGGATGTGCTAGGAGAACAAGTAATAAGGGGCTGGACTTGGTGGAATCAGGAAAGTTCCATAGAAAAAGCCACTTGTGAACTGAGCATGGAAGGGTGACCATATAATTTACTACACAAACCAGTAGTAAAGGGGACGCCTTAAAAATAATTAATAGGCGTTAAGTGATCTACAAGAGACATGCACTGGGTGTGTCCCGGCCCAAGGAGGATGGAAGGTCCTACCTGAACAGGCTAAGTCCTTATTAACCAGGTGACACGACTGGAGCATCCTGGCAGAAAGAAGCGCCAGTAGGAATTCCATGAGTCATGAGGAATGGCAGTTTCCTCAAGGAAATAAGTTAACGTCTACTGGGGGCTTCCTAAATGTTAGGCAATATGCTACCACTTCACACATTTCTGCATATTTAATTCACAACATCCCATAAGAACTTGTCCAAGATCACAGCTAGAGTAAGCAAAAAAACAACAACAAAGATTCAAATTCAGGCAGTCTGACCCTAGACACTGACCATTACACAAAGTGACTTGGCGCGGCTTCTGAGACAGAGAGACGAAGCCGAGAAATTAGGCCAGGTGAGGAAGTAAGGAACCGTATTATATAGAACTTGTAGGTTACATCAGGGATTTGGTTACTTGGACCAAGATACTAATGGATGTTAAGCACGGAAGTGGCATCACATTCACGTTAACCAATCATTCTGTCGACAACATGACGAATGGATTGAGAAAACAAAAATGGACATAGGGATACAAGTTACAACACTCAGGGAGAAATTTATGAGAGAAGCAGCAATTCAGCCAGGGGTGGTGGCAGAGGTGGACACAGAGATGTGAGTGGGTTTGAGGGATATGAGGTGGTACAATAAAAAGAAAATGGTGATTGACCAGATGTAGTATTGGAGAAAAAGAAGTCTCAAGGACAATTTCTTGGTTCTGGCTTGGACCACTGTTGGATGGTGGTGTCATCTGGATGAAGAAAGGAGTACCGGAGGAGAACCAGCATGTTTGTGGGGTGAAGCAGGACAGAAGGAAAACAGGATGGATGTGCCTTTGAAGAAACTCTAGGAAAATACCATGAAGAGGCCACTAAATATGTAGGCTTGAAGGTCAGAGCAGTGGGTTGGGCTGGTGAACTAATTTGTGAGTCGCTGGCAAATACTATAGCTGGTATGTGAGCTATGGACTTACGTGAGATTGCCAAAGGAGACAGAAGAAGGTGGGGGGGGGGGGTAATGAAATCCTACGACCAAAGACTGAGAAAAGCCAGTATTTAGAGGAAGGTGACCTGGCAAAAAAAAAAAAAAAAAAATCCAACAGACAAGGAAAGCAAACAGGATGTATCGTTTTACGGAATCAAGAAGAATAGACTTCTTAAAACAGAAAGAGAAAGTGAACCAAAGAGTCAAGTGAACTGGCTAAGCTTAAGCAGGATAAGAACAGAAAATGACTCCATTTTGGTGGGAACAGAAGCAGAGTGTCAGGAGTTGATGTGTGAAAAGGAGGTGAAGAAACACTGTAGAGCCTGTTATGTTCCAAATATTCTCATAAACAATTCTGTAATATCATACATCACATACACCCAAAAAGCTTCATTTTTTTCCAAAAAAAAAAAAAAAAAACTATAATAAAGTCCAGAGTCACTAAGTATCTATATCATTTCATAAAATAAAAAGAGAACCTACACAAGCTTTTTCTTCCCTCTCTTCCTACATATTTTTGTGTTATCATGAGATTTTGGTCTCACATTTTAAATTTAAAAAAATTCAGCATGCAATTAAGACTAATCAATACATTCTACCACTTTACTTTTAATTATCACTCCTTATATTCTACTTTTCCCTTGATTCTTTTTCTTTTTCCTAGAATGTACCCGTTTTTAATACATTCAAAGAGATTTGGTAAGTGGTAAACTTCTTGAGGCATTATGTGGCAGATTTTAATTTCCAAATGAGTCACAACAATATTTCCCACAAGACATGCTTGTCCAGATCCTTGCCACCTCTCTCATTAATAGATGAAGTCTCTTCTCTTGAACCAGGGCAGGCCTCTAGGACTATCTCAGCTAATAATATAACTGTGAAAATAACACTGTCTGACTTCAAAGTTAGTCATAAAAGGCAATACAGTTTCCACATGGCTCTTCCTCTTGGGACACTTGCCTTTGCAATCCAGCTATCATGCTCTCAAAGAGCCCAGACCACATGAAGAGGCCCATGTGGAAAGGAACTGAGGCCTTTGGCCCTCAAGCCTGGATGGACCACCCATGCAGAGTCAACATCAAGTTGCAGGCATGAGAGGAGTCATTTAAGAGGAGGAGTGTGCTGCCACTAGCTCAGCTACCCTAGCTGACAATATATGGAACAAAGAGAAGTCTTCCCATCCCTGCCCAAATTGCAGATTTGGGTACAAAATAAGTAATTTTTTTGTTTTGTGCTAAGCTACTCAACTTCAGGGTGGTTAATTAGGCAACAACAGATAATAAGGGCATGCTGCAGGTCTTAAAATGCCATTATCCCTCCTTCCTCATGGATAAATGATAGGTTAGCTAGGTATAGAATGATATAGGTTTCTGATTATTGCCAATGAGAACTTTGAAATTCCTTATAAGTTTCTTATAAAGGTAAACATACAGTTACCTTAGACGCAGCAAGCCCACTCTAGGAATTTAACTCAGTTAAATAAAGACTATACTTACACAAAAACTTTTTTGTGGCCATTTATAGTAGTTTTATTTGTAACTGGCCCCAACTAGAAATATCCGAAATATTTGGTGAGGAGAATAACAAACTAAGATACATCTGCACAGTAAAATACTCCTAAGGAACAAAAAGGAAATGTGGGCATACCTTGGGAATACTGCAGGTTCAGTCCCAGACCACCGCAATACAGCAAATATTGCAATAAAGCAAGTCAATGAATTTTTTTTGGTTTCCCAGTGCACATAAACATTATGTTCACCCTAAACTGCAATCTATTAAATATGCAATAGAAGTATGTCCAAAAAACAATGTACATACCCTTGATTAAAAAATACTTTATTGCTTAAAAAAAAAAAAAAAACAACGCTAATGATCATCTGAGTTGCAATCTTTTTTCTGGTGGAAGGTCTTGCCTTGATATTGACGGCTTCTGACTGATCAGGGTGGTGGCTGCTGAAGGTTGGGGTGGCTGTGGCCATTTGTTAAAACGAGACAGCTTTGAAGTTTACCACATGGACTGACTCTTCTTTTCACGAAGGATTTCGCTGTAGCATGTGATGCAGCTTGGTAGCATTTAACCCACAAGAGAACTTCTTGGGAGTCAATGCTCTCACAACTTACTGCTGCTTTATCAACTAAGTTTATATAATATTCTCAATCGTTTGTTGTCATTTCAGCAGTCTTCACAGCATCTTCACCAGGAGTGGCGTCCATCTCAAGAAACCACGGTCTTTGCTCGTCCATAACAAGCAACTCCTCATCCCTCACAGTTTTATCATGAGATTGCAACATTCAGTCCCATCTTCAGGCTCCGCTTCTCATTTCAGTTCTCCTGTATTTCCATCACATCTGCAGCCTCAGGGAATGGGAGGGTCCGAGGAGAGAGACGGGGGAACAGCCAGTTGATAGAGTGGTCGTAATACACACAACATTTATTGATTTCGTTTGCCATCTTATGTGGACACAGTTCATGGCACCCCAAAAACAACTGTAATAGTAACATCAAAGATCACCGACCACAGATCACTATAACTAATAACAATGAAAAAGTGTAAAATATGGTGAAAATTACCAAATGCCGTTAGAAAAATGGTGCCGAGAGACTCGCCTAACGCAGGGTTGCCACAAACCTTCAACTGTAAAAACCGCAGTATCTACAAAGCATAATAAAGTGAAGCACACACTAAAACAGGATATGCCTGTACTGATGCACACACAACAACGCACACGAACCACAAATGTATTATGCAGAAGGAGAGACTCCAAACTCAACAGCCTCCAGTATATGCTCTAAGATTCCGTCTGTATGACATTCTGAAAAATTCAAAACTATAGGGGGACAAAAAACAGATCAGTGATTGCCAAGGGCTGGTAGGGGGAGAGTTCAAAGCACAGGAGAGTTTTTAGGGTGATGGAAGTATTTTATACCTTGATTATGGTGGTGGATTAAGAACTTCATGTATTGGTCAAAATTCACTGACCTGTACACTGAGGAGGGTGAATTTTATACTGTAATTTTTTTAATTTATTCTTTTTAATGTTGAGAGACATAGCATGAGCAGGGGAGGGGCAGAGAGAGAGAGAGAGACACAGAATCTGAAGCAGGCTCCAGGCTCTGAGCTGTCAGTGCAGAGCCCGACATGGGGCTCGAGCTCATGAGCCACGAGTACATGACCTGAGCCGAAGTTGGACTGTTAAGTGAGCCACCCACGCGCCCCTCTACTGTAATTTTTAAAATTAAGGAAAAAAAGATGTTACCTCTGGGCAGAAAAGACTCAGGGCTGGAAGAGGTTGGGAGAAAGACCCGTTTTATTTACGCCACGTACACAGCACGAGGACACAGATCTTCTGGAAATGAAGCACAGCCACATGCAGGGGCAGCAGCACCGTAACACGAGGTGCTGAGCCACCCGGGACGGATCCAGCATTCTGTCTTCATCTCTCCTTGGGCCTCATGCCTCTCATTTCCACTTCCCTGTTAGCACCTGTCGCATATCACCCTTTGGAGAAGTACGTCCTCTGCTTATTGTGGCTCCCCTGTAACCCTCTAACTCTAGATGATACGTGCCTTTGGTTTTTCCAAGAAATAACTGTACAGGCTTTATGGTGTCCGGACTTTTTTAGTTCAGCTTTCTTTAAAGATTATGATTAATCAATAACAAGCTGATGGACTGACTGCTGTTTCAGAGGAAGGACTCGTGTGGTTCAAACATGGTCCACCAGTTTCTGCCCTTCAGCAGGAAATGTGATTGTAAGGCACTTCCTAGAGGAAGAGGAATGAGCTGGAAAGGTTCACTACAGGTCAGCAAATGGGATTTTTCAGAAGGTGTAGATTTAATGGAGCCAGGGACAGGGTAACTGAGACAAAGAAACGACATAATTAACCAGAGGTAAAGACATGAGAAACAATAAGATGTTTCAAAAATTGTAAGGGGTCTGTTCTGCCTAAAGCACAATACTTTTTGGAGCAGGATTAAAAGGGATAAGCTGGGCCAGCTCAAGGAGATGTCCACGGGTGGACAGAGGGACCAGAACATGGGGGGAGGAGCCAAGGAAACAGGAGACATGTAGTAACTCAGAAGAAAAGGCTACTTGCAGAAGCACAGTGGCCAAACTTGATTTAGGTGTTCTCTGCTCTTCCTGAGGAAGGACTCTAATTAGTGAGGGGGGCAGGGTCAGGGCAGGCCATCAAGCAGGCTGGAAAAAAGAGCTTCAAAGAACAAAGATTTGGCTGTGTTTCTCTGGCCCAATCCAAGAGAGAAAAAGAGATTGATGTGGATGCATATAAAAAAAACCCAGGTAGACTGCTGTCAAGATAGAACAAAGTGTCTAGCCTCACTGTGGCTCAGAATAAATATTTTGTTACAATGTCCTAGCTCCTTTTGTCTGCACAGAAAGCAATTGTGTAATACCAACTTGGCTTCCTAGATACTGTGATACTGGAGAGAGGGTAGCCTAGAGAACAGATACGAATGTAACGGTCATTGGAATGTGCTACCCCACACTGTAAATGGGTGTTTGGCTCTCACGTTACTCTCCCTCCTCTGAGGAGGATCCATTTCAAGAATTCAGACAAAAATGCAAAAGTGAGGGGCGCCTGGGTGGCGCAGTCGGTTAAGCGTCCGACTTCAGCCAGGTCACGATCTCGCGGTCCGTGAGTTCGAGCCCCGCGTCGGGCTCTGGGCTGATGGCTCGGAGCCTGGAGCCTGTTTCCGATTCTGTGTCTCCCTCTCTCTCTGCCCCTCCCCCGTTCATGCTCTGTCTCTCTCTGTCCCCAAAAAAATAAATAAACGTTGAAAAAAAAAATTAAAAAAAAAAATGCAAAAGTGAAAACCCAACACTTTGGGATGTGCAGAGCTCAGGACTGATTCTGAACGTGGTGATGAATCACTGTAAGAGCCGGCTAATCTTCCCTGGTAAGATGTTATCTCTTCTTGGTGAAACTACAACTAACAACAGATTTCTGAGTAGCTCTGAATACCAGAAAAATAGACGAAATTTAATCATGAATGAAATAGGTAACGCTGAGGGTTTTCTTTTTAATTCAGCATGTAATCACCAGAGTGAGCGATATTTAGGAAAATCTACTTGGTGAACCGGAAGACGGAAGCAGGAAAGTAATAAGCTGACAGCCAGACAGAAGGTAGTAAGAACCTAAAATGATGGTGGGTATGCAGAAAAGGGACAGACAGGAGAGAAAAGGAAGAACATCCAGGGTTTCACACCATAGCTGAAAATCACCAGTAGGTACTTGGATTAGGGACTCGACTGTGAACGGCAAAATCATAAGGCTTTAAGAAAATAATTTAAGAGAATATCATCATGCCACAGGACAGGGAAAGGTATCTTAAACAGCCACCATACAGGAAAAGGTTGATGAACACAACTGTAGTAAAAGTAAACTCTTCTCATCAATAGACACCACAAGAAGAGTGACAGGACAAGCCAAAGAGATGTGGACTTATGCCCAATATCCATAAAGAACGAGAAACCAATGAGAAAAAGGTAACTTAATACAGAAAGTGGGCAAAAGATCTGAATATTTAAACAGACACTGCACAAAAGAGGAAATGCAAGTGACAAACGGACGTATAAAAATATACTTAACCTCATTAAGTAATCAGGAAATGACATTTAAAACCGTTGTGGGGAGCTTGGGTGGCTTAGCTGGTTAAGTGTCCGACTGGCGGCTCAGTTCATGATCTTACAGTTCGTGGGTTCCAGCCCCGCATCAGGCTCTGTGCTGATAGCTCTGAGCCTAGAGCGTGCTTCAGATTCTGTCTCTCCTTCTCTCTCTGCTGTCAAAAGTAAATAGATAGGCACTTGAAAAATAAAACCATTGTGAAGTGTGACTATACACCCACTTGACTGGCAAATATTTAAAAGCCGACGATTCCACCTGTTGACAAAGAGTTGGAGGTTTTAACTCCTGTGATGATAGTAGGCATGTAAATTGTTCGACCATGTGAAAACTGTTTGGAGTATCTAGAGAAGGTAAAGATAGGACGACCCAATGACCCGATGGCCCCAGCATCAGGATGCATGTGCCGGAATATCCCATAGCAGGTCATTCACTGTAACCATAAATGCAACCAAGATTAAGGGAATCACTAACAGAACAATAAAGTATGGCATATTTGAGCAACGGAAAACCATACATCAACGAATGTAAACAAGTCACAGTTACAAACTACAACGTGGATGAATCTCAGAAGCAGAATGTTGAATTTAAGAAGACACAAAAAAGTACATTCTGTTTGATTCCATTTGTTTAAAACGAAGATACTAAGTGGCAAAACTCTAAAGAACAGCAAGAAAGTATGACCACAAAGGTCAAGTCTTCTGGAAGAGCGGAGGGTGCTTGAAAAGGAGCCCATGGGATGGTGACGGGTCATGTTCAATGTGGGAGTGAGAGGTGGTCACGAGGGTGTGTGCCCAACAATCACATCTCACTCTCTACACTGACGTTTCATGCATTTCCTGCATCGATGCATATTTCATAACTAAAGCACCCCCCAGTAGGAAAATCTACAGGACTGACAGTGAATGTAATGTGGGTAGTAAAGGGAAGAAGGAAGGAGCATGTGTAAAACCTGTGTGACTGGGAAAACATTGGTGGCATTAGTTGAAACAGGGATACCAACAGTACGGCTGGAAGAGGACGGTTTACAATGTAATGAGCTGAAGGTGGTAACAATTTCATACTTGCAGAGACACAGCAATGTTGAAGGAGAAGCAAAGGTAAGAGCTACAACAGTGAAAAATACAGGTTTAATTTTTTCTCTTAGTATTGCTGTATTGTGTTTATCTTAATTCCACAGAAGTGCCTTCCTAAAATAAATTAGTGTATATAAAATCAAGAAGGTACGCAGGGTGCCTGGGTGGCTCAGTCGGTTAAGCCTCTGACTCTTGATGCCGGCTCAGGTCATGATCTCATGGTTTGTGGGTTTGAGCCCCACACGGGGTTCCGCGCTGACACCGCAGAGCCTGCTTGAGATTCTCTGTCTCCCTCCCTCTCTCTGCCCCTCCCCCGTGGGTGCTCACTCGCACACGTGCGCGCGCGCTCTCTCTCTCTCTCTCTCTCTCAAAATAAACAAATAAGTAAACTTAAAATAAATAAAGCGGTTAAGGGACACTTTACAAGTATTTGCTGTTAAAATCTCAATGCGATGTGCCTCTAGGTCTTAACCAAACAAAGCGAGAATGAGCGCTACGGCTCTCGTTGTGACAACGGTACAACCTGCGAGTTCTTTTCTCATGCGAGGCCCCCAAGTTACTGCAGGGCACGATCCTGTCACGCAGTCAGTGCTCACCAGAAGTGCCAGGCCTCGTGGGTCGGCTACTTACTGTTTTCCACTTAGCCCCAATTTTTCAAAAATTAGCTCTAAAAACTGATTTTAGGCCAAAATGTCGTTCTACAAATCACTCATGTAAAAAAAAATAAATGTTATCATTTTAATAATGGAAGAAACAGAAGCTGCAGAGTCCCAAAGATGCATTTTTGATACTCACATACTTATAATAAAATTACCTCTGAACAACTGCATAACCTTCATGATATGTATTTCCCAAATGCGAATTTACCTACAATGAGGTCAGAATAACCGGGCAGCGTACAGAGACATGCACAAGATGCTGCAAAGGTCATAATTCACTGGGATTTTTATTTCTCGTATCATTTATTTTTCTTCTAGGAGCACTTAACAGAAAAACAAATCCCTACCATACAATTTCCCAAACTAACAAAGCACAAGTCCTTAAAAAGAAGAGTAAATTAAAAACCCATTTCAATTCCAAGTTCAAAAAGAGCATGATGTGATCCCGCCAGCAAACCTTGCTAGTGACTCAGCAGATACATACAGGTAGGAGGACACATAAGATTTATCCCTCATCTCCAGCCCGCAAGACCGCAGACGGGAAAGGCAAAAGTCAGCTTACCTCTCCAGTGACACTGGTAACATGTGCTCTCTCTTGGATTTCTTAATTTCCACAAATGTACTTCAACAGACACACAGTATGAAAAGAAATCTAATATTAGACATAAATAAATACCGATTACTTGCTCCACACCAGGAACTCATTTAAGGCTTGGGGACACACAGGGGACTAAAATGTGGTGCTCCTATCTAAGAAGGTCACAACACAGAGAGAAACCAACAAGCAAGGCCATTCCATCATATAGCTGACGGGACCAACGACGGAGGTAAGTATGGGTGACGTTGGACCACACAAATCACTGTGAACCTGGTCTCAGTGAGCAGTCAGGCTGAAGGAAGTGGCCTGAGAAATATTCTCAGAGAAAGGGTTATGGAAGATGACATCTGAAGCCGAAAGCAAAACCCAGTGAGGAGAGTGGCATTCTAGGCAGGAAGCAGCATGTGCTGGGGAGCAGGTGGGTGCCAGAGTGTTTGGTGTGGCTGTGTTGTTAATGGTAAGGGCGGGGGGGGGGGAGGAGGAGGGGGGACATGAGAGGGTCAGAGGCAGGCAGGGTCCAGGCCAGGAGGACCGCGGCTCAGACTTCAGCTAGAAGCAAGGGGAGACCACAAGAGTCCTTTAGAGAAAGGGAGCTACGGGTGACTAGCCGAAGAGCTGTCTAGCCTCCGGGACAGAGGCTAGACTGGCGAGGGCCCGCGGTGCACAGGACAAAGCTGAGGACCCGGACATCAGTTGTGGGCGTTTGCAGGAGCCTAGGCAGAAAAGCTGACGGCCCGAACAGAGGTGGTGGCAATGGAGGGAGAGAACTTTCTGACTAACTGGGACCCAGAAGGCGAAGTACCAGAGGACTCCAAGGAATGTGGCAGAAAGTGGTCTGAGTTTTCTGGCCCCTTCATTAATGAAACCACCTGAGAAACCTTTTTATCTTTATCTAAGAGAAAGAGAGTATGAGTGGGGGAGAGGGGCAGGGAGGGAGGGAGAGAAAGAGAGTCCCAAGCAGGATCCACGCTCAGTGTGGAGCCCGATGTGGGGCTCGATCCCACAACCCTGGGATCGTGACCTGAGTCAAAATCAAGAGTCAGACGCTCAACCACCTGAGCCACCCAGGCGCCCTGAGAAACCATCTTTATCACTAAAAATGAATTGACGTCTGTTAACAGAAGAAGGAAACACAAGGCACCAACACTCAATGTTTCAAACGTGAGTAAAACGTTTATCACTTTTGTCTCCCACTCTGGGGCAAGGGGAGCGCCCGACAGACCACAGACTGCTGCGGGGCCAGTGTTGGCGCAAAGATCACCTCTCCACGGTCACGCTCCTCACCCCAGAACAACCTCACACACCGCTTCGTGCCGCCTTCTGCTGTAGCCTGATGCCCCTGCCAAAGGGAGGGGAGAGGGAGGGAGGGAGGGAGGAAGGAGAAAAGACTAACTCATACGATATCAGGCACAGCACCAAGCCTCCTTCCTTCACACATTCACTCACGCGCTAATTAAACCCATAAATACTTCCCAAGGACACACATGCGTGGTCGTCGTGATGTACGCACAGGACACGCAGAGTGAAAAAAAGGAAGCCCCTGCCTCAAAGAATTCCAGCGCAGCTCGAGTCAACGTGGTACAGCGGGGCTAAAAGCAGTGGTACTCATTTCTGTAAATGCTGTACACATCCACAGGAGCTCTCCCTTACGTTAAAGAAAGCTCACAGAACTTGCTCGAAGCTTTCCACGGGTCAGGCCAGGAGTTGTGAGGTGCGGTGGAAAGGGGGCTGAGGCCCCATGACCAGGTGGAGAGGAGACCGGAGGCCTCCGGGGTGCACAGAGACGGTGTTCCGGCACGCGGGCATGTGTGAGCAGGCACAGGGAATTCACACCCGAAGCCTCCTTCACAGGTGGGGGCCTGTCTGACAATTTCATAGGTTTGGGGAAAACAACAGCACAAAGTCCACTCATTTGTAGACACTTGTGCCATTATTTCTCTACTTTTATGTAAACTCCAGGATTTCTGAGTCAAAGAACTCCCTCGAAGTTCTAAAGGTCCTAATCATTCTGCTTTTAATATGGCTCCTATCTCCTCTCCCTGAAATGCTAGACTGTTCTTTAAAGGCACTGCTATTTTTCCAATACGAAGACACGCAAGTGACATTCTGTACTTCTCAGAGGCAGCCCTCCTCTGTCTGGGAGCCACAAGCAAGGTGTCAAGTTGTTAGAATTCATGGTGACCACACCTGCTTCCACAGCCAGGGGAAGAAGTTTCCGTGGAAAGAAACAGAAGCATACCAAAAGCTGAATCCTATGGTTTCTGTTTTCCAAATTTATCGGCCCAACAGCACGGGCTCTGAACGACCCCAATCAAGTGGGCACGTGAGAACAGAGGACAAACACTACATTTTCTCATCCTACCTTTCACAACACGACGGCATTTTAGCTGCAGCCGCCCTGAGCCGTGAGGGCCATCGACAGCCTGGCGTCTCCGATCGTAACAGTGGCTGTGACTAAGAGTATCCCGGAGACACACCCTGGTGTCACCCCTCTGACTTGCCTCGTATTTTGCATCTCCTTCAAGGCACGCGTGTTTTCGCCAAGCGTCCCGCCAGGAAGAAGGAAAAATGTCTCCCTGTGAGCCTGTGGGAAACCCTCCCTGAGCTCATGCCGACAGGTGTGCTTCAACAAGCTCGAGCGCGGTTCAGATGGAAAATGCGCTAGAAGGCTGTAAAAGGCGTGACGAGTCACCAGCCACTCTGGGAGCCCGAGATGAGACACTGGGGTCGGGGAAGACCTCACAGTGAGTTTTTCTCAAATCTGCAACGCGCAGCATCCTATGCAGCCTATCAAGTTTGTCCTACAGGGACAGTGATCTATTCGTCAGCAAAATGCCGTGAGAACAAATGAGGTTCTGTCCGTGAAACATTCCTGCCCTGCTTAGCTTCTACAGGAGAGCTGCTAGTGTCAGATTTACTTCTCTTCTCTCTGGGCTTCCTTACAGATGCAGAACCTTTGACGCTAGTAGGGAAAACTAGCAGGGAAATGGCAACTCTTACACCCACAGGAGCCGGAAACGACAAGCGGTGTGTGTCTGAACAAGGTCGCCAGCGAATGTGAGCGCTAAGCTGGGGCAGCCCTGGGCAGAGCTGTCACCTACATGTCACACACGCTCGCTCGCTAGCCACCTGATGTATACAGTATCTCTATTTCCTCACCTGATCCAATGTTTTCCTGTACAAATCCCTCAATTCCAGCACCAAGCTCTAAGAGGACAGCTTCGCAGAAAGTAAGCAAACAGAACCAGGAGAAGGAGAGCAGAACCAAGATGTGGCTCGGGCATAAATTCAACTTCCCTAAATATCTTATTTAGTTGAGAACTTGAAGAAATAATATGCGTGAAATGAGCCTTGGTTTTTCTAAGATCCCCCCAAATTTATGCTGTTTGAAGACAGAAACGTCTCTGCCTCCTGTTTCCTCAACAAAAGAAGGTGTGTCCCTGAAGGGCGTCATGACAGGTTCTGATCACATCTTTAAAATCCGCACAACTTCGTTATACCCGGCCCCCTAAGACCGTTTCCCCACTGCTCCATCACCTCCATCTTACCTACTGCTACTGAGAACTTGGACTTCTGTTCACATAAAGGATTAAGGAAATCATTTTCACGCCTCCAGATAGGATGAAAGCAATCAGAAATACAAAATGCAATTTTGCTTTGCAAGATTTACTTCAAGAGAACTAACACCAAAAGAATAATAAGACCATTGACTCTTCCTCCATTTGGAACATTCAAATTAGTAAAAATACTGATGAGAGTAACCAGAGCTCCTAACAGTCATGATGTCCTTCTGTGATCCAGGTGCTGGTCTAAGCCCTCTAATTTCGCAGGTGCCACAGAGAGGAGATCCTCACCATCCGATGAGGCAAATACTGATATGGTTCCAGCTTCATAGAAGAGGAAACTAAAGTAACAGAGAGGCTGAGCACCTTGCCCAAGGTCACACAACTATTAAATGGCGGAATCAAGGGTGGAATTCAGGCAGTCTGATTTCAGAGTTCCTACTCCTAGCCACCATTTTATGTTGCTTCTTTGCAAGTTGTATCTATTATCCTTCTTAAAGATACGAAACAGAACAGAAGATCATAGAAAATACTAAGACCAGGGCATTTTCCAGTAAGTATTTAGAAACATCATTTTTGTATTTTAATCATTAGATGCTTTTCAAAATTTTTATGATTGCCACAATTCCTTATTTCATCATTAGATCAAAAAAAAAAAAGACTAAATTTTATCCAGGGCATTTACAATTTATTTAAATTCGTTTAGAGTTTGTTAGATAAAAGCCAGGCACTAAAGAGCCAGACATCATACTCCCAACCAAGGGCCAGAGATCGGCCAGCGGCAGCCTGCCGGGTCCTCACACCCCAGCTTCAATTAACACAAGTACTGGTTCACATTCATTTCTATGGACCACGTTCTTAATTGTAACTACATGTCATTCGAGAATATTAACCCACAGATAGCAGTTTCAAGCCATATTATGAGTTCTTTGTTCGCACCAAGTTTGAGAATAAGAGAAGGGTAATAAAATTATTTTTTATACAGTCAATTAGTTATTCAAAGAACTTGGCACCACACAGGTTTCAGACAGAATGCCAAGCTCAGCAAAGCACGGGTACTGGTGATCTGCATCGTCAGAGTAGGCAGTCGTGGTTTGGCAGTGATCTCACTGAACGAAAGGTATGTGTGAACATGACGGTGAGCAAAGGTGGGCTTCATGTGGGTAATTTCTAAAGTCCCGAAACTACTCAGCAGAGGTAATTCACAGAGCTGCCGCGTGTGTTAAACTATTAGACTCTGATTATAAAAGCAAAGGACGCACATTGCGTGTGTGACTGAAGCTGGATATGATGATTTACCTTGTCTAATAATGAACGGGCACATCTAGACGCAAGAGGGAAGGTTCACGAACGAGTTCTAAGGATGCCTCCCCATGTATAACCTTCCAAGGTAAAACAGTACAATTCCATCAGCAGTGATAAACACCGAGCACAAAAACCTGAACAAACATCATCCTGGGTGAAGCATGAACTAGTGCTGTGATGGCTGTTTGATCCCAACTTCTAATCTGTCCGCAACACATTTTATCTGGAGGACCTTCTAGCCTATGGCTGTGGCAGAGAGCGAGAGCGGACGTTTTCCCAACCAGGCTGTGCAGCTGAATCCATCGTGTACGGGTTTCCCAAAGGGCTGCTGAAAGCTATCGAACAAAGGGGCTTCCCCAGATCCCCTTCTCTGCCTCCCCCTCCTGCACTTTGCTGATCTCCTCTTCCTAGTCCTTTGTCTGTGCTCGACTTCAAGACCACATGTGGGCTGCAACCAGGTAAAAAGCTCTCTTCTTAGCGACTCCATGACATCCAGTGCTCCTGGGTGCCCCCTCCCCCCCTAGTGGGCTCTCTCTTTTTGTGGGCACCTTGTTTCTCCAACCTTCACTAAATGTTGGCGTTCTCAGCTTGCATCTCTTCTGTCTAAAATCTCTCTCCCTAGAAAGGCTCGTCTACCCCTGCGGTTTTCAATACCACACGTACACCACCCGCATATGGATGGGTCCCAGTTTCATATCCCCAGTCAGATTCCCCACTGGAGCTCCAGACTCTGGACTCCCAAATGTCCAGTTGATCTCTCCACCCACACTTTTCACAAGCATCTGAAACTAAACGTGCCCCCCAACCCATCCTTACCCAGTTGCCACCATTCTAGGACACATAAACCCAAGGACTCAAATCAGAAACAAGGAGCCTGACTCCACCATACACGCACTCCGTGGTAAGTCCCGTAGATTCTACCTTTTACGTATCCCCACTTTGCCATTATTTATTCATACCATAACTACTGGTTCTAATTTAACCTATTACTTTAATTCGTCCCCATTTCCTCTTTCCCGTCTTAATTCGGGCTATGTGAGCGCCTCCTGCCAGGGTGTTTGCAAGAGCCTCCTAAGGATTCTGGCTCTCCTTCTGCCCTCCCTTACGATCCACTCTTCACAGAGCAGCCAGACTTCCTTCCAGCCCATCCGATTACGGCATCCTCCCTGTCTTTCGACCACACTGAGGATGAACCCGCACCCACCTCCATAAGCACCAGACAGGGCCTCGCTGACTTCAGGTAGGCCTAACCCCTCACTCCCCCGCCCCGGGGCCACAGCCTTGCCAGCTTCCTTTCAGGCCTCCCACCCCACCAGGCAGGTTCTTTCCGGCTTCGGTTTCTTTGTCACTGCCGTACCCAGAATGCCCAGCCCCATCCCTTCAGATTACTACTGCTTCTCCTTCCTACAATTTTGTTCTACATATTATACCCTGGGACCGGGCTTTTCTCATCACCAGATCCTCTTTATGTGTTTGTTCGTGTGCCCATTTCTTGGTCTGCTTCCCCCTTACGACTGCGAATCCCGTGAGAACAGGGACCTGTGTGACATCATGCGAGTGCCTGCCAGAGTGCCCAACACAAAGGAGACGTCGGACAAGTGTCTGGTAAAGAAATGAAGGACGTCTTTTCTTTACCCAGGTAGAATTCAGCTCAGGAAAGGTCCCCCCCACCAAAAACAAAAAACAAAACAAAAAAACAACAACCCTTGAGATATCTAATGACGATCAGTAAAAAAAAAAAAAAAGAGAGAGAGAGAGAGAGAGAGAAATCAACTCAATAAAGACCACTAAGTATCAAAGGGCCACAGCATATTATTCCTTTGATACGAAATATCCCAAACAGACGAATGCAGGAGGATAAAAAGTAGATGACCACTGTCAGGGCCTGGAGGTGGGGACAGGGGCTACAAATGGGTCTGGGGTTCTCCTTCAGGGTGGTGGGAATGCTCTGTCACACGGTGGGGACAACTGTAAGCTCTGAATATCCTTAAGACCACTTTAATTTTTTTTTTTTCAACGTTTTTTATTTTTATTTTTGGGACAGAGAGACAGAGCATGAACGGGGGAGGGGCAGAGAGAGAGGGAGACACAGAATCGGAAACAGGCTCCAGGCTCCGAGCCGTCAGCCCAGAGCCTGATGCGGGGCTCGAACTCACGGAGCGTGAGATCGTGACCTGGCTGAAGTCGGACGCTTAACCGACTGCGCCATCCAGGCGCCCCAAGACCACTTTAAAAAGATGTAATCTTCAGGGGTACCTGAGTGGCTCAGTCAGTTAAGTGTCTGACTCTTGATTTGGGTTCAGGTCATGATTTCCCAGCTCTTGAGACTGAATCCCATGTCGGGCTCTGTGCCATAGCACAGAGAATCCCTCTTGGGATTCTCTCTCTTTCTCTATCTGTGCCCCTCCCCTATCTATCAAAATAAATAAATAAACTTTAAAAAAGATGTATTCTTTAAAAAGAATTTATGATAGGTGAATTACAGCTCAATAAAGCTATCATACAAAAAAACAGGGGTGCCTGGGTGGCTCAGTCGGTGAAGCGTCTGACTTCACCTCAGGTCACAATCTCATGGTTTATAGGTTCAAGCCTCACACTGGGCTCTGTGCTGACAGCCTGGAACCTGAAGCCTGCCTCAGATTCTGTGTCTCCCTCTCTTTCTGCCCCTGCTTGTGCCCTGTCTCTCTCAAAAATGAATAAACATCAAAAAAAATGTTAAAAAATAAAAACAACAAAGAGGCTACGCAGGATGAACTACGAAGAAACGGCTACAACCCTCTCACTAGGTTACAAGCCCTTCAGAGCCAGGATTGTTTTATTGATCTTTTTATCCCAGAGTCTAGCACAGTGCTGACCAGCTGATGGACTGAAGGGATGAGAGATGACCTTGACCTTGAAACAGGGACTGTCACCTGGACGCAAATTAGATCTACCTAGTCTTAGGTCAGCTCTGATTACAGCAAGGAACAAAAACCCTCATGAGAAAAATGAGTCCACGTTACACAGATAGGACACTTCGTAACTCACACTGTATCTTTTATCTGGTACCATATTTGATTTTTGCAAACAAAAATAAAAGTGTAAAAGTGCTGTGAGGGGGGCAGGCTGCCTTATCGTCATCTGTATTTTACATAGAAAAGTTAACCTCACAGAGGCTGTGGACTTGCCACTGGGCACCGGGTGCACGTGGCACTGTGGGGCCGAAGCATGGGCGCCGATGCCCAGCAGAGGACCCCTGTGCCATATCAAATCCCGTATGGGCAACCTAAGATCAACTGTGTCATAAACACTCACAAAACTAACCAGAAAGGCATCATTCAGGTGCTGAACTCAATCCCAGCTCAATCACTAACACAGTAGTTGACCTTAAATCACATAACCACTTCCTTCCCCCATTCAGTCATCCACAAAATTGGTGTGATAAGGCTTCCTCGGCTTCCTTTGCTCGAATGCCACGAAGATTTAGAGCAGTCTTGCGGAAAGACGAGGCAACGCATGACCCTCCACAGCATCTGCGCTGGCCGCACATCACTGACCTGCCACTGGGAACTTCATCCTGAGGACGGCCAGCTCCTTCCATGGCTCATCAGGGCCCCAGCCAACACACTGGCAACGTGTTTCACACCAGACATCCACCGGAACTGCCTTTACCCCGTGTCACACATGAAAAAGCGGAGCCCCTCAGTCATTAAGTTAGGCCTGCCCAGAATCAGACTGAAGAATACAGCTGGCTCCCACAGTCAGCCCATCTTACTTAATCCTGTGCTTCCCAAAGCCTATCCTGTCGTCACACACTCTCCATTTGTGTGGGGACTTCAACTCACAGTCCATGCTCCTCGATCGCCTCCAAAAGCGTGACCGCCAGGACTCCGCAGGCTGTAGTGTGCCCTCCACCCCCTGGAAATGCTTCTCTTCCTACGTGGGGACACAGGTCGCCGAGTGCAACAGCACCCCCTGCCCAGCTGAGCTGGCCCCCCACTTATCTGTTTGCCTTTCTTGACCCTCCCCATGCCCACACCTCCTCAGTCTCTGCACGTCACAGCCTCCTGCCAGTCCTAGCCCTCAAGTGCACACGGGCCCAAGAAGGGGACACAGCACGTGACTTTCCCCGAGCTCTGAGCACATCCCTTCCTTCCTAGTGTTCCTTTCCCTCCCCTTTTGTGGGGTAGAACTTCACTTTGGTATCCAAGATTCCTGCCTAAGGACTCTGGGACAAGACCAGATGAAACGAGGCTTGCCATGGCACAGAGCCCCCAAAGTGGCCATATAAACTGAACTGCACTCTGCCCCCTGACTCCCCATGGATAGACAAGATGATAGGCATCCTGGAGCATCACCAGAAGCTGCCCATAGGGACCACGCCCCATGTTTGGGTCGGAAATGAAACAAAGTTACCAAATCTTCTTGACTTCTTAACTGTAGCAGTATCCCCTTGGCCAGAGTCCAAAGCATATTTCCTTCCTAGGGAGTTTGGTGCTTCAGGAGTAACTTTCATGGATGATGCCAGGGCAGTTAGGTACTTGTTAAATAAACAGACAAGTGAATGAGTAAGTGACCCGTATTTGGGAGAGAGTAACACTGACAATGATAATCCAAAAGAGAAGCTAATAAAAGTCATTTAAATTTGACTGTGTGATGAACTATCCATTAGATGTACGGGCAGTAATGAATGCCTCCCTAATTACACAGCTAATATTAAGACTGGCTTGAATTTCCCAAGGACATTATAACCGGGGGGAGAAGGAAAGTGGGGTGGCTGAAGGGGCAGATCTCCTTATATTCTATACTACCAGGGGCCACTTGACCAAGGATCAAAAGTTCATCATGAAAACTACCTAAAAATCCATAGCTCCAAATGAGGTGACAGTTGACTTTCAATACTAATCCGAGTTTATGTATATGGAGAGTATGATGAGCAGAGGTGGAAATGGTAAGAAGAGTAGCACGGCATTACACTGACAGGTTAGCAAGTGTTTTCACATCTGTGATTTTATCCACCAAATACATGTTCCCTGTAATAACTCAAAGAGCTTGATAGGCTAACTGCTACTTACCATCTCCAGCTGAGAGACCCAACTACATTACCTTTGTTGGGAACAGTTAAAGGACTTGCCCAAGGTCACAGGGCTCCTAAGTGATGGAGCTAAGACTGGGACCCTGGTTTCCCCAACCTTAATTTGATGTACGTGGTCCCACACCATCTCCCCACAATGAGCCAAGTACAAAGAGCCATGTCCTCATTCATTCAGGCGATATTCATCCACTCATCTAAGAAGCATCAGGAGGGCCAAGCGCTGTGCTAGTTGCCAGGTCCTCAAAAACAAAGAAACAATCCATTTCAAAATGGGCAAAGGAACTGAGTACACACATTTCCGAAGAAGATATTCAAATGGCCAGCAGGTGCATGAAAAGGCACTCAACATCACTCATGAACAGAGAAATGCATATCAAAACCACAATGAGACCCCACCTCACACCTGTTAGGGTGGGTATTCTCAAAAAGACAAGAGGTAACAGGTGTTGGAGAGGATGTGGAGAAAAGGGAACCCTCACGCACTGCTGGTGGGAATGTCAACTGGCACAGCCATGACGGAAGACAGTTGGGAGATTACTGAGAAATGAAAAGGAGAACCGCCATACAATCCAGCAACTCTAGTTCAGGGTGTGTATCTAGAGGAAAAGAAATCGTTGTCTCAAACACAGGTGTGCACCCCCGAGTTCTCTGCAGTATCACTCACAGCAGCCAAGACACGGAAACAGCCACGTGTCCATCAACAGGTGAATGGATAAAGAAAATGTGATCTATATTTACGTACATATGTATGCGCATATACGATGGAATGATATTCAACCTCAATAAAGAAATCCTGTCATTTTGTGACAACATGGATGAACCTTCAGCACATTATGCTCCTTGAAAAAAAGCAAGACAGAAAAAGACAAATACAGTACGATCTCACATGTACATGGAATCTAAAAGAACTGAATTCGTGGAAAGAAAACGGATCAGCGGTTGGTTGCCAAAGGTGGGGGTGGGAGGCGAGGGGTGAAGGTGGTCAAAGGTATAAACTTCCAGTCACAAGACAAGTCCTGGGGATGCAATGTGTGTGGTGAGTAGAGCTAACCACACTGCATTGCTTATCTGCAAGTTGCTAGGGGAGTAGTTGTAAAAACTTCTCAGCACAAAAAGGAGGTTTAACTCTGTGTGGTGACGGATGTTAACCACATTCATTGTGGCAAACGTTTCGTAACACACACACATATCAAATCATCATGGTATACACTTGAAGCTAATACACTGTTACAGGTTAATTATGTATCAATAAAGCCGGGGAAGAAAACCACAAGGAAAAGCTTTTCCTTCATTCCAGAGTTTACAACCAGTAGCAAACAACCTATACATGCAAGACGATGGACAGATATATGACAGCCACAAAGAAATACATGATTTGCTAGTATACACTATTACATACGATTAAAAGTGCCTCTTGCTCAGATTGTTGCCATTTCGAAACATAATGTGGATACCGATTTAAGAGCTAAAAAAAAAAAAAAAAAGAGCAGGTATGATTCACATAACACATTCCAGGCCTGGCAACTTCAGAATTTATTGTTCATTAAAACTGTATTTTAATTATCCTGGTTTTAATTAAAGTATTATGTAGAGTTGGTGAAATGCAATTATGTGCAACTGACTTGAGATGTATAATAGGCTAATATTTGTAAAGAAATGCATTATTGTCACTAGATCTGCTCTTGTAAAATGAAGTGGTGTTTTATTTTCAAATGAAAAATTGGTACATAGAATATTAAAGTCTTGTCATTAAACACTACACTGCCAACTCAAATGGAACCAAGTAACTCTAAGACCCCCACCCCTGCCCTTCGGCCACTCACGCTGCTCGGAACAGTTCTCTGCCTGTGAGGTACCCTTATCCCAGAGCAGCAGGTAGAGCAGAAGCTTCCCACACGTGCCACACAAACGTTACTGAACAGAAGATACGTGACAACCTTCGTTCCGGCCGTGTGCATCACGGGATAGAGCAGGCCTCGAGGTCGGTATCCACCGCCACCGGCTGAGGCCCCAAACCTGATCTAACGGCGTTTAAAGGGTAACCTTTCGGGGCGCCTGGGTGGCTCAGTCGGTTGAGCGTCTGACTTCGGCTCAGGTCACGATCTCGCGGTCCGTGAGTTCGAGCCCCGCGTCGGGCTCTGGGCTGATGGCTCGGAGCCTGGAGCCTGCTTCCGATCCTGTGTCTCCCTCTATCTCTGCCCCTCCCCCGTTCATGCTCTGTCTCTGTCTCAAAAATAAATAAACATTAAAAAAAAATTTAAAAAAAAAGAAAAAGAAAAAAAAAATAAAGGGTAACCTTTCATCCCACAGTGTCAAACTACCTGCCAACCTGAAAGAAAGTCTGAACTTCTCACGGCAACCTCGGCCCTCCTGCCACGGTGCACAGTGGACGTGAAGCACGGCAAGTGCAACCTCAGTCAGCGCTCTGCAGGCCGTTCACTGAAGCAACGTCGCGCTGCCCATCTTTCTCTGACCTGCTTCTACGGACACTAATATGCCTGCAATATCATCAGCTTGGACAACGGGACTCCTCCTGCATGTGGTCGGAACGACAAAAGGAACTTTCTAGGGGATGAACCAGCACGTGGAAAAGCCCACAGGACACACCGGGGCAGAGCACATTCTCTACCCCGGGGTCCCTCTCTCCCAGCTAGCATTCGGTTCCCGGAAACAACTACATACACAGCCTCGTCTACACAGGGCACCATTATGGTAAGCACCAGGACGTAATCTGGGAGGATGGGTGACAGATAGTACAGGTCATCTGTCACTTCCTCAAACATGAGTTGGTAAATTACTTCTCACTCTAAATCTCAGGACAACTCAGGAGGAACAGACGAGTCTCCCTGCTCCCTGTAGGGGAGGCACTGTGAGGCTATGTGACCTGTCCCAGGATAGACACCTCCTGGGTGGGTGTCTCAGTCCATTCATGTTGCTATAAATACCATACATGGCTTATAAACAAAAAACATTTGCTTCCCACAGTTCTAGAGGCCAGAAGTCCAAGCTCAAGGCACTGACGGATTTGGTGTCTGATGGGGGCCCTCTTCCTTGTTCATAGCTGGCTTCTTGCTCTGTGCTCACAAGGTGGAAGCGGGGAGGGAGCTCTCTGGGGTCTCTTTTTAAGGGCATTAATCCCATTCATGAGGGTTCCACCCACCTCCTAACACCATCACACTGGGGATGAGGATTTCAACCTATGACCTGGGGTGGGGGTGGGGGCGGGAGGGCATAGACAGTCAGTCTCTAGCGGTGGGATTCCAAAGTGCCAGATGTTGGAGCCAAGCACCCAGAGGAGCATTTCCAGAAGGGCTTCCCGGTGTCCAGTCTACGCAGAGCAAGCGCCACCAGAGCCATCAGTGGGCACTTTTATAGTGCCCATTTCTCCTCCTTCCAAACCCCAGCCCTTTGCCCCCACGGGATGGAGTCACACCACCATTTACTCTCCACACATCCCCTGCTCGGCTTCTTCTTGCTCGCTCCATTTGCCCAAGAAGGACTCTCCCGGTTCTGCTTCTCCCTTGGACTCCTCCTCCTGCCGTCATCCCAGGTGGCTGAGCACCCTCACGCTGCGAACGTGGGTGTCTAACCCTCTCACTTCTGCTGACACTGTCTTGCATGCCATGTCAGCCCCGCACCGAGGGTCACTCCCTTAGCCTTGCCGAGCCTTATGAGAGTTCCATTCATCATCATTCAACCTCAAATCCCTCAGGTCCTAGCCCAGGTCTCCTGGGGAACAGAGGCATTCTGCAGCAGCTTCTGTGTGTCCCCACTCCGGGTGGGTGAGGTCACAGAGAAGCAGGAAGGAGGGAGGGAGGAGAGAGCACAAAGGAGGGTGGGGACCCAGTGGCCTCAGCTTTGCAACTGTGGACTCCCAGGATGACTTCAGAGAGGCCGCTGGAAGCCGTGTCTCATCGGACAGTCCAGCGGACTTATCTGTTGGCCCACCCTCTCTCCCCCCCACATACCCTTCTAGGGGTCCCTAAGGGCCGAAGTTTCACGCCACAAAAATTTACCTCTGGCCACCATTCTGGATAGCACCACCCGGTCTCTCCCTTCCAGCGGGAGGAGACACCAGCTGTCTGGGGCTGGAAGGAATAGCCCAGGTGAAGATGAGAGGACCTGGGGGGCCCAATGCAGCACTTCCCCTCCGTTCTCCACTCATTTCCACTACTTCACAGACTCCCACAGCCCTCTGACTCTGCCATGCAAGACCACCCGTCACTTCTTCCCTCAGACAGCTGAGGGCCATCAAATCTCTGCAAACTACCCTGGACATCCTTATTTTTACTCCCATCTGACAGGCAAGACTTCACCGTCTCTGAATCCGATTAGCCATCTTCTGTACAACTACACCAGAATTACTAAACGTTACGTGAAGAGATCCATTCCCGCAAACCACAACTACACACGTGCGCTCAGAGGGTCCCATGAGCCTAGCGAGTTTCTCAGTTTGCTTGGACTCTCTGGATGGTTATCTTAAGCATCTTCACATCTCTTCCTGTGCCACACTTCACTCTAAACTTAAACCTCTTCCCAATATGCAGAGAAGATAAAAATCCACAAGCCCTCAATTTCCCACATCAGCCAAGCCACATGCATCCACACCCACATAAGGTGTCTGTCGTGTTACAGCGGAAGCTGCCCTTCACTCTAGCGAAGGCCCCCCTTCCGGAAGGGCCCCCGCATGCAGGGCACAAACCTGCGGACCCACCCTGCCGAGGCCTTCCTTCTCATGCCCCCTCTGTGGGTGCCCAGGCTGCCTGGCCTCTCACCTTCTCCAGACCTTGTTCCTCCAGCCACACTCACACTCCCTTCACTCTTCACATTCTCCTTCTCTAGTGGAGAATTTCCACTAGCATACGGATTTTCTCTGGTACCCCCCCACCCCCCCAACCATCTTTTAAGAGAGAAAGAATGCATGAGGGACAGAGCGAATCTTTTTTTATTTTTTTATTTTATTTAATTTTTTTTTTAATTTTTTTTTTCAATGTTTATTTATTTTTGGGACAGAGAGAGACAGAGCATGAACGGGGGAGGGGCAGAGAGAGAGGGAGACACAGAATCGGAAACAGGCTCCAGGCTCCGAGCCATCAGCCCAGAGCCTGACGTGGGGCTCGAACTCACGGACCGCGAGATCGTGACCTGGCTGAAGTCGGACGCTTAACCGACTGCGCCACCCAGGCGCCCCATCGAATCTTTTTTTAAATGTTTATTTATTTTTGAGAGAGTGAGAGAGAGAGATACAGACAGGGAGGCACAGAATCTGAAGCAGGCTCCAGGCTCTGAGCTGTTGGCACAGAGCCCAACATGGGGCTTGAACTCACGAACTGCGAGACCATGACCCGAGTCAAAGTCGGAAGCTCAACCGACTGAGCCACCCAGGGGCTCCTGAGAAACAGAGAATCTTAAGCAAGCTCCATGCTGAGCACAGAGCCCGACACAGGGCTCAATCCCAAGACCCCAGAATCATGACCTAAGCCCAAATCAAGAGTAAGATGCTCAAATGCCCGAGCTACCCAGGAGCACTTGGTATTTCCCACCTTAACGGAAAAACAACCTGCTTGATGTCAGGTACCCATTGTGGATACTCACCATTTCTCTACAGCCATTCTTTTTTTTTTTTTTTTTTCCATGTTTGCTTATTTTTGAGAGAGACAGAGTGTGAGCTGGAGGCAGGGCAGAGAGAAGGAGACACAAAATCTGAAGCAGCTCCAGGTTCTGAGCGGTCAGCACAGAGCCCGACACGGGGCTCGAGCTCACAAACGACAAGATCACGACCTGAGCCGAAGGCCAATGCTTAACCAAGTGAGACACCCAGGGGGCCCCCTTCAGCAGCCATTCTTAAAAAAAAATCCCAAAGAATCATCTCAACCTGCCCTGCATCATTATCTTTTACTTAAATATATTTAAACTACAATTACTAAACATTTCCTAACTAGAATAAAATCAAACAAAGACCAACATTCCTAATATTCCATTTCCTTCTAGATTCAGCATCCTTTCTCCTCAAGCCCACTGATGGCAGTTCTCTTAGCACACGTTTCAGCAACGTCAACTCCCAGTCTTGTCTGAAAATATCCTCAGGTCTCCCTTGGTTTGGGAGAGCAGATTAGCCGGATGTGGGATGCCACGATTAGAGTTACGTCCCTTGGAAGGGTGAAGCTATTATTCCGCTATCTTCCCTACTCTTGCTGTCAGCTGAGATCTAATTGCTGTTCCTTTGAGGCAGCCTGAATCACACGTATGGTTGCTGTTAAGGTTTTTTCTCTGACTCTGAAGTTCCACAGTGACACTCGAACACGTCTAGATTTGGATATATTTTCATTTATCCTAGTTGGAGCTTCATCTGCCTTTTGACTCTGAGGATCCATCATTTTAGGAAATACTATGACAATTATCTCTGAACATTATCCGCACCCCGTTCTCTCCATTCTTTCCTTCTGGACCCTTCTTAGAGCTCAAGTGATTATTCTATCCTCTTCATCTCTGAGCCTGTCTTCTGTGTTTTCTGTCTTTTTTTATCTCTGTGCTTTATTGTGAGTTTCTTCCTCATACCTATACAGGATAGTATTTTTCACTTCAGCTGCTTATTTTCTGCTCTTTCATCCATTCAAAGGACTTTTTATTTCATTTATTTTTTAAAGTTTATTTATTTTGAGGGGGGAAGGAGAGATGGAGGGAGGGGGAAAGGGGAAGGGGAGAGGGGAAGAGAGAAAGAGAGAGAGAGAGAGAGAGAGAGAGAGAACGGGTGGGGGAGGGGCAGAGAGAAGGAGAGAGAATCCCAAGCAGACTCCACGTTCAGTGTGCAGCCCAACATGGGGCTCGATCCCATGAACCTTGAGACCATGACCTGAGGTGAAACCAAGAGTCAGACACTTAACCGAATGAACCACCTGGGTGCCCTTCAGTGGACTTTTTAAATAAATGATTATATTTTTCCCTTCGAGAAATGCAGTTTTTTCCTATTTGGTTCTTTTTAAAATCCACACATTAAAAGATATTCAACATCATTAGCCACTAGGGAATGCAAACTAAAAACACAGCGAGTTATAATTGCACACCTATCAGGGTGGCTAAAGTAAAAAACAGTGACACCAGTGAATGCTAGTGAGGAGGCTGAGACTAGATCACTCACACACTGCTGGGAGGAATCTAAAAGAGTACAACCGCTCCAGAAAACAGTTTGGCATCGTCTTACCAACACTAAACATCCAGCTACCACATAGCCAAGCCACTGCTTTCCTGGGCGTTTATCCCAGAAAAGCAAAGACTCTGTTTACACGAAAACCTGTACACGCACGTTTACAGCAGCTTTACTCACAATGGAGGAAAAGTGAATACCACGCAGCTGACCTTCGGCAGGTGAGCGGTGGTGCGGGCGGTGGCACCTGGACCCGCACCAGGACCACCACACGAGAAGGGGCCCAACACCCACACAGGCGATGAGCTGACTGAATCGGAGGATCACAGTGAGTGAAGAAAGCCAACCCGAAGACAGGCTGCAGGATTCCATTGGCACGACATTCTCTAAGTGACAGAACTAGAGAAATGGAGACCAGATCAGTGATTTCCAAGGTCTGGGGTGGGTGTGAGGGCTGGAGCGAAGCGGTGTGGCTATGAACAGGACACAGAAGGGACGCTTTGGTGATGGGAATGTGCTGTGTTTTGACTGTATCAATGTCAATAACCTGGTTGTGAAACTGTCTGACAGGATAGCAAGAGAGCACCATTTGGGGAGACCGGCTAAAGGGACCCTGTGTTCTTTCTTGCAACTCCGTGTGAATACACAATCAACTCAACATACTAAGTTGATTTAAAAGTGGGGGAAGGACAAATACTGTATGACTGCAGTTACAGAGCGACCTGGAAGAGTCAAAATCAGAGACAGAAAGTAGAGGGACGGGTGCCAGGGGTGCCAGGGGCGGGCACAGCGGGGAGTTATTGCTTAATAGGGACAGAGTTGCAGCGTGGGAAGAAGAAATGGTTCTGGACGAGGATGGTGGGGACAGCTGCACAGCACTGGGAACGTACTTAACATCACCAACCTGTACTCAGAAACACAGTTAAGATGGTAAATTATACGTTACATGTATTTTACCACAATTTCAAAACATTTTCCAAAAAAGCACCAACTCCTGCAAAGACTTCCTACTGCGTGTGGAATAAATTCAGGTTCTTTCCCAGACCCTGGTGACTCCAGGTCCCATGTCCCATCCAGTCTCTTCCCTTTGCACTCTCCCTGCTCCCTTTCCTCCTCCCTGACCACATGACAGTCCCTTCAGCTTGGCAAATACAAGCTCTTTCCTGGTTAGACAAGTAATCGCTCCCAAGAATATTCCTGGCTCCTCACTCTCCCGATAGAGGCTGAGAAAGCAGTGAGCACAGGGGGGACAGCGTGGGCTCTGACACAACCGGCCGCTGGCCTCTGTCCATGTCAGCCCCCATCAGTAAGCGGGGATAGTAACAGGACAGTTCATTCGGCTGCTGCGAGGATCTCCTGAATTATTATGTGATTACATGGAAAACACTTAAAATAGCGCCCAGCACTCAAAAATGTTAATAATTGTTGTTACTATCACCTTGAGAACGAATGCTGAAAGAAGCAAGACACAAAAGATTGCATATTCTATGGTCGCATTTTACAAGAAATTCTAGAATAGAAAAACGATCCTGTGGCAATAAAAATTAGATCCGTGGGCAGGGCTGGGGGGCACAGGAGTACTCAGTGTCCCAGGAAAGTGACCGGGAAGTGCCTGGCATCTGTCACATATTTGTTAAATTCATCAACCTGTGTGCTGGCAATCTGTGCCTCGTGCTCTACGTCACTCTCTCCCGCACCACGTCACGGCGAAAGTGTCCCGTTTATTAACCTGTTTCCACGTGAGGCCACAGCTCACCGATGGCAGGCCCTTCGGTGCCTCACCCCCCTTTCGACCCCTGGCAGCTAGTACAGTGCCAGCGTGAAATTAGCACTCGATAAGCATGTGCTGGAGGCGTGAAGGGAGACGGCGGGAGAGGCAGAGCCGGCCCTGCCCTTCCTTCCGCGAGCATCGCTTGAACGTGAGCGCCAGAAAGGACCTCAGTGGTCATCGAGCACACCTTCCTCATTCTGACCTGAGAAAATGGAAGCAAACCAGAGTAAGTTATCTGCCCAAGGTCAGAATTAATGGTGGAAGCAGGTCTGGAGCCCACATCCTCTGGTCTTTCTCACTAACACCAAATATGGCTCAATTCACACGTATAGACATACTCTATAAACATTCACAGAATGCTCATAAAATATAACATTTTTAAAGGCATATTATTCTGAAAGCCCCGTTAACTATAAAAATATTTTTACAACCAGATCTACTTCATTCAAGCATTAAGTTGGGACTTGCACCGCAAGCGCTAATTTAAACAAATCTTTCTTGACGCGATTGAAATGAAATGGTAATAAGTTAATGGACATTCAAGTGTGTGAGCACGGACAATTATGAGGCAGGCTGTTTCCCCATCGCCCGGGATGCCGTTTACTGCCCGTACTTCTAAATTCAGATCACTGCTGCCAAGGCGTCCCGTCCCGCGAAACTGACCGGAGGTTGAAATATTGAACCTGTGAGCTTCGCATTCCCTGCAAAACACTTGCGAGCACGCCGTGTTTCCGCATTCCCGTCAGGTAGGCTACGACACGCAATCCGAGCACGAGGGCCCGCAATTAGGCAGAAGAATGGCACCACACAGAACAAGTTTCTGCGTCCTAATCTGATAACTGCCGACGTAAATCACCTCCTGGAGGTAAGAGAAATACAGCACGACATCGGCATTCACATTTCGCGTTGTGAGAAATAAAAGCAAACAAAGGACATATATCAAAACCCAAATAACACAGGACAATTTTATTATCAAATTAGACTGTATTTATAAGACAAGGCTATACTCATCTTTGACATGCAGAGATACCAAACTAACTGTGTGGATTCAGTAAATCAGAAAAATAAACATGCATTTTTTTTTTTGCAGCTTCTCAGATAAATAAAACCTGTAATTGCCTCTTCAAAATTCTGAGTATAACTTACTCTCAATTCTTTCAAAGTATTTTTGCCTTTCGAAGATATGTTTATACCCCTTCATCAATAACATTTTGCTCAAGGTTTGCTATGCTCTTTCGGTGAGGAAGTTTGCAGATATCACATGACTTTCCTTCACACTTCCTCATTCACCCAGACATTCCAGCAGTGTGTATCTGCGGGGTCAGACCCAGTTCTCAGAACAAGGAGGGCTTAGCCAGCCAGCACCCAGGGGAGGCTGACACTGTTGGAGAAGACGGTCGACACATGCCACACGGGGTCGTGACTCTCACCAGCTCACGGTTGAAGGTGAGACGCGAGAACGCTGCTGGCTGCCGGCCCGTGCCATGTCAGGGGGCACTGGCACTGAACCCGGGTGCGCCAGTCATGAGACTTCGCCTTTTCTTCTTTGTCCCACCCCCCACTTGCGAGCGCCCTCTTGCTTCTGCAGCTCCACTGCCCCTCTGCTGTGTTACCTGACACGGTCACAAGCTCCAGCATAGGACCTCACATCCTCGGGAAGCCATTCAGGTGCCGACTCACTCCCTGCTCCTGGGCAACATCCCGGTGCCACCCCGTCCCCTCCTTCACCTGGCTTGGCTCTGATACTCCAATGCACGGTCTTTTAGCTCAGCCAGAGTCATCCTCTGGGACCTGCGGCCACAATCATTTCAGAGATACGAGGGAACCCTCTGGGTTTCGCTCACTGGCTTGTGTGTGTCACACAGAGCTGCAGAGAGCTTTCAATGTCACGAACGCAGAGCCTCTGCTTCTTTGCTGACCTTGAGTCTGATACATCCAACCATCTCATGAGTGCATCCTCCTGACCATCTACTGTGCGCCTCAAACGCGTACAAAACAAATTTCAGACGCCACCACCAACCTCCCCCCAACATACACAAAACTTGTTTTGCCCCCAATCATCTCTCCAGTTCAGGAAACGGTAACTCCATCCCATCGGCTGCTCGGGCCAGAAGTCTTAGATTTTCCATGGCGTGCCTCCTCCTCCCAGACCTCACATCCAATTCGGCATAGATCCTATCGATTCTACGTTCAGAAGAGACTAGCATCTGACACTTACCACACCACTCGATCTGAGCCACCTCAACCATTGCAGCAAACCCCTAACAGGCCTCCTGGTCTCTGATTCTGCTGCCCCAGAGCTGCCCTATTCTGAACATAATTCTTAACAGAAGGGTCACAAGGAAGAGTGCATGGCTGCTCTGCTCAGATCCTCAGAGCAAACGCCAAGGTCCTCACTCTGGCTAAGACAACTGTTTCTAGGACTCAGGCTCAGCCACTTCCAAAAACTCACCTCCAGCCCTCTCCCTGAGCCCACCCGGGCCACGCCTCCAACGCACCGGCCATTCTGCTCCCTCACCTGCTCCTCTCCCTGATTTACTCCCAGGCCTCCTCCCTGACTCCTTCCGGTCTCTGCTCAAAGGTCTCCGGTTATTATCAGAGAGGGCTTCTCTGAACGCACATCTACAACAGCAACCCACCGGACCCCCCTCTCCCCACTGCATGCCCGGCTTTATTTTCTCCTCTCTGTTATCACCAGCTGGCCTATCACGTCTCCTTCCACTTGGAGACGGGCTCCCTGAGGACAGGGCCTTTCTTAGGTTTCCTGTGGCACAGCCAGTGCCTGGAATGGTGCCTGGCAGGTAGTATGTCCTCAGGATGTATTCGGTGAATGAATCGGGAGAAAAAGCCCAAACTGCCATCAGAAATGTGTGAGTTTTTCATTTGGCCTCATTCTCCTGTGAATGTGAAGCAGCTCACATCCACCTCCGGGACACTCACTTCAGCTCCTTTTCCGGGATGGTGATGAAGTTTTGCCGCTCCTTTTGCTACACGACGGAAGCCTCCTCACTCAACAAGTATGCGGTGTAGGAGCAGAGAGGCTGCTGGTGACAGGGTGCTGGGCTCGGCACACGGCAGCAGCCCTCTGTCTCCCACTGCCCCTCACCCAGTGCTACACAGACCTCATTTCCACCCCATCCCCCGCTAGGCCTCGGAATGTTGTAGAGCCTGTGCCTTAATTGGAAAACCATGTTTGCCTTCTCTTTTGTCAAAAATTTCTGAAGTTAGCGACTTACAGCCCCAACACAAGGGAATACATATAAATAACACCCTCACAGGCACGCTCAGGGCTACGTGGGCACGAGGGTTTGTGTAGGCCTGTGGCTCACGCCGACCTATAGTCACACCGAAGGCTGACGTTCTAAAAGGGAGAAATAGGAACAAAAGTAGCATATGCGAAAAATACATCAAAGACACGAAGAGGGTTTGGCAAGACAAAGTGAAAAGAAGGATCAGCCTGATGCAGACAGGCCTGGCACGGAAGCCAGAGGGCTACCGGTCAGCTACGTGCCCTTGGGAGGGCCATCGAGCATCCCGTCTGCAGTCTGCGAGCTCCAAGCACAGCTGACGGCAACAGTGAGGATCAGGGAAGATGTGTTTCGAGAAGGTATCCAATAATTAATGGCCGCTGTTAAAATTGTTACTAAGCCATCCAACAAACTTTTCAAGTCAGGAATTATTGTTAGAATTGTTGTTTCCCTTGAAAGCGAAAAAAATTAAACTGTAAGCCGAAAGCTCACATTTTGAAGATCCCGCCGTAATCCCGCCGTTAACAATAAGGGGGTGGGGTTGGCGAGACCAGGCTCCTCCTCCCTGTGGCCAAGGACCACCTTCCCCTCCCCCTCCCCAAACCCATGTGGTGGAACGGACCACAGATAATCAGGTTACAGCAGGTACAGAAGCTTGACCTGTTTCAATATGAGTGAAACGCTCTGAGCCAAACATTTGTTTTTAAATGACACCTTTGGTGACGCAGAACAGATCTAACGCCATCTGACTTTTGTCTGCCAACCATCCAGACAGGGGCCCTGCAGAAATGCCCTTCCAACTGCCATGCAAAGCCGAACTTTCTATCTCCGAATGATGTATAAACTCGCAGAGAAAACCACACACATGCTGATTTATGATGTCCTGCACAGCAGGTACTTAATAAATACGGGGGTGATGATGAGGTGGAAAATATGAAACTTGAAGGGCCTTACAAATGTGTAAATATCCCTAATCAGCCTCATCTCATCTCATCTCCTAAAAAAGGAATCAGTGGCATATTATTCTACTGACATTGGAGATTCATCAATAGCTTCGCAGACCATTTGTTTGATGTGACACCAAGTTAAAACCTACTTAGCATCTTTACATCATTAGCTCACCAGGAATTCAAGAGTCTTTGGCAAGAATCTGCAAGTAAAACAAGAAAAGCTTATCAAGTTAAGACTTGTTATTTCACTCTACCTCCTTTCATACTTCTCGAATAAATGCCGACATCTAGACCACAAGTCAAAAACGAATTGCCAGACGGCGACCACCGCGGGCCGTGCCCCCATGGACATGAAGGGAAGCTCCAGTGTTGGAGAAGCTTAATTTGATCCCCTCATCCTCCCTCACACCTCCTCTTCCCCAGCATTCTTCCCAAACTGGCCCAGCCATGCTGGGCTCAATGCTAGAACTCTCCAGAATATTTTGCCGGAGTCCATCTCAGCTGCTTTGTGTTCAACCTAACAGGTTTCTAAAAGAATGAAAAATTGATCCCTGTTCTTCATTTCACCAACCTGAAGAGGCATTTGCTATCAATGGAAGCAATATAAAGTTGGACACACAAGCAACTCTTCCCAAAATAAGGAAAAAGGAAAGCAGGTTCCCATTTTCTAAGGTAATTAGAATTTTTACTAACATTTTTTTTTCATTTAAAAAAATTTGTTTAATGTTCATTTATTTTTGAGAGAGAGACAGACAGAGACAGAGCTTGAGTGGGTAAGGGGGAGAGAAAAAGGGAGAACAGAATCCAAAGCAGGCTCCCAACTGTCAGCACAGAGACGGATGAGGGGCTTGAACTCAGGAACTGTGACATCAAGACCTGAGCTGAGATCAAGAGTCTGATGCTTAACTGACTGACCACCCAGATGCCCCATTAACATTTTTAAGTGTTGTGTTGATACATTTCAACAGTCTTCCTGTTTCCAATAACAACAGTAGAAACATTTGTTAAATGGGATTCAGAATGGCCTAAGGTCAAGCAGGTTCAGATGCCCGGCTGGGAGAGCATGACAGCTGGCCTAGAGAAGGGATCCTGTGGATGGGCAGGCAGGGGAGAAAGCAAGTCTACACCCCACAGTGACTTTCAGAGTTACATTTAAAACCTACTCAGCAAACTGTGTATTTTATATATAGATAGGTAGATAGATAGATAGATACACACACACACACACACACACACACACACACACACACACATACATATATATCCTTTTTGGAAAGAACAGAATAAAACAAAAGCATTTTCTTCTCATGAATCTTTGTATGAGTGCAACCATCTGATGGTGTAAGTACTTGACTTTTAGCCCAAGCTTATAGCATTTCAGGATTCTTTCAGAAATGCTCATCCCTGCAGTGTTTATATTTGGTATATTAACTTTAAATTGTACTGCAAAATGCCCACTTATGAAATATATATGAAATGTTCTCTTTTAATCACTTAAAGCTCTAAATGAAGAAAATCTGTTTGGCATTAGATAAATACCTTGAATGCAGGATAGGCAGGAACACCTTGAAATAATGCTTAACTAATCACAAAGCAGTATTCTGCAATAGATGCCGAACCACTAATTAGACGAAGGGAAATAAAACTGTCACGGCAGGATAAAAGGATAAAGAGAAATAAGCAGTAATTACTGTTTTATCGTCAGAGAAAGTGGTATCGAACATGGTTCAGTAAAAAGAGGGGAAAAAACCCCCACAGCTCTCTAAGTAAATACCGGCACTCATTAAATTAGCACTCGGAGCTAAACAACTCAGGGATGACAATATCTTACAAAGCGCATCCAGAAAGGGAAAAACGGACCACAACGACCAAGTAAGGATGCTTTACTCAGGGCGGGCGGCACTCTGCAAACTAACTTTATGGGATGACGATTTCCTCAAACTGCCGAAACATTTCCCCGCCAGGTCCTCAAAGAGCCACTCACCACGGGCTGGGGAAGGACTACGCGGCCACATCGTTCTTCTCAGGGCTTAATCGATACAGTGAACTTCATTAAATGATACATAAATGGTGCCAACAAGCGCGAAGAGTTGTATTTTAAAGTTGGAGCAACTTACATTCTGCTGCTGGGAACGATCTTGTGCCCTTCTCTAAACCACGTCACCTGCGGTCTGGGGCAGCTGCTGATGGGCAGGAAGTCGAGAACTGCTGCGTGTCCTTGAGAAACCGTTTTCCTCTGGTCCGTATCCATGAAATTTCCCATATCTGCAGAGAAAAATCAGACCCTTTGAGTTCTAGAAAACTACTTTGTGTGTGGGGGGGGGGGGGGGGTGGAGGGTCCAAGATGGAAATAACTACGTATTACAGCAAAGTCACCACCGGTGCTTTAATTAAACTATAAGACAAGAAGAGACTGAGCAGCAGTGCTGACGAGGGCAGATCTGGTGGGGAAGTGAAGCGGGAGGCAAAGCCACGTGCCTCCAAGGTGCCCACGAAATGCATTCATCAGCAGAACTTCGTGGTCTCTGTCGCTGCGACAACGCGATGAAATGTTTGCAACTGATTTGAATTCTGGAATAAACTATGGAGAAGCATCCCACCGCCACAGAGACCTTACAGTCGCCCTTAGCTATCCGCCGACTCCCCAGTTTCTCAAGCTAGTTCCGCCCAGGCAGCCACCACTGCCCAGTTCACTTTCTCCTTCTTTCCGTTGCTGGGGTGACTGTCTCCCTAACAGATCTTTTGGAAGAGAGATTTTTTTTTCAACCACGAACTTGTTTTTACAGGGTTCTCCAAACCCCATACTGTTGACTTAATTAGGGACAGGTAGGCTCTGTTGCAGCCTCTTGTGCTGCTTAACATTTTTAAGAAATGGGGTCACAGGAAAAAACGAAGTCATTAGAATGTGGGCAGAGGACACCAATTTTTAAATTAGTAACATTTGAAACTTTTGAAAAATGTCTATGTTAGGATTAGAGACAGATACACGTGTATACACACAGATTTGACTTATATGCTTTTTGTCTCCATGTATTTAATTTGGCATAGTCCATAGCAAATCTATATTATCAATGGAATTTTTAGTCAGAGGAAATTATTTCCTATGTAATAAACAGCATTTAATATTCTAGGAGATGAAACAGAGGAGGTGAACAGTCACAGTTATTTTTAAAGTGAAGCTCGTTAACAAAAAGGAGGAGAAAAGAAAGAAAAAAATCTAAGAGCCAAAGATAAATTTCTAGAAACAAGGATATAAATAATTAACCAAGAAAAAGTCCAAAATTTAATTTCATTCAATAGAATTTAATACATTACCATAAATTCCAAGCTGTTAACTTATTCAAATATGTTTGGGGTATTGAACTGAAATTCATATTTATTAATTATGTTTTCAATTATTCAATTGAATACAAGTTCCAAATTATCCTGCAGTAAGATTTAGCTGAGTGACTTCACCACAATTCAGAAAAGTTAAGCCTTCCTAGTAATTAAAAACATAACTAAACGTGTAGAGACAGAAGAGACGAGTAACTAGAAAGTGTTTACTGTCTTTTTTGGTTGGCACAGCCCAGTTTAGGATCTCTCGAGTTCTCTCAAATCCGTTATAACGTATTAATACGTAACTTAAAGTAGCATAACACTTTCTGCTTTCTTTTAAATGAAGAGGCATTTCGGTAGTAAATTCAAAATGTAATAAAGCTGACAGGCCGTTTTAGAAGGACCCTACCTTGCCAGGTTTTGGACTAGAAAAGTATTAAGTGCTTTGTGCAGACCAGCTTGTCTCTCCAATTCCTGCTAACGACGTGCAAACTCCCTGCATTCTGGTATCTCCCCTTCAGTTACTTGCAGAAGCCGCATTCTCTAAAATGAGTCTTGCCCACAGAGGATGCATCAGGTCCCCAACAGTAATACCTAGGCAGTAATACCGTCTAGGACATTACTATCCGTGTATTTTTTTTTTAATTTTTTTTCAACGTTTTTTATTTATTTTTGGGACAGAGAGAGACAGAGCATGAACAGGGGAGGGGCAGAGAGAGAGGGAGACACAGAATCGGAAACAGGCTCCAGGCTCCGAGCCATTAGCCCAGAGCCTGACGCGGGGCTCGAACTCACGGACCGCGAGATCATGACCTGGCTGAAGTCGGACGCTTAACCGACTGCGCCACCCAGGCGCCCCAACTATCCGTGTATTTTTTATCGTGGAGCTAAAGGATTTCTAAACAAATTGCTGGAAAGAACTGATTATGAACTGAAGAAATTTTATCTAATTGGGTTTAATTTTTTATTTGAAAAACATTTGAATCTGAACATAACAATGATAATAAAAGCCACGAGCAGCTAATTCATAAAAGAGAAGGCATCCTGTTCATTTTTTATGTCTTTTTGTCCTCCCCAGTGCCTGACAGAGCCCCTGACGGGTGAATTTTACACAAGTGCTATTTGCCTCATTAGCCCCATCACCATCACTGGGCCAGCTACACTGGCTACTTATCTCCCAACAAATTTTAGCAATGACCCTATCCCAAAGAGAATCTAAGACACAGTCTCAATTCCCACAACAGGTAACAGTGATTTTGATGGGCATTCCCCACAGACACTTTGTTTCTGTGATTCATCACTTGGGGACTTTTCCAATGCACACATACATGCGACTTGAACTTCTGATCTTCTCTGCAAGAGAGCTCCCATCCTGTTTCGCACCACACAGCGGTAAAACCCAGCGTCAAGCCTCTGTAAGGACGGGATAATGTACCTGCCAAACACCAAAAAGAAGTATTAATGGTTCTGTGTCTAGAGCAGTTCTGGCACCACATGTTGCAAGTGCTCAACAAGCATTTTTGGTGAACCGTCTATGCAATCCTTCCATGGCCAACACGCTTACCCCAGATGCAAATTACTTGTGGCATTACATAATCGATGTCTGTCTCCCCAGCGAGGCGGTCAGTGGCACAAGCAACCAGCCTCTAGACCTGCCTGGTTCATGACTGTGCCCTGGCACCCAGCACGATGCCATGCATGGAGTACTTATCACACACAACTAGCTGAACACATGACAAATGTGAAACAGCTGAAGGTCATTACATGTAAACTAGACCTTTCAACAAAAAGTGTTATAATTCTATCAGAATTTCTAAAAGTTATTTCTAGAACTGGAAACCATCTTTATATAATGTATTGTGTCACTCTATATAAAAATTCAAGCAACACTTTCAGGATGAGACACGGGTGTCATCGAGGCAGAGAGCAGGGACACTCAGTGTTGCAGACCACCCCCCCAACATAATTCACACACTTCCCTTGCCCACTTCCCCACACACGGTCTGACATTAACTTTAAAAACATTTTGGATAACTGAAAGGTGGTTTCACTTGTATTTTCCATTGTTGTGGCTGTAAGCAATCGTCATCCTTCAAATCAAAGTGTTTCTAAAAACTTCAGTAACATTTCATAGAAAAAAAATGTACTTACAAGATACAGTTTCCATAAAAGCCCTGCTTTAGGTTTATGGTTAGTTTTATAACTTAGGATGTTTTGAAATCCATAAGCAAGTAAGATTTATAACGAAGGACCACTTGAAGTGAGTTTTACAGCTCTGGAGCCCCAACCTTTCACAATACCTGAGAGACTACACTAACTGGTTTCTAGGCCATGTTCACAAACAAACCAAGAATGAGGCTGAGTCCTGGCTACTTCGTACACATGGGAAGGTGCGTACTACAAAAAAGAAAACAGAGAGCTAAAACCCAGTCTTAATGGTAGCCTATCTTCCGAAAAAGAGAAAACTGAGCGATGCTATCCTTCATTACAGAGAGGTTCCGTACATAATTATCATCAATTTAAAACTACTTCTCCTAACAAAGGATAACCAGAAACTTTTAAAACTCAGATAAAAAGCACCACGTATGGTAGGCTTTCTTGGCTCAGTTCCTAAGCATAGCTTGAAATCACTTATATTCAACTGATTGCTCAACTTTTTATTCAAGTATGTCCAATTAGTCAACCTGAAAAAGGAACTTAAAGGCCTAATTTTTAAGTGAATAAAACACTTGGACAATATAGGTAATTCAGCACTAAGCAAATATTAATCAAAGTATGTTTTCCCTCTGATAACCATCTTGACAGTCCCATGACAAGATTAATAAAATCTTCTATGAAAAAATATCGCTGAGTTGTAATCTTCAAAATTTTATTCTATTCTGAGGAATGGCTCATCTCAAACACAAAATTAATTAGTGTGGATAATCAGAGTAAGATCAAACTGAACACAAAGAGTCAACGCCATTTATTTAAATGACAAGTCAAGACTGGAAGGATGAGCAGCTTTGATGGTTACATAACTGTAATTATAATAAGGAGGGGTTTTGAGATTAAGTTGACACACAAAGCCAACATGGGTGTTTTGAAATGAAATAACACGAGTCACAGGAGCACGTGTTTGAAAAAAACCACACGCACAGTGTCACCTCTGCAACATGTCCGTGATTATATAATTGTTATCCATTCCATTTTCTCTCTCTTGCGGGGTCCTAAATAGATTTTAAATTCTTATGAATTTCTACAGTAATCGTATGTACTAATGCATGAAAATAGCAGTGTTTTCAAACCACAGGGAGGAGCAGATACAAAATTGAGTATTAGGCATATGCTGTTCCGTACCAACTCTTTAGTCTCATGTCTCGCCAGGGAAAAAATATACAAAAAGTTGCAAAGTACTCCACCTATTACAGGAATTCCTACACAAATTATGTTCACCTAACAGATGGGAATATTCACTGCAAGCCCATTGTTTATAAACACACATTTTTAAGCAGAGAAAGTTTCCTGGCTCTTTAGAAGAAAGTATGATAAAATCTTAGCACCATATGCCACCAAAATATAGAAAATGCCTGCTCCTATTTCAAATAAACACAGCAGGGAATGTTTGTATTCACTGGATAAAGGCAGAGTTTCTACTAGACTAACAGAACATTTTCCAGGGCCAGTTCGTTATCAGGAAGAGCAAATTAAAGAAAATCAAGCACAAAATGACAATAAAACCAAGGGTTTAAACGTCCATTTCTGCTCAAGTAGGAGAATACCTCAGTTCTGAGCTGCCTCTCAGGATGGGCCACATGACCCACCTCAGGGTTTCTCTAACAAGCAACCTGAGCTCCATTTCGGCCCGTAAACAATGGCCTGACTAGCCCTGCCTGGAGTGAATGTGTGACCTGGTTTGGGCTGCCTAGGATCTAGAGCACTGTCCTGTGTTTGGAGAATTTTCCACTCTGTGGGTCTCAGTGGAGGCAGACCCCTGGACACACGTACTCTGGGTCTTTAGACCTGAGGCTGAGGAGTGGGGCTAACGGAGAAGCGGTCGGATGGCATCGGTGCCGGGGCTCAGCAGAGCCCTGGACCAGGGGCACAGCGCGGTGTCCAGTGCCAGTCGGGGCAGAGGCTCAAACAACGGCATCCCGGGCCCAGTGGGAGCAGCGGCAGGAGCCCCGCGGGGAACGGCTCCCGGGCCGATTTGGCTCTGAAGGCTCCTTCAGTCTGCCGGTGGTTCGGGGACCAACCCGGCGTCCAGGCAACAACTTCCTTTTCCATTTCCGTCAGAGAGAGTTTGCCCCCGTGGCTCGTCCTAGAACCCCCCAAGGCCTACCCTCCAGAGCACAGCCAAAATAACCGCGGCTGGAAAATCTTTTCACGTTACCAGGCACTCACCGTGGCCACAGAAAAGCCTAAATAATGCCTCTCGCAATCCTCTCTTTTAGAACTCATGGCTTCCTGGCAAACCACTAAGAACCATTAGGCGATAAACAATCCCCCCAAAACTGGGACAAATAAACCTGTTCTGAGTTTTCCTGAACGTGCAGCGCTAAAAGCTTAGAAAGTGTCTGACAAAATGCTGCCTGGTTGTAGACTGGCTACTTGCTGTTGAGCGGTTCTTCCAACAACAGCGAGCTACTCTAAGGACACAGGTCTAACAGTCCCACCGTGGTTCAGAATAGCGAAGGCACATCCGCACTTCTCCCGCTGAAGTCAGGTGACATAATTCACAAAACAGAACTCTCATGCCCATTAAAACTATATCTAAGGCACAGGGCGCTGGCATAGCTCAGTCAGTTAAGCATCGGACTTTGGTTCAGGTCATGATCTCACAGTTTGCAAGTTCGAGCCCCACACCAGGCTCTGTGCCGTCAACTCAGAGACTGGAGCCTGCTTCGGATTCTGTGTCTCCCTCTCTCTCCACCCCGCCCCTGCTCGCACTCTTTCTCTCTCTCAAAAATAAACAAACATTAAAAAAAAAAAAAAAACTAGATAGAAGGCTCTTTTCTTTGAATGGGGGTCTACATTCATTTCAGGCCACTTCAGATAAGACTATCCCCCACAATTTAATTTTTTTATGCTGGTATAAAAATATCTATTTTGCATGAAAATAAACAACCAAGTTCTATAATAAACTTTCCTATCTTGGCCCAAAGCCCAATCTTATTCAAAGTGGGAAAAAAAGGTCTGTAAGCCACTTATACCTTTCTTGGGATTACTTTCATTCTTCTTTTGTGAGAGGAGATGATAAATAATTAGACTTTCAATTCTATTTTTTATAAATTTCCTATGTGACATTAAAAAATAATAATCACAAGTGGAATGAGTCTATAGCTGGCTTCTTTCACAAGCAAAATACTGAAATGAAAACCCCAGACTGAAATACGTTAAGGAGATCTTAGGACCCAGAGCTGTAAACAGCATGGGCCTATAAGGGATTCTACTTCTCGGAGCCAAACTGTGTAAGACTAGTTCATTTGAGCCAAAATATAACTGTGATTATTGTGAGCTGGGCAGTTCAAAGAGGACAAGGACCAGTGGAGAATTAAGCAGCAGAAAAGAGTGACTATAAACCAAGTCGGGAAAACTGAAACCAGACAGCTGGGGGCACCACGCCCTTGCGCAAAGACACGGGTGGGTGTCGCACTCAGTTCAGTGAGATGATGGAGAAACCAGTGGGTCATTACATGTCACCTAACGGAAGAGTTCTGTTAAACAGACCTTTCCTCTTGGTGACTGGGGGACACAGCAGATCAAAAGCAAAACAAAACAAAAAACACGTAGAAGAGTCTTTCCCATGGTGTAGTAAGGAAGCCTAATTAGCTGCTTTGTCTCAGGGTCTGAAGATTTCTTAACACTGATCTTACGTCTTGGAACACTGCTAAGCCCACTTACTAGTTTTAGCAGCTTGTTTATAGATAATGTCACATTTTCTACATAGACGATATAGAAATAAAAGACCTTCCATAAAAGACATTTTTATGTCTTACAATCTAGATGCTATTTCTTTTGTATTTTTCTTCCTTATTGCACTGGCCAGTAACACCATTACAGGGACCAGAGGAGCTTCCCGCACTGGGGGGGTCTGTAGGTTTCATCAACTGGAGAACATCTGCCATCTGATTTCTTCAACTATTTTTCCACTCCTGCCTCCTTTGGGATTCCAAACACACTCACATTAGACTCTCTGAAGTTGTCCTGTAACTCACTAATGCTCTTTTCGTTGTGTTTGATTCCTTTTTTTTTTTTTTTTTTTTGTATCTGCCTTTCATTGTGGATAATCCCACTGCTGTATCTTTAAGTTTACTTACATTTTCTTCTGCAACATCTACTCTGCTACTCTCCCATCCAGTGTGTTTTTCACCTATCACAAGTTTCATCCTCAGGAGTTTGATTTTGGCCTTTTAACATCTTGTATGTATTTAGCTTTGATCACAGGGAATACAGTTATGATGTTTCAGTGCCTTTCTCTGCTAATTCTAACATGTGTGCCAGTTTTGGCTCGATAGATTAATAGATTGATTTTTGTCCTCCTTAAGGGTCATGCTTTCCTTCCTCTTTACATGCCTAATAATCTTTGATTCCATTCTAGACATTGTGGATTTTACCCTGTTTGGTGCTAGATATTTTTGTATTCCTATAAACATCCTTGGGCTTTGCTCTCTGATGCTTCAAAGATACTTGAAAGTCGTTTGATCCTTCCTGGTCTTGTTTATAAAATCTTAGGCAGGATCAGAACTGCATTTGGTCAAGGGCTAATAATTCCCACTACAGACCCAAGATACTTATGAATCCTCAATCCCATAACCCCATAAATTATGAGAATTTGGGGTATGGCTGGTGAGAACAGGTCCTCTGCCCAGCCCTGTGGCGAGCATGGGAAGTACGGCCATCACTTCTGGGCAGCCCTTTCCCTGGCCTTGGGGAGTCTCCTCACCAAATGTGCTGATAAATATTCTGCCAAACACTCAACACAGAACCGCTGTAGACCTCTAGATTCCCTTTCTCGGGCACTCGGCCTTGATCCCTCTGGTTCTCCAATCTCTTCAACTCAGGAGTCCTCCGGGTATTAGCACCCCCCCCCCCCCAAAGCCACAGCCTGGAAATCCTGGCACAGAAGAAAAGCTGGGCCAGTCAGAGGGCTCGCTTGGTTTCTGTCTCTGGTTTCTGGTTTCTGTCTTGGATACAACTGTTTCATATACTTTGTCTAGTTTTACGTTGTGCAGATTTCCTATCTAGGATTCTCTTTTATATCTCCCAGTGAGGCTTTCCACTTTTCTTCGTGTAGGTTCTTATAAAGGTTATTCCCAGGTATTTAATAATTTTTGTTGATACTGTGAAATTTTTCTTCTTTTTATAAGACATAAGAAAAAGTTACTTTGTCCTTAACCACCCCTATTTTCTTACTGGAATAAAAAAAAAAGAATCATCCATCAAGTTTCTATTGTTTATACTGTCACAGAAACTGAACCACAGAGACGGGTCACGTAAGGAGATATAAGATTTTTAGCACTTCACAGTATCCAATTATTCTTCCTGGTATAAAATGAATAGTACGCCTACCACTAAGAAATTATTGGCTTAGATATCTATCTACCTGTATCCGAATGTAATTTTTTATCTCCAAGTAGAAAGTAATTGAGAATAAATACTTTCTGGGGGGGAAAAAAAGAGACCCATCTGCCTTTGACAGCTATGCAAACCTGGTTTAATGACCTAACTATTACAATTGTGGCTACAGGATCACCTATGCCTGAATGTGGATATAAGCATCCATGGGAATAACATTTGAGACTCACTGAAATTTTGGGGGCAGTTTGTAACACAAGCAGCAAAGAAAATGCTATTTCCAGTCAAAGCTGGAAAAGCTGAGTTTATATTATTTTCCTTTCATAGGATTAGCATTTTCATACTGACATCAAAGGGGGGGGGAGAGGGACTCAATTTAAAAAAAAAAAAACCCCTACCATTTTCATAAAGTAGCCATGTTTTTCAATTTGAGACTTAGAATGTCTAATGAAGGTTAACATATGACAGCTGAAGGTGCTTATTGGAAGGAAGTAGATGAAAGAGTAATTTGAAAAAAGAGCATGAGCTTTTTGGGCAGCGTTTATTTCTTGAAAAAAGGGAGGACAAAATACTCTGGATCCTTGACAACCCATCTGGGTGTCTGAAGCCCTCAGTGAACAGAATATAATTTATCACATTGTTCCCAAACTGTTGGTGCTTTAGAACCACCCATTTCTTCCTACTAAGTTTCCAGGGAAATGGGAAGGAAGCATCTACCCCATTGTAATGGTCCACGTATAATGAGCTGCCCCTGCAATCCTGCCTCAGTGACCCACAATGCTTTGCCTTCCTGAGGATTATCCAGGGAGTGTCAAATTAACAGGTAAAATCTCTAGTGCAAAGAGCAACGCCAAAAAACCTCCATCTCCTTGCACATTTTCGAGTGGACACCAGAACTGTTTTACCCTAAGTCTCAGCAGCTGCACATATAATAGTGGCATGGTGTGTGGTTTAGCATTTTAGAATAAAACTATTACACCGCTGTTTTACATGGATCCAATGGAATATAAATAATATAATGATTTTGAAACACACATCATCCCTTCTTTAATAATGAACTCTTTAACAGATAGGAACCTTCATACTGCTCCTTTTTACTCTTTGAACTTAATTAGTAGGTCTATTTATCCCATAGAATTTTATTCTTATGTAATTTATTGTCATGCTTCAAAGATACTTCTTGATTATCCATCATACTTCTCTGAAATAAAAATACACATACAAATGGCAATTTAAAAAGGATGTCCTTTGATCAAAACATTCTAAGTGCTTAAAAAAAATTCTTCTGTATTACAGGGTCATGGCAACTATTATTATTAGTTTATCAAAAAAAAAATAAATGTATCACAAACTTTGAAATATAATTATTAAGCATTAAAAACTTAGAAAATGTGTCTCTTAATGGGAGGATAGTGGCTGGTTTTTTTTTCAATTACTTTTTATTTCACTGAATGGCAAGTTATTTACTATTAGAATAAGTAAAATTGGATAGAAATTAACAACAAAGAGAAGGTACTGACCACATATTTGCATACAGTTCATTTAAATCTAAAGAGTACACGGAAGAAGGAAATAAACTAGAGAAGAGATTGAAGCATAGCAACAATCAAAACACAGGAAAGTAATGAAAAAGGATATGGATTTAGAATCTCAAATCATCTTTTTTGCAGAAGTTAATGGAAGTGTCTTCTGAATAAATGTTTGAGAAAATACAAAGCCCTAACTTTCCTATCATGCATGTTCTTCGTACATCAAGATACAACATGGATCTGATGGAAGTAAACAGAACTTTCTTCCTCCTCCTCCTTGAAATGTGCCACTGAGCCCTCAGCCTCATTTCAGAAGAGGGTGAAATGCAGACACAGTGTGCTTCATTAAAGAGTATTTCACAGCTTGTTTCTTCTTTCCAACAGCTCTGGAATACTCTGCTTCTGCTACGTGTAAGTGGACACACCCCGGGGCGCCGCTGTGAGCATACTGCCCGGAGAAGACAAGGTGCCCTCAGCCGTGGAGATCTAACTTGCACGCGCTCTTTCCTTTGCTCTCACTACACGTCCCTTGAGGCACAATATATTCTCTGAGGACAGTTGGAGAATGGAAATGGTGGGGTTGTCTCAAAAAAATGGTACAGCTCTTGCTGCCTACCTATATACAACATGCCCCAATTTTTTTTGTAAAAATCCAAGAATGGTCAAAATATCCCATTTCTAGAGCCCTACTTTTCCTTAAAAGGAATATGTATAGACCAGAGGCCAAGTAGCTCTTCAGGGGTTGTGTAAAAGAGCCCCTCACTTTGTTCAAGCCAAATATTTGGACCTAGGCACTCGTCCTGCACCTGAGAGGCAGTTCCACAGGAGGACTCAGATGGGGAAAGTGAGCCTTCCTTCTGCGAACTGGGGGAAACAGCACAAAAGGGCAGAATCCCGGGTGTCTGCAAAAAGGCATGTTCTCAGTCAGCTCAACCTCAGAAAACACACATATGGAAACTGAACATCTAGAAAGCAATTCCTTTGCCACTATCCATGACCACATACCTCAATCTGAACACCATCATTATAGATCATCCACATTACTATTTTTTATATGGAAGAACAATCTGGATTCTTCTGAGACTTCATCCCTTTCTCCCAGGGGCATACAAAACATTAAGTCATTTCATTTTTATGAGAACCCTCTGAATTGGGTTTTATTACACCCATTTTACAGATGAGAAAAGCAAGATCAAACTGGTTAGGTAACCTGTCCAAAGTCACACACATAGTAAATTGAATAGAAGTATCCGAATTCAAGGCACCTGCTGTTAAAGCCCATTACTCACACATGCTTCTCATTTCTAAGCTTACTTTTTGTCTTTTTCTTTCTTATGCCCCTCCTAACAAACCAAGTACCCTAACGTCTCATTATGATGATATACAGGATCACCTAGGATTTATTAGCAGATTGCTTGTGGGCCAGAACATACACTGTTTTACCTACATTAGAGCCTTTTAACGCTCACAACACGACAAATGAGGTACGGTCAGCCCCATTTTGCAGATGTTAAAAGTGGAACTGATAAGTGGCTTGCAGGAGATCACACTGCTAATGCTAATTGGTAGTGAGCTGGGATTCAAACCTGGGTCTGTTGATGTCAACATGCTCGTAACTATTACGATAAATTGCTCCTACAACAGCAGATACTCTGACAGTACAGGCCTGATCATGAAAGAGGAGGTCACAAACTCTTATGTCTACAAAGGGCAAGGGAAGAAGAGAACTGAGCAAAGCAAGTGTGGCATCATACAGATGATGTGGGGACCAGAGCACTGAGAGCCAGAAGGGCTGTGCCCTTCCTGAAGGGGAGCACTGGCCAGCACCTGCTTCCGGGGGGGGGGGTGGGGAGGAGGGTTGCGGAGGCCAGAGCTGAGTAGCCAGGCCTTCTGACTGGTCAACAGGGATCAGAGAGCGGATTTTTATATGAAATCTTACAATTTTAAATACATACACACATGGGGCGCCTGGGTGGCGCAGTCGGTTGAGCGTCCGACTTCAGCCAGGTCACGATCTCGCGGTCCGTGAGTTCGAGCCCCGCGTCAGGCTCTGGGCTGATGGCTCAGAGCCTGGAGCCTGTTTCCGATTCTGTGTCTCCCTCTCTCTCTGCCCCTCCCCCGTTCATGCTCTGTCTCTCTCTGTCCCAAAAATAAATGTTGAAAAAAAAAAAATTTAAATACATACACACATACCACACTCTGAGTAGGCTGAATGTGGTTCATGGACCATCATATTATAACTTCTTTTATTTTTTAATATTTTTAAATAGCAAGCAAGTTTTTATTTTTTTAAGCTTATTTATTTTGAGAGGGGGGAAGAAAGAAGGAGGAAAAGGGGAGAGAAAGAATCCCATGCAGGCTCTGTGCTGTCAAAGCAGAGCCTGAGGAGGGCTCGATCTACTATGAGATCATGACCTGGGCCAAAATCAGGCATCGAACTCTTAATGGACTTAGACACCCAGGTGCCCCTCTTTTATTTTTTTATTTTTTTAAGTTTATTTAAGTAGTCTCTACAGCCAGCATGGGGCTTGAACTCACAACCCCTCGATCAAGAGTCACATGCTATTCCGACGGAGCCAGCCAGGTGCCCCAAACCTCTGACTTTTCAAGAGAGTGGGTGATGGGTTATGCCCCACGTTGAGGACTCATTACTCTACTTAAAACACCTCTGAACAGCCAATTCTCTTAGTTAAATAAGAGCATGACATTGTTGACTGCGCTGATCTGGGGACCTTTTGGACTTTTTAGGACGTCACTAGTTCTCCATCCTCCTCAGAACTGTGGCATCTGGTATAACCAGCCCACACAGAAACGGAAGCCAAAGCTGAGATTCGAACCTGAAAGACCTTGGCACCACAAGGAGACACGGAGGCTCAAGAGCTGGTGCCACTGGTGCTGGTTGAAGCCACACCTCCCATGTGGCTGCATCTCGTCTTCGTCCCCGCTCACTACTTGTTCTCTGCCCCGTGTTGGGCTCACTGCAGCCACACCCGGGACTCGAGTGAACATCCTTGCTGGATGAGATGCTGTGCTCACGCCCCTCCCCCACACTTCCATCCTCCCTGTCCTGACTCTGAAAGTTAGCCAGGTAAATTTTCTGTTGACGACTCAGAGCTCCAGAAGCTCCTGATTTAAAGATCTCTGTCTAAATATTCATGCTCGTTGAATACGAACGACACTGGCAGGTGGGGCCGTTGCCACAAGAGTGCAAATTTATCACGCGAAACCTGTTACTTGCATCCCTCTGTAACTACAACTTTTTTCAGTCTGGCAATTTCGCTAACAGACTTCCTTTTACAAATATAATGATACACCTCCTAGGTATAAATACAATGTCGATCAGAATATTAAATCACATTCTAATTAAATCTATCCCTTTAATCCTAATGCATTAGAAATTCAATCAAATATTTTCACCTCTTGTGCTATTATGGCCCAAAAGGCAAATACCCTAAACACATCAGCCTGAAACGGAATCTTATTTTCAAGCAATCAATTACTTATATTCGCTGCTGTAGGTGGTGAGCTCACTGTCATTGTGCATCCACTTGAACTCCAAAGGCCAGCTCCCTTCAGCGAGGCAAGTGAGAACAAGGCGGTTGCCTTCCAGGTGAATCTGCGGCAGGCCTGGCTCTGTCTTAAAATACGGCACGACATCATCTGAAATATTAAAAAAAAAAAAAAAAAAGAGAGAGAGAGAGAGAGAAAGAAAAAAAATTGAATGAAATACACATGAAAATGGCATACATCCAATTAATCAATCACTTATTTAAAGAGACCTAATTTTAACAAGTATAAATGATGGCTATTTGGCCCAATTAAGTAGCCAATCATCCTTGACCTCCTGGAAGCATGTAATACCCTAGATAATATTTCAAAAGGCTGAAAAGCTCAATGATCAGCACCATTTGAAAACGTGACAAATTCACCCAACCTATTTCCATTTATGATTAATACCTCTTTAACAAAGGGGCATAGTGGGTGATCTCTAGTCATGCAAGTCTGGGTTTCAACCAGGCATTTTATTTTCAAAGTGACCAAGGGATACCCACTTGGTATCAAAGTGGGCTCTAAAAAAAATGTTTCCATAGAGACTTCAACTGGTTAAAAAAACAAAAGACAAGCAAGATTAACATGCACACATAAATGACAGGAATCACAATCCATCTTTCATCACACACACACACACACACACACACACACACACACACAAAACCTTTCTCTTTAGGGACTTCCGGTGGGCGAGTAAACTGGAAACCTCCGCGTATTCCGACAGTAAAAGACTACAGAGTAGTGGGAACGCAACAACTACTGCCACGCACACCCCCACACATGAATCTCAGACGTGCAGGCCAAGAAGCCAGACAGAAAGAAGTTACTACAGCATACACTTCCATCCAAAAGTTCATAGCAGTTCAAAATCAGGCAGGACTAATGTGTGGTGTCAGAGGTCAGGACCAATTTACCTCTGCGGGATAGAACAGTGGAGGGGTGTAACAGGGAGGTGTAACGGGCAGGGGGGGCGTGTAACAGGGGGGCTCACTTTGTGAAACTTCACAGAAAATTGTTCTATGTAACGTGTATAATTTTTATACATATGCTTCAATAGTTAAAACATATGTGTGTGTGCACATGTATGTATATATATACACATGTACACACACACACACATGCATATATGAACATGGGACACTTAGCTTCTAGTTCCAGCCCCATCACTAATTTTCTACATGACCCTGCTCAGGGCACATGGCTTTCTGCTTCTTCAGCAGTAAATTAAGGAGAATTAGATGGCTTGTCATTTTTCTATACAACCCCCCCCCTTACCTGCCTCATTTGCTTCCTGTCTCTATTAGGCCCCCTACCCTCTCTACTCACGTAAAAACAATCCAGCCATGCTCACTTTTTAACTGTTAACCAGGCTAAGCCCTTTCCATCTCAGGGCCCTTTCTCTGTGCTCTTTCCCAGCCCTACACTGCTCCCCAGTTCTGTGACTGCAGACTTAACCTTCAAGTGGACCCAACTCCTCCCCACCAATGTGCCCCAACAAACCATGACATTTATTTCAGTCAGGATACTTCTCAGACAATGAAATTGAAGTATTAATGGATCACACCCAAAGCACAATATGCCCTATCTTGATCACATCTGAATTCCCAGCACCTAGAACAATGCCAGGAACAAGGCAGATATTGAATAAATATCTCGTAAATGAATCAACAGAGTAACAATAACACAGATAAGAGTAACAGCTAGTAGTCACTCAATTTCTCCTATGTGCCAAAAACTGTTCTAAGTATCTTGTAGGTACTACCCGATTTGATTTTCTTAAAAGCCCTATGAAATACCAGATGCCATTATTATATTCATTCTACAGATGGGTAAAAGGGAGACCCAGGGAAACTAAGTAACTTGCTCAAGGCCACCCAGACAGTGAGTGGTAAAATCATTTAAAACCCAGATCATCTGTTCCAGAATCCACCAATTCTGTATATTATCACTCGAAATGCCAAGGGTTTCTCACTGAGGACAGCCTCTTCTCACGAACCCATGTTTTAACTTCAAATTTTGGGTTACTCTGTGGAATTACTAAAGTGAAGCATTAAATTACTGTATTTTTAATAAATTAAGAAACAGCATATTAACAGTGCTAAGACAGAGACTGTATTTTTACAGTAAACTGGAGTCCATATAGCCAGTTTCTTTTGTACTTAAAATACAGAATTAAAATATACATTTGACCCTTGAACAACATGGGCAGTAGGTGCACCCAACCCTCCCCAATAGTCAGAAATCCCCACACAACTTCTGACTCCCCCCCCAGAAGTTAACTACTGATAGCCTACTGCTGACCAGAAGCCTTACTGATAATATCAACAGTTGCTTAACACGTATTATATACTGTTTCTCTTAACGCAGTGAGCTAGAGAAGAGAAGAGGTTAGGAAACTCACGTGGAAGAGAAAGTACCTTTACAGTTTGGCACCACAAAGAACCCACAGATAGGCGGGCCAACAGCTCAAACCCATGTTGGTCAAGGGCCAGCTGTGTAGAGGTTGTTTTGCCATTGTGCTGACCGCTGCATTCTATGACTGGTGTATCGATAATACAATATCACCAGTCTATTACTAGTATCCATTCAAATAATTAAATGTTAAATTGTACTTGTCACTGTGGTAAGAACATATAAAAAAGATTTAGCCTTTAGCCTACTTAATGAGATGCCATGCAGAAGCTAAGGGCTAAAAGATCAGTAGGAGTCAGACACTTGAGTGATGTCAGGCACAAAGGCCCCGTGGTGGTAGCAAACATGGGGAGTGAACCTGAAAAGTACAAAAGACTGAAAGGCAAGCAGATGTGCAGGTGCAGAGAGAGTGAATGGAAGCAGGGTGAATATGGCCCAGGCCTTACAGGGAGTTGCAGACAAGGCAAGCGAACATCATGGTTTCCACATCATCGCTGTGTGATTTTCAACGGTGCCACTTCACATTCAAAAATATCCCTGTATGGGGCGCCTGGGTGGCTCAGTCGGTTAAACGTCCGACTTCGGCTCAGGTCATGATCTCACGGTCCGTGAGTTTGAGCCCTGCGTCGGGCTCTGTGCCGACAGCTCAGAGCCTGGAGCCCATTTCAGATTCTGTGTCTCCCTGTCTCTCTGACCCTCCCCTGTTCATGCTCTGTCTCTCTCTGTCTCAAAAATAAATAAATGTTTAAAAAAAATGTAATAAAAAAAATATATCCCTGTATGCATGATACTCTACATGGAAAACCCGAAAGACTCCACCAAAAGACTCCTAGAACTAATACATGAATTCACCAAAGTTGCAGGATACAAAACCAATTTACAGAAATCAGTTGCATTTTTATATGCCAATAATGAAGCAACAGAAAGAGAAATCAAGAAACTTACCCCATTCACAATTGCACCAAGAACTATAAAATACCTAGGAATAAATCTAACCAAAGATATAAAAGATCTGTATGCTCAAAACTATAGAAAGTTTATGAAGGATATTGAAGAAAACAGAAAGAAATGGAAAGCCATTCCATGCTCATGGTTTCCAAGAATAAATATGGTTAAAATGTCAATATTACCCAAAGTAATCTACACATTCAATGCAATCCCAACCAAAATAGCCCCAGCATTCTTCTCGAAGCTACAATAAGCAATCCTAAAATTTGTATGGAACCACAAAAGGCCCTGAATAGCCAAAGTAATGTTGAAGAAGACCAAAGCGGGAGGCATCACAATCCCAGACTTTAACCTCTACTACAAAGCTGTTATCATCAAGACAGTATGGTATTGGCACAAAAACAGACACGTAGACCAATGGAATAGAATAAAGAACCCAAAACTGGACCCACAGATGTATGGCCAACTAATCTTTGAGAAAGTAGAAAAAAATATCCAATGGAACAAAGACAGTCTCTTTAGCAAACCGTGCTGAGAAAGCTGGACAGCAATGTGAAGAATGAAACTAGGCCACTTTCTTACACCATACACAAAAATAAAGTCAAAATGGATGAAAGACCTAAATGTGAAGCAGGAAACCATCAAAATCCTAGAGGAGAAAGCCGGCAAGAACCTCTTGGACCTCAGTCGCAGAAATTTCTTACTAGACACATCTCCAAAGGCAAGGGAGTTAAAAGCAAAAATGAACTATTGGGACCTCACCAAGATAAAAAACTTCCTTACCGCAAAGGAAACAATCAACCAAACTAAAAGGCAACCAATGGAATGGGAAAAGATATTTGCCAATGACGTATCGGAAAAAGGCCTAGCATCCAAAATCTATAAAGAACTTACCAAACTCCACACCTGAAAACAAATAATCCAGTGAAGAAATGGGCACAAGAGATAAATAGACACTTTTCCAAAGAAGGCCTCCAGACGGCCAACAGACACATGAAAAGATGCTCAACGTCACTCCTCATCAGGGAAATACAAATCAAAGCCACACTGAGATACCACCTCATGCTGGTCAGAATGGCTAAAATGAACAAATCAGGAAACTAGATGCTGGGGAGGATGTGCAGAAACGGGAATCGTCTTGCACTGTTGGTGGGAATGCAAACTGGTGCAGCCGCTCTGGAAAACAGTGTGGAGGTTCCTCAAAAAATTACAGATAGAACTACCCTACGACCCAGCAATAGCACTGCTGGGAATTTACCCAAGGGATACTGGTGTGCTGATGCACAGGGGCACGTGTACCCCAATGTTTACAGCAGCACTTTCAACAATAGCCGAATTATGGAAAGAGCCCAAATGTCCATCAACTGACAAATGGATAAAGACAACACGGTTTATATATACAATGGAATACAACTTGGCAATGAGAAAGAATGAAGTCATGCCGTTTGCAGCAACATGGATGCTGAGTGAAGTAAGTCAGTCAGACAAAGACAGATACCATATCTTTTCACTCATATGTGGATCTTGAGAAACTTAACCGAAGGCCGTGGGGGACGGGAAGGGCGAAAAAAGAGTCACAAACTGAGAGTGAGGGAGGCAAACCGTAAGAGACTCTTAAATACAGAGAACAAACTGAAGGTGGATGGGGGTGGGGGAGAGGGGAAAGCGGGTGATGGGCACTGAGGAGGGCACCTGTTGGGATGAGCACTGGGTGTTGTATGTAAGTCAATCTGACAATACATTATATTAAAAAAATAAACAAAAAATAGAGAAGATATTGCTAGAAAAAAAAAGGCCTTGTGTGAACAGTAAAGTATGTGACCACCCCACCATCGGCTTTGGTCAAAGCACTGCCAGTGTGATGGTGATGAGTATGATTAACCATTATTATAAAAAGGCAGCAGACAGCCTTTGAAGGAGCCGTACTGTTAAAAGTTCATCTGGCCGCTCCACAGAGAAGGAATTAAGAGGGGCCAGAGCAGAAGGGGTAGACCAGTTAGGGCTGCTGTGGTGATCCCGGCAAACGCATTCAAAGGAGACGGTGATTTGGGTCAAGGTAATCGCAGCGGTTGTGGTGGAGACGGACAGAGATGGGCGGCTTTAAAACAGCATCTAGGCGGCAAGAGAAATTCGTGATGGACTGAATACGGGAGTAAGGGCGAGGGAGAAGGAGTCTCAGGTCTCCGACTTGCCTGATTTTGTGTTCCACGCCCCCCCCTCCCCGATTCTCTTATCAGTGCCGAAAATGCAGTGAGAATGAGCCCCAGCTGCTGTCCCGTAAGAGGTTACGTCTCTGCCTGACGCGGGGACAGAAGCGGCAAAGCGTCAGCCACCGTGACCGAGATTGGCGACTGTGAGACAGGAGAGCGGCCGATCCTCGCCGCTCCAAGGCTGCTGCACGCCGCCTGCTCTGAGCCACGCCGCAAGTGTGTCCTCCGGCTGTGACCGCCAGCAGTGAAAGCGTGTCCGGCGTCCCTCTCTGCTACGTACTTCGGCTAACGCCGTCCACTGTCATGACCCAAGTGGCCTCATGAAGCTGAACTGCAGTGACTGTGGCTCTGGAGGCTCAGAATGGACCGAGCTCTGGGCTTTAATGCCCTGCCATCTGAGCCATGCTTAACAAAGGAGAAAGAAATGCCACTTCATACGGGTCCTGTGTCCTACAAGAATGAGTCATAAAAAGTTAAGTCTTTTGAAAGAAAAAAGCTTGAAAACAGACACTCAAGAATTTGAATTCGGTTTTTACAACTGATGGAGCATCATCGATTTAATGTATTATAGGACTGTTTTGAATGTAAATGATTCCATAATTCAATTTTTCCTGGAATTCATAGTTTACTAAACATGCCTATACTCCATGCAAATTATTCTGTGTACTCGGGTCTAGCAGGAAAAGAAATCTTCATGAAGAGTAGTTTCACACAGCAGATGAGCAAATATCTCCTGATCCAAATGACCACAGGAGTGTGGTCAGTGCAGACACTAACACTTATGACAGAAAGAAGGGAGGTACATATGCCAGGGCTCTAGGCTCTATGTGCCTAAATTACCGTCATTACCAGTATTTTAACACAGATGAGCCGGTGTGCAGAATAACAGAGTTATCTCTGAGCCCAGCACTGTTTACCACTGAAATATATGCAGCAGATCATGAAACTAAGAGGGCATGAAGGCAGCAGAGCACAAAAGCTTTGGAAACAGAAAAAGATGCAGAAGGGTTGGTATCAGGTCTGCATAGACTCTTTAAAAAGCAGGTAATCTTTATACACCTTAAATGCAACAGAGAAAAGTCTGAAGAGATCCATAAACACAAAAATGATTACATTACCTCCTAAATACCATCATCAAACTCTGGCCTGGGGAGAAGTCAATGGTCCACCTGATACTCTTTGAGGGGTGAGTGTGTGTGTGTGCGCGCGCGTGCGTGCACGCGCACGTGTGTGTTTTCCCAAATAACGACTAACGGTTTTCCCTTTCCTTGAAAAAAATGAACATTAAGTATGCTTCGGTATTCTTTTTTTTTTTTTTTTTTAATTTTTTTTTTTTCAACGTTTATTTATTTTTGGGACAGAGAGAGACAGAGCATGAACGGGGGAGGGGCAGAGAGAGAGGGAGACACAGAATCGGAAACAGGCTCCAGGCTCTGAGCCATCAGCCCAGAGCCCGACGCGGGGCTCGAACTCACGGACCGCGAGATCGTGACCTGGCTGAAGTCGGACGCTTAACCGACTGCGCCACCCAGGCGCCCCTATGCTTCGGTATTCTTACAATGAGCATTATAAGACTCTGGAATAAATTACTATGGAAAACTCGGAAATTTCCATTTTCACATACTTTTAAACAGAACATAAGTCATTTATGAACGAGAGTCTCGTCTGCCTGGATAATACAGATTTAAGGTCCATCCAAAGGAGAGAAATGGACATAACTTTCTCTCAAGATAACATCATAATTTTATGATGTAGAAGTCAGTTCCCTAAATGGCCTTTCAAGGTCTGATTTAACGGAAATGGATTTAACTTTACCTGTTCAATGTGGAGATAATCCTCTGCTCGTCTACAAAGGGGCCACAACCCCAACCTCCACGGTAGAAATCATCCACTCCTGTGGGAAACTGGCGGATAAGAGAACCAGAGACTGTGGTCACGGGCCCACCTACCATGAAGAAGGGGAGCTCGCCATGGGTTTTAATCATCTGCTCTGTAATGGAAAATCATGGCTCTACACCAGAAACTCTGTCGTGGCAGAGTGGACAGGAATCAACTACCACGCGGCGAGAAAGTCCAACTTCAAGGTGCTCGGTGACTCTGCCCACGAGAGGTCAGTCAGCATCATCATAATCGGTTCAGGGCCTCACCTTTTCTCTCCCATTTAAAGAGATGATGAATACAAGAAGTAATAACCAACTTCCACGTGCACCACAGACGAGGCGGGTCCAAGGCGGACGAACCCCACACATTCTGGACAAGCGACGGGGAGTGCTACTTGGCAGTCGTCACCAGCAGCGTCAGTTGGCCAAGGGTCCGGCGGGAAGGATTAGGGATTGCAGCGTGAATGGAGCAATCAGCTGGAGCAGGACCTTTTATTACTGAACTCTGCTCTCTCGATAGCTGAATTTCCCAAGGCAACTAATCTTTTGCTTTAAACCACTAATCTTCCTTTCAAAACTTCTTTTATATCAAATTCAAACATTTTCCTGCCCTAAGCTTATGAATTTACAACTAACAGAAAGTTTTATTTTTCAAATCCCAGTGAGAAACAAAAGCATAGGGCATAATGTATCATTTGTGAACACTTATTCTGAAAAATATGGGTAGAAGATCCTTTTCCGGTAAATATAGTCATTCAAATCCCAGCTGCTGGCAGGTCATTATGTACACCTACTGAAGCCGGGAATTTAATCTCACAGTGTGTTGTGCTTTTTCATAATAGTAATATTAATCTTTTTAAAGGCAACAGTTGTGCATTTCAAGTATATTTCTGAGGTAAGATGTGAACATGATCAAATATGTTCTACTAGTTAAATATGCACATATGGAAAGGTTGCCCTTGAATGCTGTGAGATGACCCTAGAAGATAATCTTAGACCAAGTCCTCCATATGCTTTAGAACAAGCTGATTCAAGTTGCACTTTTTTTAAATATTTTTTTTAATGTTTATTTATTTTTCCGAGAGAGACAGAGCACAAGCGGGGGAGGGAAGAGAGGGAGACACAGAATCCGAAGCAGGTTCCAGGCTCTGAGCTCTGAGCACAGAGCCCAACGTGGGGACTGAATCCATGAACCATGAGATCATGGCCTGAGCTGAAGTCGGACGCTTAACCAACTGAGCCCCCCAGGGGAAGCTGCACTTCCTGTGACCACCTACACCGACTGAATACCCACCCCCCCCCCCGGGGAAGCCACACTTCCTGTGACCATGTACACAAGTCGTGTGGTGGTTACAGGTGGAATGGAGAAGGAGAAGGAGGAGGAGGAACAGGCAGCTCTGTCATCACAGCTAACCCTCAGGCTTCATTCTCCTAGATTATCAGAAATATCTTTAAGTATTTTCCAGTGATATAGGCTTTCAAATAGAGTAGGAAGGTATCATCATTTTCCATGGGTCTAAACAAATTAGCCAACCTCTCAGTATGTTACTTTATATATTTCTACTACTGCCTGATATAACAGGGGCGCCTGGGTGGCTCGTTAGGTTAAGCGTCCGACTTCAGCTCAGGTCATGATCTCGCAGTTCATGGGTTTGAGCCCCGCGTCAGGCTCTGTGCTGACAGCTCAGAGCCTGGAACCTGCTTCAGATTCTGTGTCTCCCTCTCTCTCTGCCCCTCCCCTGTTCATGCTCTGTCTCTCTCTGTCTCAAAAATAAATAGACGTTAAAAAAATAAAATAAAGTACAATAAATGAGTATCAGAAATTTCAGGGCAAAAGGCAGCTACAGTTGAACAAACATAACATTTATTTTTTTAACGTAATAGAAACCCCCTCTTATGATGGCTACAACACAGCGTGTTTCCACATCTAACCTCTCCAGCACGAGTGACATGGCAGGACCCGAAGTGTCACTGGAAGCCAAAAGGCCACGCTGCACGGCAGCATCCCAGATCCAGAGCCCGAGATCCTGACCACCCTCCCATACCCACACAGCCGCACACACAAGAGGCGCAACGGAAGTCCGGATGCTGCTGTCCCACACTCACAAAGGCCCTTCTCCCCTCCTTCCCAGAGCATCCACTGAGTGCCTCCTGGCTGCTGGGCCCCGGGGATCCGGTGGGTCCCTGCTCAGAGGAGCCTCGGTCCAGGAAGCCAGATGCTGGCCAACCAGCGGTGGGAAGGGGTACCGGTGCGCCAGAAGCCCAGGGCAGGCTGACTCGGGCTTCACCGGGGCTAAGGCACCAAGGGTCACAGAAGCCTAAAGACCCAGGTACATGTCGCAGGGCTGCTTCAGCTACACAGCAGCTTTCCAAGGCATCTGGGGCTGGTTGAAGAACCGGCCCGACCTCGAAGACCAATGAGAATTTCCTTAGATGCCCAGACTTCTCCACCCAGGGAAGAAGTGGACGGGTGCAAACCTGTGTGTGTGTGTGTGTGTGTGTGTGTGTGTGTGTGTGTGTGAGAGAGAGAGAGAGAGAGAGAGAGAGAGAGAGAGAGAGAGAGTGAGTGTGAGTGCGTGCGCGCGCACATGCACGGCCTGTGAAAGGTGAGTGGTGCCGCGGGAGCATCCAGGCGGCCAGGAAAGGCCTGGGGGGCGGGGGAGGGGGTGTGGCGGCAGCAGCGGCGGTGGAGCTTGGTTGGGGACCGCGTTTGGGGAGCCAGGGGCCAGGATGCCTGGGCAGACGGTATGAGTCCTCTCCCAGGGCTCCATCCCACTGTCTCCTGGAGGCACCACAATCAGAAGGGAGAAAAGCAGAAGAAAACTCATATTTCACATTCCCAGGTCTCACCGTCAAGTCATCATTTTGGACTCCAAAGTGTGAGCAGCAAGTGTGAGATTTTCTGAGTAGAGGCCTGCGTCTGCAGAACCATCTTGGGATGTGATCTGTGCAGGGGAAATCCCGAGAGGTGGGGGGCCTCAGGTTCCTGTTAAACAGCACTGCCGACAGCTTGATGACACATTCAGTCAGGGGGCATCAAACTCTCTATTTCCTCTGAAATCAATGCGAATGAACAGCATATTTAAGGGAACATGTGGGGGGAACCTCCCCATCGAGTGTTTTCCCCTAAGAAACCACTCACGCTTTCACTGAGATTAATCTTCTGTGAAGCTTGTGGTAGAAACATAAATGGTGGTATTTACGTACTGCTTTGATCCTGCACTGTTCTAATGTATTTCAGCATATAAATTCATAAGAGGAGGCAGCAGTGGGATAACAACGGTTTCCCCACTTCTCCAAACTGAAAGAAGCTTCCAGCTCTCCGATATTTTATTTCAAGGTAGAACTGCACTAAATTGTCATTTCTATGGTTTGTGGTGAAAAAGGATGACCAACCAAAATGAGAGAAGAGTTATCAGAAATAACCAACATTTTTCTTGAATATGGTACAATATTTCTTTCTAATATTCTTTCAAATAATCCTAAAGTACAACTCAGATTAAATAGAAGGCTGCGAAGGCCAAGAACAGAAACTCAGAAGTGACCTACCCTGCCCTGCTTCCAGGTTTACGGGGGGTTTATGCCTCACACGTACTGACATAAAAACCGGGACTCAAAAGATACCTCGAATTTTAGAGCAAGGAAATTACGTGGGAAGAGAACTTAAGGATATCTAAACTCAAATAGATAAGGTCTATTGATTTTAGCAAAGTTACAAACCATAAAGTCTTCTCCAGGAGCAGCACGGGTGTGTGGCTGCGGCTTATAGCAAGGCCCTGGGGCCAGACAGCCTGGGATCAAAGCTCTGTCGGTAGCTTCCAAGCTTGGGGAACCTCCCACCTCCTATGTGTGGGATTCTCAATCAACAAAGTAATAAAATCAACCTCTTTTATAGCAGCAGCACTCAGACTTTCTGGTCTCAGGACCCCCTGACAACTTAAAAAGAAATTATTAATAACCCCAAAATTCTTATTTATTTGAGTTGTATCTTTCTGTATTTATCATATAGGAAAACAGTAACATCAAAGTTATCGCACGTTACAACAAGACAGCTATGAAAAATTAATTTTCTCAAATAAAAAAATACTATTGAAAAGAATGACATTGTTTTCCTTTTTTTTTTTTTTTCAAATTTCTTCAATGTCTGGCTTAATAAAAGATGACTTTTGCATTTAATCTCTTGCAATTATGTTGTTTCCATTGAAGGACATGAACAAAGTCCAGCCTCCCACAGACATGTAGCAAGTGGCATATACAACAGTTCCAATTTCTAATTTTTACTTCACAGTTCAGTTTCTATTTTTAGCAACCAATCCTGTCCATTGTTTTTCTTCATGCAACAACATTTTCATCATACTCAAGAAAATGTACCAATTACCCAAGTATGAATTACCATGGTTTGTCTCTCAGTCACAATTTCAAGTAAAAAGGGGGGACCATGAAAAAAGCAGCTCACAACATGAGCAATCCCACAAGGACGTGGCCTCGAGACAACAGTCATATTTCAGTACAGAAAAGCGTTTTATGCAATTCCCATTTTTGGGGATACTGAATATTAAAAGGACGTGTGTTAGACTCAGAATTCAGTAAAACTAACGACTTTTACTACTCCATTAAGAAGATTCTTAAGAGAACTAGATTTTCTTTTTTTAACCGCACGTTTGTGACGGGGAAGAACGCCACGTCAACCACGAAACTTGGGTGCCACCACCATGATACACCTGCTCAAGGTATGGGAATTTCCTCACGATTGCTTCTGTACTATCAGTAAACACAAACAAAAGTCTCCATGTTATAAAATGTGTTTGACTTCTTGGACGCCCTTGAAAAGGTTTCAGTCTCAAAAACCAGAGGTTCTTGGACAACAGTGGGAACTGCCACCCTAGAGAGTTCCCACAAAGATGAAATTAGCCAATGTGTGCTTAGCACAGTCCCTGGTACAGAAACACAATTTTTGTGTTAGCTTTTATTAAAATATACTGTCAAAGAATGAAATTGCATGTTCCTACGGAATTTTGAAACTTGAGCTTCATTCAAAGTACATCTACTTCTGGCGTTCAAAATAACACACATAAATCAGGTTATACTCTTAAAAGTCAATAACTATTAAGCTAAAGAAGCTGTTTCAATTTACAGAAAAACAGGTGTTCACATTTTCAATTATTTCAGAATTCCAACAAAACCTAAATATTGATCTGATTATTTATTCTTTCATTCAACAAATATTTATTAAAGGCCTACCAGGACTTCCATGAGATGGGAATACAGATGGGAATTTTAAAAAAAGTACTGAAATCACATCTTCACGGAGCTTACATTCTAGTTCACGGAGATAAACAAAAAAACAAATGAGGAAAATACATAGTACAGTTTGTGCTGCTACAGCTCCTATTTCTCTTACGTAAATTATGTCGTAAGTGGTTGATAAATAAGGAAATGATATCAGTATAACGTGAAAGTTGTATTTATTTATGCATGATTTTTTTCCCCAGGATATTAATGCTACAGTGTGATCACCATCTTTAGCATTTAGTGAAGAATAACACTTAGAACTACAAGGAAACAATTATCAACAACAACAACAATAAAACTACCCTGAAATTAAAAAACTACCTTCCTTAGTTTTGTGCTAGTGGCTGGTTTGGGGGCTCTAAGAACCAGCACTTTAGACTTCTGAGAGAAGTAAATGCAGATAAATAAGCTGGGAAGGCTTTTTCCTTTTTATCAAAACAATAAATCAATGAAGAAAGTCAGGAGTATTACTGTTTATTAGTGTCCTGGTTGTAAAGCTCTATAGGTTTGAGTGGTCTGCCCTGAACACTACTTTTCCCATAAGTTCTGTTATTTTAGTGTATAGTTTTATAGAGTGCAGAATTTTTTCAGGAATAGATATATGAAATAATAAGAAAAATACCTACATATCAGATAGTGATAAATGCCATAGAAAAAAACGTGAGAGAGAAGAAGAAAGAATTCAGGGGAAAGGGCTGCATTTTTACATGTGGAAGATAAGATCAGTGACAGTGAGTTGGGATCAGAAGGAGCTGGGGAAGGAGGTCCTGCACTTAGGAATGGAAAGAGCATTCCAGGCAGGAGGAAAAGTGAGTACAAAGGCCTGAGGTGGAAGTGAGCATGGGGTGTTGCAGGAATGCTAGGAGAACCAATGGGGGGTGAAGAAGAATGAGTGAGGGCACTTTAGGGACAAAAGAGGCTGAAAAGGTAAGGGCAGGGGAGCTCACAGGCATTTTAAGGCCTCTGGATTTTGCTTTATGTGTCATTGGGAGTCAATGGAGAATTCTGAGCAACAGAGGGATATGCTTTGCTTTAGGTTTTCACTGGTTCATATGAGTCAGTGTTAGGAAAAGGCTGGAAGGGCAGAAGCTGGGCCACAGCTCAGGAGGATGTTGTGTGAATCTAGAGGAGAGACAGTGGTAATGTGGTCCATGTTGGTTGCAGTGAAGGCAGACTGAACCAGACTTAGGGCATATTATAAAAGTAAAGTTAACAGAAATCACAGAAGTAGGAAGTGGGGTATGAGTGAAAGAGAAGAATCAATCACAACATCAAGATTTCAGCTCAAACAAACAGGAAAGATGCCATTTCCTGAAATGGGGTGAAAAGAGGGGGTTTACAGGGCTCAATGCCAAACATGTTAAATAGGGAGTTTGGTTAATGCAGTATATGTGATTTTCACACAAAAATGCAAAATTAACACTTGGGACTCAATAATTAGATAATTCCAAGTTACCAGTTTTATAGAAAAAATTCAGCTGCCTTAAAAAATAAAATTTTGCCAGAGATATGAAATGTGTAAGTTGAATAGCCATTGAAACAATTTTAATTTGGTGAGAAGTTAAAATTCAAATATCCTAGATTCTTTTAAAATGACAAACCAAAAATACAACTTATCTTTATTATCTAAAGATTTTAAAAAGCTCCAAAATAACTTTATTCTGAAATGGATGAGTTCCCATTTTTCCCATCAAGAATACCTAGTTGGTATGTCAAATTTAACTATGCAATCAGACTTGGAGAAAATGAGTCCAGACAGAGAGGGAAAATTGTGCAGTAGTTGTATCACACCTAATTTATACGTTTTTTTTTTTTTCCCCAAGTGCCCTTAGACTGTTCAAGATGCACCATATCCTGGACCATAAAACAAAACTCAATATATTTAAAAGAAATGAATTCACAAAGAGTATATCCTCTGACCATAATGGAGTCAAAACAGAAATCAAAACCAAAAAGACAACAGGATTATTTCCAAATTCCTGGAAAGTAAACAACATTTTAAATAATCCATGAGGCAAAGAGAAATTCTAAAAGGAAATATAAAATCTGTAGAACTAAATGAAGGTAAAAATATAACATACCAAAATACGTGGGACACAGCTAAAGCAGCAGTGAAAGTAAACATGTCATTAGAAAAGAGGAAAAGCCTCAAACCAAAAATAATATATTACCTCAAAAAAAGAAAAAGGTTAAAGTAAGCCCAAAGCAAGTTAAAGGTATAATAATGATAAAAGCAGAATCAATGAAATTGAAAAGAGAGAATACAGAAAATCAATGGATCAAAAACCAGGTTTTTCAAGAAAAAAAAGGGTAAAGCTCTGGAAAGATTGAATGAAACACAAAGAGAAGACACAAAGCACCAATACCAGCAATGGAGTAGGGGAGAGAGCACCTCAGATCTCACCATCATTTAGAAAAGGAATACAATGAGCAACTTTAAACTCACTAATTTGAGAACTTAGAAGTCGTGAACTAATTCCTTAGAAAATATAAACGACAAAAATTCAACCAAAATGAAATCTACAGCCTGAATAGTCCTATAACCAATTAAAGAAAGTGAATTTGTAATTAAAAAGCTTCTGAAAGAAAAATCTCCAGACCCAGATGGTTTCACTAAGGAATTCTATCAAACATTTAAAGAATTAACATCGACTTTACACAATGTTGTCCAAAAACCAGAAGAGAAAGAAATGTTTCCCCACTCATTTTTTGAGCCTAGTTTTAGACTGATACAAAATCTTGGCAAAGATAATGCCAAAAAGTCCATTATATACCAATCTCTACTGAACTCAGACACAAAAATCTTCAACAAAATATTAGCAAGTCAAATAAAGTAATGTATTAAAAGAATTATATGCCAAGATTGAGTGGAATGTATTCCAGGTATGCAAGGCTGGTTCAAAATTTGAAAAATCAATCAGCATAATTTACCATTTCAATGGGCTAAAAAAAAATTCTGTGATCTATCAATTGAGGCAGAAAAAGGACTGGACAAAATTCAACGCCCATTCATAAATTTAAAAAAAGAAAAAAAAAACACTCACTAAACTGGGACTAGAGAGGAACTTTCTTTTAAAGAACATGCACGAAAAACATACCTCTAATGACATCACACTCAACAATTACAAACAGAATACCTTTCCCTTAAACTTGGTACCCAGTCAAGGATGTCTGTTCTCATGGGTCTTATTCAGGGTCTAGCCACTGAAATGAGGAAGAAACTAAGGAAATCAAACACATACATATTGGAAGGGAAAAACAAAATTGTCCCTATTTGTAGATGACACGATTGCGTCTGTAGAAAATCCCAAAGAAGCTACACACACAAAGACACAAACAATTCTGTTTGATTTTGGTAAAAATTTTAAGTGACTTTAAAAATGAAATCAAATGTCACAGATGACCTGACCTAAGCCAGCGACTATGCTTGAAGTTTTCACCTGAAGAGTAGAATGCTACAATCAGGTCAGATTGACCATTTAAAAAAATTTGTTAACATTTTTGGGGCGCCTGGGTGGCTCGGTCGGTTAAGCATCTGACTTCGGCTCAGGTCATGATCTCGCGGTCCGTGAGTTCGAGCCCCGCCTCGGGCTCTGTGCTGACTGCTCAGAGCCTGGAGCCTGTTTCAGATTCTGTGTCTCCCTCTCTCTCTGCCCCTCGCCTGTTCATGCTCTGTCTCTCTCTGTCTCAAAAATAAATAAACGTTAAAAGAATTTAAAAAAAATTTTTTTAAACATTTTTATTGATTTTTGAGAGACAGAGGGAGACAGAGCAAGAGAATAGGAGGGGCAGAGAGAGAGGGAGACACAGAATCCCAAGCAGGCTCCAGGCTCTGAGCTGTCAGCACACAACCTGATGTGGGGCTCGAACTCACAAACTGTGAGATCATACCCTGAGCTGAAGTCGGACGCTTAACCGACTGAGCCATCCAGGCACCCCAGAATGACCATTTAAAAAAAAAAAATAGAGAGGGGCGCCTGGGTGGCGCAGTCGGTTAAGCGTCCAACTTCAGCCAGGTCACGATCTCGCGGTCCGGGAGTTCGAGCCCCGCGTCGGGCTCTGGGCTGATGGCTCAGAGCCTGGAGCCTGTTTCCGATTCTGTGTCTCCCTCTCTCTCTGCCCCTCCCCCGTTCATGCTCTGTCTCTCTCTGTCCCAAAAATAAATAAAAAACGTTGAAAAAAAAAATTTAAAAAAAAAAATAAAATAAAATAAAATAAAATAGAGAAAAAAAGCCAAAAAACAAAGAGAGAGAGAGAGAGAGAGAGAATGAGCATGGTATTGGCAGAGAGACGCTACTTTAAATCAAAGAAACGAATAGTGAGCCTAGAGGAAGCCCAACACCACAAGTACAGCCAAGTGAGTTTTGACAGAGGTGTAAAACAAACTGAAGAGAGCAAAGATGGTCTGTAAACAAATGGTGCCAGAGCAACCAAAACATCCAGAAGTCAAATAAAATGAACCTCCACCTAACCTTCTTACTGCATATAAAAATGAACTCAAAATGGATCATGAGTTTAGGCATAAAAGTAAAAAACTGTAATAGACAATATTGGAGAAAATCTTTAAAATCTACAGTGAGACAAAGAGTCTCAGACCTGACCCCAAAACACATTAAAAAAAAAAAAAAAACCAACAATAAAAAAAAAACCACATTGAATCTTACAAAATTTTAAACTTTGGCTCTGCAAAAGTCCCTGTGAAGAAGATAAAAAGACAAGCACAGATTGGGAGAAAATATGTCCAAACCACCTATCTAAAAAAGGACTGGCATTTAAAATATATAAAGAACACTCAAAAATCAACAGTACAAAACAAACAGTCTAAACAGAAAATAGACAAAAGGTGTGAACAGACATTTCACTGAAGGCGATCTACAGACAGCAAATAAGCAGCATTCATCATCGGAGAAATACGAATCAAAAGCATACTAACTTATCAGTGCACACCCATCAATCACAACAGCTAAATTAAAACACAGTGACCACACCAACTGCTGATCACATAAGAAGCAGACAAAACTGGGTCGCTCAGAGCATGGCTGGTGGACGTGTGGAGCCACTCAGTCACTCTGGAAAACACCAGGACGGTTTGTGATAAAACGAAACATGTATCTACCATACAGACCCAGCAACTGCACTCTTAGGAATTTATCCCAAAGAAATGAGGACTTGTACTGACATGGTAACCTGTCCGAGATGTTAGCAGCAGCTTTAGTCGAACCAGCCAAAACTGGATGCAACCCAGGTGTTCTCCGAAAGGCCAAGAGCCGTACCAACCACAGCACACCTGCTAAGGAACACGAGGGGCAAGCTCCTGGTACACAACAGCCTGGCACACTCTCCCCAGAGTTCTGCTGAAACAACCGAATCCCAAAGGGCATATGCAACATGACTGCTTTCGTGGAACACTGCTGACATGACAAAATTATAGAAACGGAGAACAGATTAGTGGGTTGCAAGACCAGAAATGGGGGCAGGGGGTGTGGCAATGGAAGGGTAACACCGGGGACTTTCTACACCCACCGCACTGATGGCCGCAGCCTGGTTGCAACACCTGGGCAAGACACCGCCACCGGGGAGCACCGAGCAAGGGGCAAAGGGGCGCACGCGATCTCTCCGTATCACTTCTAACAACTGTGTGTGAACCTGCCATTATCTCCAAGTAAAAGTTTGATTAAAACAAATGCACTGTTAAGTGCATTGTTAATGAATGAATATGAAGGCCACAAAGTGGAAGACAATATTCTGGTAAAAGTGGTACCAATTACATAAAAATGCCCACAATGCAGTGATGATGGAAGATGACATACAAATAAAGGAGCAAACAGCCTGAACGTGGACTTCGCAAAGGAAAATGGACAAATAGCTCAGAAGCACACAGGAGGTGCCTGGCATCACGGGACACTACGTACTACGAGGGCGAAAACCGAGAAAAACAAACAGCAGTAAAGGTGGGCGAGCTCTCCGCTGCTGAAAAGACTGTAAAAATGACACAAGCGCTTGACAAAAAGGTTTGGCGATTTCTCATAAAATTAAATACCTACCCAATGACCCAGAAATGCCGGGCTTAGATATTTCTCCAAGAGATAACACTCAAAGAATTGCCCACACGGATCAGTTGACCATAGCATTATTTATAAAGCCCTGAACTGAAAACAAGAGACTTATGTCCATAAAGACAAACAAACTGATCAACCCAACACCGTGAAGGATTCCAGACCTCATGCCAGGTGAAAGAAGCCAGACGTAAAACTGCCCATCTCACGTGACTGCCGTTGTACGAAATCCAAGCGCAGGCAAAATTAACCCGTGTGGAAAGAAATCAGGAAAATGGTTGTCTACAGGGATGGAGCCCAGTTGGCAGGGGCGTGCGTGAGGAAGTCTGCGGGGGGCGACAGAAACGTTCTCCATCTGGACGGACGTGGTGGCCGCGTGAGGCTACACATCTGTCAAAACTCAGGGAATTGTACCTGACTATCCGTCAATTTCACTACTGCCAAACTCCACCTCAGTCACAAGTCCTGATGGCATACATCTATCCACCGTTTCAGGACAGAGACACACGTTCCTCAGGCCCTGCCTCAAGTGCCCTAAGGCACCGACTGCTGTGCGCGACAGCGGCCGCTGGCACAGTAACACGTACGCTCCCATGCGATCCTGCTAAGGAGCCGGCTGCCTGTTACTGCACCTTCAACCCCCCGCCACCATTTAACACTTCCTGTGCATCTTATCTCCCAGGTAGATGGAGGAGCCAACAGGATTCGAGTTCCTATTTGTACTACTCACGCTACTGTCGGACAATCATTGAGCATTTACTGCGTACCAAGGGAGACATGTTTTAATAATATTGCAGGTATTGCCACAACAACCGCATCAGAGAGAGGTCCTATTTTTATGCCCATTATACAGATGAAAACACTGAGAAAGAGTTTAGGTAACTTGTTCAAGACCACAGGATAGTAAGTGGTAGAGTCAAGGTCAAACCTCTGTTGCCTAATTAATTCCAGGACCACACACTCTGCCCACCGGCCCTCTGGTTCAGAATGTAAACTAAAAATGAACAGAAATAGGTGCGTCTGGGTAGCTCAGTCAGTTAAGCGTCCGACTCTTGATTTTGGTTCATGTAGTGATCTCATGGTTCATGAGGTCAAGCCCCACGCCCCACGTAGGAGTCTTTCTCTCTTTCAAAATAAATAAAATAAAACTTTAAAAAAATGAACAGAAACATAACTGCATGATGAAATACTAACATCAGTGCTGGCGAGTTTCCTATCAGAGGGAGCGATTCATGCTTCTGTTTCAAAAACCAGAAAATATGCACCAAATATGCCTCTTACCGAAGACCAAGCTATGTGCAGATCAACACCATTAGAAAAGCCATCAAGGACGGTCAGCGCTGTAGCAATAGATTCCGCGCAGGTAACAATGGCTAGGGTAAACTGAGGCATAAAAATGAATAGAGGTAATCTCCCACAAGCAAAATTACATAAACCCCAATACTACAGAAAACCACTGTTAAGTGCCTCGTGAATAGCTTATATAATTCATGCAAGACGAAAATTTAAAAAAAAAAAAAAAACTTTAAAAGAGGGAGAAAAATGGCTGCATCTGACTGCCATCTTCTAGATGCTGAGAACAAATAGGAACTCACTATGTGGCAGAAAAGGCATTTTCCATGTTGCCAATTTAATTTGTAAAAAATTAAAACACACAAGGAGAGATGAAACCAAATGAGATGATCCCTCTACACATAAAACTATTAGGAAACGATTAAACTCTAGACACTAAGGATGACTCACTTAGCTTTGTCTAGGGCCAACATTTTCTTACTGTTAATGAGACGCACATAGGACTAAGTACACTTACCTCAAACTATCTTCGCTCTCAAAATGGTTACAAACTTTATAACAAGTAGGGGCTGATATTTCTTGTATCTTTTATCTTATATCTAGTTTTGTTTTTTTTTTTTTTACAACCAATAGTATATTCAGGCTAATAAGCACATGAAAAATGTTCAACATCAGTCATTAGAAAAATCAAAATCAAAATTACAATGAGATAACCCATGCCAAACCACCTACCTGAAGGGCTATAATCAAAAAGACAGTCACACGTGCTGGGGAGAGTATGGAGGAATTGAAACCTCATTTGTTGCTGGTGGGTATATAAGGTGGAAATAGTCTGGCAGTTCCCCAAATTGTTAAAACAGAGTTACCATGTGACCCAGTAACTCCACTCCTGGGTATGTGTCCAGGAGAAATGAAATGTGCGGGTTTTGTCCACACAAAAATCTGTACGTATGCATTCCCAGCAGCATTATTCAGAACAACCAAAAAGTGGAAGCAATCCAAATGTCTGCCAAGAGGCTGGATAAACAACATGTTGGTATATCTATGCGATGTAATCTTATTTAACAGTAAAAAGGAATTAACACATGACCCATGCCTTGAACCATGTTGAATGTAAGCAGCCGGTCACAGAGGACGATATGTCATGTGACTGCATCGGTACGAATGTCCAGGACGGGCAAATCCATACAAAGCAGATTGGTGGTTACCTGACAGACAGGGAAGCAGAGCAAGAAGGGGGGTGGGGGATGGCAAGGGACTGCTAGTAGGCTCAAGGATTATTTGCATTAGAGTATGGTTATGTCTGCACAACTCAACGTACTGAGAACCTTGAATTGACACTTTAAACAGATGGACTTCATGGTTATACATTCCATGTCAACAAAGCTGTTAAAAATAACATATTTGGGAAATAATGATAGCTATTTGTGCTACGCGTGGTAAGTACTATTATTTTTACTTTCTTACTGATGGGGAAACTGAGGCACAGAAGGGTCAAGGAATTTTCCCAGTGATACAGAGCTGGCAAGTGGCAGAGTCAGGACCTGTGTCCACAGAACACATCTGCAAAATTTATTCTCTTGCTTACTGTGCCCTGTGTCCTTTTGAAAAGAGCCAACCATGAGTGTTAGCAGTGGCAGCGAGCAAGAGGAGGGACAGGGAGACTGGAGAGGACACAGGAAAGATGACAAGAGAAACAGGGAAGGACAGCTGGCTAAGGCTTTCCCCCGGAGCTGGGGTTACCTTCTTTTGGATCAGGTCCTTAGACGAGGCTGACCAGAGCTATCTGGGGACGGGTTGGAAAACCTTATGAAAAGGTATCCCCAGAGTTTTCTTCAAAACAATCATGTTCCAAACAAGCAGAATTATACAAGGATGAGGTAAGTACTTTCAGAACCACCAAGGTCTCCAACTGAAGCAACATTTGAGGGAAGGTGGGAAGAGACGGCCCATGGGGAAAGGTCTACACTGCCCAGTTCTTCAACACTACAAAGGGAGGCCCAGGGTCGGCAACTGGGAGTAGAACTCTGTGAACGCCAGTGCCCCCTGTTGGAGGCACCGAGTGCTGAGTCAAGAAGCATTACTGTCTAAGAACATTCTTAATGTCGAGAAATAAGCCTAAAGATGAGTAAGACTTCTTAAAAGAGTACTTAAACCCTAGCTTGTTGTCACAGATACTAACTCAAGTCAAATACCTTCCCCCACAGGTCGTTGGAGGCAGGCTCTCTTCTGCACCCCTGTTAAGTCCCATCTGCAACGCTACTTTGCATGGGGGTCAATGTTTTTACAGAGGAGCTCTCTTTCCTAGGTACATGCCTCAGCTCCTTGTCAGCCAGTAGAGGGGAGGGGAGCAGGGGGGCAGGAGGGCACGGATGCCACGTTACTCATCCCCAGCGGCTCCTTTCCACCTTCACCCCAAGGATATTCACAAGCAGCGCAGTAAAAACCCTACGGCAAACCAGTCAGTGCTTCAAAACCATACAGCAAACACAGACTTGAAAACTGTCAGATAAAATGTTTAAGATGTGGCAATCTGTATTTTGTTTCTGTATCTGTGACTCCACTAGGCCAAGTTCCTCTTCGTCTAAAGCAGTGACATTTACCCAAACAGGGCTCCCGCAGCAGGAGTCCCCGAGCCCCACCTGCCCGCTGTGCCTTACACAATGGCATGGAAAGGAATGTCTTGCGGCAGCTCAGAAAGGAAACACAACACCGAGATAAGTAAACAGAACAGAATCCAGCTCAGGAAAAAATAAATAAATAACCTTCGCAGGGCAGAATTCAACTACACTACACAAACAGCATCATTAAAATGTGGCAGGAATGACCAGGAGGTAGACAGAAAGAAAAGGGCAGTAGGTGGAGTAATAATTATCTAGACTATTAAAAGACTTAAAATAGAAGGCAGTTTCTCAAATTTGCAAGGCTCGAACCTTGAACGCTCCTTCTCATTACATAAGGATTCTGTTATTCTGAAACATATCGACGTAAAGGGGAGTGGGGAATGGCAATTATATTTTTAAATGGCGTGTAATCTTTTTACCAGAGATGGCTGACATTTTATAGTAAGACATCATTTTCATTTCAAACTGTTGGGTGATTCTTATAATGACTCGAGGAGCTCTAAAGAAATAAAGTACCAGCAGGTGGTCAGTCAAATACTAAGAAATTCCTCACTCCACAGGCAGTAATCAGGTTGAAATACTTCCTCTATTACTTCCAAAAATAGAGCAGATAGTTACACACAGGCCTTCCCAGTTTCAAAACTATTATTTCCACAAACAGTAAAAATATATTGGTTTGTTTCTGCGTAGAACCATCAATAGCCTGGTTTGTAATCTGTATCAGGGAATCTAAGAAAAGTAGCTTTTGGGGGAATTTTGTTGGCATCTTTGCCTCTCAAACTTTAGACCCCTGATATTGATATACCTGCAGAAGTTTGAGAATCACCAGTTTAAAGGTTTTCTTCACTATGGACAAATTTTGCAAGCATTTAAAAAATAACCGCTCACCACCACCACCAAATGTGTTCAAAGATTTCAGAGAGTTCCAGAAGCAGTGGTTCCATCATAGTCATTAGCTCTTTTCCATCAGTGCACTGCAGGCCCATTGCAAACTCTACCAAGAAATACACCAAAGGCCCCGGTGCATGTTCTTTCGAAGGAGGAAGCCCCAGCCATTACTGTGATTGCTTTTCTGTATGCCAGGGTGAGCAGCCGGGACGAGGGATTTCTTTAATTTTATGACTTTCACAACGTACCCAATGCCAAGGCCTCTGGGCAGACACACAAAGGACATCCAGAAAGGAATTAATAATGGTACGGCCTCCCTTAGGTGGCCAGTGATCCTCCCCGCGTCAATCAGATGCAAGTACGGAATTAACAGCTAGGTCCTGCCGTACCCTGCAGGCTCAGAGCAGTTGAAAAGGGGTCTATTGGGAGGTTTCAGAAACTTGGGTCCTGGCACTCAGTATTATGATGCTGCAAAAGGAAAAGGGTCATCCTTACAGTAACTGCCCTCTAAACATAAAAACTTAAGAGGTAAAGGTCAGCCCTTTAAATTGCCAGTTGATCTCAGCTGCCTGCCTCACAAGAGGACACTCTGAAGTCAAAATGCTAAAATGCAGAGATCTACAAAGACATCACCAAATATAATTAAAGAATGATTATAATATAAACAGTGGTTTTTAACTTTGGATGCACATTAGAATCTCCTGGGGAGTTTTTTGTTTTTTTAAATGCTGTTTCCCAGGCTATACCCCAGGCCAATTAAATCTTGAGAGTCTGGGCGTGAGGCCCAGGTATCAGTATTTTTCTCAAGTTTCTCCTGAGATTTCTATGTGAGGCTGAGGTTGGGAACCCCAGGAAGGAGCTGAAGGATATCACACACAGTTAGTTGAAATTAGCAATCTCCCCTAAAATATGTTGACTTTCAACTGTAATTAATGGAACTCTGTTGCATAAAGCAAGACATTACTGTGATTTAGTGATTTCATTATTTAACATTCCTCTTTTAATTTTTACTTGATTTTATTTTTATGTGCATGAGTGGGGAAGGAGCAGAAAGAGGAGAGAGAGAGAAAATCTCAAGCAGGCTCTGAACTGTGACAGCGCAGAGCCCCACATGGGGTTCGAGCTCACAAATCGTGAGATCATGACCTGAGCCGAAATCAAGAGTCGGTCAGTCACCTAACCGACTGAGCCACCCAGGCGCCCCGTAAGTATTCATTTTTTTAGAAGCTAAACAGCTTATTTTCAACTGTCAATTCACCCTTTGGTACAGTTTACCTAATTTGTTATATAATTTTATTTTATTATTTTTTTAACATGAAATTTCTTGTCAAATTGGTTTCCATACAACACCCAGTGCTCATCCCAACAGGTGCCCTCCTCAATGCCCATCACCCACTTTCCCCTCCCTCCCACCCCCCGTCAACCTTCAGTTTATTTTCAGTTTTTAAGAGTCTCTTATGGTTTGGCTCTCTCCCTCTCTTTTTTTTCCCTTCCCCTCCCCCACGGGTTTCTGTTAAGTTTCTCAGGATCCACATAAGAGTGAAAACATATGGTATCTGTCTTTCTCTGTATGACTTACTTCACTTAGCATAACACTCTCCAGTTCCATCCACGTTGCTACAAAAGGCCAGATTTCATTGTTTCTCATGGCCACGTAGCATTCCATTGTGTTTGTTCCACAGACTTTGATTTTCCAGTTATTCCACATCTGCCCCAATGTATTCGGTCTACAGCATTATCCATTTACATTTCGATCAAAGGACATGGAAACAAAAAAGGGGGTAAAAAGTCTAAATCAATCTATTCTTAACTTCACACCATGCGTGTTCCTCGTTCAAATCCACTGAACTGCAACTCTGACCTGGGAGCACCCGTAACAGGTGATGAAACTAGACGGGTACCCCCAAAGCTCTGCGGGCACAGCTTGAAGCCCGCTGCCACAAGCAACGCTTTTCAATTTTAGTTTTCAGTTTTCCAAACCCATGTGTAGGGTACCTCTATCCCTAACATTTGTGATCGTGCTGACGTGAAAACCGACTTTCCACTCGTTACGGCTTTTGCGTCTGTCCTAGCCTAGCACCAAACACCTAGCTGAGGAAGCACACAGTTCTGGTTACATAGAGACTGTGAGGAACACAAATACTGAGTCTGGATAATGCAAAGACCCCATTTATCCACATTTCCGGGTGGCTCGAATAGTATTATTTGTATTTTATTATTGTAAGACATTATTATGCAAGTAATATCACACTGTCTTTGAAACACCGTAGCCACGGAAGCTGACACTAATAATAAATGTAAAAACTGAAGGAAGACACTCAGCCCCGAGAGACAGTGCCGATGAGCAGCGAGTTGGGACACTGACGTCCAAGGACCCACACACCTGTGCCATCAAACCCCTCTGAGTCTCAGTTTCCACAGCCACAGTGTGGGGGTAAGAAGGCCTGCCCCCACCAGAGAGACAAGAACCGAATGAGTTGGTATTTGTCTGTACAAGCGCCGTTAGCCAGTACCGGTACCAATTAACTCCTGCCCCTCGTATATGATTCGGTGTTTCGTGTCAAGAAACTAAAATCCCAAGGGAAAAGGAAGTACCTCTTGTGGTAAATGACAACTTCAAAATCATTTTTGACAAGCGGAAGTCATGTGAAAACGCCTATCAAGACAAAGGAGAGCAAATCAAACGCACATTTTGACTCTTTTCTTTCATTTCGATCTTCCAAAAACAGTAACCCAACGCAGCTCTGCTTCTCAAGTTTCTCACATCTAATAAATTACTTTATTCCAGAACACAGCAAGAAGAAACTAAATCAACCCAATACAGATGTTGATAAAACCCGATCAATTTAAAATGAATAATTCAATCAGTGAGGTGTCCAAAAGGTTTCACTAAATCTTTTCAACGTCTTTCTTACGCGTAACATGGAGCTACTGACTGAAGAGATTTTCATCTCCTCCACAATGAATCTGGGAGCGCACCCTCAGGACCCCGAGACTCGGCACCCACCCAGCACATTCATCATTCTCACACAAGTCACAGAAGAAAAACTAAATGCTTTGAGCCAGGCTCTTTTGTAAGTGATTTTCTCAGCCAGGAGCTTCTTCCGTTTGCATGTTCCTTTGTCCTTCGTTTTTATTTCCTAAGCTGCCATAAACTGCAAAACTGTTCAGTATAGACAACAGTCATTAGTATATTACTGAAATAGATTTGTTTCAATCAACACATTAAGTATCTGCAGATTAAAATAAATCCTGCTAAAGGTATGATGCTACTGATCTGACATTATAAACCCTACAGCCAGGCTGTTCACCTAGTCACGCTCTTCCTAAATTAACAGGGATATCTGCTTTCATAAACCTTAAATTTGACCAACAAAACAGATTGTAACAAGTCACTTCGTTTCTCTGTAATTCACCTTCTTTTTCTTTAAAAAGTGAAAAACAGAGGGGCGCCTGGGTGGCTCAGTCGGTTAAGCGTCCGACTTCAGCTCAGGTCATGATCTCAAGGTCCGTGAGTTCGAGCCCCGCATCGGGCTCTGTGCTGACAGCTCAGAGCCTGGAGCCTGTTTCAGATTCTGTGTCTCCCTCTCTCTCTGCCACTCCCCTGTTCATGCTCTGCCTCTCTCTGTCTCAAAAATAAATAAACATTAAAAAAAAAAAATTAAAAAAAAAAAAAGTGAAAAACAGAGTGAAGGACTCTTGGGTTCCCAAAAGATTCACCTAGCATCCCTTTAAGTGCTGAACACCCCTGGTATATTTGAAATAAGATTCAAATTACAAAGAATTGATTTACCCATAGCTTTTCAAGAGCAATTCCGTATTGGCACAGACATAGGTTTACTGGATCAATGAGCCGTCCAACACATTTTTATTGAACATTTAGTACATGGAAAGTACTGCGCCAGCTACAGAGAACACAAAAAAGAAGACAGCGTCCCTGCCCTGGAGAAGCTTAGGACCTGGATGTGGAGATCTGACGAACACATGGAAAGCTAGGTAATGACCCAAGAAAGGTCATGGAGCCCTGTGCTGGTTAATTTTATGTGTCAACTGGACTGGGCCAAAGAATGTCCAGATAGCTGGTTAAACATTGTTTCTGGACATGTCTGTGAGGGTGTTTGGGGAAGAGATTAGCATTTGAAAGGATAGACTCAGTAAAGTAGATGGCCCTTCTCACTGTGGGTGGAGACCAAGCAATCCACTGAGAGCCTGAATAGAAAAAGGCAGAGGGAGGGTAGATTGCCTTGCCTCTGACTGATGAGTGGGGACACTGATCTCCTGTCCTCGCTGGTCCTGGTTCTCGGGCCTGCAGACTCTACTGGAATCTCCATCATTGGCCCTTGGGCTCTCAGGCTTTCTAACTACCACACCAAGCTGGGGTCCAGCATGCTTCCTGGGACTTCTCAGCCTCCACAATCATGTAAGCCAGTACTTATAACCAATCTCCCTCTCTCCCTCTGTCTCAGATAGACGCACGCTGTGGGTTCTCTCTCTGGAGAGCCCTGATATCAGCGGCAAATGCTCGAAGTCGCAAACCCTCTAACTGGCGATCCCAGTCCCCTTCCTCCCATACTCTCACACTCCTGTCTTTGGCATCAGTGTGACAGCCACATTCTCAATTTTTCCCCCTTGTGTTAGGACTTAGCTATTGTGTCTGGACCCATAACCAGCCCTCTCAACAAGATCTCACATACCCCCAAGCATCCCTCCCTGACCTACCCCCGGTCCATGCCCACCATGCCCAAACCTCCGCACCGTGCCCACTGCCCTTTCCTCCTCCTCCAGCCCTCAGTTACACCGACTGCTTCTCCGCAGGGCTAGCACACCATTTGGACCCTGGCTGCTTTGGAAACAATCTCTTACGGCGTCCTTATCACAGTGGCTCTCTCACACTCTCCGGCGGGTCACCTCTGCAGAAGTGGCAGTGTCTCTGTCTCCACGGAGTGCTTTCCTCTTGTCTGCACAAACATTAAGAAATCCCCCATGACATCCAGATGACAGTTAAGGTTAGTCTGTCCTTGGACAGTGGAATAAAATTGCTTCTCTTGTCCTTTCCTACATCCTGTGGGAGGTCCAGAGCCCTCCTCAATTTTGCTGCTAATCCCCAAAGGCATGTTCTTGGGGTCATATCAGCTGGCCACACTTGCTCAGCTCACAGCTGCTGGCCCCACGCCTGGGTTCTTCTGCTGGTCCGTGCTGACCCAGAAGAACTTAGCCTTCCTCCCCGCTTTTTTTGGCATGACTTAAATTCTTCCTCTTCACTCCCTCCTGCCGAAGACCCTCATCTGTGCGTGGCCACACTCAACTGCAAGATGGGACAACTGAGCGGCTCTGCCCTCCCCCCTAACAACCGCAGACCTCTCTGCCCCTCTGCTCTCCCAGGCCACTCTGCCCCGGAAATCAATCTCCCCACTTTATAAAACACAACCATTCAGCTCTCTTCTCCCCCCGCCCCCAACCCACCCACTCTGGAGCCACATCTGCCTCCTCAAAAGCTCGCTGGTGCTTCTGCTAAAACAAAGAACCACAAGCTCTGTCTCCTTTAGCAACACGGGCATGGCAGACACCCTGAAAATGAGCCCCCCTTGTACTCCCTTTGCCACCAGTCGTGGAAGACAGAAGAGACACAGACGTACCTCCCCATTGACAAAAAAGCACATCTTTAGAGGCGAGAGTGGCTACCACCCGCTCTGCTTTTAGGTTTTTCTGGTCTCATCTACCCAACCCTTTTCTCATCCCTGACGTACCTTCTAGCTCCCACCCCACCTCCCTCCAGTTCCGAACTTCAAATCCTAGCACCCCCAGAGCGACCCCCTGTCCCAGCGGGAACTCGCTAGTGACCATTTGCTGAGTGTCAGCCTCTTCTTTGTAACACCTGCTGCGCCACGTGCTCAGGGCACCACCCCTGTCATCGGTCCTCACTCTCTCCAGAGCTCGTCCACCCAGCCATCGTGCCTACCTGTTCCCGCTGCTCGTCTTTTCCTACTCACCCGTCAGCACATACAGCCTGCGCCACCACCCACTCCTGGCCGTCCGCGACAGACTCCCCACAAACCTTTCCCTCCGGCTCCTCTACTCCCAGTTCTGATTCACCCCATCAACTCCCGACCAGGCGTCTTTCCTCTCCTTCTTGTTCTCCCGGCACTACTGGGAAGCTGGCCATCCTCAGCGCTCAGTGCCCCAGTCTAGTCCACGTATCCACCGGACAGCAGCCGCCCCAAGTGAGCCCAGGGAGACACCAGCCTCAAAGGCTCAATGGCAAAGGGATTTTGCCTTTGTCCAGGTGTTCCAGAAAGCAGAGCCTGAGGCAAGGACTACACGCTGACACTTACTTTGGCAAGTGTAAGCTAGACAGAAAGATGTGCAGGAACAGACGCTCAAGGTAAGGAAAGACACAAATTAGCGGGTCATCCCATTATGGCCACGGCACAGACTCCGAGACACGTCATGTCACTTGCCAGACATGTCCAAGCACATGGGACGTCTCTGAGAAGTTCTCAGAAGCACGCCTGTGCGAGTCCGTGGAAGGAGAAAGGATGGTAAATCTACCAGCCCAGTTCCCTCCTAATTCCCACTGATGGAACTTCACCTCTGGAAGAGCTAACACCCCCAGGAGCTCCAGGTTACACCCTCCAGCACCACGGGTGCATCACTGTGGATGTGGCATTTCATCCAAGTTCAGAAGTGGAGGGGCACCTAGAGCAGAATTACGTCGCAGTGAGGGGCCAGGCGGGGCTGGGGCTCTAAGTTAAACAGGGCAGGGAGTACTGGGCAGGTAGCACCCCAAAAAGGAAGAGGAGGCCGAGGGAACCAACGAGGCACACCCGCTCCAGTTCTAGGGCCAAATACTTCTGAAACAGCACATAATGTATCCCCCTCCAAGCAGTCACAAAGCATAGTATAGGCTCTAAGAAGCCTTATAATAAAGACCTGTTTATTTCCGAAACTTAATTAAGCAAGAACCCTTTTTGCTCACGACACTCCAAATGTCTGTAAAAACACATTTTATTTATTTTTAATTATTATTTACTTCAAGAGAGAGAGAGTGCACATGAACACAGGATGGGGGGAAGAAAGAAAGGGAGAGACAGAATCCCAAGCAGGCTCCGCACTCTCAGTGAAGAGCCTGATACGGGGCTCGAACCGGATCATGACTGGAGCCGAAATCAAGAGTTGAACTCTAAACCGAATGGGCCGCCCAGGCACCCCAAAACATACTTTGGGAAGACTATTCAAATCAACTTACTGTCCTGGCCATAGAAACTTTAGAAACTTCTCCCCACTCAACCGTCTTGGTTAGCATTGCTTCCTCTTAGGATGGTGAGGGGCAGGGTGGTATCTGACCCCACACGGGGGTTCCGGCCGTAGGCCGTGGGCATGTAACCTTTACCCCAACAAGGCTGGCCCTCTCACTGCTCCACAGGCCCCAGGCTTCCCTCTGCTGGTAACGCTCCCGCCACCAGAAATGCCTACCACCTTCCGTCTACTGCCGAACTGACATGCTGTCACGGACACAGCCTTCTCTGCGCGGGTTCCTCGGACCCCGCAGGTGGAGGTCTCCCCCCTCGGCCTTCCCCTGCACACCAACCTCTCAGAGGGCACTCAGGACTCTGCCTTTTATTACTGATTTTTTTCCTTTTCAAAATTTAGAGGCCAAAAAGCCAGAGGTGAATATGTTATTCATTTCTGTATCTCAAGGAGACCCCCAAGTCGAGGGTCTTGCCCATAACAGCTACTCAGTGTATGATAAAAACAGTAAGTGCTCTGAACTAGATAAAAACAACCTCTCGAAGACATAAATACGGGTGTGGATTCCGATGTTCCAGCTGCTCACATATTTCCAGTGATAGATTGCTGACTCTTCTTGTGTTTTAATACTGTTCTAAATAGAATCGGATTTCAAGGCAAATAAAATATTCTTTACGAATCAGTCACCTTTAAGAGCAATTTGGCACCAGAATAAGAAAGTTTCTAAATGGTAACATAACAAACAGAAAATCTGTTTACTAAGAAAGCAGTTTACTCCCAGAAAGAGGGAGAATGTTATTTTAGAGCAAGAACTGCCAAATTTACATACTCTTGGGCATAAATGATAATCCTCATTAGTCTGAGAGCTGTAAACAAGGGCCTGCTGATATACGGCCCACATGGCTACCACCAGGGCCTAAATGTAAGAAACAACCAGAGGCTTGAAAAATGTTTACACCAGCTGGTCCACAGTCTCCAATTTGCTTTCTTTAACAAAATGCTTTCCTCCCCCCCAACCCGCCCCCATCCTCCTATAGGCCTGGGCCTGAGTCACAGAAAGGAGGACCAGAGATGCAGGCTGTTGCGGGCTGGTGAATCCTTAGATATATGCCCATCACCCGTGCGATTCCTTTATGGCTCAATGCAGTCCAGCCCTGCACATGGAACTCCTCTCCACAGCACCCCGAGGTCCCAATTAACAAAGTCACAGGCCACCAAACTGGGCGGAGAGAAGATGCTGGAAAACTGCGGGAGGCCTGGGAAGGCGAGGGGCTTGCCCCAGAGACCAGGGTGAGCTCTGGTCCTGGAGCGGTAAATCCAGAGCGAGGACTAGCCCTCCAGTCCGTTACTTGCATAAAACCCCCTTTTCCTGGGAGAAGTAATGATGCTGCAGGGACAACACTTGGGGGGTGGGGGGGCCAGAAAAGGGGAGGGAAGCCAGGGAGAGATGCCGCCTAGCCTCTTGGGCATTACAAGCTGGATGGCCACCTCTCACCACAGTCTCTTCGTCCAAATGGTCCCAACAGCTGCAAATCTCCTTTAATCTGCATCAACCGAGGCACTCACTGCCTGCCTCTCTGGTGTGTGGACATACTGGGGATGGCCTGAAAACCCAGGAGGTAAGGAAATTGCATCTCTGCCCTGAAGAAGCTTATAACGTGGTTGGGGGTAACATATCCAAACAAAAACTTAATGCGAGCCAGTCCCTCACTTGTGCAAAACAGAAAGCTTTCCTCACAAGAGTGCTGAAGAATAAAGTTCTCGGTTTATTACACTTTCACTTAACACACGTAGAGAATGCTTAGCAGTGTCTGACACAGACGGGGCTCGATAAACAGCAGAAACGTGATAAGTTCCATGGGATTCCACGGAAGGAGGGAAAGCCCTACTACGAACCTACTGCAGAGGGGGCTGCCCTAGAGCTGGGGCAGGGGGGCAGCTCAAAGAGCCCATCCTGGGGCGCACAGAACCCCAGAAGCACACCCAGTCCCAGGCGGCCAGCCTAGCTGAGAGCTCCACAGCCAGACGGTCGGGATCAGTGTGCTGCTGTGACCCACCTGCTGGCCCTGGGACGCTGGGCTGGGCGCCTCCTTCCCCCGGTCTCCTTTTCCTTGTCTGTAAAACGGTGTAAATAACAGGCCCCACCCTGGAGCACTGTTTAGAAGCTACCATTACAGTTACTGGCCCCAGACGATGTGTAGAGAAGCGTAAGGAAGCGCAAAGCGGGGGAGGTGGTGCTACTGCAGCGCGTCTGGGATCCAGATCGAAGGCACCGATGGAATTCCGAGCGGGCTCAGAGGCGGAGAGAACGCTCCGGCACGGTCAGCCTCCAGGGGCATTCGTGTGCGGCCCTGTCTCTGCGAGGCGGACCGACCGGACACAGGGGTCAGTCAGCAGGCTGCCGCCAAGGCGCGGGGGCAAGATGAGGAAAGCTGGCCCACAGTGGCAGAAGGGCAGCCAGGCGCCCGCCAGCCAGCAGGGCAATGAAACCACCACTCCCAACAGGCGGCTTTAGCTGTCTGAGCACAGGGGCAGCTGACTTCTGTAATTCCCAGGTACACACCTTCCACCTGAATCAAGGAAGCATCAGGAACAAAATGCAGAAACTCCAGTTTCCGGGACAATAAACGCTCTTTTTAGTTCATGCACACGGGCTTAATAGGCAGCACACAGCCACATACACGACCCTGTGTAGATGCCACAGGGGTAAGTAACGTCTGCTACACTGGAGAAAACGGAAGACTTAACTACCACTGGTTTTTGGTTCTGTTTTCTTCCGGCAAGTTAAAGATACTGCAGCTTCCGTACAGCACGACTAAAATATTCAAGTCGAGAAGTTATTTGCTGGATCGTGGGGGGCATGACGCCCATGAACTCCAGCAGTTCCTACCGACCACACAGGAAGGTGTGGGGATCTCCAGCCGTGACCACAGCCATGTGGCTGTACTCAGGGACTGCTTTCCGGCTGGCTCCCCGGCCCGAGGAAGGCCCAGGCCTTCTCGAAGGGAGGCCTGTGCTGCCTGCCTGCACGTGCTTCCGGGTGGTTCACAGTCACACTGCAGTGTCTGGTGTAGTTTCCAAAGCCCTCATCTGGGGCAGGCCGCTATCAACCTTGCAACCAATGGTGACCCCAGGGGACCTACTCAGGGGTGGTGGCCATAAGAGATGTGTGAGTAGCATAGCATTACCATTCTACACCGTGTGTGGTGATCCATTCGCAAGAGATCGACGGAACCAGTGGTCTGCTGGAAAACTTTGTTGAGAGTCAGACATGGTAACGTAGCTCCCTCCAATTACAACTTTCACTCTAAAACGTGAAGTCAGATTCATCATTTTCCTCATTTTCTCCCTTTCTTTCCTCCTACCACTGAACATAATGCAGGTAAACAAACACATTCCTAAGAGCAGCAGGGACACCGAATCACTGCTGACCTGGGTCACGGGGCAAGAACTGGGCCGAGATGAAAGGCCTATTCCTCTATTCATCTCTTATTCCTCTGTTGGCCATTCACGGGCCTCGCTCTGGAGCTTACACTTTTAATAAAAAATAAATAATAGATTTACAGCCTCCTGGTTTGTAACAAGACAAACGCTATTGTGTTTTGGGTTTCAATGATACATGATCGACTGGGAAGCTTGTTTTTAATTCATTCCCGTAACTTTAAAAGAACAAAGAAAACTTGACGGGCTGGAATGCTATTAATAAGTTGATCCCCAAAACTTTCTCCAAATAGATTTGCTGCCTTTACCAAGATGGTCCCTTTGAAGCTCCCACTTAATGGAATTTTATTGCTTATCTCTAGATTTATTTTGCTTGATCTTTAAAAATCAAAAGCCAGTTGAAACCACTATTTATAGCCAATGTGCTTTTTCTTCCTCCAGAAAATGTACAAATGTATTCTTTTAGCTTAAATATCAAATGAGATGTTGGTCTGGACTGAATGTTTCTGTCCTCTGAAAATTGACATGCGGAAGCCCTAACCCCCAAGGAGATGGTATTTGGAAATGAGGCTTTGGGGGATAATTGGGATTAGACTGAGTCATGAGACTGGGGCCCTCCTGCTGGGATTAATGCCCTTATAGGAAGAGACTCCAGAGTGTTCTCTCTCCTCTCTTTCCCCACCACGTGTAACAGAGCAAGGAGATGGATGCTGGGTAACCCACCAAGAGAGCTCTCACCAGAAACCAAACTGGCCAGCACTCTGATCTTGGCCTTACAGCCTCCAAAACTGTGAGAAATACATTTCTGTTGTTTAAGCCATGCCTGCCTCAGTCTACGGTATTTTGTTAAGGGTGGCCCAAGCAGACAAACACAGATGTCAGTTCAAACCCTATTAGGGCTGGTCTTCTGAGAAGCAAAGGAGGTTTCTCTGGCTCCTCATGAGAGCAAAGCAGTAGTAACTCGACAACTTGAAGGGGCTGGAAGGAGACACTTAAGAGAATTACTCCCTTGCATTTGGATACACCAAGCGGCTCTAACATGACAGCTCACACCCATACATCTACAGTTCAGAGGAAGTGCCTTTTACATGGTTAATTTGTGAGCCTGTCAGTTACTTCTTTTCTTAATCCGGAAACTCTAACGTCCTTGTTCCAGGAGGTTTTCTTCCCAACTTTCCCCTTGTTATCACTTGTTCCTTTATTTGGTTTAGCACTGAGTATGCTTCTTACCTTTAAATGCACTGTTTTCCTTCTGAGCTTCAGGAAGCCAGGCAGGGCCGTGTTGCCACCATTTCTCTATACCTGACTTCAGCCGCACGGAATGCTTGTGTGGCGGGGAGGGGTGTGCGGAAGTCTCACCGTGCAAATGGCAGCCACCCTGCACGCAGCACTCACCAAAGTCAGGGGTGTGGGAAGGAGGCTGGGGATACCTCCCAAGTTTATACACTCTGGCAACAAGAACACGGGCCCCACTGGTTACTGAAACCCAGGTCCGGCATCAGTTAACAACAGCAGAAATGTCAATGCACATAGCAGGTCAAATGTAATCAGGGACTACCTAGTCGGCTTTGGAAGGACTGCTGGGCCTCAGCTGCGAAGCCAGCCTATCCACATCGTCACAGTAAACCATTGGGACTCCTGCCCTATCTTCAGAACCAGCGAAAACACCAACTCTGCCAAAAATGATGCCTCAAATACAGCTCTGCCTTTAATAAGTAATCAACAAATGCACGCAGGATTGAAGAACCTGTCAGAAAACCAAACAAAACATAGTGTTCAGGTCTGGCATAATCACACACTCAGGTTTCCTTCCTTTCTTCCTCCCTCCCTGCTCTCCTCCCCTCCTCTTCTCCTTCTCCTGTCTTGATGAGCACTGGAATGAGAGAGCAGAAAATGGGAAGAACAACAGAGGCTTCAAGGACCCCAGTTGAGCCCTAGAACAGAACAGAAATCACAATGGGCACCTGGCCCCAGCACAGGAACACAGCCCAGTTCCCAGAAAACCTTCATTGTTTAGTTAGCTTTGGCCCAGAGCTAATCTTGATAACCCACCCAACCCCTGGGGAGGATCATTTGATCCTTGTTCCTTCTCTTCAAAAGCTGGCTTTGGACGAAGCGCTCCCTAACCAGGCTCTGGGTGCGAAGGAAGACAATGCCACTATGTCCTCCTGGGAGCACTGAAGAGGCAGCATAAGGCAAGCTGAGGACGAAGCACAAGCTAGCACACCCCGCCCCCCACTGGGACATGTGTGATGTTCCTCAGGCACTTCTGACTGCCCAAGGACAAAGGAAAGGACAGAAAACAAATGGTTCATTTGATAAGAGTCTCCGTCATTTTACAAAGATCTTAGCACAATTACAAAAAAAGGGCAATCTCATCAAAGCCTAAAGTTCAGGAATTCCCTACTGTCTTGATGATCATGCTTTGCTAGAGGGGAAAACCTCCTTAGCCTGACAAGAGCTGGGCCTCCAGGAATCTGGGAGTCTTTTTTAGTATGTGGAAACCCCTTTAGGAAACTTCCTCTTGACTTTATCTCCCCCACCCCCATAGTATAGAACCAGCCACTCTTCACAACCCCAGGGCAGCTCTTTCTGTCCCGTGCTTTAACAAAATCACCTTTTTGCACCAAAGATGGCTTCAAGAATTCTTTCTTGGCCGTTGGCTCCAAACCCCACCATCACCCCAAAACCTCATCAAGCACTGCTGCTCCTCAGTGGGCAGCTGCATCCACTGTCCTGGGGCACAGCTCCCTGACACCTGTTCCTCCCCGGGCCCAAGAACAAACAGACCCACCCCACTGCCTGTCACCGAAGGCTATATGGAACCCCAGCGCTGGCCCAGCAGAGAAGGGCCCCCTCGTGTCGCCTCTCCAGCTATCGACCGGGCCCACTGTCCACGTCGCTGGGGTCGCTGCACTCTTCTGGCCCTCGCAGCCGCAGCTCAGCACGAGCCCCTTCCAGGATCCTGGTCTGTTCTGCCCCTGCCTCTGCCAGCATAGCGGCTACTCCACCAACCTGGCCCAGCCTCCACTCTGAGACCTCAGAAACTTTCTACGTGAAGGATTTTGTCAGAGCCTGGCAATATTTCATCTATAGCTCCCCCACTGCTCTGGGATAGAGCCCAGACTCCTTCAGAGCAGGTTCAAGGCACTGCTCGAGCAGGGCCTACCTGGTCCCACACCCGGGCTGCACATACAAGTTCTGGGTGCTTTGTTCTCTCCCTCACTTCCGGGTGCTCAGGCAGCAGGCTGCTTCTGCGGGAACACTGCTTGCCTCACCTGCTGTCACCAGCTTCCACCTGTCAATGGGGCACCCTCCTGTAGCCCTAGTTGGGAACACAGGCCAGTCCTCCTGTGGGCCGGTGGGCAGGACTTGTGGACAGGAAGAGCTGCACTGAGGTTGTGAAGAGTGGCTTCTTGTATACCATGCAGTTGGGGGGGGGGTGGGTAAGGACAAAAGAGAGGCCTCCTGAGGGACTGTGATGTGCTACAGAGGACTCCTGAGATACCTGAGGCTTCACTAATGTCAGGCTAAGGTGGTTTTCCCTCTAGTAAGGCATTAACTTTAAGACAGTAGGGGGTTCCTGGAGAAATGTTCTACTCTGTATTTGCTGCAAGTTATTTGTCAATGGGCTGCAGGTTATAAGGAAATTTAATTTCACCTGCCATTTCCTTCTTGCCTTTGTTCCCCACATCTATGGAGGGGAAGGTGATGTTGAGGCTCCAGGAAACAGAGTCTATAGGTTTCTGGAGATTAGGCTATTGATAAGATTGCCTTTTTCTTGTAATTTACTAAGCTATTTGTAAACTGATGGAGGCTCATGTCCTGCATCACTGTGATCTCTATCAGTTAGCCATTTTTTTTTCCTTTCCTTTGTCCTCGGGCAGCCGGGAGAGCCTGAGGAATGTCACACACATCCCACTCGTCGTGGGGGGGGCGGGGGGAGGGTGCTAGCTCGTGTTGGGCCCCCAGCCTGCCTTACGCTCCCTCATCACTCTTGTAGTCCTAGTTCCGGAGAACACACGCCCGTTGCACCTTGCACTTCATCACTATCACACTTACACGCGGCTTAGCCCGTGCACTTGCCTGAATGCCCCAAATAACTAAAAGTTCTATGGGGGCACTGAGGACATCTGTCTAGTTCACAATTAAATCCTCTATACCCACTATCATGCCCTTCACAAAAACAGGTACTGGATAAACAGCCACCGATGAATGGCTGTCCGCCTTCTCTCAACAAAGTCTGTCAGGATAAAAACTAGTAAGAGAATAATAGAATCCACCATTTATAGAACGCGTGCACCGTGAGGCATTTACGAGGCCCTTTTGTATGTCTGGCTTATTTAATCCACGCTCTTTCTGGCACATTCCAGTGGTCTCCCCTAGGGTCAATCAGTGATCTGTGTCTTTCTAGAACACACGGGAGGGATGAGTCCAGTCAGATACGGGGCAGGCAACATGTCGGTCCAGCTAGCAGGAGGCTATGCTTTCTTCAGCCCCTTCTGTCAATCCCCTTAAAATACGGCAAATGAGGTGACTAACAGAGGCTGGACGCTTTGATTAAACACGAGAAGAGAAGCCAGAAACCAACTATGTGGACTGGCCAGCCAGGCAGGAACACGATAAAAACGGTGGAAAAATCCAGCGCTCCACGTGTGCCGGTGTAACCAGCTGAAGGTGGTGGTGTCTGACTTCCTTCCTCGGGAAGAATCTCTCCCTCTTGGAGCCCAAATCACCGACGCCTGTGCCAAGCCCAGGTTTAGACACCCATTAAGAACATGATCTCTCTACTCTAGTCCTGAAGGTCTAGAAGATACTAATCCCACATCCTCTGCGATGAGGCGTTCTTGCTTCGGACGGTCATAAATTAAAAATGCTTACTTTACAAAAGTTCATGAGATACGATTAAACAAATTAAAGGTCTGTCAAAGGAACAGAAAAAAGAATGTAAGTTACTTGAAATTACGAACTGTTGACTTATCAGTCTTCCTATCATCCGTAGTATTCTGATAGTAAATACCCAGTAGATATGCATTGAATTGAATTGAATTTAAAAAAAAAAATCAGTCACTTCTTGCTGATCTGAAAGTTTAATTTAACAGGTCACTGCCCTTCCTTTGATGGTTAGGCAATGGTAGTTAGCCAATTAATCCTGTGTATTTAGACGTTCGATAAGGAGATTTTGAGGATTTTCCTAATAGGATAGCAAGTGAGTAATTTAGGTAAGAGAAAGGAATAAGAGAAGAAGAAGAAAATGACTGAGGGCTTTTTAAGGGAGAAGCAGAGGCTTACCAATTAGCTTAAAAAATACAGCAGATTTAACTTGACATTAAGAAAACAGGTCACTTGACACTTCCTTGTAACTCACGCTAGAAACTGCTTGTCCGAGTTAAAAACCTGATCACCAAGAAAGCTGTATTCCACGAGCGCCTCACATTTCTCCGAGTTGATTTTTTTACAAGGGGTTTTGGATGAGCTAATAATAACTTTTCAAAAACTGTACTTGGGAATTCCCTTATAACAAACTCTAAAAGAAAAAGTTATTTCATTAACAACAAAGATAGCCTAGAATAACACCAATAACATTACAAACAAGATTTTGCAGATTGATAATATAAAACAGCCGTATACAAACATGGGTAATATGAAATATAAAATATATTGGTATATACAGAGAGAGGAACTCCACCCGTCACATTTAAGTAAACCATCAACTTCAGTAACCCAATTCTAAATCAAATAACACAGGGCACTTAACTCCAGTATCAAAAATAAACATTCCACTAGGAAGATCCTAATTTCATTAAACAAATATAGTGGAGAAAAAGTACAAAATATTAGCTACTTGGGAAAACTTAAAACAAATCTATGTGCTTTAAGTACAAATGTCTCCGTACATACTCTGACAGGGAAATTCTGACTACAAATGATAAACACATAAATCACCATAGATTAAAGAAGCATGCATGAAAAGCAAGCAAGCAAAATGCATTCCAGGCATTTGTGGATTGACTAAAATCACTGAACAAAATAAAGAATATTAATTTGTGTTAAAAGAATGCACTTTATGGCACGAAGCTTGAAATGCCTCTGGGGACCCATCCGTGCAAGTCACACCCGCCCGCGCCTGCCTCTGCAAGCCAAGCAGGGGGACGAGACCAGACCACTACCATCTGCCGACTATGGCGTGAGTTACTGATCATGTTGTTATAAACAAAAGTATCATTAGAAAACAAGAAGTGTCTCCAGATAAGGCAGAGTTTGAGACTCTCACAAGGGCGATGGATTAAATGGGAATCCTCACCATCCAGTGAGAGGAAGACAGTGGCTTGGGGAAAGGGAACCACTAGCTGGGTGATACCAAAGCGGCAGCTCGAGGCTTGTTCCAAACCACCTGGACACTGCTACTACACCGAGAACAAAGCGCCAAAGGCTTCTGGCCCCGCGTCTCTCAAAGGATGGAGCTGTGGTGCCGGGTTTAGGACTGTGAGGAAAAGACAGCAATTAGCGGGAAATGATGGTCAGTGATGGTTGTAAGGCCACAGTTACAGACATTCCGAGGCTCAGCCAAGCAGCAGCAAAAGAAAATGGTGGTTTCTCACACTTAAGACACACCGAGGGACACACTTCCCAGTAAGATAGTCGGTGCCAGCAAGTCTTAACCGCATGTCACAAAGGACAGACATGAACAAGTTTAAGGTCAAATTCTTCCTCCAAAAGTAACACATGTGTAACGCAGGACGACCAAGTTCAAAGATGAAGTCTCCTTCAATAAGTGCAAAGCAGAAGCCAATGACTCCCAGGGGCAGAGACACTGGGCCTCCCCTCTCAGGATCGCTGAGCTGTCATCGAGAGAAAGGTCTTCACTTCTGGTCCTGGCTCCCACGTCAGGGCCACCTCACTGCCCACATGGACAGGCAGCCCTTTGGGGAACCTCATAAGGCCTTATAATTGGGACACTGCTCATGAAAGCAGTGTCCTCTGCATCAAACTTCCCACGAAAACTACCCTCTTGTCCCAGCATCATGAGTGACTGTGCTTCTCTGAAACAAAGAATTTGCTTTATCTAACGAGGCTTTGGGATGAGAACACTGGCTGGGGATTCCCTTTTCCTGGTGGCTGCTATGCACTGTTATCACGAAAATCAGTAACTTTCATGGCAAAGGACCTAGTCTCCGCATCTCTCTATCGGCCTCACATCAGGTCCTAGCTTGTGGGCCTACTTTTGTTTTTTCTTGTTCTTGTGACTTCTAACTGATGTATTTTTTTGTACTCTGTATCACTGTCACCAGTATTTTTCAAGTAAGCAAGAGTGCCTCAATTAGCCATCCAACTTCAGCTCAGCTCGTGATTCCATGGTTCGTGGGTCTGAGCCCCGCATGGGACTCTGCCGTCAGCATGGAGCCTGCTTCGGATCCTCTGTCCTCCCCCATGCGCTCGCTTGCTCTCTCTCTCTATCGCTCGCTCTCTCTCTGAGCCTCCCCCGCCCACGCTAGTTCTCTCTCTAAAATAAACATTAAAAAAAAACTAAGCAAGATATAAATTTTAAATGAGTAAATAAATGTAAAAAATACCAACTCATTAATTTTTCAAATGTGAAAATTAAGGTCTAAAGAACCATTGACAGTGACGTGCAGAAAAAGCATGCCACGCTAAGTATTCAATAATAAATGAGAGCAGTTAAACTCAGAATAAATGTTCATCTGTATAATGAAAAAAGATGCTAAATCAATTTGTCTGTAATTCCTTGGGAAAATACTTCCTGTTTACTAACAACATAAAACGGATATGTGCGCCCGAAGATGGAGCAGACCTCACTGGCATCTGAAGAGCCAGTGATCATCTGAAGGGATCAGGTGGTCAACAACAGCCATCACAGACGACCCAAGGTGAGTCAATGCCAGAAAAAACCACCTCCTATCAGGGAGTCTGCTAAAGGTGGAGTCACCAGAGGTATGTCACCAAAGGTAGTGCCATTAATGACAAAGGCTCGGTCTGCCAACAGTCTGCTCTTTACCAAAGACTGCTGGTACAAGTCATTTCTGAGGTCCTTTGGCTGTGGTAAAGAAAAAACTTGAGGGTCACTGAACGCGTTCGAGAAGCCCAAAGGACACCAGAGGAAAAGGTCAAAATTCAACTAGACAAAAACTCCTTGAATGTTAATCATTTTAGGGACTCACAGATGAACTACCCATAGTCCCTGACCAAAAGAATGTGAAGTAGAATGAGGAAAAACATATGCGTACTCTATACAAAAAGCAGTGGTGATTACTCGTCTCACAGAGAGGTATGGAGTCATGGGAGCGAAGAGAAGGAAAATATGTTCATCTGGAGGGAAGTTAGGGACAGCGAATCAGAGTCCAAGGTACCTAACAAAGATTAATACAGTAAATGAAGTGACCCATACATTATCATTAGTGACAGTGATTTAAACAACAAATCTCTTAACAGCCACTCTATTGAAAACACGTAGAATGAAAAGGTGGGTAAACGACCCAGATGCTGAGCACATCTGAATCAGCACACCATGGAAACGAAGCATGGTTTTACATGGTGATCTCTAAGACATTCTACCGTGTAACATATTTTGTTTGTTTGTTTAGTTCCACCGAGGCAAGGATTTTTGCCTACTTTTTCTGTTTTTTTAAGTTTATTTATTTTGAGAGAAAGAGTGTGCACTGTGGGGGGGGGGGTGCAGAGATAGAGGGAGAGAGAGAATCCCAACCAGGCTCCCGCACTACCAGCACAGAGCACCGACACAGGGCTTGAACTCACAAACCACAGGATCATGACCTGAGCCAAAATCAGTTACCTGATGATTACCTGACTGAGCCACCCAGGTGCCCCTTACCTACCTTTTCTAAATGCCAAGACATACTCTGGACATTCAATGAATATTTGCTGAATGAACAAATGAATTGATACACCTTTTAAAAAAAGGTTTGTACCAGTTAACCCATGCTCTGTTTCCACGAACAACCCTATAGTGACAGCGACCATTTACTGAGCATTTATCATATGCCAGGCGCTCTTAAGATCCTGCTATAGGTTCAAGTCCCTTAATTCTCAGAGCCCATGTAAAAGTCAGGCATGGAGGGACAGAGGTCTTGCCTGAGGTCACACAGTCAGCAAACTGCAGAACACCACTCTCCCTCTCTAGGCAGATAACCTGGAACAAGACCAGATAAATCCACGCAAAGACGTTCACCGCACCAAAGATGTTCATTGCACCGCTCCTTAGAACCCTGAGACCCTCTAACGTGCTTTGTTGGGTCTCTCTTTTTTGGATGTGCTCTTAAAAATACATATTGTTCTGTACACATGCACATTTAACTCAAATGAATCCTGGTGTTATCCTACACATCTCCCTCAGTTTCCTCCTCCCCACGCTGCTGTTTTGTGACACGTAACCTGGCTCTCTGTGGACAATACCGGGAGTCGTTTCCAATCACTCGCTGTATGTAGCTTCGACACCCCACCCAACTGCACTGCTAGAATGGCACCCAAGCTTCCTTCCTGCCTCTGGAAATCAACATTGCCACCAACACCTCCTCTACATCCATTCATCAGTTGCTGACAACGCCCTCAGATACATACCCAGGAGATTAATGCTGAACCAGAGCCTGTGTTCCTAGTTTGATTGAGAACTTCCAGACTGTCCTCCACTGTAGCCGAAAGAGTCTGCATTGCCACTATTAGTGTACGCGAATTCCTTTACTCATTTTTCAGCTTTCTAATGATTACTAGTTTAATAGTGATTATCACATTGTTGCTTCAATTCTCATTACTCTGATTACTAATGAGTTTGGTGATTTCCTCATATGCTGGCTAGCCTTCTGGGTTTGCTCTGTTATGAAATAGAAGCTAGGATGTCTTTCTCATTTTCCTATTAGGATTGCTATCCACTGTTTTGGGGAAGTTTCTTGCAGTTCTAGGTAGTGACATCACACACATCATCTCCCATCTGTCACCTGTCCATCTGTCTACAGATGGCTTCAGGGCACAGATATTCAAAACTTAATCAAATTTATCGATTTTCCCCTGTTGCTTTATGCTTTTGTTGAAGTTTATCAAATTCTTCAAAAACACACAAAATTTTGGAAGAGATTTAATTGAATTGAAAGGTTAATTGGGGAAGAACTGAGTGAGACCTTCTTAATACCACATCCAAGAAAACAAAGAGTCTATTACTCACATAATCTTCTATTAGAATTAAAATATTTTATCTGAAGAGATATTGTGCATTCTTAATTCACACTATATAGTTTCTGTTATTATGAGTGATATGTTTTATGGTAATTGGATATTACTAATAGAGGAATCATATTGATTCTTATAGATTGATCATATATACCCCCATGTCACCATACTCATTAGTTGTAACAATCAGTTTATTATAGTCTGTTAATGAAGATGACCTTATTGTCCATAAATAATGATAATTTTATCTATTTCTTCCAAAACTAAGTTTTTACTTCTTTTTCTTCCTGGGTAGCATTCCTCAGGACATCAGTGCTAGGTCAAGCACCAGCAGAGACAGTGAGAGAATAGACAGAGATAGAGAGATAAAGGATACTTTTGACCGAATCTCTCAAGCTTCATTCCACTCTACCTCTGTCTAAATAGGTCTGGAATACAGCTACGTTTCTCAGGCTTCTTTGAAGCTAAGTTGTGAATGAACTTGGGATCTGCCACTGGAGGGGCCCTCTCAAGAGATGTGCAAGAGGGAGGCAACGCAGAGGACGCCCCTGCTGTGGTGGGTGCTGGAAAGCCAGCTGGGGAGACGTGTTTCTCGGGCCAGGGTCTCCACCTGGGCGTCTAATTATCTGCTTGCAGGGGTCAAACGCAAAACGTCAGGAAAGTGGCAGCAGCAACAACAGCCTCTTGCCCTCTGGACCATAACTACTGTGGGGTGACCTTGAACTCTGCCCCCAACCTGTTCCTCCAAGCCCTTCCCACAACTTAAGTACCTAATCCACTACATCTCTTTCCGCCTGAAAACACGCAAGGACTTGCTTCCTGCACTAAACTGCAAAAGACAGCAGGTCTGCTTGCCTCCTTCCCAGTAATAGAGGGAATTGTCCAAAACCCCCATTCAGGGTAGTCTGATACAGTTTTTGGTTGGTAGCCTGAAGGAAGTTCCCTTCCATTCCTAAGATGTCAGCTGCGTGTGTCTCTAAAATCACAAACAGGTGTTGAACTTCATCAATCGCTTCTGCTACACCGTTTGAGGTCTTCGTACTTTTTCCATCATTCTTTTACTGTTACATTCATACATTTTCTGACACTGGCTTCAACAGCTTTAGGAGCTGGGCATCATGACCTGCCTTCTATTTTATGGAAAGACCTATAAAAGATACTAAGTGGTTTTTCTTAAAGGTTTGCCAGAAATCATCTATAAAATTCTCTCTGGAGATTTTGGGAAGAAAGGTCTCTGACTACATGTCCGATGTATTGATGTGATCATACACTGACCTCTAATCGTGTTATCTACTTATTCTCATGGCAATCTTGACATTTTATATTTTTTCTGGAAACATTAATTTTATTTAGTTTTTTCTCCAAATTTACTAGTAAATAATATTTGTTCCAATATTTTTGTCATTTGAAAATGTCTTTGATCTATAGCTATTTCCTAATTTTTTATTTATTTTTCTTATTGTTCAGTCTGTCGGAGATCTTACTTATCTTTCAAAGAACCAGGTCTTGATTTTCTTAAATTTCTGTCATCATTTAGTGTTATTATTCTGTATTTTATTGTTTTTAGTACTTACCTTTATTTCCTTCCTTCCTGTTTCCTTGTTTTGTTGTTCTTTTTTACCAACGTTTGAGTGGACTGCTTAGCTCACTTACTTTTTAACCTTTCTTGTTTACCGATCAACTTAAGACTGTAAAATCACTTTAAGCATCACTTGAACTGCATCCCACAGTTGTGACATTTAATGCCTTCATTATCTTTCAGGTCTAAATAGATCATCATTTCATTTTTATTTCCCTTTCAACCCAAGGGTTCTTTAGAAATATGTTATTTACTTCATAACCACAGCAGTTTTATTGGGAGGGAGGCTGTCATTTACTGATAATTTCTTATCATATGGCACAATACCGAAGGACCCTAAAGTGTACCACTCCCGTTCTTGGGAAACCCTCGTGGCTTCCTGGATGGCACCATACATAGTTTGCTCTCTAGAACCATTCCATAGGAGCCCCCAAACCACATTCTGTTTGTTGATGCTACAGTTTTAGAAATATTGCTAATAGACTTACTAACCGTGTTGTCCAGCTCTTCTCCATGTCTGCTTATTTTCTCCACTGCAGGGCTTAGGTTTCTGGGAGCAGTGTTAAAACTCTCCCACCATAACTGCTGATTTCCTCTCTCCCTCTCTGTAGTTCTAACGTTGCTTCGTGTATTTTCAAGCTGAATTGTTAAGGGCCCGTATTTTCAAGGAGTACACCTTGTTCTCTCTTTTTATCAGTACATAATATCCCTCATTCTCCCTCACCTTCCCGTGAAGTTACCACTACTTTCTCTCGGTTCCTATTTGTGTAGGAGACCCCTTTTCTATCCTTTTATTTTCAACCTTTCACTGTCTTTCTTTTGAAGTCTGTTTCTTATACATAACTCATTTCTGTGACTTGTCCATCCAGTCGTAGAATTTCTCTGTATAATGGAAAACCTAGTAACCTGCATTGTAATTACTATCACATTAGATGCTGGCCACTCTTCTCATATTTTCCATTTAACGTGGTCCTTTCTCTTTGTTTTCTTCCCCCATCCCACTCCCTTTCCTATTTCTGATTAGACAGATTTTCCTGCTGGTTTCAAAGCTGTACCTCTGTTTTTGTATGCAAAGTGGCTGAATGTAAGATCCTTTCTTATGTTTTCATGCCCCTGCAGTCACTTCCCTTTCATTTCCCCTCCACACCCAACAATGCAGATCATGTCTGGAATTTTAGTCCCAGATTACTTGGGCTATGCTTTCTCTTTTCTTTAGATCTTGACTTTTTTTTTAAAGGCAGTGATAAAGCCAATTCCCGTGTCAGGACCTACAAAATGGAGGCAGCCCCCATGGCCCTGTCCACAGCACAAATCAACTCCCAAGCCAGCCTGCACTAAGGGAAACACTTGTCAAGGAAATCTAACACGTAGCAGTCACAGTCCTCCAACTCCGCTTTACTTTAGCTAGCTCACCTTACTCCACAAAACAGGACCTGCTGGCCTCTCCAGGAAATCCGTGGCCTCCCAGCACATCAGGCCCTGTTTCCGCTTCCCCCAAACCCCTCAGGAACAGCGTTCCACTTTGTCAACAATCCACGGACTCTTTTCCCTTGAATAAAGGACATCAGACCTGTTACTAAACTGGATTATTTTTTTGACATTTGACAACATCAGTCAACTTTCCTAGGGGATCTGATCCTCCTCACCTCCCTGCCGGGTGTTTATTACCCCGCATATTTAAACGCTTCCTCCAAACAGACTTCAGGGTGGGTGTTCATACAGAAAGCTGTTAAGGGCTTGTACAGCTGAAAATACTTATTACGCCCTCACACGTGTGTGAAAATCCAAAGTAGCGGGGAAGGCGCAAGCAGAACTGAGTGTACACGTACTTAGGGCCGCTGAACTGCCCACGGAAGAGTCCGTAAAACGTGTTTATTTTATACGGCATTTCTTCCAGACTCTCATGACATGCCTGGCGGCCCCCCCGCAGGCTGCAGCTGCCCACTCCCCAGAGCTACTCAAATCCAAGCCGGCTCCGGTCTCCACGAGAAGCCACCTGTTCTTGTTGCGAGTTCTTAGCACTCAAGCTTTTCCACCTCCTCCACTTTACGAAGTCAGTGTCCATGCTGCCTTATGATCTCAGTTCAAACTACAAGCCCACATACCACTTTTTCCCTTTAAAACCTACACAGGAGGAGCGCCTGGGTGGCTTGGAGGGTTGAGCACCGGACTTCGGCTCAGGTGATGGTCTCGAGGTTCGTGGGTTCGAGCCCCGCATCAGGCTCTGCGCTGACGGCTCGGAGCCTGGAGCCTGTTTCAGATTCTGTGTCTCCCTCACTCTCTGCCCCTCCCCCGCTCATGCTCTGTCTCCCTCCCTCTCTCTCTCTCTCAAAAATAAACAAACATTAAAAAAAATTTTTTTTAACTTACACAGGAATATACCCAAGTATTTTCTACAATGAACAGGACTTACTTGAATAAATAAAAAATGCTGTTCTAAAGACAGGGGTCAAAGCTGGTGATGGCAAGCTATTTTTGGAAACTGTACAATATGGTCTGAATCCCTTGGAGACAGGATCTGCCTTGCACTTAGAATCATTTTTCACTGGGGCACTGTGCGAGTTTCCCAAACACCCAAACTCTATTCCCCGGGTGAACCCGGGCTCTGAGACAGCATACCGTGGCCCCACGGCGCGGCATCCTGTCCGAGATCAACTTTGCAAACATAGCCGCAGGATGTTGAAAAACAGAGACCTCAACTATTTATTACGATTGCATATTTTCTCTGTATTCTCTCCCACTGGCATTTTTGTTAAATTAATCTTCCTCAATGCATTTTAATAAGAAAATGAAAGCAACGTGAATTTAAAAAGAAAACTATGAAAACAAAGTGAAATATTCTTAACTTATGGGTTTCTTACAAAAACACGCTCGAAATCCAAGTCCAGCCCCATAGTGAATTCTGCTTAAATACATATTCAGAAAAACTTACTTAGCTTGCTTGTTAGACAAGGGAATATATGCTCTTCAGAGTTTGGCCTCTGATGGGTCTCCTGCAGCTTCAGCAGGCAAAAATGTACAGGGAACAACATGGAGTCCATATAGAAAAACTAAGTAGTCAAATTCAAATTTTGGAGACCAGCCTCGATTCAAAAACAGTTTATTCAACACTTACTATGTACCAGGCAGTACGCCTGGCCAGCAGCTACCATTGAAGGAAAACAGACCCTGATTAGCGACTCTCTTCAGGAGTGGTCTGCCCAGACTCTACAACACGCTCACAGTTTCTACTAAGCAGAAATGCACTGGGATATGTGGGAGTAAATAGGGGACCAGAAAGGAGACGGTGGTCTCCCCGAGAAGCTCTGACCCTGATGCGGAGAGCAAGCAGGAGCCACAGTCAGGAGGGGGAGTGAGAAAGTCGGCACGCAGTTGACCTAACAACCTAAGGAATTAGGCTTTAGACTTCGGGGGTAAGCATTAGGGCTCTGAACCCAAGGAAAGAGCGAGGGACAGTTAAAAGACCCCATTCTAATACAACTCTGGTCACAGATCAGAACTAAACTAAGATTTTGTGGCCTGACTGGGACGTGTCCGGTGCCACCCTAGGCCACTCTGGTCAATCTTAAAGTCTAGAGGTACGATTTTTGAGAGAAAGGGGGTCGGGGGAGGAGATAATTAATGCTTCCAACACATAAAGCAGATAGTACATTAGGTGTGGTGTCAAGAAAAAAGATAATAAAGGGGGGAAAAGGACATGTCTGGTAGTAGGTGTGAAATTTTATATGGGATGAATGTGGAATGACCTCACTGCCAGTGTGACTTGTGAGGAAAGACCCAAACGAGGGATAGGAGGAGCCACCTGGATCTCTGGGCAAAGAGCAGGGCTGGCAGAGGGAACAGCAGCTGCAAAGTCCTGAAGCAGCAGCGAGTCAGGGCACACTGGAGGCCGGAGTGTCGGGAACAGAGATCAAGGAGGCGAGGTCACGGCACGGGCTAGGCGGGACTCGGGCCTTCACTCTGATCAGACGGACCACGCACAGCGGCCGTGCAGGGCCCCACCGGGCCTGACATGCGTGCTCCCGCTGCCACGAGGACACGAAACTGGGGCAAGGGACAACACGTAGAGATCAGTTACGAGACTACTGCACAAAGCTGGTGGAAGATGTTAAAAGCTATACTGAGGCACGTTAAACATTTTAAGAGTTTACTTGAGCAAAAATGGACTGGAGTGGGGCAGCAGCGAATGGTGAGTGTCCAGGAGCCCTCTGCCACAGAAGCCGGGGGAAAGACCGAGAAAAAGTGAGGAAGCAAAGAAAGAGAATTGACTGGCTATAGCTTTAAGACTAGTTGGCTGTTTGTGATGGTCCTGTTTAGCGTTTTGACTTTGTAACCTTAAGGCATTTACAGGCTGAGATTTTAGTTTGCTACAGCATTAAAGCCTCTTCAGGCTAATGGCCTCCTTGTTTAATTAACTCAACAGAGATGACGGTGCCAGTCTGGTAGCAGAAGGGGCGATTGCAAGTGATCAAATTCAGGATATATCCTTAAAGTAGAAACAACAGTATTTCCTAATAAACTGGATGTAAACTGAGAGAAAGCAACAAGTCAAGGATGATGCAACAGTGTGTGTGTGTGTGTGTGTGTGTGTGTGTGTGTGTGTGTGTGTGTTATTTTTCCCCCAACCAACTGGAAAGGTAGAGTTGCCATTAACTAAGAGGATGAATTCAGGGGTAAGGAAAAGGTGAAAGGCATAATTTGGATGTCACCAGCATATACATAGTCCTTAGACAGGAAGTAATTGATTGCACACTCGTATTTCTCAAAAGCATAACAAGTACCCTAAAGATATGTTAGGCATATTCAGGATATGTACAGCATATTTTCCAGATGCCTATTATTTCAGGATAAATAACATTTACATTAAGTTTGTGATAAAATAAACAATTGTAATAGGAAGCAGAATTCAAAGTTTGTATGAGTTTTTAAGATAAAACACCAGACTTCAAAGGAATGTGCTTGTGGCAGGTTGCTTTGAGCTACATTCTGGTCTCCTGGGGCTGTGAACTTCTCTCTTCTGCCAACACAAGTTTTTCTGTGTTCTTCCAAGTTCTGAGGAGTTCTGAGGTTTATTCAACATCAATCATCTTGAAACATTTATCAACTGTCAAGCACTGTACTGGGGGGTAGGGCCAGCATGGTGAACAAAAATGGAGTCCCTGCCCTGGTGAAGTCTATAGTCTGTGCTGGTGATAGTAAGTTCACCTGCTTGTTCCTCTTTAGGCAGGTTTTTAAAGGAAAAAGCACAGTGTCAACTTTGTCTGCACTTTGCAGGATTACCATGAAGTTCAAATATTTACTATTGCAAAAACAGTTTAGAAGCTGGACAGAGATATTCAAGTGACTTGAGTGGACACTGTTTTCACAACAGGGCTTCAGATGGATCAAGTGAAAGTTACAGCAAGACCAGAGAAGAGGACAAGTGATTAGCTCCATCCGAGGAAGCTGATTACTACATCTGGCCACGGAACGGGGCTCCTAAGTATCCTGGCACCAAAGAAGACTTTGACATGTGCGTTTTTCTTGTTGTTGCCGCTATCTAGCAAAAGTAACATGATAATTTTCTGGTAGAGAAAATACCGTTTTCCAGAAATGGACCCCAGCAAAGTTCACAGGGGTCTCGGTGCAAGCCACACTGAAGGACAGGGCAGACATTAATGTTCACTACCATTTCACAAAGGACAAAATTGCACTGTTCAAACGGAGGCTTCCTATGCCTATGAGCTATGAGGTCAGGCTGCACAGTAGAAAGTTACTAAATTATAAAACCCCTGCAAGAATCGTTATTTTGTACTGTTTGGGATTTTATTCCCAAGTGCCCATCTGACTCTTATAATAATAATAATAAAAATAATTACTTACACATCATAGTTCGGTTCAGCATCTGAGTTACAAACTAAAAGCTTCGAGGAAAATACCTTCGGTTACAGAGGACAGGCTCTCTTTCTATTTTCAGTCTTAGGTTTTCAAAACACACATCCTGCGTGTCACAGGAAAGTTTAAAACATTCAGCTGCTGCTTCTCATACCCATTACTCACACATCTGCCTTCAAACACTCTTCGCAACATCACCTCTAGTATGGCAGAAAAAAGTGACTATATGAATTTGTAGTGGAATACATATTTGCCCATTAAAATGTATAGTAAATGTTTATACGTATGCCTCGTGTAAATGCTACCATTAGAAACATCTCGGTAGTCTCTGATTTTGACAGGTTTGTCATTTATGGGGGAAAAAATTTCCCCGAACTCAAAAATCATTTTTACATTCATGATTCAACTATCACTTCGATGTCCTGATCACTAAAGACACAGGCCGCAGCGGCAGCTCCTGGCTCCCAGGGGCCACCCTGTCGGCCACGTCTGGGTCAGCCCTCGCATGACTTCATACGGGAGCAATCTCGGGCTCCCCGACCACACAATTTGTGCTGCACCAAACACCGCCTGCTTGTCCCTCTCTACAATTCCTTTGATCCTATGACGTACTCTAAGATCCTTCCAAGAAATCCTGTGTGCCAGCAGTTTCTTTGAGCCCTATGAAACTGCCATTCCTCCAAGTCGAAATGGTCTCATTTGGCAGCCATACTGACAGTTTCAACCTGTCCTCCCTACTAAGTCAGGTCAGGTTTATGCCACTTGGAACCTAAAGAGTCTTCAGTGAGTACAAGCGCCAGTACTTAATGGAACTTTCAAACTACGTGACAGAGACAGGAAAAATATATATATTATCTAATACTGGTCATTGCTGATAAAGATACATAGGCACACACATGTATACATACAGGCACACACTTTCAAATTTACACATAGTATGATGCACACGATTGCATAAAACTACTAGCCGTGCAATGCGTCAGAGTAACATCGCAGCACAGCTGTGTCCCTGAGAACACAGGTTCTGGAACCACACTTTCTGGGTTCAACTCCTAAATCAACAAGTTGTTAGCTTTCTTAAAAAAATTGAGAATTTTATAGAGATATCTGCAGATTCGCACACAGTTGTAAGAAATAACAGAGAGATTCTGGGGACCCTTCACTCACTTCCCCGCAAATAGTAACATTTCGCAAAACTATAGTAGGACATGGGACAGGAACTGATGTGGAGATAACCCACTGCTCTTCCTGAGATTTTCCAGTTTGACTTGTACTTGCGAGTATGAGTGTGTGTGTGTGTGTGGTTCTATACAACTTCTGCACACGTGGAGGTTCATGTGTCCGTCACCACAAGAATCCTGGCCAATGCTCTTCTGTAGCCACAGCCACCTCCCCCATCAATTTCCTTGATGGGAGGAAACTCTTGTTTGCATCTGGGTTGTTTGTAGTTGTACACAAACTGTCCCTTTCTTCTTAGTTGGTAAATACATGAGAATAATGTTGCCCCTCATTTTTCTTTTAATGGCTTTAGGATCTGTAGTGTTGCCCCATCTCCTTCCTGTGTTAAGTAATTTGTCTTTCTCAGTCTTGCTGGAAATTTATCAACTTGAATGATTTTTTTTTTCTTTTTGGCAGAGCAGCAGCTTTTTGCTTTCTTGATGGTCTTGATTCTTTTCCAATTTTCAATTTCATCTATTTCTGCTTTTTATTATTTCCTTCCTTCTGCTTGCTTCGGGGTTATTGTTTGTTTGGGTTTCTCTGTTCTTCTTTTCCAAATTTCTTAAGGTAGGAACTGAGATGATTGGGGACATTTCATCAATTTTATGTAAAAATTTAATACTATAAATCTCCCTCTCTGAACCGTGTTACCTGTATCCCACATATTTTGATATGTTGTTTTCACTTCCACCTGGATCTATGTATTTTTATTGCCTTTAAGACCTCTTTGGCCCATGTATCATTTACAACTGTGTGATCTCATTTTACCTGGGGACTTTCCTGTTATCTTTCTGTTAGTGATTCTTCGTGTGAATCCACCATGTCCTAGAAATGCCAATTAAGTCCTGTTGGCAACAGTGTTGTTAAGCTCTTCTCTACCCTTGCTGATTTTCTGTCGGGGCCATCACCCTGTCTAGGTTCAGCACAAAGGTCCTGGCCTAGTTTTGTGGGCTGTGGTTCCAAAGACCGCCTAATTTTCAGAGTCTTTATAGCGTTCTTTGGTCTGCTTTCTCTGTCTGGGGCCAATGGGACACCCACAGGTCCTGCTGGTGCTGCCTGAGAGGCTGGAAGGGCTTTCCCCAGGCCTGGCTACCTCGTGGCTCTCACTGGAAAGGGGGTTGGTGATTGGGCCAAAGGCTGGAAGAGGCTTCCCTGGCCTAGTGCTTGCCGTGACAGGATCCCGTTCGCCTGTGGCTCCTGGCCACCTAGTGTGTCTCGGCACGGGAGAGGAGTCTCAGGTCCGTGGTGACAGAGGCTACTTGGCTCGGCCATTAGCTATGGCAGTGTGCTGCAGCAGGAAGTGCCAGATGCCCAGGTGTCTGTCCAGGAGAAGAGCCATCTGAGGCCCAGCAAGGATGGCGCACGCGTGCCCTGGCTGGTGAACGCTGGGGGGGCTCCTACTGAACTCTCTTGCTGCTGTGGCACGGGGCACAGCTTGCTCCTGTGTGACCCAAGGAAGGAAGGCGCCCACCGGAGCTGCCTTGTATCACTAGTTCGGGGGTCAAGATGGGCCAGGTCTGGCTGGATCTTCCTGGCAAGGGGAGTGTGGTAGGCCCTGCCATCGTATGGTTCCTCCAGTGCAAAGGTCCCAAAACACGTCTCCTGCTTCTTCCCACCTTTCAGAGTTCTTTTCTGCTACTGCACTGTTTCTAGGGTTTAGAGTTGCACTTAGAAGGGAGGAAGAAGGAGAAATAGACCGTTGCCCTCTCGTGCAGACGAGATGTCCGAAGTTTCTCATTTTTTGACATGGAGCAAAATCTCCTAAGTCTTAGATTCATCACTGGAAAATTACTGTCTCGTAGATTGCAGAACATTAAATAGATACCACATGTAATGCTCTTAGCTCACTGCCTTCTATCAAATAAGCACTCAGAAACTACTAGCTACTGTTAGACAGTATAAAGCAATAATTAAATCGAATTAAACATATGAATAGAAAAGGCCAGAAGGAAACCCATTAAATAATTATACTTCTAAATGGTGACATCGTTGGTACTTTTAAATGTCCTTCTTTCTTATTTCTCTGTATTTTCCAAATGTTCTACAATTAACAGGTTTAAGTTTGAGGATAAAAAACGTTATGAAAATAAGTATAACCTACATATGTACCTTATCACTCTTAAGGTACTTATTTAAATATCTTCCTCAATCTTCAGATACAGCAAGGAATATGATGGAAGCAACAGCAAGATCCAAACTTATCTTCCTTTTCTGGGTTTATGAGACAGAACAAAATGAGTGGGCTTTGTTCTGAGAATGCAATGATTATTTCAGTCCTTCACCTCCCTTAACCCCTAGACTGACCTAATTAGCAAACTGCGTGACAGCTAAGATAAATAGCTTCATAGGATTCACAGCCACGAATAAGGCTAAGATCCTACTCTGTGGTCGGTCTGGCTCACAAACACTGACCAGAATCAACTCAACAGAAAGGAGCTCTCTGAAATGTGATCCACCAAAATAAATATAATTACTTCCAAAGAGAAAAATACTATCACAAACTAACCTATCAGCAAATTCTGCCTTCTTTTCAGACTGTGTCAGCCTAGATGTGTGGGGAGAGAAGGCAGGTAAAATTCCAGCAGCCTCTGGAAGGGGGAGAGGCTCCATGAGCATACTCCCAACAGAGAGGTCCTGAGGCCCGGGGCCTTGGTTTCAGCTAACCAGAAAATCCGATCTGACCCTTAGGAGTTGTTTCAAACTAACACCTGAATGAAACCAACACTAAATTTTCTCGGTAAGATTAAGGTTTTGTGTTCTTTTGTGATGTTTTATTATTTTTGAGAGAGAGAGAGAGAGAGAGAGAGAGAGAGAGAGAGCGAGCGTGCACGCGCAAGCAAGCAAGCGGGGGAGGGGCAGAGACAGAGGGAGACACAGAATCTGAAGCAGGCTCCAGGTTCCTAGCTATCGGCACAGAGCCCAACGTGGGGCTCGAACTCACGAACCATGAAATCATAACCTGAGTCCAAGTAGGATGCTTAACAGACCCACACAGTCTCCCAAAGATTAAGGGTTTTTTAAAGATTGATAAAAAGATTCACAATTTCCAGGTTTAAATAATTCCATTGAGAAAATTTTTCTTTAAGAAAACTTTTAAAGAAAGTTTGTGTTATATAAAACTTCTAAATTTAGGGAGAAAGTGAGGTCGGCTAAATTGATGTTTCTGACTTTATTTTTGGATAGCATTAATTCCAGAAAAAAGGACAGAAGAGGCATGCAAGCAAGCTGGAAGTTAAACTGACTCGAAAATTATTAGCATAATGATGTATAAATATATACATAATTATCCCATTTTTGAAGCAAAAAAATTTCACTGAAGGTTGTGTCCAACTTTAGGCTTGCTTGACCTATAAAGTGAGGGAGAAACACTGCAGCTGACTTACTATTTGGATTTGAAAACTTTTACCAGGATACTCTTGGCAGATTGTATTACATATGAAGATTAAAAATTCATTTTATTTCAAATATCATAAAATAGTGCACAGATGCTCATTTTAAATAATTCACGTACCCATCAGGTACTGATATAGTAAAGTAATATGATCTATATTAATAAATATTGCATTATGAACACAGATGTGCTTTTTTTTTTTTTGGAGGGGTTGTAACTCTTAAAAACATCTATTCCTGGCAAACAAATGCTACCAATAAATAAAATACTAAAGATCAAAAAGCAAAGAGATGTTAAAGCAAAAAAAGGAAATTTAGTTTGCATGATTTAAAAGTAGGTGGGGCCATTAAATCAGTGGTTCATTCCCCTACCTTGCTAAAATAAACTTACTAAAAGCTGGTTGAGTTTATCCAACACTTATACAATTTTTTTTTTAACAATCATGGATGATTGTTACCTCTTTTAACAATCATGGATGATGAATGAAGGTTCAAAATAAGCCAATATGTTCATTTCAACTAGGCACCTGAGCAATACTGCAAAACATAAAATTATAAGAAGCTCATCTTTTCCAGAATAAAACACCTCCTAGAAATATCAAAACATGAAAACAGAAGGAAATATGACAAGAGCTCTCGCAAGATGTCTGTTCTTTCCTAAACCATCACTTGTCATAGTAATAATATCACACAAAGCATGCGAAAAGTTCCTGGACACATCTGTTGAATGGATATAATCAGTACAAGAGAATCCTGACTTGTTCTACGTGTTCTCAAAGTTCACCTTTAGTAGCCTTCTATCAAGTATAAGGATGGAGGAAAACAGAACTATTGCATCAGAGATGGGCAAAGATACTCTAACACAATTCCAATAAAATCAAAGAAGGATAACAGTAAGTATCCAGCAATAACAAGGATAGGCTTTGGGGGTGGAAGGCATGTGAGATCTGTGCTATAAGCAACTGGTCCAAAGGGACTGCTCTAAACCAATCCCTGGTAACACGCGCAATACCTACGTAATTTTTACATTGCTGTACATGTTGATTTTGAGTATACTAATTCATCTGAATGGAAGAAATAAAATGTAAAGGTTAAAAAGTTTCAGGCACTGAAATATTATGGGTTCATTTAAACATCACAAGATACCTAAAATTTGCAAATTTCCTAATAAATCACTGGTAATCTGTGTTATCTCAATATATGTTCATATATACTGAGATACATATATCCATAAATCTACTGAGAAATACATGTATGCATGTATATATATTTGTAGGTAAAGCTAAAAATTCACATTGACTTCACAAATATCTTCATAATTGTGATAGTTGTGCTGACATTTAACAAATATTATGTTTTTTATGTAACATATCTAAATATATATTTTTAGATGCACATTTCGGGAGACTGCAAATGGAGCTGCATTGTTTTATTTTAGCGTCACATGCACGGAAATAGGATTTTTTCCATTCTGGCTAAATTTAAACTAGGCTATCTATGCAAAGAAAAAGAAGTCATGATTCCAGGCTCTGTTTGCATATTAATTAGTTTACAGTGAATAGAAGGGCAATAGTAAAAAACGGTGCCTTTATGTGCATTAATAAAACTGTCTACACAAAGAACGACAACGTTATTGTTCATGGCCAACTTACACAATGCCTGTACTTTTCACCTCACGGCACAGTAGTCTAAGTCTGTGCTAAAAAGTAAAACGAAACCAAAACCCCCATTGCACAGGACCTAGGTAACTCTGATCTCAAGATGTAGACGCTCTAAATTCAGTCTGGAGTGCACTGTGATTGATAACACATCTCCACCCTATTTCACACGGAATACTGTAGGACATAAAACCCTCTGCTCTAGAAAGAACTTTCTTTCATTTTCCTTAGGCACAAGGGATAATATTTAGCACGATATATTATTTAAAAATTTTAAGTAAAATGGCAACTCACAAGGTACTCTATGTACATCAAACGATTCGTGAGACGTCATTATTTCAACTCTGCCTCTTGTTGGTTGCAGACGAAGACACAAAAGGTATGTGCAAGAAAAATAAAGAATGCTGTACCAACCCTGTGGTGGCTTCCACAAAGAGAATGCATCCTCACAGGAAGACTAGAATTCATAGAAAGCACAGTTCATGGCCTTCGGAATTAACCCAGTAAATTCTAGATTCTATCAAAAAGAACTGTACACATGAAAGATAACAAAACAAAGGAGTAAGTCTTAAGACAGGACACATTTTTAATACAGCTTGGAAATATAATGTACTTCCGTTGAACAGATAATGGAGAGCGACAGAAACCATGTTCACAAGCAAGCTCTCTCTGCCAAGAGATGTAATTCCGAGACTGTAAGAGTGGAGGGGCTTCTGAGCACAGCACTGTTGGTATGTGGATATGCTGGAAAGGAGAACCCTACAGCTGCTGTCTCTTGGGACTGGATCCTAACAGAGCCCTCTGAATAATGCTAGAGAAGGAGACATTTGGGATCAAAGAAGTGATATTTTCTTTATGAGCTTATTAACATGTTAAGTTGTAACAGATGATAAGATGGATAAAAAATATTAACTCCAGATTTCACATGAAGTCCTAAGTTCATCAGAAACTTGAGTGCAATACTTCTCTATAACAATGATCTATCTTTAACAGAAAAATAGGGAGATACTGAATGCAGCACAATAAAATCATTAAATCCACACACACAGCCTTTCTGAAAAGCAATTTCGAAATGCATTTGAAAAGCCTTCAAAATAGCCTTTAACTCAGTTATTTCCTTCTAAGAATTTGTTCTAAGAAAATACTCATGCATCCACTTGCCAATTTACCTATGAGGATGTTCATCACAGCATTATTTATAATGACCAAAAAAAACCCCAGAAACAATCAAATGTTGAGCAACAGAAACGTTACTCCTTTAGGAAACATAACACAATGACATCTATCAACACTTAAAATGTACCACGTGGCTTTGGAGCAAGTCACATCTCAACTCGAATCCTGTTTCTACAATTTGTATATTTACCATGTTTAGCATGATAATTTATCTGAAATTAATTCTTGTACATAGGGTAAAAAAGGTGCCGAAAACTATTTTCCTCCAGAAGAATGGGCAGGTATACCCATGATACTTATTAAATAAGCCATCTTTTAAGTGATTTTTGTCAGCATTATCATACATCAGATTTTCATATATACTTGGATCTCTATTATCTTAAATAGTGAGCTATTAAATCACTTAAAGCAGAATAAAAATATTAACATTTAGCATTCAATATTAATTTCTAAACCTACTACTAAGTATAACTTTAAAACCTTAGGATTAAACTGTAATAAAAATATCTAAAACTCTACGAACGAACAAGGTCATGTGCCTTAGAAGAAAACAGCCAGTGCTGGTCAACTATCAACTCTATATACTTTATATTTTTAAATCAAGACACTCAGAGATTTTCCTCAACTCATTTGGTTCGATCAGAAGGAGCCACCCCCCCAAAATGCATATATTGAAAACTACTCCCCAGCGTGATAGTTCTAGGAGGTTGGGGCTTCGGAGGGTGGTTAGGTCATAAGAGGGAAGGCCCATCCGAGAACTCCCTTGCCCCTTTCACCCTGTGAGGTCACAGTAAAAAGATGACTGTCCCTCAACCAGAAAGGGACCCTTACCAGACACCAAATCTGCCAGTGCTTTGATCTTGGACTTCCCAGCCTCCAGAACTGTGACAGATAAGTAAATGTCTGTTCTTTATAGACAATAATATGGTCTATAGTAGCCTGTAAGGACTAAGAAAATGACCTTTTATATCTTTCTGATATTTGGATTTACAAGTCTATCTTGCTGAGATCATGAGTTTTAAATGCTGGCAAAATGAGTAATTTTATACTTTTATTTTACAAAACCCTAAGGTAAGTAAGCTAAGAATGAGTCCACATAAGGAAAGACTTTAGTCAAAATGCACTCACATGACAGACTTCTAGGTTTCAGGACACCACCTCTGCAATTAGACAGTTCTACAACACAGAAGAACCAGGGGCTTTTTGTGAAATGATGGACTTTACACAGTACATTTTGGGCAAAGGCCACCGAGCAGCCCACTGCTACCTTTCCTTCCCTGAATTCTTAATGTCCCCTTCACATATTTGGTGCTGGGCCTTCGCCACACTTTTGCTGTTCTTTCCCTTTTCATATGCTGCCCTCCACTCCCTTGCACAGCGCCCTGAATACATGTGAATACAAAGTAACCATTCGTGGCTAATACAGAGGATATCATAAGACAATGCATTTACAGAGCCTTACTCTTTTTTTTCCGTGGTTCTAGTACACCATCTCAACTGATGCTATGTGAGCTCCAACAGTCATGACCTTCATTTTCCACAGGAAAGAAACAGAGGACTGGGGGGGGTTGAGTAACTTACATAAAGTCAAATATTTATTGGTAGCATTATGGAGCTGTAAACACATACATTTTTATCTCATTTCCAGCGCCTTTCCTGACACCACTGCTGTTGCAAGTGTGGTCCCCCGGGGCAGCAGTCTCCCACCTTCTGAGAACTTGCAAGATATGTGGATTCTTAGTCCCCACCCAGACCTGCTGACCAGGCTCTGGAAGCGGCATCCCTCAATCTGGGTTTTGGCAAACGCTCCAGGCTCCAGGCAACTCTGACACACTCTCCGGTTCGGAGAACCACTGTTGTACACTGCAAAGATTGAAGGTTAAAGTGTTTGTCTAATTATGTTCAGCAATTTCATAAGAACAAAAATGTGTTAAGACTCGACCAAGAATTGTTAAATTCTTTAAATAACCAGATCATACTAATTTAGGTTTCCCTCATCCTGATACACTCAGTGGTGGAAAGAACGAAACAAAAACATACAGAACAAAAAACCCCTATCAAGTACAAATTAGCACAAAGAGCTTCTCAGCTCTCCACCACTAGTCACGGCCACTCCTACTTGCACCGGCCCCACCAAAATGAGCAGAGCACAGGCCGGGGGCTCAGAAATGCCATCTTGCTTCAGCTGCCCCTTGCACCCAGCAGAACACCCCCCCCCCCCCGCCAGCTTGTGAAATGTTGCGTCAGCAAAGGGGCTGCAGCCCCAGGCACTGGGGGGACAGGGCCGCAGGCTGGCTCTAATTCACTCACCGAATAACCAGGTGGCGCTTGTGAGTATGTGCTAGGCACACAGGACACAAAAGTGACCCCTCGTCCTTGAGGAGTTCACATTTGAATGGGAAAAAAACCACGGCCAATTCACTAATATTTGAATTAAGCCTTGAAGGAAGAGGACTCACGGAGAGTTCCAGCAGGCAACAGCCATGAGGAAGCCCCACCTTGCTGGCATCCGCCCACGTCCACCTTTTCTTCCCCCAGATCCTCAGGCGAGTTCGGCTAAAATTGATCCTTACCACTAGGCCATCTGGCAATTCCACCCAACTGTTTACTTGGTGCCCGGCTACTTGCTTCAAATCCCTTCATTAATTCTCTGCTGTTTAAGTTGTTCCCCCTCCCAACAGCTTTGACACCAGTGGCTGTTCTCATTCTGCACAATGCAGAAACATCTCTAGCAAACAAACAAGCAAACAAACAAGCAAACAAACAAACAACCACACTTACAGATGTGTGGTGCAATCCTGCTGCCCACAGAACATTCAGGGCCTTAGTGGAACTGCGCTTCCCGCCTGCTCAGGAAGTGACGTCACCTCGCGTCAGCCAATGAAACGCACGCAAAACCACAGGGCTCACCCTGGGGCAGAAGCCTAGGGGCCCGGGAGCCACACACCTGCTGCACCCCCCTCCCCCCAGACAGGTATCAGCAGCATTTGACGCGGTAGCTCCTCCATCAGCCCAGGACGGACGGCACTGAGCAGAAACCCCCTTGCCCACCCACAATGGATGCCTGGCCTAAGCATGCAACAGATGAATTTTAACAACTCAGACTCCCAGGCAGCGGTCTCGGGACACCCCGCTCTGGAAGGTGCTACAGGTGGAATGCTGCTTCATCCGTGCCACTTCCTACCCTGCCTCAGCTGACAAAATGCTCTGCATTAAGTTGCAAAGGAAAAAACAAACAAAAAAAAAAACCCGTGTTTTAAATTATTCTGGCAGTTACAAAGTGTTGGAAACCAAAACGGATACATATGGTCCTTAGAAGTGAGGAATTCTTACAGAACTATACCAGAAAATTTATAAGCAGTCAAACATGTCTCCGTAGGCATTTAAAAATGAAATCGATGCTATAAAGGCCAGATAGTCAAAAGCATTTACTAAAAGAGAAAAGCCTTTAGCCAAGAATAACATTATTTATGAGCAAAATAATTCAAATACAAAAACTATACAATTGTTATGGTTGAGGAAAGAATGAAACAAGTTGAAAGGAGCACAGACACTTGGCGGTAACAATCTGTGAATAAAGGAGTGATCATTTCTCAAAAATAAAGTCCTTCTTGATGGTAAAAACAAAAAGTTTATAAAACTCATGCTGCTACTGGTGATTTTACTGTCCAGTAATCAATAAATGAATATTCTGAAGTAATTTAAAAGCTAACATTCATCAAATGCTCTGAAAGATGATCTTTTTGTACAGAATAATCCAAAAATGAAATACAAGCCATATGTACATCAAGAGGATTTGAAATGCATTCTAAAAATGAAGTTCTTATTAATTCCCGCCCATGTCTGTAAGCATACATAACACAGCCTGAGAAACATACTGAAGGACATTTCAAAGTTTCTCCCAGAATAAGCGAATGGCCGTCTTACGGATCTCCCGACCTGCCTTTGTGCGGCTATGTGTCCTCTGGATTATCTGCTACTAGATGTGGCTCTTGAAAGGATACTGCGCCTCAAGTGCAAACCATGGGAAGGGGAGGTCACCACCTGCCTGACCTGCCCAGCCCATCCTGCCTTGTCAGGATGGCTGCCCAATAGGGCGGGGGTCTGGCCTTGTGGCTTTACCTTCACAACCACAACAGATAATGACTTCATGAAACAGAAATTAAACACTTAGAGAAAACCAGGGAGGCCGAGGAGAAGGGGACCTACTTCTTCAAAACGCCAAAACCTATCACAAATGCCCCCTCAGTAACAACCCCTCTAGGTGAGATCTCCATTTTTCTTGCTAGGAGTAGAAACATTACTTTCTCAATTTTTAAAAATTAAATTAAAACGAGGAATAACCTCAGTTACCTTGGAGACATAGCTCAACACATGTTGGCAGGAAACTTGAAACACAAATAGGACATGACTTCCAAGCTTGTCCCAGACCTGAGGATGAAAAGAGCAACAACAAATACAAACTCACCCGGGCTGATCTCCCCCAAAGGAGGCTCCAGGCCCCAGAGAAGACGATAAGCACTGAAGGGTTGGAGGATGCTGGCCCTCCCCTTATTTCTGGTCCCTGTTCGGGGGGAGTTTCTGGTGCAAGGATAAATCCTTTCACTTTCCTTCCTAGAAGTCTTCCTTTGTCTTTGATGTTTTTTTTCTCATTTCTCCATTACTCTTTAAAAAGGCCCCTGTTAGAGCTCTATGCCTTCTCTGAAGGTACTTCTGGCAAACACAGAATAAAAGAGCCTCTTAAATACAGCAAACCAACTGGTGATTGCCGGGAGAGAAGGCAATGAGTGAAACAGGGAACAGGGATGGAGAGGTACAAACTTCCAGTATAAAACAACTGAGTCATGGGTACGAAACGTACAGCATAAGGAATATAGTCAATGAGACTGTAATCATGCTCTAAGGCGACAGATTGTGACTACACTTATCATGGTGAGCATTAACATACAGAAACGTCAATTCAACATGTTGTTGATAACTAAAATAACATTGTATGTCAACTACACTTCAGTAATAAAACAACAACAAAAACCCACCAAGCCTACCACATACCTTCCAAGAGAGGTTTAAAGAGAAACAATAATATCACACTGCTGAAAGCTACTGCAAGGTGTTTTTATAGATGAAAATAGCTTCTGTTTTAAAGTTTTTGATAGTTGTATTGACTACAGTATCAGTGCAACTTTAATAAAGCAATGGAGCAAAGATACTCGTGAAATGCCAACCTACCATATGCCAGGCCTGGCAGCATGAACTGGGCATACTTAAGCCTTAAGTGTTTCCCATCACAGTCCCTATGCACTGAGTCCTTCTCTCCTACAGACCCAGTGCTCTGCCCTGGAACAGGAGCAAGGGCCGTGCTGGACACACAGGCCTGCACAAAGTAGGGCCATACTCATGATCTCTACAAAGCAGAGGGTGAACAGGATCTGTGTGATATACTCGATCACCCTTCCAACATTCTTCTTGGGAGAAAAATAACAATCTAAGTTGTTTTCTGTGAGACTTCCACAGTCAGTAGATTTCTGCATGACGGTTTTACTCAAGGAAGGTGTAAACTATGTAATATCAGGCTTTGACATAATAGAAATTTATCACAGATTATTTAAAAAAACTCTCACTCTGAAAGAAATTTCTCGAGGCTGGCATTGTCCCTGACTACTTATCCATCAATTAAGTTTTTAAATCAATGTGAAATATATCTCAAACTATAAGTTAGTGTTGGATTTTTAGTTTATGAAGGCTTAAGTATCTACCTAGCCCTTATTCCCCTAAAGATTATTTTTTATTCCTTTGTTTGAATGATATAGTAACAATATAAGAACATTTAGTTCATCAGATTGTTAACCTAAATGGCTAATAACACATTGGGTTAATAGTTTATTTTCCTGAGTCTCACACTGGAGTGGTATCTGTCTGTCCTAATGAACAGATCCAATCTATGTCAACAATCTTTTGTTGAAAAGCTCCCCTATGTCAGATACATGCCGTGATGCAAAAATTAATAACACACACTTAAGGAAGCTTGCAGTCTTACTGAAAAAAAAAAAAAAAACAAAACCCAAAAATGTTATTTGGTAAGTGCTGTCTTTATCCAGGGCTCATACCAAGGGTTATAGGAATAACAATAAGGGGGTGTTAAGGAGAATTCTAGCAGTACTGACATTTCCAAGTATCCTTGAGGAGTAAGGAGGAGTTCACCAGAAAGGTTAGAAGCAAAAGGGACTGGGAGTAGGTGGGACGTTCCTGGGCCAAGGCAGACACATGAGAAAAGACAGGGAGGCACAGAATGACCAGAATGTGGTATAGATTATACCCACTAATACCTACTGCAACACAATGATAACAGTGAATCAACCTATGTAGCTTTGAGCGTACCAAAGTACACGTAAGGAACACCCACGCAGCCTTGGGCATAGGAAAGCACATGGAAGGAACTTGGCAAATGGGTTTTGTTTGTCCAACCAGACAATTTCTAACTTGCACGAAGCAATGATTAATTTACAATTAATTACAAACTTTTTACTTCAACAAATAAAAACGAAAATCTCTTTTATTAGTCCAATATATGAGATAGGATATATACTTTATACTCAAGGATATACTTTGTTCAGTTTTGACTTGAAATGCATATGTCACTTGAAAAACATTGATCAAGTTTAGCAAATAGAAATAATTGTGCCAAATGTTTGAGAGATTTCGGAAATGTGTTCTTTGGTAGATAACATGACAGAAAATTAATACTGGGACTTCAACTGGGCTTCCCTCCAATAAAATAAAACCTCCTGGATTAGGATCTCCTGTCATAATTCTCACCAGACAGACCAGATGAAGGCCCATCCTTTCATGGTGAAGATATAAAAAGAGTGGTTTCCTTGACACTTTCATGTAAATTCCTTGAAATATTTTAAATATGCCTTTAAGGTATTATATTACAGATGCATGAATAATGGTTTTCAAATGTCAAATTAATTTATATGAACTTGGGTCCTTTTTTGCCAAAGCTTTAAGGAAATAACTTTAAAAATAAGTTTGATTCCATTGATGTCTAAGTCACGGTCTAGGCCTGGGTATTTAGGCCAGGCCAGAACCAGCGCTTAATGCTAATAATGAATTCTCTCTGTATTCACAACGGATTCACTGTGTTCTCTGATTATGTGATGTCTCCACACCACACATACATCAGAGCAGATCTCCATCATCCTTCCCCAGATTTCCTGAAAGTCTTTCCTCCTTTTGATTCAAGTTTACTGCTCCCCTGTAGCTCTTTAATTGCTCTTTGTCAAGCCTGTGAAGGGCCTCTTTCTCCCAACTGCCCCTCATGTGAAGGTTCCCACCAGTCCGGTCCTCCTCCTGTTTGGTTTTCGAGAAGCCACAATGTGAAGGACCGCCCCAAATCTGACCCACACATGTTTTACTGTTTCCTCAAAGTACTACAAATGTGAATTTTAAAATCAGGATATTTCACATTACCGTTTAGAGTTTTGCTTAAATCTGAACTGGGGGCTCTGTCACCGGGTCTACTGGCTGTGGCTGGACAGCAGCTGCCCCATCAGATAAGGTTTGCACTCTCGGGCCAGCCCAGTCTATCCTGACGCTGAGCCACACGCCAGAAGCAGCTTACCACCCTAAAGTGGGCACTCTTCACTCATTTGTGTGGATCCCACATGCCCTGAGCTGACAAGCCTGGCCATGGTGATGTACCCAATAATTTCTATAACCTTGCTCATGCCCATGACTCACCTCGGTGTGGATGATCACCATGGTGGTAAGTGCCTCATTTAATCAGTCTGTAATTGTTTATTGAGCACCCATACATTCCATGATTGTGCCACTTGTGACATATGAGTGGCAAAGACAAATGAGATGTGGTCCTGCTCCCGAAGAGCCTGCAATTCAGGGTAGGGGGCCGGGCAAGTACTCCATCTCTGCTGAGCTCCAACCCACCAGTCTCCAGACCACAAGGACCTCTCACATGGGCACTCTGATGCCAGCAAAAACTCAGCCTGTCCGGCTTAAAACTCCTGCCAGAAGCTCCCTCCTGAGCCCTACAGGTGGCAAGGGCAAGGACCCATGGCTCCTCTGTCACTTTCCCAGTGAATCTCATAGAAATATGGGATTTAACAGTGATATGAGAACAAACAGTGTTCTCACCAGGCATATACCAAGTCTTTGAAGGAAATGCTAAACACAAAGCACCAACTCGGTGGTCTCTATGGCCATGCTCCAGTGTTGTGGAGGATGCCCTAGCTACTGGCTCCCCAACAAGCCCTACCCGTGGAAAGAAAAATAAGCAGCCTGGGAACTAGGTGCCATGAGCGAAGAGGAGGGAACGAGTGGAAAACCTCTCCCGTGGGTCGTCTTCTTCCCCTAATGGTGGTGGGAGTTTTCAACACAGGAACAACAAAACCAGAAGCCATTTCTTACCAGCTGAGCCACGCCAGTTAGTGACCGGGTTGAAAAGGCAGAAGGGAGATGATGCCAAATGGGGAGAATGGACAAAAACAGGAAAAGGAGGGCAGCAAGATGAGACCCCTCGAAGAGACCCCTGTGCATCCCGGCGCCTGCAACCATAAAATCGTGACAGCAGTACACATGTGTTTGGGCTCTGCGGTTTCTTTTTTCCTCTCTGGTTCCTTAAAACATTATCCAACTACCATAACAATTCCCTCTCAACTTCTCCTAAATTTCCCCTAAATTATTTAGGCCCTCACTCGAAGTTCATGCCATTGTGGGGTGAGGAGTGTCTTAAATTCCTATGTCCCAAACCCACCACAGGAAACCCTGGGCTGGCAGATACGAGGGGAGCTTGGGGACCTAATCAATTCCCACATGAAAGGTACCTTGGTGACACCCAAGGTACTTCACAATCTGGCACCACCTTCCTTCCCAGGTAAGGGGGATGCGCCTTAAGAATGAAGAAGGATACGTTGCTGACAGGGTAACAGGAAGATGCTTGGAGTCAAAATTACACGGATCTTCAGAAAATACGGAAATTCACCACTTATGAACTGGTCTCGGCATTAAGAGACAAAATTAACAAAAAGACATCTATTCCTAGGACAATTTAACAAACTAACAAACAGGACTTCCAACATAAAGACAACAGAATGGAAGTGTGTGTTTACTTCTCTTCTGAAACGTCACTGGAACAAACGGGAACGGATTTTCAATTAAAGGTGAAGGGAACACAGCAGAGAACAAGACGGATTGGTAGAAAACGCTACACCTGAATCCAAAATTAGCAAAGGGGAAACTAGTGTAAGATCCCCAGAGGTTCTCGGGGGGTCTGACCTACCCGAGGAAGGAAGGAAAAGGAGGAAGTAAGGAGCAGAACCTGAGAGGCTCTTAAACTCCACCCCCCCCCCGCCCCCGCGCCTGGATGTCCTTCTCCACTGTGCACAACCAGTGCCTGCCCTCTGCCAGCAGGACGAGCACTAAGAGAGGACAACACAAGGGCACCTGGACTCAGAGAACTAACTCTGGACGGGCAGCGTCTGGATACCTTCCTGGAAAGAGGGAGACTCTCTGAATTTATGCCAACATACCCCAACTCAAGCTCCTGGATGCTGGAAGCCCAGCTTCCACCCTCTAGACAGGGCAGAGATAGAATCTTCTTCAGGGAAACTGGCCTGCTCAAGGGAGGAACACTTAAAAATGACAACATCTCAAACCAAGTTCCCTGACTCAAAGGTCCAGTCAGACCACCCCACAGCCAGAGCTCCGGCAGCAAATGGCTCAGTGTCTGATTCACAATAGCAACTTAATGAATACTTGCTACAGGAAACGGGGAATTTGTCTGTTTCTGGTAACAAACTTGCAGTCTGTTGCACTTTTCAATCCCAAAGCATCAATCACCATGCTGTTGTGGAGAACTCCTCACCACTGAGTTCCTCAGCATCACATTCAAGGTACGTCATTCACAAGCGGAGGCTCTCTGACCTTGTTCCCTATCAGAAGCGCTAGGAAAGCAACAGGTACAGAGTCAGCGAAAGAGCTCCGGCTCACAGAGACCTCAGACCACGCTCTGGTTCTGGCACCTCCTGGCCACACCACTGGTCCAGTTATTTAAACATGAAGATGAATAGAAAGCGTTTTTAAAGTAGTGACGAAGACACATAAATACTGATATGCCGTTGAATGAAACAGACAGAAAAAAGTACCCGGAGTGCAGTCCCATCCATATGATGCTCAAAACAAAACAAAAATGAGTGCATATCATCAGTATCAGGTTAGCAGTGGCCTGGGTGGAAGGGAGGCATTTATTTAAAAAGGATTGGAGGGACTTTTACGGATTATTGGAATGTTTTGTATCTTAAGTACAGTGGGTAAAAAAACTCATCAAAGGGTATTGTAAAAATCTCTGTTTTATTATACATAAATTATATTTCAATTAAAAAATAAAGAGACTGGGAAAAAAATATTTTTCATGAGGTGTGATTTAATAGTCAATCAAGAATATGGTTTTATAATTCAATTAAACAACAGCTGATTGATAATTACTTCATAATAGCACAGTACTTTTTATTAAAATGGATTTCCACAATACAATGTCAATTCTTAAAAATATGAAATATATCTTAAAGCATAAAGAAAGGAAAAAACTCGCTTCAAATTCACCACTCAATATATGCATTGTTAACATTCGCTTTACTTATTACTTTCGGACATTTTCTTTGCACAGATTTTTAAAAATCATTCTGCTAACATAACCCAAACATGCAGGGGGAACACTAAGAATTAAGAAATGAAGAACTAAAAATTAAATTTCTTATTAATTTGTGAATTAGGGGTGCCTGGGTGGCTCAGTCAAGTTAAGCGTCTGACTCTTGATTTCAGCTCAGGTCACGAACCCAGGTCAGGTTCGGGAGATTGAGTCCTGAGTCAGGATCTGCACGGTTAGTGCTTGGGATTCCCTCTCTCCCTGCCCCACCTCCCTCCCCCGCACTTGCTCTATCTCTAAATAATAAAAACTTTTAAAAATTGTATAAATTATAGCTATCAGATATTAGTTAGAAATAAATATGTTCAGCGGTTCAGCGAATCTGGAATAGAGTATGGCGGTTCTTCAGAAAATTAAAAATAGAACTATCCTACAACCCAGCAAATGCACTAGTATCTATTGAAAGGATACAAATGCTGATTTGAAAGGGCACATAGCACTATCAACAACAGCCAAATTAGGGGAAGAGCCCAAATGTCCATCAACTGACAAATGGATGAAGAAGATGTGGTATACATATACAAAGCAATACCACTCGGTGATAAAAAAAAAAAAAAATCTTAACCATTTGCAACAACATGGATGGAACTATAAGTGTATTATTAGGCTTAGCGAAGTCAGGGAAAGACAAATATATGATTTCATTCATATGTGCAATTTAAGAAACAAAACAGAGGAACACAGGGAAAGGGAAGGAAAAATAAGATAAATACAGAGAAGGCGGCAAACATAAGAGACTCTTAAATACAGAGAACAAACTGAGGGTTGCTGGAGGGGCACCGGTTGGAAGGGGCTAAATGGGCAAGGGGCATCAAGGAGGGCACCTGCTGGGATGAGCACTGGGTGTCATATGAAGGAGATGAGTCACTGGGTTCTACTCCTGAAGCCAAGACTACACTGTATATTAACTAACTTGAATTTAAATAAATAAAAAGGAAGAAAATAGTTCACCAATATGTTTACAGAAAACCATTTCCAAGCATAAGGGGGAAAAAGTAAGGCGCTAAACAGTACATGTGTTGTGATTTATGTGTATGTACCGACACAGGCATGAAAACTTTCTGCAAAGACGTACAGGAAACGTTAGCAACGATGAGCTCTGTCACTGTAGACTTCTGTTTGCTGTTACTCTGTTTTGTTTTCAGTGGGGGGTGGGAGGGAAGACTTTCATTTTTCATTTTATACAGTTTGAGAATGTCTGAGTTTTCCCCATCATCATACACACACACACACACACACACACACACACACACACACATCATTTCCATTAGTTAATTATATGTGTATTACTTCAAAACGAAAGACTTCTATGGACATATTTTGTCAAGTAACAAGGGAATATTAAACAGCTACGTGTGTAGTACAACTCAACCTGGAAACAATCCTCTTGGTTCTCAGGCCAGCTTTCTTCCCACGCAGTAGCCACAGACTATCAGGGAATCAAATGTTGTTAAAATTAACAAGGAAAGTCTTCAGTTTATAAATGCACCTTTCAACCCTGTATATAATTATAATAATGTACATTTTACTATTAAATTAAACCAACAAATAAACACGGGGACTCCTTCTAGCCCACCACAGTTTTAACGCAATATAAGAACTTCCCCACTTAACATAATCATACTAATGAAAATTAATGTCCAAACTTTTTAATTTTATTAGCTTCGACAGTTCTGAAATAAATTGGTCCATTTTATTAAACAATAAGGCTAAATACATTTTTGTCACTTTACAAGACCCTGAGCATCTGTTAGAACAGTGGTTTGGGGAAAATATCTATCACTGCCCCTTCTACGAAAACGACGGGCTTGCTTAGTGATATCTGCCTATTCTTTTACACTGGTTTAAAACATTTTAATTATTTTACATGAAATAATTTCTCAACAATTTCCGAATTCTCAATAATTCGGAATGTAGAAAATGACCCATTAGAAGATCTTATCCTCATTAAGGGTCACAGTAACCAAGTATCACTTAGAAGTTCTCAACCACAAGTGGCCAGCAGTAGTATGAGGAGACGTGCCACAACGTGGATGGGCCTTGAGGGTATCACACTGAACAAAGTCAGTCAGATGGAGAAAATACCGTATGATTTCACTCATACATGTAGGCTCTAAAAAAACAAAGCAAAGCAACAGAAAAACAAATTCACAGGTATGGAGAAGAGATTGACTGTTCCTAGAGGGTAAGGGGGGTAAGGGGACGAAATGGGTGAAGGCGGTCAAGTGTATGGCCACAGATAAAAACCAGACTTTTCAGAGTGATCACTTTGTAGTGCATACCAATGTTGCTTTACAATCAAACTTGAAACTTATATCCCGATTTTGCCTCCATTAAAAAAGAGATGCAAGAGGCGGCAATGAAGAAAGAGGAAGAAAATATCCTCCAAGAGCTAAGAAAGAAACACTGTGAAACACCGAACAGGGGAAGCCAAAGAGACGGACAACAGGAGAGAAAACCAGGGTATAAGAGGAGGACCGGCCCAGCAAGCCCAACAAGAAACTAGCAAGAGCTCTGAGCTCTGAAAACATAAAAGACAAACAGGGAGGGGCGCCTAAGAGGCCCAGAAGGTTAAGCACAGCGAACTCTGGGTCTCAGCTCCGGTTCGAGCTCAGGATCTGGACTTCAAGCCCCGTGTGGGGCTATGTGTCAGGCTCCACGCTGGGCATGAAGCCTACTTCCAAAAGACAAAAGGAAAACTGTTGTCAAAGAATATGGAGTGAAATGGGAAAATGTAAACAACGTATATTAAATAAAATGTGGTTATCAGAAAAAAAATTAAAAAATAAAATAAAAAGACAAAAGGACAGAAAGGGAGAAAGGAACTATCAATGAAGGAATACCAAAGACCTCCCAGGACATGAGCTTCCACATTCCAGGATAAGCTGATGACCTGGCACTGCTATTTTTCATCCTAACCTCACGGTGCCGACTGGCTTCCCTTAGAAAGTACAGGCACTACACTGATAAAAACAAAAGCACTTAAAATGTGACCCCTTGCTGCCTGGAGAACATACAGAATTTATTCTGACACCACCTTCGGAACAATACCACTTGTATGCTGAAGTCACATGCAAGCTCTCCCTTAACCTCTCCTTTTCAAGTCACACTAACTCTGCTTCTGTAAATCTCCACAAGTGGGTCTTCTTATTCAACTTTTCAGTTTACGCAGTAGACTTCACAGCCTTCAGCCCTGTCTGTACTTGGAAATGGAATTCTCATCAGAGTCTGATCAGCACCAACATTAATCTTCAAGGAGGTGATAAGAGAGCATTGGCTGTTATACACCATACACATTCGGGATTTTCACTGTGTCATCCTCTATCTTTGTCACATGGTTTGGGCTGGCTGTAACACCAGAAGCATTTCCTTTCACACTTCTATGTGCATAATTCGACTATTTTCCACCTGTATTTGGGTGTTTTTATTTTTCTACCAAATGCTATGCATTCTCTAGGCCTCGGGTGCCCGTGTTTGTTACAGTCTCCCCATCTCTGTCTCCCTCTTCAGCCCCATATTTTCTCCATTTCCTGAGTGCTTACATTTGCCAAGTGGATGGTGCCTTTGAGGACGACTCCAGAGGCAGGGAGCAGACAGAACAAAGAAGGAAAAATGGCAAGAGACGACAAGGGATTAAACCGGGACCATGTAGCAGAGATGTAGAGGAAAGCTTGTGGAACTCTTTAGGTTGTAAACCAGGCAAAACTGAACGGAGACTGTGGAGAACTTCAGGACCATTCTCTGGCTTTCCAGTCTAGGTAGGAAGGTGAACAACAAGAGACCCATCGAGAAAGAACAGTCTTCTATCCACCGAGACAGACGACAGCGCTCTTGATCAGCACCTGCAGTTAACAACTTAGTCACAGTGGAAAAGCACCAGGCTTGGAGACAGGCGACTGAGTCTCAAACCCTCAACACTACCATGACTTAGTCTGTTAAACCAGGCTGATTCCACGAATGCTCTCTTAAGGTTCTGTTTACTCACCTGTGGGGGAACGGTGAAGGTACCGGCTAGGACATCACATACCGTGAGTCAGTGACCTCTCAGCTACCAAGCTTTCAGAACAGAGCTTTATCCACACCAATCTGGGGCAATGTGGACGCCCGACGCAGGAGGAGGAGAACGGCGCTACAGCAACATGCCTCCCTGGGACTCACTCTGAACCTCCTGGGTTCTGATTTTCCATCAGCAGGAATTCCTAACAACTTGGGTTTCACAAGCCGTGGAGAACAGAAAGCAAAATCATAAAGGGTGCAGGAGGAATTATCAGAGACACATACAACAGCCAGGGAAACAACAGCTTATTACCAATCCAAGGAGGAAAAAAAATTCAAAAGGAGGCGTAACGCTCAGGTATTTCATGTCAAGGTAGTGGTCCTGAGTCATCAGAAAAAGAGATTAAATTACACGGAGTACCCTCTGATTAAGAAAATGTGCAGAAGAAGGTAGAAACTGTATAACTTATTTTATAAAGATTTCCATCAAAAACAGTTAGATTTAGAAGATTTTAGTCCTTGAAGGTGTAAGATTCAGTTACCTGGAAAACTAATTTATGATCAGTTACCTGGAAAATTCCATCTTATTCTGGAAAATGACCAGATAAATGGGGTGTCACTGAATGTGCTACTTCAGTACAAATAAATGAATCAAGTTTAAAACAAAAGCTCCTTAATTTCTCAGCTTATTTTACCTGAGCTGCAAAGTATTTCCTATGAATTACTTGTATGTTTAAAATATTAATGTGTAACACTTTACACTGCTCAGATAAGCATAAGTAGTAAACCAACATCATTTCTTTTTCAAGAATAAAGTCTCCCACATATTACTTCTGTAAATGTCAGTACCCAGATGGAAGCAAGAAAAATAAGTAATGAAATTAAGTGAATTATCTACACAAATGGGGAAGGAAATAGTATGGATGATTCTGTGTGTGTGTGTGTGTGTGTGTGTGTGTGTGTGTGTATACACACACATATTTATTTTTTTTTCAATGTTTATTTTTGAGAGAGTGTGTACAAGCAGGGGAGGTGCAGAGAGGGGTGTGTGGGGGACAGAGAATCTAAAGCAGGCTCCGCAGTGACAGCAGACAGTCCGATGCCAGGCTCAAACTCACCAACAGGGAGATCATGACCTGAGCTGAAGTCAGTCACTCAACCGATTGAGACACCCAGGTGCCCCCCAAATAATGAATACATTAAGATCACTTATATTTGACTATGTGAACAGTGACACAAATAAATTCCCTCTACAGTGCTACATTCCAGCCAATCTACATTCCCTCTGGCTAAACTAAGAATGTGGCTAGGAAAACTTGAGTGTAAAAAATCTGAAAGACAAATTAACTGCCCAAATTTCAGGTAGTTAAAATTCAATTTTTTTTTAATTTTAAAAAAGTACAAGTTAAATTTATCCTCAATTTGGACTTCCAAATATCCATTATTCAAATAAAGACTAAATTTCTGCCGCATTTCTCCTAACCCATGAATAACTAAAGTCAAATAATCATCAACAATTCAAGACAAAACTCAGGCTAAACAGAGGACTTGCACTAAGCACTAATATAGGGCACAGATTAAAACCAATCCAAAATTTGCCCCTGAATTATTCAAGTGAAAACACGGACTTATCAAAAGATCCACATTTAACATCAACTGAAAAGATCCACGTAGTTCAAGGGTCATTTAACATCAACCGAAAAGATCCACGTAGTTCGAGGGTCAGTACCGTGGCCTGACAGTCGGGAACAGATCCAATATGCAGACTAGAGTTCACATTAGTCAAATCTTGTTAGACTCTTAAATGAATGATTCATTCGCTGGTACATGAAGCAGAGCTATTTTGGTAGAACATTCTAACAGCACAATTCCAAACATCAGCCGTATCATTTCCAAACCAATGAAAATTTAACAGGGATGATCAACGATACAATAAGGATGTTGCATGGAGAAATGAATTTTAGTAATATTTAGATATGACCTTCTGAATAGTTGTCTATGTTCTTACACACAGAGAAACAATAAGGTAAGCAATTAATTCTTTCAGGAAAAAATGTTCTCACGTAAGTCTGTTGAGAGATGTAACGTCACAGACTCTCCAGTATTACTCCTCAGGAATTCAACGAATGCTGGTATTCCAGCTCTGACTTCAGCCACTACAGCTCTTTCATTTTTATTTCTCAGCCATGCACATATGGTAACTCCATACTCAACGTAATCTTGAAACACACGATGTTACTTATATGCCAACCAAGCTATTTGAAAATAAGCAGTGGGTGCCTGGATGGCTCAGTTGGTTAAGTGTCCAACTCAGTTTCGGCCCCAGTTGTGATCTCACTCTTCGTGAGTTCGAGCCCTGCGTGTCAGGCTCTGCGCTGACAGCGTGGGTCTCTGCCCCTCCCCTACTTGCTCTCCCTCTCTCTCAAAATAAACTCTGAAAAAAAAAAAAAGAAAGAGAAAACAAGTAGGACTCTGTCAGTAACACCACAAACAACAGGAGTACACTCACTCTTCCCACTACTGTTCATTCTATCCATACACTTCTCTGTAAAACAGGAGTGAATCTTTTAAGTTCTCTTCCCTCCTTCTCCTTTCTGGCTTGGTTTTTCTAGTTCTCTCATGGGTAATAGACATTCTAAGAACTAGTTTAAGTAAATACCTTCTATAGGTTATCACAGAGACACAGTATGATAAAAAGACATTTCCTTTAGCAACTTGGAAAAGCCTAAAATTTTTAAAGTTTCTTTAAAACAAAACGTTTATTTATTTTGTGAGAGAGATTTTGAGAGAGAGAGAGAGAGAGAGAGAGAATCCCAAGCAGGCTCTACACTGACAGCACAGAGCCCAATGTGGGGCTCGAACTCACAAAGCATGAGATCACGATCTGAGCCGAAACCAAGAGTCAGTCACTTAACCGAATGAGCCACCCAGACACCAAGGAAAGGCCTAAAATTTTAATACAATTAGCCACTGAAAAAAACATAACATTCATCAACTTTCTTCAGAAGGGTTTAAGCAGGAGAGTAATGAACATGTGTGAGATACCACAAAAACAGTTCTTGTACCAAAAACACCTAATTCCTACTCTTAGGCAAGTTGAAATGGGTCATGTCTAAGACTCCGTGGTGTACTGTATAATTATTTTAAAATGTATGTAAATAAACTCATCATCATTTGAGTTGGGTACATAATGGGTACTTACATACACATCATTAGTGCAAGTATAAGTTGGCACTAGGTTTGAGGAATATAATTTAACAATACTTTTCAAAAGTCCTTAGAAGCTCTTACTCTTTGATCCAGTTATGACATTCTTAGAACTCCACCCCAAGGAATAAGTCTTAAGTATAGAATTTTATCCAGAAAGGTATTCATCACATAATAAGCAAAGCTTAGAAATCTGAAGCTACGCAGTGTGGAATTAGGACTGATTTATATGATGGAATACTACTTTTTTACATTAAAGGGCTCTTCTAAGTAATGGTAAAAAGAAGGGGAAATGGCCATGAGGTACATTCTGTTTAAAAAAGCAGGACGCAGAAGTGTATATATAGCGTGATGTCCACTGTGTGAAACCACATCAGATGAAGAGTAAATAAATATGCTAATTACATGAGTGAATAATTTGCTTTCTTCCTTATACAATCTCTACGCGCACAGGTTTCTTTTAAAGCCGGGGCGGGGAGGGGGCTGAAGATAACGGTTACAGAGGGGACTTGTGCTCTCTACTGTAGGTGTAACAGAGTTCCTGAGCGCCTGGGCGAGATGAGCTGAGCTCAGGCTATTTCACCCTGGCGTGGGGACGTACCCTCAGGCATCTCTCCAGCCCCTCAAGTGCCTTCCCGGTCTGTAAGGGGAGGACCCCAGCTGGGGCCCGGCCAAGCCCTGGCGAGGGAGAGTGGCACGGTGGCCACTGCTACAATACTGCCTAGCAGACCGGTCCAACACAGGGATCAGAATGAGACCAGAACAGCCACCATTCTCGAGAGCGATCCCATTTTGCCTTAAATTCCTGTTCCTTGATTTCAACTTCGGCCACAAGAAGGACTTTCGGTCCCTGAGTCTGTCTAGCATCATGCAGATTCTTTTTTTTTTTTTAATTTTTTTTTCAACGTTTATTTATTTTTGGGACAGAGAGAGACAGAGCATGAACGGGGGAGGGGTAGAGAGAGAGGGAGACACAGAATCGGAAACAGGCTCCAGGCTCTGAGCCATCAGCCCAGAGCCCGACGCGGGGCTCGAACCCACGGACCGCGAGATCGTGACCTGGCTGAAGTCGGACGCCCAACCGACTGCGCCACCCAGGCGCCCCGCATCATGCAGATTCTTAACCCCACAGAATTCTCTCCATGCAGCGAGAGGATTCCAACTCCCCCTCTCCTGACTTCCACACCCTGCCGCTCACTCTGCCCCATGGACACCGCCGGCCCTACCCCTACAACACCCTCACCTTCTTCCCTGGGTACCCCGACCCTTCCTTCTTTAATCGAAAGCCAGGCTGTCCCCTGAACCCCCTCTGTAGGTGGCAGCCATTTTTTCTCCCACACCCCCTATGCCACAGCTGGTTCCAGATCTTTCCCCTCAATCAAAGCTGGCTACAAATTTGAAGGATTAGCCTTGAGTCACCTGGATTATTCTCCTATTGCTGCTCTAACAAGTCACCACAAACTCGGTGGCTTAAAATGACACAAATTTATTAAAGTCATGGAGCTCAGAATCCAAAATGGGCCTCTGTGGGCTAAAATGAAGCTGTCACAGGGCTCCATATTTTCTAGTCCCTGCCTTTCCAGATGCCTCTTCTGCGTTCAGGGACCCTTCCCCCACCTCCAAAGCCTGTGGCTTCTCTAGTCTCTCTGCTCCACCGCCGCCATCACGTGGTCTCCTCTGACCTCCTGCCTCCCTTCGCAGAGGCACCTTGGTGATGGTTCTGGCACACCCAGACGACCTCGCCATCGCAAGAACCTTCATGTAATCACATCTGCAAAGTCCCTTATCAGGAAGGCAACGTATTCATATTATTCTGCTTACCAGACCATTCCACTCTCTGCATCTTACTAAGACCAGCTACTTACCTGCTGGGCACCCTTTCCTGTCACTGGTGGAACAGGCAGCACCAAGGCACCGCCTTTCTCACACCATCATGGTATCTGCCATCATGCAACACACACACAGAAGGACCATCCATCATGCTGATCTCTCAGTTCTTCGCTGCTGTCATTTCTAAAGAACTTTTCTTCATCCCAACTCCGTCACCCCCTTCCATCATTATGCCCTAGAGACTTTGACAAAAATCCCACTCTTAACTGTCCTGCCATGTCCCTGGCCCACCGGCTTAACGACCGAGGCCACCACATTGTGCTGCTGGGGCCGTTCAACCAGGTGGTCCTGCTGACACACCCCAAACAAGACCTGACTTCCATCGAGATCTCCAGCCCACGGACCAACAGAACATCTCTACTGGCCACTCCTCTGTCCATGTCCTACCCCAACCTCTCCCCAGTTTAGATTCCATGGTCCATCACTACAGTCATGCTCTGACAAGCACCCCTAACTCCCTAGTTCCGCTCTCCCTCTATCCCACAACCTGGAGAGCCCAATGTCAATTAACCCAATGTTCTACCCCCACCTCACACACAAACAGCTTAACATGGTTCATGAAAGACACAAGAGTAAGATCACTCATTCCGACTTTACAATGATGAATCCCCAAATCTCTCGCAGCCATAACTTCCTAGGAATCTAGACGCCTACACACAACAAGTACACCAAGTGCCTAGGATGTGGTTTCTAAATTCCATCCTCTACTAAAAGGGAACCAAGACTCCTTGAATGAGTGGTTGATTCCACCATAAAAAACAAGATGAGCCTAGAAAACGTACCTGTTCAAAAAGTAAGCACTCACATGATGGAGGCATGACAGAAAGGCACCGGACCCCGCCTGAAGGGGCTCACACTGACAGAATCCTGGGCAGTTTGAGCACCAAGATAATGAATGGTGGTAGCAGATACAACACATAAGGAAATGGAAGGGAAGGAAAAGTCCCTCCTTATGACAGAATGCCTGCTAGTAAGTGTGGAAGGAATGACGGCGTTAAAAAAAATCACCCCCGCAGCACGATGGCCGATTGAGGTGGCAGTCTTCAGCGGGTGCTCACGTTGGCGGGAGGATTTGCTGAGGAACAGAGTATTGGCGCCGTCTTGCAGTATCCTCTCCCAAATACTGATCAGCTACGAATGGCAAACTGGTGACCAGGTGACCAGGGCTGACACTGCCAGTGGTGGAACAGGTAGACACGGCGTGTCTCCTGATAAGACTTGCTAAGAAGAGAACACTATCAATTCTGTGGGGTTTCTGCCAAAATTCCAGCCTGAGTGTGGACAGGAGGAAACCCCGGACAGACCCAGGCTGAGGAGCATCCTGGAAAATGAAAGGCCTGGACTCTTGACAAGCGTCCACAATGTGAAGACAGGGGGAAGACCAAGAAACTGACGAAGACGAGAAGAGACAGGAGACACAGCCAGGAGAGGGGACATGTGGACACCGGAGCAGAAAGGAGATGGAGGAGGTTGGGATGGACACTGAAATGTGAACAGGAAACAGTGTTGCATTAACACTGATTTCCGGATTCAGACGTCTATTGTGGTTATGCAGGGCGTGTTTTTATGGTTTTGTGCATTTCGGGGTTTTATGTTTCTTAAATGCAAACACCTTCACAACCTTGCCCATCTAAAAATCCTCCACCTTGAGGACAAATCCTCCACTGACAAAAAATCCACACTCTTTCTTGTGCCCCATGAGGCCCTTGGTTTGCCCCTGCCGCATCTCCAACTTCATCTTCTTCCACTCGCTCCCTAGTTGACTACCACCCGGCTCCCCGACCTTCCCGCCTCCCCTCAGACGTTCCACCCGAGCTCTGCTCCAGGCCTCTCTGCCGGCTGCTTCCTTCCCTACAGTGTCCTTCATTCCATCACATGGATCAGGCCTCTGCTTGGACAGCACCTCTCCCAAGAGGCCTTCCCTGACCACACCCCACGTCTTCAGTTCTGTCTTCACAGGCTAACGCCACCTTGTAGCTTTCTACTGGGTTCTATTTATCTGCTTACTGTCCACCCCCTACACTGGAAGGTGGTTTTGCCAGGGGCACCATATTCACCACAGTATTCCCGTTACTTACACACCTCACACTGTGGGTATTTAATAAAGATTTGCTAAATTGACACGTTAACAGAAACGTGTACGTAACAAACTTTTGTCAAAGAGAAATATCATCATCTAAAGATGTAGATTCGCTCACTATAAATGGCAAAATAACAGCGACCACCAGCAACATTAAGAACAGACCCCCAGACACGAGGTGTGCCAGCGAGAACAGAATTTATGTAATTATACAATACTAAAACTGAAGATAGATTTATAGCAATTGAAATGACAACCTGCCAGGTGAACATTAACAAAGGTAAGCAGAGAAAAGTCTCAAGAATAAAGACTTTCAGAGGTGCCCAAATGACAGATACCTTCCTAGTAATATAAAGCTAAGTCTGGAAGACATACCCAGGATGCAAAACTGCATACTCCAATGGTTTGCATATGCATCAGGAATGAAAATCAAGCAAATAAAAGACCATCCATGGCTCCGTGGGGCCATGGAAAAAAGAAAAAGAAATAGAACCAGAACACAAATGAGACAGATTGATGGCATGGAGGAAAACCTGACAAAAATAAATGGGACTGCAGGAAACACAATCATGATGGTGAAAAAGAGAAATGAAAGCAACCATCTCATCCCGCAGTCCAGAGCAAAGTGATGGAGGAAACTACAGCAACTAAAAATAAAAATTCCATCAAATAATTATCTGTAGACAACAAAAAAATTTCCAAATATATATGGAATATGTATAGTCACATTACTGAATATGGGGAAAATAAATGATGTAAAAAAGAGGCTGATAAGATCTCAATCTAAAAACAATCATTATTAAATGGAAGTTGCATCAAATCATAGGGGCAAACAGTGACTTTAAAAATTTTCTCCAATATACACAACATATTGCCAGTTTATAGTGAAATTGGTATCATAACAAAAATATGTGATAGGTCCCACAATGTAAAATTGGATGGTAAAAACAACAAATCATATAAAGGCTGAAATGTGAATTATTTGAGAAGAGGGATATATTATTATCTCATTAATCTGTACCCCAACCCCGTTTGAAGTCCTTGATCAATTGTGAATTTTATTTAAGTGAACAAAATTGCATACGAAAAATACATTACATTAAATGCGATAGTTTTTTGGTTTTTTGTTTTGTTTTGTTTTTTTTACTGGTCAGAGAATAGGGAGTTAAGGAACTCCAGGGAGAAGAAATCATCTACAAATCAACTGAGACAGGAAATAACAGGGCAGGTGGGGGAAAATGAGTGGAAGACCAACTCTAAATATAGCTTCCATGTTGATCCCACCTGTTCCAGAAGCCGTCCCTTCATCAGAAATGGAACTTTAAGAGAAGAGAGAGGCGACAGAATTAATGCTGGCCCAATTCAAGAATAGAGGTCTTTGCAATCAGAAGGAGACAGTACATCTAACCGCTAAAAAAGCATTTTCCAGGTTGCTGGTGCTGGGAGACACTACTGAGTTAATTCCACTCTCTCAGCAACCAGCCACACTCAGGTTGTGCATGGGGAGTGAATACACTACGCCATCAAGCTCTCACAAGATACAAAAAGGCAGACAGGGGTCTAAGCAAACTCAGAGCAAAGAGGCTTTCTCCTCAGTGCGAATGAACAAGCTGCCCAACACAAATCCACTACGCGAAGGAAGAGCAGAGGCAGGAAGAAATGACCCGACACGCCCAGGACCCACTCCTGGTGGCTTGAACCCATGGGGAGATGCCCGCCCTGGTTTACAAGAATAACCTGCTCTCTTTCATTTGTCAACCCCATTTCTACTCTCAGGTGGCAGACGACATTTGGAGAAAGACACACAACTACAACGGCTGGGCTCCCTTTAAATTCATGATCACAAACCCGAATGGGCCGTGGCACCGCCTGACAACCCCACTGTCTGCTTGCCCTCTCCCACTCCTCGAGATGACAATTAGACACCCTCTCCTCAAACCTCCCCATTTCCACCTCATTCCCGTTTTTCTGGGAGAGGAGAAGCAATCAGAGGAGCCGCGGCTTAGAGTCCACCAGCTCTCCCCACCTGCCCGTCACACCTGGACATCCCGCCCACCACCCCCGCCCCCGACTCTAGACACACTGGCCATGGCCCCATCCTCGGCCAAAACCTGTACTTGCTCACTGGACCAAGAACGTTAATTCCAGCAATTCTACTCTCTCTCCCTATCATTAACTTCTCCCTGTCCACTGGATTCTTCCTCCTGAGCCTACAAGCACCCTCCCATTAAAATTTTTAAAAGCCTTTCTTGAAAGCTTGTCACTCCCACCTCTAGCTACTACTACTTTTCTCTACTGCCCTTTACAACCAACTCCAGTTTGGAAATCTCCAATTTCTTTCTTCCCGTTGCCTTTTGAACCCACTCCAGTTAGGTTTCCACCAATATCACTTCTTCAAAACTGTTCTTCTAAGGTCGCCAATCATGCCCGGTGGCTGAACCCAATGTTCGAGTGTCAGCGCACCATCACTCCCCTCGCCCCCTGACTCTGCGGCAGCTGGCACAGCCGCCTTCCCTTGTCTGCTGGCTCCCAGGACACCACCTCCGCACTCCTCCTGCCACTCTGGTTGCTCCGTCCAGTCTCCCTGCTTGTTTCTTCCGCAGCACCCTAATCTCTATATACTGGAGAGTCCAGGTTTCAGTTCAAAAGACCTCTCCGCTCATCTTTGTGTGCTCCCTGAGTGACCTCATCCATTCCCACGGATTTAAGCCTTTTGCTACTCCAGTGAGCCCTCAATCTCATCCCTAACCTGGGCCTCTCCAGAGCGTAACTCACACTTGTACGACTCCACCTGGATGTGTGAGCCGTCTCACGGTGAACATGTCCCCCTTCCACCCACTGTTCTCAGTTTCCCCATTTCAGTGGACCGTTTCTCAAGTGGAAAACAGAGTTCATCCTTGGCTCTGCTTTCTCCCTTTTTTTTTGGGAGGGGGCACATCTGCATGTGGGCACGTGCACACCCAGGCAACCACGCTCCGTGTGGAATTTGTCAGCAAATCCTGCTGGCACAGCCTTTAAAAACAGATGCAAACAGGGCCGCCTGGGTGGCTCAGTCCATTGAGGGTCTGACTTCGGCCCGGGTCATGATCTCGCGGTTCACAAGTTCAAGCCCAGCACTGGGCTCTGTGCTCACCGCTCAGAGCCTGGAGCCTGCTTCAGATTCTGCATCTCCCTCTCTCTCTGTCCCTCCCCAGCTCATGCTCTCTCTCTCAAAAATAAATAAAAACATTAAAAAAAAAATAGATGCAAACATCTTCCCCTCCCACCATTCCTACTGCTACCACCTGGTCCAATGACCGTATTATCTTCTGTGTAGATTATTAACATCACCTCCTGACTTATCCCCCTGCTTCCAGCCTTGTCCTTTCACACCGGTCCCAACGCGGCAACCAGAGTGACTTTGCCAAAATGCAAGTAGGATCTTGTGATTTCTCCCCTACTCAAAATTCACCAATGGTTTGCCAACTGACTCCAAATAAAAGCCAAGCTCTTTAAAAGGTTCTGGAAGGCCCTACGTGACTGTGGTACCCTGACCTCAGCCCTCATGTCTCAGAGCTATGTTTGCTCTTCCCTCTTTCTGCAAAGTCCTTCCCTCACATCTCCAACTCTGTTCTCTCCCTTCCTTCCTGCAGGTCTTTGCTCAAATGTCATCTTCTCAGGCAGCATTTATTCATTCAATCAATCAATCAGTCAATGCTGGGAACAAAGCTGATGTGTTGACCACACAGACACAGGCCACGCAGTGCAGGATTTCAATCCCTATGATGCAATCACGGGCCGGGGATGAGAATCCGACTCAGAGCAGACAGGTTTGTCAGCGGGGCCTAGTCCACAACCACAGTAAAATTTTGTGCCATGCAAGTGAGTAGAAAACCAATGCACAGCCCTAAGACTGCTGGGTGAGGACAGCATGAGAACAAAGAGACTTAAATTATCTGTTAGAATACAGGCAAAATTAATCATCCAGTTACACTGCACAAGGGCCGCTCCAATGTGAGCCAGCATGCCAGCCTGCCTCTGTCAGAACAGAAAGGAAGAGGAACACTTAGGAAGCCTGTGGCCATCTGACTTGGCGGTAACACATCGGTGTATGTCAGTTTGGGCTCCACGCGGTGTGAGCCACATACTGATCATTATGTCCCAAAAGACCGATAATCTGTCTGCCATGGGCAAGAACTTTTAAAACAGAAAAGGCCAGTCCTTCCTCACAGATAGTTTGATAAGTACTGAGTAGCCGAAATGCAAGCCATCTTCCTGATTATTACCAGATAAGATTTCCTCCTTTACACATAGAAAGAAAAATTAATGTTTGCTTTTCGTCTTTTTAAAATTAAGTCAAATGTCTATCCGATTTCATTTTGACAACATACACCCATAACAGATAGCAATTTGGAATTTTTAAGTTTTCTTGTGTTATTCTTTTTTATGTTTATTTATTTTCAGAGAGAGAGAACATGAACGAGTGTGAGTAGAGGAGGGGCGGAGCAAGCGGGAGAGAGAGAATCCCAAGCAGGCTTTGCACTGTCAGCACAGGGTTTTTTTGTTTTTTAAATAAACATTGATAGGTTTACTATTTCTAGTGACAGCCTTCTGAAGAGTTTTCTTCGAGATCAACAATCCTGCCTTTGGCATATGGATTCCACTAAACATGTTTTATAGACCTTTCTGATATCAAATGGTCTCCATGATAAATTTCTCTCTCTTCTCCTGACCCCTCAGATCTCCATCCCCTGTGGCAGTGCTGTCACATCACACGCGAACTACTGGTGTAATCATCTGTCTTCTCTATTACACTGTTCCATCTGTAAGGGCAGGGCCATGTCTGAATTATAAAACAGTTTTATCCCCATACCTAAAATAAGTCCTGGCTCCTACCAGTTGTTCAGTAAGTACCAAATGAACAAATGAATAAATAAATTCACCTTAATGTAGACAAGTGAACCACAGGTGACAGAAATTTGGAGGGCACCAGCTGGCAAAACAGGGAAGCACGTGTTTCCTAAAGAGGGGGACGCAAGGCAATCGTGTAACTCTCAGCTGCACAAGTGAATGAGCCTTGTTCCAGAAACTCACATGCCTATCGCCAGACAAAGCTAGTGAAATGTTAGTGGACTCTCACGGAGGAATGCATAAAAGTAAAATATTAGAAATGCAGTAACAGCAGCAAGCACAATAACAAAAAATGTTTCCTTTGAACTAGAATGCTTTCCCCATAGTATTCCTGAACATTTATTAGGCACCTGCTGAAACAAAAAATACGATGAGTGGGGAGACGGGTGGGGAGGCAAATACAGTACCATCACTGGAGCACAGCTAACTCCTGTCTGAGTAAAGGGGTCTAATGTTCCGCTGGTTTCATCTTCCAGCTTGAGGAAAAAAAGTTTTCACACTGTTGCATATCACAAGTCTGACTGGTTAACAACTGGCACAACTTGCCTAATACTTGTTAATTCTGATTTCTGACATGAGGTTTTCTCCTGCTTTGGGAGGCTGGGCGCCCGAGGCCTGCCCACCCTGCACGCATTCTGGGGCATCCCATCCACTGTGGTAGTAAGTGCTGTGTTGCCTGCACAGTCAGGGATCAACGTGGTGAAAGGTCTAACCAGACTCTAGAGGACTTACACATCTTACACATCTTAGATAACCTCAAAGATTAGGAGCTGTTCACCAAGCAGACAAGGTTAGAAAGAGGCTCACTTGCAGTCCCTAAAGATACTCAGTGATACCTACTGTGTGCTGAGTACTGAGGGTACATTCTGAGCACACAGTAGGCCACGTTGGAAATGGATGCCCCGGGTCTGTGTGTCTCACTCCCAGTAGGCCGGAAGCCCTGTGGCAGCCCAGAGGACATCCTCCATGATTCAATAAGTAGCACAGCTCACCACTTATACAAATACAGAAATCGTCTGTTAACTGAGAAGAAAATATGCTGTTTATGATTTACAAACACTTCTGCAGTATTTGCTGGCTCGTTAAAAATTGCATTGTTCAGGGGCGCCTGGGTGGCGCAGTCGGTTAAGCGTCCGACTTCAGCCAGGTCACGATCTCGCGGTCCGTGAGTTCGAGCCCCGCGTCAGGCTCTGGGCTCATGGCTCAGAGCCTGGAGCCTGTTTCCGATTCTGTGTCTCCCTCTCTCTCTGCCCCTCCCCCGTTCATGCTCTGTCTCTCTCTGTCCCAAAAATAAATAAACGTTGAAAAAAAAAAAATTGCATTGTTCAGGTCAACTGCACGTACTATTTTTCAGGAGATTTCACATCTTCAAGTTTTCTCAAAAATATACAAATATTGTCTTTTTTTTTTTTTTAATTAGACTGCTAGTTTTAGTGACTTGATTACAGTTTTGAAATGTCCTAGAGTAGAGCTTACATTTACACACAGTCTGAAGGTAGGCATTAAGAGTCTAATGAGTTACCTCTTGTTTATGAAGGGATCCATATATTCTGTATCTTTGTTTTCGTGTGCATGGCTTTAATTTTTAAGGCCAAATCATGGTCCATAGCAGCTTCTGGAATTCATTCACATCATCTCTCATGGAAAGCAGAAATGAGAAAGGAAAAACAGTCCCCCACCCCCAAGGCAACTTCCTTTCAGCATCTTTTAACTTCCAGACAAGGTGTTTGTTTATGTCTCACTGACTAGAAAGTATAGTCATATGGCCACTCCTACTTGAAAGGGTGAATGGGAAGGATCCTTTGGGCTAAGTGCCACCTCCAAATAATATCATTAAGATACCAAGAAACAGGGGCGCCTGGGTGGCGCAGTCGGTTAAGCGTCCGACTTCAGCCAGGTCACGATCTCGCGGTCCGTGAGTTCGAGCCCCGCGTCGGGCTCTGGGCTGATGGCTCAGAGCCTGGAGCCTGTTTCCGATTCTGTGTCTCCCTCTCTCTCTGCCCCTCCCCCGTTCATGCTCTGTCTCTCTCTGTCCCAAAAATAAATAAACGTTAAAAAAAAAAAAAATTTTTTAAAAAAAAAAAGATACCAAGAAACAGAGGTCAATGGGTACAACTAATGTTATCTAATCCCATAGTAACTCCTGGCAGGGCCTAACCATATTTTATTTTATTTTTTTTAAATTTACATCCAAATTCGTTAGCATATAGTGCAACAATGATTTCAGGAGTCGATTCCTTAGTGCCCCTTCCCCATTTAGCCCATCCCCCCCTCCCACAAGTCCTCCAGTAACCCTCTGTTCTCCATAATTAAGAGTCTCTTCTGTTTTGTCCCCCGTTTTTATATTATTTTTGTTTCCCTTCCCTTATGTTCATCTGTTTTGTCCCTTCAAGTCCTCAAATGAGTGAAGTCAAATATTGTCATTTCTAACTCAAATGTGATACCCTAAAAATTTTTCCCTTTACTCAATCCTGATCTGCATCACCTGTCTCATGATACAAATGTTAAAGGTATACCAATTTACCACTTTGTATTAAATTATAAACTTGCCTTGAAGAGGGTTTTTATAAAACTATTACCCAAGTCCTGTATGGTATAATTAAATAAGTCAAACTAGCCCTTAGGGACCTCTTACTATGAAATGAAATTTTAGAGCCAAAGAGCGCCTGTAACCTTTAGCGAAGTCACGTCTAAAATGCTAGTTTGAATTTAACAAACTAATCACATCTCCTTAGAAGAGGCTATTTACACTCTCTGATGTGAATCTTGTGAATCCCACTCTCCTCAATAAGGATTAATTAAAAAAAAATATTTTGGGGCACTGGAGTGAGTCAGTTAAGCGTGGGACTTTGGCTCAGGTCATGATCTCATGGTCCGGGAGTTCGAGCCCTGTGTCGGGCTCTGTGCTAACGGCTCAGAGCCTGGAGCCTGTTTCAGATTCTGTGTCTCCCTGTCTCTCTGCCCCTCCCCCACTCATGCTCTCTTTCAAGAACAGACATTAAAAAAGGGGGGGGGGAGGTTAATATTTTAAAACAAGATTGTGTTCTACAAAGAGTGCTGTGACCCAGGATGGGATCTCCCTAGGTTGTCAACTGGCAGGCAAGCCTCTGGTGGTTTAGAGGGTGGGAAATAAGAAGCCTTTCAAAGGTCAGCCCAGGTGATCCCAATCATCCACCACTGATCTAAGAAGCATCTCAAGGCTCCTTCCATGAGCCAAACCCCATGACAAGCACTGGAGCAAGAAGGTGTTCAAGTCCCTGCATCCAAAGAGCTCGAAGTATTTACTGTATGCCTCCTAGATAAGTTATCTCCTCAAAACTAGTAAGTATATACACATATTTATTCAGCAGGAAGATTATTCAGCTTAGTTTAGGCTGTGTGTCTCAAGATTCACTCAGCTTATCTCCGAAGAGCTGCAGAGAGGGCACTGGATCCGAATTAAAGCCCAGAAATGTGCTTCTACATGTGACACTGACATGCCGAATGATCTTGATAAAATAACTTCAGATTTCTGAATTTCAGCTCTTCATATTCAAATAGAAAAAGCAATTCTTTCAATCCTGAATGTGTTCTAAAGACGACTATTGGAAAAGTATGTGAAGCATTCCAAGTCTGACACAGCAGAAAAGTTAATCACTCTTACTGACATCACAGCCCGACAGAGACAGAGACAGAGACAGAGACAGAGAGAGAGGGAGGGAGGGATTCACTGTATGCAAGAAAACCAAAGGCACCATTAATGAAGTCACCTCTTAAAAGTTTCTGCTCTAAAATCCTAAAAGTCTCATGACACGGATATTGAAAAGGACCAGAGTAAGAAGGTGCTGGACGACTCTGGTTGAGGTTGGCTACCCCATGCCAGATGATGACGTCTGTCCTAACTCCACTTTCCCCACCTTCAGTCCATCCTGCACACTGCTGCAAGATGAATTTTTACACGAATTTCTGGTTACTTTTTCACTCCACAACTCCATGGACTCCCAATTTAGGCAATCATACCTAAATTCCATTGCGTGGCTCTCCAACATCATGCCCAATCCCCACATGGTTTTGGTTCAGGTGACCAAGTTTTCCCACCGTCTCTAACTCTTCAATCCTTAGCATATCGACACCCACAACAACGTGAAGGGCCCGGTCAGGTTCTTCCTGCTCTACAAAGCCCTCCTAATTTTCCATCCCTACCGGTTTTACTTTCCTTTACAAATCCTAAAATATCAACATAAGGGCTTATCACAAATCCTCCACCAGTTTTTAACAACTCCTGTGTCAGCACTGATTCTCTTAATTTCTGGCTGCCCGTTACTGCAAACACCACAATGGTTAACACATACAAGTAATGTGTATGTATTAAGGGAACAAACAGGCCCCACTGTGTCAAAAAGAGCAGCACCCAGAAGACATTCATGCCCTAACTCCAGAGACCTATGTGTTACTCTGCAAACCAAAAAGAGTAACGGGGACATTATCCCGGGTGATATGGGTGAGCCTGAAGCACAGAGAGGTAGCACAAGGGAAGTGGAAGATTCCCTTGAAGGAGACTCGAGCTGCTGTGTCTGGAGAGCACCACCCAGAAAACAGAAGGACTGAGAGCAGCCCCTGCTGGGGGGCAGCAAGCCAATGGCTCCAGCCCTACAACCTCAAGGCAATGAATTCAGACAATTTAAATTAAATTTCTTGGAAGCAGATTCATCTTCAGAGCTTCCAAAAAAGGGACCTAGCCCCAGCAGCACCTTGATTTGGGCTTTGGAGACTCCAGGCAGAGGAACTCATTGAGCCACATTGTACCGAGAATTCTGATTCCCACACCTGTGAAGTAATACATAAGTGTTGTTGGAAGCTGCTATATTTGTGGTCATTTATTACGGTAGCACCAGGTCAAATAAGAAAGTGCACAGGCCAAAAGGCAATTTCAGACATGCTATCCAAAATATAAATGGTTCTTTAAAAGCTGGTAAGTTGGTTAGATAAAAGATCCAACAGCTCACTGTGAACAGTTGTAACGGTAAAGAGCAGAGTTAATGTTTCAGATTTTGTTAAGGAAACCTTGTGGCAATTCGCACAGCCAAACTGAATTTTAAACGAAGCAGGCCAATTCTATGAGAACTATAGTATATGATAGGCTATTTGTTTCAACTGCTTTTGCGATAAAGTGAGAAACTCATACTAAAACTTCCAAATTCAGGCAAAACATCCCCTCATGATGCAGGAAGTTTTCTTTGGCAGGGTTAGGGGGTACAGTCCGCACCACAATATACAGCAAAATTAAGTAATAAAAATCGTACATGTAGCTTTGTTATTATTAATACCCCACCGCTGCGGGAATTCTGACCACCCAGTGGTCATCCTAACAGGGCACTGGATGTTCTTTGCTCAGTTGACAAACCACTTACAGATAAATCAGGGGATCCAGATAGCACATATCCAGACATTCTAGAGGGACACAGAAGGAAATGATGAATTTGATGGTCAAAATCCTGAAATCGTGTCATTTACAAGATCACTATGCTAAAAGACAGGTAGGGTATAAATGTAACACCCACAAGAAGGGCTCCAGAGAACATCTGGTAACTTGATATCCAGCACCTTTGCTTACATAACTAGCACGATGATAAAAGCATAACTACACGTAGCATTTTTAATCTAATTAAAATAATTTTAAGTTTTTTTTCCAAATATACAATCATGTATATTGAAAACAGAGTAGCACACACACACAAATAACTTGATTTTTTAATCCCCTCACAGAATTATATGATTCCCCTCTTATTTAATTAAGAGTAACTTCTATTTGTGGGAATATAAGTAGATTCAAATTTTTTAATCTCTTATTTTTTTATGCACATCTCTGGATATAACAGAGGCGAAACAAAATTCTGACTTCACCATTCAATAGCTATGTGATACTGAACAAGTATTACATAACCAAACAAATGGAACAACAGTACCTACCTTCTCAGGGTTATGAAGACAGAGATAAGTTAATACATATAAAATGCTTACAACAGTGCCCAAAACATAGCAAACAATAGAGAGATGTTGGCTAGGATTGGTATTATTTCCTACAATAAATTCCAAGAAGTGTAAATGCGGTGTAAAAAAGCTCACACTTTTAAGAATTTTTAACATTACACTACTAATTTTTTTTCCAGAAAGGAGAGTAGAAAAATAAGTTATTCACCCATAAGAACTGTATTCTCCTGCCTTGTATCAATACTGGGTGTGCTACTTGAACTGAGCCTGTCTTCTAGGCAAAAACAATACTACAAACATAAACGCCAATATATGTTACTAAAACACTTTGAAAGATAAATTCTGTGTTGACAAGAAATGGCCTAAAACTGTAACTTAATTTGGTTCTTTAAACACCCCCCCAGTAGGCTTTTCCACCAAAAAGACGATGACCACAAAAACGAACCAATGAACAAAATACAAAATGAATTACACTTAGACTAAGGAAAAAAAAAAAATTTAGTTCCTGGCTAAAGGTGGAGTAAGAGGGAGTTTGTTTTCTGCAAAGAGTAATTTCAGCTGTAGTGTCAGGTGCTAGATAAATGGTCTTATTTAATAATGACCCAGGAAAAGAAATGCACAAGGAATTCTCCAGATATGCTAGCAAGAGAAAGCATGGGGTGTTCGTACGATTCACAGCTAATAGATCATGTAACATAAAAAAGCTGGGAACCTGGTCAGAAGAGTGTTGAGTATCAACACAGACAACGTGCAGGTAACACACTCAAGATCCTAACTCCACTTACTCCAGGGATGACAGGCCCCGAGCTAGGAGTCACGAATGGTGACATATTCATGGCTCCCGAGGTGGCCGTGGGCTATTTCCTAATGCAACAGGCTCAGTAAGTTCCCGCAGAAAGCCTGCAAACGTGACAAACATCATCACGAAGAGTATTTGAAATCCAGAACATTACTTGACCTCCTCTTCTAAGGAACCACGATGCATTGCTACCTCCAACACCTTATAGAATTCACAGAGGTTCGTGTCGAGAGGAGATGGAATGAAACAAAAATAAGCTAAAATAACTAGGACGATACAAGAGGCCCACAGAAAGACAGAGTAAGAACATTAATGCTCCACAAATCCAAGAGCACACCGGGCACAACCAAAGTTTTATATAATAAAGAATTGTGACTGAAGTACAGGGCACTCCTGTGACGAACCTGAAAGATCTAGCTTCCTGTCAGAGCAACTGCTGCTCTTGATTCAGAGGCTTGGGAGGAAGTTCCTTCTAGAAACGGTTCAGACTACAAAGGTAAAGAGGCTCAGTAAGACTTCTCATTCACTTAGTAAGCACGTATACAATACAGGTCACAGGGGAAAATCAGGCTATTGCTTATAACCCCATGCTCAGGGGTGGCATAAGGAAAGGCGAGCAGACTGCCGCCCCCAACCCTAAAGTCTCCACTAGTCAACCTCAGAGAGCCGCTCCCAGGCTGCTGTGACCCGACATGGCACTCCGCAGCTCTCTCAGTGAGAGCTTTTTCGTGTCCCCAAATCATGGGTAATGAAGTCCATTACAGATAATGAATTCTCAAGAAGGGACTATTCTTGGTATGATTTTGTATCAATTTCTTTTAAAGTAGCAATGTGTAAAACTGGACATATTTCAAATTGTTAATTGTCAGCCAATAACCATAGTTCTTCACACTAGATAGACTTCCATGAACTTTTTCAAAGTATCGTTTATACAAACCCATAATAACTCATTTGAAAGGCTATAACACCCTAATTAATATATTTTTAGAACACATTGTAAAAGTATTGTTAGCAGTACACCAGGAAAATGAATTCCTTAACAGGTCATGGAAGCTCTAAAAATACTTCATTCGTTTTGAAATCAAGAATATTTTCTTAAAGCGTTTGAAAACTATTTCTTAACTATTTTTTAAAGCATAAAACAGCCTGTTAAAGATGCTTAAAAATTGCTTACTGTACTTTCAATTATTAATCTGTGGAAAATAAATTCAAACTCTAAAAGTTAGTTTTGTGTTAAAAGCATATAAAATATGTACCACCAAGCAGGATGATTTGACAATGGTAGCTTCAAGGGCTGTGTGTGTGTGTGTGTGTGTGTGTGTGTGTGGCGGGGGGGGCTGCACACGAGCACCTGTAATATAGGTGCATGAATGTTTAAACATAGCATATATGTATAATAATGTATAATATATTACATATTACAGAATACATAATATGTACAATCTGCACAATTATATAATATACACTGTATAGGAATACAAATAAGTGTGTGTGTATGATGTACTATACACAGACATGCCTATTTTGAAAGCAGACCTAAACAAGAAATTATCTTTGAGTTAAAAGAACAAAGGAGTTCTAAAATTTTCTTACATTTTTGTATAGTTTTTGCACTAAAGACTTAATACTTTAGTTCTCATCTGACGAACTGTAAGTATAAAATAACAATAATGAAATAATTACATGTGCAGAAAAGCCCTTCCAATTATACTACATGAACATTTTCAAAGATCAAAAATGAAAAACTTCAGCTAAGTCTCTTATACATGATGAAGACTATTTTTCATTAGTTTTGTGTCAATCTTCAAAAATTGATCAAAATAAGGTGATTTATATCTTTGAGACTACAATACTGATGCATTTGTAATTTCAAGTATAGCGGATCCTTGAACAACACAGGGATTAGGGGCGCCAACCCACATGCAGTCAAAAACCCATGTATATACCTTTTGACTCCTCAAAACTTAACTACTAATAGCCTACCACTGACAGAGCTCGACCATTAACTTAAAAGTTGGTTAAGACATATTCTGTATGTATTATATACTGTGTTCTCACAGTTAAGTAAGCTAGAGAAAAACACGTTCTTAAGAAAATCATGAAGAAGAGAAATGCATTTATAGTACAGTACACTATGAACAAAAAGTCACATGTAAGTGGACCCATGCAGTTCAAACTTCTGTTCTAGGGTCAACTGTAATTTGTAATGTGTAAAATCAAGTCCTTTATAAAATCAAGTGAGCTGAAAGCACCAAATGTGCAAAGCAAAATTTCCATCGTTTTTCTTTGGCCAAAACCCTTACGCAATTCTGAAATGATATTCAAATACTAAAAACAACTAAGTTACATGTTCTTTCAGTTCTAGGTCTTGGAAGTCAAAAAGAAAAAAGTCTGTATTTTAAGAATATATTTTAGGTTACAGAGCACAAAATGTTATTAAAAATATGACTGACCATAAATTATCGAGCATTTAACTACACAGTATGTATTCTTAAATGAAATCATTCATGAAGTTGTAGGTAGAGTTAAAACTAAGAATTAAGCGTTGTTTTCGCCCTGCCATTACGGTATCACTGCCATTAGAAGCCTTTATTAAGGGCCTTACGCAAGGGGATCTGTGCCAAGCAGTTCACAGGGATGCAGTATTTGTCCTCCAGAATCTTGCCAGCCACAGGTACCACTCTTTCTAAATTCAATTCAGACACAACAAACAAGAATGAATTTTATTTTCCTAAGATACTAAAGTCTTTACTCCTATGTGGGACTATTTCTCAGGATGGTCCAGGAGGGCAAGAGTCAATGCTCAGTCAAGACGTGCTCACTTTCACGAGAGCAGAAGGAGGTGTACCTGGAGGTGCCGTGACTTGTCTCCTCCCAGACAGTCCAGCTACCCCTTCTGTCACCCACGCCCACAGCCCACAGAACACAGTGGGCAATGTCAACGTTACATAGCATCAAAGGTACCTTCCAAGCCCAATAATGTCTTATCATAAAAACCTTGGGTAAAGAAAAAAAAAAAGCATAAGGGACCATTTTTCCAATTAGTATTAGAAATGTTGCCTTTCCTTCAAGTACACACAAAATAAATGCTAAAGAGACAGATACAGATAAATAAAAACAGGGTGAAACAGAAATGGCTACTCAACTAGTCCAATGTCCATTCTCCCATTTCTCTGTAGTAATACAACTCAGACTTTCAGCTGAGCACAAGATATTATATCTTGCTCCAAAGGCCCAGAGTTCTGGCCAACAAGACGCAGTGTTTAAGTCCTGTAGAGCAACTTTCAGAAACCTTAAAAGAAAGCCAAGGATGTGCCATTTGTCCTGTTTTTCTCCGCTCCTCTCCTTCCTGGAGGCTGAGACCCAAGACAGTTGGACAACAGCACCCATGCAGGACAATGAAGAGGCACACTGGAGGAGGGACAGTGTTCAGTCACACGGAGCCTGAGTCCTAGTGATTAGGGACACAGCATTGACCCCAGACGGCCTACTTCTCAAAATTTGAGAGAGAAATAAACCTCTCCCTTGGGTAAGTCACGTGCATTTCCTATTGAAGGAAACTAAAGCTATTCTAATGGCTATGTAAATTTCCCACAAATATATAAGTTTCAACTACATATTTTTCCTTGTTTCATTAACAGAATATACAAATTAACACATAAAAACATACCCAAGACACAACGGCAAATTATGCACCATATTCAATTAATGAGATGCAGAATGTCTACTGTAAATCTCTTGCCATTTTGGGGAATTAGAGTCAAAACGTACAAACTTCATCAGGCAGTGAGTCTGTAGACATTTGTTCTGAAACGGCTCGTCTCTCTTGTCCTCTTTCCTTATTTCTACAATACTAATATTTTCTTTATATTGTTTGCTATTATTTTACTGTCTGGCCACATGACTCTTAAGTCTTCTTAAAGAGACACTAAATATGACCAAGATTTGAATAAAGACATTTGCTATGTATGGGAAGACTATTTTTTAAATATCAGTTATTCCCAAATTGATTTATAAGGTTAACACAAATCCAAACAAAATCTCATAGTTAAGGAAGGGGAAAAGGCAGATAAAAAAAATCAACTTTGTGGATTATGTTCCTACATTTCAAGGCGATAGAAGAAATCATAGAAGAAACAAATTAATGTACTTTGACCGCATTTTCAAGCAAACTCAAAAACTGCAATCAAAGCCAGCCTAAAATTAAAAAGCAAACCACAAACCTGGACAAAATATCTGTAACAAATATGACACAATATAGCTGGCTAATTTCTTTAATGTGTAAAGTGTTGACAGCAAGTTAATAGCAATTTAAGAACATGAAAATAAAAGGCAATGCACAAAGTAAGAAATACGAAGGGCTAATATGTATTTAAATAACTTTTCATTAATATTCAAAGACAAGTAACCCCAAACAAGAAACCAAGTCTCAGTAAAATTAAGGAGTCTTTTATTTTTTTTATTATTGTTATTTATTTTAATATAATTTATCGTCAAGTTGGCTAACATACAGTGTACACATTGTGCTCTTGGTTTGGGGGTAGATTCCCGTGGTTCATCGCTTATGTACAACCCCCAGCACTTGTCGGGACGAGCATAAGGAGATTTTTAATGGGAATTTTACAACAGTGGCTACCCAGGGTTCAAAGCTGACACGGTGCTTTCCTGCCCTGCGAAGAACCACAGCTCAGCAGACACAGAAGCAGGGACTCCGGAGGAGGACAGACTGTGAATCCTGGCTCTGAATGTGGCCTAAAGCGGGACTCAAGCACAGGCCCCACACACCCAGGGCTGCTGTGAGGACTTAGCAAGAAGGAACGTGAGACGCACTCAGAGTAGTGCCTGGCACAGCTAAGAGCTCAGTCGTGGTAACTGCTGTTATTTTTATTAGTGTAATTATCAGAAAGCAACGCCACAATGTATATACAGACCATCCAAAATGTTTCCATTCGCCAAAGCAGTCACTTAACTTCTGGGAATGTACTCCTAGAAAATAATCCAAATGTCAAATTTTTATGCATAATGATTTTAATGGCAATGCTATTTATAACTTTTTAGAGATGAAGATAACCACAATTTCTAAGAATGAGCAAACATTAAATCTCATTACCGTCACTCAGCTCTTAGGAGGACATGATCCATTTTTAACAAAGCAGGAAGAAAAGCCTGTATTGTGATGTTAAGTTGGGGGATAAAGAGCACAAAATTCTATTTACCCCAAATCTTAACTATTCATACAAATAAGCACAGAAATAAAGATTGAAAGGAAATAATACCATTAGGAGGAGTTGTCTCAGAATGGTAAAATTATGGGGTTTTTTTTTTTTTGCTTCTTTAAACTTTTTATGCTTTACTAATTTTCTATACTGAGATTTTTATAATAAGTTTTTTTTTTTAAATAATTGTGAACTACTGCCATGTATCACAATTACCAGGAAAAAATTAGAGAGCATTCCACAACATTAAGAAGTCAGGAATAACTGGTAAATAAACATTTTGACAAGCCATTTAACAGAGTCTGACAATTTGATTAGCAAATTTTACTTACTAGTTAAGCGTTCATTAAACAGAAAAATTTTAACGTAAAGCACTAAGCAAAGTAAAATGACCCAGATAATCTACTTATTGAATTTTACATAATTTAACTTCAAGGAACTGAAATTATTTTTGAACTATAGCTTTACTTAAAAATCTTTATCCCTGAAATCAAATGTGAGATCTTGGAACAAAAAGATTGGTAAAGATACTGTCACTCTGCAAATGAGAAGAATAATCTAAATACGGTATAGTTTTCAGAACACACTAAATTATGTGATAAATGCCTGACAAGGAAGAAATAAAACTTGCAATCACCTTATCAAATTAACAGCTGCAGCCTGTGGCGAACTTCAGCAGAAAGGAGCACGCCTGGGGTCACCCTCCACTCATCTTTCTCTAATGACACACATCCATCACAGAATCCCATTGGCTCTACCCTCAGAGACATCCTTGCCACCCTGGCCGGCCCCTTCTGTTGCCTGGATTATTACACTAGCCCCTGACCTGGTGGCCGGCCTTCAGCCTCATCTCTGACCTCCTCAACACAGCAGCCACAGTGGCCCTCTTCCCGCTGGCCCTGTTCCTTCTTCCTCTGATGGCTTCCCATCTTAGACAAAGCCAAAACCAAAATCCTTCCCCAGGCACTGGTGGCCAAGCCTCTGCTCACTCTCTGACTTTTCTTCCAGGGACCACAGTTGTCTGCAGCCCATGGGCTCCCAGGGAACCCAGCTGCTCCTGGGAACCTGATGAACATTCCTCTACTGGTGACTGCACCCCCTAGAATGCTCTTTCTGGAGAAACTGCAGGGCACACCCCCTCACTCCTCTCAAGTCTTTGCTCAAATGTCAGTGACCCCATGATCCACTCCTCAACCGCTAGGTTTAAAACTGCATCATTTACCCCCTGCCCTTTTCTATCCGCATAGCATTTATCACCTTACGACCTACTATATCATTTATTTATATTTACCATTTAGTCTTTGTCCCCTCTGAATGTTGTCACTAAACAAAAGCTCAAGAAGGGTAGGCATTTCTGTCCCTTTGGTTCACTGTCTTCCAAGCATCTAGAGTTTAACTGGCACATAGTACCTGCTAAATAAATATGTATTGAACAAATGAAAAAAAGCAGTACATTTCCCATGATACACATGATCACCAAGGGAAATGTGCCTAAAATTAACTTAAAATGTTACACTTCTCTCTTTAAGACCAGTGACACTTGGGGCGCCTGGGTGGCTCAGTCGGTTGAGCGTCCGACTTCAGCTCAGGTCATGATATCACAGCTTGTGAGTTCCAGCCCCACGTCATGCCCTGTGCTGACAGCTCAGAGCCTGGAGCCTGCTTCGGATTCTGTGTCTCCTTCTCTCTCTGCACTCCCCCCACTTGTGCTCTGTCTCTCGAAACGAAATAAATGTTAAAAAAAAAAAAAAAAAAAAAAGGTTAAATGAAAAAAAAAGACGAGTGACACTTAATGTGTGCACTGCTAAAGGTGACTATTGTCAATTATCAGCAAAGTAACCTCCTCATGGAGAAAAACGTACACTGAAACACTTGGAAAGAATGTTTGGAAAGAAAGATAAAGACGCTCCTTCCCTGAAGCCAGCCTCTCCTATCCTTCAATTCCTCATTTGGTCCTCCATCTGGCGTGCGAATTCATTTTTTCTTAAAAAGCAAAAACGAGAACATCGGCAGCCAATTGCGATACTGTCACATGACACAAACAATCAAATGCTGCCATGGCCAGCAGAGTGACAACTTTGAGCAACCACAACATTATAAGGCACACCTATTCCGGCAAGGGAACGTCCTGTGCAAACCAATTACAAGGTGATCAAGTAGCCACTGCCTCCCTATAAAACCTTCAACTCCCAGAGACACACTGGCTCTCTCATCACTTTGAGCAAAGCTCTTCCACACTGGCTGTCTCATCACCTTGAGCAAAGCTCTTCCCTTGCCAAGCCGACTAGCAGCACACATTGTTTGCAAAGTTGAATTTAACTTGCAGTTAAAAAAGAAAAAAAAAGAAAAAAGAAAAAAAAACGAACCCAGCTCCATGCACTGGGAAAACACTGTGAGATTTTGATAAGGCTCTCTTAGAGAGCCTCGGGGAACAAGATTGGACCCAAGCCCCCACCAGCTCTTCCTTGGTGGTTCTTCTCAACCACAGCTGCACCTCACAGTCACAGGGGGGCTGCAAAAAGTACTGGCCCCCACCTGCTGGAGGTCTGATCCTCATGTGCAGCCTGAGTTGAGAACCACTGACCTAACTCATTCTATTCTCTAAAATTTAGTCTCCAAATGCTCACGGCCTATGTGTATTTGTGGGCTCTCTGTACCTGTCTTTTTCCTTTTCTTCTAGCAATCCTACCTAGGGCCAAGGGCAGAGAATGCCTGTACCATGTGAGCCTGCCCTGTGACATCAAGTGGAGGATGTCACAGTGAGTGAAGAGGAGGGTGTGGTCTAGGGGAACTGGCACGGGGACAGAAGATTCCTCTGCTACTTGAGGAACCTTCGGTAACACGTCAGCTGTCTGGGCCTCAGATCTAGATCTGTAGAACAGAAGTGAAAGAATGACTTCTAACACTATGCTTGTAAGAATTTTTTTTTTTTTTTTTTTTTTTTTAGTTTTAATGTGTATTTATTTTTTTTTTTAATTTTTTTTTTCAACGTTTATTTATTTTTGGGACAGAGAGAGACAGAGCATGAACGGGGGAGGGGCAGAGAGAGAGGGAGACACAGAATCAGAAACAGGCTCCAGGCTCTGAGCCATCAGCCCAGAGCCTGACGCGGGGCTCGAACTCACGGACCGCGAGATCGTGACCTGGCTGAAGTCGGACGCTTAACCGACTGCGCCACCCAGGCGCCCCTATGTGTATTTATTTTTGAGAGAGAGAGAGAGAGAGAGAGAGAGAGAGAGAGAGAGAGAGAGACAGCACGAGCAAGGGAGGGGCAGAGAGAGAGGGAGACACAGAATCTGAAGCAGGCTCCAGGCTCTGAGCTGTCAGCACAGAGCCAGATGCGGGATTCAAACCCACAAGCCATGAGATCATGACCTGAGCTAATGTCAAATGCTTAACTGATTGGGTTTCCCAGGTGCCCTGATTTTAAGAATTCATTTAACAAACCCTTAAATAGCAATTATTATGTGCCAGGCAGCTTTAAGTCCTTTACAAACATTTCCTCTGTGAGTATTCTCATCATCCCCACTTTACATGTAGAGAAACTAAAACACAAAAAGGGGAAGAAACTTACCCAAGGTCACATTTTGGCAGAGCTGGAATTCAAATCCAAGCAATTCTGGCTCCAGGTTGGCCTGTGCAGGTCACATCACTAACGCTGGAAAAACGGCACAACTAGCAAAGTCCAAGGATCCCCCACAAGCATCCGTCACAGAGCTGGTAGCTTGGGGGTCAAGTCACTGGGCACAATTCCACTCTCTACCACAACTGGATCTTACTCAGTGTTCTGACTGCTCCCTTAGAATGGATATCGTGTGTGTGTGTGTGTGTGTGTGTGTGTGTGTATGTGTATGTGTGTGTGCGTGTACATACCTGACAGGCATGCACACAAAGACACACAGATACACACCCACCTCATTCCATAGGCTGCCACATAATGTTCAATTCATCACTGCTCCCTGCCTAAGACCACTGTCACTGCCACCACTATTAATACATTCCAGTGACCAAAACATCGTAGAGGTGTTTATTTTTCAAGAGAAAAACAATCAACTACATGTCACATTCAATAAAATAACCACTTCCTATGAATCATATTCATTCCTTCATTTGTTTATTCAACACATGCATACTGAGCAACCACTGACAGAAACAGTCCCTGCCATCAAAGAATTTACAATAAGAATAATTGTTAGAAATAAGAAAAATAATAAGAAAAAGGGAGACAAGCAACTTTGGAACAAGGATAATGCAATATAAGGCAATTTTCATAGAAGGGCTTTAAGTGTTAAGATACGTAAGTACAGAAAACTTTCGTGATGATGTTAGACAGGCAAGAGTAACGATTAGTTCAGCTTGGGGTACAATGAGTTTAAGAGCCTGGTGGACAAGGAAGCCAAGAGCCAGTTGTCTACATGAATCAGAAGCTCAAATAAAAATGTGATCGGAAAAAAAAAAAATACGGACAACAGCAACACGTGAATGGTAACTGAAGTTATCGATGTGTAGAGGATTGCTAAGGAAGAGTGTATTGAATTAGGTAAGACAAAGGCCATAAGCAATACTCCAAGAATCATCAGCATTTAATAGTTGGGAAGAGAAAAGGAAACCAGACAAGAAAGGGAGAGCCAGAAGGCAAAAAAGAAAGGGAGGGACTTACTATCTCAAAACAGTCAGGGGAAAGGAAACTCTCAAAGAGTTAAGAGTGTCACCAGAAATCAAGGTAGATTAGTACTGAGACAGGTCCATGAGTAACCCTGGTGAATACTACTGCAGGGAAACTACTAGGTGAAACTAGAATGGAGTAGGTTCAGAATTAAGTGATCGCAGGTCCAGATATGGCTGTTTAAGACAAGGGGAGATCAGCATACTTCAATGCTAATTAGAAGAAGTGAGTACAGAAGAAAGCGAACATACAGGAGCAAAGGAGATCATCAGTTGAATAAAGCATTCTGCAAATATTTATTAAGCACTTACTGTGCATCAGGTTTTGTTCTAGATGCAGTAATACAGCAAAGACATGAGAAAGTCTCTGCATTAACAAAAAATTACCAAGTTAAATAATAATAATAAATAAGGGATTCCCAGACATTGTAGACTAACTGGCATTGTACTAGCCCTCCTGGAGTAAAAAGCTAGAAAATGGGACAAAATATGAGGAAGAAATGTTTTCTGTCACTGGACTAGGAGGCATGAGAAACAGCAAACAAATGAGGCAAGCCCCACAGGTATCGTGGGTCTCTGCTGGAGGCATTTGCTGCAGTATGGTGTGAGAGTGGGAGCCCAAGCAGGGCACAGTGGTCTTGTCAGCGGAGGACACAGTGATGAGAGGAGACCGCTGGCCAGAGTACTAAAACGGAGAAGTTCTACAGACAAAGAAGTCCCAAAAACTACAAATGAGTCCCCTCCACTCTTGGTCTGAATCCTAAACAGTATGTGTGAAGGACTTCTGGAGTGCACACAGGAACCTCCTTCAACACGTGGGGCTGCACAAGAGCCCTAGAAGACCACGCATTAGAATCAAGATAAACAAATGCTGCCATAGAGACTCACCCAAGTCATCAACAAGTACAGTTTCCCCACCAGCAGAGCACACAAGATAGACTTGATGAGATAGAGTTTATAAACATGTAATATAGCTTGCTTCCAGAATAAAAATACATATTTTTTGGAAGAAAATGCAACTTTTTTTTTTTTTGAGACAGAGCATGCGAGTGGGGGAGAGGAGGTGTGGGGGAATGAGAGAGACAGAGACAGAGACAGAGGGACAGAGAGAGAGAGCACGCATGCAAGAGGGAGGGAGGGAGAATCTGAGCAGGCTCCAGACTCAGTGTGGAGCCCAATCCCATGACCCCAGAACTATGACCTGGGCGAAAATCAAGAGTCGGCCACTAAACCAACTGAAAAATGCAAATCTTAACCAGGAAAACAATCAGACAATATCAAGAGATGAAGCAATGACAGAGATGATGGAATTAACAGGCGAGGACTTCAAATGAGTTCATAAATATATCTGAGGATTTAAAGAGAAACAAGAACATAATGAACATAGATGAAAACACAGGGAAAAAACATCTAGAGTTGAAAACTGAAATGAAATGAAAAAGTCAGTGGATTTGCTTTAATGTACATAAACATAGGAGAAGAAAAAATCAGTGAATTCAAAGACAGGGCAATAGAAAGTGTACAGACTGAAGCATGGAGAGAAAAAGCTTGAAAAAATACCTGGGTAAACCGGGAAATCATCAAGCAATATACTATACATCTCATTGGAGTTCTGGAAGAGGGAAAATGATACAAAGATATAACATTTAACTTTTAGCAAATTAGTTAAAAATATAAGCCCGTATATCCCAAAGGCTGATAAACCCCCAACAAAGTAAGAACCAAGCCAACATACCAAGGCACATCATAATGAAAATCCTTAAAGACAGTGACAATAGAAATGCTTATAAAGCAGCTAGAGGGGAAAACAAGATAAATTACACACAGGGAACAGGAAGAGTTACTATTGACTTTTCATCGGAAACAATACAAGTCAGAAGACAATGGAAGACCATCCTTATCTTTGAGGAAAAATAAATAAAACTGTCACCTTGGAATTCTATATCCACTGAAAATGTCATTTAAAAATAGAACCAAAATTGGTTTGCAACCAAAGAAATGCTTAGAGAATTTGTTTTCAAAAGACGTGAACAAGAAAAGCTTTAAAAGGGTCTTCAGGCAAAAAGACAATGTTACAGGATGCCAAGGTGTACCTACAAAAAGGAATAAAAAGCATCATAAGTGGTAAACATGGGTAATTATAAATCAATTTTTTCGGATTTTTACATTTCTTTAAGAGACAATTGAGAGTGAAAGCAAAATACAACTTGCTACAGGGCTTGAATCATATACAAAAGATGGAAAATGGTAACAGCACAAAGGGCAAGAAGGGGGAGATGAAAGTGTACCAGTTTAAGGTATTCTCGTTCACACAAAGGGACAGAATATTATTTAGAGACAAACAACAATAAATAAGTGCATTGTATATCCTAGAGCAACCAGTAAAAATCAACAAGGTTTAGTTGGTAAGACAAAAGAGAGATAACAGGTTATACTTAAAAACATTTAATCCATAGCAAGTTCAGGGAAAAAAGGAAAATTTCTACGTGTTTTCAAGTACATGCAACTGGTATTTTTTAAGGAAAATTATTCTAATAGTCAAAGAGGATTTTCATATTAAAGCAGCCAAAAACAAATCTAGAGTTGTGTATCACCCCTTGAAATGTTATGTATTTTATTTTTACTTATTTATATTATGCAAGGTGCATGAGATAAATATTCAGTGAATGAATAAACTGTGCTTTTTACTTTTTAAAATGTTTACTTTTGAGAGAAAGAGACAGACAGAGAGAGAGAGGCAGAGCATGAGCAGGGAAGGGGCAGAGAGTGAGGGAGACACAGAATCCAAAGCAGACTCCAGGCTCTGAGCTGTCAGCACAGAGCCCGACGTGGGGCTCGAACTCACAAACCATGAGATCAAGACCTGAGCTGAAATGGAAGGCTTAACCAACTGACCCATCCAGGTGCCCCTACAGTGTGCTTTTTGTATAGTATCTAAGAAACTCTTATCTAACCCAATGTCTCAAGATATACTCCTGTATTTCCTTCTAAGAGTTATATAGATTTAGCTAAAAAAAAAAGAACTTTGGGTTAATTTTTGTACAGGTGTGAAGTAGGGGTCCCAATGTTTTTTTTCCCATGGATATCCAGTTGTCCCAGCACAATGTGCTGTAAACACTATTCTTTCCTCCATTTGATCATCTTGGCACTTTGGTCAAAAATCAAGTGACTATAAATGTACGGGTTTATTTTTGGACTTTCAATTCTATTCCATCGGTCTCTATGTCTTTATGCCAGGACCACACCTCTGGATGACTGCAACTTTGGAGTGCTTCAAAGTGAAAAGTGTGAATCCTCCAACTTTGATTTTCGTTTTCAGTATTGTTTGGTTATTCTGGATGCCTTGTATTTCCATGCAATTTTAGGATCAGCTGACTGATTTCTGCAACAGCTGGGATTTTTTTATATGAATTGTATTTGATCTGTACATCAATTTGGGGGAATAATGCCATTTTACTGATATTAAGTCTTCCAATCTATAAACACTTCATGTCTTTTCTTTATTTAGATCTTCTTTAATTTAACGTTTTATGACTTTCAGCGTACCAATCTTAACTTGGTTTTCATTCTTAAGATTTCACTCTTTTCGATGCTATTATAAATATGGCTGTTTTCTTAATTTCATTTGCAGATTGTTCACTACTGTATACTATGTTTGACATGACCCAATCATCACTGGCGAAGAGGGATTATTATGAAATATTATTAATACCATAAGCCAGATAATCCAATTCTTCCAAGTATGACTGCTGGAATTCCTGAGTCTTAATGAATATTTTTTTACTCCCTCTTTTTCCCTGGAGCTGACAAATTCTTAAGAACCTTGTAATTATGTATAACTGAAATATTTCATGTTAATATTCACTTGTTATTTGCAGGGAAAGACAAGATTGCAGAAAGCATACCAGTATCTCCATGTAATTTTAATTAATAGACATCTAAAACATTAGATGATACAATGGCATTATTATCTAGTCCACTGTGCTAAACATAATACATAATATTAATGATAATATCATCTATTTGGGTAATTCCAGTTTTACACAGAACAAAATATTCTACAAACACTAGTTCATTAACCACTACAACATGGCAATGATTTGGTGGGCTCAGGATTAACATCTTCATCTTAGTTTTATAGCTAGGAAAAGTGTGTTATATAGAACAAAGTAAACAACTTCCTCAAGGTCATTCAGAAAATCAGAAGCTGGAGCTGATTCTAACAAAAGCCCCTTGCACTTGTCAAGAAGTCAGAGTGGTTTGCTTATATAAAATACATAACTATAGAAATGTACGTGAATCCACATTTTGTTTATGTGATCACGCTTTAAGTGTATTAGAGGTGCTATTAAAATCAAAATTACCTTATGAAACATTTTGTAAAAATTTGTAGTTGAAACAATGACTGTTAAAACTCTCTGAAAAAGCAATCCTCAATTAATGATCCTTGTGTACACTGAATTTTCATCTCATAGGTTTTTTTTTTCATGGCAGTGGCTAAATAAACCCTAATTATAACATTCCTATGTCTAATTGCAGTAACCAAAGGACATTTTTGTTAAATGAAATGTAGCAAATAAATGAAATTTTTGTTAAAGATTTGTCTATCACTAAAATTTCACATGTTGTAAAAAACCATATAAAGTTATAAAGAACAAACATCTTTTGCTGGGAAGTCAAACCACAGGCAAGAATAAGCTAAAATGGCTGCAGGATACTTTAAATTTCCAAGTATCTGTAAATCAACAGGAATTCAGGACACAAACCTTGGAAAATGTCAAAAGTAAGAAATATTTCTCAACCATAGTCTCCCATTAGTTTTGAGAACTTGTGGATTTTCTACAATAATTGGAAAAGGTTAAAACAACTGCTCTACTTCAACAAAAAATAAAAGGAAGATTATGGCAATTATGGACCAGTATTGTTTACTGCAATAATTGCTAAGATTAGAGAACAAATTAATGAATACATTATTTTATAATCAACTAGATAAGTACATGTACTGGATCAACTGAAATAGCTAAGAAAAAACAAACTGTTCCAGAACAATCTGCATCAATCCTTCATCTATTGAGAATCCTATTACATGAATACATCAGGTTTCCAGAATACACCCAAGAATACAAAATAAATAAAAACTGGTTTCTGGGTCACCAAATCAGATGCCAAAAATCCACACATTTAAAACATCTTATGCACAGGGCAGTCCCTTAGGCTGCCACTCAGAATCTAATTGTTCTAATTTCAAACAATCCTAATCAAGATTTTCCCCTGATTCTCCAGACCATAGCAATTGGACAGCAAATGAGAGACAAGGAAAGGGAAGAAAAGCAACAAAAGCCAAGTAAGGGATTGAAGAAACTGTCTCTAGGGAATCTGACAATGCAGGAGAAGTTCTCTAAAGGTCCTAACATGAAAGGTGACCCAAAAGGAGCTCAAGCAGATCACCCAACAATGCTACTCAGAGTTAACATGCCCCACCCATAGGCTCAGCACTTTCAATCAGCATTTTATTTTAGCCTGCTAGTCTGTATTACAAGCACGTATCTAATATTCATGGTCATGTATGGAAATACTTCAACAGAGAAGGTGGAAATCAAAACAACCATAGGGAAAATAAAGACTATAAAGAGAAGAGAAAATTTCAAAAAAATTATTAAACTTTTCAGATATGATCAAAGTATTGCATCTATTAAACACGAACAGGAGGCTATGAAAAGGGAAAGAACAGAACAAGAACTCTTAAAAATTAACAAAATTAACAAAATGATAGGGGGAAAAACAGAGTTGGAGTATGAAGTTATAGAAGTCTCCCAGAAAGAAAGTAGAGCATAAAGTCAAAGAAAGGTAAAAGAAAAGAAATAGAGGGCCAGTCCAGGAGGTACAACATCCAAATAATAGGAATCCCAGAAAGGAAGGACAGAAAAAAATAAAGGGAGAGAAAATCATAAGGAAATTATTCTAGAAAACTCAGAACTGAAAGAAATCAGTTCTGGGTTTAAAAGGACCCACTGAGCACCCACCACAATGGAAGAAAATTGATCTCCACCCAAGTATATCAATGTGAAACTTCAAAACACTGGGGGAAAGAGAAATTCTTACAAACAGCAAAGAGAAATCCCAAGATCACATCAAAGAAATAGAAAGCAGATTGGCTTTTAACTTCTTAATACTGGAAGCAAGACAATGGCACAATATCTTCAAATTACTGGCAAAACTGATTTCCAACCAAGTATTCTCTAACCTATCCTTCTAAAAATGAAGTTAGAACAAAGAAATTTTTAGAGATATAAGATCTCAAAACATCCATCTCCTAGGCAGCCTGCTCTCAAAAGATACTGGAGGATGTACTCCACCAAAGCAAAGTAATCTAAGAAAGAGGGAAATGTGGGATACAGGAAGCACGGGATCCAGCACAGGCAAGAAGCAAATGGTATCCATGAAACACAGTGAAAGAGATCCTGTGATCAGAGCTACACAACAATTAAAGGGTACAGTGATCCAGATTTCAACAATGGGTCTCAAGAGACAGACACGCTGCAGAATGACACCACAAACCACCTCCCCCAAGCCCTTTAACCATCTTTTCCACCTCAACACAAAATGCCCAGGTGAGCCCAACCCAGACTCTTGTATGTACTTGGCTTGTTCCAACCACAAGTTGATGGAGTTTCTACTCTATCCCCATCCCCACCCCCACCCCCCCAACTCTCAACAGCACTTTGACACCTTCATCCACTAAGGACACTCCTTTCACCCTGCAATGGCTACTCTGGTCTACTCTAGAGAGCTGGGGTTGATACAAGGAATGTAGAAACAGAAAATACAGAAGTGCTCATCCCCTTTCCATATTTCTGCCAGGCATCTAACACGTGACCCACACCAACAGCCCTGTTGTGACTAGAGTAAGCCCTATGCTCCCCCCAGGACTCATCCATGACCTTGCCCACTACCCTCCCCAGAAGGGCCTGTGTAGATTCCCAAGGATAATGAAGACCAGCCCTGACCTAGAAGCTCAGTTCAGCTTCTGTAATTATGGAAACCTGCAGTGGCAACACCACCCTTCTCTTACACAGCGAGGTGTATGTAACTCACTCAATTTTTCAAAACAACAAATCATTTTATACAAAATAACGACGTGGTGGTTAACCTGTAAAGAAGAGCAAGGAAACATTACGGGTTTATCTCTGAGGCTGGAGGAGGGATACGTGGTGGTTTGTAAGATACTGATAATGTTTCCTTAATCTGGAAGCTGGGTACTTAGGTGTTCATTTAATATTATTCTTTAAACAGTAACACACATTTGAGGTACTCTTCCTCACGTAGTATACGCCTCACAATTTAAAAAAAAAATGAAAACAAAAATAGCCAAAAATATGGCTAAGGCATTAAGGAATGATTGGTGAATCAAGTGTTTTAATAAAGCAAGTTAATGCCTTATTAAAATGACTGGAAAGCCACAGCACGTGGATAAAGGTGCAATGATGTCTGCAGCAGAGAGCTACAACAAGTGCTAAGCATCCTCTATCAAAAAGTAAAACACAAAATGTAGCTGGCCAAGGAACATAGGCCACTTAGTAATGCAACTAGTAATTGTCAAATCAGAACATTCAATTAATCTGGAAAGATGTCCATCTCAAAGAAACCACTTAGTGCTGTGCTGAGTACAGTCTCGGCAATTCAGAAAACTAGATTTTTCTAAAACAACTAATTCCAGAGGCAGCATCATAACCAGTTCAGTCACCAAGCTGACTGAAATGTATTTGCGTTATAATGTGATATGCCAACATCAGATGTTACAAAACAAAGGACAAAACACCTACAATTTAATTAATGTGGGATTCCCACAAATTCTTACCAATTAACCAATAAAAGTTGGCTCCAGATCAATGGTATCCACTCCCAAATTGATCTTCACCTGCCCCTATGGCCACTGGGTCCTCTCAGCTGCCATGCAGCAGGCTAAGAAGGGCCTTTCAGAAGCCCAAAAGAGAGATCTGGGTTGGGGACAACCACATCAGCATGCAAGTGAGAGCTGCAATCTTGGCTGGGCCTGAGATTATCCACAGAGAGCAAAAAGTCAACGAAGCTAAAGCCGGCAAGTCAAATCCCAAGAAATTCCAATACTGAACGGGCAGAGAGATGAAGAAGCAGGTAAAAGACTGAACCACCGTGTCAGTGACATTGGAAGAGAACAAAGTGAGAGGGAATCCTGATTCAAGAGAGGAAGTAGAAACAGCTATTAACAGCAGCTGATAATTAGTAACAGTAATCAATAGTAAATAAACCTTCACTTCTCCCCCACCATGTGCTCGGCAGCACATGAAGCACCTGACATGGGTTATTTCACTTGAGTCGCCCAGCCTTGCTGTGAAACACCTACTACCATCGCCCCCATGTAGAGTCTAGAGACCGTGAGAGGTGTAGTCATAAGCGCCAATCTAGCAAGTTGGGAGAGGAGGAGGCCAGGACTAATACTCAGTACACCTAAGTTTTCAACTCCTGCAAAAATGTACCAAGAGATGTAAATTGAAACCATGAGAGGGGCACCTGGGTGGCTCGGTCAGTTAAGCCTCCGACTTCGGCTCAGGTCATGATCTCGCGGTCCGTGGGTTCGAGCCCCGCGTCGGGCTCTGTGCTTACAGCTCAGAGCCTGGAGCCTGTTTCGGATTCTGTGTCTCCCTCTCTGCCTCTCCCCCACTTGTGCTCTGTCTCTCAAAAATAAATAAACTTTAAAAAAAAAAAAAAAAAGAAACCATGAGAACACATGCATATATAGAGTGTAAAATACGCCTCATAAAAGGTGACATTTTCAAGGCAAGCTCCAAGGTTGTTTTTTTTTTTTTTTTTTACCCCAAAACCTCACACAGACCAGAAACTAGGATTAACTTCACAAATCAATTCAAAACAAGTTTCAAGAACAAAGGTTTAAAACTTCAAATTAAATGTAGGCCAATTTAGTCTGAGGGTTTTAAATGACCAACTTTCTAGGGCTGGTTTCTTTAAATCAATTATGATCGATAGAAGCCAGATGGCCGGACTGTCAAACTGGATAGAGCTGTCTGCATGATAAGGTCACCGCATCTGTCACTGGGAGACTCTGGAAAAAGTGTCACATCCAGAAACTCCCTACCCTCACAGCCCATGTATCTGAGAGAAGTCCATCAGGGATTAAGATGTGCAGTGAGGGGATTAGATGGGGTTACAGCATCTGACAGTGTTTGTCTGTCAAATTATTGTTTGCATTTTTATTGTGGGAGTAAAGAGAGGAAACAAAATCAGAGCTCTCCACAGCCTAAGTGGCATCTAAGGGGTTTATCAAGGTATGTGATTTTATTCCTTCATCTTTAAACCTGTTTTTACCCCACCTTACTACCAACAACATAATCTTCACAGGTGCCATACCATGCCTGCTATCAGCAAGGACAGCGCCGTAATTAAATGTTACTTCTGTGAGGATACATGTGGTACAGGTTGAGACAAGATCATATGTGGTATAATTTTGTAATTTGCAAAACCATCTCACTCCCGCTGCTTCAGAAACTCACTCTGGAGCAGCAAGGACTGAAAAGCCACAGCACGTTCATAATAAAGGTGCAATGATGTCTGCAGCAGAGAGCTACAAAAGAGTGATAAACATCATCCATCAAAAAATAAAAAAATAAAACATAAAATAGAGTAGGTATCTTGACATTCCTCGCGAACAATGTATTTATTCACACAAATCTACAGGCACCAGGCCCCTGCGTGTATTTGTTTCACAATTTCGGCACTGGAGATGCCTACGTTTGGGGCAAAACCATCTAAAAAAGACAGGAGTAGCCGTCGCGCTCATGGAGAGGAAACGTCCTTGCTGGGGCAGTTATCAGCGTCTCTGTCTTGAGTTAAAACTATAGATTCAAACAAAGCCTTAGGAATAAGCACTGTCTTGTCCATTAATAAACATTCCCATCTAGAAGGATTTTAACTCTCGTTTTCGCTGCCAACGTTTTTCACTGGGAAAATGACATGACCAACAGCAATTTAATCATTCTGTGCTGATAATGTATGGGGACAGAAACAGGAACGCGGGGACTCAGATTATCCGGCTGCTTCACAGCCACAATTAAATCAGGTGACCTCTGAAAAGGAGTCTGGTCATGCACTACTAACCTAACTGTGGGAGGCAAAAGGATTTTTATCTTCTAGTCTGTAGAAGAAATTAGCCAAATTTAGCTCGAATTTGTATACCTTCACTACACTAAATGAATTAACCAATGGCCCATCCTTTATGCTTTCAGAACCTAACAAATGAAATGGACTTGAGCAGCAAAACATTCAAAATCTAGACATTCTTCATGAAACAGGCAAAGTCAACATGTGAAAATTCATTATTTTGAAGTTTATGAAGCATAAGCCAATGTATCACACTTGATCGGAATCCTCAGTTTTAAATTTTCACCTTCTCCATGCAACCTGTTCCAATCAACTCACTGGCCAAGGCCAAATATTATTTTCCCTATATTTTATGATTAGGAAGCAAAACAAAAGCAGATACAGACAACATCCTTCTATAATGCCGATGACACAGTGGTGACAGCTTGATACCCTGAGAAGCTAGAGAAACTTTAAAACGTATGTAACATATAGTATATAATTCACACATGGCTGTATACATACACAACGTGGGGTTGTGTGTGGCGATGGATGGATGCCAATGACAGTCACAAGAGCTGATATATACGGCACATGGCTCCATACCAGACACTGTCCTCAGAGCTTCAGACATGCTAGCTTCTTCGCTCCTGCAGCAACTGTATGAGACGGGCAGCACGTTATAGTCACTTCAGTGATGCAGGGGAAGGGCTGGCCCAGAGGTCTGTCGTGCAGCTACGGACTCCATGGTGGAGCAGGGGTTCAAGACCGAGCCATGCACTGCCCAGAGTTCAAGTCCCACATCTTAACCATTATGTTAGATGGTCTCTCTCCCTTGGAAAAGTTTATCAGTAAGTTTATCTTACAATCAAGATCCCATTTTATATTACAGTGACAGGACATATGATCAACACGCTCTAATTATATACAAATTCACGCAGAATTCATGAGCTGAAATTGTGACAAGCGCAGGCAAACAGACCTATGACAGAGTAAGATGTGCGTTCGGGACAGAGGTGGCATGTCACCTCCTTGGCTTCCATGTTTTTAGAGCCTCCAAAGCAATGAGAAGAGCATGGGCAAAGGCACAGAGCCACGACGGCACGCAGCCTCCTGGGCGGACAAGTGGGGCAGGTGGAGCAGGGCAGTCAGTGGAGGAAACCGAGCTGACAGAGATGCAGCCAAGATCAACGGAGATCTTGGGGAAAGCATGACATCACCACCGTTTTTTAAAGAGTAATTTCGTCTACATTATGGAGAGCCTCAACACAGAGAAACCAGTGAGAACTGGTCCCTGCTCCAAGTGCAGGCCCTGAACTACGGTTAACTAAAAACGAGAGGGAGGGCCCAATGAGAGAACAGTTCTGAGTCCTAGTGTGGGGTCTCCAGCAGGCTGTGGATGCTAAGGAGAGGGCAGAGATTGTGCTGAAGCTTCAAGCATTAGAGACGGACAGTGATGTCCCTCATTAACCAAGACAGGGAATGCCCTGGAGTAGCAGCACTTTACAAAGACACAAGGCTTTTCAACGCCTTTATTACAAATTTAAAATGCGGGAAAGCTCCTTTTTCCCATCCCAAGAGTTCTTAAATACAGAGAGCAGAGCAAGCCCGTCACTTACAGATATGCTTTACGAATGGGTGGAAGGTACGCTCTGTGGGCAGAGGTCCGCCCTCTAACAGGCAGGGTGGTGGTTCTCAGACACTCCCAGCACCACAGTTAGAAAGGCGGCATCAACAGTGAGAATTAATAGGTTAATTCCTACACTTCACAGAGAGGAATAGCATTTACGCAGCCCAAGAGGGAATGAACTATTCCCAAAAGACACTCTTGAATCAGTCCCCATGTTTTCATCTTAAGAAGGTAAGTTTTCCCAGCCCACGGACCCTTCGGATGTTTCCCCAGATGTCCTACTATGATTCGCTCTTTTTCCACAAATGCATTTGAGTGACAGCAGGTAGCAGGTTCCCACAGGAGAGAAAGGCGCTAAACGTGAACGCCTTGAAGACAGGCCTACAACGCAAAGTTTGGTTGCAGGTAGAGAGACAGACCTGAAACCATGGGACCACAGAGTGGAGAAGTCCCCATGTCACTTCTCGCACACGATAAACGTTTACCAAGTAAAGTGTAAGTGGTAATCTCTGAATTATGCAGCACAATCAGTGAAGGAGGCAATTCAAATAGGTGACAAATGTTTGCTTGTATCATTTTAAAAATTAGGTTAAAGTTTTAGTAACTTTGATGATTGCCCCAATATAGTCCCTGATTTCTTTAATAAAATATATAAAACATAACCCTTTTTCAAAAATTTGTAATTTCTAACACCAATTTTCTTACTATAACATAATGTTATGATACCCTCAGAAGTTATTACTGACTCAGAGCTCGTTACCCCCCCCCCCCCCAAATGCCCCTGGACCAGTCTAGTCCCTTCTTCTCTTCCAGGTATGATGCCCCGCTCATTTCTCAGTGCTCCTACCACTACTCACCCCCACCTCCGAATTCCTATCTTCGATCTTGACTATAACAACATACAAGAAAACTCATGAAAACTGTGTATAAACTAAAAAAAAAAAAAAAAAAAAAAAAAAAATACTGATTCAAGTTTAAAAAGCATAAAAGTCTTCCCTATGCAATAAAAAAAGGACTTAAGCTATTTTAGTTTCTTGGAACGTATCTGGCTTCTAAATAAATGGGATCAAAGTTTACTTGAAGAAAAAACAAAACCTAAGTTTTCAAAACTCACCTAGATATAACACAAACCTGGCCTCCTTCACGGACAAGTCTCTACCAGAACTTGCTCTTTTGCTGGTTGTGGCTGTGACAACTGGCTGAAACGCGAAACAACTTATGAGCTGCTTGCATTGATGTTTCCAATTCAAACTCAAAGACTGGACGAAGGATTTGTAATTTCCAATTCAAACTGGAAGACCGGACGAAGGATCTGTAGTGGAACTTTGAGGCCAATTCAGTCTGTTCACCCCATGCAGAGACAAATTCAGACTGATCTACTATAGCAAATCCAATGTTCTGTAAGTCACAGAGGCTATGTCATAAGCAAGACAGGATGATCAAACGCAGTATTGGTGCGCTAACACAAGAATGATTCTTTTAACCTTGCAAGAGAGAAATTGAAGCTGAAAAGCCCTAGCATTGCAAAAGCCCTGACTCATGAAGATAGGATTCATAAAATTCCTTCTGTAATTCTCCTTTTCTTTAGTGAGCTAAATAATAGTCCAAGAAAATCAAATTTCTTAATTATCACTATTTTATCAGCATGGGTACTTCCTTATAAATACATATAAGTTAGAAATAAAAGAAACAATACTCTGTAGTGAGAACAGCACACTACACAGAAAGTAACACTTTTAAATCTTTTTTGAGAATATATAACCATCATTAAAATTTGATGAATACGATAACTCAGTGGACTGAGTTCTGGTCTTAAAGGTTCAAAACTCACATGGAGGAGGCACGTGGATGGTTCAATCACTTAAGCATCTGACTCTCCATTTCAGCTCAGGTCAAGATCTCATGGTTCGTGAGCTCAAGCCCCGCGTCAGGCTCTGTGCCGACAGTGAGGAGCCTGCTTGGGATTCTCTCTCCCTCTCTCTGCCCCTCCCCTGCTCGCACATGTGCTTTCTTTCTCTCTCTCTCAAAAATGAATAAACGTTAAAAAAAAAAAAACTCAGGTAGAGTTTTAGTTCTCAAGGAATGGCAAAGATGGATAAATAGATGACAGGTAGGCAGGTAGGTAGGCAGGGAAGGAGACAGACACATCAAAAAAGTCTTAGAACACAGTAAACGCATCAACTACGTACTGACTATCAAATTCCCATATTTTCTCAGTTCACCTTAAATATAAACATTTTAGCCATTAGTCAACTAAAGATCAAATGAAGTTCTGTGTTCAATCAAGAATAGCAAGATATGGGGCGCCTGGGTGGCGCAGTCGGTTAAGCGTCCGACTTCAGCCAGGTCACGATCTCGCGGTCCGTGAGTTCGAGCCCCGCGTCGGGCTCTGGGCTGATGGCTCAGAGCCTGGAGCCTGTTTCCGATTCTGTGTCTCCCTCTCTCTCTGCCCCTCCCCCGTTCATGCTCTGTCTCTCTCTGTCCCAAAAATAAATAAAAAACGTTGAAAAAAAAATTTAAAAAAAAAAAAAAAGAATAGCAAGATAAACAGCTGCATCTTTCTGTCTGCCATCCTTGTCAATGAGCAGGGACTCTGTTGTGTAATTACAGTCTTAACAGGATGTCAAGATGTTATGTAACAAACAGAACGTCAGTCAACCAGAAAGCAACAGGGCACTTGTTCAATGTGAACTGATGCGATGCGGGATCGAGCACACGGGGCCGAAGAGGAGGGGCCACGCTGGTGAAGGACTACTCACTGCTCCGCCTGCTGTCCACGCATCCCTCTGGTAAGGTCATCCCATCTCACAGACCTATCTGTCATGCCTTTTAATTAGAGACATTACTCTTTAACTCACAAACCTGCCCCCACACACCACCACCAATTTTAGCAGAGGACAAAGTTTTAGACGAACGGGAAAGACTTCTGGGAACACTCGGGATTTCAAAAAGTGGTTAGTATTGTTTTTCTCATGTTTTAGGTCCCTAAAAGGCATGTATTAGAAGAAATTTAAGCTTTAGCCTGCCAAATGTCCAAATCACATCTGGCTTTTGCAAATGAAACGAACACCTTGCACAGTATCCAGAAAGCAACACGAAGTCAGTATAACCTGAACAAAAGGTAATGCTTTCCATATGGATAGGATGTTAAATGCCCATGTTTCCACAAGAGCACCTTGTATTCACTGCATCAACTAAACGGGGCCATCAATAAGATACTTTTATCTATGCTAATTACTATTTCTAATTCTTAAATTTAAATTCTGTTCAAGAGCAAGGATCCTTAAATGGCTACTTTATACTTTGATTACATAATTGTTGGCATATGAGAAGAAGTTATCTGGCTTGCGCACAGCATTGGATTTATTGCTCTGATTCATTTAAAAAGCCATAACACTCATGTTACATTCAGTGGCGCAAAGACACAGTATCTCAAGTTCTACCTCAGCTAAGAACGTGTGTACTGCCTTAATTAGTAGCTACAAAAAGACTTCAGGAGAGATATAGCTGTGTGTTTATTTCCTTTTCTAAGTAAATCTCATCAAGCAAAATTAGGTAATTCTATAAAAGTTAAGACTGCTATCACAATGGTTTATGAATGGGGAGAAAAGAAATGCTTTAATCTTTAATCCATTCTACAGGCAATTCCGCAACATATTTCCATGACATCTACCCTAAAATGCATCAACAGCTGCCCTGTTCAAAGCTCTTAACCAGTGGTTCTTCCCCTCGGCGGCATACTGAAATCATTTGGGAACTTCACAAAACACTGATGCCTGAGTTCTACCTCCACAGACTCCGATTCAATTGGCTGGAGGAGGCAGTGTGAGTATTGGTGGCGTGAAAAGTTCCCCCAGGGATTCCAACGCCCAGAGGGAACTGCCACTGTAAGCCTAAGACAGCTCCTCAGAAACTCTAGCCTGCTAAGTCACCAAACCGGATCTACTTGTCGTACGCCATACGGAGGCACCACAATACCCGCAACACGAAGCCACACTGACCTCTCCAGCTGCAGCCTCACTGTACGTTGTCAACACGGGAGACCACTGAATGGAAGCCAAAGTGAGCCCCTTAACCACCAGGGAGGCTTGGACATCCCACTCACATAAGGCTACACACTCCCATCAAATACTCAGACTTCCACCAGGCAATCCAAACAAGATCCTGGTCCTTTTTTCCCTGTCATTTATCAAGTGGGCATCAAGTGAGGGTTAGAGCAAAGGTATGGGGAATGTGATCAGTGTGTTGATAGCTATTTCACCATTGCATTGTGGGGCCCCAGTTTGTATGCTACATGGGCATAAATGCCAAACAGAAGCAAATTTGCCCGTGGGCCTGGTAGACAGGGAGAATGTACTCCTCTCTTATCTTCCAGGGTTCTATGAATGCTTTAAGAAACGAGACAGAATACACTTCATCAAGGCCTAAAGGAAGCCTTGGGAGAACGTAGAAGATTGCCCACATGTTGAATTAGGACCCCTGCAATATCCTGTAAAGAAGGGGGGTGGGGGCTGAGAGACCACCTGATTCAGGGATGTGGGCTCAGGCAGTGGTTTCCAGTCACCAGACATTTCAAGCACTTGAGCGTCTGGGCACATGGTGCTTTGGTGTGTTCACACTGAAGTCTATCCCTGACAGAAAGTTACATGGATGTGATAGAAGTCCTAGCATTCTATATGGTAAACTGTTTTTGTTGTTGTTGATTTATTTTTGACAGAGAGACAGAGTGAGAGGGGGGAGGGGCAAACAGAGAGGGACACCCCTAATCCAAAGCAGGCTCCAGGCTCCGAGCTGTCGGCACACAGCCTGACGCAGGGCTTGAACTCACAAACCACAAGATCGTGACCTGAGCCGAAGTGGGACGCTCAATGGACTGAACCACCCAGGCGTCCTTCTGTATAGCAAATTAACACAAAATAAGGTCTCTAAAGAAACAGCAGAAGAAACGGAATGCCAATCTTTAAAATGATGTATGGAATACATGAATGACTAGGGATCACAGGCACTCAACAAATATTTGTTGAATTAATTAATAAATTTATTCTGTGCCAGATATGATCCCTAGGCCGAATTTCATACATTTTCCCCAAGAATAACAAAAACAATCCTGAAAGTGCCATTAAGAAATATAAATCCTGGAATTCATTTCTCTTCTACTAATTGGTATCAGTGATAAGGACTATTAACTTAAAATATGACTATTTTCTATGAAAATAATTTAATAATCCATCATTCATCTTACATTACCTGGATGCAAAGGAAGAAACCTAGCAGTTACAAGATTAAACAGTTACAAGATACACTCTACTACTAGTAATAATTTTACTTAAGACAGATTTCATTTAATTGGTCCCTATGTCTAAGTACAAAGACAAATAATTCCAGCTTGAAGGCAAGTGATAATGTATCATTTTTGTATATTCTCTCATCAACAGCAACAAAAATAAACAAATGACCGGTAAGCACAAGGCAGGTAAAAAAAAAAAAGTTCATCCTTAGAATTAGTTATCCACATGTATTAGCCTTTGACTATTTTATGTCCCTGGCAGTATCATTTCCTCACGACAGGACTCATTCGGTGATACTACAACTTCCCATTAATTCAGGATTTTCCAACAAACTTGAACTAGTAATTAGTTGGCATGAATCTTGCTGCATTACCATATATACTTTGTGACTAAATTTTAATAGGACCATCTCATCTGTATTCACACAATGCTGTTAGACCAATTATTTTTTATACGTTGCCTTAAAATAAATCTACTTTACTTTTCATATTAGAAACTTTCACTGGGTTACAAACATGCAGGAAAAAAACATTTTACTAAAAACAAACTAGGTAGCAAATCACATCTTGAGTTACACTTCAATCTATCTCAGATACACACCTTCCATTATTACTACTAATTGGTTTCTAGAAATCCGGTACTCAGTGCTGGATGAACAGTAACCCCACCCCCCCACCCCCACCCCCACCCCCACCCCCACACTCTTCCCAAAGCCCTAAGATCTTCTCCCAATTACTGTATTATAAATAGCAAAAATATCTATCTGATATACTAACAGTAACAGAGAATTTTTTATAATCACTTGTTGGTGGGGCAGCAAATATTCATTAAAGGCAAAAATCATAGCTAACTTTCTACGAGAAACTCAATTATTTATAGCAAAAATGATGCTTGTTAAGTTACACCTGAAGGAATAAATATTCTAAACGAAGGGTGTACATTAGTCCATGTCATGGCTGATTAAGTATTCCACTGTGTGGGTGATGACACTGGTTTCCCGCCCAGCCACTGTCCCTGCACCCTCTGTCACACCCAGGCTGTAACTTACTCTCACAACCCTGATTCTGTTCACTCTGTCCAAGGTCTACGTTCTTCAGGAATGGCGACCTTCAAATATGCCAGCCCCAACTTACCCTCAGGCAACAAACTGTTACTGCACTTACGACCCACGGTGATCTCCTTCCCAATGACTGGTTTAGTAATGGGCTTGGGACACAATTCTGGTCATTGAAAGGGCTTGCTGGATCTATACGAAGCTTCCGAGAAGGACTTCCACACACAAGCACTTCAATAGGGAAGCCTCTGGTCATTTTCTGTGACGGCCATCCTGAAACTTTGAAGAAAGCCAGTCTAAGACAAGAAGCCTAAACTGTCAGGCTAAGGAAGATAACAAAGGAAAAATGGGTGAAACACAGGTTTTTGATGATGTTAGTGATGCCCCCACTTAACAGTGCCTAGAGTTACTCTACTTCAAGCCTTCTTGTCATGCAGATAACAAATTTCCTTTCAGCTTAAGCCATTTTCAGTTGGCTTTCTACTGCCTTTAGATAAAGGCATCCTAAATGATGATCACTGTAATGGACTTCAAAAATAATGTCATAATTGTCTAACACTTATAAAACTTGATTACAAATTTTGCCATAAGCTAAGCCTCAATTCAAAAGAACATAAATTATAGAGATATTCTCTGAAGATAATGTAACCAAAACTGAAATTCATGACAAAAATAGGTAAATAAGGGGAAAATTTTTTAATTCTCCTCCAAAATGAAATTATTTGTTAAAGAAACTACAGAAGCAATTACAAAATCTTTAGAAAATGATAGTAAAAATGACACACACCAGAAAAATAATAAAAGAAAGAAGAATTAAAGCCAGATTTATAATCAGAAGAGCAAATAATTGAGGAGATGGGAGGTAGGAAACCAATTATTCATTTATTTAAAGATATCAGAAAGCAAACACCAATAAACAAAGTTAAAAGATAAAAATAGATGAATCTGGAAACAAGTTGACTTGGAAAACTAATCCCAGAGAGCTTCTTTGAAGAGGGTAGGGAAGACAAGCTTTTAGCTAGTATAATAAAGAACAATTAGGGAGAAGACAATTTGCAACAGTGGGAGCAAGCAAAATGTAAACTTAGAACCAGGTCCTATAAAAATTTTTAAAGGATTTTACATTCAGCCAACAGTACTAAATCTGAATGCTTAACCATTTTCTCATTATCATGCCCCTAGGAAGCCTTTCCTAATCAATATCCTGCCCTTGAAATTAAACCCTAAGGAGTAAGATTTTGTTGGGTAGGACTGAGCTTTGGAGGGCCATACGCCATCGTAATTCTCAAGGTTGTTTTTTTTTTTTTTTTTTTGCCTCCCCCAAACCCAAACCAATTTTCATAATATCATGCTTGCTTACAATACATGCATTATTACTAAATATAATGTTCTAGAAAAATGAGGACTTTCCACACTGATTCAAGAGAGAAAATGTAAAAAATATCAAAAACAATGGATAAGGCTGTACAAGTTTTCAACAAATTACCACCAAAAAGATTAACAGACACAAATGCTATTACGTATGGATAATATCTAAATTTCAGATTCTCATAATCCTTATGCTAGATCAGGAGTTGGTAAACTAAGACCAGTGGGCCAATTGGCCTGCCACACGTTTCTATCAAGTTTTAATAAAACACAGCCCTACTCTCATTTACCTGTTGTTTAAGGCTGATTTCACACTACAATGGCAGAGTTGAGTAGTTGTGACAGAAAACATCTGGCCCACAAAACAAAAATGTACTGAAAATTTCATAAAATAAAAACATGAGTAGACCAAATCATCACTGACACAACTAAAATGACAGATAATGATTTAACTCTTAAAGAAAAAGCACTCAGCTTAGGTGGTTTTTGGAAGTTTTCTAAATCTTCAGGGAATAGATGATTCCCATGTTACATAAAAGTGCTGTAGGGCAAAGAAAAAGATTTTTTTTTTTAGCTACTTAACATATTTTAAGAGGCCAACAACATAACTGGATTTGTAAACAGGATAAGTATGATAACAAGCTTAGATGAAAATAGCATTTATGAACATGAACGTAAGTAACATTTTCCAACAAAATATTATTGTAAAGGAAAAAGTCAGCCAAGTGTTATGACCATGTGGGGTTTACCTAAGGTATATACATATAGTTCAAAGATTTAAAAAAAAGGGGGGGGGGAAGGCCCAATGAATATACTGTATTAATATATTAAAGGAGAAAAATCATAAGATTATCAAATAGAGGCTGAAATATCATTTGATAATATTCAACTCCAATTCCTAACAAAAATGCTCAGCAAAACCAAACAAAGGGTATATACCAGAAATTTAGAGAAAATTTTACCTTTGTAGTAAAATATTAGAAGTATTCATTAAAAGGAAGAGTAAAACAGGGAGATACTCTCTCCTTGCTACAATCCTACATTGTACTAATTTGGTGTTGCAATAAGATAAACAAAAACTTACAGCTATAAATTATTGAAAAGGAAAAAACAAGATTATAATTCACAAACAATATGATTATTCACCTAGAAAATCAAAAGCAACCAACAGAAAAAATAAGAAATTTGGCAAGTGGGCCACATACAAGGTCAACACAAAAATCCATAGCTCTCTTACACCTCCAAAATAGCCAATTTAAGAATCTAATAGAAAAAAGCAACATAAACGTTAAAGTGGGTATAAAACTAAAAGAAATGTTCAAGATCTTTATGAAGACAACTATAAAACTTTACTGAAGAACATAAAAGAAGCCTGGAAAATGAAAAGATACACTTTGTTCAAGAACGGTGAGACTCAATATTGTAAAGGTGTCCATTTTAAACAAATTCATTAATAAATGTAATCCCTATCCCTACCAAAATTCAAACATGACTTTTCTGTAACTTGACAAGCTAATCCCAAAACTTACAGAAAGTGAAAAATACGTAAGAAAATGTTAAAAAATAAAAAATAAAAAAAAATGGAAGACTATGAGCTATACAAAACAACACAAAAGCAACATAGCACTGTGTTAAAATGGTGGGATATTAATACAGAAAGAATTAGAAAGCTTGAAACCATCAACATCATCACCGCTGCCACTGTCTTCATCACAGCTAGCATTTACTTGGCACTCACGTGTCAGAAGCGGTTCCGAGCTTATTACATAGACAACCTCAGTTAATTCTCACAACAACCCATTAAAGTAGGTATTTTCATTATTCCCACTTTACAACTGAGAACACTAAGACACAAAAAGGCTAAATAACTTGCCTAAGGTCCCACAACTAGTGCTTTGCAGAATCTGGATTCAAGCCCAGTACATCTGCTCAGAGTAACCGCCAAATTATCCTGCTAGAGTTCATGAAGTTTGAGAGGTAAAAAAGGTAAAAATTTCCAGTCAACGGACATGTTGAATATCGTCATAGACCTCTCTACGTTCTTCCGCTCCCTGCTCTGTGCCCCAGGAGGCTGACCTGCTGGGACTACATCAGTGGGCTTCTGTGACTTCCAGTTGTCTTTAGCCAATGGGGAACGAAGATGAAGAATTAGGTCAAGGGACTAATTCTGGTCCCTCAACTCTTCCTGTCCCCTCACCTCCAGGGACTATTCTGTTTCTGTAAGGTTACCACCAGGCTCTCTACCGGACAAAATGCCACAGCTCCTATCAGGTAGCTCTTTCCACTCAGCCTTCTCAACATCCATTTCCCAAGTCCATGCCTTATCCTTTAAGACCTCATGGAGGAAAAGCAGCTGCTACTTGCTTCAGAGTACAACAGAATTCCTTTCAGTTTCCCTAAACTGGTACACATTTGGGAAAGTCCCTTTATTAAACTCTGTTCTCAAATGACCCCTGTTCGCTTGCACAATCTGTTTTCCACCAGGACCCTGACAGATACACTGAGAAAAGATCCGTTAATTAAATCAGCTATCCTTTTAGGAATATGAACAGTCAAAGCCCTCCCTCAAAGAACTTACAAAAAATATTCCAGAGAAATTGAAGATCACTATATTCAAAGCAAAACTATATTAACAGAAGGTATAGGAAAATATTTTATAACGCTGGGTGAGGATTCCTTTTTCAAAAAGACACAAAACTTAAAACACGTAAGAGAAAAACTGTATGAATTTAATGACATTAAAATTTTTAATTTTGTGTAACAAAAAAATAGTCAACAGATTTGGGAAGAACTTTTAATGTAAGAAAGGAGTAACAATTAAAGCATGTAAATAATGTCAAAACATCCCCGGGAAAGATAAGCCACACAACAGTAAACTGAAAGGACAGATTTTCCCAAACTTACTGCAAAGCTCCAGTAATAAAATGTACAGTACTGGTGTGTGAAAAAGATAGCAGTTTCATCCTACAGACACATGATACCTACACCCTAAACTGTGTGCCTACTGAAACAATTAAAAATGTTAAATATTTCAAAGAAGCATATTCTAAACTGTATTTCTGATCAGCCAAGAGAGTAAGAAATCGGCAGGGGGAAAATGAGGAAGCTGCACTCAGGGACAGCTTTCACCATCTCTGAATTCTGGTGGCCTGGAGCTTTGGCGTGATGATCACCGGGACCACTGGAAACAGGCGCGAAAGTCTACGGTCTCCACAAAATGGGAAGCTCCAAAGAAACTTCTGAATTATACTGGAAGCCCAGAGCCCTCTGACCACAGTGTAAAGGTGAGTGAAATGAATCACCGTGTGGAAGAGAAAAGCCAAGAAACAAGTCTGACTTAGAGCTCTTCCCAGATAATTTATAACCACCAGGGGGCCTCACACAGGCCTGTAGCTCAGATTCCAGCTACACTACCAGGAAGCCCACAAACAGCCTCAAGCAACCCATTTTTAAATGTAGCCTTCAGCAGTCGTGCCCCTGGGCAACTAGCAAAAACAAATGCCATTCCCCTCCGGAGGAGAGCGGCTTCAACTCAGTACTCTAGGCATTGCTGAAAGGAGCCAAACAGAAAAACAGGTAAAGGAGTAGCAAGCAATTCACCCAAGATGAAATGTACAGAATCAATAAGCAGAGAACATCAAAAAAGATGCATCATCTCACTGGTACTAACCAAAGACACGCAAATGAACACGATAATGAAATATCATTTCACCCACTTTATTGGCAAAATTTATAAGTCTCATAACATTAGGTGCTACCAAGGACGTGGGCCAACTGGATTCTCACATGTTGCTATAACTCACTTCTTACTCAACAAATGTTTATTGAGCTCCTAATGTGTACCTGGTATTATTTTAGTGATAACACAAAGTCTGCTTAATTTGTAGTATTGTGATCAGAGCCAAACAATAAATAAACAATTACCTGTTAAGAGGAGAGAGAAGGGTGGAGTTAAAGGCTACAAAGAAAATTGAATCAGGGTAAGTATATAGAGCAAACTTTTTCTGTAAATGGCCAGATAGTAAATATTTTAGGCTGTCCAGGCCAAATGGCCTCAGTCAAAACTACTCAACTCTGCCACGTGGTACAAATGTAGGCCAAAATAAGCAAGACTGTGTTCCAATAAAACTTTATTTACAAGAACCAGCACCGGGCCAGATATGGCCCTAAAACTACAGTCTTTCAAATTACAGAATGAAGCGCAAATAATTTGTTTTTTGGTCTTTTTCAACTATGGTGAAAGTCTCAAATATAAAGTATAAAAATTGTCTAACAAATATGTATCCAATATCCAAGTTCAATATGAACATTTTTCTACATTTGTCTTATCAATATTTTGTTGAATTATTTCCAGGTAAATACTAGACATCATGATATAGCCTCACACATACTCAGCATGCATCTTCTAGAAATAAGGATATTTTTGTATAAAGTCACACTATCGTCACAGATAACAAAACTAACAATTCCTTAATTTCATCTTACCTTCAGTCCATATTCAAATTTCTACAAATGTTTAAAACAATTACAGCTGGTTTATTTGAATCCAACCAATAGCAACACACTACATTTGGTTATGAGCTCACTGTGAAGGGAGTTTTAATCTCCAGCAATCTTCAACATTTTTTCCTCATGACCGATAGAAGAGACCAGACCAGTTGAAATACAGAATGGCAGACCTTAACTGATTTCAATTCCCTTTTAATTGTTTAACTTAGAGAAATTCTCCAAAATACGCACAAAGAAACATATGAGAATATTTTTGTTAGTTACATTTTGTTTGAGGAAGAATGAATAACACGTCACTATTTATTCATAAGATAGAATTTCATGTGACAGTTAAAAGTGACATGTTATATCCATATGTATTTACATGGATAAATCTAAAAAATACGGTAAGTAAAACAGCATTTAAGAACAAACATGGTATACTGTTCATATATTTTTAAAACTACACATTCATAAAGGAGTAGTGGACACTTCATAAATGTTCACCTTCTAAAAATATGTACATTGTAAGAAAGAGAAGAAAAAAAACTAATGTAGATCGCCCAAAGATTTCCTCGCAATAAAATACACCAAGACAAATATTTGAAACTCTTTATGTGCAGAGCCCAGCTTACAGGAAAGGAAGGAGAACTCCTCCTCAAAGGACACAACGAAGAGACCCAGAACATGAAGGTGGAGCACACACCCAGAGGGCCGAAGTTGGCAAGCCCGCAATGTGGGGATTGTGTTTTTAACAACTGCACAAAACACTGGAGACAAGACCTTGGGTCTATATAAAGTGGGAAATTATAATCAAGCCAGAACAACTAAAGGTCTCTACCTTCTGTAACAGAAGATTTAAAACAGAAAAAAGATTTAAAAGATATAAAACAGAAAAAAAATCATTAAGTGGAAAACCAAAGTTGCTTTTTTTTGTCTTGATTATGGACAAAGGTGGGGGGGGAAAGTCTGAGTTTTAAACACAAATGACTGACATTTCACTTTACCCTACCTGTGTGGTCCAACACAGCCCAAACAGAGCAATTAATTTGAAGTAGTCCCACACTGCTAGCCATTCCAAACACAAAACAGAGAAAACATAATCATCTCTAGACAAGGGTTCCTGAGACACAGCCCTCACAGAATTTTTACAATTAAAATCTCCACACATCTGAACTCAAAATAAAAACGGTAACATATAAGGGAAGCAAGCCATCGCAGAGAGGGTCAATAGAAAAAGCAAACACAAACTTCAGACTCATAAAAACAAAAAGACCTTAAGATATACAGAATGTTCACAAGCAGAACATGAGGTATGATATTCAGTATGTTTGTAAAAACCGTGAGACAATGAAAATATGACCAAGCATATTTTACAAAGAATACACCTTCTGGCACTGTAAAAACAGAATGACCTAAACAGCAAATCAGATACAGCTTCAAAGAGAACTTGTGAGCTGGGAGATGGGAAAGAGGAAGTTCCCTAGAAAGCAGCCTAAGTAAAACATAAGATACATGTGACGGCACCTCCAAAGAAAATGAAAGACGGAAGAAATAGTGACCGAAAATATTCCAGAGTTGGTGACAGACATAAATCCTCAGATGCAGGAAATACAGTGAAGCCCAATACAATTAAGGTATTTATTAAGAATCCACACCTTATCACGAAACTAAAAAACACCAAAAATAGATCATCTTAGAAACAGCAAATAAATTTACAGAGAACTTTACAATAGCAATATTGGAAGCCCAAAGACAAAAGACAATTTTATGACAGCAAACAGAAAGTAACTATTAATCAAAAATCATATCTTCATGATAGAGAAACCAACTGCTAGTCTAAAATTCTGTAGCAAATAAAATAGATTTCAAATACAACACAAAATAAAAATATTTTTCAGGCAAATGAAACCAAAAAATGCAAAAAGAACTTCTAAATTATATATACTTTGAAAAGTAAGCAAACAAATGAACAAGCAAACAACAACAAAAACCCAGAAGGATGCTCTGAGATCCAAGACAAAAAGCTGGGTCAAGAAAATAGTAAACGTAATAAATTCCAAACAAATTTAACCATATAAAAACAACAATAATGATATTGAATTTGGGATTTACAGGAAAACGAGAGAACTAAATATACTAGAAAATAAGAATGTGGAAAAGAAATGACAAGAATTAAAATCATTTACAGGTCCTTGAATGTTAACAGTAACTACAAAAACAACAGAAATATAATCTATTAAATCCAAAAGAGCAGAGGAAAACAGAATAAAGAGAAAAGTTCAAAAGCAAAAGTGGAACAAAATAAAATGGCAGAAATACAATGGTAAAAATAAGTCCAAGTACATCCATAATCATAATAAGTATAATTATTCTGAGTTCTTTAATTAAAAACAAGTATTGTCAAATTATGTAAAAAAAAAATCATAATCTACAGACATGACGATTATAAAACATAAGCATACAGACAGACAGCAAGTTAAAAGGAGGAAAAAGATACAGGAGGGAAGTACTGACAAGAAACTGGACGTAGGTCTGAAATGGGCAGAGCTATACATCCTTTCTGGAGGCCCTAGGAAAGAATCCATTTCCTTTCCTTTTCAAATTTCTAGAAGCTGCCTGCATTTACTCATGGCCTCGTCCGTCCGTCTTCAAGCCAGCACCAGCTGATGTACTACTGTTCACATCACACCACTCTGCCTTCTTCTTCTGCCCCCATATTCCACTATTCGTAGTCCATATTCCAAGACCACTATGATTATATCTGGCCTAGCAAGATAATCCAGGATAATAGACATATTTTAAGATCACATGATTAGCAACCTTAATTCCCCTTTGCCATGTAAGAGAACATAGTCACAGGTTTTGGAAATTAGGATATAAGCATCTTTTTGTTGGGGCAGGGGGGTTGGGGGTAAGATAGAGGAAGACATTATTCTGCCTACTTAATAACACAGTCTCTAATTTATAAAGAACAAATTGAAAGAACTTGGAGAAATTTACAGACACAACATTTAGTGGAATATTTCAACATATGTCTCTCAGTAATTGCTAGCTAATCAGACTTAAAAACAATCATTAAAGATATTGAAGACTTGCACAATATAATTAACAACCTGATTAATAGGTATTTTTAGAACCTGTATCAGAGAATAGATACTCTTATGCAAATGTGAAACGTTTACAAAAGTGACCACATACTGGGCCATAAAGTGAGTCTCAAGAAATTTTAAACAATCAGCTTAATATACCTCAAATTCTATGACTATAATGTAGTTAAATTAGAAATCAGTATTTCAGAAAACAATAAGGAAATTTAATTTAAAAACACATACCTAAATAATTCATTGATTAGACAAGAAATCATAATTAAATTGTTAACTTATACTAGAACAATAAGGAAAATACCACATATCAGAACTTCCAAGAAAGCAACAAAAGTGACAGAAAATTTATAAATTTAAATGCTTCAATTATAAAAAATGATAGGCTGAAAACAATGAACTAATACACATCTAATTTAAGAATTAGGAAAGGAACAACAGAGTAAACCTTTGGTTCCTTGAAAAGCCTAATAAAATTGATAAATTTCTAGCAACACTGATCAGGAAGAAAGAAAGAAAGAGGTCCCCACACAAATGAAAACAGACAAAGATACACGTAAAATTCATGGTCATTGGATATTCAACTTTATTTGAATTTTATTTAAAGAGAAGATGTAAATATGGCATTCCAGGATTCTTTTTCTAATAATTCTATTTGTATGTTTAAAAATTTTCTCCAAATTAAGGGGTGCCTGGGTGGCTCAGTCAGTTAAGTGTCCTGCTCTTGATTTCGACTCAGGTCATAATCTCATGGTTCATGAGATCGAGCCCCAAATCAGGCTCTGTATGCTGACAGCAAGGAGCCTGCTTGGGATTCTCTCTCTCATTCTCTCTCTGCCTCTCCCCTGCTCCTGTTGCTCCCTCTCTCTCTCTCAAAATAAATAAACTTTAAAAAAAAATCTTTTTTCTCCAACTTAAACAACAACAACAAAAAAGGAAACAAGTGAAGACCTCATTCACAACAAAATAACAGTATTAAATGCCTAATAGTACATTAACAAGAAATGTGGAGAATCTACCTCCAAAAATTAGGGACATAAAAACAGTGGATATATAAAGAGATGTGCCATGTTCTGGGATAGACAGCAAAGCCTAATAACATAAAGATACCAAAAGTTCCACATTAACTTGTAAGACAAATTTACAAAATAAAAGGAATTTTAATCCAAATTCCAAAATTTTATAAAACAATTTATAAGTTAATCTTAGAGTAAATGGAGGTTAATGGCCAAGACATTTTGGAAAAATAACAAGGGAGATTTACCCTAAAAACATTAAAATGTAATACAAGAAGATAATGCTTTAATCTTTTTTTTTTTAACTGATATAGAGATTTCAAGTCAGTAAAACCAAACAGAAAATCCACAAGGGTAATGTTTCATAAGAAGTATGTTTTAAATCAATGGAAAAGGATACACTTCCATGAGAAGAAAGTACAGGTATGTTTTCATCCAACTTCTCGTTGTACACATTAGATAAAAACCATAAAGCAAAACTGAATCACTAGGACGTCACCTTTTGCAAATAGGGTGTCTACTGCAACTGGCTTCAACAAGGAAATAATTTAACGGCTGACATAATTGTGAAGCACGGAGGGTAGGTCATGTTTCAGGTTCACTTTTTTTTAAATTTTATTTTCATTTATTTATTTTTGAGAGACAGAGCACAAGTCGGGTAGGGGCAGAGAGAGAATGAAACAAAGAATCCGTAACAGGCTCCAGGGTCTGAGCTGTCAGCACAGAGCCTGACACAGGGCCCAAACTCACGAACCTGAGATCGTGACCTGGGTTGAAGTCAGACACCTAACCGACTGAGCCCCCCAGGTGCCCCTCAGGTTCATTTTGATCAAAGTACTGGTTCCACTTTGCTGTGGCTCTCTGGAACCTGCCCCCTTCAGCACGTGCCGGTTCTTCCACAGCATGACTTCCATCAAGCCTACAGGGTCTCAGGCCTTACATCCGTATGCCTCACCATCTCAAACGGAGTTTCTCTTCCTCCATCCACTGCCAGGAGACCTAGTCAGGCAGGTCCCTCTTGACAGTTACTGTAACAAAGAGAATGCTGTACACTGGGTGGATTAAGCCTGAATTCCGTTCACAGGAAAGGGCCCAGGATTTTGCCTTTCAAGTCAACCACACAGGGTCAATCCTTGGGTGAGGTCATCCAAACTAAATTGGAGTTGCAGAAAATGGGTGGGGAGAAAGAACTAGAAGTTTGAAAAGTTTACTATAAAGAAATTGACAAATTTAGTTATACAGAAATGCTAAATTTCAATACAGAAAATAAACCCACCCCTTACAAAATCAAAAGACAGTGACACAGAAAGAAAAACATATATACTGAAGTAAAAGAATGGTAGAGTTCTGTATGACCACCAGCTTTTGGTAATAAAATCTTGGAGGATTTTACAAAGCTGTATCATTTGGCAGAAAAGTGGAATATAGATTTCAAAGAGAGTAACAATTTAATAATTTAGAGAAAACTGTAATGTCTGCTTTAAAAAAAATTAATATTGATGGGGCGCCTGGGTGGCGCAGTCGGTTAAGTGTCCGACTTCAGCCAGGTCACGATCTCGCGGTCCGTGAGTTTGAGCCCCGCGTCAGGCTCTGGGCTGATGGCTCAGAGCCTGGAGCCTGTTTCCGATTCTGTGTCTCCCTCTCTCTCTGCCCCTCCCCCGTTCATGCTCTGTCTCTCTCTGTCCCAAAAATAAATAAACGTTGAAAAAAAAATTTAAAAAAAAAAAATTAATATTGAAATCACCACTGACCACTGTTTGAAAATACAGCCTTGTAGTGTTGGATATTACCAAGACAGGTAATGGTAACAACTGAAGAAGAATGTCTACATGGAAATGACATACTTCTTGAGATCATGGAATCCTGTTCAGGTCAAGGACATTAAAGAAAGCCATTAAAGGCAGAAACTGATCAAAGAAATATTATTACAGGAACAGCTTCCATATGCATATTATACATTTCAGGAAGCACTGCAAAACTTTTGATGAGACAGAATATAAATAAAATTAATCACATCATCCATAAATGAGGAACACTGCTGTGAAACGGGTTTTAAATTGGTTTTCAAAACACAGGTTTTTTAAAATAGAGAGCCCTTTCCATGATAAGTACAAGTTTTAATTAACAAAAGATAATAAGCAGAATATATAAACAGACTTTAAAACTAAACATACTAAATTATTATGGTGGAATTTTAAAGGCAAAGTCAAAATTTGCGAGTTAATTAATGTCTTTGGGCAGAAATCATATCGAACAATGAAAAACTAATACCTCATGTTGCCACAGAAAACTAGAGAAGAGCTAAGGTAACCTTTTAAACAATGCAGACCCACCATGAGATCACAGATTTGTACGTGAAGACTGTCATGGGCAGGAAGAATATACATCGTTCTTTAACATGCGTACACCATACAAGCTGGACTCGCCAAGTGAAGTTTTTTATTTCTTGTCCAATTCCCCCATAGACTTCTACCTGGAGGGGGAAACCTGGCCATGACTTGGACAAGTAATACCTCAAAGTAAATCTTTCAAAAATCACACAAAAAGAAATGACTACTTTCCAATAAAACATCAATAATCAAATAAATTTCACAGTGGAAAATTAAGTGGAGGTAGAAGAAAGTATGCCAGGTGTCTACCGTGCCCCATTTGCTTTCCGCCAAACCAAGGGAACGTACGTGGAGTAGTGAGACACACGTGCTCTGAGGAGACGACATCTGACTCTGGAAGGGTCACGAAGAAGCCCACGTGGCTTGGCAGATCCACAAGGAGACACAGCAATGAGAACGTCTTCCCAGAGGACTCTAGACTAAGTGGCAGCGTTCCAGAGAGACGGTGGGACAATTAAGGGCACAGGACTGGGGAGGGTGGCCGGAAGCATGGAGCAGTAATTCCAGACCAAGAGGCAGAACAAACCATGCCTGGAAGGTAACAGAAAGCAGCTGACAGCTCAAGAGCAAGAGGGACAGTGCAGGCTCCAGATCACTGGACCTCATTTTAGGCCACGTGCTACAGAAGGGACAATGGGAAGGAGCCGAGCGGCATGATTAACTTTGTTTGAAAAACATCATCCTGGTTGCTGTGTACAGGATGGCCCGCGGGGTACCAGAGTGAATACAAGGACATCAGCCAGGATCTTACCACAATGACCCCGCTGAGAGATGGTAGTTGTGTGAACTAATACGAGGTCATTACAGGTGGAGAAAAGGAGACAGCTCAGAGAGAAATATAGGCGGTAAACATGACAAAACAGCAATGAATTAGATATAAAGTATGAAAGAGAAAGAAACATGTATGTAGATGGAGGATGGTGGCATTAACAAACTGGAGAAGAGTGAGAGGGGATCAGGTCAGGTGTGCATCAGGGTTGCAGGAAAGACTGAGATTAGTACTGGACAAGATGAGCATCTGGGGCCAAAGTCAAGTGGACAGGTGGATGACGCTCATACAGCCCTATATAGCAGGTATCTGCCGTATCTTACAGGTGAAAAAGGCCCAAAGATGTCAAGGCCCAAAGATGTCAAGGCATTTGCCTAAAGTCACACAGCTAGCAAATGGTGGAGGGCATCTTTTAATCCAAATTATTCTGACCTGAAAGCCATATTCCTTTCACTACCCTTCACTGCTGTGGTAGTTAGAAACCTATATGAACTCTGAACAATAGCTCAAGCAAAATAAAGGCAATACAATGGTCTAAAATGATCACCTCATTTCTACCACACTTCCTGAACATGGTCATATATATTAACACCTTATTTTGGGAACTAGGGCTTTATGTTTAGGAAGAAGGTGGAAGTAGAAAAAGGTAACCAGAAAGAAAAATAATTTTTTAAATACTAAGATAGTTTTTTTTTTTTTTCTGTTTATTTCTTTTGAGACAGAGAGACAGAGGTGAGCGGGAGAGGGACAGAGAGAGAGGGAGACACAGAATCCGAAGTAGGCTCTGGGCTCCGAGCTGTCAGCACAGAGCCCAATGCAGGGTTCAAACCCACAAACAGCAAGATCATGACCTGAGCTGAAGTCAGATGCTTAACCAACTGAGCCACCCAGGCGCCCCAAGAAAAACAATTTTAAAGCAGTAAGCTGAACCTGTAGGGAACATGTAGTAAATGAATAAGTATGGAAGTGTAGGAAAGAATTCAAAAGGCTCTTTTGGAGGTCATTTAAGACTGCCAACATCCCACTCTACGCAAGGGCCCCATCTAGAGAGGGGCGATCCCTCAGGGCTTTAAAACTCCACAAAGCTATTCTTCAAGCCAGCCTCGATTTTTGTTTATGCTGTGGAACCACCTCTAATGCATACAACATAAGTCTACAAGGATTGCCGAAGAAGTTTATTTGTAAAGCACTTTAAGCAATACAAGCCAAGTAACCACAATAAGTATTTAAACACAATTTCACTCATTTTCTCCAAGTTTTTCTCATTGATTCTCCTCATTTGGGGGAGGATTTGGGGTGGAGTCAGCTTTCTGAGCAGTGGTGTGGAAGGCATGGAGTATGCAATTTGAGTTTGAGGTTTGGCTTCACTTACTTTAGCAAATCATTTCACTGATTTGCAGGTGTGTTTTTTTCATCTTAGATCAACATCAACTTGACCTACCTCACCAAGTTGATGGGATGCTCAGGTAAACTGGTATACATGAAAATATTTTCTAAACCATTAGAAGCCATGCAAGTATCAGGGGCAATGACACTGAAGATGCTGCTGATGATGGAAAAAGAAGAGTAGCAAGAGGAAAAAAGGAAAATAGAGATGGGGGGGGTACGGAAAGGGGCTTTCTTTCATTTTCTTCCATCGTCAATACTCACAAGCGTGTCTTCCCTAAGTACTGTGGGCCACCGCAACGTGGGAGTGGTCACCCCGTGTTCTAAGGCTGCAGTACCATTAGCTAGCTGTGTAACTGAAGCAAGTCGCTGGCCTCAGTTTCTTCCATTTCAAATAGAGATTGACTAATTTAGGCTAAAGTTCTGAATTTTGAAAGTCTGATGCTCCACAAACTTTAGTGAGATAGCGCTTCATTTTCTTTAAAATTGAAATGCTAGTACCCTATTTATTTATTGCAAGGTTCTGTGATGGAGAAGTAAACATTTTTAACTAAGTACAGAACTAGTCGTTATCAGTTACAATTTTTCTGTGAAGTATCACAATAATCAAATATATTTGTTTTTTTTTAACACATACTTACATATTATCTTTGCCTTGTATTGTTTCCTACCTTATTAGCCTTGTCACTCTAGATAGTGAATCTCCCCAGAAAGAAAAACCACTAAATTGTTTTTCATTTCCTTAACAGGGCCTAGCAACACACCCAGCATGTGCTAGATGCTCAAATAAACTTTGTGCAAAATGTGTAACGTGTAGAAACTAAACTGGGCTTTCAATCCCTCGCCTGCAACAAGAGATGCAGTTCTGAGGACATCTGGAAAACAAGAGATGCAAAATAATACTTATGATCCTTTTTGCCAACAGAAAGTAATGGCGAGAACTATGGATTCACTAACCAGAGCCACAGACACAGGATGAGGAAGCACCCAAAGACACTGTAACAACACGGCTTCTTTTGCATGAGCAAAACTATGGACAGAGGGGTATGAAGGTACAAAAGTAAAAAAAAAGGACTCAGGACCATAATTCAGGGGTCAAGTAATAGTGGCTGCAGTTATGAATCATCTGAAGAGGGCGATTTTTTAAGAGGAAACTAAGCCTTCTCCACAAATCAAATGCAGAGAAAGTGCACGCTGCCCTAAAGTTTACCAACCACGGGAGGCCCAGCGTGGCCTTCAAAGGAGCACCACCGGACACGCACTGGGAACACCAAGCCAAATGGACTATAAACAGACTATCAAAAGCAAAACCATACAAAGCTTATTTTGTTCTTGGCAACGACAAGCAGCATTTCTTCTTGCTCTACAACGTTATCAGTCCACTTGAACACAACCGGAGTTTGCCTATGTGAACTGACATTTCTTATTCTTGACTTCAAGTATTTCAGCCAACTTGAAAACACAAGGTAAATATGCAAAATTGGATTTCATCTGAATTAGTTGAAGAATATAAACTGACTGCTCATATTGCTAACTTTATTAATGACTCCTTAATTACCAAGGTTTTCAGTACCTGTAGTGTGAGGATTAACACGTATTAAAAATAATGTTGTGAAATAACCCAATTTACAATATCAGGAGATGATAATGATTTTGCAGAAAGAAACAAGGTCTAATAAAAATAATCTCGATTCCTAATACCACTTACTGACAATCACAGCTTTACATCATGCTAAAATTATGTATTTATCTCCTCATTAGCAACTAATCTCACTCATTCTTCTTGCCAAACCAATTATGAGAAAATTTTCAGACTCAAAGGAATTAATAGGACACTTGGACCTCTCTGAGTCTTCTTGTGACTCAAGTAATTAGCAAGCACTTGTATCTGAAATCCAAATCATTTTCCTAAACTAATTAATGAAATGAAGGACATCAAAATGTTATCAACTAATAGCAACTCAAGTCATATACCCATAGTCCTCAAGCAGCTATAATAATTGCCAGATGTTGACAGGGTCTTCTTGGTCAACTCAGAGATTGTTCAGTGGCGAAAATGAGGAGGAGAGAGAGGTAGCTGCTTGTGAAATACAGCAAATTATTTATGTGATAAAGGAGTATTTTATAGGCAATGACTTGTATATTAAACAGCTTCTGGTTTCTCCAACTCTTTAAGCACAAAATACAAGGCAAATAAATGATTATAGCGGAAATTTGCATTTATATGATATTCTCTTCCAAGCAGCTCAAAATGGGAAAACATAAGGCTAAGCCATTTTCTGGAAATTTCATAAAAAGGCTGGAATTTCTGAAAAAAAAAATTTGGATAGCTTGATTCTCCTGTCAGTTCCTTATTTTCTCTGTCCTTTCAACCATTCATTTCAGAAATCAAACTGTAACCCCTTGTTAAAGTTTCTTATTGTTTCCTCTCCTTCCATACCCCAAAATTCAATAAAGAGCTTCCATTGTAACCAGATACAGCTTTTTCTTTCTCCTCAAGGTTTTCTCACTGACTGACTGAGAGGCTCGAAGCACTTCTTACAGACGTGTTTTATGTTATAAATTATTTTCATTGGCTGTTCTTAGCTCCCTTTTAAAGATTAAAATTAATAGTAAATCAGAAATACAATTTAGTTGGAGTATAGATTTTATATTTCTTCATTAAAAGTGAGGCTCTTCAAGAGATCTTTAAATAGTTGTATATAGTGTTTTAAGGACAGTACATCGACTCTCTCTGAGACCCACAGCATATCAGGTCCTACACGTGTTAGGTCTGATCTGGGTAAATAGTACAAATCCAGAGTGGCACAAAATTGGTACACTACACATGTACGTACGTGTACACACACACACACACACACACACACACACACACACACGAGAGAGAGGCCAGCATATGTATCCTTGAAATCTTTCAACTCTAGATACAGAGAAGGCCAGTTAAAAATTCTTCCCATGACACTAGGCCCCAACAACGCCAAGAACGAACAGAACCTCGTTCTTCTCTTCTCCAGAGACACTAGTCGTATTAAAAACAGTAAAGTTCATGGACACAAGCTGCTTCTGGCCATCAATATTACTGCATAAAATTTATACCTGTGCCAAAATAACAAACATTCCCTCATACCAAGTAAGGCAAATCTCTGATATCTTTAACTTATGATTTAACCACTGATAAACTGAGTTATTTTCCTATGTCTTAATTCAGAGAAGAAGCTTCACCTGATCTGAAATCTTAGGAAGCGTTTTCAATTTCTTTGGGAAAATGCCTGACAGACTTCTTTTTAATCTCCCTTTAGATAAAGCTCTCTGAAGATCAAAGGGGCCTCACTCAGGAAGATGTGTTTTGCTGTCAAGGGCTAAGAGGGAAAAACAGACTTCAAGCAAACTGCTCAGAGAATCCTTAAATAATTAGGCATCAAATGGAGAATACAAAGTCTTCAGAAAGGTCAATGGATAAGGAAAAGTGTGGCATTCACACACACACAAATTTTCTTTGGAAAACCCAACTAGAAGTAAGCCCTGACTGGAAAAACTAAATCACATTTAAGTAAGTAGACAAGCTCTCCATAAATACTCACAAATACTGAAATATACATAACCTAATGCTACTTACTACATGCCTTCAGTTCTATTCTACTGAACAATATGTGATTAAATCACTTGATTCAAAATTCCAAATTTGAAACCAGCATGTATATTACCAGATGATCAGAAAAGACAATCTTTACACCTAACATATTGTTAATAAGTATTTTATAATTTCATGTAGCCAGAGAAAAGCCCAAATTGTGTAAAGTTAGCCAGCCCCTACAATGATATTAACCAATTTCTATTTATACCCCTGTAGAAAACGCAGTATTGGGCACAAGATAGCTGCTTTTCACTAGTAGTAACAAACAAAAAACAAAAAACAAAAAAAAAAAAAAATACCAACGCTTCTCTTGGACACCAAGAGTAGTACCTCACATGAGGTAGGAATAGAGAAATGTTGAACATATAATCTGAAATTCTCCTCAACTTCAACTAATGACTCCTCTATGCTCTACTTTTTTCCTCCAGAAATACTGAGCTATCTATTCATTTCTTAGAGGTTTTACATTATAAATGTCTGAAGTTAAGAACTGCTTAAATCCTCATTAAGGAAATATGATAACAGTAATGATTGGGTCACCTATGTATAACAATTAGAAACTCAGAAAGCTTACAAATTATACAAAAGATCTCTGATAAATTTGTGATGCATTCTCATATTTCTCCAAGCACTGTTCCAGTGCATAAGCTAATAAATAAAGTCTAATGCTGTGGGAAAGAAATTAATTTTCACTTGGAGAATAAGTTTTAATTAAATAATATCCAATTTAAAATATTTAACATAAAATTAGCTTTATCTTTAAAACTATCTCAAAATAAGCTCAAAAATGTAGAAAGAAATCACTAATGAAGAAATTGGTTTTAAGACAAATTCTTAATAAGTTGCAACAAACGTGCTTAAGGAATCTTGAGAGTCGCAAAGATGGACTGATTTCTGTTGTATTTTATTAACAGATACCAAATTTAAAAGAATTTACTATGATAATCAGCTAAAAGCAAACAAATTCACTCAGATGAAACAATATCTACCCAGTTTTCCAAAACCCAATTAGATATTTTACCAGGTGTAGTTTTTACATGTATCCAAAGTACAGTGGACAATTCTTAAACACCCATCAGTAGGGGTCTTAATTATAGAAGTGAAATAGTTTCCTTGATGTGAAAAACCTAAGAGGTTTTTAGCTCCAATTCAAATGTTGGTCAATATACAAGTTTTACTGTCTTTAATTATCGGCAAATTTTTAAAGCATTCTTTTAGTACAAAAATATGTGATCAGATAAAAAGTATTTTTATTGATCATAAAAATAACACATGTTCCCTAAGAAACACAGAGCAAAGTATAAAGAAGTAAATAGTATCCCAATTCTACCACCCAGGTATAACCACATTTATCAACATTTTGGTGTCTTTCCTTAAAGTCTTATTTACTAACTACGTATATTTTTTCAATATATATATGGTATATATATATATACATATGGTGTATATACATGTGTGCAAATGTATGTGTATATATGTGTGTGTGCATGCACAGGTGTGTGTGTGTGTGTGTGTGTGTATGGAGAGAGAGAGAGAGAGAGAGAGAGAGAGACTTTTACAGCATATTATTCGAAAGCAGTAGAAAAAAGACACTAATAAAAAAGAATTGGATGTTTACCATGGATGCTGTATACATATTTCCAATTTTAAAAACTCAATGCCTCCAGTCATTTGGTATCTATTTAACACAGTAAAACTTTAGTCAAAATCCTTAGCTTTGAAAATTCACTTTATGTTGTTCAATTCAACTCTGCTTTGAAGAAGGCAGGTGGGGGTAGACTTTGTGCAATCCTCTTGACAGATTATCATAATCTTTTGGAAAGCTCTGCCATTATTGGCAAATGCTACAACAGGAAGGAGCCAGTTATTATTTTAAGTGATAAGCAAGAATGACAAGCCATTTCATATGAACTATGGATACAGAACATGGCTCAAAAAAGATATACTCATTCTGAGATGAGTAGATGGAGAGGAGAAAATCTGCCCAAAAAAGTGCAAGGCTGAGCTCACAGCCCAAGCTAAAAAACCCAAATGGGAAGACACAATCCAACCAGATTCTTGAGGTTAGGACATAAACAAGGTAAGAATCCTGCCTGTGACAGAAAAATGTTCCCCAAGTAAGCACACCCAGCATTTCTCCAGTATCAGAGAGAAAGAATAATTAGATGTGCTTCCTATGAATGTTGGGGAAGCAGCATCAGGGCCTCATTGTAAGGCCAATTTCTGCATCCATACCCTGCAGAACACTGCTCCCAGAATTAGCATATAAAAGCTAAGAATCTGCCTAAAGACACTAAGACTCTTCCTATCCCAAGAACCACGCAACATTAGCAAGTTTCCCATGAGTTTCAATGTGCCAAATCACAGCTGCCAATGTGTCCAACAGTTCCATCCTAAGAGTGGAAGCCAAGGCAGACGCATTAACAAAACCTGATCTTCTTGGAGCTGTCCATTCGAGGAATGAAAAATCACCACCTCCTGAAGTAGCATTCAAAGGGATCATGGTCTGTGCTTTATTATCAGTCCAGAAAAACAGAGTGATGGAAAACTCCGGCAGGACCTTTTATTCAGAAAGGATTTGGTCATGCGAACATGTCTCAGGTGTGCTTAACAAAAACTCCCCCTCTGTGACCCTATAGTTGGTTAGGATTTTAGACCAATAACTCAATGTTGATTCCCTGAAATGCTCTACCCATAAGCTGTAAAATCCTTTAGTAATTTTGCTCTTTAGCAACATAATGCTCTAGGCTGGCTCACCAGAACTCCTTCCAGACCTTCCAAGTCTTCCTAAATTGTCAGAAAAGCAGAGAAGAGAACATAGATGCACCGTCCTTTACAGGACCTTCCCATCCTCCAAAAGTAATTCATCAGGAAGAGTGTGTTACAGTCGTGGGCTTCAGCCCGGCAACAGTCCAACATTATATAAAACTCAGCACTTACAGGGATGTAAGGCCATTCAAAGAAGTAAGGAAAGCCTTTGTAGGTATTAAATAACAAGAAAAACTGATGGTCAGGGACATGAGAGGATCTCTACTGAAAATACTTCTTCTCAACTTTAGTCTTCACTTGCTGAAATCTCTAATTATGCTGAGGTTATTCACCTTGTTTTATATACCCATTTCTCCTCATTTTCATTTTTGATGTAAATAGTTTTATTCATAGTTGAATTTGCGTGTGTTATACAAATATTGGTAAGAAACATGACAACCTCTAGAGAATGCCACTGACTGTCCTTAGCGACGAACTAGACATGAGAGCCTGCACTTCACCTCCGAAGCAGGCCCATATCGTAAATCAAAAAGGACACTCCGCGGGATTCATCCTCAGAGTTCCAGTCACCACTCAGAGGGGAGACATCACTCCAATTTGCCCTGGGAAGCGCTCCATCAGCAGCCTCACTGGTAGAATTAGCTGCACCATGCCCCAATTGCTGACTCTTGGTTCCTGTAAGAGAATATGCACCCCCTTTCATGGGTCCTTCTCTAGTGTACCAGTGGTTAGCAAAAATGTTAGCCTCAGCAACATCGAGTATATGACTTTTTTAATACTCAGTGTAAACTATAGTTTGATAGCAAATACTAAAGGGAAAAAAATCAATTAAGTGTGTATGTTTCTCCAGATAAGGACTAATGGAATATCAAGTCACGATATATTCTGTAAAAATCCACTACAACAACACTGAACTAAAAGTCACAAAACTGAAATGTACTTTAGCCAAGTACTTTATATGTGTGCATAAATATATACATACATGCACAGACCGTGTTAAAAACACCCTATGAATCAGGTATTAAGCAAATAAATATGTATTATCCTCATATTATAAATTTGGCTTTAAAAGCATAGCTTCTCTTAAAAAACAAAAAAACAAGAGATGGAGAGAGAGATTGAGACAGAAAGTGAGAGAGAGAGAGAGAGAGAGAATGAAAAGGGACTCCAAATTTTAACTTTATTGTTTTGCTAACAATAGAAAACAAAAGTTCAGTCCCCAAAAAGCACTTCCTATACTCGCAAGGTGTGCATGTTTCAGAGAAAGATGTGTCAGTGTAAGAGTATTCATAAATAAGTATATAAAGTATTTTATTTTTTAATTTTTTTAACGTTTATCAAGACAGTGTGAGTGGGGGAGGGACAGAGAGAGAGGGAGACACAGAATCCGAAGCAGGCCCCAGGCTCCGAGCTGTCAGCACAGAAACCGACGCGGGGCTCAAACTCACAAACTATGAGATCATGACCTGAGCCAAAGTCAGACACTTAACCAACTGAGCCACTCAGGCACCCCTGTATATAAAATATTTTAAATGACTGATTAAGTCATAGTAAAAACATCCTAAAGGAAGTTCATTGTTTTTCTTTTTTTTTTTTTTTATATATATGAAATTTATTGACAAATTGGTTTCCATACAACACCCAGTGCTCATCCCAAAAGGTGCCCTCCTCAATACCCATCACCCACCCTCCCCTCCCTCCCACCCCCCATCAACCCTCAGTTTGTTCTCAGTTTTTAAGAGTCTCTTATGCTTTGGCTCTCTCCCACTCTAACCTCTTTTTTTTTTTTTTTTTTCCTTCCCCTCCCCCATGGGTTCCTGTTAAGTTTCTCAGGATCCACATAAGAGTGAAACCATGTGGTATCTGTCTTTCTCTGTATGGCTTATTTCACTTAGCATTACACTCTCCAGTTCCATCCACGTTGCTACAAAAGGCCATATTTCATTTTTTCTCATTGCTTTTCGATTCAAACTGTCAGCAAAGGAAAAATTAAAAGTAACAACATTTTATATCTGCTTGGCCCTCTGGGTTCTAAAGTCCCAAAGATGGGGGAAATGGCTCTGAGCTTAGAGGTGTCCAGAGTGGGATTAAAGGACAAAGATTCGGTTCACGTGCCTGGAACGTGTCAAAAAAGCCAGTTTAGGTGCCAAAGTCACCATTTAATTAGTTCTTCCTTGTACAGCCTGTTATGGAAAGATGTGTTAAAATCAGACACCAACGTGGACAAACGTATGGAAAGACCAGCATTAAAGGACAGATAAGAGGAGACGGGGGCTCACGAGCTTCCAAGCCCACCATTTTTTCCTTCAGGCTAAAGTAGTTTAAACATGCACAGAAAACTCACTTACTTGAGAAAAACAGAATTTACTAACACTCCTGTAGTAATACCATGATCGTCTGATGATTAATTGGCACTTATCATGAGCTAGAACTAAACTATGCAATTTTCATTTATATTCTTATATTCTATAAAATTATTATCCCCATATTACAGATGAGGAAGAAAGGCTTTTAGAGACCCTGACTCTGTAGAAGCTTGCTCAAAGTCAAATAACAATTAAGTGGAGGAGCCAGCACTCAAACTCCAATCTAACTGATGTCACTGATTCATTCATTCCTCATTCATTCACTCATTCAAGAATGTCAGTTCCAACCATATAATAGTATTTTGCAGCACCAAGGCTACAATGGTGGGGGGAGAGGGGGAAGGACATGGTCCTTGTTGTCATGGGGAAAGAGACATTAATCAAATCCTCACATAATTAAACATAAAGTTACACATGTGTAAAGGGCTATGAAGGACAAGGGAAGACTACAAGTCCTCACCCAATCTCCATGGGAATCAGGGACAACTTCCCTGAGGAAACACCACCTGTGCTAACATCGGAAGGATCAAAGTTCGATGAGGGAGGAAAAAGAAGCATAAAGTCCCAAAGCAGGAGGGAGCAAGGCACTCACTCACATGTCAGAGAAAGGAAGAGAGAGAGTAGGGAGGTAAAATCCAGACCACGCAGCCCATTTAAGGATTTTGGTCTTTATTCAAACATCAATGGGAAGGCAGTGAAAAATAAGTAGGTGGGATAGCATATTATATTTGTGTTTCAGAAATCCTCTTGGCAATGAGTGGCAAACAGACAGGAAGGGGACCAGAATGGATGAAACCAGATCCCATACAAAACCACTAGAGTTGTCCAAGAAAGAGACAGTGTTAGCTTGGGTTAGGGTGACAGCAGCAGAAACACAGAGAGGTCAGGTGAGAAAGACATCGGGAAGGAAAACAGTGAAATGTGGGAATAATGCGGATGAGGCATCACAGACGACTCCGAAGTTATGGAGTGTTTGGGTAGAAGAGTCTGGGGTGCCCTGGAAATATCCAAGTGAAACTATCCAGGTGACGGTTGGATAGAGAGCACGAGAGCTCAGAAATATTTTGGAGTCATTAGTATATAACACATGCAGAGGGCAATGCAAACCATGTCCGTAAATGCAAATCTCAGGAAGAATACTGAGCAGCAGAGGCAGAGAAGTGGGACTGGCTTTGGGGAGTTCCAACACTCAACACCTGGTAGTGAAAGGGCAGACCTACGCCAGCCAACTCCATCTTGTTGTGTCCTCCACCTTGACCACGCCTCCTCCCCTTGAAGTAACCTCCCGCTCACCTGTTCAAACTTCCCGATCAAAACACCCTGCGACCTGCATAACAGGACTCCGACCCCTTCCCCCAGCCAATCGGCTGAGGCCACAGCCATTACCTCACCAACTGCCCCTAGACCCCAATAAAACCTTTGTGCTTTTGAAACTCACTCTCTCTCCCCTGTATCTCACTGCTACGTCGGTGCAGGTAGGGGATTGAGCTCGAGCTAGCTAGAATAAAGGCTCTTTGCTTTTGCATCGGACTCGGCTCCCTGGTGGTCTTTGGGGATCATTCTGGGCATAACACTACCCAGCTCCCCAGAAAGAGAGAGAAATCAGGAGTCATTCAGGAAGAAAACCAAGAGAGAAGGCTTCTTGTAACTGTTTCAAAAAGACTAAGAGACCATTCCAGAAGCAAGCTACTGAGCAGTCCAGTGACATGTGAACTCAAGAACCTCCTTTAGGTTTGGTTTCCCTAAGGGCACGCATCACCTTATCCAGGGCAATTGTGATACAATGATGGAAAGAGAAGCCAATTTAGAAAAATCTGAGCTGGGCAGCAAATACAGACAACTCTTTCCATAAGTGTGTTGTAAATGGAAAGACAAGAGAAAGAAGACAATAGCTAGGTAGATGTAGAAAGGGCGTGGTTCTTTTTTAACAGAGAAGAGTCTTGAATATGTTTAAATGCTTACAGAATTGTTTTGGTTAAGAGGAACAGCTTGAATATTTAGGAAAGGAAACAAGATCAACTGATAGTACACATTTCTTAGGAGGATAGAACAGGATGCAATTGCAAATCCAAGTGGAGATAACTGACCTTAAATATTTAACAAAAGGAGGAAATTCTGGAAATGTACATAACTCAGTCATTTTTGGAAGCAGAATATTGAGGGAGTTTTTAATCTCATGACTTCTGTTTCTCTGCCAAGTGTAAGCTGAGTCATCTATTCAAAAGATGAACAGAAGAAGGATGGGGAAAACTTTTGAGGCCAAAAAGAAACATCTCAGAATAGTTCAACAATGACCAAAGTCACACAACTGCTAAGTACCAGAAGGATTCTTGTTTTGTTGTTCAGTTTGTTTATTTAGAGAGAGAGAGAGCAAGCAGGGGAGGGGCAGAGAGAGAGAGAGAGGGAGAAAAAGAATCCCAAGTAGGATCCACTCTATCAGAGGGAAGCCTGACGTGGGGCTCAAACTCATGAGCCATAAGATCGTGACCACAGCTGAAGCCAAGAGTCAGACGCTTAACAGACTGAGCCACCCAGGTGCCCTGCCCCTAAGTGCCCGGAGGATTCTAATCCAGATCTTAAAACTTGAATTCAGCCCTGATGTCACTCGACAGCAGCTGTTGCTCTGTACTCTGGTTTGGTTTTTCCTCCACATTATTTTTCCCAACTGTGACTCTGGCACAAAGACATCCTGCCTAGCGAAATCACAAGACTTCTCAGGGAGACGTGGATGCTGTCTAAAACTTCATGTGCTTGTTATACCACTCATGGTGATGGTTTTAAATCATAGCGTCCAACTTTAGGCGCATCAAGTAGGCAAGGAATTCATGGGAATGAGACCACGATGCTCACAGAGTTGTTACGAGTGGAAAACAAGGCTTCAAAAATGGGCAAGAATCAAGAAAAGCTAGACAAAAGCCAAGATCCAACAACAGAAAGGCTACTTAGGGCCTCTGACCTCTGAGTCAGAGTTTCAGCATTTCTTAGCTAGATCGCTCTCCAAATTGACTCGTACAACACACCAACCATCATATATGAGAGTTAAAGTGAAAACTTTACAAGCCATCAAAAACATCAAAATGTGTACAATCTAGTTAAATCCTATGTTAGCCGGTGGTATCTCCACCTCAGATACATATGTTTCTCAAATTGGCTGTGATTTGTTCTCGTTTATGTATTATTTGGAATGTAAAAAGAAACATTTATCAAAAATAAAAAGGGTCTTCAGTCAAGAATCTAGTCTAAGATTTCTTATTTTTAAAATGCCAAATGATAAGGAACAGAGCCACGAGGAAATACAGATAACCAAAAGTGGTTTCTCGAAGTAAGTTGAATAATTTTAAGATTCATTCATCGTCCAATTTATAATAATTGGGTTGTTTTGGCCCTTACGTCAGTTTTTAATTGATTTATTCATAATGACTAACAAAGCTACTTGACACCACACACATAGTTGACCCTTGAACGACACGGGTTTGCACTCCATGGTTTACTTACATTTGGTTATTTTTAATAAATACAAAACAGTACCGTAAGTGCGCTGTCTCTTATGATTTTAATAACACTTTCTTTTCTCTAGCTTATGGTAGTGTAAGAATACGTCGTACACATATTATATATAACATAATATATAATATAATATATACAACACGTGTAACATACAAATAGATGGTAACTGTTTTTGCTATTGATAAGAATTCTGGTCAACAGTAAGTTGTAATAGTTAAGTTTTGGAAGAATCATAAGTTATATTCAGATTTTTGACTACACAGAGGTTGGCACCCTTAACCCCCCTGGTGTTCAAGGGCCAAAATATTTCTAATTCTTCTCAAATTGGGACATTAGGCAAGATAATATAACCTATAAAATAAAGATAGACATGAAGGGGGGAAAACTGCAAGATTATGTCATTACATTTGGAAAGAGAGTGAATGAGATTCTGGATACGTTAACTTAGGACATATTAACACACTATAAACTACTATAACATCTGCTCATCCTTAAAAGCACATTTCCAAATTCCTTCCTTGAGAGCTGAAAAAATAAAATCAGTTCTAAAAACTGAATTGTCATCAAATAACAGATATACAAAAAACAATTTCAGTTTTTCAGTAACATAAATACCTATAGTCTATAGTAAAGATATTTACTGATTCAGATTCTAAAGCAGAGTTCCTAAAAATTAATAATTCACTAACCAACCCTTCTGGGATGAAGTGATTTAATTCACCTATTTCCATCTTCCTCAGACTATTCTTATGAAACATATAACTTAATCATCCCCAAACATACTGCAGCAAGCAGGTGACAGTATGTGGCCCAGGTCACTATAGCTGTCCCATTTCTACAGTTTGGCTGATGAAAATTTAAAAAGCATTTTCCCATTAAAAAGATAAATTCCATTATGCCTAAAACACTTCAGAGAGCAATGGTTTATGGAAGTAGGGATGCCATTTACCATCTTAAAATATCACCAGATCTTGCTTAACAGATAAAAAAAAAAAAACAAAAAACAAAAAACAAACAAACGAACAAAAAACAGACTTCAAAATAAACACATCCCAAAATCACGTGATTTTAAAATGTTGGACAAAAAACAAAAATACTAAAAATTAAAATCATTTTCTTCCCTATCCAGAAACAGGAAAGTTTCAGAAAATTAACATATTAAACATTTGGAAATGTCAATAAATATGACAGACACCTTCTCTTACCTCCACAGTACTTCTCTCTCCTCTTTTTCTGCTAATAGAACCCCAGCCAGTTCAGGTAGCAGTAGAGAGGGAGAGGAGGCCCTCACCTTAGGCCCTGGATAGGAATTACAACTGGTTTAGATGAACTGGTCACTGTGGTGACCTTACTGTCATTGATTTGTGATGGGTCTGGAGGGTCTGTGAGACTGAGTTCTGGCCAACAACAGTTCTCAGTTCTGGAGGCAGCAATGTGTGGGGAGGAGACTTGGCAAAGTGTTTGCTTTCTTGGTTTTAAAAGAGAGAAAGAACAAATCCATTTTGCAGACATCTCCTTTCATCTCTCGGCCCTTTTCCCCACTTCCTGCCTGGAACAGAGAAGTGATGTCTCAGCTAAGAGGTGGCAAGCATAAGGACAGAAACCAGCGCATTCAGGAAGGAGAAGCAGAAAGACCAGGAGAGCCAGAGTTCCTGATGGCACTGAGGAGTGGAAACATCCAGCCCTGTCCTGAGTATCTGTCAACTTCAGATAAATTTTAAAACAAAACAAAACACAGGGAGGATTCATGAGTTTCAAATCGCTTGGAACCAAACACATTTCAAAGTGATCAAGTATATAAAACTTCAAACCTAAAAGTATATCCTCTGCAAAAAATGGGTATAAGAATTTACCACAAATACAACACAAATTCCTACTAAATGGACAAAATACTTCAGGGCACAGACAGACAAAATATCAAGCCATCTGTTCTCTAAACATGCAAAACTTAAAATAGAAAGAATAACATGCTAAAGTCATACATTAAAAATACAGAACAGTAGGGGCACCTGGGTGGCTCAGTCGGTTAAGCGTCAGACTTCGGCTCAGGTCATGATCTCGCGGTCCATGGGTTTGAGCCCTGCATCAGGCTCTGTGCTGACAGCTCAGAGCCTGGAGCCTGTTTCAGATTCTGTGTCTCCCTCTTTCTCTGACCCTCCCCTGTTCATGTTCTCTCTCTCTGTCTCAAAAATAAATAAACGTTAAAAAAAATTTTTTTTAAATACAGATCTTTAATGATGTCAGTTGTCCTCACACTGACCTACAGATTTAATGCAATCCCATTCAGAATCTTAGCAGAGTATTTTTAAGTGTTTGTGTGTGTCTGTGATTTGACCATTGATTCTACAAACTTATAAGGAAATATAAAAAGGTCAATAATAATCAAGACAATGTTGAAGAAGAAATTTAGAGACTTTCATTACCTAATATAAAATCTGTTTATAAAACTGGATTAATTATGGGAATGGAAGCTGGTGCAGCCACTCTGGAAAACAGTATGGAGGTTCCTCAAAAAACTAAAAATAGAACTACCCTATGACCCAGCAATTGCACTACTAGGCATTTATCCACGGGATACAGGTGTGCTGTTTCGAAGGGACACATGCACCCCCATGTTTATAGCAGCACTATCAACAATAGCCAAAGTATGGAAAGACCCCAAATGTCCATCGATGGATGAACGGATAAAGAAGATGTGGCATATATATACAGTGGAGTATTACTCAGCAATCAAAAAGAATGAAATCTTGCCATTTGTGACTACATGGATGGAACTGGAAGGTATTATGCTAAGTGAAATTAGTCAGAGAAAGACAAAAATCATTTGACTTCACTCATATGAGGACTTTAAGACGCAAAACAGATGAACATAAGGGAAGGAAAACAAAATTAATATAAAAACAGGGAGAGGGACAAAACAGAGGAGACTCATAAATATGGAGAACAAACTGAGGGTTACTGGAGGGGTTGTGGGAGGGGGGATGGGCTAAATAGGTAAGGGGCATCAAGGAATCTACTCCTGAAATCAGTATTGCACTATATGCTAACTGATTTGGATATAAATTTTAAAAAATTAAAAAATTTTTTTAAAATTTAAAAAAACTGGAGTAATTAAAATAGTGTGGTAATAGCACAAGAATCTTAAAAAAGAATAATACAGACTAACATAGTCACTGAATTTATAACAAATGTGGTACTACAGTGCCTGAGAAAGGATGATCATATTAATAATGATGTTGTGTCAGATACACGTATGGAAAAAGTAAATCTGGACCTCTACCTCATCATCATATATATAATAACCAATTCCAGTTAACAGTATACGTGTTAGATTATTCTGTTTCTCACCAGAACCCTGCCCATAAAGGTGCTTTACAAAAAATATACAGAAGTGAAAAAAGGTGGAAATAATAGTAATAATCTTAGAAATAATAATATACTAGCAGACAAAACAAAAGAAAACTGCAAAGAACCAGTGACGGAATCTCCCCATGTACAAAAAAAAAAGGCAAAACAGCTGCACAAGAGAAGAGGAAAGACAATTAGAGTATAAATCCAGGATATTTAACTGTCAAACAGAAGAAGTTCACTTCATTCATTCAACAAATATTTATTGTACAGAGTACTTACTCTGTAAAGACGCTGTTCTAGGCACTCAGGATACAATAAACAAAAGAGACACAAATTCCTCGAGTTGTAGAGCTTATATTCTAGCAGAGTTCCACAAGCAAGAGGAGAAACACAAGAGGAAAGACTTGACCAATAATACTAACTATATTAGACATATTCCCAGGAAAGAATAACAGTTTCCAAATTAAAGAACACCAGTTAGATCCAGCCCAGACCCACAATGCCACATAAAGGCCTATCAATGCAAAATTTCACAACATCAAAGATAAAGACAATTATCTAAAAGTACTCATATTTTTGTATGTCAAATATAAGAATCAGAATGTCATTTTATTTCCCAAGACAATCACTGGAGGCTGTAAGACAATGGGGGAATACTGTGAAAAATTCTAAAGGAAAATGATTTCTGACCAAGAATTTCATAGCTACATGAGTAAAATAAAGATGTTTTCAAAGATTTAAGGTATCTAAAAACTTACTTTTCATATGTGCATTCTCAGAAAATACCCAGAGGGTGTGCACCAACGAACAAGGATTAAAAAAAAGAAATAGACATGTGGAATGGAGAGAATCAGAGACACAACAAAGGAGACCAGCGAAGGAAGCAGGTACAATATTGGTGACATAAAACTCCAAGATGGGAGCTGAGCAGAAGTCCCAGGGAACAACCAGCTCAGACTGACCCCGGCTCTCAGAGGAACATCTCCAAGGGAAAGAATAAAGAGAAATGATTAAAAACAAAAACAAACACTGAATAGTAAGCCAACTGGTATGTTTGGCCATTTTAAGTTGAACTTCATGGAGTTTAGGGGTAAGCTAATAATAAATAGACAGAAAACTAAACAAAAGAGAAACCTGTGAAGGAAAGAAATATCATCATGGGGTACAGTGTGGGCCAGCTAGGAATAATAAAGAACAATACTGAACAGTCATAAAACATAAGCACCAAGTTCCGTTTTAAGTAAAAGCTGTGAATTGGGAGGATGACAGGAGGGCAGAGGACATGTGTGTGACACGCATGGGAACAGATTGGGGAAGGACACAGACACCAATTATGACAGACCCTCATCCTTCAAGACTTCTGAAAGGCAGAAAGAAGAAGTTGATCAGTGAGGGATGCCAAGATTGGCAGGCATCTTAGGAATCCCAACCCAAGAGAGGACAGCAAGCCAGGCCTGGTGTTTTTCCACCTCTCAACTAGCAAGCTCCTTTCCACGCCCTCCCCCCAACCCCCGCTGGTCAACGGGAATCCCAGCAAGGACAGCAGGTGAGCACAGCATTACCAAAGGGGGTTCAGTTAAGAACCTCACTGACAACAAGGGGCTGGGAACAGAATTCCTCTTTGCCCCCAGGTCTGAGACTCCCTTCTTCTACTCAATGTCACTGAGAAGCACAGAACATGAAGGCACCTTCTGCACCTCCAGGAGGCAGCAGCAGGAATCGGTGCAAAAGCCTGTAGGCAGCAGATGAAAACAAACAGATCAAAACAATAAGACAAAGGCTCTAAAAATTAAGATGTCATTGGAACCACTAACAAAAGTTGACCAGGATCCAAGTGCTGAACCTAAACATGGTGACTGTCAATTAAAGTAAAAGGTTTAAGTAGGACCAAACAGTTGATAGCCAAAACGTCCAAGGCACAAGTGAAAATCAGAAATCAGAAAAATCACAACTTGAATGAGACAAGATTCCCAACACTCTAACACATGTTAGAATTTTCTGATGAGAATTGTATTTATTTATTTTTAATTTTTTTAAGTATAGTTGATACAGAATGCTACATTAGTTTCAGGTGTACAAAGTAGTGACTCAACTTCTGCGTATATGAGGCTGTCAAGAGTAGCTATCTTCTGTGACCATACAACACTGTTAGAGTATCATTGATGATATTCCCTATGTTGGGCCTTTTATTCCCGTGACTCATTCATTCCATAACTGGAAGCCTGTGTCTCCCTCTCCCCTTCACCCATTTTGCACACACATCCTTCATCCCCCTTCCTTCTGGCAACCACCACTTTGTTCTCCGTATGTATAGGTCTGATCCTGCTTTTTGTTTATCCATTTGTTTTGGTTTTTAGATTCCACATGAGTGAAATTCTATGGTATTTGTCTTTCTCAGTCTGACTTATTTCACTTGGCCTAATGCTCTCCAGAGCCATCCATGTTGCAAACGCCAAGATCTCATCCTTTTTATGGCTCAGTAATATTCCATTGTGTGTGTGTGTGTGTGTGTGTGTGTGTGTAGATGCACACACATCTTCTTTATCTACTGATAAAGTAGCCTTCATCTACTGATAGACACTTGGGTGGCTTCTGTATTCTTGGTTTTTCTAAATAATGCTGCAATAAACATGGGGCATGTATATCTTTTTAAACTAATGTTTTAATTTTCTTTGTGTAAATAGCCAATAGTAGGAATTGTTGGATCATATGGTGCTATTTTTAATTTTTTGAGGAACCGCCATACTGTTGTCCACAGTATCTGACAAGAATTTTATTTTTCTTTTTTTTTTTTTTTTTATTTTTAACGTTTTTTATTTATTTTTGGGACAGAGCGAGACAGAGCATGAATGGGGGAGGGGCAGAGAGAGAGGGAGACACAGAATCGGAAACAGGCTCCAGGCTCTGGGCCATCAGCCCAGAGCCCGACGCGGGGCTCGAACCCACGGACCGTGAGATCGTGACCTGGCTGAAGTCGGACGCTTAACCGACTGCGCCACCCAGGCGCCCCTCTGACAAGAATTTTAAAGCAGCCATCATAAAGACGCACCACCAAGCAATTATAAATTCTCTTAAAACAAATGAAAGAAAAAAGGAAATGATAATCTCAGCAAAAAAATAAGACAGAAGCTATAAAAAAGGAATCCAAATACAAGTTCCAGAATTGAAAATTACAGTAAGAGAAATCTAAAAAACAAACCTTCTGGAAGCATTCAATTGGAAAATGTAAATAACAGGACTGAAGACTGAACAACAAAACTTAGTGATCACAACATCACAGAGACAATACAGAGCCTCTGAACCTGTAGTACAATAACCAAAGGTCCAAATTTGTATCACTGGAGTCCCACAAAGACAGGAGAAGCTAGTGGGGCTGAAAGAATTATTTGAAGAAATAGTATTTCCCAAATTTAGCAAAAGACATAAATCTACAAATTCAAGAAGCTGAATAAATCCCTCACAGGATAGCCACCCTCCTCTAAAAAAAATTCACACCAAGACAAATCAATGAAAACTAAAGAAAAAAACTGAAATCAGTACAAGAGAAACTTACTTATAGAGGGGTAACAATTCAAATGACAGATTTCCCAGCAAAATCTGTGAAGACCAGAAGGAAGTGACACATTCTTCAAGTGCTGAAAAAAGACAGCTGTCAACCATAATTTCTGTATCAATAAAAACGTCCTTGAGGAATGAAGAGGGAATAAAAACATTTGTGATAAAGGCAAACAAAGAATTTATGAGTAGCAAATCTTTCCTTAAAGAATGTCAATCTTCCCCTTACACACTGATCTATTGATTTAACATGGTTTCTATCAAAATCCCAGTACAAATATAGACGTTGAAGACATAGGTAGAAAAGAGATCTCAAAAATTCCTATGTGAAGAACCTAGAATAGCTACAATAATCTCGACAGAGAAGAACAAAGTGAAAAGTATCCCTCTACCCCATGTTAGGGCCCACAGTCCACAATAATCACAACTGGATGGTACTGGCAGAGGAACAGAGACGGATGGAACAGAAGAGAAAATCCAGAAATACACACACAAATATGTTCAACTGATTTTTGGTAAAGGTGCAAAAACAATTCAGTAAAAGAAAAGCCTTTTCAACACATGGAGCTGGAACACAGGGATATACATGGGTTATAATGGAAAGAAAAAAAAAAAAAAGAACCTCAACCTAAGTCTCAAATCTTATACAAAAATTAACTCAAAATGGTTCACAGACTTAAACCTAAAGTTTGAAACTCCAAAAGTTTTTTTAATTGGAGAACATCTTAGGGAATTAATGGTAGACAATAAGTTCTTAGACTTGACTCTTAAAGGCATAATCCATAAAGGAAAACTTGATAAACTGGACTTTATCAGAATTATAAACCTTTGTTCTACGAAGATCCTGTTAAGAGGATAAAAAAATCTACAGACTGGGAGAAAATGTTTTCAAACTATATATGCAACAAAGAACAAGTATCTGAATATATAGAGAACTCTCAAAACCCAACAAAAAAATCCAACTGTACAACAGGCATCCAAAGACGTCTAAGTCAACAGCCATTACAGCAGTATGAAGCCATCATGTCTAAACTTGAATGTCGAAGCTTGACAACAATGACAATAACCAACACTGGCAAGGATGCAGAGAAACTACACCATTCATACATTGCGGGTGGAATGCTAAAAATTGTATGGCCGCTCTGAAAAATAGTTTGACAGTTTCTCATGAAACTGAACATGCAATTATTCTACAACCCAACAACTGCACTCTTGGGCATTTATCCCAGAGAAAGGAAAACTCACGTTCACAAAGAAACCTGCACATAAATGTTCACAGCAGCTTGACTGGCAATAGCCAAAACATGGAAATAAACCAGAGGTCCCTCGATGGGCAAATGGTTACACGAACCGCGGTAGAGAGAGATCATCAAATACTCCTTGGCGATAAAAAGGAAGACGTGTTGATAAATACAACAATGTAGATGATGTCCTAGAAAATTATGCTGAGTGAGAAAGCAAATCCTGAAAAGTTACATACTGTGACATTTTTCAAACGACAAATTAGACAAATGGAAAACAAATTTGTCACTGCCACAGATGAGAGACTGAGGCAGGGGTGGTTATGAAAGCACAACACAAGAGGTCCTCGTACGAACAGAACTTTTCTGCATCCTGGCTGTGGAAACACCAACCTACATCCATGACACAGAACTCAGTGTTTGCGCGCGCACACACCAACACAAGTACATCTGAGGAGACTTGAAAACTTTTAATAAAATTTAGTAACAAAGATTTAGTAACGAAGTAAAAGCTCTAACTTTTAAAGGGGAAACTTCAAAGAAAAAACAGGTAACATTGAAAATGAATGATAAAGACGACACTCTAGAAACTGAGTTGGTTTTTATGATCTGATTATATCAACTTCATCTTGCAATTTGGTTTTCTGGATGCTGTATTCATGTATTCTTATTGCATAGTGCCTCAAAAATGTTGTAGAATAAGTCATATATAAATTGCCAACCCATCAACCTTGGGTCCAGGTTTATGTAATAAAGAAGAAAGCAGTTGTTATTTACTATTTACTATGAACAGGAAATAAATTACAGTGAATAGGTTAGCACTTTAATGAAAATGACAAAGTTCTCCATATAAAAAATCCCACATAACTTGTACTTCCTAAAATCTTCCTACTTGTCTCCTTTCCCACCTCATAGCCATGCTTTGTAGCAAAATGGAGTAATGAATGAGATTACTTTATAGACCTTAGAGACCTAGACCAGACCAACAGTTAATCCAAACCAACCCAGATTACAGTTCCAAGAGAACTCAAGACCACCACTGTCTCTCAGTCCAGTAAAAAGTGCGTCCAAGTGTCAACTTGAGATGCTAGCTGTCCTCTCATGTTGGCTGCAGGTCAGAGGGCACAAACAGGAAGCCCCAACTTCCCAGCCAATATGCGCGCAGGGTAGCGAGGTGAGCGCTGGTATCAGAATCACCCAGGTGCTTGTCAAAAATGCATATTCCTGGGCTCCATCCACAGCCACCAGGTCAGTTGCCTGTGGCTGCCATCACAAAATGCAAACTGGGTGCTTCAGACAACACAAGGTCCTCTGTTAGATTTCTGAAAGCCCTCAGGAAAAATCCACTTCTTGCCTTTTCCAGCTTCTGGCGGCTATCAGCATTCCTCTACATGCGGCCACGCGAATCCCATCTCTGCCTCTGTGGTCACACCGCCTCTTCCTCCTCCTCAGTCTGTCTTCTCCCCTGTGTCTCTCTTATAAGGACACCTGCAATGACGTTCAGAGCCCACCTAGAGAATCCAAAATAATCTCATCCTCAGATCCTGGATTTAATCACATCCACCAAGACCCTCTTTCCAAATAAGGGAATATTCACAGATCTGGAGATGTGATGTTGGATATTTGGTGGGGGGGTGTCATTTTTCAGGCTACCACAGCTACCGAATCAGGACCTCTGATTGTGGGGACCAGAAATCAGCATTCTTTACATGCCGGTGATGCCCCTTGGACCAAGTCAAGTGTCCCAGCAACCACTGTAAGCACTGAGAAAGACCGGCCACAAAATCAAGCACTTGCCCTGCTCAGGCACTGGTATGGGGCTTCAGCACATTGGGGAGAATGGAGTAGGGGACACGGGGGTCTAAGCTCTGCTACGGTTCCAGTGGCAGGACCAGGACAGAGGGGCTGTGGCTGCAGGATCAGTTCTATCATGGTGTCGACAGAGCTGAGGTAGCAACACACACCATTAAAAATTACAAAACAACAACAACAACAGTTGGTTGCATGTGGTTTTCTCATGGTTAAGGTGGAAATGGGTTAACGGACATCATTAGGGACTTCACAGTGGATACGCTCTGAGGTGAGAAAAAAAACAGGAAGAACCAGAAAACAAAAAGAGGGGGGAAGAAAGGGATATCTCAGCACAACTTGAATCTGATTATTAACAAACCTGACAAGACTTTTGCAAACAGTAAACAATGAGGTTTACAACGGGGTGGTGGACGAAGAAAGAGAAATTCCCAAAGTCACATAACTACATATATTTCTTTGAATTCTAAATGTCTTCATACATGGGACAGTATTGCGGGAAATTTTTCTATACTGTAACACAACAGGCTGGAAAATATTTTCATTTTTTCACTATTTGCAAGACCGCATTATGATGTTAGTCGTGGAGCAAGTAAACACAAAGTTTTGTTTTGTTTTGTTTTGTTTATTTTGAGGGAGAGTGTGCACATGAGCACACACCTGTGGGCTCGAGCCAAGTGTGGGAGGGGCAGAGAGAATCCCAACCAGGCTCCACACTGTCAGCACAGAACCTGACATGGGGCTCAAACCCACAAACCGCGAGATCATGACCTGACCTAAAATCAAGAGTCGGACACTCAACCACTGAGATACCCAGGTGCCCCAAGAATGTTCTTAATGTGACATTTTAGTAGTAAAGGTTTTGATTAACGGACTTTCAAAATAACTTCCCTGTCTTTTATTTTTGATACAAAAATCACAGGATTAACTTTATTCCAGAGATGTTTATGGTAAGAATGTCCCTGTGAGTCAAAATGAATAAATCTGTTATTAACGTGTAAGTACATCACTCCCAACCTGTCAATTTCTAATATCAACCACCTGCTTCTAGACAGTGACAGAAAGAAATGAGATGCTTAGTGAAGGTCATATACAGCCAGCATCTAAAAATCTGAAATATCCACATCATTCCAGAACACTTGTTTTGAAAAGTTTAGGTGAAATGCTAATGCCTGTTCTTAAGAAAGGTGACGACAGGGCCCCGGATGTGTTCAACAAGTAAGACGCAAAGATGTCCATAACTTGATTATGTTTAACCATCTAAGTCAGCTTTAATAACCCTTGATAAACTTGCACAATTTAGCTCAATAAAAGATGTAGTCCTCTGCTCCTGGTTCAAACATACAAGTGTATTCACTCTAATGCCCTTTGAATGAATTATTTTTCCTATATTCACACACATCAATATCATAGTCAGAGCTCATAAGCAGGGAAATCTACTCTGTTAACACCCCCACTTGGAGCCTCTTTCCTGGAGGCACCCTTCATCTATTTCCCCAAGTCTCTCCCGGACCGCACTGGTCTGACTGGCTGAGTATAGGTGGCTTTCAAATGGTCAGTTCGGTGAGAGAAAAAAATACAACGCTAATATTTGGAAGCAGAACAAAATGCAAAGCGAACAGGTAAAGCAGGTCTCCTGGAGACGGATGGAACTTTTTAATTTTATACGTGTACTGTTTGTCAAATATTTACTTTAGCTTAAATTTCAGTAAATTGTTCAGTCCTACCTGAAACATACCCAAACATTTTACATAATGAAAGACAGTGGAAGTTAAATTCAACCTGCTTTATTCTGATTCCATGTGGATGCATCCCTGGCACGACGATGACCGGGCCACGAGCAGAGGTGTGTGTGCTGTGCGGCTCCCCTCCCCGCGTCCTGAGAGTCCTCCGGTCTCTGTGTCTTCTCTCTCTGTCCTCAGAAGGCACCCCTCGATTCACGGAGGAAAACGCAGCTGGCCTGGCTCTTACCCCTGCCTGCTCGGCCTCTGAGCCAAACGTGCCGGCACCTTGGTCGCAACCTTTTCTTCCGTCTCTCCTCCCCACAGACTCTGTAGGGAAGGGGTCTCTGTTCTTACAGAGCTGCAGGCTCCCTCACCCCTCTAGAGACCTCACATCCATAACCTGCCTTATCGCCTTTATTTTTATTCTCCCTCGCATTCACCTCATACACACACAGCCCTACACACACCTCCCTCAGCCCTGCACCATCTCCTTCCAGCTGTATTGTCTACTTTTGTTAAGTGCCAACCCACTGAAACAGTCATTTCTTCTTCGCTTGCCACTCCCTGTGCAATCCCTGCATGCCGCCATTTACAAGCACCGCTCCAGGAACACGCTCTGGCCTACACCGCTAACAACCTCGCTGCGCCAAAGCCAACAGACGCCCTTAACGAAGTGAGCTCACGTGAAATCTCTGGGCCATCCGATCACAGGGACAATCACTTCCCTCAGGACAGTCTCCCTTCTGGCTTCCACTGAGCTGCTCTCTTCTGATTTCCTTCCTACTTTCTGGCTGTTGCAGCTCAGTCGCCTTCTCAGGTTCCTCTGCCTCCATTTTAAATTCTGGGGCCCTGTCTGCACCCTCAGTCCTTTTCTCTTTCCTTGCTGCAATCTCGTGTACTGCCCACACTCAAATCACCACCTACCTGCTGACAACACCTAGATCTTCAACTCCCTCATGTGCCAAGGTCACATCTGCTCAGGTGACCAATGAATGTTATCATTTCTCCCCAGAGACCATAAGATGTTTAAATCCCAAACTGGGCTCGGTATCTTCCCATTCCCAAATTCATCCTCTCCTAGTTTTCATGGACCAAATCCACACACATCCACTTGCTCCAAACCAGAAATCTAGGCATCATCCGAGCCTCCTTTCCTTCCTTCCCATCCTGAGTCCTAGCAATGCTACTTCCTGAAACCTCTAGACACACATTACAGTTCTCACTGGGATTGTTCTGCCTCTGTGCTACCAGTTTTCACGACTCTGGACTTGGCAACACCTCATCCATCCTTCACTGGATCCCCAGAGAAAGCTTTCTAAACAGCACATCTGAAAAGACTGCTCTCCTGCTTCACATCCTCCTTTAGGATCAGACCTAGTCTCCCTAGTCTGGGGTAAGAAAAGTTACGGGACCTCACTACTGCGAAACTCTACACATCGTGTCCCCACTGATACGTGCACACGCACATACCCGCACCTGCTGAGGCAGTCACAAGGAAGACGGACTTGGAATTTATCATGATGTGACACTCAGCTAGCCTTCTTCAGTGTCCCCATTTCCTAACACTCCTACCAGAAAGCTTCGGTCCCTCCAATCACCATCTTTCTGCTTGGCTAATTCTTCTCCTCCTTTTGAACTCAGCTCGAAGTCCTACAGACCCCACGCCCCCAGTCTGATTTGTGTGCCTGCACTACACTCTCACAGCGCCCTGAGCCTTCACGTGACTGTTAAACACGGTATTGTGATGCTACAACTCACATGTTCACATGCTTGTGAACTACTGGGAGGAAAAGACTCTGCCCCTCATCACTGTTGGCTACGGCCTCATGGAAGGCTTCCGGCATTGCTGATACTCAGTAAACACTGGGTAAAATTGATGAATGAACGAATGAACCAACGGTTCACACAAGCCCCTCTCCTACTTGGGATCTTTTTAGTTTAAATGCTAGACATCCATTGTCATGAAACAGAATATTGTAAGAATATTTACCTACTATAAATATGCATCAGAAAAACATTATTTCATAGCTACATACTATTCCATCCTAAGATACAGCATATTCTATTTACTTATGCCCTCACTGTCAGGTATTTTAGCAGTTCAGTAAAGGATTCTTTATACCCCAAGATCCTACTTCTAATTATAAAGATGATCTATCATTACTATATTGCCACAAATAACCCAATCTTCTCAGATCTGTAATCTACGCAATTCTTCCAGCCACCGCCTGATTAGAGACGCAGGAGTCCCCTTCGCTTCTCCCTCACTGAAAGAGGACGCTAGCACCTCCGGTCTGCCCTCAGTCTGTACTTTCTAGCTCATTAAGTTCTTCTGTGTGGTTTATCTCCAACTCAGGCAAAAGCCCTGGCAGGCACAGCACCCCACAACATGAACCAAAACTAGCCCTCAATCAACAAGCACTGCCTGACGCCAGCAGGACCCCACGTGCCTGCCCCCGGGACAGCGATCCCGCGGACTCTTCCGCACACCAGCATGTACCACCGACCTCTAGGCCTCACTGTCCTCACACAGACCCCACAGTATCTACAGCACTTTGCAGTCTCTGAGACAACAGTCCACGGTCTCCCAGCGTTGGCCGCGGGTAACTCAATTCTCGCTCCACAACGTCTCTCCGCCTTTGGATTTTGCCGGCAGTGGGCGGCCCAACCTGGTCTATGTGGGACGCCCAGAGCCAGGTGCACCTGCACCCCTCGGCCCCTGTTACATCCTCACCTGTACAATGCTGAGTAAATCCAATCAGCACTCCCCAGCAAGAAGATATTGGAAAGCACGATGTTGTAACACTGAGCCCAAGGACCTATTTCCAAACAGCATGAGAAAAAGCTATGTCAGGATTTGGGCTCCCTGTGCAGGGCGTAACTCAAAGGATGAGCCCAAAATACACGTGAACTACACAGCTGCCTGCCCATCTCCGCGGAGCTACAGTCGCCAGGCACCCGGTGCCCAGAGGGCCCTCCACAGCCTTACTTAGAGAGGCACCCCCGTGCAGCTCCTCCCTCAAGGAGAAGGCAGGCCTCTGTGCACGTGGTCTCTGTGCATATGGTTCAATCGAGGAAGAGATTTCTTTCTTATATTTAATAAGTGAATTCTGCACAGTGGTTACAAGTTACTGCTTTTGGAGAAGCATTGAATGAATACTCCAAATTTTCCCAGTTTTTACCCAGGGTCTTAAAATTGTGGATTTGTTCACGGCAATAATCCTTCTTGCACCTGCGATTTTAGTCAGCAACAATAAAGAGTATCAGGGAGCATTTGACATTTGAGAGCCGAGAAATAACCTTTCCAATTTACTAAATCCTGCTTTTAAAAAGTCATTACCGTACTGAAAATGGGTTAAGCTGGAGAAGAAATACAATCACTTAAATATTTTAAAAGGATACTGATGGCATTTAAATTCAGAGGGGAAAAGGCTGGTTTATTTACTAAATGGCATTAGCATAATAAATGGCTAGCTATCAGGAAAAAGGCAAAGCTTGGCTCCTATATCCCAACATACATAAAAGTAAATTCGAGATGAATTGAACATCTCCATTAGGGAGCACCTGGGTCGCTCAGTGAGTTAAGTGTCCTACTCTTGGTTTTGGCTCAGGTCATGATCTCACGGTTTGCAGGTTCAAGCCCCGCATCAGGGTCTGCACTACAGCGTGGAGCCTGCTCAGGATTCCCTCTCCCCCGGTCTCTCTGCCCTGCTTCCATTTGTGCTCTCTCTCAAAATAAAACACTTACCAAAAAAAAAAAAAAAATTTCGTATAAAAAATAAGAAATTCTGAATAAGAGAATTTAAGAGAATGTCTTTAAAACTAAGGATAGGAAAGCCATAAAGATATAAAGATAGATAACAGTAATAGCACTATTTATTCTGTAATTAAAAAAAATACTACCAACCACTCTAAAAATGTATAGAGCAGTAAAAAAAAAAAAAAAGAAAAAAAAACTTCCAAAATAAATGATCATCAAAGAGTTAACACCTCTGATGCAGAAAGCACTCCCACAAACTGGTAAGAAAAAGAAAACTGGAGAGTAAAACAAGCTAACAACATCAAGAGGAAATTCAAAGACTAAACTGAAGTGGCCAAGAAACACCCAAAGGTGTTCAACTCCACCAATCATCAGAAAATGCCACTTAATGCAAAAATGAGGTACTGTTCTTTATCCATCAAATTAATAAAATTTTGAAAGAGAACATCTCATGTAATTAAGCATGTGAGAAAGAAAGGGGCCCCAGCTGGCTCAGTCAGGAAAGTGTGCGACTCTTCATCTGGGGATTGTGAGTGTGAGCCCCGTGTGAGAAAATGAGCACTCTCATACAATACTATTAGGACTAGGAAATGCAGTAAACATCAGGGAAGGAAATACAACAATATTTACACAAAATTAAGTACATATAGCCTCTGGCCCGGAGGTCTCGTTATCAGAAATCTACCCTTTAGAAATAAAAGCATTGTTATTGAAGACCGCAGACAGAGAAGCCTCACTGTAATAACCACAAACACTGTGCGTGTAGCAATAAGCAATACCCAATGTCACAGGAAACTACCCAGATGTCCATCAAAAGGAATGACTGAATAAACGGACACACCCATTCGAAAGATACTCCAGGCTATTTTAAATAACTTTGAATTCTGTCTCTTGTTCTGGAAGAATGAGAGGAAACAGGCGATTCCAAGACTCTGATGTATAAAGAATGATGCCATTATGAAGCATATAATTATTAGTGGGGTCTGATACACATGAAGTGTATATGCTTTAGCATGAACAAAGGTGTGGAAAGATAAACCCTACAATGTTAACATTAGTTGGACAGAGGGAGCGAGGATGGAAGAGAGGAGGCTGCGGGAAAATTATTAACTTTTCCTTTACAATATGTCAATTCCTTCAATCGTTACCATTAAGTTTCATAATTAAGGGAAGAAAATATTAAAAAACAAAAAGTGTCTCCTCTAATGTAGTTTACTTTATAGTATTTAGTACAATGAAACAGATACAAGTAATACCATATTATAAACCTGCTGGGTGAAGAACATTTTTAAAATAAGACTTACTCTGAATCCTCAAAGATTTTAGAAGATATTAAGCTCAGAGCCTTCTAACCTGTCACTCGCACAAAAAAAAGGGGGGGGGGGGCTAAACGCCAATGCACACCCAGATTCATTCATATTTCACATTGGTTCACTAACTTTCCCCTTCATGAAATTCATCTGTTTTTCAACTTTTTTCTTGAAAGCTGTTCTATTGATTACATGCTGTCTAAAAAGATGAGCCATGTAACTGCAAAGTCTGAAAAAGATTTTGCAGAGAAAAAGTTCATGGTAAAGCAATAATCTCAAAAGCAAACACACTTCACAGTACAGTTTAACATCTGCAAACACTTGTAGCTGAAACAATATCCTGGGATATTAACTTCACTCTGTGTAGAGCTACTGATTTGATACTAGTTATTTCTTAGGGACTGAATCCAAATACAGTTTAATCTTGTTTGAAAACAGAGATTGCTTCAAATCGTTAACTTCTCCTACAAATGCTATTGTACAATACATTGTAAGGAATCTACTAGAGAAAATTAAAAGCAAAGACTTGATAAATCTAACATACTTAATTTGAGAAAGTTTCTAAAAGTACATTAGTTGCTCTTACTCATACTCTTTTTAAGATCCTACTTTAAAAATGTCATATAAAGCACTGATAAAGTAATTTTGTTGTGTATCAAGGGCTGGTGGAAATTTTACAAACTCTTGAGATTTTCTGCAATAAACACATATATACACATAACAGGTATAAGTTAAACTTACTGAACATTACGTTCTCCTACAGAAAGAGTATATGCTGATTTAATTGAAAGGCCGAATTTTACTTTAAAAACATATAGGCGCACCTGGGTGACTCAGCGGTTGAGCATCTTTTTTTTTTTTTTTTTTTTTTTTTTTTTTTTATTAATGTTTCATTATTTTTCGGAGGGAGACAGAGACAGACACAGCATGATCAGGGGAGGGGCAGAGAGAGACAGACACAGCATGATCAGCGGAGGGGCAGAGAGAGACAGACACAGAATCCAACGTAGGCTCCAGGCGCCAAGCTGTCAGCACAGAGCCCGACGTGGGGCTCGAACTCACGAACCGTGAGATCATGACCTGAGCCGAAGTTGGACGCTTAACCGACTGAGCCACCCAGGCACCCCTAGCATCTAACTCTTGATTTCAGCTCAGGTCATGATCCCAGGGAAATGGGATAGAGCCTGGCATCAGGCTCACTGCTGAGTGTGGAGCCTATTTGGGATATTCTCCCTCTCTTCCTCTGCCCCTCTCCCCCACTCGTACACACACTCTCTAAAATAAAAAAAAAAAATGAATGAATGAATGAATGGCACATCATCATTATAGAGAGATTCCTCATTTCCAGCTCCAAACCAAGAAGGAGCCAAATTACATATCTCCATTCCTCCTGCAAAGTACAGCTAAAAACTCTCAACATTACATATAAAACAATCATTAAAAGACTCTGAAAGGCAGATAAAGTCAGTCATACTGGACCTCGGGACTCAAAGAATGACACAGCAGTATATTCCTTAAATTTTCTTTTTGGTTCATCCCAGATTCAATGCTGGAGAACATGGCAACCTAGAAAAACCAATGGGAACAGACAAAAAAAAAAAAAAATATATATATGTATATATACACACACACACACACACACACACACATAAACACACATATGTGTGTGTGAGCAAGTTGCTCTTGGGGAGAGATATATATATACGTACGTCTATATATGTACATATACCTATATATACATATACATATATATATACGTATACCTATATATACGTACATATGTCTATGTATGTATCTCCTAGAGACTTGCTCTTTCTAACCAAAGGATGAGGAAGGGCACAACCTAAGAAGACAGAAAACTTTTAGACAATGGCCACTCTACTCCAGCCAAACACCACAGAACAACCATATCCTTATAAGTAAAAGCCAAGTGAGCTGCTCAGACTGCCATCCTTGCCCAGCCAAATCATGGCACTGCTCCCCCAACCTCCAGGGGTGATATCAGAGAAGACAAAAGACTTTCATCACCACCTGCAGTAAAAATTCCAACCTCTGCCACTGAATCATCTGGGCAAATGGGGATCACTGCTTTATATAAAAGTAACTCCCTCCAACCAAGCTGTATATGGGCTTATCAAAAATGAAATATTAATCAATGACAGCAATCTAACAACTGACTATGGAGTAGATAAACGTAGCTAGGGAGGAGAGTATAGAAGTGGGAGCCTCTGAAGAGAACTAGCAGTGGGCAATAAGGAAGTATGCCCAGTTCCGAGTGGCCCATTTTTTAAAATAACTTTGAAAAATTACAGTTTCCTTACAAAAGAAGTGGAGTTTTCTTGTTATTAGATGGTATGAGGAAAGAATCTTCCCTGTTCTTGGAACTACCTACCACTATCATCATTCAACAAATATTTATTATCCTAAAGTCAGGGACACAAAAATGAGTAAGAGACAAGGGAAGGATGAGGTAGAGAAACCAGCTTGGAGACAGTAAAATCAAAGTGACAGTAAGGACTTGTGTAGTTGGAGATGTCTGGGAGACACTCAAGTGGACACGTCAAACAGGCCCACCTATCGGGCAGAGGAGCGTCAATACTGCAAAGCCAGTGTCCTGGAAAGACCACCACCAAGGAAGAAAGCTAAGAGCTGAGGTGTGCTTCCAGAAAATGTCCACCACAAGTGAGGATGGAACTGAATAAACTTGTCCTCGACAGGGAGGAAAGCAAACAAGAGAACAGCAACAGGGGTAGAGTCCTCAAGAGGTGGGAGAGCGACGGTGTGTCGAGACAGAGGGCTGGTGCTGTGGGAAGGCTCTCTGGAATCTTTCTGCTTCCTGCCAGGCCTCCATGCCTGTTGCCCCAACAACTGTCAGTGCTCCCTAACTGCCCAGGCCCCCATGTCTTCTGACTCTTTTCAATCCATTTTCCAGTTGCAGCCACAGAGATTTTGGTCACAACTGAAATGTGCTTACGTTACCTCCTTTCTCTAACCCCTCCCAGGGTTCCCTTTGCTCTTAGAGCAAGCAGACACGAATCCTGAAGTTGATTTTCAGGACCCCGCGTCCTCTCTTACCTAGCTCTCCAGAACCATCTGCCATCTGACCCCCGGCCCGCCCGGTCCCAGCCTCACTGGACTTCTCCAAGCACCTCAAATACTGAGTGTGCTGTGCTGGGTGTTGTCTCCCAGCACCGGGCCTCAGCACTCGCTGCTCCCAATACCAGCACACTCTTCACTCCCTTTGCACCTGGTCAACTTCACATAACACCTGAAGCAGCTAGGCCTCTAGGACGTCTTTCTTGACCTCCAGCAACAATGACAATAAAATGTTCCGGCCCTTCAAAACACTGGCCGCTGTTAGAAGTGTTGGTGTGAGTACTTGTCTACCTCCCTCTAGAGGGTAAGCTGCTTACAGACGCTGAATGATGGGCTCACGACTGTGTCCCCAGCACTTACTTTGGTGCCCAACATACAGCCGGCTCTTGATAAGCACTGGTTGGCAGAGGAGATGAATGGCATCCAGGAGCAAGGGCTCACGGGCACTAGTGAGCACAAGCACTGGAGTCAGAAACACCTGATACCACCTCTCGTTTATGTTTAGGAGTTCACCAGCCATCTGAACAGTATTTCTCTTTCATGTTAAATGCCACATTATATGATGGTAATGAATAATGCTAGTTTGTTATCACACCATTTCTGTTAATAGTATTCTGCATTCAAGTCTTCAAGTCATATTGGCAGACTGTGTCCTGCCTAGCTTTCGTTGAACTTAAAATCATCTTTTTGCACTTTATTATGGAACTTCCCATGGTGTATCACCAGCCTGATGACATAAATTTATAAGAGAATCTAGAAATAAAAGCCATTATGCTTGCTGACCATCAAATAAAAACAGATTTACTATCTTCAAGGTCACTCAGAGCTGGATTTAACAAATCCCGTTTCCCCTTGGCAATCACAGATGAACAAAGCAAGCACAAATCAAACCAGCATCAAGACTTGTGTAGCTCCTATTTATGCCAGCTGTTTGAGAAATATTTAAACTTGGTATTCAGCTAACACTATGGATTTTCTAACTAGTCATCATCCCCTTCATTAATAAGCAGCTAGTGACAAAAATCAGATCACATCATCTGCACAGTTAATTACAAGCTGGAAAATATTCAGGGTATACAAATTTTATTAGCATAGCTGACATCTGTCAACTATTTTGGTTAATTACTCCTGAATTTGGATTTTAGCCTTCAACTATTTCAAATTTTAATATATTTGACATAAATGGTTTTCAGGCAACCATTATCTGCGTTGAGTATTTTTGTCTTCTTCCTATACTAAAATTGTCAGAAATCAGTAGTTAGCTCTCATACTGACACAGTTCACTCTGCAGCTAAATAAAATAAACTGTTAAGTGGCAGAATACTATCTACCACATGGTTAAATTTTTTTGTCAGTGCTTATTAAACACTCCCAGAATTGCTATACAGGACACAAAATATTTTGAACTCTCTAAATTACATGTTAAAGATACAACCCTAAAGCTCTTCTCTTTACTTCAGCGTAGAAAAGAGCATGTGGCTTTTGGTTTCTACAGACGAGATACGGACAGGCTGTTCGTGTGCTTTGTAAGTAAGCATGTTCCCCGTCCCTCCTCTATCTCAGAGTCATGTGGGGTGCACGAGGGCAGGCTTCTTGGAAGAAACTCATTTAGAAGTGGGAGAGAAGTCCAGTTGGGGTGCAAGAGAAGATCAGAAAGTCAGAAGGGAGGTGAGAGTTGGCCACTGAGAACAAGTAACTGACAGAAAGCAAAGCAAAGCAAAGCAGGAGTGGTCCAGCGAACACACGAAGGCCACGCTTCACAGGTAGTGGTTAACAAGAACATACAACATAAACGATAAAAGTCGAAAAACTATATTGTGCTACAAACACAAACTACACCGAGTACGCTAAGCCCAACCGTTTGCTTTCAATCTCTCCAGGACAATTCTTTTCTTTAAGGAAAAGAGGCTCGAGCAATGCAGCCCCCACATGTGCAAAGGCAGAGTGGTCACGTGAATCCAGGCATGCTGACTGTTCCTATTCCCCACAGTGGAGGACACTATAGGCCGACAGTCAATGACAAATATGTTCCCACTTGTCCTTGAAGAATTGGTGGTTAATTTGCAATGACCTGGTCACCATTCCATCTGTTGCCTTCATAGAAGTCAAAGCTCAGTCTCATTACTGTAACTGACACTCCTTCAGAAAAATCTGCAGCCCCAACATGAAAGGCTATATTCTATAAATCACACGATTATCTAAATATCCATGGTACACTGACCTCTCTCCTTCACAACCAGAATTACGTTGCTCCTATTAATAATGGTTTAATCTTTGTTATATGTGTTCTGGTGTCATTCCTGCATTAAACTCCCCCAAAAAGGTAGTTGATCAGGGGAGGATTTGAATATTCTTGGATCTGTGATTTAAACCCATCCTAGTCTCACCCAAAATGCCCTCCATCCTCCATGGAGTGAGTAGATTAGGTGAGTATACATATTCGTGGTCGACTGGCATCTGTGGGACAAGGAAGCTTGTGGAGGACTCAAGGATCTTTTTTTGGGTAAGACATCTAATGTTTAGACATCTCATATTAAATGAGAATTGTGTGGAGAACCGGTCAGGCAAATCAAGCAAAAAGACCAATCCCCAGTATCCTGCTTATCTAACTGTGAAGCACCCGGAGTACCCCTTTTGCTTTCTTTCCTGGTCAGTAATCCCAAGTGGCTTATATTTAAACCCAGATAACAGTTTTAAATTTCAGAGATCCAGAGACTTTGTTCATGGTTTGGAAGACTCAATATTGGCAAGACATCAATTCTCCCAAGTTGACCTATAAACGCACTGTAATCCCTATCAAAATTCCAGCAGACATTCTGGTACAAATTGACAAGCTGATTCTGAAATTTGTATGGCAGAGCCAAAACACCTTTGAAAAAGAACAACAAAGTTGGAGGGCTCATGCTACCTGACTTCAAGAATCATTATAAAGTTCCTGCACTGATATTCTAGCACTGGTGTAAGGGGACACAAAAAGCTCAATGAATCCAAACAGGGAGTCCAAAAATACACCAACACATACATGGACGATCGACACTAAATGATTAAATAAAAAACACAAAACATGACTGGATCCATACCCCACACTATATATGAAACTTAACTCAAGATAGGCCACAGGCTTAAATGTAAAAGCTAAAACTATTAACCTTTTTAGGAAAAAAATTAGGAGAAAATATTTACACTCTTGGTTAGACAAAGATTTCTTAGATATGACACCAAAAGCATGCTATGTAAAAAACATATTGGAAAATCTCACCTCATCAAAATTAAAAACTTCTACTTTCCAAAGATGCTGTGAAGAACATGCAGAGGCAAGTCACAGGCTGGAAGAAATCTATGAAAAATATATATGTAATAAGCTTGCTTTCTAAACAAAGAACTCTAAAAATTTCAACAAAGGGAACAACCCTATTTAAAACAGACAACAGATCTGAAAAGACATCTCAGCAAACAAGATACACGGATGGCCAACAAGCTCATGAAAAGATACCCAACACTGTCAGTCACCAGGGACGTGAAAACTGAAACCACGACGATACACCTCTACACACTCATCCAGAATGGCTAAAATGACAAAGACTGACCACTCCAAGTGTTGGCAGGGGTGTGGAGAAACTCGAGCTGTACCAGAGAGCATGATGGGGTCACTCTGGAAACAGTTTCTTAAAACATGTACCTATCCTATGACCCCACTAGTCTAATCCTACATTTTGCTCAAAAGAAAAGGAAGTACATGTCCAGATAAACTCTTTCACACAAATGTCCCTGCCAACTTGATTTGTAATAGCTAGCCCAAAACCTGGAAATAATCCAAGTATTCATCAGCAGGTAAATGGATGAAAACATTGTGGCATATCTACACGAGGGAAGACTTACTTGGCACTAAAAATGAACAATGAACAATACATATAAAAACATGGATGAATCTCAAAATAATGACAAAAGGAAGATGTGCTATACAGCCTTCTTTTTTTATAAAACTCTAGAAAATGCAAACTCATCTGTAGTTACAAAAAGCAGATCAGTGACTGATGATGGGGGCATGTGCAACAAACCTGACAGAATAATTATAACTCTGCTCAATGAAATTTAGGGGGAGGTGTGTGTGTGTGTGTGTGTGTGTATATACACACACACACACACACACACACACACACACACACACTGTCTTGATTGTGGTGAGGGTATGTTAATTAAACCTCAGCAGAGCTGTAACTTAAAAAAAAAAAGACCAATAAGGTTAGTTTGGGAGCTAATTAATGTCCCCATTCTGATCCACCTGAGAAGCTTCTGGCACAACAAAAGGGCCCTCTGGTAAGGACGAAGGTCTTCCTGAGTGGAGTCAGAGCTGTGTTGGCCATATGACAGTCTTCCTCTCACAAAGAGGATGGCTTTAAGTCATTATAATAAAACTAAATAACATATGAATGAAAATGGGTTTTTCTGTTTTATAAAGCAAACTATGGTATCTCATCCCAAAGTGAATCAAGTCATTAATTAACTAATTAAAAGGAAGAAAAGGAGCACCTGGGTGGCTCAGTTGCTTAAGCATCCAACTTGGGCTCAAGTCAAGATCTCATGGTTCGTGGGTTCAAGACCCACCTTGGACTCTGCACTGACAGGGCAGAGCCTGCTTGGGATTCATATTCTCTCTGGCTCTCTCTCACTCTCTCTCTCTCTCTCTGTCTCTCTCTCCCCTCCCTGACTTGTGCCTTCTCTCTCTCAAAATAATAAACTTGAGCTCTTAAATTTTTTTTTTTTTTTTTTTTTTTTTTTTTTTACTTCACTGGGAAGTATTAACCAGCTGATACAGGCTATTCAGTAGTATTCATACATGGAATTTTGGATTTAACTCCTGCGTCTTCCATATAACTGACTGCTATGCATGAAGTCGGTCTTAGGAAAGGGTGACCACACCCCACAACAACCTAGTATCACTTGTGATTACGTCTCCTCAGGTTTGTAAGGAACACAACGGCGGTCTCCAGTGGGACAGCTGCATCTGGAGCTTGCGTGCTCCTCACGTGGAATCACCGGGGGAACATTCACTTTACCGGTTTTCAAGAAGGAAAGGGAAGGAATGTTCCTACGTTTTGGATGGAATGTTCACTCTAGCCAGTTATTTATCTTCTAAAAATGGGTTAATGATACAGCGTCTAACCAGCTGAAGTACAACTAAAATCTGCCACGCACTCTACACGCAAAGTGATAAACAATCCACGGAACGGAGAAACAGGAGTACTGGCTGTGGAGGAATTAGTGAGGAATAAACTTTCAGGACCGGGATACGTGGTTGTCTTGAAGTGAGAGAAGAGTCCACACAGAGAAAGATTACAAACCTAAGGGAGGAAACAAAGAACCAAAGATGAGGGCTCGCAGTGAACATGAGGTCCCTGCCAACTGAGTGATAGGCCAGGAGCGGCCCCAGACACAGCCTGCCCCGGAGCCAGACTCCTGCCCACCATTCGTTCACGCCATCAGTGGCACTGACACATGGGCAAGAGACCTTCGCAGTGGACATTTCCTGAGGCTGGCGGGGTCTCCGCAGCTGTCCGCAGTACATGAACTTCTGTACGGCCTGTCTCATAATGAGACCTTAGGACCAAGAATATGCTATGGCTTAAAGACTGAGAGATCATTGTGAATTCTCGGCACATTCTATCTTCTGTGTCTTTATTTTTATTTTTTTAATACTATTTTAGAGACAGCACAAGTGGAGAAGAGGGGCAGAGGGAGAACCCCAAACTCAGCGTAGAGCCCGACGCAGGGACCAATCTCACAACCCTGGGATCATGACATGGGCCAAAATCAAGAGTGCCAGACCCTCAACCAGCTGACCCACCCAGGCACCCCTTTTTTAAATTTTTATTTATTTTTATTTTTGTTTTATAGAGGGCTAGTATCTTTTATGTCTTTAAATGAAGGTGTAGAATTTAGCCGGAAGAAAGATGCCCTAACTATAAAAGGATAAACCTTGTTACGTGTTTTTTTGCACAAGTCATATTCATTGGGAATATGAACTGGTAATGCTAGATAGGTCTCAGTAGCAAATTTTGGCTTAGTGTTAAATTTGATGCATAAAATCAAAAGATCATCAAGAGACTACACAATGCAGCATTTTAATAAGACTGGAGGGGGGAAGAGGATAAACAGCCCCGGAGGGGAGGTCAGTTGCACATATAAATGTGCAGCCTTGAACAACTGAGTTGTCCCAAGTCCACTCTGTCAGCTGTAACACGTAGGTAGAATAACCACGCCTGCCCTCACAAGGTCTCAGGGTTGAGAGGATCAAATGAGAGGAGGTGAAAGTGACCATCCCATCTCTCACACATGTACAGGGAATCTCACTGTCACCACATCATCTCTTTCGGGGATGTCACTGTGCAGTTTCTTCACTAGTAATTTCCAATACTATAAATAAGTTGAAGCTTCCATTCAGCCAAAGCTTCTACAAAGCTCTCTGAATAATTTTTGTTTTCCTGAATCGTATCTAATTTTAAATGCTAACACCTAATAGTGGATTACAGGTTTCCTAACTTTCCACATACCATAAAACACTTGTGTTATCACACTAAATCACTCTTTTTAATGAGTCAAATTTCAGCCTTGAAAATAATCACATTCATCTTTATTCCACCTCAAATTCCACCCCTAAATTCTGGGAAATAACAACCTAAGGTGGTTTGTTTTTTTTTTTTTAATCATTTATTACTTATTACTTGGTTAGGTTTTCAGACCTAGTTTTTGCATTGAAATATCTCCTTTCACCCTTGAAGAGCACTGAGCGATAAAGGTGAAGGACAATAATATAATGTCCTGTATTGATTTCTCAGGATTGTATCAATTGTCTTTTAGTGTCATGAGACCTTTGTAAAAGATAAGCAATGTGAAACCACACAGGGCTCTCCTGGAATGAGGAAGGAGGGGCTGCTGACCCCTAGATTCCTAAACCCAGATTTTTTTTTTCTGATGTGACCAATTTATTAAACATTCTAATTTCTACATTTTTATTCAATAAATAATAATGAAGTAAGGATACACTTTCATTAGAGAACATTCTATGGTCTGTGCAGCTTTCTGGAGAAGGTCCATGAGTTTTTTACAAGTAGGCTAGCATCTTTCTGGCTTTTGTTTTATAACCCTAGATCACAGGTTTCAGGCAAAAGGGGAGAAAGTGAGCACAAAGGTTCTGTTCTAATTTAAATATTCTTCACAATTTAGTAGTAATTACTTCTTTTAAGGTTCAATCACCTTCTAAATGTTACACGATAAAAAGAAGAGAAAATTATTACATGGTTCATAGCCAAGAACATTAACAAAAGTACTTTCTAAAGTTTAATCATTATTTTCATTTTCTATTTAAAATTTTTCATTTTTTTATCATCTCAGTTGCCAAATTTCAATCTTCACTGATTGAAAACACAGCAGAACCCCTTGCATACAAATTTATTCAGGTTTGCAAACATTAAATCATCATTAGATTAGAATGACAAGCATGACAAAATTAATACTCCAAAAGAGGTTCAGGGAAATATAAAATCTAAAATGTATTGAATTAGGTTTTAAATTGAACTCATACAAGCTTCAGTTCAATGAAAACTAATATTACACACTTTTTAATCAATTACTTCATAATCATCTCTCTAAATCCTTTAATTTACCAAGAAATCCCATCTAAAAAGTTTTCTAAAGTCAGCCATAAAATACCACTGAAATGCAAATTGGATCCAAACTTCCAGTAAATCCATCAAATGTCACCTTACTTCATCAAATAACTTTATACAACTGAATGTAAAAAAGTGTCCTCAGTGCTCATTAGTATTACAATTAAAATCCATATTATGTGGAAAACAAAATGACATAATTATCTGAAACCATTATGGAACTAAACTCTTTTTAAAATGACTTACCATGTAAGCATATGATGCTAAGCTCATTTACAACCTTAAACATAATTTAGACTTAATTTGCAAAGCTAACATTTAGTCAAGAGCAACAGTCCTGCCTTTTTTAATATTTTCAGCAGACAAAAGAAAACTCTTTGTTTGTTCCATTTATACAATCTTGTGGCTAACAAGTGATCATAGGGGAGAGAGCAGGGCCAGAAATAGAAGATTACAAGTATCACTATAAATCCATAAGAAAGGATGAGGTCCCCAGAGAGTAGACACAGACAGAGGGGTTGGAAAAGGGGAGACAAGTCAGAAGATGCCCCAAGAAGGTGGGTCAAGGTGGGGCTAGGGAAGGCACATGTAAAACAGCATAGAGGTTAGTTCTCCTCTAGTCCCTCTTTAAACAGTAGCCCCCTTACTAAGTCATGTGTCTAAACATGTGGGTTTTGAAATAACACTGAAAACGATTTCTAACGTAATCTGTTTTTATGCTTAATAATAATTTGCTTTTTTTCATAGTCATGATCTTCTATAACACAGTGAGAAAAAGATTTATGTCAATAATAATATAAAGAAGCATTTGTAAAAGTATTACAAATCACGAAAACCAACTGACTGTAAGTTAGCAATCTTTAATTCATTTGAAGCTGAACAGACTGCAGTTAACTGATCAGAATAAGAATTATAATATTTAGGTTCATGTCATGATCTCACAGTTCAGGAGATCGAGCCCCACATTGGGCTCGTCACAGACAGTGAGGAACCTGTTTGGGATTCTCTCCCCCTCTCTCTGTCCCTCCCCCACTCATGCTTGAATGCTCTCTCTCAAAATAAACTAAAAATTTTTTAACTGATCTAGAATTTTAGCCCATCTCTCCTCCAGTAAAATCCCTGCGAAACGTAAAATAAACATCACTATGAAATGAGTCAATTGTAATCTGTGTCTGAGTTTACTGTGGGTCAATGGAAGGCTCCGCCAGGATGTGCAGAATTTCTGCGCTTCAGAACTCCAAAGGCAAAGAGGTCTGAGTAGGTGATGGCAGCAACTCACAGCTCATGGGGCAGCAGTCTAGAGAAGTAGTTAGGACTATCTGTGTTCGGTCCAGTTGACTTGGGCTAGAATCCCAGCGTGGTCACTTACCTGGAAAAATGACCCTGAATGAGCTTCTCAACATCTCTGAGCCACAGCTGTCCTCATAGGTGAAATGGAAAGGATATTTATGGAGTTGTGAGGATTAAAATGAAGAAACACAGGCAATCCTGGATAAACGACAGCTACAGTCATGGCATTCCATCTTCTCCAAGAAAATGGGTGGCACTTGCGACTAAACATATCTTTTCAGCTAAGTGCAAGCTGACATAGCTAGCATATTCGACCTCAACAAAGTAAACTAAGAAAGGACTTAAAATCCCACCTCACACACCAAAATCAAGGGGAACAAAGTGGAAATTCTCTCACAGGTCCCTAATTTAAGAAAAGTCAAATTAACATATTCATCTGCATTAAATGAGTCTTTGAAAACACAGCTTCCTTATCTCCCCAGCACTTTGACTCTAGGACCTAGAAAAGGGAGTAGCACAGGCACCAGACATTCTAACACTCTGTCTTCCAAGAGAAAGAAAAAACACCCATCACAAAATGGGCCCAAACTGCCAGCAAAAACAGGTTATAAGACAGACCCGTATCTAAGGTTTTTGCCTCTTTTCTGTTATTAATCTTGTACTGAACTCCCTTCAACGGACTGCTTAGACGCTCTACTCTGGTGCTTTCCAGCACCAGATACGTGCGGTAACGATTCCTCCCAATGCTTCCTTACTCTAATGTAGTGTTTATATGAAAAGTAACCTGACTATTCAACACAAGCTAAACTTATTAATAAATCACTAAGTTCACAGGAAACTTTGATGTAAAATTGTGTTTAAAACCCAAATTTCTGAAGTCAGCTGCAGGAAGCACCCATCTGTAAGGGTGTCAAGCTGCTGATACACAAGACCTAGGTCACAGATGAGAGTTCCCCAAATTTACAAAAGTCTGGTTCTTTTCTACTAAGCACTGACTATTGCTCCTAAAAATTTTCTGCGTCAATTCAGCTGGAATGGCCAAAATACTTGTAACATGTTTGCATTTGACGCTGGTCCCTAAAGGCTGCCATACCAAGATTAATAGCTTCTTGGCCAAGCAGTTTTTAATGTTGCAATTCACTCAGGCATTGGGCTGGAATGTTTTTTTTTCTATGTGATAGAAAGCTAAAGAAGAGGGGGAGGAAATAAGAGGGGAAGAGAGAGAAAGTTTGAAGATACAGATGGAGATGCAGGTGGAGAAGGAGAAGGAGAAGGAGGGAGGAGGAGGAGAAGGATGGAGGAGGGGGAGGGAGGAGGATGAAGAAGAGAGCGGGATAGGATAGAGGCTAGAGGAGAGGGAGGGAGAGGGTGAGATAGTCTTGATTATCATAATGTTTTGATTTCTTGGTCTTTATAATTGTCTTTCTTCTCCTTTTTACTTCTTCCTCGGAGAAGGGGAGGGAGGAGAAAGGGAGAGGAGGGGAAGAGTAGAAGAAGGGAGGGGAGTAGAAGAAGGGAGGGAAGGAAGAGTAGAAGGAGGGAGTAGTAGAAGGAGGAGAGGGGAAGGGTGAGGGAGGGGATCTGCCTTCTTCTGCCTTCCTCTTCCTCTCTCTTTTCTTCCGAAGAGGGGGAAGGAGAAGGGAACTTACTAACTAAATACTGAGAACCTGCCCTATCATCCTCAAAGAAAACACAATTCTAATCCAACCTACCCCTCCACTCAAGTACTAAAATGACTAAACCAAACATCAGTTTGCACGCACCTTTTGAAGTGTGACTGTATCACTAGTAATTGCAATGTCGAAACATTTATAGTACGTCCAAAAGGCTACAAAATGGATCCCCGGTTTAAGATTCATTCAAGACCAGTTGAAACAGGTCTCAAGTAGTTAACCAGATAATTTAGGCAAAAGCAGGTCTGTTCTCTGGCCTCTGCCTGATTCACTTGGACTTGTGGAATACCGCGCCCTCACACTTGGAATCAGCTGGTCCGCATGAATTATACTAAGTGGAATCTCTGGGGATATGTTTTAGCAGTCAAGATGAAACTTTAAGAAAACCTTCTGGGAAAATGAATGAAAACTAGCTTAACTTGAAAACAAAGCTACACACCAATAGAAAAGAACTCTTAAAGACTCTAGTCACTCTTTTCCGTACATGAGTATTTACAAGTTACTAATAACAAGCTATGAACCTGTGAGGGTCGGTCATGAAATTCTTTCTGGAAAATGTGACACAGCAATATTCATCTTCAGACTGGATTGGAAGACTTCCTTTTTAATGGAGAAAAACAATTGTATTTGTGATTACAAGCAAATTTTGTTGCCCTATTTGTGGAGGGAAACAGAGTCCTTCAAAAGCAACTCAAATGTAGCTATCGGGCTGTTGCGCAACTCAGTCCACCAACCCCGCTCCATGACAGCTCAGGGTGCAGTCGACACGACCAGTCTTCTTCTGAAGACTCAGGTACTTGTCTGTGTCTCTAGCTACTTGATCTCTGTGCTTCAAGAGTTTCTCTCTGTGAAAATCAGCAGAACGTGCTTCTTTCCTACAGTGACATGCTTCTAGATAACAATGTTATGCAAATTCAACAAAAATATATGACAAGTACTATTGCTTCCTACTACTTTAACCCTTTGAGCTTGTTTACAGTTTAGCTGTTAGGATATTCCATCCTCTGGAGAATTAATTTACAAGTAGGCCTAAGATTTCCAGAGTACAGACCAAACCTTCAAAACTGCTACATCAAAATTCTAGCAGCCGCAGAAAATGCAACAGCATACAGTCACTGCCGGCTGGGTCAGGATGACATGGTGCCAGGGTCAATGTCAACTCAGCACCAGCGTCAAGACGCCAAGACCAATATGATGATACCAATGTCAACAAGGTAGCAAATATATGGCAAAATTGGCACTAATGTCATTCTCATACTAGAAAAAGTTCACCCTAAAATCTAAGGTCTGGAGATGTTCTTTATCACAGCCTGTAAAACACTGTTTTTGGAGTATTTCACATAAATTTACTGAGCTCTTGTCATAATTCCATGAGATTATTCTTTTTCTCATTCTATCCAGTGGGTGTATTTTTTAAACTGGTATGTATAAATTTAACTTTTGTCAATTAATCACAGCTTCAAAGGTTGGGAAGAGGTTGAGTCTTAAAGGAATTCCACAGAGAATCTTTTTATAAACCCCAGGCTCCTGGTGAAAGAAAAGAAAAGAGAAGCGAAGAAAGAAAATCACTCCTGATTTGTATAAAATCTTTCTTACTCAGTTTGCTCAAATCAGAAGGTACCTCTATTTCTATCAGGTAGATCCCATTTTACAAATGAGGAAGTAGACAGAGGTTAATGTGCTTTCTCAAGGTCACGAAGCCAGTCAGTTGCAAAAGAGATTTTCTCTCAGAGCTCCAAATTCCCTATCCTCCCCTTAGTCCAATGGGCCACACTGCTTCTCTAACCAGAAATAGGTTACCATAAAAGATAACCATACAAGTTTGAATCTTCCATTCTCCCCTTCATGGACTGCCTTTACAAGTACAATACTGAAAAAGTGACTTGCATTCACCTTTGGTATTTTTCATTGCACTGAAGCAGCAGAGAATGTGAGTAAAAGGCACGGTCCTACTCATCGGCTGTACCAACGTCTGCCTTTTCAGATTCCTCACCTAAAGAGTCAGCGGGCTGTCAGGATTCTTTCTGGTTAAGTAAAACAGGTATACTTATTTTGAAGTATCTTCCATAGTTTCCAGAGGAAGTCTTTTCCTGGTCCTCCTTTGTTTCACAGATTTTGGGATCCCTTCATTGTCAGGAATACTTTACATGTGAAATTTTAATAGAAAACATAGAATGGGAGGGGCACCTGGGTGGCTCAGTCAGTTGAGCATATGACTTCGGCTCAAGTCATGACCTCATGGCTCATGAGTTTGAGCCCCACATCAGGCTCTGTGCTGACAGCTCGGAGCCTGGAGCCTGCTTCGGATTCTGTGTCTCCCTCTCTCTCTGCCCCTCTCCCGATCACATTACGTCTGTCTCTCTCTCAAAAATAAACATTAAAAAACTTTTTTTAAAAATTTATGTATGGGAGGGGCAGAGAAAGATGGAGAGAGAGAATCCCAAGCAGGCTCTGCACCATCAGCACAGAGCCCGATGTGGGCTTGAACTCACAAACCGTGAGATCATGACCTAAGCCAAAACCAAGTCAGACAGTCAACTGACTGAGCCACCCAGGCGCTCCCATTAAAAAATTTTTTAATTAAAAAAAAAAAAGAAAACATAGAATGTGTGGTTATACTATCTCCTTAGTTTTAAAGTAATAAAACAGACAAAATGCCAGAAGCAAAAAAAAAAAAAAGCTAAATACAAGTAGTGATAATAGATCCGAGCAGTCAGTTCATATTCTTCCCCTGCTCTTGTTCCAAGAGGAGCACGTAGGGAGGACAGGAGTCAGCTCCTCAGGTTGCAGACAACCGCACTAGTGACAGAGGCCTAACCAGTGACGGGGACCTAACTGTGACGGTGGCCTACAGATAGATAGAGATCTATCTGTAATGGAGACCTAACCAGGGATGCAGACCTACCTAACTGAAGTCAGTCTGTCTTCTGAGTTCTGGAGCCCAATCTCAGAGACTCTTGTTAGAATCTGCTCATCACTGACACCGATGAGATACAAAACCATGAGCCAGGAGGCCATCATGTGAGACATATGCTAAGACGTCTAGAGAAAGCCAGTCAATGGAGAGAGAAGAAAGAAGCAGACAAGCAAAGAAAACCTTGCTTCAAGTGACCTCAAAGCCGGAGAAGCAAACATAGTGACAGAGAAAGGGCCAAACTGCAGACAGAGAGAGAAGCTCCTGAGTATGTCACAGAGCTCAGTCCCTGATCCCTGGGGGGCCTGGCAATTCCACCTGTGATACACCCGCCATAGCCTTAGAGCTGGTGTCTTTCAGTAGGTACAGTCTGTTTCTGTCACTCGCTATCAAAACAACTTTAATGATTAAGACACAGTGGCAATATACAAAAACAATTCATCAAGAACATGTATAGAGTCTGAGAAATGGGATGTAGAGTATCAAATAACTATCGAGTACAAACGAAGGCAGATGGCCGTTCCTGCACAGACGTAAACTTTCAATAACTTAGCAGAGCTCTAATTCATCTGTAGTGTGGCTGACAGGAAGGGCTGCCCTTAAGGTGAGGAGCAATTACCAGTATACTCAAGTTGGGACTCAAAATGTAGTATTTCATACAGTAACGATGTGCATTTTAAGTAGCACAGAAAGATATATATGAAGAGATACAGAGACACAGATACATATAGGTATGCATAAAAAATAGGATTTTACAGTATGGCCCAGGTAGCAAATTACATTTTCAAACATATTTCTACAGCAAAGTGCAGTCTGAGGTCCATACAATAGGCTTAGCTCAAGACCAAAGATCAGAGATGCACTCCATCACTCCATAAATACCTTACTTTTCTTTTAATAACGTTTAGTCTGGTATCTTTTCCTTAAGAGCTATGTGATGTATTAAAAGGGTCGGGGCGGGGGGGGGCACCTGGGTGGCTCCATACGTTAAGTGACTCACTCTTAATTTTGGCTCAGGTCATGAACTTACGGTTCATGGGTTCGAGGTCCACATCGGGTTCCTCGCTGATAATGTGGAGCCTACTGGGGATTCCCTCTCTCCCTCTCGCTCTGCCCCTCCCTTGCTCACCCAACTCCCTCTCTCTCAAAATAAATAAATAAACTTTTTAAAAAGCGGGGGAGGGGTCTCGGTGTAAAAACAAACTTTCAGCTTTACCACATTCTCTGTGACCTTAGAAAAGTTACTTAACTTTTCTGAATCTCACTGGAACAACCGCTAACAAGATTTTACAAGAATTACATACTCATCAGTACAAGCCAGGCACGAGGCCTGGCATTTGAGAGACACTGAATAATGCCTCTTTTTCTTTAATCATATTTTTTCTCAGCCTTCATCGTTCCAGGGCTTAGTGTAACCCTTTCATTCCACCTCCGTATCACAGCTCTGCTCTACCCTGGACACCTTTAGATGCTCCAGATTGGGCCTCCTCAGTTTTAGAAGCTAGACTGCATGTCAGAATCAGACTCATCCACATCCAGATTTAACTACTTGACCTGCACTATTACCTGCCGGCCAATGAATGCAGCAGAGGCTGTGGAAGCCATCTCTGAATCCTGGAAGCTGAGAGTCCTATCTCTTAACCTACTCTGCTTTTCTGTCATCCTAACCAGTATCTCCACTGCTAACTATTTAGCCCACTTTTTTCCATTTGACTGCTAGGATGTTCCTGTCCTTCTCAAGGACTTCTGATACCTTGCATCAGTCCCTCCTTCATTTCGAGGCTGGGGACTCTTGATTCATTCCAAGAAACTCCTAAAGTCAGGCGTGTACGCAGCTTACAGAAGCTTTGTACAATATTCATTTTCATGTAAGCCCTGGCAATATTACACAGTCCAGTTACATAGAGACAGAGTCCCTACAGGCCTATAGACTGGATTAGACACGCTAATGACTTTTTTGAAAACGATCCATTAGTGATTCAAATGCCATCAATATTTTGACAAGAGCATCCAGAGACAGGTTGCACCTCCATAGGACATTCAAGGCCGGAGACTTTGCAAAAGGTATGTTAATGGGTCTCTGACACTTTTTAGCTAAGTGACCTTAGGAAGTCACTTAATCTTCCTGAGACTCAGTTTCTTTGTTCATAAAGTGGTTCTAACACGTAGGGAGTCCTTGCTTTTCACCATTCTGAGATGTGCACATTTCAGCCACCACAGTTTAGTTAAGTAACACCATTCTCCCCATAACTAGGTTCAAATGTCAGTTACTGTGGTATATAACCGTGAATAATTACATAAATAGACAAACTTCACCACCAGCTCTTCAATCCACAAATCACTACCTAAGTTACACATGGGTATCACGATCCACGACCAATCACATCACTCCTTTCAAAGCCTGTCAGCGACTGGTCCTTATGCGTGTGGTAGTTCACGCACAGACAGCAAAGCATGTAGTGTGATGCCACCTGGTCTCCCAGGGATAAATCCACTTGACATCTTTGAAAAAAGGGTAACCCAAAGAGACTCTTGGTCACAACACAGATGAAAGTGCAGCAAGGAAACACACAGTAGTAAAACTGGAAGTGAAATGTGGATCCAGCATAAAAGTGGTTTACAGAAGCAACAGCTGACACCATCAGTGTTTGACAGACTGGATGCACAGCCACAGGACCTTGTGAAGCCAACACATGTATCAACATTCATGAGCAAAATAATCAAGAGGTCCAGAGCAAGTGATGCCGACAAAAAAAAAAAAAAAAAATCACAATAAAGGAACTCCAGGAGATATTTCAAAACACTGAAAGCAAAGAGGATAAAATGCTGGAAGCTGAGCCAAACTCAGGTGTACAGAAGAGGTGCTCCAGGTTCTATGTCACACAAGATGAAGAAGGGACAAATTTTCACACTGCTCTTGGTAAGTTTTTAATTGCCAACGTTTCTAATGTTTTACGGTACAATGTACTAAATCAGTATTAGTTTTACTATTTTTCATTACCTACATGTATAACAACAGCAAGGGAGTTTTAGCATTTTCTCAATCATTTTTAAACGTCTGGAACTAGTGAAATTTTTCCCAGGGGTTATTGAGATCACAGGGCACAGTCTAGGCTGCACCAGGCCTGGTCGGGTCCTGCACTGCCCGGCAAAGCAAGGACCGCCTGCACGTGCTTTGGAAGGCTGTAGTAAGGAGTAAGCGATATGAGGTTCATAAAGCATCTGTTGGGAGTTGAGGCTGGACGGCAAGCATAGGCTCAATCCTCAAGAACCCCAAATGCCCTTAACACTGAAGATTAATTACAAATTACTTAATGATGGCGAGGAGCCACTGAAGGGATTTAAGGAGAGTGGAAGGGCAAGGCGTGCATTTTGGAAAGATAATAGGTCATACTGAGCAGTTTGAACTTTAGGAAGATTTTACTCCAAGAACCAAGTGAATTAAGATTAGCGTTCTCTGAACTACAGCTGTAGCCTTCAGCATAGAGAAACCGTTTTTAAGAAATATTTAAGAGGAGAAGATGGCAGCGTAGGAGGACACTGGGCTCACCTCGTCCTGCCGATCACTTAGATTCCACCCACATCTGCCTAAATAACCCAGAAAACCGCCAGAAGACTAGCAGAACGGACTCTCCGGAGCCAAGCGTAGACAAGAGGCCCAGGGAAGAGGGTAGGAAGGGCGGAGAGGCGGTGCGCGCTACACAGACTGGCGGGAGGCAAGGCAGAGCCCCAGAGTCTGGCTCGCAAAAGCTGAGGGCCAGACTGCGCGAGTTCTGACAGCCAGCGGGACTTAACATCTGGAATGTTACAAGTCAACAGCTCTGCTCAGAGAGCAGGAGGGCAAGAGGACACCAGGAGGGAGAGGTGTTGAGCCCCGGAGGACAGAGCTCAGCTCAGTGGGGAACAAAGGCGCTGGCCAGCACCATCTTCCTCTCCCATCCCCCAGCCGAAATCCCAAGGGGAACCAGTTTCTGTCACCGAACTTGCTTGCACCGTGCAAACACCCAACGCTGTGCTTCTGTGGATCCACCCCTCCGACAGGTCTGCCTGCCTCCCTCCCATGCTGCAGGGCCCCTCCCGCAAAGGACCTCCGACAGCAAAGCGAGCTGAGCCTGCCCTCCCGCCACTGTGCAACTTGCAGATCCACCCTGGCTAATACACCAGATCCCATCAAAGCTGCACCACAAGCCTGGAAGTGTGCCAAGTAGCCCAGACAGGGGCCACACCACTCCACAGTAAGTCCTGCCACTGGGAGAGGGGAAGATAAGGTACACACCAGTGTGACTGGCCCCAGCGGTGGGCTGGGGACAGACATCAGTCTGACTGCAGCCCTGCCCACCAACACAAGTTACTCCAGACAGCACAGGGGAAGTGCCCCGCCGTTCCACGCCACCCCAGGGACTATGCAAAATGATGAAACAGAAGAATTCTCCTCAAAAGAAACTCCAGGAAGTAGCGACAGCTAATGAATTGATCAAAAACGATTTAAGCAATGTACGGAACAAGATTTAGAATAATAGTCATAAATTAATCGCTGGTCTTGAAAAAAGTATAGAGGACAGCAGAGAATCTATTGCTACAGAGATCAAGGGACTAAGAAATAGTCAGGAGGAGCTAAAAATGCTCTAAATGAGGTGCAAAATACAATGGAGGCGACCACAGCTCAGATTGAAGGGGCAGAGGAGAGAATAGGTGAATTAGAAGATAAAATTATGGAAAAAGAAGAAGCTGAGAAAAAGATTAAAAAAATCCAGGAGTGTGAGGGGAGACTTAGAGAACTAAGTGATGTAATTAAACAAAATAATGTACACAAAATTGGCGTTCCAGAGGAGGAAGAGAGAGAAAGGTGCTGAAGGTGTACTTGAAGAAATCATAGCTGAGAACTTCCCTGATCTGGGGAAGGAAAAAGGCATTGAAATCCAAGAGGCACAGAGAACTCCCTTCAGACGTAACTTGAATCGATCTTCTGCACAACATATCATAGTGAAACTGGCAAAATACAAGGATAAAGAGAAAATTCTGAGAGCAGCTAGGGATAAACACGCTTTAACATATAAAGGGAGACCCATAAGACTAGTGACAGACCTATCTACTGAAACTTGGCAGGCCAGAAAGGAATGGCAGGAAATCTTCAATGTGATGAACAGAAAAAATATGCAGCTGAGAATCCTTTATCCAGCAAGTCTGTCATTCAGAGTGCAAGGAGAGATAAAGGTCTTCCCAAACAAACAAAAACTGAAGGAATCCATCACCACTAAACCAGCCCTACAAGAGATCCCAAGGGGGATTTTTTGAGTGAAATGTTGCAAGGACCACAAGGTATCAGAGACATCACAAGAAGCATGAAACCTACAGACATCACAATGACTCTAAACCCCTATCTTTCTATAGTAACACTGAATGTAAATTGGACTAAATGTTCCAACCAAAAGACATAGGGTATCAGAATGGATAAAAAAAAAAAACAAGACTCACCTATTTGCTGTCTACAAGAGACTCGTTTTAGACCTGAGGACACCTTCAGTTTGAAAGCGAGGGGATGGAGAACTATCTATCATGCTACTGGAAGTCAAAAGAAAGCTGGAGTAGCCATACTTGTATCAGACAAACTAGTATAAATTAAAGGCTGTAACAAGAGATTAAGAAGGACATTATATAATAATTAAAGGGTCTATCCATCAGGAAGAGCTAACAATTATAAATGTCTATGCACCGAATATGGGAGCCCCCAAATATATAAAACAATTAATCACAAACATAAGCAACCTTATTGATAAGAGTGTGGGAATTGCAGGGGACTTTAATACCCCACTCACAACAATGGATAGATCATCTAGACACAGGATCAATAAAGTAACAAGGGCCCTGAATGATACACTGGATCAGATGGACTTGACAGATACATTTAGAACTCTGCATCCCAAAGCAACAGAATATACTTTCTTCTCGAGTGCACATGGAACATTCTCCAACAGAGATCACATACTCGGTCACAAAACAGCCCTTCATAAGTATAAAAGAATTGAGATCATACCATGCACACTTTCAGACCACAATGCTATGAAGCTTGAAATCAAAGACAGGAAAAAGTCTGGAAAACCTCCAAAAGCATGGAGGTTAAAGAACACCCTACTAAAGAATGAATGGGTCAACCAGGCAATTAAAGAAGAAATTTTTAAAAATGGGAACAAATGAAAATGAAAATACAACAATCCAAACGCTCTGGGATGCAGCGAAGGCAGTCCTGAGAGGGAATATATTGCAATCCAGGCCTATCTCAAGAACAAGAAAAATCCAAATACAAAATCTTCCAGCACACCTAAAGGAAATAGAAGCCAAACAGCAAAGACACCCCAAACCCAAGAGAAAAAGAGAAACAATAAAGATCAGAGCAGAATAAACAATATAGAATCTTAAAAAACTGTAGAGCAGATCATGAAACCAAGAGTTGGTTTTTGAAAAAGTAAAATTGAGAAACCTCTAGCCAGGCTTCTCAACAAGAAAAGGGAGGTGACCCAAATAGATAAAATCATGAATGAAAATGGAATTACAACCAATCCCTGAGAAATACAAGCAATTATCAAGGAATACTATGAAAAATTATATGCCAACAAACTGGACAACCAGTTTGGACAACAAACTGGATAACCAAGAAATGGACAAATTCCTAAGCACCCACACACTTCCAAAACTCAAACAGGAAGAAATAGAAAACTTGAACAGAACCCATAACCAGAGAAGAAATTGAATCAGTTATCAAAAATCTCCCAACAATAGGAGTCCAGGACCAGATGGCTTCCCAGGGGAATTCTACCAGACATTTAAAGCAGAGGTAATACCTGTCTTTCTCAAGCTGTTCCAAAAAATACAAAGGGAAGGAAAACTTCCAGACTCATTCTATGCACCAGCATTACTTGATTCCTAAACCAGACAGAGACCTAGCAAAAAAAGACAACTACAGGCCAATATCCCTGATGAATACGGATGCAAAAATTCTTAATAGGATACTAGCAAATCGAATTCAACAGCATATATAAAGAATTATTCACCATGATCAGTGGGATTCATTCCTGGGATACAGGGCTGGTTCAACATTCACAAATCAATCAATGTGATACATCACATTAATAAAAGAAAAGATAGAACCAAATGATCCTGTCAATCAATGCAGAAAAAGCATTTGACAAAATTCAGCATCCTTTCTTAATAAAAAACCCTCCAGAAAGTCGGGATAGAAGGAACATACTTATACATCATTTATGAAAAAGCCATTTATGAAAAGCCCACAGCTAGTATCATCCTCAATGGGGAAAAACTGAGAGCCTTCCCCCTGAGATCAGGAACACAACAGGGATGTCCATTCTCACCACTGTTGTTTAACATAGTGTTGGAAGTTCTAGCATCAGCAATCAGACAACAAAAGGAAATCAAAAGCATCAAAATTGGCAAGATGATGTCAAGCTTTCACTTTTTGCAGATGACATGATATTATATGTGAAAAACCCGATAGACTCCACCAAAAGTCTGCGAGAACTGATACGTGAATTCAGCAAAGTCGCAAGATACAAATTAATGTACAGAAACCAGTTGCATTATTATACACTACTAATGAAGCACAGAAAGACAAATAAGAAACTGATCCCATTCACAATTGCACCAAGAAGCATAAAATACCTAGGAATAAACCTAACCAAAGACGTACAGATCTGTATGCTGAAAACTATAGAAACCCTCTACTATAAAGCTGTAATCATCAAGACAGCATGGTATTGGCACAAAAACAGACACACAGATCAATGGATTAGAATAGAAACCCCAGAATTAGACCCACTAAAGTATGGCCAGCTAATCTTTGACAAAGCAGGAAAGAATATCAGTGGAAAAAAAGACAGTCTCTTTAACAAATGGTGCTGGGAGAACTGGACCAGCAACATGCATAAGGATGAAACTAGACCACTTTCTTACACCATTCACAAAAATAAACTCAAAATGGATAAAGGACCTGAATGTGGGACAGGAAACCATCAAAACCCTAGAGGAGAAAGCAGGAAAAGACCTCTCTGACCTCAGCCATAGCAATTTCTTACTTGACACATCCCAAAGGCAAGGGAATTAAAAGCAAAATGAACTATTGGGACCTCACGAAGATAAAAAGCTTCTGCACTGCAAAGGAAACAACCAAACTAAAAGGCAACCAACGGAATGGGAAAAGATATTTGCAAATGACATATTGGACAAAGGGCTAGTATCCAAAATCTATAAAGAGCTCACCAAACTCCAAAAAACATCCAAAAAAACATCCAAAAAACAAATAAACCAGTGAAGAAATGGCAGAAGACATGAATAGACACTTCTCTAAAGAAAACATCCAGATGGCCAACAGCACATGAAAAGATGCTCATGTCGCTCCTCATCAGGGAAATACAAATCAAAACCACACTCAGATACGACCTTACACCAATGAACTAATCAGGAGACTACAGATGCTGCAAGGATGTGGAGAAACGGAACCCTCTTGTACTGTTGGTGGGAATGCAACTGGTGTAGCCACTCTCGAAAACAGTGTGGAGGTTCCTCAAAAAATTAAAAATAGATCTACCCTATGACCCAGCAATAGCACTGCTAGGAATTTATCCAAGGCATACAGGAGTGCTGATGCACAGGGGCACTTGTACCCCAATGTTTATAAGCAGCGCTTTCAACAATAGCCAAATTATGGAAAGAGCCTAACAGTCCATCAACTGATGAATGGATAAAGAAATTGTGGTTTATATACACAATGGAATACTACGTGGCAATGAGAAAGAATGAATATGGCCTTTCATAGCAACGTGGATGAAACTGGAGAGTGTTATGCTAAGTGAAATAAGTCATACAGAGAAAGAGATACCGTATGTTTTCAACTCATACGTGGATCCTGAGAAATTTAACCGAAGACCATGAGGGAGGGGAAGGAAAAAAAAGAAAAAAATGTTAGAGAGGGAGGGAGCCAAAATATAAGAGACCCTTAAAAACTGAGAACAAACTGAGGGTTGATGGCGGGGGGGGGGGGGGGTGGCGGTGGGAGGCCGGGGAGAGTGGCTGATGGGTATTGAGGAGGGCACCTGTTGGGATAAGCACTGAGTGTTTGTATGGAAACCAACTTGACAATAAATTTCATATTAAAAAAAAGAAAGAAAGAAAGAAAAATTTAAACGTAGAACTGACCAAAGGTGGTGACTAACTAGAGACAGGTGCTGAGAATGGCCGTGGCTGTCTGGCCAGGGTGGTACCTGCTGACATTTGTTGAAAGCCGTGTACCAGCTACTGTCCTAAGGGCTTTACACCTACATATTAACTCAGCAAATCCTAACACATTAGGAGGGAGGCTCTCTACCATTGTCACTTAGAGATAAGGAGAGTGAGGCAGCCCAGGGAAGGTGAGGAACCTGCCCGGATCACACAGGCAAGAAGCAGTGTGGTGCTGGGATGCGGACCAGGGTGCCTCGGTCCAGAGCCACAGTCGGATCCCACTCTCTTCCCGCTCACCAGGGGCCACCCTCTCTTCATGTCTGCCCCCCGTCACGGCACACAGAGCCCCCTTGTGTCGTCACGCCTCCGTAGCAGGCTGCTTGCCTTCTTTCCGCCCTTGAGCAAATACATACTGGCACCATGTGACCAGCACTGTCCTTTTTAAAAGTTCCCTATCACACTGGCCGGGATCAACTCCTGATCTCCTAACCGCTCTTTCTTCCACTCTAAGTTGTACAATTACACAGAACAAGAGGAAAACATGGAAAGGACCACTTATCTGAGAAGAAAATAATATAATTTCATGTGTCTTGCAACCCTTCACCCATAAGTTGTCATCCGTAGATAAAAAAATTTTTGTGAGAGGAAGAAAAGCACTGTCTATTAAACTATTTTTAAACCACTTGAACCTAGCTTTCCATCTTAGGTGGGCTCCTATGTCTCCCATCTTGTTTAGAGAGACCTCTCTTCCTGAAAGAAAGCCTCTCAAGAAATTGTATTCAAAATATCCTGGGCTAACATATTTTTATACTTTTCTAGACTCCCGAGTTAGTCTGCAAACGTCCTAGATATAACTGGCTTTTCTACCTATTTATCCCCACCCCACCCCCACCAACTAATGGCACATTTTATCCTAAGTATCTTTGAAATTAAACTTATATTTCCCTCTCTTCCCTAAAAGGTAGATACAGTTGCTTTAGTTATTCCCATCAATGGGTTTCCCACTATATACATTTGTTTCTACTCTATTAACTGAGTAATTTATTGAGTTATATGAGGGGTCCAAGTAATTCCAGATCTAACAGAAGAAAAAATCTATCACACCAGTATTAAGCTATATTTTAGTGATTCAGTTTATGCCAAAATATAGAAAATTGGTAGAAGATGATAATTTAAATGGGTTACCGAAGAGTTTCTCAGAAGTCAATCTCCCCATCATAGATTTATGCTCAAAGGGAAAAACAGTCACTCAGTTCTTGATTTATATCAGTCAGTCATAAAAGTCTTCAACAGATAAGGGCCATAAATTTGCTCTCTGTCAAATGTAAATCATTGCCACAGGAGGATCACACAGGCTTGCCTCCCTGAGATCACTCAGATGTTGAGGCAGCTAGCTTATGGGGAAAAAGAGATAATTTTAGTTCAGTAGTTCCTACAACTTTCCTGTCACTTGCAAAAGAGCTTACAATTTTATGACAGTCAAGAATGGAAAACAAAGACCTCAGGTTTGCATACTTTTTCCATATAGAAGATGTGACAACTACATTAATAAATACTTGATTTAGCTAGAAATGGCTACTGTCAAAAAATTAAAAACATTTGGTGTCCATCTTAAATTTTTTTTCTGCTAAGAGTAATGGGTTAAATGTCATGTATTTTGTTTTTGAGGGAAGTTCTTAGAAAAGTAAACTAAACTTCACACTGGCTGGACGGAAAAGAAAAGAAAAATGATTAAATTTTGATACAGTAAGAAGCATAAAAGAGATATTTCCTCACAAATCTCACATTTTTTTCTTTCCATTATTATACTATAGTCCTCCTGTTTGCATCAGCATGAAGAGATTTCCTGAAGTATCCCACGTAAGTCTAAGTTCTCAAATCCCTTATACTTGAGGGCAGCATAAAGAGGTTAAATATTTAAGGGCACAAATCCCAGAGAAAAGATTTATCTAAACAAGGTATTCCAAAAAGACACCAAACAGGTACAGTAAGCTACCTCAGCACATTTCAGCATAAAATAATTCATCTTTTTTTTTTTCCGTTGACAAGTGAAAAGTTATTTTATTCTTTTTTTTTAAGTTTATGAATTTATTTTTTTTTTATGAAATTTATTGACAAATTGGTTTCCATACAACACCCAGTGCTCATCCCAAAAGGTGCCCTCCTCAATACCCATCACCCACCCTCCCTCCCTCCCACCCCCCAAAATAATTCATCTTTTTACAACTTTTTTTCACAATGAACTACAAATAACATTCCTAAAATTAAATTAACATGTATTTGCCAAGAACCATTATTTTTTTCAGAAAGTATAATGGTTTTAACCTACTCTATCATTTACAGAGAATATAACATTAGAACACTTTATAAGGTGGAATTATCATTTTCATACCAAATAATGATATGGTGTCTGTCTGATCTTCTGGTCCCTGGTTGTCCAAAAGTAATTTTCCTAATCCCTTCAGATATCAAAAGCAAAACTAAACCCAGTTTAATTTACTGAGTCCTATAATCCAGTACTACCTAGAAATGTACTTCCTTTATTTTTAGAATTCGCTGTATGGGAAGTAAAAACAAAAATAAAAAGGAATTTATTCCATGATTAAAACACAATTTCTGGGTCTGTATCGATTGACTTTTCATTCCTGAATTTATTGTTATGTTCTCACTGCCTCAAAAAATCCATCTTAGGAAATCATAGAAACCTGCTTATTCTCAAGAAATTGTCCCTGTTGAAGATTCAATTAGTTCTCTGCCCTCTACTCCTTTTTCTTAGCAGACATTCTGCTCAAAAGTTCATTGTTCTTTTGATAGGAATCATGAAAATTAACTACATATTCTCCTCTTTCAAAGAAAGCAAACTCAGGTCCTTTCTGAACCCTCAATAGAATTTTACTCTTGTCTACCATCTGATAGAAACCACACCAACTATATTGGCCATAATAAAAATGTAAATTATTGGAATCATTTGTGCTTCAATTTTCTTGGGAAAAGGATGGCAGCTTCCACCAAGTTCCTCTTTTGTCTTTACATGCTTACAAAGGAAAATAGTTTCCTCTGACTACTTATTATGATCACTCCCTAGACTTTGCAATTAAAAGGGAAGAAGCCAAAAAAAAAAAAAAAAAAACACTTTGCAATTAATGTATCTATACATTAGTATCTATAATATTAAAGAATGCTCATTACACTTCTGCAGGTATATAAAATTGGCCTGCCATTAAACTCTGATAATATGCAGGATAAAAGGAGATAACAAAAAAATACTTGGTACAGAACCCTACATTATTTAATAAATGCAGTCCGTATTTATGATTACTTTTGACAATCAGATCAACTATTCTTGTATTTTTCCCTAGAATGGCTCATCTACCATATCTGTACCACTTTCCATACACTAGATATCCCCACTTTCTCTCTCTACTTCTCATCCCTGGGCCCCAAGTTTTGCGAGTAGATTTTTCAATCAAATTAATTAGAAATGCATGTGAACTCAGAGCTCCAGAAAGAAGTAATTTCTTTGAGTTTTGTAAAGGTGTCATTAAGGAAAGAAACACTGTTCGTGTTCTACGGTATACTTCGTGCAATGAATCCACTTAGCTTCACAATCTATTAACAATTATTTAGATTCAATTCAAGTTCCATTGGTTGCATACAAGCTGTTAGTTCTCTTCTATTACGGTGGGTGGGTTTTTCACCCCTGATTTGGCCATTACCCACAGTATTTCTTAATTTCTTTTCAAAGGATTCATAGTAGAACATACCACATGTGCGAATAGTGATCCTTGACCCACCTGAACAGTATAGAGTTTAGCTGCCTACAGAATTCTAGGGTCTGTCTGAGCTTCTTCCACTTGAAGGTATCATGTTTTATTCTGAAACTTGAGGATTTTTTTTTTTTTTGAAATTCAGGAATCTCCTTACAGATATATCAATATATCTATCTGTATATCTATATATAGATAATTATTTCATTATATGCCTACTGTTATTGCTGTTATAATCAGGCCTTCTGCTTCCCGAATGACTATTTAATTTCAAGCACCATCCAGTGTATTTAACTCCCTATTTGACAACAATGCTTTGCATCTCCAAGAATTCTTTCCCAATGTCAAGTGTTTCTTTTTGATATCAGTCTCTCATTTTATGGATTCAGCACAAGGCAAATTTCATCAAAAACTTACCAGGTCTCAACCTAAATGTCATTCGTGAGGCATCCAGTGTGGACCCAAACGAAAACCCAGGCTGTCTGGCTGTTATTCAGAGTCACAAAGAACTAGGGAAGCTCTGCTGAAGTAAGAAGTAGCACTTAGATTCCGTAGAAGAGGCTCAGCCACTCGGGACCTTAGGTTGATGGAACCGATCGCTCATCTTAGAAGAACTTTTGCCCACTTCCCAAAAGAGCCTCGAACACCCAGAAATCAAAAAGAAAAGACACATCCGCTGGACAGTTCTATTATTTGAGGTTAAGAGCAGGTTCTCAAAAACCCGCACTACTCTAATGTCATCTTTAAATTAGAGAAGGAAAGCACACTCTTGTAGAATAACCACTGCCAGCCAAGTCCACAGGAGTATCATCCCAACCAAGAACTAACAAGAAGCCGCCTTGCTGCTCTAGATGTGTTCTTCAGTCTCAAACACCTATACGATGTAGAAAATAGCCATTTTCTACTGATTTCATCTCACAATACAACAGTGTATATATGGTACTCAGTAATTAAAATTAACTCAACTTTACATATCTAGACTAGTATCAATAATATGACATTTTTAACATATTCATAAAATATTTAGGTCAAAAGGTGTTTATCAGAAAGAAAAAATATGAAGTGCAGTTGTAAAAGATTTAGTAATTGTGAACATGACAATTATTTAGTGACACACTAAATTTAACACTGAAATAATTAGAGGTGGGTGTATAGACAAGGAAATGTGGTTATTAAAAAAAAATCACTGCTAAAAGGTTTTAGGTTGCCCTTTCTCCTTTGGACTACCACTTAGGCAACAATGCAATAAATAAAACAATCCAAGTATTATGCTTTAAAAAATAACTGTTCTGAGATGTGGCAAATTCTGCCACAAAGATTCTCTTGGCTAAAATCAGTACAATGAGAAAACATTCAGTTTCTCTAAAAACAACAACTTATTATAATCCTACTTGGTGTTGAGCCACATACCAAGCTCTACAGAACACAACCTATGTCCCCAAATTAAGCAAAACCTCCCCCTCATCTCTCCCCAAAGACTGTTCAGAGTATTAAGAGCTATGATGAAGAAGATACACAGACATGTAAAATGTGCAGGAAAAGTTGATTAACACCGAACTACTCAACCATCTCCTCAGATGCTCATACGGTACAGTTTTACATACGGTAAAATGATTTGATGCCTGCTCTGGAAGAAAATTTAACGAGAAAAGAAAAAATCAAAAAGAAGATCAGACGGGTATTGAAACCGTCTGAGCTATAAAGTCTCCCCACCCGCTGCCATCCATCAAACCTGCACTATAATGCTATCTCATCTAACCTTTTAAAATCTTTTAGGTTAAACAATACTTCCAAATTCACCAAGTAAAAAAAAAAAATCACAGGAAAATTTCAATGCTGATAGGACAATCCTGTTAATCCTGCTATATTATTATCACTAACACTTTTAAATTTAAAGGATATCAAATTGAATAATAAATAGCATTTTGTTTTCACTCTAGGGCATTCTTTCCCTCACAGTAACTATGGAAGGCACTCCAGTTTGCCACTGGCAAAGAGGTTTGAGCGCCAGAGAAACACTTCAAAAGCCCCATCCTTCGGTGGCACGCTCACAGACCACAGGGGTTGGGCGCATTTCCCTGTATCGCCTACTTCTGAGTCCTCTGGTACAACTCTACTGGCTTTGCATATTTTCCAGTTTTACTTATTTATCTGTGCTGTTCACATTTCGCCCTTTTGATTGTGGAACTTCTAGGCAGGGGATTATATCGGGCCACATTGAGCTTAGTTTTGTTCTTTAGAGAAAGCTGTTAATTCTCTTTTAATAACATAGTGTATTTCTTGAAACACTGGGAACTTCAGTACTTAATGCTTACACAGGTATTATCAACTTGATAACAGATTATGTTCCAAAAGTGGACACGTAAATCGGTTGCTGGAACTAGGAACGTATTTCCCCATGTGACCAGTGTTGTGAAGGGTGAGGAGGATTCCTGACCAGCCTTCAAAAACTGAATCCACCATGAAGCTCCTATTACAAAGAAATCCTACAGGGCTGAAGAAGGTGTTTCCGACACAACGACTTCCCTGCAGGCTGCGCTGGTGGGAGCCAAGGGAAGCCTCTGCACTGCTGCTTCTCTAGACGTCCACCCTAGAGGAGAAGAGGGAACAGGTGCCCTAACTTCAGGGGTGACAAAATGGGCAGGAGGATCAAGGCAGAAGAGACATGGCAGCCTGCCCTAAGTACCGACTTTAAAATCAAGTGTCCACAGAGACGTGGCATGTTACATAGGTAAGAATGTGGATTCTGAAGCCCAAGTGCCTGCCTCTGAATGCCAATCCTGCCGCCCTGGGCAAGCTACTTAGGCTCTGTGGCCTCATCAGTCTCCTGATCAGTAAAAAAGGAATAGGGCATGCTTCCTCACAGGATTTGTTGTGAGTATGAAATGAGTTTATATACAGTAAAGTGCTTATAACAGTTAACTTTGCTAAAGTATTGTGCGTACTTGTTACTATTATTAATCTTCGTGAGTAGAACAAATGAAGACAATGCATAGCACTGCCCATAACAACTCCCAAATACACCCTGGAAGTTTTCACAATAAATGTCTTCAGAAAGCCAATTTCTTTACGTTAAGTACTTTCAAATTGTTTTAATCCTCATGTGAGAGTTGATTGTATTAAGGTTCTATTTCAACCTGTTGAGCACAGAGATGAAAGCATACATATTTTCTGATACACTGGTAATTTTTTTTAATGACTGTGGTTTTGGTTCAGTGATAAGCAGAGGGGATCAGGAACGTCTGGGTTACTCTTGCTCTTTCTGGAGCAGAATGCACTTACCTGCCTGCCTGTGATTTTTTGTACTCAAGTGAATACTCCATTCCATCACAACCACTGAAAAAAGAAACCACAGTATACCTTGGGATTTATTTTTTTTTATCCTGTTGTAATTTGGAGGAGTCTACAGCTTCTACCAAATTAGTAAAACTCAAGGAAAGGTGCTATCATTACAGAAATCATTTGCAGTGTTTTAGTGTTTTACAGCAAGTGATGAGGTCTTTTCATTCTGAAGTATTTTGCAATCTCACTTCCCTCCCTACCACTCTAACTAAAACTATACCTTCTAAAATATCCAAGAACTTCTGCTCGCCAAATACCACAGATGCTTTTCGGACATGGACTTGTCATATCTCAGCAGCACATGTCACTGTGACAAACGATTTCATTCACTTAACAAATTTCTCTTCAGCATGGAACATGCACGAGGCACCGTACTAGACACAGTGGATACAGCATGAAAGAGACTGTCATGGGAGGCAGAAAGGTGACAGACAAGTAACTGCACAAGTAAATATTTAATTACACTTGTGACAAACGTTACTGAAGAGAAATGAAGGGAGCAGTGAGTGCATATACTTACAGTATATTGCCCTTAGTGCACTAAAGCAATCAAACATGACCTAGAGGGTCAGAGAAGTCATATTTAAGTATAAGCTTGGGTGCCTAGGTGGCTCAGTCGGTTGAGCGCCCAACTTCAGCTCAGGTCATGATCTCGTGGTCTGTGAGTTCGAGCCCTGCGTCGGGCTCTGTGCTGACAGCTCAGAGCCTGGAGCCTGCTTTGGATTCTGTGTCTCCCTCTCTCTCTGCCTCTCCCTGACTCACGCTCTGTCTCTGTCTTTCAATAATAAATAAATAAACATTAAAAAAAATTAAGTATAAGCTTGAAGAGTCAGTAGGACTTGAGCAAAGAAGATGGGACTGAGGGAGAGAAAACAGCACATGCAATGGACACAGGGCTGAAGGAAGCTTGCTGAGCTGGAGAAACAAAAGGAGGTCAGACTCAGGAAGCAGAAAGAAGACAAAGTGTCAGAATGCTGGAGATGTGGGCAAGGACCAGAAGGTGTTCCAAACTCTATCAGTTGTAGTTTTAAAAGGCAACGGTATACATTTGACCCCACATCCACAACCAGAGCCTCAGTCTCCAAATGGCAGGTTCCCCGTCCTGTGCTTCTTCACACACACCAACCTGCCTCTGTTGACTTGTTCCACAAATGAACAATCACTCAGCAACGACTCCCTTGTTTGGTAGCTCTTTTTCCTTTCATAGTCTAACATCTGCAAAATGGGTTGACATCTTATAATTCATTTGCAGCATTGTGTTTTAATGAGACATAAAACAACAGTGTATCTTCTTCATTAGTGACATCAAAGATTCAATTAAGTCTAATATCCCGATTCTTTTTTAAGTAAAACGCTCCCACACTGAGTAAGTATTTGTTTCAAGGAAGGCAGACTGCTGTGGTATACTTTCATAGGTGAAAATAAAAGGCTTCCCCACCTATAAAAACAACCATTAACTATGTGCTCTGACAGAATCCCTTAGGATTGTAACTGCTTTTAGGGGTTCAGATAGGTCAAATTTCTTCTACAAAGCTGAGTAAATTCCTACACTGCCAAGACGCTGGCTGAAGACTCTGCAGGACATAATTATAAAGAAACAAGTTTCGACAATTGTCGAGAATGGTAAAAATCAGGAATATCACCACCACCAGGGGAGAAAACAGAGTGCATGGGAAATGCAGGGCTTTCTTCTAGCACCTCTCTCAGCTCTCAACAAGAGAGCATAACCACAAATAATGAGGATGAAAACAGACGGGGCCCCAGAACATGGGCTTCATTAGAGAACTGGTAGCCTACAACACCTCCAGGGCTTCTGGTCAACCCCGTTAAAAGATGTAGCTTAGGCCTAAAGTCCAAATGGGGTTCCTATGTCCAGCCTCCTGACCTGAGGATGTCCAGGACCAGAGAGCCGGACTTAACTGAGTCACTCACCCACAGGAAGGCTGAAACCCAGAACTAGAAACAGCATAGATGAGGCTGGCGCTGCCAGGACCCCATGTCCCCTGTTCTAGCTCTTGCCTGAAGGCAGAGGCAAGAAGTGGAGGAGAGCCCCGTGCGTCTACCCAGGAAGCCCTGAGTGAGAAGCAGAACAGAGGCTGTGTTGCAGACACAGCACTTTCACCCATGTCACTGCCAGGCTCTGAAGTTCACAATTTGCCACTGTTTCCCCCATGGGAAGAAGCTAATAAAGAGAAAGGAGGGAGAGACTCCAAGTGGAAACAGAGTTCGTCTCCTCTACGTAAACACAAAGAAGTGAGACCAGCACCTTTCTGAAAGGCAAAAAATTTAGTAATAACTACTTCCAAATCTGATCATGGATATCTTTCTTTCTACAACTACCTGACTAAGCCATGTAATTTGACACTTGATACAACAAAGCCATAAAGATTTATAGGACCCATAATCATTACCTTGACAACGAAGATAAAATCTACCATCATAAAATACTCCATACTTTAAAGGAGACAGCAGTGACTCGTGCAGCAAAGGTATCTTTGATTTTGCTTATTTGCACACACCATCTGCTTTATTAGCACGTCATGTCACATAGAACTGCTCTTGCAATTGCGAGCCTCACATTATGATACACTAGCAGGATACAAAGGTATGGAAGAGACAACACGCAGAAAGGGAGACAACGGCTAATTTGTTTAGTCTTGCCCTACCTTGTTCCCAGGGTATTTTAAGCAGCCTAGTATTCATTTGCTTAGCCATTCAAAAATAGGTTTTCACACTTACATGCTAGGCAAATTGTACCAGACAATGGAGATAAAGCAGTAGAGAAAATATGGTCTTCTGAAGAAACTGACAGGCTTGTGATAGAAATAATTTTGCTAAATATACAGTAAGGAGACATGGCAGAGATTTTACAGCTCAGGAGCGGGGATGCAGGGCAACCACTACATAGACTGGTGGATGTCCTTCACATCTGGTTTTATACCTCTCCATGTGCATGGCAATATACAGTATTACTTTATGGTTTTCTTAACTTCCATAGATGATAATCATCCTGCAATTCAGTTTTTTCACTCGCCTCATGTTACGTAGTTTCAAGCATGTCCCTGTTTATATACATACAAAGCTGCTACGCACCCAAAGACACACCTGCAATACAGCCTTCTACTACATGAATAGCACACATTTACCAATATATAGTGAGGCCACAGTTCTCCCTACCTTAAGTGATGTATCGACGAATATCATTTTAAATATATGTTTGTCACACATGCAAGTTTTCCTCTAGGCCATCTAACCTTTCAGATCTTCAGTTTTCTTTCTTAGCTACTATGATGAATAAATAATATAAACGTTATGAAGCACTTTCTAAATAGTCAAGTTCCATACAACCTTGAAAAGGTAAACATAGGGGTGCTTGGGAGGCTCAGTCTGTTAAGCATACGGACTGACTCTTGATTTCAGCTCAGGTCATGATCTCATCGTTTATGGGATCAAGGCCCACCTTGGGCTCTGTGCTGGCATCACAGAGCCTGCTTAGGATTCTCTCTCTACCACTCTTTCTGCCCCTCCCAGCTCATACTTGTTCTCTCTCTCTCTCAAAATAAATATGGGGCGCCTGGGTGGCGCAGTCGGTTAAGCGTCCGACTTCAGCCAGGTCACGATCTCGCGGTCCGTGAGTTCGAGCCCCGCGTCAGGCTGTGGGCTGATGGCTCAGAGCCTGGAGCCTGTTTCCGATTCTGTGTCTCCCTCTCTCTCTGTCCCTCCCCCATTGATGCTCTGTCTCTGTCCCAAAAAAAATAAACGTTGAAAAAAAAATTTGAAAAAATAAATAAATAAATAAGCATTAAAAAAAAAAAAACAGGTAAACACAGATTACTATATGACTCAGCGATTCCTCTCCTAGATATATATCCAGAGAAACAAAAACACATTCACACAAAAACTTGTATGTGTATGATCCCAGCAGTACTACAGTATCATTTATAATAGCCAAAAAGCAGACACAAATCAAATGTCCATCACTTGACAAATACATAAAAGGTGACACATCCATACAATGGAATGTTAGGCAACAGTGAAAAGGGACAGAGTACTGACACCGACTACATTGATGAACCGTGGAAACATTATGGGTTAAGAGAAAAAGGGGGGGGGGGAAGCCAGTCACAAAAAGCCACATATTTATGATTCCACTTATAGGAAAGAACCAGAATAGATACATTCATAAGACAGAAGGTAAAGACAGTGGTTGCTGCGGGCTGCAGGGGAGTGGAAAAAGGGGAGCCCTTTCTAATCAGTATGAGATTTCCCTCTGTAGTGATCCAAGTGTTCTGAATTAGATAGTGGTCATGTCTGCACAACCTTGTGAGAGCACTAAAAACCACTAACCTTTGTACCTGAAAATGGGGAATTTCACGGTATGTGAAATTTATCTCAAAAAAATTTTCTAAGCTGTAAATTTTCCCAGATAGAAACTGTGCCGTAGTCATCTCTGCACCCCACGAACTATCTTGTGCGTGGTAGGTTCTCAAGTTGTGTATCTGCTACATCAGTGTTAGGGACACCAAGAATCTCATCACTCCAGATTCACTGGAAACTTCACTCCTGGACTATCCCAATTCATACCTATTCTTTGCTTTTAGTAAGATGAAAGAGAATTCTTATTCAAGAGGGTGGAGGCCATCAAAGCGTAAGTTTAGTGGGTTCCTGGATTACAGGCATTCACAGTGTGCCATCTTCTAGCACTTGATGAAGAGGGCCTGAAAACCTGCAAACAAGGCATCTCAGGCAGCTCAAGCAGGCTGAGTCACAGGTTGGTGGGGAGGGGTCTAGAATTTCCGTCCAGGGTCTTGAGCTTAGCTCCATAATCCTCCCACCTACCATCCATACACGTATGGACCACATGAACTACATAAAATTTGACTGTATTATAGAAAAGAAATCATATTTAATGGCAATTTACCTAGTCTGTTTTCTGCTTTTCGTTAACTTTGAAACAATACAATAATTACGTACATTACACTGTGTCGGATAAATTATTTATAGATCAATATGAAGTTCTATGGAGAGTTCCTTCATTCCTCATTTAAAGTACACTTAAGGGGCGCCTGGGTGGCGCAGTCGGTTAAGCGTCCGACTTCAGCCAGGTCACGATCTCGCGGTCCGTGAGTTCGAGCCCCGCGTCGGGCTCTGGGCTGATGGCTCAGAGCCTGGAGCCTGTTTCCGATTCTGTGTCTCCCTCTCTCTCTGCCCCTCCCCCGTTCATGCTCTGTCTCTCTCTGTCCCAAAAATAAAATAAACGTTGAGAAAAGAAAAAAAAAAAAAAATAAATAAATAAATAAATAAAGTACACTTAATAAGGACTTATTACCCAAGGCGATAGGTTCATACCTAGTGACCCGAGTTCCAGCTCCTGTCAAGCCTTCACAGACACTAAACACATTAATCTCCAGGACTCACAGGATGTTGCTCTCAAGTTCTAGTCCAGGCAACTCAGACTGTTTTAATTGTGGAGAGAGCAGACACAAGATATACGGGAAAAAATGAGAAGAATTAGTCTCAGTACCAGAAATCACTGCACTGAAAGGGAGCTTCTCCAGGTTAACATCAGCGTACTGTTCGTTTCGTGGTGGTGTATCTACTGCATTTCTAATGCGCCGAGAAGCATCACAGATGCACGAGATAGCTGAATGGATCTCTAATTAAGCTGACAAATGACAAACTAGAATATTCTACTAAATGTATGAACTGCGGGGGGGGGGGGTGGATCTAAATGTTAGCTCCCAATTTATCACTGGATCATACGTTTCTGTTTCTTCTGTGCTGACAGCCAGTTGTTTTTAGCTCCACAGGGAAATAAATGTCATCTACTCTGTGAACACCAAAGAGGGACGCAGACACCCGTCCTCAGGCCTCGTTCCGCGTGACCTCCACGCGGCACTTGACCACGCCAACTGACAGGTGCTTCACGAAGCTCTCTCATCCCCAAGTGTGGCCGCTGCACCACCTTCGTTCAGCCCTCTCCTTCTGTCTGCGTTGATCTTCCCCCTTCTCTCCTGTGCTCTTCCCTAACGCCAAGCCTCATCCTCCCCCTTCCGTAAGATTTTCTGTTATAATAATTGTTACTAGAAAGCTCTTCTTACGGTGCTTTGAAAGGACACTGTCCATTTAACATTCAAAACCTCATTCTGTGTCAGGCACTCCAGCTTCCACCTTCCCTCACATCGCACAGCCTCTGCTCAAGAGCCTGTGGTAGCCAACAAAGGAGAGAGAAGAGGGTAGGTCCAATTCTAACGCTGTCACTTACTAGTTAGGTGACCTCTGGCAGAGCAGTTAGGTTGCTGGAACTGCCTCTTGTATCAAGTGTGTATAATACTGCCTCTGTCCAAAGGGGTTTTGGATTCAATTGTGATGATGATGATGGCGTTTAAATATCTGTGCCAGATACTGTTAAGCACTCTACACATATTAACTCACTTAAGCTTCACAAGAATCCTATCATGCCATGTTACAGATGAGCAAACTAAGGCAGAGAGAGCGTACCCATAAAGCCCTTTCACAGTGGCTAACAGGCACTCAACCCATCGAGGCCGCTCTCAGGAACACCTCTCTGCTGTGACTCTCCAACATACACAACATACAATATATCTTCATTCACTCCAACTCTGCCGGGGGGATTTCCACACCATGTCTCACCAACGTGAATGTAAGAATGTCAAAACTCAAGGCCCACATCCCATTCCCCTGTGCCCACCCTACCCACACACAACACACAGCTCTCAACCTTCCAGGGGTACAACCATCACCTTGGGTTTAACCTGCAGGCGTCCCACCGCTGCTCTCTCCCGCCCCCCGTCTTCTGTCCAGCCCCAGCCTGGGCATCTTCCTACCTGTTCCTGCTCCTCTTTTCTCCACGTCTTCCTTCTCTACCTCTGTCCTGCCAGACAGCTGGATTCCAGAGCCAAACAAACTACACAGGACACATGCTTCCGAAGTATTCCGTAGCTTAAAGTTTGACGCAAACAAGAAGCAGCAACACCTCAAAGGTCAGGCGTAAGGGGGGTCTGGAAGGCAGCAGAGGGACGAGGAGAACAAGACCCCTGATGGGGCAGGCAACCAGACGACAGACACAGGAGCAAATAAGTGATCAGACTGGAATCTGCTCTGAGTCAACAAATGACCTTGACAGCAACCCAACCAAAAATGTAATAAAATCTTAGGAGAGACCACCGTGAGGGAGAGGTGGGATGCAAGGTTACCAAGATGGTGAAAGGTGAGCAAGAGAGACGAGAAAACACTAAGACACATGGAATTAAAAGCCACGTTAATCGGAAGCACAACTGCCAGTTTACATTATTTGGTTTTGTTTTCATGTCATGAAAAAGAAAGCAAACTCCTCTTTCAAGGGTGGGGAGGGAAAGAAGCGAACCACAGCAAGGCCATTCTTAGATGTTTCGTTTTATTGGCGGGACAAGCCAGCACTACGTGCCTCCAACTGTCAATAGGGCTGACGGAACCACTTAAGCTAATTAACTAGCTAGGCCTTTAAAATGCAATGGGAACTGTACATCAGCATCACTTAATTATTGCAAAACTGGAAACTGCTAAATAAATATTGCAAAGCCTTTGGTAAATAAATGGCACTGCCGTTCTATAATGCATTATTATTATCATCAAACATTAGTGAATATAGTTGAGTATGCAAAAGCAAATAAAGTTCTAAAGGCAGAATTTAAAATTTGTATTAATACAGAACAACTTACATAGAGTAACCCATGGTATTATCCAACATATCAATTGTAAACAGTTAATTCAAGTACAGGGCAAATCAGTAAGTTTATATACACAGGTGCTTAAAAAGAAGGATCAATTCACCATAGGAAAAGCAAAGATTAACTGGCCAAAACCTCCTTCAGTAACAAAATGAATGAGATACTCAAATACAGTACTTAAATCTTATGTTTTCCGTAATTTATCAAATGGGATACTGTATGGAATTTGTTCACAACTCCTTTACAAAGAATAACCAGAGTGTAAATTAAAAAAAAAAAAAAAAAAAAAACAAGCAAACAATAAAGCCACAGCTCACAGTTAAAGACTACAAAGAGGTTTGTTAAGTGGTAATATAGAGGAAAAGCAACATTTTAGTCATGAAGGGAATTATGTGAGAGGAAAGAAAACAGTACACTATGGCATTCTCCAGGTCCTAACAGTTCAGGAGGTCTCCGATTCTCAGGTTCCCGTGGTGCTTCCCCAAGGAACCTGGTCCCAGAGGGACACGTGCTGCCTCTACCTTCCTCACAACAGACGTGGCGCCTGCTGAGAGCAAGACTACATCCGCCTCTGCCTCCAGAGCCTCGTACCAGGCCCAGCACATGGCAGTCGGGCAGTAAGCAGGCATTCAAGGACTTGCTTACACATATGTCTCTGCCACAAAAGTAGGAACTTCCTGGAAGGACGGACCAATTCTTACTTATCCTTGTATACCAAACACCTACGACAGTGCCTGACACAGAATATGCACCCAAGTTATGTTTACTAAATGAACAATCTTTATTTCCAACTTACGTCACACAGCTTGCGATTTTCTAATGCACTAATGTGTCACTCACTTAAAGTTGATTTCTGGAAAATCTCATTTATTAGATCAGAGGACCGGCTGCCCAACATCACACACGAAGATCAACGTATTTCTGAATGTAAGGATAATGTCGCTATCCATATTTTTCCTTCATTTATTTGTTCTTTCATTACTATCTTTTAATTGCAGATATTTAAGCACATAGCTGAGGCCAGTCAACCATGCACTGGCCACAAAAAAATACCATTTCACATGATGCAAAATCTGTGAAGCCTGATGCTGTACAAGAAGCCTCAGAGAAGCTTTGTTTTCTATCCAACATCGAAAGAACAAATGTTTCGTAAGGGCTATCAGCAAAGATTATGTTGTTTAAAAATCCCTGCTGTGATCTATCAAAATTTTAATATAATGTTCCAGGAAGCCCACTGAATTCTGAGCGGGTTGTCAACTCAGGGGGCAAGAGAAGCCACCTTGCAGAGTCTTCTTTGACCCCAACCATCATTAGACAGACTGGTATTCCCTGTCTCCGTTTACTGTGTGCTTGGGTGGCTGGTTTTTCCCTACCCATTATAGAGAAACAGAGCAATTTTGGTTGGAAAAAATAATCTCTGCCCTCTCCTCTAGGGTTGTTGATCCCACTGGTAATCAATCAAGTCTCAACCACTCAACCACTCTGCAATTTACTCAAACTTATCTATTCTAATTTTTGCCTCTTTGTAGACATCTTCTGCTTTTCCGTTTTAGTATAAAAGTGGACTGCTAACATTATAAATGTACTGTACATGCTGATCTTACAAAATGAAAACTTCCTCAATTCCATCAACTGACTTTCTATATTCATTTTGTGTGTCTATCACTGTCTGTATACATGCACAAATAAAACTGCCCTTATGTACGTCTGTGTGCACTTACTGTGGACACAAAGTCTTTAATGAATGATCAGAGATTCCTATTTCCTGTTAAATATCCCTTCTGAAACATACCCAAAAGCCAAGAGACTGGCCTTTCCTTGTTTAGTACCCTTGTCTGCATGGTAAAGGTAAATGCTTTTGGTTACGAGGTTTCATTCAATCCCCAAAATGATCCATGGAGTGAGAAGCCAAAACTAAGGTGGATTAATGAATTGGCCCAAAGTCGAAGAGTGAGAGGCAAGATGTGAACAAGAAGATCTGATCCCAGAGTATATGACCTTGACAATAATACATCAAGGTATCAGACACAACTGATAATTCCACAGAGAGAAAAATGAGAAACACATTTACCACTTAGGTGCAAATCTGGGATTATTTATATCATCTGGGATATCTGTAAAGCATTCTCACAGATTTTATATACGATGTATTTACACCTATTGTATATATGTATATACACTGTATCCATGCATTTTTTTTTAATTTTTTTTCAACGTTTATTTATTTTTGGGACAGAGAGAGACAGAGCATGAACGGGGGAGGGGCAGAGAGAGAGGGAGACACAGAATCGGAAACAGGCTCCAGGCTCCGAGCCATCAGCCCAGAGCCCGACGCGGGGCTCGAACTCACGGACCGTGAGATCGTGACCTGGCTGAAGTCGGACGCTTAACCGACTGCACCACCCAGGCGCCCCATGTATCCATGCATTTTTTTAAACATATTTGTTTTTGAGAGAGCAAGAGACAAAGAGGGAAGAGGGGAGGGAAAGGAAAGAAATGAAGACAGACTTGCCAGAATCACAAATGTTGCCCGTAGGTAGGCCATCATCAGAACCCAGGCCCTCTGGCAACTAGTTAATTTTTAAATCCAAATGTTTCTGCTCAGCATCTTTCTACATTGGGCAACTTTTCGAATAGAAGAGGTTCATCTGAATATTTTTTTTTTACTTAATACAAACATTGAAACCTCAACCTTATTACATACATTACAGAACACAAAATTAACAAGTTACAGTATTTTAAACTTCATGCCTTTGAAAATACTCCAAAATGGCTTCCACATTCTTGTCCAATCCAAACACATTTATTACAATACTAATTACAGCAGCATTTAAAAGGATCCTATATTGTACCACTGGACAGAAGTGACCCACTTACCAAGGCTGCAGCTGTTCAACCTCTGAAGTAATCGACCTCAGTCATGTAAAAACACTGACCAGCATCAACTGGCTTTCAGCCCAGAGAAGCTTTCAAACCCAGTGCAGAGGGATATCATAATTCTAAACATCTCAAACTACTTTGCCAGTAAGCATTCTTGCACCCCTACATAAATGTCAAACTAAGGGCAAATGAATACATTGTTTAGGTAAACAAAGTCAAGTCAACAACCCACACTAGTACTAATGCTCTCAATTCTCCATTACACGAGAACGACAGATATAGATACACATATACAGTATTGGTTTAATACCACGCGAGACACAGGCTACTCCAATACTGAGAGATGGCAATGCTCCCACCCTTTCAGAGAGGGCACAACAGAGTGCAACCAGTATGGCAACAGACAACACTAAGAGGCTACCTTAACAGGTAGTTACCAGTGGGCTACTTTACATTAAAAATGTGATGTGGCATTGAGTCTCCCTTTCTTATTATTCTTGTGCTCTTTTCACTTTTATTCACATAGCTAGGTACCATCGGTCATTTTCTCCCTAGGTGGAAAGAAATTTTTGTTTGCCTGTCGTTATGCTGCTACCTAAACAGGGGCTCCTTAAATCAGAAACAAAACATCTGTTTTTCAGTGGCATTTATGAGTCAGCACCACAAATCAAACAGAAAACACTGTCAAACAGCCACAATATTAAAACAATCCGAGATGGGCAATAATAACTACAATTTTTCCAGTATTAATTTCAAACATCTGAAAGAAGCAAGCATTCATTACTTTTATGGGCGGAGAAGTAACATAAAATCACAAAATTTTAGACTAAAGGAAATGTTGAGATCTCCTAATGAGTAAACTAATGACAAGCAGAGGTACAGAAATGTTGGTTTATGTAATTTAGAATAAACTGAAGTGTGCGTAATTAAATATCAATCAGGAGCCATCACATTTACATAAGAGCTAAAAAATTTTAATAAATTTCCACACAGTTATAATAGAGTCTATTGTTGAGTTTACAATAAGTTTATATTAACTAATAGACTCCAAGTTTAAACACACAGGTTTCTTTTTTTAATCTACACAAACAGTGAAGGGAAAATTGCAATCAAAAAGAAAAACACAATGATTTAAACACCTCAAAATGTCATCATAAAATAGTCCACATGAAAAAAAAAAAAGGAACCATTTCAAATTATTTGCCTTTCACAATGCATATTCTTATTTCACTTGGAAAATTTAATTGTGTTCTGCGTATGACCTTTAAAGCATCATTGTCACAGCTTGATGATAACATCCAAATAATTTCAATAAAACATCTACCACAGATGGGAAGTAATAAAATCATAATAGAAATACTCAAACTATGTAATAGTATCTAGGAGAAATTTCTTTTCTAAAACTTAGTCTTTGCCTCTTCAGAAATATAAATTGTGGTTCCAAGTGAATTTCTTGGGAAGACACAATAAAAACCATTGAACCCATTACCCTTTGAAGAGCCAAACCTCACCATCCAGTATGTCTGATCATCCAGTTCTTCAGACCTCATTAACACCTTTTGCTAAGAATCTCAATTAGATCTTACACATTTCCCCTGCATGCCCTACTGAGGGCATGACACTAAGCCACGCGGAGTTTTCTCTTCATTAAGGTCTTTTTGCATTTATTCCCTGCACATTATTTTCTGTAAATGACACCACTTTATCATTCATGATTCACACATAAAAGCCATACGTGTAGAAATTCAACAGATTTCTATGCATTGATTTTTGTATCTTATGCCTTTACTAAATTCATTGATCAGTTTTAGTAGTTTTTTGGTGGAATCTTTAGGGTTTTCTATATATAGTATCATGGCATCTGCAAATAGTGAAAATTTTACTTCTTTCTTACCAATTTGGATGCTTTTTCTTTTTGTTGTCTGATTGCTACGGCTAAGACTTCCAGTACTATGTTGAATAAAAGTGAGCGTAAACATCTTTCTCTTGTTCCTGACCTTAGGGGGAAAGCTCTCAGTTTTGTCTGCTGAGCAGGATACTCCCTATGGGTTTTTCATATATGGCCTTTATTATGTTGAGGTACGTTCCTCTAAGTTTATTGGGTTGATGGCTTTAATCATGAATGGGTATTGTACTTTGTCAAATACTTTTTCTGTGTCTACTCAAATGATCTGTTTTTCCTTTCCTTTCTCCTATTAATATGACGTATCACATAGATTGATTTGCGAATACTGAACCACCCCTGCATCCCAGGAATAAAGCCCACTTGATTGTGGTGAATGAATTTTTTTTTAATGTATTGTTGGATTCAATTTGCTACTATTTTGTTGAGGATTTTTACATCTCTCTTCATCAGAGATTACTGGCCTGTATTTCTCTCTTTTGGTAACAGTATGGTACTGGCACACTAACAGACACAGAGATCAATGGAACAGAATAGAAAACCCATAAATAAACCCACAATTATATGGTCAATTAATCTTTGACAAAGCAGAAAAAAAGTCTCTTCAACAAATGGTGCTGGGAAAACTGGACAGCAACATGCAAAGGAATGAAATGGGACCACTTGCTTACATCATGCACAAAAATAAGCTCAAAATGGACTAAAGATCTAGATACGAGATCTGAAACCATAAAAATCCTAGTAGAGAACACAGGCAGCAATGTCTCTCAAATTGGCCATCACAACTTTCTTCTAGGTATGTCTCCAAAGCAAAAATAAACTATTGGGACTACATCAAGTAAAAAGCTTCTGCACAGCCAAGAAAACAATCATCAAAACTAAAAGGCAACCATCTGAATGGGAGAAGATATTAGAAAATGACATATCTGATACAGGGATAGCATCCAAAATATATAAAGAACTTCTACAACTCAGCACCTAGAAAATAATTCAATTTAAAAATTGGCAGAAGACTGAACAGGTACTTCTCCAAAGACGACACACAGATAGCCAACAAACACACGAAAAGAATGCTCAACATCACTCTTGATCAGGGAGATGCAAATCAAAACTACCAGGTGTTATCACCTCACACCTGTTAGAATGGCTAAAATCAAAAACACAAGAGACAACAAGTGTTGGGAAGGATGTGGAGAAAAGGGAACCCTCTTGCAAACTGGAGCAGCCACTATGGAAAACCATATGGAGGTTCCTCAAAAAGTTAAAAATAGAACTACCCTATGATCTAGTCACCACACTACTGGGCATTTACCAAAAAAATACAAAAACACTAACTCAAAGGATACATGCACTGCTATGTTTACTGCAGCATGATTTACAAGAGCCCAATTATGGAAACAGTCCAAGTGTCCATCAACTGATAAAGGGATAAACAGTGTGTGTGTGTGTGTGTGTGTGTGTACGTGTACACACACACACACACAATGGAATATTATTCAGCCCTAGAAGGAATGAAATCTTGACATTTGCAATAACACGGATGGAGCTCGAGAGTGTGATGCTAAGCAAATTAAGTCAGAGAAAAACAAATACTATATGATTTCACTTATATGTATAATTTAAGAAACAAAACAAACGAGCAAAGAAAAAAGAGAAAGAGACAAAGAAACAGACTCTTAACTATAGAGAACTGATGGTTACCAGAGGAAAAGAGTTGGGGAGGGATAAATTCAATCGGTGACAGGGATTGAAGAGTACACTTAGGATGAGCACTGGGCAATGCACTGTATTGTTCAATCACTACACTGTACACCTGAAGCTAATGTAACACCGTATTAACTATACTGAAATGAAAATAAAATGCGATGAATTTTTAAAAAAACACACTCATTAGTTAAAGCAGGAAAACTACAATTTTTAAATTTCCATTTTCTTAGTCACCTTTCCATTCTGATCCTGCTTCCATGATATTATGCTCAACCCATCTTCAATGCAGTTTTAGGTATTCCCCCAAAATCTTCACATGATTATTCTGCATTTTTTAAAGATTGTTTATTTATTGGGGCAGCGGGGGACAGAGAGAGAAAGAGAATCCCACAGGGCTCAATCACACGAACCGTAAGATCATGACCTAGGCCAAAACCTCAAGTCAAACGCTTAACAGACTGAGCCACCCAGAAGCCTTCACAACATTATTCTAAAAAGCTTTTCGGTGCACCGGGGTAGCTCAGTTAAGCATCCGACTTCCTCTCAGGTCATGATCTCATAGTTCATGTTCAAGCCCCGCATCAGGCTCCCTGCTGTCAACACGAAGCCTGCTTCAGATCCTCTGTCCCCCTCTCTCTCTGTCCCTCCCCTATGTGCACTCTCTCTCCCTCTCTCTGTCAAAAATTACACAGAAGATTCAAAAAAAATTTAAAGCCTTTCAACACTTGTGGAAGTTGTGAACATCATGCTGTAAGTATGGAATTCAATAAGGGTAGCATTATCTGGGTATTTATTGGACTTCAGTGATAGCTCCTGCACGTTTACTAACACCCTCCAGATCAGGTTATGAAGATATGGGCTGCAAGGGACCTAGGCAGGGGCAGTATGAGACAACTACTCATCTCAAAGTGGCACTAGCAGCCGTCACCGCTTTCATAATCATCTATCCTGTCCTGATACTAGAGTCAGGCTAGCTGAAGCAGCTCCCATGTGAGACTCGAGACATATCCTCCCCTGACTAATTCCTGTCGCCATAAAAATGGCTTTAAAAGTTGAGGTCAAAGCTCCTTTATAACAAACTCCATTGCATAACAGATTCCCCATCTCACATGTTAATGTGAAATCAACCACAACCATGAAATGTTTTTTTGCTTGTGTGTACGTTTTCAATGATGGAATAAAAATTGAAACCATTACTTGAAAACATAACTGGATCTTAATTATAATAGACATCGTCCTATGTATTCTCACCCCATTCCTGGATCTGCCCCTACCTAAGATGACCACTATCTGGAATCCTATACTTTTTAGAGATATAAGTTCATGTATTTTTGTATAATAAAAATGTTTCATATATACATATACATATATACACACATATATGCATATTTCTACATATATTCTTTTAGTTGTTTCTAAGTTTATCAAATTTATAAATGCTATACGTAATCTTCAGGGATTTACTTTTTTCACTTGCTATTAAAACTCATCCATATTGGGGGCAGAGGCACAGAACTACCAGAATAGTGAAGTAAGAACCCATAAAAACAATGAAAATACTGGCATAATTGTGAACATCAACTTTTCAAAATTCTGGAGGTTAATCAAAGGCTTATAAAAATCTAAGAAGCATTATCCTAGAAAAACTGCTGAGCCTTGGTTCAAACAGCTGAATTTCTGACATTTCACTCTGATCTACAGGATCCTCCTCTCCTGAGCTCTATGGTAGCCTTAAAAATAAGCAACCTCACAAACCAACAGCCTCCCAAACACAGTAACTGACAAAAACTGTAGTTCTGCAGCTTCCAGGTTTGGATCTCCCCGAAAAGCACCATCTCCAGAACACAGACACTATTAGACCTGTCTCAGCTCCCTGGAAAAGCCCCATTCGCATAGCATCATCATTATTTGATGTGACTCAGAGCTCAGGAAACAAGAAAAGCCCTATCTCCAGGGTGTCTGTCAAAAACAATTAGCTGAAATTGATTAACATCACCACTACTAAGTCTGTCCTACCAGTTGGGCAAACAAGAGTTTTAGCCCAAAACTTAAAACGAAGATCCACCGGGGTGACTCAGTCAGCTGAGTGTCCGACCCCAGCTCAAGTCACGATCTCACACAGTTCATGAGTTCAAGCCCCACATCAGGCTTGCTGCTGTCAGCCTGCCAGCACAGAGTCTGCTTTGGATCCTCTGTCCCCCTCTATCTGCCCCTCCCCTACTTGCACTCTGCCAAAAATAAATATTTTTAAATAAATAAAATAAATAAATAAAACAAAATAAAAGGAAGATCTGTAGAATAAAAAGTCCACAGAAGGTTTTGAACATATCATAGAAATCCTGGGGGACACAGGACTCCACACACATAGGTAGGACTATGTGCATGTCCAGAAAAAAAGCTCAAGAGGACCCAAGTCTCTCACTCCCGGATGACCCTGAGGCCCTACACTACTAGAGAGTGAAGGCAGACACAAAAAAGTACCTTCATGCCGAAAGTGTCAGAGCCATTCACCACACCAGGCCACTCACAGAAGGCTAGGAGAATTACTGGTAATATGAATTTAAGGAAATCTTTGTCTAACCATTGGCTAACACTAATCAAACTAAGAGTAGACTTTAGTCAATGAAGAAAGAGACAAGAAAGAAAAGAGATTTTAGAGGATTCATATCCAGAAAAGTCACAATACAAACAAACAGCAGCAACACAAGAAGATGACGTCCTGGGGAGATGAGGAATTCGGAGTTCCAAAGTTTACACATTGCATCATTAAAATTTCCAGTTGTGATCAAAAAATTACAAGACATGCAATGAAGCAACAAAGTATGGCCCAGTACAGCCCATACATGAGAAAAAGAGCTATCAATAGAAACCATCCCTGGGACTCACTAAACTAAGGCTATAAATCATCTATCATAAATATTTTCAAAGACTTAAAGGAGGGGTGCCTGGGTGGCTCATTTAAGCATCCAACTCCTGATTTCAGCTCAGGTCATGATTTCACAGTTCCTGAGTTCGAGCCCCACATCAGGCTCTGCACTCATAGTGCACTATGAGTGCAGAGCCTGCTTGGGATACTTTCTCTCTCTCTCTGCCCTTCCCCTGCTCATGTGCGCACGTGCGCACGCTCTCTTCTCTCTCAAAAAATAAAACTTAAAAAAAGAATTAAATCGTGTCACAAAAATTAAAGTAAAATTGAAAACAATGTCTCACAAAATAATGAATTGTAATAAAAATATGCATCTTATGAAAAGGAACCCACTAAACACTCTGCAGTTGAAAACTACAACTGAAAGCAAATATGCACTACAAAGGCTCCACAGCATAGATGAAGTGGCCAAATTAACGACCAGAAAATTTGAAGACACCTCAACTGGGATTATCCAGTTTGAAAAACAGAGGAAAAGTGAACAAAAATAAACAGCACTTCTGAGACCTCTGGGACATCGCCAAATACACAAAGGTAAGCACACTGGGAGTCGAAGCATTTTGAAATATTCCCAGAGCATTCTGTTCCCCATAACAAGGGAAAACTATTTTACCAGAAGAGTATCTGACCTACAAAAAAAATAATTAAAAATCCAGTCCCTTCTAGCACCCCTCCCTGCCTCACCTAAGTGAAGGAAACAATGCTAAGAAAGTCTTCCTAAGATCATATCCCAGATATTTACCTCCACTAAAAAAAATAATAATAAATAATAATCTGAGATTTGATCATAAAATTATAGAATGCTTTTTTCCCCACAATACCTTACCACCACCCTACAGGGCTCCAGGAAAGCAACAGTGGATTACAACTAAAAAAAAAAAAAAAAAAAAAAAACCTTCAAGATACAGTCCCTATTTAGGAACACGTTTCTAGGGGAGCACAATAACAAACAAACAGGAAAAAGAAAAAGAAGAACAACAATAAGAATATAAGAGGAAACAAAAGCCTCTAACACTTGCAGTTAGAGCTAACACTAAGCCTAACTCCATGCCAGATAAACACAAAACCTCACAGTAAACACCTAATTACCTTAGATCCTATTACCCAGTATAATATGTCCAGCTTTCAACAAAAATTATAAAGCATACTAAAAGGCAAGAAAACACAAAGTCTGAAGGAACAAAGTAAGCATCAGAACCAGATTCATATACAACACAGATTTTGGAATTGTCAAACCAAATTAAAGTAACTCTGATTAATATGCTAAAAGGCTCTAATGGAAAAAGCATACAACATGCAGAAATAGATGGGAAACATAAGCAGAGAGATTTAAATTTTAAAAAAATCAAAGTGAAATATCAGAATTCAAAAACACTGTAACAGAAAGATGGCCAAAAATTCATGTTTGATGAAAAACATTAAATTACCATCCAGAAGCTGAATGAACTCCAACCAAAGAGGATAACTCAAAGAGATCTACACCTAGACAAACTCTTACAAACTACTTAAAGATAGAGAATCTTAAGAGCAGCAGGAAAAAAAAAAAAAGGCTCATCTACTACAAGGGATCCTCAGTAAGATCTCATTAGAAACCATGCAGACTAGAAGACAATGAGGTGGTATTTTCCAAGTGCTAAAACAAACAAACAAAAAAGTATCAACCAAGAATTATAAATCCAGCAAAACCATCCTTCAAAAAGTAAAGTAAATAACAGATAAAGAAAAACTGAAAGAACGTGTGACCAGCAAACATACTCTGTAAGAAATACTAAAGGGATTCCTTCAATCTGAAATAAAATGAAACTAAATGGTATCTCAGTCCACATGAGGAATCAAAGAAGACCAGGGAAGGAAATTACATTGGTAAATATAAAAGACAGTGTAGGGGCGCCTGGGTGGCTCAGTCGGTTAAGCGGCCGACTTCGGCTCAGGTCTAGATCTCGCGGTCGTGGGTTTGAGCCCCGCATCAGGCTCTGTGCTAACAGCTCAGAGCCTGGAGCCTGTTTCATGATTCTGTGTCTCCCTCTCTCTGACCCTCGCCTGTTCATGCTCTGTCTCTCCCTGTCTCAAAAAAAAAAAAAGTTAAAAAAAAAAAGTGTAATGTATTGGTGTGGAGAGGGTCAGAATGTATGGAACACAGCTAATGCAGACATAGAGGGTAAGTCATAGCACTAAATGCCCATAGTAGTGAAAAAAGCTCTCAAATCAATAATCTAAATGTTCACTTTAAAAATGTAGAAAAGAGGGCGCGCTGGGTGGCGCAGTCGGTTAAGCGTCCGACTTCAGCCAGGTCACGATCTCGCGGTCCGTGAGTTCGAGCCCCGCGTCGGGCTCTGGGCTGATGGCTCGGAGCCTGGAGCCTGTTCCGATTCTGTGTCTCCCTCTCTCTCTGCCCCTCCCCCCTTCATGCTCTGTCTCTCTCTGTCCCAAAAATAATAAAAACGTTGAAAAAAAAAATTTTAAAATGTAGGAAAAAGAAAAGGAAACACACTGAACGTAATCATTAAGAAAGAAATAATAAAGAGTAGAGGGAACCTAAAGAAATATAAAACAGAAAAATAGGGGAAATAATAAATTATATAAGATAAATTTAAACAACCAAGTGTTCGGTTCTTTTAAAATATTAACAAAATAGGGGTGCCTGGGTGGCTCAGTCGGTTAAGCGTCCCACTTCGGCTTAGGTCATGATCTTGCGGTCCGTGAGTTCGAGCCCTGCGTCGCGCTCTGTGCTGACAGCTCAGAGCCTGGAGCCTGTTTCAGATTCTGTGTCTCCCTCTGTCTGACTCTCTCTCCGTTCATGCTCTGTCTCTGTCTCAAAAATAAATAAACATTAAAAAAAATTTTTTTAAATATATTAACAAATAGACAAACCCTTAAGTAGACAAACCTTTAGCAGGAAAAAAAAGAAGGAAAAAAAAAAACCCACAAAACAGGAAGGAGAGACTACCCTTGACCCTCCAATATTAAAAGGATATGAGGAAATACTATGAACTTTGTGTCAATGAATCCAACAAATGAGATAAAATGGGAAAAACTCCTAGAAAAGTCACCAACTGCTAAAATTGACTAAAGAATAAAGAGGAAAATCTGTATAGATCTGTAACAAGCACAGCAGTGAATAAGCAATTTAAATCTTGCCCCAAAAAAAGTCTAGATCTAGAGGACTTCACTGGTGAATTTTATAAATATTTAAAGAATAAAATATTCCATAAAACATTCTTTTAGAAAGTAAAGAGGATGCAACACTTCCTAATTCATCCTATGAGGACAGAATCACCCTGACACCAAAGCCATCAAAGAGAAAAATAAAAACAAAAAACTACAAATACAACATCCCTCACAAATAGGGATGAGAAAAAAACTCAACAAAATATTAGCAACCCAAGCCAACAACATATAAAAACTATTATAGGAGCACCTGGATGGCTCAGTCCATTAATTGTCTCACTCTGGATCTTGGCTCAGGTCATGATCTCATGGTTCGTGAGATCAAGCCTCACACTGGGCTCTGTGCTGACAGCAAGGAGACTGCTTGGAATTCTCTCTCCCTCTCTCTTTAGCCCTCCCCAACTCAGGCACACAAGCATTGTCCCTCTCAAAATAAATAAACTTTGAAAAGACCTATTATAAACCAGGATAAAATAGGAAATACCCCAGGAATACAAGGTTGGTTGAACAGCTGAAAATCAATTAATGTAACACACCATATTAATAGAATAAAGGGCAAAAAGCACATGAACAATGCAGTAGGTGCATTTGACAAAGCCCAATATCCATTCATGGTAAAATTCCTTAACAAACTGGAGTAGAAAACAATTTCCTCAACCTGATAAAGAGTACACAAAAAAACCTATAGAAATACCATACATATAATGGAAAACTAAACTCTTTTCCCCTCACATGGGGAACAAGGCAAGGATTGTCTGCTCTCATCAGTTCTATTTAATAATAGTACTGGAAGTCCTACCCACCCAAAAGAAATAAATAAATGGCATCCAGTTTGTAAAGGAAATATTAAACTCTCTCTTTTTGCAGATGGCATGACCCTATACACAGAAAATCCTCAGGAATCCACAAAAAATTAAAACTAATAAATAAGTACATCAATGCTGCAGGATAGGAAATATAACATCAATATATAAAACCAATTATATATATTGGTTAAATAAAACCAATATATATATATGTATATATATGTATTAAAAAGTAACAATCTGAAAATGAAATTAAGGGCATAATTTCATTCATAATAAGATTAAAAAGAATTAGGTACTTAGGAATAAATTTTATAAGTGCAATACTTACACTTTGGAAATTACAAAACTTTTTTGAAAAAATTAAAGATCATTTAAAATGGAAAGGACATTCAATGTTCATGGATTGGAAGACTTATTATTAAAGCCAGCAATTCTCAAATTGATCTACAGATTCAATGAAATCCTTTTCAATATTCCAGCAACCTTTTTCACAAAAATTGGGAGGAAGATCACAAAGTTTATATAAAAATGCAAAACATTTAGAATAGCCAAAACAATTTTCGAAACAACAATTTGGAAGAATTTCACATCTCAATTTCAAAACAACATAAAACTCAAGTTATCAAGGTAGTGTGCTACTGGCAGTAAGACAGACGTTGGTAGGTGGAACAAGACTGACCTCCAAAAATAAGTCCTTAAATTTACAGTCCATTGATTTCTAACAAATATGGGAAGGCAATTCATTGGGGAATGTAGAGTATGCCCAACAATGAAACTGAGACAAGCGGATATACACATGCAAAGAAATGGTCTTAGAACTTCCCTCACACCACACACAAAAATTAACTCAAAATGATCATAGCCTTAAGCTTCTATAACTTTTTAGAAGAGTTATAAAGTGTTCAAAACTTTGTTGGCCAAATATCTTAGATAGGACACCAAAAGCATTGTTCATATTAAAAAAAAACTGATAAATTGAACCTCATAAAAATTTTAAATTTCCACTTCAAGACACATTAGGCAAATGAAAAGTCAAGCTACAGACTGGAGGACAATGTTTACAAAGTAGACACTAGATAAAGGACGGGTATGTAGAATTTACAAGCAACCCCTATAACTCAATAAAAATAAGAAAAATGACCAAATCAAGAGATAGACAAAAGATATGAACATACATTTCAGCAAATAAGATATAGGAATGGCTACTAAGTGCATGGAAGATGCTCATCACCATTAGTGATTAGTAAAACACAAAGTAAAACGGTAATATCACTTTTACACTCATGAGAAGAACTACAATCAAGAGTACAATAATGTTGGTAAGGATGAAGCAAAAAAAAAAAGCCACCTTCAAGATTGCTGATGAAAATATAAAATATTCAGCCACTTTGGAATATAGTTTGTCAGTATCTCAGAAACTTGACAATAAACTACTACCCAATCCAGCAATTCCTCTCCTAGAGATAACAAAAACCTATGTCCAACATTTGCACACAGATGTCAAAGCAGCATTATCATAACAGCCCCAAACTGGAAACAACCTTAACTATGCATCAAATGGTGGAAAGCATCAAATGTGCTTTATCTATATGAAAAAACTATTCAGTAATAAAAAGGAAAAGACTACAGACATAGGTTATGCCATGGATGAACCTCAAAAACATTATTGAGGTGAAATAAGTTAAACATGAAAGACCATATATAAAATAGTCTTATAAAAAATATATACTTGTTACATAAAATGTCCAATTTTGGGACAAAAGATAGATTCTGCTTGCCTAGGAATGGTAGACGGTGGGGACAGGGATTAACTATAAATGGGCAGGAGGGGCCTTAGTGCAGGAGAGAGATGTGGAGGAACATGTTCTGAAGCAGATTTATGGTGATGGCTATGCCAATCAAAAAAGTTACTAAAGTCACTGATCTGTGCACTTGAAATGGTGTGAATTTTAGGATACCTAAGAACACTTCACTAAAGTTGTTTGGAAAAAAAAAAAAACGAGGAGGTGTTAAACAAGAAAAAAATTATCCTGATCATTGTATGTTGAATGACTGCTATATAGTATTCCACTATATGAATATACAGAGTTTATTCATCTGCTTTCCTCTCAATAAGCATTTGGGTTGTTTGCAAACTTTTTGCTATTGTAAACAGAGCTATCACGAACATCACATATGTATGCCTGATATACAGAACAAGAGTCTCTTCTCTTAAATATTTAACTGGCATTGAAAGGGCTACACTGTGAAGTACGTGGATTTTCAATTCTACGATATAATATCCAACAGTTTTCCAAAATGATCGAACAATTTACGCTTCTACCAGCCATGTGCCTCAGATTGTGTGGATCCACATCTCCTCCACCTGACCCTGTTTGAAACTTAAACCATGATGCTAGCTGTAAATCTAGTCCATTCATTTTAACTGCTGTATTCTGTTGTATGAATAAGTCCAGTTTATCTAACTACTCTTTTATGATGCGTAACTTCAATGTTTACCCATTTTTTTACTCTTAAAACTGTGCTGCAATAAAAATTTCTGAATGAACTTCCAGGAATCAAGTGCAAAAATTTCTCTAGGGCAGGGACACCTGAGTGGCTCAGTCAGTTAAGTGTCTGACTTCGGCTCAGGTCATGATCTTGCGGTTCATGGGTTCAAGTCCTGCGTGGGGTCTGTACCAACAGTTCAGAGCCTGGAGCCTGTTTTGGATTTTGTGTCTCCCTCTCTCCCTGCCCCTTCCATGCTCGCTCACTCTCCCTCTCTCTCTCAAAAAAAGAAATAAGCATTTAAAAAAAAATTTTTAAGTTTCTCTACACAGACACCTGTCACAGGAATATACCAAAGTTCCTGTTTGCCCACATCTTCTATATCAACATCTAGTCTGGACAGTTCATCTTGGCCGCCTGATAGATGTTGTTTCAAACTGCATATCACCCTTTATAATAAGATTGAACCTATTTTTATATGTGTGTTGGATATTTGTATTTCTTTTACGTAAAGAGCCTAGTCATACTCTCTTCCTATTTCGATTGTGAATCATTTATCTTTTTCTTAAGATTTATGAGTGGCCCATCATCCATCTTAAATACAAATCTATCAGTTATGTCTGTTACCAGTCTACTATGTGGTCTGCCTTCAAAATACGTAGCTATGCTGTGTTTTGGTCATACACAAGGTTTTTATTTTTGTGTGTAGAAAATTATTTCTCTTTTCCTTTATGACTTACACTTATTTGAGAAAACTTGCTCTACCCAGATATCAAAAAACACCTATCTTTTTGTACTTACTTCAAGAAATTTTAGAGTTTTGCTTTTCATACTGACGTCTTCACCATGTGGTGTTTATTTTTTACCCCAATGTAAGGTAGGGATCTCATTTTTTTTTATCTTTATTAATATCAATGGCCAAGTATCTTGCCATAATTTATTCAACAGTTTGCTCTACCTCCCAGTGAAAGATGCCATCTTTATCACGCACACAGGTCCCACATTTATGTGGTTATTTTTCTGGCTCTGTCTTCTGCCACTGATCTATTTTCTATCCCTATACCAAAAACATGCTGTCAAATAATAAAATTTTATTACCAGTGTTGGTAACTAGTAAGGTGCATCATTCTTCTTTTTCTACAGGTCTTGGCCATTCATGGCTCTCTACTATGTTATTTTAGGAAGTTTGTTAAATCACGTGTCAAGAAGACCTCTTGGATTCGTTGTGTACGGTGAGAAAAGGCCGAGGGACAATCTCCACAAACTGCTGTGCAGAGATCTCCATATGGTCACATGTTGTTTCGCTTATTGTTAAGTGAAAATGCAAAAGGCAGCTCAGTGTTTATAGAAGGAATCTTTGAGGGAATACAGAAGAAACTAAAATTAATACAAACAGAAGGGGGGACATCTCTTTGTATATACCTCGTTTTAAAATGGAGACGCTGGGGCGCCTGGGTGGCTCAGTCAGCTAAGCATCCGACTTCAGCTCAGGTCATGATCTCACCACTCATGAGTTTGAGCCCCGCATCAGGCTCCCTGCTGTCAGCGCAGAGCCTGATTCAGATCCTGTCTCCCTCTTTCTCTGCCCTGCCCCAGTCTGCACTGTCTCAAAAATAAACAAACATTAAAAAAATTATTTAATGGAGACATTGAAAGCATGTAATAGCACATAATTTTCAAAAATTAAATAAAAACAAAGAAAAGGCAATTCCTGAAATAGAAAATGAAGTAAACTGCGTATCGAGCTGATAGTGTAACCACATAGAGAAAATCATTACTTCAAGTTACTTTAAAATACGAATTTTGACTGCACATCTCTCCAGAGGAATACGGCCTAAGCTGGTGGGGGAAGGCAAAGAGCTGCTAAGCAATATTAAATGGCATTCTACAGTCTTTTTGTAAATAGAAATACTGGTATTGTTATTTTTAAACTATTATGATCATATCATAGGATGAATCAAGTGAGTAGTATCATAAGGAAGCCAGACTTTCAGCCCAAGAGAAAAGGGATACCAATATCAAATCAAAGAAGCCCTACCAATCTTTCATTTGAATTAAAAGCATCAGTTCGTCACTTAATTTCAAATGAATGTACACTGTATTTATTACTCTATTACTGTGAATATATATGTGTGTATGTGTATGATTTCACACATAGGTATGCATTTGTATGCACTTCCTAGCTCTGACCGCTGCAAATACCAAAAAGCAAAACCCCACACTGTGATTTCTAAATACTATCTCCACTAAAAGGAACAGGGACTATTTTCAGAAATGACCGATTCCAGGGCGAGGTCATGAAATGTCCAAGGAGAGACTAAGACAACTTGTTATTCCAGAAAACAACAAAACTATCAAAAACTAATGGAGGTCCCAACAAAATATTAATAAACCAAACCCACAGCAGTATTAAAAATCATCTACCATGAGCAAGTTGGATTTACCCAGGAATGCAAGAGTGTTTCTTTTTTTAAGTTTATTTTTATTTATTCACGTAATCTCTACACCCAACACGGGGCTCAAACTCATGAACCTGAGATCAAGAGTCACATGCTCTTCCAACTGAACTAGCCAAGCACCCTCAAGAGTCTTTCCACAGAAGGAAATCAATGCATGGGGCATTTGGGTACCTCAGTCATTTAAGCATCCGACTTTGGCTTGGGTCATCTTACGGTGTGTGAGCTTGCGCTCCACATCAGGTGAGCTCAAGCCTCACTTCAGGATTCTCTCGCTCGCTCTCTCTGCCTCTCATGGGGTTCTCTCTCTCTCTCTCTGCCCCTCGCTCAATTGTGCCCTCTCTCAAAATATAAATAAGTAAACAACTTTAAAAAATCAGTGTAGGGGCGCCTGGGTGGCGCAGTCGGTTAAGCGTCCGACTTCAGCCAAGTCACGATCTCGCGGTCTGTGAGTTCGAGCCCCGCATCAGGCTCTGGGCTGATGGCTCAGAGCCTGGAGCCTGTTTCCGATTCTGTGTCTCCCTCTCTCTCTGCCCCCTCCCCTGTTCATGCTCTGTCTCTCTCTGTCCCAAAAATAAATAAACGTTGAAAAAAAAAATTAAAAAAAAAATCAGTGTAAACACCACATTAATAGAACAAAGGAATAAAACCACCTGATGATCACAACTGACAAGAAAAAGCACTGGCAAAATCCCATATCCTTTCGCGGTAAAAATACCAAACAAGGAGGAGAAATAGAAAGCAAATTCCACAAAATGATGAAGTGCCTTTACAAAAAACCCACAGCTAACATCATTCTCAAAGGCGGAAGACTGAAAGCTTCCCCCTTACAATCAGTAGTAAGACAAGGATGACCAATTTCACCTGTTGTTCAACGTTGTCCTGAAAGTTCTAGCCTTTGCACTTCGCCAAGGAAAACAAATAAAAGGTTTCCAAACTGGAAAAAAAAGATCTCAATTCAAAGATGACATGATCCTACTGATAAACAATTCCCCAAATCCCTAAGATATTAGAGCTTAATAACTGAATTTAGCAAAGCTGCAGAATACAAAATCAACGTGAAAAAGTCAGTTGCATTTCCATACACCTGCAATAAATAATCTGACAATGAAATTAACAATTTACAATAGCATCTAAAAGAATACCCATATGACTTCACTCATGTGGAATTTAAGATACAAAATAGATGAACATATGGGAAGGGAAGCAAAAATAATATAAAAACAGGGAGGGGAACAAAACATAAGACAGTCTTAAATATAGAGAACTGATGGGTGCTGGAGGGATTGTGGGTGAGGGGATGGGCTAAATGGGTAAGGGGCATTAAGTATGATACTTGTTAGGATGAGCATTGGGTGTTATACATAGTGGATGAATCACCACAATCTACTCCTGAAATCATTATTGCACTAAATGCTAACTAACTTGGATGTAAATTAAAAAGTAAATTCAAAAATAATTCAAAAATTTTTAAAAATTTTTTGATAAGTAGAAAAAATGAAAAATAAAAATAAATAGAATAAATACCTAAGTATAAGTTTAATCAAGGAGATGAAAGAATCACATACTGAAAACTACAAATAACATTGAAAGAAATGAATTAAGTCCTAAATAATAGGAAAGACCTCTTACGTTCACAGATCAAAAAACTCAGTATTATTAAGATGCCAGTACTACCGAAAGTGATCTGCAGATTCAATGCAATCTCTAGCAAATGACAAGAGCCGTTTTCATAGAAATGGAAAAACCAATCCTCAAATTAATATGGAATTGCAAGGGGTTCCAAATAATCCAAACGATCTTGAAAAAGAAAAGCAAAGTTGGAGGACTCACTTCTGCATTTTAAAGTTACTATAATGCCACAGCAAACGCAACAGTATAGTACTGGCATGAGGACAGACATACAACCAATGGAATAGAACTGAGAGTCCAGAAAGAAACCCATCCATCTATGGCCAAATGAATATTGACAAGGGTGCCGTGTCCATTCAATGGGGAAAGAATTGTGTCTTCAACAAACAGTTCTGGCACAACTGGATTTCTGTATGCAAGGTAATCAAGCTAAAACATTCTTTCATCTAACATACAAAAATTAACTCAAAATTCAACAATCTGAATATAGGAGCTAAAACCATTACATCATGAGAAGAAAACAAGGGTAAGTCCTCATGACTTTGGATTTCGCAATGGATTATTAGATATGACAACAAAAGCATGAGAAAGAAAAGAAAATATAAATTGGATTTGATCAAAATGGATTTGTCAAAATGCACTCTGTCAAAATAGTAAAAACAGGGGGAAAAAAGTATTGCTAAGAAAACGTTTAAAAAAGTGTTTTCAACTTTACTCCATCAAAGGATATGATCAAGGAAGTGAAAAAGTCAACTATAGAATGGGAGAGAATATTTGCAAGTAATGTATCTGATTACAGTTTAATACCAGAAGTATCTAAAGAACTCCTAAACTCAACAATAAAGACAGACCAATTTTAGAAAGAGCAAAGGACCTGAATAGTTATTTCTCCCAAGGAGACAGGCAAACTGCTGAGAAGCACATGAAAAGATGCTCAATATCATAGTCATTAGGGAAATGTCAATGAGAGCTACACTGTAGGGACGCCTGGGTGACTCAGTTGGTTAAGCATACGACTCTTGATTTCGGCCAGGTCATGACCTCATGGTTCATGAGACTGAGCCCCAAGTTTGGCTCCAGGCTGAGCATGGGGCCTGCTTAAGATTCTCTCTCACCCTCTCCCTTTGTCGCACATGCACACATGCACAGGCTCTTTCTCCCTCAAAAACAAACAAACAAAAAAAACCACATTGTGTATCACTTCACACCTACTGGAATGACTATAGTTTTTCTTTTTTTAACAAAAGGAAAATAAGAGGTGTTGGCAAGGATATAGAGAAACTGGAACCCTCATATATTGCTAACAGAATATAAAATGGCACAGCCTCGGTGGAGAACAGTTTGGCAATTCGACATAGAATTAAACATAGAATTACCCTATGGCTGAGCAATTTCACTCCTAAGAATATACCAAAAATTTAAAAAGGGGACATTGGCCTGCCAAGATCACAGCATCACTCCTAACAGCCAGAAGGTACAAATAACCCATGTGTCCTTCAACAAAGGAGTGGATACACAAAATGTAGTATTCAAAGGAATATTCAGCCAAAAAAGGAATGAAATTCTGATAGATTCTACAAGATGGATGAACCCTGAAAACATGCCAGCTGAAATAAGCCAATCACAAAGGGGCAAATATTGTATAATTCTACTTATATAAAATATCTTGAATAGGCAAATTCATAAAGACAGAAATTAAATTAGAGGTTGGTGGAGGAGGGAATGCAGAGTTATTGCTTGATGGCTACAGACTTTCTGTTGGGAATGAAGTTTGGAAATAGTCGTGATGGTTGCACAACACCGTATACTTCAAAATGGTCCAGATGACAAATTTTACTTTATATATTATACTTTAACCACAATTAAAATAACAATAAAGTTCTGTCAAAAGGTCACAAGATCCAACCTAAAAGGGCCCCAAGTGACCAACAATGTCACAATCTGAGTATCAATAAAATTACTGAGTAAAATAGATTAAACACCCCAAACATACAAAAATACATAGATCAATAATGATACTAAAGTTTTTAAAATCATTGGTCATCAGTAAAATTTGCTAGGATATCATGGCAGATTAAAGATGGCTGAAAACTCTCTACTTCTCCGGGAATTCTGCCATGGAAAAAGTCCAACTACTCTGGAATCACATTGCCTGAGAGGACATGTATAGACTCTCTGATCCAAAGTCCCAGGCGAGCTCACCCTTCTAACTATCCCCATCAAGGTGCCAGAGATGTGAGTGAACCCAGGACCCTCCAGACCTGTCCATCCACCAGCTAACTACCTTTCTGGCAGAGAATAAAACTTCCCGCCAAGCCTTCCAAAATGTCTGACCTATCAAATCATGATGCCTAATACAATAGTTGTTTTATGCCCCTTGAGTTTTTGATAAGAGGAAAAAAAAATCAAGCACCTACCCTGCCTTTCTAGTATAAACCATTTCCAGGTAACTACATGGCTGATGGGGGATAAGATCTATAAAGAATTCTATCTCATAAAAGCATAAGTAATGATATAATTAGAAATGCGCTGTTTTTCAACCCCCAAGGAATTAATGATTTCAGGCAATAACCATCAGTGGACACTAAAGCCTCAGATGGAAGAAGTTTATCAGACAGGCATCAGGCTCATACCCCCGGCAACACACACACACACACACACACACACACACACAGTAAATCCCCTGCATAAAATAAAAACGAGAGAGGCCATTATAAAATAAAAGAGGCTTAAGGGCATAAAAATCAAATACAATGTAAGGACCATGTTTACATGCTGATTCAAATAAAATAACTGTAAAAAGCCTTTGTGGAGACAACCTGAGAAATGTGCGTATGGATGGAAAATTAGATGATATTAAGGAATTAGTATTCATTTCTCTAGGTATGATAATGGACGAGTAGTTGTTTTTAAAAAATAAGCACTTAGTTACAGATGCATCCTGAAGCACTTACAGGTAAAAATGGCCTGACAGCCTCTGGACCTGTTTTAAAATACTCCAATAAAATAAAACCACACACTCGCCCCCTCAAATCACTGGCATTATAACAAGACTGCCAAAATGCTAGTGAGTGTCAAAGGTGGATGCTGGGCACATGGGGTTCATTACACTATTCTCTTTACTTTTGTGAAATTTGAAAATGTCTGTGATGAAAAATGTTGAAGTATTCAGTTACTGACTGGAACCAAATGTGTGAAATAATGCGGGGACAACCACCACCTTTATTGTATTGATACTTTGCCTTGTAAATATGGAACATCAATGTATTTATCTGTGTCTCCTTTTATACCTCTGTAAAAGATTTGCATTTTTTTAACTACAGTATATTTTGCTATCATGAATATATGCTAAGTATGATTTTTAAAATATTTCTATTGTTTGAGAATAAGATACATGTATCTACTCTTGAACAGTTTTTTAAATACATTTCAGGTTCTATTATTTTTTGGTGGGAAGAAATCTTTTATTCTACACTAGAAAAACTAAAAGGAAAAAGTAACTTCTGAATGTACTTGAAAGCAAAATTTCCAGAGAAAACTCTATTCCACAAAATGAGGCATCCTTTTACTTCTGGCATTGCTATAGGCAACTGCTTACATTCAAGGTGCATTTCTAAGTCCTGCACAGGGGAACAAAAGTTCATGTGGGGTTGACAGGACAGAGAAAAAGAATGATAGAAAAATCATTTTTAAGAGCTGACTTCCGCAGACTGTATCTATTATTTCCCTGGCCAACCCAGGTCAAAAATTACCAGTAAAGAAACAAATTGCAGAAGACCTGGCACCACTTTATGCAACCTTCATTCTAGTTCTTTCTTGTCCCTTCTCAGTTTGATACTAATGTTGATTCTGTGTTCAAGGACTTTTTACTCCCCTTTAAATCTCACCTGGTACAAAAGGTTAGGAATTACTCAAGGAGCTATGGTGGCGAACAAACTTCCAGAATTCTGAATCTGGAGAACAACCATAGTAAACACTGGCTCTGTGAAAAAGTGACATTTTCTATCTTTTTTTAAAATTAATTTGCTACATAGAGTCCATTACGTAACTTTTACTTGTTAGAAGATGTATTCATTTCCTAGGGCTGCCGTAACAAAATACCCCAAACTGGGTGGCTTAAAATAGCAGAAATACATTCTCTCAGAATTCTGGAGACACGAACGCCAAGATCAAGATGGCAGTCGGGCTGGGTCCTTCTGGGGGCTGGAAGAAGAATCTGTTCCGTGCCTCTCTCCTACCTTCTGGTGGCTACCAACTTGGCGTCCCTTAGCTTGTGGCAGCACAACGTCGATCTCTGCTTCCACCTTCACATGGCATTCTCCCCGTGTCGTGGTGTCCAAACTCCCCTCATCACATAAGGACACCCGTCTTTGGATCACAGACCACCTCGTCTTGTATGACCTTATCTCAACTTGATTCCATCTGCAAAGATCCTGTTTCCAAATATGGTCACATTCACAGGTTCCAGGTAAACATAAATTTGGAGGAATACTATTTAACTCCATACAGGAGGCAGGCCAAATAAAATTTCTAAAATAATGAGAGAATACACAATTCTTCCATACTGCTTACACATGTTTAATTAAATCAGTGGTAAACATGTGAAAGCTGGTGAGCAAACTCAAACTCTTGTACATATGACACGCGTTTAACACTATAAATACAATCTTGCTATTCAAAGTACGCTCTGTAGGGCGTGCTGTCAGCAAAGGCACATTGGTCTCTCAGGCATGCACTGAGGCTGCACTCCACAGATAGAATTTCTTCCTGCATTTTCCCATAAGCAGCAACAAGAAACAAAAGTGCAAGTCCAATGGCTTCACAGGTGAATTCTACCAAACTTTACAGGATTAATACCTATTCTTCTCAAACTATTGCTATATATATATATACATATATAGTTTTGTATGTTTATATTGTATATTCTATATAATATATATATATGAAAAAAAGACATTTTCCCATTCTGTAAGGCCAGCATTACCCTGATACCAAAACCAGATAAAAACACTATAAAAAAACAAAACTACAAGTCAATATCTCTGATTAACATAAATGCAAAGCTTTCAACAAAATACTAGCAAACCACATCCGACAACACATTTAAAAAAATCATTCACCACAATCAAATGGGATTTATTCCTGGGATGTAAGTGTGGTTCAATATTCTCAAATCAATCAATGTGATACATCACATCATTAAGAGAAAGGATAAAAACCATAGGATCATTTCAATAGACACAGAAAAAGGATTTGACCAAGTACAACACCCATTCACAATAAAATCGATTTAGAAGGAACATACCTCAACATAATACAGGCCATATATGAAAAACCCACAGGTAACATCATACTCATTAGGGAAAAACTGAGAGCTTTCCCCTAAGGTCAGGAACAACACAAGGATGCCCACTCTCACCACTTTTATTCATCACAGTACTGGAAGTCCTAGCCACAGCAATCAGACATCAGAAAGAAATAAAATGCATCTAAATTGGCAAGGAAGAAGTAAAATTTTCACTATTTCATCCAAGTACAAAGCTTTTGTACAGTGAAAGAAACCATCAACAAAACAAGAAGACAACCTACTAAATGGAAGATATGTACAAATGACATACCTGATAAAGGGTTAATGTCTAAAATATACAAAGAACTCAAAAAAATAATAATCTAGTTAAAAATGGGCAGAGGACCTAAATAAATATTTTCCCAAAAATGACATTCAGATGACCAGACACATTAAAAGATGTTCAGCATTACCAATTATCAGGGAAATGCAAATTAAAACCACAATGCAATACAACTTTATACCCTTCAGAATGGCTAAAATAAAAACCAAAAGAAATAGCCAGTGTTGGCAAGTTTGTGGAGAAAAAGGAACCCTCCTGCTCTGTTGGTGGGAATACAAATTTGTGTAGCCACTGTGGAAAACAGTATGGAGGTTCCTCAAAAACTAAAAATAGAATTACCTTAATATCCAGCAGCTGCACTACTGGGTATTTACCCAAAGAAACACAAACACTAATTCAAAAAGATATATACACCTCATATTTATTGTAGCATTACTTACAATAGCCAGGATATGGAAGCAGCCCAAGTGTCCATCTATAGATGAATGGATAACGAAGATTTGGTATATAGATACGCAATGGAGTATTGCTCAGCCACATAAAAGAATGAAATCTTGCCATTTGCAACAACACAGATGAACCAAAAGAATATAATGCTAAGCGAAATAGGTCAGAGAAAGACAAATACCATGTTGCACTCTTATGTGCAATTTAACAAACAAAAAGACAAACATAAACAACAACAAAAAAAACCAGACTCAAGTCCAGAGAACAAACTGGTAGTTGCCAGAGGGGCGGCAGGTGGCAGGGATGGGTGAAATAGTTAAAGGGGATTAAGAGCACATTTATCTTGATGAGCACTGAGAAAGGTACAGAATTGCTGAATCGCTATATTCTACACCTGAAACTAATGTAACACAATGTGTTAATTATACTTGAATAAAAAAGAAAAAAGCCAAACAGCAACTTCAACACTTTGCTTAAAAATGTCCTCAGCTAGGGGCGCCTGGGTGGCGCAGTCGGTTAAACGTCCGACTTCAGCCAGGTCACGATCTCGCGGTCCGTGAGTTCGAGCCCCGCGTCAGGCTCTGGGCTGATGACTCAGAGCCTGGAGCCTGTTTCTGATTCTGTGTCTCCCTCTCTCTCTGCCCCTCCCCCGTTCATGCTCTCTCTCTCTGTCCCAAAAATAAATAAACGTTGAAAAAAAAAAAAATGTCCTCAGCTATTAAATATTCATCGCTTACACATCCTGCTTTCCATAAAACTGCAGCACATAATTCAGCTAAGCTTTCTGCCAATGTAACAACAATCTGCTTCACCCAGTTTCCAAACACAGGTTCCTCATATCCTTCTGAGCCATGAACCTCCTTATTTCCACCCAAGGCAGCCTAGGTTTCTTCAATCTTGCACCTCCAAATTCAATCTCTACTCATCGACCATTTCTGAAGTCCCTTCCACACTTTTAGCTACATGTTACAGCAGCGCCTCACTTCCAGGTACCAAAATCTGTATGACTTTTCCGTTGTTGCCATAACAAGCTACTGCAAATCCATGGCTTAAAACAGAAATTTGTTCTCCTAACAGTCCTAGAGGCCAGAAGTCCAAAACACGAGCATAAAGGGGGAAAGTCAAAGTGTTGGCAGAGCTGCACTCCCTCTGGAAGCTCAAGAGGAGAATCCTTGCCTTCTCCGGCATCTAGATCCACATCCTTTGCATTCCTTGGTTTGCTGCCCCTTCACCCACCTTCCAAGCAAGGGGAGTAGCATCTTGTATAACTCTGTTTCTGTTACAGGACCTCCCTCTTATAAGGACACTTATAGTTACAGACCAACCAGGTAATCCAGGATAATCTCACCGTTTCAACACAAGATAATTGTAACGTGCTCAGGAGTAACTTGTTATATCAGCTGCAGGAAATTACTTTCCATCTAGTGCCAATATACTATCGTACTTTGATAACAAACTCCACTTGCCCCCAGACCCTTTGCTTCTTACATACACATGTTAATCACTACTGTCTGATTGCTTTCTCCACGTTCACATGTGTAAGATAGTGTTTTCTTCACGCTCACCGCGTGGGTAAGATCTTGTGAACTCAAAAAAATATGGAGATGGAACCCCTGTTCAGGGCTCTTGTCTCCCCCCGGACATTAGCCTATTTCATATTCAATTCTGTGTCAGCTCTCTTGTTGGACTGGACAAGAGAGAACTCCAAACTAACAGTCTGCGACAATCCCCAACCACATGAAAGGCAGTGTTTGAAGGGTCCAGGAATTAGGGCCTGTGTATCTTTGGGAGCCATTACTCAACCTTCCAAACTCACCTACAGCACTATTCTTCCCTCTCCCCCCACCACACCTTCCTTAGCCTCTGCCCACAATCCTCCCAGAGCTGGCTCCTCCTTGTTCCTGTCACCTTCGAAAATGCCACTTCCTCTAAGAGGCCTTCTGAAACTGCCCTAAAAGCTGATCCCATCTCTATCACAACAATGACTCCCTATCACAGCATTCTGCTATTTGTTTCCCAGCAGGCATCACACCTTCTGTTGATTTTATTCACTGATTTGTTTACTTGATCATCTGCTGCCTTCACCACTGGAATGCCAACTCCATTTGGGCAAGCTATCTTCTCTTTATCCTCTCTATCCTTCAGCATCACGCATAGTGCCTGACACTTAGTAGGTATTCAATAAATATCTGTCAAATGAATATGATAGGAATCTCTTTAAAATGAGATGTAACACGAAATATTCATGTGATAGATATGTATCACGTTATGTGGTATACACACACATATAGCAAGCATGCTATAAAATTCTTTGAAATTTTAAAAAATTAGTAAGAAACAATTTTCAATACATTACCTAAAGTCTAAAAAAACTTATGTTTGAAACTACACCCTACCATTCAACTATTACCTGTGTTGTGGGTATCATAAAGAGAAAGTACACATTTAACAGCTGTAAAACCCAAACAATTTAAAAAAAATTTTTTTAATGTTTTTATTTATTTTTGAGACAGAGAGAGACAGAGCATAAGCAGGGGAGGGACAGAGAGAGAGAGAGAGAGAGAGAGAGAGAGAGAGAGAACACCTGAAGCAGGCTCCAGGCTCTGAGCTGTCAGCACAGAGCCCGACGCGGGGCTCGAACTCACGGACTGTGAGATCCTGACCTGAGCTGAAGTCAGACGCTTAACCGACTGAGCCACCCAGGCGACCCCCAAACAACTTTTTTAAATGAAGTTTACTAACATTATTTTTTCTTACTTCAGTCACATAGCATTTGAGAGATGAGACTCTGTAGTTGGTAGAGACCACTGAGCCTTAGAGCCTGTACAAGAACATACCACAACCAAAGCATTTAGAATGAGAAAGGAATTTAATCATGAACACTGTACAGTCTCCATGTTTTACAGCTGAGATCACGGAGGATCCAAGAAGCAACACTGCCAGAGTCACAAGTGTGGCCTAGTCACACAGCCAGAGTCTCCAGGCTCCCAGCCCCGACCTCCTTCTCTCAAAATACAAATAGAGAATCAAATTAGGGCAATATTTATTTGTAGGAATGTAGCGGCGTATAGCATCAAATACGGAGCCAAATATCTTGGGTTTGAATACAGCTCTGCCAGGCAACAGCCAGGCAATCCTGGGCAGGTTATGTCATCTCCAGTGTGACACAATTTCCTTACTGGAACAATAAAGATTATAATACTAGCCTTCTTGTAAGGATTCAGTTAATTCTAATATGCAAAATTCTCAGACCAGTCTCTGGCAGGTAGTAAAAATGGGTGACCTTTATCAGGTATTATTTTATTAAGCAATCTAGTTTTTGCTATGGACTACAGGTAAATCTCTAATTCCCACTGTGATGGTATTTGGAGGTGAGACCTTTGGGAGGTAATTAGCTCATGAGGGTGAACCACTAGTGAATGTGATTAGTGCCCTTATAAGAAGAGACACAAAAGAGATTATCTCTCTCTCTACCATACGGGAATGCAGTCTGCAAACCAAGGAGAGGGCCTTAATCAGACACTCATCCTCCAGCTACTTGATCCTGGACTTTCCAGGCTCCAGAAATATGAGAAATAAATGTTGTTGCTTAAGACACCCAGGCAATGGTATTTTGTCATGGCTGCCCAAACTCACATACTTTTGCAAACAAAAATGGAAACCAACATTTACCTTCAAAATATGGAGACCTGGTAAAAGATCAAATCTGCACTGTGACTGGCATCAGTATCTCTTACATGATGATGTAGTTTGCTAGATTCTACTCTAATTTGGTTAGGAGACAGTGCTGGCAGAAAGATAAGCTCATTCCTAGTGCAAACTGCCAACAAGGAAAACAGGGCTTCAGAGGAGAGACCAGCACCACTGGGGTGAACCCCTGAGCCGAGATGGAAGGAGACCATCAGCCCACACCTGCTATAAGGAGATTAAGGCCCTCTAAAAGCCACCTTGGTTGGTGGAGGGGGAGCTGTTAAAGGTGATCTGTGCTTTGTGAAGGCAAAAGGACAGATGGAAAAAGCTAAGTGACCTCAGGGCAGAGCCACAACATATGCATGTGTCCTGCACAAAGGTGCCCAGGTTGGGAGGATGAGTGGCAGCTGAAATCATGCCCTAGTGCCATGCACACTAGCTGTAGCCGGTTCAGCCTGGAGAAGGCGGCACATGCCTAAGAGGGACAACACTTTGTTATTGGTCAGCCCAGAGGAAAACACATGCTCAACTGGGGAACTGTTTTAAATGCAAGAAAGCACGTATGTCCAATCAGCAGTGTGACCTACCTGAAGAATATGCCACAGCCCTCGTGTTGGAATGCTTGAATTCATGATTCGTAGTTCTCTATGGGTACTCATCCCTGCATTACTCATTAGTTTTCACTAAATACGTCTTTAAAAGTCTTTAAAACACAGCCTTGTCTCATTATGACATATGGTGTCTACTTTGGGGACCAAGCGTTAAAAGGGACCAACACCCATTCTCCCAAAAGCTAAACATGGCGGTAAGCAGCTGTAATTAGCAGAAAGCCCAGAAAAAAATGGAGTCCCTGGGATTAACTCTAAGCCACCCACTCCAGTTATATACAGAAACCCAACTGGAAGGTCTGAGTTTGATTTTCATTAGGAAAGCAGTGTTTCCCTGCAGATGGTGAATCGGTGGACTCGGCATAGTTCCTGAAGGAACATACTGACAGACGTTCAAGAGAGTTCACTTTGGAGGAAGAGAGAGATCTCAACAGAATCATGAAGGACCTAAGAAAAACCAGACACTCCTTCCAGATGGCTTTTAACGCTGAAAGTATGAACTCAAAAAATGCATTTGTCTTAAAATTATTGCAAAGCCTATGTCATCAAGCTAAATCATGTTCTTACAAAACCTTAACCCTAACCCTTTAAAATGGAGAATTCTTTTTACCTAAAGTATTAAATTCCTGATAGTCAAAATTATAATCTGCATCGTACAAAAGTATCACCACAAAAAACACACTTCTCACAGATCCAAATGAAAATTCAATGTTCCACACTTTCAAATATCATTAACTTTACATTATACAATGTTATTATTAAAATTTGGCCGGCTGCTAATGCATAAAGGAGTCTTATTTCTACCACAGAGTATTCTTTGAAAGTTATCAGTTTTTTTAGTTTTTAATGTTGATTTATTTTTGACAGAGAGAGAGAGAGCACGAGCGACCGTGAGTCGGGGAGGGGCAGAGAGAGAGGGAGATACATAATCCAAAGCAGGCTCCAGGCTCCAAGCTATCAGTACAGAGCCCAACACTGGGCTCGAACCCACAAACCGTGATATCATGACCTGAGACAAAGTCAGATGCTTAAACCACGGAGCCACCCAGGTGCCCTGAAAGTTATCAGTTTTAAAGTAGCTCCAGTGTTTCCTACTGTTAGCTACTCAATAAGAGAAATATTTTCCCACTGTTTAATATTAATGGTTAGTGAAATTATGTAATATTTTTATCCCAGCTTCCTTCATGTGGGGAAAGAGATATCCATGCAGAAAGGGAAGAGAGAGCACATGAATTTTGATACAAATTCTGTTAGAGAATTTTACAGAAGAATCATTACTAAATAACAGCTTGATCATTCTAAGGGGCTAAAATAAGCGTATGAAAAACTATACGCAAGCAAATACAAATCTGCACCCCAGAAATTTTGTTGAGATTCAAAATCACAAAATATTATAATACTTTACTAATAGATCCATAGAGTATGACCTTCATTTCACCTTGTAAACAATATATGTAATAAAATGTCGGATAGTGATAAGAATTATAAATAAAAAGTAAAACAGTGTCAAGGAATATAGAGACATACATATAGGGACAGTTTTTACGAGATCAGGAAGTGAGGAGAAGCGGCAAACCACCATGTGTGGAAGAACATTCCAGGCAGACAGACCAAGTGCAAAGGCTCTGAGGATAAAAGCAAGAAAAATCTACTCTTCAGGCATTTTTAGTTTTCAGAAGCTTTTGAGAAAGGCTGGAAGTTTGTGGGGGGGGGTTTTGTTGTTGTTGTTGTTTTAACATTTATTTATTTTTGAGACAGAGAGCATGAACAGGGGAGGGTCAGAGAGAAAGGGAGATACAGAATCTGAAACAGGCTCCAGGCTCTGAGCTGTCAGCACAGAGCCCGACACGGGGCTCGAACTCACAGACCGTGAGATCATGACCTGAGCCGAAGTCGGACGCTTAACCGACTGAGCCACCCAGGCGCCCCAAGGCTGGAAGTTTTTAAACAAGGATGGGAAAGGGCACCTGTGCTGACAGCTCAGAGCCTGGAGCCTGTTTCAGATTCTGTGTCTCCCTCTCTCTTTGCCCCTCCCCCACTTGTGCTCTGTCTCAAATAAATGAATAAATGTAAAAAAATTTTTTAAAAATGTTCCTCCCTCTCAAACATAAAAAAGGGCACTGTGTACTGTTGTCCTCTGGATAAGACCATTTGTCCCAGAAGGACTGTCGTAGTTATTTATTCACATGATACTGGCATAATGGGCTCTATGCATCAAAGAAGTTTGACAGTCATTAACCTTTTAGGGCTACGGTAATTTGTGCAATTAACTTGGGGGAAATTATTTTTCTCAGTCACATAATTAATTGTCTGTGCTTTTTAGAAAAGAATTCTTGTACCTGAACTAAAAGTTACATGAAAATACCGTAATTGTACGGTTTAAGATCAGGTCTTCAATAGACTGTACTATTAGCTGGACACTTTTCAAGTATTTCACATACACACGCCATATGACTATGGGGGGGGGGGGGGCGGGGCCAAAAACAAAAAATGGCCAAGTACCCTCCACAAGGTTTGTGAATAACCTAACACTAGTGAAGGCATAGCTTTTTATCCTTTTAAGACTTTTTAATTAGAAAAGGAATTCTGATTTCTTACTTCAGGTTTTAAAAGGGAGTTTTTAACTGAAGTATGAGAATGTAATTTAAGAACTAATATTTTATAAGTGAAAGAGTGAGTGACTTTTAATTAATATCGTTGACTGATACCTGTGGGTGTTCACAACCTGGAGATAAAGTGAGAAGAAATTCCTTCCTTCCACCAAAACAAGCTTCAGAAATGACAGAGCATCAGGTTGATTATGAGTCAACAAATGCATAATAAGCCAAAAACCTACTGCATTAAAAATGAATCTACGTTTTTTTAATGTTTATTTTTATGTTCGGGGGTGGGGAGAGTCAGAGAAAGCAGGAGACACAGAACCTGAAGCAGGCTGCAGGCTCTGAGCTGTCCACATAGAGCCCAACATGGGCCTCGAACACATCAACCACGAGATCACACCCTGAGCTAAAGTCAGACGCTTAACCAACTCAACCACCCAGGAACCCATAAGTCTACGTTTCTTAAGTGGTTACCATTCACTGAATCAGATGTTGTGAAGAATCCAAATAATTCAAGTATATATACATATATATACACACACTTGATTTTCAACTTTTCTATGATAATAGATTGCTTTTATAAACAGAAACAAATGTTCCTGAAGAAACTCATGTTTATCTTATACTTTGGCTTATAATGATTACACAGACATAGGTAAGAAAATGAATATTAAATAAGCAGGCTTACAACTACCACAGTTTAGTTTGTTTTTATGTTTTATTCATGTTATGAGAAAGTAGATTTGTTACGTTTGCTTTCTTCTATATTTTTGCCAATATTCCCAGCAGCAACCCATGCCCGTTCTGATTTGTCAGTATAGGCAGGAAAACGTAACATCACTATAAAAATATACTCAAATTTAAGGTAAACTAAGTATGTGATTCAAAAATTAGCATTAATGTGATGATTTTAAAAATCAGAATAATTGTGACTATAAATATTTTAAACTGTTACAACAGATTATGGCAATTAAAGTACCTAGGGCAATGCCTTGGCACGAAAGAGTCCACTGACCTTAGCAAATATTTTGGGAAGTATGTTAGGATGAACTACCACATTGCCAGTCTCTTCTCACAGGCGATTTTGTATGACTCAAAATACACACAAGAGTAGTTAACAACCACTCCGGAGTCCAAAGATGCAGTTCAAATCCTGGTGTTACCACCTAGCAGCCCTGTGATCTAGAACATGCTATTTCAATTTTCTGAGCCTAGTATCTGTCATCTTTAAAGTGGAGACAATAGGGGCGCCTGGGTGGCTCAGTCGGTTAAGCGGCCGACTTCGGCTCAGGTCATGATCTCGCAGTCCGTGAGTCCAAGCCCCGCGTCGGGCTCTGTGCTGACAGCTCAGAGCCTGGAGCCTGTTTCAGATTCTGTGTCTCCCTCTCTCTGACCCTCCCCTGTTCATGCTCTGTCTCTCGGTCTCAAAAATAAATAAACGTTAAAAAAAATAAAAAAAAATAAAGTGGAGACAATAGTAACACCCTCACAGGTCTTTCTCATAAAGACAGCAAAGATGACGCAGAGAAGGTGTTTAGCTTTTTGTCTGGGTCAGGGCAGGTCCTCAGCAAATGTTAGTCATTGATATAAATTCTTTTAGAGACAAAGAAAACTATAAAACATGTTTTAACTGCTTTTTGTACAAATTTATTGTTCAGTATTTCTAAAGCTCTCCTAAGTATCATTCAAAAATGTCAACTATAATTTTTTAAATCCTTTCCATGTAAGCTAATGGCATGAGCAGACTGGCAGGATGGCACTTTATGCAATGCAGTTTCTTGAACGATGGACTGGGCTCTTAACACAGAGCCAGGACCCACGTTTCAATCTCCCAAATTCTTTACAATGTTACCACTGATCTTGTCCATCCTCTCCAGACTCCAGGTCTCCCATCTCTGTCCTAACACAGAGGATGATGCCTCTTCTCATTTCCTAGGGAAGACAAAGGTCACCTCTCATATTCCCTGCCTGTCGCCAAGCTACAAAAGTTCCTCTGTATCCATATGTCCTTCCTTTCTCCCACCTTATCCTTCCCCCTGGGCTCTGGAAAATAACCTTTCTCTAGGGTCACCAATGACTTTCCTTTGCTAAACCTCCAGTTCATACCTCAGTGCCCAACCAGCACATAGGGCAATGTAAACTCTGCCTCTCCGTGGGCTTGTGACACACCACACCATCCAGGGACTCGCCCTCCCACCATTCGCTCGTGGCTACTCCTTAGTGCCCTTTGAGAATATATATTCCTCGGTTCCTTCAACACAACGTTCCTCAGTGAAGTTCTTTTACTGATTCTCTCCTTATTCTGCATACTCCTCTGAATAATTTTAATCACTCCTGACTTCAATTACCCCATTAGCAAATAAGTCTTGTGGCTGACACAGCAAGTTGCCTAACCAATGTCCACTCTCTCCTTTATTAATAGAAGTCTGCTTTTGCTTTAAAGAGCAATGTGCTCCCTTTTGAAAACAAAAAGCGGAAGCTGGATTTCTCAGGTTTTCCTTATCGTTAAAGATGGTTCTGGGATACACTTCTGGCCACAGACACGTAAACAGAAAATGAACGGGTGAGGTTTCTATGAATGCTATTATTTTGGATAAAAGGGGACAAACCTAACTGGAACATCCTTCCTCCTTTTGCCCGCCTGGATCACAATTGTAATTTCTAGAGATGCAGCAGCCACCTTGTTATCATGAAGTCAAAAGCCATAGAAGGATGATCAATCAGCAAGACAGAGAATGGATCCCTTACGGCACGTTCAACTACCATGCATGTCCTAACTTTAAAAAGTTACAATTAAATTTAAAGATTGCTCTCTTTAAATTATTTACACAATTGTTTCTCTGGGTTTTAGTTACTTGCAGCCTATCTGATACAAGCCTAAATGATACAACACCAAAGTTGGCTAAATTAAATCCCCAACTCCTCAAACACACAGGCTAGGCCTGAAGCTACAAGCTATTCTGCAGACACTTCGGTGTCAAAGTATCCAAAACTCCCATTTTCCTGTAACTCTTAAAATACTATTTGCAAGATACGAAGATTTGAAGTCTTTCAAGATTATGAACCACTTAACAGCTTTAAAACAATTATATCATGAGATGCTAGTGAGAATTCTTAAGTATAAAGTAATTTTCTTCTAGTGCATGGGTTGGTTTAGCTACAATGGTATGCCATTTCCATCAAGTACATATTAACATCTTCATAAAACTGTAATGAATACTCCCTTCACCTATTAACACACTGCATTTTTTCTGTATCATTATAAGCCAAACCATAAAATAAATGTCAGTTTCTTTTCAGAACCTTTTTTTTTATTATAAAAGCAATCCACATTCATAGAAAACTTGAAAATCAAATATACAAGTATGAAAAAGGTCATATCCATCTCCCAAGGATAACATTTTTGATACTAGCATATTTATTGCTTTCTGATTCATGATACTTAAGTTTATGCTTTTTTGTTTTTTGCTAATATAATTTTCCCACATTATTCTTTGAGGCTTCCTAGTTCAAGACAATTTACGTAACTTTTTCATCTTTCCCAATGGCAAGAATGAGAAAGGGAATATACAATGAAAATAAACCCATAGCAATAGTAAATATTCAGGACTGACAGCACTGGACCACGTTCCCCTTCATCTACACGTCTTTTCCCACCCTGTGCCCTCTGCTGGGAACACTCTTGTCCTCATTCTTCATCATCTACGTTCTTCTCTTCCTTCTTATCGAAGGTCAACTGTCACTTACTCCAGGCAGAACTCCAGGGCAATCCCTCTCCCAGTACGTCAGCCCTTACATATGCCTCCGCAGCTTCTCCTCCAAGAATGTGCACTCGTGAGTCAGTCATTTAACGCCTCTTCCCCGTGAGACTATGTAAGTCCGGCACAGCAGGCTGTTTCTCCTCTTGTTTACCCTTATTTCCTAACACCCATCACGCTAACATTTGTGACACAGGTGAGTGAATTTCTGGGGGAAAAATCTAAAACGGACAAGACACAATGATGGCAAATCTAAATACAAAGAACCTGTGACAGATGAAAAGTTTCCCTAACAGAACCTCCAAATAATCCCATTATCGGTGCAGTGCCGGCTAGAAAAGGGAGCTGACCACAGATAACTGGCCAAGTAATTAACTAAAGGGTACAGAGCTGAGTTAGTCCCCCTACTTCAAATGCCTGACTTGGAAATTTGCTCCAGAAAAGGGGTGGGTGGCCATGGGCACAGATGTCTGATAGAAGAGTCCTAGAAGAGAGGACAGGTGAGCCCACAAAGGGACCAAGTAAGTGGAGCAGAGCTGCCTCACCCAGCAGGCCAGCTAAGCAAATACCCTGTCCTACAATCTGCCCCCTGCCTTCCCCTAAAAAGTTACGTGAGGTCAAGCTCCTGTATTTGAACTTGCATTTGCCAACAGGTGAGGAGAAACTCCCCACTGAGCTAAGAAAATCTAATCATAGATCCTTATGTACAGATGTGAACCGAAATACAAGAAACACCAAACTTCGAGGTAAAGAAAATAGCATGAAAGAGAGACACCATCCACCCAGAAAAGACGGCAAAGGAGTTAGGGGATACAAGGATGGGCTTTTAGAGTCTGAATCCTGACCATGATTTCAGCATTTCCTCAGGTATAAAACAGGGTAATGTGCACACTCCTAACCCCTGAGGAAACAGGTAATACAGTAAGCAGAGGAAAACTTTGAAATGAATACACTCAAAAATTCATAGAGATAACACCCGCACAAAATAAGAACAGGTCATCTGAACACAAGTATCTATAGACCTCCCCTCCCACCGAAGACCTTGTGAACTGTATTGAAGTAAAGCTGAAGAACACTGGGACACAAAAAATCATAGGAGTGAAGGGAGCAAGAGGAAGCAGCAACTCTGCCTCGGAACACTAGACACTGAAGCACTCCAGGACAAAATCTCCTTCTCAACCCAACTTGCTGGCCCATTTCCCATCCCAGCAGCACCCAACAGGGAAGCCTGCCAAGCAACCCGCTCCACACACTACCTGGAGCCTGCGGTCAACCCTCCCAACTCCAGGCTGCAGAAATGGACCTGTAGGCCTGGAGACCAAATCCATGACAGCTACCACCACTCATTAACCCAGGCCCTCATTCAAAACTATCAACAGTTAGCTAAGGATCATCAGGCTTTGGAGACAATCTAACAGAATGAGAGGGAAGAAGATAAAATGACACTAACAGTTAACCCTGGAAGAAAGTCACAATCAAGGAATGTGAAGTTAAAAAAAAAATTCTAATCAGAAAGATTCAAGAGCTATTATACACATTACGCAACAGATTCCTGGAAAAGAATTTATCAGAAACAATAAGGTATTTTTAGAAGCTGCGATTAACTGGCAAAACAAACTTTTTGAAGTGGAGTTAAATGTTAGACTAGACACAAAACAAGGGACAGTAGGCAACATGGAAATGGAAGTTAAGGAAATTACTAATATACAGAAGAAACAAAGATTAAATAGTAAGATCAAAATGTTGGTAAGTAAAGAAGAGATCCAGGAGGATCCAACAGGAATTTCTGAACGGAAAAAAAGAAATAACAGAAGCGGAAAATGGAGGGGGGGGGGGAAGCAGAGGAAATCTGACTAGCCCAAAGAATCCCATTTTGGGGGGTTCATAATAATATATACATCTACCAGTATCACAGAATAAATTTATACAAGTAGAACAGCTAAATCACAGTGAGCACTCACTTTGTACCTGCAAATGTTGTCAGATGGCCTTCCAGAAAAGGGAGACCCATCTACATCCCCACCCACATTTTCTAACCTTCCTCCAGATCAAGCCATCTTTTTTACCTCATCAGCCATTTTCACCTTTGCCAATCTGACAGGTACAACCTGATCTTTGATTGTTCTTCATCCTATTTGTTGGATAACTACTGTTCATTCTTTTATCAGCATTTCTGTTATGAACTGCCTCCTCATGTCCTTGGCCATTCCATTTATAAAGAGTTCTTGAAGACATACTGCCTTTTAAAATACAGGCTGCTAACATGTTTTCCCCATTGGTGTCTTTTCTTTCATCCTTGCTCATACCATTTCCTGGTCATAAAGAAGTTCTGAATTTTACTTTATGGTATGGAGATTTCACATTCATAATTACTAAGTCCTTTGCTACCCCAAAAGTATGAAAATGTTCAACTTTCTCCTAAATACATTAATGCTTCCACTTTGTATTCAAATCTTTGACCCATATGGAATTTCCTTGATAAAAGGGGCATAGTAAGAATCCAACTTACTTTTCCCCCCAATAATGGCTAGTTATCCCAACACCACTTACTTAACAATCCATTTGATCAGTTACCTACTGCTATATAACAAATTACCCCAAAACGTAGTGGCTTAAGATAACAATAAACATCTCACACAGTTTCTCTAGGTCAGGAATTTGGAAGCAGCTCAACTCTATGGTTCTGGTTTGGTGATCCTCTTGAAGTTCAAAGCAAGATGTCACCCACAGCTGCAATCATCTGAAGGCTTGACTGGGGCTGAGGGACCTACTTCCAACAGGGCACACTCTCATGGCTGCTAAGTTGATGTTGGCTGTTGACTAAGGCCTCAATTCCTCCTGACACGAACCACTCCATAGGGATGTTTGAGTGTCCTCAAGACACAGTAGCTGGCTTTCCCCAGACCAAATGATCCAAGGGAGCACAAGACGGAGGTCACAATGTCTTTTACAACCTGTGTAAGATGCACACCAACATTTTCAAAACATCCTTTAGGTTACACAAATTAGTCCTATCCAACTGTGAGAAAGGTCCAAAAAGGGTGAACTAGGAGGCCAGGATCATTGGAGGCCATCTTAAAGGCTGGTTACCACCTATCTTTTTTCCACTAATTTAAAATAAAAAATATTGGACATATACTAAATCTCCATATATGCTTGGGATTACTTCCAGACTTTATTTCATTCCCCTGTCTATTTCTGGGCCACTATTCCAATGATTTAATAATTTACAACTTCATCATAAGTTCATTATGTGTAAAGGGAAGTCTACCTTCATTTCTGTTCACTTTCTAAAATTTTCTTCACAGGTCACAAATACAAGCATACCTTGGGGCGCCTGGGTGGCGCAGTCGGTTAAGCGTCCGACTTCAGCCAGGTCACGATCTCGCGGTCCGGGAGTTCGAGCCCCGCATCGGGCTCTGGGCTGATGGCTCAGAGCCTGGAGCCTGTTTCCGATTCTGTGTCTCCCTCTCTCTCTGCCCCTCCCCCGTTCATGCTCTGTCTCTCTCTGTCCCAAAAATAAATAAACGTTGAAAAAAAAAAATTAAAAAAAAAAAAAAAAAAACAAATACAAGCATACCTTGACTACGTGTTGAAGATACTATATATATATATATATATATATATATATATATTTTTTTTTTTTTTTTTTTTTTTTTTTTTTTACAAACTGAAGGTCTGTGGTAACCCTACACTGAGGAAGTCTATTGGCACCATTTTTCCAATAGCATTTGCTCACTTTGTGTCTCTGTGTCACACCTTGGTAATTACCACAATATTTCTAACCTTTTCACTATTATTATATTTACTATGGTGATCTATGGTCAGTGATATTTGATAGTAATATTGTCATTTGGTGGGACACCACAAACCACCTCCATTTAAGACAGTGCACTTAATAAATGTTTTGTGTTCTGACTACCCCACTGACCAACCATTCCCCCATCTCCCCCGCCCCTCTCTGGGCCTCCCTATTCCCAGAGACACAATATTTAAATTAGGCTAATAATTCTATAGTAGCCTTTAAGTGTCAAAGTAAGAGTATCACATCTCTCACTTTAAATCTAAAGTTACAAATAATTATGCTCAGTGGAGAAGGCATGTCAAGAGCTGAGATAGGCCAAAAGCTAGGCCTCTGGCACCAAACAGCCAAGTAGTGGATGCAAAAGAAAAAGTTCCTGAAGGAAATTAAAAGTGCTACTCCAGGGGCACCTGGGTGGCTCAGTTGGATAAGCTTCTGACTCTTGATCTGGGCTCAGGTCATGGCCTCAGGGTTTGTGAGATGGAGCCCCGCGCTGGGCTCCGTGCTGACAGCGCAGAGCCTCTACTTAGGATTCTCTCTCTCCCTCTCTCTCTGCCCGTTCCTCTCTCTCAAAATAAGTAAATAAACATTTTAAATACAAATGCTACTCCAATGAATACATCAATGATAAAAAAGCCAAACAGCCTTATTGCTGATATGGAGAAAGCTTTAGTGGTCAGGACAGAAAATCAAACTAGCCATAATGTTCCCTTAAGTCAAAGCCTAATCCAGAGAAAGACCCTAACTCTCAATTCCATGAAGGCTGAGAGAGGTGAGGAAAATGAAGATCCTAAGTTTGAAACTACAAGAGGCTGGTTCATGAGGTTTAAGAAAAGAAGCCATCTCCAGAACATAAAAGTACAAGATGAAGCAGTAAATACTGATATAGAAGCTGCAGCAAATTATCCGGAAGATCTAGCTAAGATCATTAAGGAAGGTGGCGACACCAAACAACACATTTTCAGTGTAGATGAAATAGCCTATCAGAAGGCTAGCACCTACAGAGAGGCCAACACCTGGTTTAAGTTTCAAAGGACAGGCTGACTCTCTTGTTAGGGGCTGCTACAGCTAGTAACTGTAAGTTGAAGCCAATGCACATTGACCATTCTGAAAATCTGAGGGCCCTTGGGAATTATGCTAAATCTATTCCGCCTGTCCCCTAAAAACGAAAAACAAAGACTAGATGACAGCACATCTGTTTACAACACAGTTTACTGAATATTTTAAGCCCACTGTTGAGGCTTACTGCTCAGAAAAAAGGTTCCTTTCAAAATCTAACTGCTCACTGACCACGCACCTGCTCACCCCAGGGCTCTGATGGAGATGAGCAATGAGATTAATGTGGTTTTCAACACAACACCCATTCTACAGCCCATGGGATCAAAGAGTCATTTCAATTTTCAAGCGTTATTTAACAAGTACATTTTGTAAGGCTATAGCTGCCACAGATGGTTATTCCTCTGGTGGGAAAAGTCCACTGAAAACCTGCTGGAAAGCATTCATCATTCCAGATGCCATTGAGATCATACAGGATTCAGAGGAAGAGGTCAAAATATCAATAGTGACAGGAGTTTGACAGAAGTGGATTCCAGCCCTCAGGGACGACTTCAAGGGTTTCAAGACTTGGTGGACGTGGTGGAACAGCAAAAGAACTATCCACAAGTGGAGCCCGAAGGTGGGACTGAATTGCTTCCATCTCACACTGTAAGAGACCAGGATCAGCTTCTTATGGGTGAGCAAGTAGTTTCTTGAGATGGAATCCACTCCTGGTGAAGATGCTGTGAGGATTGTTGAAATGACAATAAAGAATTAAGAATCTCACATAAACTGAGTTGATAAAGCAGGAGCAGGTTTGAGAGGATGACTACCGGCATGAAAGTTCTCCAGTGGCTAAGATGCTATTGAACAGCATCCCACACTACAGAGAAATTTTTCAAAACAGGAAGAGTCCATCAGTGCAGGAAACTTCACTACTATTCTAGGAAATTGCCAGAGCCACCCCAACTTCTAGGAATCACCGCCCTGATCAGTCACCTGTCAGCAGCATCGAGGAAAAACCCTCCAGCGACAAAAAGATTATGATTCCCTGATAGCTCAGATGATGGTTACCATTTTTAGTATGTACGTTTTTTTAAACATAACGCCATTATAGAATAAGGTAAACGTAACATTTATACATACTGGGAAACCAAGTAATTCTTGCTTTATTACAGTATTTGCTTTATCACAGTGGTCTGGAACTGAACCTGCAATATCTTCAAGGTATGCCCATATTCTTGTAAGTGAACATCAGGTTAACTTTGTTAGAATGAGAGACCAGATTGGCCTGTGACAGCGCTGAGGATTCCAGACAGGAGCTGTGTTAGGAAAATGCCTACATTAGCATCGCTAAATATGTTACAGGCACACTATTCATAAACCTTGCTTTAAATCATTATACATTTATTCATTCACCAGCAAATATGTATTTAATGTCTACCCTGTAGCAGGTACCTTTTAGGTGCTAGATATAAAATGGAGAACTAAACAGATACAGTCTCTGTCCTCTGAAGGGAATGACAAACTGTAACAAAAACCACATATGATTATAGGTAAGTATTAAGAAAGAAACCACAGAGTCTGAACTAGTGAGTACAAGGGAATCAGTTTTGAAAGGCCAAGAGAAATCTAGGTTGTCACTAAATCTGAGTTCTGAAGGTTGAATGAGTCAACTAGGTGTTTGTCTGTGTGGTAAGGAGTGGGGAGACCATGATTACAAATTGGTCCACGCCGAGGAACATCCTACATAAAGGGCATGGGGTGGGGAAGAACTTGAAGTTTTCAAAGCATTGAACTATTAGAAGCAATTTGCTTTCAAGTGTAGAAAGGTGTTCATCAGTTGATCTTTTTCGTTTTTCTCATCATTTATCATCTTCAGATTGTAATAATTTTGATTCCTTTCTGTCATTCACTGTTTTTCAGTGTCACATAACATTATGTCATACTTCCAAAATGAAATTTTTAAATGTTGTTGGTAACTTCATTAGGAATATTTAAATAAGCGTTTCTAGAATCACACCAGAATAAATGATGTTGACTTATTTTGAGCCACATCTTTGACTATGTTTAGAACATACTCTTCCATCTTTGTATTCTTTTTCTTTCAAAACAACGTTAAATATTACCAAATAACTTCCTAACACCTATTGAGACCAAATAGTTTTCTTCCATTGATTTACTCCTAATTTCAATTATTCTTAGACTGAGCAAAATTCCACTTATTATTTTTACATTAACTGCTGCATTCCAGTTTCTAAAATTTAAGATTTATCATCAAAATCCTACAGTTTTCTTTTTCGTATGTTGTTGTTGGGAAGTATTTTTTAAATTGGGAAAATGGGCACCTGGGCGGCTCAGTCCATTAAGCTCCTGGACTTAAGAGCATAACTCCATTAAGCAACTTCGGCTCTTGTCATGGATCCTGTGGTTCGTGGGTTCAAGCCCCGTGTCAGGCTCTGTGCTGACAGCTCAGAGGCTGGAGCCTGTTTCCGACTCTGTGTCTCCCTCTCTCTGTCTGCCCCTCCCCTGCTCGTGGCTCAGCTTCTCTGTCTCACAAGCAAAACATTAAAAAAATAAATTGCGAAAATAACCAAAAAATAAAAGGAAAGTTCTAGAATGTCAGAATTTAGATAATTTAAAATTCTAGATTTTGAAATAAGATCTATCATCTTTATAATTTGCAATTCTGCCAATACAGGGTATACTATCTTACATCATGTGCTATCTTCTGAGGCTAACTTATTTTTACTTCAGTGGGTATCCCTAAAGGTACATTGAGCTGCACATAACTAAAACTCCAACTCAAAATCCCACGTAATTATCACTATAAAGCTAGAACTAGTTTTAAGGTTCTTTAGTTCAGGGGCCCAATAATCTCAAAAACTCAGGTTCTTGGCCTCTGCTCCGTCCTATCAGGGTAGTAGACCTCTCAACAGATCGGTGCTCTTCCTAGTTTCAAAATGGTGTTGAGCAACTGGGAGTGTTCTGAAGCACAAAAGTGTCAATTTTGATAAAACTCAACTTACCAATTTTTCTCTCATGATTTTCATGTCACATCTAAGGAAGCACTTACCTAGTCCTATGTCCTCTAAGAGTTGTGTCTTCTGAGCTCTTATATTTAGGTCAGTGACACATTTTGAGTTGATCTTAGTAGATATGTGAGGCAAGGCCCCAGATTCTTCTTTTTGCACCTGAGGATCCAATTGTCCCAATTGTTAAAAAGCCTACTTCCTTTCCATTGAATAGTTTTTTCAACACATGGTGCTAGGACCATTTCTTTCCCATTAATTGGCGCTTGAACCAATCATAGCCCACCACACCGAGCTAAGGATGGGATGGATTCCTGACAAAATCAGCAATCTCTTTAGGAAGAAGGCAAGGAAAAATGGACACCTGACAGACAAGAGGGTGGTAAAAAGTTTCTCATCTCTCTACATTTAGGAAGAATTTAAGTACTGTAGATATGATCTGTTAGGAAGAATTCAGCAACAAAACCAAGTGTATGTGTGCTGAAATGCAATGCTAACTCTCTAACCCTCACTTTCTGCTATTTAGTACTGCAAATCTTTATGGGTTTTCTCTACTTAAGGCAATTTGAGTAACATTTTCCTAGAAAAGTATCCGTTTGAGTTTCAAATTTACGAATATATACTGACCTTTGACAACCAAAGTTTGGACTGGGTGTACCCACTTATACATGGATTTTTTTCTTAAACACAAGCACAGTAAATATATTTTCTCTTATGATTTTCTTAAAATTTTCTTTTCTCTAGCTCACCTTATTGTAAGAATACAAAATAACTTTTTAAAAAAAAAACCTGTTATCAATAAGACTTCTGGCAAACCATAGGCTATTAAGTTTTTGGAGAGTCAAAAACTCTATGTGCTTGACACCTCTTTACCCCACATTAAGGGTCCATTGTATAGTCACCCAAAAGATATTTTTCCTGATTTCCCTTTCCATTCTTAATTTTTCATATTGTGTTTTCTGTCTAAATTAGGATATCTAAAGTCTTACCTGTTTTCCTCTAAAAAACTACTTAAATTTATCAATTGTATTGTTATTGTTTTCTAGTATTTTTATCTTTAATAATTTTGTGTTTTCTTTTAGAATGTCTGAGCTAAAGTGCGTGATTTTTATTCCCTTTTGCTAAGAAACTTAAAAACATTACTTTTCCTCTAGGTCCTGCTTTGATCACATCTCAGTATTAATATGCACTTCCCGTAATTCGTTCTAGGAACTTCTAGAACTTTTGTAATTTTAGTTTTGCTTTCCTCTTTGACCCCATCAAAAGTTATTTAGGAAGTGGGGGCTGCACAAGAATCTATGTTTTTTTTTTTAAATTTTCATATACATTTTTGAAATTTCATTGTGGTTAGACAATGTATTTTATATTATTCCCAGTTTGTTCAAAGTTTAGATTTATGATCTAGAAAAAAAAATTTCTTCGGGGTCCTAAAAAGAAGACATCATTTCTATGTGCAGGGTAAACTCTCAATATGTATCTCCTAGAGTGCCCTTAATGATTATTCATAACCTCTACCATTATTATCTAACTTAATCTATGAAAAACAAACCTATTAGTGCATTACTCTGCTTTTCGTTACATCTTCCCATCATGTTCACTGTGATGTAATCTCACCCATAAAAATTATTTTACCATGGCTTACACCTTTCATCTTCATGATTACTTCTGTCCCATTTTAATGTTCTTACAATACTGATAGAACTCCTACATTTTGTTTGCATTCACCATTTCCTTTTTTTTTTTTTTTTCCAAATGTAGCTTTTACAAAGGAAATATACTCGGACTGTTTTTGGTTTTACGTTTGGTTGGTAGGTTTTTAATGCTCTAACTGTAACTTGGGATACATTTTTCTTTGAAGGACCCAACTCCCTGATCAGTTGAGCTGCACTAGCCTGGGAACGCACCTGTGTTGCCAACCGCCAATCACAGGCCATGCCAAGTAATTCCCAAAAGGTCAGGAGGCTACATGGCTTCACACTGTCCCTTCAAAGTCGACAAACGGGCTCAAGAGCAAGCGTGGTCTCCTCCAGGGATAAATATCTAAGTAGCTTCTTAAGGGATGAACTATGAATGCTGTTTTGCACCTGAAAACAGCCATTTTATTCCATATCAACAACTTAGCAAAACATGTTTACCGGGCCACAGACTTCTGACATTTCATAGACAAGATACTGAGACAAACCTAATTTGTGTTCCTTTGTAGGTAACCTGCTTTATCTCCTGGACTTGTTTTATCCTTACAATTCAAATATTTTTCCCAGATAGATCCAAGCAGAAACCTTTTCTCAGTACTTCTGACTGGTTCTCAGGGGACCCATTTGGTATTTCCTCACACTCTTCCCTGACATAGCAAAGTTCCCTCACGACTTCCCTGATGCCTGCCCTGGTGTCCTGTTCCGCAACACCTCTGGAGTTGAAGACCTGCAGTGTGTCCTCCACACCTGCTCTTCACACTGGTCAGTCTTTGCCACTTTTCCCCCTGCATTCTCAAAGTGTTCTCAAGGGTTGTTTTTTTGTTTTTTTTTTTGTTTTGTTTTTTATCCGTACTACTCTTCCATGTTTTCAAGTCTTCTTTTGGTGGCCTTAATAGAAATTTAAATTTTATTGCAAGTTTGGTTCCTTGCATTCTTTTATTTCAAATGGTTTTAGCATTTCTCACATCATCTCATCATGTTCCTCAGGGTTTTCTGACTTTTTACTCGAGGCCATGATGTTTTAAGACACAAGATTTATACTAGTTCTAACTTTATAGTAAAGATGTTTACATGTAATTTTCAAAGAGATGCACTAGGTCTTTTGAAGTCATTCTTCCTATTTTCAGAATCTTTTCAAAAGCCACATGCTAGGCATCTTCTATGTATTTCGAAGAGGAGTTCTTTTTAGATCTGATGTTCTTTCAGATAGGTAACATGTCCTTCATCTCAATGCCCACCGAATGCTGGAAGGTTCTCTCTGATTGAAACTTGGAAATGGGTGCGTCCCACTCCCAGCTGGACTGGTAGTATGTGACACATATTCCCTCTAATGTAAGCATGTGGCAAGAACTCTTCCTGCTCTGATAGGTGCTCCTATCAGCTGTCATATGCACAGTACATAATACATGTAACACAGGCATCCACGGCCCTATTTTTAAAGTTTTTCTTAGCATAGAAGACAGCAGAGAATCTATTGCTGCAGAGATTAAGGAACTAAAAAATAGTCATGATGAATTTAAAAATGCTGTAAATATGGGGCAAAATAAAGTAGAGGCAGTGACAATGAGGACTGAAGAGGCAGAGTGGACATTAAGTGAAACAGAAGGTAAAACTACGGAAAAAGACGAAGCTGAGGAAAAGAGAGCTAAAAAAAAAAAAAAACGTGGACCACAAGGGGAGAATTAGAGAAGTGATTCAATGAAATGGAACAACATCTATATCATAGGAGTTCCAGAAGGAGAGAGAGAAAGGGGCAGAAGGTGTACTTGAACAAATCATAGCTGAGAACTTCCCTAATCTGGGGAATGAAACAGACATTGAAATCCAGGAGGCACAAAGAAGCCCCTTCAGACATAACTTTAATTGATCTTCTGCATGATGTATTACAGTGAAACTGCCGAAATACAAAGATAAAGTGAGAATTCTGAAAACAGCTAGGGATAAACGGGTTTGAACCTACAAGGGGAGACATGTATGGGTAGTAGCAGACCTATCTACTGAAACTTGGCAGGCCAGAAAGGAGTGGCAGGAAATTTTTCAATGTGCTGAACACGAAAAATATGTAGCCAAGAATCCTTTATCCAGCAAGCCTGTCATTCAGAATAGAAGGAGAGATAAATGTTTTTCCAAACAAACAAAAACTGAAGGAATTCATCACCACTAAACCAGCCCTACAGGAGTTCCTAAAGGGGACTGTGTGATCACAATGTTGCAAAGACTACAAAGGATCAGAGACACCACTATAAGCATGAAACCTACAGGTAACACAATGACTCTAAATACCTATCTTTCCATAACAACACTGAATATAAATGGACTAAATGCTCCAATCAAATATAAAGGGTATCAGAATGGATTAAAAAAACAAGACCCATCTATTTGCAGTCTACAAGAGACCGATTTTAGACCTGAGGACACCTTCAGATTGAAAGTGAGGCGATGGAGAACTATCATGCTACTGGAAGTCAAAAGAAAGCTGGAGTAGCCATACTTATATCAGACAAACTAGACTTTAAAGGCTGTAACAAGAGATGAAGAAGGACATTATATCATAATTATGGGGTCTATCCCTCAAGAAGAGGGACAATTATAAATGTTTATGTACCAAATTCAGTAGCACTCCAATATATAAAACAATCACAAACATAAGCAAACTTATTGGTAAGAATGTGGTAATTGCAGGGGATTTTAATACTCCACTTACAACAATGGACAGATCATCTACACAGAAAATCAATAAAGAAACAATGGCCCTGAAAGATACACTGGACCAGATGGACTTCACAGATATATTCAGAACTTTTCATCCTAAAGCAGCAGAATACACATTTTTCTGGAGTGCACATGGAATATGTTCCAAGATAGATCACATACTGGGTCACAAAACAGCCCTCAATAAATATAAAAGAACTGAGATCATACCATGCACACTTTCACATCACAATGCTACAAAACTTGAAATCAACCATAGGAAAAAGTTTGGAAAACCTCCAAAATGCATGGAGGTTAAAGAACATCCTACTGAAAAATGAATGGGTCAATCAGGCAATGAAAGAAATTTAAACATATGGAAACAAATTAAAATGAAAACCAACAGTTCAAATCCTCTGGGATGCAGCAAAGGCAGTCTTAAGAGGAAAATACAGTACAATCCAGGCCTATCTCAAAAAACAAGAATAATCCCAAATACAAAATCTGTTAGCACACCTACAGGAACTAGAAGCAGAACAAAAAAAAAAAAAAAAAAAAAAAAAAAAAAAAAAAAAAAAAACCAAGGCCAGAAGAAGAAGAGAAATAATAAGATCAAAGCAGAAAAAATATAGATTCCAAGAACACAGTACAACAGATCAATGAAACTCAGAGTTGGTTTTTTGAAAAAATAAACAGAAGTGATAAACCCCTAGCCAAACTTCTCAAAAAGAGGAAGACCCAAAGAGATGAAATCACAGGGGTGCCTGGGTGGCTCAGTCGGTTAAGTGTTGGACTTCGGCTCAGGTCATGAGCTCACAGTTTGTGAGTTCGAACCCCATATCAGGCTCTGTGCTAACAGCTCAGAGCCTGAAGCATGCTTCAGGTTCTGTGTCTCCTTCTCTCTCTGTTCCTCCCCCTCTTGTGTGCTGTGTCTGTCCCTCTCTCTCAAAAGTAAAGATCAAAAACATAATAAAAAAAATAAAATCACAAATGAAAATGGATTCATCACAACCAATCCCTCAGAAATACACGCAATTATCAGAGAATATGATGAAAAATTATATGCCAGCCAACTGGACAACCTGAAAGAAATGGACAAATTCCACCCTGGACACCCACACACTACCAAAACTCAAAGGGGAAGAAATAAAAAATTTGAACAGACCCATAACTAGTGAAGAAATTGAATCAGTCATCAAAAATCTCCCAACAAATAAGAATCCTAGGCCAAATGGCTTCCCAGGGGAATTCTACCAGATATTTTAAGCAGAGTTAATACCTATCCTTCTCAAGCTGTTCCAAAAAATACAAATAGAAGGAAAACTTCCGGACTCATTCTACAAAGCCAGCATTACCTTGATTCCCAAACCATACAGAGACCCCACAAAAAAAAAGAATTATAGGCCAATCCTGATGAATATGGATGCAAAAATTCTCAACAAGATATTAGCAAATAGAATTCTATAGCTTATAAAAAGAATTATTCACCATGATCAAGTGGGTTTCATTCCTGGGTTGCAGGGCTGGTTGAGTATTCACAAATCAATGTGATACATCACATTAGTAAAAGAAAGGATAAGAACCATATGATGCTGTCAATATATGCAGTAAAAGCATTTGACAAAATACAGCATCCTTCCTTAATAAAACCCACAGGAAAGTCAGGATAGAAGGAACATACCTAAATTTCATAAAAGCCATATATGAAGAGCCAACAGCTAATATCATCCTCAATGGGGAAAAACTGAGAGCTTTCCGCCTGAGAGCAGGAACAGGACAGGGATGTCCACTCTCGCCACTGTTGTTTCACATAGTGCTGGAAGTCCTAGCATCAGCACTCAGACAACAAAATGAAATAAAAGGCATCAAAAACGGCAAAGAAGAAATCAAACTTTGACTTTTCACAGACAACATGGCACCCTACGTGGAAAACCCACAAGAGTCCACCAACAGACAGCTATAAGTGACACATGTATTCAGCAAAGTTGCAGGGTATAAAATCAATGTTCAGAAACCGGTTTCATTTTTATACACCAACAGTGAAGCAACAGAAAGAGAAATCAAGAAACTGATCTCATTTACAATTGCACCAAGAATCATAAAATACCTAGGAATAAACCTAACCAAAGATGTAAAATATCTATATGCTGAAATTGATAGAAAACTTATGAAGGAAATTGAAGAAGACACAAAGAAATGGAAAACCATTCCAATGTCATGGATTGGAAGAATACTGTTAAAATGTCAATACTACTCAAAGCAATCTACACATTCAATGCAATGCCAATCAAAATTGCACTGGCATTCTTCCCAAAGCTAGAACAAACAATCCTAAAATTTCTATGGAACCACAAAATACCCCAAATAGCCAGAGTAACATTGAAAAAAAAAAAAAAAACCACAACAGAAGGCATCACAATTCCAGACTTTAGCCTCTTCTACAAAGCTGTAATCATCAAGTCAGTACTGTACTGGCACAAAAACAGACACACAGACCATGGAACACAGAACCCAGAATTGGACCCACAAACATATGGACAATTCATCTTTGATAAAACAGAAAAGAGGGCACCTGGGTGGCTCAGTTGGTTAAGCATCTGACTTCAGCTCAGGTCACGATCTCATGGTCCGTGAGTTCAAGCCCCGCATCGGGCTCTGTGCTGACAGCTCAGAGCCTGGAGCCTGCTTCGGATTCTGTGTCTCCCTCTCTCTCTCTGCTCCTCCCCCGTTCATGCTCTGTCTCTCTCTGTCTCAAAAATAAACATTAAAAAAAAAAAAAAAAGATAAAGCAGAAAAGAGTATCCAATGGAAAAAAAGACAGTCTCTTCAGCAAATGGTGCTGGGAGAACTAGATAGCAACATGCAGAAGAATAAAACTAAACCACCTTATTACAACATATACAAAAATAAACTCAAAATGAAGGACTTGAATGTGAGACAGGAACCATCAAAACCCTAAAGGAGACGGGGCACCTGGGTGGCTCAGTCGGTTGGGCGTCCAACTTCGGCTCAGGTCATGATCTCACGGTCCGTGAGTTCGAGCCCTGCATTGGGCTCTGTGCTGACAGCTCACAGCCTGGAGCCTGTTTCAGATTCTGTGTCTCCCTCTCTCTCTGACCCTCCCCTACTCATGCTCTGTCTCTCTCTGTCTCTAAAATAAATACATGTTAAAGAAAAAAATAAATAAATAAAATAAAAAACCCTAGAGGAGAAAACAGGAAAAAACCTCTCTGACCTCAGCTGCAGCAATACCTTACTTGACACATCTCCAAAGGCAAGGGAATTAAAAGCAAAAATGAACTACTGGGGCCTCATCAAGATAAAAAGCTTCGGGGCGCCTGGGTGGCGCAGTCGGTTAAGCGTCCGACTTCAGCCAGGTCACGATCTCGCGGTCCGTGAGTTCGAGCCCCGCGTCAGGCTGTGGGCTGATGGCTCAGAGCCTGGAGCCTGTTTCCGATTCTGTGTCTCCCTCTCTCTCTGCCCCTCCCCCGTTCATGCTCTGTCTCTCTCTGTCCCAAAAATAAATAAAAACGTTGAAAAAAAAAAAAAAAAGATAAAAAGCTTCTGCACTGCAAAGGAAACAATCAACAAAACTAAAAGGCAACCAACAGAATGGGAAAAGGTATTTGCAAATGACTTATCAGATAAAGGGTTAGTATCCAAAATCTAAGAAGAACTTGAACTCTATATCCGAAAAACAAATAATCCAGTGAAGAAATGGGCAGAAGACATGAATAGACACTTTTCCAAAGGAGACATTCAGATGGCCAACAGACACATGAAAAGATGCTCAATGTTACTCATCATCAGGAAAATACAAATCAAAACCACACTGAGATACCACCTCACTCCAGCCAGAGTGGCTAAAATGAACAACTCAGCAAACTACAGATGCTGGCGAGGAGGTGGAAAAATGGGGAACCCTCTTGCACTGTTGCAAACTGGTATAGCCACTCTGGAAAACAGTGTGGAGGTTCCTCAAAAAATTAAAAATAGAACTACCCTACGATCCGGCAATAGCACTACTAGGAATTTATTCAAAGGATCCAGGAGTACTGATGCATAGGGGCACATGTACCCCAATGTTTATAGCAGCGCTTTCAACAATAGCCAAATTATGGAAAGAGCCTAAATGTCCATCAACTGATGAATGGGTAAAGAAGATGTGGTTTATACATACAACGGAATACTACTTAGCAATGAGAAAGAATGAAATCCTGCCATTTGCAACAACGTGAATGCAACTGGAGGGTATTACACTAAGTGAAGTACGTCAGACAAGGATAGATACGTTTTCACTCATGTGGAACTTGAGAAACTTAACACAAGATGATGGGGGAGGAGAGGGGGAAATACAACTGTTACAGAGAGGGTGGTTGGCAAACCTTAAGACACTCTTAAATACAGAGAACAAACTGAGGGTGGATGGGGGAGGGGCAGGGGAGAGAACAAAATGAGTGATGGGAATTGAGGAGGACACTTGTTGGGATGAGCACTGGGTGCTGTATGTAAGCGATGAACCATGGGAATCTACCCCCGAAAACCAAGAGCACACTTTACACAGCCAATTTGACAAATTATATTTAAAAAATAATAAAACTGGAAAAAATAAAAAACTTTTCTTTACATTACATGCATTCGGGGGTGTAGTGTACCCTCAATCATTTTCCATAGCTCCTGTTGCTGGGTTACACATTTGGAGTTAAAGTTTTCAGATGAAAATAGAAAAGGACTAGTGGCGATGGGGAAAGGGGCAGGGTAAGGACACTGGTCTGACAGGCTCAAAAGCCTGCAAAAGGCAAACTTTCGACACGTGGCATGACCCCTGTGCTTCCTGAAGTCAGGCACGATGAAGGCGTCCATTTTCAAAACCGCATCCTACTTTGTGCAGAGCTACTTGCCCCATTCCAGCTGGGAAGGAGAACACAAGCTATGCAGTCCAAATCTAGTCTCGTCCACATTTAGGAGTCTTCTACTCCAAACCTGGCATAGGGTGTATGCTTTCTAGTGCAATTGCGTGTTTTTGTCACCTTCATGGATGTTTTAACGGGAACTGGGAGGCGGTCTATCAGATCGAAGTAGTCTGCTATGACATTATCCCAGAAATGTCGGACCTAAGAGTTTCAGTAATTACACCGTCATCTATTTTAGTGAGAACAGAGATTACAGGCTGCACTTGTGCATTTCATGCATACATTTCTTAAAAGATTATTTTTCCACATCACTCTGAAGTCAAGCTACAGACTTAAAAAGAACAACTGACAGCAATTGTTTTTTCATTCCCTCAGGGGTTAACAGTCGTGTAGCTGTCTCTCTTGGTCGGCACACCCTATACTAAAGAAAAAGAGCCATCTGCCTTGCTGTCTAAAAAACGCCACTTGTCTGCTATTCCCCTGCCAGTAAGGAGATTGCTCTGAAAACCCACGTATGCATAAAGCAGGTTCACTTTTGAAACCTTATCACAGTTCCAAAACCATACTCTCTAATACACATAATTCAGTTTAAAACCAGGCCTAAATTCAAGCTTTATCGAAGGCCTATGTTCACATTGTTCATGACTCTGAATCTGAGGGATTCAGATAATAGGAATGATACATTTTAAAACAAGGATTGGTTTTAAAAGTCCCTTTCGATAGTTACATGCTGCATCCCATGGAGTAAAGTGATACCACTGACTCCCCACATCTCCAGGGAGGTTCTCTGAGCTGGTATTTAGTACAGTAAGGCTCAGCACTACCCTGAAATACTCACACTCTTACGAAAGTAAACTACTACCTGCCATAAATGTGAGTAGGTATTTATTCTTACAATAAATGTACCACACATTTTATGGGTTTAGTGTTTCATTTATTATGGAAGAAACAACCTCAAATCTCTAAATTAATATACGCAGTTTCCTGAAATCTGTAATGTTTTATTAATTTACAATTTTTCACAATCAGCTCTTTGGTAACAACATAAATGAAGACCTAAGGAAAAATCTTATTTTGTGCTATCCTCTTATACAAAATCATTTCCTTCAATATGGGATGTAAAAACAAATGAAGATAAAATGCTGGTCTCATAAAGCTATTCTGTAATTGAGTACTTTTTATTCACTTTTACTCTGGTTCAGATGACCCCATGTATCAGGGGTTAGCAAGTTTTTCGGTAACACCCATAGAGTACTTATGGACTTGCAGGTCATATAATCTCTGTCACATCTATACAACTCGGCCACTGTAGAATGAAAACAGCTATAGACAATACATGGACAAATGAGCATCAGTGTGTCAATAAAACTTTATTTACATTATTAAATGAAGCAGCAGGAAGCAGCAGAGAGCAAGGAGATAGAACAATCTGGGAAATCACAATTTCACAGAATTACAAAGACTTCTTGACTCTTATATGCACAACAGGGAGAAGTATCTATATTATTTAATAGCAATCAAATTGTATTCAGCTCTTAGACATGTCAAGCACTGTTCCAAATGATTTACATTAACAGCAACCCAGAAAGGTTAGAAATAGCGGTAAGACATAAACAAGATGCCATGTCCTATCAGGCTGCTTTTCCCTTCAAAGGGGAAACACTGAATAGAGGGAAGAGATGTATGGCAAGGCCCGAACGGCACATGCTCTGCATTCAAGTAACAGACTCAGCAAGTCCTAAACTGTTCCAGTGCCGCTGCCTGCTGCTATCCTTACTGGTTATCCTTTCAGCTCTACCATTCCATAATCCAAACCTTTCCTGGTCAACTTTACTTCTCAAATTATCAACTGCACTTAGGGTCCTCTACCCGCTATGAAGAACTGACAGTTCTTCATTACCATCAAAACTGGATGGAAATACAGCGGAGATTATCAGTCTTGCAATCCCCGATAAAATTCGGAACCAAAATGTTTCCTACAAAGTGAGCTGGGCAAAGGGTGATTTTTAAACTCTCAAACAGTACAGCAGTCTATGTACTATAGCACCTGTTCCACCCTGTGCAGCAGTTAAACTATTTAGCGCCAATCTGACAGTCATTTCAGGCCCTAATGGTACAAGTGGTGTCAGCCACCATCTACTCTGTTCTGTTTAGCAAGCAATCAGGTCATCAATAAGAGGCACCTTTACAGAAACAAAAGAAAAATATGTTAATGACTGGAACAAATTACTAAACACATAATTTACTAAAATAAATAAATAAATGTTCCGTTAAACAGTAGCCTAATGGGAAGACAACTAACTTTGATGTCAATAGAAGATACACTGAAGGCTCTGTCTTTCAGGAAAGGAGCAACTTAAGACCACTTTCTTCTATTTGTAATGCCTAGAAATGATCAGGCCTTAAAACTGATTTGTAAATATTTATCTCAATTTTACATATTTTATCTGTTTCAGATTTTTTGTTACTCAGATGCCCTTACTATTAAGTTTACCTTTAGCTGAAGACAAGGATATAGCTGCAAAAATATGACAGTACTCCTTCCTGTTGTAAATCATTTTCTCTTGGAATGATCACTTGGACAGTGGTAAAAGATCTGATGATGCGACAGTATCCCTGTTTAAGTCTTTCTGCAAGGTTCATCCTAAAGGCAATACTGTCAGCGGCCTTAGTATCCAATTAATAGGAATTTAAGCATGTTCTAGTCACTCTCATTTTCTAAGAAAAAACATTTTCCTATCTACTCATTTTGTGCTGTAATAATAGTGAACATTAAAAATAAAGTAAATAAAATCTAATCATCATCATCCAAACAATATACTGATTTCCCAGGAGGTACGTGACTCAATTATCCAAGTTTAGAGTTAGGTGAGTGATATTAAATTTACTCCCAAGAACAGCAAGGAAATAGGCATTTAAACCATTCAAAGGGGAGTTCAAATATAATGGTCTAGACCAGGGTTCAGCAGACTATGCCCCATGACCCAAATATGCACACTCTCCTGTCTCCACTCAACTTGCCTGTTTTTGTTAATAAAATTTAACTGGGACACAGCTACATCCATTTGTTTACATATTGTCTAAGGCTACTTTTATGTTCCAACAACAAATCTGAATAATTGTGACAAAGATTATACACCCTGCAGAATCTATAATATTTACTCCTGGTCCTTTACAGAAAAAGAATGAAATCTCCTAGTCTACACAAGAGACCAAAGGAACACAGATTATGGATATTAATTACAAAGAAAAGAAAGACCATGAATTCAATTCTACAAAATTAAATAACATCACCAAGCAACCATTTTACAAATGACAAGTTTAGGACAGACAAAAAAAAAAGCCAGTAATGGCACTGTGTGATTTTGTGCTATATGGTGAGAACATTAATCAACATAGGACCTGGAATAACACACTGTTAGCAGTAGCTGGTTGGAAATATGGCCCAAAGAGGTGACCAGTTAGAGAATGTGAACATGACAGGTAACTCCTAACTTCTTAAACCCAGCTACATAGATTGTGTGCACAACGAGCTAGAGCATATAAAATAACAATAAATAAGATTTTTTAAAACTTGTCCATCCAAAAATCAAATCGTAAGACAAATGGCAACCTGGGATATAATATTGACGTTTCTTTTTCTGAGGACACAATATTCTTCTTTCTTTAACAATCCAGGAAGTACCCAAAACCCGAGAGACCAAGAGGCAAAAGACATGAACAAACAGCTGACAGAAGAAAAAAGCCCACAGACCTTTTAAAAGATGCTCAACTCATCATCCATAGCCGAATTACAGAAAGAGCCAAACCATCCAGTAACTGACCAATGGGTAAGGAAGATATGGTACAAGTGCTCCTGGGTGGCTCAGTCAGTTAAGGATCCTACTCTTGATTTCAGCTCAGGTCATGACCTCAACAGCTTGTAAGCTGAAGCCCCACTCCATGCTGTCTGTGCAGAGCCTGCATGAGACTCCCTCCCTCCCTCCTTCCCTCTCTCTTCCAAAACGAATGAATATACTTAAAAAATTTAAAAACAGACAAGGCATACATACAATGGAATATAGCCATCAAAAAGAATGAAATATTGCCATTTGCAACAACATGGATGGGGCTAGAGTGTATTATGTTAAGCGAAGTCAGAGAAAGACAAATACTGTATGATTTTACTCATGTCAAATTTAACCAACAAAAACATGAGCATAGGGGAAGGGGGAAGAAAAAGGAAGAAGCAAACCCTAAGAGACTCTTAGAGAACTGAAGGTTGATGGAAGGAGGTGGGCTGGGGATGGGCTAAATGGATGATGGGAATTAAGGAGGGCATTTGTTATGGTGAGCACAAGGTGCTGTAGTTAAGTGATGAATCACTGAACTCTACACCAGAAGCCATTTTACCCTATGTGTCAACTAACTAGAATTAAAAAAAAAAAAAAAAAAAAAAAAAAAACTTGAAATAAAAAAGATGTTCAACTATACTCATTAGAGAAGTGTATGTAAATTAAAACCACACTGAGGGGCTCCTAGGTAGCTCACCTGGTTGAGCAACCGACTTGATTTTGGCTCAGGTCATGATCCTGTAGTAGCAGCATGCAGCCCTCATCAGGCTCAGTGCTGGGTGCAGAGCCTGCTTGAGAGTCTGTCTGTCTGTCTCTCTCTCCCCCCAAGTAAAATTAAAAAATAAAATAAAATACTACCCTGAGACACCACTTGTCACCTATCTGGAAAAAATCCACTCTCTCCTGGCAAGACTGAAAAGAAACTGAAAATCACAAACACTATTGATAAAAGCAGAAAGCAAAATTCCTATAAAGGGGAATCTTGCATTATCTAATAAAATTACATATGCAAAATTATGCAGTACTTATGCAGCTATAAAAAGGAGGAAAAGCTCTATGTACTATTACAGGGTAATCTCCAGGATATATTGGGAAATAAAAAAAGCCAGGTGGATAACATCTTTTGTTTAAGAAAGATAAAAATAAATATGCATTTGCTTATTTTTACAAAAAAATAAGATAAAAATGGAGCAACACTAGTAAGGAGTGAATGGGTTAGAAATGGAACTGAGAGTTAATAGGTAATATTAAGAAACCAATATTTTCAGTATAAGAAGGAAAGAAATATAAAGTGAAAGAAGAGAAATAATCTGCTATTAAATTTGACTGTGAAATATCAATGTGAACTCTACTTTCACCTCCTAGCTCTGACTATGCAAAGAGTTTTAAAGCAACGGCCTCCTAATGCAATAGCACCCATATCTTGGTATGGGAACATGCTGTGGCTCTAAAAGAAACCAGGGCTTCTTGGGGACAATGCTGGCTTCAGGTCTTAAAGTACAAGACGAAAAGTGGCATTTCCCAATTGACAATGAGTGACATATGTGAAGCCTTCAAAGTCCTTAAAATCAAGAGGCATTTCCATCACCACCATTCTCTACCAACCTAGACAGTAACTGTTTAAGTTACTCCAGTTCCCCTTCTGCCTTCTTCAAGTGCACTGGCTTTAGATTTACAATGAAGCAGTGTGTGTGATCTATCAGCAAGGTTACAAGAAATAAGATAAATACATAAAAATTTTATATGCTAGCAATGAACACATGGACACAAAAGTTAAAAATATTATTTGTAACTGTTCCAAGAAAAATTAAATAATATACAGGCCTTGTACAGGCCTTGTGTGCCAAAAACTAAAAAATGCTGATAAAACAAGAGGTAAACAAATGGAGACACATACCATGTTCATGACTTGGAAAACCACACAGTATAGATGTCAAGTATCTCAAAATTGATCTAAGGATTTAATGCAATTCCTACCAAAAGTCCAGGAAGATATTTTGTAGATATAAAGAGTATTCTAAAGTTTATATGGAAATGCAAAGGAACAAGAATAGCTAGAACATTTTTGAAAACGAAGCAGGAATAATCAATATATTATTTTAAAACGTACTATTTATGCTTTGGATAAATTCCTAATAGTGCAATTGCTAGGTCGAAGGGTAGATCTATTTTTAACTTTCTGAGGAACCTCCATACTGCTCTCTAGAGTGGCTGCACCACTTTGCATTCCCATCAACAGCGCAAAAGGGTTCCCCTTTCTCCGCATGCTCACCAACATCTGTTGTTTCCTGAGTTACTTTTAGCCATTCTGACAGGTGTGAGGTGGTATTTCATTGCGGTTTCGATTTGTATTTCCCTGATGAGTGACGCTGAGCATCTTTTCATGTGTCTTCTTTGGAAAAGTGCCTATTTATGTCTTCTGCCCATTTCTTCACTGGATTTTTGTTTATTTGGGTGTTGTGTTTGGTAAGTTCTTTACAGATTTTGGATACTAAATCTTTATTTGATATGTAATTTCTAAGTATCTTTTTCCATTCCGTTGGTTGCCTTCTAGTTTTATTGTTTCCTTTGCTATGTTGATGAAGTCCCAATAGTTCATCTTTATTTCCTTTGTCTCCAGAGACATGTCAAGTAAGAAGTTGTTGCTGCAGCCTAGATCAAAGGGGTTGCTGCCTGTTTTCTCCTGTAGGATTTTGATGGTTTCCTGTCTCCCATCTAGCAGCACTATCAACAATAGCCAAATTAAGGAAAGAGCCCAAATGTCCATCAACTGATGAAAAGATTAAAAAGATGTGGTATATATAAACAATGGAAAACTACCCAGCAATGAAAAGGAAGGACATCTTGCTATATGCACCATGTGGATACAAATGGAGAGTATCATGCTAAGGGAAATAGGTCAGTCAAAGACAGATACATGATTTCACTCATAGATGGAGTATGAGAAACTCAACAGATGAACACAGAGAAAGGGAAATAAAGAGATAAAAACAGAGGGAGGCAAACCATAAGAGACTCTTAAATACATACAAACTGAGTGTTGTAGGGAAGGAGGTATTAAATGGTTGACAGGCATTAATAGGAGGGCACTTTTCAGAATGAGTACTGGTTGTCATATGCTAGAGATAAATCACTGGGTTCTACTCCTGAAGCCAAGACTACACTGTATGTTAACTTGAAAAAAAAATTATATAGCTACAGTAACCAAAGATTGTATAATATTGGTTCATAGACACATAGATCAATGAAACAAAGTAGAAAACAGACTCGCAAATGTATCCCAACTGATCTCTGTCATGGTACAAAGCAATTTGATGAGAGGAGGGAAAAAAAAAAAACAAACCTTTCAACAAATGGTGCTGAAACAAATGGACATCCACAGGTGGAAAACTGAACCTCAACAATATACAAAATTAACTCTAAATGGATCATGGACTTTAACGTGAAACAGAAAACTCTAAAACTTTAGGAGAAAGAAATACAGGAGAAAATCTTCAGGATTTATAGCTAGGCAACAAGTTCTTAGACTTGACACCAAAAGCATGATCCAGAAGAGGAAAATTGATTAATTCAATTTCACCAAAATTAAACTTTTGCTCTACAAAAGACCCTGTTACAAGGATGAAAAGAGTCTATACAGTGGGAGAAAATATTTGTGAACCACATAGCTGACAAAACACTAGTATTTAAAATCTATCAAGAACTTTTGGGGATGCCTGGGGTGGCTCAGTCAGTCAAGCATCTATCTGACTCCTGATTTCAGCTCAGGTCATTATCTCACAGCTCGTGGGATTGACCCCATATGAGGCTCTGCGGTGACAGAATGGGATCTGCTTGCGTTTCTCTCTCCCCCTCCTGCACCCCACTCAATAAACAAGCAAACATTTAAAAACTCTCAAAACTCAGTACTGAAAGACTAATTAGAAAACGGCAAAAGATATAGAGTGACTTTTCCCCATAAAGGACACATGAGAGAAAAACAAGCAAATGAAAAGATGTTCAACCTTAGGGAAATATAAATTTAAATCCAAATGAAGTATCACTACACACCTATCAAAATGGCTAAAGTAAAACAACACTAAATGCTGATGAGGATGTGGAGAAACTAATCATTCATTCAATGCTTCTGACAATATAAAAAGGCACAGCCACCTCAGAAAAAGTTTCTCAAACATTAAAACTTCATCTAACATACAATTAACATTTATATCCCTAAGCCCATTTTTGTCACAGAAAAATGAGATTGGCAAAAAAATAAAATAAACCTCAACACAAATGTTTAGAGCAGTTTTACATGTAATAGCCAAAACATGAAACAACTCAGATGCCCTTGGAGGGTGAATGGTTAAGCAAACTCACACATCAATAGCATGGACCACACTCAACAATAAAATGAAATCAGTGATATACACAACAACTGGAATAAACCTCCAAAGAATTATGCTGAGCAGAAAAAGACAACCCCAATGGCTACGATGTGTATGACTCCCTGTATCTAATTCTTGAAGTGACAAAATATTAACGTATTAGTGGTTGCCAAGAGTGGTGCTGAGGGCAGCAGAAGGAAAATGGGTGTGGCTAGAGGGGGTAACAGGAAGAATCCTTGCAATGGGCATGTTCTCAATCCTGACTGTATCAATGTCAGCATCCTGGATAGGATATTGTTCTATAGTTGTCAAGATGGTACCATTGAGAGAAACTTGGTTAAAAAAAAAAAAAAAGGCAGAGTATCTCTCTGTAATGTACCGTTATCTCAAAATAATTTAAATGAGTAACGAAAATTTAGATGACAAGTTACAAATATTTCCTAAAGTTATCCAAGTTCTTAGAAGTCTAGTAAAATAAGCATGGAGAACTGTCAAAGAAAAGGATAACAGTCCCCACAAGTACCTTTTAGATGGTACAGGAAAATGTCTTCCAAGAAAAAAAAACTGGTTATATATTCCTGCAATTTTCAATCATTATTGTTTTCCTTAGTGATATGTTTCAATATTTCACACTGCAAAGCGTTAATGCATTCTAAATCTTGTGTATTCCTTCAGAAGTCTGAAAAGAAAAAAACTAATAAAAAAATTTTATTTTTTTTTGTTTGTTTTTTACTTTTGAGGAGAGTGTGTGAGCACACAAACATGGGGGAGTGGCAGAGAGGGAGACACAGAATCTGAAGCAGGCTGCAGGCTCTGAGCTGTCAGCACAGAGCCCGAAGTGGGGCTTGAACTCACAAACCATTGAGGTCATGACCTGAGCCAAAGTTGGACTGTTAACTAAGCCAACCAGGCGCCCCTGATTACATTCCAAAAAGCATTCTCAGGCTTAGGGGCACCTGGGTGGCTCAATGGGTTAAGTGTCCAACTCTTAATCTTGGTTCATGTCATGATCTCAAGGTTTGTGGGATCAAGCCCCACAGCGGGTTCTGTGCTAACAGTGTAGAACCTGCATGGGATTCTCTCCCTCTCTCTGCACCGCCCCTCACTGCTCACTCACGAACTCTCTCAAAATAATTAACATTGAAAAAAGTTTTTAGACCTTAGTATTCTAATGAAGCTTGTAAAGGTATCAGAAAGATATGGAAAAACAGCATTTTTCAGATATAGTAAACCCAAAAATATTATGAATTTGGTTTTGTATACATTCTCTGCCACTGCATATTTATATTCAAACAATCACCAAAATCCTACTCAAGTAAGAGTTAACTGGGTGTTAGATAAATCCTTTCCAAGAAGAGTCTTCAAAGAGACAGTCAAGGAAAGGTAAAGGCAGGCTGCAATTACACTCAGCTCACACACACACACACACACACACACACACACACACACACACACACACACACCTGCTCACTCCACCGTGTGAAAACATTGCTCAATTACACTCAGCTCACACACACACCTGTGCACTCAATGTGACAACAGATCAATTACACTCAGCTCACACACCTGTGCACTCTATCGTGTGAAAACATTGATCAAAAACACTCAGCTCACACACACACCTGTGCAGTCCACTGTGTGAAAACACTGATTACACTCAGCTCACACACACCTGTGTACTCCAAGTGAAAACATTACTCAATTACACTCAGCTCACACACACATACCTGTGCACTCCACTGTGTGAAAACAGATTACACTCAGCTCACACACACATGTGCACTCCACCATGTGAAAACACTGCTCAATTACATTCAGCTCACACACATGTGCATTCCACCGTATGAAAACAGATCATTTACACTCAGCTCACACACATCTGTGCACTCCATTTGAAAACAGATTACACTCAGCTCACACACACATCTGGGCATTCCACTGTATCAGAACAGTTTACACCAAGTCATAATCAGCCACCTAATGCCTCAGGGATACATACACTCTCCCAGGGTTAATTTCATCCAGGTTCTACAGTAAGAGTTATTTATCACAGTGTAGTCCTCAGATCAGAATGCTATTACAACTAGGTCCCTTCAGTAAGGAAACTTCTTTTCCTTTCCTTTCTTTTGCATCCTGCTCTAAAATTGCAGTAATAAACCTTAAGTCCTTTAGGTCTGAGTGTGTGCAATAAAGAGTACTACCAAGACATAACTCAATGTAAGGAAGAGGAGGACTGCCATTGAAAAATTAATCTGCTCCAAGGTATACACCTAGAATACTTAAAACAGGTTTTTTAAAAGAACCAGAAGATACAAGAAAAACCATTCTAGACAGAAAGCCATAGATTCCACAAGTTTGTACATATCGCTTACTTTTGGTATCTATTATCAGTACAGCATTTTAAATAATCATCCTGAAAAATTCACTAGTCATTTTGAAATTGAGATTAAAAAACCTGCTCAGGTGTACTAATCAAAAATTATAATTTTTGTCTAGTAAAAATACAAAAGACCTTATATACTTTGCATGACCAAAGGAGGATTCTGGCCAACAGTTCTGGAAAGTAGGCAGCTACAGGCAAGTTCGTCTGGAAGCACATTTTGCACTTATCCTATTTGAAACTGCTTATGACATTTGTCAGTAAATAAGACAATCCACTTGTAGATTTAAACAGAATCAATCAAAAAGCAGGCAAAGGATGGACACAGAAGGTACAGGAAATGGGGGGGGGGGGACAAGGAAGGAAGAGACCAGATTAGGAAATTAAAATACAAGTTAAGAGAACCCACCAGTAGGTGGGACAAAGAGTAGGTTCAAAGTTTAAGTAACAAATAGTAACAAGTATCAGGTACTACAAGGTAAACAATTAGTCTCACCATAAGTGTTTAGAAAATTAGTACTAATTCAACTGAGGTTTTTCCATTAAATTATTTTAATATAGAAACAACTACAGTAACAGATATGCTATACACATTTTCTAAGATTTTTGGTATATGTTTATTATCTTTTGACCATCATTAAATTTCTTACAATGTCACTTCAAATTCCACCTTAGTGGGACCACCACAGATAGGACTTTCAACTCACCATTTTGTTTCTTCAACACAGTCTATAAATGGCAACTGGAGGCCTAGCTATTCAAACATACTGACTTGCTCCTCCGTGTCAAATACATCATATAACACATAGGGAGAACCATTTCCAATATGGCAATTCCCCAAAGGAACGCCTCCGCTCATCCCTAGTGGGCTCACAATTTCCTGAGGACACTCTTCTGTTCCTTTGGGGCGGGGCCCTGCTAAGGCACTGTCCCACTGCTCCCATCGCCGGGTGGTGGCGATGCAGCCACAGCACTGGAGCAGGTGACAAAACGGGACCATCAACACAGCACTAGCTTGTCGCATATTCTCGACGTGTTCTAAAGCACACAAAAATGCAAAGTTTGTTTCAACAGCCATCTTCAGCAGTGGTTTATATAGCAGATTGTCAATAAATTTAAAAAGGTCTAGTATTAAAAGAGAATGTAAAGAAAGATCTGGTTACATTGATTTGAACGTCTTTCGACATACACTCCCTAATTTTCCCCTAAGGGGGTGGTTGAGTGGGTGTGGGTGTGGGTGTGTAGGCGCACTCATGCACACTGCACGTATTAAGGTTATAAGCCTAGCATTTGAACAGGTTACCCCAGAGCTACACATTTGCATAACAGTGTTCCTTTAACATCTACTTGCTTTAAAACACCTGATCTAATGACAATCAGCCCCAGCCATCATTGAAAATTCCTTAACCCAGGAGCTCCATTCACTCATTCGACAAACTGTGTACTCTGGCAGGTACTCCGCAGGAGAAAAACTTAACGCTGAACCAACTTGACCTCTAACCCTCTTGAAGTCTATATTCTCACAGTAAAGAAGCAAACTAACAGAAGTAGTTGGATACTAACAAGCGCTCCCTGCAGTCTAAGATTGCCGAAGGCCACTGAAGAGTAAGAACACTTCTCCTCCTGCTCCTAATGTCACACAGCTTACCAAGTCAACCAGATTTAAAATGTACGAAGCGCTATTATATTTTGTTTATAAAATTTCTTTTTGAAAGTGTTGCTATAAAGGAGGACAAAAACCCCAGCGGCAAGGCACAAGCCTCAAAATTCACTCAGCCCAACCAAGACCCTCCTCAATTTGCCCTAAGACCCTAAGGGTCACAGCTGCAGTACGAATTCCTACCTCGAAGGCTTAATTACTGAATATGATTCCTTCTTACAGTGACCTCCAGAATGCCCTCAACAGAAGCATCCCCGAAGAGTTCCACAAAGCCTAAAGACACTGTCCTGAAAGTGCTCAACTCCTGAAAGTAAGGCCGTAAAGGCAACAGTGGGGGCAAGAACTGGTCAGGAACTGGCACATCTGCTCTAGCGTCCTGGAGATATTTCAAACCTCGAGCCCCAAATCCTCTGGGGTATAAATAATGTCAGCAGTACTAACAGACCACATAGTAATCCTGTTCTAAGAACAGACTTTTCAAGAAGGTATTCAAAATGTTTTATTTCAAAGTATTCCTGGCCAGGTGCAAAATAAACTTATCACAAACAAGCCAAACAAAATAATTTTAAAGTTAAAAACTATAAGCCTAGACTCTAATTCTTTTAACTATGGCCAACAGTATAGCTCCTACTTGTTAATTCTCTGTGGAAAAAACACCACACAGTGAGCAAGCATGCGCACACGCACGGTCCTCGTCAACGGCCCTTGAGTGAAAGGCCTTTGCCTGGGCGGGACCCACATTCCCAAGTGGCATGAAGGCTCGTGCCCCCTGGTGGTGCTCCCTCCATCCAGTAGCTCTCCCACACAGCCCAGAGGGAGGCCACTCAGCAGCCTGTGCACCAGCGGCAGTCCACGAAGAAAGGCTGTCTTCCCTTGGAACCTGCAGAGAATTACTAAATGGGACACCCAATACCTGGTGGGTCCCACGCCCATCCCTTGAGCTCAGTGTGTCTCCAAAATGAGTTCTGCGATGGGGGAAAACCTAAGCGGCACGGTAACGGACGGCTTCCAGCAGACTGCTGCACCTAGGCCTGCGCCCAGCGTGGGACAAAAGGCAGCTATGCAAGAAGAACCAGAAGATACGAGAAAAACCATTCTGGACAGAAAGTTACAGATGCCAAAGCCCACTACACTAACTTTTCAACTTTTCTTTTTTACAAAAGCAAACCTTTCTTTAAATCTTACATTGTGGGGACGCCTGGGTGGCTCAGTCGATTAAGCATCCGACTTCGGCTCAGGTCATGATCTCGCTGGTTCGTGGGTTTGAGCTCCTTGTCGGGCTCTGTGCTGACAGCACAGAGCCTACAGCCTGCTTTGGATTTTGTCCCTCCCTCTCCCTCTGCTCCTCCCCCACTTGCGCTCTCTCTCTCAAAAATAAACCTTAAAAAAATTTCATAAAAATCTTACATTTTTATACAGAACCAAATAAATAAGAGAAAACCAGAGCTGCAAACCAGAGGAACAAGGTTGACCCCTAACACACATGCTTACCTGTATTCCTTCCCCCACCAGGTGATGCCTGAGAAAACTCCTGTAACTCCTGAACTCCTGAGATCAGTCTGAAAACCGGGGCTCTAATTTAGAAGTTTCTGGGGAAAACTGTACTAACGTTACACACTGTGCCTTAGAAATGAGTGTACCATATTCTTATCTACATCAATCATTATTTAGTCCTTATTTGCAGCTGGAAAGAAAAATTTATTCGTTAAATGTTTAATCCTTTTATTAAATGCTTAAAGATCCATCACATTTTGGCTCCATCTAGAATGAATTTTAATTTTTTTTTCACATTTATTTTTAAGGGACAGAGAGAGACAGAGCACAAGCAGGGGAAGGGCAGAGAGAAAGGGAGACACAGAATCCGAAGCAGGCTCCAGGCTCTGAGCTGTCAGCACAGATCCGACGTGGGGCTCGAACTCATGGACCGTGAGATCATGACCTGAGCCAAAGCCGGACGCTGAACCAACTGAGCCACCCAGACGCCCCATATATTTTTAATTTTTTTAATGTTTATTTATTTTTGAGAGAGAGAAAGAGAGAGAGCATGAGTGAGGGGGGCATGGGCAGAGAGAGAGGGAGGCACAGAATCCGAAGCAGGTTCTGAGCGGTCTGCTGGCACAGAGCCCAACGCAGGGCTCAAAGTCATAAACCACGAGATCATGACCTGGGCCAAAGTTGGACACTTCACTGACTGAGCTACCCAGGCACCCCTGCTGTCATTTTTTAAATGTTTATTTATTTTTGACAGAAAGAGCACGGGGGGGGGGGGGCGCAGAGAGAAAGTGAAACACAGAATCCGAAACAGGCTCCAGGCTCTGAGCTGTCGGCACAGAGCCCAACACAGGGCACGAACCCATGAACTGTGAGATCACGACCTGAGCCGAAGTCAGACACTTAACCGACTGAGCCACCCAGGCGCCCCCATCTAGGGTAAATTTGCTTTTACTATAGTGTGGGTACATATAAAGATCTCAGAAACCAAGTCCTCCAGAGAATGAGTATCAATTGGCTTAATTTTCAAAATCAGTCTCAATGCTCAGAAATGCTACAATCTTCGATCCTACAGAAAATTCTAGGTGCACAGTAACTCCAGACAACACTTAATTCTGAGACTTTTATAGAAAAACCTTTTTATGAGTCATACCTTAACTCCTGCTGGAAGCCTGAAAGAACACCGTAATGACTAGATTCATGGTTCCAGATATTCTCCCTCCTTAAAAAATAACTTACTATCTAAACAAACTGTCCAAGATCACCACTTCTAGTACTTCATTCAGAGATGAATGGGAAAAGCTTACCCATCAATCTACAGGTATCATTAATGGCTTAAAGTTTTATTATACTGTACCGTGTTACTATATAGTTTTTTAAAGCAAATATAAATGAGAAATACGTCTAAACGTAACTCAGCATGAATGGGGAAGAAAAGATAGGCTTACTCCCAAATCCTAACTCCAATAGCACAGAAAGTTCACGGTTTATCTTTGTTTTCAAGACAGTACTGTCATTGCAGAAGACATGCTCGGTGGTCACATAATAGCATGTGACCTATCAGGCCATTCTAAAACACGTTCCTAACTCTTTACTCATTAAAATCAGTTGGCCTATCTCTTTAGTCCCTCAAGGTCACAGCTATAGGTTATCTAGCAATTGTGCCATTGGTCTAAAAACTTGATTTTGTGCTTTTGTTGTTGTTGTGTTTGTCACGTTCAAGTTAGAGTAGCTGACAGGAAGGGAAGAGGGGGAGAGAAACAAAGGTGGACAGAGAAGAAAAACACAAGAGGAAAAAGCCTGATAAAGAGGTGAAGAGAAAAAAAACACAAAAACAAAATGTCACATTCTCTAAGACCATGAATATAAACATGTAAAACAAGAGGTGTGCCAGAGTTTGTGAAAGACCAAATTCTGACGTAAACACATGATTTCAAGGAGAAAGAAGTGGAAGAGATACTTGAAAAGATTAAGGCAGCCAATGGGGCGCCTGGGTGACTCAGTCAGTTGAGCGGCCAACTTCGGCTCAGGTCGTGATCTCACGGTTCGTGAGTTCGAGCCCTGCATCGGACTCTATGCTGCCAGCTCAGGGGCTGGAGCCTGCTTCAGATTCTGTGTCTCCCTCTCTCTCTGCTCTTCCCCTGCTCACACTCTCTCAAAAATAAACATTAAGAAAAAAAAATTTAAAGATTAGGGTAGCCAAGCAGGTATTTTTCTAATGAGCTCAGGTTTTTATTTTTTTTTTTTAATTTTTTTTTCAACGTTTTATTTATTTTTGGGACAGAGAGAGACAGAGCATGAACGGGGAAGGGGCAGAGAGAGAGGGAGACACAGAATCGGAAACAGGCTCCAGGCTCTGAGCCATCAGCCCAGAGCCTGACGCGGGGCTCGAACTCACGGACCGCGAGATCGTGACCTGGCTGAAGTCGGACGCTTAACCGACTGCGCCACCCAGGCGCCCCTGAGCTCAGGTTTTTAAAGGAAATGATGAAAAGACAGGCACCATGTGTATAAAAGAATGGCAAATTATAGCTACTAAAATTAGCACCGAGAAACTGAATCTAAGAATAAAATTAGGTTTTAAAAAAATGAAAAAAGTTTCTTTAGTTACATTACATTGTAACAAACAATTCTGGAAAACAGGTAACTCTCTACACCTACTTATTTGGTCAAGGAAAATAATCTTCAGAATACATACAGAAAACTAAACACGAGAAACAGGAAACTAAAATCCAAGGACTGGCGAAAACAGACAAGGACTTAATCTCAGACGCTAAAATAAACGGCAGCCTCCTAACATGTTTGAATCAAAATAGAGGAATTTGGGGATAAACTCAAGAAATACCTGCCTTAATCTTTAAAGAACAGTAACAGGTGTTTATTTTACAGTGCGTTGAAATGCACATCTGCTTTATACACTTTATTTGTGCTGTGTTTCACCAAAGGAAAAAAAAAAAGGCTAAAAAATTTAAGAGGCACAGGATGACGCTATGTCCATTTTCAAAACCTACAGACAGATAGACTGTGAATCCCTAGAAGATCTTTACGGAGTACATTTGTAAAACTCAATGGGACTGACATGGGGGTTCCTACTCTACAAGGTCATGAACTCCCTTTTTCAGCAGTGTTAGTCATCAGGAACTGCCTTCCATAAGGGCTATGCGGTGTCCTACTCACACAGTGCAGTGCTCGTGAGGAATGGGGAGGCAAGGGCAGGGTGAAGAAATGCTGTGAACGTTGGGACAACAGTGTGATTTTTTAACTTTGCAGAACCAGACAGAAAGAGAATTATTCGATCAAATACCCTCTAGAGGATGACTCTGGGAATGTTCTGCAACATGTGAAGAATTTGCCATTCTTCAACATGTGAAGGTAATATGGAAGGCATACAACAGATTTAACGGATGATGAATTTGGACATGACGAATTTAATTCAGGGGATAGTTTCTAACTTTTAAAGTATCAACAGTGAGGACAGTGGCCTAAATGAATCAACTTGAGGACAGGTAGGTAGGAAAATGAGGATATGCCCACCAGCAGCTTCTCTTTCTCCTATGAAAGGCACCTGCACAATGAGAAGAATGGGGAAGACTGGATGCAGAGAACAGAAGAGGAACCTGACTGGAGACAGAAGATGTGTTGGGACTAAAACGTACAAATGACAAATGGTACATTTTCACCAACAGAGGTCTATATTTTAAAAGTAACTCCATTACCTATGTGAATGACAACTCATTTCTATTTCAACAAAGCTGGGGCACCGGGGTGGCTCAGCTGACCGTCTTCCTTCTGCTCAGGTCATGATCTCACAGTTTCTGGGTTCAAGCCCCATATCAGGTCTGTGCTGACAGCTCAGAGCCTGGAGCCTGCTTCGGATTCTGTGTCTCCCTCTCCCTCCCTCCCTCCCTCCCTCCCTCTCTCTCTCTCTCTCTCTCTCTCTCTCTCTCTCTGCCCCTCCCCAACTCGTGCTCTGTCTCAAGAATAAACATTAAAAAAAAATTTATTTTTCATGATCAAATTTTAGATAGGAGATATTCTGAAATCTTGTTACATTTTTTTTTAAAAAACCTTGCTGCATATCAATATTATCAATGAAATTATCACCTAACATGACTCAAAAGTAATAGCTGTGGCCAGACAGGTCCCATTCCAGTTTAATCAAAGAAAAGGAGAAAATAAATGAAGACTTACTTATATGATTAGAAAGTAGACCACTTACACATACAAACGGTTCCTGACTTAGGATCACTTAACTTAGGATTTTTCAACTTTACGATGGTTCAGAGCCCTATGCATTCAGTACAAAACACACTTCAAATTTTCCGTTTTGCTCTTTCATCAGGCTAGCGATTGCAGTAGGATTCTCTCCTGTGACTCCGGGCAGCAGGCGGCAGCTCCCCATCAGCAGCACCATGATGAGCGTAAACGACTGATACACTTAAAATCATTCTGTACCCACGCAACCATTTTCCACCTTCAGAACGGTATCCGATGATACCGTTGGGATCCATGGGATACTCAGCACCTTATTATAAAACTGGCTTTTTCTTAGATGATTTTGCCCAACAAAAGTGTTCTGAGCGCCATTAAGGAAGGCTAGGCTGAGCTAGGACCTTTGATAGGGTAGGTGTATTAAATACATTCTTGACTTAATGATATTTTCAACTTACATGGGCTTATCAGGACTTAAATGATACTTTCAACTTACATGGGCTTTTTCCTAAGTTGAAAAAGATCTCTACATTGTTGTCTGGTGGTTTATTTTTAAGCACAGCAGCAAGAATTCTTTTACACAATCAAATAAACATAGTCCAACAGTTTCCTTGTTTAACTTTGCTTCATTCTATTTCATTTAAGCACAGCAGAGTCAATCATATTTTGCCCTTATCCTTCGGGGTATGTTTTTAATAAGGCCAAGGGTTAATGCCTTAGCTAGCAGGGTTATTTAAACAGTCTACTCCAGACTTATAAAGTCGATATGAATTCCCAATGAAATGTAATTAACTGTATGTGATTTAATAATTGTGCGACTCTGATATACATGAAAAAAATAGACTGATCATCTGACTTAATTTTTTTCAGGAGCTATTAAAGCATTAAATGACTAAATATGTTCTTGCAATAAAATATGAAGACTGTTAAATTTAACTTTTATGATGTTGCTTTTATCAACATTTTTCCCAGAAAATTAATTTCTAGGATGATCATCAGTACCAATGAAAAACAGTATTTCAAAAACAGCCTTTTCCTTATATTCAATTTTCCAAACATAAACATAAGGCCTAAAATCAACTCATATTGGCCTGGTTTGTCCACAGTCCTGGTTTTTTGTCTTAAAAAATCATCTAAATCTTGATGAAATATATAGAAGTCTAAAATATTCATTCGAAGCCCAGTTCTACCATGACATGTATTACTTGAAGAAGTCGGTCGACCTCACTGTGGCCTGGTTTCCCATCTCCAACCTCATGGAATCATAAGGACTATACGAGGTGCCATAGGGAAAACACACCCCATGCAAGACGACACAACACACCTGCCCAAGTACATCACACTGCTTCCTCTAACCACCATTTGTATGGAATCCACGGTGAATTGTCCTTCACCCAATAACGACAACCACAACCCCTGTAGCTATGATTCTCATGGTCTGTGTTAATCCAGTTATTGTGCTTTCTGTTCATGACAGAGTGGAAATATCATTTATCACAGGTCTGGGAATTGGTGGGCAGCCCTACTGGGCATGCAGAAATAGGCAATTTTGGGGTGAACCATTAAGGAAACTACACAGGGCACAACTAATATTTTTTTGAATTTTACCAAGAGTAGAAACATAGAATATGAGTTAATTGTAACAAGTATAAATGTGGGGCACCTAGTGGCTCAGCTTAAGCATCCAACTCTCGGTTTCAGCTCAGGTCATGACTTAACAGTTTCTTGAGTCCAAGCCCCACATTGGGCTCTTCATTGCTTGGGATTCTGTCTCCTCTCTCTGACACTCTCTCAAACGGTCTCTCTTTGAAAAGAAATAAACTTTAAAAAGTTTTTTTTTTAAGTATAAATGTAACTTTTATCTCAGTTATTATTTTCTTTATGTTATAGTTATTTAAAAAAACAAGGATCATATTCCTTATATTTTATAAATCCAAATATGAAGTTTATATGAATTTTTATTCTAAATGTCATCAAGTTTCAAAATAATGCCAAAATGAAAGATAGCCATTAAATTTTCTAAGTAGTGACCCAGGATTAAGTAAGGCACTTTAAGATGAAGAAAGAAAAAAAAAAAGGATATAATCTACTTAATAGTTCTTGAGTTTTTCCATGCTATCATTTACATCACTTACATACCCTGCCTCTACTCAAAAAAGGTAGCAATGACAGTACAGGAAACAAGTTAGAGAGACTGCCTCAGGAAAAGAAACTATACATTGGAACAACCTGGAAAATTTTTTAAAAACTAATGAGCCAATGGGACCCCATCACCAGAAACACACATATCTACCGGACACTTAATACACCTTTCTACACTTTTTCTTTAAGGCAGAGGCTCTCTAGTCCAACAAAATACTGTATTCCCATATATACATGTTCCTGCATCCATGACATGACAAATTTCTTCTTCAACCTGGTGTCTGTTCTGCTTTAGATTCTCACTCTTTAAAAACACAGGCTTGTATTCATTTCCTTACAAGAAGCAGGGAATGCCTGAATCTTTTCATGCTACTCAAACCTTGGAAAAGGAAAAAGCAGGAGGGGGTGGTGGGTAGATTTCTCTAGATGACCAACAACTCATAGCCATGTGAAAATGTCTCTTTTTTCCTCAGAAATGGAAATGAAAAAGGGTAGTTAAATCCCAAACCTGTGTATATTTGAGAGCCTCAACGTGCCTGTTACCATTATTTAAATACAGAAGTAGAAATAATTTACTACAGCCTGTCTGAACCACACTATAGGCTCAGTAGGTCTTCCAGTTCAAGGCAAATAAAAAGAGGGGACACAGACAATGAATGAAAACCAGCGTATATATACATGTCCTAGGTTTTTTTAATTTTCTTTGTAACATTTATTTTTGAAAGAGACAAAGCACTAGTGGGGGAGGGGCAGAGAGAGACAGAGGGAGACAGAATCCAAAGCAGGCTCCAGGCTCTGCGTTTTGAATACAGAGCCTGAGGCGGGGCTCAAACTCACAAACAGCAAGATCACGACCTGACCCAAAGTTGGATGCTTAAACGACTGAGCCACCCAGGTGCCCCTACATGTCCTGTTTCTAATAAATCCACAGGCTTCCTAGTCATGACACACCCTCTTACCACCAGCAGGAAGGAGTTTCTCCCCATTGGCTCAGAGACTTACTTTTCTAATCCAACTTAAGATCATCCAGGGAAAAGAAAATTTTCAAAAATACTGGAGGCTCTCCGGAATATAGAAATATCAAATATTTAGGCATTAAGATAAACATACTCAAAAACTGACAGTTTTTAGTTACTATGTTCAGCAGCACAGTGAGCTGGGTTTGTTTTGTTGTTATCTTGGGGTGTTTTTTTTGGTTTTTAAATGACAATTTTTCATCCTTCCAGTGCTTTTTAAAACTTCATTGGGGCGCCTGGGTGGCGCAGTCGGTTAAGCGTCCGACTTCAGCCAGGTCACGATCTCGCGGTCCGTGAGTTCGAGCCCCGCGTCAGGCTCCGGGCTGATGGCTCGGAGCCTGGAGCCTGTTTCCGATTCTGTGTCTCCCTCTCTCTCTGCCCCTCCCCCGTTCATGCTCTGTCTCTCTCTGTCCCAAAAAAATAAATAAACGTTGGAAAAAAAAAAAAATTTAAAAAAACTTCATTAATTTATAAGATGTTTTCAAGTATATTCCTTAATTTTTAGGCATATGGGTTTACTTCTTATCTTTTGATTATTCTCAGCATAATTCTACTATAGTTAGGAAACATACTCTAAGATTTCAAACATTTGTTGAGACTTGCTTTACAGTTTATACATAACCAATGTCAAATGTTCCATATGTGCTTGGAAAAAATCGGTTATACAGGAAGTGTAATGTTTTATGTATGCCTATTAGGTCAAACTTGTTATTCATGATCTTTAAATCACCTACATCTTTCTGAATTTTCTGTCTGCTATATTCAGAAAGGTGTGTTAAGTTCCCTCAGGAGTGGGAATTTGGCTATTTTCGTGTTTCTGTATATTTTATTTATATAATTTGCAGCAATGTTACTAGGTACCTAAGTTCTTATAGCTGATAAAGTGAACATTTTACCACTGTGTAGAGATTTCATCTCTACTAATGCCTTTTACCATTCTCTCCAACTTTCTTTGGATTAGAATAAGCTGAAATATAATTCTGTGGATTTTTTTTTTCTGTTTGCTTATGTTTTAGTTATGCTTCTTGTAAACCTAGCATCTCCATTGAATTTTGGGGTTTTTTAATCCAATCTGAGAAACTTTGTCTTTTAACTGAATCATCTAGTCTACTTACATTTATTGTAATCACTAATACTTGGATTTATAATTATGTTATTTTGCACTATTTTCCATGACTTGTCTCCCTTTTTCTCTTCATAAAACACAATAGTGCAAAGGTCCATTATTCTCTACTTGCCACCTTGTGTTCCTTTTGAGTAATGACAGTAAATTATTAGGTAAGTAAAATGATTCATCAATTTTTATTCTAATTTATATGCTTGTTTTCTCATTGAGATAGGGTAATGTTTAACTTTCCCAGTTAATAAATTCTCATGCTTTTCGCTGATAGCACAACACAGGACATAAAATCTTTATGAAATTTTGCTACAACTACCATCTGGTTTTTAAGATTAAGCAATCCATGAAAGTACAAGACTACCCCATTAAAAACAATGGCAACAGACTCTTAGAATAACTGCTGTTTAGGCAGTTACCAAGCAGCTTTCAGTTTATCCAAGGAAACTAAGGTATATTAATACACAATAGATATCTATGTATCAGACATTATTGACCCTTGCAGCAACCAGATGTCACTAACTGTGTTTATTGTAACTCTTAACATCAAGCCCAAACTAAAAACCAACTGAAGCCAACTTCCTCAGAAGCAAAACTGTTCTTTCACTTTTAACAGGGGAAAAACTGATTATTCTAATGGTCTAATTTTTTAAAGATTCAAGCCAACTTCCACAAGCATGATTAACTGTGAGAAGTGAATAAACAAACAGGTAAAAAGTTTAGCATTATAAAATGGAGCAAAATTAGCATAACGTGTTTGGCAAGCATAGAGGAAACAGCTGAGACATCACTAAGAAAAGGCTAGCTGGCCACACCCAAATGCCACACACAGCAGCAGTGAGGATAAGATCCTCAGTCTTATGGCCCAGAGACCTTTGCCCAATTCTAGAATCGATCAGACTCAGGAAAAATACCTTAAACAAACAGGGCTAACAAAGTGAAAGGCAATCAAGTCTATAAAAGCAAAGTGACATGGTCTCAACGTTATTAGTCATTTACAAGACAATGAAAAACTGCCAGAAAGGGAGAACACTGAATACTTCTGATCACCGTCATCGGTCCTCACTGGTGAGTTACACTGGAGAACGAGTAATATCGGATGAGCACCCAGGAGAATGGAATCATGACAAAGAAGTTATTTGCTCTTGTTTGAAGTCTGGTACCATGTATGTATTCTACTATGAGTATATGCCTGCCCTAGAATGCCGTCTCCAATAGATCAATCCTTCTTCAAAAGATAATGCTCAACAGACAACGACAAAAAAAAGTTTTTGATTCTGAGCTCACTGCCAAACGACCAGTTCTTCCTTTGTGGCATAGTCATCCTATTACCTCTTTTAGATCATGTTATCTGCTGGTCTGGGGGTCTCTCTTTCCCTTTGATCCATTATATACGGATTGACTCAAAATAAGTTACCCCATCCCAAACCAAACTTACTATTATTGGGGCACTTCACCTATACACCACCAACATCATGAATGTTCATTACTGTGCTACATTAAAAAATGCCATAAACATGGGATATATGAAGATTGCCTGGGTGGCTCAGTCGGTTAAGCGTCCGACTTCGGCTCAGGTCACAGTCTCACAGTTCATGAGTTCGAGCTCCATGTCTGGGTCTGGGCTGACAGCTCAGAGCCTGAAGCCTGCTTCCGATTCGGTCTTACTCTCTCTCTGCCCCTCCCTCGCTCATGCTCTGTTTCTCAAAACTAGATAAATGTTAAAAAATAAAAACAAAAAACAACCTTTTAATAAAAATTAAGGGAAAAAAACATGGGATATATGAAGTCCCCAAGTCAGTCACTCTTCATCCTCCTGTTACTACTTCATGAACAGCCCAACAATGCCCAAGGAGTAAACCCCTTGGACATCTACCAACCCAGGAGGCTATCTTAATGTATGTGTGCTCTGGCCCCAAAAGGCAGGTTTAACTACAGACTACTTGTCCATATTCCTTACTTTCAGTCCTCTATCTGCCTCCACATAGCTGGTCCCTACTGGAAAAATACCAGGGCAGTTCCTCCTTTCTGGACATCCTGGTCACTCACATTCAAGTCCAAGAGTCAAGGGGGAATTTCATCTTATAAATCAGAGTTCTTCCTACCTCCCCCTCCCCAGCATAGTCCACTCTGCAGCCTGAGGAGCTAGCCTCTTTTTCAGATGGGCAACTCTAAGAATAACTTTCCCCTTGATAATGAGCCATAGTCTAACAAAGCTAAAACCCTGTTTGTACCACAAAACCGGAGTCCTCATAATGCCAAGGTCATACACCTATGTACGTGATGCTTTTATTTACCTGCAACCATAGCGCAGTTGAAGGCAATGGAAGACTTAGGAAGTAGGCAGCAAAAGCAGGAAGAAGAGGATATAGAAGGGAAAAGAACAAAATGCCAAAAGTAAAGTTCACCTCCAAGATATTGCTGCCTAGGTGGCCAAAAGGAAGAGCAAGCCAGCCCCTTAAACTCTATGCTAACGCGTCCAAAACTGTGAGGAGGGCCTTCTCAAGAAGGGACAGAGCCTAACGACACAAGAAACGAGGTGAAGCGTGTCATGGTATTTTATAGAAGTGGCTTATTACATCTGCAATTTACAACAGGAACTCTAACACAGCAAAAGCTATCCTCTCTTCAGTGTTTGCCAGTATTCCTAGACACAGTACTTGGCACTTTCTATCTCCTACTTCATTTGATCTGCTCCAAAAGTCTTACCAATGAATACTAAGAATAAAAATAGCTCACATTTACTGAGCTGTTACTACTCATAACAACTTTATGTATTAGATACTAGAATTATTCCAGTTTACAGGTAGAAAAAAGCAGAGTCTGAGAGGTTGATTAAGTGAAGGTCACACAGCTATCCAATAGTTAAACCCAGAAACAAACCCAAATTTTAATGCATAAGCCAGGTGTACTAAGTTCCTAACCACTCTTCTGTCTCTGATGTAAGCTTCATCCCTACTTTAGAAAGGAGAAAAACAGAGAGAGGTTAATCTATCAAAGTCTCACAAAAGTACAGGGATCCTCTGTCCCCCTCTCTGCCCCTCCCCTGCTTGCACTTTCTCAAAAATAAATAAATCTTAAAAAAAAAAAAAACAAAGTAAACCACTAAACTGGGATTTGAACCTGCTTCATCTTTATTTTTATAACAATACCCCTTCTCTCACTGAAATGTTCCAAGTTTACTTATTTATGAAACAGGGTCCTTAGATTTAAGCTCAAACTCCATTTGTTTTCAAAGGTTCAAATCTACTTTCCAAAGGGGGGAAGAATTCCGTACTGTGTGTGTAACTGACGAGATACTAAGCTACACTCTAATGCATAAATTATTCCCTGGGAATTAATAAGGTACTTAAGAAACTTGTATTAACTCTTTCAGGCCACAGGGGTATCATTCAGTGAACTGAATTCTTAATTTACTAAAATGGTACCCGAGAGGTTCACAAACACATAACTTCCTCTGAGGGCATGGGGAGAAAAAAATCTTGTAAAACCATTTAGGAATATAAACTAAATTCAGAACACAATTAAAAACCAAGCTACAGGGAAATACTGTTTCAGTGGATTAGCCTCTGGCCTTCAAGAATTTGGCAGAAATGAAACTAAAGGGAAGCTGGAAATATCTAGGTCTTCTGGATAGAAAACCACCTTGGGGACAGTATTTGGGCCCGATGGCTAGGGTGTAGACTTGACTGATTCACCGGAGAGCAAATGAAGTCAAGTTGTTTTGCTCCTGCTTCATTAAGTACTTTTGGCAGAGGGAGTAGGAGCAGTGGCTTTGGGAAAAGTCTCCAGGTCTCCAACTGGTGCCACTATCTTCCCATTCTGTCTTCACTGACAGTTCTAACCTATCCGTCTGTCTGCCAAGAATGCTCCCCCTTCCGTCTTGTGGTGACAGTACATCAGTGCTCACGTCTCCAGCACTGCAAACCCCACTGTATGCACTGTATACGCAAGACAATGTATACACTAATAATGCCAAATGAAACATGCTCTTTAACCTATAAAGCTATCGCTCCACATACTAGAGAATATCCGAGGATTTACGTCAAGTGCTGTCAGAATAGTACAAAATTGCTGTGATAAAAGCAACAACATAAAATCATTTCTGGTTTGTGCACCTGGAACGAACTTCGTGGAGTAAGTGCCATCTAAGCAGGGTCTTTAAAGCCAAGTACAACTTTAAATAATAGGCTAACATCTAGATGCAGGACATACAAGAAAGCAAAAGCAGTATGAGCAAAGGAAGGGAAGTGAGAAGACATTAACTCTTTCATGGAGCAGCGAGGAATGTTAACTGCAGACTAGTGTCTGAAGTAAAACCTTCTCCAATTTCTGTAGTAACCAACAACAAAGACTGCCCTCAGCTTCACTAATAACTTTTCCTGTATGTGTCACTGGCTTCCTTCTTACTGATTCTGACGTTTTTGTCAATATTCTCCTTTGAGATTTTTGCCATTTCTAAGTCAAATAAAAATACAACTAACCTGGGGCACCTCAGTGGCTCAGTCTGTTAAGCTTGCGACTCTTGATTTCCACTCAGGTCATGATCCCAGGGTCATGGGATCGAGCCCTCATCAGGATCGGAGCTGAGCATGGAGCCTGCTTGAGATTCCCACTCTCCCTTCCTTCCCCTGCTCGTACTCTCTCTAAAATAAACAAATAACTAGCCATACTTAGTATGATTTAATTGTTCTTTTCCAGCATTCCCATTTTATAGATTCCTTTTTCTTAAAATACTCTTACTTTGATAATATTGCTGTCCTTGTATGACACATGCTTTCCACTCTCCTGTCAAAGACAGGAGTACTGACGTGGGTACTCAGTAGCTGAGTCCACATTCCACCTGGTTTTGGGAAGCCTAGTGTTTCACCTAACCTAGGAAGTTTATCTTCCACAAATCCAAGTCTCTGGTATCCCTAAAGACCTACAAGAAACAACCTAGAAGTGCAACACTTCTTCCAATGGTGATGGTCAGGCAGCAGCTGAGGGGTGGGGAAGGAATCCTTACATCTTACTACGCTGAACAGTTTGGCTCCACATTCCAGAATAAGATGTCGTATTATCCTACATAACCAAATACCCACTTAAGTGAACTTCCCAAAGCAGCCTTTCGTCCTCAAACGTGACCCCAGGCCATCTCTAGACACGCAAGAAAACATCTACAAACTTTAGAAACAGTAATAGTAAAGCTAATTGGGACAGTAATCATAACTTTCCAACAAACAGAAGCCCAGTACCAGATGGCTTCTCTGGTGAATTCTATCAAACATTTACAGAAAGAACTAATCTCAATCCGCAAACTCTTCCAAAAAATATTAGAGAAGGGAATACTTGCAAATTTATTTAGCAAGGCCAGCGTTCCCCTGATACTGAAACCAGACAAAGACATAAGAAAATAAAATTACAGGCCAATATCCTTGATGAACACACATGCAAAAATCCTGAACAAAACTATCAGCAAACTTAATTCCAGCATTACATTAAAAGGATCATACACCATCATCAAGGGGGATTTAGTCCCCCTTGGAAATAAATTCTTGGGAGGCAAGAATGGCTCAACATCCACAAGTCAGTTAATGTCACGTAGGTTAACAAAATGAAGAACCAAAATCATATCATCTCAACAGATGCAGAAAAAGCATTTGACAAAATTCAACATCCATTCAGGATAAAAATTCTCACCAATGTGGGTACAGATGGAACGTACCTCAACCATATAGGACAAGCCCATAGCTAACATTACACTTGGTGGTGAAAAACGAGATTTTCCTCTAAGGCCAGTAACAAGACAAGGATGCCTACTCTTGCCACTTTTATTCAACATAGTATTGGAAGTCTTAGCCAGAGCAATTCAGCAAGAAACAAAACTCATCCAAATCAGAAAGACAGAATTAAAACTGTCTCTATTTGCAAATGGCGTATTGTGTATACAAAACCCTAAGACTCCACCAAAAACTGTTAGAATAAATTCAGTGAAGTGGGATATAAAAATCAATATACAAAACTCTGTGGTGTTTTTATATACTATTAACTAGCAGAAGGAACAAGAAAACACGCCCACTTACAATTACATCAAAAAGAATAACATATCTAAGAATAAATCTAAGAAAGTAAAAGACTAGTAGACTGAAAACCTTAAGACACTGATGAAACAAACTGAACAAGGCACAAATGAAAAGATACTCCATGCTCATGGACTGCAAGGATACTGTTCAAATGTCCATACTACCCAAAGCAATCTTTAAGGTCAATGTAATTCCTGTAAAAATTCCAGTCTCATTTTTTCCACAGAAATAGAAAAATACTAAAACTTGTATGGAACTAAAAAAAATCCTGGATAGCCAAAGCAATCTTCAGAAAGAAGAACTAAGCTGGAGGCATCACACTTCCTGATTTCAAACTCGATTAAAAGTCTATTGTAATCAGTACAATAAGGTATTGGCATAAAAACAGATGCATAGATCAGTGGAAGAGAGCCCTGAAATAAACCCATGCATATATTGTCAATTAATGTACAACAAAGGAGCGAAGCATATACAGTGGGCAAAGGACAGTCTCTTCACTAAATGGTGCTGGGAAAGCTTAACAGCCACACGTAAAAGAATGAAACTGGACCATTTTTCTTACATCATACACAAATACAGACTCAAAATGGATTAAAGATTTGAACAAAAAACCTGAAACCATAAATCTCCTGGAAGAGAACATAGGTAGGAAGCTCCTTACATTGGTCTTGGCAATGATAGTTTGATTTCTCACCAAAGCAAAGGCAACAAAAGCAAAGATAAACAAGTGAGACTACGTCAAACTAAAAAAGCTTCCGCACAGCAAAGAAAAACGATCCACAAAATGAAATGGCAACCTATGAAACAGAACATATCTGTGAAACATACAGCTGTTAAGAGGTTAATATCCAAAATCTATCAAGAACTCATACAACTCAACAAAATAATCATATTAAACAGGTAAAGGACTTGAATGACCTTTTTTCAAAGACCTATAAATAGCCAACAAGTACATGAAAAGGTGCTCAGCATCACTAACCATAAGTGCAAATGAAAGCCACAGTGAGATATCATCTCACACCTGTTAGAATGGCTATTGTCAAAGAGAGATAGCCAATGCCGGTTGAGAACGTGGAGAAAAGGAAATCTTTCTGCACTGTAGGTGGAGAATGTAAACTGGTGTGGCCACTACGGAAGTCAATTTGGAAGTTTCTCAAGAATTAAAAAAAAGAATAAGAAAAAAAAATACCATATAATCTAACAATTCCACTTCTGGGTATTTATCAGAAAGAAACAAACCCATTAATTCAAAAGGTATCTATACCCCCACAATCACAGCACCATTATTTACAACAGCCAAGACACAGAAACAGCCTAACTGTCCACCAATGAATGATGGATAAAGCAAATGTAGTATATATACAAGGGAGTATTATTCAGCCATAAACAAAAGAATAAAATTTTGCTATTTATGACAACATGGATGGACCCTGAGGGCATTATGCTAAGTGAAATAAGTCAAAGACAAATACCATATGATCTCACCTATTTGTAGAATCCAAAAAGAAAATCAAACTAATCTATGAGAACAGACTAGGGGTTGCCAGGGATAGGGGCTGAATTTAATGAGTGAAGGTGGTCAAAAGATATAAACTTCCAGTGATAAATAAGTCCTGGGGTATAATGTATAGCATGTTGACTATAGTTAAAATTACAGTATTGTATTTTTCAAAGTTGCTAAGAGAACACATCTTAAAAGTTCTCATCACAAGAAAAAAATTTTATCTATATGTGGTGGTAACTAGACTTACAAGTGCTGATCATTTCTCAATGTGTGCGTGAATATATTATATATATATATATAAATGTCTCAAATCATTATGTTGTACACCTAAAACCGATTATTATGTTATATATCAATTATACCTCAAAAAAAAAAAAAAGAGTCCAATCATCATAGCCTGGGTTCAAATCCTGGTGCCACCATTTTATAGTTCTGTAATCCTGGACAAACCACTTAACATTTCCTCAGGTGTATTTAATGGAGGCAATAAGAGACCTATCCTCATTTAATAAGGACTAGGTAAGATAATGCCATAAAGTTCTGGCATAAATGTTTAATCAATGTTGGCTCTCATTATTATTACAAGAAAAGTACTGTAGCACATAGTACATTTGGAGAACTTCAAGTGGTTTTAAATAACAGGACCATAATAGATACAGGTCTGTGATATTGACAAGAACAGAGAATAAAGTGTAGCTTAAAGAAAGCAAAAGCCAGATGAAAAGCCTTAAGCAAAGGCTCCATTAGCCAAATGATGCCTCTGAGTGAACTGGAGAAGTGCCCGACCACCGCCACCAGCCCTAGAGCTTGGGCAGATGAACTGGCGGGACTCCACTCCTTACGGATACCCACATGTAGGGCACAACCAACTTTACCACGAGCAGCAGTCCTGCAAGCTTAAGAGTTTGAATTTTATTCTGCAGAGGGATCCCCTGAAAGATTTTAAGCAAAGTCTGAGGTATTCGTAGCCATTTAGAAAAATTCACAGTCTAAATCTTCAAAGCTAGACCCAAACTAAATACAGGTTATTCAGGACTACAAACACCAGAAACATCTAACAGGATTGATCTAAAAGAATGTTTTACTTATTATGCCTAACAGAGCACGAAAACAAGAACTCAAAACTATAGCATGTGATGAGTGTAATTGTAACAAGCTGATAATGGCTGGATGTGGATGTCAGAGCAGCCCAAAGCACAGAATCTAGACAGGGTCATGTGCATCCCAACAAAGATATCAAATATTACTGCCAGAAGCTGACTAATATGAAAAATCTCATACCTTTCATAAAACAAGGTCATTTATTACTAAGGTGGAGATACTCCAGGGAAACACTGAAAGGAAAGGCATGACCAGAATAAACAGTTCATGCTGCAAGAACCCGTTCCGGAATCTGGGTTTCTGTAAACATGTCACAGGGCCTGATGAGGGAGGTTACCATACTCCAGATAAGAATCTTCTGGAAAAATGAAAGCTTGTGTAACTGAATGGTGTTAATTTTTCGCAATTAAAAAAACTGCATTGCATGGGGCACCTGCATGCCTCAATCAGTTAAGCGTCCCACTTCATCTCAGGTCATGATCTCACGGTTCATGAGATGGAGCCCCGCATTGGGCTCCGTGCTGACAGCTCAGAGCCTGGAGCCTGCTTCCGATTCTTTGCCTCCCTCCCTCCCTCCCTCCCTCCTTCAAAAATAAACATTAAGAAAAAAAATTTTCTTTTAACTGCATTGCACATCATACCTCTTGGTGTAGTAAGTAAAAACAATATGTTTACATCACTACAAAGGATTTTACAGATTTTTTTTTTTTTTTTTAGAAAATCTGAGCTCAGAAAAATGACAACTACTTTATTTTGTTTACATGATGTATTTATGTTTAATTAAAATGTTAGCTCAGTCTTTTTTCATCCTCATTTGTTTCTTAACGTATATTATTATCCCAAAATCTTCTTGTGTATGTGTTCTTTTGAAATGAAGATATTTACACTGTGGAAATACTGTCACTGTCGAACAAGCCAGGTCTTAAAGAAACCAGAAAACCGTTTTTATCAGCATAAACTGTTTTAGTATACCATAATACACCTGAAAAATAAAATTCTCCAAACCCAAAAATGCAGTTTCTCGTGACATTTCTTCCACATACCACACTGTAGTACTAATCAAACCATGTTCAATGAAGCTCCAAAGTTCAGCAACAAAACTTCAAGGCTTCTATAAACATTAGTTTTTTGCAATGTATTTTAAAATCTGTAATAAAGCACAAGTCATAATCACAGGGGTATAACCTCAATTTTTTACATATAGAAGTCCCCCCAAAGTACTACCCTGCACAGTCAGGTTAATTTGTACTTGAGTAGACCTGGAAATAAACTTTCTCTAGATAATACTGTATAAGGACATGTTTGACTTGCAGTGATCATGTCAGTAATGATTGTTTTCTGAATTTGAGACTGTTGAATTTCTATGTTCACTCTCCCATAACTCAAGTACCAAGCACATTTCTGCATCACATATGTGCCAAATTAAATTATATACCAGATAGGGCTCAGGCACATCAGACTGAAATGTGCTTTCAGCATTTATATTCAGTCCAGCAACAAAAAAATGAAGACATAATATCCATCTATTCTGAGGTCCTAATGTAGTTTTAATGTTTCTTGCAAATTTGAGGGGCTTTTTCTATTTATGATAATAACAAGCAGCTGTCACATTTTTATTCAGCTTGGAAATAAACTTCTATAATTCTTTTTAAGCTCCTATGTTAATATAACTAAAGTACATCTTGAAATTACAAGAGAAACTTTTTTTAATATTTATTTTTGAGAGAGAGAGAGAGAGAGAGAGCGAGCGCGCGCGAGAGTGCGCACATAAGCAGGGGAAGGGCATAGAGAGAGGGGGACAGAGGATCCGAAGTGGGCACTGCGTCGACAGCAGCAGTGAGCCTAATGCAGGGCTCGAACTCACAAACCATGAGATCACGACCTGAGCCAAAGTTGGACGCTGGACTGAGCCACCTGAGTCCACCTGAGAAACTATTTTTAAAAGCTATTAACTAATCCCACTACTAAAGTTAATCAATTTTCTCAGGTATCATGTAAGTAAAATAAAACATGGAAACAATTGGACCCTAAAGCCAATGATTGCATACATTACCCATAAATCTTCAATTCTTTGTTTGCAACCATCTAGCTCTTGTTGATAAACTTTACTGCAAGTAAATGTCATAAATATGAGCTTCTAAGACACCCTTGGGTGCTAATGGCCTAACAACAAACATGTAAAGTGCAATATGGAAAACTTTATCTGAGTCACAAAAACAATGCCAAAAAAGCACATAACCTCACTTGATGAGTCAAAGAAAGCATCACAAACAAAAGTTTCTAACATGAACTGTGGGGCGCCTGACAGTCTCTCCTAATAGACTTTGTATTTGGTCAAAGGACAAGTGTGAACAAAGTGGCTGAGCCCAGCACTGCAGGGTGTGGTTACTACCTCAAAGAACATCTATGATCTAAAAGAGGATATGCACAAGAAAACACTCTGTAGGTCTGTTTTCAAGTCCAGTTTTTAGAAATTATCATGCATATAAACTTTATAAACAATTTAAATATAACATATAGGAACTCTGTACGTTTTCTACAAAGGATTAGTTGTGGTGATATCATACAGACCATTCGGTAAGGTTTTAGTGGTCTCTCCTTTTGCTTCCTACTCTCCCCTCCCTTAATATGCATTCCTCTTTAATTTTCTCCATCATATAATCATATGAATACATATACAGAAGTTTCATCACTGTTTGTAAAATAGAATCCATTTATACACCTTTCTGCAATTTCATTTTCACACTCAGCGCCTTCTAAAATTTCCTCCCAGACATCTGCCACACAGCTATACTGCTTCTACTTCATGGCTGTAGACGGTCTGTCACATGTGGCTTATTTCAGTCATACCTTGACTACTTTTGTTTCCTATGGTCTCTGTAAGCAATGCCACAAAACATTCTCTATCATCTTACACATTAGCAGTTTATTCCAAGACAGAATTCCAAGAGTGGAATTGAAATCTAAGGGTGTATCCATGCATGTGATGCATACTGGCATATATGTGCATTGTGTGACAAATTTTAATAATTTATGTTGCTATATTGCTTTCCCAAAAGGCTATATCAAGTTATGTTGCTACTTTTCTCCACATCCCCACCAGCAGCCAAGAGGATGCCTTTTTAATTTTACCTGGCCTCATTATCACTTTATTTTGAATTTTTCTGCTGACTAGGGACTACTGGTAAATTTTAACAACTTTCCATGTTGATGATCATTTCTATTTGCTCCTTTATTATTTGATTAATCAGATTTAATGTCAATTTGTAAGAGTTCTTTATATATTCCTTTATCACTTGAATTGCAAGTAACTTTCTAAATATATTTGTTTTTATATTTTATAGTGAAAATGTGTTAGGATTTCATATCACCAAATGTGTTGCATTTCATAAGTTCTGAGTTTCCAATCTTGGTTTAAAAAGATGTCCCTGGTGTGCAGGGGGAAAATATACCCCCATAGCAATTGGCTTGGAAAGCCAGAGGGACTAAATTTTGTGACTTCTGCCAATGAGCTGGGTTTGAAGTGTAGAGTTTTGTTTTTGGTTTTTTTTTAAGTTTTTCCCCAGTATTTATTTATTTATTTTCGAGAAAGAAAGCACAAGTGGGGAAGGGGCAGGGAGAGAGAGAGAGAGAGAGAGAGAGAGAGACAGACAGACACACACACACACACACAAAATCCGAAGTAGGCTCCAGGCTCTAAGCAAGCTGTCAGCACAGAGCTCGACACAGGGCTTGAACCTACGAACTGCGAGATCATGACCTGAGCACAACATCAGACCCTTAACCGACTGAGCCACCCAGGCGCCTCTAAAGTATAGAGTTCTAAAGGTAAGTGGGCTTGGCTTGGATAGAGAATGGATATAATGAACTCCTCTTAGAATGCAGGCAAACAGTCCATGGACACACAGCTTGAAAACAGTGATGGGAAGAGCACCTGGGGTACACAGTGAGGAGGTTATTCACTCATCCTGGAACATGTCCCAGAGGAAGTATTGACGGAGAGAAAACTCTAGCAACAAAGGAACTGGCAGGCACCATTCCCCCCCCACCACCACCCCCCTGCCCCAGCGTAAGCACAGGGCTACCCACAGGAACCAGTACAGCGCCTACACTTGCTATCTAACTTGCTTACACAAAGCCCCACCCCTCCCCATGCACCAGTGGAACCATCCTTCCCAGTCATGTTTGCCTAAGTACCAGCACAGTAGGCCCCCTTCCCTAGAAGACCAGCCCAAATCCCTGCTCACACCACATCTCCTGACCTGGAAGTTTTGCAGAGCCTCGGTTCCACTGGCAGTAGTAACAGGTCTCATTTCACAAGCAGACCAGAGCACACCAAGTTACACCTTGCCACATTTAAGCCAGTGACAAAACACTGACTACAACAGGCAACTAGAGCCTCTGCAGTCAACTGGCCTGAAAGATAAAGCAAGCAAGACAAGAAGCAGAGCACATTCAGCACATATTGCAGACACTCTTGGAAGCCCCAGGGCCTGGGAGTGCACTATGGGACCAATTCTTCATAAACCCATTACCCTCAAGAACCAGGAGCTGTTGGTAACTTACCTAACATACACAAACAGGCACAGGGACTTAGACAAAATGAGAAGACAGAGAAATTTATCACAAGTGAAAAAACAGGATGAGGCCACAGCCAGAGATCTAAGTAAAACAGATACAGTAAGATGCCTGATGGAGTATTTAAAGCAGTGATCATAAGGATACTCAATGGACTTGAGCAAAGAGTGTAACGAGACCATCAATGAGACCCTTAACACAAAAATAAGAACCAAAGATATAGAAAGGAGGAGGAGGAGGAAGAGAAGAAAGAAAAAGAACCAATCAGAGATGAAAATTAGAAACACATCTGAAGCAGTGAACAGCAGGCTGGGAAAATCAGAGCAATGAGTTAATGACCTAGAAGACCGAGGAATGGAATCAAACAAAAAAGAATAAAAATTATGCAAAATAACAACAGACTTAGGGAACTCAGTAACTCCCTCAAATGTATTAACATTCACATTATAGGCATCCTAAAAGAAGAAGAGAAAGGGGGCTGAAAATTTATGGGAAGAAAGAATAGCTGAAAACTTCTCTAATCTGGGGAAAGAAACAGAAATACCAATCCAGGAGACACAGAGAACCCCCAACAAAATCAAGAAAAGCAGATCTACACTAAGACCTACTATAATTAACAAAATAGGGGGCACCTGGGTGGTTCACTTGGTTAAGCATCCAACTCTGGATTTCGGCTCAGGTCATGATCTCACAGTTGATGAGTTCAAGCCCTGCATCCAGTTCTGTGCTGACAGTGTGGAGCCTGCTTGGGGTTCTCTGCCCCCCCCACCTCCCCCACTCACACTCATGCATGCGCAGTTCTCCCTCTCTCTCTCGCCAAGGAAATAAACTTCAAAAAAAACTGACAAAATATAGTGATAAAGGAAAAATTTTTACAGCAGCAAGCCAAGTAAGACAGTAACATAAAAAGAAAACCTCCTAAGGGTAAAGAGGAATTCTCCAGCAGAAACTTTTGAAACCAGAGGGAGTGGCAGGATGTACTCAGAGTGCTGAATGGGAAACATCTGTAGCCAAGAATACTCTATCCAGCAAGGCTATCATCCAGAATGGAAGGAGATTAAGAGTTTCAGCAAACAAAAACGAAAGGAGTTCATGACCACTAAACCAGCCCTTCAAGAAGTACTGAAGGGGACTCTGAGTGGAAAGGAGACTATAAATAATAGCTTGTGGGTAGGAAACACAAAAGCAGTAAAAATGAATTATTTCTGTAAAAAAAAAAAAATCAAGCAACTCACAAAATTAAAAAATGTGAAATATGACAACATAATAGACCTAAAACGTGGTGAGGAGAGAAGTAAAGAATGGGTTCAAATTTAAGCAACTTAACATGGACTGCTATATGCAGATGATCTTATGATACAAACCTAATGGTAACCATATATCAAAAACCACTAATAAACATGCGAAGAATAAAGAGAAAGAAACCCAAACACATCACTAAAGAAAATCAGCAAAGGAGAAAGAAAGGATCAGAGGAAAATATTCAGAAATGACCACCAAACAAGTAACAAAGTAACAAGTCTGTATCTATCCATAATTACTTTGAATGTAAATAGACTAATCAAAAGGCACAAGGTGACAGAATGGGGGGAAAAAGACCCATTTATATGCCGTCTAAAAGAAAGTCATTTTAGACCTAAAGACACTTGTAGATCAAAAGTGACGGGATGGAGAAAATTTATCATGCAAATGGATGTCAAAATAAAGTAGCAATACTCACACTGGACAAAACAGACTTTAAAACAAAGACTGTAACACAAGACAAAGGGGACTATCCAGCAAGAATATATAACAATTGTAAATATTTATGTGCCCAACATGAGAGCACCCAAATACATAAAACAGTAATGAACTAATCTACAATAATACATTATTAGCAGAGGACTTTAACACCCCACTTACATCAATGGACAGATCATTTAAACTGAAAATCAACAAGGAAACACTGAATTTGAATAACACATTGGAACAGATAGGTTTAACAGATATATTCAGAACATGATATCCTAAAACAGAATACACATTCATTTCAAGTGCACATGAAACATTCTCAAGAATGGATCACCTATTACTCCATAAAACAAGCTTTAACAAATTCAAGAAGAACTTTCTGACCACAACTCTACGAAACTAGAAGTCAACCACAAGACAAAATTTGGAAAATAATGTGCTACCAAACAGTTAACAGGCCAACCAAGAAATGAAAGAAGAAAAAAGCACAAGAGAACAAATGAAAATACAACAGTCCAAATCCTTTTGAATGCAGTAAAAGCAGTTCTAAGAGAGAAGTTCATAGCAATACAGGCATACCTCAAGAAGCAAGAAAAATCTCAAGCAACCTGACCTTACACCTAAAGCAGCTACAGAAAGAACAAACCAAATCTAAAACCAGCAGGAGGAAGAAAATAATAAAGATTAGAGCAGAAATAAATGATATAGAAACTGAAAAAACAATAGAACAGATCAATGAAAGCAGGAGCCAGTCCTTTGGGGGAAAAATAAATCAATAAAATTGAGAAGCCTCTTGCCAGGCTTACCAAGAAGAAAAGAGAAAGAGCTCAAATAAAATGGCAAATAAGAGAAGATAAATGAAAACACCACAGAAATGCAATCATAAGAGAATATTATGAAAAACTATATGCCAACAAATTGGACAACCCAGAAGAAACAGATAAATTCCTGGAAACATATAAATTACCAAAAGTGAAACAGGAAGAAATAGCAAATTTGAGGCCAATCAATAGCAAAGAAATTGAGTCAATAATCAACAAGTTCACATCGAACCAAAGTCTAGGACCTGATGACTTCAGAGGCAAATTCTACCAAACGTTTAAAAAATAGTTAACACCTATTCTTCTCAAACTTTCCAAAAAACAGAAAAAGGAGGTAAACTTCCAAATTCATTCCACAAGGTAAGCATTACTTCAATACGAAAACCAGATAAAGACACCACAGAATAAAGAACTACTGACCAACATCTATGATGAACATAGATGAAAAATTCCTCAATAAAATACTAGCAAACCAAATCCAACAATACGTTAAAAAAAAATCATTCACCACAGTCCACTGGGATTTATTCTGTCAGCGCAGAGACCGATGCCAGGCTCAAACCCACAAACCGGAGGATTATGACCTGAGCTGAGGTTGGATGCTCAGCCAACTGAGCCACCCAGGCATCCCTCTGTACAGGTTTTTATGGAACTGTTTTCATTTGTCTGTAATAAATACCCATAAGCACCTGGGTCCTATGGTAGTTGCACATTTAGTTTTATAAGAAACTACCAAACCATTTTTCTACAGTGGTGGTTCCTACCAGCAGCGTAAATGTAAAGCTGTTTCTCTATGTGTTTCCCAATGTTTGGTGCTGTCATTTTTTATCTTACCTTCACCAGGGGTTTCTTCCTATGGTTTTAATTTCCCTAATGGCTAATGATACTGAATGTCTTTCTCTGTGCATATCTGCCATTTATAGGTCCTGTCTAGTGAAATTTATGTTGTCTTTTGCCCATTTTGTAATTGGTTTGTTTTCGTTACTACTGAATATTGATAGCTCTTTGTATCTTCTACTTAAGGCTTTCTGGCAGATTTGTCAGTCACAAATATTTTCTACCAGTCTATAGTTTCTCTTTTCATTATTTTAACATGGTCTTACCATCAGCAAAAGTTTTTAAATTTAAGGGGCTCCAACTGATCACATTTTTTTCTTTTGTGGATTGTGCTTTTGGTCTCAACACTATGAATTCACTGTCTAATCCTGGATCCTGATGACTATTTTTTTTCCTTGAAGTCTACTGTACTGAACATAATATATGAACACAGTATGTGTCAACATTTATCTAGCTCTTTGATTTCATTAGCATTTGTAGTCTTTAACACAAAAATCCTACACCTGTTGAAGGTTAAGCCTCAAAATTTTTTATTTTTGGAGCAATTATAAATAGTACTAGTTTGGGGGCCCCTGGGTGGTCCAGTTAAGTGCCCAACTCTTGATTTCAGCTCAGGTCATGATCTCAAGATTCGTGAGTTCAAGCCCCACATCAGGCTCTGTGATGACAACATGGAGCCTGCTTGGGATTCTCTCTCCCTTCCCCCCTTCCCACTCCAATCTCTCTCTGCCCCTCCCCACCCAATAAATTATTGGTTTTAACTTCAGTTTTCACGTATTTCTTGTCAAACAGAAATGTGATATTTGTGTGTTTATCTTGTATGCAAAGGTGTTGACCTCACTGTTCCTTTTTTTCTAAGATTCTTTAGGATCTTCTGGGTAAATAATAGTGTAATCTACAAACAGGAATATCTTAATTCTTTTTCCTGCTTTATTGCAGTGGCTAGAACTTCCGGTACTGTTTGAATAGCAATGGTAAGAGCACACACCCTGGCCTTCTTCCCAACCTTACAGGGAAAATGTTCCACTTTTAACCATTAAGTATGGTGTTAGAAGGAATTTCTTGTGGATGTTATCTAGGTTCAGGAAGTTCCCTACTCCTACGTTTTGGATTTATTAAATTATGAATGCATGTTGGATTTTATCAAATGCTTTTTCTGGGTCAACTGTTCTGTTTTGTTTTGTTTTTTAACGTTTATTTATTTTTGAGACAGAGAGAGACAGAGCATGAACGGGGAGGGGCAGAGAGAGAGGGAGACACAGAATCGGAAGCAGGCTCCAGGCTCTGAGCCATCAGCCCAGAGCCCGACACGGAACCCACGGACCGCGAGATCGTGACCTGAGCTGAAGTCGGACGCTTAACCGACTGAGCCACCCAGGCGCCCCCTGGGTCAACTGTTAAGTCACACGATTTTTCTTCTTCAGCCTGCCAACTCAGTAGATCACACGCTGATTTTTAAATGTTGAACCAGACTTGTATGCCTGAAATAAATCTTATTTGGCTACATTAAATTTTATATGTATAGTTTATACATATATACAAATATGATATAATATATAAATGGATTTGATGTGCTAATATTTTGCCTCTAAGTTCATGAAAGATACTGAGATGGCAGAATTCCTTTTGCATGTGTTGTCTTTACCTGATTTTCCTATTAGGGTAACAACTAGCCTCATAAACTGAGTTTGTGGATATTCCCTCCTCTTCTTTTTTCTGGAAAACATTACAGAAAAATTGTATTAATTCTTTAAATATTGCTTAACCTTCTTTAAATTTCCGCGAGCAAAACCATCTGGGCCTGGAGATTTTTCAGGATCTTTTTAATGAAGAATTCATTTTCTCAAATGGCTACATCATTAATTCAGGTTATTTCCTCTTAATTTAGTTTGGGTAGGTTTTAGTCTTTAAGAATTGATTCGTTTCCTCTAAGTGGTCAAATTTATGAATGCAAAGCTGTATCATTCCCTTATTATTCCTTTAATAGCTACAGGATCTTTACTGAAATCCTGTTTCTTTCCTAATTTATTGGGATGTTTTTTTTTCTTTTTATCTTTGTTAATCTTGCTAGAAATTATCAATTTTATTTTTCACAGAATAATATTTTTACTCCATTTTTTCCTTATTAGTTTCAATTTCATTGGTTTCTGTTCTTTACTATTTCCTTCCTTCTCCTTGCTTTCTGTTTTTCTTTTCCTAGTTTCTTGAGGTTAAGAGCTTGAGTTACTGATTTTAGACCTTTCCTCTTTTCATATAATTATTTGTAGTTATGTATTTCCCTCTTAGCACTGCTTTAAAGTACATCTCAAATTTGATATGTAGTATTTTCCTTCAGTTTTATGGTTTGTTTGTTTTTTTCCAATTTTCCTTTGGGCTAGTTCTTTATCCATGCATGGATTATTTATAAATATGTCAATATTCATGTGCTGTCAGATTTTCCTCTTATTTGTTGGTAGTTCCATAAATTGCTGACAATGGAGGGATAAAGAGTCCACCTTTTGATTTATACATGTAAATAATACATACTTAATCTACTAGACATTTATTTCTCCTTTCAGTTCTATCCAGGTTTCACTCCATGTATTTTGAGGCTTTGCTCCCTGGTATGTACACATTTAGGATCATTAGGTCTTCCTAATGGATTCTTTTATAAGTAATGTGTCTCTGTCTCTAATTTTCTTTGCTCCGAAATTTACTTTTCCTGATAATATGGCCACTCACTTTTAATTTTAATTAGTGTGTGTATGGTGTATCTTTTACCATCCTTTACTTTCACCCTACCTACGTCATTGTGTTGAATTCAGTTTCTCGTAAATAGAGTAATTTTGTATCTTTTCTTATCCACTCTGCCAATCTCTCCTTTAATGGGTATATTCAGACCCTCTACATTTAAGGTAATTATAAATGTGACAGGCCTTCAAGTTTGCCATTTGTTTCCTGTTTCTTCCTCTGCTTGTCCTCTCCTTTCTTTCCTGTGGGTTATGTCAACTTTAAAAATTGCATCTTTCTTTTTTTAGTGCTTTGAGTATTTCACTTTGTTTAGTTTTTTTTCATGATTGTTCTAAGGATTAAAATATGTATTCGTAACATCACACTCCATTGTTATTAGTATTTTATCAGTTCAACACAGAAAACTTACTTGCATTTAAGTCCCTTCATCTTCCTCACTTTTTAAGTGTAACGGTCTTAAATATTTTTCCTACATATATTTAGTACCTTATCACATTGCTACAATTTGTGATTCAACAACCAAATATGATTTAAGAAGCTCTAAGGACAATCTATTTACCCATTCCAGTGTTGTCCTTTCCTTTCTGAAGTTCCAAGCCTTCTTCCAGTATTTCCTTACCATTTTAAGAATTTCTTTTACCTACACTTTAAAGTTATGTTTGCTAGCAATTCTCTTAATGTTCCTTCATCCAGTATGTTTTCCTTTTCCTTTCATTCCTGATTTTGTCACAGTAAGAATTTGTGGTTGATAGTTCTTTTCTTTCAGTAATTGGAAAATGCTGTGTCACTTCTTTCTGGTATGCATGGTTTCAGATGAGTAAGCTCCTCTCATTTGGACTTGTCCCCCCCGCCCCCCAACCTGTAATGTATTGTGTATCTTGGAGTACTTTCTTTTGTATTTTTTTTCCAATGTTTATTCATTTTTGAGAGAGAGACAGAGACAGAGAGAGAGGGGGGAAGGGCCAGAGAGAGAGGGGGACATAGAATCCGAAGCAGGCTCCAGGCTCCGAGCTGTCAGCACAGAGCCTGATGCGGGGCTCCAACTCACAAACCATGAGATCATGACCTGAGCCAAAGTTGGACACTCAACCGACTGAGCCACCCAGGCGCCCCAATCTTGGACTACTTTCAATCATTTTTAGTCTTTAGTTTGCACAAGTTTAAAATATGATGTGTCTAGGAATGAATTTCTTTGGGTTTTCTCCTTTTGGGAATTCATTAAAGCTTCTTGAGGGGCGCCTGGGTGGCTCAGTCTATTGAGCACCGACTTCAGCTCAGGTCATGATCTCACAGTCTGTGGGTTCAAGCCCCACGTTGGGCTCTGTGGTAACAGCTGAAAGCCTGGAGCCTGCTTTGGATTCTGTGTCTCCCTCTCTCTCTGCCCCTCCCCTGCCTGTGCTTGGTTTCCCAAAAATAAACAAAAATTTTTGTTAAAAATTAACGTTTCTGGCATCTGTAAATTTTATGTCTTTTGCCAAATTCTGCATGTTTTCAAGTATTTCTTCAAATACTTTTTTGGTCTCACTTTGTCAGTCCTTTCCTTCTGAGTTATGATGACATGGATATTAACTTCTTGTCTCACAGGTCTGTGAGACTGTTCATTTTTTCTTCTGTCTTTTCTGTTGTTCACATTGGGTAAATACTACTGATTTATCTTCAAGCTCACTGATTCTATCCCCTCGTCTCCATTCAGCCATTTTTATTTGTTCTTTTTCAGCTCAAATTTTTTTGATACCTTTTAATAAATTTTTTGCTTGAGATTTTCTACTGTATTTGTTACAAGCGACTTTTTGACAGCTTGCTAAAACGTTTTCAAATCTTTGTCAGATAATACTCACTGTTGGTACCTGTTCTTTCTCATTCATGAGTGATTTTCCTGGTTCTTGGAGTAATGAGTGACTATCTATACGCAGTACACTTTTTGTTAAGAAACCCTGGATCATATTTAACCTTCTTTCAGCAGCCAGTCCCCTGGTAAGTGTAGTGCCAGAGATGGGTGGGTGTACACATTCTCATACCCAATTAGGCTCTCTCCCTACCCAATACCCAGACAAGAGCCACACACTGACTCACACTGTCTCGCTGCAGGCAGGTGGAGTCAAAGTTCAGCACACTGACACCTTTCGGGCCAAAGTGTGGCTCCAATTTACCCTTCCTGTTGCCCCCATTTAATAAGATCAGCCTCCCCTTCAGCCAAGCCACCACCAGAGATGGAAGCCAAGGGCCATTAGGCTACTTTGTTGTTGCAAACTTGCTATACCCCAGCCAGCCCCATTATACCAGAGGAGGGAAGCAACAAAGCAGAGTGCCAACTAGCCTGCCTCCTTCCATCTCTTCTACCTTCTTGATGGCAGTAGGTGTGAAGACTCGGCTCCTCCACAGGGGACCAGAGGGAAGGGGGCAGGGAGGAAATCAAGCTCAGTAGTCCCTAATCGCACCAGCTCGTTAGGCCCAACTTCAGCTGGCTGGTCCTGTCAACAGTACCTGGTAGGAGAACTGAAGTGCCACCTGCTGCTGCCAGGCAGGGAAGGGATTAGCGCTCTGCTCAGGCATGCTTACAACCTCCAGGTGGTGGCCTAGAGCCTGCTGCCTGTGTTCAAGGGCGATGCAGGGGGACGTGGTAGAGTCAGCTCCCAGCTCAGCCTTGCTGAAACTGTGTCAGAGGAGAGGTTTCACTTGGTGTTTGGCAGGAGGAGGATGGAGTACCGACACCCATACTCTTGGATCCTCTTTTCCCTTTACTTTGGCTAGGGAAAGGCTCTCCTTTGCGTTTCTCCTGCGCTGCTGGCTGTTCCAGGTTGGAGGCTTCTGCAACATGCTGTCCAGGATGCATGGCAGCCAATAAGAACACCTAAAGAACTCGCCTTCTTGTCATTTCTCAAGTCCCCAGACTGCCCACCACCTTCTTTCCACTTTTCTGAGCCTTCCTATGCTTGTTTGTTGTATTACTTCCAGGAGGTCTGGGCTTTAAGACAATGGACCTGGGATGAATGGACTGCTTCATCTGGCCAAACAGGGAGTCTCTGGCCCACTCACTTTTGTTCCTTTCATCTTACTTTGCCATTTTATACTGTTTCCACTTTCCCTTTCCTAATGCCTACCATTTTGCTCAGGTTGCTGCTATTCACTTCATTTTTTCTATGATTTCCAAAGTTCAAAACTTATATTATTCCTGAATGCTTACTTTCTCTTACCTGTAATCTGTCACATATTATTTCTTACAAACTGTCCCTCCACTAAAGACACTTTTGTGTCTTTAATCTTCAATCTTTAAACTTCAATCTTCTACTGAGACAAGACCTTTAAAATAATTTCACTGCCCCCACTTTCCAATGAGCCAATACATCAGTACCCATGTGCCAAAGGAAGCATAAAACAGTGAGTAAAATTAAGTTCCTGAGAATAAACCATTCTAGTGGGAAACAGAAAAACAGATATATACGATTATATATCTACCCAGTAAGTTGGGGGGTTGTTATACTTAAAAGACCAACATGGACGAAGTTTAGTAAGCTAGACAGAGACAGGAGGTATGGTCAGATAGACCACCAGGTCTATATACATAAAGCCTTGCAGGCCACAGTAAGACCTTTCTATCGTATCCTAGGCACAATGGATCTACATGCTAAGTGAGCAGCAGAAAGGCAGGATCTAGGGACTTACTCGCTCTGGCTGTTGGGTACAGAACAGTGAAGTGAGGGTACCACTCAGAAAGCTTGCTGCTGTTGATGGTGTCCAGGGATGGCAACAAGGATGATTACAAGTGACAGTTTCAGAACTTAGTTTGAAGGCAGAACCAACAAAATTCATTAGTAGAGTGAATATGAGAAATTAAAGAAGATCAAGGACAGCTCCAGGGTTCTGTGCCTGAGTTACTGGGTAAATTATAATCCATTTAGTAAGATAGGGTACATCGGGTAAGAGGCAGATATGGGCGAAGAAAACCATCAAGAGTTTGGTTTTTGACATACTAGACACCTACAAGGGGATCAGTGTGGGCCACCGGAAGTTCAAGTCTAGACTTCTGGGAAATACAAGACTAGAGATCAATTAAGGAGAAGACTTCCCACAAAGAGAAGAAGAGGACTGAGCCCTGAGGCAAGGAGAGGAATCAACAAAGGAAACGGAAAGGGTTTCTGGGCAACAGGAGAATAAAGCATCCTGGACTCAGTGCAGAAACATTTTCACGAAGCAAAGAGTAATTTCATGGTGTCAAATGCTCCCAAGAAGTTGTTTTTGAAGCCTCCAGAATGTTCTTATTTCTCTCCTCATTCTTGTCCTTTGCACCTCCTAGACACCAATTCCAAGAGTCTCGGTATCCCTAGGGTCTTTCTGACTCTCATCTCCTCTTTCCTACATGCCACACAGTGGTATTGCACCAACTTACAGCAATTTGAAAGTAACAAAAGATAAGGCAGGAAGAATGATTAAGTGGAGTTCACACCCAATAATAGCTTCTTTCTTTTCCTCTCAAGCTTACGCTCCAGTCATCTGCTAAAAGGGACCAGAGTAAGGTAGAAAAGGAATTGCCAGTTCATGAGCAGAAGAATCACTATAAGGACAAGTGAAAGCACGGTAGGACAATTTCAAAGAACCAGCTTTAGCTGGAAACCATACACTAGTAGAGAATACCCCAGAGTGACTCAAATTATTCCAGCCTTCTACTAACAAACTGCAGAGGGCTGGAAAGCTCAAAACCACATCTCCCAGCCCCCTTGCTACTGGTATTCTGGACTAGACTTAAGTTGTATCCATCAGATCATGATAAATATGAATCCTATAAAATATAAACCTGTATGATCCACCTGAGTTACATCTGAATCTGAATTAAGTAGGAAGCAAAAAAGAGCACTGACGTATCCATCACACCACTGTGGATGGCAACGGAGGCAGCAGGATTGTGGGGTCGGGAGCTGATCAGCACCATCCACTTCAGCCGTGAGCTTCCTGAGCAGCTGGACTATCAGTTCCCCTGGCAGCCCGCTTCTGAAGCGGGTATGTGAGAGGTGCTCTTGGCAGGTCAGGCTTGAATGTGTCTTTAAGCCCCTCAACAATTCAGCAAGACATTTAATTCCCTGCCATAAATCCCTTTGTGTTTAAAGTAGGAAGAATTAGACTCTCTACACAACTGAAAGCCGAGCAACACAAACAACCATCTTCAAAGTTGTCCTGTCGCGCAAAAGTACTGAGCAACGTGGCCACAAGAGCAGACAAGGAGAGGAGTTTGTGTGACATTAGGGACAGGCATGACAGGTTCAAAAACAGAAACAAAGATGTTCACTAATGTGATAAAGTTCAGGGTACTGATTTAAGAGTTAGAGAGGACCCTGGAATCCAGGCTGTGCACAGAAAGAAAGCAAGCCACCACCTAACCAGAAGTCAGGGATAAGGAAAGACAGGAAAACACGCAGGAGCCCAAATAAAGGCAGGCAGAACCAAACTCTCAACATCCCATAGTTGCAATAAAGCTGCTTCTTTGACCTCTCTAAAGGGTAACATACAATTATGAAATGTAATGAGCATCTTCTCAGTGAAATTCTCCTTTCATATGACCCCAGAAGTCAGTAGCCTCCCCAGAAATAAGAAATTCCAAGTATTTCACAAATACATTTTGAACATCATAACTTGGCCAATAACTGGTCTCATTAGCTCTCTGCATTTGGGTCTCATTAGGAGTCAGAGGCTCCCAGAGCAGCAGAACCACAGGAAGCAGACTAACTTCCACTTTATTAAGCAAGAGATTTGAACTCACAGTGTACCTGTGAGAATGCCAAAGTCAAATCCACAGCCTGAAGGAAGCGGTCTCTTCCTTTCTTGGCAATGCCCTGACAGAAGGTTAGGATATACTGAAAAGAGCCTTTTATGGACAATGAAACTCATTTCCCAGGCTGAATTTAGCGTTCAATTCTCATCAGTGGTAATGTCAAAGTGGCAATGTAAGTAGCTGTTTGACTAAAAGTTATTTAGGCACCTTCAATGATATGAGAATCATACAAAAAAAAAAAAAAAAACTAGGCAGATTTACCAAAAATACTTCTTATATCTACTCTTGGGAGGAGGGGGAGTTATTTGGACATAGAAACACCTTACTAGATGAATGTCAGAACTTTTAAAAGTACTACTGTCCCCTATGGCATATTAGGACATTCCTAGAAACTGTTCCAACTTCTACTAAATTATGAAATGCAGAATCTTTCTAGCGCCCAGAAATATAGTAATTTTAAAATAAACAGCAGGCCATTTACATGTATTATAATGGAAATAAAATTTATTTTTCTAAATCGGTAACAGATTCCATTATCATTCCTGTATAATTACTCTGACTTCATTTTAGCAGAGTTATTACTTATTAGAAATGTGAAGGAGAGCAATTTTTAAGTTCTTGAATTCTACTGAACCATGTCCCTTTTCACCCACAAAATAAGAATTTGCATCTACATAAGATGTAACACCAGAATAACAGAAATAATGTGAAAACAATTTACAGAGCTGACATTAAAGGATGGAGCCCTGCTAGGATTAATTTGTACAGTTCTAGTCATACTTATCAGTAAGCTGTGTCCTGTACGTTAATTATCTGAGGAAAAAGTGAGGAAATTCACAACTACAATAGTAAGGAGAAAATTTTAACTTTCTCTGTATGACCAAAAATAAATCAGTTTAAATCTCAAAAAAAAAAATCTCATTTATCAATTAGTGGCAAAAATTGAGATATTAACTTTTAAGATAGATAAGCTATTTTTCAACCTGCAATACATTAACCATCTTCTTAGCATAGATAATAAGCTTAATGATCATCAAAATAAGGCACAAGAAAGCTACATTCTGAAACTGCAAAAACAGATTTTAATACCTATAATGTAAGAAATAACAAGTGTTTTATCATAAATATGCAAAACTACATTGCAAGATCATATACTATAAAAGCTAGACTTTATTAACATACCTTTAAACCTATTTTCCAAGTAAAATATCTGTAAGTCAACTCCGTTGGTACTGCCTTAAAAGAAGCTGCAAACTGAGATCACCTTCAAGGAGAAAGTGGTTGAGATGAGAAACATGTTGCCTACAATCTGATGAACCCCGTAACCAATAAAAACATGTTTCATCAGGCAAAATTCATCATCAAAAATATGTTCACATAGGACACAAAAAGTGCAAGCAAAGAAAAAAATTATAAACTAAGCTTCATCAAAATTAAAAATTTTGTACTTCAAAGAACAGAATCAAGAAAGCAAAAAAAAAAAAAAAAAAAAAAAAAAAAAAAAAAAAAAAAAAAAAAACAACCCAAAGAGAGAATATCCAAAAATCATATACTTGATACAACAGTTGTATCCAGCATATATAAAGACCTATCACAACTCAAAAATAAAAATGGGCAAAGGATCTGAATTACGTATTTTTCCAAAGATATGCAAATTGCCTATAAGCACATGATAAAGATGCTCAACCTTATTTGCAACCAAAGAAATGCAAATCAAAACCACTATGAGATACTACTTCATACCTATGAGGATGCCTGTAATTAAAAAAAAATTTTTTAAAGAAAACAAATGTGGACAAGATGGAGAAATTTGTACATTCACTGTACACTATTGGTGGGAATATAAAATAATGCACTTTGAAAAGTCTGACAGTTCTCAAATGCTGAAACATAGTTATCAAATGACCCAACAATTCCACGTCTACGTATACACCAAGAGAAATGATAACCTACCTTCACACAAGAAGTTGTACATATCTCAGCATTACTCATAACCACGAAAAAGTGCAAAGAACAAAATAGCTGTCCATCATCGATGGATATAATGTGATCTATGCATGCAATGAAATACTACAACACAGCCATAAAACAAGAATGAAGTACTGATACATGCTCCAAGGTGAATGCACCTTGAAAACATGATGCTAAATGAAAGAAGCCATATGCAAAAGGGCCACAAAAGGCAGAACTTTATTTACATGAAATGCCCAGAATAAGCCAATCTATAGAGACCCAAAGTAGATTAGCCGCTCATCTAATAGACCACTAATCAGATTAGGGGTTGAACTGATGGAGGGATTGTAGTTAAGGAGTGTGAACCTTCTTTTGGGGTACTGAAAATGTTCTAAAATTGTGTACATTTTAGAATCAACTCTGAATAGAACAAAAGTTATTAAATTTTACATTTGAATGATTGAATATATATCAATAAAATTTTTCAATAAAACAGTGTATCAACAATGGGCTTGTTTCCTCCCAAGGAGGTCAAATGATAAGGGAATTAATCTGTTTCTCCCCCAAAGTCATAAGAAGAGTGCCTCATGAAGGGAATTCCAAAGGTGTGGGAGTATGAAACCTGAGCCTACATGAGTACCAACCAGTGTCCACAAAATGCAAATATGGTTCATACATAGAAATTATTTTTCAAACATAAATTGGTCATTAAAAAATTTAATATTCATAATGTTTAAAAACGTATCTACTTTAATGCTAAGCAGCACCGAAGAGAGCGAAAAAACAGCATTTTTGAACAGAATCAGTTAAAAGACCTTTTTGTGGGGGTAATTCAAAACTATTGCTATGTTTACATGTAGAAACCCAGTATTACCATGCTACAAATCTACCCTTAGGTTTTTTTTTTTTTTTAAGAATATGTCAACCTACACGCATAAAGGGGTTTACTGCATCATCCTTTTTAATAACCAAAAAGAGAAACAGCCTACAAGTCCATCAAAGAACAGCTATGCAAGTTATAATAGACCTGGAACACTACACAGTGACTAAAAAGAAAGTACATCTATGTGTGCACTTACAGAAAGATCTCTAAGACACATAAAAGAAAAAGCAATAGAAAATAAAGAATATATGCTCTTATTTGTGTAATTTTTTAAAAATATATATATGGGTGGCTCAGTTGCTTAAGCATCTGACTCTTGATTTCAGCTCAGGTCATGATCTTATGGCTCTTGAGATCAAGCCCCGTGTCCAGCTCCACACTGAGCATGGAGCCCGCTCAGGATTCTCTCTCCCTCTCTGTGCTCCTCCCCCAGTTGCAGGTGCATTCTCTCAAAAGAAAAAAAAAAATTAAGTAAAACATACATATATACTAGCAATATAATAAACAGTTGTATTCAGCATATATTTGTGTATTAGATAAATACACAAAAAAATTTAATAGTTATCTTTGGGTAGAATGATTGAGGGAAAGAGACTTTTACACACAGTATATTTTCCTGATTTTTTAACCAAATTGTTGTTCTTTTTATAAATACATTATTAAACCATACTGCCCTTTTTTTGTGTAAAGTTTGGGGTGTGGCTCACAACACCAGCAATTTAGATCACTTGAACTAGGATGTTAGCATGATCTAAAATGAAATCATCATCATTTACAAGCAACTTCAAGATCTATGCCTAAAACCAAATTCAAAAAGGTCATAAATGTATACTTAAAATAGGCCTGATTTTATTTATTTATATATATACAAGAAAAAGCAATAGAAAATAAAGAATATATGCTCTTATTTGTGTATAGATATTTGCGTATATATATAGATATTAGAATACATTATATATGTATGTATATATACCTATATATATCTATGTGTATTATATATATAATATATAGATATAGATTATACATAGATAGATCTATATCAGGATTTATTATTACACATTTCAAGTAATTCAATACAATACTATAATAACACTAATCAGATTGGATGAAGTGAAAACATTTAAAAATATCAGTTGCTTCCAGAAGACATCTCTATTCAACAGTTATAATATTTCAACGATTTATTTCCACACTGTTCTTCCCTCTTTCAGAAGAATGTTAAACATGTATAGAATAATGCCATGCTAGCAACATGTTATTTTGGGGCAGTCCTAATTTGAATATGTTCTACATATTAACCTAATCTCACCGTTTCCAAAAGGACAAATAGGTGTAAACTATTACCCTCTTTTTACATATGCATAGTGATCAGGTGTCCAAGTACACAGTATATCATTCAACATTAAAAAAAAAAAAAAAAAACCACAATCATAGGTACAAAAACCTTTGGGCTAGGAAAGTTTCAAAATTCAGACTTCTCTGGGTTTTCAAAGGGTAACAATACAACATTATGTAACATCCCGAGGAGTACCGGGAAGTACACTGCATCAACCACATTACTATTTCTGCAAATAATTGTATGAATATTCACACCAAGTGGAATAAATACAGACATCTGTTCAGGTCAAGTTTTGCCTCTGAATGAGTTATGATAAGTATTTCAGAATTTTTTTGTTTTGTTTTTGAAACTATGGCTATATACAAGATTGTGAGTCTATACTGGGCAGCTTTCTCACTAAAAAAAAAAAACAAAAACATTTTTTTCTAATGAAGAGTATTTTCTTATACAGCAAAATCACTTTAAATATCAAAACTAAGTCTTAGTTTGGAGAAATGTATGTGCAGAGTAAAACCTAACAAAGATTATCCCAGGGTTTCCCAGAAACCCAGAAGCACCATTTGCACCACACAAAAAATCACTTTTCATCAGCAAGTATAGAAACAACATCAGTAAAACTATGAGCCAGAGAAGCCAGAGCCCGACAAGAGATATAATTTATTGCTACTTAATTAGCAGCTTCTTCCTGATCCCTGAAGCCCTTCCACATGACACATCTTTAGATGGTTGTCACCCTTCACCACTTTCTTCCCTGTTTTGTTTTCTCCAAATTAGAAATCTCCACCCAGCTCCTTCAACCATTCCCTATATGACACTGTTCCCTAATTTCACCACACTGGTCACTCTCTTCTGGATATGCTCATTTGTCAATGTCCTCAAATGTCACAGCCAGAACCAAATGCTGCAGATGTTATATGGCCAGCACAAAGTCTAGTTACTTTCCTAGAAGTGAATCTTATCTCTGTACCTAACATCTTAAGATTACTAAACCTAAGTGCTACATCACAGTAGTGTTACTGGTATAAAACCAGACGAAAAAAAAAAAAATCAACTAATCCACTATTAAATTAAAATGTATAACCACTTCGTACCCAAAATGTGTATAAAAGGATACTCATTCTCAGTAATAAGTGAGGAGACATACGTAAAAATGAGATACTAAAAATTTAATACAGGTTAAATGTGAGTATGTCTACAATTTGCTTCACAATAAATGGGAGGAAGGTAAATAGGTATGATACAGATGAACACGACTAACCATGAGCAGAAATTACTGAAACGGGTACATATTCTACCACTGCATTTGTTTACATTTTTCATGGTAAGTTAAAACAATAAAAAATAAACGAAGGAAAGATAAAGTCGTGGGGGGGGGGGAGCTATTAGTTTGCATATTCCTGATTTGCAATATATTTTTTAAAATGGCAAAGCAGTGCTGGCAAGAAGATGCAGAAATGATGACTTGGCAAAAGTGTAAAAGTAACACACACTACCTTTCTGAACGTCAGCCTGGTGATACAAGAAACAAAATAGAGGTACTCTATGACCCGGCTGAGGTGACAATCAGACAAGAAGGAAAACATGCATACCTCTAACCATATTCATCATTTCTGGATTTAAAATTAAGAACTAAAACAACTCCCACGTCGCTAACAGGTAAGAGTACAAGAGTATATACATCCAGTGAAAATAATGTTACATGTCTATTTATAGATTTGAAAACTGATTGTTGAGTGAAAGATTACAAAACAGCATACAATTTGATTCTACTTAGTTGGGTATGTAATGCTTTTACATACATACATACATACATAGGCACAGAGATTTCTGGAAACTAGTTCACCAAGATGTTAACAATGGTTATCTGTAGAGAGAAAGATTTCTGTTGATTTGTACTTCCTTTATGCTGTTATACACAAGTTTTAATGAAAAAGTAACATTTTTTTAAAACCAAATGCATTAAGATGGAAAAAAAAACCCATCTTACTAAAGTTACATTAAGAGATATTATACACACACATGTGCACCCAACTTTAGTTCTGCCTTTCTCTCTGGTTGGCTCTTTCCCCCCATGAGAATGTCTATGGATGGGTACAGCCAGTGAGATGGTCTTTCCTAGGTCTCCCAAATGAAGGAGATTTGCTCCATCCACCTAGTCATGGTCTCTAAAAGCCTGTTGCTTTGACTGTAACAACCCATAATATTTTCCTGTTCATGAAAAATTAGGTGACCAAAAGTTCAAAATAGAGAAATTAAAAAGGTCTGAGGATTTTAAGACATTATTCACCAATTGTTCTAGTATTCTTTTGCAGATATATACAACTCTATTATTTAGCAATGTTAATTTTACAAAAGCTGGTTTATTTTGTAGATATGCATTCTAATCCCCTAGGACAGTTCCTATGATGGAATTACTTTTACTTCTATCGTCTATAACTAAAATCACTTCGGTTCCTGGGAATCAAGATTACATTTAAAAAGCTTCTTCACACGCCTATTACAATAAAAAGATTTTTTACGTGCGATGCCTAAATTCTCACTAAAACAAAATTTTTTAGTATTTATTTTTGAGAAAGAGAGACAGAGTGCACACAAGGGAGGGGCAGAGAGAGGGAGACACAGAATCTGAAGCAGGCTCCGAGCTGTCAGCAGAGCCCAATGTAGGGCTCAAACTCACAAACCATGAGATCACAACCTGAGCCGAAGACAGATGCCTAACTGAGTCAACTCAGGAGCACCTAAATTCTCATTTCAAAATGAATCCACATTTTTCTCTGTTTAAAGGTAGTGTTGTTCGAATATTAATGAAAATCCAAAGTAAAATTATGTATGAATATATGCAATACTCCATGAGGTTAGAAATACAGAGCAATAATTGGTTAAGATGCTACATATAAAGAGGCGCCTGGGTGGCTCAGTCAGTTGAGCATCTGACTTCGACTCAGGTCATGATCTCACAGTTCATGAGTTCAAGCCCCGCGTCGGGCTCTGTGCTGATAGCTCAGAGCCTGGAGCCTGCTTCAGATTCTCTCTCTCTGCGCCCCTGCCCAGCTCACACTCTGTCTCTTTCTCAGAAATAAATACAATTAAAAAAAAAAAAAAGATGCTACATATAAAGATTAGGATGTTATACAGAAAAGGTTGGAATCACTGTAATACATGTAATTAGAAAAAATAGGCTACTGATGCTCAGATCAGTGAAAGCTTGTGTACCAGTATTTGTGATATGGTCTACTGTTTGGAGACCTCATGTTTTTCCATTAGAGCACTATGTCAGAATCTGTGTTTTCAGATGGGCCTGTGAAACTCAAGCGTCACCACAAAAGAAGAGAAATTTAAAAGCTTAAATTTAAAATTTTAAAGTAGAGAAATTTACAGCACCTGGCTAGCTCAGTTGGTAGAGCATGAGACTCTTAAAGTAGAGAAATTTAAGAAGCTGTCCTTCTCAGTCTAGGGTTTTTTTCTTTTTTTGGTAACCATGATGATAAAACGCAATTCCAGAGACCCACAACTAACAGGTATTCCAGCATTATATGGGGCTGGAATAGTTTCCTAAAGCTTGTTCTCTGTTAAAGCAAAGTTTGACATGGAAATTTCGCCATCTGTTTACAATGGAAAAATAAGAAGGGAATAAGAACCTCCTTCCTAATGTTTGACCATAAGAACTTCCAAACATATCAACTGAAATCTTGTCCTTTACTTTTTTCTGGGCACAGGTTTAATGAAATCATACAACAGAAGGACTAGAAATTGTACTCTTAAAATATAAAAACCAACAACCATCTCAAATTGATCCCACTAAGATGACTTTCCTAAAGAACAGTTTTCTAGTTTCTGTTTCACAGCAAAAGAGGTTACTACTGCTTTGAGTGCAAAACCCATTTTTGTAACTAAAAGTTAGACAATTGGCAGTTTTTTTCCTGTTACTGAGAATATAAGGAATCTAGCTCCACATCACCTGTGATTACTGTATCTCATCCTCTATAGCCAACAAACTCCAAGAGCTACCTCCTAACTACTCTTATCACAGGTTCCAAAATTTTAAGGATTATCCTTTTATACCTGTACCTTAAATTAAAAGAATAAAAGCAAATAGGCTAAAACTTTATCAAATCAATGGGCAAACAAAACTCTGCTTTCAAAGGGGTCATAGGATAGGTAGACTTCTGCAGTACTGGTAATCATTCTAATGGTTTTAGATACTAATTACACGCATTATGTTCCACTTGTGAAAATTTACCAATATTTATGTACCTTTCTGCATGTCTCTTTCAATAAAAAGTTTTTTTAAAAACTCTGCTTGTAACCAGAACAGTCGGTGATTTCGAATGAATCCTGTTTCCCTAGAATGATACATACCAGATTTCATTATGAGGTCTAGCAGTCCATTTAAACTCATTTCTATCAAGCTTATTTCTACATTATGAGATACATAACATGGTTTAAATCCTTGTTACATATACAGGAATATGAGACCAAGGGACTTGAAACAGGTCATATAAACCCTGAAGTTAAAGGCAAGTCAAGACACAACTTACTGGCTAAAGCAGAACATTTACCCAACCCGTCTAAACATCACTTAACTATTAGCACACCACGAGGAAGAATTTCAAGGGTCCCACCTCTAACTCTAGAACCTATGAATATGAGGCCATCACTCCTGTGATGATGTTACATCATACAGCATGTGACCTTCAGATAATGTTATTATCCTGATGGGCCTCATCTGGACAAATGAGCCCTTATAAGCACTGAGTTTCTCTGACTGAAGGCAGAAGTAGCCAGAGATTTCTCAAAGCGTGGGAAGAATCTGATGTGCTGTTGCTGGTTTGAAAATAGAGGGCTTACATGAGAAGGAAGGCAAGTGGCCTCTAGAAGCACAGAGTAGCCCCCCCCCCCCAACTGAGGAAGGGACACAAGGAAATGGGACATCATTCCTACAACCACAAGAAAATGAACTTGACAGTCTGAATGAGCTTGGAAGTGGATTTTTCTCTAACGTCTCTGGATAGATTATGATCCACCCAAATGCTGGCCCACATTAACCATATATTTTCTTCCTATCTTTTACAGCAAGCTCTGGAAATTCAATAAACACAGGCATAAATGGTGATACACGAAAAACAATTATACAGTATATTCATTCATACAATGTATTCACTCATTCAACAAACATTTATTATGTTCCTATTGTATACTGGGCACGCACTGTGCCAGGTGCAAGGATTATATCAATGCATAAAATCATCTTTGAAATTACCAGGCTAGCTTGAAAGACTATCATAAGAAACAATAATGAGGAAGGTACAAAGATAGGGAGATGCACAGGGCACTATGGAAACAGTGTGGAGGACAAAGAAATCAGAAAAAGCTGTAAGAAGGCAGTGATACCTGAGCATCCCTCAACAAATGACCTGAAGTTGGCCTGGCCAAAGGTGGGGTAGGAAAGAAGGCTAGGAGGCAGTATTTAGGGCTAAGGGAACCTGCAAAACAAAGGCAAGGAGACAAAAAACAATTTAGTGTGTGGGGGAAAAGGGAGCAATAAAGTTGAACTACCAGCAATTCAGTATTTCAAGAGTGCCAAGTGAAACCAGAGACCAGATTACACTGTGGAGGAAAACAAAGCTTAGATTATGAAGATCCCTGAAGGCTGCGGTTAAGAGCCATTATAAACAGATTCACAGTGAGATTTGTTTGGAAGCTGTATGGGGGACAGTCTTGAGCAGAAACATAGGCAGGAAGTTCAGTCACAATGAGGGCGATTTGATAAGTATTTAAAGGAGGAAAATCCATAGGATTGCAAATCTAGTTGGATAGTGGCAGAGGGAGAGGGAAAGAGTCAAGGAAGGAAGGAAGAGGCAGATTCATGGGGAGTCTCAGGTTTCTAGCTCAGGTGACTCAACAGATGGTGGTGACACCAAGAGAGAAAACACTGGGTGAAACTAGACTAGGTTACAGAAGAATAGGAACCAGGCTAGACAGGTGTTTCAAGACGTCTAAAGCCTAGAGAGATTTTAATGCTAGGCTCAACTTGGTAAGCTCTGGAGAACCAAATAAGGTTTCTAAGACTAAAAAGGTAGACCTCAGGAATTCTTTGACAAAGCTGTTAGTCATTATAGTGGCCCACACAGTAGGTAGGGTCCATGTCAAGGCCGAGACAGTAGAAAAACGGGCAATGTATGTGCAGTATTTCCATTGTTTACAACGCGGCCCAGCAAGTGATGAGGCAGGCACACAAAAGCAGGGTCTCAGTGACATTTCTTAGTGAAGAAAAGAAAAATGTTTTCATGGAAACATTAATTCCATGAATACAAATGCTCACCATAGGTCAGATACAACACTAGATGATGCAATGAAAATTGTGGCTTGTGGGGTATTGAGGTCCTGCTGGGATGAATCACACCCAAAGCTCAGACCAGGGGCGGGAGTCAGGAGATACGGATGAAGTCATCCATTTAGGAATGATAGCTGACAGAGAGTAGATGAAATTACAAGAAGAAAAGGTCAAAAATGAAACCCTAGGGAACATCTACACTTATGGGGTAACAAGGAAGAGGAAGAAACAGCATAAAACCTTACAGATTAATTCACACAAGACACTCAGCTACAATTAATTGAGCATGAAAGAAGTTCAAGTCTGACAAAAAAAAAAACTCCCTGGTTTCAAGGAGTGCTTACAATAGGAGAGCTTACATATACATAATGATAACACTAGATGACCCTTCTGAGCACCAGAGCGAAGTTACCCAAAAAAAAAAAAAAAAAAAAAAAAGGCTAGGGGAGATGGGGTTCTATTCTACTTGGGGTGAATTAGGGAAGATTTCATCAAGGAAAATGTATCCAAGTTGATCCTACTGAGAGGGAAAGGAATATAAACACAGACAGCAAGGTAACAGAATAAAGGGAAATTATCACCAATAACAAAGGTGGAGTTTTACATGTATTTGAGTCAATCTTTGCAACTACTCTCATTTGTGAAAGAGAAGGATAATCAAAATGTTGAGCGCAGTTCAGACAGTGGTTTCTGGCAAGGAAGACGGACACTTTTCCTCAGCTTGGTGCAGGTGCTTCTCAATGTTTTCTATGATCAAGAATCAAAACCCAAAGTGGATATTCACTGCATGTTTAGATTTTCACTTGAAAATAATAGATCCATTTATATCAAGTATAGCAATCACCTCCTGGAAAACACTCTTGAGTACCCATATCTGAGGCAGCCACTCTTCTTGGTGAATCATAACTCTGACACTATACAGCAGTCCTTACAGGAATGAAGAAATGTTAAAATGTTATGGGAACACAAAAGAAAACCTCCAGGTAAGAATAAGAGAGTTTCTGGTTTCAAAAAGATCGTATTTAAGATTACAGGCTTTTGCAAAAAAAATAAAATAAAAATAAAAAGATTATGGGCCTTTGCTGCAGTAATTTCACTTCTAAAAATCTATCACTCACATAAGCCAGCACAAGTGTGAGAACACCCACATATAGGATTATTCAATATGGACTATGTGGAATAGTAAAAGACTAAAAATAACCCAAGTAAACTGGAGACTGGTGGCATAAACTTGGTATAGCCGTACAATGAGGTACTAACTATGCAAAAAGAGTACAGGGAGGTGTGGAGGGAGAGAATACAAGGAGACTTCCAGATTATATTAGTAGGTTAAAAAAAATGCAAGTTACATAAATTACAGATATTATATGCATACACGTAATATGTGTTTTATATATGACTGGGAGGAAATGCAAACATGTTTATATTCACTTGTATTCACAAAAAGAATATTGGAAAAATAAGCAAAAAACTAATAACAGAGTGGGAGAAAATATTCAAATCATGTATCTGAAAAGGGCTTAGTATCCAAAATAGATCTAGACTTCTTCTAAATCAAAGACAGTGCAGTTTAAAGATGAGCAAAGAACATGAAGAGACAGCTCTCCAGGGGCGCCTGGGTGGCTCAGTCGGTTAACCATCCAACTCTTGGTTTCAGCTCAGGTCATGATCCCACAGTTCCTGAGTTCAAGCCTTGCATTGGGCTCTGTGCTGACAGTGTAAGCCTGCTTGGGATTCTCTCACACTTCCTCTCTCCCCATCCCTTCCCCTCCCCCTTCTCATGCTCTCTCTCAAAATCAACTTTAAAAATAGACCCTTCTCCAAAAATATACAAATGCCCAATCATATTAAAAGATGTTCAACATCATTGCTCATTATGGAAATGCAAATCAAAACCACAATGAGATACTACTTCATATCTATTAATACGACTAAAATTAACTTTTAGAACAAGGAAAATAACAAGTCTTGACAAGGAAGTAAAAAACAAATTCTCAGAAAAAAATTAAAATTTTCATACATTGCTGGTAGGAAAGTCAAATCGATCAGCCACTGTGGAACATAGGCAATTACTTAAAAAGCTAAACAATTACCATATCATCTAGTAATTCCAATCCTAGGCACATACTCTAAATAAGTACGCATACAAATATATACACACATTTTTGTAGCTGCATTATTTCCAACAGCCAAAAGGTAGAAACAATACAAAAATCCATCAATGGAAGAATGGATAAAAAAGAGTGTGGCATGTTCATACAATGCAATAATTAGCCATAAATAAATATAGGATGTACTGATACATAGGACATCAATGAAGCTAGCAAACACTGTTAAGTGGAAGAAGCCAGACACACAAGGTCTCCTATTGTATGATTCCCCTTAAATGAAATATCCGTAACAGGTAAATCCATACCAACAGAATGCATATTAGTGGTTGCCAGGGACTGGAATGGGGAGGGGAGAAGAGAGCCTGAGTACTTTATGGGTAAAGGGTTTCCTTTGGGGGATGACAAAAATGTTTTTGAACTGCACGTAGGAGATGACTGCACAATACTGAAAATATGTACTACATGCTATTGAATTGTTCACTTTAAAATGGTTTTTTTTTACGTTTATTTATTTTTGAGACAGAGCGAGTGGGAGAGACGCAGAGAGAGCAAGACACACAGAATCCAAAGCAGGCTCCAAGCTCTGAGGAGTCAGCACAGAGCCCGACATGGGGCTCAAACCCACAAACCACGAGATCATGACCTGAGCTGAAGTCTAACGCTTAACCGACAGCCACTCAGGTGCCCCAAATGGTTACTTTTACAGTATGTAAAATTGGCCTCAAAAATTTTAAACAGAGTGCAGCTAATAAAAACGGTTACCTGTGACAAGGAGGAAGCAAACACACAGGAGGGAAAGGATATAAGCAAGACCTCTATACATTCCTATACAGTTTGACCTTTAAGTCCTATAAATATGTTCACAAAATAGTCAAACATAACTCCACATTCATTCTGTTAAAGCTTAGCTTAAAAAATAACTTTTGTCACAACCTGACCACAAGAAAGCAACAAACAGTGTTTCTTTGGAAAGTAACTTCAAATACCCTAAGATCTTTACAATGTTTCTTAACTTCTAAGGCGGGGGGTGGGGGTGAGGGGAGTGATGTGACCAACATGACAACAAAAATTGTTCCTGAGATCACTCCCACTGACAACAAGAACTATCAACTACTCGAGTCACAGTCCTGCCCACTGTACACAGTGTCATCTCCTGGCCACATCTGACAAGAGAGGCTGGTGGGAACACCTGAAAGCCACGTAGACCAGCGGCACTCAAGCCACTGAGAAGGGCAGGCAGAGCCAATAGTTTGCAGAACAAAACCAGTGGACCTGTTTAGCCCGGGAACTCACGGTGTGGGTCAGCCTGAGTTAAGACCACCAAGAGCCGTACCAGCTTTAGAGCTGCGTTTCCCACTGTGCCCAGCCAGGAAAACTAATTCATAGCTCCACTCATTACTGAATAGAGCCTCCAGCCCGCCCCATCAGAAAACCTAACCAGAGCACAGGGCAAACTGTAGAGCCATTCCAACAGCCCTGCTCATTTACAGTGGTACTTGAACACTGCCCGTGGCTCTCCCCATCATGGCCTCACGCGTCCAGGGAAATCAGTGCACATTCTTGTCTGATGTAGGCCCCAGACAACAAGCCATACAGGCCCTGGGTGTGTCCTCCTTCCCTGCCAGGGCAGGGAAGTAAGTTCATAGCCCCATCTGTGAGTGAATACAGACCCATCCCCCAACCTAGTAAGCCTAACCAGACAATCCAGGCAGCCACAGGGCCCATCCTAAAGCATCACTTTACTAGTGAACCAAGTCAGCAGTCCTATCTAACTGCTCTCGGCCAGTGGTACAGGCCCCCTCCCCAACCTCACAGCTCAAACAGTTGCCTCACCCAAAAACAGACAACAGCAGACCCTACCCGCGAAAGGACATTACCAAGAGTTAGGCCCAGAAACCGGAGCTGAGCTGACTGGTCAACATCAAGTCTGTGTCTAAGCAAACATGTAAAGTCTGGCAGGGGTGACAGGTAGGACCTGATTACTCAAATGAGCAGATACCAACATAAGGATCATGAAGTACCAGGTAAATATGACACAACCAAAGGAAACTAATAAGCTCTAATAACATGTTTAAAAATGGACATCTATGAACTGTCAGTAAAAGAATTCAGAAAAATGCCCTTCACAAAGTTTAATGAGGGGAACCTGGGTGGCTCAGTCAGTTAACCCTCTGAACCTGGTGAGAGAAATAGATATCCAGATCCAGGGGACCCAAAGGACCCCAAATAGGTTGAGCCCAAATAGGGCTACACTGGCACACATTGTAATTAAAACATCAAAACTCAAAAAAATTTTAAAGTAGCATAAGAAAAGAGACAAGTTACATACCAAGGAACCCCCATAAAACTGTTGGCAGATTTCTCAATGGAAACATCCAGGCCAAGAGACAATGGGATAACATACGCAAAATATGAAAGAAAACAACAACCAACCAACGTTATACCTGCCAAACCTGTCCTTCAGAAAAGAAAGGATGAAGACTTTCCCTGAACGAATAAAAACTAAGGGAGTTCATTACCACTAGACCTCCCTTACAAAAAATGCAAAAGGGAGTTCTTTCTTCAGTGGAAGAAAAAGGACACTAATCAACACCATAAAAAAAAAAAAAAGTAGCATAAAACTCACTGGTAATGATAAACATATAGTCAAAGTTAGAATCTGTACTTTGGCAATGACATGCATAACTCACAACTACTTTGAAAGTTAGAATGAATGTAATAAAAGTTACCATACTTACATCAATGTCTTAATAGTTATGCAGTATAAAAATATGTAAACTTTAACAGCAATAACCTAAATTGTGAGAGAGAGAAGTGAAAGTATAGTTTTGGAATTCAACTGAAGTTATCAGCTTAAAATAAGGGGTTATAACTGTATTTTATGTAAGCCTAATGATAACCTCAAGAGAAAAATCTGTAACAATTATACATCAGAACATGATAAATAAGCAAAAGCATACAAATACCAAAAGAAGTCAAAATACACAAAAAGAGAGGTTAAGAAACAGGGGGGAAAAAAATCAATCTACAGAACTACCACAAAACAAGAAAATGGCAATAGTATTTCATTACGTATCAATTTTTTTCATTTTTATTTTCATATTTTATTAATATATTATCTAATTATCTAACATACAGTGTATACAGTGTGCTCTTAGTTTTAGGGGTAGATTCCCATGATTCACTACTTATGTACAACACCCAGTGCTCATCCCAACAAGTGTCCTCCTCAATGCCCATCACCCATTCTCCCCTCTCCCCCACCCCTCCCCCATCCATCCTCAGTTTGTTCTCTGTATTTAAGAGCCTGTTATGGTTTGCCTCCCGCGCTCTCTGTAACTATTTTTTCTCCTTCCCTTCCTCCATGGTCTTCTGTTAAGTTTCTCAAGTTCCACATATGAGTGAAAACATATGATATCTGTCCTTCTCTGACTTACTTCACTTAGCCTAAAACCCTCCAGTTCCATCCACATTGCTGCAAATGGCAGGATTTCTTTCTTTCTCAATGCCAAGTAGCATTCCATTGTATATATATATAAACCCCATCTTTTTTATCCATTCATCCGTCAATCGACATTTAGACTCTTTCCACAATTTGGCTATTGTTGAAAGCACTGCTATAAACATTGGGGTACATGTGCCCCTATGAATCAACACTCTTGCATCCTTTGGATAAATTCCTAGTAGTGCTATTGCTGTGTCATAAGGTAGTTCTATTTTTAATTTTTTGAGGAACCTCCACACTTTTCCAGAGCAGCTACACCAGTTTGCATTCCCACCACCAGTGCAAGAGTGTTCCCGTCACTCCACATCCTCACCAGCATCTGTTGTTTCCTGAATTGTTTATTTCCGCCACTCTGACCGGAGTGAGGTCATATCTCAGTGTGGTTTTGATTTGTATTTCCCTGATGAGTGACGCTGAGCATGTTTCATGTGTCTGTTCCATCTGGATGTCTTCTTTGGAAAAGTGTCTATTCATGCCTTCTGCCCATTTCTTCACTGGATTATTTTTCAGTTGTGTAGTTTGGTGAGTTCTTCATAGAGTTTGGATACCCTTTATCTGATATGTCACTTGCTAGTATCTGTTCCCATTCCATTGGTTACCTTTTAGTTTGGTTGATTGTTTCCTTTGCAGTGAGGAATTTTTTTTATCTTTTTGATGGTTTCCTGCCTCACATTTAGGTCTTTCATCCATTTTGACTTTATTTTTGTGTATAGTGTAAGAAAGTGGTCTAGTTATTCTTCTGCATGGTGCTGTCCACCTCTCCCAGGACCATTTGCTAAAGAGACTTTTTTACATTGGATGCTCTTTCCTGCTTTGTCAAAGATTAGTTGGCCATATACTTGTGGGTACAATTCAGGGTTCTCTGTTCCATTCCATTGGTCTATGTGTCTATTTTTGTGCCAATATCATACTGTCTTGATGATCAAAGGTTTGTAATAGAGGCTAAAGTCCAGGATTGTGATGCCTCCACTTTGGTTTTCTTTTTCAATATTACTTTGGCTATTCAGTGTCTTTTGTGGTTCCATACAAATTTTAGGATTCTTTGTTCTAGCTTTGAGAAGAATACCTGTGCAATTTTGATTGGGATCGCATTGAATGTGTAGATTGCTTTGGATAGTATTGACATTTTAACAGTATTTATTCTTCCAATCCATGAGCATAGAATGGTTTTCCATTTCTTTGTGTCTTCAATTTCCTTTGTAAGTTTTCTATTGTTTTCAGCATATAGATCTATAGATAGTTTATTCCTAGATATCTTATGGTTCTTGGTGCAATTCTAAGTGGGATCAGTTTGTCTTTCTGTTGCTTCACTATTGGTGTATAAAAATGGAACTGATTTCTGTACATTTGATTTTGTATCCTGCAACTTTGCTGAATTCATGTTATCAGTTCTAGCAGGTTTTTGGTGGAGTCTTTCTGGTTTTCCATGTAGAGGATTGTCATCTGCGAAAAGTTAGACTTCTTCTTTGCCAACTGTGATGTCTTTTATTTCATTTTGTTGTCTGATTGCTGATGCTAGGACTTCCAACACTATGTTAAAAAACAGTGGTGAGACTGTACATCCCTGTCGTGTTCCTGCTCTCAGAGGGAAAGCTCTGTTTTTTCCCACTGAGGATGCTGTTAGCTGTGGCCTTTTCATACATGGCTTTTATGATGTTTAGATATGTTACTTCTATCCCAACTTTCTTGAGGGTTTTTATTAACAAAGGAAGCTGTATGTCATCATATGCTTTTCCTGCATCTATTGATAGGATATGGTTCTTAGCCTTTCTTTTATAAACGTGATGTATCACATTGATTGATATGCGAATATTGAACCAGCCCTGCAGCCCAGGAATGAATCCCACTTGATCATGGTGAATAATTCTTTTTATATGCTATTGAATTCGATTTGCTAGTATCTTGTTGAGAATTTCTGTCAATAATTACTTTAAATGTAAACACATTAAATTCTTCAAGCAAATGACAGAATGGCTGAATGAATTAGAAGACCCAATGATATGCTCAGTCATAAGGGAGTCACTTTAGCCTTAAAGACACACACACTGGAAGTGAAGGAATGGAAAAACTAATTTGAAACCAATGGTAACTCAATAAATGCACATACATTTACATCAGACAAAATAGACTTTAAAACTGGTAAAAACAAAGAAGGTGAATACTTAATGATACAGGGGTCAATAAAAATATAATAATTCCAATTATTTATGTGCCCAACATCAGAGCACCTGAATATATAAAGCAAAATCTAACAGAGCCAAAAGAACAAACCGTAACACAGTAATAGTTGAGACTTCAATACCCCACTCTCAACAATGGATACATCATCTAGAGAATCAACAAGGAAACAGATTTGAACAACGCCACAGACCAAATGTCCTGAAAGACATATACAGAATATTCCACCTAAGAGCAGCATAAAATATATTCTTCTCAAGCACACATGGAACATTTTCTAGGACAGACCATATGTCAGGCCACAATACAGTTCCCAGCAAATTGAAAACACTGAAATCACACAAAATATCTACTTTGACCACAATAGCATAAAACTAAAAATCAGTAAGGAGAAGCAAACTGGAAAATTTAAGAACACACGGAAATTAAAGAACACTCTCTAAACAACCAATGGATCAAATAAGAAATTTAAAAAAAAGTTTCTTGAGACAAATCTTAAAGGAAATACAACTGTGATGAGAGAGTGTTTAGAGCTTTTCAGCAGCCGTGGCCCCGGTGACAGTGGCTGGGGACTGGGTGTGGGCTTTCCAGGGAGAAGGCGGCGGGGTGCGGGGGCTGCGGGTTCGGGGCCAGGTTGTCTAGGTGGCTGGGGAGGGGCAGGAGGTGGCCTGGGGCTGGGTGGCCAACACCCCACGGCTGGACGCGGAGCCTGTAAAGCACTTTGGTTGCTGAAGCGCTACATTTGTGTGCGGAACGCGTCGTCGTTTTCAGCGTTGAAGTTGGGAGCACTCGTTGATCCCAGAGCTCCGGTTTGGGATCTGGTCTTGTGTGTGCAAACAAGTGAGGACATCTGTCAGTCTACAGAAAGCTATGTTGACAGTAATGACACAACCACTGCCTCTGTCCTAACAGCAACTGTTAGCTATGCGAGGCTGTGTGCCTGTGTCTGTTCCGAGAGCCCTTCGAGTACCCCGTGTGGAGGGAACCTTTGTAGGAACCCTGCGAGGCAGGTGTTGTAGCCTGTGATACAGCTGAGGAAACGGAGACGCAGCTAGCAAGGTGAACTGACTTTGTCTCAGTTATAGCCCTCCGGCAAGTCGAAAGAAAGTCTAATTCCAGAGCACATACTCTTAGCTGCTAAGCTAAACCCTTGCCATTTTGGTAACTGTGCAGCTGGAAGTTTCCAGGGAAAAGGCGGGAAAGTATCTATCTATATAGGTGTACATGTATATGTAAATGTGTACATTTATATTTTTAAGAAATATGAAAAGAGTCTTTAAGTGATACTGAATTCTACTCCTGAAACCAATATTGTAATGTATGTTATCCAAAATTTAAATTTAATAAAAACCATTTTAAAAAACAAATGAAATACAACACACCAAAGCTTAAAGGATGTAGCAAAAGAGTTCTAAGAAGGACGTTTACAGCAATAAATGCCTACATTAGAAAGGTACTGAATAAACAACCTAACTCAAATCAAGCCCAAAGTTGGCAAAAAGGAAAGATTACAGCACAAAGAGAGAAAAAAAATTAACCTGAGTACTGGTTCCTTGAAAAAGGTAACAAAATTTACAAACCCTTAGCTAGGCTAACCAAGGAAAGAGAGAACCCAAATTAACAAAATTATAAAGGAGATATTACAACTGATACCACAGAAATAAATCCTAAGAGGCCCCCATGAACAACTACACACCAAACTGGATAGCCTAAAAGAAATGAGAAAATCTAAAAGAAATGAGAACCTCAATTATAAAGACTGGATCAGGACAAAATAGTAAATCTGAAAAGACCATAACCAAAACTTTCCCAACAAGGAAAAGACCAGGACCAGATAGCTTCACTGGTGAATTTTACCCAACACTTAAAAGACAATTACGAATCATCTCAAACTCTTCCAAAAAATTAAAAAGGAGGAAACACTCCCAAACTCATTTTATGAGGCCAGCATTATTCTGATACCAAAACCAGGAAAGAATACTAGGAAACACAAAAACTACAAGCCAATATTCTTGATGAATACAGATTCAGAAATTCTCAGTAAAATACTAGCAACTGAATTTAGCAGTGCATTAAAAGGATCATCATTCATCAAGATCAAGTGGGATTTATCCCTGGATGCAAAGATGGTTTAACATATGCAAAGTCAATGTTACGCATCACATTAACAGAATGAAAGAATCATAGATCATCTTCATAAAGAAAAAGCACTTGACAAATCTATTCGTGAGAAAAACTCTTAGAAATTAAGCACATAAGGTACGTATCTCAATACAATAAAGGCCATATACGACAAGCCTATAGCTAACATCACACTCAATGGTGAAACATTAAAAGCTTTTTCCTCTACGATTAGGACAAAGACAAAAATGCCCACTCTTACCACCCCTAGTCACGTGGTACTAGAATTACCAGCTACAGCAATCAGGCAAGAAAAAGAAAAGGGATCAAATTTGGAAAGGAAGAAGTTAATGTCTCAATTTGCAGAGGACATGATTTTATATACAGAAAACTCTAAAAAACAAAACTGTTCGATTAATTCAGTAAAGTTTCAAAATTAACATACAAAAAATCAGTAGTGTTTCTGTACACTAACAGTAAGTTTTCTGAAAAAAACAAATCAATCCCATTTACAATAGCATCAAAACTACAATACTTAGGAATAAATTTAACCAAAAAGGTGAAAAATTTCTCCTCTGAAAATTACAAGACACTGATTAAAGAAATCAAAGACACAAATAAATGAAAAGGTATCCCATATTTATGGATTAGAAAAAGTTAAAATGTAAATGCTACCAAAAGCCACATATAGACTGAATACAATCCATATCAAGATTCCAAGCATTTTCTACAGAACCCCCCCATAAAATTTATACAAACCCACAAAAGACCTCAAGTAGACAAATGGTAAGAAGAACAAAGCCAGAGTCATCACACTTTCTGATTTCAAGCCATCCTATAAAGCTATAGTAATTAAAACTGGCATAAAAACAGCCCAATGAAAATAATCGAGCCCAGAAATAAATCCAAGCATACACAGTCGACTAATACTTGACAAGGGAGAATACTCAAAGGAGAAAAAGAGCCGTAATAAATGGTGCTGACTTAATTGGATATTCACATGTAAAAGAATAAACTAAATGTCTATCTTGCAACATTCACAAAAATTAACTCAAAACGGATCAAAGCCTTGAATGGAAAAGGTGAAACCCTGAAACTCACAGAAGAAAAGAGAGTCATAAAGATCCTTGCCATGAGCCTTAGAAAGGAGTTTTAGGGTATGACACCTAAAGCAACAAAATCAAAAACAAACAAGTAGGACTTACAAACTAAAAAGCTTCTGCACAGGTAAAGAAACCATCAACAAAGGTAAAAGAAAACCTAGAGAAAGGGGGCACCTGGGTGGCTCAGTCTGTTAAGCATCTGATGTAGGCTCAGGTCATCATCTCCAAGTTTGTGAATTCGAGCCCCAAGCCCCACATCAGGCTCTCTGCTGACAGCTTAGAGCCTGGATCCTGCTTCTGATTCTCTCTCTCCCTCTCTCCCTCCTTCCCTCCCTCTCTCTCTCTCTCAAAAATAAACACACTTAAAACATATTTTTAAAAAGCAAATATTTAACAAAACAAAAAACCTACAAAATGGGGAAAAAATTGCAAATATATATACCTAATAAGGCAGTGATATTGGGGGAATGTGGGAGATGAACGACAATAGCAAAAATAAATAAATAACCCAATTACAAAACATCCAAAGGACTAAAACTGACATTTTTCCAAAGGTACACAAAAGGCTAAAAGGTACATGAAAAGATGCTCTACATCACTAGTCATTAGAGAAAGGCAAATTAATGAGATACTCATTCATACCTGTTAGAACAGCATTATCACAAAAATGAGATAAATGATGTCATGGATATGGAGAAAAGGAAATCCATGCACACTGTTGGTGGGATTGTAAATTACTATAGCCACTATGGAAAGCAGTATGAAGTAGTCTCAAAAAATTAAAAACAGAACTACCATATGATCCACCAATTCCACTTATGGCAATATATCCAAAAGAAATAAAAACACTAAGTCAAAAAGATATCTGACTCCCATCTCCATAGCAGCATTATTTACAATAGTCAAGACATGGCAACAACCTAAGTATCCATCGATGGATAAATGGATAAATAAGTTGAGGTATAAACCAGGATTTCCTCATTTTTTTTATGGCTGAGTAATATTCCCTATCTGTGACGAAAAGGATGGAACTTAAAAGCAGTAGGCTAAGTGAAACAAGGCAGAGAAATACTGTAGGATTTCACTTACATGTAGCATCAAAAAAAGAGAAAACTCCTAGAAAAAGAGATTACATGTGGTTACTAAAGACAGAGGGAAAGAAGTGGTAGAATTGAAGGAAGATTGTCTAAAGATGAATTTTCAATTATAAGGTAAGTATTGACCCTCGGGGGAACTGGGTTCAAGGCAGCAGCACAGCAAGACTCTAAACTCATCTCCCTCCCCCAACAGATACAACAAATCTACAACTATACATAGGGTAATTCCCTCTAAAGGGGAACCTGAAATTTAAAAGTGAACCTCCAAAACAAAGGATAGAAAAAACAGCATCAAGATAGGCAAGAGGCAGAGACACAAACTCACCAAAGCATACACCATAGCCCAGTCAGGCAGGTCACAATTGGGAAGAATATCTAACGTGAACTTTTCCCTGAGGAACAAGGGACTCAAGCTCCACGTGGTACCCCATTCCTTAGATCCTGTACAGACCCCAAAAACACTGGGCTTTGCAAGTCAACAGGCATTTTCAAGAAAACTATAGAACTGTAGGAAATAGAAAATCTGGTCTTAAAGGGCTCATGCACAGACCCACACAACCCAGAAACCAGCATAAAAATGCCAATATGAAAAGTACATGGACCATAGGTAAAGGAGAACCATTTGGAAACTTTCAATTATCCACCAGAAAAGCAGGAAACAACCAGGGACCCTCTCCATAGACTGAGACACTATCAAGAGGCATTTTTGTTATCTCAGTCTACCTTCCTAATACCTTCAAGGCTGGTGGGTACCATTTGACATTCTCCCTCTAATCCGCTAATGCCACTGGGAGTGTCCTGCTGAGAGCCCACACACCAATGTGCCACAGCAGTCAAGGGCACACCTCCAGTTGAGTCAAGGTCCATTCCTGCCCACCAAGGCATCACAGCAGTCATAGCTGTGTCTGTCAACCCAGGCACCAGCCACAGCACTGCCAAAAGAGAAAGGTAGTCGCAACCCACTTGAGACATCTCTTGAGTACCCGTCTCAGGTAACCAGGGGCAAGACTGCATTTCTGGATCTCAAAGAACATCTGCTACATAAACCCACCCCACCTTCAAGATTCAGAGAGGTAGCTGACTTAACAAATACAAAGAAACAAATAGAGAATTAGACAAAATGAGGAGATAAAAGGTAAGTTCCAAATGTTAGAATAAAACCAAAGCTGGAAAAAAAGAAAAAAAAAAAACTAAACAGAGATAAGCAATCTGCCTGATAAAGACTTCAAAATAATGGTTAAAAGGTGCTCACAGAACTCAGGAGAAGAATAAACACAGTGAAAACCTCAACAAAGAGAAAATATAAATACCAAAGAGACATTATAAAGGAACAGAGAAGTACTAGACTCAACAACACACGGTATGAATTTGAAGAATGAATCAGTGAAGTGGAAGACAAAGCAATGGAACTCATCCAGACAGAGCAGCAAAATAAAAATAGAATTGAGAGGTGCCTGGGTGGTTCAGTTGGTTGAGCATCCGACTTTGGCTCAAGTTATGGTCTCATGGTTCATGGGTTCAAGCCCCTCATGGGGCTCTCTGCTGTCAGTGAAGAGCCCTCTTCGGATCCTCTGTTCCCCTCTCTCTGCACCTCCCCCACTCACACTCTCTCTCTCAAAAATAAACATTAAAAAAATAGAATTAAGATAAATGAGGATACCTCAAGGGACTTTTGGGACAACATCAAGCAGAATAACACTTGCATTGTAGGAACCCCAGAAGGAGAGGAGAGAAAGGGCCATAAAAAATTTTTTGAAGAAATAATAGCTCAAAACTGAAAGGAATCAGACATGCAAGTCCAGGAAGCCCAGAGAGTTCCAAATAAGACGAAGCCAGAGATCCACACCAAGACACACTATAATTTAAATGGTGGCATAAACAATCCTAAAAGCAGCAAGAGAAAACCAACTTTTCAAGTACCAGGGAAACCTCCTAAGACCATTAGATTTTTTTCAGCACAAACTTTAGTGTCCAGAGGAGAGTGGCATGACATCCTCAAAGTGCTAAAAAGAATAAAACATCCAAAAATTCTCTACCCAGCAAGATTATCATTCAGTATTCAAAGTCCGATTAAGAGCTTTCCAGATATGCAAAAGTTAAAGGAGTTCCTCATCACTAAACCAGCCATACAAGAAATGTTACAGCAATTTCTCTATGCCAAAAATAAGCAACCCTCATTAACAACATGGGAAAGTAAAAGTCTCACTGGAGAAGTCAAGTAACAAAGATAGTGGGTCACTTATAAAGCAAGCATGAAGATGAAAAGATAAAAGGGAAGCATTTTTTTTTAGAAGATGTAAAAAGCGTCAAAAAAATGCTAACTGTGGGAGGGACAATGCTTTGGAATGTGTTTAAAATTAAGTTCCTATCAACTTAAAACGTACTGCTATTCACATAGGGTATTTTATATGAACCTCACAGTGACAAGGAAAAATCTCATAGTAAATACACAAAAGAAAATCAGAGGAATCTAAACATTAAAGAAAGGCATCAAGCCACAAGGAAGGAGGAAAAGGAAGAAAGAGGAGGTACGAAAACAATTAACAAAATGAAAGTATATACTTATCAATGATTACTTTAAATGTAAATGGATTAAATTCACCAATCCAAAGACAGTGGCTGAGTAGGGAAAAAGAAAACCAAGACCATCTATATGCCGCCAACAAAAGACTAACTTCAGAAGTGAGGACATGCACAGTCTAAAAGTCAAGGGATGGAAAAAGATATTTACATGTAAATGGAAATGAAAAGAAAGCTGAGTAGCTACCCCAATGTCAGAAAAAAAGAACTTTAAAAAAACTGTAATAAAAGACAAAGGGTATTACATAATGATAAAACGGTCAATCCAGCAAGTAAATATAACATTTAAAAATACATATGCACCCAACACTAGAGTACCAAAATATATAAAGCAAATGTATTTTAATATATGTTAATATATAACAACAGACCTAAAAAGCAAAATTGAAAGCAACACAATGATACTAAAATCTCACTTTTACTGGTGGATAATCCAGACAAAAAGTAACTTTGGCCTTAAAAAACACATTAAACTAAAAGGACTTTATACAGAACATTGCACCCAAAAGAAGAACACATACTATTCTCAAACGCACATGGATCTATTCTCCATGTTGGGTCACAAAGTGTCAATAAATTCAGGGAAACTGAAATCATATCTAGCATCCTTTCCAATTATAATGGTATAAAAACTAGAAATTAATAAGAAAATGGAGAAAACCACAAAAACGAGATTAAACAGGCTAGTGAACCACTAATAAGTCATCAACAAAATCAAAGGAGAAAAAAATACCTAGAGACAAATGAAAACAGAAATACAGCATACCAAAATAAATGGGATGCAGCAAAAGTGGTACCAAGAGGGAAACTCACAGCAATACAGGCCCAATCTCAAGAAACCAAAAAAATCTCCAACAATCTAGCTTTCCACCTAAAGGAACTAGAAAAAGGACAATGAAGTCCAAAGTTAGAAAGAAATAAAAATCAGAACAGAAATAAATGAAATGGAGACTAAACAGACAATAGTTAACATCAATGAAACAAAGACCTGATTCTTGGAAAAAGTAAACTTTTAGCTAGACTCACTAATAAAGAGGGCTGAAAATAAAAAATATAAGAAATTACAGTAGTGCCTGAGTGGCTCAGTCAGTTAAGTGGTCGACTCTTGATTTCAGTTCACATCACGTTATCAACAATCATGATATGGAGCCCCATGTAGGGTTCTGCCCTGGGAGTGAAGTCTGCTTGACATTTTCTCTCTCCTTCCTCTTCCCCTTGCGGACTTGTGCTCATTCACACACATATGCATGCTCTATTAAAAAAATAAAAAAAAATAAAAAAATAAAGGAAAAACTACAACTGATGCCACAGAAATACAAAGGATCCTAAGAGACTACCACAATTATACACTAACAAACTGGACAACCTAAAGGAATGAATTCCTAGAAACAATCTTCCAAGGCTGAATCATAAAGAAAGAAAATTTTAGTAGACTGATTACTGGTGAGAAGATTGAAACAGTAATCAAAAACCTCCTAACAAACAAGAGTTCAGGACCAGACAGCATCACTGATGAATTGTTCCAAATATTCAATTAAGATTTAGTACCTTTTTTTGTCAAAATTTTCCAAAATACTGAAGAGGAAGGAAAGCTTTCAAATACACTTTACAAGCCAACATTACCGTTATACCAAAACCAGACAAGGACACCACAATAAAAGAAAATTACAGGCCAACATCCCTGATGAAGACCAGGATGCAAAAATCCTCAACAAAATATCAGCAAACCAAATCAAACAATGCATTAACAGCATCATACACCACAATCAAGTGAGCTTTATTTAAGGGATGCAAAGATGGTTCAACATCCCCCAAGTCAACATGATACATCCATTAACAAAATTGAAGATAAAAATCACACATGATCATCTCAATAGATGCAGAAAAAGCATTTCACAAAATGCAACATCCATTTAAAACAAAAACTCTCAACAAAGTGGGTAGAGCGAATATACCTCGACATAATAAAGGCCATATATAACAATCCTACAGGTCACGTTATAGTCAACAATGAAAAGCTGAAAGCTTTTCCTTTAAGAACAGAAACAGGGGGCGCCTGGGTGGCGCAGTCGGTTAAGCGTCCGACTTCAGCCAGGTCATGATCTCGCAGTCTGTGGGTTCGAGCCCCGCGTCGGGCTCTGGGCTGATGGCTCAGAGCCTGGAGCCTGTTTCCGATTCTGTGTCTCCCTCTCTCTCTGCCCCTCCCCCGTTCATGCTCTGTCTCTCTCTGTCCCAAAAATAAATAAACGTTGAAAAAAAAAAAAAAAAAAAAAAGAACAGAAACAGGACAAGGATGTCCGCTCTTGCCAATTTTATTCAAGACAGTAGTGGAAGACCTAGCCACACACACAGAACAAATGAATTGAGAAAACTTGCACAATACAAAACTAATTTACAGAAAACTGCAGTGTTTCTTTTTTTTTTTTATTTTTTTTTAATGTTTGTTTATTTTTGAGAGAGACAGAGACAGAATGAGAGTGGGTTAGGGGCAGAGAGAGAGGGAGACACAGAATCCAAAGCAGGCTCCAGGCTCGGAGCTGTCACCACAGAGCCCGACACGGGGCTCGAACTCACGGACTATGAGATCATGACCTGAGCCAAAGTCGGACGTTCAACCGACTGAGCCACCCAGGTGTCCCAGTGTTTCTTTTTCTTTAATGTTTATTTTGAGACAGAAAAGAGGAGAACATGCATGCAAGCACAAGTGGAGAAGAAGAGAAGGAGAGAGAGAATCCCAAGTAGGCTCTGTGCTGTCAGTGCAGAGTGTGATGCAGGGATGGATCTCACAAACCAGGAGATCATGGCTTGAGCCAAAATCAGGAGTCAGACACTTAACTGAGCCACCCAAGCACCCCAGAAATCTGCAGTGTTTCTATGTAGCAATAACAAAGCCTCAGAAAGAGAAATTAAGACAACAATCCAATTTACAATTGCACCAAAAAGAATAAGACAACTGGGAACAAATTTAACCAAGAAGGTGGAAGACCGGTGCACACTGAACACAATGACAGAAATTCAACAAGACATAAATAAATGGGAAGATATTCCATGCTCATGGATTAGAAGAATACTGTTAAAATGTCCATACTACCAAAGCAATCTACAGATTCAATACAATCCCTATCAAAATTCCAATGCCACACTTCCTAGAACTAGGACAATTCTAAGATTTGTATAAAACCACAAAATATCCTGAACAGCCAAAGCAATCTTGAGAAAGCAAAACAAAGCTGAGGTATTGCACTCCCAGATTTCTTTTTTTTAATATATGAAATTTATTGTCAAATTGGTTTCCATACAACACCCAGCACTCATCTCAACAGGTGCCCTCCTCAATGCCCATCACCCACTTTACCCTCCCTCCCACCCCCCATCAACCCTCAGTTTATTCTCAGTTTTTCAGAGTCTCTTATAGTTTGGCTACCTTCCTAGCTTTTTTTTTTTCCTCCCCCTCCCCCATTGGTCTTCTGTTGCTAAGTGAAATAAGTCATACAGAGAAAGACAGATACCTTATGTTTTCACTCTTGTGTGCACTCCCAGATTTCAAAGCATACCACAAAGCTACAGTAATTTAAAAAGTATGGTATTGATAAATACACACACACACTCAATATAATAGATTTAAGAGACCAGAAATAAACACACACAAGTATGAACAATAAATCTACCTACCAAAAAGGGCCAACCACACACAGGAGAGAAACGACAGCCTCCTTCAATAAATGGTGCTGGGAAAACTGGACAGCAACATGTAAAATGTGAAACTAGACCACTATCTTACATCATATACATATTAACTCATAATGGATTAAATACTTGAATGTAAGATCCAAAACTCCCAGAAGAAAACATAGGCAGTAAGCTCTCTGACATCAGTCTTGGTGACATCTTTGTGGATCTGACTCTAAAGGGAAACAAATGCAAAAATAAACAAATAGGACTATGTCAACCTAAAAAAGCTTCTGTGCAGCAAAGAAAAACTCATCAAAACAAAACAGCAACCTACTTAATGAGAGAAGATACTTGCAAACCAGGTAACTGATAAGGGGGTAATGCCCCAAAAATATAAAGAACTTATACAATTCAACAACATTTTCCAAAGAAGACATAAAAATGGCCAACAGGTATATGAAAAGACACTCAACATCACTAATTACTGGGTAAATGCAAATTAAAACCACAATGACATACCAACTTACACCTATTAGAACTGCTATTATCAAAAACACAAGAAATTACAAGTGTTGGAGAGGACATGGAGAAAAGGAAGCCTTCACACACTGTTGATGGGATTGTGAATTGGTGCAGCCACTATGGAAAATATCAGAGAATCCTCAAGAACAGAACTACCATATGACTCAGCTATTCCAATTTTGGGTATTTAGTCAAAGAATACAAAAACACCACTTCAAAAACATACATGGATGCCTACGTTAATTACAGCATCATTTACAACAGCCAAGATATGGAAAGAACCTAAGTGTCCATGGATAGATGAAGAAGACAGATGTATGCAGCAGACTGCTACTCAGCCATAAACAATGAAACACTGCCATCTGCAACAACATGGATGGACCTTGAAGGGATGATGCACTAAGTCAGAGAAAGACAAATACCGTATGATTTCAGTCCTATGTGGAATCCAAAAAAAATCCAAAACAAATGAACAAAATACACTCAGATACAAAGAACAGACTGATGGTTACTAAAGGGGAAGGGGCTGGGGCAAAATGGGTGAAGGAAGTCAAGTGAACGGTGATAAATGGAAACACTTCCGGTGATGATTTTTCTGTAGTGTGTATTTTCTAATGATAAAGCTATAAGCCTGAAACTCATGTAATAAAAGGAAATACTAGACACGTAATGTACGACATGATGACTACGGTTAACACCGCTCTATGATAAACAGGAAAACTGTCAAGAGAGCAAATCCTAAGAGTTCTCATCACAAGGAGCAAATTTTCTTCATTTCTTCTTTATCTATATGAGACAGATGGATGTTAGGCTGAACCTATAGCAATAGTCATTTCACATATATGTAAATCAAACCATCATGCTGTATATCCTAAATTTACACATGAAATGAATGTCCATTATTTCTCAAAACTGGAAGGAAAAAAAACACAGCTTGCTGTTCATGTAAATTGATCATTATACTGATTCAGCATCAATCAAGGAAATGCCTGGAGTTCTTGCAGGTTCTGCCAGATGCATCTGAATCACTGTCTGGGGCTGAACCCCTGGAGCCAGGGGACACCAGAAGGGGCCACAGCTCACTGCCCACAGGCTGATGACCCAGGATTCCCTCATCTATACTGCAGTCCAAGAAACCTCATGTGCTCTGAAATAAATTCAAATTAAGTGAGCCCAGAAATTAAAGAGGACTCTAATTCATTTTTACTTTGATTTTGAGGCTTCTGAGAAAACTGTCAAAAAATTCCATGGTATCAGCATCCTTCTCGATTTTTTAAGATTGAGTTTCAAAAGTTTTCTTTTCACAATACAAATTTACTTACTTTTCATTTCAAGAGACTTCAGTTGATATGCCTTAAAATACCTTAAAATTTTAAAATGGCAATGTATCACTAAATCCTGTGTTATATTAGGAAAAGTTAAATTTCAGAGGAAAAATACAGAAATTTCAAGAATTTCATGATCCTCTGTCAGTCTACAGGCTACAGTCAATTTTGGTCAAGCACAGGGTTGAAGCCAGAGTGCTTCGCCTTAGCAGTCACATTTTAAGTCACTTTCCCTGACAGTGCCCACATACTGATTTCTCTAATTCCGGAGATCTACCAAAACCATTTTCAACACTTTTTGTCTAGTTCAACATTATATGAAAAGTTTTGTCTTGTTCTAGAAGCAGCAAAAAATATACAAAAGATCTTATTTCTTTTCTTAACACAGATCAGTAACTGAACAAATTACCTACCTCAAGGAGCACTTATTTTGAGATGGTTGCAACAACTACTATTTAAACTGAGCATCTGCTTAAGATATCTAAGATACTTGACTACAAAGACCATGAACTGGCACCAGATCTGATTTCTGGTGACTTATTTGTTAAGAACAAAAATTAGTCCATGTCCCCTCTATCTTTAGGGTTTTCATATACCAACCACAAGAAAAATCAACCAATATTAAACAAGACTCCTTTTTCCAAGGAAGAACTCTAACACTGACAGAGACAGTTCTGAATGCTAGGCAGCAACTTGAGATCTTATTCTGTATAATATAAAAACATTTTTTAGTTTACATGTAGCTTTCTCCATAGACTTCAAGGTTTTATGTGTAAAATAATAAATTATAGAGGGAGAAAAAAAACAGAAGAAAGCTCTAATTGCAAAGGAGGGCAAAAATGTCTAGAAATTAGGATCAGATGTCTAGAAGGTCTAACTCTTTCCGTGTGTCTATGCAAGTAAGGGAGCTGGGGAGCAAGAGTGGGGAATTTGTGTGTGAGGCAGAAACACCTGGAGTCTTAATCCCGCATGCCAGAAAAGAACAGGAGGAGGGGCAATCAATGTGGAAGAACTGTTTCAAAAGGGCAGAAGAATCGTGATTCTACCACACCATAATCCTCCCACCACTTCTGGGCTATTCTATTAAGCAAAGAGAAACTCATTTTCTCTCTCCCTCAGAAAGCCTTGGTACAGGGGCACCTGGGTGGCGCAGTCGGTTAAGCGTCCGACTTCAGCCAGGTCACGATCTCGCGGTCTGGGAGTTCGAGCCCCGCGTCAGGCTCTGGGCTGATGGCTCAGAGCCTGGAGCCTGTTTCCGATTCTGTGTCTCCCTCTCTCTCTGCCCCTCCCCCGTTCATGCTCTGTCTCTCTCTGTCCCAAAAATAAATAAACGTTGAAAAAAAAAAAAATTAAAAAAAAAAAATAAAAAAATAAAAAAAAGAAAGCCTTGGTACATAGTCAAGCCATCACCTCTTTAAATGTTCAAATTTTCAGAAAAGCAAATGGGGAATAAAGGATTATTAAGACTAGGTTAGACTTAGGCAAATGGAAAAGGAAATCGGACTTTTAATACCTAGAAACAGCACAAACAAAAGTGAAGTTCTTGAAGAGAACATTTCAAATGTGTTTTAAGTGCCGTATTTCTATGTATTTCCTTGCATGATTATAGTTCCACAGCCGACAGGTGATTTGAGTTGGCAATAAGCAGACCAGCGACATGCAGGCCATTACTGAGTACCTTGGGAGTAGATAACCGATCCTTGCTCTCCACTGCAGCATACAAGGATAAACAAAGGGACAAAAACATTAAGAATAAATATCCAACAGTATATATCCATCATCCAAGTGGTGAAAACCTATCAGCACCAAGAAGCCAAAAAAACACAGAACAAACTGCCAAAATGTAAGCTGGCTTGCTTAGATCACACCAGCTGGTGTGTACAGATGGAAATCACACGGATATGAATTAGTACCTTAAACTCACCAGGTCTAAGCCCCCAGATGCTCTTACAGGCACTCAACTCCCTCCAAGTATCCTGACTCCTCCAAGCATGACTGCTTGACAGATCCCTGTTAAGTGAGAACCACACATCCCCTGTGAAAAGGGTGGGGGATTCCCAGTTAGACTTCTTGTACCCTGAAGCAGAACATCAAAATAGCTTACTAAGGCAGCTCACCTAGTTTAGAGACATCATATTTTTCTACTTTGTACATACCACACCCTGCATACCCCATGTGGCCCCAATTCCTTGGACTTACCATTATCCTGAGAGCTTTTAGGGAACAATGGGACTGTATCCCCATCTTCCCCATACTCTCCCCAGTCACGATTGGCCCTATGGACTGGCCTCCTAGGACCGGTCCCAGATAGGCCCACACTGTTGAAGTGCTTCTGTGGAGTATCAGCCCCACATTCATTACTCTCTACCAGTTGCCATCTGTATCCAAATCTCAGTTCTATCCCAGCTGAAGTCTCAGACACAAAAAGAATCATTCTGCCTAGTGACTTGAAAAATTTCAAATGCTGACATTAAATTCACTCTGAAGTATCCACAGAAATATTCCTTCTCCATGAGGTTTTACAATAAACTACAACTGATAGTACCTAATGCAATGACAGAGATGATATGATAGGTCAGTAAAGTCATCAACAAACCAAGAAATCTCAAAAAGTATAAGAAATACCTAATGTTATTTGTTGGGCAAAGGATGGGGAGGGAAGAGGGAAAGAATACAAATAATGGATTAGAACAAGGGACAATCAAGGTTAAGTTAAAAGGTCAAGAAATATGTAATGCCTTCTGTGTATATTATTTTAGTGGAGGAAGGAGAAACACATTAGGCGTTCATTTGATCTATTAATGAGCACAATAATAGCTATGATTTATTAAGCAAGACACTGTGCTAAAGGCTTTACATACGCTATTTCTTCTAACGCTTACAAAACCCTCCTGAAGAGATACTAACTTCTCATTTTATAAAGGAGCAACTGAAACACAGGTTATGTAACTTGCCCAAGGTCACAAAGCTCATCAAAGGCAAAGCCAGGATTTTAACCCACCTCTAAAACTCATGACACTATCATGTTATAATGCCACTACACTGTTGGCAAGGGCTTAAAAGCACATTTTCCATGCATTTAAAAATGAGATAGATACATACACGTGCTACTATGAAATGATCTTGAAGTCACAGTGTTAAGTGAAAAGGGACAAGTATGCTGAGGCCAGTCTCCAAAGTAACAGTATGCTACCTTTTGCATAAAGTCAAAGGGCTGGAAGAAAAAATATCTATTGTTGCATACGCAAAAAAAATATCAATGAAAGAATATTCAAACCTGGAACAGTGATGGTCTCAAACAGAGAGGACCAGGGGACTGAGGATCAGAAAAGGAGAGCCTTTTCACTACACATACTTTGGCATGGCATGACCTTTTAACCTACTCATGTAATTTTTCACAAGAAAAAGCACTACATAATAAAACACAATGGAACTGGGGCGCCTGGGTGGCGCAGTCGGTTAAGCGTCCGACTTCAGCCAGGTCACGATCTCGCGGTCCGTGAGTTCGAGCCCCGCGTCGGGCTCTGGGCTGATGGCTCAGAGCCTGGAGCCTGTTTCTGATTCTGTGTCTCCCTCTCTCTCTGCCCCTCGCCCGTTCATGCTCTGTCTCTCTCTGTCCCAAAAATAAATAAACGTTGAAAAAAAAAAAAATTTTTTAAAAAAAAAACACAATGGAACTATAAAAGCTAAAATTCTATGATGAAGGATACCTTAAGCCTCTCCTTATCAAGGCTAAATAAAATTTAAAAACTTACGAATAAAGGCACACCTATTTTAGTCAAGTATACTGTCTAGATGTCTTCACTATGAAGAGTCCCTAGTAACACCGCTCACATCCTAAACATGGACCAAATGTGCTGCCACACATTAAAAGAGGAAACCAACTCCTGTGAACGTGGGAGGAAAGACTGCAGGTCGGAAACGTTAGTGCGACAGGGAAGAAACAAGTCCACTCGGGATTCATCAGTGGACACAGAGGATGGAGTGAAGGCGGGCCCACCCCTGGCAGGCCCAGGGAACACAGCTACAGAACAGAGCTGAGCTGCAGAAATGAGGAAGGAAACTGAAGGCACAGAAGCATCTAAAGCAAGGTTAGGAAAAAGAATTCCCACTCCCCAATTAGTCTGGAAAGTGGGAAGATGAAAACAAAATCAAAACACATGAAGACCAGTTTCATTTGTTATAGTTCATTGAATAAAATGCCTATTCAGAATCAACATATGTTCCTTTGCTTGCCCTGAAGTATTTCCTTTTAGAACTTCTATAATTCATTTACATGGTTCAATATTATTGGTAATGATTATTAAGCACCATGCCCCGTCTTTTAAAAGGTTTGAATACCATCTGCTCAAAGAAAAACAACTCTGACCAGCTCAAGCAAAAAGGAGGATATGCTGAAAAACAGACTGAAGGAAAAGCTGAACATCCCAACTTCAGGACCGGCAAGAACCAGGGCAGCTCTGAGGATGCAGGGATCTGTCGAGCATCACGAGAACGCTTCAAGAGATGATACAGCAGAAAAATGGCCAATGGAGGCCCCTGCTGTGTACCAGGGCCATTCCCAGAAAACAGTACATTTCTGTAAGCCAGGTGCCACCCTAACTGTAGCCTACTACACTACCACACTCATACCTAACACTCTAATTTACATTTATATTGCATTTAATATAAATGTGTTAACTTCTTAATTTATGTAAAATATTTTACCGAAAATCACTCCTAATTTTCAAGTACATGCTTCAAAATTTTTGTACCTAATACCGTAAGAACTTCCATTTATTGATTTGATACCAGAGTTGTTACCGGGAGAATTTGACAGAAGAGTCATAAAATAAAGATTAAGCAGCACTAACCAGAAATCGATGGTACAAATGTGTTTATCCATCCATCTTTCACAGGAGTTTTTGTTTTGCCTTTTCTTTTTTATTTTTAGGTTTATCTATTTTGAGACAGAGACAGTGCAAGCAGGGCAGAGGCAGAGAGGGAGGGAGAGTGAAGCCCAAGTATGCTATGCACAGCACAGAGCCCAGCATGGGGCTCGAACCCACAAACTGTGACATCGTGACCTGAGCCAAAACCACAAGTCACGTGCTTAACCAATTGAGCCACCCAGGCACCCCAAGCTTCTGCTCTTACAGGGAGTCCATAATTTACGATACTGTAGGCCTTTTCAAGTAAATGAAGAAAATAAGGCCCAACACAATCATTTATGTTCCCTCCAAAAGAAAAACACACCAAAATCTCAGGTGCCCATTAATGGAATCTCAGCCTAAACCACTAAACTACTTTAATACACAGTCCTCCTAAAACCCACTTACACCACATTATAGTAAATAACTGCTTTCATAATTTTTTAAAAAGTTATAAATGCTTACTGTGTTTGAAAGTTACAGCATTCAGAAATTTTCCTATAACACAGATAAACACAACATTCACATTCTTTCATACTCGTTGCATAGATTATAAAAGAGCTTCCTGTTTCTGACTTATTATATACCCTTTACTTTTTAAATCTCCACTTTTCTAGAAGATTTTGTATTATTTCAAAAGCAATCGAAGCCCCATTATAGACCTTCAGAAAATAGAGCAAAGTCAAAGAAAACAAAACATCCACGTTTTTACTCACCAAGAGACAGCTGCTACTAACATCTTGGTGTGCTGCGTCCAAGCCCCTTTCCAGTTTACTTGTGTATAAATGACATTATCAGAGAAATTTCCCACCACGTGCTTTCAGGTCACTGCAGAGGGGCCGCACACTGCAAGGACTAAGGGCAGGGGCTCTGGGGTGCACCAAACCTGCATTCAAAACCCAGTTCCACCACTTATTAAGTGGTGACCTTAACCTCTTTACACCCTAATTTCTTCCTTTGTACAAGATTCTGTGTAGAAAGGCCCTATCACAGGGCGCAATGCAGGAGCATTCAGTAAAGACAAGCTATCACCTTGCACAAAGCGCACTATGTAACCTCATCTTTCACGTAATGTATTCTGAACATTTTTCCATGCCAATTAGATCCACTTCTACAACACACTTAATACCAACACAGCACAGTAATTTGTCTACACTGCATCAGCCCCTAGAAAAGACGTCAGAAAAACTCAGATCCCCATCATTTTGGTCAGGGTCACCTGTTACTATCACACATAGAGATAGGACTCCAACCAACCCAACTTGTTCCCTAAAATGGAATGAGAGAGCAGATCAGGACTCCCAATGCTTCCTCACTAGCTGAGTTAGGAAAAGTCAAGGGGAAAGTGAGGTTTGGCTGGGGTTTTTTGTTTTTTGGTTGTTGTTTTTTTTCACTAACATGTTTATTGTCAATAACATCTATGATGAAATTCAGTTTATTTACCCAAGAAAGAACTTTTAAAGCAAATAAACTGTGGTTTCACAAAAAAAAAACTTTAAGCTGCATTTGAAGTTAATGAAATGCTAAATCATTAATTTTCACTCATTCCATCTCCATCAGCACAGAAGCATATTACAACTTAGGTTTCATACTTTTGATTCCACAGGGAACAGCAGTTAGAGATACAGATGACCTTTGCTTTTCTACCTAGAATACTCCAAGATACTAGCTTTAAGTAATTTTCAAAGTCCGGGAGTTTGTTAACAACAACCAGCTAACAATATCAAGCTGCCACAAAACCACAACGTATACATTCTCACCTTCCATTAATTCTCATTCACCGAGCTTCTTTTATACCTTAACTATGTTCCTCCCTATGTATGCTCTTCTTTTTAAATGTTAAAAACAATTTTTCCTTGTGCATTTAATCTAACTCCCTGAGAGCCAAGTATAAAGTTTTTTCACAGCTAAGACCCCAATTTGGACTGTAAAGAAGGTCATTTTGCAAAGTGTCCTTTTATCAGCAAAAACCTGTCATTATCGAGACACTGAATTCCTCACTGTTGCTCAGTTTCTTTCTACCTGAATCCTTCATCTGTGTTCCCCAAGTCCTACTCTGACATCCTCTGACATGACCTGCCTACTTGTATCCCTAAAATCCTGATGAAGTTCATCTCTCACATTCTGAACGCTCTGTATGGCTTAAAGGGCTCTTCACAATCAACTGTACTGTATTTTATGTGTTACCGTGTCTCCTCCTCAATAAGCAATAAGCTCCATGAAGGAAGGAACTGGTTTAATCATTGTACCGTTATTGCTTTACACAGTGCCTTGCTCCCTGAAAGCCCTCAGTAAGCACTACATGAATGAACTCTGCTGCCCTCCCACTTAATCTGTCCACTCCATAGTATCAGTGGGAGCTGCTAATGTTCACTTTTCTCAAACCACAAGGCATGTAATAAATTGGAGGGATTGCTTCCTAAAAATGTACACTTTGCTATTTGCATCTCATTCCCTCCTTCTGGTTTCAATTTCTTTCTTCTTGAAGTAAAAAACATAAACGTAAAAAGCTACCTTTTAATAATTCCTCCAGCAAGTCTACAAGTGATCAACTTTGTCTATCTACAAAGGCTTTATTTCACTTATTCCTGAATATCACTTTACATGGATTCAAACAAAACGCCTGCCAGTCTAGACCATGGCTTCCCTCAGGTTGCTTCTGTCTTGTTTCTAGTGTTTCACCTACAACAGGTCTAAGTATAAATTTCTTTTTATTTAGCCAGCTTGGAGTTCACTGAGCTTCTTGGAACTCAGGATTCAAGCTCTGCATTTATTATGGAAAACTTCCAAGCATATCTTCAGATAGCATCCCTTCCACTATTTCCTCTTCCTGGAAGCTTGCAGAAGGTAGTACTAGACTTTCCTACGAAAGTTCAGGAGTCTTGGGGTGCCTGGGTGGCTCAGTTAGTTTAGCAGCCAACTCTTGATTTCGGCTCAGGTCATGATCCCAGGGTCGTGGGATCTAGCTCCATACTGGGCTCCACACTGAGCATGGAGCCTGAGATTCTCTCTGCCTCACCCTCTACCCCCTCCCCCTGCTCACATGCACTCTCTAAAAAGAAAATAAATAGGGGCGCCTGGGTGGCTCAGTCGGTTAAGCGTCCGACTTCAGCTCAGGTCACGATCTCATGGTCTGCGACTTTGAGCCCCGCGTCAGGCTCTGGGCTGATGGCTCAGAGCCTGGAGCCTGCTTCCGATTCTGTGTCTCCCTCTCTCTCTGTCCCTCCCCCATTCATGCTCTGTCTCTCTCTGTCTCAAAAACAAAAGTTAAAAAAAAAATTTTTTTAAAGAAAATAAATAAGAATAAATTTAAAGTTCATGAGTCTTAACTGCTCGTTTTCCATTTCTTTAACCTTCAGTATTCTATTCCAAGCAATTTCCTCAGATCTCCTTAAAAATCAGTAGTTTTCTCATCAATTGTATCTACTCAGCTGTTTCACCTGTCTACTGAGTTTACTTTTAAAAACCCTAATTTTCATTTCTGTAAAGTCTCTCTGGACCTTTTCCAGATCTTCTTCTATGATGTTCTTTTATTACAGTCTTACCTGTTGTATCTCTAATAATTTTAACCAAGGAATCTCTGGCTTATATCCCAGGAGCACCTCCTGGAGTACCAATTCTCCTTAAAACGTAAAACACCTGCCCACTCTCCTTGGTACTGATTCATCTCCTTGTTGGCTGGTGATTTTTTTTTTTTTAATTACAAGTGGGTTTTTTGTTTGTTTGTTTGTTTGTTTTTAAGTAGGCTTCACATTCTACACAGAGCCCAATGCAGGGCTTGAACTCACAACCCTGAGACCAAGACCTGAGCTGAGTGAGATCAAGAGTCGGACACCTAACCAACTGAGCTACCCAGGCACCCCTATTTCAAGTTCATCTTCAGCATGAACTGTTTCTACTGAGAATCCTAGATTTTTCATTTGCTCTGCAGAAGAGTTTCACATCTGTTTCTAAGGGCTCCATTTGTTTCCAGTTCTGTACCACATTTCACGCTAATTTCTCAGCTTAAGGGTTAGTCACACTGTAAGAAATGTTAAATTTTTAACCCACCCTCAATATAATGCAGTGCTTTGGGATTCAGATGTTTATTTCTAATTATGTACAACCCCAGGAAGACCACATGTTTCTTTACACTTCTTTAACTAGGTTTTTCTGTCCACAGGTGGGACACCCTTCAAGGTTTTATGTAACAAGACCTCAACTCCAACTTCCTTCTTCATGGAGAGCTAAGGCCGTGTCTCCTGCTGCTTCATGACATCCTCAGGACCAAGCCTTGGAACCTACATCCAGATCTGAAACCAAGGCAAGCCTTTAGTTCCTAATTACAGCCTGGCTGTGAGTTCTTTCACTTTTGGCACGTAGGATTTCCTGGCCTATCGGGCTCAGGAATGCTTTTGTTCGTCCTTAGTTTATTTTATCCAGTTTCTAGGTGTTTGCAGCAGGGTAGGGGTGTTAAGTGCCCTAGATCGATCAGCTCTGCTGGCAATATTGCTAGAAACCTGAAATGGCCACAAAATATGAAAATGAAATGATCACTTCAGAGAATCGTGAGGATTACTCAGCATCTTGCCAGATGACAACAGCTAACTTTTTTTCAGCCTTGAAAACAGTTTTCAAATGGGAAGAAGCAAATATTCCCAAAGCATTTTAAGATCATTTTGCCACTATGCACTTTAAATGCCTTCATAGTTGTTTTTTCTTGAGTTTCAACAGAAAGAAAATTTCAACAAAGAACACCTGTTGATTCCATTTTCTCACTATCCATTCATTCTGTAATCAACTTCAATCTGCTTCCTAGTCCTACAACTCTAGTGAAATTATACTCAAAATATCAACATTTCCTGCGTCATCAACAAATCCAAAGGCCTGTTCTTGGCCCTCATCTTTTTCACCTGTCTTCAGCAATACCATTCCAATTTTCCACCCTACTATCACCCAGTTCAGACACTTACTCCAGCATTATCACCATCATTCTCTAACTCACTCCCATCACCCCAATCTCTTCCTCCCTCGCTTTATCAAGCCAGTCTCAGGCATCGCTATCACTATCCTGTAGTCCTATCAACTGCTCACACATCCCACTCTGTCCTACAGTGGCTCATTAATATCTAGTCCTATGGGAAAAGAAAAGGTAAACGAGGCAGGATTCCTGTCCACAAAAGTGTAAATAACAAGACCACAACCTAAAACTGACTGGACGTGTGCTATGTACTTGGCAAGGTGCTAAACACCTTGCCTGCAACCATACCAACTGATCCTCACTGCAGCTCTATGAAGCAGGGGCAATTACTATACCAACTTCAGGGATGAGAAATAATCCTTAAAGGTGACTAAGCAGCCGGCCCTAGGAAGCACAGCTAGCAAGTGGCTGAGTCAATTTTATGGCAATCCCATCCTCTTTAAAAATATGCTATACCTTCACCACAAGTATTTATAGTAAAAGCCCAGACCTCACCTCTGATTGAAAAACGCATATCCAACACCACCTTAACAGCTATTTGGATGCCTCCAAAGTACCTCGCATTAATATATCCAAAACCAAAAACATGATCATACTGCCCAAACTCAAGCGGTCTAACCTCAGCAAATGACCGCCCTAACCAACGAGTCATGCCAGCCAGAAAAACCTCACCATCACCCGGGACACATTTTCATTCACCCTCCATAACCAACCTATTACCAAATCCTGTTCTTCTTCTGGTTTGATTTTTTTGGTCTCCCAAGTCTTTCTCTACTCCATCCACATCAGTCCATCTCCAACAACACTACCAACCTAGCCTCACCTACTACGTTCTCTCAACTCAATTGCTGATACAGCCTAACTTGTCTATAGACATTTATTCCAGTTTTTCCCATTCTTTCAGTTTTGCAACCAAAATGCTCTTTCCCCTTGTCAAGGTAATGCTTTTATGATACTAATCTGACCATTTAACAGATTTTCGATTCTAGGCCAAAGTTTTAAGTCCATCTTTTATTTCAGGTTCTGAAGCATTAGAAATGCAAAGACTGATGATATCTGGGTTTCAGTCACAAAGGTAAGGTCAATTTTCAGTGATAGTCAAGAGGTACACCAACACAGGAAGAGAAGCAAACGGAGAGGATGACAGGACAATACCTGAGAGGTTTTGAAACACTTGGCTCTAGTTATTCCCAAGGTGGAGCTGAATCCTAAATTTGTTAAGTTTCAAGGTATTCTTCTTGTTACACTGTGATACCCCAGGATGCCTCCAATGAAATCTTTTAAGTAGTTCAGACTGAGTTTCTAGCTTGCGGCCAAGAGTCTTAGCTAAGAAAAAAGAAAACAAAAGCAAAAACAAAAAACCTTAGAAGAGCCAACAAGACCCTCTTAGAAAAAGGGGATGTGGGGGCACCTGGGTGGCTCAGTCGGTTGGGCGGCTGACTTCAGATCAGGTTATGATCTCGCGGTCCGTGAGTTCGAGCCCCATGTCGGGCTCTGTGCTGACAGCTCAGAGCCTGGAGCCTGTTTCAGATTCTGTGTCTCCCTCTCTCTCTGACCCTCCCCCGTCTGTCTCTCTCTGTCTCAGAAATAAATAAATGTTTAAAAAAAAAAATTAAAAAAAAAAAAGGGGATGTGGCAAAAATAAAACAAATTCTACATAAAGTAAAGATACCTTTGGCCAGAAAATATATAAACAAGTTCAATGCTTGTGAACTCTCATGTATCCTTTTTTTTTTTTTTTTTAACATTTATTTATTTTTGAGACAGAGAGAGACAGAGCATGAACAGGGGAGGGGCAGAGAGAGAGGGAGACACAGAATCTGAAACAGGCTCCAGGCTCTGAGCGGCCAGCACAGAGCCCGACACGGGGCTTGAACTCACGGACCGTGAGATCATGACCTGAGCCAAAGTCGGACGCTTAACCGACCGAGCCACCCAGGCGCCCCTCATGTATCCTTTTAAAGGTGCTACATAAAATGCTGTAGGGTAAGAGCCATTTTTTTTTTTTTTACATTCTGCAAATCATCACAGCTTACCATGAAGCTAACTGCTGAACAACAAAATTAGAAAAGCAGGACTATACAATAATATAAATCATAAAGTTGCATATTTGAAAACCCACTCCCTCTGGCTAATAGCTTATACATGTGTTCATGTAAAGAAAATGTCTTCTTCCAGTAATACCTTAGCACTATTCTATTTTCTGGTTGTGATTTGCATTATCAGGTATTATTAACTCACCTTGTTCATAGCCAAAAATTTTATTACATAAGTATGCTGTGAAGTAGTGTTAACCAAGGAAGGCAAAAAATTAGCTGTGGAAACTACAGATTATATCCTCTATAAATACTTTTTCTGTTGCCATCTGGTGGTTCATGTATTAAATCAACACTGACATCCAACGTATAGAAGGGCTTGGTCCACAAAATAAAAATCTGTTCTTTTTCCACCACATGTAAAATAGAGGGAGAAGGCAAGGTAGAACTGACCTTCACTTTGAAAACAGGCCCTCCTTCATGAGAAACCCATAAATACACAAAATAAATTAAGGATCGCTGAAGAACCCACAGAAACTACCACCTCTGGAGATGATCATCCTTAATTTAAGGTAGGATACGTTATACCTATGTGATACAAGCTAAGAAATCCCTCCTTACCCCAAATCTAAATTTTTCGTATCTAGTCATCTACTAGGGTTGCTAAAATTCCCACCACCAATTACTCCTTATAAAAGTAACTACTTTTCAAGTAGCCATAGCCATTCTTTGGTTACCTCCCTAGGTCTTTTTTTTCTTGGAAAGATAATTCATCTTCGTAAAACCACACTTACATATATGACAGCTTCCAAACCTCTTACGAGAAGGAATCATGTCCAGAATACAAAGAGTTCTGAAAGGGAGAAAAAGCAACAGAAGACTGCACCAGAGGCTGATTTTGTCTATGTAACAATATAGGCCCACAAGTCTAGCCCATTCTCTACAGTCCGTATCTCCAAAGGCTGGCCTTGTCAATTAAAAAATATATACTTAGCAAAGCTAAAAACAGTGCAGAAACTATAGTCTTAGCCCATGTTCAACAAGCTAATCTGCAAAGATCAGTAAATAGATTTACTTGACTGACACAGGCTGTCAAGAAATTGAATTGATAGCTGTTATCTTCACTAGACATTGTATATCAATAGAGTGCCAGCTTAGCCTGTTAAAGTGAAAAAATAGTTGTGTTAATTTTGAGGGCCTTTTGATTTACTAAAAGTCCTAAGGAATACAATTAACCAATATAACATTCAGTTGAGCACAGAAATATCAACACCATCTACCAATCTTTTTAAATTATTGATGGTCACTATCCTATAAATATAAGCATTCTTGTATCATCACTATCTCATATCTTTTAAAATTTCTCTGCATTACCTCCAATAGATTTCAATTACTCTTGCCCTTTCTTCTTCCAGCCATTTAAATAAATAAGCATTTCATAATTTTAAGGAAATTTATTTCTCCAAACTGCAGGCTTACACTGATAAATTATGGCACTAATTCATTTTACAGAACCTAAAGTTTTGAACAGGAACCATTTTCAGGCTAGAGTAAATACATCACGTGTTAGCAGGAGAAATACTGTATTGCATCTTAGTTGTCTTTGACATTGTAAATACCCTGGCAAAAGTAAAATGAGGAGAATTAGGTTCTAAGAGCTAAGACATACGGAGTTATAGAATCCCCAGATAGGAGACACACTTACAGAGTCTGGTAAACGGCACGAAGTATAAGACAACATACAAAAGATCAGAGAATCAGGCAGAATGACTGAGAGGATCTAGTCTAACCCCCTCCTTTCACAGGTGAAAAAACAGACTCAGAGAGACTAACAGACTTGCTCTTAATACAAGTTAGCTACAGAATGAAATAAAAACCACGTCTACAGACACAGCTCAAGGCCTTTTCCATTCCCCACATCCTTGTTTCTAGCAAAACTTTACCAAAGTATCCTCATCCCCACAATACCCACAAAAGACGGCGGGGCCAGGGGCCAGGCTAAGGCAATGAGTCTCTAGCTTTAGAGCTGCCTGTCAAGAGGCCAGACTACCTAAAGACTACAATAGCAAATATATAAGTAACTGGAGTTTCCTAAAGCAGGGCTCCCATAACATCATTCATCCATTTTTATATTTGAATACATCAAGAATAGCATTAATAGAATGAAGTTCTAAAAATAATTTATTTCTCCCGCACAGGTCTCAGACATGGGATCAGTAAGTGGCAGGTAAGTCTCTGTCCGACTCTGATAGGCTTTTGCATTTCAGAGATTCACTGAAAACTTTCAGACTAGGGGCACCTGGGTGGCTCAGTCGGTTGAGCATCCGACTTCAGCTTAGGTTATGATCTCCCCATTCCTGAGTTCGAGCCCTACATCAGGCTTGCTGCTTTCAGCCTGTCAGCGCAGAGCCCACCCTGGATCCTCGGTCCCCCTCTCTGTCCCTCCCCTGGCTTGTGCTCTCCTGAAAATAATTAAAAACAAAAACAAGAAATCTTGAGACTAATTTCATAGGCAGAAGGAGCCATTTTCTGTCCCAGCTGACAAAATTTATTGGTCTGTTGGGATCACGGGTACTCATGTTTGTTTTTATTAAAAGGGATTTACCAATTTAGGGAGAAATTTAAGAAAATACCTTATAGGTATGTTGGACTCTAATTACAATTAAAAAAAACTATACAAATTGAAATGCTCAATTACATTAGATAGAAATGTACCATGACTTAGGAGGAATATTTAAACGAATAAAACTTAAAACATCTTTACTTTTTTGAAAATAATTCTATTTTAACTCCTCTTTACACTATACCTCTCAACCTGATTTTTATTCCCCACCCTCAGTTTTACTCACCTTTCACGGAGTTGGACTTCAAGGGTCCGCTCTTCAAACTACTGCTTGTATTACTTCTTGCAGAAATTTAAAGTGTGACCTCGTCAAAATCCAGCTTCTATGTTTTCCTACTCACTCTGTGTCTGTTCCATTCTCAAGATTCGGTCAACCAACATTACTGGTCTCTGATCAAGGAGACACCTAGAGGCCCAAGTCCATGTTTCACAACAAAAAATTACGCAAGGGGGCACCTGGGTGGCTCAGTGAGTTAAGCATCTGACTCTAGATTCCAGCTCAGTTCACCACCTCACAGTTTGTGAGTTAGAGCACTGTGTCAGACTTTGCTCTAATGGTGAGGAGCGTGCTTGGGATTCTCTCTCCCCCCTCTCTGCCCGCACACTCACGTGCTCACTCTCAAAATAAATTTTTTAAAAAATGTATGAAAGGACTCTAAGGAGTGCAAATAATACAAAGGCAACTGGTAGATAACATCTTATTTGATTCCACTTAATTACATTACTTGTCAGAGTTCCATCTTGTTTTACCCCAATATTTAAGGGCACAGGAAACTTCCTAGCTAGGTATAATCCCAGTATGTAGCTAACAATTAACTGAGGTTATATAAAAGGTATGGTGAAGCAACAAAAATTCTGTACCTTATAAGCCCCACCTCTTTATTTTCATTTGAAGGACTTAACTACATGTACCTGAATGCAGATAGTCATTTTCCAACTGTCCCTCAAAGAAATGGTTGGTACGCTCCTAGTGGTCAATTCTGGGGTGTTCAAATCCGCCAACAGACTACCACAACCCATTCTCAACTGGAATTGGAGGATTACAGTATGGAAAAAAAATTGTGTGAAATGGCAACCGTCCCATTTTATTATGGGAGAGGAATGGGTATATGGAGAGGTCTAGGCCTATTTCCTCTTCTCTATTTTCCGAATTGTCTAATGGAATGTAACAACAGTAAATAAGGTAACCTGAAATATGAGGTCCAATACAGTATTTAGAAACACCAACCACCGTCTTTCCTCGGTATTGCTCTGACTGCGCTCCCTCCCCACCTAAAGCACGGGCTACAATGGGAGGCACTCCAACCTAGTGGTTATGACACAGACTGTGGATCAAGCAGCCTGCTTTCCGTTTTGTTCCATCACTACTAGTCTCAGGAACTTAGTTAACAGCTCAGTGCCTCAGTTTCCCCACAGGTACCATGAGTACCAAATGCTACCTACCTCTCAGGGGTTGTTGTCAAGAGTCAATGAGCCTACCTAGAAAGCACTTAGTGCCCTGCACATAAGAAGGGCTCTAAAAAGGTTAGCTACAGGTGGCTATACATAAGGCCGCATAGAGGGTGATAATTGCTTATTACTGGATTTACAAGACAGTTACCAACCAAGTGGCCAGTTGCCATCTGTTAAACATGCAGTGGCCTAATAAAATTTAATCAGTAAGTATCTGAGCACTTACTACGTGTAGCACTCTCTATGAAGACTCTCCAGTGAAGCAGGTAGCCTGGAACTCGAGTTACCAGATGAAACTCAAATTACAAAGTTGTAAGAGAAAGGGGGTACAAGATGTAAGAGGAAAAGGTGAAACCAAATGTGTCTGGAAGAACATAAACAAGGCCCCAAAATGAAGCTAGATCTGCAGCAAACCCAGTTAGCACAGTTTTGTGATTTTTCCAGCAAACCAGGGGCAGAGAAGCCTAATTAGAAGATCTAACCCAAGGCTGGGGATTGGCCTGAGAAGAGCGGTCCAGGCAAGGATCCAGATAAGCATCCAGACCACACGAAGTCAGACTAAGGATGACAGAGAACGGAGCGAGATTATAGGACTGACCAACACAAGGGTAAAACCACAGGCGATACTAAAGACACAAGCATCGCCTGTAGAAGTGATAGCGCTTTACTGAATGCACAAATTCGTGCTCCAGAGATCCTCCCAGTCAGAGGCAGAGCCCAGAGAACAGTATTTTTGAATTTCACCAGTGATTCTGAAGCATATCCCAGACTGGCACAAAGTAGGAGCTCAACAGTAGGAACAGAATGAGTGATGAAAGGCTAATTAAATCAGGGAGAAACTTCAAAGTTTAGGATCACAAACATGGAACAAGTTTAAGTGAAAGAGGTTTCAAGTGTATGAAGGTCACTGGAATTGGGGGAGGGGGGCAGTAATGTACTACAGAACCACAAGATCAGCAACAAGGTTAAAAGGGAAATGGGGTCATGTGATCTCATTTAAAAGGGTTAGAGCAAAGATTCTCAAACTTGGCTGAACATTAGGAACACTTGAGTTTTAAACCCCGATGCCCAGGTCAAACCTCAAACTCTGGGAATGACATCCAGGCTTCAGTGTTTGAAAGCTCCCTGGTGATTCCAGCGCATACCCAAGTTCAACAAGCGTGGGGTTAGAGACTCCAGGAAAGCAGCAGGTGACTGGAGTAAGGAAAAGACCTCAGGCAATCAAAGTCCGTGTTCTCCAACGCTGGTGTGTATCAAAATCACCTGGAAAGCAAGCTGTGGCATTACAGGGTCACCAAATACCCCAGGTAATTCTGATGCACACCAAAGTCCAAGAACCATCAATCTAAGCGACTGGAAATAACTCCAAAGGAGAAACCGAGAACTATAATCAACCCCAAAGCAATAACGGAGAAGGGCATTCCTACCCCTCTCAGCTTGATGAATGTAAACTCTTAACACACGAGGCTATACTGAACATACGAGGCTGTACTAAACATTACCAGAATCAATAACCCTGTCAAAGGTCTACCACTAAAGCTAAGGCACCACAGACTTCACGCATGTGATACTTACGACCCGGCCATCCTTCATCTCAGAAGGCGTCCCTCTAAGACACTTATGTCTGGCTCCTTGGTGGGCAATATAAAGAAAGCGTGCATTGCCACCTGCCTTTGAGCATTAAAGCCTTGGGTCTTTAGGAAACCAGAGTTACCCCATACACACACACACACATACACCCCCCAATAAGCAGAGTATAACTCAAGAAATTTTCACTATGGTGTTAGAAAGAAACCCATTAAAGACACACTAAAGTGATATTTCGAAGATCTGAACCTGGTGTTTCACATAATGGCCAATTATGTAACTTAGGCTATGTAACTAGACCTAAGTTTTACTAGTCAGCGTTGCACTTTTCTCCCAAAATCTCACCACCAAGCCTAACCCCGTAAAACACGGTTACGAGAAAAACAATTACAGAGAAATTAGGAATCGCTTCACCTAGCGCCACTGTAATATGATACTTAGGACAAGTTCCAGCTTAGTGCTAAGTATTCCATTTAGAATGTTACATTTCATCTGATAAGATTCACAAGGATATATTCCCTTGCATGTGACCAACTCATCATCCCATCAGAAATCTCTATAGCAGCACCAGAATTTTCATTTTCAAGATACATGAGCTTTTGTCAAATGGTGACATCTCCCCAGTAATATGAATTTTCAATATGATATAAAAAATGATGGATATATTACACATTTCACAGAGCACAGAGAACAGAAGCCTGTCAATGAATTTAAGATTTGTGACAACCCATTTGAAATTTTACACTCAAAGACCTGTACACTTTCATAAACCATATAAATGGAAAACAAGTACCCGCGTTTTCACTTCCAACAAGGAATAAAATATTCCGTCCTAACAAAGTTTAACCGTTGCCTTAGTGCATTTTAATTATGCATTTTCATTAACATTACAGCTGTAAAAAAGCGACACGTCATACAGCCTTCACAGTGCCACTGAGAACTTGAAATCCTTGCAACAGAGTTCAAAACAAAACCATCAGATTCCTCCTCCCCCACCTTTTGAACGTGTGCACACGTCTTCAAATGTGCAAACGTACAGACAGGGCTTACTGCAAAGTGCAAATCACTGGTTGTTGTGTTGTGTTGTGTTTTGTTTAATAAAGACCATTTCTATCTTTAAGGTCATGCCTGAGTGATTCAGATTTCTTCATCCGAACCTGGCTTCTCTAGCAACCCACAGACCCCGTTTCACAAAATGACTTAAGAAGCGCTTTCCTACCCCAGTCGGTCACTGGGCAAACCGAAGCACGCGCGCGCACACACAAGTGCGACGAGAATCCTCCTAGTAACGCGGGGAGTTACGTGAACCGCGAACCCGGCCACCGGCTTCCACGCAGCACACCCCGAAGGCAGGTGTTACGAAAGCGTCGGGGAGGGGCAGGGAAGGGCCACAGGGCGCACAACGTCAGGTCAGCGCCCAGCAGGGAAGCCGGAGTTACTAGTTCAAGTCCCGGACGGCAGCGCCGAGCTCGTCCCGCCTAGACGTGACCACGTCCCGGCTGTGCCACCGCACGCCGTGGGGAGCGTCTCCGCCGGCCGCTGCGCACGGCTGGTGAAGTGGGGGCGCCCGCGGCCGTCAGTCCCGTCCCTTCCCGCGACAGCCAGCCTGTGCCCCCCCCTCCCCCCCCGCACGGCTGAGGAACCCCAAAGCCACCCTCCCCAGAGCTGCCAACAGCAGCAGGGCCCCGCGCCCCGGCTGTGAAGACCTCGCCCGAAAGGAGGTCTTGGGCGACCGCCGCCTGCCCGCCGTTCGCTTTCCCTTCATCCTTCTCCGGCGAAGAAGCCAACTTCCCGGGAAAGGATGCTCCGGCCAAACGGGTTCCTACCAGGACCCGGACGGAGGGGGCGAGCGCGGCTCGCGGAGCTGCCGCCCCCCTCCTCGATCCCCCCACTGCGCCCTCTCCGGGAGCGCGGGGAGAGCAGAGCCGCGGGCACCCGAAGTTTGGCTCCCGGCGGTGTGGCCGCCGCCCCGGGGCTCGGGACCCCGGCAGGACGGCGCCGCGCCCCTGCGGCCGCGCGGAGAAGCCGGGCTCCGACGAGCGGCCGGCTCCAAGTTGGGCGGCGGGGACCGCAAGGCTCCGCTCCCGCCGGCGACACAGCCCGCAGGGCAGCTGCCCGCCACGCGGCCCCGACGGCTCGCCCCGGCCCCGCCGCCCCGGCCCCGCCGCCCCGGCCCCGCGCCTACCTTGAGCCAGCGCCCGGAGCAAGTGCAGCTGCAGCGCCAGGAGCGCCCACCATCCGCGGCGCCGGCCCGCGCTCAACTTTGTCGCCGGCCGCCCGCCGCGCTCCCCCGCGTCCCGGCCGGGGCTCTCGGGCGCCGCGCGGGCTCCCCGGGGCCGCCGCCGCCGCTCGGGGCCGGGCGGGGACCATCGCGGCCGCCCCGGGCCCGCCGCGCCACCGCCGCCGCCGCCGCCCCGGGCCATGCTGAGGAGCGGCCGCCGCCGCCGCCGCCCGCGCCCGGCCTCGGGCCCCGCGAGCGGGACGGGCGGGCGGTGGCCGAGCGGCCAGGTGCGGGGGCCGGGGGCGGCAGAGGGGCGCGGCGGAGGAGAAGTTGTCAGTGGGGTGAACTGCCGTCACGCCGCCCCCAGCGCCCCCGCGGCCGGAACACCCGGGCCGCGCCGCGTCTCCTGGAGGGTCCGGCGGGCGCTGAGGAGGAGGAGACGCCGCCGCCGCCCCCGCCCGGCGCTGAGGAGAAAGTGCGCCCGCCCGCGCGCCGGCGCTCGCCCTCCGCCGCCACCGCCGCGCCCCATTCACAGCCCGGCCGCACGCGCCGCCCGCCCGCGCCCGCCGCCGCCGCTGATTGGCCGAGGGGAGGCGGCTCGCGGGCCTCGCGTCCCGCCCCCACGCCCTCGCCTGTTTTCAAACTCGCGGCGCCCGCCCGCCTGGAATTTCACGCCGGGCCGCGGGCTCGCCTCGGCGGCTTCCCGCGCCGGCTGCGCCCCCTAGGGACGCGCGGCGCGCACTGCAGGCCGGCGCCGTCTCCGCACGCGCTCGGCGGACAGCTCGGGCGGGGGCGGTGCGGGCCGCAGGGGCGGGGGCGGCGCCGGCCTCGCCCCTCTCGGGCGTGCGGGCTCACAGGTGGGCTGGCGCACGTGTGGCCGAGGGGCGGCTGGGCCGGGTGCCCGAGCCACGCGCTGGGGCAGGTGGGCGCGCCCCTCCCGGCGCGCCGAGCCAGCCCCCCCCGCCCCCCCCCCCCCCCCCCCCCCCCACCAGCCTCGGGATCCGCCCGCTCCAGCCAGTGGGTGGTGTTCGGGTAGTTACGCGCCAAGTTACTGTGATTGCAAACGAGAAACACGCGCAATCGGGTTTTCAGTCGTCAGCAACAAAAGCCACCACTAGGTGCAGACCCGCCGCCTGTTGCCAGAAGTGGACTCCGGCTTTGGAGGGGCGTCCAAGGTCATGTGTGGCCTGCAAGGACCCCAGCGCCGCCTGTTCCCGCCCAGTGGAGGGGCCGGTCTCTGGGAAGGGTCTCCCAAGGGAAGTTTCCCTTAAGAGGGAGGATCTCTTAGGGAGAGGGTCTCATAGGGGGGAGGGTCTTATAGCGGGAAGGGCCCCGGGGAGTTCTCCTAGTGGGGAGGGCCCCCCTAGGGAGAAAGATCCTTTGGGGGCAAGGGTCTCCTAGCGCCAGGCCTGGGGGGCCCGCGAAGGGTGCTTGGGGCGGGGCGCTCAAGCTCAGTCGCATGTGGTAAGCATTAGCAGAGTTTATGGGGTGAGCTAAGAGCTCTGGAGGCTGGAAGGCCAGTATTTTTGTGGGAGGAGGCCTGGAAGGTGACACACAGTCTGATGCTGTTGGCAGTGGGCCTGGAGGAGCCTGGGGGCATGTGATGATTGAGATCATGTAAACGGTGATGGCAGCTGGACAGGGCGTGCGCCTCGCCGGGTGCTGGATCCACGAGGTTGTTGCCCCGGGCTCGGGGCGAGGGAGGGGAGAGCCGGCACTGCCTTCGAGGTTTCCGAGAGGGACCTGGCTCCCACTCCCAGAACACTGACCGTGCACCATCCACCCTCACTGAGCCTCAACAAGGACCTTGTAAAGGAAAGATGGGGAAGCTGAGGCCCAAGGACAGCAGCCAAACGGAGGAGGTGGATTCTGACCTAGGTCGGTTCCCGGGGCCTGTCCCCGGCCGCCTTCCCACCCCACGCAAGGAGGGCCGGAAGAGTGAGAAGCAGTCCGGAGGGGGCGTGTTCTCTGAGAACACGAGGAAGCACGGGTGTGCAGTGCCTGAAGCGGCACAGAGGCGCCCTTTGGGCACGTTGTCCTGAGGACAGGTGGATGAGAGTGAGGGGGGCATTTCAACTTTTATTTTCCGTTGCAGCAGCCTTGGGTCTAACTTACAGGGCTATATGAGAGCGTAGGGGAGAAAGAGGCACTGCTGTGAACTGAACACCTCCTGCGGGCCGAGCACCTCCTGTGGGCCAACCTGGGCCATCCTGGCACTAATCCTCCACCGCCCTCTGTGTGAGAGGTGCTCTCACTCATGCGGTTGGGGAGTCTATGGCTAACGAGGGGAAGTCACTTTGGTCAGCGATGAGGCTCCGCTCTTTCTAGTTGTGAAATCTGGGCAGATTGCTGATTCTGAATTCCCGTTAAAAGTTAGAATTCCCCTCTCACAGGGTTGTTGCGAGGGAATGAGATAATTCACACACTCAGAAAGTGCTAGTTTCCTGTGTTTCGGACCAGCTGGGGAGCACTGCCCCAAACTACCCTTGGTCTGCACCCCAGTTGAGTCGGGGCCATATTTAACCTTTTCCTTTCAAATACAAACATGTCTATTATTTTCTTTGCAGATAGCGAGCCACACCCATAACCTCTCACAGCATAGGCAAGAATATGGCACAGGCAACTTCTTGACTTCGAGACCCTCAAAAAATACCCAGTCTCTTTCGCTACAATTTATTTTACAGTTCAGAAACAGTTATGGAATCTTGCTTGGAAATTAGAAAGCCAAGCCAGTATACCGTAAGTAGTAAGAGAACCATGGGTATCACAGCTACTCCAAAAGGTCCAGAGACACTTCTGGGAATTTTTTTATTCCAGTATCATCCTGGGTAAGTGAGGCTCTGATATTGAGTCATCTTACAGTTGAAGGAACTAAGCTAGGGAAGTTTAACATACACAAAGTAACCATGTTAAAGCCAGAGTAGGAATCTAGCTCTCCTGGGTGCTATTCTAAGATTTTTTTTCCCCACCAGATTATGTTGCCTTTTACATGACTCATTAGATTACTGTCTTCAGGGATGTGTTTAGACTGTGGCTATTCTTTCTCAAAAAAAAAATAATAATAATACAGAAAAACCCCTTTATAATGCTGGGAAGAGGCCAGCACACAGCTGAAACATTTCTACCCAAAAGGGCCAATTAATCTCTCCATTTAATTTTATCGAGCCTAAAAAAGAAGGTCTCAAGAAGAGAACGCTTCATCCCTGTATATACTCGCTTTAATAAATCTTTAGCCACAAATGTAAAAAATTAAAATAAAAACCTTCAGCCATATATTGTAGAGTGTCTGACTGGCTCAGTTGGTAGAGCATGCTACTCTCAATCTTGAGGTTGTGAGCTTGAGCCTTATGTTGGGAGTAGAGATTACTTACAAGTGAAATCTTAAAAAAGAAAAGCCGGGTATCCTAAAAGACCCTGAGGTAGAGGGATTTTGCTCCATGAGAGCTGACTTACGTTTCTTTAAAAAATGAGCTATGGGGGCACCTGGGTGGCGCAGTCGGTTAAGCGTCTGACTTCAGCCAGGTCACGATCTCGCGGTCCGTGAGTTCGAGCCCCGCGTCGGGCTCTGGGCTGATAGCTCAGAGCCTGGGGCCTGTTTCAGATTCTGTGTCTCCCTCTCTCTCTGCCCCTCCCCCGTTCATGCTCTGTCTCTCTCTGTCCCAAAAATAAATAAAACGTTGAAAAAAAAAATTTTTTTTTTAAAATGAGCTATGGCTATCTCCTGGTTTCAAGAGCAAAAAGAATCTTCCCTGCTTAACTAGAGAGAGGAGTTTTACAACAAATGATCATTTAACTGGAGTTAGAACTGTCACTGAGGCCACCCCATTGTCCTATTCTAAAGCATCGCTGCTCCAAGGTGTGGTCCACTAGCCATCAGCCTCTCCTGGGAACTGATTCGAAATGTCAAATGTCAGGCCCCTGCAGGATCTGAATCTACATTTTAATAAGATCTCCAAGTGATCCATATATAAATTAAAGTTTGAGACTCACTCCCTATCTCCTGAGAATTGAAGAAACATGATGACTATAGCTCTCTGTTCTCTTCCTCTCTGTATTTTTCTTTTGGTTCATTCTGTCTTCTTTCTCATCTTTTGCCCTTAATGAGATCAAAAGGGAAAGTTTTTTAAATGATAGAATTATGATTTTATTTTTTTATTTTTAGAGGAAAATCTGCAACGTCGTAGAACACCAACATACTCAACTGTTACAAGTTAAAAACCAAGAACATCCATATGGCACTGTGAAAAAAATGTTAAGAGAAACAAGCAATACACTGGAGGAAGTATTAAGCTTTCTACATAAAAATAGCTTTTGTAAGTCAATAAGAAAAATAGATGAACAATTCCTATAGAAAGAGGGGCAAAGAACATGAACAGGAATGTCGGGAAAAAAAACGTGTTTCAAGAATGCTCAAAGAAATCAATCCAAGAAATGAAAAATTAACAAGGCCTATAAAAATATTAAAGCATTGATGACAGCAAGTGTTGGTGAGGGTGTGTGGAAATGAACGCTCATACTATCAGTGGAAATATAAATTCACAGACTTTCTGGAGTGAAACCTGAAATTCATAGCTAAACTTCGAATATTAATTGTCTTTGGTCTAGCCATCCACTTCACAAATGCACAGAAATGTGTGTCTGAGGCTGTCCGTTCCAGGATTGCTAATAATAGCAAAAAAAAAAAAAAAAAAAAAAAAAAGAAGTAAATCTAAATGCCCATCCGGGAAGGTTAAGTACAATATGGTGTACCCATACAAGAAAATCTCATATAACTGTTAATGAAGTATAAGTATTGATGTAGAAATATCCACTATATCAGTTTTTCTTATAAAGTTATGGAGAAATGTATAGAATAATCCCATTTATGTTAACTTTTTTTTTTTCCCTGAATGGATGGATGCCAAATTTTAATGTCCTTCAGGGCACTTGGAATTGCATGCTTTTCTGCACATTTTAAATTTTCAAATGTGAATTATATTTTTATAATCAAAAATAAACTAATAGAGCTGATTTTTTAAAAGCAAAGGGTGATAAGCCTAAGTCATTTCTTACCTGTAAGCCATTAAGAAATGTCCCTTATGGGTTCTCAGTGGTTCTTCTGAGAAAAATATTCCCCAGTCCTATTAGAGAACAAGTTACAGCATGATCTTGTCCGCAAGGGGATGGTGTGCCCCTCCACGTGCAAATCAAGGCAACGATCGTGGGGATTCCTTGCATCTGGTTTGCACAGCCTTCTCCTGATGGGCGGTCTACCCTCTCTAGATGCCTGGGTAGTTCACTCTAAACTCCCTGCCAGCTGCTAATCCCAGCCCAGCCTTGCCTTTGTTCTGTTGCCTGGCAACCCATTAAGGAGCCACCAGGTGCTGCTTTTGATCCCTAATGGGGCGTGGGCTTTGGTTACTTTAGAGCCCACTCAGCTGAGAACTTTTTAAGAAGCTAAACTCTCGTGAAATGCTCTTGTTAAAGAAGCTACGAAGAAGAGAAGTACCAAAAACGTACCAAGCCTCCAAAAACTTCTCCCAGCCTTCTCTAAAAATAACTACCCCTCCCCTTTCAGACTGCTTTCAACTGTATAAAGTGGAAGTTCTCAAGGTGTGGTCCCAGACGGGCATCAACAGCATCACCTGGGTAGAAATGCAAATTCTGGGGCATCGCCCCAAACTACAGAATCAGAAGTTCCGATCAGAATCGCTGGGGGTGGAACCCGGCAAGCTGTTTTAACAAGCCCTCCAGAGGACTCTGATGCTCACTGGGAGTGTCCAAGAATGATTGGTGGAAAGTAATTCCTCCTCTTCTTAAGTTTCAGCAAGTATTTTATTAAATTGCTGATTTGTGCCAGCCCCAGTGCTAAGCAAGAGAGAAATAAACAATTACAGGAACCATACGATAAGCAAAAGCACTTTAAGGAACATCTCAGAAGGATTTCACGGCTGTGGGGAATCAGGGAAAATCTTCCAGGAAAGTAAAGTCTCGACAGAAACCTGAGGGATAAGTAGGAGTTGAATCAACAGCCTGGAAAAGAAGGCAGGATGTTTCAGGCAGAGGGAAAGCCATGTGTGGAAGCTCAGAGTGTAAACTTCAGCATGAGAACAATGAGCCCTCCTGAAGGTTTTTTTTTTTTCTTTTCAATTTTTTATTTAAATTCTAGTTACTTAACATACAGTGCAGTGTTGGTTTCAGGAATAGAATTCAGTGATTCATCACTTATATACAACACCCTGTACCCTTCCTAACAAGTGCCCTCCTTCAGGCCCATCTCCCATCCAGCCCATCCCCCCACACTCCTCCATCAACCCTCGTTTGTTCTCTATCTTTAAGAGTTTCTTATGGTTTGTTTCCCCTGCTGAAGGTTTTTAAACAGGGGAGTTACATAATCAGATGTGACTCAGCAACATCATTCAGTCCATGGATTAGGGTTGGGTCATCAGAAGCCAGGATGCCTGAGAGGAGACTGTTGTGGCCATTTAAATAGGATACGCCAGAGACAGTGGGATGGGAGAAAACAGGAAGATTAAGAAGCTATTTTGGAGGTGGGATCCATAGATAACAAAGGATGGTGTGGACAATGACACCTGTTTTCTGGCTCTCGCAGCAAGAAAACTGGCCGTTTGGCTTCTTAAGCGAACCAACACAGTTGGAGGAACAATTTGAGGGATGGGGGGGGTGGAAGAGACCACCTGATCTGCTTTTGAATCTGTTAGATTCGAGATGTCTGTGTGACGTCCATCGTTAGACAGCAGGATGTTTGTGGGTACAGTCAAGGAGGGAGCAGAGGTGGAAAGCAAGATGGGAGAGGGTGGGGCCTCCACGATGGGGAAACAAGTGACTTTGAGCAATCTACAAAAGCAAATACAGCAGAGTATCCAGAAGCTAAGGGCTAAAACGTGACCCCTGTGCTTAGTGACAAGACGCTCCTCCAAGACCTGGGATGGCAGTGTCCGTGGGAGCCTGAGCTAACCCCAAGGGTGGGCAATTCAGGTGCCATGTTCAAGAGGTTTGGGCGAGGCAGAAGATGGCAGGGAGATTCGGGCTCGAGGGAATTCTCTTTTCTGTAGAAAAAGAGAACCAGGAGGAGGGGTTGGTAATCAATAGTTCAGAGTCCCGAAGACCCCCAGGAACGTCTTATGAGGGGAAGGCTTGGCCTTGGCCAAGGGAGAGCTGTCCAGTCCTCTGCAAAGGGAAGTTGGGGCATGGGCAGGGGGCACAGCTTCATTGGTGAGTGGTGAGGCAAAGCTGAGGAAGAGGCAGCTGATATTTTCTTCTCTCTGTCTCTCCCCAGTCGCTCTCTTCAAAGAGGACCTAGCTACTTAAGGGGTAGAAAGAGGAAGAGAATTGCCAGCCTTTGAGACTGGAGTATGGAAGGTTTGAGATATTACTTTGGAGAAGGGGACAGACGTTAGCAAGGGATTCAGCAGACATCTCTCCACCTGGGGTTCACATAAGCACTTTATTTAACCCTCACAACAACCCCTGTGAGACTGGAAGTATGTATTTGCACTTAACTGAGGTTCAGTAAGCTTAAATCATTTGCCTGGGGCTACCCAGCCAGTCACAGGTAGAGCCGGGATTTGAACCCTATCTCCTGACTCTGTCTCCTGTCCTTGGAGAAGATGAGACAAATATCGTACAGTCAGCATCGTGAGAACTGGTCAGTAATGGGTCTTAAAGAGCATCTGGTGTAAAAGAGGAAGTTCTAAGTCAAATAAAAGAAAGCTCTTACGTCCCTGTGGGAACAAGGCAGGAAGTTAAACGGGGGAATTAGGGCTGGTATGAATACCTCTTCAGTCCAGTCATGTGCCCGAGGCACCGGGCTCCTCTGTGTCAATTCTCAGGAGCATTCCATGTGGGGAAAGCTGTGGTTACCACTGAGTCTTGCTTGCAGTGAACTGTAGGCAGGCTTTCTGCGGTGTCGGTCACTGGCCCGCATTCCGCACTCTGGAGCTATATACAGGAGTCACCAGTCCCTACTCAGTGCCCAAGACAGTGCGTGGTGCACCACAGACAATAAACACTTGTTGGCAGGACAAATGGCAGACGCTCTGGCCTGAACACTGCGGGGGCTGGGTTTTAATCTAGTTCCACCGTCCACCAGCTGAATATATGTTTGAATAAGGCACAGTCTCTTTTTTGGCTCCGTTTCATCCCCAAATGTGATGTGAAGCAGTCACTTCGCTCACAGGGTCTGGGGGTCACGAATTCAATCAGGGCACGGCAGGAAAACGGCTAAGGCCTGGAATCCATCAGAACTTTTCGCTCAAAGTCTGGCATGTGAGCTGGGATCGCTTGCAGGCTGGGCTTGACTGGGACTATTACACAGACTGCATACATGTGGTTTCTCCGTGTGGTTTGGGCTTCCTCACAGCATGGCGGCTGCGTTCCCAGAGCAAGCATCTGAGGCACAGTTTTCCGGAAGCTGCACGGCCCCTTCTGCAGTAGCCTTGGAAAGCCGGCACATCATTTCCACTGCAGTCTGTTGGTAGAAAGCAAATCACTAAGGCCAGCCCAGATTTGAGAGGAGGAGAAATTAGACTCTACCTCTTGATGCGAAGGAGGCAAGCTCACACTGCAAAATAGGCAAGATCGGAGGTATTGTTGCAGTCATTTTGCAAAATACAATCTGCCAGAGATACTTCCTGAGGTCTCTGTACAAATACAAAGCCCTCCACACGAGCCATTCCTTCTACTAGGTGGGCTTCATGGACTGAATTCCATCCCTCCACAAGATTCATATGCTGAAGTCCTAACCATACCCCAGAATGTGGCCATATTTTTAAAAGGTAATTAAGTTAAAACGAGGCCATGAGGGTAGGCTCTAATCCAATCGGAACAGTGTCATGATAAGAAATGCAAATTGGGGGGGGCACCTGGGTGTCTCAGTCGGTTGAATGTCGGACTTCAGCTCAGGTCATGATCTCACAGTCTGTGAGTTCAAGCCCCATGTCAGGCTCTGTGCTGACAGCTCAGAGCCTGGAGTCTGCTTCACATTCTGTGTCTCCCTCTCTCTCTGCCCCTCCCCTGCTCATGCTCTGTCTCTCTCTGTCTCAAAAATAAATTTAAAAAAACATTAAAAATTTTTTTTTAAAAAATGCAAATTTGGAAAGACAAGGAGATACCAGGGATGCATTCACAGAAGAACCACCATGCAAAGAGGAGGCAAGAGGGTGGGTACCTGTGAGCTAGGGAGAGAGGCTTCAGGAGGAACCTGCTAACCATAATCTTGGACTTCCAGCCTCTAGAACTGTGAAAAAACAAGTTTTTGCTGGCAAAGTCCCCCAGCCTGAGCAAACCAATAGCGTGAATGACTAGGTCCCTTTAGCTATGTGGGCAAAATACCCTAGAATTAACATGCATTCATAGCACCGGACCTGTGGTTCTCACTTAGGGGACGTCTTTACATGCCCACACTCCTTGGCATTTCAGCTTCAACTGGGACATTTATTATATGAGTTTTTAAAATTATGGCACTTTACCCCCAATTGTCCTTCTAACTGCTTTTTTTCCCTCTCTTATGGGGCTCGGGATCCTTAGCGAGAAATTTGGGGGTTTGTATATAGGTTTTTACCTTTTGTTCTCCTGAGCTCTATTCAAGTTAGGAAGTGAAACAGAGTTTATCTGCTCTGTCATTCTGAAAAGTTCTTGGATGAAAGATAAACATCACCACCGAGTCACCTAGGGATTGTGGGAAATAATCTGGTGACACTCGTATATGAAAAACCTTAAGAAAGTTCATATGCTTTGCCCCCCAAATCACTCTCCAATAGAAATATCTTTAAATTGACGCCAAATGTGAAGATTCACGTGCAAGAATTCATGTGCTTACCTCTGCATCATTTGTAATAGGAAAAAATTAGAAGGAATTCATATGTCTAAGAGTAGGAATTATTATACATTATGACTTATCTACTTTGTGGCATACTATGAAATTATTAAACTATTTTTCAAAGAAAATGGGAAAATGGTCAAGATTATTTGTGTCATTTTTCTTTTGCAAAATTTGGAATACCTGGATATATATTGGAGTGATGAATCAACTATAGATAAACAAACTTTTTAAGAAAGGACTGGAAGAGGGGCGCCTGGGTAGCTCAGCTGGTTGGGCATCTGGCTCTTGATCTCACCTCGGGTCATGATCTCACAGTTCATTGTTGCAAACTATGAGTCTGGAGTTCTCTCTTGTCCGGCAAGAGAGCGGATGCAGAATTGAATACGAGAGAGGCTAATGTCTGGGAGGAGACAAGAGCCCTGAACAGGGATTTCATGTCCGTATTTATTGAGCTCTCAAGATCTTACACATGTGGTGAACATGGAGAAAACAATCAGACTGTTATTAACTTGCGCGTGTAAGAAGCAAACGGTCTGGGCGCCAGATGGAAAGTAGTTTCCTGTAACAAGTTACTCGTGATCCCATTTTAATATCTTACTAACTAACCTTGGACACTTTTGCCCTGTGGGGGCAGCCTTCGGTCCTAAGCTTTTTTTAACCCATTTATGTAACTATAAGGAATTCTTGAACCTGTTTCCCACAGTTCATGGGATCAGGCCCTGTGTCAGACTCTGCACTGACAGCACGGAACCTGCTTGGGATTCTCTCTCTCTCTGTTTCTCTCTCTCTCTCTCTCTCTCTCTCTCTCTCTCTCTCAAAATAAATAAGTAAACATTGAAATAATTAAAAAAGGACTGGAATAAAATGCACCAAAATGTTAATAGTGTTCATTCTTTATAAGATCATAGTTTTTTTTTTTTCATTAAATTTTTCCTTAGCTTCTAAGAAATCTAAGACGAATACATATAATTTTATAAGAAACAATAGGAAAACTAATGTAAGTTGTGGTTTAATGTGGGGGTGGGACCAGCCACTCTCCCCCTCACACTAGGAGGGAGCAGCCTTGGTGTAAACTCCTACTCGGCAATGTTGGGAATTTCAGTAATGCTTCTCCTTACCTTGTCTCCTTCCTCTCTCTTTCATTTACCTTCTTTTCTGAGAAAACATTGCAACGGAGACAGCCTCCTGGCCCCGTTGACTTCATCCTGGGACCGGCAGTGACACCAAAGAACATTTAGTGTGAGGACAAAGAATCACAAAATTTGAGAGCTAGAAGGGGCCTCAGAAACCATCCAGTCCAGCCCAGTTATCTGTCCTGATGTCAGCCGGAAAGCAAGCAATGGGAAACAGAACATCCCAGTTTGCCATAATAAGCCATTCTGGGTCTCTCAACCATGAAGTTGTCTGAATCATTTTTGAAGCTCTTTGTATTTTCAAGTCCATACTATTTCCATAAATCTGCTACCCACTGTGGGAAGCACAGGATGTGGGGGTGGGGGGGGGGACATGGTTTAATAGCAACACATGTGAGAAAGAAAAGGCTCCGGGCTGCTCTCTTACCGCCTCTCGCTCTGTGGGAGTCAGCCGCGTGTACTGGTGGTCCCGGGCTAAGGCAGGGCCAACATGGTTGTGCAGAGAGAAGGACGAGCTGGGCAGAGCTGGGCCAGCTTGACCACAGCTGGAACGATGTGTTCAGTAATCGGTGGCATATCTTAAGAGGGACAGCCACAAGCCAGAGCTGTAAATCCCAAGTGAAATGCTTGGCACAACAAAGGGTCCATGGACCAAAACGGGAAAGACTTGAGGTGAATCTGGAGGCTCTTTTTAAATATCTGACTGTGTGCCCGTGTTATCAGACTTCACTTCCACACTGGGGGGCGGGGGTGGGCCCTGTACAGTGATCAGTTAAAATTCAGTTAAGGGAGAACTTTCTAGCATTTGGAGCTTTCCCCCTACTGAATAAGCTTCTTTGAGAAGTGGTGAGTTCCCCATCATTGGGGCTGGTAAAGACCAAATGGCCAGGTTCAAGGTTGTGATGTGGGAAGGAAGGCAGCAGGCGGAGGCTTGGACTCAGCAAGAGTTAGGATTCCTATCAACTTCCCTTTCAAATCCGAGATTCTGCCTCAGAATTCTGTTTTATTTAGTAACACTATGTCTGTGCTGTGCCTTATCCATAAAAAGACTTCTGCGTAAATGTTTGTGGCAGTTTTATTCACAATAGACTCAAATATCCTCAATAGGTAAATGGATAAACGGCACCACGGTCCCACAATGAAATACTATAGATGGATGAAAAATGACCCAACTACTGATTCACGCCACAGCAGGGATGAATCTCAAAAACCCAGTGACGAGAGAAAGAAGCCAGACACCAGAATGTACCCATGAGGCTCTGAAAACAGGCAAACTCATCTACAGCAATAGCAAGCAGATTGGTTGCACAAGCTGGGGGCTGGGGGGTGACTGACTTCAAAGGGGCACATGGGGCCCTTTCCTGGGGCAACAGACGTATTTGCATCTTGACAGGGACAACGTTTCCGCGAGCGTGTACAGTCGTCAAAGCTAATCCAACTATGCAATCACAGAGTGTTTATTTCCCCCAAAGTTAATCCTATAAAAAATGCGATGTTTTGTACACAGAAAAATTTAAGGCAGCTTTCTTTTTGCGTGAAATAAATATTTCAAAGTTTTTCTTAAACATGGAGGTTTGCCTCCTCTCTCTGCTGTTCTGTGACTTGGTCCAGTATTCTGTGACCCTGTTCACCGTCTCGACACCTTTCAAGGATTTGGATGTGGTGCTTGTGTCCTTCTTCAGCTGTTACTTCCACGCTGAAGGACACCTGCCTCCCCACTGTGACTCTTCCCTCCCCAGGGCCACTCCGGCTGGCTCAGGACATTCCTCGTCTCCACGTTGTCTGTCTCAAGATACACAGCGCATCTCTCCATCTGTGCATCGCACAAATAGTTTTCGAGCACCTACAGTACAAGACACACTTCTCAATTTTGAGGAGTTCGCTGTGCAAGAGGCCAACTTTAAGCAGATCATCTTTACATGATTCAGAAGAGCCACTTTTAGCTCTGAGCAAGCAATGATGGCCGAGCCATGTCCGCGGAGGTGTCACAGAACTCACAAGATGTCTTTAGAGGGCAACGCAGCCTTCTGAGGTGTGGAGTGACGAGGGGAGAGGGGGAAGATTAAGAGGAAGCCCTGGCACCAGAGTGGAGGCCGTGGGGACAGGACAGCAGAAGGCAAGGCATTTCACAGAGCAGCAGGACGATGAACTGTCTTTGATGAACTGCTAGGATCCAGCATTCTGTCCTCATCTTGGCTGACGCGTTCCAGAAATCGTGCACAGTGCCTCCTGTGCCCCTCCACGGGTCATGGCTGACAGCCCTACTATCTTTTTCCCCGGGTGCTCTACCAGAGTTGGGCCCAGCGAGGCCCATTTGCCACTTCCCTGTCCACACACTCGGCCCTGAAGACCTCCTTCCGTTTGTCTCCGTTGGCCTGGCATCTCACCACGCAGGAAGGTCCAAGGTCGTGTGCTGAGTCGCCGACTTCACTGGGCATGTTTTCTGCCGCATCATTTGCAAAAACATCACAAGGCCATTTCCAAGGCTCCTTGCCGGGGTCCCCAGGGTTGACACCGTTCTGGCCACTGATGTCTGTTCATCAATGCTCTTTTCTCCCTGCCCCTGAGTCATTTTCTTATCCATTAAACAAACCCCATTCTGCCCACTCCACACTATGCTAACTAAAGGTTTCAAAATATGTTTTGGTGCAGAATCTCATCAAGGGCTCTCTAAAAACCTAAAATATTATTTCCATGTGTTTCCTCTTGTACATGTTTACTAACAGAGATGTCATCAGGCTCTATTTCCTGTACCAAAATAATGATGCTTTTCGCCCAGAATCTTTCATTTCCTTTGCTGTTGGACGGTCACACTACTTACTCGTGACTCACAACCTTGCCCAGAGCAGAAGTGACATTCACTTGGCCATTCTCAGGGTCCTGCGAGAAGACCCGCCCCCCTTGACGTTTTCACAAATGTGCTTTACCTTTACGCAGCTTCCGTATGAAGATGGCCAAACAGATCTAGGTAAGCCAATTACAAGCTCTTTTTTTTTTTTTTTTTAAAGTAAACTCTATGCCCAACGTGGGGCTTGAATTCACGACCCTGAGATCAAGAGTCGCACGGTCTACCGACTGAGCCAGCCGGGGATCCTGCAAACTCTTTTTTTTTTTTTTTTAACTGAGGATATTTTGTTCAATGAAATCTTAAAAGGAAATGTATTCATTTAAAAAATAATAATTTGACTGCCTACTCTGTGCCCTGCACTTTTCTGGGTCCTTGGAATATATGAAGGACCAAAGAAAGTTCCTTATCTGTGGAGCTGATACACAGTAGGGTGGGGAGGGGAGAAGAGGAGAGACAAGGCAATACATAATAAATAAGTATATTGCCTATTCAAGGATAATGGGTGTGATGGGAAAAAGAAAGGGTAGAATAGAGAAGGCAAGGTATCCCCATAGAGAAGGTGACATTTCAGCAAAGACCTGAGGGAGGGAGAGAGGGAGGGGTTGAGCATAGGGGTTAGCTGGGTGGGGGGAGTGTTACAGGCAGCTGGAAAGGCTCTAAAGGGGAGCCTGCCCGCAGGGTTCCTGAGCAGCAAAGAGGCCGGTGTGGTGTTAGGGGCAGCAGGTGCACCATGATAGGAGCTTTAGCTTTGGGGAGTCACAGTGGTGGTCTGAGCCAGAGTACCATGACCTAAATTATGTTTAAAAGGTCCATTTTATGTAAACCGGATAATAGCGAACCCACGGTTGGAAAGGGAGAAGAAAAGACCTCTCAATGGGGTGATCCCCAGTTCCTGGGGATCTGCAAAGCCCTCCTTGGTTCCATCCCTAATATCACCATTTTTAAACGTAGGTTTTTATTATAATTTAGGCATGGCAAGGCCAACAGATCAGGAGAGGATTGCCATTGAAAAGATAGTTTGTTACTCACAGTTCCAGGAGGAGGGGGTACCCCGACTGCACCGGTCACTCGAGGAAGAACCAGGGTGGTCAGGAGGCAGCGGGAGGAAGGAGAAATGGGGGCAGAGGCCTTCACCTTCGTTTTCCCCAAGAAGGAATGGGCGGGGCTGGGGAATCAGGTGTAGGATCGGCTAATCTGAACAATTTCAATGTGCCCTGGGGCATAATGTCTGTCTGGGTGCCTGGCCCTGGGTGATCGGGCAGGGGCAGGGGATAGTGGCCCAGAGTTCCAGAGAGCTCCGTGGAGGAGAGGACTGGGGAGGGGGCTCTGGTCTGATGGGTGTGCATATGAAAGGTATCCTCAAGGTGAGTTGCTTACTATCCCTAGGGGTTGGTTAACCTTGGGAGGACAGTTCCTCCAGGGCCAGCAAGACCCCAAGATACCAAAGCATCAGAAAAGCAGAATGAAAAGGTATGATTAATACCCAGTGGTCCTCATTCGCATCACCCAAGGAGCTTTAGAAACAAAGCGAACCCAGGCAAATTGAGCCAGACGTTTGGGGGAAATTGATGAGACTTCTGTAGACCCAACACCTCACACCAGTGCCTCAGAGGCACAGCTGAGGATGAGGGTCGCGGCTTGGCCATGGGCCTGACGGTGAGTTCTGCGCCCAGTCACTCTCCCTCCCTGGGAAGCTTACTGTCCTCCTCTAGGAAAACAGGAGCGTGCTTCGTGTGGATGAGGACCCACGCCTGAAATACTCTGTGACAAAAACAGCTCTACAGCATTGTTGTTCTTATTATTTTGCAAAGTTCTTATCCTGAGAGCTTTCAGCATCATTTCAGAAGGGGGACTCTGGAGGAATGTTTTCATCTTTCTTCCCGTGGTAGATATTTTTCTCTGCTCCGTCTGATTATTACTTGTGTACTTGGCCATCCTCCCCTAAGATACTGGGAGTTCCCTTTTTTTTTTTTTTAATGTTTTTATTTACTTTTGAGACAGAGAGAGACAGAGCTTGAGCAGAGGCAGAGAGAGAGCGAGACACAGAATCCGAAGCAGGCTCCAGGCTCTGAGCTGTCGGCACAGAGCCTGACACGGGGCTCAAACTCCCGGACTGTGAGATCATGACCCGAGCTGAAGTCGCACGCTCAACCGACTGAGCCACCCAGACACCCCAATACTGGGAGTTCCTTAAGAGTCACCAGTGGCTCTTTATCTTTTATCTTTGTTGTTCAGCACTGTTGCTGCAATGCTGGCTCAAAGTAAGGTCTGTGGAATGAAAGCTAGAGGCCTTGACCTCCAGTAGGTCAGTAAGTATTGAATCCTTAAGCCCCAAGAATTGGCCTTTAAGCCCCAAGAATCCCCTGCAAACCCTTCTTTTGCATAACAGAGACATTGAAGACTTAAAAGGCCAGGGAGACCTTTACAGGTTGTTAACCTTCCGATGTCAGAGGGGAAATGGCCTGTGGCTTCTGAATACAGCCACAGGGATATTGAGTTCCTACTGTGTACCAGACATAATTGGAGGGCCAGAGATTAAGACCCAGTCCCTGTCCTCAAGGAACTTACAGCTTAGCAGCAGAATACACACAACGAATTCTAATACGAATGATTCTTCTGCTATCACCCCTCAACAAATATTGGTTCCATTATAGGAGTGTAAAAAGGTCCACCATTTATGTCACTGGATTTTCCAAACTTAAAATAAAATGGGAGGGAGCCAGCGCATGGCTAAGACTGATGAGGCCTCTGTTATGGAGGCCAAGAGGAAAGCCTTGTAGCCTTCTTTTTTAAATAAATAAATAAATAAATAAATAAATAAAAGGAATAGACAGAACATGACCCGTCAAATGAGACATGAGGTAGGCAGAGACCGACGAATACACAAAGCCAGATTATATATCCCAATGCCGGGAGCCTAAATAATAAGATCGCTCATATGGATGCTTGGCAGCGAAAGGAGTTCTTAACACAGCTGGCACCTGGGGAACTGGCGGCAGGGAGACAATTGATGACATGGGCTTTTAGGCCAAAAACTATGCCAGAAGGGGAGGGGAAGGGAGGATGGTAGGAGCAAAGGTACCTGGAAGCAGGGAAGACACAAGTAGCAGCCAGGCACCTGCACTCACCTGGTGAAGGACGTGCCAGGGAATCCTGGCCAGCGGAAATTCCATCCTGCGTCACAAAACACCTGCCCACACCACCGCACCCGGCTGGGGACGGCAAAGATAGAGAGACATTAACCAGTACTGGCAAGTGGCCAAATTAGTCTAGTATTGATGGAAACCTTTCATCACTGTGCACAGGTGGGTCCAATGTGGTATTGAACAGAAAGTAAAGGTCAGGTGGCTTTGAACATCAGTGTCTCTTTTTTTTTTAATTTCAAACTTACAGAAAAGTTGAAAGAATAGTAACAAGGAACACACATGTACCTTTCCACTAGACTTTCCCTTTCCCTTTCTCTCTTTTCCTTTCCCTCCTCCTTCTCTCTCTCTCTGAACTTTCCTGTCCCCTCACCTCTGATTAATCATGCCTCGCCTCAGAATATGGACACTCTCCTATTTTTTTTTAACAAGGAAACTCTCATTTGATCCGTACTGTACAGAGAGGTCCTTAAAGGAGGTATTGCTGTTCCACGTTATGATGATGATAACTCTGATACCGACCACACACCCACGAGCGTTAACATGACTGTAGTTGTCTGATACACTTTCCCACCTTGCTCCCCAAATGGATTTTGCAGCTGTGTTGTTCTATTTTCTCGTACCTGCACCAGGACGCAATCCAGGTGTCTGTGGCTCTTGCTTTCAGTCTGGAGCGTGCCCCACCCCTTTTCGCCTGCTTGGTTTTTGTGACATTGAATGCTGTGGAAGAGTCCGGGCCAGCTGTGCTTGTGAATGCCTCGCTTTCTGCATTCGCTGGGTGTTTCCTCTTACCTACACTCAGGTTAAACACTCGGACAAGAACAAGGGGGATGTGGCCTTCCTGGTGCCTTGCATCGGGACACAGTGTCAGGTCATCACCACTACTGGTGATGTCAACTTTGACCGCTGGGTTAAGGTGGTGCAATAATCAAGTCCTTGTAACGGGTGATGGACTGACTGACTCTCCTGCCACAGGCGGTTTAGGACCCTGGCCTTGACTAACCAACAGTCACTGGACCAGGAAGTCATGGAGGGAAGGCACCAAAAACGTAGACAAAATAATAATAATAATAGCAATTCATTACTGAGCACTTACCGTCTATACGGCAAATGGCTGATGTTTTACACGGAGTGGCCCATCTAATCCCCATAACTACCCTGTGGTAGGTGCTATGGTCCATGTTTAACTGATGAGGCTCAGAGAGGGACAGTGATTTGCCCAGGGCCACACAGTGAGTTAGTGGCAGAATCAGGATTCATGCAGGCATCTGACTGCAGATCCGCATTTTAGGTGTCAGCATAGACCGCTTCCTAGTCACAGGGCAAATTCATTGTCTCCCGGGGCTTGGGGGAAGCGTGTACCCAAGAGTTACCTTACCTGCTCACCTGCTCCCTTTAGAAGGACAACATGGTCAACAGTGGGTCTAGGAAAACATGAGGGAAGCATTTAAAAAGAATCAGTGAGGGGCGCCTGGGTGGCGCAGTCGGTTGAGCGTCCGACTTCAGCCGGGTCACGATCTCGCGGTCCGGGAGTTCGAGCCCCGCGTCGGGCTCTGGGCTGACGGCTCGGAGCCTGGAGCCTGCTTCCGATGCTGTGTCTCCCTCTCTCTCTGCCCCTCCCCCGTTCATGCTCTGTCTCTCTCTGTCCCAAAAATAAATAAACATAGAAAAAAAAAATTAAAAAAAAAAACTTAAAAAAAAAAAATAAATAAAAAATAAAAATAAAAAAATAAAAAGAATCAATGAGGGGGCACCTGGGTGGCTCAGTCAGTTAAGGGTCCGATTTGATTTCAGCTAAGCTCATGATCTCGTGGTTTTGTGAGTCCGAGCCCCGGGTCAGGCTCTGTGCTAACAGTGTGGAGCATGTGTGAGATTCTCTCTTTCTCTCCCTCTCTCTCTCTCTCTGCTCCTCCCCCACTTGCTTTCTCTCTCTCTCAAAATAAAAAAATAAACTTAAAAAAAATCTTTTTTTTTTTTTTTTTTTTTTAGGGAAAGAATCAATGAGTCTGTAAACACCAGAGCACTGTCTTAACATAACCTAACTGGATGAAAGTGCTGTGTTACAGAAAGACATGTAGACAGTTCATTACGTCATATTCACCTCCCAGGTCTGCTTTCTCATTTTCAAAATGGATGAGTGACACCGTTGGGCAGAGGCAGATCCTGGCTTTTATGGAATTTGACACTTATTCCATCTGGAGTGTACACGTTAAGAAAAAAAAAAAGATTATTAATGAAATCAAGAACGAAGGTGAATATTTATTTACAATGAATTAACACTCACTACAAATTAACACTTTTGAAAAAACTGACAAATAAACACATAACAAAATCCAAGCCTTGGCGAGAAGCCCACGCAAGACTCTTGGAGCTTAGGCTCCATTAGTGTCCCTGAAGGTCCGCTGTGCTCTGGAGTCGTTCTCGATGTCTCCTGCAAAGTCTGGGGGCCCGCCCCTGGGAACAGATCCTGGTATGGCCGCCATTGCCAGCCTGTCACCCTTAAATAAGTCACGGTCATCTCCCGCCTCCACTGTTAGAATGGTCTCCCAGCTTCTGTTCCAGCTCCTTTACAAGTCTGTTCTCCACACACCTTCCGGAACATTCCTTCTTCTTCTTCTTTTTTTTTTTTTTGTTTAAAATTTTAAGTTTATTTATTTATTTTGAGAGAGACAGGGAGAGAGCACAAGCAGGGGAGAGGCAGAGAGAGAGAGGGAGACAGAGGATCCAAAGCAGGCTCTGTGCTGACAGCAGAGAGCCTGACGCAGGGCTCAAACTCATGAACCATGAGATAATGACCTGAATCAAAGTCAGATGTTTCACCGACTGAGCCACCCAGGCACCCCCAAGAGATTCCTTCTCAAAAGGCCCCTGAGGTCATGCCACTCCCTGCTCTCAACCCTACAGTCACTCCCAGAACACTCAGCTCTGCCCTGTGCAATACGGGACCCACTAGCACGTGTTTCTTGAGCACTTGAAATGGGGCTTATGTGACTAAGGAAACCCGTTTTAATTTTAATGTAATTTAATTTAAGTTTAAAAACCGATGCTGAATTCAATTATTAGAAAACTTTTAAGTACTTTTGGACAACCTGGCTATGTGAATCTACCTTTTCCACTGTAAACTTACAAAACCTAAATACTGATCAGGTATTCCCAATAAAAGTTCAGCACCTGGGAACGCCTGTTCAGTCAGTTAAGTGTCCAAATCTTGATTTCGACCCTGGTCATGATCCCACAGTTGTGAGGTGGAGCCCCGCATCGATCCATACTCAGCACAGAGCCTGCTTGGGATTCTCTCTCTCTCTACCCTCTCCCTCTACCTGTCCCCTGCTGGCTCTCTCTGTAACAGCAACAAAAAATTCAGCACCTGAGTTACTTGTGCTGTAAGTACAAAATATATACCTGATTTTTGAAAAAAAAAAATTGTATGAAAAAAATGACAAACATCTCATTAATTTTTACATTGATTGCATGTTAACATATTAATATTCTGTATCTATTGGTTAAGTAATGTATATTATTAAAATAATTCCACCTGTTTCTTTTTTACTTTTTAAAATGTGACCATTGGAAATTTTTAAATTACATATGTGACCCATGCAATATTTCCCCTGGACAGTGTGACTTAGAGTAAACTCCCATCAATGTCCTTCCTCCGTGACCTGGTTCCAGTCTCTCTCTGACCTTATGTCCTAAGACTTTCTTCATGACTACCAGGTACAACTGTCCAGGTTGTGTCCTACGCAATGATGGCTGGTGGTGATTAGCCTACCTGGAAGACATACCTTCTTCTAATTGACACAAAGGTTGCCCATCACTTTCATGCCATCCGCATGGCCTTGCTTTCTCAGATTGTGCCAATCTTATTCCTGCTTCAGGGTCTTTGGACTTGTCCTGGAAAGCTCTTTCCTTTGGGATACTCCCTGAGTGAATTAAGGCCACTGGTTTAATGTCAGCTCTGCAGAAGGGCCTTCCATGATCACCTAGGAACACCTTGTCTGAAATGGCACCCAACCGCACAGCCACTCTTTGACTTGATCTGCTTGGTCTTCATAGGATTTACCACCACCTCTATAAACACACAATATATACTCACGGTTTGTTCATTTCTCACGCTGGAAAGTAAGTCATGAGGGTGGGAGCTTTGTCTTATTCACCAGTGTATCCCCAGTGCCAAGAACAGCGACAGGCACATAGGAGGTCTGTTGACTCCCTGTCTCAAAATGTGGCTGACAGCACTTCAGAAGACCCAAGATACAAAAGTGCTCTGAAAGTAGTTTGGATCATTGAGAGACAAAAATAAATAAATAAATAAATAAATAAGGAGAGGAGCTTGTTCAAACAGCAGTAGAGAATTCTCTGAATACAGCCAGATACAATGTGGTCCCCCAGATTTTGTTGTGTAGTTTACAAGAGACTCTCAAACCAATCCCATGAGAGTAGACCTTTTAATGATATTAATAAGGAAAGACATCTAGAGGCTCAGTAGGAAACTCATTTGGGGAGCTAAATTAATCTGGACACATTGGTTGCAATTAACAGGACCCCAACACACATTAGCTCAAGGGAAATAGAAGGACTCATTGACTTGTAACTGGAAAGGCAGGTGATGCCGCTGGCTCCAGAGACCACAGAAACTGAGCGCTAGGGGTGGCAACCTCCTGCTCATGCCCTGCTTCCCGATTCCTCCCTGTTTCCCGACTCTCGTTCTCTGTGTTTATTGCCATCACTCTCACCTGCTTCAAACAGATCTTTTCCATTGGACAGGTCGGGAAGACGCTTAGTTGCTCCGGATTGTCTGTATGAGTAGAAATGTCTCCTCCACAGGCTCTCGTCGAAAAATTTCAGGAAAGGATTCTGGTTGACCCATTGCTGGACCCATCACTGGGTCCAAGGGGATCGTGTATTGTGATTGGTGACCCCAGCACAACCACCATGATGGAGCGTGAGGGGAGCAGTTCCCTAAAGGGAGAGAAAGCAGTGCTGACCCAACAAGCTCCCCAGATGGGCAGTGGTGGGACCAGGGCATCAGCACAGGTCAGTCTGACTCTGAAGCTAATACTTCAGTCACTAAGCAACACAACTCCCTGATCACAGACGAGGTCAGCGTCCTGCCAGGAGAGCACACACCACCAACCCAGTTGCTCACTCCACTTTTGAAAAGGATAGTATGACTAACAGATGTTCTCTACAGGGGAAAGGATGAAAAGAAAACAGTTAACGGATTGAATGGACTTCTAGCCTCAGTCTACAGAGGCTGTTAGAACGGCTTCTACAGCAGACAGGTACTAGATCAAACCATGGTCAATACAAGGATGTTCTAAGCCAGACTGGAAAGAAGTAAGTGCAGATAAATCACTGCAAGCAGATGGCATCCACCTGAGAGCACAGCGGGAACTCAAGGATGAAATTGGGATGGTTGGCTGGCAGGAGTGTGGGACCTGTCAGTGCAAATGGCTGCTGTGCTGGAGAGGATGTCGGCTCACAGATGTGACCCCGGCCCGAAGAGCGCCCCGGCAGGGCCTGGGGAATTACAGCACAGATGACCCAGCTCTCAGCCTCCATCTGGACCAAGCTGGTGGCAACTGGAATAAAGAAGAGAAGGCCGTGGACTTAAAAATAACCCATGGGGCAAGGAATGAGTGGGGTGTGGGAGTAAGAGCAGCCACCCAGGTGCTGCCCAGAGCAGTCACACCTGACAGCCGTCCTGGAGTCCTCCGAGGCCCGAGAGGGTGAGTCAGCATGTGTACAAAGGGAGACCGATGGTTCCCATTCCCACGGGTAATGCACGGCAAGCAGCCCATACGTCCGGGAGAGAGTAGGTTTTCCTAGCCATGCTGTCCTGGCTCTAACCCCAGCTCCGCCAGCTCAGACTGGGAAAGCTCGCACTGGTTGCACAACTTGCCTGAGCCTGTAAAATGAGAATAATCACACCTCACCTGAAAGGCAGCGTTGAAGATTAAAAATGATAAGGAAAGCACCTGGCAGGCAGTAATAAATGGTAGCTTGTATTACGCACCACAGCTGGACCGGAGGTCTCCCCAGCTGAGTTCTACGCACCCTACAGCCACTTTGCAGGGTCTTTGAGGAGGTCGGGAGTAAGACTCCAGGCTCCCTTACCTGTTCTTCCCAAACAGCTCTGCTTATATTTATTTTCTACAGAAGATTCCCTTTGAGAAAACGTGTGTCATGGTGCGGTCCTCTGTCCCCTTGCCTCCCATCCCATCCTCATTGCTTACGGGGTTGCTGAACACAACTGATGATAGTTCTACATAATATTAATGCAAGTTCAGTCACTTCTGCAAATGTACTGTGTCAAAAACTCTGAATCATCTGCACCTTCAGTGCAGTGGCTGAGAACATAAGCTTTGGAGGCAGACTGTCTAGGTCTAAATCCTAGCTCTGCCTTTACTGGCTGTGTCACTTAAGCAAGTTATTTAATGGCTCTGGGCCTCAGTTTCCTCACGTGTCAAATGCGAGATTGATTATGATAATGATACTTGGCTCATAAGGATGTCCTAAGAATTGAATGAGTTAATACATGCAAACTGCTATGATGTTGCCTTGATAGTACAAACTGCTGCTGTCATCATCACCACCACTACCACCATCACCACTATCTTCGTCATCATCATCACCACCATCACCATCATCACCTTCATTACCATCACCCCCACCATCATCTTCATTATCACCATCATCACCATCACCTTCATCGTCACCATCACCATCATCACCTATATCTTCATCACCATCACCACCATTATCACCATCAGAACCACCACGGCCGCCACCATCACCACCATCAACGTTATCTTCACCATCATCACCGTCATCATCATCACTATCACCACCATCATCACCATCAGAACCACCATCCTCGTCACCACGGCCACCGCCATCACCACCATCAACGTTATCTTCATCATCATCACCACCATCATCATCACTATCATCACCACCACCACCATCATCACCCCCACCTCCATCATCATCACCATCACCATCATCACCATCATCTTCATTATCTTCATCATCACCACCACCATCACAACCATCACCATTATCTTCAATGTCATTATCACCACCACCATCATCATCACGATCATCACCACCGTCATCATCACCAGCACCACAATCCTTATCATCACCACCATCATCACCTTCATCACCATCACAACCACCACCATCACCATCATCACCACTACCATTATCTTTATCATCATCACCACCACCATCACTGCCACCACCATCATTATCACCACCACCACCATCACAACCACTATCCCCACCACCATAATCACCACCACCACCACTATCATTTTATTATCACCATCATCACCATCACCACCATCGTCTTCATCACCATCACCAGTGTCATCCATATCACCATCATCTTCACCACCATCATCATCATCTTTTTTAATGTAGTTTATTTATTTATTTTTAATGTTTATTTATTTTTGAGAGAGAGAGAGAGAGAGAGAGAGAGAGAGAGCATGAGCAGGGGAGGGGCAGAGAGAAAGGGAGACACAGAATCTGAAGCAGGCTCCAGGCTCTGAGCTGTCAGCAGAGCCCAATGCAGGGCTCAAACCCAAGAGCCGTGAAATCATGACCCGAGCTGAAGTTGGATGCCTAACCAACTGAGCCACCAAGTGCCCCCATCATCATCATCTTTATCACTCTACCCACAGAAAATTGTGATGCTCTCCTCTGCCCTCCAAGATAGAACAAAGAGCAGCAGTTTCCCTGGATTTGACTGTGCAGGGAGCCAGAGGCTGGATACAGGACCCTGCAGTGGAGACTGAGTTGAAAGGGGAGGCTGGAGGGTGGCCTGGGAAAAGAGGGCTCCCCTTTAGCCTATATCTGAGGTTGATTCTATAAGGACTGAAAGCAATCCAGGCAGGCAAGGGCTGTTTTCTGTGTTGCACTGTTCCCTGGGCTCCTTGTTGTTATTGATAACCAGATATTCACTGATTGGGTACCTTCTCTAGTCTTGATCTACCCATTCACACCCTTCTAGGTATCTGGCAATGGCACAAGAGAGGAGTAACTAAGAGGTTCACAGCCACAGAAGGTTTGAAAAACACCTACTCACAAGATTTCAATGAGTTTTATTCACTAAAGGCCTTTTGAAATAATTGAGCCACTGACCAACGGACATGAGGGTTGTTTGACACAGTTGGGGAATGATAGGGAGCAAGGAACAAACATTAATGATAAGGGGACAGAGGCAGTTCTCCAAAGGGAGGTGCAAAGAGCAAGACTCCCGAAAGATCAGTGCCAGCCCCAGTTTTATTTAATATTCTTTCACAAGAGCTGAAGGAAGTGGGGGGCAGGTACACAGAAAGCTCAGGGTTAGCAGATAAAAGGACAGGGATGGGAAATTGATGACAGGGAGACAGGAAGATCTTAAGACTCTGTGCAGGTGGGCAGGAAGGAGGGAAATGAGATCAAATGTGAGCAAGTTCAAGGTGATAAACTTCATAAAATGGGAGCCCTTGGAGATTGCCCCCAGAATGCTGCTTCAGCAAAGTCACCGTGCTCCAGACATCACTGAGAACAACGAGAAAGCGGGGGAGGGAAGGCTGTCCATCACTGACACATTGTCTTCATTTACACACTTCCCCTCCTAACTCCCTGTGTTTGGGAGATGTTCTGAGCTCTAGCTCGGCAAGGCGCAGTGATGCCAAGTCTGGGAACAGCTGAACTGGGGGACTGGGTCAAGGAGGGAGCCTGCTATCTGCTGAGTGGGCCATCTGGCTTGTTCAAGTGCTAATGGTCTTGTTACCTTCCAGAGGCTGACCTACAGAGAGGATAAAAGCCATAATGTTGCTATCACTTCCCGAGATGCCCTATCAACTCAAGTGGTAGATGGCCATGTTATTCTCTCCAGAATGCTTGTGTGTAATCAGTGATCTCCCGGCCCCAGTGGAAAGATTTGTGAGCCACAAATCCTTAAGGAAGAGCTGTCTACAAGCTACTTCCTATTTCTTGTGCCCTGTAGTTCAGTACCCAGTGTCAATTTCCCTGTTGTTTAGATTTCCAGCGTGAGCTCATTGCATGAATGGCCCGAGAGAACTCTCCGACCAGCTGGCTCTCCCAAATGAGCTCATTCTGCCTTTTTCACTCCTCTGTTTTCTTCCATAAGGCTGAGTGCGAGAGCGAAGGAGGGTTGGCTTTTAAACAGTATTATGTGTCATCTAAATAAATACATTTCACTGGGGAAAACATGCTAAATATGATATTCCCATGAGTCACAAAACAGCTGTGCTGGCTTTGCAGCCTCAACCTACTCCCCCATCAGTCCTGATGATTGGAGAAGAATGAGAGAGTCACATTTCAGAACGAGTGATCCCCAGAGAAGCAGGGAGTGGTCACCTCCTGCCATTCTAAGGACGCCTTATGAACTGCTATAGAAAGCATATGAAGAATAGCACCCAAATAAAATGTGATGAGGGTCCATGGAGCTCAATACAGATTTGGAGTTCATGGACAAGAAGAGAGAGGGGCAGAGGGCGTTCTACAAAGCATAATGATCGCATCTCCCTTTGCTCTGATTCCTATTATGATTTGGAAAAATAAATCAAAGCCCACATGCCTTCCGCCCATCTGCCCCCACCACCGTCAGGTCCGAGGGATCTTGAGTTCACAAACAAATGGGCTGCTACCTGCAAAGCCACTTTGCAAAAGGCAGAGTGCTATTGGCAGAGCTTACTTGTCGTTACTGTCATATAAATGACCATTTAGGTTTGCATCTCTCTCCGTAGAGTTGGTGTGATAGTGTGGGGACACGGGAGGAGGGCTTTAGGGTAAAGTCAACCCCTAGATTTCTTAAAATGTCAGAGGGTCTTTAAGGGTGCCTTTGGCTGTGGCCGTATTGGGTGCGTTCAAAATTCAGGAGGCATGAAAAAAAAAAAAAAAGAGGATTTCATTTTACTCTCCCCAAATGGCAATTTAGTTCTGCATTTCCCTAACCTAATTAATGGGAGGCCACCCATGTCACTGTGGTGGAAGGCTCGCTGTGACATTACCATGGTTTCCTGCCGTACTCCGCAAAGGTAAGATTGCCTATTTTCTTGAGACTCTTTTTTCGAGAACATTTGAGACTTCCCCCAGGAGAGAGCCAACAGGCAAAAAGTATAAGGATATTACCCTCAACTGTTCAGAGAGTTTTGAGGGAGATTATCCTAACAGGGGCTGTCACCTTCAAATCTTAATCCTTTTGGACCCTACAAACAGCCTACCAGGCTCCCTTTACTCACATCTGAGAATGCCTCTGGCAAAGGTAGACTGAGGACATTTCAGAGGGAATGAGCAATAAAGAGACCAGGTCTAAGATGCCAAGAAACCCTCCGTGGTCCAGCTCTCCCCACCGCCCTGGCTTTGATTTTTGATGTTCATTCCAGCTGCTCATGAATCTCTGAAGCGCGTCAGCCCTGATCCAGCGCTGAGAATTATATGTGGAATGTAGTCTTCTAATGAAAAAAAAAATCTGAAATTAAATCCTTGTGTCCTTTGATAGTATCGTTCAAAAGCAAAATTGCCTGCTCAATTATCCAGACAGTACTTTTTGCCTAGGCAGAGAAAAATGACACACAACAAAGCTAATATATTTAATATTATATTTTCAGAGGCACATACCCTAGAATATCTTGGTTAGTGTAATTAATTTCGTTGAGTTGTGCCTACCAAGAATTTTTTTTTAAATTACAGTGCTATCTGAATAGGTGTTACGATTACAGTAAGCCAACATTTTTTTAAAACAAAAAACTCATATTTATTGTCAAGCGATAGGAAGAAATTGAAAAAGGGATACAAATGTTACTGTGAAGGCTTGAACAACCACAATTTACTGCAAAGAGATAAAAACCGCACACCTCAGCCATATTATCACCGTAATTGTGTGCCGTTTACTCATCTTGTAAAATAAACGGATCATGAAATGTGAGAGCACGTTTCAAAACATACATAGAAGGTGTTAGAGTGATTTTGCGTAGGCCGCCTGACTTAATTGTAAATTGTTTTTCTTTCAGTGGGAAGTGAGAAGGTATTAATTAGTCGTGATTTCGACAAGATTGAAAGTCCATGGACTTTGGCTCCGAGAGAACTGTGCAAAGGTGCTCCTGCATCCTTCAGAGGCTTTTTGTTTTTTGTTTTTTGATTGTTTTTTGTTTTTTGGGTTTTTTTTTTTTTTTTTTTTTTTTTTGGGATTAACGGCATTTAGTTGTTTGCTAATCCCCAGTGTGGGCACCCTGGAAGATCCAGGATTTGATAAACGTACGAGTGGCTCAGATTTTAACAAGGAACATTTCTCCTCTCACTGCAGGTAGCAAAGGGGAAAGCTAAGCCACACTGTGTGGCCCCAGGGAGCTGCAGACAGAGGATTAGGGCAGCAGCCACTGCACCAGCTGTCTTCCCACAACTTGAGAGGCTCTGGCACCACATCGAAATCTCGCTCAACACTCCTTCCCTTCCTTCCCAGTGACTTGTTCTGTGCCTCTTCCCCCAACACGTTTTTATTCTTGGCAGCCAAAATAATTTATTGGTTTCCACTGTTCTCCTTGGCTGAATTCTCAAGTACACCGCCTCCCCCCTCCCTGGACAGACTGTCTATAATTCAGCTGGCATCTCATCAGCACCTTGCTGATCTTCCATTATTCCTTTCTCCAGAGTCGTGATTCTTTCTTCCTTCTCGGATCGAAGGGGAATCACAAGCACACGGACACCGTCCACTTGGGATTCCACCGAAGTGGGATTGCACTCTACCACGTTTCCGCTTCCTTGCTGAAATAAGCAAAATACCTCCTTTGCGATGGATAGTGAATCAGCTTCACTAAGGCAACAAAGCTGCCCATCACGGTTCCTCATTTGCCACTCGCAGCGTGACTATGAATGGTGTCCTCACCAGATGCCTTTTCTGAGCTTTGCGTGTCCTATTTGACCTGGATAATTAGTGTCATCCTCTTGTTTATGCAAAAACAAAGCCATTGTGACATAGGTTCTCTAAGTAGGTAGGGAATGGGGCCCAGACGTGTGGACCATGGGTTCTGGCGGTCAAATTCAGACCTTCATCTTTGGCAATCCATCTTTCCAGGGAAACCGATGGAAATACACGTAACTCTGATGAGCCTCACCACTGCGGACATAACAAAGTGATAACATGGAGGCGGAAATGACTCATTTGAAACAGATGTCGAATTGCACTGTGCTCTGCATAACGGGCGTGTGTTTCACGCCACTCTCTCTTATTCTTGTAGTTTGGACCACAGACTTCCATCAGTCCTTTACTTTCAATGATGGATTCCAGGAAACAGCCAGTGGGAGCATTCGGCTGCCCTGGAACAAGGGTCCGCCTTGCAGCCTCCACACATCAGGGAGCGGGTGGAGGGAGCACAGCTCACCCTCACTCAACACCCGGGGAACAGAGCACACGTTAGGAGACTCCAGAGTGCCCGCCTCCTCCTCGCCCAGCTGCAGGACCCACCAGCGTGCGTCGGGAACATATCACATCTCGGCATTTTGCTCCATAAGGTAACATTTTTTGGCAAACCCAACATGAAGGAGTTAACTTTTAAAAACACCGGCACCCGGCGAGGGACTGGAACAGGGCACCGAAGAGAGACAAACCTGGGACACATGTCTAAAAATAATACCTACATCTCCCTTTGCAACTTTAATTATTTTTACACCCCTGGTGAGCTGTCTGAGGGCTGAGGCGGGAAGGCTGTCCCAAGCCTCTCCGCAGTCCCTGACACTTGGTTGTTACTTTATTTAAAGCAGACATCAGGCGAGGGAAATGGGAGACTGAGGGTCAGGAGGGAGTTGGGGAGCATTGTCAAAGCCACCTACACCGTGGGCGGGACATCAGCTCCCTCAACAGCCTCCGGTAGAGGATTCTGAAAACCATCCAAAATTCAGCTCCCTCCCCACTGCTTTGCAGGGCTCAGGAAGAAAAAGACACTCTTCTCAACGTTGAGTGTGGAGCCCCTGCCTTCCAACTGGGTCAGCACCACAGTGGTGGAGAAGACAGCCCCTCAGGATGAACCACAGTGACATGCTATGGGGACAATGAAACCAGTCATTAAAGAGAATATGCCGTAGGAGGCTGCATGGCTCCTTCGTACAATAGTCAGAAACAAACACAATTCATTTATGGTGATGGAAGTCGCAATGGTGGTTATTCTTTGTGAACGCTATCATCGAGAGGTGACTCAAGAGAAGCTTCTGCAGTGCTGGCTTCTATATCATGCTCTGGAGTTATGTGCTTTGTAAAGATTTATCAAGTTGTACACTTGAGATGTGTGAATTCACTATATGTAAGTTACACCTCGTTAGTTATGGCTTTTCAAGGCTTCTCTCTCCCATAAACTATGAAAAATGTCAAACATATAGAAATGTATAGGGAACGATAGCTTAAACTCTGAGTACTCATGATTTAACTTTAAAAATATTTTCCTTCAGATCTCTTTTATTTTTTATTTTTGGAGAAATAAAGCATCATCGGGACAACTGAAATCCTTGATGTATCTGTTTCTGATCCCATTGCCCGCCTTCCCTCTCCACGGGATAATCACCATCCTGCATTCAATGTTTTTCATACCCATTCATGTTTTTACATCCTCCCGACATAAGTATTCTGTGTAGCCATAAAAGATACACGGGGTTGTTTTGTAGGCTTTTAAACTTTATATAAATGGTATCATACAGTGTGACTCATTTTGCAAGTTTCTTTTTCAAGCAAGAGATTTTTGTTTTGAAGCTTAGCTATATGGATCCACGTGCCTCTGTTGTCCTCATTTTAACCACTATGTAGTACTCTGCTGTGAATGTAATTGCAAGTTATTTCTCCCTTCTCCTAAAGATAGACATTTACGTTGATGGCAAAGACTGCTGGTTGCTTCCCAAACCCCCTCCCCCTTCCTCAGCAACAGACCTCACGTTATTCAGAGTAGCAACACGGCCAGTTGAAAAGACACCTTTCGTCACCTTTCTTGTTCCCAGATGTGGCTACATCTATATTCTGGCCACAATAAAATAAGCAGGGATTCCTGGGTGGGACCAAAGAGGGTCGGATTGTGACATGCCCTTTTCTTCCTCTTCTCTTTCCCTCTTCTTGTTCCTTGGAATGTGGATTTTATAGCTGGGGCTCCAGGAACCATCTTAAACCTTGGCTTGGGAAATTCCTTGAGAAATCCTTTTGGGATTGAATTCAGTTTGTAAATTAATTGGACGAGAATCCGTACCTTTATTAAACTGAAAATTCCTAAAGCTTGTATGTGATTGATCCATGCATTAAAACAAAATAAAACAAAACACCTCTGGTCTTGTTTCATACTTTTCTTCATAAAGTTTTTAAAAATTTGGTATGTTCACAATTGGTCTAAATACTTTTGGTTGTTGTTGTAGTTTTCTTCTATCATGCTTGTGTGTCTTTTCCTTATATTACGTTTTCTACCTGGTTTCTATCGTTCTAGAGGAATGCTACTGGATTTGCATTTTGATTTTACATCCAGAATATTGCTGATCTCTTATCAGCAGAGGATCTAAATTTCCTGATTTGCTCAGGACAGTCATGGTTTTCAACCTGTTGATCTGGCATCCCACTTGGTCTGGCAATCATCCAAGTTCCTCATTTCTGATGAAGTGATATTTCTAGCAATTGCATTTAATTTTTTTTCAACGATTATTTATTTTTGACAGAGAGAGACAGAGCATGAATGGGGGAGGGGCAGAGAGAGAGGGAGACACAGAATCGGAAACAGGCTCCAGGCTCTGAGCCATCAGCCCAGAGCCTGACGTGGGGCTCGAACTCACGGACCGCGAGATCGTGACCTGGCTGAAGTCGGACGCTCAACCGACTGCGCCACCCAGGCGCCCCTCTAGCAATTGCATTTAAATGGACCACAGTGGATTGGCAAACCTCAGCTTTGTAACTCCAGCTTCTGAAATGGTGTCACCCAAGTCTCATGTGAGACATCTTGGTCTTTGTGCAGTAAACAAAGTTCTCAATTGAACACATGGCTTAATGTGAAGGATGACCAGTGATAACCTCGCTTTCTTTTCCTGACTCTTTCTCCGTGCAAGGTAACCGACACCTCCCTTTACAGGCCAGCAAGCAGGGCACCGGCTTGAACCCTCTTTGTGGCATCGTGAGAATTTGGTTTCGCCATCGTAATTATGTTAAATTTATAGTTTTCCCGCTTTTTCCAGTCTCTATAATAGCTTTTATAAGATGGGGCTCTCTCTATTCAATGAAGTTTTGTAAGAACTCATCTGTAAAACAGAATCAGCACCTTTTGTCTGTGTGTTTGGGGGTGGGAGTGTGGGATTCATGTCGAGGGTATTTTCCATTGCTGGCTCAATTTCTTTAATGGTTGTTGGTGTATTTAGGAGTTTTAAAGCCTTCTTGAGTCATTGTTGGAAGTCTATATTTTTCTAGAAAATCATTCACTTTATCTAAGTTTTCAAGTTTGTTGACATAAAGTTGTTCATTATACCTGCCTTCTTTTCTTTTCTTTTATTCCAATTTAAAAAAAATTTCAACTGTATGTCCATTTGTGTCTATTTCTATCATTGTTGATTTACCTTTTTTCCCTCATTTTTTTTTCTTTTAGAAACTGTTTAATTTCTGCCAACCTTATTTCCATTTTGTTTGCCTTTCTGGAAGAACAGCTTAAAACCACTCACCGGTTGTTCCTACCCATTCAGTGGCCTGAGCGGTGGGAGCTGCAGACCTGAGCACTCCAGCCTTCAGTAGGGAGCTGCCATAGGGCACCTGCCCACCTTCTGATGAGTCTATGACTTCAGGTTGAGGAGCAGTGAACTCAGGAGCTGGTGAAGCCCATTCACCCTGATGTTCCTCTTTGGTCGCAGCCTTTTTCAGTAGCAGCCTGCTCTTCCTTTTCAATGTCTTCAGGATCTCTGCAGAAGTAGAGATCAAATATGACCTCCCATGGGTGTTCACCGGAAATGGCGCCATGCATGCGCAGAACTTCCTGGGGCCAGCATCCACCACATCAGACCTACTGAGCACGCTCCCTTGTTGTTGCAAGGGATGGCGATCTCCGCACAGCGCAGAGCAGAGTCTTTGTTACACAGAGCGATGGTAGACAGGTTAACATAAGATGCTTCCGTGAGAGGCTGGTGGTCAGCACTGGGATCAGTAACCACCAGAGGATCTTGGCTCCCAGAAGGTTGTCTGGATGCGATTAGCAAAGGTTCCAGGAGTGAAGTGGCTGGCAATAGGAGTGGCTCCAGTAGCAGGGGACACTGCAGCCCAGCTCACTGGCCAGTACCCCTGGATGATATGACACTGACATCAACCGGGTTTTCAGTGGCAACAATGGCACCAGCTGCCAGCAGAAAATTCTCTCAGGTTCTCTTCAGATTTACGTTGTAGACACCATCACTTTTCCTTTGTAGATGTACTGTTCCATTTGGAAGTCAAGGTTGATGCCACCTAAGTGGGTTCCTGCTGCAAAGAATTTGAGGACATCCTCCTCCTTCATTTGCAGGACATCAAGGGCTCTGGATCTTGTGACGGTTTCCTTTTAAGTTCTGACAGGAATGCAGAACAATACCGTATGGAACCCTCTGTGGGTGGACTGAAAGGTTCCATCCATTTTTAAATCTCGCTAAAGGCTTGTCTATTTTATTTGTTTGATTTAAAAGCCAGTTTTTGTTATTTTGTAATATTATTTCTCCTTTATCCTGCTTTTCAATTTCACTCATTTTCATGAATTGTAATTTTTTTCTCTGTTAAGACAAAAAAAGTAGCATTTTAACATAAGCAATAGTTCATTGCATTTGCCAGTATATTTCATGAATTTTTGTGTCGTTTCTTGTTTTTCATGCCTTTCTTCCTTGTCCACTTACCTCTGACATTGAGTATCTGGCGGTAATATAGTCTCTTATTTGTTGTATATCTGAAAATATCTCTGCTTTGCCTTGACTACTGAATGATAGTTTAGCTGGGTATAGAATCCAGGGAAGGTGTTTTTAAGAAGGTTTTCTTTGCTGTACTTATTACATTTTATAATTATATACATTATGTAATTATCTGAAAAATTCCCATCTCCCACCAGAATGACTTTTGTTTGTTTTGTCCACTACTGTGTGTCCTGGTCTCTAGAACAATGCCAGGCACATAGTAAGCACTCAATAAATAGTACTGAATGAATGAATGTATGAATGAATGAATCCCTCACTGGACTTTCTGTTCTCTGAGGGCAAGGTGGGCGTCTTACTGTCCAGGGTTGAGTTCCACTGACTTGCCTAGTGCCTGACATAGTAAGAATTAAATAAACATTTGTTGATGAATAAATGAATTCACCCAAGTTCTAAAACCAAAGAATAAAAATAGTACTCTTGGAAACTAGAGCCTTTTGAAAAAGCAACCTTTGGAGTCTTCTAGGTCTTCATTTTCTTTTTTAAAGTTTCTCCCCTGGGGTTAGCTGCAAGGGAGTTGGGGACAGAGAGGGGACTTTCATGAAACCAAGGCCCTCCCTGGAGGGTTCCCTTTTACCAAGTCTGCACAAACCTTCAAAGACCTCTTCCCAGAAAGGATAATGTTGTCCAGCTTAACATGGAGCCTGGTTGAAACCTTGTTTCTAAACAGACTGTACTGCATCATCACCAGTGGCTCCTTTAAGGGAAAAGGGTGTCACAATAGGAAAGATGACATCCAGGTGCAGACTGCATGGATGGTCACAGTGACTAATAAAATATTCAGCAGTTGCTGCTGTGGCCTCAGCAAGGACGTGCAGCAGAGCCAGCTGATGCCTGAGTGTGAGGAAGTGCACCGGGATTCGTGGTAAGGCGCATTTAGGAAGGAGTTGGGGGCCTCTGAGGCCCATTGTACAGGAGGCATTTAAAGAGTTGGCCCCCTGAGAGCGCTAATGTGCTTCGATTTGGCCATTTATGAAAGGGAAGGGACTATTAGGACTCAGAAAAGATGTCTGGCCTGCACCATTTAGAGGACACAGGGGTCACCTGTGTGTCAACAGAGTAAAAGGGTCATTCATAAAGCCCTACATCTATTTGTCAGCCCTACAACGGAGCTCACCACGCGGGAGGCAGTGTGGCAAGAGACGTGCTATTGCGTTTCTCTACTTTCTGGTCAATTCTAACAATTTGCAATTGAATGTTGCTCTCGTGGATGTGTGGTCCCAACTCCAGACAGTTTCCATAGGCACAGATGGCTCCCAGTCCTGCTCAATCCGCCCCCTTAATTGAACGAGGGCAATAATCTTGTAACCGACGCCCTCTGCCAGTTGGTGATGGGGCTACAGTGCATATCTCTGCCTCTGGACACTCGCAAGACCTCACCACTCACTGACAGCCAAGTTCGAAAGACACAAAAAGAGTGGAGAAAAACGAGTTTTAAAGATGCCAAAGCTAACGTGTTAGCAAGATTTTAAAAACATGTTTCCCTTGGCTTGTGGAGAACAGAGAACAGACCTTTTCTCAAACTGCCTCTCTTTCAGCCGTGACGTCTTCTCTGAAACATGGAAGTTATATAAACAGAAAAAAACGTCCCTTCCAAATATTGGTTCAGATGCAGGAAGTACACAGTTGCCAAAGGAGATGAACAAACTAGGAATCAGAAAAAAGCAAATTATTCTTGAAGGCATCAAAGTAGGTTTCCCAAACAAAGGAGAGTGCTATTTCTTTGTTAAGGAAGAAAAAAAAAGCCATTATGGAACAAACTTTACCCTTTAATGTCGATGTACGACAAAAACGCTTTCGCTCTGATCTGCGATCTGTCTTTCTTGCCATCCTCCAACTTCGGTGTCCTCCAGAAAGGGATTTACTGAGTGGCTTTACACATCTTTCAAGTAAAGATTAACAACAACAATAATAATAAAGTAATAAATTGGCCACGAATCTTGGCACAACCTGAAACCATATGTTCTGAGAGTTGCTTCATTCACTGCTAATTAAGTTTCCTTCCCCTCCCCCCCCCCCAACACACAAAATGAGACCTTTTTTTGGGATCCAACAAATAGCTTCAGGCATGTGGGCATCTTGATGGAGTCTCTTCTTCTCTTCGGAGGATCAAATCCCAGCCAGCTTTGTTTGAAGTTCAGAGCCCTGCATGGCATCTGAGAAGTGTTAATAAAATAGGAGTGCATGTGTGAAGTTACTCTAAAATTCCCAAGACTTCATCCCAGGAGGGAAGCGTAACAACGACTCACTGACTTTAACAACAACACCGCCACAGAGGATGGTCTACCAGTCACCCTGACACGATGGAATCACACGTGTCTTCGGGCCCCAGGCCACCCGAAGAACTCAGGTGCGGGCATCAGTACATTCTCTGGCTCTCTTCTAATCAACGTCCTGTCCAGACGGTCACCAGCCCTCTCTGCAGCAAAAGCCACTGAGCGTTTGGGTATAAACATAGCTTGTTTGTCTTGTGTTAGTGCAGCCTTGCAAAACACAGATGTTTTCCTTTTAATCCTGTTTGTGCTCTGCGATGGTCACACTTGGTGTCATTTGGCTGCAGGAATCCCCTCTAGGAATGATCCTGCAAGAAACAGCCTGTGCACGGAGCCATCTGATTTGGGGCAGTTCCCCGCTTCTGTGCAAAGCTGAGCACAGTTAATTTATTGGAACAGAATGGGATATATGAGAATGAACATATAAATACCTTTTTTTTTTTTTTTAAGGCAAACTATATAGAATCTAATCATCTGGACCTACAAGGTAAGTTTATGATTATGTGTGTGTGTGTGTGTGTGTGTGTGTGTTAACGTTTATTCTGAGAGAGAGGGAGGGTGAGGGGCAGAGACAAAGAGGAATAAAGAACCCCCAGCAGGCTCTACATCATCCACACAGAGCCTGCTGAGGGGCTTGAACTCTTGAACCGTGAGATCATGACCTGAGCCGAAATCAAAAGCCAAATGCCTAGCCAACTAGGCCACCCAGGTGCCCCGGCTTATGGCTCTGTTTCATGTACTTTTGGATTTTCACTCCTCCACCAGGATTTCTCGGCTTTCCCCAGAGACATGGCATGTCTTCAGAGTCAAGAGCTCAGACTAATGGCGAACAGTCTGGGTTCAAGACCTAGACCCGCTGCTCCCTAGCTGTGTGGCCTGAGGCAAAGCACCTTACCTCTCTGGGCTCTTTCTTCATCAGTAAAGAGGAGCAAGTATACGTAGCTATGCCACAGGGCCACTGTGAAGGTTAAGGGGGATACTTCCCAGAGGCACATGGAGTAAACGTGTAATACATGTTTGTAATTCTTTTTGTCTGTGTCCCTCATTTCAGGCCTTGATCTTGATCAGCAGCTAGAACCGGCTCGAGGCTCAGAGCCTTGTAATGAAGCAGACCGTGTGTCTACTTCCCACAGAAATGCCCACCTTGTCCCTCCTTTGGATCAAGGAGTGAAGTCCGCTGTGAACCACAGAATTATCACAAAGCGCATGTCGCTGGGGGGCTGGGGTGCAAATTGTGGATTAGCTGTAGAGAGAGGGTCTGTCCTCCATGAATCGGACACGGGGCAGATCAGTTTGGACGTGCAAAGGAAGATCCAGATTCAGGGATGGTTAATTAAGAGCCTACTCTGTGCTCAGAAATTTGTTAGGTCTATTTTCATGTGTGGTTTTGTGTAACACCCGTGACAAATCTATAGCACAGGTACCATTATGATTTCCGGTCTATAGACGTAACCGAGCTTTAGGGAAGCTAAACAATTTGTCCGCCATCCAAAAGTTGCCCTCTGCCTGCGGGATGAAGTCCCAGACCCCAGGGATGTTCTGCAGCCTGGCCCTCCATCTATCCACCCCCACTTCTCCATCCCCCTGCCTTATCCCTCGCTGTCACCCAAAGGAAACCGGCTTTTTTTTCCCCTACCTTAAAGGAGACTGAGACTCCCACAGCCAGTAGTACAACCAGCAGAAAGCCCAACCCCCCGAAGGACTGAACTCTAATGATAGTCTTTACTGACAATTTCCCACGGAAGGGCCTTCACACACAGAGGGATGTCCTAAAAACCCACTTTCCATGCTTCTCACCTCAAAGCCCTGGTTCTTCCGGGAGCTGTTCCCCCCCCATCCTCTTCTCTCCTTCATTAATTCTTTAATGCCAGTCCTTTGTTCCCTCCTTCCTGCAACCCCACCCCCAACCCCGCCCCATCCTTCGTCTAGTAGAGGAAAGTGATCACCTCTGGCCTTTGACCTCGGGGCCTGTCCCCTCCCCGCACAGCTCAGCAGGGCAAGGCCAGCAGGAAGGTGTTTGAAAGATTGCAAATATGTATGCTAACTTTTTTGTCCTTTATCTGATTTGCCTTGCACTCTAGCAACACTGTGATGGGGGATCGGTTTCCTGCGTGGGCCTCACGGGGTCTTTTCTCTGAGACTCACTCTGCCCAGGCAGCTTCTTTATCATTCCTCTGCCTGGTGGTCACCACGTGATGTTGGATTATATCCAACTCCCGCCTTATTTTGAGTTTCCTCTTTTTTTTTTTAACTTTTTAAAAATTATTTTATGTTTATTTATTTTATTTTGAGAGAGAGAGAGAGAGAGAGAGAGCGCGCGCGCGCACAAGTGGAGGAGGGGCAGAGAGAAGGAGAGGCAGAATCCCAAGCAGGTTCTGCACCATCAGCACAGAGCCCAAGGCAGGACTTGATCCCATGAACCACAAGATCATGACCTGAGCAGAGATCAAGAGTCGGAAGCTTAACCGACTGCGCCACCCAGGCTCCCCTCGAGTTTCTTGAGGGCCCCACAGCCAAATCTCCGCAGAGGATGGCTTCTGCTGTTCTTTAGGAGTGCCTTAAGCAAATGAAAATTGATTCTTCTTAATGACAAAAAGACAAGAGATGGGCTGTTACTGGTGTTGACTCAGCAGCCACTCGGAGTCAGGGCCGGCCTCTCCATGGTCCCGCGGACATTCCCTTGCCCTGGGAGCCCCGTCACGGCAAGATGGCCCTGGGGTTCTAGATGGAGCATCTGTGTTCAAGGGAGGGGGAAATAGGGAGCCGAGGCAAGAGGCTCTCTGAACTTTAGCCAGGAATGCAACGGCATTCCTAGAACTTGGCCTTGTCTTGGACATGAACCAAGGTGTCTCATCGGCCGTCACTGGGTTGCGAGGCCTTCCCCAGCTTGTTTAACGGGGTCTTGTGATCTGATTTGTTTTTGCATTTATTTTATTTATTTTCCTATCACAGTGAAACTCACATGACATACAGGAACCGTTGTAAAGGGAATAATTCAGTGGCATTTACTAGGCATCCAGCTTCCACCTCTACCTAATTCCGAGGCATTTTCACCCCCCGGAAAGGAGACCCTGAGCAGTTACTCCTCACTGTCCCCGCCCTCTGCTTTCTGGTTCCAGGGATTTACCTAAACTGCACATTTCTTATAAGATGGAATTCTACAACATGTGACCTTTTGCATTGACATCTTCTACTCGGCATCATGTTTTTGAGGTTCATCCACAAAGTATCGTCTATCAGAACTTCGTTCTTTTTTTTTTTAATTTTGTTAAAAAAATATTTCATGTTTATTTTTGGAGAGAGAGAGAGACAGAATGTGAGCGGGAGGGGTGTAGAGAGAGAGGGAGACACAGAACTCAAAGCAGGCTCCAGGCTCTGAGCTGTCAGCACAGAGCCTGACGCAAGTCTCGAACTCATGGACTCACAGACCGTGAGATCATGACCTGAGCTAAAGTTGGTTGCTGCTCAATCAACTGAGCTATCCAGGCGCCCCAGCATTCTGGTTTTTTTGTTATGGATAAATGATTTTTGTATTGTATGGATATACCATAATTCGTTTGTCCATCCATCTGTTGGTGGACATCTGGGCTGTTATCATGTCTCTCGAGCCTAGGCATGCTGGCTCCCAGCTGTGGACCTCTGCAGAGTGGCCTGGGCCCCAGAGTAAAGAGGTGCATGGAGGAGGCTCCAGAAGGAGGGTGGGGGGACTGAGCCTGGGTGACTCCGTCAGTCAAGTGGCCGACCTCGGCCCAGGTCATGATCTCACGGTTCGTGAGTTTGAGCCACACATGGGCTCGCTGCTGTCATGGGCTCCCATGCTGTCATGGGCTCGCTTCTGGCTCCCTGCTTTGGATCCTCTGCAACCCCCGTACCTTCCCCACTTCTGCTGTCTCTCAAAAATAAATGAAACATTTCTTTTTAAAAGAAGGCTCCAGGGGCGCCTGGGTGGCGCAGTCGGTTAAGCGTCCGACTTCAGCCAGGTCACGATCTCGCGGTCCGTGAGTTCGAGCCCCGCGTCGGGCTCTGGGCTGATGGCTCGGAGCCTGGAGCCTGTTTCCGATTCTGTGTCTCCCTCTCTCTCTGGCCCTCCCCCGTTCATGCTCTGTCTCTCTCTGTCCCAAAAATAAATAAAAAACGTTGAAAAAAAATTAAAAAAAAAAAAAAAAAGAAGGCTCCATAAATGTCCATCAACTGATGAATGGATAAAGAAAATGTGGTCTATATGTACAATGGAATACTGCTTGGCAATGAGAAAGAACCAAATCCGGCCATTTGCAGCAACGTGGATGGAACTGGAGGGTATTATGCTAATGAAGTAAGTCAGGCAGAGAAAGGGGGATACCATATGTTTTCACTCATATGTGGGTCCTGAGAACAGAAGACCATGGGGGAGGGGAAGGGGGAAAAATGTTACAGAGAGGGAGGGAGGCAAACCGTAAGAGACTCTTAAATACAGAGAACAAATGGGATGGGGGGTGGGGGAGAGGGGAAAGTGGGTGATGGGCATTGAGGAGAGCACCTGTTGGGATGAGCACTGGGTGTTGTATGGAAACCAATTTGACAATAAATTATATTTAATAAGTAAATAAACGTTAAAATTTTTTTAAATGAAAAAAGGAGGCTCCAGGCATGCCCCAGTTGCCTGAGGGAGCAAGGATGATCCTGGGACGGGGAGCCACTTGGGGACCTACTGGAAAGCATCTTCGCCTACTTCCCAACGCTTTGGCGGCCCTGTGATTACCTGCCTTCCGGGAGCATTTGCCTTCTGCGTGCACTTAGAACCACCAAGGAAGCAGTACTATCTTAACCTGGGGTCATCCAATCCAGGACTGCCTTGGCTGGAGCCCAACCAAGAACATTCCTCAGCACCGGTGTCATTTTATGTCGTTCTTATTAGTAATCACATAGGATTCATAGCCGGTTGACTTTTACTCTTGCCAGAGGCTGATAAATTGGCCAGACGCAAGGATCATTCTTCAATAATTAAAAGCCTTTATGGCTTGCAGGAAGAAGCAAATTTGTGAGTATCCACCATGGATCTGTACAACGCTCCTCCCTGCCGATCAACGTCTGCGTCCGCTGCTAGCTGGTGAACTGTTCACCTTTGACTTGGTCTCTGGAACCTCAGTTCAGCCGTCCGAAGGCAGTACTCTCTGCAGAGATCAGGCACTTTCACGTGTCCCCTGGCATTTGCCTGTGGACTCATTGGTCCAGGGGAGTCAAAGTGTGGTCCCCGAACGGGCTCAGCATCTCGGAGGTTTGCATGGAGCTACCGTTTCGGCCCTTTTCAATTTCCTGCTCTGGAGCCGAATGCACCTAGCACATCCAGCACACCATCCTGGGCCCCTAGGGAAGGACTCTGTCTTCCTAGGAAAAGACCCAGGAAGAAAATGCCCAGCTATCAGCTTATGACAAGGGAAGGGAAGGGCTAGACAATGGTATACAAAGGCACCAAATGGACAAGTATGGCCCAAGATGACTTAACTTCTCAAAAGCGGAGATTTTGTTTCAGAGTGAGCCATCACTGCACGTGCTTAAGAGCTCTGGTTTTTGAGTCAAAAAGACCTGAGTCTGATTCTTAATAGCTCTGCCTCTGCCACTTAATAGCTGGGTGATCTTGGGTAAGCAACATAACCTCTCTGAGTCTCCGTTCAACCTCACGAGGAGGAGGTAGGAAAGCCTGTGAAGCGCGGTGCCTGCCACAGGGCGAGAGCACAGCAAACCGCAGCTGTTAACAATTCTCGTGACTCTTCACGTCCTCGCTTCGCTTGCCCCTGTGCATCTAGACAGATCTGCCGGTACCCCACCTCTCCAAACCTCCCCCATTTCAGTCATTCCAATCCAAGGTTTTATGGACTCAACTCTCGCCAGGGCATTTTTCTTAGGGGGCCCTCTTTGCCAGGATGGGCTGAAGATTATAAAGTGTGGTTAAGAGTTTCAAGGTCAAACCTAGTACTTCCTATGAAAATAAAAGATGGCAGTACATTACGTTGTCAAGTTAATACAGTGTGATGGAGCATCTCCAGACTGCACATCCTGGAAGACTGTAAAAGTCTAATAGATTTAGGGTAACTGTACCTCGGGGAGCGTATTAGACAGCGCTCATCAATGGATCAAAACTGTCTTGGACGCTCCCTTCCCAGGGAACAGCAGTGGCCCTTAAATGATTGCTTTCCCTTCAACAACCTGGAGATAAATTGTGCTTCATACATTAACTTCACACGAATGGGCCACTTATTTTGACTGGAGAGTGCACCTTATTTTACCCCAAATGAAAAGGCATATCCTTTGAAAGCCAAATTCTGCATTCTTTAAAATTACTGCGAAATGACATAATGCCATATTAACTCCCTCCCCGTAGCTCTATCTCTGCTGATCTCAGATGTGTTTGGACACATTTAGCATCGTGCCCCTGTTGGTGAAGTGTCTTTAATTATTCCGAAGGATGTTCTGATGCATTTAAGTTTTAATCAGGTGTACGATTAGCCGGGCGTAAAGTTTGTATATATGCTCCTAGGAAGACATCATTTCGATGAGCTTTTATCCCGGGAAGAAATGCCATTGTACAACGAAAATGGTAACAGAAATAACCTAACTGGACCACACAGACTTTTTAAGAGTTGCCACGTGAACTCACGGATTTATTTTCCTCATTTCGCACATTCCTAAAATTGCATACGCTTTCACAGTCCGAACAGTCACTGAGGAGCCATCGTTCCAACGAGCTGAGGTTGGATGAGGAATAGCGCTTGACAGATTCTTCCCCTCCGCTTCTCATCCATCTCCCTGTTAGCTGGGATTTAATCTCTTCCAGGGGGAGGACTGCTCATATTGAGTAATTTCTATCCCCTCTAATTTAAATAGACAATGCCTCACGGTACCCCTCAGGGACCAGGCAGGCGGATGGAGCATCCCTTACCAGGTTCTTGACACCTTGCGTTCAGAGACAAGATGCTGTGGGAGAAGGTGTGCACATCACTTCTGCCACGAGTTTGTCCAAACGGTCCTAGGCCAGCCCAGATCACAGGGGAAGGGAAACAAGCCCCATCTCCTGATAAGAGGACTGTCGAAACGTGCAGCCGCCTCGAATCCACCACAGCAATCCCAAACATGGAGACTGTTACCATTTGAAGCCCTTTGTTACACCACACATGCATATCTGCAGGTTCAACCAAGCCAAGAGCAGCTTAAAGTAATTTCTAGACACTCTACGAGATAAATTTGATTTGTCCTTGTTCCTCATCCTCCATTTCCAAGTGATTGCCAGGAATCACTAAAGCTGGTCCATTTTACTTTCCAAATATTGTGCAGATTTCCACTTCTCTCCGACCCCACCACCATCGCCACCATCACCCTCTTCACTGCCACCACCACCATGATCATTATCGCCATCGTCACCACCACCACCATAATCCCAATTCCTTTATTGTGAGTCCCTACATGCAACAAACCGAATGTTGGTATCCCCATCCCCCGGATTCCTATGTTGAAATCCTAGCTCCCACTGTTATGGTACCAAGAGGGAACACACTTGTGAGATGACGTGGGATTCGTGCCTTTATATAAAAGAGGCCCCAGGGGCGCCTGGGTGGCTCAGTCGGTTAAGCGGCCGACTTCGGCTCAGGTCATGATCTCGCAGTTTGTGAGTTCGAGGCCCACGTCGGGCTCTGTGCTGATGGCTCAGAGCCTGGAGCCTGTTTCAGATTCTGTGTCTCCCTCTCTCTCTGCCCCTCCCCCGTTCATGCTCTGTCTCTCTCTGTCTCAAAAATAAATAAACGTTAAAAAAAAAAGTAAAAAAAAAAGACAATTCATTATCATGTTATGCCATTTAAAAAAAATAATAAAATAAAATAAATAAATAAAAGGGGCCCCAATATGCTCCCTTTCCTCTGCCACCATGTGAGGACACCAGGAAGCACGTGTCTGTGAGCCAGGAAGCAGGTACTCACCACACAGAGAATCTGCCAGCACCCTGATCTTGGACTTCCCAACCTGGCAACCAAGAGAAATATTTGCTGTTAAGCCCCCAAGTCTGTGATACTTTTAAATATTTTTAAAATGTTTATTATTTATTTTGAGAGAGAGAGAGAGTGCACAAGCAGTGGAGGGGCAGAGAGAGAGGGCGAGAGAGAGAGAGAGAGAGAGAGAGAGAGAGAGGATCCCAAGCAGGCTATGCACAGTTGGCGCGGAGCCCAGTGTGGGGCTTGAACTCACAAACCGTGAGATAATGACCTGAGCTGAAATCAAGAGTCAAATGCTTAACGAACCGAGCCACCCAGACGCCCCTGTAGTCTGTGATATTTTTGTTATAGCAAAAATATAACTGGACTCAGACGCCAGCCCACAACGTGATGTTAACAGTACATTCGCTAATGATTGCTCACTAACAATTTCACATACTTCAGACTTCTTATCCCAGAGAGATGTTAAAGCTTCCTAAGGTCAAAGGCTGGATCTTTTCCTTCTCTGAAATAACATGGACATAAGAGCTTTCTGGTGGGCTGGAAATATTATGAACCTTGGTCGCGGTCGGGGTTACATAGGGGTGTACATGTGCCCCGAGCCCCATACGGTACTGCACTGTTTCACTACACCTCAGTAAAACTGAAGACAGCAGTAATGATCTGATGATTTATTAAACACCCACTAGGTGCCAGGCACTGGGCTTATGGGCTTTACGTATATTATTTTTATCCTCATACGAACTGGGTGAGGTTGATAACATCCCCCCTGGACAGTTGGACAAATTGAGGTTCAAAGACATGAGGTAGTTTGTCCAGAGTCACATGGTTGGTCAGTTCTGGAGTCGTGAGCCACATTCAGGCAGATTCGACTGTGAATCTTTTGTTCTTCTCAGCTGAAGTCACCAAGACCTCAAGGGAAAAAGAAACACACACACACACACACACACACCTGTACACACATTTATTCAAGATGAGCTTTCAAACTAAAACTCCAAAGTACATCTTGTAAAGAATAACAAATTCATCCTCCCAAGGAAATACAAACACTAGAGCAATCTGAACAGACTTGCCAAGGATGAACCCGGAACAGAGCTTCCCAACCCCTAATGTGCACCGAACCACCTGAGTGTCTTGCTAAAAGACAGATTCAGGTTGAGGACATCTGGAGGGGGAGAGGGTCCACCTTTCTCACGAGCTCCAGGGGATGGCAGGGCTGCTTCTCTGTGACCCGAACTTTACAAAGTCAAACATCAGAGCACATTTCCATGCATGTGGGATCAATCAAATCATTAGCAAAACACAAGAAATTGCTTAGACAGTTAGACAATAATTCCTGCAGATGCAAAATATTGGCATTGTCTCTGGACAGGGTAAAAATGAAATCATTTTCCAAAGTGATGTGGTCGCCACCCTTTCTGCGGGGTCCAGCCCGAAGCCTGTAGGTCTCTCTTTGTTGCAAGATATCAAGGTGTCCCACAGCCTAGCCCACCCCAGCTCTCAGGGACACCAGAGATGCTTACCCACGATCTCATTCCGTAGGAGGGAGCCCCTGGGCTCTGTCCGCAGTCCACGCCAATGGCGTTCACACCGGCCTCTGCCAGTGAGGCATTGCGGCTGTAAGAGACCCTGAGTCTGGGTTCACACATGAACACGATTCACAACTTCTTATCCCCACGCTCCTTTTCTCTTGCCACCCTGCCCCCCACCCCACCCCTGATTTTCACCGAAGTCAGTTTGCACGTGAGCAGCGCATTCACAAGGGGATAGGAGCTGTCATTCTGCAAATCCCAGACCTGAGTTCAGACAGAAAATGGGATTCAGCTCCAGGTTTACCCACGGCGGCTGTCTCATTCATTACGGAGAGATCAAAATAGCCGTAGGTAGGAACTCATCTAACTTAACTCGACATGCCTGCAGTCCATAACAAAGGAAGCTCCTCATCCAGCCAGCTCTTGGGTCCTGATCAACAAATTTGCTCCCTGAAATCACACAGTGGCTAGGCAAAAAGGAAATATATTTCCTTTTATGTATATAAATAAAATATTTATATATAAATATATACTATGTAATCTCAAGTACAGCCCTGAGATCTCAAGAATGTCATTCTTTGATTTTTGCCGCAATGTGGTGGAATACACCCTGCGAAGGAGTTTTTGTTGTGTTTTTCTCTCCGTATGGGCCGTTCTGAATGTCCCAGGCAGGCCACGAGGGAATGACGATCGGAAGAGTAAGGTGCACGTGAGGATTGTAGGAGAGACACGGGGCGCCGGGCCTCGGTTCGGGAACGCAGCGGTGGTAATCAGCAAGCTAGCAAGTTGGGTCTGGAACTGCCAAGAACGTTCACCCCGAAAGCCGTCTCTTTCATGAGATGCTGATGTGCACGGTCTGCACAGCATTGCCAGCAGCTTTGTGGACAACTGTGTTATAAGCCCTCCGCAAAGATCCAGCTATTTGGCTGTTGTTATGGGAACGGTACAATTATGGCCAGATTGGAGTTGTGATGGGGGACAGAAAAGAAAGAGGACTGGGGGTGGGCAAAATTGCTATTTTCGCCCAAATGCATTTTGGCTGATCACCTGTGCTGAATGCGAACAACAATTGAGAAGAGAAGGTAGTAGGAACCCTACTTGGCCTCCCGGATTATAGGCCGGAGTTTGTGCTGAAAAAAAAAAAAGAAGAAGAAATCGACTTTAAGAGAGGAAGGATCACGTCCTCTTACTTTCTTTGTCATTTCACAAAAATACTATAATTGTGCGTCAGAGCAGGAAGTTCAGCGATGTCCAAAGATTCTATGTGGCCTCTTTACTTCTGTTACCGAAGTTAATACATGTCTGAAATATGTAATTTTGCAATTTAAGGTTTTTGATTGAAAAATCTAAAGTACCAGTCAATAATCTTCCAAAAGGATTGTTATCATTATCCAAGCAAGTCAAGCAAATGCCTGTCTACAAGCTAATTAAGATAGCAATCGACACGCGAAGGCGATCCGCGCTCTATGAAACCGAGTGTCTTTTTCAAAGCCATAGGCGGGAAGAGGAGGTTACTTGCCATAAAGATGGCAATGTGAGTTCACACAATGCTTCCCTCCTTCCATCTCCCAAATCATAGAAATAATGGAAAAAGTATAAAAATATGTTTTGAGACTTAACTGCCCTTGAAAAACACCTAGGTTCTTTGGAAATTAAATCCTGCCAGGTAAAGAGAACGGAATTGACTCCATGTAGCCGAGGACTGGGTCATCTGGGGAGGACTTTGCTACCCACGGATGGGGGCTGAAACATTGCAACAGTGGCCCAAGGTGGTTGCCTGAGGTGGCAGGAATGAGCAGAGACACCCACAAAACTGACCTGGTGTCAAACTGCATCCTGTCCACATCCCTGTGGGACAAGGACCAAGCCACCAGAGAGCTCACACTGGGGCTGGCTTACTTCAGTTCCTATTACCCGACACATCATGGCTGACTTTCAACAAATATTACAGGCATGCTGGAAAGCAAGAAGAAACAGGGTCTGAAGAGACAAAGCAAGCCCCAGAATCAGACTTAGATATGACACAGATGTTGAAATGATCAGGCTGGGAGCTTAAAACGACTATGATTCATCTGCTAAGGGATCTGACAGAAAAAGTGGACACCACGCAAGAACAGATGGGCAGTGTAAGCAGAGAGATGGAAATGCTTGTAAAGAAGCAGAAGGAAATGCTAGAAATCAAAAACTCTGTCACAGAAATGAACAACATTTTGGGTGGGCAGATCAGTAGATAGGGTATGGTCAAGGAAAGAACCAGTGAGCTTGAAAAATGTCAGTAGAAACTTCCCAAACTGAAATGCACATAGAAAGAATAATGGGGGGGGGGCAGAATAGCCAGAAGGGTAGGACAATTACAAAATGTACAACATGTGTATAATTGGGATCCCAGAAGGAGGAGAAACAGAGAAAGGAACAGAAGGAATATTTCAAATAATAATGACTGAGAGTTTTAAACAATTAATGACAGACACCAAACTATAGTTACAGCAAGCTCGGGGAACATCAAGGAGAATAAACACCAAAAAATCTACACCTGGGCACATCCTATTCAAACTGCAGAAAATCAAAGACAAAGAGAAAACCTTGAATGAAGCCAATGGAAGAAAACACCTTATGTACAGAGAATGAGGATTAGAATTACATCAGAGATCGCTTCACAAACCACGTAAGCAAAAGGAGAGTGGAGTGGAATCTTTACTGGGTCATAAAAAGAAAAAGACCTCCAACCTAGAAATCCGATCCAGCAAAGCCATCCCTCAAAGGTAGGAAGAAATACGTTCTCAAACAAAAAGTGAGGCTTTGTCTCCAGTAGACCTACCTTGTAAGTAATGTTAGGAGCTCTTAGATAATGTTAGGTCAGAAACTTAGATCTACAGAGGAGTGCCTGGGTGGTTCAGTCAGTTAAGCATCCAACTTCGGCTCAGGTCATGATCTTGTGGTTCATGAGTTCAAGTCTCACGTCAGACTCTGTGCTGACAGCTCAGAGCCTGGAGCCTGCTTCAGATTCAGTGTCTCCCTTCCCCGCTCACACTCTGTTTCTCTCTCTCTCTGTCTCAAAAATAAATAAAAACATTTTTAAAAATAAAAAAAAAAGAAACTCAGATCTACATAAAGAAAGGAAGAGCATTGGAGAAGGAATCGATGAAGCTAAAATAAAATGTCTTCTTTTTCTTATTCTTAATTGATCTGATAAGTAACTGTTCAAAATGATAACAACAACAAGGCAATGGGTGATCACAGCCAATGGATAGGTCTGGTGCCCGGCAGCAACGTTATAGCAGAAATTAGAATACTCTACTATATGTACCTGTACATGCTGACCGTGAAGTAGTTGTTTGAAAGTGAACTTGGATTGGTTGTACATGTACATTGGAAACACTAAAACAATTCTTTTTTTTTTTTTTTTTAATTTTTTTTCAATGTTTATTTTTTTGGGACAGAGAGAGACAGAGCATGAACGGGGGAGGGGCAGAGACAGAGGGAGACACAGAATCGGAAACAGGCTCCAGGCTCTGAGCCATCAGCCCAGAGCCTGACGCGGGGCTCGAACTCACGGACCGCGAGATCAGGACCTGGCTGAAGTCGGACGCTTAACTGACTGCGCCACCCAGGCGCCCCTAAAACAATTCTTAAAAGCAGTATAATTGACATACTAACAGAGGAGAGAAAATTGAATCATATAAGATTCAGACCAGAGAAGACAGAAAAAGACAGGAAGACCAAAACAAAAACAAAAACAACACAAAAACAAAAACAAAACAAACAAACAAAAAAACAAAGACAAAGGGCTACAAATAGAAAATAATTGTAAATATGGTAGATATTAACCTGACAACAAAAAGCCACACTCAGAGATGCCTCATTTCCTCTCACTTCCTTTCTGGTCTCCTAAACCGCAGAGATAATTGCTTTCATTAGCTTGTTTATCTTTCCTGTGTTCCTTTCCAGAAAAAAAATTAAACACACACATACACACACACACACACACACACACACACACACACACACTTAGTATATTCCAATACTCTTTTGCAATTTGCTTTTTTCACTTAGCAACATATCCTGGAGACCAATCTATTCTAAGGATCTTCCTCGTTGTTTTCTCAGGTGCACAGCCATCAACTGCATGGACGTACCACAGTTTGTTCAATGAGTCTCCCATGAATGGTATTTGGGTTCTTTCCAACATTTTGCTTTTAGAAACAAGGCTGCAATACCGGCCTGTTCATACGTTGTTTCATATTTGTGGAGGTGTGTTTTCAGGGTAAATCCCTAGGGGTGGGATTGGCGTGGCCAAGGCTAAGTGCTTTGTAGTTGGTTGGGTATCACCACATTCCCTTCGGGAGGCGCTAGCCATGTTGTATCCTACTGCATCTTCCCCCAAAGAGTAGTGTTGTTCGGGTCTAGAATTTCTGCCAGAATGGAAGGTAAGAGATGGTACCTTGGTGTAGTTTTAATTTCTATTTCTTTTATTAAGTTGAATATCTTTTCATAGGTCTAAAAGGGCTATGTGTACACTGACTTTTATGAACTATGTGGTTATGTCTTTTGCTCATTTTTCAGTCAAGTTTGTGGTCTTTAAACCCTCCCTTTTAAAAGGCTCTTTATATATTAGGGATGTTACTAAGATATATACTAGAATATATATATATATATATATATATATACACATATACATTAATAGGGATACATATTTGTCTATAATAGGAGCTATATTTATGATCCCTAGTTTCACATTTGTTGTGTGTTTTTTACTTTGCTTACACTGATTTTTTAAATCATAAAAAGGTATATTTTTATGCAATCAAATTAATCAGTCTTTATTGATGGCATCTGGATTTTTCATCATATTTCGAAAGGATTTCTCCACATCCAGGTTGTAAAGGAATTCATCCACAATTTTTAAAGAAGACTTTACATGAGTTCTCCCATCCATTTTGATTTTTTTCTGGTTTATGGTGTGAAGAACTAATTCAACTTGGTCCAAGTCTAAATGTATATATTACAAAACCATTTATTAAAAGGTCTCTCTTTTCTCCCAATGATTTGAGATGTCACATATGACATACACTAAATTTTCTTTTGTTGTTAGGTCTCTTTCTGGCTTTTGTATTGACCTTTCTGTCTATTTATGCAATAGTACCACATTCTTAGTTATGGAGGCTGTATGTTTACAGGAGCTCACCTTTATTTCCCTTTTGTGTGGTTTCCCTATTTTTCCATGTTTATCTTTCCATTTGAACATTCAAATCATCTTGTCTGGCTCCAGGAAAAAAAACCTACTTGGCATTTTTATGGAGATGTTGACATCTTTATGACGCTGAGCCACCTTGTTCAGGAAGAAGAGGTACCCACTTGCTCACGTTTGTTTTTGTGGGAAGATATTGGATCCTTAATTAGGAATTTCTCATCCTGCGTTATGTAGGATATATACAAATAAACTGACACACAGACAATGTTATTGACTGCAGAGTTTTAAAGATAAACAGAAAAGATTCCCAGGTACTAGAAAGCAGACGTTGATCTCCCCGTAAAGCTAGACAATCCAGACATCTCCTCAGCAGTGTGAAATGCCAGCACACATGACATAGCTGAGGAAGAGTAATTGTCAATCTCGAATTATATACCCAGAGAAGCTATGAGTTATCGCTCAAGAGTGAGAACCACCCCTCCGCAGGAAAGCTTCTAAAGCATGCACTTCAGCAAAGAGAAAAGTTCACTCTGGTGAGGGAGTGGGACATAAGAGGCAAGAGTAAGTAAATACATCATGAAATAATTTCATAAATCTTATGAACTACTGAATCTAGCAAAACTATTTTTGTGTTTACAAAAGAGAGATGCCAACTTCTCTAGAGCAGTAACATGGAAAATGGGAGGGAAGAGGTTGAATTTTCTCAGGCCTTTTTTTTTTTGCTTAAGGGAAGAACAGAGACACTACATAATTTTAGGCTCTGAGAAAAAGATAAAGTATATTTGTTTAAAAATGTATGGGTAGCAAAGAAAAACACAGAAGCATAGGCTATCATTTCCAACACAGTAGAAGGAAGAAAAGGAAAGAAAGAAACTTTATCGATTCATAAAGGAAAGTAAGGGGGGGAGCGGAGAAACATAGTAAATAGAAAAATACAAAACAAGATGATGGAATTAAGCCCCAGTATATCAGTCATCACAATAAATGTGATTGGGTTAATCTCACCTATTAAATATCAGATTGGATTTAAAATACAGTCATATGCTGCTAATAAATAAGAGGCAAATTTAAAACAAGATGACTCAGGAAGGGTTAGGATTATAAGGTTGCTTTTAAGTAAATTCTTTGTACCCTGTGGTGTTGGTTGGTTAGTTGGTTTTTCTTACCCCTGGTGCAAGGATTTACATTTATTTTGGAAAACAGCTTGTTCAATCAGCCAATCACTTCCAGACTGTCCGGGCTGGTTGGTCTCACTCAGCCACCAAGTATAACCACTCTTCCCCCAGGTTTCTGTCATGTCCCGCAGTGATGGCTTCAAAAGAAGGTGAAAGAAAGAGACCTAAGGCACTCCACCAGAGGCTCCAACTCCCTAATGTCCTTCTTTGGATAACTGCATTCAACAAGTTGCAAATTCACCTGGCCATCTTCTCGTTCGGCCTATTTTCTCATCTCGTACGAGTACTTTAACACGCCAGCGCTCGACCTCCCGGACACGGTAAGAACTCTGGCTAGTAACCGACTTACCGCATCCCAACTTGTTTTGCCGTAAAGCCCCAAGCAGCCTAAACCCCTTCCTTGAGCTGGAGAAGGAAGACATCAGCTAAAACAGGAGGCTGCATTCCTGCTGCTTAATTAGCACATCACGCACTTCAAAGTGCCTTTGGTGTCCGTTCTTTTGTTTTCCCTTTGCAGTGATGGAGAAATCAAGGGTCTAAGTCAAGAAACAGTATCAGAACAAAAGTGATAGCTGTGCACTAGTCACTTGGCGTGTTTTAAGTGTAGCTAGCCTCCTTAAGATGTTCATTGAGAAGTTCGAGCAAGGCAATCCAGTGGTGCACCTGTCTCTTTCAGCTGATACAAGAATAATTAATTACATGAAAATGACTTCCACTGGAGGTTAATTTATTTTGGCTGACAGTCACATACATACGCAGATATGTCTTCGGCTGCAGTCGAATAGAGCTTTATTTAGAACATTTTATTTATATCTTGGATGATTTCATTCCTAAGAAATTGAGGGGTTGAAAGAGGAGACGGTGCAGGAAGGCAAGGAGGGAACATTTCTCACCGCTTTGTTTTTGTTTTGTTTTGTTTTTAACAAAAAAGGGAAAAAAGGCCAATGTCATGGCTAAGAACTTGGCTTTCTCCCCAGGATATAGTAGAGCTCAGACACACTGAAGGGAAGGGTCAAGCGTGTCCTGGGGTTAAGGTAAAGAGCGGAGGGCCAGGGCAGGGTGGTGGGATTGGCGGATTTTCCGTGGGACCTGCTAGGTCTTTATTCACTTCCTTCCTTCCGAGAGGTCGTGAGTGGGGTCGCGGTGGCCGCCGTGCTGCGTTTGAAGAGGAGAGAGCATGAATGTAGTGCCTCAGAATTGGCCCACCCGCCCCCAGCAAGTGTGGCCGCTGCCTCCCTGGAAGCCAAAGGGGGACTCATCTTCCCAAATAACGGGTAAACTTTAGCATGGCTTTTGTTGGGTGCCAGGCACCTTCCAGGCATTATCTCAGTCCACCCCACCCCCACCCCAACTCTGTGTAGCAGGTTGTTATTGCCTCCACTTAATAAAAGGGGCAAACTGATGCTCAGAGAGGTTAAGGAGCAGGCTCGCAGTTGCACAGCCAGACAATGACTGGGGCTGACTCTTCAGTTAGGCTCCGCATCGCCTGTCTGTAATCATTGTTAGTGTTACCCAGAAACGTGGTCCCGCAGCATCCCTGGAAGATCTTTTAAATTCCTGATGTGTATCCACGAGTACGCGTGCGAGGGTTTTTCAATTTCAGGCTGGGGTGGCAGTGTCACCTCTGAAGAGGAATTCTGAGGGCTCCCATGAGCGGTTAGCCTCCCCTCTGCTTCACTGGCATAGAAAGCAAGCGAGGCCAAAGCGTGAGAGGAAACTGTTCCCGATAATCATCTTGGGAGCCCCAACCTCATTAGCAGCTGTTATTGCTGGCAGGACAGAGTCCCCACAGGGCGCCGGTCACAACGGGGTATCAGCCCAGGTCCCAGACCCCAAGCCACCAGCCTGTGATGATAATGATAGTCACCATTACCAGTAACACGACCTCCCACTTATTAGCTGCTCACCGAGTCTGGAATTTGGACCCAGATCTGCTGCCTCCCGTCCGCTGCTTGCTTAGCCTCATGATTTGGGTCTGGTCATTTCGACTTGTTTCCTCTGTGTATGGTGAGGATAATTATGGCCATTTTTAAAATTATATCTTCTTAGTCCTGACTTCATATGCAGGATGTATTTACGTAATGCGCATGATTTCATTAACGCTCACAGACACTTCCAGGAGGCCTCCCTTTATCTGAGGACACCCACACGGACACAGGGGACGGCAGCCCGCTGAAGGCCACGCAGCTCATTAAGGAGTGGAAAGGAGATTTCAACCAATTTCGGGGAGACTCCAATGCCCCAGCTTTGCCTCCAGGGTTGTCCTAAGAATGAGAGATGACGTGCGTGTGACCCGGGCACAGCAGGACTCAGTCGCCACTGGGTGAGCCCTGCTGTTACGATCACGTTCCCACGCTGGCCCTGCCATGGCCAGGGTGAACTTCCAGATCGCGGGCACTGTGAACCCCCACGTCCATCGCTCCTCTTCCCAGCCTCCTCCCTCCTCTCTCGACCCCTTCCAACCCCACTCCACCCCCCACCAGACAGGTTTAGGAGAGAGGTGAATTGGCTGCAGAGACTGGGGTAACCAATACTGATCTTGCTTTAAAATAGGTACTTCTTTTAAAACACAAAACAAAAACAAAACCTGTTCAGCCAGATTGCCCGGTTTTCTTACACAATAGCTATCTTAATGAAATCTCAAGTTCATTTGCTCTGAGAGCCTCTTAAAATGAAAAGCGCCTGTGTTCCCAACACGGGTCCAGAAACGGTGCCCTGGAGTGAGCAGACACCTGTGTCAGCAGCCAGTTTTAGGAAACAGACATACACACTCGCCTCTGCAGCAGAAACGGTCGCCGACTTCCCAGCAGGTGTCCTGTGTCCGCTCCAGCCGCCACGGAGCGGAAAATCATCATTTCTGGGAACCCAACTGGCACTGCCTCGTCGCCCTGAGAGCGGTGGAAGGTGGCGGCGAAAGTCCTGCTTCGGGCTCAGGCTGCCTGGCTTGAAATCCCAGCTCTGAAACTAGGAGAAGCCCCTCTGTGCCTCAGTTTCCTCATCTGTACAACGGGAATAAGAAGACTAGCTCCGCAGAATTGTTGCCTGGATCCGATGAATCAGTTCACGCGTGTGAAGCGCTCCCAGCAGGGTTTGGCACGCAGCCGTGCGTAGGCGCCGTTTAGTAACCATACCACTTATAGTAACAATGACACCCATCAGTGTTATTTTTACTGTTGTAGCGAAATAGGTTTGAACTTACCACGTCTGTGGCAATGCAGCCCTTGGAAGTACTTTTATAGGCAGATTAGGATCATCAAAAAGCTTTTGGGTTCTGCAACAGAACCAGCTAGGCCATGTCAGAGTCTACAGCTGGGGAAAGAGCTGGCTGGGGGGTTAGGGGTGAGAGAGGTGAGGGAAGGCTAGAGGCCACGGGTCTGGGGTATCACTGGAAGCCCGTGATGGCAGAGCCCGACGTGGGGTCAGAGACGGGAGGGGCCTCCATCAAATTCCAGGGGAGCCTGAGACGAGCCTCTCGGCTCAGCCCCAGCCTTGCTTCCTACTGCAGAGCCTTCCAGAATTGACCCCGGGGGTGGGGGGTGGTGGTGGTGACAGTGTTAAGTTTCACCTGAGCCCCATGTCCTGGAAAACAGCCTGGTTAAGAAGTCCCCCACCCTTTTGTGTTCCGGATACAGCTTGTAGAGAAAAACGCTCTTTCCCACGAGACTCCGATAGGACTCGAGGATGCTGCTGCCCCCTTTCTCTCCATCAAGGCCGGACACAGAACCCCACATTCCCATCCTTCGCTTTGCGAATGGCTGCACGGAACAGTCAACTGTAACAGGCACTGGTCAGCCAAACTCAGGTTAAGCTTCTCTGCCTCCGCACGCGCCTGACCTTTGGCCCACCCTTCGAGAGAGCCGGCAGCCAGCCCCTCCCCAAGACAGGTCCGTCTCTCAGAGCGATGTGCTCCCATCCGCACCCCTGTCCTCTCCAGCCCATGCCCGCACAGACTACTGCCCACACCCCTTCTTCCCAGCCTGGCTCCCTCCTCCCCGTGAAAGAAAGGCCTTTTGCCTGACCTTGCGTACCCTTGCCACACTGCAGACCCCAGACCTGAGCTCTCCCTGCATCAACACTGTGTCCTGCCACCTTCGCTCCCCTAATGACCCTTCTGAATGAAGTCTCTCCTTACTGAATCTGGATTTGCTCGTATTTGACGGGAGAGATCCTTGCGTGGGATTTCCCCAAAGCTATGGTTCCCTGCAAGGCTTGGGTTTTCTAGATCCATAAGAAATGGGGTCCCCGACCCCCAGATCTCCACGGAGGGGCCAGGTAAGCATGTGCCTTTCAGGTGGTTCCACGGTGCCTTGAGAGTAACAAAGATTCTTCCTGGGCCCGTCCCTGCTGCAGAATTCTGTGGTTTCTCCAGGAGCCCGGAGAGGAGGAAATCTGTCCGCTGCCTTGTTTGATCCGGAGTAATTATTTGTTCTGTGTTAAAAAAAAAAACTTTTTTTTCCGTATTCTTTTGCTGGTGCTGTGGCAAATGGAACCCCCTTTTTTCTTTTGGTTTCAGGATGTTCTGCTGTGCACAGCTGTGCGAGAGCAGCTCGCGGTGTTGGTGGTATGTTGAATAATATAAAGGCGGCCGCCACAGTAAAATAATGAGGACGAGCCCACGCGCATGAGGTGTGGCCCTGGAGGGACCAAATCAGAGATTCCCAATTAGGGGTTCACAAACAATGTGAAATGGCACCGTCGGGATTGACTGCTGATAAGAATGTTCCAGCTAATTAAAATGTCAGGGTTTCCTGGTTCGCCAGGATTTATAGTCAACCCCTGGGAGGTAACACTTGTCCGCTGGTCAGTTCCTGCTGATAAGAAGTTCTGCTTGACAGTTACTGAGGTCTTTGATAAATAAAATATGGGAAAACAGATGAATTATTACTTAATAAATGCAGGGTTGTTTGGTAGGTTTTCAGAGCAGAGAGGTTGTAGGCGGGCAGCCTGTGGGCCACAGCCTAGCCTTGAACACCTACTTGGTGTGCACAGGAGTTTTGATTTTATTTTACTGATTTGATCCAACATTTAAAAGAGGAGATCACACAACACACACACACACACACACACACTTCACATCCAGACTTGTGGCTTCTCTTGAACACTGGCCACACTGGCTGTGTGTCTTGGGTGGGAGGGAACTGAGTACCGGCTGCTGTGCATGGCTGGGATCCGTGGCCACCACCCCCTCCCAACTTCCGGATGCGGCCACAGTGCTGGTGTTTTTCTCATTGACTTTAGCTAACGGCCTCTTCAAGTGCGGGGTCGGCAAATTACACCCACGGCCCCCATCTGGCCCGACACCTGTTTTCCTAGATAAAGTTTTATTAGAACACCTTGTGCTCAATGTTTACAGAGCATCCACAGCGTGGCTCTCACACTTGAGTGCCAGAGGCGAGCGGTTGCACAGAGCCCATCTGGCGCACGAAGCCTAAAATACGTGTGGTGTGGTCCCTAAAGGACAATGTGAGCTCACCTCTGCCCTGCGCAGCTGAGCCTGTGACCCTTTGGATTACGACTCTCCCCATTTGCTGCTTAACCTCGGGCGGCCGACTTACATTCTCTGAGCTCCAAGTGCCTCGTCTCTAGGATGGGACAGGGTGAGATTCTGTCCCGTGAGATTGTTGGGGGAATCAAATGACCTGAAACGTATGCCTGGCGCACCATGGGGGTGCTCTACTCCGCGTGGGGTGCGTGCTGACATTTTCAAAACTCTGGGTGTATACCGGCAAAAATAACAAAAGGCAGTCCTTGTGCGGATTTCACGTTAAGAGTAGTCACAAGGGGTTTTCTGGGCACTCCAGACGCTTCACCTCCCCCCACCCAAACTGAAGGGCTCCAGGCATCTCTCGGCTGAGCCAGCAGGGAGAGAGACACAACCCACAGCCCAACTTAACCTCCAGAGACGATTGAGAACCGTGCCAGGGCCACCAGGCTGGCCAGAACGTGCCTCGATGTGCTACGTGGGTGGCGCCCCATGAGCCATGTTTTTGCAAAGCTCTGGAGGAACTGTCGGGAGAGTGACAGCCAGCCCTTACTCAGAGCCTCAGCGGGGGCCCGGGACACTTCCAGTCCCACGAATGGGGCAACGGCTGGGCGTGGGGGCTTGCAGTCTGGGCAGGGGGTCGTGATGGTGGAGGATGCAAAGCGACTACTACTCCTCCCTCAAATGCAGGTGAGGGATAAAGATCCCCACCCGCCACCTCGCTCATACCGCCTCAGTACCAGCAACGTCACTACTGTCGCCCCACAAGTGCTGGTTGAGCCCCTCCTGTCACGAAGTCACCAGGGTGGACAGGAGAGCTCCTGTGGGGCTTCCGTTCTCGTATGGCGGCGGCGGGGGGGAGGAGCGCTGATAATCACTAACTAGAAAATATCAGCTGTCGTTGGGCAGAGAACCGAGGTGGGGTGCTATGGTAGACAGAGCACCCAGGGAAGGGCTTTCTTTGGGCAGAGGGGCATTGAGCCGAGACCTGAAAATGCACAGAAGCCGGTCATGTGAGGATCGGAGGCGGGGGGAGGGGGGGACCGGCACTGCAGGGAAAGGACATGACAAGTTCAAAGACGGCCTGATGGCCCGCCCCTCACATGTTAGAAGCAGGCTGTTTGGCTAGAACCTCGCTGCTGAAAGCGGGGTCTATGACCCGCACCGTCCTCACTCGGGGGCTTGCTGGGATGCCCTCAGAACCTGCACGAGACCCGCAGGTGGTTCACGTGCATGTCACAGCTTAAGGAGCCCTGGGACACAGCGCAGTGGAACAAGGTTCAAAGGGGCCCAGAGCGAGAACGGGAACGGAGACAGCACTCAAGATTTGCAGGACCGCCACCCAATGCAAAACAGGCGAGATGGCCCCACACCGCCATCGTGGCTCGTTTGCTCTGATTTTGGTCCCCAGAAAGAAGTTACTGGGCATGCCTTTTCATGAGGTGCTATTCTAGACACTGGATGGGCTGCTCAATTAACTGCGGGCTCTGGGAGAGGAGCTGCGTCACGAGTTGTGGTGGATATTTTCATGTACGTTAAGACAAAAGGAAAACAACAGCGGTGTTTGCCGGAACTTTGCCTCCGCCAAAGCCTTGAGTGACCACTTAGCTGCGTATGAGAATGGCTGGCTAATCCCAGAAGAACATTTCTTTAATTCTTTGTGCGATTTATAATGTAACATGACACACTTTTAACTTTATCCTACATCAGTGACCTTTTCTCCATCACTGTCTTAAATCTAAACAATCAGCCAAATGGTACATCAGCTCTTGGGCTGATCCCCCTGGTGTGGACCCTCCTACTGTGGCCAGTGGCCAACATCAGGCTACCACATTGCTCTACAGAATGTCCTACACGTACCACGTATGTAAGTACCCTCCAGAGCAGAGATCATGGTACAATAATTAGGAAGGAATAGCTTTCCATCATTCATTCATTATCTTTGTTTGCAATATAATTTAAAGTTTTTTACAATCTATTTTTTTTCTTTTTCTTAAAGTTTTTATCTTTTTTTTAATTTTTTTTTCAACGTTTATTTTTTTTATTTTTGGGACAGAAAGAGACAGAGCATGAACGGGGGAGGGGCAGAGAGAGAGGGAGACCCAGAATCGGAAACAGGCTCCAGGCTCCGAGCCATCAGCCCAGAGCCTGACGCGGGGCTCGAACTCACGGACCGCGAGATTGTGACCTGGCTGAAGTCGGACGCTTAACCGACTGCACCACCCAGGTGCCCCCTAAAGTTTTTATCTTGAGAGACAGATAGAGCACACGACCAGGGAAGGGGCAGAGAGAGAGGGAGAGAGAGAGAAAGAGAGAATCCCAAGCAGGATCCGCACTGTCGGCATGGAGCCCAGTGTGGGGCTCAATCCCATGAACCACGAGGTCATGACCTGAGCTGAAATCAAGAGTTGGATGCTCAACGGACTGAGCCATCCACATGCCCCTATAATCTAATTAAAAAAAAATTTTTTTTTAACGTTTTATTTATTTTTGAGACAGGGAGAGACAGAGCATGAACAGGGGAGGGTCAGAGAGAGGGAGACACAGAAACTGAAACAGGCTCCAGGGTCTGAGCTGTCAGCACAGAGCCCGACGTGGGGCTCGAACTCACAGACCACGTGATCATGACCTGAACCGAAGTCGGCCACCCAGGCTCCCCTCTAATTTTTAATAATGTCTGTGTTGAACCACCAGCTTACAAAACTCCTGAAACTTAACAGTTGGCTCTCCTGAGCTGGAAGGAGCCAGGTCTAATGCAGCACTGGGTGGGGGCCTCAAACGTGCACGGGGCAGACATAGCATAGCCTTCTGAGCGTAGTGAGTTACAGTTTAGTGATGCATCATGGTCTCCGTTAAACCCAGCGTCTGCTAGACATAGGCTGGGGGGTGGGAGATGAAGCTGGGTCTAGGTTTGCCCCAGCCCCCACTCTGGTCTAGGAAAGCCCTTCCCCAGGGGTAGCCCCGAGGGCTGGACCCCCATAGCCTCCCGCCCGGGAAGCTCAGTGGAGACCCACTGGGACAGGAGAGGAAGAGGAACCAGGAGACTGGAATGGGCGGTATCTTGGAGAGGAGAGTAGGGCAAGGTCACCGTGACTTGCCCTTCCCGACACTGAGCCACTACACGGAGGAAATGATGGCACAGCGTGGAGGTCTGGAGGAGGTGCCGATTGCTGGAGCCGCGTCGGTCAAGCTGCTGGGCTTGGAGTCGGGAAGGGAACTACCTTATACATCGATCGCCTACTTTGGGCGGCTCAGATGTTTCACCTTTGATCCTCAGACAACCTGGTGGGGTTGGCACCTTTACCAACTTCATTTTACAGAAAGCGGAAAAAGCTTACCCAAGATCACACAGACACAAGGTGGCAGGGCCGAGACTGAGACGCAGGAAGGTCAGACGCTGCCTGCCCGGAATGGGGGCCAGTGATACACGAGACCCCGGCCGTCCTGATGATAGTGTAACATTGCAACTGGAGTCCGCCCCGTGCCCCCAACTAAGGCTGGGCCGTTACTAACCATTCTGAACGGCCATCGCTGTCGGCTCTGGGACCCCTTTATGACCTGTTCCTCCCCTCCAGGGTTCAGCATTATTTCCCTTTTATGATTGTTTTCTTGGAAACGGTGCTACAGACACCCCTCTTTGTCCCAGCCACGATCCTCACTACATTCAATTATCCTGGTTTATTAGGCTCTTTAAAGCTACTTTACTGCTCTCTCCTTGCCATGACCTTAATCTTCGTTTCTCCTCCAGCTTTCTCCAGGGTTATTGCTCGTCAGGAGAAAGGTCACCGCGGACTCAAAAGAAACAGGGAACAGGCAATAGAAGGCGGGCTTCTGGCTGCCGGTTTGTTTCCACCGACATGAAAGTGATAGGTGAAGAGGGAGGAGACGACCACTTACCCTGTCTCTTCTCAAGCTACATTTTGCCAGACCCTACTTTCAGAAGCAACCATCATTACAACCCAAGTCTCCATTAGCACAGGGTTTTCCCAGCAGCGCTGTATTTTCCTAGGCGTAAACATCTTAGTCAATTCTTTTTTTTTTTTTTAATGTTTATTTACTTTTGAGACAGAGAGAGACACAGCATGAGCAGGGAAGGGGCAGAGAGAGAGGGAGACACAGAATGTGAAGCAGGCCCCAGGCTCTGAGCCGTCAGCACAGAGCCCGACGCGGGGCTCGAACTCACGGACCGCGAGATCGTGACCTGAGCCGAAGTCGGACGCTCAACCGACTGAGCCACCCAGGCGCCCCCTTAGTCAATTCTTAAAGCCATCCTGTAGTGCAGGTGGTGTAGGTATTGTTATGCCCACTTTACAGATAAAGAAACAGAGAAAGCTCGTGCCATACCTGAACTTCTGGCTCAGGACAAGATAGGGACTCCACATTCCTCCCAGGTCTTCCTCTTGCAACTAAAAAATCCCCGGATGTGACGCCACAAAGAAGCACGGGAAGGCCCACCCCCCTCCCCAGCCCTGGCCTCGGTGGGGCTTCCGCTCCCCGCCCAGCGATGCGAGCGCAGCGGGAATCGACTCCCCACGTGCCCCTCCCCGTGTCTGTGAAGCCTGGCGAGGGAGCTCGGAGACGACAGCACGGTGCAAGGTGTTTCTCCCGTTTCACTGGGAAGGTGTCCGCGGAGCCGGGGAGAAAGCTAACTGGCACCCACCCAACGGCAGGGAGGTGGAGTCAGCACCCCCCTCACTTTTGCCAGGACGGTGTCAGTGGGGTTCAGGGGGAAGCTGAACACACAACCCGTCCAGCCCTCACGCTCCAGCTCAGCTGAGAGATGTCCTGCCCAAGAAGCAAAACGGAATCGGATCCAGAGCCCCACCATATAATACCCCAAATATCCAGGATAGAATAGAAAATCACTCCTCTATCAAGAACCAAGGAAAGCACAACATGGTTGAAAAGAGAGAAGCAGCAGTCGCCAATACAGACAATCAGAGGTTGGAATTATCACGAATTTATTTATTTATTTATTTATTTATTTATTTTAACGTCTATTTATTTTTGAGACAGAGAGAGGCAGAGCATGAATGGGGGAGGGTCAGAGAGAGAGAGGGAGACACAGAATCTGAAACAGGCTCCAGGCTCCGAGCCATCAGCCCGGAGCCCGACGCAGGGCTCGAACTCACGGACCGCGAGATCGTGACCTGAGCCGAAGTCGGCCGCTTAACCGACTGAGCCACCCAGGCGCCCCGGAATTATCACAAATTTAAAAGCAGCCATCGTAAAAATGCTTCAAAGAGCAACTAGGAATTCTCTGGAAACAGATGAAAGGTAGAAACTCCTGGTAAAGAAACTGAAGTTATATTAAAAAAAGGAGCCAACTGGGGGCACCTGGGTGGCTCAGTTGGTTAAGCGTCCGACTTTGGCTCAGGTCATGATCTCGCGGTCTTTGAGTTCAGGCCCCGCATCGGGCTCTGTGCTGATACCTTGGAGCCTGGAGCCTGCTTTGGATTCTGTGTCTCCCTCTCTCTGCCCCTCCCCTGCTCACTCTCTCTGTCTCTGTCTCTCTCAAAAATAAATAAACATTTAAAAAAAAAAAAAAGGAACCAAATGGAAACTTAAAAACTGAAAAACACACTTACCGGGATAAAGGCCAAATAACCCTCACTGGATGGGCTCAGAAGGAGAGTGGAGATGACAGAGGAAAGAATCAGCAAATTTGAGTTCACATCACTAGGATTTCCCATTCTCTCTAACAGAGAGAAAATAAGCTGAGAAAAAAACACCCCAGAATCTCAGCGAGCTTGACACAGTAAGAAAAGAATTAATATGTATGTCTTCTGAGTTCAAAAAGGAGAAGAAAGAAAAGGACCAGTACATTGTTTGTGTGTGTATGTGTGTGTGCACACACATGGGCAAGATACCTGTATATTAATGGCGAGGTTGACAAGACCTAAGTGGAAGTAAGGTTTTCTCACGCTTGACTCAAGTGGTAAGTATCAATACCAGTAAACTATAATAAATTGTGTACGTATATTGGAATCCCTACAGTAACCAATAATTTTACACAATGTGTCCCACAGAATAGAAAAGCAAGTAACACTTTGGGGCGCCTGGATGGCTCAGTCGCTTGAGCGTCTGACTTCGGCTCAGGTCATGATCTCGTGGTTCGTGAGTTCGAGCCCCGCGTCGGGTGCTGTGCTGACAGCTCGGAGCCTGGAGCCTGCTTTGGATTCTGGGTCTCCCTCTCTCTCTGCCCCTCCCCTGCTCATGCTCTGTCTCTGTCTCTCTCTCTGTCTCTCTCAAAAATACATGAACATTAAAAAAAAATTTAATGGAAATTGTTTAAAAAAGAAAGTAATACTTCCAGCTCATTTTAGGAGGCTAACTTTACCTTGATGCCCAAACCAGAAAAAGATAACGAAAAGAAAGAAAAAAGTATATAAGCCAATATCTCTCATGAATTTAGATGCCAAATTCCTCAACAAAAATTTTGGCAAATTGGATCCAATAATGTATTTTAACAAATTATACACCATGACCAAATGGGATTTACAAGACTGGGTCAATATTCAAAAACTAAGGTAACAGGCTAAGGAAGAAAAATCATATGAGTTTATCCGTTTATGCAAAAAAAACCCACCACAGCACTTTGGGCAAAATCCAACACCCATTCGTTATAAAAACTCTTAGAAAATTCGGGCGAGAGGGACACTTCCTCCATTTGACAAAGAGCATCCACCAAAAACCTTCAGCTAACCTTGTACTTGATGGTGAAACACTACTAAATGCTCTCTCCATAGGACTGGAGAAAAAAGAAGAATGTCTTTTGTGCCTGGAGGTTTTAGCCAGTACAATAAGGCAAAAATAGGAAATAAAAGACATACAGCTTGGAAAAGAAGGCATAAAACTCCTTACAGATGACATGATTGTCTGTGTAGAAAATTCTAAGAAGTCTCCCCAAAACTTCCAGAACAAATGAGGGAGTCCAGTAATGTCACATGATAAAACAGCAACTCCCATGGGGCGCCTGGGTGGCTCAGTCGGTTGAGCGACCGACTTCGGCTCAGGTCGTGATCTCACGGTTCATGGGTTTGAGCCCCACGTCGGGCTCTGTGCTGACAGCTCAGAGCCTGGAGCCTGCTTCGTAAACCTAAAAAAAATTAAAAACAAAACAAAACAAAAACCAGCAACTCCCACCAAAGCAATCACATTTCAATGTACTTACAAGGAATGTGTGAAAAGTGAAATGTAAAACACAGTGGTTCTAAGGCAAATGAGCCACTTTGGTACAATTCTAACAAAACACATATGGGATCTGTATCTTGCATGTTATTAAAAAACTAACAAAATAAATGGAAAAAGTCCCAAATAAATGCAAAAACATATCAAGCCCGCCGACTGGAACATTCGACACAGTAAAAGATGCCAGTTCTCCCAGAATTGATCTATACGTTCAATGCAATTACTTTCAAAATCCCAGCAAGATTTTTCCTAAACAAGCTTATTCTAACGTTTTTCCGGAAAAGCATAGGATCTAGAATAGCTTAAAATGTTCTTGAAAAATACTAAGTTGGGAGAAATTTCTCTATTCAATATTGATGCTTACTATATAGTTACAGTAATCACAAAGGTGTAGTTTGGGAAGAGGGAATAAGCCCACAGATCATTAAAACAGAATAGAGAACCCAGAGAAAGACTCACACAATTGCCTGATTGATTTTAGAAAAAGAAGGAAAGCGATTTGCCGGAGGAGGAGGAGTGTTGGGACAAATGCACATGCGTAAGTGACAGCACCAACAACAAATGAGTCTCTACTTATTAAACGTCACATTTTATTTAAAAAGTAACTCAAAATGAATCATGCACTCCAATGTAAAAAGATACAATTTTTAGAAAAAAAAAAAGAACATCTTTGGGATCTAGGACCAGACAACGAGTTTATGGCAAGCACATTTAAACAGAAGGAAAAGTGTTTCATAGAAGGAAAAGTTGGTTATTGGACCTCGTCAAAATTCAAAACTTTACTCTGTGAAAGATCCTGTTAAGAGGATAAAAAGACAAGATATGGACTGGGAAAAAATATTTGCAAACCACACATCTGACAAAGGACTCATATCTGGAAAAATAAAGGGCACTCAAAACTCAACAGTTTAAAAAAAAAACAAACAACCAATCCAGCTAGAAAACTGGCAAAAGGCATGAACAAACATTTCACCAAAGAGGACACACACGAGGCAAACAAGAACATGAAAAGATTTAACATCCCTGGCCAGTAGGGAAACCCAAACTTTAGTCACAGTGACCTATCACCACACACCTGTCAGATGGCTCAAACAAAACCCGGTGATAGCACCCAATGCTGGGGAGGATGTGGAAAACCAAGGCACTCACCCAGTGCTGGTGGGGATGTAAAATAGCACAACCATCCTGGAAAAGAGCGTGGCGGTTTCTTATAAAGCTGCACGCGAGCTTACCATTTGACCCAGCCATCGTACTCCCGGGGAATTTATCCCGGAGAAATTACAACTTATGTTTACACTGCAGTCTACACAGGAGTGTTCATAGCAGCTTTATTCATAATAGCTCCAAGTTGTAAACAACCCAAATGTCCTTCAAAGGATGACTCTTTAAGCAAATGGTAGTATGTTCACACCGTGGAATAGTACGCAGCAATAAAAAAGAACAGGTTATCAATACATACTATCGCTTGGATGGATCTCAAGGGAATTATGCTGAGCGATAAGAGCCAAACCTCAAGAGATTACATAGCACATGATTCCATTTATGTAACCGTCTCGAAATGATAAAATTAGAGATGGGGAACAGGTCGGTTGTTGCCAGAGGTTCCCCGGGGGATGGGAGATGGGAAGGAGAGGTGGTTCCAGATATAAAGAGGCAGCACAGGTTTTGATGGAACCGTTGCGTGTTGCCTGGGGTTGGCAGTGGTCACAGAATCCGCACATCACACCATCGAATAGAACCAAATACGCACATGTACACGCGTGCGAATGGATGTGTGTGAAACCAGTGAAATCTGAAGAACGTGGATGGATCACATCAATGTGAAGTTCCTGCTGTGATATCGTCATACAGTTTACAAGTTTGTACCATCGGAGCGGGGGGGAAGTAAGTGAATGGATCCCTCTGCATGGTTTCCTACCATCCGCGTATTTCCTAAGATCTCAAAGGTTTTATAAGGTCACGCCTGCATAATACAGAGAGCAGCCTCAAAGCCGTCATTCCTGAAGATCTTGCTGAATGGAAGGCATGATTCTGGGCGGGCCAGGGGACGTGGCCCTGGAAACAATGCACAGAACTCGTGTCTGGCACAGGGCAGGGGGAGGTGGATTGGTTGGTAAGGAAGGTCTCTCAGGGAACCGAGGGAGCCACCAAGACCGGAATCGATGCCGGGCCGTGCCAAGCACACGATAAGGTGCACCAAACACAACGGGGTCAGACAAAGGGAGGAATTTGTTTTGGAGGAATTTGTTAGGCAGCAAGCGATCACTGATACGGGAGGCGAAGTCTCCCAGTATCCACCAGGTCAGTACAGGCTTGTTCACGTGGTGGCCGCAGGATTCCAAAGAGAGAGTGGAGGCTCGCAGAACCTCGTGGGGCCTCAGCTTAGAGTCTGCGTGGTGTCGCTGAGTCGTATTGACCGTCGCAAGTCTGGGGATCGGGGGCGGGGAAATGGATCCCACCTGTGGAGGGGAAGGCCCTCAAAGTCACGAAGACACATTGCAAATAAGAATGGGTACGATTTTGCCAACGATCAACCAGGGTTCTGCTTCCAGAAATGTCTTGCTTGGCCGGCCCCTAGGGTCAGAGGTGGAGGTCAGAGCTGCTTTAAGACACACAAGGGGAAAGGTCAGAGGTGACGCCAGGCTCAGAACAGGAGACATAGAGCCCAGTAGGTGGGGTGGTGAGAGCTGGCAACAAAGTCTCCCCACAACGGCGACCACAACCCCCCCAGTCCCTTCTCTGCACTGTGGTCAGAAATGAGAGCTTTGGGGGCGCCTGGGTGGCTCAGCCAGTTGGGCATCTGACCTTGGCTCAGGTCATGATCTCACAGCTCACAAGTTTAAGTCCCGCGTCAGGCTCTGGGCTGACGGCTCAGAACCTGGAGCCTGCTTCAGATTCTTTGTCTCCCTCTCTCTCTGCCCTCCCCCACTCAATCTCTCTCTCTCTCTCAGAAAAAATAAACAAGAAAAGAGAAAAGAAACAAGAGCAGGCGATGTTTCCAGCCCCCACTGCTCCTCGGGCAGTCAGGTAAAGCCTTGCAACCGAGGCAGAAGGGCTCCGTGAGCAGGTTCCCCGTCCAGGTTGTTACAACGACAGCAGGGTCCCCGCAGAAGGCCGCTCGCTCGCCTGCTCTCGGCACCCACGATGGAGGCCTTCAGTGACTGTTGAGCCCAGGTACAGAGTGTCGAGCTCCCCGCACCCTCGGCCCTGCCGTCTGTCTCCTAGTTGAGGACCCCCAGACTCACTCTCTGCACCCCCAGGAAGAGCCTCCATTCTGCTGTCAGATCGGCTGCAGCAGGGCTGGTGTCTGGGACCTAGAGTTTCCACGATCCACCTTCCCGCCCTGGGCCAGTGGAAACGTTTGGAGCCTCTGACTTCGTCTCCGCAGGCTCAAGACAGAGAGGGGAGCAGAGATCACCCGAGCTGGCGTAGGCCAGCGACGGTGCCAGAAGCTTCTCATCAAATGAGACCATGAGGGTTTGGCCCGGGCACTGGGAGCTGGCCCTAACAGCCCAAGAAAGAGGTCGTCGACCGAGAAAGTCAAGTTCTCTGGGCGGTGGCTGTCTGGGCACAGTTAGCGAGGGGACTGTGCAAAACACAGCTCTGCAAAGGCGTCTCTGGGAAGTGACCTCCTGCCCCACGGCCACGCCTCCCACTGCTCGTCCGACGTGCCCTCTGGCCCCCGCCCGAGCCCCGCAGCCCAGACCCTGGGCACCTGGCAGCAGGGGAATGAGACCCCGCCCGGCACTGCCTGTGCCTCGCCTGCCGGTGGGGGCACACACCTTCCTGTGCTGGCCGTGTTGCCTGTGCTCACACGCCTGTGTTGATGGAGAGCTTTCCCTGCGTTCGGCCCGGTATCAGAAGGCAGAGCAGTGAAAACGACCGTGACTGTCCCCTCGGAGCTAATGTGGGAGAGCCTGTGACCGAGAGTGAGTCCCCATGGGACCAAGGGGCCGTGCGAATTGGGATCTACGTGCCCCCTCGTAGGCTGGTCTGGGCCAGCCTTTGACATCGCTCTCTCGGTAATGCATTTCAGGGCGAATTTCATTGCCACTCGGCTCCCTTAAGGGTGGTAGATAATGTTGCAACTTAGATGTGATCAATACACATTTCCTGAGCATCTATTCTGCCCACACGGTGGTGGGCATGTGACGGACACAAAGGGAGGTCACGTGGGAAGAACTTTCCATGGGAAGGTCTCCGGTCTGCGCTGTGGTGTTCACCTTGGCCTGCAGGTGAACCAATTTTGGTGACAACAGAGGCAGGAAAGTGAGAAAATAAAGTATCCTCAGTTTCCCACACAGGACAGTACCCTCCCCTCCTCATCCTCTCCCTCCTCCTTCTCCTTCTTTAGATGAAAATATTTCCAGAAAGAGAACATCCTTAACCCCTTAAAATAGAAATGACACGTGGCACCTGGGTGGCTCAGTCAGTTAAGCATCCGACTCTTGATTTCAGCTCCGGTCGTGATCTCACAGTCTGTGGGTTCGAGCCCCATGTCGGGCTCTGTGCTGACGGTGCAGAGCCTGCTTGAGATTCAATCTCTCCCTCGCTCTCTGCCCTTCCCCCGCTCATATATGCCCACATGCTCTCTCCCTCTTTCAAAATAAATGAACTTAAAAAAAAAAATAGAAACGACACATAATTGGACATCATGCCAGTCTGGACTCATGGACAGCAGCTGCCTGAGGCTCTGTGTTGAGAAGGCCTCTGCGGTTCAATCTGGCCTCCGATGCAAAGCCTGTCACTTACTTAATGATGTCTGTCATGGCTGCTGGAGGGAAAGAGAGTATTTACTATCCCTGCCTTAGAGCAGAGGAGCTTAAGAGAGCTTTTCCCCTGCTGTAACAAGAGGGGCTGGGCCAACATTTCAGATCTCGTGGAGGGGCCACTGCAGGAGGGACGTATGAAGCCGGGGCTGTCTCACCTCACCGTGGGGGCTCCTGGTCTGCCCTGGTCCGTGCACTGAGCAGCCGGCAGCAGGAAACATGCGTCTCGGATGGCACCTCGCGGGGCCTTCCCGCCCTGTCTCTGACCCTCTCCCGGAGCGTTTCAGTTCCAGCCCCCCTGAACTGTTCTTTTCCAGCTGTGTCGGGGTGTGATGACAAAATCTGTATACGTTAGGTTGTCCGATCTGATTTTCGTAAGCCGTGCAATGCGTTGATTTAACGTACACATTGTGAAAGGGTTGCACAATCAGCTGAACACAGCTGTCAGCCCACACGGTTTCCATTTTTTGTGTGTGGTGAGAACACGTAAGATCCACTCTCTTAGCACAGCTCAAATGCGCGACACGGCACTATTAGCTACGGTCGCCATGCTCCACGTTAGGTTCCAGAATTTCTTCACCTTATAGCTGAACATCCGTCCCCTTTGATCAATTCTGTCTGTTCCTCCCACCCCCCCCCCCTCCCCAGCCCGTGGTAACCACCGATCTTCAGGTTCACGGGTCCGGCTTTTGCAGATGCCACATAGCTGTGATAGCACATGGTGTTTGTCTTTCTGTGGCTTGTTTCGCTCAGCATGCTGCCTTCCAGGTTCACCCCTGGAGTTAGAAGTGGCAGGCGTTCCTTCTTCTTTTTTTTAAGTTTATTTATTTATTTTGAGAGAGAGAGAGGGAGAGAGAAACAGAGAGAGAGAGAGAGAGAGAGAGAGAACCCCAAGCAGGCTCCGTACTGTCAGTGCAGAGGCCGACGTGGGGCTCAATCCCACGCACCATGAGATCATGACCTGAGACGAAATCAAGAGTCTGACGCTTAACCGACTGAGCCACTCGGGTGCCCCAGGATTTCCTTCTTTTTAAGGCTGAATAATAATCCACTATGCGTGTGTGCATGTGTGTGTGTGTGTGTGTGTGTGTGTTGTATTTTTTCCATCCATTTATGTCGATGGACCCTTAGGTTCTCTCCACGTCTCGGCTGTTGTGAACAACGCTGCCGTGAAGAAGGGAGAGCAGAGATCTCTTCCAGATACTGATTTCATCTCCTTTGGATACATACCCAGAAGTGGGATGGCTGGATCTCGCGATAGTTCTATTTTTAATTTTTTGCAGAAGCTCTATACCATTTTTCCTAATGACTATCCCAATTTACATTTGCATGAGCAGAGGACAAGGCTCCCTTTTCTCCACACCCTCCCCATACTTGTTATCTCTTGCCTCTTTTATAATAGCCAACCTAACAGGTGTGAGGTGGTATCTCATTGTGGTTTTGATTTGCATTTGCCTGATGATTAGTGATACCGAGCACCATTTCATACACCTGTTGGCCATTTGGATGTCTTTGGAAAAATATCTACTCAGGTACTTTGCCCATTTAAAAAAATTGGCTATTAGTTTTTTTTGTCTTTTTTTTTTCTGCCCCACTGAACTCTTTGCAAAGCCTGGATATCTGTGCTCTTCCTAGACCACCTAGAATACTATGACCATCGTCTCTACAGGGAAACTCTTACATTAACTCCATCAAGACCTGACTCAAATGTCACTTCCTCTGAGGAGCCCTCCCTGATTCCTCTGCTAGAGTTGTCACTCCCTCCTCCTTTTACCCACTGCAGATGCAGCCTGTGCATGGCAGTCTCAACTCTCTCACATGTCACCCTTGCCCTTTGATGTGGCTCATTTGCTCATAAGACAGAGTTTCATGAGTGCTCTGGGCCCAACTCACAGTTGGTGTGCATAGATCATTGGTGGATATATGGATGGATGGATGGATGGATGGATGGAAGGAAGGATGGATGGATGGAAGGAAGAAAGGATGGAAGGATGGATGGATGGATGGATGGATGGATGGATGGATGGATGGATGGATAGATGGAAGGATGGGTGGATGGGAGGAAGGAAGGATGGAAGGATGGAAGGATGGATGGATGGATGGATAGATGGAAGGATGGGTGAATTCGGCCGCCCTCCGGACGGCAGGCCGGCCGGCGGCGGCCGGACGGCCGGGCGGCTGTGGCTGCATGGCTGATTGCTGCTGGCTTGGATGGCCTGGCCGGCGGCGGCCCGCCGGCCGGCTCATGGCCGCCTGGCTGGCTGGCTGGCTCCTGACTGGCTCGCCTCGCTGGCTGGCCTGGCTGCTGGCCGGCGGCGCCCGCCGGCCGCTGGCCGGCTGGCGTGTGCTCCTGGCTGCCGCTGGCTGGCTGGCTCGCCGCCGGCCGGACGCTTGGATGATGGATGGATGGCCGATGGGTGGATGGATGCAGGAGGAGGACGGCTGGATGGATGGGGGATGCTGCTGGATGGCAAGGGGGCAAGTGTGTGGGTGGGTGGCAGGGTGGAAGGATGGCGATGGGTGGATGGAAGGGTGGATGTGTGGGTGGGTGGGTGGATGGATGGAAGGATGGTGGATGGGTGTATAGATGAGTGGATGGGTGTATGGGTGGATGCCATATTGGTGCTGAGAGTCAGCTCAACATCCATGTGCCCGTGCTTTTCCTTGTACTACCTTAGTGAATCAACCCAATCTCTATGGCTTCATATAACAAAGGTTAATTTCCCTTCCACAAAGCCCACAGTGAGTTCCACCCCGCTCCTGAGTGGTTGTCTTTGTATCAACTATGTCTTTTATTTTCTGTGTCCTGTTGCTTTTCCCTGGAGGGACTGCCCCTCCCATGGTTAGCCAGTTCCTGGGGATCCTAAACCACTCACCCAAGAGCACACTTCTCAGATGCAGACCAGCCAACCCAGAGCCCACACCCCGACCCCCTCCTCCATGGGGCCCTCACACTCTGGGCCACTGTTCTCCAGTCCTAACCCCCAGGGACCAGACAGCTGGGACAGCCCCCATGCCCTGGAGCCCACTGGAATTACCCAGACTGGTGGGTCCTCAACCTACTTGCCCCGCCTCGCCCGCTCCTTCCCGCAGAAACCACAGTAAGGCTCTCGCCCAAGCACCGCCTCCCTCTGCCTCCTGACTGGCCCTGGGGCGTCCCCTGTGGCCCTCAGGGCATCCCGTGCCCCCTCCTCTGGGAACTGCCAGCAAAGACTATCTTTCCAACGGCGGTCGTCTCCTGGTGTCCTGGCCCTGCTGTGCCTCACAGTTTCTATCAAAATACTGTATTTGAAAACAGTCTTCTACTCAGTGCCTCGGTCGCCCAGGCTGCTTTCCTGGGTGGCTTTACCACCCGACACGTGGCCCCCACAGTTCCGTGGCAGGGAAGGGAGAGTGAAGGCATCCCGCACCAGCTCGTCAGTGCTCCTGCCCGGAATGGCACTTGTCACCTAAGCTCTGACCATTGGCCAGAGCTGGTCGCAAGGCACCACTTAGGCATGAGAGGGGTGTCTGGGAAATCTGGGGGCGGGGGTTCACTGCCTCCTTCTCTGGTTTTGACCTTTCCATCTGAATTAAGAAAGAATCACCAGTCTAGGGTCAACATATGTTTCATTTCATAACCATGACACAGTATGATTTCAGAGTACCCTTTGCCATAGATATGACCTAGTTTGTCACCAGAAAATATGGACGCTGAATGTTAACAAAGCAGAGACGCCAAGGAGACACGGCACAAGGACTGACTGGGCCATAAATGTGCTCCGGCATTAGGGCCGTGCGTGAGATTAATGGCCCGAGGCCCCAGAAGCTCCCCAGCTCTCACCTCCTGGGCCATTTGGGGACAACAGGTTTCAGCTGCCATGGGATGTGGCTGCAGAGGAAATCCGGTCTGTAACCGCCCACTCTGGTAAATACCCTCCTTGGCCGTGGTGCCTCAAGGGACCCGCTTTTGCGTTTCACGGGGCCTCGCGTTCGTGTTTAGCGACTGCAGGAGGCAGTTTGACCGCGATCAGCTCCCGACTGTTCCCGGTCAGGGAGGGGTCAGCGGAAGAGAGAAGCAGCAGGACAGACCTGAGGGAGCTGGTAATTCCAGCTCTTTCTCCCCAGATGTCGCCTATGGCTGCTCAAAGGTTGTGCTATTAACGAGGCATTCACCTGCAGCTCTGTGAGGTCAACACAAAGGCCGCTCACTGCCCGCCAGGCCCACCTCGGCGATGGTCATCACCCGACGACGCGCCCAACCCCTCAGGATGCCCCTCTTTGCGAGGCTGGGGGACCCTGCACGCTCTCTCTGCAGAGCAAGGCACGTGCCGACGTGCACACGCACGCACCGCGGTCCCACCTGCAGCCTCGGGGCACGTGTGGGTGCAGCTGGTGGGGCGCGGGTGGGGCTTTCTCCCCAGCCTGGCATGCGGCACCGGATTTCAGGACATTGACACATCTGTGGTCCGAGAGCTGACAGACACATGTGAGAGGTCGGAGTGTGACAGCAGGACGCGTGACCCCCGGCAAGGAATCAGAGTGACACCTCTGTGATGTGACAGCTGTCCCCACCTCCTGGCTGGCCGCCTCCTCAGCCCCTATGGCTATCTGTGGGGGGCGGTCCCGAGTGTCACCCCAGCCTCCGAGCGGACCTGTCCTCCTGTATAGCAGCACCCCTTGTTTCCTCCTCCCGCAGACCGTCCCTTGGGACCTTCCCGTCTGAAGGCTTGGTCAACGCCGTCCTCACACCAAGAAACTGGTGCTCTGGCCTGACTCAAAGAAGATGAGCTCCAGCCAGGCGGGGCCGGGACACCAAAGACCCGACTCAGGTTTTGGCAAAAGGGCTCTGCTTTCCACAGACGGGGGGGGGGGGGGGGGGGGGGCTGGAGCTTGGGGAGAAAGCAGCAGCATTGCCTGGTGGCTACTTAGCCTCCCCTGCCTCAGTCTTCCCACCTGTAAAGTGGGAGCAATGGTTCTTCATAGGGCCATCACGCCCGCAAAGCCTGGAGAACGGCACCTGGAGCGTGGGACTCACAACACACACGTGAGCTCCCGGTATTCATTCCAGCCTCCGAGTCCCCAGAGAAGGCTCTGGGGTCGCAGAGGGAATTTCCGCGAAATAACACCCCCCCCCAACTTGTTCCCCTGAGTTCTAAACAAATTGGGTGAGACCAATGAGAGATCAAAGATTCATTCCCCATGCACCTGTCGGGAATGCTTCTCCACCTCCCAGGGGTGTGTGGAGGGAGGCTGGGAGCCCCAGGATGGGGGGGGATGCTCATGCTTGAGGTCACTGTAAAGGCATTTTCAGTGCCCATCACGCCAGCCCGGGCCTGCGTGACTCCTGGAAACACCTGTGGTCTGAGATGTTTCTGCCCATTAGTGACCGTCACTCTGGGAGTCAGCTTTGTCCTCGGGTGAACCCCATCGGCAGCACCTGCCAGGTGGATCCTATGTGGAAACAATCTCAGATGCACGTGGGCGTCAGAGGGGCCAGTTCCTTTCCTGGGCAGCCCCTCCTCGTGGGGCTGCGATGGCCTCGTGTCTCTGCTACTCTCTTCTGTCAGCAGGTGACAGGGAGCACCACACTATCTGCAGCCTCCCAGACGACGACTCAGCAGCTGTGGCTCTAGTTGGATACGTCCTGTGCCTTCAAAGCCCGCAAACCAGTAGGATGACTTCACTCACCTTTAGCTGCCTCCAGTTTTGTTTTTCAGCAAGACAAAAGCGTCTGTATTATTAATGAAGTCAAGAAAAGAGAGGGAGAAGAAGCATACTTCCAGCTGAGTTCTAGCCTTACATAAATATAATCCACTCACAGAAAAGCAACAGACCAGGAGACAGGTTAACAGCTCTCAGGGAAAAGAGATGACTTTCCATAATATATAAAGAGCTCCCACAAATCAAAAAGAAAAGACAAATAACCCATTGGAAAAATGGGCAGCACACATCTTCTCGAGGTGTGTTGATTGCTGTGGGGGCCGCTCCTCCCTCCCCCTTTCTAGGGGATCCGGGGTTGCTCAGGGCCACCTCCACGTGCCCAGTGCCCTAGAGTCTGGATTCCTTGAGGCCCATCACGGTGGGTCATCCTCCTTGCCTGGGTTCCCCAGATAGGACGGGTGGTGACAGGTGGTGCTGTGGGTCCCATCTGCTGGGAGGGGTGGGGGGGGGGCTTCCAGGAAAGGGGATTCTCAGCCTTAGAAACAGACACTGAGGGGCACCTGGGTGGCTCAGTCGGTTAAGCATCCGACTCTTGGTTTTGGCTCAGGTCATGATCTCAAGATCTGTGGGTTCGAGTCCCACGTTTGGGCTTCGTGCTGATAGGGCAGAGCCTGCTTGGGATTCTCTCTCTCTCTTCCACTCTCTGCCCCTCCCCTGCTCAGGCACTCGTGTGCTCTCTCTCCCTCTCTCAAAAGAATAATAATAATAATAATAATAATAACAATAATAATAAGATAAAGGGGCGCCTGGGTGACTCAGTCGGTTAAGCGTCCGACTTCAGCTCAGATCATGATCTTACCGTTTGTGAGTTCGAGCCCTGCGTCAGGCTCTGTGCCGACAGCTCAGAGCCTGGAGCCTGCTTTTCGGATTCTGTGTCTCCCTCTCTCTCTGCCCCTTTCCTGCTCGTGCTCTCTCTGTCTCAAAAATAAGTAAACGTTAAAAAAAAATGTTTTTAGGTTAAAAATAAAAGAAGATCGGGGCGCCTGGGTGGCGCAGTCGGTTAAGCGTCCGACTTCAGCCAGGTCACGATCTCGCGGTCCGTGAGTTCGAGCCCCGCGTCGGGCTCTGGGCTGATGGCTCGGAGCCTGGAGCCTGCTTCTGAGTCTGTGTCTCCCTCTCTCTCTGCCCCTCCCCCGTTCATGCTCTGTCTCTGTCTGTCCCAAAAATAAATAAAAAACGTTTGAAAAAAAAATTTTTTTAAAAAAATAAAAGAAGATAAATTCCTTATTGTTGAAGCCAGTTGAGTCACATTTTTCTGTTCTTTGCTCCCCAACGCATCCTAAGAAACACAGATACGAATAGGCAGTTTTATAGATGAGATATGATCGGCCAATAAACATATGCAAGTATGTTCCGCCCAAGTAGTTAAATAGGAAAATGCAAGTTGCAGCAGCAGTGATATAATTTGTGCGTATTAGATTGGCAAGGAGTAGAAAGATTGATAACGGGTTAGTCCTGAAGAGGCTGTGACGTACGGACTCTGGCACACCACGGGAGGAAGCGTTCGTACAGCCTTTGGGGAGGGCAGGTTGATGGTGTCTCTAACAAGGTAGGCGCACCCTGCAACGTAACAATGCCAATCCCACCTGTTTTGTAGAAACGCTCGCACAAATATAGCGAGGAAGAAGTCACTGGAAAGATGTGGATTTGCAGCAACGGTAATAGCCCAAACGGGAAATAGTCTCGATTGCCTCCAAGAAGGACTTGCGTAAATAAACTGTGACACGGCGACGCTACAGAAAGCCACGTGGCTGCAAGAAGAAAGGGTGTCATAGCTAAGTGTGCAGACATGGAAAAAAACAAAACAAAACACAGGACAATGAGTAAAAGTTCAGTGAATAACAAGCCCCAGAATAATGCAAACGGCACAATCGCACTCACGTAAAACCCTGTGTCTGAATGCACACGCACTCGTGCGTGGAGACAGAGGCAAATCCGTAGACAAGAGACTATACAGGGACAGGGTATAGAGTATCAACAGTGTTTCCTCTGTAGAGAGAAAGTGGGGAGGTGGGAATAAAGAGGGAACTTGAACTTTTTATTCCATGTTCCGTTTGAAAAAAATTTGTTACAGTGTATTACTGTATTGTGGGATTTCTTAAACATGCAAGCCACTGGTGACGTTCAAAGTCAATATATAAAAGGCATGTTTTATGGGAAAAAGGGCTCATTGTACGAGGGGTGGTTCTGGCTCCTCGAGGCTGGTCCCGCTCCACAGCCGCGTGCTGTTCCAGCCAGTGAGGAAACTGAACCAGCTCCCAGGCCGCCAGGCGAGGTCAGTGCCCCCAATTTCTCAGCCCGGAACCCAGCGGAGCCTGCGCACGGAGACCTGGCTCGCAGGACCCCGCAGCCGGCCGCCCCCCGGGCCTCCACCGGCGCAAACGTCAGTCACACACACCTCCCCACCTCCCCGCTTGCTTCCTACCCGGGCCACCCACAGGGCTCCGCTTGGAGCCAGCTGTCCCCAGCGAGCCACGTGTCCGATCTCCTGCTCCTCGGCTGGAAACCTGTCTTCTTGCTGTTTTGTTTGTGCCCGGTGGTCCCTGACACCCTGGGGGCGGGGAGGGGCGCTGAGCTCAGGACTCACGGTGGGCTTCATTCACCCGCCAGGGGTCCCTAGCGAGGAGCTCCCCCTGTGCAAGTCGGGAGGTCCAGGAAGCTGGCCCCAGGAGAAATACTCACGCATTTTATTTTATGCATGTCTGCGTTTTTCCCATCACAGCCCCTTCCGCCGTGGGCCTGCGCAAGATCCACTAATCGTATACGCTTCGACGTCCTTGCGTGTAAAATGGGGATGAGAATACTCGGCTCAGCGTTGAGGTGGGGATCCAGTGAGCTGATGCGCAACGCGAGGGCCGAGGTCAAGCAGCCTGGGGCGAGGGATGGCGGCACAGAAGACGGGTGGTTCGGCCCGGCCCGGGCTTCCGCGAGAGCTTCTTGAGGGAGGTTCGAAGGCTGCTCTGGAGGGAAAGAAGCAGCTCGTGTTCCTAGACTCTGAGCCAGGAATTTGGACAAAGCGCGACAGGACTGGCCCACGTCTGCTTCGCCGGGCCTGGCCCCTCGGGAGACTCGAAGCCTGGGCACGGCTGGGGTGGGGGTCTTCTGGAGGCACTCTCGCTCACGTGTCTGGCGGTTCGTGCCGGCTGGTGGCCGGGACCTCAGCTGGGCTGTGAGCTGGAACGCAGGCCCGCGGCCTCTCCCTCTGGTCCCTCCGCCTGGGCCGGAGGGCTTCCTCGCGGCCTGGCGGCTCAGTTCCAAGAGTGAACATCCCAAGACGACCAAGTGGAAACTTTATCACCTTTTCGAGCCCAGCCTTGACGGTCACATAGCATCGCTTCTGCCATAGTCATAGCCGCCCAGATTCAAGGGGATGGACCCCCCACTGTAGATGAAACAACCGACACTGTAAGAAGATCATGTGAAACGAGAGATACTCTTCCTGCCTTTTGGTTTTGTTTTGGTTTCGGTTTTTGGTTTTTTGAGAATATAATCTGCCACAAGGGCCAGTAGCAAGTTGGAAGTATCTATTCCGGACAAAACGGCTGGGGCCACGTTCCCTCGGCCGCCTGGGACTGTGGTGCAGGTCGTGCACTGTACAAAGGCACCCAGCCAAGAGCGTAAGTGGGAGTTGAAATCCATCCTGCCCTCCATTCACTGAGCTCTAACGCTCGTCACAAATCTACATCTGCTCAGAGGAAGGGGAGACTTTTCCTTTGCACAGATCATTGGTCCACTTACCAAGGGGAGTGCCCACAGAGCTGTGCACACTCAGAAGAGCTCACTTTCCCCATATCCATACAATAACCACATGGACCGGCTGTGGTCCTGGTTGATCTGGTCATGGGGATGGTGAGCAGAACTAGAGGCTGGAACAGGAGGTGGGGCAAGGGGAGAAGAGGAGAGAGGACCGGATGGGAGGGAGGGAAAGGGAGAAAGTGGGGAGGAGAGGGCAGGGCAGAGCAGGGGAAGGGGGGCGGAGGGCAGAGGAGGCCCAAGGCTGGAGACTCAGGCTGAGCCCCAGGGGCCCTGCCCCTCTGTTGTCTCCACCGCCCCAAACATACTCACCCAGAAAGTTAATTTCCATCTCATTTCCGCCTCCTCTGGCCAGGATTCTAGCTTGTTCTGGTCTCAAATCTGATGCTCCCGATGTTGCCTCGGGGTCAGTATAAAACGCCCGGAGCGGAGCAAACGCCCAGCTCAGCAGAGAAGCACAGGTAGGACTGGGGCCAACAAGTCCAAGCTCCAGGTTTCAGCGGGGACACAGCTATCCTGGACAAGAGAAGGAAAGGGCCGGTTGGGACCAGGGTCCTTCAGAGGCCCTCAGTGCCCCCTTCTGAAACGAGAGGAGAGAAGTTCGCGTCCCTGTGCTTAGCATTTAATCATTTTCTCCCAATTTCCCTTTATGGAGATGGGGCAATTTTGAAGACTGCTCAGCGCTATAAAAATAAAGCCTTCTTTGCCTGTCTGGGCTTCCACAGAGCCCGCCGTAGGAAATGTGGAACACAAAAGCTATTTATACAGTGAAGGGAGCATTTCAGTGAGAAACTTACAACCGGTGTTTAGAATTAATTTAGTGCCTTGTCTGCTCCAAGGACATATGCTATGTGTCTGGAATGACGACACCCTCCAACACCATATGTGCGTGTTTGATGTGTCCGGGAAGGAGCTCGGAGCCTCCTGGCTCACAGACACCAGCGCGCCCCGCGTGTCGGCGACGATCACACCTCCCCGAGCGTGTGAATGCCGCCGATGCGTCTAGAACCCCAGAGCCTTTGGAAATAAGCGGGCATGCGGCACGAGTCTCGCATTTTGGCACCGGGCACGGAAGATAAGCGGTGTGTGCAACCCGGAGTCAGGCGGAGCGTGAGCCACCCCGTCTTTGCTGCCTCGACTTCGCACGATGTGGCGATTCCCAGCCCAGAGGGGACAGGTGGACGTCTCCCCCGGGCCTGATCCGAACATACCGCAGCCTGCAGAGGGGCCGCTGGAAGCAGACACGGGGAAGCGGGGATGGGGACACACCTGTTCCATATCTGGCAGTCCTCACCAGCTTCAACCTCTGAGGCGCCAAAGACTGGTGCATCTGGCGGCACATCTCAGAGCAGGGTCGGAGCGGAAAGAGAATCATCACAGCAGGTGCGGGAGCACGGGCCAGGCCCTCACACACTGTTCTGGAAGGAACTGGGGAAAGTGGCAGTTCTCACCAACCGAGTATGGACTCACTGTCCCCATGACATCCTGAGAAGCCCCACGACCCTTCTCTACATTCCCTGCTGGGGGGCCACATCCAAATTCTCTCGGCGAATACTTTCGGGGCATCCTTGTAGCAGTGAGTCGTGCAGAAGAGAACAGGAGAACCAAACACCTGCTTCACGGAGCTGGCATTCCAGTCGGGGTGAGGGGGGACCTGTCCGTCTGCTGTGGACGCCACAAGAGACCACGGCCGGGCGCTTCCATGACAGACGTCGATCTGTCACGGTCCCAGAGGCTGGAAGTCCAAGATCGAGGCGCCATCACCTTGTTGGCTTCTGGTGAGAACTCTTCCTGGCTTGTGGACGGCTGCCTTCCCTCTGTGCACCCACAGAGAGAGAAAGAGGGCTCCCTGGTGTCTCTTCCTCTTCTTGGAAGGCCAGCTGTCCTGTCGGACTGGGGCCCCACTCTCATGGTCTCATGGAACCCAACTGCCTCCTCAAAGGCCCCATTTAACACATGAATGGGGTGCGCGTCACAATTTAGTCCATAACAGGAAGATAGACACACAAAATGTTAATTAAGTCCATTACGTGAAATATTAGAAGGAAAGCGCTGTGCGGAAGAACAAAGCAGGGCTCAGAATGGGGAGTACAGGGGGGTGAGGGGGCTTGCCGATTTCATGAAGGTGCCTGGGAGAGCCCCGCTAAGAGGGGACACTTAAAAGGAACAAGCCGCTCAGCCTTTCGGAGACAGAGGAGCGGGAGGGCGCTCCGGGGTGGGGGACGCAGGTGCACAGGTAGAGGAGCGGGGAGGAGAGGCCAGCTGGCTGGAGGGGAGGGTGTGGAGGGTGAGCCGGGTTCCCAGGGGGCAGATGAGCTCGGACCAGCCGTGGGGGGACGGGGGTAGATGAGCCCTACAGGGGACGGCAAAGTTTGGCTTTGCGTTTTGGTGACGAGGAAAGCTGGGGGTACTCAGAGCAGACCGGCAATGCACCTTCACCCCCACTCTGCTGCTGGGGGGAGAATATTCTGGATCAGTGTCAAGGTTAAAATGAATATTTTTAAAAATTTTGAACTCGATGAGTTCTTGCTTTAGTGTCTGATTTTCAGTTCCACTGTGGACCCCGTAGACAAAGCACAAAGTCATAGTCAGGGGACCTGGCCGGAAGCCCCTCCCCGCCCCAGCTCTGGGATTGCAGACAAGCCCCCTGACTGTCCTGCCATCTGGGCGGGCGTAGCGTCACAGCCTCTAAAGTAACCGCTGCAAGGTCGCATGTCAAGTGCAGGCTGAGCTACAGGGCAGTTGTCAAACTCAGCAGGGAACAGTCGCACGGGGTGGATGAGTCGTGTGGTGTCCTCACCATGGACTGTCCCCCGCAGCACCCCAAACTGCCCACTCCCTGCAGCCAGCAGCTTGAAACTGTTGTTTCGTTTTCCTTCAACAGTCACCAAATTCACCTTCAAATGGCGGAAACTAAAAATCGGCTCGCGAACCAAGAATAACATTGCCAGCTACAGAGCACGAGAACTCTAGAAAAAGTTTTTTCAAACATCAGGTACTACCTGCAGGAAGTAAGGATTTCACGGGCACACAGGGGTGTAGGGAGGGGAGGACTCGCTCCTGGTCCTGACGCCGGTTTCCCCCACCCCTGCCCGGAGGTGAATGTTGCCAATGTTTGTGCCTCCTTCCGGAAGACACAGCCGTACCTGTATCTCCGCTGTTACGTGCTTTTCACACACGCGCGCGCGCACACACACACACACACACACACGCATATCTAATACCTTCAGCTTCAAAATGGTTAGTGAATCATGCTTGCTTTGGCGCACTGACTTTTTCTTTTCAGCAGTATGCACTGGGTACTGCTCTGTACGGGCACGTGAAGAATTCCTTACTCTTCTCCATAGAGGAAAAGGACCCCGACTTAGTCACGGAGACTCCTCCTGATGTGGGCTGTTCTCCACTGGGGGCTGATTCCTGCCATGTTGCAAAACACGCACCATACACCTGCTTCTGGGGGCCCGTGGGAACACATCTGTAGCACAGGTTTCTGGCAGAGGAAAAGCTGGGTTAGGAGGTAGGGGCGTTCGGCATTTGGATAAGTGTCAGCAAATGACCTTCCCAAGAGCCTGTGTGTGCGTGTATCGTGTCACAGGGCCGCCGTAGCCAACGACCAGAAGCTGGGGCTTAAAATAACAGAGATGTAACCTCTTCCAGCTCTGGAGGACAGAGGTCAGGGTCAAGGCGTTAGCAGGATGGGCTCCTTCCAGAGGCTGCAGGGGACAAGCTGTCCAGTGTCTCTCTCCCAGCATCTGCCGTTCCCGGGCTCCTGGCTTGCGGACACATCACTCCAATCTCTGGCTGTGTCTGCAGACGGCCTCGTCTCCCGTTGTCCACTGTCGCGTGTCCACTCTTGCCGTGTCTTTTGAGGACACCAGCCACTGGATGGGGGACCATGCTAACCCAACATGACCTCCTCATCGCCTGATTACATTTGCAAAGACCCTATTTCTAAAGAAGGTCATATTCGCAGGTACCGCGAGTTAAGACTTCGACTTTCCTTTTGGGGGAGTGCGATTCAACCCACAGCAGAGGTGTCCCCAAACGCTTTGGTCTTTGCCTCTCTGAGGGACCCCGGGTACCTCTTCCAGGACAGTCGAGCCTGGCCAATGGTGGAAATCCCACCAAACGCCCCCAGCTGCCTCGTCGGCCTGGTCCGATGGCATCACATTCGCCGGGGATGTGAGATCCATGGTCCCACGAGCTAAAAATCACGTCCAGCCAAAGTGAGGCTCAGAAGGCCCCTTCTTGTGTTCATCCTAGTGTTTTGGTCACGGTGTCCACAGAGGCCACGGTCTGGCATGGGCTCTCTTGGCATCACCCCCGTGTGTGTGATGGGGCCCGGGGACATATTTCCACTGCGCTCCGGGACAGCGTCACAGGAGGGAGTGCAGAATCCCACTCGCCTGTTCCACTCAGCAAACCTGTCGTTCCAGGCCTGGGGCACATCTCAGCCCACGAGGATGGGCAACCCTAGCCGTGGTCTGCCAGCGAGAGGAACCATCTGGAGGCACACCTATGACCTTCCCCTCCCCCGGGACGCAGCGGATGCTTCATTTTGTGTCAATGGCCCAAAGAGCGTCTCTGGTGACGAGGCCGTGTCACTTAGGCGCGTCCCCTTCACAGAGCAGCTGGGAACCCCCAGTGGCCCCTCCTGTCTGCCCATCCAGGACGATGATGGCTCTGACGTGGAAAGCAGACACGTGGGGCAAATGAGAGCCCCCGCGGGGTCCCCACGCAGCTGTGGGGAACCCCAAAGAAGAGGCTCCTTCTTCCAGGAAGTTTGCTTTGGGACACTTCCCATCTGCCCTCTCCGCCTCATCCCTTCCCCCCTTCCCCCCACCCCCCAACCTCCAACCGACCAACAGGGATCCTCAGTGTCCTGCCCCATGTAAGTGAAATTTAAACACTGCTTTCGTAGGGGCGCCCGGGTGGCTCAGCCAGTTAAGCATCCGACTTCGGCTCAGGGCATGATCTTGCGGTTTGTGAGTTCGAGCCCCACGTCGGGCTCTGTGCTGATAGCCTAGAGCCTGTTTTAGATTCTGTGTCTCCCTCTCTCTCTGTTCCTCCCCCGCTCATGCTCTGTCCCTCTCTCTCAAAAATAAATACACATTAAAAAAATTTTAATAAAAGGCCTGCCTTTGTATAAGCAGAGGGGGTGGGCACACACTGGTTTAAGTGTCGCGGACCGAAATGTCGTGCACCATTCCTGACTTATTGACTTACTTCTCCCAGTCTGTTTCCTACCGTAGGGCTGGAAGCCGCGTGAAAGTCTTTCAAATGTTTCTCAGGAAACAGGGGGTCATCCCCTGAATACATTGCCTACTTCCTGAGGCGGTCGGAGAAAAATCCCTCCGCAGAATTTACCGCTGGGTGTTCACGGCTAATCCCCAGCATCAGACACACTCAGGGCTCACAGTCCGTGCCTGATAAATGCACCAAGGTGAGGAATTGGATTTGCTACAAGTTTCCCATTAGGATACTTGTTTTTTGATTTTTTAAGTTTTTTTTTTTAAAACAAGGATGTTACCGGTGACAATGTTATCTCCTTTAATGTTCTAAGAGAAAAAAAGATCCGATATTGGAATTATTTTTTATTATTTTAGAGAGAGGGAGTGAGAGCAGGGGAGGGGGGCTGGGGGAGAGAGAGAATCTTAAGCGGGCTCCACACTGGGGGCAGAACCTGATGTGGGGCTCGATCCCACGACCCTGGGATCATGATCTGAGCTGAAATCAAGAGTCAGACGCTCAACCGACTGAGCCTCCCAGGCACACACCCCCCTCCATATTGGAATCATTTTTAATTAGTGTTATCTGATGGCTTCTTTCCATCAACACAACACTACTGGACACGGCCATATAGGGTGTGGGGACCTATCTGGGTTGCATTTGGAGGGACACACCGGGATTTAGGTAAGATTGTGTCCTACCCAGCAAGGGTCTGGGCAAAGAGTTTTCACTGTGACCTCCTGGCTTCTGGACTCGTGGATCGCCCGAGTCATTCTGGTGTTGGGAAAACACCTGAGGGTCAGAGGGACGATGCAGAAAGAACACAGAGAAAGAGACCGTGCTTTCCGGGAAGATGCCCACTGGGGGGAGGCTACTTGAGGTGGAGACTCTCGGAGTGCTATGTGAGTTCACTAACCCCGAGGAAGCTTTGCAAACGTCTTCTGGAAAAGTCTGAAGGTTCGGATGTGAAGTTAGATTCAATTGCCCCGCCTCCTAATTTCCACAGACACCAAGCCTCCCACTTTGTCCCCGCCTCTCTCCCGTTCGGCCACCACTGGCCCAGGCCCTCCCCTCCCTGCATATCCAGTCCATTTGCCTCGTGACCTGACAGCTGTTCCCATTAAAGAGGAGGAGAGTATTTCCCACATCCTGGCTGCGGGGTCACCCGTGGGACTTGCTTTGCGCAACAGTAGAAGGAAAGCGTGAGGCGTGCCAGTTCTCAGCCCGGGCTTCGAGCGTGCCTGCGTGTCTGCGTTTGTGACCTCCAGCCACGGTCATAAACAGAACATGCCTGGCTCGCCCACGGTCTCAGGGAGAAGAAGAGAGATGTGTGGATCGAGCCCCTGTGGCCAAGTCTAGACTAGGTCATCCGACCCTCAGCTGACCCCGAGGCCTGTGAGCATACGTAATTGCTGTTTTCAGGGCGCCGGGGGGCTCAATGGGTTGAGCGTCCAACCTCTGCTCGGCTGATGATCTCATGGCTCGTGGGCTCGAGCCCCACGTCGGGCTCTGTGCTGACAGCTCGGAGCCTGGAGCCTGCTTCCAATTCTGTGTCTCCCTCTCTCTCTCAATAATAAATAAACATTAAAAGAAAAATTTTTTTAACCATTAAAAAAATAATTGCTGTTTTAAGCCTCTGAGTTTTGGGGAGGTTTGTTATACAGCAACTTTACACTGATAGCTGACTGATACACTCCCTTCCCGTGACTTGCTCAGTCCTCCACACTGCACACGTTTTGGCTCATCCACACCGTGCACAACGGCCACACCAGCCTCTTCTCTGCCGGTGGTGCTCCAGCACTGAGCCCCTGAGACCCGTTCGCACCGCCGCTGGTTTTGAGCCCACCTATCTGCTTTGTGTTGACAGCTCCACTTCCCCCGAATCTTTCTCGGGTCCACAATACTTCTCGCACATGCGTGTGGCTTGTCCTGCCCTCTCCCCCTCTCCCCCTCTCCCTCCACTCCCCACCTCTCCTTGCCACGGAGCAGGTGCTCACCTTCCCCCTTGGAATCTCTGCTGCCTTCTTTGCAAGCAGGAATTCAGAAACAGTCTGCGAAGGCATTATTCATGCATGAGGCGTTGTCGCTGTTGACGGGGCGGGTAGGGCCCGCAGCGGGCCTCGGTGACCTCCCATGCCAAGATCTCCTGGCAGAGGAAGCCGGGCTTTTGTGGAATAGACACAACCTTGTCTGGCAGCGTGCAGGCCCTGCCAACAGCAAATTCCGTCGACGGCGACTGTTATTTGACAGCATTTGTTAACATATTAACGACAGGAAAAGACTTTTTGGCAGAAATACTGCATCCCTGGGCCTCCTCTCTGAAAGGAAGGGATGGGGCTGTGTGTGTGTGGGGGGGGGGCGGGGGTAAAAAGCAGACACAACAGAACCAATCCCTCCTGGAGAGGACCCCCAATGTCACCAACGTTGTTTCGGAGTGTGGGCTCTCAGAGGCAGATGCCCTCCTTGTCTGTCTGTCGAACCCCCAAGTCACACAGTGGATTGCAAGGAACAGGGAGACACCAACGTCCCTGTCAGGACCTTCCCAGCAGAGATGCTGCACTCAACTTAAGACTGCTCAAGAAGGGCTTAAGAAAGGCTGTCTACAAAGCGACGAGGAGTCTGCTGGGGGGCCACAGGGGCAGGAAGCGTCTCAGGGCCAGTGACAGTGCAGCTGCCCCCACATCCAGGCCCAAAGGGGCAGGAAGGAAGACAAGAACCAGGGCGGAGAGAGGCCCATGGAGAGCGCCATTTTGAGGTGACCTATGACTTCAGTCGAGGGACACAAGTGCCCCAGGCCACCACGGGAGGAGAGAGCCAGGGAAATCAACAACAGACCAGGCCCTGACCCCTTCTGTCTCTCTAAACTCCTTCTGGGGCTCCCCACTGGTTGAGCCCAATTCTGAAGCCAAAGACAGGTTGGTTCAGGGACGTGGCCCGTACAGACCAGCCTCGTGGGAAGAAGGGCGGAACGTGGGTCTGGATATTTGCGGCTCTGAGGCAACCCCAAGACAGCCATTCAGGGCTGAGCTTACGAAGTCTGACGCTAAGAAGGGATCTGGATTCAAGGGTAGCCGGGAGTTGTTTTGATCAGGTGTGGGTGGAAACACAGACATGAAAAGGGCCCGCATGAATGAAGTTTTTATACCCGCATGCACAGAACAGGAGGCTGTGTGTCACTCAGAGCCACGCCAGGGAGAACCAGGGTCAGTCAAGAGGCAGAGAGAGGGAGCGGTGAGGGGGTGGGGGGAGAAACGTGGGCCAGAGCCTTTATTGCGCTTCTGTGGGAGGAACGGATGAGGTCAGGTGGGCAGGCTTAGGACAGGCTACTTGGAATAACTTCAGTGAAGTTCAGACATAGGGGCTGTCCCTGGCTGTCTAGCCTCTGGCCCCGGCAGCTTAGGGCAGGGGGACAGTGGCCTGGAGCGTGAGAGCCCCATGGAGGTTGGGGGGGGGGGTGCCGTGTAGGCTCCAGGTGGGTTGGTCTGCATTTGAAGGACATGCTCACAGGCCAGTTTTGGTCATCTCTAGGAATTAGCGAGCCCTGGAGGGACAGTCCCTGTAAGGGTGGGCAAAACCCCAAGATCTCGAAGCATCAGAACACAGAAAATAAAAAACACGATTAATACCAATGGTGAGGTCAGGGAGGGAAAAGAGAAGTTAGAAAGGGGTGGACGTGCACAGCCGTGGCACTCGGCAGGTGACCCTCCTGTGTATGAAGACGCTTGCCAAACCGTGCTGGTCGGTCCCCTGCGCTCGGCACACGTGTGATACAGACACAGGGTCTTGGGCTCGGGGCAGGTGGACAGGAGCCCTGTGCACGCAGGCATCGTCCGCTCAAGGGAGGACAGGACACCCCTGTGGTTCCATCTCTAGTCGGTGCCGGCAGTGGGCACAGGCCACTCCGTTTCCAGAGACAGTTCTGGAAGCAGCTGGGAGCGCCCGTCGCCATTTCGTCCGCCAGAGCCGGCCAGGGAGCCGCCGTCTGCTGGCTTTTCGGGACACGATGCTTCCCGCTCAGTGAACACGACAAGGCCATTCAGGGACCCCGTGGAGCGGCCATGGGAGGTGGGGCAGGGAGCGTGAAGCCTGTCGCTGTGGGGGCCGCGTGGGCAGGGCAGCACCTCCCGGAGAAAGGTCCTCCCGAGATGGGAGCTCTCACCGCCGGCTTCTTGGCACAAAGAAAAACATTGCACTTTCAAAGAGGGGAGCCTCCGGAGAGGAAACACCACAAATCTTCAAACGAGGCGATTGATCTTCCCGCTCAAACCCCGTGGCCCCCTCAACGCAACGAGGGTTTCCTTTGGCAAACTCCGCACACGAACGTGGCTGGAAGTAGATCGGTTCCCCGCGCTGGAAATCAGAGAGCTGTACCCCGAAAGGAGAGTGGAAAAATGTCACGAAAGCGTGTGAAAAGCGGGCCGTGTTCTAGAGTGGGCTTTGGAGCACAACATCAGGTGCTTCCACTTGGTTTCAAGTTCATGGGCCCGCTGAGGCCTATCGGCAGTCCTTTCTGGGGAGCCCCCTCCCCACGGCACCTGGGGGCAGCCCTTTCACGCAGATGAGAGCCCCCCTGCTCCCGGCCACCCTGGGGGCCATGCGGGGACCCCGCTTGAGGGCAGTAAGACAGTGAACATCTCAGGCCCGTCCTGCCGTTCCCACAGCATCACAAGAAACGCTCAAAGCCCCGGACAGTTGCAAACATCTTTCTTCATTATGATTTTTTTTCCTTGAGCTTGCTAATTAAATCATTAAAATTTTATCTTCACTTAACCACGGATAAGAACCATTTGAAACATTTAATTACTCTGCTGCTAGAGGTATACAGGAACCAGGGATCTCTGCAAGGTGGGGGCTCTTGGGAAGGGGGGAGGGAAGACAGACGCAGGAAAAGAGAAACAGAGAGGGGATGGTTTACAGAGGAAGGAATGGTCAGCCCTCTCCCGCCTCTGATAAGAACCAGGAGGGCAGTCACAGCCACCTGTCGCGTGCCTCTCGGCCTTCCTCAGGAGCTTGGGCCGCAGCCACAGCCGGCTTCTTACCCCGCGGTGCAATCCCTGTGTGTGTGTGTGTGTGTGTGCGCGCAAGAGAGAGAGAGAGGACGAGCTGGAACATTCCAGGGCTCTTGGCTCCACAGTCTAAAGAGCATTTCAAATTTTACATACATTTCCATTTAGGGTTTCTGAGTTCCCTGCCCTTCGACTCCCAGCCAGCAAAATAAAATATCATGAAATAAAATTGGAGTGGTGCCACGCTAAGGTCAACCTAATATTCATCTGGTTTAGGAAAAGGGCCCTCCAGCCCCAGGGGACAGAAAATGCCAGCTCCAGGCCTGTCCCCCGGGCCCAGCAGGTTACCAAGCATTTTTAACGATCCGAGAAGATCCCAGGACAACTTCGGGGTTGGTATTATCCTCTCCTCAGCCATCATGACTCTACGACTGTCCTCGGTTCCTGAGGTCACCCTAACCGAGCACCACAGACTCAGTGACTTAGGACAGCATGTACCACCTCCCAGACTGGAGATCAAAAGCCGGAAACCTGGGTGGGGGCCCTGCCTCCGAAACCTCTGGGGGAGGCCTTCCTGGCCTCTTCCCGTCTCTGGCAGCCCCCGATGCTCTTTGGTTTGTGGCCACATCGATCCGACCTTCACACAGCGACCCCCCTGCCTCTTCACATCGCCTCCTCGCTGTGTGAGTCCAGATTGCCCTTCCAGGTCATGCTGGATTAGGGCGCAGCTAATGACCTCATCTTTGCCTGGTCCCCTCTGCAAACACCCTAGGTCCAGATGAAGTGACAGTCACAGGTACTGGGGGTAGGACTTCAACGCATCACAGCTGCCAAGCGTGGGAGCTGGATTTACAATCCGGATCTGACCTCAGCACCAGACTCCTAGTGCTGAGCTGCCCAAGGGGGTTTCTGGGACTCACATTCAGGGGCTTCTGCCCCCGTCCCCCCCGGAGAGTCCCCCACCGGCTGGGGCGGGCAGGCGGGACGTCAGGTGGCCCGAGCCACCCAGGCAGGAGCCTGGGGCCAGCCTCAGGCCCTTCTCTCTCACAGGCTGCTGCCTCGTCTGTCACTGTTGTTTTTGTGGGATTTCAGGGCTCACTGATGTGTGAATAAGTCTCTTTGTGCAAGCTTGCTGGGGGAGTTCTTTCTAGCAGGGCCCCCGCTCTCTCCACGTCCCCCGGCTGCCTGGCTCATCCCCGGCCCCGTGGACAGTAGAATCCTGACAGGGACAAAGTGTGGGGCCAGGTGACGGTCCCGTGACTGTGGCCTGGGGACGTTGGGATCAGAGGGGCCTCAGACCCTCCTTTGCGTCCTGAGCCGGGGAGCACCAGGCAAGTGCCCTGCTTTACTGAGGTTTTGTCCAGAGGGGTGGGGCCTGACACGCCTTCTTGGTTCCCCTATGGTCAGTCCCCACCTCCCGGGGCTTTCTCTGTCACCCCGACCTCTGTCCTGCTCGGGCTGGAGCTCTGGATGCCAGCCGGAGAGAAGAGGCCGGAGGAAGTCAGAGAGAGGAGGGGGCCTCTGAGAGCCAGGCACCGCCCTTGTGTCCTGCCCACTCGGGTCAAGCCGACGCTGTCTTCGGACGATTCCGCGTGCATTCCAGTCATGGATAACCCGGCCTTGCTGGGGTGCGCACGACCCCCAGGCAAGCTGGAGCATCGGCCTTGTCCTGCGGGAGGCGGTTAGAACAGGGAGGGATTTCCCACAAACACAGTAGTTATTAAACTCCTCTGAGGCAACACGCAGGAAAGACTCTGGAAAACATTTAGGGAAAGTTCTGGTACCAAACCTCCATTGTACCGACAAGTTACAGATTCCGTGGAAGAGAAAATGCACCGATGTCAGCATTCACGAGACGTAATGACACATGACTGCATACAAAGTGTCAGCGACAGCCCTGATCCTGCCCCTGTCTGTGATGAATCACGAGAGGGTACAACTCTTTGGTTTCCGCTAACTGCCTTGCAAGTTAACCCTTGGTTCTGCAGCAGGCCCTGGGCCGCAGGGGTGTGTGTGACTGCTTCCTGGGAAGCTCCCTGCACGTTAGAGAAGGAGGTTGCCTACTCTGGGGACAGATGGAGCCGTGGCCCGATGCTCAGGAGAATTCCAGAGAATTCTTCAGAAAGCCCGGCTGTGAGTGTGCAGGGAGGGGCGGGAAACGTCAGCCAGCAGGACAGCGTAGGGGAACAACCATCTCTCCGGCCTCAGGCTCCCATGCCTCCCCCCTTAACCCACAGCAAATAACTCACCCCAATCTCCTGGGAGCAAGGTGTGTGTGTGTGTGTGTGTGTGTGTGTGCACGCATGCGCCAGTGTGGGCAAGAGAGAGAGCGGTTCGGGCACTCAGGAAAGTTCTAGTTAGAGGCTTAGGCCGGGTGGAGGGAGGGCAAGTCACTTTTTACCTTGTTAGGAGGGAACATTCCACAGATGAGTAAACAGACAGGTCTTTGTGAGGTGCGTCTGGAACTTTCTATCGCTCCGGGCACTCCCTGGGGCTTTATTGATGCCCTAGGCAGTTCAGGTTGAGTGGGATCTGAGGAGAGCTCCTAATTGGTCCTGCCTCTTCCTGAGCCCGACCTCAGCATGTCCCATGGGTGGAGCCAGCGAGGTTTCTCCGCTGACCAGTAGCGGTGACAGGGCCGGAGAGGTCCGTCCCAGGCCCTGTGGGGCGAGATGCCCACTGCGTCTCTTCCCCCCCCCCCTCCCCTGCCCGGGACTCCCCCCAGCCATCGCACGCGGCATTCTGAGTCTCCGACTTGCCGCTTGAGGTGTGGTCCAAGCACCGGCATCAGCCGGAACTTGCTAGAAACCCACACCTGCTGAGTCAGTCACCGTCTCCAGGTCTTCAGGCGCTCTGGGTGCACATCACGGCTGGAGCACCCCTTCCCTGAGGGGCTCCCGTCGGGACTCCACTAATGAGCAGCCCTGAAGGAGGGGAGGGAGGGAGGGAGGAAGTCTCCAGATCTGCCTCGTCTGAAGAACAGCCCGGGGAGGGAAGACCCCATCGTGCCGGCCAACGCTCCTCGTGAATGTCTGTGTCGTCCCCAGACTCACACGCTGCGACCCTGAGGCCCAAGGTGACGGGGCCGGGAGGTGGTTGTGTGTGGGGTGGAGCCCTCCCGAGTGGGGTTAGTGCCCTTATGAAGATGAGACCCCACGCCCTCCCTCGTCCCCTCCACCATGCGAGGCGGGGCACGGCCCGAAGTGCCCGCTGGGAACCGGGCCGCAGGCCTCACCGGCCCCCAAATCTGCCGGCGCCTTGATCCTGGACCTCCAGCCGCCGGAATCGCGACAACTAAATGCCTCTGTTCACAGGGCGTCTTATTTCCGCGGCCCGGCCCGCCCCGCCCGCAGAAAGAGGTGCTTTCTGGGCTGGGCTTCTGCCAGGATGACGCAAACGGTGCGGCCCACGGCTGTGGGAGGAGACGCTGACCCCCCCACCGAGGAGCAACCAGAGCGCTGAGAACACGGAGGCAAGAAGGGCTCCCTGGAGCCCTCGCCCCCGTCCGGGACGGGCTTCAGCTGTCGCCCTCTGCTGGACCCCGCGAGGAGTGCAGCCGGGGGCGCGGCGTCCAGGTGCCTGGAGTCCGTCAGGCCCGGGGCGATTTCAATAGCGTCGCCTTCGGTTGTAACGGCCCGCGATTGCCCAGCATCGCTCTGTCCTGGGCACATTCTGGGGTCTTTACATACTAGCCCGCTTCACTCTCACAGCGCCCCGGAGACTTCTGTTACTCTTACCGCTGCAGTATCTACGTGTGTGACTTCGCCCTGCTCCCTTGCGGTAAAACGCAGCCCGTGTGGCGTGGCTTCACCACCTTCGTCACCTGTAAGTGCACAGTTCTGTGGCATTATGTCCATCCGCATGGCTGTGCCACCGTCACACCATCGATCCTCAGGACGTTGTCATCCTCCCAAACCAAAACTCTGCGTCCGTTGAGCACTGACTCCCCACCTGCCTCCCCAGTCCCTTTACTACTTTGGGTCTCTAGGAATTTGACTCCTCTAGGAGCTTCGTGCAGGGGGTGAAGGGTTGTGTTGGTTTATTAGCTACCGCAAGGGATGAGGCCGGCGAAGTCGTAACAGACACAGGTATTGCAATCTTTAATAATAATTTCGTAAAATCAAGGTGTGTAATGAGAAATGTGTCCCACAAACAATCTCGCATTTCTAGAAATGGACCTCAAACAAATTAAAAATAAAAAAAAGTTGGGGGGGGGGTGAGGTTGGCAATAGCAGCAGCCCCCGGCTGCTTCAGGAAAGTTCTAGAAGTCACTCCCTCTGGCGCCTGACCTGGGAGCCCCGTGTCCGTCCACTGTTTCCCCGGGTGTGTGGCCTGTTCACGGTGTCTGTCTAAGCCGACCTGCTCTCCCGTCTGCGGTGAGGTGTTGGCACAGCCCGCTAGGCACAGCGGGTCCGCGAGTCAAAGGCAGGGACTCGACTTCCGAGGCAGGACGCCAGGCTCGTCCATGGGGACGCCCACCAGAGCCCCGGATCTGGCAGTTCCCAAGACACAGTCAGGCTGGACCCGTCCCCGTCCCCATCGCCTGGGCGATCCCGGCTTCCTCTTGGCAAGGGAAGGAAGAATCCAGAAAGGCCCTCTCCTGGAGGAGGCCTCCCAACCCTCCATCATTATTTCCCAGCTTTTTCAACCAGGAATCTGACAGACTTCCCCAGGGTGAGTGTGATCACCTCTCCTCGGCCAGTTAGACATCAAATCATCTCCAGGAGCCAGTGTAGACCTGAACTGGGTTCTCAGGATCCAGCCACGTCTCTCGGTTGGCACCTTTTTTCCCCTTAACGTTTAATTATTTTTGAGAAAGAGAGAAAGGAGGAGGAGCAGAGAGAGAGGGAGACACAGAATCTGAAACAGACTCCGGGCTCCGAGCTGTCAGCACAGAGTCCGACGCGGGGCTCGAACCCACGAACCGCGAGATCATGACCTGAGCCGGAGTCGGACGCCCAACCCACTGAGCCACCGGGGCGCCCCTTCTATTCTTTCCCCCTTAATGGCATCGAGTGGGGCACCGCAGAACGGTGAGATGCAGAACACCCTTCCTTTCAAAACACGGAAGATTTCCGGCATGGAACTTGACTGAGTATCAATGGCACAGGTTTGTCGCATTTCCATTTAACACGTCCCCTTCCCCCGCCGAAATCAGTCTTAAGAATACTCCTCAAGCCTGAAGGCTGACTCTCAGGGCCTGGCTGAGCCTTTGTCCTGTTTAACTGTGCAGGGATGTTTCTGCTGTTCACCTGTTTATCTCCTCTGTCTGCTCCCTTCTTTCCAAAGGGGAGTCAGTTTAGAACAGGAGGCACGGCCTCTCTGCTTCAACGCCCGTTGCCCCACCCCCTTCTCTGGACAAAGAATGAGGCAGGGGTGGGGGGGCTGGCTTCCCCTTGAAGAACTGAGGGGGCACCCCCCCCCAATGAGTCCCACCCTTCGGGGCTCGGCTGCAGGTAGGTGCAGCGGATGGGGGTGGGCAGGGGAGGGGCGAGGAGCAGCACCATGTGCAGGGCTGAGGTGGGGGAAGGCTAGAGGGCGAAGGGCTCAGACAGCTCCCAGGCAGGGCTCCTGGGAGACTGGCTTTGAGGCCGACCCAGAAATTAGTTCAGAGTCGAAGCAGAGGAATGAATTTGTTAGCTGGACCGCAGCCCTGAACTCTCCCCAGGAAATTCACTGAGAAGGAGATTTAACCTGGGAGGGTTTCAAGGAAGCCATGAATCTCCCAGTTCTCCCCAGCCCCCACTGGTCTTTCACACCCGACATGTCGGTCTCCTACCGTGGCTTGGATAAATGAATGCGCAACATCCTTAGACTCGTGGGGGCTTTGCCGTTTTCACAGGGCCTCTGACCGCGTCTCCTGCGATCTTGTGGGCAACCCCAGGGTGAAAGGGTGAGGCGTAGTGGCAGGAGCTTTGGGGTGAGGGCCCCCGTGTATCAGCAGAGGAACAGGAGACAAATAAGGTCCAGCGACTTTCCCAAAGTCCTGCAGCCTGGGAGATGTGGCTGGGCCCAGAGCCTGGGTCTCTCACCTCATTATAGGTGGTCCTTGGATTCAGCCTGCTTAACGCCACCGGGTTGAGAAAGGCATGGATTTTTAAAATCTAAACTGAGTCAGTGACAGGCCCATCTAGTAACGACTGGTGGTTAGCGGCCGCCATATTGCTCAGTAACCACTGGTGGCTAGTGGCGGCCATATTGGGCCACACAGAAAGAACACCCCACCATCCCAAGAAGTTGAGTGGGTTCCAACTCGAGGCCAGTTCTATTTCATGCCCTCTTCTCCCCATTCCCTATGGGCCCTGGATTCTTTTGAGACAAATGCCAGGCATTCTATCATTTAACCTGTAAATACTTCAGTATGCATCTTTAAAAACATAAGCATTGGGGTGCCCGGGTGGCTCAGTCGGTTGAGTGTCCGACTTCGGCTCAGGTCGTGATCTCACGGCTCATGAGTTCGAGCTCCATGTCGGGCTCTGTGCTGCTGGCTCAGAGCCTGGAGCCTGCTTTGGATTCTGTGTCTCCCTCTCTCTCTGCCCCTAACCCACTCGCATTCTGTCTCTCTCAAAAATAACTAACATTAAAAAAAACATATAAGCATTATTACAGCTAAAAGTCACAGTAATTCTTTTTTTCTTTTTAATGTTTATTTTTGAGAGAGAGAGAGAGAGCGAGCAGGGGAGGGGCAGAGATAGGGAGACACAGAATCTGAAGCTTGGACCACAAACCATGAGATGGTGACCTGAGCCGAAGTCAGACACTTAACTGACTGAGCCACCCAGGCACCCAGTAATTCCTTAATATCATCAACTACCCAGCCAAGTATCAAAGTTCTCTGTCTCGTGGATATTTTTCTTTTAATGTGTTTAGATGTGAGTCTAAGGTCTGTGATGTGTTTGGTAGACCTCTCTTACGTATCCTGTAATCTACGCTCCTCCCTTCCCTTGCTATTATCTGGTTGAATAATTACTTCATCTCATTGATGAAGAAAGTGGGTCATCTGCATTACGGACTTTGCCTCTGTTTACATTTTGATGGCTGCATTTCCATGGTGTCATTTAACACGTTCCTTTGTCCTCTGCATTTTCTGTGAATTGCTGTTTGGGTCTAGAGTCTCGATGAGATTCAGGTTTTGGTGTTTGGGGAGAACGTCTCATTATGTACTGCTGTGTCCTTCCACTGGGAGCACAGAACGCTTGGCTCGTGTCGTGTGGGGATGGATGTTTATGGCCATTGCTTAGACCCAGTCATTCATTATAGGCTGCGAGATGGGCTCTGGGTGAAGTCTGCCTTCTTCTTCGTTAATTAGCTTGAATACTTTGCTATTCAGACCCTCCCTTCATCCACCATTTGGTCAAGTGGCCCGAGGTACAGTTGCCAGAGGAAAGGCAGGATAAATGTTTGATTTTTTTTCCCTCCCTTTATTGATCAGTTTTCAAAAGAATGATTTTGCACTATAGCATCCCCTAAAGGTGGTCAACGAGGGATGTTTCCTTTTTTTTTAAGTACTTTGAATTTGTGGATTTAAACATATTTGATGTGCTTTGCTCCGCTGTGCTATTATCCTCAAGGATGCTGAATTGTCAGAGGGGATCTGCCCAGCTTCCCCTATACCCTTGAACAGGCAGTTTCTGGCACAAGGCCTATCAGGCTGGCTGGGGAAAGACAGGGTCACCTCATCTTGTCACAGACTGCAGTCTCCCACCTGGACAATTCAAGATCTGCCCGTGTACAGATGCCTGATTCACAGACAGAGCAGCCACAAGCAGAGAATGTTCTAGAACCCAGCCAGGTGTTGGGAGAAGCAAGGCACCATTCCTGGTCAAGAGTGAGAAACCTAAGGGTGCTTGGGGGGCTCAGTCGATGAAGTATCTGACTCTTGATTTCTGCTCAGGTCATGATCTCTGGATCTCAGGGCTTAAGATTCCCTCTCTCTCTCTCTCCCTCTACTGCTCATTCTCTCTCTTTCTCTCTCAATCTCTCTCCCTAAAAAAAAAAAAAAAGGTGAGAAACCTGGACCCAATTTCCCATGATAAGGGCTGTGCCATGTTGGGCTATGGTTGATGCAGACACTGATTCAAAGCCTTAAAATACATACACCACGCACACACACACACACACACACACACACACATGTCACACCCAGACATGCACGCGAGCACAGTTCACGAGGGAAAGGCTTTCCAGGCTCCTATTCCCACCTGCTGAAAACACAGAGAGCCTCAGATGTGCTAGCTGGCTGACTAGTCTGCTTTGATAAAGGAATAGATTCCACTTTTTAAGTTACAGATACCTCGGTCTATACGGATGTTCCATCTTCGACCCCTCCCCGCTCTGAACTCAGGTAGTTGCTGGGCAGTAAAATTCCGGACTAACTAGTGACTATCCACTTTAAGTGGGATTTCTAATGCCATTTCCAAAGCCTGCAGATATCCACGGGCATTCTGTTTATTTCATTTGCTCCATACCTGCTTTGGACGGGATATTGAAGGTGAATTATTTATACCCCAAGAAACCAAAAGAAAGAGGGAGGAAAAAAGAAAGAGCAAGAAAGCCGTAATTTCCATGTGGCTGGCTTGCACGTTTCTGCCTTGCTCACTAAAAAATCTTTTACTCTTCCTTCATTTTTGAAAATGTCATTTGTGTGCTGCCACTGGAGGACAACGTTATTGACTTATTTAAAATATTTATGCTGAATTACGACATCAAGATAGACATATGCATTAGCAGAAGCCGTTCAAAACAATATGCCCACAAAGTTTATTTTTGAATAGAAAGTTGGGAAGCCTGTGTCTACAAACATCAAATGGCTCATTCTTTGCTAATTACTGACACCTGCAGCCAATCACTCCCTACAAAACTCAGCATTTCGGTTCATTTCTTCTCTCGTTAGTGTGGTAACAAACGCATCTCCCGCTTGATCTAGAAATCCAGAGGCTGCACAGTGACTTGGGGAGCTTCTGGTTTTCTTCCTAAAATTCGAGCAAAGAAACCAAGAGAAGGCAACCAGTTTGGGCTTCTGGGTGTGACCCAGGTCATCAGGGGTCCCTCTGCCTAAGGGGGGGGGGCGTCACTTGGAAACCAGTGAGTTCCGTCTCTTAAGATGGGACAGAGGAGACTTCGGGGGCTAGAGGTCGGACGATCTTGGGTTCGTGTTTCTGCCCTGCCATCCACAGGCTGTGTGACCTTGGGCAAATCCCTTAACCCCTCTGAGTCTCAGGACGGGGGTAATCAGGTGGCCCCATCTCACTCGGATGCCGTGGAGGCAAAGTACTTGGAACACGGCAGCTGCATCGTGTACATTATTCCCAAGGCTACTGCCCAGGACCAGCCCCGTTTTTCTTGACACCCCCCAAGTCCCCCACCGATGCCGCTCCCCATTTCCGTTCTCCATGCTTAGCTCCTGAAATTTCCACTGCCTGTTCCAGGCCTCACTGCTACAGCCTTCTGCCTTCAACCGGCCCACGACGTGGCTGTGCTCTCGTCTTCACCGGGCCTCTTCCCTTCCCAGGCCCGACCCGCCGTGTGGAGACCGAAGAGCCCCTGGGGTCTCGCACCCCCTGTGCCCCGGTAACGGTGGTGCCCTCCCTGTTGCGAGGCGCCTTGCCGAGCCCTTCACGTGCCTTGTAAACTCAGGAAGCCTTCACAACCCCCGAGAGACATACCAGTGTTTCCCCAGCTTATGGGTCAGGGAACCAAGACTTGAGAGAAAAGTAGTCCAGAAACCTACAAACAGACGGTGCATGGAAAAGGAAGTCAAAATTGCCTGTTGCGCTAGAGGAAGATTGCTCGAACTTACAACCCATTGAGGAAAAGCAAGTTGAACTGATCATGAGAACACATTTTTCATTGATTAACCAACGATTAAGGGGTACCGGCTTCCAGTGCGTGCAAGTATATTGGGAACCAGTGCTCCCAGACCTTATAAAAGAGTGTTCATCGCTGCAAGCTTTGAACGGGAATTAGCCCTACGCTCTCCGTTAAAGTTCAAAATGCATGCCCTTTGGGGCGCCTGGGGGGCTCAGTCGGATGAGCATCTGACTTCGGCCCAGGTCACGATCTCATGGCTCGTGGGTTCCAGCCCCGCGTCCGGCTCTGTGCTCACAGCTCGGCAGGACTGTAAAAGGAGGAAATAAACCTCCCCTGCCTCATTGCTGAGTGAAACACCAACCCAAGCTGCCCCCTCAAATGTGTCCCGGAGCAGCATTTGGGATCACGGGAGACTGTATTCCATTATTTTAAGCAGGAAAATATCACAACGCATTCCAGGCCGTTCAAAAACCCCAAGAAACTCCTGAAAATTACTAAAACTCTCGCCAACACCCATATAACAATCTGCCGAGTATCTTTGCATAACATCAGGCATTCGAAACGCTGACAACCCGATCACTTAACACAGCACACTCGCGCGCTCGACAGTTACGTTTTCCTTCTCTACGGCAATTAACGCAGCCGGAGATATCAGCAAATGGAGAAATAACATGAATTCAAATAAGACTTAGCAAAACGAAATAAACAAGGGAACGTTTTACTAACGGCGATTTACTGATTGAAGGGTGGTCTCAGTGAGAAGGGGGTTGGGGGCTGCGATGCCCTGCCACGAGCCCTGCCATGTGCCCAGCCCTGTGCCCCGCCCTGTGCTCCACACACCGCCCCCCCCCCCCGCCACCGCAGTGCCCCCGCTGTGAGCCCCACCAAGTTCAGCGGGCAGCCCATCACTCCAGCTGCTGGCAATGCTGAGGCCAGACAGCTTTCAGCTGCGAGCCCTCTGGGACCTGCTCCTTCTGTAGACACGTGTGCCCCAGGCCACGGCCCTTCCTGGGCCAGCTGATTCATGTGAGTCATCGTTTTCCTGGTCTAATGGGCACAGCCAGCCAGTCTGCTCACCCCCCAAGGATGAACAGCACAAGTCGGCTCAGGCCCGGCGAGTTTGAATCATTCCAGCGGCCCCAGGGCACAGGGGCCGCCCCCGGCGGGCCGGTACCCAGCTCTGGTGATGAGGGCAGGGGGGACGGCGGCCCAGAGCGTGACAGCCCCGTAGAGAAGGGAGTTGGAGCAGGGGCTCTGGGCTGCTTGGGGTGCCTCCGAATGGCTCACACGTGGTGAATGGTGTTACCGCTAGGAATCAGCGAGCCCTGGGAGGGGCAGGCCCTCGGGTCAGCAAGGACACAGACAATAAAGGGCACGGTCAACGCAGCTGGGAGGCACATGAGTAAGGGGACAGGACAGAGAACCGAGGTCACAGGAGCTGCGTAATTGCCGGCACAGGGGGGACAAGAGCGAGCGCTCTCGTTTCCCCATCCTGCCCCTCCACCCGCAGCCCCAGAGGGTGGCTCCCCCTCTCCCGGCTGCGGAGAAGACCGAGCGTGGGGCCTCGGGTCGGACGTGGACCCTGCGCTCCGTTCCTCCTCCCATCAGCCTTCACCAGCTCACACCTGCTGCCCTCCCCCCCTCCCAAATGCCAAGGTGGCCTCAGGTGCTGTCCAGGCCAGGTTTCCGAGATAGGCGGGCTCAGCTCCGGCTGCAGGACGTCCACGGAGGAGTGCCGTGGGGCTAACACCGTGGAGGCGAGGCAGAGGAAGCGGGAGCGAGCAGAGGGAGAAACCGAGCCGGGATGAGCATCACCCAGGCCGCCCGGTAGGGAACCCTGCAGCTAGCATGGCCCCTCAGAGGAGCCGGGCCCGGGAGCCTCGCGGCCCAGCTCCTCGCTGCAGGTGCCGGAGACGCGGGGGGCCTTGCAGGGGGGGTTGCTGGGGGTGTCTCGAGGGGTGGACAGACGTCTGACAGATGCACGGGGAGAACACGACTTAGGGAGGCACCGAGGCTGTGGGACCAGGCATGGTCGGGTCTGGAAGTTAGAGGACAAGCGGAGCCTTGGCCGCAGACCTGCTAAAGCAGCCTCCTAGGAAAGCCAAGGGGGCCGCCAGGGAGAGGGAAGCAGGGCGGGGGCTGTTTTCAGATGAATCTGCTTTGTGTCCAAGGGCGGACTGCGGGAGAATCGATGCTTGGCTCAGTTTTTGTAAACCGAATCGATGCACAGGTGTAGCTGGGAGCCTCTGCGGGGGGGGGGGTAAAGCGAGGCGGGCGGCTTGGAGGTGGCTGGGGCGCCCCACAAGGACGTGGTCGCTGAGACGCGTGTGTGTGTTGAGTAGACGGTGGGCAGAGGGAAAGCCAGCAAGGACGCGCCCCGGCGGGGGAGGCGGGTGTCGGGGTATTTAAGTGGAATGGAAACTCCAGGTTTGGGCTTGGGGACTAAATGCTTTCCTGTAAGAAAAAGGCATCGTGAATGGGGTCAAGGAGAACTTCGCTTGCAGGTGCCGTCCTGGGTGCTCACGATGTAGGCCAACCCACCCCGCTCCCCCTCCGGCGCTCTCCCTCTGCCTTCTTTCTTTTCTCCCCTCCCTCCTCCCTAAAATACACTTTTAGCATCATGGTTATTGGGCAGCCTACACACGGCATTGAGGAAAACCTGGCAATGATTCTCTGTGACATAAAACTCGTTCGAGAAAATATCTAGTTTTGCCTTAATTGTTCAGAATAATCCCCACCGGGACGAGATGGCGAATCCAGGAGAGGGCTGCCCGTGGGAGCTGCGGGAGCTGGGGAGGACCCTCTGGGTCCGTTTCGTCTACTGGCTCGAACCAGCTCTTACTTCTACCCTTAGCGGTATGAGAAGTTCAGCGCTTGCAGGGTGTGCGTGGGTGGGGGGGGTCTCCTTTCACCCTCCGTCCCTGTTCCCTGACTCCGCTCCGCAGCAGGTGTGAACTGGGACTCCCGTCTGGGAGCCCGAACCCCGGTGCCAGAACCCCCTGACCTCACACTGAGTTAGCCCGGATCCTTCCTCCTCCGTTAGCCACGACTTTCTTAGGAGATGATTACCAAGCGGAATGCGACCCCTTCCCTGAGAGATAATCCTCGGAATAAATTGTCCTGGCGTTTTCGCTCCTCATTTTTCTCCCGCGGGTGCGTGGCTCGTCATCTTAAAGATCTCAGTTTGACAGTTAAGTGCGTGACTATGAGCCGGTGTAATTTTCCCTATTGTAATTATAATTATTATAATATGTATGTTATTATATGTATATTATATATAATTATAATAATTCCCTGTTGTAAGTATAATTTCCTCTTCTGATTTCCGAGTGGTAGGATTGCCTCGCGCGTTGCTCCTAATGGACGTAAGGACTTCCACCGCACCCGATAGAAATGCTTCCTGTGCCAAGAGTGACGTGGGTGAAATGCACAGACTTGTAGAACCATCTTCTAGGAAGGAGGCAGATAGGGCCCATTAGCTGAGCGGAACGAGCGGTGCTTTGTAAGAGAAACACCCATGTGCTCACGTAGCGGCGGTTCCAAACAGAGGCCGTGTGGTCATGAAGGTTTGGGGCAGCTCATACCAGCTTGGTTATAACATAGTTCTTTAGGGCGGTGACATTATTATTACATTCCAAATGCTTGTTTCTCAGAAGGTCTGAGGGGGCACCAGAGAATTCTTTTGGCACGCACTTCCCTCTGCACCACCAATGCGTCTCCAAAGCTCCCAAGCGCGGAGGGAAATAAAAAGACGTGACAAGAACAGAGCTTGACCTCCCTGTGCCCAAACTGTCATTGTCTTCATCACGAGCCATCGGTATGTACTTTGCTCTGAGGCCATAAGGTGGTGTTAGTCACCTGTCTGCTTCACAGAGGTGGGCGGGGAGCCGGGGAGTCTCTCCGGGGACAGAGGCAACAGATGATGGCAGAAACCCTGGCCTCTCGGAGTCTGGTCCTTAACATTCCGGAAGCTTCCATCAAGTATGGTTTTGTCGCTCCGTGATTTTGAACCGGTGGGGTTTCAAGACTTGTTTTGTCAGGGGATATGTGTGGACTCGGAAGGAGGGCTGAGGTGGCTTTCTCAAACCTTGTTGCTTAGATTCCAGAATCACGTAGCTCCTACTCAGACAAGTTGGAGTTGGTGTTCAAGGAGGGACAAGAGGAGGCAGAGGAGAGGAAGGAAGGTGGGGGGAGAGAAGGGCATCAGGTAGGCAGGTGGAAAGAAAAAAGACCAAGTGAAAACAACTTTTTAGTTTGGAGACCCATTCCAACCCCAGGCCCTGGTCAGAAAGAACTGTTTGTTTCCAAGAATTTTTATTCCTATTATTTTAAATTTTTTATTTTTTTAAGTTTATTTATTTCTTTGAGAGAGAGAGAGAGTGAGCAGGGGCGAGGCAGAGAAAGAGAATCCCAAGTAGGCTCAGCACCGTCAGCACAGAGCCTGATGCGGGGCTCGATCCCATGAACCGTGAGATCATGACCTGAGGTGAAACCAGGACTCAGGTCCTTACTGACGGAGCCACCCAGGCACCCCAGGAATTTTTATTTTCCTTAACTTAGCGAACGGGTGGCAGGTAGCCCCAGTTCTGGACTGTGTAAATACGCTTTCCCGAGCGAGAAGAACAATGTTGGCTTGCTCCGCGGGTGACCGCTCGCCTGTGCCCACACCACAGCCCAGGACAGGAAGCCCCCTTGGGAGACAAAGGTCCATAAGGAGCAGGGTCACATCCAAACGGGTTGGGGTCCTGCGGCCACCAGAACAGAGGACCACAACCTGGCGGGGGGGGGGGGGGGGCGTAGAACAACAGGAATTTATTCCCTCATCGCTCTGGAGGCCAGATGGCTGAACCCGGGGAGTCGGCAGGGCCCCTCTTCCTCTGCGGCCTCCAGGGGAGGGTCCTTGCTGCCTCTCCCAGCTCCTGGCGGGCGCTGCCTGGCTTGTGGACGCACGACTCCCATCTCTGTCTCCCCACCCCTGGCACGTGACCTGCCTCCTCTGTTCACGTGGCCTTTTTATAAGGACACCCGTGGTTGGGTTTAGGGCCCACCCTAATCCAGTGTGACCTCATCTTAAATAAATACATCCGCCAACACCCTATTTCCAAATAAGGTCACCTCCTGGGGCCCCAAGTGGACATGAATTTGGGGGGCACTCGTCAACATGCTCGGCCGGGGGGTGGGGTGCAGGTGACGGAGTGGAGTGCTGGGTCCCCCAAGTCCTGCTCCGGGCTCGGCCCCGTCCCTGGGCTGCAGTTCCCGCGGCTGTTACCAAACAGCACCATACGGGCCCTTGTTGAATTTTTCTTCTTCAATTCCAAGGTGGCAGAGAACCCATTGAAGATGGACAAAAGGGGGGGCGCCGAGGAGAAGCCGCTGGGGCTCCCCTCTCACTGAGTGCTCACATTTGGGGGTGAGGTCCTAACGTGCAGTCTCCAAACCGGTCCCTTAGGCTCCTTGGGTAGGTGGGTCTCCCGCTTCTGTGTCTCCACCCCCATGCATTTAAAACTAAGCTAATAACTTGGAACTCCGTCCCAGGAATGTTGTAAAGAGCTGGTATTTTAAAAGAAAATGATTCTCAAGCATGTTGCAAATCGGAGGTACCACAGGAATACTAACTAGGAGGTGACCTATCAAGGTTTCTCCGATTCTAAATCTGGCAAGAGAGAGAAAGAGGGGGGTGGGGGCGGGGGTGGGGGAGAGAGCTATTTTTAATTCCTGGCCAAGAAGTGATTTTTCTAAATCCACGCTCATATTATGAGCTCAGCCTGTTCGAACAATGAATTCTGTTTCCGTAATTGTCCTGTCCACGATCATGCTGGTAGAGACAGAGTCCTGGTGACTTCTAATCTAAATCTGTCCGAGGGCTTGGGTGACAGAGTGGGGGTGGGGAAGCTGTGGGAGCCCCCAGAGCACCTTGGGGGAGGCGGTGGCGGCCCCTCCTGGGACCGAGCCATCTGCCGAATAATTAATATTTAACACTGGTTTTATGAATAAGTGACAAGGCCCTCAATCAGCACACATTATCTAAGGTCAGGAGCAGAAGAAATGCATTTATTCATTGATTTGCTTTTTACCCTCCCGTTCCGATTTGGGTCTCTGCGTATGTATGAATCAATATCGCCTACGACGTCCAGATTTTTTTTTTTTTCAACGTCTCTTGGATGCAACTGTAGAGACAGCCAGCTCGCTGCTTTCTGTGCTCACGGTTCCAGGAGAGAGCATTTCAGTAGGAAATTTACCTGTTTTGGGCAGAGTACGTCAGTCTCTTCCACCAGACCTGCCACGAAACGTTGCCCTGTTGGGGGAAGAAAAGGGGGCCCTAGGAATTCAGTACGCCCTTTCACGCTGGAACTCCTGGCCCGTGATTCCGTGCACCGTCCACTTTACTGGGGACTCCCAAGGTGCTTCCAGAAAGGCTGGATCCACTCAGTCGGATGGGTGGGGGAGGAGAACGGTAACTCATGAACGTTTTCTCTTCATTATTCTTTGGCTCTCTCAGTTGGGGGCATTACTGTGCAGAAAAGGGAACAGGAACCAGATTGAAGAAAACTGAAAATAGAGCTCTAGGGGGATCTCGCCCCTGGGACCGACCCCCCACCATGCCATCCGCCGAGTGACACAAGGGGCTAAGGAGTGGGGAAGATGGCAGCCCTCCCATTGGCCGTGGGGCTTCCCTTAACAACTGACTTCACTCTCCGAGCCTCCGTTGTTTCCTCACCTGTCAAAGGTGGACAACAATCTTTGTCCCTGTGCATCCTGCCAAGACAAAAGGAAGCAGTAGTTACGGAAGGCTTAGCACATCTCTTGGCATGCAATGTTCGGAAAAGGCTAGCTATGGTTATTAGTAATCAATAGTCCATTGAAAGGGTTGAGTCTGGACTCTGGCCATCTGGGTCTCTCTCCTGGATGGGCTGCGTGCTTGCTGGGTTCCTCAGTTTTCTCACCTGTGAAATAGGGATGCCCTTAATACCAATTGCGAAGAGTGAGGAGTGAGATCGCTCCTGTAATGGGCTTAGTGCATGGCACGTAGTACGTGCTCAGTAAATAATCACTCGTATTCCCGACAGAGCAAACTATCGACAGCACAGCGACCCTGTGATTTGGGCAGAATGTGTCCAAGAACCTTGGCTTGGAAGGTCGCTAACCTGTGAACCCGTCAGTGTGATGCAACTCATTTGAGGTCTTCCAGACCATGGGATCTCTGTTCTCCTGGTCGTTGACTTTATGGCATAGAGGCTGGTCTCTAGTTTCAAACAACTATAAAACCGACTAAAAGTCTATCTGCTTTTTGGGGCGCCTGAGTGGTTCAGTCGGTGAAGGGTCTGACTCTTGATCTCGGCTCAGCTCATGATCTCATGGTTCATGAGTTCGAGCCTCATGTCAGGCTCCACATGCCCCCCAAAAGCTGGGGCAAGTTTCATGCAAAGGGGAGTGAGGAAGCGGGAGACAGTGGAGGGGAGACAGCATGTGAGAGCTGCCTCCCCATGCGTGCAAGGGCCCAGGAGGAGAGCACCCTGGACTGTCGTCGTCGTAGAAATGCCAGCAGGAAGCGACATCAATTCTGAGACTTCCCCAGCCAGCATTCTGAGTGATAATAAATCACTCATGTCTGACACGGCTTATTTTTCAAGGCATTTTTGTAAGAAGCATCCAGCCATCTCATTTCAAACATAATTTAATGGGAAGGGGGGGGGGAGAAACGTGCAACGTGTATTATTAATTAAACAGGATTACAGGATCAACCTGATAGAAATAGAGGGAAACAGACATCATCCCAAATATGTCACCCCCAGCCCCCAGCCCTACGTGGGAGGGGCTTCCAGATGAGATTCCCTTTGTCATAAATCCAAATATCTATTCATGCCTGTCTGCATTTTGATGCTGGAATTAGATGCTCCGTGTGTACGGATGTTGGAATATTTATGGATAGTTAAAATTTCATGTTCCCCGGATTGATGTTTGTGCATAAGGACAAATGACTAGTGTCTCTTGCAGGTAGTTTGAACAGGTGTAGAGTAAAGATTATTTAACACCGACCGCTGCTCTCTGTCTTTGGATTCTGTAGGAAACGAGAAATCAAATCTCCGGGGACTATCCAGGCGGGAAATGAAAATAAATGATAAACATATAAATAAGTCAGTTCTCTCTCCTGTTGGTCGGGGGCGAGCTTTTTCTTTTACGATCTTGTTACTGTTACAAATTTATGAATTCTAAAAAAATTTGGAGGCAATTTGAAATATTTAAATGTGTTTTAAGGACTCCGCGTAGGAAATGGAGCTGTAACCTGACGACAACCAAAGCGTCTTCCGCAAGCCTGCACTCTGCTCTGGGGGGTGGGGGGGAGTGGGGCGCGTGCCGGGCAGTGAGACAGGGGTGGCCCACACCCACGACCTGGCTGTCCCCACCCAGAGCACTGTCCTTGACAGAGCAAAGATCCTCGACGAGTGTGTCTGTACAAATGTCCCCAAATCCCTAGACCGCTAACGCCGCCCCCATGTGTGTGAAAAAAACATTCCCAGCGTGGTGTCGTGCTCATAGCTCGTAACTGGACGCCTCCTTCCTCGGTCCTTCCAGAAGGTCAGCCTAGGGTGGGAGCTGTCCATCCCAGGAGGCTGCATGCAGCGAGAGTGTACTGTCTGTAGAGGATTTTCAAAGAGCTACAAAACCACCTAAAAGTCTATCTGCTTTTTGGGGCGCCTGAGTGGCTCAGTGGGTGAAGGGTCTGACTCTCGATCTCGGCTCAGCTCATGATCTCATGGTTCGTGAGTTCGAGCCCCACGTTGACAGCACGGAGCCTGCTTGGGATTTTCTCTCTCTCCTCTCTCTCTGCCCCTCCCCCGCCGTACACACCCGTGCTCTCTCAAAAATAATAAACATCAAAAAAAAAATGTTTTTAAGTCTGTCTTTTATTATCGCCCTGTGGTAGTTCTGCACTGTGCTGGCGGTAACACACACGCCCTCCCCAAATCTTTCATCGGCCTAAGTTGTAGACATTTCCTGCGGTGATGGCTGAGTGGCCTGGCTTCAGGTCGGCATGTCTGTGACTCGTCCTGGAGTAGACCTCATATCGTACGTGGAGGGTGATGCGGAGAAGTCCCACGTCCATGGTTGGCCCCGACACTCAGGAACACAGCACCAGGCGCTCGTTTATTTTATTTATTTTATTTTATTTTATTTTATTTTATTTTATTTTATTTTATTTTATTTTATTTTATTTATTTATTTTTTATTTATTTTGAGAGAGAGAGCAGGAAGGGGGCAGAGAGACAGAGAATCTCAAGCAGGCTCTGCACTGTCAGCACAGAGCCTGATGTGGGGCTTGAACCCGGAAACCCTGAGATGATGATCTGAGCCGAAATCAAGGGACACTTAGCCGACTGAGCTCCCCCGGGCGCCCCCGTGTGCGCTCATTTAAAGAGGAAGTTAGTGGGGCGCCTGGGTGGCGCAGTCGGTTAAGCATCCGACTTCAGCCAGGTCACGATCTCGCGGTCCGTGAGTTCGAGCCCCGCGTCGGGCTCTGGGCTGATGGCTCAGAGCCTGGAGCCTGTTTCCGATTCTGTGTCTCCCTCTCTCTCTGCCCCTCGCCCGTTCATGCTCTGTCTCTCTCTGTCCCAAAAATAAATAAACGTTGAAAAAAAAAAAAAATTTTAAAGAGGAAGTTAGCCAGGTTTTGCTGGCTCCAGGAACGAGTCAGATCTCCCACCCCCGTGGCCCTGCACGTTCCTGTGTTTCAATAACGCATTCATTTCATGGAGTTCAAATAATATCTTTAAAATAAAAGTTTATGCTTTTTTAAAATTTATTTTATTTTTTACTTAGCAGGAGCACGGGAGAGGGGCGGAGGGAGAGGGGGAGAGAGACCACCAAGCAGGCTGTATATCTTCGTGTGGAACCTGACTCAGGACCCTATCCCAGGACCCCGGGATCATGACCTGAGCCAAAATCAAGAGTGGGATGCTCAGCCCACTGAACCACCCAGGAGCCCCTAAAAGTTTGTCTTTAGTTGTTGCTGTTCACCTTAAAACTAAAGAATGATCCAAGAAAGTATTAATTATTGTGTGATTATCACAGGAAATAATTTTGTCTTGTAAAGGAAAGGGCATTGAAAATGATGGGCTTCTGGTGTCTGTTTTGTTTGGCCTGATCCTGCCTCCCAGCAGACTTGGACTACCACCAGCTGGGTGTGTGTGGTGACCCCCGTAAGCACTTACCCGGGTCAGATCCCCAAGGCCATGGTGGGGACCACAGTGGACATATCTCCACAGTGAGTTCCCCAGCTACTTACTTAACTGTAAATGTCAGAGGAGCCATGAAAGGGAATAAGGTAGGATGGGGCGCCTGGGTGGCTCGGTCGGTTAAGCGTCTGACTTCGGCTCAGGTCACGATCTCGTGGTCTGTGAGTTCGAGCCCCGCGTCGGGCTCTGGGCTGATGGCTCGGAGCCTGGAGCCTGTTTCACATTCTGTGTCTCCCTCTCTCTCTGACCCTCCCCCATTCATGCTCTGTCTCTCTCTGTCTCAAAAATAAATAAACATTTAAAAAAAATTTTTTTTAAAAGAAAGGGATTAAGGTAGGAAATGACCATATCAATCATCTGTTGCTGTGTAACAGATTACCACAGAGCTGTGTGCCTCAAAACAATAAGCCTTTAATTCTCTCTCTCTTTCTGTGGGTCAGGGGCTCATGCATGGCATGGCGGGGTGTCCCTGGCTGAGTCACGAGCTTGCAGACAAGCAGCTGGCTGGGGGCTCATCTGAGGGCCCGAGTGGGGCGGCGGGATCCACTTCCAAACTCACTCACTGGCTGTTGGCCGGAGGCCTCTGTAGACTCAAGCAGCAGCTTCCTGAGGGTGCCCTCACAACATGGCAGCCTGCTTCTCCCAGAGCAGGCAATCCAGGAGAGAGGAGAAGGAGGAAGCCCCAGTGCCTTTCACACCCTGGTCTCTTCTGCCGTGTTCATTAAAACAGGGGACAATTGCGCTCCATTTGGGAAGGAGGAACGTCAAAGAATTCGTGAACTTAATTTAAAACCCACACACCACCTCTGAGGTGTGCGTGGGAACTAAGTCGGGAATGAAACAGAACGGAACGTCTGGGTAGAGGACACAGTATGTGCCAAGGCCATGGGGTGGGAAGGACCGTGGGCTGGAGGAAAGAGGAAAGCGGCTCCAGGTGAGGGAGGGGAGACAGGTGGGGTAGGATCACGCTCTTGTAAAGATTTGGGGTGTTATCCCAGTAGTGCTTGAAGGGTACAGAGCGGGGGACTGACAGTCCAATCTGTGTTTTTTAGGGATCTCTAGGGTGACCATAATGCAGAATGAATCAGAGGGAGCAAGAACCGTTGGGGATGAATCCATTAGAAGGCAGTTACTGTAACCCCACTGGAGGGAGGGCAGCTCTGACTAGGAAGTGGGGCGAGGAGGTGAGGTGGGGGGGAGGCTAGAGTACTTACTGATTGACCTTGAGGGGATGAGGGAGGCAGAGGTCAGAGAGGTTTCCGGCGTGTGTGGCTGGCGGCTGGTGCCACCTACTCTGACGGGGAAACACTGGAGGACGAAGCACAGGCCGTAGGAGCAAATCAGGAGCCGAGTTTCAGGCTACTTAGTGTTCGAGCCCCGCCAGGTATGCCAATGGCGACATCAGGCAGAGAGCTGGATGTATGAGACGGGAGGTCATGTTTGGGGGACATCCGTCTGGCCGTGGGTCCAGCTGTGTCGGGAGAGAATGAAGGCAATTAATTTGAGAGAAGAGGAAACAAGATAAAAGATATCGTTCGAATCCCCTCTGTTTGGATAAATTCTTGCCTGCTTTTCTGGTTCGGTTAGACAAGAAAGTTACCTGTTTTGCTCAGGCTACTTAAGGTTGGATTGGGGTTCTGTCCTTTGTGTCTGGAATGTTCTGACACATACACAAGGCTACTTAAGAGTTTCCTATCCAACTTCTACTTGCAAGGAAGATGAGAAAGTATCTAATTGTACACGAACAGAGGTGAATAGGAACCTTCTGCTTCTCAGAAAAGAGGGATTTATTTTCACTTTACACAAATGCTAAGGTGCAGGGCCCCAGCCTGAGGCAGATAGTTCCTTCTCCTTCGTCTCCTTCTTCTTCCTCTTTTTTTTTTTTTTTTTTTTTGTTTTTAGTGCCAATTGTTAAGCAAGACTTCACTTGCTGTGTAAATGCTTTTATAACCTTTGACACAGTGCTTCAGATCTTTCCTCCTGGGTGAAACCTCCAGCAGAAGGGGCTGGGCAGAGAATCTCATTAGAAAACAGCCCATCCACCCACAGGTGATCAAAATGCAGAGTGTGCGTGTCCCTGCTGTCTGGCGTTCTAGAAAGAACACCGGGTGGGGGCCGAATATGGGCAGCCTCATGTGTCAGCGTCAGGTTACCTGCTCAGCACGTCAGTCTTGGGAGGCCATGACCCTGGGTTCCTTTCTTAGAAGAACAAACTTTGTCAAAGACCTGACGTGTTGGGATGGACAGGATGCTAGATGTCATTGAGTGGAAATTCGGAAACCAGAGATACTCCCGGAATAATGCGTCCTTATGGGACCTAACCTCTACACCTGCCCCTGGTCCAGAAATCTCTGTTTCTTCAGCCCCACCTCCATCATTGTACACCTTCTGCCATACTCGATTCATCTGAAGTGAGTCACTAAGTCCAGTCCACACCCAGGGAGGGAAATCAGGCCTCCCCTTTGACACTGGGAGCATCCCACAGTTTTTGGATATATTTTAAAACCAAATCTGTGGAAGCCAAAAAGCTGGGGTAAGAGGCACCAAGTTGGTGCACTGATCCATCGATGCAGGAAGAGGGAACCCCATGATTTACGTTTCATCGTGCAGTGAGCATTTGCCATCAGTCAGGGCCCTAGCAGGAAACAGATGGCACCCCCAGATGGTGAATCCTCTCAGTAGACACAGAGAAAGCAATTGACAAACCCAACACCTATTCACGAAGAAAAAACATCAACAAAATAGGAATGTAAGGGAATTCTCTCAACCTGTTGAAGCACAAGAAATCACCATTAATGTCACACTTCATGGGAAAAAATCAGAATGCTTTCTGCCAAGATCGGAGATGAGGTAGGGATGTCCATTGTCACCCTTTCTGTTCGGCACGGCACTGAAGAGTCTAGCTGGTGAAATAAGGCGAAAGAAGAAAACCATTAAAAGCACTCAGATTCGAAAGAAAGAGGTAAAACTTTTCATTCACAGATGGCATCATTCTGTATGTAGAAAATCCTAGAGAATCAACACACACACACACACACACACACACACATCCTTCTAAGAGCAAGTAAATTTAGCAAGGGTACAGGATAAAAGATCGATGTACGAAAATAAATTGTATTTTTCTAAGTCAGTAATGAACAATTTGGTAATGAAATTTTTTAAGGCTCATTTGCAATAGCATCAAAAAGAATACAATATTTTGAACAAATTTAACCAAAAAAAATGTGTGAAGTTTATACACTTAAAACTGTAAAACATTACTGAGAAAAATGAACAAGAATGTTAAAAAGTGGAGACTCGCTCCCCAGTCATGGAATAGAAGATTTACCATAGATGTAACATGTCAATCTCCTCAAATTGATCTGTAGATTCAACACAATACCAGTTAAAACCCCAGCAGAACTGACAAGCTGGTCCTAAAATGTATTGGGCACTTATGCGGCCCAATTTCAAAACTTACTATAAAGCTACATCACGGAGAGAGTGTGGTATTGGAAGAAGGATTGGCTTATTGACCAATGGAACAGAAGTGAGACTCCAGAAATAAACCCTTACAACTACGGTCAATTGATTTTCGACAAAGATGCCAGGACAATTCAATAGGGAAAAGGACAATGGGTTCAAGCCCTGCGTTGAGCTCTGTGCTGACAGCTCGGAGCCTGGAGCCTGCTTCCGATTCTGTGTCCCCCTCTCTTTGCCCCTCCCCCACTCATCTCTGTCTCTCTCTCTCTCAAAAATAAATGTTAAAAATAATAAAAATAAATAAATAAATAAATATGAATTCAAAATGGACCATAGACCTAAATGTAGGAATTACAATGATAAAACTTCTAGAGCTCATAGGAGAAAATCTTCAAGACTTCGTGTCAAAGAGTTCTTAGACCTGACACCAAAAGCATGAGCCAACTGATCAACGGGACATCATTAAAATTAAAAACTTTTGCACTTCAAAGGACACCAGTGGGAAAATGAAAGACACGCCCCTGTCTGGGAGAAAATATTTGCCAATCACATATCTGATGAAGAACTGTATCCAAAAAAATACAAAGAACTCTTGCAACTCAATAAGAAAGAGAGAATTTAGCCAAATTAAAAATGAGCCAAGACTTGAATGACATTTCACTAAAGACGACATACTAATCAGCCGATGAGAAGGCACTCAACATTATTAGTCACCAGGGAAACCCAAATTGAAACCATAATCAGATACCACTACCCTACACCTAATAAATGGCTATAATTTTTTTTTGAATCAGACAATCCCAAGTATAGACGAGGATGTAGAAAAATTGGAACTCTCATTCGCGAGACTGCGAAATGATACAGAAGCTTTGGAAAATAGTTTGACAGTTTCTTTAAAAGTTGAACATAAATTTAGCGTGTGATACAGCCATTCCAGTCCTCAGAACCCGCTCAAGAGAATTACATGGAGACTTAGACACGAATGTGCGTTACAGCTTTATTCATAAACAGCCCCAAATTGCACGCGGCCCAGATGTCCGTCAACTGGTGCAGAGATAAACCAAATGTGGCGTGTCTACCCAACAGACTGCCCTGCAGAATAAAAAGAAACAAAATACGGACATTGGCTGCAATAGGGCTGAACCTCAGAAACATCACATGAAGCCAAAGAAGCCAAACCTGGAAGACTGTGTGTTGTATGATTCCATTTCAGGACGTGTCCAGAAGAGGCAAATTCTGGATTTCGTCTGGAGCTACAGCAAACAGGCTGCAATAAACTTGGGAGCGCGGGGGAAGGAGGGATAGTGGAAATGTTTGGAAACAGGATTGTGATGGATTCATGATGCTATTAAATTACTAAGAATCACTGAGTTGTACACGTTTAGGGCATGCAAATTATACCTTAATAAAGCTGTAAAAAAAAAAAAAGGCAGAGAAGGGAGATCTGGTGATACAGTCCATAGAAATCAGTCTCCCAGCAGAGAGGAGGGCGGAAGGTCGGTCTGGGGGGGCAGAATGGGAGATCCGGTGGAGCCAGTCATTGCCTGTGCCTGCCTCTCTCTCCACCTCCTGTAACAGTACCCTGATCTCCTTGGGAGAACCACCCTCCGGCTTTCTAGGGCCCCGTGGTGTCCCACTACTGCCTGCAGGGAGGAGATGACCAGGGCCCGGCCAACCCCTGTCAACCCGAAGGGTCTGGGTGATTTCTGGGAAGTTCCAGCTGCAGACTGCAAAGCAGACGATGTAGGACGGACACGGTCAGACAACGCTTTCTCCACCATGAGGCAGAGCCTGCCTGGGAGCGACGTGGTCCCAGAGGAAAGCGGGTCTGAGAGGTGGAGAGAAAGAGAGAAAGACGTTATGTCTTGAGGCCCAGCTGCTCCTAGACATTTCAGCTGAGTCCACAGATTCCTCTCCGCAATTCCATCCGCGCGTGTTGGGGTTCTATCCGTCGGAACCCGGAGCCCCAACCACATTTTTTTCTACTTCTTCCGGGCCCCCTGCTCTGCACAGTCCCGCCCCCTCCAGCCTCCCTCACTTCCTCGGCCGCTTCCCTTCCCCTGTTCATCCCTACCTCCTACCGGTAGGCTTCTAAACGCAGTGGGGGCGACGGGGAACCACAGCCCCTGGCCGCCCCTGCGATGCCAGCTGCATGAACTTGTTGGGCAAGTGCCTTCCTTCTCTGAGCCTCTGTTAGCTCACCTACAAATCGGGGACAATGATGCTGACTTCCCTGTTAAGGAAGGACTACACGCCAAGTGCCCGCCACGTAGTAGGTTATCAATAAATGTGACTATTATTACTAATGACTACCATCTTGGCATCAGCCGGCCGGAGAGGCGGCGCTACGTGCTGGAATGGACCCAGCTCTGTACACATTCAACCCTTCCGTGTCACGTCACGGTGAAGGAGTCACCCTTGACGCCCGGGCACCCCACTCCACCCTGGGACGGCCGGTATCACTGGCCCCCGACCCGCCCAGACGTGGGAGAAGTTGGGGAGCAGACACCTAGAGTTGAGGGCGGTGAGGCTTGAGGTCGCCAGCAACAGTCAAGATCCCTCCTGACGGCGGTCCTCCTCAGGCTTCCCGAAGTCTCGTGCACGTGGGTCCGGTGAGAACTTGGCTCACATGTCGATTCTGAGTCGGGTGATCCCGGGGGCCCAGGAGCGGGGCCCGAGGTCGTTCCCCTGCCTGGCTCCCAGGTGCTGCTGCTGGCCCACGGACCGCACACACGGGAGCAAGCCTCCCGGAGCATGGGTTTTCAGTGGGGCTGGAATCACCCCGGAAAGCTACTGAGGCCGGGGCTCCACCCGAGAGCTTCTCATTTCATTGGTTTGGGGGGGTAGCATCTGCGTTTGTCAAAGGTCCCCAAGATACCCGGAGGGGCTGCCGGGACGGAGAACCACTGGCCCAAATGAACCTCGTTCTCTTTCCCCACACGTCCTCGGGCTCCAGAGATCTGCTTTAAGCATCCGAAGGCAAGATGGACACTTTTCACCCTTCTGTGAGGGCCCCTCCAGAAGGGAGGCAGTGACTCGTAACTTGAACCCTCGCACAGTGAAATACCCAGAGAGATGACCGAGGAATGTGGGGAAGGAAAGCTGTATAAACGCTTTAACCTAATTAAGATGCCTCAGTGATCCTGGGGTAGAGCAGCTGGGAGCTGGGAGCCTCGCTCAGGAGGCAGAGCAGTGACATTTTCACTTAGGGAAAGGGACAGCCTCTCCCCAAATCGGGACCTCCGTGACACTTTGAATATTCTCGGGGAGTCTTGAATGTTAATGTATGCGCTCTGGGAATGTTTCGTTCCCGGAGAAACGGTATCCCCGGTCCTCTCGGTTCGGCGCTGCTGAGGGTCCGACTCAGGCCCCCCGGCCCCACTTCCCGAGACACTAGAAATTCAGCCTCTGTCTTGAGAGCTGTGACAGGGTCTTGCCTGTCTCTAGTCCTTGCTGTAGGCAGAGCGGTGGCGGCCCCAGCAGCAGAAGCCGCTTCAGCGACACTCAGCCATCATCCTGGATGCTGTCGAGAACCCAGAGGACCTGGGGGTCGGGGGGGCGGGGGCCATGGAAACGGGGAGCTCAGAATCTCTTGAAGAAAAAAGCACAAGGGGGCGCCTGGGTGGCTCAGTCGGTTAAGCGGCCGACTTCGGCTCAGGTCACGATCTCGCGGTCCGTGAGTTCGAGCCCCGCGTCGGGCTCTGTGCTGACAGCTCAGAGCCTGGAGCCTGTTTCAGATTCTGTGTCTCCCTCTCTCTGACCCTCCCCCATTCATGCTCTGTCTCTCTCTGTCTCAAAAATAAATAAACGTTAAAAAAATTTAAAAAAAAAAAAAAAAAGAAAGAAAAAAGCACAAAATGCTCCTAGTTTGTACAAGGCAGGTGTGAGAGGGAGCATCGTTTTTATTGTTTATTTTTTTTTAAGTCTGTTTATTTATCTTCCCAGAGAGTGTGCAAGCAGGGGAGGGGCAGAGAGAGAATCCCAAGCAGGCTCCATGCTGTCAGCCCGATGCGGGGCTCCAACTCACAAACTGTGAGATCAGGCCCTGAGCCGAGATCTAGAGTCAGATGCTCGACCGACTGAGCCACCCAGGCGCCCGTTTTGTTTTGTCTGAGTAGGATTTTCCCCGCACTGAATTTCTTCCTACTGGGGTAAAATACACACGGCATAAATTCTACCATTTTTTGCCATTTTTAAGTGCGCGGTTCAGTGGCACTGGGTGCGTTCACACTGCTGGGCAGCCACCGTCCCCATCCGGGAGTTTTTCGTGTCCCCAAACTGAGACTCTGTCCCCACTGAACACCCGCTCCCCACTCCCCCCTCCCCCCCCCCCCCCCGCCACCCGCTTTCTGTCTCTGGGAACATGACGACGCCAGGGACCCCGCAGACGTGGGATCGTGCAGCCTCCGTCCTCCGGGGACTGGCTTCTTCCACCGAGCAAAGCGTGCGCGAGGTTCATCCATGTCGTCGCATGTGCCAGAACCTCCCTTCTTTGTAGGGTGGGAGCACTGGCTTTGGAGCCTGTCTGAATTCCACCCGGGCCTCAGGTTAAGGGTTCGCCTCCCCAGGTCTCCTCATCCTAACGCCTAGCGTTAGGAGAAGCTGTGCTCGCTTGTAGCGGAAGCCCGACGCCGGCGGCTCCGGCAGAGACGGCGCCTTTCCCCGCACCTCTGCGCGGTCCCAGGTGTCTCGCGGGAGGGGGTGGCCGGGGACTGGCCGGGGCCTCCCTGCCGCTGCGTCATTCTTAGGGGGCGCCTTCCACCGTCACGGCCAGGACCGGCTTCCGCCCCGCAGTTTCTGTCCGGGGCGGCGGCGGCGGGAGGAAGGAGGAGGCAGCCGGGGGAACAGGTGGCACCTGCGCCCAGAAGCCAGCTTCCCGCGGGGGTCCCCTCGCGCCTCATTGGCCAGCGCGTGTCACGTGATCCCCCTGGCGGCGGCAGCTGGAATCGCCTTCTGGACCCTGACTGGTGGAGTGTGGTCCCAGCATTCAGATCCGTCCCTGAACCCTGGGGGCAGGTTCGATGAGGGCTCCACGAAAGAACTTTGCTCTCTCTTCTGCGAGGGTATCTGGAAGGGACGCTGGCCTCTCGTGAGGACGTTTCTAGTCCCAGGACCGCCTGGCTGCCATGCTGTAACTCGTGAGGGTGAAGCCCAGAGGGCGTTGCAGACCAAACGAGACCCGGCCTCAGTTTGCGTCGCACTTTGCATTTTCCCTTCACACGCATCCTAACTGGCCCCAGTTTTATCAGCCCATTTTACAGATGGGATCCCTGAGGCTCAGCGAGGTCAGGGCGACATAACTATTACGTGGCTGAGCTGAGGTCTGCACCCCGGCGTCTAGGCATCAGCCCTTGTGCAACGTAATCTCTCCGTTGTCCCGAAATTGCGGGCTTGTTGGTGGGATTGTTCCGAGTCCCCCCCCCCCCGCCCCCAAATCACCCTGTTCTTCTCCCGGAGAGTGTCTCTTGTAGGGTCACTGACACCGGGCACCCCAGGTTCAGCTCCGCCCCCACATTCGTGCGGGCAGGGAGGGAGTCTTCAGTTTTGCTGCTGTATTTCCGCGGAAGTGACGTGCACGTGAAAGGGACGTGCACACGGGAGTGACGGCAGCACGCAGCTGGAAGACACCAGAGCGCCTTGGCCTTGGCCTTGGCCCGGAATCCTCTCGGCTCAGTGGGAAACGCTGGTCGGTAGGAGTGCTGACGGCCCGCTGTATGTCTTTGGTTAATAATAATAATTAGTCTCTAGCACATTCATTATTCCTTAACAAATGCAACTTCGTAAACACAGTCTTTCAAAGCGCACGATGTTTGCAGAACACAACGAAGGGCCTTGGTCTTTCCTGTTCCTAAGTGTGGACGTCATCACCCCCCAGTGTCCCTCAGTCCTTTTTGGCCCCGGGCTTGTGTGACTATTCGACACAATCTGGAAACGTCTCTCCATGCCAGGTCACTGAGACCCGGAGGTAAAGGAAGAGGGCTCCTATTCTGTACAAGAAAAACGTCCGTGGGCCTTTCCTCCCCCGAAAAGGGAAAAGGGAGAAGTTCATATGTAACGGAACAAAATGAGCTTCCAAAAGCTTGTTTAAATGTTGTTTAAAAGGTGTTCGGAGGCAATGTGCCAGCTGCTTCTAGAACGGTGTTCTGCCCGGGTTTCTGTCTGAGGCTGTTTGGTGAGAGGCCCCGTTGCTAGGGAGACAGCGAAGAGGTTCATTATATGTAAATCCAGGCAAATAGGAGCCGGTGAGAGGGAGTTCTCTCAGAAAGGGAAAAAATTCGGGAGAGATGGGAGAGCAAATTGGCTGAGAAACTTTATGATCGGAGAAAGGCAGTCCACGCCGGGCTTTGTGCTCGGGGGGGAGAGAGAGCGATGATCTCTCCCTCTCTGCCTCCGTGTCTCTCTCTCTCTCTGTCTCCCTCTCTGTCTCTCTCTCTCTCCCAGGGGGGGGTGTAGTAAATCCTAACCTAAGCTTTTCTTCTCATAAATCAGAGGTCCAGGCACAGTTGCCAGCTAGAACAAGTAAGAATATTTATACTAACAAAAAAAAAATGTGTTGTTTATCCAAAATCTGCCAACCCTCGGGGCGCTCTGGCCTGCCCCGTGCTCACGGCAACACCAGGATCCTACCTCCGATTCCAGGGTTAGCTCCCCAAATGTCTATGGTAGTGTGTGTGTGTGTGTGTGTGTGTGCGCGCGCGTGTGTGTGTGCGCGTGTGTGCTTGGAACGTGATAGAATGTGTAAATGAACAGTACATGCAATCAGCCTTGTAAATTGTGCACATGTCATGATTCTATTTCTTCTCTCCCTCGGTATAAATCACGTCTAAAAAAATCAAGATAGGCTTTAAGGAATAAAGATAAGCCTCAAGCACCAGCACCTAAAGAGATTTACCGGGGCTGCATCTCACTGCGGTGATTGTAAGACCACCAGCCTCCCTCACCCCTCCATCCACCCCGTCCTCCCTCCCCACCCCGCCCACGCACACACGGCCTTTTTCCCACCTGAAGCCCCTGGCTTGAAGCAGCAGCCTTTCCCTGCGCCTCACCTGACTTCCTGCTGACCACCCTCCTCCCCTGTGCCCACCCACCGGAGGCCACACTTGGGACACCGCCCAGGAGGAAGATAGAGACTGTCCCCGGCCCTGCAAGCCAGTGTCCCAGCCGAGGCTGCCACGGGGCACAGTGGAGTTGGGTTTACACAGAAGATAAGTCTTCACCCCGCTTTTCCATTCAACGTCCTCTCTCTGAGTCACTAAATAGTCTTCGCAAACACGACCGTTTAGTAGGACTTGGGCGTATCTTTACCCATCCCGTGTTGTTGAGCATTTAGATTATATCCAATTTTATAAGGGATTCGATCTTAACGTCTTAAGGGAAAAGAAAAATGGAGTCCCAGTAGCTCCAAATTGATGAGCTATGTGCCTAAGTTTCATGTATTATCTTGAGTCGGCGTGTTTGGTGATGAGCCATACAGTTTTCATCAATAGATACATTTTAATAGGCTTTTAATGGAAAGCGCATAGTTCTGGTCTGGAACTTTGTAAAAAACGTGGAAGGAGGGCGGGTCACAAACCATCCGAACAGGAACGATTGCCGATACACAAAGCGGGTGTGGGGGAGATGGTTTCCTAAATGCTAACGTTAGCAAACGTGAAGTTGTCAAGGGCCGACAGTAGAGAGAGGAGGTCCTGGATAAAGAGACAGTGGTGGCAGTTTATTCGGACTCTCCCACCCTGGGGTTTCTCCATCTAAGTCCCATTCACGCTACTAAGAAAGGTAAGAGAATCCCACGGCGGGAGCGGAGGGAGGGAGTTCTGTGGCTCAACTGAACCAGGGAGGGAGGTGGATCTGACTCAATAACAGCTCGAGACAAAAAAGTGCGGTCCTATCACAGTGTCAAGTCCGAAGGGCAAGGTGAGGCCAGAAACAGAAAAATAAGCCATAGGTGATCAATGAGCTCCGACGCCGGGGAGAATTCAAAACAAGATGGCGGGCAGGGTGAGGATTCGAGTGATGTCTGTGGTTCAGAACCCGTGGTCAGTGAACAGGGAGAGAGAATTCTGGAGTTCCTTCTAAACGGAGAGGGTGGAGTGCAGGATGCAGGGGTGAACGTGAAGGCTGAAAGGGTCTCGCAAGGCTGGCCACCTGTCACGTTGCACTTAGACCCTGGACTTCCCCTCCATCGACCTCCTTCCCTTGCCCAGTCCCTGTTTCATGTCACGCTCAGATTCTCCAGCTGTCGGCCACCGCCCTGCCCACATTCCTACCACCACCACCCCTAGCTCTCTCTGACGCAGAACCAGAGAATCATTTCCTTACATTTAGAAAGAAATACCCTCCGGAGAAAAATCTCCCCTCCCCTCCCCCTCCACCCGTTCTGAATAACAAATCTGGAACGTAAAAATTAAAGCCATCCAAATCAAGTCACCTGCGGACAAGCTATGACTTGGGAAAACTAAATGTTTGTGGATAGAAATCCATCTGGGGCAATTATTTCTAAATTTTGGCTGGCTACTTATGGCCTTACGGTTTCTATTCTCTCAAATTACGGGGAAAGATCAAACGTGGCAAGATAAAAATTTCTTTCGGAAGAGTCGTGAAAAATGCCTTTGCTCCGACACGAAGCTACACGGTTTTGTCTAATTTTCCTGGTGGGCACTTTGAAGAAAGATGGGGCAGAGATAAAGGGTGATGGCGATGATGGTTTATGTTGCCGACACGTAGTCTTAAAGATGATAATCAGCTCGCCTGGGAGAGCTCAGGGCAGCAGGTACGAGGGGGGAACGAACGTACGTGATCTATAAATAGGACACGTGTTTGAGAAGCAGCTCTCTTCTCTGGAGAGCCTCACCTCTGTTATTGCATTGATCCTCCCCATGCTGATGGTGTGGCTTTGAGCTTACTATTAATCTAATGACTGTGCTTTGGAATAATAATGCTTCTCTCCCGCCCTGTCTCTCCTCCTTGACGGACAACTTGGATTCATCAGAGAAAGGCCCAAGAGCCGCATCAGTCACTATTAAATAGAAATCAATAGATAACGTTGCATGGAGGAAGCCGCGGGTCTGTGATACAAGGGGACGAGTTACCTCCAGACTCCCAAGTCCGTCCCAGCTCCCAAGCACCAGAGTTCTGTGAAGCCATGCGGCTACACCCTGGGCCCTAGAAGCATATACATGTACTTGGAAATTTAGCGCTGCCGGTGGGGGAACCGGGGATCCAGTGTCGGCGGTGCCCCCCAGAGGTGAGCAAGTGAACAGCCCTGGTTCCAGTCTCCCCAGTCGGGCAGATGTCGGCAAGAATCACATCTCCGGGGTATTTAGCGCTGCGTCACAGGCAGTCCTGAACACCGCGGCTGAATCAGCTGGAGCGTGACCGTTGGATCGGTGGTCTTGTCTGAGGGCCTGAGGCCAGAAGGCCTTAGAAGCAGGCTTCCAAGGCCCCTGGGCAGTAATGAAATTCTAGCTGGGGGGACACTGCCCCATTTCCCCACTCCTCATTTGCTGGCCCGGCCCCGCCTTGTCCCCGTGAGAGCTGGGTAGGGGTCTTTCAGCGTGACCGATGAACGGGACAGACAAAACCCCATCTTGGCCCGTCTCTTTGGCAAACCCTCCCAGAACTAGATTAAGGTGTTGTTTTCTGGGGGAACAGGTGTCCCCAGCTCTGCCCCAGCTTGCTGACTGGTGCCTCATGGTAGCTTCTCCATTGCCATTCATAGTACTGGTAATAATACCAAATAGTCACTGACCGTGGGCTAACAGCAGGCCGGCGGGAATCCCACTGAACCTTCACGCAACCCTGTGAACTGGACCACCGTTGCCCCACTTGACGGATGAGGTGTTCGAGGCTCCGAAAGAGCGACACGCCCGGGGTTCAAACCCAGCCGTCCGGAGCCACACCGTGCCTTTAACCATGGGCTCGGTGCCGCCTCCTTCAGGTCTGAGATCCGGGGCTGCACCGCGCCCACTCTCCCCACCCCCACCCCACACACCTGCTAGATTTGCCCCGTGGCCGATGCCATCAGGGCTCCGCTCAGGTTCCCTCAAATCCCTTTGCCCTGATGCGCACACGAGCCCCTCTTGCCGCGCGTTTCAACCCCCACAGCTGCCCCCTGGGTGTCGTTGTGGGAGGCTGTCTTCTGCCTGCTGTACCCACTCCCCTGTCTGCGTGGGAGGCCAGCAGTGCCTGGAGGGGGGGGTTGTCCCCAGCCCACCCCCGGCAGCTCTGAACCAGTGACCGACGGGTCTGGGGACTTGGGCGCTCCAGCTCCCACCGATCGGGACACTCTAAGACATGACTTGTGGTGTCTCCAGAGCTCCCCCCCGTGACTGAGGCAGAATGACTTTATCGGTTCTTTACGGCCATGTGAACAAATTCACCTTAAGTTCTGCGATTTAAAATAATAACAAACATTTATTATCTCAGTCTCCGTGAGTCAGTAGCTGGCATGTGGCTGAGCTGGGTGCTCTCGTGAGGTTGCAATCGAGACGGTCCCCCGGGAGGCTCCCCCGGGGAGGAAGGCTCTGCTTCCAAGATGGTGCCCTCGTATGGCTGGCAAGGTGGCAATGGCCTTCACCCGAAGGCCTCAGGTCCTCCCGCGGGAGCCTCTGCACGGACGGCTCGGGTGCCCTCACACATGGCAGCTGGCCTCCCCCAGAGCCGGCGTGGCCAGAGTGCGAGGGAGAAACACAACGTCTCCTGTGACCGAGCCTCAGGAGCGTACCCTCGAGGGTCTCCTCCTCGAGACCCTGTTGTTGAACAGGTGCGCCCTATTCCAAGAGCTAGGCCATCACGGAAGGGGAGGTGCTCCAGGAGGGGCGGACCCTTGGGCTCCCTCTCGGTGGCCGCAGCGCCTCCCAGCGGGATCGTGTTGGCCTTTGCGCCCTCATCTGGCCTCCTTGCCTTGCCGCTCCCGCCTCCTTTGGAAACTTTCCCAGCGGTTTCTCCGGGGAATACTTTCTATCAGAGGGTCTTTACTTTCCCGTGACTCCTCCCCCGCGGATCAGCTTCTGGAGAGCCCAGCCCAGGACGCGCGGCGTCCGCAGCCCGCGGTGCTCCATTCTCGGAGGAGCCCGCTGGCTTTCTGCCGGCGTGGAAGCCTGGCTGTAGGCTCTGTGGGTCGTGTCCTCCTTGGCCGTGGCCTCGACCAGCTCGTAGGAGGCTCGATTCCGGTCCTGCTGAAGAGAGCCGCTCGCCAAGACCAACTCTACCCTTCGCCACGCACTGGGCGTACCTTACCTGTGTGACTTAACTCCGGAAGAATCCAGTAAGCGGCTAATGTTATCTCCTCCATCAGGAGAGAAAGTGAGGACTTGAAGAAATTGGGTAACTTTCACAAATTTGCGCTGGTAGCGACAGAGCAAGCCAGTGGTCGGTGCGCGTGGCCGCGGGTCGGAAGTCACATCCTCCTCCGTCACGTGGCCGCTCCGCCATGCCCCCCACCTGTTGCCGCCGTGTCCGCAGGTCTGGCCGTCCCAAAGACGGGGACGGGGCTGAGGTTGGCCACATCTCCTTGTGCTGCCGGCCACTCCCGCACCCTGGGGTCTGGGTCCGCTCCCCCGGCTGTCCCCCCACCCCCACACGTGCAGCCGAGAGCCCCAGCCTGTGGCTGGCCCCCCTGCCTGAACCAGCCCAGGGCTGCGGTCACCTGGCGAGGACACGTGGCTCTGAGTGACTGACCCCTACCATCTGCCGCATGCCACCCCCGCCCCATCACCTTTGAGGAGTCTGTGTCCCTCGGGTCACCAGGGGCCAGGCATGCCTGCGGTGCTGGCATTTTCTTTGACGACAAGGTCTGACGGGAGGCTGGCGCATTCATCGCAGGGGGCTGTTCCCAGGGAAAGTCGTCTCGGCGAGTAGCGGGGCCAAGATCTTAGCTCTTTCAAACAGAGCCAGTCCCCCAGCTGGGAGAGATTAGGGCTTAGGGACACCAGTCCCGGGACCGTGGCACCTTCCTGATTGTAAAACACAATGTCTCCCAAGGTAGCACCTGACCTATTAGCCACTTGTTCTCCATAAGTTTGCCTTTTAAAACCGGAACATCTGGGGCACCTGGGTGGCTCGGTCAGTTAAATGTCGGACTTGGGCTCAGGTCAGGATCTCACGGTTCGTGAGTTCGAGCCCCGCGTCGGGCTCTGTGCTGACAGCTCAGAGCCTGGAGCCTGCTTCGGATTCTGTGTCTCCCTCTCTCTGCCCCTCCCCTGCACGCACGCTCTCTCTCTCTCTCTCTCAAAATAAATGAACTCTAAAAACACAAGAACAAGAGTGTGTATTAAAGAAATGTATTTTCTGCCTTCAAACATGAAGTTCAGTGAATGGTCACAAACTAAGCACCCCAAGAAAAAGAACGTGTCAGCCCCCCAGAAATCTCATTTCCCTCCCGCCACCGGCTTTCCACCTGCCTGGTTTCTAATGCCATAAATTAGTCGAGTAGGGGTCATGTGGTGTCATTTTTTGACTGGACTGTGATTCACACTCAATTCAATGCAAAGACCTTGGGTGCTTAGTTCAACAAGTTTGGACAGTTGCACACACTTGGGTAACCACCACCCGAAAAAAGAAACAGGACGGCTGTGTCCAGTAGCGACATGATCAGAGCCACACCTGTAACTCCAAATTTTCTAGCAGCCACATGTGCTCCTTGTTTTTAAACTCAATTTAAAATCAAATAAAACAAAAAAATTCGGTCCCTCGGTTGCACTAAGTCACAACTCAAGACAGTATCGTTGGCTCGCAGCCAACGCGTTGACAATGAAGATTAGGATATTTCCGTCGGCCCAGAAAGTTCCCTCTTCCCCCTTTCCTGTCAATTTCCTACCTCCACACCCAGGCAACCCCTGTCTGGCTTCTGTCATCATAGATTATCCTTTGTCCTTGCGTTCCCGCAAATGGGATTATATAGGATATTCTCTTTTGCGTCCTGCTTATGTTGGTCAGTGTAATTGTTTTCAAGAATCATCCAGGAGCACTGCACATGGCTGAAATCCAGAACACTGACAACATCAAATGCTGACAAGGATGTGGAGCTTCAAACTATCCAGGGACCGTCCGTCATTCATCGCTGGGGGGAATGTGAAATAGTGCGTGCAGCCACGTTGAAAGACAATTTGGTGGTTATTTACAAAACTAGACATACACTTAACATACAAATCCTTGGTATTTACCCAAAGGAGCTGAAAACGTATGTCTTTACAAAACTTGCACACGGATGTGTATGGCAGCTTTATTCATCATCGTCAAAACTTGGAAACAACCAAGATGCCCTTCAATGGATGAATGGATAAACAAACAGTGGTCCTTCCAGACCATGGGATATTATTCAGCGCTATGAAGAAATGAGCTACCAAGCCATGAAAAAACACAGAGGAACCTTAAATGCAAATTATGGAGCGAAAGAAGCCAATCTGAGAAGGCTCTGTGCTGTAGGATTCTACCTCCACGACATTCTGGAAAAGACAAAGGCCACGAAGACAATAAAAAGATCAGGGATTGCTGAGGGTTGGGGAAGGAAGGAATGAATAGGGGGAGAACAGAGGATTTTTAGGATGTTTTTTTAAACGTTTATTTATTATTGAGACAGAGAGAGACAGAACGTGAGCAGGGAAGGGCAGAAAGAGAAGGAGACACAGAATCGGAAGCAAGCTCCAGGCTCCGAGCTGTCAGCACAGAGCCCGACGCGGGGCTCGAACTCACAAACTGCGAGATCACGACCTGAGCCAAATTCGGACACTTAACCGACTGAGTATTTTATACTTGATCCCAGTGTCATGAGTTGCAGCCCTGTGTCGGGCTCTGTTCTCACTGCTCAGAGCCTGGAGCCTGCTTCCGATTCTGTGTCTCCCTCTCTCTCTGCCCCTCCCCTGCTTGCACGCCTTCTGTGTCTCAAACCATAAGTAAACATTAAAAAAAATTTTTTTGAACATTAAGTCTTTAATAAAAATAATCATCCACGATGTTGCTTGTTTCAGGGATTTGTTCTTTTTTGTTGTTGAGTAGCATTCTTGTCGCATAAGTACCCCACTTGTCTTTTCATTCTGCTGATGCACATTTTGGCTGTTTTCTGCTCAGGACCCCTTCTTGTGCAAGTCGCTTTACAGACATGCGTTTTCATCTCTCTTGGGTAAACGCCAAAGTGCCGAGTCCTAGGGTAGGTACGCTGTTAAGTTTATAATATACAGTTCTGCAAAAGGATCGTACCGTTTCGCATTCCCGTCGCCCACACCGGGGAGTCTCATTTCCTCGGCTTTGCCAACATTCGGTGCTGTTAGGCTCTTGTGTTTGAGCCGTTCTGTGTACTGCGGCTGGGACCTGCATTTCCTTGATGGCAGGAGGCGTTGAGAACCTCTGATATATTTATTGACCATTCTTAGGTCTTGTTTGGCCAGGGGCCTGATCGAGTCTTTTGTTCATCTTTAAGATTCAGCTGTTGTCTCTTAGTGTTCATTCATAAGAGTTCTCTCCATGTTCTGGGTACAAATCTTTTTGCCAGATACACGTACTGGCAATATTTTTCCAGTCTGTGCCCTATCTTAATGATGTCTTTAGGGGCGCCTGGGTGGCTCTGTCGGTTGAGTGCCCAACTTCAGCTCAGGTCATGATCTCACGGTTCGTGGGTTCGAGCCCCACGTCGGGCTCTGTGCTGACAGCTCGGAGCCCGGAGCCTGCTTCGGATTCTGTGTCTCCCTCTCTCTGCCCCACCCCCACTCGTGCTCTGTCTCTGTCTCTCAAAAATGAATAAACGTTAAAAAAAAATTTCTTAAATGGTGTCTTTTGATGAGAACGTTCTTAACACCATCTTAGAAAGAGCAGAAACTTTTAATTTTGGTGACATCCAATTTTTCCGATTTTGAATTTCATGGTTAGTGCTTTTCGTGTCCTGACAAGAAAATCTTGGGCAAGGTGATAAGATTTTCACCGATGTTAACTATTAGAACAGAGGCTGGTACTGTAACTCTCAGGACAGAGCCAGCCAGCCATCTGTGTTTGTTTGGCTTATGAGCTAAGAATGCGTTTACATTTTTAAATGGCTGGGGGGAAAAATCAGAAGCAGGGTAATATGTTACATGTGAAAAATATACGAAATTCAGATTCCAGTGTCCATGCGTAAAGGTTTCTTGGAACACAGCCACATCTGTGATGTGGCTGCTCTCACATCACAACTCAAGTTGCTTCAGAGACTGGATGGTTGGCAATGCCTAAAATCTTTACTATCTGGCTCTTTCCAGAGAAAGTTTGCCAGGCTCTGTTCTAGAAGCTTCTGTAGCTCTGGGGTTTCTGTTTGGAGTGCGGTAGAGGCTAAGTGTCATTCAAACTGATTTCTTTAAATGATTATTTGAGGAGCGCCTGGGTGGCTTAGTGGGTTGGGCAGCCGTCTACAGCTCAGGTCATGATCTCGCGGTCTGTGGGTCTGAGCCCCGCATCGGGCTCTGCGCTGACAGCTCAGAGCCTGGAGCCTGCTTCCGATTCCGTGTCTCTCTGCCCCTTCCCTGATCTCTCTCAAATAATAAACCAACAAAGAAATAAGTGATTATTTGAATTGTGTGCCCGACTGGGAGACACAGGACCCTGCCCGTGTTTCTGGACTGTGGCAGAAAGCCTCCCTCCTCTCCGCTGGAAAGAGACAGTATATCTGGCTGAGAACTGGGGGAGAGGGTCTCACCCTGGCCTCCTCTGGGCCGAAGGAGCTGACTTAGAACTGGCATGTTTTTGGATTCTTGGGGATTTCCCCGGATTACACAGACCACGTCAAGTCTGGGTTTTATATTAACATCGCAGACCTCCACGCACAATTGCCCAGGGTTCCGCCCCCAGGCCAACATTCCTCCCCCAGGGAGGGGTCACGGCCGGGGCTCCTGTTACCGTCAGGGAGAACGGGTCCCAGGGCAGCGGGACACCGAGGCCGTGACTCCCACCTGGTGGCCCTCTATCGCCGGAGCCCCTCGCCGCCCCGTCACCACGCGGAGCGAAGCGAAGGCCTTGCAAAAACACCGGCTTCGTGCGCTTCTGTTCGCGGCTGGTCGGAGGTGCTCCGCTCAGGGAGTGGAGTTCAGGGTCATCCCTCCCCAAAACCAAGCAGAGGTAGCTGCCCATCTCTTCCAAGTCGCGTAGCTCTCAACTATTGAATCATCTCTTTCCTTTGACGAGCGGGGAGACGGAGGCCGGGAGACGCCTGTGACATTTCCGACACGCACTACCTCCCAGGCCCGCTGCAGACACACCCCTCCGTGCAGCTGACGTGTGCCCGCCTCCGCCGCCTGTGTTCAGGGGGCGTGTGGTTCGGGCTCTGCTGGCAGTCGCTGTCGTGTCCTAGCAAAGCCAATCCCCCAAACAGTCTATGTCCCCGCGCTTCCGGTGCGGAAAGTGAGGCACAGAAAGGCTCAGAAAACTGTGTAGGGTCACAAAGCGAGTGAGGCACCGAGCTGGAATCCCAACCCAGGCGAGTGAGGAGCAAAGACCACCCCGGGGTCTGTCCCATCCCACACAATAGTTGGTCCCTAGTCATGATCTGTCCTCCTGGAAACCTGGGAAACGGGTAACAGGTGCGCAGCGTGCATCAGAGTCCAGGCGCGGAGAAGGCCCGTGAGCGAGGGGCACACAGTGCCCATCAGCTTGACCTCGCATTCGAAGGAAAACTAAAGAGCAGATTTTTACTGGACGTTTTGAAATCAAAGCTACATTAAAGGTCACTGAGCCTAAAAGTGTGGCCAACGGCGTAGGCGACCGTTTGTGAGCAAAGCGCATCAGAGAGGGGTGCAGTGGGGCGAGACAGATACGCAAACCAGCAGCCATTTATCTAGATAAATCTAAATCTATCTAGATAAATCTAAATTTATCTCAATTTAGAACAAGTACGAGCATTCACGTGCAAGACGTGTGATCCGTGCACGAAGCGGAATAGACCCTACGAGCAAAAAAAAAAAAAAAAAAAAAGAAAGAAAAGAAAAAAAAATTACCTGGACTTCCCCCTGACTTAGAACACATCCTCCAAGGATTTTTCTGTAAGGCCAAGTAGAATTACAAGGTTGGTGTTTTCAGTGAAGTCACAAAATTATAGCAGTATAAAGGGCACTCGAAAGGCCAACGATCATTGCGGCAAATTAACATTTGTTAATACCAGAGGGAAGAAATGCAGGGGAGGAAGCTTCCCACACAGCTCTGTGGTGAGAAACGTTTCCTCCGCCTGACCCAAGTCCGACTACAAGGAGAAGTGAGGCTTCCCGCGACCCTGGGGACAGGGGGTGCCGGAGTGGGCGTCAGAGACCTTGCCCATGACACTGACAGGCTGGAAACGTCTCTGAGGCTCTGGAAATCGTCAGACCTTCGTTGACTGGACGTCATTCAGCGAACATTTAAGCGCCTCCAATATGCCACACTCGGGGCTTGATAGACATGATGGAGAAGGGACAGACGTGGCCCCCACCCACACAGAGCTTACCTCTGGTGGGGAGATGAGCTCGAGGGATAGAAGTGTCAGCGCAGATGAGGAGCGTGGAAGTAGTCAGGAACACATCCACTGCAGAGAGCAAAATCCTGGCTGCAGAGCCTCAGACCCAAACGGAGTCCTTTCTCCCACCTAACAGGAAGGTCCAGGGAGGTGGCTGTCGGTGTCGGTTCAGTCACTCCATGATGTCAAACCCACATGTTGGCAAATCTCTTGGAACTTTCCCTCAGGATCACAAGAGGACTGCTGTAGCTCCAGCCATCACGCTCTCCTTCCAGGCAGAAAAGGGAAGGCATGGGAGCACAAGTCGTGCTGCTTCCTCTTAACAGGAAGGGAAACGCTTTCTCAGAACCCTCGACTGTGTCACACGGCCACCCCCGCTGCAAGGCAGGCGAGAAGAGCCAGTGCTTAGGTGGGCACACAGCCACTCCGAACAAGACCAGAATTCTTTCAGCAAGGAAGAGGAAATGTGGGACGGGTGTTTGGTAGCCACTTGTTTATCGCTGTGTTAACAAACCTAAGGACACGGCACGACCGTGATTTTGCGCGCTCGGGGATTCGGTGGGGCAGAACTTTGCACAGGGCACGGCAGGGATGGCCCCTCTCCGCTCCCTCAACTGGGAAGGTGACTGGGGTGAATCGGATGGCCGAGGGTCTGAGTCATCTGGAGGCTTCTGTCATCACGTCTGGCTCCCGGACTAGAACGTCTTGCAGGCCGGGCTCTCCGTGCGGCTCGGGCTTCCTGACAGCATGGCACCTGGGCTCCCAGAGGAGCATCTGAGATGAGCGTCCGAAGAGTGGGCCACCTGCACGGCCCCAGGCGACAGAGCCCCGGCGTCACGCAGCCTCCTTTCCACCGCGTTCTGTTGGCCGTGAGCCAACAGTCGCTAAGGCCTGCCCGCATCCGGGGGGCGGGAAGGAGCTAGGCCCCCTGGTCTCGATGGGGGTGGCAGACGGGGGGCAAGATCACAGAGCCACCGGGGGAGGAGGGCTGTTGATGAGGTCGGCTGTGGAAAATAGAACACGGCAGTGTCGGCCACAGGCACCTGTCCAGGACGCGAGGCTCCAGAAAGCCTTGAGGGAGGAAGCTTCGTCTCCCCCGAAAAGCGCGGGAGAAAGAGAGGTCAGGTGGTGAAGGGGGGCGGTGTGGAGGGCAGCTGGGGGCAGAGCGTTCGAGGCGGGGGGGGGGGCACGTGTGCAGGGCAGCGGAGGGCAGAGGAGGAACGAAGGTGTCCACAGCCGGATGGGAGGGCCCAGCGGCAGGGGAGGAAAGCACCGGTGGCGGGGTGGACAGAAGCCAGACCACGCGGTACCCCGCGGGCCAGGGGAGGGGCTTGGGCTTTGTCCTCAGAGCAGTGGGAGGTCGCGTGGGGTTGTCCACAGGAAGCGAAGGGACACATGGGCACGTTAGGAAGTTCACGGGCTGCAGGGGGGGAAGCGGATGGGGCCACCCGAGGCCAGGTAGACGAGGAGGGGGCTGCGGCAGGACCCGTAATTCACTGGCGGTTGCAGGGGTGAGGGACGGGGAGGAGGGAATTCGGAGCCCCATGTTGAGCGCTCTGGGCCCCGCGAGGTGCTGGCCCGGGGCTGCTTCTTAATAAATGACACCTGTTGTGGAACTTTGTACCGTGTCTCAAATGCAAACTCAAGCAAGGCCTTCCAGTGCTTGACACGTTGCCCTCTGGCTGGAGAGGACTCAGTCCTGAGACTGGCCGCGGTTCCCCCGATGCCCTCCCTCCCACGCCCCCAGCTCCGCGCAGAACAGAACGAGACCTCTCACCCTCTCAAATCTGTGCCGCTGCCCACCTGCTCGCCTTCCCCTCCCGCGTGCCCCCCGGTCGCCTCCTCTCCAATTTTTCCGGGCTCAGGCGTGAAGTCACCTCCCCCAGACCTGGGGCACCCGCCTTGTCTCGTCACGCACACACTGGGATCTGTGGTCCCTCCCTTCTGCCCTGTGAGCTCTCGGTGGCTGGCTTCTGGCCTCTCGCTCACTGCCGCATGGCTGAGCTCTGGACGGTGGAGACTCCCATCGACACAGTCAGTCCTGGGAGCCGGGAAGGCACAGGAGACCAGAGGAGACATGCAGGGAGGAGGCCAGGGGGTGCAAGGCTCCCGACGCGTCTAAGCCACGCGGCCGCTTCTGCAGGAGGCCACCAGCCACACGTGGCTCCTCGTCAGCTTTCGCTTCCGAGAAGTCCAGAGCAGCCAGTCCCTCGGATACCACGAGACAGCGATCGGTTTCTGGCCGAAACTCTGACCGTGGCTTGATGTCACGGCAAGAACGCATAGACTTCCCGTGTCTGGTCACAGCTCAGGAGGTATCCAGAAAGGCGGAAGGTAAAAATCGGGATTGGGTGGGAAGGCAAGCTGGTGCAGCCACTCTGGAGAACAGCATGGAGGTTCCTCAAAAAAACTAAAAATAGAACTACCCTACGACCCAGCAATGGCACTACTAGGCATTTATCCAAGGGATACAGGCGTGCTGTTTCGAAGGGACACATGCACCCCGATGTTTATGGCAGCACTATCGACAATAGCCAAACTATGGAAAAAGCCCAAATGTCCATCGATGGATGAACAGATAAAGAAGATGTGGTCTATATATACAATGGAGTATTACTCGGCCATCAAAAAGAATGAAATCTTGCCATCTGCGACTACGTGGATGGAACTGGAGGGTATTCTGCTAAGTGAAATCAGTCAGAGAAAGACAGATATCCTATGACTTCACTCATATGAGGACTTTAAGAGACGAAACAGATAAGGGAAGGGAAACAAAAATAATATAAAAACAGGGAGGGGGACAAAACAGAAGAGACTCATAAATATGGAGAACAAACAGAGGGTTGCTGGAGGGGTTGTGGGAGGGGGGATGGGCAAATGGGGAAGGGGCACGAAGGAATCTACTCCTGAAATCATTGTTGGTCTATATGCTAATTTGGATGTAAATTTAAAAAAATAAAATTTTTTAAAAATCGGGATTGGGAAGTGAGCATGCATGGTTGGTGGCAACAGAACTGAACCTCTCTGTTTGATCGTCTACTACAGGGGCGCCTGGGTGGCGCAGTCGGTTAAGCGTCCGACTTCAGCCAGGTCACGATCTCGCAGTCTGTGAGTTCGAGCCCCGCGTCGGGCTCTGGGCTGATGGCTCAGAGCCTGGAGCCTGTTTCCGATTCTGTGTCTCCCTCTCTCTCTGCCCCTCCCCCGTTCATGCTCTGTCTCTCTCTGTCCCAAAAATAAATAAACATTGAAAAAAAAAATTAAAAAAAAACTACAAACACAAAGCCCTAAGAGAGGAAAAAGAGAGGCATGGCTTTCTCCAGCTGACTCTTCCAACAACAAGACGAGGACATCATATGGGAACTTGGTCTTTGCAGCCATGCTGGGCAGCCACGATTTTCCATTTTAAGCCTCAATTTCCTCTTTGGAAATGGGAGTAGCGTTGTTTTAGGATTCAATGAAGTATATGCCCAGTGCCTGGCATTACAGGGGTACCCAAATGTCACATCCCCTCTTAGGTGCACTTAGTCAGAACTTGGAACACATATGCACCGAATGTTGGAGCCCCTAAATATATAAAATAAATACTAATGAACCTGAAGGAACACATAGTCGACAATACAGTTAGGGAACATCAGTATTCCACGTTCAACGACGAATAGTTCATCCAGACAGAGGAAAATCAATAAGGAAACATCAGACTTCAATGACATGTGTGCCCGGATAAACCTAACAGACATGGATAGAACATTCCATCCCACCCAACAGAAAAACATCCTTCTCCAGGGCCCGTGGTGCATCCCCCTGGAGAGATCACATGTCAGGCCATAAAACAAGTCTTAATGCACCAAAAAAGACCACTGACATCACATCAAGCACCTTTTCCAACCACCATGGTACGAAACTAGCAATCAATTACAAGAAGAAAACCGGAAACGTCACCAATATGTGGAAATCAAAGGGCACGCTCCTGAACAGCCAATGAGTCAAAGACAAGCCAAAAGAGAAACGTAAAAACATCTTGCCACAAATGAAAATGGAAATACAACGTATCAAAATGGATGGGCTGTGGGGCCCCCGGGTGGCTCAGTCGGTTGAGCGTCTGACTTCGGCTCAGATCGTGATCTCATGGGTTCGTGAGTTCGGGCCCCGCGTCGGGCTCTGTCCTGACAGCTCGGAGCCTGGAGCCTGCTTCGGATTCTGTGTCTCCCTCTCTCTCTGCCCCTTCCCCACTCACACTCAGTCTCTCTCTCTCTCAAAAAAGAAATGAACATTAAAAAAAAAATGTATGGGATGCAGTAAAAGCAGTTCTAAGAGGGAAGTTCATAGTGATAAACACCTACATTCATAAAAATAATTTTTTGAACAGAGTCTGCTGCCCTTCCTGTGTTGTTCTCTGCTCCCAAATGGCTTAAGGCGGCTACAGGGAAAACTTCGTTTTTCCGTCGAAACCCCTGCTGTGGGACACTGGTGCGTCAATAAATGTGGCCCAAGGGCCATACCCCCTGCCCGCCCACCCCAGCACCACCCCGGGTCGGGGGTGGGGGGCAGAGGGGCTCAGGAGCAACTGCTAGGCGCGTGCTGACGTTCCGTGAACACCCACGACTATTTGGGTTCCCCTCGTATCGGGAGGGACAGAGAAAATCCGAGAGGCAGGATGATGTGCTCGGGGCGGAAGACGGGGCTTCGTGTCCTGAGTTTTCATGCGAGGCTGGCAACGCAGTTTCCCCTCATTAAACGGTGTTCCTTGTGGTGCACCATGCAAGCCGCATTAAACGTTAAGACCTAGTTAAATTTGTATTTCTTCAGGCTCAGTGGAAGCTCGGTAGATTATTTTTCCCCAATTAAACTAATAATAAACGTGATTTGGAAAAAAATAAAACAAGCTTGCAAAGGCCTGAGCATATCTGTTTGTCAGTTTCCCGTTACAAATAGAATTAGTCCAGACGTTTAAGTGGCTTCTGTGAGCCTTCCTCCTGTGGGCTCCCTCTGTGCATAGTCTCTGTGCAGAATGTTATTAGGTAAAATTTATCCTCTCTTAATTTATTAGATTATGTCTCTATACGGCTGTGCTTATTTTAACAAAGAGGTTTTTAAACAAATAGAAGTAAATGCAGATTTAATTTATTTCACCAGGCGAAGAATTCTCAAGAAAATCAATTTTCATTTGTACAGGTATTCTGGTGGCCCGGCACCCTCCTCGCTCCCCATTATTACAGTCCTGCTCCTTCTAGGCGGGCGTTTACGTGACAGATAGCTTCATTTCTCTGCCATGATTCTATTACTAACAGAAAATATATTTAAGGAGTATTAAAGGTCTAACTTAAGCTGACAAGAGGCAGCAAAGCTCGTGTTCAGGCTTTCGCCGACTCGGACGAGCGGGACCCTTTGGGAAAGGCGCCGCGTCGCCCGCTTCTCTGCGGCCCCTCGTGTTTTGTTAATTTACGGAAGACCTTTAACATCATCTAAATGCAAGCATGGGTCTCAGCCCAGCGTGAGAGGGTCTGACGATGGATTTTCTGTAAATTCTCTCCGCGGGTGTACTTCTCAGAGTCGGGGCGTGTGTGGGGGGCGCCCACGGCAAGGTTCTAAGCGCCCAGGTCGTAACGCTGCAGTTCGGGCCATTTTTCCTAGCCTCACGGCTCATTGACACACATAAATTAGATCATCCTTTCTGTGCTCTGCCTAAAACCCTTCTGACGGTCTTCCATCATCCTCTCCAACCTCATCCCTTTCCTCCCCGCTATGGGTGCTCGATCCGGCTTCATCCGGCACGCGAGAGCCAAACACACACACGTCCTCCCATCGCTGCAGTCAGGGTTCACCCTGGTCGCGCAAAATCAGCCATGATGCGAACATTTGCGCCGTGCGAGTTGGCAAACACTACAGATCGGGGCTTTGGGCTGTTTTGTTTGTTTGTTTGGGGTTTTGTCGCGTTTTCTTTAGAGCCACCTGAAAATTGTGATCCCTGCCCTACCTCCTCCCGGCCTCCCCAGGCTCACAGGGTTCCGGCCACACTAACCTTGAACACGTGGAGCTCTTTCCTTCAGGGCCTCTGCTTTGCCGGGTCCCCTCGCAGGGAGCAAGCTTGCCCATCGTGGCTGATGCTCTCACTTCCCTGCTTAGATCCCCTTGCGGCCCCCCATCCGTACACAGGCTTCCAAACTCTGACTGCCAGGATCGATTTACCCCAAGGATCTGCTCTGGCTGCCGTTCATTGCCAGCACAGAAGGCCTGAGCGCCAGGAACTAAGACCAGCCCCCACCATCCCCTTAACGAGGATGAGTGGGGGGTCGCGGATGAACTGCCCAAGTCCCCGACTCTGGATGGAGGGAAGGTCCGCATGCAACCCTCGTCTTATCGGCTCGCTTTTCCTGTCTCACTGCCCGGGACCACCTCCCAAATTAACTTGTGCTTGAATATCTGTCCCGTGCTCTGCTTCTAGGGGGATCCAAACTCAGATAGCCCCACTGTTCCCTTGGTTGTGGCTCCTTCTCCTCCTTCAGGCCTCGGCTTACCCGTCTCTTCCGAGAGGCCCACCTGGCCACCAGCCCGTGCAGTGTCTTCCCGCCCAACCCCAGTCCCTGAGAAATGCCAAGCCTGGTTTTGAACCCAGAGCTCTCTGGCTCTGAGACCGAGGGCTCCTACGGCACCACCAGCCGGGACGCTGTCACCAGGCGGGTTCTGGTCCTGTAGCTCTCCAGCGAGGGCTGGGAATCCGGAAGCGAGATCTTATTTTTCACGAGTTGCCACGAGAGATTTTCATGCACACTAAATAGTCCCAGAAGAGAGTTCTCGGAGGTGGCTTAATCGTGGAATGTGCTGTCTTTGCGGTAGGACTTGATCATGCAATTTACAACATACTCGTTCACTCAACAAATACTTGTCGAACTCGAGAGGACGCCTGAAAACAGGCACGGTCCCTACTCTCATAGACTTTCCATGTACGCTTGTCAGTTTTGTGATTGGACAATGAATTGATTCTGTTTTTTTTGTTGTTTTTTTTTTTACTGTTTATTTATTTTTGAGAGAGAGAAAGAGAGACAGAGTACAAGTTGGAGAGGGGCAGAGAGAGAGACACAGAATCCAAAGCAGGCTCCAGGCTCTGAGCTGTCAGCACAGAGCCCGACGCGGGGCTCAAACCCACGAACCTCGAGATCGTGACCTGAGCCAAAGTCGATGCTTAACCGACTGAGCCACCCAGGCGCCCCCTGATTCTGTTTTAAAACCAGAGATGTCTGTTGATTGAGTGGAGGACTGATAGCTTTCTGGGGCGGCCCGTGGAGGTGGCCGGGATCCGGTGCCCTCCTCAGCAGCGTGCCCCCCCCCCCCGGAGCTGATTGGGTGTGGCCTGCAATTCGGCGTCACGTGGACAGAGGGCTCCAGGCACCCCAACCAGCTCTGCCATTACCCTCTCACGGAAATTGGGACGGGGCACTCAGCCGGACGGTGCTTGAGGCTTTCCGAACGGGATCCTGGAGACTTCATCGACGCGCATCTCTGGCCACCGAAAGGACGCATATGTACGCGATTCATTTGGGGCAGGATTTGTGAGCCTTTACTGAGCGGGGGGTGCTGGGAGCGGTCCTGACGTGATCTGCGAAGACCGGCGACTCGTACTTGCCGTCCCGGGCAGTAAGGGATGTCTCGGTCCATGTGGGGCGGGCCCTGGAGCTAAGTACGCCTGGGTCTCCAGAGCACCCCGGCCACCCCCTCGTGCTGTGCCCGCGGTGCCCTACCCACTCGGCAGGCGCTCATTGTCGAAGCAGGAAACATTCATCGGGACGGTAACACTTCAGTCGTCAGCAAAAGCCAGGGAGAGAGGGAAAAAATGCCTAAGTGCTAAATGAATTGATCTTCGTAAAATGATCATTATGCTGTCTAATAACATTTCCCGATATAAAGTCCTCCTATTCATATCTATTAACACTGTAAAGATTAAATCATACCTTTGTGATTATTTTCATCTTTTTTTAACCTTATTCTGTTCCAAAGAGTTGGTTGTGGACTGGATTATTTTGGGGGTGGGTTTTTTTTTTCTCTTTTGCTTTGTGGGTTTTGTTTGTTTGTTTGTTTGTTTGTGTTTTTGGCCTTTATCTTCAGAATGCTCTAGTGGCATTCCGAATTCTTCCAACAGGGAGATACTGTACCTTTAATAACAGTTACGCGCATGGGGCGCCTGGGTGGCTCCGTCGGTTAACCGACCGACCTCGGCTCAGGTCATGATCTCACGGTTTGTGGGTTTGAGCCCCGCGTCGGGCTCTGCACTGGAGCCTGCTTCGGATTCTGTGCCTCCCTCTCTTTGTGCCTCCCCGCTGGCACTGTGTGTGTCTCTCTCTCTCAAAAATAAACATTAAAAAAAAATGTTGTTAAATAATGGTCACACACACACACAAGGATCTGTCCTGGGCGGTTGGGACTGAAAAGTCTACACAGGCACCCAGCTTGGAAAAGCATCCATTCTGCCGCTTTTCATTTGCAACACTGTTGCCTCTCTTACACACCACGTGGAGGTCACCGGAATGGGAGATCACCAGGTTTCATGTCCCGCCCGCCCCCTCGGGCCCTCTTCTGGCCGATTCTGAGCAGCAGGGTGGCTCCCGCTGGGCTCTGGGTTGACACAGGAGTCGGGGAGCAGCTAGGCGTGGGCTGCGGGCAGCGGGCAGCGCTCCCCAGGCGGCTTCCTGCAGGCGGCCTGACGCCCCGGGGCGAGCAAACCCACCAGCAGTGCAGGAAGTGAGGCTCGCGGCCACGTCGGGACTCACTTCTCAGCCTGGCGCAGGTGGCGAGCCCTGCCCTTTTGCCTTTCACAGCAACAGAGTTTTTTGAAGAAAGTATTACTTTATATACATACTTACCAATATTTTAAGTTCAGGCTTTTTGCTGAGCATCTGAGTGCGTCATCGGAGCTGAGTGATGATGAAGTACACACAGCTCACCCAGGCTGTCACCGGGCGTCCCAGGAAGCAGGCTCGGAGAGGGAGATGAGCCCTGCAGGGCCTCGGGCTGGGTGTGGTGTTAGACATGTCACCTGGGCAAGGGAGGGGTGGCCGGGTTAGGGAGGGCGTGTTATCCAGCTCACCTCCAGCCTTGAGGAAGGCCTCGGATGGCCCCGCCGGGGACCCCGGAGTTGGGACGACCCTCTGAGCCGTCCTGTGGTTGACCAGGCACCAGCCGCTGGCCCTCCTGGGATGGGGCGTGACTGGGGCCGGTGCCCTCTGGGCAGACACCCATCCAGGAAGGGGGCACATGCTGAGGGCATTCTGCCAGCAGCCTCCGGGCCTGTGGGGAGCAGGCCTTTATTTCTGCAGGACGAACTGGACAGCACATTGCACAGCCCATCACGCGTAGCCAGAGTGGTCGTTCTAAAAGGCAAATCTGACCACATTATCCCTTTGCGTCCTTTCGTGGTTCCCAGTGCTCTTGGGGTACACACAGATCCCCAGCTTGGGCCTTCCCCGCCTGCGCAGCCTCATCTGGCACTGTCCCCATCTCTGTCCTCTGACCACGTGCTTGTTCTATGTCCTCCTGCCACAGGGCCTTTGCAAATGCTGTCCCCCTCTGCCCCAATCACTCTTCCCCCTTTACAACCGCCTAACTGACCCCATCTCATCTTTCAGGGGTCGGTTCCTCAAAAAGCCACCCCCGTTCCCTGACCAAGTCAAATCCTCCTACTCCAGGCTGTGAGAAGGTTTGTGACTTCCCTCGAACACAATTTGCAATCCCACCTTCATCGCTGATCACCATTTGACTGTTGTCTAGCTTCCCAGTGGACTGTAAGTGCCATGATGTGGGGCCAAGCCAGGTTGTCCTTCGCCACTGTTTTCCCAGAGCCCCACACAGGCCTGGCACGTAGTAGGTACTCAATAAACACAGACTGAGAGAATAAAGCAAGTTATTTGTAACATCGATAATACATATTGTTGATATGTGATAGCGTTCATATCATAATAACATTAATGAACTGATGACTATACGTGCCCACTCATCAATCACTAACTCCCAGGCGACTGTGATGCCTTCCCACCGGCCATCTAAAACCGGCTGTGTCCCGTCCCTGAGAGCTCTGACGATTGGCCCTCCCACATGTTGATAAACAGCAGTGGGCCCCGAAAGATGCAAGGGAGCCATTTTTCCCAGCGAGGGCACAATTCACCGGTCGTGGGGATTTAGTAAATGGCCCCCTGGTGGACTGAAAAGGAAAGGGCTTTCCCGGGTTGGGCCTGACCGGCTTCCTCTGGTGGCCATTGTGACACAGGCGAGGAAGCCGGACCCCTGCCGTGTGCCTGCCAGCGTCCCGGAACGCCTCCTGCACATGCTCGTACCTAGGTTCGTATATCAGGAGCTAGAAGGGGGGAGGGCTGGCACTGGGGGGTGACACACAGGCCCCAGAATGTTGGCCTGAGCGACCCACCTGGAGCCCTCTCACGACGGCCACGGCAGCTGGCCCTGAGCCTCCGTTTCTCCTCCCTACCTTGGAATTCTTCCCATTTCGTCACCTCACATCAGTCCTGCTTCCTCCGGATCCCAAGCGTTCCCCAGCACTGCTGGCCCTGCGAGGGCTCCCGGGCGCCAGCGCTGAGCTCCCAGCGGCTCACCTTGTGCTAGCCTGCGGGCTCCCGAGTCTCCCCCGGGGACTGGCCTGCCTGGACAGAAACCGCCGGAGCAGGTGGAGATCAGAAGGCTGGGGAGGGGTCTCAGAGCGGCAGAGGCAGGTGGCTCTTTCGGGCTTACCGATTGCCGTCAGCTGGCTCGGCACCTCCCCAGGCCTCGGACTGGGGCGCAGTAGCACCCCTCTGTGCAGAGCCAGAGGGCCAGAGGCCCGGGAGGCACGACGCCGAGACCCTAGGATCAGGCCCCGAGGCTCGCTGCCTCTGCCAGAGGCTGCTGTCGGTGCAATTGTACTGACGCCTCCCACGGCACCCCCTTCGGGTTTCGTTCTTCGCACCGGGACGGGGACCTCGGCCTCCGAGGGAGTTGGTGCCGCTCCAGGGCCCGGGTGACGCCGAAGCCGCCCCGGACTGACCGCCTCGTTGCTGGTCCTGCCCCCGCCCATAGCTGCAGAAACGGAGAAATGCCTCCGGACCCCCTGCGTGTTCTCTTGGCGCCCAGGCCCTAGATGGCAGGTGAAGCCAGGAGCCACCTGACCAGGGGAAGAAACGCCCCTCGCCCCCGTGGCCTTCTGTTCCCAGCCCCGCGCTGGAAAGTAAATGTTATGCAGTAAATTCTTTCCCCACACCTCAGCAGTGCGTGACCAGAGCATTTTCCCCCAACCGATAGGATCATCCATCAATGCCAGGAGGTGGGATGCGGGTGTCCCGAGCTCCTGGCAAAGCTCCGCGGTTGGAAGCCACACCTGAGTCGGCACGACTCTGCCGGGGCCGGAGGACGGCGGCACCAGCCGGGACGGTTCCTCGGAGGACGGAAGGTGTGGGTCCCAGCAGCTCTTCCTCCAGATGAAAAGAGAAGCGTCTTTACTCCCTCGGGGGTGACGCGGAGTGGGGAGAGCAGACGTGGCCTGCCTGTCCTCTGGGCCTTCGAGGACTTGTACGCCATCACGTCAGCAGGAAGTGGGTCAGGTCGTGTTTCCAGAGAAGGAAAAGCAGCCGGCTCGGGCGCTCAGGCCACCAGATGGAACCTGCGTCTCCTGCTGCCCGGTTAGATGTCACCCCCACCCCCGCCTCCCCCAGGAGACAGAGCCCCACCGCCGTGCGGACGCCTCCTCTCCTCGGGGAGAGTTGGGGGGCGGGGGGACAGCCACGGCTAATGAGGAAGAGGGGACGCGAGCTTTGGAGACACCAAACGAAAAAATGACACTCTTGGGCTCAGCAGAATATGAGAGAGAGACCGCTTCTGAGTCTTCCCGGATGGTCGCTTTGTAGGCCTCCAGGCAGAGCTGTTGTTTTGGGCTCAACTCAGCAGAGAGGCCACCGAGGCTGACGGTTGTCCCCAGGGCCCAGCTCTCCCGACTGGCGCCTTGTTAACGCATCCAGAGCGACTCTCTGCCCACTGACCCGCGGCTGGCTTCCTGCCGGGGCCTTTGGTGGCTGTGACCCCGCGTTCTTCGGGAGAAGGTTCCAGGGTCAGAGCTAAATAAATAAATAAAACGAAATCTCCCGCTCTTCCTGGCCCGACGACACCCCATCTCCAGATATCAAGTCTCCCCTCTTCAAATATACGGTCGGCACCGCTGTCTGTGTTTTGTAAGGACAAAATAGTAAATATTATCTCTCTTCTCTGGCCATCAGCTGAGGACATGAGGGAAGGAGCATCGTAATTCTTCTCCTTATGAAGGTGAAAAGCATTACCCCGAGGATATTATTTAGTCCGGCCTTGACTCTCCAAGGGTTTTGGCTCAGCCGGGCTCTCAGCCATTTCAAAGCAGAGAGAGCCTTCGACGTGTCCGGGGGGGGGGGGACCCTGCACCGTCCCCCTGCCGATCTGCGGGTCAGAGAACGGCGCCCCCTAGGCTTGCGTCGGTGATTCTCTGAGGCTTTTCACATTTTCCACGATGAAAACTGGTTCCAATTACCATAGTCGGAACTGCTGGGGCCTGACCACAGAGTCTAAACAAAGCCAAAACCAAACCAAACCAAACCAAACCAAAACAAAACACAAAACAGAAGGTGCTTAAGGAAAATATCAGTAGGTTCATTGGGTTTCTGTTTTGGTTTCTTTTTCTTTTCAATTTTTTTTAATGTTTATTTATTTTTGAGAGAGAGAGTGGGGAGGGGCAGAGAGAGGGAGACACAGAATCCTAAGCAGGCTCCAGGCTCCAAGCTGTCAGCACAGAGCCTGACTCAAGGCTCAAACTCATGAACCGTGAGATCGTGACCTGAGCCGAAGTCCGACACTCAACCGACTGAGCCACCCAGATGCCCCTCCTTTTTTAAAAAATTTTGATTAGATGCCAACAGCTGATCTGACTAACTTCCTCTATTATTTCCAGAATGCTCTGGACACATTGGGGTTTTACACCTTACCTCCTACTTCTGTTTTCAGTGAGTTCATTCTAGGTGCATGTGTCAGGCTTACACTCAAACCTGCTTTCATCTGGAGAACCCTGGATTTAGGAGCAGGAACCTGGCTTCCCCAGGTGGGTCTGTAATGGTCTTTCCAACTCCCCCGTCTCGGCCCCCATTTGCCGGCCTCCCCCGGGGTCGCAAGGTCCTTCATGAATAGTGAAGCTCCATTTGCTGTCCTCACCCGGCACTTGGTGACATCAGGAACCCACCCATGTCACCCCTTGATGTGTCCTCCCAATACCGTCAGCCGAAAGTCAGCATCTCAGCCTTCCTCCTACTCGGATCTCTGAAGCGTGAAGAGACAGACTGTGGGTTTGACTTTCCGGCCCCTCCTCCAGAGCCCATCCCCAACCCCGACTGTCTGTCACCTCCAGGTGGCCTCCGCTCCATCCCTTGGGCCTGCCGTGGTCATCGTTCCCTGTAAGGTCCCCACTGCTGGCCTGCCCACCGCAAGACACCACACCCATCGACCTCTTGACACACGCGAGTTCCCCCGGACCGTCTCCTTGTCTACCTCGGAATTTTGAGCGAAACCCCTCCCCCCCAGCGCCTGAATCGCCCAAGCACCCCACACGCGCCCAAACAGGCCTGGCAACCCTTCCTCTCCTGCAATCAGTCCGCTATGCCCATCAGACCAGAGGCCTGATTCCTGGTCCCCTGCAGGACACCTTGGCCTGCCTGTGGCCAGCCTCCCAGTAATACCCAGACCCCTCCGGCCACGAGGCCCTCCTGCCTGGGGGCCTTTCACCCCCTAGTTCGCGGCGGTTGCCATCAACCTCTCCTTGGCCCGGGTGCAGCTCTCCACGGCCTGTTGTCCTACGGTGTCTTCTGATTCCCTCGGCTTGATGAGTGGTACCCCACGCGCTCTGTTCGTGTTTGCATAGAAAGTCGGTAATTAGCTGTAGAGCAAACTTGCCTGGGAAGACGCCCGAGAGAAATAAATTGCGTCGCGCCCCCTGGGCCGGCCCCCGTGTCCCGCCGCATCGCCGCCCTGAAATCTGCTGTTCCCGTCTTGATTACTGGGTCTTTTCCGCCTCAGAATTAGTTTTCAGGGTACCGAGCAGCCTCTACCAACAGCAGCCTTTTTCAGAAGGGTGTTATTTACCAGCGTTAATTTTGCTCCTATCGCTACGTTCTTGAAAATAAGTATGAATCTTGTTTATTTTCATTTGCGGCTTGCACCAGCAAGGAGCAATTGGAACTAAATTATACGTGTTCAAGGAATGTACTCACATATTTCTGGGCTGTTGAGAAACATCTTGCCGGACAAAGCAGGGTTCAAACAAAGCTACAAACCAAACCGTTGTTAGCTTTAGGACCCCCCCCCCCCTCCCAGAGCCCGGCCCTTGGGGCCACGACAGGCCTGGGAGGGGAGGGGGGTTTGTTTTAGTTGCAAAACCTGCTGGCACTTTTGCCGTCTGTCTCTCTCCCAACCCTGGCAGGCAGGCCGAGGATCGCATCAACTTAATGGTTCCCAGCCCATTAGAAATGCAAACCTTTTTATTCCCTTGTAAATAAATCTCCGTTTATTTCCGGGGCTGCCGGAAAGGAATGAGGCGGACAAGGAAGGACTTTCTCAACCCGTTATTCTCTGCTTCCTCCCAGGAGAAGCCCCTGGGGGGGGGGGGGGGGGCCCTTGGGGAGTTGAGAAGTCAACAACCCTGCCCTCACGTGATGTGCCATCTAGCAAACGAGGAGGTCCCCGGAGCCACACGTGGTGACCGGCGTGGGAAGCGCTCGGGGGGGGGGGGGGGGGGACACCAGAAGAGTCTGAGAAACAGTGGCAGGGACACCCCCTCTAGGCTGGGGACCGAGACAAGGGCTTTCTGAGCACCCGGCCTGCACTCCTGACTCTGGCAGAGATCGGAGTTTTTCTGTTGGACTCCGATCAGGGATTGCCACCGGCTTTGTCGTTTACCGCGTGTAGAAGGTGCAGCACAAGCCTTAAACACCGTGTCACTGCAAATTTGTAAATGTTTCTGTTCCTCTTTTTATTTTTTTTTTATTTGTCATATTTTTGAGGGGCAAGGGCAGAGGGAGAGGGAGAGGGGAGAGAGAGCCCACGACTGCGAGATCGTGACCCGGGCAGAAGAATGAAGAGTCACATACTCGCATGACTCAGCCACCCCAGAGCCCCTCTGTCCCTCTTGACCACCTGCCAATTTCCTCAGATTTGAAGTTCGGATTTTTACACTCAAAATAAAACATTTAGGAATCCCCGGGGTGGTTGCAGAAGAGACCCCGTTTCCCACCCCTCCCGAAATGCGTGCCCTTGACCTGCAACGTCCCCAATGGAGAGGCTTGTCTGTCTCCCAACCCCCGGAGCGAGAGTGCCCATGTGATTGCCTCTGGCCAATAGGCGATGCAGCAAAAAGAGGAGCTGAGAGTGCCCACGTGATTGCCTCCGGCCAATAGGATGCAGCAAAATGACCCCGGTGAGTGCGCAGGGCGGGAGCCTGGGTCCTGGGGAAACCTGGTCTCTCTCCATCTCCCTCTGCCAACTGCACCTCCCCTTCTCTCTCCCCCCTCTCTCTCCCTCCCCCTTCCCTCTCCCCCCTCCTTTCCCCCCTCCTCCCTCCTTTCCCCCTCTCCTCCTCTCTCCCCCTCCCCTCTCTCTCCGTCCTTCCTCCCTCCCCCACTTCTCTCTCCCCCCCTCCTCTCCCCCGTTCCCCAGCCCTCCGTCACCCTGACAACAAGCCCAGGCTCCCGAGAGCCATGAGAAACCACGTGGAGCACAGCGACATTGCTGTCGTCCCCAGCTGAGGACCCCCTGACGTCCAGTCCCTGCCACAGGTGAGCTCCACTACGACCGGCAGAGCACCCACCCACCTGAAGACCCCTGAACGGTAACAAATGGGCAGGTGCAGATGAGTTTGCTGAGCTACCGTAGCAAGACGCCCCCCCCAGACTTGGTGGCTTAGACATCAGACCTGTATTTTTCTCAGAGTTCTCCAGGCTGGAAATCCGAGATCGAAGTGTCAGCAGGGGTGGTTTCTTCGAGGTCTCTCTCCTTGGATTGTAAATGGCCATCTTGTCCCCGTATCCTTACTTTGTCTTTCCTCTGTGTGCGTCCTAATCCTTTTTCCTTAGGGCCCACCCGTGTGGCTCATTTTCACTTGGTTACTTTACAGACTGCTCTGCACATACAGGCCCAGGCTGAGGTCCTGGGGGGAGTTAGGACTTCACACATGGATTGGAGACGGGGGAAACAGTTCCGGCCACGGCAGGACACCCGTTTCAGACACACTGTGCAGCAATTAGAAACAGGTGTCCTTAGCGGGCGCAGGGCGCTGCATTGGCACTGGGTTACAAGCAAGCTGGAGACGGGCTTCGGGCCCGCCCGGGAGCCCACAGTCTGTGGGTTTCCTTCACATGCAACCCCGTTCCAGGGCCAGCCACACGCATGTGCATAACACACATCTCAGGCTGGAACCAGCCATCCCCGTCTGGCAGACTCCCGCTCTGACTTTGCCAACAGACTCCCAGAAACACAGGGGGAGAGAGAGAAAATTATACTCCCCCGTATCTCAACATTCACCTCACATAATAAGCAGTTACATTTTGCTGCCCCAGGCAACAGCTTGTTCTGTTTTAATTAACTTGCCTTTTATTGAATTCCATATCCGTCACCAAACATCAGCGCACCTTTCCGGGAGCGGTTAAAGTCGGCGATCACCCGAGCGGTACGGGGAACGGTGTGGCTCACATCGGGAGTTCATCTGTGCTTTGTTGCTTCTGCGGTGTGGCTGGGGGTGGGGGCCGCAGGGAGAAGGCGTGACGGGAGAGGAGAGCCGTGAGCATGCATGGGAGGCCACGACTCCGCCCTGTGGGGCACGGGGTTTGCATCTCGGTTCTGCTACGTAAAGGATGAGGCCCTCACGGAGAAGGGTCACCTTCTCCAGCATCTAGCAAGGCCTTGTGGGGAAAAGGCAGGACCGATGCTGGCAAAGTCGGGGCGGACACGTAAATTCTGTCCCTTGCCTGGAAAGCCTCCCGGTTCTCCTCCGCTGGAAGATGTCAGCCCCACCCCCACCCCAGTAAACATTTGCTTCCACAAATGCACAGGGACCCATATCCCTTGGCCCCCGCTGTTCCAGGGCCCTCTTGTGTCAGGCCGGGTTTCCCAGAAGCAGACCTAAGATGGGCGTCAGAGGGCCCACGGGCGGCTGGGGAGGGGGGGAGGAGGGACGGGAGGTGGGGAGGAGGGATGGGCAGGGAACAGGCAGAGCCCAGCACGACTGAGCTGATGGGAGGAGCAAATGCAGGGGGGCTTCTGTCCGACCCGGTGGGGCGTGCCAGAGAGTGAAGCAGGGCTCTGGGTTGTCTCAACCCGAGGAGAGGGGCGGGGCTTCCCGCGCCTGGCCTGGTCGGTCATAGGGTGGGAGCCGCTCTGGGGGCCAAGCACCCCTAGGCGCTCCAGCTCTCTGTGCCCCGGGCAGGCAGCTCTGGAAATGGAAGGGGACCCAAGAGGATGTGGGCAGAGCATGGAAGCGAAATTTGAGGCCCAGTGGCCAAAGCCCACCGTCGTGAGGTTCATTGCCTGCCACGAGGGTTACCTTTAGGTGTCAACCTGGCTGGACCACAGTATCCAGAGATGAGGTCAAGCACCAATCCAGATGTTGCCATGAAGGTGTTTTTTTTAGATGAGACTCCCGGTGAAATGAGTGGCCCTTGAGTAAATCAGGCGACCCTCCGTGAGGTGGGTGGGCCTCACCCAATCAGGTGAAGGCCCTGCAAGAAAATGAGACTAGGGTGCCCTGAGGAACAGGGAGTTGAGCCAGTCACCTGTCAGAGGACGTGAGCTGTAACATCTTCCCTGGGACTCAAGTCTGCTGGCCTGCCCTACAGAGGATGGACTTGCCAGCCTCCATCATTGTGTCAGCCACTTTGTGAATCTGGAGATGGATAGGAATAGACGGAATTTTATCTCTAGAGAGATGCAGAGATACGTATAGAGATAGATACGCAGAGAGGGATATGTTCCTTTTTGCGCCTGCCTCCGTGGTGATCGCTGTCTCCCTGCGTAAACCAAACCTCCATCCAGGTGGGGCTGGCGGGGGCGCCTCGCCCAAGGGCACAGCCGGGCTGGAACATCGAGATAGCTCACTGGCACGACTAGTGTCACACAGCTGGTGCCCGGTGCCTCTGAGCTCCATCCTGGCCCCTCGGGCCGCCTGCGCTTTCTCAGCGGCCGTGGCTAGGTTCTGAGGGGAGGCGTTCCTTACACGGAAACTGCAGGTGGCCCCCTACCCAGCCGTGAAAGCTACGTAGCGTCACTTCTGATGCACCTGTTCCAGCCGATCACAGGGCCAGCCCAGATAGTCTCTGTTGGGGGTCCATCGCCCTGATTTTCCCAGAAAGTCCCCAAGATCTGGGGGTGGGGGGGAGGGGTGCGGGGGGTGGACAGTGACAGCAGGAACGTCTCTTTCTTTAATGGAGGTAAAATTCACGTAATGTAAAGTTACGTATTTTATTTTGCTTTATTTTTAAGATTTTAGTTTTGAGTAATTTCCACACCCCACCTGGGGCTCTAGCTCACAACCCTGAGATCCTGAGTCACATGCTGTACTGACTGAGCCAGGCTAAAGTTAACCATTTTAAAGTGCACAATTCATGGGGCACCTGGGGCTCAGTCGGTTAAGCGTCCGACTTCAGCTCAGGTCATGGTCTCATGGTTCTTGGGTTCGAGCCCCACGTCGGGCTCTGTGCTGAAAGCTCGGAGCCTGGAGCCTGTTTCAGATTCTGTGTCTCCCTCTCTGTCTGCTCCTATCCCGCTCATGCTCTCTCTCAAAAATAAATAAAAAGAAGTTTTTTTAAGTGCACGATTCACAATGTTGTGCAATCACCACCTCTACCTGGTTCCAAGACACTCTCACCCCAAAAGGGAATCCCCTACCGTGAAGCTGGCACTGCCCACTCCCCCCTTGTCACAGCACCGGGCACCCACCGATCTGCGTTCTGACTCTGGGGATCTACCTATGCTGAATATTTCACGTAAAAGGAATTCTACAGCACGTGACCTTTTTGTGTCTGGCTTCTGTCATTTAGCATCTGTGTTCAGGATTTAGTTCCTTTTTATGGCTGAGTAGTGTTCTGCCGCGTGGACGTACCACAGTTTATTTTATCCCCTCATCCGCTGATGGACATCTCCGTTCTCCAATCCTGGCTGTTGTGGGCGGGGCTACTGTGCACAGATTCATGCATCAGTGTTTGAGTGCAGGAATTTATTTTCGAGACCATGCAGGCAGTTAGCAGCAGATCTTTGCAAGAATGTAGCTTCTCTGGCTCCCAATCTCACACATATTCCTAGACTGTGTTAGAATTACACGCAGCCAAGGGATACAAGGATGGGGGGGGGCGCGGCCTGCCAGGTCCTGGCTCTTTCCGAGGTGATTTTTAACAATGAATCAGAACCGGAAAATTGCTGCCGCGCCGCGCGTCAGTTCCTCCCCAGATGTTCAGACAAGTCTGATACCATACAAATCAAGCCACCTGGCGATGAGGATTCAAAGAACCAAAGAGGGTTTGATCTTATTCTTTCTTTTACAAGATGAGCGTGTGACGCGCGCGCGCGCACACACACACACACACACACACACACACACACACCCTCCATCCTGGTATAAGCTGAGCCCTGAAACAGCACCAAACGTTTTGCATACTTGGAATCGGTTCTCTAAAGATTTTTCCCAGCAAAGCGCGTCCAAGATAGTCTTTGGGGCCGGAGGATTTCTTTTATCTTCCCAAACCCAGGAGAGATCCACGGTAAATGACAGCTTCTGAGAAAATACGAGCATTGTGGCTCCAACGGAAAGAGCCCCGACATTTCCAGCTTTAAAACCTCTGCATTTCACGGGTCTCTGGAACTGTCTTTGTTACTGTGTTTTGAAAGAAACATTATCACCCCCAGGGGCCCCGGCAGGTTGCTGGCTTTGAGTTACGGCTTTGGATCTTGCTATATGTTGGTTGTTATGCAAAATTAATTATCTTGGTCATTTGAATGTTTTCCCCCAAACATGATATAATCTCATTACAGACTATCCATAGTAGAGTGAATCACGAGCAATCCATTTAGGAATTGAAGGTAATTTAGAGTTATATGATTTGCGAAAAAAAAAAAAAGAAGCCCCTTTCTCTGCTAAACGCTAATTTGGTCTGCCTCTGTAATGTGGGAGTGACATTCGTTTGGTTGGAGAATCGCTCTAAATGTGTAGGAGACTTGGGGCAGCCGAAGGGGCAGTTCAGAATTTTGGAGTGAGTTATCTGGCAAACAGGCGGTGCATAAGAACTCTAGGCCCCATCCCGCCATGATCCTAGAAGGCACCCCAGAGGGTGACATTTGTGTGGCGTGGGCGGGCCAGCCCACGCGCACACCTGCGAGAGAGCTGTGAGCAGAGAGAAGGCAAGGCCCATGGAGAAAGCAGGAGGGGAAAAGAGCCTGGACCCGACCGACAGGGACAGCAGGTTTCAGCCTAATGGTCTGTGACAGTGTGTTACCTTACAGTGTGTGACAAAGTAACAAATACTGGCAGCTTAGACAACAGGAAGCTGTTTTCTCACAGTCCCAGAGGCTGAAGTCTGAGATGCAGGTGTGGGCGGGGCGGCTGTCTTCCTAATGCCTCCCCTGGTGCCCGGATGGCCTTCTTCTCCTGTGTCCTCACCTGCTCGTCCCCCGTGCCTGTCTGTGTCCTGACCTCCTCCTCTTAGAAGCACCCCAGTCAGAGCGGACTGGGAGCCGCCCTTGTGACCTCGCTTTACCTTAGTCACCTGTCTACAGACCCCATCTCTGAACACAGTCACACGCAGGAGTGCTGGGGGCTAGGACTCCAGCACTTGAGTTTGCCGGGGACACGGTTCAGCCCAGAGAGGAGCGTGGAGCCAGGGTGCCCCCCAGTCAAGGTCCGTCTCGTCCCACCCACGCGTCTGAAGCCGCCTAACCTGGCCTCCTGCTCCCACCCTCCCCCTTTCCTGGTGCTTTCCGCACACGGTAGCTGGAGTGAGCCATGTCCTGAAAACACCTCTCAGGTCCTGACGTTGCCCCCAGGCCTTCGGGGGGCCTTCCGGTATGTCCTGAGGAGACGCACACACAGCAGCAGGGGGCCACGACGGGCCCCTGCCCCTCGCCGCCTCTGATCTGTGGTCATTCTACCTGAGACGCCCCTATCCTGGGTCTTTTCTTCCCTGATACGTCTCCTTCTGCCAGGACACGTTGTCTCGGCCTTGTCTCTGCCTCATCTCTAAGTCGGCTCACTCCTTTTCATCCTCGGGGTCTCCACTTAAACGTCACTTCCAAGAACATCTCCAGAAACGGTACGGTGACTTTCAGCCCCGCCAGCGAAAGTTGAAGCGTCGGCCGCAGAGTCATGATCTCAGCGTTGGTGTCGAGGAAGCAGCCGTGGGGAACTGGGGGGTTTTCAGCCTCGCCCGCCCTGATGAAGGCCCAGCGGGACGAGCTCACCATTCATTCCCACTTTCCACACCCCGCTACAAGTGACGGATTACGGCTGAGGGTTCGGCTCCCTCCGGCCTGGGGACCTCCCACCCAAACTCCTCTCCCGCGAGATAGATCAAATTATAAGCCACAGAGACTGAAGTTGAGAAGTGTTTTCAGTGGCAGTGAGAGTCCCCATCAGACTTCTCCCTGGTTTCCTTTTTTTTGGGGGGGGGGGATTATTGTTATCCAAAAGCCTGTTCAAGCCAATTGTTCCCTCCACCTTGGGATTATGGTTCTGGGTTAATAACCCTCAAAGAATTTAACAACCCTGTTCCGACTCCTGTAAATATGATTGCTAGAGAAATGTCGGCACATCACGTGTGTAAATCATTCCTTAAAGAGTGATTCTCATTCCCTATGACATAATAGTCTCGGATCCTGAGACTAGGAGGGGAGTGTGAGTAGTTTATCGGGGAGTTGATTCCAGGAAGGGAAGTGTAGTCAGCTGAATGACGCCGCGCCCCCCCCCCCCACCCCCGCAAAGATATCCGAGTCCTAATCCCTGTGACCGTTACCTTGTGTGGCAAAAAGGGTCTTTGCAGATGCGGTTAACTTATAGATCTCGAGGCAGGGAGATTGTTCTGGTCTGGGAGAGGCCTTCAGACACTCACAGGTGTCCTTATATGAGGGAGGCAGAGAGGGATTTGACCGCAGAAGAGGAGACCATGCGGAGACACAGACAGAAACTGGAGTGATGTGCCCACAATCCAAGGATGCCAGGGGTCACTGGCAACCGCCAGAAACCGGAAAAGGCAAAGAAAGATTCTCCCCTCGAGCCTCCGGAGGGAGCGCGGTCCCACTGACGCCTGATGTCAGCCCAGGATGCTGATTTCAGACTTCTGGCCTCCAGGACTGTGAGGGCATAGTGTCTTCTGTGTCCAGCCACGTGGCTTGCGGTCATTTGTTCCAGAAGCCACGGGGGACCGATCCAGGAAGAAAGCCAATACTGTGTGTGTCACCAAGCAGCTCGCCGACGTGGCCAACCGAGCAGGGCTCACTCCTGCTGGGGGCGGTAGGACGGTAGGAAGCTGGGGCTCACCCCTGGGGACACCCCAGGTGGAGGGTGGGGACCTGGCGACTTATTCACTGACTCTCGCCGATCATTGGTCGAAGGGGAGCCGGGGGGGGGGGGGGCTCCACTCTCTGTCCCACCTGCAAACCAAGCCGGGGCTAAAAGCCGAGGGGGTTCTCAGGAAGGGTTCTGGCTGCTGCGGTCGTGAGCCAGGGGTGGGCCAGCGTGCCCAGACGTGGATGCCAACGAGCGCCACACGAGCAGGAAACCGGCAGTGTCTGCCGCACATACGAAAATAAAGGAGAAGCCGAAGCCTATGTGCCCACGCCCGGGCACGGAGACGGAGCCCCCGCGAAGACGTTTTTCAGTGGGTAAATGCGGGAGCTGCGGGACGGAGCCGAACGCCTCCCATAGCTGCAGTGTCATCCACCAAAGCAGCCAAGAACGGAAAGAACAGAACGAGAAAGAACTGGCCGAGCATTCACACCGACCAAACACTGGAGTCCTCTTCGCCCTGACCGAGCCACAGTCCCCTGCGAGTGCTGTAACTAATCACCGCATGCTGGGGGGGGGTGGGGGGCTAAAACAACAGAACAGATTCTCTCACGGGTCCGGAGGGCCACGAGTCCGCGATCGAGGTGCTGGGGCATCTGTTCCTTCTGGAGGCGCTCTCTGCTCCCTCCTCCCCGTGCCTTCGCTCCTGACGGTTGCAGGAATTCTTGGCATCCTTGGCCTGTGGACGCATCGCTGCGATCTCTGCTTCCGACTTCACGGGACTTTCCCTGGGTGTGTCCGTCTGTGTGCTCTCCTCTTACAAGGACACCCATCATTTAGGGTCCACCCTCAGGCCAGGATGCTCTCCTCTCGAGCCCTCAGCTGACTCTATCTGCAAAGACCCTGCTTCCAAAGAACCACATTCTAAGGTGCCAGTGGACATGAATTGGGGAGTGGGGGAAAGACTATTTGACCCGCCCTACGTAGTAATTAGTATCTGCATTTTCGCGAATGAGGGAGCTGAGGTTGCCCAAGATGTCAGGGTTGGTGGGTGGGGGACCGGGGACCCCACCGTGGGATCATAGGACATCAAAGTGCCCACCCTGTCCCCAGACCCGCTGCAGAGGCTCTGGAACTATTTGAAGCCTCTGAGAGAAGGCTCCCAGCAAAAGTGGCTCACGCTGGGCCACGCTCCCCTCACGCTCCGTAAATATTTGGGTTGCATGACAGAAATGAGTATTCCCAGAGGACCTCGAATCCCAAGCTGCAGACGCGAATAGAGCATTTCTCTTTCGTGACTACCTGATGGGGACTTTTGCCCTGGAAACCCGGGGCGGGGGTCACAAGCTGGCCAAGATCAACGGTACACAGTCTGTGCTTGGGTCCTAGCGCTGTCCTCCTCGGCTTCGAAAAACCCTTCGCCACGATCCATTTCATATTTGTCGCCTTTTTGCCTGGTTCTCCAACCGTTTCAAGTACACCGGAGCATCTTTTATTAATGGCCTGTCCTCCTGAAATTTATTTTTGGAAACAAATGAGTAAACAAAAGAAACCGAACCCCAGCTTGATCCCGATAACTCTGAAGACGCCAAGCAAACCGGGTCTCCTTTGGAGATTCTTTGCCACTTACGAGGCTTTCGAGGGTCTCAGGAGTCGTTAATTTGTTGGCTGTTATGGAAGAATTTGGGCAGAGTCATGATGCACCCGATCTGTAGAAGGGAGGCTGGGATTCTTTGTGAATGTGGCCTCTGACCCTGACTGGACCATCTCCTCTTAAAAGGGAAGCCCGGGGGCGCCTGGGGGGGCTCAGTCCTTTAAGCGTCCGACTCTTGGTTTCCACTCAGGTCATGATCTCACGGTTTGTGAGTTTGAGCCCCATGTCAGGCTCTGCGCTGACAGCTCAGAGCCTGCTTGGGATTCTTCTCTCTCTCCTCTCTCTGCCCCTCCTCCACTTGTGTTCTCTCTTTCAAATAAATAAGCAGACATTTATATGTATATATAACACATATATATAATATATACATAAATATACATAATATTATACATGATTATATGTGTGTGTGTGTGTATATATATATATATACACACACATATATATGTATGTATTTTTTCTTTAAGGGAGACACAGGACTGTAGGCTCCAAGGCTCGCAGTTCACCGTGGCCCGGTTTTCAAGGCCCAGCCGACAATTTTTCACTCTTATGCTCATCTTTAGTCAAAAAACGAAACAAAAACAAGGACAGAATTCTGAGGGGAAAATCTAGGTCCCAGCGCAATGAATTAGTCAAACCTGAAAAGCGACTTCCTCCAAACAGAATGACACATTTTCATCTCCGTTCTATCATCTACAAGGAGGACACTCGTCACAGTCCAGTTCTGACACCGACTACGAGTTCGGTCAAATGTCGCAGCTAAGACCGTCCTCACTTTAGAGGCTCGCTGCGAGCCCAGAGGTCCCAGGCCACCCACACTTCTGACCATCTGGCTACAGATTTGCAGCCCCCGGCGGTTCCCTCAGGTTCAATAATTCACAGGAACAACTGTTAGACCAAGAAAACACTGTGCTGACTTCTACTGTTTTGTGGTAAAGGCTGCGAATTAGGACCAGCCGAAAGAAGAGACCCATAGTCAGGGACTGGGAAGATGTTTCTCGTTCCCCATGCACACGTCTGATTACCACCCCAAAGCAGGGGGAGTCTTGGGGTCCAGTTTTATTGGGGTTTCATGACCTGGGCGTGATCGATCGAATCCCTGGTCACGTGGTTGAACTCTGTCTCCAGCCCTTCCTCTCCCGAGACATTGGGCTGACGTCACCCGACTTGGAGCCCCAACCCTGTAAGCACACAGTGGGTCCCTTCTGGTGTGCCCCACCCCCCATCTTCGTCGTCTTGTTAGCATAAACCCAGGTGAGGGCTGAGCCCTGCGTGACAGATGCTCCTCTGTCATTTGGGAAATTGCAAGGATTCAGAAGCTCCCTCCCAGGACCCAGGGACACAGGTCAGCCGGACTCCATCAACATCGACACATATCTGTCCAATCGAAGGGGCCCAGATGCAGAAAGTGTTCTCTCTCCTCTCCCACTGAAAAGATTCTTTTGGCAATGTGTCTGGTTTCCACTTCCTAAAGACGAGGGACTCTTGCTGGACTCTGATCGACAGGACGGGCTGGGAAGGGGGGGGAGGGAGCCCACGAGCCAGGGCTTGGGGAGGAGTTTGAGGCAGGGGGTGAGTTTGGCCATTAGGGTCTCGGGAACAGCTGGGCACTAGGGACAGGAGGCGGGGGGCCTTGAGAAGCCACTTGGGCAGGCATTAAGTTATGTGTAATATAACATATATAAGTTATATATAAGTTTATGTAATAACTCCCTGTAATATGTGGAGAAACGTGACGCAACTTAGGACTGAAATTCATTTTAATTTTTGGCAGAGGATCTGTGCTTTGAAAACCTTCTCCCTCAGAGACCGAAGCTCGAGGCCCCTTCCCCTGGGAGGTCTCATGACTTCGTCCATATCTGGATCTTGCTTCTGAGAGTGAGTTTTCCCCACCTCACTCCCACCTCACGCTGCAAGCAGGAGCCAGTTCAAACGTGTGTGCTTCAGGCTCAAGGACAGGCAGCAAAGGCACGTGCTGGGCCTCACAGGATTCCAAGGGTGGATGTGCAAGGGCCCTGGGGCCTGAGGGCTGGTGGTTTGGTCATGAACGTAATCTGTGCTCTTTTCCGTACAACGGATTCCTCTCGGCGCTGGGCAGGGGGCGAGGAATAGGAGGTGAGATCCCAACAGAATAGTAGGAGTTCCTGGTTCCACCATGAGTCAGCGGCCAGCACCGGTAACCTCATCTGCAAAATGGGGACTGGCTTCCTCTGCGTGTTGGCAGAACTCCAAGGTTCCTCCCTTGGAATCGATTTTAGTGACACCCACTGGTTCCCTCTAGCTGTATGTGCATTTTTGTGCCCCCGGGGCCTTTTCCAGACACTCCAGGAGCTGGTGGATAAAGAACAGCTTCGCACTCCCCAGGGAGGTCACCCCATGCCATTCTGAGCTGTCCCCAGGGCCCCCCAGGGGCAGCGCTCCTCTGTCCCCAGTGCTCACCTGTTCTCCAAGCGCGCTGTGTTCTCGGCCTCCCCAGCCTTGTTTCCCCCTGCTCCTACCTTGTTTCCTGGGATCCCCTCCCAAGTACACCATGTGCGCAGAGTTCCCCGTCTCAGCCTTGGTTTCCGGGGAAGCCCAAACCAAGACCTGCAGTCATGGTGAGATTGAGCTACTCTGTGAAAGGGCTCAGCGCAGTGCGGGCACAGAGGCAGGTGCACGAAGCATCGGGTGCAGTCCTGACCCCCGGATGGGTGGGATTTGCACGGGAGGCTGGCGGTGGAGAGGGTTGGCACGGTCCAGGCGCAAGGGAGCTGGTGGAAGCCTGGTTCCAAGGCGGAGGAAAGAGCGCCCCCTGGGGGTGAGAGGAAGGGGACGCAGAGGCGGAAGGAGGGACGGCCCGTTACCCAGCCAAGAACAGAGATGGTTACCCTCATCGCCTCCTCGCTCCTAAGGAGGAGACGCTTAATTTCTCAGAGTCTGTGCCCACGGTCCCCCAGCCGTGTGCAGTTCCGTTTTCCTGGTCCCTGAGCCCACAGATCAGTCGCACACGTGGATTCCTGCACCGAGGCTGTGATACTTTTTTCCTCTTTATTGTTACTCCCCTTATTTATATCACTTTGGGCATAAGGCTTTATTGTAATCAGAGCGGCATTTTGTATCTATAAACCGCCTTTCATCTGATGCTTGTCTGACGCTTACCAGAGATACTGGAAACTTTAGAGAAGCCACACAAAACTGTCCTTGGTTCCAGCCTCCACTTGAAGGCAAGTGTGTGGCGAGGGCAGGAGAGGAAACAGATCAGATCACGTGTTTACTCACCATCCTCACTGGCTTCTGACGACAAACAAGCAGGGCAGGAATTCTTAGCCCATTTCGCAGATACAGGAGAGAGCTTCCTGGAAACAAATGTGCTGGTCTCTCAGTTCAAGGTCATGTGACCCAGACCACACATTCCCAAAAGGCTTCCCACGCGCACCGGTGATAGCTCCAAATGAGACACCTGACACGTTAGAAGGACGACAGATTTCCTCCTACGGCTGTAAACCCACCCATGCCACCTTCCTGGGTAATGAATCAACATCTTTTTAAAGCAAGCCCTCTACTCGACGTGGGAAAAGCATGCTTGCATCGCCCTGTGTGTCAAAAGAGTCCATTCCTTTCAGGAAAATGTTTTAAAACGCACAGTTTGGTGGCCATTTCTGGCACGTTGTCACACGTTAAGAATGGTGGGAACCTTGGGGCGCCTGGGTGGCGCAGTCGGTTAAGCGTCCGACTTCAGCCAGGTCACGATCTCGCGGTCCGTGAGTTCGAGCCCCGCGTCGGGCTCTGGGCTGATGGCTCAGAGCCTGGAGCCTGTTTCCGATTCTGTGTCTCCCTCTCTCTCTGCCCCTCCCCCATTCATGCTCTGTTTCTCTCTGTCCCAAAAATAAATAAACGTTGAAAAAAAAATTTTTTTAAAAAAAAGAATGGTGGGAACCTTAAAAGTGACGATCTGAAAATACTGTAGTATGTATTTGACCGCTGCTAAGAGAGTAAACCGTTAAAGTCGTCATCATGAGAAAAAAAAATTTAACTGTGTAATGGTGGAAGTTAACCAAACTTACCGTGGTGAGCATTTCACAATATGTCCAGGCCCCAAATCATTGTGTTGTGTACCTGAAGCAAATACACTGTTATGTATCAATCATATCTCAACAACACTGGAGTGGGGGCGGGGGAACAGTAAACGTCCCCATCATGAGATCCTAACCAAATGAAACAAAAAAGTAGCAACAATTCTTCACTCCAGATTCTACCAGAATGTAAGACTGTGCTTTGGATTTGGCCATGGGCTGTGGCTTGCTGACCCTTCCCATGGTAGATGATGTGCTATCGAAAAAAAAAAATGGAGGTGTCTGTGGCCACCCCAGATTCCCAAGAGACCCTCTCTCAGCCCTTGTCCTCATGCCGTTGATTCTATCTTGGGTTGGGGACCCCAGAAGCAGACCCTGAAACCAGATTGGAAGGCAAGTGGCTTACACGGGAGGAGGTCCCAGAACATCCCGGTGGGACAGTGACGGGGTAGGACGGGGAATGGACACAGTAAGCAAAAGGGTTCTGTTGACCCAGCTACCGCCGTGGGCAGTGGCAGCCGGTCCTGCTGGGGATCCCGCACAGGTGCACGGCAGAGTCACCTGCTACACAGGTAAGTGACAGTGACTTGGGGTAATCAGCCTCCAGCCGCACCTGCCGTACACTGGGGTAGCTGAGGGCTGCGCGTGAGCCATGGAGACTCCCGGGTGACCATGGCTGGTGATGATGGGGCCTTGGGGCCCAGAAGTGGCACATACCGGGGGACTCGAGTGGGGTGCTGGCAGCCCCCTCCTTCCGTGACAGCCTCTTTGGGAGCACGCACTTCCTTATTCAAAACAGCGCTCCTTTTTCTAGAAATAGCTAATCTCAGTTAGTGAGCTCACGTAAGGAAACCACTCTCTCTCCATTCCCCCTGCTCCGTGTAAAAGAATTAGTAAATGAAAGTTTAAATATATATTTTTGACAAACCCAAGAACGCAAGCCCCTAGACGGTAGGGATGAGATCAGCGGGTTGTTTTTCCCCCCTTTTATTCATAGCACCTCGTTCCTTCCGAAGGCTCAGTACCAATGCCACGTTAACAAAACCTTCCGCTCTGGGGCGGGTAGTGAAAGAAGGAGGCACCGAGGTGGTGCAGGGGGTCGAGGCTGTCCCAGGGCTCCTTTTAACGGGAGAGAAACATAACTGCAGCCACGAGCCCAGGGTCACAGGGTGAGCGACAGTACAGCCACGTCATTGTCACAGGCCCCGCTCCACCCAGGGGTGTGCGGACTCAACACTGCAGCCCCCATGGCACTGTCATCCTGCACCCTCGGACCACGGGCCCCCAACCCCAGTGTTGAGACAGAGTGGACGGTGCCACTCAGTGGGTCCCCAGACCATCCCAGTCAACTCCGCAGCAGGTGTGAAGGGTCTTCTGGGCACAGGTGGGGCGGGAGGCAGCAGTGGGCTGTGGCCCATCTCGTGGGTGGCCCGGCGTGTGTGCCCAAGACGGATTGGTTCACACCCAAAGGACGGTTCAGAGACTGCTGGAAAAACGGGGCACGCATCCTTGCACCGAGGGTGTGGGCCTTGGGTACCATCTGCTTTGGATGTGAGCAATAGAAAGCGCATCGTGGGGAATTTTACAATAAGACCAGCTAATTGCACCAGCAACGCTACATAATGCCAGTGATAAATTCCTCCTTAAAAAATACCTTTGATTTGTCTAAGTGCTAAACAATTGCAGTGGTTACTGTAGGGTTTTAATCACGTATAGTGAGCCCCAGATTAGCACATGTTTATTACTTGAACTTGGATAAGTACTGTATTCTACATAGGAATTCATGCAGTTCAACAGCCCACCCCCAACACACACCAGCTCAGCTACACAGCATGTTCCGTTCCCAAGGGCGTTGCCATGGAAACAAGACAAGGTTGCGCGTCTCAGCACTTCTGCTGGAGGGCCTGGCCAAGGCTATTAGGCAAGAAAAGAAAGAAAAGGTATATGGATTAGAAAAAAAAAAGTACGACTACCTCTCTGTGCAGATGACATGATCCTGTATATGGAAGATCCCAAGAAATCCACTGAAACACTATTAAAGCTAATCAACAGTTTCAGGAAGATTGAGAGATACAAGATAAATATACAAAAATCAATTGCATTTCTGTACACTAGCAATAAACAATCTGAAAACAAAACCAAGAAAACTGTTTACAATATTTAGAAAAAGTTAAGGAGTGCCTGGGTGGCTCAGTCGGTTAAGCATTCAACTTTGGCTCAGGTCACGATTCCACGGTTGGTGGGTTCGAGCCCCGCGTCAGGCTCTGTGCTGACAACTTAGAGCCTGGAGCCTGTTTCAGATTCTATGTCTGTCTGTCTGTCTGTCTCTCTCTCTCTCTCTCTCTCTCAAAAATAAGTAAACATTAAAAAAAAAAAGAAAGGAAAAGTTAAAACTATTTATTTACAATAGCATCAAAAGCATAAAATAACGAAGATAAATTTAACAGAAGTGAAGACTTATACACTGAAAACCATAAACATATCATTGAAAGAAGTTAAAGATGTAAATAAATGAGAAGACATCCCATGTTTGTCCTCCTCAAATTGATATACAGATTCACACAATTCCTATCAAAACCTTCTCTGCCTGTTTAGCAGAAATTGATGAGCTGGCCGTAAAAGTCATGCAGAAATTTAAAGACCCCAGAACAGCCAAGACAATCTTGCAAATGAATAACAAAGTTGAAGAACTCATACCTTCTGATTTCAAAGCTCACTACCAAGCTAATGTAATCAGTGTATTGTAGTACTACCTTAAGGATGGACATATACATGGAATAAAATTGAGACTCTGAAAATAAACCTTTATTTATAGACAATTGATTTTCAACAAAGAGGCCAAAACAATTCGTTGAGAGAACTGTCTTTTCAATTAGGGTGCTGGGACAAAGAGAGGTCTACCCACAAAAGAATGAATTTGGATCCCTACCTCACTCTATACACAAATATTACATCCAAGTGGATCCCACACCTAAATGTAAGGACTAAACTTATGACCCTCTTGGAAGAAAACGTGAGTATATATTTGTGACCTCGGATTAGTCACTGATTCCTTAGATATTTCACCAGTGCACAACGTGACAAAAGACAAAATCAAGTGGACTACATCAAAATTAAAACTTTTCCTACAAACGATACCATCAGGAAAGTGAAAAGAACCCACAGAACAAGGGAGAATATCTACAGACCACGAATCTGATAAGGGACTCGTATCCAGCATACATAAAGAACTCTTACAACTCAATAATAAAAAGTCAACCCCGTTTTTTTTAATGGTCAAAGAATGTGAATGGACAGCTCTATAAAGGAGATATGCAAATAGCAAATAAACACAAAGAAAGATGCTCAGTGTCATTCGTCATCAGGGAAACGCAGATCAAACCCACAATGAGATACCACTTCACACCCATTAGAATGGTTATGATAGAAGACACCGACAGTAGCGAGTGTTGGCAAAAAAGGAAAAATTGGCTCATACATTGTTGGTGGGAATGTAAATGTTGGACCTGCTTTGGAAAACAGTTTGGCAGGTCCCCAAGATGTTAGAGTTCAATGTGGCCCCGCAGTGCTACTCTTAGTTACCTACTCAAGTGAGAGGAAACAGATGTCAACACAAAAGCTTGTACGTAAATGTTTATAGCATTATTTGTAGTTGCTCCAAAGTGGAAACAACCTGTATGTCCATCAACTGATGAAAAGACCAACCAAATGTGTATTTAGAGAAAAGAGTATTATTTGGCAACACAAGGAATAAAATGCTGATTTATGCCATGACCCAGATGAACCCTGGAAGCCTTTGGCTAAATGAAAGAAGCCGGATACAAGGGTCCTCCTCCTGCCTGCTTCCTTTTGTATGAAATGTCCAGAAAAGGCAAATCCATAGAAATAGAGAGTAGATTCGTGGCCAGCCACAGGGTCGGGGGAGGGAGGGTAGGAAGGGGTGGTGGAGGAGGAGCTTGGAGGGAGGGGCAAGAATGACTGCCTGTGGGTACCGGGTTGGTTTGGGGGGGTGGTGATTAAATGTTCTCTAATTAGGTTAGGGTGTGATTACACAACTCTGTAGAGATAGATACCAAAACCCATTGAATTACACACTTTATTTTTTTTAATTGTCACTTTTACCATGAAGCCTTTTATTTTTTATTTTGTTAAAATATTTATTGTCAAGTTAGCTAACATACAGTGTATACAGTGTATTCTTGGCTTTGGGAGTAGATTCCTATGATTCATCGCTTACATACAACACCCAGTGCTCATCCCAACAGGTGCCCTCCTCAGTGCCCATCACCCATTTGCCCCTCTTCCCCATCCCCATCCACCATCAGTTTGTTCTCTGTATTTAAGAGTCTCTTATGGTTTGCCTCCCACCCTCTCCATTTGAAACTATTTTTCCCCTTCCCCTCCCCCATGGTCTTCTGTTAAGTTTCTCAAGATCCACAGATGCGTGAAAACATGTGATATCTGTCTTTCTCTGCCTGACTTATTTCCTTTAGCATAATACCCTCCAGTTCCATCTATGTTGCTACAAATGGCAAGATTTCATTCTCTTTCATTGCCAACTAGTATTCCGTTGTATATATAAACCACATCTTTATCCATTCATCAGTTGACTTGGGGCTCTTTCCATACTTTGGCTATTGTTGAAAGCACTGCCATAAACATTGGGGTGCATGTGCCCCCATGAATCAGCACTCCTGTATCCTTTGGATAAATTCCTAGTGGTGCTATTATTGGGTCATAGGGTAGATCTATTTTTAATTTTTTGAGGAACCTCTATACTGTCTTCCAGAGTGGCTGCACCAGTTTGCATTCCCACCAACAGTGTAGGAGGGTTCCCATTTCTCCACATCCTTGCCAGCATCTGTTGTTTCCTGAATTGTTTATTTTAGCGACTCTGACCGGAATGAGGTCATATCTCAGTGTGGTTTTGATTTGTATTTCCCTGATGATGAGTGACGCTGAGCATCGTTTCATGTGTCTGTTCCATCTGGATGTCTTCTTGGGAGAAGTGTCTATTCATGCCTTCTTCCCATTTCTTCACTGGATTATTTGTTTTTCGGGTGTTGAGTTTGGTAAGTTCTTTATAGATTTTGGATACTAACTCTTTATCTGATACGTCGTTTGCAAATATCTTCTCCCATTCTGTCGGTTGCCTTTTGGTTTTGCTGATTGTGTCCTTTGCTGTGCAGGAGCTTTTTATCTTGATGAGGTCCCAGTAGTTGATTTTTGCTTTTATTTCCCTTGCCTTTGGAGACGGGTTGAGTAAGAAGTTGCTGCGGCTGAGGTCAAAGAGGTTGTTGCCTGTGTTCTCCTCTAGGGTTTTGATGGTTTCCTGTCTCACATTCAGGTCCTTCATCCATCTAGAGTTTATTTTTGTGTATGGTGTAAGAAAGTGGTCTAGTTTCATTCTTCTGCATGTTGCTGTCCAGTTCTCCCAGCACCATTTGTTAAAGAGACTGTCTTTTTTCCGTTGGATATTCTTTCCTGCTTTGTCAAAGATTAGTTGGCCATACATTTGTGGGTCCAATTTTGGGTTCTCCATTCTCTTCCATTGGTCTGTGTGTCTGTTTTGTGCCAATACCATACTGTGTAGATGCTTACGGCTTTGTAGTAGAGGCTAAAGTCCGGGATTGTGATGCCTCCCGCTTTGGTTTTCTTTTTCAACATTACTTTGGCTATTTGGGGTCTTTTGTGGTTCCATACAAATTTTAGGATTGTTTCTTCTAGCTTTGAGAAGAATGCCGGTGCAATTTTGATTGAATTGCACACTTTAAATAGGTGAGCTTTATGGTACACAGATTATATCTCAATAAAGCTCTTTAAAATTTAAAAGTTCCGGGGCGCCTGGGTGGCGCAGTCGGTTAAGCGTCCGACTTCAGCCAGGTCACGATCTCGCGGTCCGTGAGTTCGAGCCCCGCGTCGGGCTCTGGGCTGATGGCTCAGAGCCTGGAGCCTGTTTCCAGTTCTGTGTCTCCCTCTCTCTCTCTGCCCCTCCCCCGTTCATGCTCTGTCTCTCTCTGTCCCAAAAATAAATAAACGTTGAAAAAAAAATTAAAAAAAAAAATAAATAAATAAAATTTAAAAGTTCCTACAGGTTCAGAACTGCTTAAGCTCTGTTGAGACCAGTTCTCGTCTCGTGGTTCTCCCGTGGCATTGTACACTTGTCTTTCGACACCGATTCCTAATGGATAACACTAGCACAGCGATTATAAAGAACAAAACAAAACTTGAGTTATTTCATTTCTACCATTACTGTGGCCACTAGGAGTTGTTTTTACGTTTAAAATTTAAAACAGGGAAACAAGGTGAATCACAAGCTGTAGTCTTTATTTCATTAAGTATGCATTTTAGTTCACATATGAGATATTTTCTTGAATTTGAATACTTTAAAAAAATTTTTTTCAATGTTTATTTTGGAGAGAAAGAGACAGAGCGTGAGTGGGGGAGGGGCAGAGAGAGAGGGAGACACAGAATCGGAAGCAGGCTCCAGGCTCTGAGCTGTCAGCACAGAGCGCCACGTGGGGCTCGAACCCACGAACCACGAGATGGTCACCTGAGCTGAAGTTGTATGCTTTGCTCACTGAGCCACGCAGGTGCCCCTGAACACTATCTTTAACATTGAAATTCCTTCTTTTTTACAACTGGTCATTATTTTAAAACCAAAACCAAACAAATAATGACCGCTGCCGATCATGACAGAATTGTTACCGAAACTAATTTTGAAGTGCAGAGGGTAGTGTTAAAACTGATCTACTCTGGGGCTGCCTCCATGGTTCGGTCAGTTGAGGGTCCGACTTCGGCTCAGGTCACGATCTCACGGGTTGTGAGTTCGAGCTCAGAGCCTGGAGCCTGCTTTGGATTCTGGGTCTCCCTCTCTCTCTACCCCTCCCCTGCTCATGCTGTGTCCTGCTCTGCCTCTTCAAAAAATAAAACGTTAAAAAAAAAAATTTTTTTTAATGATCTGCTCTGGTCGTCCCACAGGCCAGTGCTCATCCTGGAGGTGGGGTGTGTCTGGAAGGGTTGGAACGGCATGTACTAAACAAGCTGTACCCACAGTAATATATGCTGGCCTGATGCAACTTAACAGTTATTAATAGAATATTGATACATTTCACGTGTCGGCTGAGTACTTTTAACATTGCGTGGGCCATTTCCACACCATAATTTAATCTTCGCAACCCCTGACGCTGAAGTCAGTGCTGAAGAAAATAGCGTGTATACGGATATGTAGCTGGTGTAGTGTTTGGTTGTTTGGCGGTTTTTCTTTGGTTTGGCTTCATCCCTCCGGGCAGCTCCCACGTGGGTGTCTCAGACACCATGCCAAAGGAAACCCTCTACCTCCACGGCGTCTAATGTACTCATTCGGTGCGTTTATCTCTCGGGTGAGCATTTTGTTGTTCGTTCCCAGCGTTTGCTTCTGTGGGATCCCTCCTAGGATACTTTGTTCTAACTTACACCTGCTATCCTCCCTCCCTCCCTCCCTCCTTCCTTCCTTCCTTCCTTCCTCCCTCCCTCCCTCCCTCCTTCCTTCCCTCCCTCCCTCCCTCCCTCCCTCCCTCCCTCCTTCCCTCCCTCCCCCTCCTCCCTCCCTCCCTCCTTCCCTCCCTCCCTCCCTCCCTCCCTCCTTTCCTTCCCTCCCTCCCTCCCTCCTTCCCTCCCTCCCTCCTTCCTTCCCTCCCTCCCTCTCCCTCCTTCCTTCCTTCCTTCCCTCCCTCCTCCCTCCCTCTTTCCTTCTTTCCTTCCTTCCTTCCTTCTTTCCTTCCTCCCTCCCTCCATCCCTCCCTCCTTCCCTCCCTCGCTCCTTGCCGAGCTCCCTTCCTCCTATCTGCTATCCTCTGCTGCTTCCTATCCTCCTATCTGCTCTTCCTCGATCCGCCCTTGCAAAGTTTCTCTGTGTCCCCACACCCTGAACTCAGCCGTTTCGGTGCGAACATTTCAAACGGACACCAGCCTTTCGATTAAGAAAATCAAAGGTCAGAAGAAACACCAGTGTTCCACCCCGCATACGGCTAAGTTCAAAGTAGAGAGCGATGTGCTTAATTTTATAGAATGTAAAATATTCCCAGGCGTAAGCTTTAAAGGATTAAGTAAGCACACACGCCCAGAAAGGCATCTAACTCTTCTAACTAGTCGTCCGTAACGGTCACGCGCTGGCGTCGACACGGATAAAGCGACAGGTTCTCTTCGCATCCGTCATGGAGGGCTGTTACTTTTCACTGGCCGGAGTGAGCTCGCCAGTGCCGTGCTCAGCTGGACCTTGGGGAAATATACTGAAGTGTGTTTGCACCACACAGATACTGAGAGATGCCTCATAAAAACCCAGACTACTATAAACAGTTCGGGAACCACTGATGTGTAGATGACTACGTTTAAAGTGGCAGTTCTAGAAGCCACCACATTCGTAGTTTTAATGAGCCCTGACTTTGGTGCTCAAACATTGCGTGCTAAAAACAGACATAACTCAGCCATTGGCATTGCTTGGGCGTTTCCAGTCGCTTTTTCTAAAAGCAGAGGGAGGGGGAGAAAGCATTTGGCAGGCACGGTGATGGATGAGCAGGGCGGCATATTTTCCATTTTTAAACAGGGGGACCGCAAGCAAATATCGGGCCACTCTTACGGTCTGGGCGCAGAGCAGCGGACTCCGCTTGATGAAGCACCTTTCAAGCCTCAGGTAACCCCGAGCGTTTTAGAGCCTCATCAGTTACACGCTGGTAATACAGTCCCCGAAGACAAACAAAGCATCCATTATGCGCTCGCCGCAGTAGCTCACGCGCGTTTCTGGTCATTACTGCGATCATTCATTATTTATTCGGAGCCGCAAGCGCACACGCCACACTGTAAAATGGATGTAATGTGCCAATTACCCTAATGTTGATTAACCGAGAAAGAAGACGGTCAAGTTTCCGAGACCGTCATCTATCCCCTTGGAAAGGGGGAAATGGACAGCAGACGGCCGTGGGTGGCGGGTGGGGCGATTCTACGTTTTCCCGACATCTGCCTGCCGCACGAGACGGCCCCTCCATGGCCCATCACGAGGCCGCCCTCCTGGGCTTCGGCTGAAATCATGAGCCGCGCGTCTTTCTGCACATTTCCTGCAGAAATGCGTCCCCATCAATACCGTGGCAGAGTGAGTTTCAAGGTATCTTTCCCCCCATGAGATATATAGACGGCTATCATCATATTTCATAGCTCAAGCAATTGAAAACTGTTGAATGTATATTACTAGCCTACAGATGGGAACATTTTCCTCCTGGATTTAAGCCATGCTTTCTGCAGGAATTAAAGGGGAAACACACACACACACGCACACACACACAAGTCAAGGGTCATTTAAGGTGTTCAGCGTACAGGAACCTCTCAGCGGGTTGTTGTGTTGTTGTTTTTTTATCAGCGTGCGGTAATACAGATCCACTGACACCCTTCTGAGTCATCTCGGCATAGGGAGATGGGATGGAAACATTCTGAAACGGAGAGGAATGAGCGCGAAGGGGCCGAGACAGCAATAACAGCATAAAAGCACGAAGTACGTAAAACGTAATTAAAGGCTGGAAGGCTGTTTTGCTCCTGATGCTATTTTCGGGGGTACTAATATATACAATGGCAGCGAGGTGCGGCATCTGGGAGAAAAGCAATATATTAATTCTCAGATCAATAGTTTGTGAAATGCCTTTTTGCTGTCCCAAGCGTACGACCGTTTCAGTGATAAGGAGTGATTTTCCTGGAGTCGAAGCTGGCTGCCACCGGATGGGATTGCTCTCTGGAGGGGAGGCGGGTGGGGGGGGCAGCAGCCGAGGAGCGGTCATCAAAGAGCAAGAACCTCATCGTCCCCCGGGTCCCCGCCCGCGTGCTGTTCTGCTCTCGCGCAGCACGGAAATGTCTCAGAACCCGGCGCGGCGACTGGCTCGGTGCTACGGCTCTGGGTAACACCAGCCTCTATTCCTCCTCCTGCTGCCCTCCTGTCGGGGCTCCGGCAGCTCTTAACCTGCTGCCGATGGCTAGAATCGTTCCGGGGGCAGGAGAATTGAAGGTCGGAGTGTTGGTGAACTCTTTGAGACCTTTTGGGGAACAATAATGAAAACGGGGGGGGGTGTCGCAGGCAAAGCTGGTAAATTAGGGCAGTGGAATGAATTTAATGAAAAGCAGCCGCCGTGCAGCTACGGCCCGGCTCCCGCTGGTCAGTTTGGGGTGACCCCGTGGTGGGAAACTCCGCTGTGCACACCTTCCCCGGGCAGCCTGCCTCCTCCAGAGGAGCTCACTCTACGGGCTCCTGTGGTTCCAGCTGGGGTCCCTCCCTCCCCTTCAGCATTTACACACACACACACGCACACACACACACCACACACACACACACACACACACACACCTACCTACCTGCTCTTGGGCTCTCCTCGCTTTCCCTCTAAAAGCATCTCTTCCTGAAATAACCCCCGGATCCCACCTCTGCTCCAACGGGGAGAAAGCTGGGCCTGGGCACAGTGAGCACCAGTGCCTCCTTCCTTTCTCAGCTGCCCCACATCCGGGAAGACGGGGTCTCCTGGAGTTCTCTCAGTGGCTGGTCAGGGGGACAGACGGGGATCCTGATATGGACCAGACCTGGGTCTCAGGCTGCAGACGTGGGCCCCGAATTCCAGCAGAGGGAGCGGCGTCCAGGCGAGAAAGACACCTGCAGACCCTGGGAACCAGAGGGCAGAGTCTGGGGACCCCAAGTCTTCCTGGTGGCACTCCAGATCCCACAAGCAAGCCACTCTTCTCCCACACGGTCCAACGCCATCCAGGGGAGCACAGAGGGAGGGGCAGCCATAGGAGAGACGAAACGTTTTATTCCAGAACGTTCTACCTGAAGGCACTGTGAAATTAGTGCACCCACCTGCATTTTAAGGCAGGGAGAGCAAAAACTTTGACTTGTCCTACTTACACGGAGAAGGGGCCCAGAAGGAAGACAAGATCGCTTCCAAATAAAACGGGTTTTTCTCCAGACTCACACCCGGTAGCGTGAGTGACCCTGTGGCCCCAGTGCACGTGCACATGGTGACAGCTTGAATGCAGGGAGCTTCGGGGACTAAACTAACCAGCTCCCTCGTGGGGCTTTGTTATTCAGGGGTTCCCTCCCCGGCTTCTCATAGACATGATACGTTTTCTCATAAAAGAATTACGTGTATATGGAAACACGTTTTCCGGTGGAAAAGGACATCGAGGGAAGGGCAAAAATCACCCACACTGGCCCCGTCTGCTCTTTGCCTAGCTCAACCCCTCGGGAATGACATCTGGGGACAAATAAGGTTTTCAGGTGGATCTGGCATCAGACCTGGTCCTCCCGTAATCACACAGTTGCTAATTGTTCTGGTACGAGGCGTCTTTCCTGAGAGGTCAGGTGCGCGCTTTCTTCCCAGGCTTGCCGCCCCTTTACTGTTTTTTTTTTTTTTTTTTTTTTGCTCTTCTCATGGACTTCTTTCGCTCGTTCTCGGAACTCGTGTCCTCCTCTTAGATGGCCTTTTCATGTTGTAGTACATTCTCGAGTAATTTTTTTTTTCTCGCTGAGAAGTGCTTGGGAAGTAAATTTCCAAATCCCTGCATGTCTAAGAATGTTTTATTTTGTTCTCACACTTGATTGATTATTTGGTTGAATACAGAACTCCACGTTTAGAGTAAATCTCCCAGAGAACGCTGGAGCATTACTTCATTATCTCTTTGCTGGAAGATAATCCAGTGCTGCTGATGAGAAGCCAGAGTGCCACCTGATCCTTGGCCTTGGCTTGCATTTTTCTCTCTTTCTAGAAGATTGTAGAAGCTTCTCATCGCCCACCTTTTTTTTTTTTTTTTTTCTCTCTGCTATTTCATGAGGATGTAGGAAGGTCCGGAACTTTATTCATTCTCCATGGGGGTTCTCAGCGGGCCCTCTCACTGTGGACAGCTGTCACTCCTCAGCTCTGACAAGTATTACTGTCACCGTTTCGTGACTCGCTTCCTCGATAGTCTCCCTCCCTGCCTCAGTGCTTCTCAAGTGGCTGTTGGCCTCTTCGGAGTCGATCCCATGACATCTCAACTTGTAGCCCTCACTTTTCGTTTCTGTGTGGGTTTTATTTTATTTATTTGCCAGCCTAGGAGACCTCCCCGATGGACATCTCCCGGTCCCTCTATTGTGTTGTACCTACTAACTTCTTGTATTTTAGCAACTGTGATTCGTATTTCCATAAACTGTCCCTCTGTTCAGGCGGCCTGTTTTGTTGCAATCTGTTCTTACTTTGCAGGTGTAATTTCTGCTGGAATTTCTCTTGGGATACTCATTACAGGGGCTTTTTTTTGTTTTGTTTTGTTTTGTTTGTTTTTTAGGTAGAGGGTTGGAGAATGTCTTCTACTATAAATAGTTCAGGAGGCACCGCTTTATGGGGCCAGGTTGGGGGACATCGGCTGTCTCACTGCTGTGTGTCACATGAAGAGGGGTCTCCTTGCCACAGTCCCCACTTGAGAGCCCTTGCTCAGAGCAGAAATATTAGAAATATTTCTTTGGCCTTAAAATTATAAATTTTCTAGTAGCAACATCAAAAAACAGATGAGATTCATTTTAATAATATATTTTATTTAACTGAACATATTGAGAATACTGTTATTTCAACATGCAATCATTATCAAAATTAGGAATGAGGAATTTTTGTATTCTTTCTAAAAAATGTTTATTTTTTAAAGAGAGAGAGCACGTGCACATGAGCAGGAGAGGGGCAGAGACAGAGGGAGAGAGAGAATCCCAAGCAGGCTCCACACGTTCAGCGGGGAGCCTGACGCAGGGCTCGGTCTCAGGAACCGTGAGATCATGATGTGAGCCAAAATCGGGAGTCAGATGCCCAACCGACTGAGTCACCCAGGTGCCCCTTTTAAGTCTTCAAAATCTGGTGTGTCTTTTACACTTTCAGCGCCTGAATTCAGACACTACATTTTCCTTGAAAATACTTGACCTCTATGTAGATTTTCTAAAGTTCACAGTTGAAAAAGGAGATTAATATGCTCAAATTGCATATTAACGTAACACAGTTAAAAGTTTTCCGGTAGCAGATTCAAGTATCGGTTTTTAGATTTTAATTAAAGTTAACGAAAGTCGAGTGGAATTTTAAATTCCACTTCTTATCCACACCAGCCACACGTCAAGCGCTCAGTAGCCAAGTGTGACTAGTGGCTGCCATATTGGACCACACGGTTCTGTATCTTCATAGGGGTTTGGGTTCCACGGTGTATACATTTCTCAAAACGTATTTCGTGACATAGTTAAATCCATAAATTTTACCTGAAACCGCCTCCTGTTGATGATATGCACATATGTAAATTTTACCCAAAAAACACCTCTAGTTAATGATACGCATGACGAAGTATTTACAGGTGAAGTATGCTGATGTTTTCAACTTACTTCGCAACGCATAATAAGAAACAAGGATTGGGGCGCCTGGTGGCTCAGTCGGTAAGCATCCGACTTCGGCTCAGGTCATGATCTCGCGGTTCGTGAGTTCGAGCCCCGTGTCGGGCTCTGTGCCGACAGCTCAGAGCCTGGAGCCTGCTTCGGATTCTGTGTCTGTTTCTCTCTCTGCCCCTTCCCCACTCATACTCTGTCTCTCTCACAAAAATAAACAAACATTAAAAAATAAATAAATAAGGATTGATTTCTACACGGGTACATGATAAATCAAATACAGCAGAATGTTCATTGTAGAGTCAGGTGGGTGGGATATATGGGTGTTCACCATATAATTTTTCTAACTTTTCTGAATGCTTAAAGACTCTGTTAAGGTGTTGGGGAGAAAAAGAGACAGTTCTTCACCGACCTATACCTGCATGTAATCCACTGCTCAATCTCAGAAACACAGCGTGGACTGAAAGAAGCCAGCCCCACAAGAGAATCTACGTAAGGCTCCGTTTGCACAAAGTTTTTGGACGTTATAGGCACAGCTGGCCTCTGCTGTTCGAGGTCAGAATGTGGTGATCTGTGGTGGGGAGGTGCCTCAAAGGGGGCATAACTGGGAGTTCCGGGTACAGATGGAGTTCTCTTTCTGATTACATGTGTGGGTCACACGGGTGTGTTTGCTTTGTGACAACTCACCCCAGCTTTTTGCAGAACTTTGCGCTTGGAAGGATGACAACTGCATAATGGGTTTTGTCGTTTCAAGGCGTGCGTACCCTTCACACACTGCACGGGGGAAACCAGACTTCTCTAAGACCACACTGCCTGATTTCAAGGTTTCCCGGAGTGTGCCAGGGAGATCGCTGCTCCCAGGCGAGTCTTCGGGGAACAAGGACTTGGAGGCCCTGGGCCTCGGTGCTGTTTCTCTGGGGAACTTTCTGTGCGCGCGTGGATTGCGTTCTTGAGCCTGATCCGCGAGAAGGAAACCCCTGTTCCTTGGCCCCTGGCACGTGTGCACCACCAACACTACGCCCCTCAAGACTGCCGAGACTTCAGACCCCCCCGTGCTCCTGCCATGATTTACTTCTCTCTCGCTTAGTGGCTTAACGAACCAAACGCCTCTCCCTTTGGTGGCTCGAGGAACCCTTCTCCGAGAACTTAAAACATGAGGCAGGAGGGCACGTTCTTCAGCTATCACAGGGGGGAATCAAAGGAGGGCAGAGGGAGAGAGTGGTAAACTGAGGCAGAACAGGAGGTGTGGGGGCGGCGGGGTAAACCTGGCAAATCAGCAAGGAGACTAAGCCCCAGTATTCTCAGAATGCCTCCAGCGCACCCAGATTTTTAGCTCGTGATTCAGGACCGTCCTGCCCACTCACTCGGTGCTCCTGTGCTGGTCGTGAAAGAGCAAGGCCTCCAGGGCCTGTGGCGGGGAAATTACTAGAATTACAGAAACGTCGACCTCCACAAATTACAGTTTCTGGGTCGTGGAGCAGAACTTTGAGAGCACAAGTGGGGGTGGGTGTGCCGGGCCCAGGACAGCTGGGGCTGGGAGAGGGCACGGGCGGCTCTGTCACCACGAAGTGCCTGGGAGGGGAGCCAGAGGCCCTTGGAGGAGAGATGACCCCCAGGCAAGCCCAAGGAAGTTTCCAGAACAGAGGCTGAGGGCAGGGAGAAGCCTGGAAGGACCCAAGGACTCTGGATTCCTTGTTTCCCTCTCCGTTGTGGGAAAAGCCTCCCGCCAAACCACAAGGAAAGGTCTGGGAGTTCTTAAAAACGTGACAAGTTGCTTCTGAGGGCAGCTGCTCAAGCCCTCCACCCAGGGCGGGAGGAGGGGGCGTCCCGCCCAAGGTGACAACCGTGCCTCGCAGCCTCCCAGGGCTGGGGCGGTGGACTGGGGTGCGGCAGGCGCTGGGGCTCCCCACCCGGGAGGGGCCCCTCAGCCTCCCCTCCCCTCCCCGCCTGAGGACCCAAGCCCCGCCCCACCCCCTCTTCCTTATCTCTTTCTAACCTTTTGCATTTTTTAGTCTCGTTTCCTGTCGGGTTTTGCATTTCCCTCCCCCTGCCAGCCTATGACACACTTTCTCTCCTTTTTTCTTTCTTTCACCTCCTCTGGCCTCCAGACTCAGGCCTGGGCGGCGCACAGCCCCCTCCCGCCCTGCAACCCCTGGGCGGGCGGTGCCCCTCGGACGGACGGCCGGGCAGGGCCCGGGCCCAGGGGGACCTGCGGCCTGCGCGGAGGAAGCGGCCGGCGCGGCTGGCAGAGCATGAGCCCCCCAGGTAGGCACCAGCGGACGCGGGGGTGGGGGGCGCATTGTGGGGATGCCGCCGTGGGGGGACGCCGTCAGTGGGGGGGGGGGCGTCTGGAGGAGAGCACATGCGGGGGTGGGGACGGCGTGGGGTAGGGGGATGATGACGCAGCGGGGCCGCGGGGGTAGGTTGGGGGGCGCAGTCGTTGAGGGGGGTGCGGCTGGGGGAGAGCACATGCAGGGTGGGGGCGATGTGAGGGTCTGGGCTCACCCGTCCTCGCCCTCCTGGCCCCTGGGAGCTGGTCCCTCATCCCTCTCTCCCCCTCCCCTCTTTGTGGACCTCACTCTCCCGGCACCCCCCTTTCTGGGGGAGCCCTTCCCATCCAAGTCTGATTTCTTCCACTTTCCGCCTCCCTGTGTCCCCTCTGTGCTTCTCCGGGACAGTCTGTCTCCCTCCGGTGTCTCCGCCTGGCAGGGCCCCACACCCCTGTGGCACTGGCCTGGCAGAGCGCCCCTGGGTGCACCTGCCCCACACAGAGGAAGAGAACCTTTTGTAACACCTGAAAGGACAGGAAGTTTCCAGACCACAGCGAAGCCTGACTCAGAGGCTCCCGAGAAGGTGGGGCCCCAGGCGGCAGAGGGGAGGGACAGCCTCTCCCCGGGGAGTCTATGGAGGGGGGCAGGAGGGGCCCCCGGCTCCCGCACAGCCAGGAGGTCCCAGTGACCTCGGGCGCAGACCACCCCACAGGGTTAGGCTGGAAGCCCCCACCCCCACCCCAAGCTCTGCTGAGCCCTGGGGCACAGTGGGATGGGCCCCAGGGAGACCCTAAGGCTGTAGGAGCCTCAGACTCCCTGCCTGAGCTCCGGTTTGTGACATTGTGAGCTTCCAGGCACCAGCTCAGGAGAGTGTCAGCACAGGGCCCTTTGCTTAATCCTGGTCTTGGACCAAACTGACCTCTGTGCCCGGTCTGCCCTCAAAGCCCTTGATTTGTAGGTCAAAAAATTTCTCTTGACATTTACAACTTCTCTTGAAGGTATAAGGTCCTCAGCCTTCCAGAAAGGGAAAGACCCGTCGGTCCGTCGCTTGACAATTATTGAGTACCTACTCCGTGCGTCCTGTGCCCCGGAGATCCTGGGGCTGTGCATTAATGCGGGGGCTAGAATTGAAGCTAAAACTCCGCCTCTGTCCGTCCCCTGAATGTCCACCTCTCTCCACCCCGAGGAAGCTGTAAAACATGATGCTTCTGCCCAGGGTCAGAGGGGATCTCAGGCCACAGGGAGCCTGGCCCTCAGCCTGGCCCACACTCCAGCTGAAGGGTTTGGACCTGTGTGGTTTTATTCGCACCAGTATCCAAACGGAAGGCGGGTAGCCCCACCAGTCCACGCGGTCTGGAGTCAGCGCACGAATGATCCTTTATGCGATGTTTTTCTTAATCGTGGTAAAACACGTAGCATGGAAGGTACCTTCACCACCCGTTAGGTCCGCAGTTCGCTGGTATTAAGGACAGTCACACTGCCGTGCACCCACGTCTGGACCTTCTTCATCGTCCCGGTCTGAGACTCTGTCCCCACTAAACACGAACCACTGCCCCACCCTGCCCGTTCCTGGCACCCACCCCGCTCTCTGTGTCTGTGGGTCTGACTCCTGCAGGGACGTCATACGAGGGGAGCCACAGCGTTTGTCTTTTCGTGACTGGCTTCTTGCAACGAGCATCATGTCCTCGAGGCTCATCCGTGTTGTAGCGCGTGTCTGAATTTCCTTCCTTTTAAGGCTGAGTAGCAGTAGTCCACTGTGTGGATGGACCCGGTTTTGTTTATCCACTCGTGTATGTGATCTTCTAAAATGACTCGTGAACCTTATAGTTCTTCAAAGGACGATTTGAATCAGCCTGTGGGCATTGTCTAGGTGACGCTGCCCTGGGCACTGTGGGGACCCACAGAAGGGACGGGACACCCAGACGTCCTTGCCCTAAGTAGTCTGTGCTGTGCCGTCTGGATACATCGTGGCCAGAGTATACTGAGACTCTGAGATGTTACAGAATTGCGGGTGTGTGGCCGTGGGAGGCGAGGCTGGGACCTGGTGGCTCTCAGAGGCTGCGGGGATTGGTGGAAGGTTCTGGGCTGAGACGGTGCGGGCAGGGCCCCGTCCCGACGCCTTCCTCACTTTCCTTCGTAGTGTTTCTACGCCCTGGCGAGAGCGGGCTGGCTTCCCAGGACGGAAGGGCCGTGTGTCTGGGTAGATGGGGGGTGGGGGCCGGTGGACGGTGAAGGCAGCCGCTCTCTGCCCGTCGTGCGAGGAAGGCCACAGTGGAAGGAGGATCCGCGGAGCTCCGCGAGGCAGTCTTCAGGCCGCCTTCCGCTGGGTCTTGCCTTGGCTCTGCGCTCAGCCTCACAGCCAGTGCTCCCTGGTGACGGGGACCGGGGTCACAACTCCCACGTGGGCCGGGAGCCCCGGACGCCCAGCCCGACGCAAGCGTGGCCTGCTGGTCTTTTGCCACCACCTGATCCGCAAACATTTTTAGAAGGTCCGATCAAGGCACGAAGGCAGTCGGAGGTCTGCGTTCCTCCTGCCGGGTCCGGGGCCGGCCGGGCCGGTGGGAGGGCGCATCCTGCCGCGTGCCCAGACGCGCCTGCTCCTCCGCGCTCAGCCTCTGACCTTGGACGGCCTGTCATGGCAGCTCTGTGAGAGCCGTTTCTCCTCCGTGAAATCCGGATGTCAGTGCTGATGATTTTCAGGATTGTCGGTTACACCAAGCATAAAATGGAGAACACAAAATGTGACAGATGACAACCTTTGCTGGCATTCCTGGCATCGGGGGAGGTGAGGTGGCACGTTGAGGTCCAGGCTGGGGGCTGGAACCCCGGCTTTCCCACACAGCCCGGCTGGGTGGGCCCCGTCACCCGGTTTCCTTCCCCGCAAACCCCACCTTCCTGGCGGTTGTGTGGATGGTGCCGCGTTACCTGATCGGCCGAGAAAATATTCAGATTGATTTAAATACAGGATCAGAAAGAAAAGGAAAAGACAACTTTTGAGGAAGCCGCTTAGAAACACTTGTCTTCTAAGGACAGTTGAAAGCGGCCGATTCCCAGATGCCAGCCCCGAGCGGGGCCACGCTGCGCGGGAGAAACACGCCCCTGCGTGGTCCCCCGACCTGTCTGCGAGCCCCTCCTGTGTTGCGGGTCAGCGGTTCTAATGGGCTGTTTGGGTTGTGATCGGTTCAGGGCTCTGAGATGATGATGGCCCCTGTCACGTTTGTGTTAGGGTGTCCAGTGCCCATGGGTAACGGGACTGCCGAGGGGTATACTGTTCCCGCCTCCCAGGCTTGCGCCCTCCCGTCCTGCGCCAGCCCCGTGGTCAAGCTCACTCAGGCACGTCCGTCAAAGCGCCCCACGCAGCTCGGGGCAGGGGGGTCATTCCTCGGTGGGTGACTCTCCTTGCTAGTGGCTGAGCCGGAGGGAGTGGTGTGCAAACTCCATACCCTGAAGGAGAGCTCCCTCCTGCCCGTGGGGTTTCTGTTTCTAGGGTGTAGGCTTCCCGCCTGTCCCGCTCCCACTCAGGAATGGGCAGGCCTCAGACACACGTGTGGCCATGACAAGGCACCTCCCCTCCCCGCCCCCCGCTCCGTCCCACATAGACCCTGCTTTTCTGCAGTCACTGCCACCCCCTGGGGCTGGCACCGTCCATGAGGAGGCAGCGTCCTTTAGTGGCAGGATCTGTGGTCTCGGAGCAGACAGGGCGTCATCCATGCTGGCTCTCCAGCACGCTGGCTGTGTGACCTCATGGAAGTCATCACCTCTGTGAGCCTCAACTGCACGTGTGTAAAATGGGTATAAACACCCCCCCCCGGGGCGCCTGGGGGGCTCAGTCGGTTAAGCATCTGACTTCGGCTCAGGTCACGATCTCATGGTTCCCGTCGGGCTCTGTGCTGACAGCTCAGAGCCTGGAGCCTGCTTTGGACTCTGTGTGTCCCTTTCTCTCCGCTCCTTCCCTTCTCTCTCTCTCTCTCTCTCTCTCTCTCTCTCTCTCTCTCTCAAAAATATATAAACATTAAAAAAAATACCACCCCTACTTTAATGTAGACCAAAATGTTTCCAAAGGAAGTAATCTGACAGCTTCTGCTTTTAAAGCCCTGCTTCTGACTTGGTTATTTGTGAGGGGGGTGAGGGCAGGAGGCAGAACAGAAGTGAGGAGTTAAATACGAAGCAATATATAGGCACAGAGCTATCTCCTAATTTACAAAAAAATCAATGAGAGGCAGGAATCGGCAAGCTTTTTCTGTAAAGGTCCAGACAGTAAATATTTTAGGCTTTTCGAGCCACACGGTCACTGTGGAGACCACTCGGCTCTGTTCTTTGCAGTGTGAAAGCAGGTGTCCCCACAGGTGAGTGTGGCCAGAGTGGGCCCGTGGTGCAAAATGGGCAGCACGGGCTTGGCCCTTGACCATCATTTGCCAACCCCGGAATTGGGGACCTTGACCCGAGAGGAAAATTCTTGAAGACACGAGCAAACGGAATATGAACACAGCCGGCCCCAGGCCTCATCTCTAATGAAACGTGTGCAAAATAACACAGTAACGCAGCAGGGGCACGCCCGTTTCTACCGATTGCACTGGCCAAGATCAAAAGGTTGAGGGGCAGCAGACGCTCATGCACGGTGGCTTTGACAATATTTACCAGCAGATGAAGCGAATAAAGCCTCCGGTCTAGGAATCCCACTTCTAAGAAATTATCTCACAGACTTTTTCTGCACACCAATATTCATCGAAGCATTGCTTACCCAAGAAAAAGTTTGAGGCCTCACAAATGCGCCCCAAGAGTGAGGTCCATCCGTACGGTGGCATTCTGTGAGGCCATTAATTGGACCAGTGGGATCTCTAGCAGACATCTGGGAAGTTTCTGGAAAAAAAACAAACAAAAACCTAGCACACGTAAGAAGGTCTCTCTGGTAGGTACCTAGGCGGGAGAGGTATGTATTTCATATTTTGTATTTTGCGTCCCTCTCTTTTGGTTTTGTGGAGCTGTTTTGTTTTTACCAAGAGCACGTGCTGTCTTTACGATCAAGAAAACAACACTGAAGAGTAAGGCGACACAGAGTGTCCAGGGCCGTCCCCAGCCCGTGCTTTGAGCCCCATCCTAGTTTCTCTTGGTCCCAACCTCCTGCCTCTCGCCCCGCCTTCCGATTTCAGCTGTGTCCCAGTAAGAGAAATCACGGGGTGTCACTTCCCAAATCCAAAGTGCACAGCTCATGAGTTTTTCCATCTGCCCTCGTAGCCAAGCACCCACACAGACACAGGGGTCCTGTCCAGGGCTCCCCCAGGGCAGGGGGGCAGGGGGGCAGGGACGCAGGCCCCTTCTCTGTCGCCAACCCCCCACCCGCTTTGCCTGTCCCTGAATGTCACGTAATGGAATCACGTGGCAAGTGTGACCCTGCTGAGACCCGACCGTCAGCATCGTGGACCTTCGTCTCCCGCTCGCTGCTGAGTTGGGTGCCCCTGCGTGGACGTCCGTGATTTCTCGAGCCGCTGGTCCCACCGCTGGTACACATCTGTGTGTTTGCGCTCCGGGGCTGTTATGATAAAGCTGCTGTGAACACTTTTGTGGAAGTCTTGGTGGTGATGACCCATTTTTTTTTTTTAATCTGAAGGTGAACAGAAGCCCCGTGTCAGCATTGCTGAGCTTTCGTAAATCGTTATTTCAGGGGATGAACGTCGGAACGAAGTGAACTGTGTCTTACTAACATTAGTGCGTCCTTCCTTGTCTGAGTGAGGATTATGTGATTCATTGAAGTTTCCTAAGAAGAATGGCCTTTATTTAAAAAAATAAATAAATAAAAGGGATTTGAGTGTCGTTAGCGCAGCAGGAAACGCTCGGTTGAATAGTAATGACACCTCACACTTCTGGCCCAGGCTCCGGTCTCCAATTCTCAGATGCTTTTCCAAACCCGACTTGTCAACCTCCATCGCGCCTGGGGTGCCGTGGCCTGTGGTCATCCTTGTTCGCAAAGAGTGTGCAGAGATCCCCATTCCTGGGGACGTTCCGGGGTGGGGGTGTTCTCTGTCTCTGCAAATCCTGTCTCCCCCGGCCCTTAGGGGAGATTCTGGTTGCATTCGGGGACGTTTCAGGTGTCGGAAGAAAGCGGCCTAGGAAGGAAAGGGCGCTTTTCTCTCTAAATGTCCCAAGTTCGGGAGACCGCCCGCCTAGGGCAGAGCACAGGACCGTTCACGTGGAGTGGACCAGTCTCCTGTCCCCTTAATTGTCGTTGTACACGGTTTTTACCTAGTGCTATGTCTTTCTTAACTAATTAAAAGTTTTGTTTTGGTTTTAATTTATTTTTATTTCAGAGAGCACACAAGTGGGGAGCAGGGGCAGAGAGGGAGACACAGAATCGGAAGCAGGCTCCAGGCTTCGGGCTGTTGGCACAGAGCCTGACATGGGGCTCAAACTCATGACCCGTGACATTGTGACTTGAGCCAAAGTTGGATGCTTAACCGACTGAGCCCCTCAGGTGTCCCTAGATGGCCGCCTTCTTGTTGTGACCTGGCGTGTCCTTTCCCTCCATGTGCATTTGACCCTGTCCCTCTCTGTGTCCAGTTTCCTCCACTTACGAGGACACGGGTCATATTGGATGAGGGTCCCGCCCCTAACAGCTTCATCTGAACTTCACCACCTCTTTAAAGGCTTGATCACTAACTACAGGTACTGGGGTTAGAGCTCCAATGTATGAATTTGGGGGGACACAATTCAGCTCATCGCCTTCAGAGCAGGTCTCTTTGAAAACGTTGTCTACACTGTCCCCAACTCCTCCCCTGCGCTGTGTCTGGGACCTGCTTCAGCCAGGCTTTGGGCCCCAGCACTCTATTTAAATAGCTCTTTTTTTTTTATATGTTTATTTTTGACAGAGACAGAACATGAGCAGGGAAGGAGCAGAGAGAGAGGGAGACACAGAGTCCAAATCAGGCTCCAGGCTCCGAGCTGTCAGCACAGAGCCCGACGCGGGGCTCGAACTCATGGACTGTGAGAGCACGACCTGAGCTGAAGTCAGACGCCCAACCGGTTGAGCCACCCAGGCACCACTATTTAAACAGCTCTTATCGGGGCGCCTGGGTGGCTCAGTCGGTTAAGCGTCCGACTTCGGCTCAGGTCACAATCTCGCGGTCCGTGAGTTCGAGCCCGGCGTGGGGCTCTGTGCTGATATCTCGGAGCCCGGAGCCTGCTTCGGATTCTGTGTCTCCCTCTCTCTCTGCCCCTCCCCCATTCGTGCTCTGTCTTTCTCTGTCTCAAAAATAAACATTAAAAAAAATTTTTTTTTAATTATAGTATATGTGCTGCCTAAGCGAGCACAAAATTTTTAAAAATTAAATAAATGGCTCTTATCAAGGTCACCTGGGGCCCCAAGCGGCTAAGTCCAGGGGTCCATTCTCAGTCCTTCCAGGATCTGACCTGGTCGCACATGACAGTCCACCCCTCCTCACAACACGGGTTGGTTTGCTCTCTTGGTTTTTGTCCTTCTTCACTGACCACTTCTTCTGATATCTCTTTTCTGATTCCTCTGTAACCTCCCAAGGTGCCCAGGGCCTCTTCTTCCGGTGCTTTCCTTCCCAGGGGGTCTCATCCAGCCTCATGGCTTCCTTCCGAAGCGCTCTCCGGCTCAAGGCTGCCAAGTAGAGACTCGCTCAGACCCCCTTCTGGACTCTAGATGCTGACAGCCAAAGAGTCTTGACTTGTCTCCCTGGGCCTGGAGTAGGTCCAGAATCAAACTTCTGGTTTCCCCGACCCTGCCGGGTGTGGAGGCTTCAGCACCCCTGAGAGGCCTGGCTTCCCCTCTTGGAAACAGGAGTGTGTCCGCCTGCCCAGTGCAGAAATCCCAGCTGCGCCAGCTAGGTCACGGAGAACGCCGTTCCGGTGCCTTGTTGGTGCATCTTTTGGTGGGGACTTGCTCTCCCGGCGGGTGGGGCATCGTGTGGTGTGCTGGAGACACCGCGGGCCTCAGAAGGAGGCGACTTGGGGCCTGGGCCACGAACCCACTGGGCAGTCTTGGCCAATTCCCTTCTCCCCTGTGGGCTCAGTGTCGTCCTGCGTGAAGCAGTTAATCAGACGGGCCTTGGGCCGGTGTGGGTTCCATCTGGAGGGCCGGTTGGTACCAGGCCGCTCGTCATGGCTTGCGTAAGAAGGACGGAGCTGTGATTGACTGCCCGTGTCTGCTGCGGGTGTAAAACTGAAACTGAAGTCTGGGTGCCCCCGGGTGAGTCATCTGTGTCCCTTGTGTGTCATGACCAGGAACCGTCAGAGGCCTTAAAGCTCCTGATTGCTCGGTGACCTTGAGCAAACCACTTCACGGCCCCAAGGTTTTGTTTCTTCACGAGCAAGATGGAGATAAATAATCCCTCCTCCCTACCGCACGGACTTGCGCTGAGCGGATAGCGGGTGAACAATCGCTTTGAAAACAGCAAAACGTTACATGGACGTGAGCTTTTATTGTTGCTAATTGACCTCTCTCGCCCTGCATCCGTGTTGACCGGGCCTTCTCCCGGCCTTCTCATCGGGCCAGGCTCTCGTTGCGCCCCCGCTCTGGCAGGACAGTGCCGGCCGGGTTCCCTCGTGATGATGAGGAAGGGGGTGGCCATGAGAGTTGGGTGTGGGGCGTGATCTTCTGTGTCGATCTGCAAACCCCCGGGCAAGGCGGCTTCCTCCGGGGCCTTGCGGGTGCTCGGGGGTGCGCCTCTTGCGCTGGTCCCCCGGCCACTGGGTGATGCCTCGGCACAACAGGTGTGTAACAGAAACCTCCCCGGAGCAGACTTTTGTCTCCCTTCGGTGTTCAACGTTTATCGCTCATCTCTCTGGGCTTCGTTCTCCAGTTGGGCGGGTTGGGAGTGGCTGGTCTCTCGCTCCCGGGCATGGCTGTGGTGAATTTTCTGGAGTGGGCACTGCCCTGCGGGTTGTGGGGACCCAGTGGAAAGACCCGGATCTGTCTCTTGTCACCTGATGAAAACACCCTTGTCCCCAAACCTACATGTCTCCCTTCTTTCACCTTGAACGTTGTTAATGCCCTGTGTTTTCTGCAAAAATCCCAGAGTCCCTGTTTGCAGCCTCCTGGATGCATTACCTTCTCCCTCCGACCCCGGGGACCCATCCGTTCTCATATTATTTGGTTTAAGTGAAGCTTTGGGGCATTTCTTCTTGCCAGTGGTATGTTCTGAGTCAGATTCATTGGCCAGGCTGCTATTTATTAGTGGGTGTGTTTTATTGTAATGCGATTCATTTCCTTCTGGCTTCATTCTCCGGCCTTGTCATGAACAATGTTTGGTGTGGTGTGAAATGAGGAGCATGGAAAACTTTCTAAGACATAAAGGGTCCTTTTTTTTTTTTTTTTTTTTTTGGTTAGTGGCAGAAAAATAAAGGACTTGTGTTTCGTGTAGGCTTGGAAACAGTGAATCAGATTTTTGGTTTGTTGAAAACCTGAAAATCTCGGGCAGGACTTGAAAGTCTCTGGACAGAGGCGAGCGCCGCGTTTAGGGTTTGGGGGTGATGCCCCTTCCCGACACGCCGGTCTGCAGGAGGGTGGGGTGGCTACCACGGAGACCGATTTGAGACAGGCCAAAGGATTGCCTGAGTCAGAACCGCTGCCGGGGCAGAGCGGGTGCCCACACTTCCTCCTTGCCTTTCCTGTTCCGAGGGACATTTTCGTGATTCAACACCTGTTTGTTATTCACAGAAGAAACTGGGTAGTGAGTGTCAGCTCCACAACCCCCCTCCCACCCCACCAGCAGCCACGCGACCTTGGACGAGTCGCCGAACGTGTCTGCACCTCCTCTCATCTGTAAAATGGGGATTGGGGCGCCTGGGTGGCGCAGTCGGTTAAGCGTCCGACTTCAGCCAGGTCACGATCTCGTGGTCCGTGAGTTCGAGCCCCGCGTCGGGCTCTGGGCTGATGGCTCAGAGCCTGGAGCCTGTTTCCGATTCTGTGTCTCCCCTCTCTCTCTGCCCCTCCCCCGTTCATGCTCTGTTTCTCTCTGTCCCCCCCAAAAAATAAATAAACGTTGAAAAAAAATTTTTTAAAAAAATGGGGATAACGGCGTCCTTCCGACAGGAAATCAGATGAGATGCCGTCTAGGGAGCGCCCAGCACCCGCAGCAAGCAGGTCGCTCAGGGGACCCACAGTAAGGGACAAGTCCCGCTCATGAGGCAGGCGGGCGCTGCTCATCGGCAAGGGGGACCCAGAGCAGGGTCAGAGGAATCCTTGCCAGATCTCAAATTTAGCGACAACAGTTTATGCCTTTGCCCGATGCCCGTATGTCAAGCCCCATCATCCACCTGTTCATAGCCTCACCTGTGCCCAGCGGGCCCCATCCACGGGCACCCTGCTAGGGTGCTGGGGGACAAAAGGATGAAACAGCCGGAGTCCCGGCCCCTGCGAGCAGGTAGTGTGGTGAGGAGATGGACATGTGCACACGCAGTGAAGACGGAGCCCCCGGGTCTGGCTGAGGGAGTCGGGTAGGCTTCCCGGAGCCGCCTGAAACGACTTCTGGCAGAATAACAAAGTTTTGCCGGCACAGAGGTGGGGAGGGCCTTCTAAGCAGAGAACCAGCCTACGCAAAGCCACGGAGGTGCGGTTAGTGTCAGGTCACACACAAAAGACGGGGGGGCGTCGGGGCAGAGGGAGGAGAGGCCGCCAAGAGCCCTGGGTAAGGTGCCAAGGAGGCGGAGGCCGTCCTGTGGGTGAGGGCCGGCTGCTGGGCTCTTCTGAGCGGGAGCCGCGAGCTAGGGTCCCGGTGGGGTCTGAAAGGTCACGAGTGGCAGCGAGGGAGACCGATGGGAGACTCGAGGCAAGAGGCAGGGCCCCCCTCAAATGGGACACAGGCCGGGATTAGTTTTGTTATTTCAATAAGCGTCACACTCAGGTATGACAGTCAATACAGGAGATGTGTCCAGACCCCGATCGCACAGCACCGGGAGGTTAGACAAAGTGCACACGTCCCCGTCACCAGCACCAGATCAGGAAGCAAAACAGGACTGGTGAAAAAATAATAGTGTAATAATATAAGGGGCACCTGGGTGGCTCAGTCGGTTAAGTGTCCAACTTCGGCTCAGGTCATGATCTCGTGATTCGTGAGTTTGAGCCCCGCCTCGGGCTCTGTGCTGACAGCTCGGAGCCTGGAGCCTGCTTCCGATTCTGTGTCTCCCTCTCTCTCTGCCCCTTCCCTCCCCACCACGCTGTGTCTCTTGTCTCTCAATAATAAATAACGTTAAAAAAATTTTAAGAAACAAATAATATAATGACTTTCAGTATAATAACAAGTTTTAGTATAGGTATGTCCCAAATACTTGCGTGGACATCGAGGTACTGAAACAATATTGGTTGTTGATCCGAGTGCTGTGCGTCCTGTCTGGCCACCCGAGCTGTGTCCGCGGTTTGCCCGGAGCGATACCCGTTTGCCCGTAGCAGTCCGTTTTATGAACATTGCACGTTTTATCTGTATTACCAGTGACGGCTCTTTTGGGTTGTTTCCAACTTTGTGCCATTGTAATAAGGCTGCTGGGACCGTCCTTAACGTCTCTCTTTTGGAGAGACAAGCCTCTCTTTGGAGACACTCAAGAGTGGATCTGCTGAATCAGAGTATGCCAACAGTCAGCTCTAGGAGATCATTCTCCAAGAGTGTTGCTCCAGACTACACCCACCGTCAGTGACAGATGCGAGCCCCAGCTGCCCCACATCTTGGCCTACACGTGCTGTCTTCTGTCTTTTGTTTTAGCCATTCGCGTGGCTGTATGGCCAAAACAAAAAATTTTGTGGTTTTTCATTTGCATTTCACTTGTGACTATTAAGTTGAGTACCTTTTTGTGTGCTTATTGGCCATTTTGGATATTGTCCTTGGTGCCATGCGTCAAGTGTTTGGCCTGTCATTCTGTTAGGTTGTCGGTTTCTATTGAATTGTAGTTGTTCTTATATATGATAGGAGTCCTTTGTCAAATATATGTACGACTGATACCTTTCTTCAGTATATGGCTTGCTTTTTCAAAACCTTCTTGGTAGGGTCTGCTGATGAATAGGAGTTTTTAATTTTAACATAGTCAAATCATGTGGTCTGTAACCATACTTCTTACGGTTAAACATTTTTTAATTTTAACATAGTCAAATCATGTGGTCTGTAACCATACTTCTTACGGTTAAATCATTTTTTTAAATGTTTTATTTATTTTTGACAGAGTGAGAGAGGGACAGCATAAGTGGGGGAGGGGCAGAGAGAGAGGGAGACAGAATCCAAAGCAGGCTCCAGGCTCCGAGCTGTCAGCACAGAGCCCGACGCGGGGCTCGAACTCACAGACCGCGAGATCGTGACCCGAGCCGAAGTCGGACGCTCAACCGACTGAGCCACCCAGGCGCCCCGGGTGAATCATTTTTTGAACTCTATTCCAGAAAGATTTGTCTACCCCAAGATTTACGTTTTCTTCTAAAAGCTTTATCGTTCCATCTTTCACATTTAGATCTACAAAGCCCTCTAGAATGAATTTTTTTAGTTTCTTTATTTTCTTTTTTGTTAAGGTTTATTTACGTATTCGAGGAGGGGGAGGGGCAGAGAGAGGCAGAGAGAGAATCCCAAGCAGGCCTCCACGCTAATAGCACATGGCCTGAACTCAGAAACCGTGAGACTATCACCTGGGCCGGACTCAAGAGTCGGACACTCGACTGCCTGAGCCACCCAGGCACCCCTGAATTTTTTCCTTTAAAATAAACCGTATTGAAGGACACTCGAGATACGATGCAATGCACCCATTTTAACTCCACAGTCCATTGTGTTTTCACAGAGGTGGATCCCTGTGTCATCACAACCCTACTGGAGATAGAGAACGTTTCCATGACCCTTCAAGCTGCCCCACGTTCCCCTTGCTACTCAGGATGTGGTCCCTGGGCCTGTAGCCTCAGCCTCACCGGGAAGCTGGTTAGAAATGCAGACTCTCAGGGCCCTGCCCCAGACCTGCTGAATTAGAATCTGCAGTGTAACAATATTCGAAAGTACTTTATATGCACATTAAAGGTTTAGAGGCAATTTGAGTTCCTTTGGAGAAAGGTGACAAGCCAAAAATGCTGTTTCTATTGTTATAAATAGCATAGCTTGAAGCAAGGCAGAGGACATGATAGATTATCCAGTTTGGGGGGAAAATGAAAGCGAGGACTAAGTTGGGAAGAAATGTCGAAGTCATTACAGGAGCACCCTCTGGTCCCCGGACCAAAAACGTATCCTCCTGGGGTCCTGGCCCCACCGATGCCGGGACAGGGCTCACTGAGGGGGATGAGATTTGCCACAGGGGAGGCTCCTGGGGCACCTGCCTCCTGGTCTGCCCTGGACCCGAGTGGAGAAAACCATCCCAAGGACCAAGCTCAGAAGGGACTTAATTTTGGGGTGGTTACTGTCACCTTTCTTTCCTTAATTTTTATCTTTAAGAAATATATACATCGGTTCCAATGTCAAACATTTCATCGTGGCTTGTCATAAAAACCGTGGCCCCCAGCCCCCACCCTCCCCACTCCTTTGACATTTTAATCACTCAGGCTTCCCGGGGCCCTGTTTCCCGATGAGTAAACGTTCCCTCTCCTGCTGGGCTGGGAAGGGAGCCCTTTCCACATGTTCAGCGGTTCCTCCTGGTTTTAGCCCTGCCCTGCTGTCCACCTTCTGCTGTATGAGGTGCGTCTCTTCTCGGGGCTCTTTTTGATGGCTCTTCGACCATTAGGCACTGGGTTTCAGCTTTCTCTGAATCTCTAAAACATTTTTTATTATAAATTTAATTTCTTCTAAAAATTCAAGCGAATTGTATACCTACGCATATGCTGAAGAATACTAACATATCATATAATAAGGAGTGTTAACAAAAATACTTTACATTTCAGCACATGGACGCTATTTTTGTGAACGGTGTGAAATCCCTTTAAACTTCCTGCCATGGGCGGGTCTTTTCCCCCTGGGACTGCCGGGAGTTTCTCAGGAATCGAGTGGCCCCCTACCCTGGCTCTGCGTCTGCACTCACTGTCCTTACATCTATCTGCTTCAGCCCAAAAATACCAGGCTGTCCTCTTTCTGCCTTCGTTTTCTGCCTTCTCGGGTTCTCATTGGCCATTTCCTGATTCCATTTCATCTCCTGGCTTAGCCTACAAATTATACTTCTTTTTGAAAGAGTTTAGAAAATGCATTTAAAAAAATTTTTAATGTTTATCTATATTAGAGTTTTTACAGCCCTTGTAGCTGTAATCCACACTCGTACTCGGGCCTGCTGGTGTGGTGGAGGGGAGTGTTCTAGAATCTGTGGTGAGGTGTCAGTCTTTTAGTGGGCCTGCGTCTCGGTGCTGGGACACTCGCGAGTGATTCTTCCGCGATACCGATTCCCCCCTCCCCCCGGCTCCTTCCTCCGGCTGCCGCGTCTCAGTCTGCTTCCTTGGCACCTTACCCTGTGACGAGGGTTACGAAGGGGGCCCTGGGCCTGTTTCAAGGCAGCTCTTGTCATCTCCATCGTGTTTCTGGGATCCTCCCTCTGAGAACCCTCCCTTTGTGGGGTTCCTGGTGGAAAAGGCCAAAGGGCTGTGGTGTCCCCCTAACACCGTGGTCCCCCTGGTTTTTTATTCTTACTGGTACAGACTCGGCCTCCAGCAGTCTGCCACAATTACAGGTTATGGCTCCGGTGGTTTCTTTTTCCTCTTAAGTCGATCTCAGGCGCGGCCTCCTGCCGGATGTCCCTCTCTCTCTCGCATCCTCAAGGTGGCCATCTGTCCTGGGACCTTAGTTCTAGAAGTAGTTTCGTAGTTCTTGTGTCTCGTAGTTCTCAAGGAAATTGTCGATGTTCCATCTGTCCAGCTTTCTCTTACAAGAACGCGAGTGACACGTCCCTAGTTCTCCACGAGTTAGAGCTGAAACCACAGGTCAGTACTCGGCTGCCTTCGGTAGTGTAGCGTATTAGTCAGGGAAGTCCGTGCCGCATAACAAGTAGACCCCTCAACACCAGTGTCCTAGAGGACAGAAAGTGCATACTTTTTCTCACGTGAAGTCCAGGGTGGGCTTTCGGGTCAGCAGGGCAGCTGCCCTACATGCCGTTCAGGGACCCAGGCTCTTTGCACCAAACCCTGGGGCCATGGTATGGTTTTTCACCCAGTCAGCAGAAGGAGAGGGGCAGAAAAGTGCATGCATTGGAGGTTTATTTTGTGCCTGCCCTGGAAACAAGCACATTGCCTTTGTTCACAATTGAAAAGAACACAGTCACATGACCACGCCTAACTTTAAAGGAAGCCAGGAAATGTACTGAAGTTATGCACCCGCTCCTCCCCCCCAAAAAAGAGAATGAAATTCCAGGAACAGCTACCTATCTTTATCGCTTATTGCTTTACCTTATTTTATTTTATTTTAGTTTATTTTATTTTATTGATTTGATTTGATTTGATTTGATTTATTATTTTATTTTAAATAATAAAATAAATTATTTTATTTTAGAGAGAGCGCAAGAATAGGGGAGAGGGGCAAAAGAGGAGAGAGAGAGAATCTTAAGCAGGCTCCACACTCAGCACAGAGCGAGACACGGGACTCAGTCCCACGATCCCAGGATCATGACCTGAGCCGCAATCAACAGTCGGACGCTCAACCAACTGAGCCAGCCCGGCACTCCCATTACATTAGATCTTAATGCCTGGTAGGACCAAGCCGTTTGACCTCATTCTTTATCACGTGGGTCTTGATTCTTTTCGGTCCTTTGCTTCACCTTATGTACTTGAGATTCAGCTCCTATATATTCTGTAAAACACCCTGTTGGGATTTCAGTTGTAGCGAATCTGTAGGTCAATTTGGGGGGAACTGGCATCTTTCTGATATTGAGTGTTTCCGTCTATGAGTTTGGTTTATCTTTCCATTTCTTTAGGTCTTCTATAATGTCTTTCAATAAACTTTGAAAATCTTCTTTACAAAGGTCTTGCTTTAGTTTTTGTTTTAAGTATCTTTGGCTTTTTGCTGCAATTATAAAGTGTCTTTTAAAACCCAGCATTTGTGTTTTTACTAGTGTAGAGAAATGCAGGCTTTTTAATGTATTCAGCCTTGGATTCATAACTGTACTGAACTCTTTTTAAGTTCTGGTAATTAGTCTCTGGGTTTGTTTTGGTTTTTTTCTATGTAGATAATAATATCATTTGTGAGTGATAGTGTTTGTTTTCCTTCTGTTTTCATTGCTTAGATATTTTCTTTTTTTCCTTTTTTCATTCATTCATTCATTCATTCATTCATTCATTCACTCATTTATTTATTTTACCACACTGGCTAGACTCTAACAAAGCACTGATGAGTAGCGGTAATAGTGAGCATCTATGTTTTGGCTTCAATATTGAAGGAAAAGCTTTCAAATTTTCACTTTTTTTTTTCAGAGAGAAAATTTATTAGAGACAGCGCACAAGCAGGGGAAGGGCAGAAGGAGAGGGGGAGACACAGAATCCGAAGCAGGCTCAAGGCTTTGAGCTGTCAGCACAGAGCCCGACATGGGGCTTGAACTCATGAACCATGAGATCATGACCTGAGCCAAAGTCGGACGCTTAACAGACTGAGCCACCCAGGTGCCCCCAAAGTTTCACTTTTAATTATTATGTTTGCCGGAGGATTTTTGTGGATATGTTTAATTAGTTTAAGAGGATCTATTTCCTTTCGGTTCCTAGTTTGCAAATATATTTTATCATGAGTGTGCATCAGATTTTATCAAGTGCTGTTTCTACAGTCACTGAAGTATATACAATTCTCTGCCTTACTCTTTTTTTTTTTTTTTTTGAAGTTTATTTATTTTCAGAGAAAGAGAGCGGGCAGGGGAGGGGCAGAGAGAGACGGAGAGAGAGAAAAGCAGGCTGGACACTATCAGTGTGGAGCCTTGTGCGGGGCTTGAACTCATGAACCTGAACTGAATCGTGACTTGAACTAAAACCAAGAGTCGGACGCTTAACTCACTGAGCCACCCAGGCGCCCCTCTTTGCCTTATTCTTAATTAATCAAATCCCATTGTACTATTTTCTAAACTTCAGCCAACTTTGTATTTCTGGGATAAAGCCAACGTGGTCATGGTTTTATTTATTGTAGCTAGATTTTTCCTAGTTGGAGAATCTTTTTATTTATTTATTTTTAATGTTTATTCTTGAGAGAGAGAGAGAGAGAGAGAGACAAGAGAGCAGGGGAGGTGCAGAGAGAGAGGGAGACACAGAATCCAAAGCAGGCTCCAGGCTCCGAGCCATCAGCACAGAGCCTGACCCGGGGCTTGAACCCACGAACCGCGAGATCGTGACCTGAGCTGAAGTCGGATGCTCAACTGACTGAGCCACCCAGGTGCCTCCCAGTTGGAGAATCTTTTTGAGTTAAAACACTCATTTGGTGCTTTCTCTCTTCCCCAACTTTTAATATATCATATATATATTTATATATCATATATATATTTATATATCATATATATATTTTTATATATATATTTTTTTTTTCTTTTTTCCCCCTTCAGGATTGAGATATTTGTTGTGTTTCCCTCCCAATTCTATTCCTCACCCACTGGCTTCTGGTTCTCGAGTTATATATTCCATTTTTCATTCATTTAATGGATACTGTAGACATTTTAACATTCATATTTAATAAACTATAAGTTAATTAATATCTTTGCCTCCCTCCCCCTGCACAATACAAGGACTTTTTCATTCATTTCCAAATACTGAGTTTGCCAACTGTTTCATGCACGGCTGTCAGGTATTTTAATTCTCTTATTTTAAAGCCCACAAAATAGACATTATTAGTTTTGTTACCGTTTTCTGATGGTCATTATTCCTCTTTAAATCTAGACTTAGTATTTTTCTTCCTTCCAGAAATATATCCTTTATAAGTTCCCGTAATGGGGTTCTTTTGGCGATAAATTCCCTATTTTTGTCTGAAAATGCCTTGATTTTGCTGCTGTTCTGAGATAAAATTGCGCAATGCGTATGGTTCCGAGCTGCCGATGCGTTCTTTCAGCACATTGAACGGATCGTGCCCTGCCTGCAGCTTCTCTTGTCCACATCTTTCTCATCCCCGAGTAACCGTTGTTCCTTGGAAGGTAGTCTTTTCCCCCCTTGCTTCTCTCGTAGCCTCTTTGCTTTCTATTTACGATGTTCCTTCTGCAGCCGCACTGCAAATACGCGGGTGTGGATTGAGGCTTTCGTTCTCCGTCTTGGGATTCGTCGTACAGCCTGCATCTGAGGGAGTCACCTTTCATCAGTTGTGGAAAACGCTCGACGGTGCCCGCCCCGAGTCCTGTCTCCCCTCCTGGAGATCCCAACACATGTGGCACCGTCTGTAATGTCCCTCCACATGTCTGAACCTTCCCAGTGGTTCCTGTCTTTTTTGCCTTGCAATACCACCTTCTTGGTGAATTCTGCATGTCTGTTTTTCAGCTGACTAATCATCACCTCTGGTGTATCTGTTCTGTTCACCATCCTTTGAGGGCTTTAAAAAACCAAAGTATAAGGATGTTTTCTTTTTTTTTTTTTTTTTTTTATTTATTGAGAGAGAGAGCGTGTGCACGTGCCCGTGCACGCATGGGAAGAGCAGAGAGAGAGGGAGAGAGAGAATCCCAAGCGGGCTCCGCACTGTCGGCACAGAGCCCGACCCGGGGCTCCATCCCATGAACCATGAGATCCTGACCTGAGCCGAAATCAAGAGTCGGACGCTTAACCAGCTGAGCCACCCAGGCTCAGGATGTTTTCAAACACAGACAAAAGTAGAGATTCAGATCATGAACGCTTTCCGCCGTCCGAGTTCATCGGTATCTGCGCGTGGCCCCCTTTGTTACAGCCGCGCGTCCTCTCCCCTCGCCCGCGTGTGGCCGAGCGCGGCCCAGACTCTGCACCATTTCACCCGGAACCGTGGGGTTCCATGGAGTTGTTAACGTCAGTCATGATCGTTTGGTTCTTTCAGACATCTGCCTGGTTGAGTTGTTTCCCTTTTATATCTTGGTTACTTAAACGTATTAAACATGTGGTTCTTTAAGCATATTGGAGATGAGACATCTGTATTGTGCTTTGTTCAAATTCTAACATCTGGATTCCTTGCGGATCTGTCTCTACAGTTATTGTTCTGCTGTTGGTGACGGGGCTGTGTTGTGTTTCTTTGTTGTTATTCTTTAATTTTTTTAAGTTTATTGATTTGAGAGAGAGAGAACAAGCAGGGGAGGGGCAGAGAGAGAGGGAGAGAGAGAGAATCCCAAGCAGGTTCCATGTGGTCAGTGCACAGAGTCTGATGTGGGGCTCAAACCCCCAAACCGTGAGATCCTGACCTGAGCCAGGATCGAGTCAGAGGCTTAACCAACTGAGCCACCCGGGCACCCCTGTTTTATTATCTTTTTAAATTGTGAGCTGTTGTTCTCTGTTTTGGTTTCTTTGGGATTCTCTCCTCTCTCTCTCTCTCTCTGTCCCTCCCTCTCTCTCTGCAAACAAATAAATAAGCTTTAAAAAAAAAAAAATCCTCAAGCTACATGAAACGGGGGGGCTACAGATACACAGCAAGGACGGTCCCCTCCTCCACAGAGGCTAAGACAGGTGAATTGCCTTGCTGTCTCCATCGGGTTGTTGTTTTTTTTAAATCCATTGCATCTCCGGGAATCCAGCCCTTCAGGGGTCCCGGGCTGTAGGTGGAAGGCTGTGGTCTGACTCTCCACGGCAACCAGGCACCGGGTTGGCTCCCTGCCTTCTCTAGGCTCCCATTCTGGATTTGCTTTCGGCCCCTGTGGACTTGCCTTAGTGTGCTGCTGTGTCACTTACGGACTTTAATAAATGTCTTTTTAATGTTTATTTATTTTTGAGCCAGAGACAGAGCGTGAGCAGGGGAGGGGTAGAGAGAGGGAGACACAGAATCTGAAACAGACTCCAGGCTCCGAGCTGTCAGCACAGAGCCCGAGGTGGGGCTCGAACCCATGAACTGCGAGATCATGACCTGAGCCGAAGTCGGACGCTCAACCGACCGAGCCACCCAGGCGCCCCTTTAATAGATGTTTTCAAGGACTTTTTCTGACATTTCAGATCTGTTATGGGGGAAGTATCTTAGACTGTGTATGTAGTCTTCCCAGAAACGGTGCTGTCTGCTTTCCACCTTCTAAAATTTTGGTGATGTGTCTCACCTGCCCTGGTCCTTTCCATTACACACACGCGTGTGCGTGCGTTCCGTTCCTTTTCTTTCCAATCGGTGCCGCTCCAGGGGGGAACGGAGAGAAATGTGTAGGCATTTAAACTGCAAATCCGACTTGGGGCATTTTAAGTAATCTTTCTCTCTCTCTGTGCTGCCAGCTTCTCTCCTGGTGCGTCTTTCTTTTGCTTCTCTAAGTTCGGTCCTCAGACCAGCAACACCGTCATCCCTTGGGCTCTTGTTAGAAATTCAGGCTCCCAGGCCCCACCCCAGACCCTCCGGGCTGTTGCGACACCGGCCCCTGCTGATTGCGACACACCACAGACCTCGAGGCACCGGGACGACCCGCTCGGTACATCGTGGGGCTCCACACGGGCCCCTTCTCCTGGCCCTGGTTCCTTTCTCATCCCGGCTCCCTCTTCCTTCTCCCCTGGGGTCCCTGTTCAAGCCGGGAGCTCTGGTACGGCAGTCCTCAAACCTGCACATTAGCAGCGACTTCCGAAAGCCACGCTTCCTGGGCCACACCACAGCTAATTACATCCTTGTTTGGGGCAGGGCCCGGGGCATCGTGTTCCAGAAGCTCCCAGGGTGAGCGATAGATATGTATCTGGGAGACGCGAAGATAGTAAGAAACAGCCACGGCCCTGGGAAGTTCCCAGCCCGGAGTGGAGAAAACATCCTGAAGAATCGGAAACAGCCCAGGGGCAGAGGTAGATTCCTGGGCATTTAACGCAAATTGCGTGCCCCTGACTTCTGCCGCAGCAGCAGCTGGGTGGCCCCGGCCGCACACGGGCGACGCAGGCCTCAGCGGCCTGACGCTCCACACCCTTCTCCCTGCGTCCTTCGTTCTGCTTTTTCACGGAGCCGTGCCCAGCGCATCCGCAGGTCAGTCGGCGGAGGATGGGCCCTCTAAGAGCGGGTTCCTCCGGGAGCCGCTGTCCCGTCCGCCAGCCGGACGAGGCGCCTCCACGCGCCGAGCTGCCGCGACTTGGACTTAACGGTGCCGGGTGGTGGTTGGAGGTTCCCGCACGGGCCCCGCGGTGAGCCGCTGCCCGATCCCGCTGTCTGCGGTAGCAGATTCTCGCACGCTTAATGACCTCCCTGGACGGGCTCGGGGATCGGAGGCTGGACGCGCTGCCAGCCAGGCGAGGACAGGGCCGGCTTCGGAGCCTCTCCGGTGCTGAAGGCCCCTCCGGGGTGTTAGGGGCTGAATTACGCTCCCCCGCCAAAACTCTTGTGTTGAAATCCTCATCGGCGGGACCTTGGGATGGACTGTGTTTGGAGACGGGCCTTGAAAGAGGTAATTAAGGTCAAATGAGGTCGGTAGGGTGGGCCCTAGTCCAGTCTGACTGGTGTCCTTAAAAGAAGAGATCAGGGGGCGCCCGGGGGGTTCAGTCGGCTAAGCTTCTGACTTCGCCTCCGGTCATGATCTAATGGCTTGTGAGTTTGAGCCCTCCGTCAGGCTCTGTGCTGACAGATTCTTTCTCTCCCTCTCTCTCTGCGCCCCACTCCCCGCTTGTGCACACACACACTCTCTCTGTCTCTCAAAAATAAACATTAAAACAATTTTTTTTAACGTTAATTTATTTTTGAGACAGAGACAGAGCATGAACGGGGGAGGGGCAGAGCGAGAGGGAGACACAGAATCGGAAGCAGGCTCCAGGCTCCGAGCCATCATCAGCCCAGAGCCCGACGCGGGGCTGGAACTCACGGACCGCGCGATCGTGACCCGAGCCGAAGTCGGACGCCCAACCGACTGAGCCACCCAGGCGCCCCGGAACAATTTTTAATAAAATTTTAAAAAAAATCAGGACACAGACACGCACAGAGGGAGGATCCCATGAAGACACAGGGAGAAGACAGTCGTCTGCATACCAAGGAGCCGACCCCACCGACCCCTTGATCTTGGACATTGAGCCCCAGGACTGAGAGAAGATAAACTTCTGTTTCCTAGGCCGCCTGGTCTGCGGGACTTGGTCACCGCCGCCCTAAGGGACGGACACGGGGGTCCTGCTGACGTCCCTCTCGTCTGACGTGACCCGCAGGGACCCAGACGCTCCCCTCTGGGCGCCGGAGGCCATGGTGCAGTGAATACCGCGGCTGCCGGCTCAGGACGCGTTCCTAACAAGGGTGCAGCCCGTGGGGCCCCAGGGCTTTGAGCCCTCAGCAGGCACCCCCAGGGTCGTTCCCTGCTACCGCAGAGCACCTTGGCGGACCCCTGCTGAGCTCATTTTCTTGAATCAGCCTTTCTGACCCGAGGGGGGTGGGGGGGGGGTGTGCTTCTGAGAGTTCATTTTAAAGTCAGAGGAGGCTCGTTTCCCGGGTTGATGGGGTGCTAAATCTAGCTCCGTACCTTCCCCGCCTGGCACATCTCTTTTGTGGTCGTCGGAAGCAGACGAATGAGAGCTCTCGGGGTCCCGACCCCTCGAGAAGGACCGCATCACAAGGCCCCCCGCCCTCCAGCCCGTCTCCGCCTTTCACCGCAGACTCCCATCATCTGCTCGGAGGCCGAGGGGCACGGGTGACAGGGACCGCGTCCCGGGCCACAGTCCACCTGTGGTGCAAAACCCGAGCTAGTTTTGCAGAGGCCCGGCCTGCCCTCCCCGCCCCCCCCCCCAACTGCCTGCCTGGCCTCCCCCCTGCCCGGGCAGACCACCCACCCCGCACTCTCACTCAGGCCCCGGGAAGAGCCCACTTCCCTCCACGCCACTGCCTCCCTCCTCTGAATCGCCATGGCGTGTCGTGATTAAAAACGAAAACGTGGTGGGGATGTGAAAACGGTGGCAGCTGCCGTGGAAAACACTTAGGCGGTTCCTCAAAAGGTGACACGTAGAGTCGCCGTATGACCCAGCAATGCCACTCCTCGCCGTGCAGCCCAGGGAATCGAGAGCAGGTGTTCCAACAAATGCTTCTACGTGGACGCTCACGGTAACACCGGTCGCAAGAGCCAGCTGGTGGAAGTAGCCCACGTGTGTCCATTAACAGAGGAGGAGGCTCGTACGACAGACTGTCCCTCCGCCACGAAGAGGAACGAAGGGCGTGCTGACGCCTGCTGCAACGCGGACAACCTTGAAACCGCCGTGCCGCGTGAAAGAGGCCGGACACAAAAGACATCGTAAGGTTCCCCTGACGTGACATATCCAGAAAAAGCGATTCCGCGGGACGGAAAGCGGAGTAGCGGCTGCCTGAGGCTGGGGGGGGGGGGGGGGGACCCGGGTGCCGAGTGTGTTCAGAACTAGTAAAGGCCATGCTTGCACGGCGTCGTGAACGTGATAAAACGCCACGAGACGGTGCGCTTAAAATGGTTGAGTTTACGTTGTGTGAACTTCATCTCGATGAGAGGGAGGAAACCATGGGTTCTCAGTGCTACAGGGAACTTGACTCCAGCCCGGACGTGTAGGTGAGGCAGGGCTCCCGTTTGGGGTGCAGGGTGCCCCACACTCGAACGGCTCCTCGTGCGTGAGAGGCAGCCCGTGCCGAGGAGGAGGTGGTGACACAGTGTTAGTACCGGAAGGACGGCCTCCCTCCCTCCCCCGCCTCGTGATCTAGTCACGTGGAGCATTGTCACAGCTCAGTTTAGCTTCTCATTTTCCAGCCCCGGCAGTTGAGAGAAACCGCCCAGCTCGGTGGCTTAGTGTCTGGGCTTTGGAGCCAGTCGACTTGGGTTTGAATGTGGTTCCACCAACAGTTCTGTGATCGGGTCAAATCCCCAGCCTGTCTCTCTCTGTCTCTCTTTTGAAACGTTCATTTATTTTGAGAGAGAGGGTGCATACCAGCAGGGGAGAGGGGCAGGGGCGGGGGGGGAGCGGGGAGGAGAGACAGAGAACCCCAAGCAGGCTCCATGCAGCACAGAGCCCAACGTGGGGCTCGATCCCACAAACCGTGAGATGGTGACCTGAGCCGAAGTCAAGAGTCAGATGAGCCACCCAGGGGCCCCCGAGCCCCAACCTCTCTTGAGCAACAATGCCTCTTCTTTGAGGTGGGGATGGCATCTGTGTCTACTAGGTACGTTTAAGAGAGGTACCAGCTGGGTGCCGAGGGCCACAGCAGGCACGGCACGCGCCCTCAGCAAGGTTGGTCATCGTCTTCAGGAACTCACCCCTCTTCACCGTCCCTGTCTGCATTTCCATATTAATCACCAACTCAGTCTTCTCCCTGGATGGTTAGGGTGACCGCGTAACTCACGATCCACATCGGACGCTTTTTTGTTTTAATTAACGTACAAAACGACTCTGTGAACTCACAGCATAGTTGTGTGAATTTTGGTGCGTACGTAGAGCCAGGTGGCGACCACCAGAATCCAGGTACAGAACAGCTGTCACCCCAAGACAGCGCCCTCGAATCAGCACACCCTCCCCTCACCCCAGTCCTGGCAACAGCCGACGTGTTCTGACGCCGTACTTCTCCTTTTCGAGTATCTTCGAGTATCCTGCGAGTGGAACTTGGGAGACTAGCTTCGTCCGTCGAGCACAGCAGCGCCTCTGACATTCATCCATCCACGTTATTGTGGGTGTCTGTCAACAAGCGGCTCCTTTTATTGCTGAGTAGTGTTCCGTGGTGCGGGTGGTTCCTGTCGGTGGACCTCTGGGTTGTTTCCAGGTTTGGGTGACTGTGCACGACGAGGTCATGAACGTCCGTGCACACGCAGGCTTTGGTGGGAGCGTGAGTTTTCATTTCTCCGGGTGTGTACCTCAGCGGGTTGCCACGGTGTCGTGGTATGCCGTGGCAGCTGAGGTTGCGTTTCCCTCGTGGCGGACCGCGCTGAACATCTTTCCGTGGGTTTATTTAGCATCCGTGTATCCTTTTTGGCAAAGTGCCTGCTGACGTGTTTTGTCCGTTTTTCCTCTCATGGACTGTGCTTTCGGTGCCTTGTCTAAGAACGCTGACCCATGGCCACAGGTGTTTTCTGTTTCCTCCTAAAACTTTTATAGCTGTACGTTTTATACTTACATATATGATCAATTTTAATGTTTACCCAAGATGCAAGGTGCATGCGCATAGGGACGTCCACTTATTTCCTCACTGTTTATTGAAAAACATTGTCCTGGGGCACCGGGGTGGCTCGCTTGGTTAAGCATCTGACTCTTGATATCAACTCAGGTCGCGATCTCACCGTTTGTGGGTTCGAGCTCTGTGTTGGGCTCTACGCTGACAGTGCGGAGCCTGCTTGGGATTCTCTCTCTCTCTACCCCTCCCCCACTTGTTCTTTCTCTCTCTCTCTCAGAGTAAGCAAATAAAATTTTTAAAAAAAGAAAAGGCTGTCCTTTATTGAGTAGCTTTGAACGTTGGTCAAAAATCAAGCCGCCATATTTCTGTGGGTTTGTTTCTGGACTCTGAATGCTGTTCCTTTGATCTGTGTCTGTTCCTTCAGGCCATATTCTGTTGACTGCTCTAGCTTTATGGTAGTTTCAAATTCAGGTTTTCAAATGGTTTCGACCATTCTAGTTTCTTTGCCTTTCCATGTACGTTTTAGAGTCAGCTTGTCAGTATCTACAAACAATCCTGCCGTGATTTTTACTGGAATCGGATTAAATACGTAGATCAGTTTGGCAACAACTCATGTCTTTGCCACATCGGGGCTTTTAGTCCTCGGACGCCAGGTGCCTCTTCACTCACGTGGGTCTTCTTCGATTCCTTTCTCCGTGTTTGTTTGGTAGACGGATCCCGCACCTGTTTGGGGAGAAGCACGCCTGAGGTTTTTGTTTTTGTTTTTGTTTTTGGCGGGAACTACTTTACATCAAACCAGCAAAGAGTCAACAAAGGGAAAGGACACTGTTAATTACACCAGGACAACAGGCATAAACCAGGGTTGTGCTGGGCAAATGGGGAGACGTCCCATGGATAGGGCACCCTGGTCACGAATGTCTCTCTTCGAGTAGGGGGCTCAGGTGGGTCACAGAACCACAGCCGTTGTCCGGGCCTCCCACCACACAGGGGGACTGTTGCTCCTCACAGCCTGGACACCCCCCCCCCTCGCTCCCCGATGAAGTAGCTAAAGATTGCATTTGTCTTTGGGTTTGTTTTAGGTTTTATTTATTTGGATTTCTGAAAATTCATGCAAACGTTCTTTGACGTTTTTCAAATAACGTAGACAAAGCTATCGAGTCTCTGTTTAGGGGCATATCCTCAACCCTGGCAGGCTTCCCGGATGAAACCAGAGCTGTCAGCTTGGTGCGTCACCTTTCAGACCTCCTCCTAAGCAGGTGCCGGTAGCTACGGAAACACGAGCTTCACTTGGGTGGCATCGTACTACACAGAAAGTTCTGCAACTTTTTTTCTTCATTTAAAAATATGTCTCGGAGATCTTTCCGTGTTAGTATAAGTGCCACTTTGTTCTTATCAACACCGGCAAGGTCTCCCACGGTATGAAAGCACCGTGTTTCGTGTAATCGGTCCCCGCTTGATGGGCATTTGGGATTCTTTCCAACCTTTGCTCTTCTCGTCTGCGTGTGCAGAGCGGTAAATGTCTGTCTAGGTTAGGTGCCCGCCTGGAATTGCCGGGTGTAGGGTGCATACACCGTATGTGTTAATGGTGACCCCAGAATTGGCTGGACCAATGTATATTCTCAGCAAGACATCGTGAGAGTATTTTTTTCCCCTGCACGGTCGCCAAAACCTTATCTTATTGAGACTGAAAGCTTTTGCCACTCAGATTGCTGAAACGTGCTGAAGACGATAACAGTACCTAATGCTTCCAGACAGCTGACTGTGTTCTAGGTGCTTCTCCATAAGCTTACATATTTATGTAAGCTCGTTGAATCCCACAGCAACCTTGTGAGCTAGGGTCCTTTATTGTTCATGTTTTATAGCGGAGGAAACTCAGGTGCAGAACGAAATCTCTTTGTTTCAAGTGTGTTCTTGTTTATTACAGAGCCTAATTATTGCTTCAGGTTTATTGATCACATAAAGTTTGGTGACTTGCAGGCTCATTTTCCTTCCACCTCATTCCTTGCCTTTTTCTTATTGATGCTCTGTGCATTAATCTTTATTTCATATATTATGGATGTTTTCCTAGACCATAGCTTACACTTTTAACTTTGTTGCACTGTTTTCCATCATACAGAAGTTTTAAATTATGATGTACTCGGACACATCAATCTTTTCCCAGATGACATTAGCATATTATGCCTTGTTTAGGGAGGCCTTCCCGATCCCAAGGTCATAAGCATATTTTGTTTCTTCTAATACTTTCAGAGTTCATTATTTAATTTTTAAGTCATTAATCTATCCGCAAATTAATTTTGCAACAGGGTAAGGGAGGAATAGAATTTTCTCCAAATTGTTAGCAAATGACCCCAACAGTTACTGAATCACCCTAATCGTGCCCTAAATTTCTGCACAAAGTTGTTTGTTAGACTTTTGTTCATTGATCTAATTACCTGTATCTGTGCCTCTGCGGCCTAAGATTTTATAATATATTTTAATGTTTGGAGAGATACAAGTTGGTCTTGTATTTGGGTGTATAGGTTGAAAATGGTATTCTTTTGCAATTTTTTTTTCACTGTTATGTTTTCATCAGCCAATAGGCCATATGTTTATTTTTGCTTTTCGTTTGTTTGAAATCGCCTTTGTGGCTAATACATGGTGAACTTTTGTCGAATTCCCACGTGCGTTCAAAAAGAATTTGTTTTCACTCTGTGTTGGGGACAGAGTTCTGTAGATCCATTAGAGCAAACATGTTAATGATTTTTGATCCTCTGCAACCATCCGTACTGGTCATTTTTTAGGGGCTTTAGGAAGTCTCTTACTGTGACAATGTCTCTGCTAGTTTTTTCTTGTATTTCTCTGAGTTCGCTTTATGCCCTTCAAAGCTGTGTTGTGAGGCACGTAAACATTCATGGTGGTTGATGGTTCCTCTTGGTCACAAAAATCTTCTTGGTCCCTTTTAATGTTTTCCCCCTTGAATTCCATTTTCTTGTAAACCCTTTTATATCTGCTGTAATTTATGATACATCGGATTATTCTCAATACCTCATCTCATGATTCCCATTTCTCAAGACTTTTTTTTTTTTAGCCTCCTGCCTTTGTAGAATTGATCAGGTATTTTTTGTTCTGGTATCTTCCTGTAAGGGTCTGCTCATCATTGTTTCTATTGATCTCTCTCGTTATTCTATTCATTTTTGGAAGTAGGTTACTGAAGTCTCTAGCTATTATTGTAGAGCTGTTTCTCCCTCTAATTCTATCGACTTCTGCTTTACGTAATCTGGGGCCCTGTTACTAGGTGCATACATGTGTGTAACTGTTAGATCTAATTGACTGATTGGCCCCTTTATTAATATATAACGTCCTTCTTTGTCTCTGTAACAGTTTTTACTCAGCTTATTCTATCTGATATTGGGACAGCCCCCTCCCCCAGCTCTCTCTGGTTACTATTTGCCCGGAGTATCTTTTTTACAGCCTTATTAGAACCCCATGCTAATGACCTCATTTTAACGTAACCACCTCTTTAAAGACTGTGTCTTCAAACACACATACATTTTAAGGTACAGGGGGTTGGAACATTAACATATGAATTCTGCAGACACAATTCAGATCACAGCAGGCAGGTACCACTGTTTGTTGCCCTTGAAATTCTTTCCCCCTTGCTGATACACATTGCTCGGTAATTGTTTCATTGTAGGTCCGTGGATGGCGAACGGTTTGAGTCCTTGCGTGTGTGACATGTGTTTCTTTTCCCTTTTTTTACGCTTGAGTCATTATTAGCTGAACACAGAATTCTAGTGTTGAAGTCATTTTTTCTGGGATCTTTAAAGATATGCCCCATATGTCTGCCAGCTTTTAGGACTTTTCTGCGTGAGCCTGGTGTTCTGAACTTGATCACAAGGTAAATAGATGCTGTCTTTTCTTTTCCTTCATCTTCGTGGTAGTCCGTGTGCCCTGTTAGCTGGGGACTTGTGTCCCTTTTCAATTCTGGAGATGTTTTCCCCCTCGAACGTCCTAGACTTTGCCCTTCGTCTCCATTCTTTCCATTTTCTCCTTCACTTGTAAGAGAAACGTTGGATCTCCTGGTAGTAGCTTCCATTTCTCTTGACTTCTTTCATTCTGTGCAGCCCTTTTCTTCTGGATTCTGGGAGAATTTCAGTCCAGTCTTCCAGCTCACTGACTCGGTCATAAACTGTGACCATTCTGAAACTTCGAGCGACCTGCTGATTCTGGGGTTCGGTGATGTTTCGATTCTCTACCGGTCGAGCCAGTATCCCCTCGCATCTTTCTGAGGACGTTAAGTATGCATGTTCTGGTGACCCTTTCTGTGGCTCCGTGAACAGTTTCCCCGGGGGAGGTTTTGTTTGTCGCACTTGGTCGTTGCTCTTCTGTGGTGTCGGTGTCCTGCAAACATCCAGTGTTTCCAGGGAGGGGACTGTGTCTACATTGGGTATTATCTGTAACCTGTCTGTTATCTGCAGCCTTTCTGTGAGAGAAATGATCCCAGGCGTGTTGTGAGGAAAGGTGCTTCAGGAATTCTTTTCTTGGCTTGGAGGTCTCCTGTTGTCCTGGATCTTGCCTGCCCCCCCCCCCCCATCCCTCACCCCCGGTGCTGCCCTACCTCTCTGGCCACCAGGCTCCCACGTGCAGAAAGACCCTTCCGGGATTTGCCGCCTGGTCATGGGTGGCGGGGTAGGATTTGCTGAACTGTTGCTGTCCTGGCAGAGCTCTAACCTGTCACCCGTAGGGCCACTCCTGTGCCCCGTACTTCCAAGCATGGAATTGGCCACTTGGACTTGGGTTTTCTCTCTCAGTCTCCTAGTTATCAAGAGTCCTCGCAGTTTCTCATCCACGGGTTGGGGGCAGGAAGGAAGAGAGAAAACACATTGCGTACAGAATTTGCCGGGGCGCCTGGGTGGCTCGGTCGGTTGAGCGTCCGACTTCGGCTCAGGTCATGATCTCGTGGTTCGTGAGTTCTAGCCCCGCGTCGGGCTCTGTGCTGACACCTCAGAGCCTGGAGCCTGCTTCAGATTCTGTGTTTGTCTCTCTCTCTGCCCCTCCCCCACTCCTGCTCTGTCTCTCTCTGTCAAAAATAAACAAACATTAGAATTTGCCTTCTTCCTACGATCTTACATTATATTTTAAGTATCTACGTTACGTTATTGGGTCATTGTCAACATTTAGCGAATCGAAAGCCCACGGTGCACACACAGACGGTGCGTTTTTGGTTTTCGTTTTTTTGCACAGGCCTCTGCTGTGCCGAGTTTCCCCTGTCCTGTCCTTCTACACTTTTTAAAGGCGAAAGTCAGCACTTTACGTTTATTTCTGTTGAATTCCATCTTGTGGTTTGGGCCCTATATTCTTGTCTGTCAAGTCTTCCTGAATATTGATGAGTGCATTCATCATGTTAACTATCTCTCCCAACTTCATGTGACCCGCAGACCTGACAAGGTTCTCCTTCGCATCTTCCCTCACATCACCGCCAGCAAGCGTCGAGCACAGCAGCACCCAGAAACGAGCTCTTTGGTTTTGTACCAATGAGACCTTGCCCAAGGTTTATTTATTTATTCAACAAGCGTTTGTAAAGATGAGCTGTTGTCGGCGCTCTTTAGGTGAGGCTGTTCACCAGCTTGTCAGGAAAAACACTCAATCCGATTCCATCATTTGATCCCCAAGGTTATCGTAGGAAATTAGTCGGAAGCTAAAAACGGGGTGTACTGGGTGTAGTCCTAGCAGATTAGCCTGTATTGTCTTACTGTTTCCTGGTTGCTCTGATACACTGGTCTGTCTCCTGAGCTGGAGTCAGAGCTTCTTGGGGGAGGGCATTCATATCATTTCCTGGGGGGCCGTATAGTTATGCACACGCTCCTTCTGACGCGGAAGGCATCGTGTTCAACGCTACAAACACTAATTCACCACACCACATCTCTTCCACCGTTGAAGAGATGTTGTGATTTTGACTTTTTTTTTTTAATGTTTATTTATTTTTGAGAGAGAGAGCACAAGCGGGGGAAAAGCAGAGAGAGAGGGAGAGGGAAATCCCAAGCAGGCTCTGCACCATCAGAGCACAGCCCGATGCGGGGCTCGAACCCACAAACTGAGATCGTGACCGGAGCCAAAACCAAGAGTCAGACGCTTAAGTGACTGAGCCACCCAGGCGCCCCGCGATTTTCACTTTATAGATGAGGAAACGCCTTGTGTGCCTCACCCAGCTGGCCACGGTGGAGTTTATCCGACCGACTCCAAGCCCGACCCTCTGTGGTGCACCTGCTCCCTCATCAGGTGGGGCACCACCCTCTCCGCTGTTTGGAGGAGGCTCAGAAGACGCCAGCTTCTCAAATTCCACCTGACAGGAATCGAGGTAAAATAAACGAGGCGATCCCTAGCGGAGGTCACCCCCGCTAAAGGATGAGTTGAACTGGGTTGCCGGAGTGCCCGGGCCCTTCCCACACCTCATCGGTAGCCACCAGCCAAATGTAATGGAATGTGAAGTGATCCCATCCATCAAGCTTGTCCATCGTAACAGAAGGGGGGAGTTCTTATCTGAGAGCAGGAATCGGCCACCTGCCTTCTACCTGCGCTGTCCCGGGGAAGGCATAGCCTTCCCTGTGTTCAGAACAGACTAGGCCCTGTGTTCAGAACAGACCCATCCCTGGAGTGGATGTGAGTTCCTCATGCTTCTCTGTGTTGGTGAACGTCTAGCTGACATAGTGCTCCTCAAAGTGGGCGCCAGAGAACACCAGCCCTGGGATTTGCTCTATAAAGCAAGGGTTCCACGGTCAAACAGGTTGGGAAAGGCTGCCTGCACTCTTCCCTTGGGGAGATGTGCAAGCTAAGGCTCTGAGAAGTCCTGCAGTATCCCAGGCTTGCAACCAATTCGACCATACCACATACCCCACTCCTCACCTTTTTTTGTTTGTTTGTTTGTTTGTTTGTGCTAAACACACTTTGAGGGAAATTCTGACCCTAGAAACCTATCATTCTTTACTGTCATTCTGAACTCGTTCATTGGGCAGATACCTCGGTCTTTACTCTCTCTTATAACTCAGTTCACTGCCTTCAGATCTCTTATCACAGTGTTTTAGTATAGGTGTATTCGTATGCTTATTTATTTCGTGCTAATGTCACCCACTCGTCTGTAAGCTCCGTGAACACAGGGATCACACTCACAAGTGTGTACGGACAGAGTCAGCATGTCTCCATCGTTACTTTGGTCTCCCGGGCCAGAGTTCTGTGCGGTTCATTGGAAATACTAATTGAACTTCTGCGTATCAGGCCCCGGGCTCAGCTCCTGCTCCCTCCCTGCGGCGACCCCGTAGAGTTTCTGCAGCACCCTCCTCCCCATTTTACAGGCGAAGCAGTTGAGGCTTGTAGAGTTTGCATCACTTCCCCGGCTCACTCCACCAATGAGCGGCAGAGCCAGGCTCTTACAATAATAACAAAGACAAGTGAGCGTTCTGCCTTAGGAGTCAGAGGCCGGGATCCAGACGACCCGGGGTGAAGGGGAACACGGTTCCTCTCACTTGCCAAACTGAGCCCCGCATCCCAAGAGGGGGGTGACCAGGGTGACCCCATTTCAGTGCGGCCAGGTTCTTGGTCTCTTTCGAGGGATTTCTCCTGCCTCTCTGTGGCCAGACTTCCCTGCCCAGAGAGATCTGGCAAGTGCCAGGCACGTTAAGGCGTGCCGTTGCTGCAGACGGGTTGAGAATCGCGGGCGGGTGTGCTTCCCTGGAAAGGCGTGCTGGGGTTTCCCGCGGGCTGTGAGCTTCGGGGAGCTGCTGACCTCTCTGCCAGCCCGGCTTGGTGCTTTATAGCGAGGGCCTCTGCTTCTACAGAGGTAACTCACCAGAGTTTGGCCGTGGGTTACCGTGAACGCCCCACGATGCCGCCCTCGGTTGTATGCACGCCCGGCAATTGACCCAGGTGCTTCTCTTCTCGCGTCTCCTGCAGCCCGTCTGGAGCTGGCCCTGGGCCCCGTGGCCCCTCAGCTCCTTCGCCTGGGAGCTCCCGTGGGGACCCGACATCTCATCTCCATAGTAACCTGCAGGCGGCTCGGATGCCCTGGCCTGGGACGCGTCACAGTCCTTGGATGTGGTCTCTTCCCCCAGTGACCACAGGTGGGGAAGACGCGAGTCGGGGGATCGGGGAAGAGATGCTTCCAGCACTTTCTGGGCCCGTTGTAGGTGGAGACATCTGCTCCCACGCCCTTTTTGACTTTGGGTTCTTGCCAAAACACCTCACTGAGCCGACGCGACAGTAGGCTAAGGTTATGAGAGGCCCCCCGGGCGGAGATCCGTTGTCAATATTAGGCCAGGCTGTGATGACTAACTGGGCGGGAGAATAGACCACCCAGGGGGACTTGTGCAGTCCGCTGCAACGCGCACGGCCTCCAAGTGACGGTGGGGCCCGGGACCAGCCAGGGCTCCGCCGGCAGCCTGCCTGCTGAGCTCCGGGCGCCGCACTAGGGCAGCGGGGTGAGTGAAACGGACGTTGTCCTGCGAGCAGGAGGCATTCGGGGCGGCGACCACAGTCAGGGCTTGCGTCGCACATGCCATCTGGTACCTTAATGGAGGTCTTTAACTCACTCCAGGAGTTAGGAGGTGAGATGGGCAGAGGGCCCTTCTGTCCGCGTTCAGCATCCGGTGTCCAGGGTCACCGTCACCCCTGCCCCTGAGTTGTCCCCGGCCACCCCCCCTTGTCTCCCCAGAGTCTGTCCTCTCAGAGCAGCCTCCTAAATCTGTCTAAGACGCAGACCACGTCACGTCGTGCTCCTGACCCCGTGGTCCCAACACACTTGTGCCCCGTTCATCCCGACAGGCCCTCTCTGCAGTGCCCGGGACAGTGGCCACTCCCCAGCACGGCCATCGGGCACTGGAACGCGGCGTCCCACCGGGGGCGTGCCATACATGTAAAAACACTTCGGGTTTCCAGTTCTTAGAATGAAAAAAAACAAAGAACGCGGACTGTCCCATCCACGATTTTTATACGGATCACGTGCCAAAATGTTCACACTTCAGATACGTTAGGTGAAATACAATATGCTATTGGAATTATTTTCACCCGTTTCTTTCGGCTCTCTTTAACGTGGCTGCTGGAAAATTTATGATATCCACAGCCCTGGCCGATGTGCCCTTCCTCCTGGACGGCATGGTCCTGACCCCTGCAGGCCTCTTTCCTCTGTCTGCCTGTGTTTGCCGTTCTCTCGGCCCGGATCCCTGCCCCCTGCTGCTTCCTTCAGTTGGTTCCGACTCATCGCCTGGGCCTCGAATGAAGACTGACACAGGCCTTCCCCGAGTGCGTCGTCCAAGTGCCCTGACTCTGTGAGCAGCCCTGTTGCATCCACACCTGCTGGCCCCTTTCCTGGCATTGATCACACGGTGTGGTTGGTGTCATTTCTCGGCTCTCTTCTCCAACATTCTAAGTCTTTCACGTGCATTCACTTTCTAAAGCCTCCCCATGACCTCAGGTGGGGAAACTGAGGGATCCCAACCCTAGGGTCTGGCCTCGGGGCCTGCTGTTCGGACCCAGTTGGGGGCAGGGTCCCTGCTTGCCTTGAGTTAGATTTGGCACATGCTGGTGCCAGATAAGCATCTGTTGACAATCCAGATGTCTATCGGCAGATGAATGGACACCCAAAACGTGGTCTGTCCACACAGTGCACTACACTCAGCCACGAAAGGAACCCAGTACTGGGGCACGCTTCTGCGTGGGTGTACCTCCAAGACATTCAGCTGAATGACGGAAGCCAGACACAAAAGGCCACAGAGTGTAGGATTCCACGTACATGACGCGTCCAAAGTGGGACTCCTGGGGACAGAGCAGAGCAGTGGTTGGCAGGGGCTGCAGGATGGGGAGGGACAGCTGACGGGGACAGGGCTTCTGCCTAGGGGCGATGACTGCGTTCTGGAACTAGATGGTATGGTTACACAACCTTGTGGATGTACCAAAACGCCTCGAATCGTACCCTCGAAGTGGTAGGTTTTATGATATGCAGAGCGCAACGAGAATAAATAAATATGTATGGTGTTGGCTGAGCGAATCCGCACAGAGGCACACATGAACACCCCGGGCTCCCCGCTTTTCTCGAGGAGCCATCCCGAAATGCCAGGCACAGATGCGGAGCAAGGTTGTCCCCACGCCGCTCGTCCATCAGGAATCTCTCCTGCAGCCGCAGATCTTCCAGGCGCTTTGCCAGGCCTCGTGTTCGTGTTGCTGTTGCAAATAAGACAGACGGGGTCCCTTGCCTTGGGGGTCCTGCACCTGCTCACAAGGAAACAGGAGGGCGTGCCCCCGGGGCAGGCTGCTTCACCGGGAGCCCAGCGCGGCCCCCACCCTGGGATCCGTGGATGGAGTTCGAGAGCCCACGAACGCAGCTGGAAGAAATTACATCTTTATTTTCGTCAACTCGAATGAAAGGTCAGCATTTCCTTTAATTCTGAGTTCAGGAGACAAGCCACGGCGGTATCGGCGGCATTTTTAACGTTGTCACCAACAGAAATCGCAAATATTTTCGTGTCCCGTCACGGGTATTATAGGTACCTCGAAGTATTATTTGCATGTCCCTGTTTCGAAATCAAGGGAGCTGTTATACCCCAGTGCTAGATCCTACTGGATGCGTTAATAAGGAAGCACACATATTAGAAGATCATAATCTTTAAAATATTTGATATTTTCACATAACGGTTTCGCTTGGTAATCCTCTGTATGTTATGTCGTGCATATCAAAAAAACATCATCGTGGAGGTGGTCCCAGACACCAAACGGATTCGAGAAAGTGAACAAGCGCTGCCCCGTGGGGAAGGGTTCCTTGTGCTGGAAACATCCCCGGGGATCCTGCCCTGGAGGGCGTGGGCAGGCCTGAGAAGGCAGAACAGTGGCCGCTGAAGGCCCGGGTGACCGTTCACGGTCAAGGTGCCTGAGACCGTGGGTGTGATGCCCACGTTCTTGGAGCAGCCGCAGAATGGAGCTCGTGCTGTCCAGTCCTCAACCGGCCCGAGAGAACGGGAGTTGTCATGTGTGGAATGGCGGGCGAGCCAGAGAGTTCTGGAGTCCTGGGAAAAAGGACAAGTTGCAGAAGGAAATGACCCTTCTAACCAGCTTTGGCTCGTAGGCTTGGCCTTCTTCGTTGCTTGAAAAACACGAGGGGGTGAAGAGGGAGAGAGCTCCAAGTAGCTTCCTGCAGTACACGGGTTGGGTTGGCGGGCCATCTTGGCCCAGGCCGGTGCACGAGGGGAGCCCTCCGCGTCAGGAAGGTGGTGAAGCGGGTCCACGTCCCCGCTGGAGGAACCAGCAGAGGAAGGCACGTTACGAATGGCGCGTCAGCCGTGACTGTACGTCTCCTGGTTTTATTGGCCTGGGTCACAACCCCAGCGTTACTTAAATGTAGTTTGTTGGTGTTTTTCATGACGGCTTCCCCCTCTTTCCCCACGGCTGCTAATATTTCGTGTGGCAGCTCCCCACTCTCTCTCTTGTCACCCATTATCCATTATTGTCACCGCCCCGCCAGGATGTCCTTGGAGGGGACTCTTAATGGAGCTGTCCTGGTTAAAGAAATTCAATGTGATTGAACGGCAGTGAAGAATCAAAATCCAAATATCTGAAAGGGATGAATAATAACGAGGTATTAAAGCATATTGGTTATTTATTACTGGCAGAAGGCAGGAAAACATTAGCATGTAAAAAGCTGTAAATTAATCACGGCCGGTGATAGGAGACCTGAAAAAGTCACCTCTGTCTTTGTTAACTCTGTTTTGCTATTCTTGATGTGTTCCCGTGTCCCCCTTTCTGTCCTTCTGTGATAGATTTTCATCCCAGCTGGTTTGCTGAAGGCAGGAAGGGGAGAGATTAAACCAAAAAAAAAAAAAAAAACCTGGTTAATCTCACATCACCTGGTGTTTAAAGGGAGGTGGCAGGGTAATGAGCATGTTACCTGACCTGGGTTCAAATCCTGGCCATATCGCTCACTGCCAGTGACCTTGGACAAGTTACCTGCTGTCTCCAGATGCCGGGTCTCGGTCAAGTGCACGTGATCCCAAAATCTTCCTCACGCGGATGTCCCAAGGATTACGTGAGAGGCAGCCTTTTTACGGGTTTACTCCCGTGGGTGATGGCTGCTGCTGGTGACCGACAAAGGGACAAAAGGCCTTACCACTCAAGATGCGACCTGCGGGCCAGCACCCCATTAAACATGCAGATTCTCAGGCTGTGCCTCTGACCTCCTGCCTTGGGAATCTGCATTGTAGGCACAGGGACCAGCGTGGGCAGATGCAAGGACATGGGGAACCCAAGTTCTCGGGCAGGGCTGCTGTGTGGGCCCCAGCTTCTCCAGTGACAGCGTCACCGCACACAAAAGGACTGGAATCCTTCCCCTTTGGGTTTGTTGTTCAAGCTTCGGGACCATGGCTTATAAAGCGTCACTGGGAGCAACTGGAAAGGTCCCACGAAATGTTGAGCGATGGCGGTGTTGCTAGGAGGACTCTTCATGCGCCTGTCACCGGCAAAGTCCCCTCTGTTTAACAAATTTGGTTCACACGTCCTGTGAAGACAGAAAAGTGGCGTGCTCAATTACTGTGTTGGACTGAATTGTGTCCCCTCTGCCCACGTCCACGGCCCGAGCCCCCTTGTGACTGTATTTGGAGACGGTCCTGTAAGGAGCTAATTAAGGTTACACGAGATCACAAAAGTGGGGCTCTGACCCCATGGGCTGAATCTCCTCGTATAAGAGGAGGAGACACCAGGGATGCGGACACACAGCGGGGAGGCTGTGCGCGAACACACTGAGGTGGCGGCCGGCTGTCTGCAAGCCAGGAAGAGGGTCTCATGGGAAACCGTTCCTGCTGGTACCTTGACCTCGGACTTCGAGCCTCCAGAACTGCGAGATATTAATGTCTGTTGGACAGCCTCCCAGCTGGTGGGCTCAGTTACGGCAGCTGGAGCCCATGCAGTTACACCAAAAGAGAATGGGCGTTTCTGGTGAGGCTCCTTAAGACGTTCTTGCAGGGGCGCCTGGGTGGCTCCATCGGTGGAGCGTTCGACTTCGGCTCAGGTCACGATCTCACAGTTCGTGGGTTCGAGGCCCGCGTCGGGCTCTGTGCTAAAGGCTCGGAGCCTGGAGCCTGCTTCGGATTCTGTCTCCCTCTCTCTCTGCACCTCTCCCGCTCATGCTCTGCCTCTCTCTCTCTCTCTCTCTCTCTCCTTCAAAGAATAAATAAAAAGGCGTTAAAAAAAAAAAAAAAAAGACCTTCTTGCAGACCTCTGAGCTTCCGTCCGGCAAAGGCACCACACGTAGAACCCACTGCAGCCCAACCCTCTAACCGTGTTTTTCTCACATATAAACAGCACTGTGGTTTTGAGGCCCCCGTTTGCAGAACAGTTCTCCCCGCCCCCGACACACACATGCACTCAGATAGATCCCCGATGTTTGAAATCCCTGTTAGGAAAAGCGATGTCTGGTCTCCTAAAACAGGTGTTCGTGAAGGAGCTGAAACATTACGGAGCCGGCAGCCGGAACCTTGGTGTTGGAGGGTCTGTGCTCGTGTGTGAATGGGGCTCAGCCGCCCCGCGGGGTTACCCTGGGTGGGGAATTCATGATCAATCGTGACCAGGAATATCTGTATTCCAGGGGCACTGTGAGAAGGTGGCAGTCTGTTTCCGCTCTGAGAGCCGACTTTGATGGTACAAGGTGAAGGAGGCTTAAGGCCTGGGAGCATTTGGTGGTAGGACGGGTTCCTCTGGCCTGGAGAAAGGGGAGGGGGGCTGGTAGGGTGTGTCAGGGACGGGTTTACTGAGAGCCAGCTCCTAAACCTGCAGGGGGTGGCCCCAGCCCGGGCTCAATTGTCTACCCTGCTCAAATAGCCTTTGACTTGACCTCTGGCTCTCTCTGTGGATGCGACCTTCTCCGGGGGCACATGCCCCCCACCTTCCTGTGGAGTTAGCAAGTGTCAGGGCGTGTTCCCAGGTTCTCAGGGCCCCACAGATGTTAGTCGTGCCTCCCAGGGGGTCAGATACCAATCCAGGATGGCTGCCAGAAACTTCCTCCCAAGACCCTCAGGAAGTGCCCTCTGCGTCCGATGGGATGGTGGCCTGAATGAGCCCCCATGTTGCTCTTTTGAATTTTAATGCAGAAAAGTACGCATTTGCTGCACATCTGTGGCCTGGGCCTGCCCATCCCAGACCCCGATACGGGCTGTTCCCTGCCATTTCACCTGTGTTGAATGAAACTTGCCTCACTTGTCTCTTCTCTGCCCGGGACCGGGATCCCTGAGCCTTTCAAGGTCAGTTATAGCTTTCCACTGGGACCAACCCAGAAGAGAATTGCCGGGTACAGCCTCTCGTCCCAGGTGACGTGTGCATGTTAACCGGGGGGCTTCTGGAGACGGTTCAACACTTAGCGGGGTGCTGGTGTGGGGGAATGTGTTTTGCAAGTGGGATGGATATGAATTCTGGGGACCAGAGGGCATACCATAGTGGGTTCAGTTCTTCAGGGGCTCCCGGGTGGCTGAGTCGGTTGAGCGTCCGACTTCGGCTCAGGTCACGATCTCACAGTTTGTGAGTTGGAGCCCTGCGTCGGGCTCTGTGCTGACAGCGTGGAGCCCGCGTGGGATTCTCCCTCTCTCTGTGTCTCTCTCTCTCTCTCTCTCTCTCTCTGCCCCTCCCCCACTCATGCCCATTCTCTCTCCCTCAAAAATAAATAAACATTAAAAAAAGAAAACAAAAGGTAACCCATACCCCATCAAAATATAAACCCTTTCCAACCCCCAGCCAGCAAGTGCCCTCGTGTGCTTGCCCGTCAGTGCCTACCTTTCCCAGCAGACGTAGCCACTGCTCCCACTTCTGCTGTGTCGGATGGCCTTGCCTACGTGAGAACTTCACCTCGCAAGAATTCTACGGCGCGTAATTCTTCGCGTCTGGCTCCCTTAGCTCCGCACATTTTTGAGATTTGCCCATGCCATGCGTTTGATCCTCTGTATTCCTTTTTCTTAACTACAGATGGTTTATCCATCGTCCTGTTGACAGGCATTTGGACTGCTTCCAGTTTTCTGCTGTCACGAGCAAAGCCGCACTAAACATTCACGCGCCCGTCTTTGTGCAGACGTGTTCTCCGCCACTTGAGTAAATACCGAGAGTCCTAGGACCCTAGGTCTGTGCTGGGTCAGAGGACGAGGGCATGTTTAATTTTGCAAGAGCTGCTAGACCGCCTTCCAAAGTGGAAGCTCTTTGGCAGCCCAGCAGCTGGGTCTGAGTTCTCGTTTCCCACACCTTCCCCACATACGGCGTCCTCGCATCTGTATTTTGGCCGTTCTACTGGACGTGCGGTGTTCCCTCGTGCTCTTTGAACTTGCAGTCGCCTGCTGACTAGCCATCGTGAGCGCTTTCTCATGTGTTTAGCTGTATGTGTTCCTTTTTGAAATGGGTGCCCAGGCCTTCCGTCTACTCTTTGACCCGTTACTGTTTAGTTTTGGTTTGAGGGGTTCTTTTCTTCACATGTTCCGGGTACCAGTCCTTCATCTGGGGGCCTATATATGGCAACAGTTTCCTCCAAGTCCACGGATTCCCTGTTCATTTTCCCACTAGTGTTTTTAATGGGCGGGTTTTCAAGGTTTTGTTTTTGTTTTTCTTTCGATGAAGGTTATTGATTGTTTTTTTTTTTTCTTTCTTCAGTTTTGTGGTTAGTGCTTTCTGGATTTTGTCCAGGAAATCTGGGCCCACTTCAAGGCATTCTTACATTTTCTTCTACAAACATCACAGTTGGGGATTTTAGGGTTGTGTCGGTGGTCTGTCTTGAGTTAATGTTAGTGTCCGGGTAGGAGGATTATCTTTTTCCATGTGGATATCCAGCTGCCCCAGCAACAATCACTGAAAAGACTTTCCCACCACCTTTGAATTACTTTGCTGTCTTTGTCAAAAATTAACTGGCAGTGTAGCTGTAGATCTTTTTTGGATCCACTGTTCTCTTTCGTTGATTTTTTGCCTGTCTTTATACAACAAAACACACTGTCTTGTTGATTATAGTTTGACAGTAAGTCTTGAAATTATATCTATCTATATATATATATAACTTATAATATGACTACATATTATACGATAATGTAGTAGAGAACATAGCATAATAGATAAATACATATATTTTAATATATATTAATTTATATCACGTTCCTCCAATTTCATTCTTTTTTTTTCCCAAAATTGTTCCTGGCCTTCCTATATAAACATTAGAATTAGTTAGTTCATGCCATACCAAAAAGTTTTTTGGTATTTGATTGAAATGTATTGAAGTCATAGGTAAATTTCCACCTAACAGACACCTTAACATCTCAACCACATTGAAGAATCTTCCTATCTGGGACCATGATACATTACCTCTCCATTTGGTTTAGGGTTTATTTTATTTTACAGCAATGCCTTGTAGTTTTTCAGTGCGGACATTGTATCATTCATTGTATTTAAATCTGCAGTATTTTAGACTTTTTGATATTAGGGTTTTTTTTTTTATTATTGTATACTGACCTTGCATCCTGTGTCCTTGCTAAATTTGTGATTAATTATAAGTACTTATTATTGATATCGACTCTAATAGGTTTTTTATAGATTCCTTTGTATTTTGTCCGTACACAATCATGACGTGTGCAAATAATGGCAGGTTACCTCTTCCTTTTTAATCTTCATTTCCTTTATTTTTCTTGCCTTATTGCACCATCTAGAAACCCCCAGCATACTACTGAATAGAAGCGGTTTGTGGGAATATCCTTGCTTTGTTCCCAACGTTAGAGGGAAAGCATTTCACCTTTTGTCATGAAGTATGATGCTAGCTATTATCAGGTTGAAGGCCGTTCCTTCTATGCTAGTTTGTGGAGGGTTTTTAATATGAATGAGTGTTGAATTTTGCCAGATGATTTCTGCGTGTGTTGAGATAATCATATGGCTTTTTTCCGCTTTAGTCTCTTAATAGGATGAATTACTTTGGTTGATTTTCTTGAATGTTGAACCGACCTTACATTCCCAGCATCAACCCCACTTGGTCATGTTGTGTTATCCTTTGTATATATTTCTGAAATTTTGTGCAAAAATCACAGTCAGAATTTTTGCATCTATATTCATGAAGGATACTGTTTTGTTTTGTTTTGTTTAATTGTCTTTTCCTGTAACGTCTTCATTTGGTTTGGGACTGTCTTCATTATGGTCAGCATAATTTGGGGCACATAAAATGAGATGGGGAATAATATTACTTCTCTCTCTGTTTTATGAAAGAGTTTATGTAAAATTGGTGTTATTTCTGTCTAAAGTGTTTGGTAGAATTCAGTGAAGCCATAGGAATCTAGAGCTTTCTTTGTGGGAGACTTTCCAATAATGACTTCAAAATCTTAGATAGGCTAACTCAAACTGTCTCTTCTTACGTCACTTTTGGGAATTTGTGTGTTTTGCATAATTTTTGTCCTTATCATCTATGCGTAGAATGTGTGGGCATAAAGTTTTCCATAATATTCCCATAATATCCTCTCAGTGCCTGGTGGATCTCTAATTACATACTGTCTCTGATTCCTGATATTGATTATTTTGTTTTCTCTTTTTTTTTCCTCAGTCTAGCTAGAGCCTTATCAATTTTGTTAGTCTTTTCAAAGAATTTATTTTACTGCTTTTTCCATATTGCTGTTATATTTTCCATTTTAATTGTTTTCTACTCATTTTCATTGTCTCCTTCCCTCTACTTACTTCGACTTTTCTGGCTTAATGTCGAAATTTAGGTCATTAATTTTAAATCATTCTTCTTTTCTAATATAAGCCTTTAAATTTATAAATTTCCTCTAAGCCTTGCTGTAGCCATAGGCCACCAATTTTTGATACTGTGTGTTTATTTCTATTTAGTTCAAATATTTTCAAAATTCCCCTTTCACTTCTTTGAGCAGTGGGTTATTTAGGAGTGTGTCATTTAATTTCCAGATATCTGGGGATTTTTCGTTATCAACTTCTGATTTAATTCCTTTTTGCCAGAAAAGATATTTTACATAATTTTAAACCTATTAAAGTTTTTGAGACTTGTCTTATGGACCAGCCGAAGGTCTCAGTGCATGTTTTATGCATGCTTGAAAAGCATGTATATTCTGCAGGTGTCCTACAACTTGTCAGCTGTCATGTCTTATAAATGTCCTTTAGGTCAAGTGGGTTGATAGTGTTGTTCCAGTCTTCTGTATCCTTGATTTGTGTCTGCTTGTCCTAAAAATGGGTAACTGAGAGGAGTGTTGGAATCTCCAACTGCAATCGTAGATTTCTCTAATCCTCCCTCCAGTTTTGTCCATTTTTTGCCTCGTGTGTTTTGAACCTCTGCCACAAGATGTGTTCACGCTTAGGACCGTCATAGCTTCTGGATGAAGGGACTCCATCATCATTACAAAATGTCCCTGTTTGTCTCTGGTGGTATTCCTTCCCCTGAGGGCTACTTTTGCAATACCAGTATAGCCATTCCAGTTTTTATGAATAACGTTTCCAAGTTTTTACCTTTATCTGATTTGTGTCTTTATATTTAACGTGTGTCTCTTACACACAGCTTATAGTTGGCTTTTATTTTTCAATTCATCCGGATGATCTCTGCCTTTTAGCTGAATTGTTTAGTTCATTTACGTTTACCATCTGAGTGTTTCCGTTATGATGCATCCATTCTGTGTTTCATTTTTCTTCCTTTTCTGCCTTTCACTGGATTAACCAAAGAAGATTAATCAAGTCAGTCTTTTTTGGTATTCTATTTTATCTCCTCTGTTGACTTGTAGGCCTACTTCTTTTGTTTTATTCCTGTGAATGTGCAGTTGCTCTATGGTTTATAAAATGCATCTTTAGCTCACCACAACCTACCTCGTATTTCTGTCGCTTTGCATCTAGTGTAAAGTCATCCTTGTGACGTTACTGGCCTGTATTTTCTACATGTGTTATAAGGGGCACAATGGGTTGTTATTTTTGTTTTAAGTCTTTAAAGATACGGTGCTGGTTTCTTCTCCACATTGTTTCCCATGAGGAATGAACAGTAATTCTTAGCACTATTGCATGGTGTAGAATGTATCTTCCTTGTTTTTTTTAACATTCTTCTCTTTATATTCAATTTTTAGCAATTTGTTTGAGATAGGACTATGTACACTTTTGTGTTCATTTTGTTTCGAGTTCACTGGGGTTCTTGAACCGGTAGGTTGATATTTTTCATCAGATATGGAAACATTTTATTTTATTTTTACAGTTTATTTATTTTGAGAGAGAGAGAGAGAGAGAGAGAAGCCAATGCAAGCAGGGGAGGGGCAGAGAGAAAGGGAGAGAGACAGAATCCCAACAGGCCCTGCACTGTCAGCACGGAGCCTGATGTAGGGCCTGAACCCACAAACTAAGAGATCATGACCTGAGTGGAAACCAAGAGTCAGACGCTGAGTCTGCTGAGCCACCCAGGTGCCCTGAATATGGAAACATTTAAAAACATAGTTTCTATTCTACAGTTTCTCCTTCTCTTCTCCTTCTGGGATTCCAATTACATAATGTTAGATCACTTGCTATGATCCCACAGCAAGTTTTTTCATTCTCTCTTCGGCATTTTTAGCCTTTTCTTCCCCTCTGTGCCTCAGGTGTAGAGTTTCTGTTGCCCTGTTTTCAAGTTTGCTGTATATTCTGCAGGGTCCAAGTGGTTGTTAAACCCGCCTATCTGAATTTATAACTTTATATTCTAATTTTTAACATCTAGAATTTTCATTTATTTCTTGTTTCATAATCTGTTTTATCATTATGTCCATGTTTTCTTTAAATCTTTGACCTGTGAATAATAGCTGCTTTAATAAGGTCTTGATGTGCAGACTGTAATTTCTGGATCTGTTTCCATTGACTGTTTTTTTACCCCTTCTGGGTATGAGGCAAATTGGTCAGCTTACGCACATGTCTGCTAAAATTTTTTCTTGAATTCTGGTCCTCGTGGATACCAAGTTTCTGGGTTTGATTGTCTGTAATTTGTGATAAGCTATGGCCTGGCAAACAATTTATGTATGAATAGGCCTGATCCTTTTGAAATTTATTGTTAAGGTTGGTAAGGTGCCTCTGGCGTCGCCTTTATTCTGAAGTTAGAGTAGGCCTATTCCTAAGATACAGATTTTCTGGGTCTCTAACTCAGTGAAGTCTCTCCAGTGTGGCTAGTTTAAACTCCAGCATCTCAGCCCTATGTGTCATCTGCACCATCTCAGGTCACAGTCCCGTGGCAGCTGCTCTCTGCTCAGCTCTCGGGGTCCTGCCTGCGTGAGCGCAATTTAGTATCTGGCCACGCCCTGTGTAGTTCCCCTCGGCCTCCGTCCTCTCAGATCGCAGACCTCAACAGCCCTGAACTCTGATGTCTGCCTCCCCCCCCCCCCCCCCCCCGCTCTGGTGCAGCTGCCGGGCTCTGAGCTCCAACCTGCCGTCCAAACCTGCCGTCCACGCTGCGTAAGGTGCGTCCAGGCAAAAAGCCAGAGCGGTCGTGAGGTTTAGCTCCCGAGTTGATCTTCCATGAGGGTCATCCCTGAGCCACCTGTTCCAATGTCTACAAACAGTTGCAAACATCTCCTCACACCTTGTAACTGTTTAACATTTTTGCTGCCACGTGTAATGTGTTACTTTCCACATACCTGACGACCGAGCCGAATGCGCCGAAGCCAGATGAGAAGGGATTAATTACAGATGGGCAGCGATTTAGGATTTATTGGAAGGAGCAGTCATGGGGCACCCTGTCCACAAATAAGACTTCAAGTACGCCCCCCAGGTCTTGTTGTATGAAATATTAGAATTTTATAAGCAATAGCTGTGGGGCCGAATCCTTACTTTGCAAAAGAATCCTTCCTTCGCTTTGCGGGACTAGCTACAAGGAAACACCGTTCTTACAAGACTCATTGGAAGGTGGCTGGGGGAAGAAGAGGTAGGCAGCGGGTGGCCGAGCCCAGATCCCCAAGTTTAGACGTTGCTTCCAGTGATGCTGTTGGTCAGGAATGAAGTCAGTGTGCCCCCAACGTGTCGTATCCCATGCACGAGCGTCTAGGGCCGACAGCAAGGCCACGGCAAAGCGAGGGCCACGGAGGGGTAAAGTGCGAAGACGTGGTCCTCCTTGGCACCCAGCCGCCCATAAGAAACTTGAATGCTTTGAGCCGGAATGCAAAGTCAGAAGCTCCATCAGAGGCCAGGCAGGGCGTGAGCCAGGAGAGAGCAGCACAGTGTCAAACAAACATTCCAGAAGACTCCGTAGGGGAGTGAATAGGCACACGGCATCTCTGCAGACGGTGAGCGCTGGGTTAGAAGGGCACCGGCCGGTGCGTGTGTGTGTGTGTCACCCAGGGAGCTCATTAAAACGCAGGCTCTGAGTCAGAACGTCGAAGAAGAGGTCTGGAGAGCTGCAGGTCCGACCCAGCTCCAGGTGGTGCCGATGCCATGGGCGCCCAGGCGGCATTGATCTCTGAGGGATTTCAGCCCAGGAGCCCGGGCGGTTCCTCACGGGGGAGATCACCCGATGCTTGTGGTGGAGAGGAGACCACGGTGCTAAACGCGGTAAATGGGGACGAGGGCATTGGGTGGACACAGCATAGCGCGCCCGCGACATTTAATCCCTAAAGCCGGCTGCACCTGTTGGGGCTGACGGTTGCACCTGAGGGAGTTCAGGCTCCAGCATCCCAGAAATCTCGGCCGTGACCCTAGGGGAATTCCCCGCAGAGCCACAGGGCGCTGAAACATGCACTGTTCCTACTTATTCAAGAACTCAAATGCCAGCAGAATGGCAATACGCTTCAATTTAAAAAAAAAAAAAAAAAAGGCAAGAAAGAAAACAACCCTCAAAACTCTATTACCTTCTGCCATAAACTTTTTTCTGGAGTATGATATTGTGTGCCTTCACTGCAAACTAAGTCTGAAGTTGCATGCTGTAGATTCCGTCCGGAGGGAGCGTGGCTCACGTCTAACAGGTATTCGTGTTTGGGAAGTCCGTGCGTGGACACGTGCGTGGCCATGACCTCTGCACGTGGGAAGGACATATCCTCGCGTGGCGCGTGCACACCTGGATTTTAGACAAGGTGACGCACGACGCATTTTGGTTGATGTTCACGTGACTTCAGCACCGACCTGTGGACCGAGTTTTTTGTGTTTTAACTTCAGCTTCTTGGATGGTGCTTGAAATACTCCATTTCTTCTCAACAGCACCTCGGAGCGTAGTGAGTTCTGGACTTTGGATTTAACTAACGAACTCGTACAAGGATGGTGATAACGCAGGCTCCCATTCCCCAAGCGCCGGCTATATCCCAGGCACGTGCTCTAGAAATACATTTAATCATCACTAACATTCCACCCGCCGTGGGCATTATGCCTAGATAAACTGTTTCCAGATTATTTATAGATTCCCATTTTACAAAACATAAACCGAGGCCCCGGGGTGGTTGGAGGAGCGAGGAGTTGGGCTTCTAGTGTTCGGTCAAGTGCGCATACCCCCACGTTGTTCTGCCGCTGATGTCCCGTGATGCAGAGTAACGGGGCTCTTTCTAAGCACGGATGTTTCCAGCTTTTTCCAGGCCCTCCCTCCTGCTGTGGAGATGAGCCAGGCCAGAGAGCCCAGGACTTCCCACCAGCCCAGAGGGGACATCTGACCCACTTCCCGTTCTCTGAGCCAGCGGCCCCCTGTCCTTCCAGGTCAGAGGCTGTCGATGGCTCTCCAGGCCTCAGGGGACCTGGCCAAGGGCAGGGGGCGAGGCAAGAGTTAACAGGGCCGCAGGCTCTGTGTACTGTGGGCGTTCTCTTCTGCTCTGTGTCCTCAGGCCGGCTTCCATGGCGACTTCATTAGCAGCAAGCTGCTAATTAAATTTCATATTTATGGTCGGAAAATAAAATCATTGGACCTTTTTGAAATAGGATTTTATGAGTTTTTAGCTCTGGCGCTGACTCAGCAGTCAAGGGCCCGCGCTGTTTAGATGTACGGCTTCAAGGCGGAGATAAATAGAACAAATAACACGGGGGAAGAGGTTGAATCCTGCGTCCTTGGGCGGGCCCGAACACGTTTCGGGGCCTTGGCGGGGCAGACCCGGGCCTCTGGGTGTGGCTGGGTTGCCAGGGCCCCAGTCCAATGTGGGTGTGTTTTGGGTCCAGGGTCACCGAGCCCCCGCAAGGCTGTTTTTGTTGCAGAGTGGGATGGGCTGTGTGTGTGTGTGTGTGTGTGTGTGTGTGTGTGTGTGTGTGTGTGTTCTTGCCATACTAGAAAAATCGCTCTTTGTCTGCAGCTCAGACTCCAGCCTCACAGGGTGTGTGTGCAGGAAGCTCTCGGATCCTACTTCCTTTCACGTGTCACTTAGCGACTGGCCGTGAGAACTCAGCTCCTTCCACCCTGCGATGCCCGCACCCCTTGTGCTGTGCCCCTGGTGGGCCCAGTGGGCGTGTCCTCATCCAGGCCGGGAAAAACTCACGCCCACTGCGTTCCGGTGTGTCCGGCGGGGAGGCTCTGAGCATCCTGGGGGTGGAAGGACGTCAGGGGCATCGGGCTCTACCCTGCAGTCTGCTCGGACGCCCTTTCTCATAAAGGACGAGGCGGTTTCCCTCAGCTCGGTTCTGGTGGGTTTATCTCCTCCCGGAAGGATCCGTTTCTCCGGAGTGTTGGAAAGTCCAGTGTGCGGAAGTCAAGGAGACCGGGCTCGGTCCCCGAGCCTCCCTCCCCCCACCGCCCCGTGGGGTCCGGGCCCTGCCGTCCACACCCTCTTCTGCAGCGTGGGGGGTAAGGTGACCTATCCCCCGGGGCGCCTGAGAGAATGCACACCAAGGGCCCAGCCGAGTCCCCGCGTGGCAGGCGCTGGGCCTTCCGTCCGTGACTAGCTTCCCTCCCACGAGCACTTCATTCTGCCTCGGCACGTCCATTCACAAACTGTGAAACAACAGCGTGGGTGGCCCAAGCGGCACCAGAGACCCCTCGGGAACCCGTTGCCTTGTGCTGCGACCACCCGCGAGGGGGCTTCCTTTCCACTGATTTGCTCCGGAGTCGGAAGCCGTCCCTCAGTCGATGTGATGCCCGTGGCGGGGCAGGTGGAGGGCGGGCCTGGCCCGGCGAGGGACACACACGAGCCCGCCTTCTATCCCACGCGGAGCCGGGCCATTAACCCTTCCTGCCACTGCCCGAGTGCTGTGGGCTGCACTCTGCGACCCACCCCCCCACCGAATTCTGGTGTGAAAGCCCTAAGCCCCTGGGGTGGGGGGGCGGGTATCGGAGGCAGAGCCTTTGGGAGGAAATTAGGGTTGGATGAAGTCGTGAGGGCGGGGCCTCGTGATGGGATTAGGGGTCTCGTAGGAAGAGGACGAGGCAGGGCTCTCTCGTTGTGAGCACACACCAAGGACAGCCCACGTGAGGACACCACGGAAGGGCGGCCATCCGCGGACCCGGAGGAGATCTCTCACCGGACACGGGATCTGCTGGCACCTTGAGCTCGGACTTCCCAGGCTGCAGGACAGAGAGAAATGAACACCAGTTGTCTAAGCCGTCCGGCCGGAGGTGTTTTGCGGACGGAGACACGGTGTGACCTCAGGCAAGTCCCCCGATTTCTCTGAGCCTCGGCTTCCTGGCGGTCACGGCGGCGGCCATGCAGGACCGCTGGGGGGTTGAGGGTGTGCCAGCAAGGAAGGCTTCCCTGCCGTGGTGCTCACGTAGGGCACCGCTTCCAGAACCAAAGGACGAGGGAGGACAAGGATCTGGCTGTCCCTGAGGGGCTCTCCTGCAGACCGCCCCCCGCCCAGAGAGGAGACACGCGTCCCCTCCTTCCTCCTCTTTTCAGCTCAAGCCACCAGTTAGGCCGTCAGCACCTGGAACGTAGGAGCGTGACCGCGAGATGCCAGAACCCTTAATGTCCTCAGAAAGGAGGCTGTCGCTCCGAGCGGAGCACGGCGGGGCCAACCCCGGTGGCCGGCCACGTGCACACGCTGGGCTCCCGTCTTCCAAGCATCACTTCATCCTCACACCCCGTGAGGCGGCACTCCCGTCGTCCCCATGTGACTGGAGAGACTGAGGCCTCAGGGGATGCCCTGCGGTCCTGCCAGCCGCACCAGAGGCTGACCCGAGCCGGTCCGTGGCCCCCTGACCTTAGGCTTCTGCTTGGCTGTGGAGGACGGGAGCACAAAGGGAAGACGGGGGCCGGTGGTCAGTTCTGAGGGGCGGCCACCCCCGGCTCCTGAAGGCTGAGCCCTGCCGGCAGCCCCTTGCCCCTCCCCCTCCCCCCTCCCTCCAGCCCTTCGGTCTGGGCAAGAAGTCCCCAGGGTGCAGCCCCCAGGGACCTCGCGGCCCCCTCTTGCTCCCGTGAAGTCTGCTCATTCAGCTCTCCCCAGACCCAGCTTTTCGACCTCCGTCTCCCTGCCAGCCTCTCGCCGTATCAGGGTCCCGTCCCGCCCAGTCGCCACGTGGCCCTGTAGTAGCCTGGCTGCGGAGTCCTGCCCACCGCCCTGCTGGGTCCTGTCCGGAGGGGCCCAGGAGGAGAGCCCATGAGGGGTGGGCAGTCAGGGAGAGCTTCCCGTGGGAGGAGGCGCCGGTGACGGAGGGCTTGGAGGCCCGATAGGAGTTTGGCTAGGAGACGTGCTGCGGGCCGCTCGCTTCACGTAAGCTGCCATAACAAAATACCACAGGCCTCGCAAACTACCATGAACAGGTTCGCTCGAAAGAAAAGAGACATATTCTCACAATCCTAGGGGCCAGCGGTCTGAAATCAAGGTGGGAACAAGGCAGGGCCCCCTTCCTCCGGAGACTCCAGGAAAGGATCCTCCCGACTCTTGCGGGTCTCGTGGCCCCCAAGTTCCACGGCCCGTGGCCACCTCCCCCACCTCTGCTTCCATAGTCACGTGGCCGTCTTCCCTTGTGTCTCTGTATGTGTCACTGACTCAAGCCCCGCCCTAATCCAGGGAGACCTCCGCTTCGGTGCGTCTGCAGACCCCCCGTTTCCAGATACGGTCGCATTCTGAAGAGGGGGGGCCCTGTCCAGCCCAGCGCACCGCGGGGGGCATCAGCGGATGACAGCTTCAGAGAGAGGGAGAGGCAGGAGCCGGGGCCCTGTGAAGGGACCGTGTCACCCCTCCATGAGCAGAAGGCCGACGCGGGTGCAGAGGAGCGGGACTCGGAAAACAGGGCGACGGTCGCTTACGGAGCTGGGCGAGCACCAACCACGTGACCCAGCAGCCCTGAGCCTTGGCGCTTCTCCCAAAGAGGTGACGGCACCCGTCCACGCGAAGATTTGTCCAAGAATGTCCCAACAGGGGAACCTGGGAATCCACCCGCAATGCCCACCAACAGGTGAAGGGATAAACTGTGGGACGCGCATCAGCGGCGACGCTCTGTCACCGGGACCAGCCAGTGACGTGCACAGCCAGTGCCCCGAGGTACTGAGGCAGCAAGCCAGGCCCCAAGAGCGCGTGCTCTGCTCCTTCAGTTTTCTGTCACAGAAATCACAGTCCTGGTGGCCACTGGCGTGGGTGCACGGCACGGAAAGGGCCGTGAAGGAACCCCTGGGGTGCTGGCCACGCTCCGCTTCTCCGTGGGTCATAGGGTGTCTTCTTTCCCCAACTCCTTGAACGGTGTCCTTGAGATGCACGCGGCTCACTGATGCTACCGCAATAGTTTAGGAAAGGAGAGGGGACCGTAAGTTCTCTGGCCACCGGTACAGGCGGGGACACAGGAATCAGGCCGCAGTGGAGTCGGACCGTGGCGCCCAGGCAGAGACACTGGTGTCCAGCTGTGCAGGGACCGGGGTGGGGGTGGGGGACGTTGCAGCTTCTAGGAAGGGGCGGGGCTGACCTCCCAGGCGTGTGCCTACATCACCTGGATCCATCCGCCCACGGCTTCCGTTCCCCTATTTCCCGAGAGGACACGGCCCTCTGCTCCCCCAGGGGAATGGGGTGATCGGAGCTCACCGCGGGGTGAGAGGGCAGAGGAGACACGGGTGGTCAGGGAGGAGCCGGGTCAGTGCCCCACCGTGGATGCCAGCCTGTGTCGAGCAGAAAAGAGTAGCAGTGTGTTTGGCTCGGGGCAGCTGGGTGTGAGGCTTGTGGAACATCTTCCCTGGAACATTCTAGGCCCCATGCTTCCCGCCTGCGGCCTTCCCCCTCGGTGCAGTTCGTAGTCAGGGGACCGTGGTCTCCTGGGCGAGGTCGGGCACAGCAGGAAGAGAGAGCAGGACTGACGCCAGGCTCCTGCCCGATCCTCCCTCCCCTCCTGCACCCCCTCCCCCCTGCGCCCCAGAGGCAGACGCGACCCTGCCTGCCAGAGAGAGCACGGTCCCCTTGGCGAGTGTCTCAGCCTCCCCCCCCCCCCGCGTAGAAAGTCACCCACAGACTCTGCTCAGAACAAAAATAAAAAGGGAAGTATGGCAGCGCCCCCACCCCCCACCTCTGCCCCTAAAAATAGAGGCGGCCTCCCAGTGGGGTGTTGTGTGGGCTTCCGGGAGAGGCCGCGGTTCCGTGCAGCATCAGCATGTTCTGGGGGCCTGGCAGGCAGCGCGCTGGAGGAGAGGGGGTCTGAGGGGACCACGGAGGGACCCCAGGCAGACCCAGGACAGAGCTGGTTGCAAACATGTGAGTATATTCTCCAACCGGCAGGTCCTTTAGCTCCGAGACACGTGTGTGCTGAGCTAGCAAAGCCCCAGCGGGAGCCGTGTGGGCCGGCTGGGGGGGGGGGTGCCGTAAGCCCCGCGCCCCCCACCCTACCCCCTTGCTTCGTCCACACTGTGTGTCTAATGGCTCCACACATGCTCCCTTTCATTTCTTAATTTCTTAAACAACACGGTCGACTCTCAAACAGCCGGTGCTGGGGCGACTAGTTTATGCTGTCACTTTGATTGCACAGAGCGTGGAACTGAGCCCAGAGAAGGCCCCTCCGTAAATGCCTGATGATTGATTTGGACCAGAACGCTCGCATTTTTATGTGCTGGCTTCTCGAACTTTCTTCTGATGGAGGACAGTGCCCAGCATGGAGGAGGGGGCGTGAGAGCACAGAATGTGCTCTTGTTGGGGGCAGTGAGGTGCCCGAGGCCCCCCGCTGGAATTGTCTGCGGCGTCTGTCCCTGAAGGCCGGGCCCTTGCCTTTATGTGAGGCTCACAGCCCCGCAGCCCTCCCCGGGGTACCCTGCAGACGATCCTTCCTTCCGAGGTTTAAGATTCCGTGTGCAAAGAAAGGAGCCTGGTGCTAACTGTCCCACAGCTGACCCAAGGCCCGGCCCCTGCCCACAGGCATATGTGGAGAGACGGAGACACTGGAGCCCCGAGCCCAGCGGGAGACTTTGACCAGAACCCCAGGGAGAAAAGGCAGAGTGCAGTGTGAACGGCTTTTCAAGGAGCAGAAGGAACAGGGCCCGAGGGAAAGCGCCCCCCTCCTCCCCCCCCCCCCCCCCGCCCCCATCTCCTGGAGGTCTCAGAGCCACTTCCTCATTTCCTCCTGAAGCACTTCAGGAACCCGATAAGCCCTGCAGGGTCGAAACTGCAGGCCTCGGGCGGCTTGGGCTTATGAGAAGCTGTCCTCTGCTTCCAGGAGGTCACGCTGACATCACGGGTTCGAAGAAGTCCGCAAGGTCTCAGGGGCATCCTTTAAAACGAGAGACCACGTAAGGTCGCGGGTGTCTCCAGTCACACAGCGGAGAGCGTCCCTCGGTGGAGCGGGTCCCACGAAGGCCGGCCTGGCCTACGACACGGCTGGGTAGCGCCTGGCGGGCGGCCTTCGAGCCTGGCTTTGCAGAGCTCCCCACACGCAGGCACAGAGCCCACCCCCCACCCACTGCTGCCGACACTTGCTCCCAAGCCTCAAGTCCGCACTGATCTGCGGTATCTGGGTGCAGTTCGGACGGGGCACCTTACGTAATGATCGGTGATTCCAGCCATTTGACACGAGCCAAAGGAGAAAAAAAAAAAAAAAAAAAAAGTCTCCTGGCTGGCATCTGGTTTTATGAGCTTTTGCTTTCATGGCAAGAAGCGAGAGATGATCTCTGGGCGTAGAGATCCCCACATTCCCGGGCCTGCTGCTCTCGGAAAGCGTTTCCATTGCACCGTGTAGGGAGCACAGGACATCAGAAAACCAGGGGCTCGTGTGCACCGGGGCCTGGACACCCCCCCCCCCGCCCCCAACCCCAACAGGCTCATTTAAAGACACTCTTACGTAATAGATCAGTAAGAAGGAGAGACACAGGACGGGACTCTCTCTTCAGCAGCAAAATCGGAGTGTCCGGAGATGTTTGGTAACAGTCTCATCCCCGCCCCCCTTCTGGTGCTCAGATAACGTGGAAAATGTGAGTCTCGGTGTTTCCACGTTTCAAGCTGCCTGGCGGCTTTAAAACAGGTGAGCTGACCTACGGGAAATCACTCAAGTTCACGTGCTCCTTGCCACGGCCTCAGGAGCCCCCGCCCCCCCACCCCGGGGACTGACCCAGGGACACGAACACGGAAGCAGCCCTCCCAGACCAGACCCCGCTTTCCCTTTCCCGCCCCCGCCCACCCCCTCCCTGCTCGGCTGTGTCTTGCTTCATTTCTCTTCCCTTCCCTCGCCGTGCACCTGCGGGCACTAAGTAAAACTCTGAGTTCCTGTGCCTTTTTCTCAGCCCGTGTCCTCGCTTCAGACCTCACACCCCGCCTCCTTTTGCTGCGTCCGCCTCCCTTGTGCCTTTTCCTGGACGCGCAGCCCGCAGACGTCACTCCTGAATTCCACGCTGCCCCGAGCCCAGGGTTGACTGACCCCCCCCCCCACCCCGGGGTGGGGGTGAGGGGCGCATGCACCTGCCTCGCCCGTGGGGCCCCTCTCGTGTCTCCATCTGAGAGCCAGGCTGTGTCAGGGCTGGGGTTAGTGTTGGTTCGGGACCAGCCGCTCACGTGTTCCAGAAATTGGAGCTTTCTGTCTGTTTGATCAGATTTGGTTGAGGGAAGTGAAATTCACGTAATGTTCACCCCCCACCTTAAAGTGAACAATTCACTGGTGTTTAGCACGCTCACGGGGCTGTACAGCCCAGTTCCGAAGCACGTCCCTTGCCCCGAAAATAAAGCCCCGTATACCTCAGCGGCCGCCCCTCCGTGTCTGCCGGCCCCCAGCCCCTGGCCGCCACCCACCTGCTGTCTCTCTGTGGGCTGCCCTCCTCTGGGCATTTGAAGGTATCCTGCCGCTCGTGGCCTTTCGAGTCTGGTTTCTTCCGCTCCGTGTGACGTTTGCAAGGTCTGTCCATGTTGTAGCACGGATCAGTGCCCCGTTCCGTCTGGTGGCTGAATAGTATTCCGTCGCACGTATAAATGTCTTCATTTTAAGAGTCACTGGCTTCGAGGGCTCACGGCTGCCGGGACTGGGAAGGGGAGCGGGGCGCAGGGAGGTGGGAGGGGGGACCTTGCTGGGCTTCTCGATGCAGCACCCAGCAGAAGCAACCTGCGACGGGGGTCTCGGCCCACCGCCTTGGCCCGCCCCGCCGTCCGTGCAGCCCCGCGGAGGGCATGTTGGGGAAGCCAGCATCTCTGGCCAGCCTCCCCAGGCTGCCGCTGGCTCTGCTCCTGAGCACGTTATCACAATGAATTACAGCCAGCTCTCGATTCTCTCAAGTAATAGGGGACCCGAGTAACACAGAGCTCATTGAGGGGCGCCTGGGTGGCGCAGTCGGTTAAGCGTCCGACTTCAGCCAGGTCACGATCTCGCGGTCCGGGAGTTCGAGCCCCACGTCAGGCTCTGGGCTGATGGCTCGGAGCCTGGAGCCTGTTTCCGATTCTGTGTCTCCCTCTCTCTCTCTGCCCCTCCCCTGTTCATGCTCTGTCTCTCTCTGTCCCAAAAATAAATAAATGTTGAAAAAAAAATTAAAAAAAAAAAAAAAAGGAAGATGTAGGGGCGCCTGGGTGGCGTAGTCGGTTAAGCGTCCGACTTCAGCCAGGTCACGATCTCGCGGTCCGTGAGTTCGAGCCCCGCGTCGGGCTCTGGGCTGATGGCTCAGAGCCTGGAGCCTGTTTCCGATTCTGTGTCTCCCTCTCTCTCTCTGCCCCTCCCCTGTTCATGCTCTGTCTCTCTCTGTCCCAAAAATAAATAAAAAACGTTGAAATGTGGGGCTGCAGGGGCGGTGGGGAGGAGGGGTCCCATTCCGTGGGGAAGCTGTTTATTTTGCAGTTAATTAGGAGTAAAGAGACCCTTCCTGAGTCCTTTCCTCCTTCTCTGTCTCCCTCCCAGAAGCCTGTTTAATTGGACGTACAGACTTACTCTGGCCCTGACCTAGCGGATGCCCAGTGAACACATTTTAACTAACCATCCCCCCCCACCCGCCCCCGCCGGCCATCTCTTGGCAGAATGCTCCAGGACAGGAAATCTGACCGGTTTGAATTTCACTCCTGTGCCCGCCCAGCCTGGCGTGGAACGCGGGTTGTTACGCGTGGTATCGGGGGTGCCGGATGCGGGCACCGTGCTTTATCCTTCCCCAAAGGTCTGCGGTAAGTGGCGACATTACGAGACGCACAGAAGGAGGGGAATGGACTAACTCGGGCATCTGGAACCCCCACAAACTGGGTCATTGGTCCCAGAAGGATCGGGACGCGGTGCTTTGCCCCGGGGCCCTTCCTGAGCGAGCGGCGTGCCAAGTGTGGTCAGACGCGGCCCCTGTCGTGCTCCCGTCGCACTTGAAACTAACGCCCACTGACGCGTCCTGCAGCTTCCCCTCAGCGTCCCGACTGTCCCTTTTCTCCCGGGACCGTGAGCTCGGTCTAGCGTAATCCTAGGTGAGGTGACTGGAGCCCCCCAGCGTGACACGCTGAGTTTGCCGAGGGTCTCTTTCCAGCCTTGCTGTGCGACCGCGAGCGTCAGACTCTGCCCCCCTCCGCCCCTGCCGTCTGTGGTGGGTTGTGTTACTGAGTCACTCCGTCCCCTCCTCTGATGTCGAATGAGTGCCCACGGCACAAGAGGCACGGAAGCGTCGTACCCCGCTTCGTCCAGGAGCGCGTCCCCTGAAGGTCAGCTGGTGACCTTTCACAACGAGGGAGTGAAGCCCTCCGCGTAAGTCCGGAAGATGCTGGCTGGTGTGGGTTATCGGTTTTCAAAGAATTAGGATTCCAGACTGAACCGAATTCCCGTGCACCACCGGCTAGAACGGGCTGTCCTTGGTGATGCAGAAGGTCCTTCGGGCTGGAGTGGGGGGGAGGGCGGGGGCGGGGGGCACATTGCGAGAAGAGATGGCCGCCGTCACACTGATGCCACATTCGGGAACGCCAGCAAATGAAAGAGTCCTTCTTCCCGACAGAGTGCAGGACCAGCTGGCTTTTCTGCAGCTCACCCGGCTGGGGTGGTTTGTGACCAGATAGCTCCGTCCCCGCAGGTCACAGATTGGAGGGACGTAGACTGTAGACTTCTAATCTGTGACTGATGGAGAGGCCAAGACAGATGGGCGCTCGGGTCCAAACGGCAGGCGCAGCAGAACGAGCCGGGTGCAAACGAAGGGCGTGTGATCCCGTCAGCTGGCTGTCGTGGCGAAAACCCTCAGCACGCGGCGGACAGAAAGGTCTTCCCCGCTGAAGGGAGGAAGCTGAAACGAGGAAAAGACAACCGGCGCTTATGCCCCGGAAATCGGTCACTTCGTGAATGTTAAATGCCCATTTGTGCGAGAGACTGGCTGGGGCGCGGGGCGTCCGAGGAAGTAAGAGAGGGGCCCCTCCCGGAGGCCGTGAGCAGCACGGCGGGCTCGGCGAGAGAGATGCTAACGACGCCCGGTGGGCGAGTCGCAAACCAGAAGCCCAGACACAAGGCTCGAAGGCAGATCTTTGACGTTTTGCTCGAAGTTCTGCCCGTGCAGGTGGTTATACGGGGCGTCCAGGCAGACCCCTCGTTTCCATCTCGAGTTTCCCGTTGGCTTCTGAAGGGCTGGACTGAGTGATCAAGTGCCTGCTCTGTGCACGGTAGCAGCCCTAAGGTGTTAGAGGTGCTTGTGCAACTCTGCAGACCAAGAAATGGGGCTCAGAGAGGTTAAGCCACGTGCCTCAAGCCGCACAGCAGTAAGTGGCAGAGCATGAGCTCACATCCAGGACCCTCCCTTCGGCACCGTGTGCTTTCCACTGGGACGCACACTGTTGCCTCCTTATTCAGAGGTTTTTTGGCATGGCTCTCTTTTTAGAGTCGAACTTCCTTGATCCTGTGGCCATGGCCCCCATCTTCTTGGGGTGGGGATGCCACTTCTCACCAAGGAGCGCGGTGTACCTTAACCTCGCAAGGACCTTCCTTGCGTGCGGGTCCCTCCAGCGGGAACCCCGGCGGCGCAGCGCTGCAGGTCTACACCGAAGGAGTCTGTAGAGACCGCCTGTCTGTCTGTCCTGCTGCCTGCAAATCTGCCCAGGGAACCGATGTCGGAGAAAGTACTGCTCTGACCTCAAGCCTCAAATACCTCAGGGTAAAAATAGGAAGGTCTGAGGCCCGGATCACAGCTGAGGCTGCTGCTTCCTGCCCCAGGGTCTCGGCCAGACCTGAAGGCCTTTTGAGAAGAAGTCTCCACAAGCCCCGTGCAGCCCCCCCGGGGAAAGCCAGAGCCTCAGGCCCCCGAGTGGCCGCCCTCCCGAGCGGATTTCACTCCCTGATCTCACTCGCCGGTGCTCTGCGCGGACGCGGGTGGAAGCAGCGGAAAGCCGGGTCCAGAAACACGCCGCCCGCAACACCCCGTCTCCGTTCCCGTAGGAGGAACCCTGAAATCTGCCTCCTTCTGGACGCTAACCCGCTCGGGGATCGAGATCGTCGGCAGAGTTCTTTTCAAACGTGGAAACGTGTTTAGAGGTGTCACTGCCTTGACCGGTTCCCTTGACATTTCACAAACTAGACGGCCCCACGGCGACAGATGCATCTTAAGCTGTTTACCACGTCGATTCTGAGTGTGTTTTCGGTGCGCCTTAGAAACGCAGAGGAGAGAGACCAGTTCACCTGGCTGCTGGGGCCTCAAAGCAAGCTTGTGAGGCTGCCGACCAGCCTTCCTCCCCCTCTTCCTCCCCGGCCCGGCCTCCACCGCTTCGTCCCATGGACCATCGTCCCCACTTTGCTCTGGACACCCCTGAATTTGTCACCTGTGTCTTCTCACGAGGACAGTCTTCTCCCCGCTGAACCTCCTTGCTGTGAGCTCCTGCTTTTTCCTACTCCTGTCTTTCACAGCTAATGCCTGTTGACTCACACGAGACCCGAGTGAGTAGGGTTCCCTCTGTCCTGCTCGAGTCCGCCCTGAAGTGTCCTCATTCCCAGACCTCACAGACGTTCCCCCTAGAGAGACGTGCAGAGGCCGGTGGGCCCCCCGCGCCCTCCATTCCAACCTGGGCTCGTGCTCCTGGGGGTTCTGGGGCCAGCCAGAGGGACGAGGAGGAGGAGAAGGGGAAGATGCACGGTCCGGATGTGGCTCCCATAGAACCTTCCCGTCTAGTTCCTGGCTGCTCTCCGGGTGGGGCTCTTACTTCATGACGCTGGTGACCTTTCCTATGAAATGCAAGGGCCCAACCCTTTCGCTCGGTAGGTCCTCGCCCCACCCACTCACACGCCAGCCCCAGGAGCAGGATTCTGTGTAGGGCAGTGTCCTCTGTCCAGTTTCTTCCCTCCCAGACCGCCTCCCCAACTCCCCAGATCAAAGAGTAGCTCGTGCTTTCCTCCCACCTCTCCTGTGCTAGAATTACATCTCCCCACGACGCACGCACCAAAATGCATGCTCCGCGTCCTGCTTTGGGCCACCCGTGCGTAGCAGAAACCCCACGCGTCCGGGCCGCACTCTGGAAGGACGCTTCGTTCGTTCGCTCTCTGGGCAGCGCTCACCCTGTGCCGCGGTGTGCTGGAGACTCACGGGTGGGCACAACGCAAGCCCTCTCCAGGAACTCACAGCGGGCGTGCAAAGGAGTGACAGCAAAACCGGGTTAAAAGTACGGGAACGTTGGTCCATTCTGCAGCAGGGACCTGTGTCCCGCTGGGAGGGGTCTGGCAGGGTGGCCGCCTGGGCTGAGTGTGGCGCCTTCTGTCACCGGGTGCTTCTTGGGTAGCAGACTACTCAGTACAGGTCTGTGACAACGAAATGTTCTTATCATAATACCTTAGGTCATTAGAGTGTTTGTTTAGCAATCGTTTATTGAACAGCCGCTACGTGCTGGCACGACAGCAAACCCAGCCTTGACGTGAGGCGTTCAGAGGGACCGTGGACTCTCCAAGCTTCCCCAACCCAGATAATCCGATGAAGATTCTGCCAATGGAAAGAAGCCCACCGGGCCCCCGGGTGAAGCGAAGGGTCTGTCCTTGAAAGCACAGAAGACCGCTGAACCAGAATCAGCTGGAGGTCTTGGTGACATAACGGTCCCCGTGGCAAAGGCGATTTGCTGACCAGGCTTCCGAGGCAAGAGCGGGAGACAACGGTATTTCGTTGTCACCAAGGTCTCCCCCCGCCCCCCCGCCCCGGCCAGCCCCACAGCAAAGCCACACTTGGGTTTGGTCCCGCTGTGGCTCCCGGAGACCATCACAGCTGACAGTCGGCTGCGTGCACGGCTCTGGAATCCGAATGGAACAAAAGCTCATGGAGAGCCAATGGGATAAATTGACACACGTTTCAGAACAATTCGAATCTGTCATTCCTAATCGTGCATCTTTCAAATGCTTCTCTGCGGTCGTGGGAGGGAAATGAGAGCTGGAGGGAAAGCGGTGTCCTTCGGTAACGCGGGAGGTGGGCATCCTTGCAAAGATTGTGGCCTCCGTGCACGTCGGGACCGGCTGTAGAAGTTGGGACGGGAGACGGGCCTGGGGATGGGGGAGGGGGTGATGCTTGCCACGGTTTCGGTCTCTGCTTTCAGTAAGCGTGCCGTGCGCCCCACCGCCCCCCAGCCCCGACTTCGGATGCTTACACCCCCTTCCTAGAAGATACCAGGTCGAGACATTTTTATCGCACAGAAGAAACCATTGGCCCTTTGCCCGCATCACCTGAAAGTCGGTGGATGGGCGCAGCACCTTGAGGAGCTCCGGGTGTGAATACAGGGGTCCTGGTCCCCGAGGAGGTGGTCGGGGGAGGCTGGCGGCACCCGGGGTGCCAGCGAGGAGCTTGGCTGTCACGAGGGCGGGCTCCTGGGGAACAACGAGGGCTGACTGAGAGAAGAGGGAGATTCTAGTGGACGTGGCAGAGGCTGGAGACCGAAAAGTGAGGGGCCCGGCCCAGGATCCGAGGCAGGACCGCGCCGGGCAGGGGAGACGAATCGCCCAGCCTGTGTGCCGCGAGCCAGGAACATCATCTGTTAGCATTTCCTGGGCTGCTCCTTACCTCCTCGTGCGCCGCTGACCGTGCAGAGGGCCTCGTGCTCCCCCTCCCCGCGGCTCTCTGTACACGGGCTGTACGTGTCAGCCCTCACTGACCTCCTGCTTACTCTGGTTTTGCATCTAGAAAAAAAGAAACCGGAGCAAATAGAAAAGACAGTTGCTCAGAGAGTGGGGCTCAGAAGGCTGTGGCTGGGATCGATAAGACTTTCTTAGAAAGCTTGGATCTTACTTGTTTAAAACAAAATCGGAGTTCTGTGTAAAAGGGATACTAGTGATTTTATTCTTCTCATGAACCAAGAACTCAAAGGTTAGCTTGGGCCCAAAAATGCTTGTGGCGTCCTAGGAATCCATACATAGAATGTGGCCTGTTGTCCTCACGCTCACAAGATGGCTGCTGAGTCAGAGCATTGCATCCACGTTCCAGGTAGGAAGACAGGGACAAATAAAAGGCTCTTCTCCCCTGATTCCGCCACCCACCCCTCAAAGAGCCCTTCTAAATGCCTCCAGAAACTTCCACTTACATCTCCTTGGCCAGAATCGTGTCACATAGGCATCTCTACTTACCAGAGAGGCTGCAAGCACCGTTTTTTCAACGGTCACAGGAGTGCTCCCCACAAAACGGGGGCTCTGTCAATAGGTAGGAGAGAACGCATGTTAGGTCGGCCGCCACTGCAAATTTAAAACAATTTGTAGGAACGGGGACTTTGGAGGAGGGGGGGTGCGGATGAGCCCCACGGGAGGGCACGGCTCTGGTCCCTTTCCATAAAGCCTTGTGTCCAGGGCCACAGACACATAGGTGGCTGGACCAGGGTCTCTTCAGTCCTTCCGCACAGGCCGTAGATCAGCCTTTTAAATAATTTTTCCTTTTTTTTTTTTTTTTTTTTTTTTTTTTTTGCCAGAAGTCCTTTCGGTTAAATGGAGGTTTCTTTGGAATAATTAAACCTTCCGTCTCAAGCCTCTCACTCTGGCCATCCGGGCGAATCCATTAACCAGAGGTGCATTTATCCACCTGCCTGCTGACCCCCTTCTGGTTCCAGAGCTTTTGCCCCAGGGCAGCTCTTGGAGAGAGAGGAGGAGCCTGTGCCACAAAGACAGCTCTTTTCCGAAGGGCTGGGCACTCCCTGGGTTTGGTATAATAACAACCTCGTTGCTTATTTTCATTCGGGCTCTGATTTTTATTCATTCACCCGACAGATACACTTTGGAGCAGCCGTAGCTGCTCTTAAGAGTGAGAGCCCTGAGTCGCGTGGGAGACGAGGCAGACCCGTGGCAGGGAGCAGAACCTCCCTGAACCTCTTCTGTAAAATAGGCTAGGGGCATGTGCCTTCAAAATGAGGGCGTAAGGCAGTAAAGAAAGATACGGAGCCCAGGAAGCAAGGAACCTAATCGGTCAGCTTCGATGCTTAGTAGACGTTGGTTGCGATGCCTGCAGGTTTAACTAGGATCGGGTGACTTGGAGTCCGGGGGGCTGAGTTGGAAACTCGGCTCTGCCGCTCCGTGCCTGTGGGATCTCACCCCTTTACGTGACGCTCTGATCCTGCCCCCTCCTCGTAGAGTGGGGATGTGAAAACCTGCCTACGGAGCTCCTGGGAAGCGACATGACATCTGTCAAGCTCCCAGAGACCGTCGGCACTTCCGGTTTACGAAGAGGTGAGCTGTCTGGGAAAGAGATCGAGTGTCTTAAGTGTTCAGACAATGGAGGCAACTGTTGGATTCTTTTTTTTTTTTAATGTTTATTTTTGAGAGAGACAGAGACAGACCACGAGCAGGGGAGGGGCAGAGAGAGAGGGAGACACAGAACCCGAAGCAGGCTCCAGGCTCCGAGCTGTCAATACAGAGCCTGACGGGGGGCTCGAACCCACAAACTGTGAGATCATGACCTGAGCCGAAGTCAGATGCCCAACCGACTGAGCCACCCAGGTGCCCCGCAACCGTTTGATTCTTGATACTTGAATGTATTGCCCATATTTCCAATTATTGACATGTTATTTTTTATTTATTTATTTATTTATTTATTTTTGCCAAGATCATACACATCACGCAGAGTTGAAATGTAAGGTAGGCTTGTAATAAAAACATCACTCCCCAGCCTAGTCATCACCGTCTCCAGGTCCTAATCCCCAGAAGCAGCTACTCCTACGTCTTCTCCATTGTTGTGTTTTCTTCCGCTATGTGCCTCCCTATTTCTAAGCGATCGGTTTGCATTGCTGTTTACCCACATAGTCATTCGAAGGCATTATTTATTATATGAGACATACTCTTAGGTAGATGAGCATTTAGCCCTCTTTTCTGAGTACCGTACTCCATGCATGTCCCTTTCTTTCATTCTGTCAGTGCATTTAGATCACAGTTTTATGTGTTACGTTATTGTCATTTCGTAATACTGTTTATGTTGAGGCGTGTTGTATGCTGTGAGTGTTTCTTATCTTTTTGCTTTTCTCCTGGAGTTAATATTGCCTTTTTTTTCATTTGTTGAGGTTTTTTTTGTTTTTTTTTTTTTTATGTGCCTAGCCTTCATTATTTTTCCGTCTCACAGTCCTGTTATTTGCCTACCAAAATCATTTCCTAAATTATGAAATATATCATGACCATTCCATTTCTGCCCTGGTCACCTCCCTCTAGTGGCCTCTCTGTGATCCTGCCATAATCTTGGCCAGCTACCTCTTGCCCCGTCTCTCTCATCCTGGAATTTTCCTTGCTGCTTTGTCCAATTAGATTTTCTGTTTCCTGAGTTGCATGCATTCCTGTTTATTGTTTTATTCCCTCATTTTACCAGAGCATACCCACTAGGAACTTCTTGGGAAAGGGTGCATGGGAGATAAATGTTCAGAGTCTTTGCCTTTCTGAAAATAATATCGTTTTATTTTCACGCCTCATAGTCTGGGGACGGGGGTAGTAGAATTCTAGGCCAAAGAGTATTTTCCATCACAAATGTGAAGCCGTTGCCTCATCGACTCCCAGCTCCCAGTATCGCAATCGAAAATGCCAAACATGGGGCGCCTGGGTGGCGCAGTCGGTTGGGCGTCCGACTTCAGCCAGGTCACGATCTCGCGGTCCGTGAGTTCGAGCCCCGCGTCGGGCTCTGGGCTGATGGCTCAGAGCCTGGAGCCTGTTTCCGATTCTGTGTCTCCCTCTCTCTCTGCCCCTCCCCCGTTCATGCTCTGTCTCTCTCTGTCCCAAAAATAAATAAACGTTGAAAAAAAAAATTTAAAAAAAAAAAAGAAAATGCCAAACTTACTTCTTGTCCTTTGTACGTGACCTGATGTTTCTGAAAACTTTGAGGGTCTTATTTCCTTATGGCCTGAAATTTCACAACAATGTTCTGAGCAGGTTCTTTCTTCTCTGATTGTCCTGAGGACCCAAAGGGCCATTGAAATCTGAAGACTCCTGTGCTCACGTCTGGAGAATCCCCCAATATTACTCCTCTGATAACTTCACCCCTTTACATCATATCCCCACAGACGAGATAAGAAAGGAAACATAACCTCTGCACTCTCTTTGCAGGATTTCTGGTTACTGGCTGTTAAGCCTAAATTAACCTTTTCCCTGCCCTATCTTGTCTGTCTTCTCTGTATTGACTTTTTCGAAGATTTCCTCAACGTTATCTTTCAAACTTTCTATTGGTAAATGTCTGGCACTTTCATTGCTACGAACTCTTCCTTGTTCTTTGTTCCTTTTTCGTAGCATCCTACTATCGTTTTGTGGATTCAGTATCTTTTTTCATCTCAACGGATTTTGATTATCAGGATGTGGGTGGCTTTTTTTTTCTTAAGTTTTCTCTTATTCTGCGCATTGTCCGCTTCCCACAGGTTCTTTGTACCCACTCGTCTCTCGATCTCTTCCTTTCGCATGAAGACTTACCTCCAACACCAAGCGACCCTTGGCTTGGCTCTCTGTTTATTCTTACGTAGGAGGCGACACAGTGGTGTGGCTTGTCGATTAAACAGCTTCGCTGTAGGCAAATGGGCTCTGACTGTGTTTGAATAAGACGCTAATAACGCACCAATGAGTTGATTCCTTTTTTGAGACGCAGTATAGCTCTTCTTCACCCTGAGCCCATAGCTGCCATCTTAGAACTCGGTTTCCGTTCCGTCTGAAGTCTCCACGTGACAGTGGTATTTCAGGGAGCTTGTGTACTTATGCTTCCGGTTACAGTCCTTCTCCAAGTAAAGTTTTATTTTGTAAGAAGCAGTTGTAGGCGCCGTTTGGCAATAAGAGTCCGTCAGAGAAACTCGGGTCCAAGTCCTGACTCTGAACCCCTCCCACGTTTGGTTTTCTTGGCTATAAAATGGTGAGGATAGGAGCAATAATAAAGTGCCACCCAGCTCAGAGAGTTTTTGAGGTTTATCGGTTGCGCTCAGCAAGTGCCTGGCACACGGTTAGTCGTCTGTAAGCATCAGGGATGATGTTTCTGCCAGTGGAATGTTACACCGATACGGTAGTCTCTCAAGAGACGTATCCTATCAGTTTTCCCGACCTTACGACCCAAGTTCTTGAGGGTGTAATCAGAATTCTAACAGCAGAAATAGAAAGTTCAGCCTCAGTGCTGGTTGGCTCGTGTCTCACTTTTTCCAACCTGTGTTGACACGTTGGCTGCTTTTACAACCCCGGGCGAATCTGTTCTCCCTTTCTGGCCATTAGAAGCCTTCTTACAGCTAATTTTGTAAAAAGCCTCTTCTTCTGATTGTGAAAGAAATGCGTGTTCTCTTGCTCTTAAATGCCGATGCGGCGAAGTAGAATTTCCGTCCGCCTCTGCTCGTGGGCCTGCGGGCCGCCTGCTGCCCTCCGCCCGGGGCGCTGGACCCCGAAGGTCACCTGCCGCCCCCAGCCTTCGCCCGGTGGCGCGTCCGTCTCCCGGCCCAGCCGCGGAGTAGGGAGGCCACGAGCAGACGAAGGGGGTGGGGTCCTCCGGAGAAGCAAGTCACTGCCACCTCCCCGGGGCCCGGGGCCCGTGACAGCTCACTCCGATCCAAGCTGACACCTGACAAGAACAGCTTCTATCAGCCCCGGGAGATCTGGTGTCACCTGTGATTAATTCTCAAAGCCGAAACCAAGCATGTTCCTGATTAAACAGTGATGTCCCAGGGTCCCTGTCACCGCTGACTAAGAGCGGTCAGTGAAGGAGCAGCTGCCTGAAGCCCCGACCGCAGGGATCCCGGCAGCTGCGGGGCCGGGCGTCAGCACCCCCCCCCCCACCTCACCTTCTCAGGGGTCGTGCCTCCCCTTGCCCCCTGCCCGGCCTTCCTCCCCGGGGCTCCTGGAGTGACTGAGCCAGGCATGTGCGACGGCCTGGTCAGTCTCTGTAAGGAGCACCACCTTGGGGAAACCAGAGAGCATGCCGTGCTCCCACCCAGACCCACGGTGTACGGGGGCTGAAGACATAACTCACGGCGAAGGGAGCTCTCGGGGGCTCGGAATGTGGTTTGCTGCTCTTGACCTAATGAATTAGTGGCCGATTAGAGCATCTCCACTCTGCAAACACCTTCCTCCCTGGCCAAGACTAACCCTGAGGCCACTGCCCGCCCTTCTTCCCACCCCCAGATGTCTTGGGACGCGTGGCCACTGGCCTTCCAGGCTGGCCGTGGCCCAGAACAGAAACGCTTCCTGGCCGCGGTCCCCTGCGTCCCTGTCACCTGCAGAGACGTCACCGGGGATTTCCTCACCTTTTCTTCCAAAGCGGGGCATCTCTCTGATCCTTGAGTGGTTCTCTCTGTCCAACCTCCGCCCCTGTGCTAAGTCAGATTATCTTTCCTTGTATAGATTCCGGCCATCGCAGCTCTAGACCCAGAGGAAGACTGGCTCGGGGAAGGACGGGCGCCATCCCGGAGGAGTGGAAGTTGGACCTCCGTAACGGGACGGCGGCCACCGTCCACTGAGCACCGACCACATGCCAGGTACTTTGCTTGTGTTGCGTCCGGTGTATGAAATACAAAGCGAGGCTTAGCTGAGACTTGACAGGGATGTGGTGGGGGGAGGTTCTAGGCAGAGGGAGGTGCAGTGAGCCTGGTTTGGTGAAGAACCGGGGAAGGACTGGCCGGCCTGAGACGCGATTGGGAGAAGCCGCTGGGAGCCAGCGGGAGGCAAACTGTGCAGGGCCTGGGGGCCAAGATCGAGACTTTGAACTTCACTCTAACAGCAAGAGGGGGCCTCCTGGTAAGCGTTTCAGGTGAATGAGGGGAGGGGAGGCGAGACCAGCAGCTGCCACAGACTTTGTCCACGGGCAGGGCATCCCTCTGTCTTGTGAAAAAGTGAGCGGAGGGGCCCTTCCTGTAACACCCGGCCCGGGAACCTTGACCTTGCTTTTCCCGCTGTTTGTAAAAAGACTGATGCGATCTAGGGTTTGACTGAGGAGTGGGGGCAGGGCTGGCACCAGTGCTGGCCGTGACTGACGGGGGCAGGGGACCATCCGGCACGATGGGCTGTCGGGGCCTCGCGTCCGAGGGTGCGTTTCTGGGCAGGCTGTTTTCAAGGAAACTGCCCCGGCTGGACACCAGCTGCTGGATTCATTCCAGAAAACCAGGCTGAGTCAGGCTGAGTTATAGCGAGATGTGTGGGAAGGAAATACATCTGAAATTGTGTCCACGATGGTGTTTTCTTAGAGGATAACGACACTGTCCATGTGTTTTGCCCAAGAAGTACTGTGTGTGTGTGTGTGTGTGTGTGTGTGTGTGTGTGTGTGTGTGTGACAATGATGAAATGGACACGGGTCCCCAGCTAAGCCGCACCCCAGTCCCCAGCATCACCAGCGTCCCCGGGGCGTCCCTGGGCGTCCCAGCCGCTGTGCTGCCCTCGCCGGGGGAGCTGCCACTCTGGTTTTGACCAGCTCCTGCCTCCTCGGTGTGCTTTCGCTGGATCTCCTTGACCGCGTGGTCTGGTTGTGTATGGTTTAGAGACGTATGTGGACAGGGTTGCTTCGGGTGTGCTCTGTAACCTGCCGCTTTGCTCCGTGTCCCGACCCGAGGTTTGTCCACGTTGATGGGCGTGGCCTTTTCCTTCCGCTCCCACCGCTGTCACGTGTGGCAACAGCCCCTCTCCTGCCTGGGGACGTCGGTGTGCTTTCTGGGGTCTGAATGCACAACGCAGACCAGCCCTGCACAAGCCTGCTGACGTACCGGCTGGTTTCTCTAGGGGTCGATCCAAGGAGGGAAGCCTGGGTCGTGTGGCACGTGCATCCAACCTCCTACTAGGTCAGGTCTGCCTGTTTTCCAATCCCGAAATGTATTTCAGCCACTACGAGATGCCGTGGCGGGGGGGGGGGGGGGGGGGGGGGGGGGGGAGTCACCGCTCACCTTGGTCTCTGGCCCTCGGGTGGGAACGCGTGGGCAGAGTCACGATTCCTAATTGCGGGGGATACCATTCAGTCCAGACGACTTGTCTGCAGACCCGGGATGATCTCACCCCCCTCTGGGCTGCTAGGACAATAGAAGGAGGTGACAGGTACGGGGCCTGGCACACAGCAGCAGCCCAGCCTGGGGGGCGCTTCGGTCCCTCTGGCAGGGTCCCCCCGCCTCCTCCGCAGTCCTCCTTGCACCCCTGCAGCTGTCCGTGCAGGCGGCTGGCTCGCACGGCCACACTCGGTGCCTCATACGGGCAGGGACCGTGCGGGAAACGTCTTTTCATCCCCTGCCCCTGGGCTCGCACTGCACCGTGGCCGGCGCTCACCCCGCTCCGCTGGTGGGGAAAGGGGTTCGTGGTGTCGGGCGAGCAGGCCCCGTGGCTCAGGGCGCTCAGCAAGCGGGCAGCTCTCGCAAGTTTTACTTGAGTGTGTGTGTGAAGCCGCCGAGGCGCACGGGGTATCGGTGACGGGGCGGATTGACGCTAGGTCAAGGCTGTCATTTCCGCACATAGAAGGTGGGAGGGGCCCCTTCGTGTACGTTTGGGGGACGAAAGCTTTGCGCTAGCCATTTCCTGTTTCGTTTTTATCTTCCTTTTTCCCAGCAGAGCCCACGGACAGGCCTGCTGAGGTGTGGCCGCGTGCTCCCCACCCCCACCCCCCGTCCCGGGAGGAGGGGTTTCTGTCGCGCTGGGCCCGCTGGTCACGAGCTCTACAAGTGCCCGCACGGCCTCCTGTGCCCACGAAGGGCGGCCGGAAATGCTTCTCGGCCAGACCTGCTTGTCTCCCTGTCTGGAGCTGCCCTTTAACTAATTTCCAGGCACATGCCTTTGATTCTCTTAACAAGCGTAAGCCTCTGAGCACCGGGTTCTCAGTGCACTGTGCTTAGCTAGTCTCTGTATTAAGTGGATACCATTCACTCGTCAGGAGGCTTTGGGGTGCGTTAATAGTTAATCCAGTTTTCAATGACTTCGCATTCGATTGTATTGTGTGTGAGCCCAGTGGTGGGAGAGGTCTGGGGGTGGATTCAGTGCCCAGGAGGTGACATCGAGGACCCAGGTTCTCTGCGTCTTTTTCCTCTGCCGTGCTGGGGGTGTTAGCTTTGGTTCTCAGGTTGAGTCCTCAGGTCACAGGGTGGCTGCACAACCCCCAGCATCACACACACCTTCGCCTGCTAACATCCAAAAGCTGGATGACAGTGTTCCTTCCTTGCGTCCCTGTCGAAGATCCAGGAGAGGCACGGCAACTGCCCCTGGCACACGTTCCCCACCCCTCCCTGCCCCAGCTTGTGTGTGGCACAAGGCCCTTCACGTGCTTCTTAAACCACGGGTACAGACCAAACGAGGTCTGCTCCCTGCAGCTCAGAAGATGCCTGGCCTCCCTGAAGCACGAGGCAGCTGATTCCTGGAAAACCTGAGGATTCTCTAAGCAGGAGGGGTGGGGGGACACGGGTGGACAACATCAGTGGCTGCCACATGCTCGCTAAATGTGTCGAATCGCGTGCTTAGGATATTGAGTCTTTAAAAATAGGCTAGGTAAGTACGTTCTGCTTTGTGAATAGAGATGGTCGTATGACTGTGGGTCAGGGTGAGCAGCTGCGGTGGGCCCGGTCACGTGGCACCGAACCCCAAGGCCACCACGTGGCCCGGCTGGCCGTGCTCCGTATCGGCCAGAGGGCTCGTAGCAGTCGGGACTTAGGCCTGCAAGCCAGGGTTGTTGTCTGTGGAAAGCTCCCTGGACAGAGTGGGGACTGGGTCCTCGCTTTTTTTAATAAAGTTTGTTTATTTACTTTGAGAGAGAGAAAGAGCACAAGTGGGGGAGGGAGGGAGGGAGGGAGGGAGGGAGGGAGGGAGAGAGAGAGAGAGAGAGAGAGAGAGAGAGAGAGAGAATCCCAAGCAGCCTCCACACGGTCAGCACAGAGCCTCACGCGGGGCTCGAACTCATAAACCATGAGGTCACGACCTGAGCCGAAGCCGCACGCTTAACCGGCTGAGCCCCCCAGGCGCCCCTGGGTCCTCGCTTTTAATTAGCTTAAAGCGGTTGCTTGTGACGTCAGATAGGTACGGTCCCTTGCGTTCTTCGGGTTGTGTATACGGAACCCCCGCTTCCAGCAGCTCCGACCCACGGGGAGACTCTCGGGGGCCTACGGCAGGGACCGGGCAGCACACGCGGCCAAGGCCGAGGGGGCCGGAAGGAGAGAGACCGCTCCTGCCGCGTCTCCTGGGCCCGGGGGGCGTCTCCCCAAGGCCTCGCTCCGCGGGCCGGCCCCCTCTGCCCGCCTCACCTTCTGTGCCTCCGTGGCCTCCAGCTGCCCGCGCCTCGGCCCCACGGAGAGCCAGCTCTGCTCACGCCCGCGCCGCCTTCTGCCCTGATCCCCTCACTGTCTCCTTGCCCCGCATGACACCCCCAGCCCGCGGACCGGTCCTCGGTGAGGCAGGTCAGTCCACGGGCCAGAGGGCTTACTTGATGCAAACAAGCGGTCAGCGCCGTGGTCCTCTGAGACGTGAGTGGGGGGCAAACAGAGGACATTGATGTGTCTGCCGCGCCTCATGTGGCCGTCGTCTCTGTTCGCTTTTTTTTCACCCAGACCGTACAAGTAACGCACTGATACGTGCTCTGTTGTAAATACTAAGACGATATGATGTCCGAACCCTCCGTGAGCCCTAACCTCTGAACTTGCATCCCTCTTCCGGGATGCAGTCGGTATCATCGGGTTCTCTGGAACCTCTTCTCTCCCTTCCTCCCTCCCTTCCCGCTCTCTGCGTGCACGCGCGCACACCCGTAGGATCACAGTCTTGCTTGGTGGAGCCTTACCTACGTGGCTCTACACAAATCCGGGGTTCCCATGGCCCCTTGTCGGGTTCAGCACTTTGCTGAAATGACTCACACACCCTATAAGGACAGTATACTTCCCATTACAGTTTAAGGGGTGCAAAGAGCAGCACGAGAAGGCGAGAGAGGGTGGAGTCCAGAAGGGGCCCGAGTGTGGGAGCCTCTGCCCCACGGGGTTGAGGTGTGCCACGCCCCCAGATGGCACATTTATTCGCCGACTCAGAAGCTCCTTGAACCCCACCGTTGAAGGATTTTTCACAGGGTTTCATTAACATAGCCATGATTGATTAAATCATTCACTCCTGATGACTGAACTCATTTTCCAGCCTCTCTCCCCTCCCTGGAGGTAGGGATGTGGGGCTGAAAGTCACAGCCCTCTAAGCACATGGTTTTCCTGGCCTCCAGCCACCACTGGAAGGTATCTCGGGGCCCCTTAGCCAGGAGTCACCTCATTACCATCAGAGGACACTCATCACTCAGAGGGTTCCACAAGTCCTGGGAGCCTGCGACAGGAGCCAGGATGAAGACCAATTTTTTTTTTAATAGTAATATTATTATACCACATGTATGCATTCTGAAACCTACCTTGTTTTTTGTTTTTTTTTTTTAAGTTTTATTTCTTTATTTTGAGAGGGGTTGGGGGAGGGACAGAAAGAGGAAGAGAGAGAGAATCCCACGCAGGCTCCACACCATCAGCAAAGAGCCCAATGTGGGGCTCGAACCCACGAACCACGAGATCATGACCTGAGCCAAAACCAAGAGTCGGACGCTTAACTGACTGAGCCGCCCAGGTGCCCCTGAAACTTGCTTTTTTAAAACCCAGTATGTCTTAGAATGTTTTTATGTCACCACATCCCTTTAAGATGTTATTCCATTGGGGGGCGCCTGGGTGGCTCAGTTGGGTAAGCATCCGATTTTGGCTCAGGTCATGTCTCAGTTCACGGGTTTGAGCCCCGCGTCGGGTCCGTGCTGACAGCTCAGAGCCTGGAGCCTGCTTCGGATTCTGTGTCTCCCTCTCTCTGTGCCCCTCCCCCACTCATGCTCTGTCTCCCTCTCTCTCTGCCCCTCCCCCACTCACTCTCTCTCTCTCTCTCTCTCTCTCTCTCTCTCTCTCCCCCCCAAAAATAAACAAACATTAAAAAAATTTTTTTTTAAAGATGTTACTGAATAGTAGTACAAAAGGATTGTGGAGTACCTACCGGTAAGTGTCTCAGATGCTTCCATTGTTTCCTCCTACAAACAGTGCCAAGCGTCCACGTAAAACATTGGGGAAAATTAAACATTTATCAGAAGAGAAATGGGTAAATAAATTATAGCAGATTTTTGCAATGGAATAATACATAAAACAGTCAAACTGAACAATTAACTGAATAGTCGCAGGCTTTCATGCCCTACTTTTAATAACGGATGGAACCACTGGCTAGAAGACCAACAAGGAAACAGAGGACTCGAACAACCATGTGCACAGACTAGACGTAACTGACATCCATAGTGCACTCCACCCAACGGCGGCAGGACACCTGCTTCTTTTTTTTTTTTTTTTTTTTTAACATTTTTTATTTATTTTTGGGACACAGAGAAACAAAGCATGAACGGGGGAGGGGCAGAGAGAGAGGGAGACACAGAATTGGAAACAGGCTCCAGGCTCTGAGCCGTCAGCCCAGAGCCCGACGCGGGGCTCGAACTCACGGACCGCGAGATCGTGACCTGGCTGAAGTCGGACGCTTAACCAACTGCGCCACCCAGGCGCCCCTACCTGCTTCTTTTTTTAAAAATTTTTTTTTTCAACGTTTATTTATTTTTGGGACAGAGAGAGACAGAGCATGAACGGGGGAGGGGCAGAGAGAGAGGGAGACACAGAATCGGAAGCAGGCTCCAGGCTCTGAGCCATCAGCCCAGAGCCTGACGCGGGGCTCGAACTCACGGACCGCGAGATCGTGACCTGGCTGAAGTCGGACGCTTAACCGACTGCGCCACCCAGGCGCCCCATGGACACCTGCTTCTTAAGCACGCACCTGGAACACGGTCCAAGGTAGATCACACACTGGTCCACACGACAAGTGTCAACGAGCTTAAAAGGATTGAAATGATACAGAGTACGTTTTCCAGCCACAACAGCATTAAATTGGAAATAAATAACAAAGAGATTTGGGGAATTCACAAACACGGGGGGACGTAAACATCACATTCCTAAATAACTAATGGGTCAAAGATGGAATCAGAAAAGAAGTTAGACATCTTACTTCGAGGTGAATGAAAATAAAAACGCACCGTCCCGAAGCGTAAGGGATGCAGCTGAAGTGGTGCTTGAAGGGAAATTCGTAGCCCCAGTGTTTTTATTTAAAAAGATGTCAGTAGCCTAGCTTTTCACCTTATGAAACTAGAAGAAGAGCAAACTAAACCCAAAGTAAGCAGGAGGAAGGAAATAATAAAGATTAGTACAGAAACAAGTGACTTAGAGGAGGGCAATAGAGAGAAGGCAGTGAAACCAAAAGTTGGTTCTTCTTGTTTTTTATTATTTTTTTTTTATTTGAGAATATTTGACACACAATGTTACACTAGTTTCAGGTAAAAAGGTGTTCTTTGAAATAACAAAATTGACAAACTTTAGCTAGACCGACCAAGGGAAAAAGAAAGAGGTCTCCCCCTTCTCTCCCCCTCCCCCTCCCCTTTTCCCTCCCCCTCCCCTTGTATCCTTCCTCTCCCCCCCCTCTGCTTCTCACTCCCTCCCCCCCTCTCTCTCTCTCTCTCTCTCTCTCTCTCTCTCTCTCTCTCTCTCTTTCTCTTTCTCTTTCTCTCTCTCTCATAAGAATGACAGGCCAGGAACTGAGAAGAGAGAAGCCCTGGTTTCAAAATAAGATGGCAGGGACAGTGAGAAGTTAAAATACTTTGTTCCCCCTAATTAAGGCAAAACATCCCTCATTAGAGTTTCAAGGGCACGTAGCTCCAGGAGAACATGATTCTGATTAGCAGAATCAGAGATAAAAGAGAGAACATTACTACCAACCTTACATAAATAAAAACTCTATAAAGGAGTAATATGGGCAACTGTTTCCAATAAATTAGACAACAGATGAAATGGACAAATACCTACAAAGACACGAACTACTGAAACTGACTCAAGGAACACAGGAAATCTGAGCAGACCTGTAACAAGTAAAGAATTAGTAATCAAAAACCTGCCTGCAAAGAAGAGCCTGGGGTCCTCCCTGGTGAATTCTACCAAACAAAGGAGAAAACTCTTCACACACACTCTTCCAAAGAATAGAAAAACAGGGAACATTTCCCAACTATTCTATGAGGCCAGTATTACCCCAATATCAAAACCATCACAAGTTAAAAAAAAAAAAAAATACTGATTAATATCTCTTAGGAACAAAGATGCAAAAATCCTCAAAAATATGCTACCAAATTGAATCCAACAGCATATAAAAATAATTACACACCATGACTAAGTGGGCTTTATATCAAGAATGCAAGGTTTTTCTAGTGCCTGAAAATCAATTAATGTAATACACCGTATTAACAGAATCAAAACCAAAAGCCACATGGCAATCCTAATGGATGCAGAAAAAGCACTAACATCAAATGCCCTTTCATGACGAAAGCACTCAACAAACCAGGAATGTAAGGGATATCTCCCAACCTGATAAAGGGTATCTAAACTCCCCCCACACTTATACCCCCCCAACCAAACAGCATTATACTTAATGACAAAAGAATTGATGCTTTTCCCCTAAGATTAAGAACAAGACAAGTTTATCTATTCTTGCCACTCCTATTTAGCATTGTGCTGGAGGTGCTAGCCAGGGCAATTAGACAAGAAAAAGAATTAAAAGGCATCCAGATTGAAAAGAAGGAAGTAAAACTATCTCCAACTGTAGATGACATTATCTCGTATAGAGAAAAATCATAGGGATTCCACTAGCAAACTATTAGCACTAAGAAATCATTTTGGTCACATTGCAGGATAAGAGATCAATAGAGAAAAATCAATTGTGTGTTTATACGCTAGCAGTGAACATCCCACAAATGAAATGAAGAAAATAGTTCACGTCTACGGTGTCATCAAAAAGAATAAAATACTTCGGAACACATTTAGCAAAAGAAGTTCAAGACTTGTACCCTGAAAACTACAAAACATTGCTGGAAGAAATGAAAGATCTAAATAAATGAAAAGACACCACGTCTTCATAGATCATAAGACAATACAGCTAGATAATAATACTCTCCAAGTGTATCTACATATTCAGTGGGTTCAGTAGCAAAAACCCCAGTACTTTTTCTCGCAGATTGATCCTTAAATTCATGTGGAATTGCAAGGGGGTGTGACTAACCAAAACCATGTTAAAAAGAAGGAACGAGGTCAGAGGACTCGTACTTCTCAAAACTCACTACACATCTACGGTAACAAAGACAGTGTGATGCTAGCATAAATAGACATATAGGCCGATGCAACAGATGTGAGAGCCCAGAAATAAACACAAGTTGATTTTTGACAAAGGTGCCAAGGCCATTCCATGGGGAAAGAATAATCTTTTCAATAAATTATGTTGGGACAACTAAGTATCCACCTGAAAAGAACACAGTTGAGGGGTGCCTAGGCAGCTCAGTCGGTTAAGTGTCCAAGTTCAGCTCCGGTCATGATCTCACGGTTCATGAGTTTGAGCCCTGCGTCAGGCTCCATGCTGACAGCTCAGAGCCTGTTTGGGATTCTCTGAGTCCCTCTCTCTCTGCCCCTCCCTGACTCACGCTTTCTCTCTCTCTCTCTCAAAATAAATGAATAAACTTAAAAAAAAAGAAACATTTGAACCTTTACCTCACACCATAGACAAATATTAATTCAAAATGCATCATGGGCATAAATGTAAGGGCTAAAAGGATAAAACTCTTAGAAAAAAATAGAAACAATTCTTCATAGCCTTGAGTTAGGCAATGGTCTTTTAGATATACACCAAATAAACTGGACTGCATCAAAACTAAAATCTTTTGGGGGCGCCTGAGTGGTTCAGTCGGTTAAGCGTCTGACTTCAGCTCAGGTCATGATCTCATGGCTTGTGAGTTCGAGCCCCGTGTCGGGCTCTGTGCTGACAGCTCAGAGCCTGGAGCCTCTTCAGATTCTGTGTCTTTCTCTCTCTGCCCCTCCCCTGCTCACACTTTGTCTCCCTCTGTCTCTCAAAAATAAATAAAAACATTTAAAAATTAAAAAAAAAAAAACTAAAAGCTTTTGTGCTGCAAATAAACCCTTTAAGAAAGTGAAAATATAACCAACAGAATGGGAGGAAATGCTTACAAATCACGTATCTGAGGAGGGACTTAATGCAGATCACATAAAGAATTCCTACCACTTAATAATAAGGACAAACAACCCAATTTAAAAATGGACAAAGGGTTTGAACACAGATGGTCAATATGCACATGAAAGGATGCTCAACGTCATTAGTCATTAGAGAAATGCCAATGAAAACCACCCTGACCTACCACTTCCCACCCACGCAGATGGCCAGAGTGAAAAGACAGACAACCACAAGTGTTGGCAAGGATGTGGGTAACAGAGCCCTCGGACATTGCTAGCAGGAATGTAAATTGGTGCAGGCACTCTGCCAGTTCCTCAGAACGTAAACCGTGGGCTTTCCGTGTGGCTCAGCTTTCCCCCCATCTCCGTATCTGCCCACGGCATATAAAAACATAGGTCTACACAAAAACCCATACATGTCTCTTCATAACAACCTAATTCATAATAGCCAATAAATAGAAGCCACCCAAACGTTCACCAGTGGATGGATAAACGATGTGATGTGGCCATACAGTGAAAAATTAATCATCAGTAGGAAGAAATGAAGTGTTGAAATATGCTACAGCACAGATGAGCCGTCGAAATGTTCTACTCGAGGCGCCTGGGAGGGTCAGTCGGTTAAGCGTCCGACTTCAGCTCAGTTCGTGGTCTCACGGTTGGTCTCACGGTTGGGTTCGAGTCCCGCGTGGGGCTCCATGCTGACAGCTCAGAGCCTGGAGCTGCTTCAGATTCTGTGTCTCCCTCTCCCTCTGCCCCTCCCCTGCTGACACTACGTCTCTCTCTCGCTCTGTCTCGCTCTCTCTCAAAAATAAACATGAAATTTTTTTTTAATTTTTTAAAAAACGTTCTGCTCAGTGAAAGGAGCCAGTCACAGAAGACCATCTGTCGTGTGATTCCACTCCTATGAAACATCCAGAATAGATAAATCTGTAGAGACAGAAAGTAGATTAGTGGGTGCCCCCCACTGGGGGGCAGGTGCTGGAGGGAGAAGGGGAGGAGACAGCTAATGGGGTGATGGCGTTTCTTTTGGGGTTGATGATGAAAATGTTCTAAAATTAATTGTAATGGTTGCACAACTCTGTGAATATACTAAAAACTACTGGATTGTACCCATTGGATTTTAAAAGGTGAATCGTATGGCACATGAATTATATCTCAATAAAACTGTTTCTTTAAAAAAAAATGAATTAGACCTGTATGTATCAAGGTAGATAAATCTCAAAAGATGTAGAGAGAAAAAAGCAAGTTCAAGAAGGAAACAAGGAAGCATACAATATGATGTCTTTTACGTGAAATTGTAAAACAAAAAACAATACTATATATTGTTTGGGGGAAGATAAATTCTTAGTAAGATATAAAAACTTGGACGGAAAGGATATACTCCAACTGCAAACCTTCCGCCCTCTCTCCATAAATAATTTTTTAAAAATTTTATGGCTTATTTGTCCATTGTTTATGTGTAGCATGTAAGAAAAATATATCTGCGTTCGTGTCCTTTCCATTCCGAAATAAGAGGTAAAATGCCATATGTACTTGGGTCTACTTTTTTTTTAACTCAACAACATGTTCTAGAGCTCACGCTGAAAGAGTTCATGGAGCTATTCCAGGGAGGCTCCTTTATTAACCTTGTCGGGGCTTACGTCCAAAAAGGAGGAGGGCCAGAGACGGACGACTGTATGGAGACACTGAGGGATGAGGAGGACGCCTTGTGGGAGAATGTGGAGTGCAACCGGCACATGTTGAGTCGCTACATCAACCCAGCCAAGCTCACCCCCTACCTGCGCCAGTGCAAGGTCATCGATGAGCAGGATGAGGATGAAGTGCTCAGTGCACCCATGCTGCCGTCCAAGATCAACCGGGCAGGTGACCTTAGGAACCCCCCGGGGGAGAGGGGGAGACCTCTTGTGACAGCTTCAGGAAATGCGCTCTAGTGGGCTGTACCAAAGCCCAATGTCTCCAGGTCAGGGATTTTTAAACAGGCGTCAACAGACTTCTGCCCACCCCGTCCCCCCAACCAAACTCTATGCAGAATTGAGAGGGTCCGTGAACTTGGATGGGGGGGAGGGTTGCATCTTTATATTACTAGCCTAAAGTGAGATTTAGCGTCTCCATCAATTATGAATGTAGGTAGGCAGTAAATCACGGTAGTGATTAGCAGTGCCTGTGACGCTGTATGGCAACAATAAGAATTACAGACATCTTCATACCTCACTGCAGCTGTTACAGCTCTTCCAAAACACCATTTACACTCATCTCGCCCTCAAAGTTATAGTGGTTCTCACACCAGCCAAGAGATGGTGTTAATGCATTGGCAAAGGAGCACTTTTATTACTGAATCGCAAATTTAATATTTGATAACGGCGTCTTATTAGAATCGATTCCCTTTATCATCCAGTTCCTTTTTATCTGTTTAAAAATACCATCCTGAGACTTTTCCAGACTGTCCAGGGGTCCGTGACACTTTATCACATTCTTCAAAGGTATGGGTAAGGTTTGTAAAGTTGTTTTGGTTTCATACACACACACACACACACACACACACACACACACACACGTGTGCATAAACACCTGTATGCACAAGGCCACAATGTAACATACATTTCTTTCTGTGGCTCACAGTTGAAAAGGTTTGAAAATCACTTCCCCACAGTATGCCTGGTGATAAGTAGCTCAAACGTTGTGACTCTCTTTTGCATACATGACAGACGTCACTAATCACAGCTTGCTTTCCTACTGGGCTCCCGTGTCACTTCAGAATCCCTCTCAACACATGCTCCAGGCAGCTTCACCAAACAATCAGTTAACACGAGATGAAACTTATTTATCACGTCTATCCTGGGGGAAAGGTAGGGAGTTTGGGGACCTCCCAGGAAGAACTATCTGAAAATAAAACGTTTGAGGAAGGGCCAAGAAATGTTAAGTGACGAGTGGAATCAGGAGAGAAACGGAAACGCTGAGCAAATTACGTTAAGGTTAGAGATGTTTCCGGACTAGGAGATAATCCCCCAAATTGTGGAGCTGTGCCTGCTTCCTGGGACTTCCCAGCTCTCCGCCCACAGATCCGTCTTCCTGCTCTGAATCTCAGAAAACCATACATTTTCTATAATTGCTGTTGTACTTCCAACCTCCTTCAATCACAGAAGACCTGGGGCCCGTATGGTTAATTTTAGCCCCGGTCAACTGGCAAGCTCTTTGAAACCGTGGGTTTCCCGTAACTGCAATTCCATTTATCCTCGTTCCACCAATTTCTTAGAGAAAGGAAAACTAACAGCCACTGAATCCCTGTTGAGGGCCTGGCACTTTGATGGTATCTGGACTCCCAGATACAGCCCGAGAGTGACAGGATGTGGCGAGGCTGTCTTCTTAGAGTTCACTGAGGGATGTGAGCCCAGGATAAGACTGGCTACGGAGACCTGCGCCCAGTCAGAACCGTACTTGTCTTCTCACCGGGCCCACTTCCGTCCCCCTAGGCCGACTGTTGGATATTCTACACACAAAGGGCCAGAGGGGCTATGTGGTCTTCTTGGAGAGCCTGGAATTCTACTACCCAGAACTGTACAAACTGGTGACTGGAAAGGAGCCCACCCGGAGATTCTCTACCATTGTGGGTAAGAGGCTTTGCCATCAGGAGTATTTGAACTCTGGCGGAAGTGCGTGCGTGTACGTGTGTGTGTGTGTGTGTGTGTGTGTGTGTGTGTGTGTGTGTCCAGTGGTAGGACACTTCTAAAGCTATGAATCTATGACGTTATGACAGTGTCCCTGTGGCACTTGTGGGCTGTCAACCACTCATTTCTGCCTGATGATCAAGGACAGACGACAGGGAAACCACAGCAGGAGCCAAGAGAAGTGGGTGTTCACGGAACATCCCCCGGGGAATGCTGGTGGGGTGGAACAGAAGTTCGCACTACCCCCTGGATCCGGTCCTTGCCTTGCCCGCTGTCTTGCCAGTATCCCTGGGCCAGAGCCCTTGGTAATCGCGTTAGCTTCCCTCCCTAAACGTTCTCGGAACAGCCTTCCGCCCATCTCCCCCACTACCCCAGTCCACACTCCTCCAGCCCCATCCACTCTCTGCATCCATCCCCACTCTGCTCCCTGCTTTCTCCACTCCTCGTGTTGCCCTCCCCTCAGGAAACCTTTCGCGGTCTTCCACGGCATCCAACTAAAGGCCCAGGCCTTCGTTGGGGCCCACCAAGCCCACGCGCTCCCGCCCCGGCTGACACTCCCAGCCTCGCTCTGCCTCTCCCTCTCTCCGGACTCCAGCCACTTCGGTCTGCCTTCGGTTTCCTAAACGTGCCAAGTGCCCCCGTCCTCCCCGTAGGGCTTTGGCAGTGTTTTTCCACCTTTCTAGAACGTGTTTAACTCCCTCGGCCTTTCAGCTCCACCATCGGGAGCCTTCCGAGCCCTCTGCCCACCAGGCTGGATCTGGCCCCCTGCTGCCCGCGTTCATAGCCCCCGCGTCTCTTCTTTGCGACAGCCTCTCCGTCTGGGGTTCTGTCAGTGCGGGATCGTCTGCCGGGTCGGTGTCCGTCTGCTTCCCGCCGGAAGCCCGGCCGAGGCCGTCTGGCTCGCCCCGAGAGCCCGGGGCCTGGGGGGCAGTGGGAGCTCGCTGACGCGTCGGCGCGTGCGGGAGCCAACGGGACCCCCTCCGCTCCCCCCACCTCTCCGCAGTGGAGGAGGGCCACGAGGGCCTCACGCACTTCCTGATGAACGAGGTCATCAAGCTGCAGCAGCAGATGAAGGCCAAGGACCTGCAGCGGTGCGAGCTGCTGGCCAAGTCGCGCCAGCTGGAGGACGAGAAGAAGCAGCTGACGCTGACGCGGGTGGAGCTGCTGACCTTCCAGGAGCGGTACTACAAGATGAAGGAGGAGCGCGACAGCTACAACGACGAGCTGGTCAAGGTGAAGGACGACAACTACAACCTGGCCATGCGCTACGCCCAGCTCAGCGAGGAGAAGAACATGGCGGTCATGAGGAGCCGAGACCTCCAGCTCGAGGTGAGCGGCAGGCGCGGGGGGCCCGCGGGCTCGAGGCCGCCGCGCGGGCGGGTGCGGGCAGGCGCACACGGGCCGCCGGCGCCGCTCGGTCCGCTGGGCGAGGGGGACGTGAGGGCACGGTGTTCTCCGCGGGCAGGGTGCCCGCACCCGCCGTGCGCCTGCGCAGGCCTACCCAGCGCGGCTTGGCGCCGGTGCAGGGCCCGCAGCCACCCCGCGCATGTGCAGACATGCGCACACGGACCCGCTGGGGCTCCCTGCCACGTGCTGGGGCCCAGAGCCACCGTGCGCATGTGCAGACCTGTGCTCGCAGTCCTGTGCGAAGCCGGGTGAGGTGGAGAGGTGGAGAACCCAGGGGCCTAGTCTGTGAGTGAGTGGCTCCCGGGAAAACCAGGGAGGAGACGGACGGAGCCCTCGTCTTTTAGACCAAGACTCTGCTCAGCTGTATCCGCAGAGCTCAGCGCGGCACCGTGGGGTGGTCAATACGCTTATCGGTGAACAATCCACCAGCCAAATGATTGATGTCATTAACGAGTTTACCTCCAAAATGGAGAAGGGGAAGGAGCATTTGCTTAACTCATTCATCCCTTTAATTTACTGAGTGCCGCCGTGCACCAGGCTCTTTTCCAGGGATGCATAACTCAAGACCAAGGCCCGGCTGCCACGGAGCTCACATGCTAATCAGAAAACAAATACATAAAGAGCTGGTAGTAATAAGTGCTATTAAGAAGAAGGAAGAAAAGAGTGAGGATAGGGGGTGGGGCTCACTCTTTTAACAAGGATGGTCAGGAAGGGTCTCTGAGAAGGGAACGCATGAGTAGAGGTCTGAGGACAGAGAGGGAGCCAGCCACGTGAGGCCCTGGGGAAGAGCAAAGAACAAATAAAAGGCCCCAAGTAGGGGGCGTGCTCGCTGGAGAACCAGGGAGAGTGCCGATAGGGGCCGGAGCCACGTGAGCAAGGGGCACAGAGAGATGGCCAAGGTCCGGCTCGTGAGGGCATGGTAAGACCTTTGGAACTTACTCTATTCGTGATGGGAAGCCACTGAGGGATTGAGAGCTGGAGAGTGACAACTGATTTATATCTAGAAGGATTACTCTGGCTGCTGGGTGGAAAATAGACTCGGAATATTTATGAAGCACCTGCCATGTGTAAGGCACAGTGCTAAGCACTGGGGGGACACGGGGATAAATAACCCGACTTCTGCTCGGGTCACTTACAATTTAGTTGAAGCAGACAGATCAGTCAACAATGCACTAGGATTCAGGTGAATTAAGTCAGTGACGTAGCAGGCAGTAGACCATTTCTGTCAAAAGCCATGAGCCTTGACGTCCTGTACATTTGAGTTTGAATGTGACTCCTGGCCTCTGGCTTTGTCCCTGAGTTGGCTTTTGGCCTCGGTTTCCTCATTTGTCAACGGCAGTAATGAAAACGACCCCTGTGCCCCAGGATTGCTGAAACCCAGCACTGTAAGTCTTTGGCAAAGCGGCTGGCCCAGGAAGCACCCCGCCGTGCTAGCCCTCCATGCCCACTTGGATGGGACTGGGGATCTGGACCCAGCACCGGGCCCTGGGGCTGACCTTCCAAGATGCCGAGGAGGATTTTTTTTTTTTTTTTTTTTTTTTGCATGACCAGGAGGAGAGGTGACTGTGCTGTCATAGCTAGGGCTCGGAGACCTGAACCTGTGGCAGCGACTTACGAGTTTCCCTTCTATGACTTTGTCCTGCGTTGTATTTCCTTGGAGATGCGGTAATAGTGAGACACGTGCCTAGAAGGTGAAAGAACATGTGGCCGGCAGAGTCCCTAGGTCATTCCCGAGCCCCAGACCGCTTCCTTGCGTGCCTCTCTCTTCCTTGCTTCCCTTCCACGGGGGTGCCACAGTAGTTTCTCGCTAAAGCCACCACCCCCTGCCTGCGAGGCATCTTGCGATCCTTCTCCCCTATCGCCAAGCCTATATTGAGAAAGGGTGCTCACCCCTTTGGTCCCCCACTTCCCTGCAGCCCTTGAAAGCAGTCTTGATTCGGATGTTTTATGTGGTCGATCAGTTTAGGGAGGCAGACACGCTTAGTGACAAAGGTCTGAGAAGTCTTCTCCTGGTCCCGCTCCCTGACACTCCCCTCTCGAGGGGTAAAGCTCAGCATGTCGCCACTTGCCCCATTTCCAGACGTAGTCACGATCTTGTCTACGAAGCCACTCTTTCAGCCCTGCGGGTCGGTTCTTTAGGTCAGAGATGCTGCGAATCCAGAGAGCCTCACGCTGTTCTTTTCGCATCAGTGCGAAGCTTGTCCAGATAGAATTTTGTGGGAAATCCGCGGGGACAAACCTGTACCGGCTGCTCTGGGGTCAAGTCAGGGCGGCAGAGCCCAGAACCCTGAGCTCTTGGCCACCTCGCTCCCTGTAGATAACCTGGGTTCTTGAGGGGAGACCCCGAGTCTGAGAATCAGACTCAGGGCCACCGATAAAGGCACTGGAGCGGATTCCATACCTGGGGGGAGACACCTTCCCCCATTCTGCGGTCTGGTCCACCCCATAAAAGTTACCCCGGGGAAGTTGCTAAGGGACATACGGTGCTTTTCGGAGCTCTCTTAAATTAGCAGGTCAGGAGGTCTCATCGACAAGGAAGTGGTGCTATGTTTTGCCGGGAAAGGTTTCTTTGAGCCCTTCCCCGTCGCTGCCTGGAAGAAGGGGGGCGGGGCGGGCATCACTCAGGTTGTGCGGAAAGTCCACCGGGGTCTGGGGGAGTGCTGCCTCTCCCTCATTCTCCCCGGGGCACCTTGGGCGTTTCAGATCGACCAGCTCAAGCACCGGTTGAATAAGATGGAGGAGGAGTGCAAGCTGGAGAGGAACCAGTCGCTGAAACTGAAGAACGACATTGAGAATCGGCCCAAGAGGGAGCAGGTCCTGGAACTGGAGCGGGAGAACGAGATGCTGAAGACCAAAATCCAAGAGCTGCAGTCCATCATCCAGGTGAGGGCCGGGGCAGGGCTGCGTCCGGAAGGGGCCGAGCCCGGTCTGGGCGTCAGCCCCTCTTGCCGACCTCAGGGCCCCTCGGCCATTCGCGTCATCCCTGGGTGCCTCAGTTTCCCCCTCCGTACGGCAAGGAGGCCACACCGCCCGCTTCTCGGGAGCGTGACGTTACGTGAGGTGATACTTGGGACAGGGTGTCCGTAATTCGTGTCCGTTCCCACGGAGGCCGCCGCCCGGGCTCTGTGACAAACCCAGCTGCCCTCAAAGATCCCGAGAAATTCAACTCTCAGCTCCCTGGGATTCGTTAAAACATCAGGGGTCTCCGCGCGTTTCCCACCACAGAACGGTTTACAGGGGTGAAAGAGGAGGCAGGGGAGGGGTAGCAGCCGCGAACACATCTGCAAGGAGAGGAAGAAAGGCTCTCTCGCCGCTCCCCCCTCAGTTACTCCCCCGGGATCGGCTGCCTGGTGTTGGAGGTGAGGATTTGGAGCAGAGAATGAATCTGGGTTAATCGAAGCAGATTAATTGATGTTTCGGGGGAAGCATCGGGACAGGGGATCAGCCCTGTCTTTGCTTCACGTTTCACCTGTGAAACGTCTGGACGGACGGCACTGCTCCTCTCGGCTCTGATAAGAGCGAGGACGGAACAATAGGCATCGGGATGTTCCGGAGCAGGAGTGGGGTTCATGCTTCTTTCCAGGTGATAAAATTCTTAAATAGTAAGCTGCTTAAGGATCCCAAGAGACAGCGACTCTTTCCCTGCTTCCCTGGCACAGAGTCTCCTGCCCTCACGGTGCCCGTGGCGGGCTCTGCTGTGCCCCGCCTTCCCGGTCCCCCGGGCCCCCCGCCGCACCCCACCCAGCATGGTTAACCACCCCCCCAGGCCGGGAAGCGCAGCCTGCCCGACTCGGACAAGGCCATCCTGGACATCTTGGAGCACGACCGCAAGGAGGCTCTGGAGGACCGGCAGGAGCTCGTCAACAAGATCTACAACCTGCAGGAGGAGGTCCGCCAGGCAGAGGAGCTGCGGGACAAGGTGGGAGCCCCAGGGTGGAGGGGCACCCCCCCGCCCCCGGCCAGTGCCCTCGGCCGGCCTTCTCACCAGGGAGCCCCTGTGCGCTCCTGCGTGCTTGTGAGACCTCCCCGGCCCTCCGGCTCTCCTCTGGGGACCAGGTCTGACCCCAGGACAGATTCCCCACGCGTGCCGGCCTTGGCCGCTTGCAATTATCTGTGAATCGTGGCAAGCGTCCCCCTGGCCTCTGCCTTCCGTGGCCTGCAGTCGTGGCGGGGAGGGCGCACGGCGTCTGCCCTGTCCCTCCCGCCCCGGCCCGGCAGTCCCTGGCGCACGGTGGGTGTGAGGCACGTCTCGGTCACTTGGCCGGGTCCCGTGGCCCCCGCCACCCAGACGGGCGTCAGAAGGACGTGCGATGCGGGGCGGGACGGGCCGGCTCCGGCTGGCGGGCCGGCCGGGAGGCGCCAGCGGGAGACGGCTGCCACGGAGCGGCCGAGCGCTGGGTGCGAGCGCCGGCCTCTCCCCGTGGTGTGCAGTACCTGGAGGAAAAGGAGGACCTGGAGCTGAAGTGCTCGACGCTGAGCAAGGACTGCGAGATGTACAAGCACCGCATGAGCACCGTCATGCTGCAGCTGGAGGAGGTGGAGCGCGAGCGGGACCAGGTGCGGGCAGGGCCGGAGCCGGGCAAGAGCCGGTGTCTGGGTCAGACGGCCGCGTTCGGGCCCTGGCCCATCAGATGTGTGGCTCCGGGGAAGCCCCGCCCCTCCGTGCCCCCACCTGGGGGCGCTGAGGGCACCACCACCCCGTCCCTCAGGGCCGCCCCGGGCTCCTCGAAGCCGCGGGACGCATAGCGGCCATCACCTGCACTGGTTTTTTTTTTTTCTTTTTTAAGAAGCGTTTATTTATTTTTGAGGGAGAGTGGGAAGTAGGGGAGGGGCAGACAGGGGGGCAGAGGATCCGAAGCGGGCTCTGCACGGACTGCAGAAAGCCCGACGCGGGGCTTGAACCCGCAAACCACCAGATCATGCCCTGAGCCGGGAGTCAGACGCTCAACCGCCTGAGCCACCCAGGCGCCCCCATCCTGTTGAGGAAAGTAGCGATTTAAACGCCCAAGAGTTGGGGTCGAGAAAAGAGCAGGAGCCGACGCGGCCGACCCCTGGGCCGGGAAATGGGTGTCCCGCTTCTGATGTGGGTGGTGCAGGCGGGGTAAAGAACCACAGCGGCCTTGTCCTCCCCACCCCCTGCCCCCTCCCCGCCCGCCCCCCGCAGGCCTTCCATTCCCGGGACGAAGCGCAGACCCAGTACTCGCAGTGCTTGATCGAGAAGGACAAGTACAGGAAGCAAATCCGAGAGCTGGAGGAGAGGAATGACGAGATGAGAATCGAGATGGTCCGGCGGGAGGCCTGCATCGTCAACCTGGAGAGCAAGCTTCGGCGCCTGTCCAAGGACAGCGGCAGCCTCGACCAGGTGGGGCTGCACCGGGCTGGGCGTGTCCCCCGCACCTGCCACCAGGGCCTCCCACACCGCCGGTGGCCGAGCAGGGTCACCGCCCCCCCCGCAGCGGCCCTTCCCTGCCGCACCCAGGATACCCCACGGCCTTAACCCTCCTGCACGTGCACACCACAGAGTACAAATTACGAATTTTGAACTTGGAAAGTGCAGGGTAAAACCCCGTCCGGGCTACTTGCTCCCCGACTTTAGACAAGTCACTTCACCCAGTAGCCTCAGCTCCTCCTCGTTTGACCATAGTGACCATTAGGCTCCCGGCAGAGCCACTGACACGTGGACGGTCGCTGGGTTTCAGATGCCCTGTGCCCCCCTGAAGTCCCTAGTGCCTGTGAGGATGCTGTCCCTTCCAGGTGGCACAAAGCTCCGAGCACCAGTCCCCACAGGGTCCCGGGAATGAATGAGCACTGCCATCAGAGCAGAGGACCTCGTCCTTGTCATAGCAGCGGGGGTCACGCGCGGTCACACACAGGTGCTGTGCTAAGTGCCATCTGCCTGCGAGCCCCCGTAGCCCACAGACCTGTCCTGCCAGGAAGGTGTGATCACTGTCCTCATTGACCGAGGAAGGAACCCAGACCCCAGCAGCTGAGGGCACCACCGGTCGGTGGCCCTGGGGAAACGGGGGTGAGACCCTCCGAGGACTCAAGTCTAGCACCGGAGGCAGATCCGGGAACATGACACTTCAACACAAAGTTATAAATCACGTGTTGGGTTTGGGCCGTGGGGTCCCCGGGGGAGGAGGCCTCCGCTCCGCCAGGGTTTCGGGTAAGACCCCCTTCGGACAAGCTGGGGGTGGCCTCGGGCCCCCCCGCTCGCAGCGCTGCCCCGGCTCCCCCTGCCCAAGGTCTGCCCCTTGTGGTCTGGGCCCAGGCGTGGCTCTCTCAGTCGGGCCTCCGCCGGCCCCCGTGATGGAGACAGGAATGTCTGTTACCCTGTCGATCCTCTGGGCAGTTGTAGTTTTTCTCCGTGAAGCCCATAACCCGGCGCCCGACATCGGGCAGGGCCCGGGAGCGTCTGCTCAGTGGACAGGCGAAAGCTGTGGGGGCGTCTGGCTGGGTGAGGAAGGACGGGGCCTCGTTCCAAGCCCCGGACGGCCTGAGCGAGGCCCGCGGTGCCACACACAGCATGCTAGTGACAGGTCGTGATGGGAGGGGGAGGCGGGGACGGGCAGCAGGAGCTAGCCGAGTCGTGCGCTCAGGCCCAGTTATTCGGGGACCTGGATGGATTTTGTGCGGAGAAGGCAAGGAGCTGTGGGTCTGGAGGCAGCAGCACGAAGGTGGTGCGGATCTGGGGGGCACCTGGGAGAGAGTCGCTGCCCCCGCGGCTCGGCCCGAGGCACGGGGACGGGGCCTGCGCTGCTTCTGGGCTCGTCCCATCGGTCGGCGGCGGGTTCTGTGTTCGCAGCTCAGGCCCGGGCCCGCACCTGGACGTACGGAGGCCACACAGGCCCCAGGGGCAGAGACCCGCTAGGGAAATGTCCCCGTGGGGAGACGGGGACAGGAGGCTGGTGAGGAGGAGTGGGTGGGGCTAGAACCCCGAGCCTGGGCACCGAGGGGTCGTGGGGGCCACAGGGAGAAGAGCAGGCCGTCCTGAGTTTGAAGCTGGGGGCCTCACTGGCTTCCCCCGGCCCCAGAGTCTGCCCAGGAACCTGCCAGTGGCCATCATCTCTCAGGACTTCGGGGACGCCAGCCCCAGGACCAACGGTCAGGAAGCCGATGACTCGTCAACCTCGGAGGAGTCACCAGAAGACAGCAGATACTTCCTGCCCTGTCACCCCCCCAAGCGCAGGATGAATCTAAAGGGCATCCAGGTGCCGGCGCGTGGAAGGGCACGGGGGCACGGCATGGGGGGGGGGGGCATGGAGTGGTGGGGGCATGGGGGGGGCCCGCGGGATGGGGACATGGGGTGGGGGGCTACAGGGTGGGAGCACGGGGTGGGGCTTGGACATTGAGTGCTGGGGGCCAAGGGGTGGGGGACTGTGGGGTGGGGGGCTGAGGGCTGTGGCGTGAGGGCCCTGAGTTGGGGGTTGGGGGCCGTGGGGTGGGGGTGGGAGCTACGGGGTGGGGGTCACACAGACTGGTGGGGTGGGGGCTGAGGGGCGGGGGCCTTGGGCTGGGGGCCATGGGGTGGGGGCCGTGTGGTGGGGGGTGGGGGTCCCATAGGTCGGTGGGGACGCAGGTCTGGTAGACCCAGACCCGATGGGACTCCACGTGTTCTAGCCCTGTGGGTGGGAATCCTGTTTTTACGAGCCCTCCCGTCTCCCACGAGCCCTCCCGTCTCCCACGAGCCCTCCTTTCTCCCACGAGCCCTCCTGTCTCCCACGAGTGTAGCAGAAGTCAGAGAGGGAGAGGGAACAAAGTAAGTGTTACATGGAGATTGCCACAGCGGCGAAGCCGTCTGCTCCGCTCAGCGCTCCTTGCGGGATGCGTGGGGACCAGATAGTGTCATGTGGGAGGGGCTCAGCAGCACAGGCCAGGCCCCCTGGAAGGCGCCAGCTCCACGGGCCCGGCGGGGGCAAAAGCCTCGCCCTTTCCTGAAATTCCCCTGTGTCGTGTACCCGGTTGTGCGGGGCCTCCCCCGCCGCCACCGTCAGCCCTGGCACCAGCCGCGTCCCCGGGGGGCAGGCGTCACATGCCTTCCTCCATTCATCCTGGCCCCTCCGTCCGCTGACCCGTGTCCCGGACCTTGTTTGATTTGTGCCCTCTGTCCTCCTCTGTCCCCTCCGTGTCGCAGCTGCAGAGAGCTAAATCCCCCATCAGCCTGAAGCGAGCCTCAGATTTCCAAGGTTGGTGCACACCCGGACCCCTCTCCTGTCCGTCCGTCCCTCTGCCTCTCCCGGTCCGTCTTCCCCATTGTGGCCATCAGTCGTGTGCAGTCAGCCTGGACGGGCCTGGGGACCCCGGGGAGAGGGGGTCCGGTAGTATCTCACGTCCATCGTCACGGGAGAGGGCGGGCGCTGAGACACAGAAAGGTCACGTCTGTCACACACACACACGCACACGCACTGAGGTCAGCCCGGAGCCCCTGATCCCTCAGCTGGAATTCGTAGTAGCTCTGCTCACAGCTTCAGGCTCCCTGCCGGGCATTGTGGGTCCATCTGTGAGCCTGGGCTCTGAGGCAGGGCCACCCGTGAGGAGGGGGAGAGGGGCTCCGGACACTCAAGAAAGGGGGGACAGAGGAGGGCTGGAGAAAGAGCGTCAGGAAGAGAGACAACCTCTGGAAGGACGCCCAGGACAGAGTGGGGAGCGGGGGCAGGGTTGAGCCCGGCGTGCTGCCCTTCTAGAGCTCAGAGCAGGGGGTGCCGGGAACAAGGCTGCAGAAGGTGACAGGGCGGGAGCAACAAGCCCTCCGGGATCTGCGGGGGGGCAGGGGAGGCCCATCCACTCCTGTCATCGCCAGCCCAAGTATCTCTAGAACCTCCTTTATCAGAAGGGAGGCGTAAAGGGCCTGGGGCTTGTGGAGGAACAGAGAAGTGTGTGCCCCAAGAAAAGGGAAAGGAGGCGGCAGGGTGACGGAGCTTCTGGACTCTTCCCAAGCCTTTGCCCCTGCTTAGCGTGAGGTGTGGGTTCGTCCCAAGGTGCTCCCGCACGGAGGCGCGCGCACGTGTCTGTGCGTGCACGTGGGGTGACCGACAGGCTGTGCAGCAGAGCGTCAGGGAGCCCCCGGGAGCCCCCGAAGGCGCAGGAGGGGCGGCAGGGGCTTCCCGCGGAGGGCACGTACTCGGTCCCCATGGGCCCCAGTCTCCGGTCGGCCTGTCTGGTAGGGATGGTGGGATCTGCTTCGAGGACAAGGTCCTGGGGCGGGGACATTCGCGCTCTACAAGAGACACGTGGTCCAGCCCGAGTCCTCAGAGACAGAGGACGCGGTCCAGCCTGGAGCGAGGCCACCCTGGGCCCGGCTGGGGCTGGACACACTGGTCGGCAAGACCAGATTCCCTTCCAGGAGCCTGCAGCTGGGGGGACCACAGGAGGGAGGAGGCGGCCGCACACCATCCCTCAGAGGACAGGCCGCCCAGCCGGGACAGCCCCCGGGTGCTCGGTGCCCGTGGGGATCTCAGCCCCTCTTCCCTGCCCCTTTGCCTCCTGCTTCCGCGAGGACAGGGCGAGGCCATGAGGAAGAAGGCACTGACGCGAGCCCCAGCTCCTCCAGATCCCTGCCCATCACCACCTCGTTCTCCAAGATGGTAAGCGGGGTCCCCAGCACACCCCCTTCCGGCTCAGAACCCGGGCCCCCCCTTCGTCTGCCCCAGCAAGCCTGGCCCCCCCCCTTCCTCTCTGCACCCTCCTAAAGCCAGCAAGTGGAGTCATTCTGGGGCTGCAGCCCCAGCCCTCCTTCTGTTTATTTAAGGATGCTTCCACAGCCTCAGGATGTATTTACACCTTCTTGCCGCCTGCTTTCCCAGTTTAACACTTGGCGGGAGGAAGGGATGGGCCTCTGAGGAGCCCTAGGATTGCACAGGCAGAGGCAGAAAATTCTCCTGCAGGTCCTGGGCCCCTGGCACCTCGGGCAGCCCGGCGGCTGGGACCGCAGGCTCCCCCTCACCCCACCCCCGCCCCCGCCTGCCTGGCAGGGTCCCCCGCCTGCCTGGCAGGGTCCCCCCGCCCTGCATCCGGTGTCACTCCCCGCAGGCAGGCAGCAGAAGGCGTGGGATTAGAAATTCTAGCCCTGGAGGGGAAGCCCCGGGAAGCTTGTCAGCTCAGCTTCCAGAATCGGGCCCTGGGGGATGCAGGGGTTTGATAACGAATGGCTCCTGTCTCGCTGCAACTCTGGGGGGCCAAATCCGAGGCTCTTAGCGGAGGCAGCCCTTGCCAGGAGCCAGCAGGCCTGTTTCAAAGGGTCACCCTCCAGCGGCCATGCCGCCCGGGGACATCTGTTGCTGCCACCGGCGAGACCCCCCCAGAGGGTCTGCCTCTCCAGAGTCGGAGCCCAAGGCCGGTGCAGCCTGGGGGGCCGTGGAGCTCAGCCTGTTCCTCCCACCCAGCCACGGCGGACTCCCGCCTGTGCCCTCCCTGCCCCCTCCCGAGGCGAGCAGATGTGCGAGCAGCTGTGCACCGAGCTTGGGCTGCGGCCGCCCCGGGGCTGGGCACGAGCCTTCTCTGGCCAAGGTCACTGCTGAGAACCAGCCTCGCCGGCCCGCCTGCCCACATCGGGGGCGGGGACGCAGTCGTTAGGTTTAGTCCCCACGTATGTGATATTGTCGCGCGGAGACAGGGGCGTGTAAGCGCCCGGCTCCCCAGAGCGCACCCGCGTGTTTTGCAGCAGCCCCACCGGAGCCGCTCCAGCATCATGTCAATCACCGCTGAGCCCCCCGGAAACGACTCTATTGTCAGGCGCTATAAGGAAGACGCACCTCACCGGAGGTGGGTGCTGGGAGGGAGGAGGGGAGACGTGCCCCCCACCCCCCGTCTCTCACTCAGCGGCCCCTGACCCAACCTGGGAAGGCAGACAGGATGCCACCCACTTTACAGATGAGAAGGCTGAGGCTCCGAGGAGGCCTGTGGCTTTCCCAGGGTCACCTGTGCCGTGGCCCCACAGCGAGGGGGGTGGGGGGGTACTCTTTCTGCCCAAGAGCGGTAGACCCCACAAACAGCCTCCCCTTGCCCACCTCCCCTCCCCTTTCCCCACCGCTCCTGTCCCCAGCTGAGAAGACCACCCTGGAGGCCTGCCTGGGCACTCAGATGCTCCCAGGCAGTGGGCTCCGAGTCAGAGATCGCTGGGCGGGGGGGGGGGGGGGGGGCGCGGTTCCAGAAGGGCTGACAGCACAGAGCGGCCTGCGGGCTGGGATCCACATCCGCGGCCCTGCCAGCGGCCTGGTCTGGGCTTCGTTACCCTGTGGCGGGGACCACACGCGGGGGAGCTCGGACCTCCCGGAGCGCCCTCGCTCCTGTCCTAGCCCATCGTGTCAAAGGGCACGGTCGGCTCTCGAGGCCCATTGCACGAGGCCTATCGTGCGAGCAGATGTTCAGCCTTCTGTGTGAGGAACGAGAGCGTGACTGGGAAGCAGCAGGTGGGGCTGTTGGAGACTGTTCACCTGCCCTTCACGGGCCTCCTCATTCACGGGTTCACCTGCTGTGGCCTCCGCTGGCTGCCTGGGACACCCTGGCCTCCAGCAGAGCGTCCAGCCCTCCGCGCACCTGCTGACCTTCTCCTCCTGCCCACGCTGCCCTCTCAAAACCAGAACCTTCCAGAACATTCCAGAACCTTCCCCCTCCCTCGACCACTGGAGAGCTCCCACACACACGCACCCCCCCCCCCGCCGTCCCTCCCTTGTGTCTTGCAGCACCGTGGAAGACGACAACGAGAGTGGCGGGTTCGACGCCTTGGACTTTGATGGTAGGTACCTGACAGACCTTAGAGGCACAGAGGCGTGGCGGCCACCTGCCGTCTGGCCGGAGCAGGGCCACGTTGCCACGCCCCCGACCCTCCAGCTCCGGCTGGGGCCCTGCACCTCATCGGTCCTCAGAAACGCACGTGACGTGGCTTCCAAGAGGGCGGCGCGTCCTGTCTGTGCCCAGGGGGCCAGGCCTCCATCCCTGGGGAGCTTCCTGGCCGGGGTTGGGGGGTGGGGCGGCCTGCCGCGCCTGAACTTGCTCCGGAGGCAGCGGGGCCGCACAGCTGCTGAGCCCAGAGTCCGTCAGCTGTGGGTGCTTCAAGAGAGTCGAACCGGCAATGCCCATTTGCAGAAAGGCTACTGTCCCCCTCGTCTTGTAGATGAAGGAACGGAGCCGTGGAGAGCTCGAGGAACGCGGAAGGGGGGTGGGCGGGAGGCAGGGAGACGGCCTCAGAAATCCGCGTGAAGCTGCCGACCCACCCCAGCGAGACGAGGGGCGGCAGTGGGGAGGGGGCGGGACGTGAGGTGGGGCAGCAGTTGGAGTCATTTGTCCTCCCCTGACACCAGAGGCGGGGGGCAGCTGAGCCGCGGGGAGACTGAGGGTCCGTGGCCACCCTGAAACGGCCCCCCGGCAGAGGCGGTGTGGCGGAAGGGTTGTTCCTTCGGCCTAGACCACGCAGAGAGCCGGGAAGGAGGGTTGGGTCCCCCGGGAGCACGGCCCCTTACAGCCAGGGCGTCTGGTTCAGCTGAGCCCACGCTGAGCCCCTGTGCTTCACCACGCCTGGTGCACGGGACGCAGAGACTCCCGCCCCTGGGTCCCTGCCCTGGCCGACACCCGGGCGGAACAGCTGCAAGCCAGGGGACCGTGCGGGCAGAAGACAGGAGCAGGAGAGGAGCCTCCCGGGGACGGCAGTCCCCCCGCTCCTCCTGAGTCTGGCCCAGACTCCTCCGGGGGTGGCCTGCCAGCCCCCTCTCGTGCCCCGGGTCCCCCCACCCCGCCTCCACCCGTCAGCAGCTCAGGCCGCCAGCAGATAACAGTGAAGGATTAGCCCCTCTCCCTGACTGGAGACCATCAGGAGCCATCAAGTGTTAAAGGGAGGTTAGCACCTAACAGAGGCTGGGTGATGAGAAGAAGTGAAGGAGTTTGGGAAGGGGGGAGCTGGAATTCTGGGCAGCCGTCCAAGGCATTCTGCAGCGTCAGGACAAATTCTCTTTGCAGAGAGGCCTTTGTTATCAGCCCGGAGCCGGCTTTGCGCCTCCCCCCCTCCCCCTCCCGGTGCCGCGGCCCAGTGGGGCTGGGCGTTTCCCCCCCCCCCCACCCCGCCCCAGTTCTCCAGCCCCAGCCCCGCTGAGTTGGGAAGAGGGGTTTCCGCACTGGGTCCAGACTCTGCCTTTCGGGCCCCACCCCCGGCCCACAGGCCTCCAAGGGGTAGATGGGACGGTAAGACCCGGGGTGGCCCCGACATGAGAATACGGAGACCAGTTCACAAGCCGGAGGCAGGGGGATTGCTCTGTGGAAGAACGTTCCATGCAGCGCCTTGTGCAGGCGTCCTGGCCCAGCTGGAGAATTTCTGGGAGGGAGGCCGGGAGGAGCGTCCTCACGTGCGCTGGCTCCTTTGCAGACGACAGTCACGAGCACTGCTCCTACGGCCCCTCGTCCGTCCACTCCTCTTCCTCCTCCCACCAGTCCGAGGGCCTGGACGCCTACGACCTAGAGCAAGTCAACCTCATGTTTAGGAAGTTCTCTCTAGAAAGGTACCGGGAAGGTCATGGGGGAGGGGGAGCGGGAGTTGGCGGTAGGGGTGGCGGGTAAAGGCCACTCACCCGCTAGAGTCCCCAGAAAGGGCCCATCCACTTCACCTGTGTTCTAGAACCAGAGTCCAGGAACCCTAGTGTCCTAGAGCCAGAAACCACTCCCCCCGAGCCCCCCCCCCATCGGGCCCAGCGACGAAGGGGCTTGCCCGGGGCCACACGGCGTGGGAGAGGCCCGGGAGCAACACTCTGAGCCCCCCAGGTCCCCACCCCACCTGAGACACAGGCAGCCCGCTGGGCTGGTGTTCCAGAAGGAGAAGAGCGGGCCACTGCCCTCGTCAGCCCGGCCCCTCCCTGCAGGTGGCCCGTGCGCCCGCGACCTCAGGTGGCTCAGTAAGCTCTACGTGGCCGCTGCAGCCGGTCGGTCGGGGGTCAGCTCCGCTCCCCGCGTGCCCTGCCAGCAGGAGCTGGCTGCACTCCCTCACCTCAGCTCCCTGCCACCTGCCACGGGAGCCTGCCCTCCGGCTGGGCCAAGTACACGTGTCCCGACCGCCGCGCCCTCACCAGTTTCTTTCCCCGTCGCAGACCCTTCCGGCCGTCTGTCACGTCGGTGGGGCACGTGCGGGGCTCCGGGCCCTCCACGCAGCACGCCATGCTGAACGGCGACAGCCTCGCCTCACAGCTCACCCTGCTCGGGGGCAACGCCCGGGGGAGCTTCATCCACGCGGTCAAGCCGGGCTCCCCGGCCGAGAAGGCGGGCCTCCACGAGGGCCACCAGCTGCTGGGGGTGAGGGACCAGGGGGCAGTGGCCGCACAGCCGGGGTGCCCGTGACCTTCCCCGCTTCTGCTGCACGGGTGCTGACCGAGGGCACCCCCACGCCCGAGCTGGGCGGGGGGATCCGGAGGGCGGCAGGGACGGGGCCCCTCCCGTCGGAAGGCCCTCACTCGTGTTTCTGGAGCCCGTGCGCACACGCTTGCACACGCACACGCCCGCACGCGGGGAGGCACACGAGCTTAAGCGGGGTGCTGCCTTTGCTCCGAGCGACGCCGGGCCGGTCGCTTTTTGGGGAGGGGTGCTTCGCCCTCCCTGTGGGGCAGCCTCCCCCCTGCAGCTCTGCCCGCCCACGGAGCCGAGGAGAACAGCGTGTCTTTGACGTCTAGCTGGAAGGCTACATCAAAGGGGAGAGGCAGAGCGTCCCCTTGGAAACGTGCACGAAGGAGGAGGTGCACTGGACCGTCCAGAGGTGCAGTGGCCCCGTCACACTGCACTACAAAGTCAACCAGGAAGGTAAGGCCGCGGGACTCACCCGCGCTCGGCCACGCCGGCGGGACGCCAGACGCGGTGGGTCCCGGAGGGGCGCCCTCCACTTGCTCGCTCGCCTTTTCGGTGGGAGGAGCCCGCCGTCCCGGCCCCATCAGGGGCAGCAGGCAGGGAAGGGCGACGCATGTGAGCGCCGGTGAGCACACACCTGTCCCGCCACACCTGGCTGCGGGTGGCGAGCCGGGCCACTCGCACGCACACTGCCGGGCTGGGCGGGAGAGGCGGGGCGGGGGGGGGGGGGGGGGCAGGGGGGGCGGCCCTCCCTGCCGGGCCTGGCTCACCCCTCTCCCTGCTCACGTCCCGGCCCCCGACACGGGCAGGGACTCCGGGCCGGCCGCTCTGGCACCAGCAGGTCCACGGAGCCACAGCTTGGACCACGCCTTCGGCCCCGTGGTCGTGGCTCCGGGACGCCTCCAGAAGGCCTCCCCCGCTTCTGGCCCCAGCGGCGCTTTCGTTGAGGCTCCCCTTTCGCGGCCTCGACTCCTGGGCAGTGGGCGCCAGGCTTTTCTGTTTCCCAAAGTCTGAGTCGCCTGCTCCACCTCCGGGTTTCTCCCCGCGTCATGATCTCCGCGGCTGGATCTTATTTTCAAGCACTGGGGCTCATGAATGTTTCAACAGAGCGTAAATAGCCACTTTCTAGCCGCTCCCCGCTGCCGCCTGCTAGCCCGCTCTCCTTCCCGGCATGCCCAGTCCGCCGGGCGGCGGAAGGTAATGATGCTCTGTCCCCACACGTGGGGCCCGGCCTCCCCCTCCCTCCCTCTTCTCCCCTCCTCCTCCTCCCCCTCTTGCTTTTCCTGCTCCCCCTCCTCCCTTCTTCCTCCCCCTCCTCCCCTTCCTCCCTTTCCTCCTCCCCCCCCTTCTCCCTCTCCTCCCCCTCCTCCCCTCCTCCCCTTCCTCCTCCCCTCCTCCCTTTCCTCCTCCCCCCCCTTCTCCCTCTCCTCCCCTCCTCCCCTCCTCCCCTTCCTCCTCCCCTCCTCCCCTTCCTCCTCCCCCTTCCTCCCCTTCCTCCTCCCCTCCTCCCCTTCCTCCTCCCCCTTCCTCCTCCCCCTCCTCCCTCCCCCTCCTCCTCCCCCTTCCTCCTCCCCCTCCTCCTCCCCCTTCCTCCTCCCCCTCCTCCCTCCCCTTCCTCCTCCCCCTCCTCCCTCCCCTTCCTCCTCCCCTCCTCCCTCCCCTTCCTCCTCCCCTCCTCCCTCCCCTTCCTCCTCCCCCTTCCTCCCTTCCTCCTCCCCTCCTCCCCCTCCTCCTCCCCCTTCCTCCTCCCCCTCCTCCCTCCCCCTCCTCCTCCCCCTCCTCCTCCCCCTCCTCCTCCCCCTTCCTCCTCCCCCTCCTCCTCCCCCTTCCTCCTCCCCCTCCTCCTCCCCCTTCCTCCTCCCCCTCCTCCCTCCCCTTCCTCCTCCCCTCCTCCCTCCCCTTCCTCCTCCCCTCCTCCCTCCCCTTCCTCCTCCCCTCCTCCCTCCCCTTCCTCCTCCCCTCCTCCCTCCCCTTCCTCCTCCCCTCCTCCCTCCCCTTCCTCCTCCCCTCCTCCCTCCCCTTCCTCCTCCCCTCCTCCCTCCCCTTCCTCCTCCCCTCCTCCCTCCCCTTCCTCCTCCCCCTCCTCCCTCCTCTTCCTCCTCCTCCTCTTCTTCTTCCCTCTCCTCCTCCCCCTCGTCCTCCTCCTCGTCCTCCTCACAGGAACAGGCTCCTCCCCTCTTCCCAGCCTGGTTTCTTAGCCCAGCAGAAAGTCTCCAGGCAGCACGCTGGCCAGCAGTGCCCCCCAGAGGTGTAGTCCTGTGGTCCGAATTCAGTGCAGGGAAGGTCCCGCCTCTCAGGGTCCCATTTGTAGGGCCTTTCTTCGAGGGGGCAGAGAGCTCAGCCAGCGATGGGCCTTAACACCCCCCAGGGGCGTGGGAAGGACCCGACCAGGGATCCCCCGTTTCTCCCTGAACGTTGATCAGACAGCCCCGTTGGTTCAGGCCTCCCTGGTGCGTGTGGCGTGGACGTCCCAGGCCTGACTGTTAGGGCAGTTTTAGCTTCCACTGTGTCGTGCGGCTCGGTGCGTGTGGGGCTGATTGGCGGTTTAAGTTCGGGATTTATGTTACAGGCGTTCGGTCTGCTGCATTTATTGTGTTTGTAGCGTATGCCCTGCGTCCTCCAACGGGATTTGTAAAAACTTACACTGAAGGACCCTGACGTCGAATAAGGTTAAAACGACAAGGTGCCATGGCCCAGCCGTGTGCTAACACCTCTGGGCAGTGTCCACGAAAGTTAAATGTGTGGATGACCAAGGACCCAGTAGTCCCAGCTCTGGGAGTAGAGCCAGGGGAGACGAGGGCACGGGCCACCAGAGGTCCGTGGGAGAGCGTTCGCGGCAGAGCAAGCCCTCAGAGCCGAAACCTTCAAACGGCACAGATGCGCCCGCCAGAGAAGGGACACCGGGCGGAGGCGCCACGTGGCAGCGTCACGACGAGGGTCACAGACACGAGGCTGAGCTGCGGAAGCCAGACGCGGAAGTCAGGGCCTGTGCCTCCGTTTCTGTGAGCCAGGCACAGCTCGGCCCCGGTGACGGCAGGCGGGATGGCGGTCCCCGGAGACCGGTGTTGACCAGGGGGCCGTGAGAGCTCATCAGGCACAGCGCTTAAGAAGGATGAGGTTTGCTGCGTGCAGTCCTTCCAGAGTCAAAGCAAAAAACCACCACGGTGGTGGGGCAGGTGTAGCAGTTGTAGGGGAGACCCTGGACTCGTTCACGCTGGTGGAGACCCCAGATTCGTTCTCTCTAGAAGAACCCCCCCACCACCACCACCCGATTGCTTCGTTGTAGCGAGACTCTAGATCTGTTCGCTGTAGTGGAGATTGCAGATCCGCTCGTTGTAGCAGAAACCTCCATTAGTTCACTCTGTAGGAGACTCCGGATTCGTTCGCGGTAGCGGAGAACCCGGATTCGCTCACGGTAGCGGAGACCCCAGATTCGTTCTCTCTAGAAGAACCCCCCCACCACCACCACCCGATTGCTTCGTTGTAGCGAGACTCTAGATCTGTTCGCTGTAGTGGAGATTGCAGATCCGCTCGTTGTAGCAGAAACCTCCATTAGTTCACTCTGTAGGAGACTCCGGATTCGTTCGCGGTAGCGGAGAACCCGGATTCGCTCACGGTAGCGGAGACCCCGGATACGTTCGCTCTAGTAGACACCCCCCCCCCCACCCGATTGTTTCGTTGTAGCGGAGACCCTAGATCTGTTCGCTGTAGTGGAGATTGCACATCCGTTCGTTGTAGCAGAAACCTCCGATTAGTTCACTCTATAGGAGACCCCGGATCCGTGCGCGGTAGTGGAGACCCCGGATTCGTTAGCTGTAGCGGAGAACCCGGATTCGTTCTCTGTAGCGGAGACCCCGGATTCGCTCGCGGTAGCGGAGACCCCGGGTTGTTTGCACCCTAGCACAAAACCTAGCTCTGAGCCAAGACAAAGAGAGAAAGCCACGAAGGACACCTCGCTCATCGCGGGGAGTCCCCGCAGCTCTGAGGGGGACGCCCCATAGGGGCGTGTCCTCTGTGGGCGGCGACGGGTTGATTTGCGCCCCGAGGCGCTTGGCGGCGGGAGGCCCCCGCGACCACCAGCCGGCCGCATCCCCTCCGCCTTGTGTGCCCCCACAGGGTACCGGAAGCTGCTGAAGGACATGGAGGAGGGCCTGGTCACGTCCGGGGACTCGTTCTACGTCCGGCTGAACCTGAACATCTCCAGCCAGCTGGACGCCTGCACCATGTCGCTCAAGTGTGACGACATCGTGCACGTCCGGGACACCATGTACCAGGACAGGCACGAGTGGCTGTGCGCGAGGGTCGACCCTTTCACGGACCATGACCTCGACGTGGGCACCATACCCAGCTACAGCCGGTGAGTCCCGGGCCGGCGCCAGGGCGGGGGGAGGGGCTACTGCCCAGCAGAGGGGCCCCCAGGGGGACTCCGCCTGTTTCCTCCTCCTCCTGGAAGCCTCCCCTGCCTCCCCAGGGGTGTTGCTCCCTTAAACCCTGTTGCTTCCCTAATGCCCGGGGCACCTCTCCCAGTCATCTGTAGGAAACTGGGCTCTCGGTTTTACGCCCCTTTGCTTCTCACTGCCTGTCCGCGGGCCACCTCCCTGACGTCCTTCCGTAATCACGTAGCAGTGGGGCGGCAGCCTTCCTCTGGCTAGGCGCGCAGGCTCCCGGGACGCGCGTTCCGCTCAGGCCGGCCCCGTGAGGTCAGCATCGGCAGCCCGGGTCTACAGATGAGGAAACCGAGGCTCAGGGGGGTGACTTTGCCACAGCCAGCACTGGCTGCAGGATTCGAGACCGGCGGCCGGGTTTCGTGTCCTCCCTGGGGGAGCACCCCCCGCCCCAGACCCTGCTGGGAGGCACAGGGGCACGAGGGCAGGCTGGCGCCGGCTTCCCCAGGCCCTGCCCTGAGGGTCTGCCCTCCCCTCCCGTCTCCCCAGAGCCCAGCAGCTCCTCCTGGTCAAGCTGCAGCGCCTGATGCACAGGGGCAGCCGAGAGGAGGCGGACCCCACGCACCACACCCTGAGGGCGCTCCGGGTAGGTCACCCCACAGCCGTGCCGGCCTCGCACCAGCCCCCAGGCTCGTTTCAGGACGGCTCACGAACGGGAGCCGCTGACGTCATCAGGGACTTGGTTCCTCGGGAATGGGACGGTCCCCCCAGAGGAGGCCCCGCCCTCAGGGACCCCCCCAAGCTGGGTGGCAGGACAGCGTGTCCCCTGTGTCTCTGGCCTCTGCCGGAACGAGTCTCGGGGCTCCTCTTACCCTCCAAGCTCGTTCCCCGTCTGGAATGCTTCGATTCCACGTCTGGCACAGAGGGGGCTCGAGGACGTGTCTCTGGTTCTCGGCAGCCTTCCTGGGCTCACGCGTCCTGCCGAGCCCAGCGCATCTGACCGATTGATACCTGATTTCAGAACACCCTGCAGCCTGAAGAGCTGGTTTCCACCAGCGACCCCCGGGTCAGTCCCCGCCTCTCTCGGGCAAGTTTCCTTTTCGGCCAACTCCTCCAGGTAAAGTTGTCCAGAGCGCCGACTGACTTTGCGGTCACGTTTTGCCGGGGCTCCCCCCTGCCGCTGCTGGGAAGAGAAGACTCTTTCAGAATATCAGTGCTTGGTGTTTGTGCACCACCTGCAACTTTTCACGGCACCTCCCACCTCCCGTCCCGTTTGATCCTCACGGTGACAGGTCGGGAGACAGTCTGTACACCCGTTGGAAGCAGTCCCGCTTTCGTAAAAGACTTGAAGACCTATGGCTAAAAGAATCTAAACAAGTTAGCTATTAGAAAAAAATCAGAAACGGTGTATCAGGAGAAGAAAACAAACGTCGCAAGTGTCCAGGTCAGTGTAGTCCCTCAGACTGAGCGTTAAACGTATCTCTGAGCACCCTGGCAGCCGAGGAGAAAAGAGAAAGCGTACAGATTCTTTAAATCTTATCTGACCACAGACACGTCGTAGCTCTTTGGGACCAGAAAAAATTTATCGCTTGTACTTAATTCTATAATGAGTTTTTTTTATTTTGCATGAACCGTTATATAAGGAACACTGATTAGCCTAGTAGGTGCTGCCTTCGGAAGAAATTTCACATAAATGCAGTAAGCATTCTGTGCAGAGCTAAGTGAGTCACGTTAAGGTGCGGTCCCTCGAGGACGTTTCTGTGTTGGTACTTTGCTAAACGGGCCCCCGTGGAGTTGGTGTGCCACACTCCACTGAGCCATCCTGCTGTTGGGACATAGGAAACCCAGAGGAGTGGTTCACGGCATGGCCCAGAAACCAGGTAGACGCAGACAGGTGCCAGAAAGATACGGAGGTGGAAGGGAACCCTAGCGAATCTGAGCTCCTCCTGAAGGCAGGGCCACGCGGGAACACACGTTATTGCCTTCGTGTCGCGCGAGACTTGGCAACCTTGAGCGTCTCCGGGTGGCTCACCCAAGGACCAGTTGACCACAGAGCCAGGCCGAGACCTCGGCTCCCTGGATTTTTCTCCCTACAGAAGGAGGGTGTGGAGAGACTCAGAGTAGCCCAGGGAATGTGGTGGGAACTCGGATTCTGTGTCCACCACTGGGGCATCCCTTTCCACCCTCCAGGGCCCAACTCTGAGTTGTGCGGGGAGGATTGGGGGATACCAAGGGAGGGGTTGTAGAGAGCCGTGTCGTGGGAGGTCGAGCCATCCTGCACAGGCCCCCCAGGCGGGCGGTCCGTGGGCCATCCTGCCAGCGGGGCTCCTTGCCAGGGACCTCCCCCCCGCGGCTCCCCAAAAGGCACTGGGGATTGCCAGAGGGCCTCTCGCACCCCAGCCCTCGGCAGGCTTCGTGCCTGGTTAGGGAGGAGGGAGTGGGCATCTGTTTGCTCACCTACAATGACGTCCCCTCTCAGCCTGCTGGACATCTCCCATTTTTACAGGGGGAGGTGACTGACCCTGGCCCCCAGGAGCAGAGCTGGGGTCCAAGCAGAGGTCTGCCCGTGCCCGGGTTGAGGCAGCTTGGTCTGGTTAGAAGCAAAGGCCCCACCCTCTGTCCTCCAGTTCGTCAGCAGGTCCGAGAACAAGTACAAAAGGATGAACAGCAACGAGCGGGTCCGCATCGTCTCGGGGAGCCCGCTGGGGAGCCTGGCCCGGTCATCGCTGGACGCCAGCAGGCCCTCGACCGAGAAGCAGGAAGGTATGGCGCTGACCGCCTCGCCCCTCCCACCTCCTGCTGGCCTGGCGGCTGCGGGAGTCCCAACAGGGCCCTTGGGTCCCCACAAGGGGGACTGGGACACCTGCTCCCTCCAAAGAGGGGGTTCCCCCATGGGGGGAGCCTCCAGGGGACCTGCCTGGCCTTGGCGGGAGGAGCGCACGGCCTCCCAGAGCGGCGTCCCGCCAGGCTCACCCCTGATGCGTGCTCGCTGCAGTCGGTCTGAGCCCAGATGCCCGTGTTAATTGGAGCTGTTTGCTGGGAAGCGTTCGCCTATTGATTTCTTTCCCCGCTGCCTATTTCTTGCCATTTATCAAGCCGGCCAGGGGTCACCGGCCGCACAGCGCCCTGCGGAAGGGTGTGCCGGTGGCCGGCCAGGCCTCCTGCTGTCCTCGGGGGCCGGGCTGGCCCAGGCGCTGATGGTCAGAGGGCCTGGGCTCCCCTCCAGACCGGCCCTTCGGAAGGCCGGGGCAGGGCACCAAGTGAAACACAAGACGCTGGTTTCTGGGGAGGCGGTTGCTCGAGCTGCCCGGGGCTGGCTCCGCTCTGCTCCCCACACACCAGCCAGAGAGGCTTGAAAAGGTGGAAAGGAGGCCGTGTCTCCCCCTGCCTCCGACGCTGCTGGCGTCCCAGAGCTCCTGACGTAAGCCCCAAGCCCCTCTCAGCCGGCCCTGCCCACCCCTGCCCCGAACGCCCTTCTGCCGCTGTCCTCCCCTGCCTCCTCGTGTCTCAGCGCCGGCCCCAGTCCCCGACTGTCCTCAGTGAAGCCGTCCATGCCCGTCCGGCTGCCGCCCCCTCCCGGAGAGCTCCTGCCACTGCCCGCAGTGATGAACAGTGTGGCTCATCACGGGCTTACCTGCCGCCTGCCACCCCCCCTCCCCCAGTGCAAGCACCGGGCGGCAGGGCCGTCGCCTCAGCTCCTGGAACAGGGCCCAGCCCGTGGGTCACGTAGACCTTCCTGCCGGCCAGCGGGCTCCGTGGGGCCGGGAAGCCTCCCGGGACGGTGGGCGGGCAGGACGTCCCAGCCGGCCCTTTCCTGTCCCCTCCCAGAGCCGGACCCCGAGAGCGAGCTCGGCAAGAACCTCAGCCTGATCCCCTACAGCCTGGTGCGCGCCTTCTACTGCGAGCGCCGCCGGCCCGTCCTCTTCACGCCCACCGTGCTGGCCAAGGCGCTGGTCCAGAAGCTGCTCAACTCCGGAGGCGCCATGGAGCTCACCATGTGCAAGCCGGGTGAGTGTGGGCCGGGACCGTCCTCGTGTGCCCCTCCTGCGTCCCGCCAGGCGCGGCAGGAGAGCCTGCGGACCTGCTGTGCCCGGCAGGGCGGGTCTCGGGCCCGGGGGCCACGCCGGCCCTCTCGGAGCGCCCTGTGGCCCCAGAGCAGGGGAAGCAGGCCTTCACTTCGCCGTTCACGCTGAGGGTTCAGGGCGGAGGTCACAGAGCGTGTCAGGAGGCGTGACTTGGGGTCCCCGCTCTGAGCCCTGAGGTTAACAGGCGAGCCACCCATCGCTGGGGCTTCCGTGTCCTGGGTGTGGCTGGGGGACCACGGTCAGACGCCCTGCACACGGCGCTGAGCCCCAGTCCTGGCTGCGAGCTGGAATCGTCCTCAGCACCGTGCGTGTTTAAACCGTGGACGTCCGGGGCCACCCCGCACCAGCCAGCCGTCAGGTGCCCGGCGGGGTTTAGTTACGCCGAGATACACGTAACAAGGAATGTGCCACGCGGACCGTGTTAAGTGTCCGGTTCAGGGGTAGTAGGTACGTTTATCTCCAGAACTTTCTCTTCTTCCCGAGCCGAAGCTCCGCCCCCACCCCAGGGCCCACCACTCTCTGTCTCTCTCTGTGAGTCTGTCTCCTCCCGGGAGTATCTGTCCTTTTGCCCCCGGCTCGCGTCACTCAGCATCACGTCCTCGAGGTCCACGCGTGTGGTAGCAGGTGCCAGCCCAGTTACGGCCCACGCTATCCCACGGTGTGGATGTGCCACATCGTGTTTCTCCGTCACCCATCCGTGGACACGTGGGTCGCCCCCGCCTCTCAGCTGCTGTGAATCCTGTTTGTGAACGTGGGCGAGTGAGCATCTCTTCAGGCCCCCGCCTCCGGCTCTTGGGGGGCTGGACCCGGAAGCGGGGTGGCTGGCTCCCGTGGCGATTCCACGTTTTTTGTTCCGTTCCGTTTGAACTTGAAGCTGCCACCCTCGTGTGGCCAGCAGCTGTCACCTCACGTTCCCACGAGCACATGCCAGGGTCCCAGCCTCTCCCCCACCTCACCAAAGCTTGCTTTCTTTACTGTCAGCCTAGGGGAGGTGAGGGAGGGGCGTCGAGACCAGAAGTCCGTCCTCCGAGGATCAGTATACACATAACAACACGCCCCCGTTTTAAGCGTGCAGTGTTTCAAATGCCTGCACCCCGTGACCCCAGCCACAGCCAGGAGATGGAACGTTGCGTCCCCTCAACAGGCTCCCTCGGGCCCCCCTCCACCCCCTGCCCCAGGCACTGTTCATCTCCTTCCTGGCACACGTTGGTTTTCATTTTCTAGACTTTTCTGTAAATGGAACCATGCCATGTGGAACCATTTGCATCTGGCTCCCTTCACCCCACGTCGTGTTCTGGAACTCGTCGTGGTGTTGTTCCCGCTGCCGAGCCGCGGTCCTGTGGGCAGAGCGGCCTTACCCGTCGGGAGTCCGTGGTGCAGAGCCCCTCCCCCACCCGGAGGTTCTCACATGGGCCCCGGGGCTGGGAACACGTGGTACCGAGCGCTCAGAACAGCCCCGGGTGGGGGCGCGGACTTTGTAAGCATCAGTCAGCGCCGGTGTCGGGGTGGGACGCACCTGAGCAGGAGCAGGACGCCCCTCATTCCTGGGGGGGCAGCTCTGCACGCAGTCTTTCGCTGGATGTTGGCAGCGATGCCCCCCCAGGTCTCCCGGGACGCCTGGCCCTGTGCGAAGTGGGAGACGGCACCCCCAGTGTCCGGCCTCCCGTGGTGCAGACCCTCTACAGCCCTGGCCAGAAGGGCCTCCGCGCACAGTGTGGCTGGTGGGAGAGGTGGTGTTCTTGGAGGCGAGTGGTCTCCAGCTGAGGTTGTGCCCCACCCCCCCACCGCGGCTACTGACCTGGGACAGGTCACCCACCTCTCTGTCCCTCACCTGCAAAACCAGCATAATGGCAGCCACTTGTGGTGGAAGCAAGGGGCTCGCAGATGGGCAGAGGCCAAGCCCAGCACGGGCCCCGGGTTCTCAGCCCCCCATGTGGAGCAGGCAGGACACGGACGTGGGTCCCTCGCCTCTCCGAGCGCCAGCTCCTGCAGCCACCGCGGTACCTACCTCCTTTCTCAGTACGGTCTGAGGTTTGGCAGAGCCTCGTTTGCAAATCCCACTCAGCCGCTCTGAACTCGGCAGGCATGCCCCGTGTTGCCCTTGGTGCTTTCACAGCCAGGGCGCTGCAGGTGCTGTAGGGCGGGGGTTCTAGGCTGCCTCCGTCCCCCAAAATCACCCACAGACCTGTAGCACCTCCCCTGCTGGCTCTTCCCTGGATCCCTTCCAACTCCCTTGCGGTACATCCTGGAGTGTACATGCTAAACCTGGCCTAGTGTGGGCTCCCCGGCCAGCCTGGGCTTACACGGGGAATTCTAGGCCTGGGCTGACCCCACTCTCCTTTCATAAATGGAGAACCTGAGGTCAAGAGATTGAAGATATGTTCAGGGTCACCCAGCAAGTGAATGAGGTCTCTAGTACATACCTCCTCCTCCAGGGAGCCTGCCTGCTCTCCTCTTCCCTCCATTCCTCCTCACTGCTGCCACAATAAGTACCCATCACTGCACCTGCTAAATTGTTGCATAATTTCTGTATCCCACATTCTTCTTACTACATAGGTCACACATTCTCAAGTACGACAACAGCTATGTTTTTGTCATATTTTTATTCTAAAGCCTGACCCTTAGTAGGTTTTCAGTAAGTACTAAATTTCAGTAAAAATTAACTTAATGGATGGGTGGACGGATGGAGGGATGGGGGTAGAGGAATGGATGAATGAACAGATGGGTAGGTGGAGGGATGGACATGGTAGATGAATAGATGGTTGGGTGGATAGAGAGGTGCATGGATGGATAAGTAGATGGTTGGTTGAATGGGTGGATGGATGGTTGGGTGGATAGGTAGATGGATGGATAAGTAGATGGATGGGTGAATGGATAGATGGGTAGATGAATGGGAGGGGGGATGGATGGATGGATGGATGGATGGATGGATGGATGCGTGGGTGGATGGATGGATGCGTGGGTGAATGGGTGGATGGATGGATGGATGGATGGATGGATGGATGGATGGATGGTTAGGTGCATGGGTGAATGGGTGTGTGGATGGGTGGATGGATGGTTGGTTATATGACTGGATGGATGGATGGTTGGGTGCGTGGGTGAATGGATGTGTGGGTGGGTGGATGGATGGATGGGTGGGTAGATGGATGGATGGGTAGGTAGATGGCTGGCTGGCTGGCTGGCTAGATGACTGGATGGATGGGTGGGTGGGTGGATGGATGGTGGATGGTTATAAGACTAGATGGATGGATGGTTGGGTGCATGGGTGAATGGGTGGGTGGGTGGATGGATGGATGGTTGGTTGGATGGGTGGGTGGGTGCATAGGTAGATGGATGGATAAGTAGATGGATGGGTGAAGGGGTAGATGAATGGGAGGGGGGATGGATGAATGGAGGGATGAGTGGTTGGTTGGATGGGTAGATGGATGGATGGGTGAGTTGTTGGATGGCTGGTTGGATGGGTGGCACATGAATGATGGATGAATGGATGGATGGATGGTTGGGTGGATGGATGGGTGGATTGTTGGATATATGACTGGATGGATAGATGGTTGGGTGCGTGGGTGGATGGATGGCTGGCTGGCTAGATGACTGGATGGATGGGTGGGTGGGTGGATGGATGGATGGATGGATGGATGGATGGATGGATGGATGGTTATATGACTGGATGGATGGATGGGTGGATGCATGGGTGAATGGATGGGTGGGTGGGTGGGTGGGTGGATGGATGGATGGATGGATGGATGGTTATATGACTGGATGGATGGATGGGTGGATGCAGGGGTGAATGGATGGGTGGGTGGATGGATGGATGGATGGGTGGGTAGATGGCTGGCTGGCTAGATGACTAGATGGATGGGTGGGTGGATGGTCGATGGTTATAAGACTAGATGGATGGATGGTTGGGTGCATGGGTGAATGGGTGGGTGGATGGATGGATGGGTGGGTGGATGAATGGATGGTTGGGTGGATGGGTGGGTGGGTGGATAGGTAGATGGATGGATAAGTAGATGGATGGGTGAATGGATAGATGGGTAGATGAATGGGGGGGGATGGATGGATGGATGGATGGATGGATGGATGCGTGGGTGGGTGGATGGATGGATGGATGGATGGTTGGTTATATGACTGGATGGATGGATGGTTAGGTGCATGGGTGAATGGGTGGGTGGATGGGTGGATGGATGGTTGGTTATATGACTGGATGGATGGATGGCTGGGTGCGTGGGTGAATGGATGTGTGGGTGGGTGGATGGATGGATGGGTGGGTAGATGGCTGGCTGGCTGGCTGGCTAGATGACTGGATGGATGGGTGGGTGGATGGATGGATGGTAGATGGTTATAAGAGTAGATGGATGGAGGGTTGGGTGAATGGGTGGATGGGTGGGTGGGTGGGTGGATGGATGGATGGATGGTTATATGACTGGATGGATGGATGGGTGGATGCATGGGTGAATGGATGGGTGGGTGGGTGGATGGATGGATGGATGGATGGATGGTTATATGACGATGGATGGATGGATGGGTGGATGCATGGGTGAATGGATGGGGGGGGTGGGTGGGTGGATGGATGGGTGGGTAGATGGATGGCTGGCTGGCTAGATGACTGGATGGATGGGTGGGTGGATGGGTGGATGGTCGATGGTTATAAGACTAGATGGATGGATGGTTGGGTGCATGGGTGAATGGGTGAGTGGATGGATGGATGGGTGGGTGGGTGGATAGGTGGATGGATGGTTGGTTATATGACTGGATGGATGGATGGTTGGGTGCGTGGGTGAATGGATGTGTGGGTGGGTGGATGGATGGATGGTTGGGTGGATGGGTGGGTGGGTGGGTGGATAGGTGGATGGATAAGTAGATGGATGGGTGAATGGGTAGATGGGCAGATGAATGGGAGGGGGGATGGCTGGCTGGCTGGATGAGTGGTTGGTTGGATGGGTAGATGGATGGATGGGTGAGTTGTTGGATGGCTGGTTGGATGGGTGGCAAATGGATGATGGATGGATGGGTGGATGGATGGATGGATGGTTGGTTATATGACTGGATGGATAGATGGTTGAGTGCGTGGGTGAATGGATGAATGGGTGGGGGGATGGATGATGGATGGTGGATGGTTGGTTGGATGGGTGGGTGGGTGGATAGGTAGATGGATGGATAAGTAGATGGATGGGTGAATGGATAGATGGGTAGATGCATGGGAGGGGAGATGGATGGATGGATGGATTGATGGATGGAGGGATGAGTTGTTGGATGGCTGGTTGGATGGGTGGCACACGGATGATGGTTGGATGGATGGATGGCTGGGTGCGTGGGTGAATGGATGAATGGGTGGGTGGATGAATGGATGGATGGATGGATGGTTATCAGACTAGATGGATAGATGGTTGGGCGCGAGGGTGAATGGATGGGTGGGTGGGTAGATGGCTAGCTGGCTGTCTGGGTAGATGACTGGATGGATGGGTGGGTGGATGAGTAGAGCCGGAGATCCTTCATGATAGGCAGTTCGCTAGTCTCGTACCTCAGTGCACGAGTTACTTTGTCCGATGAAACTTAATGCTGAGAATTCATGAAGCAGCTCTTCTGGGTGCTGCTGTGGAAAGTGTAAGGAACCATGACCTTGACCCTGCCCTCGAGAAGCCTCATAGTCTGGTAGAGGAGCCACAGTTGATTTAAGTGGCCAGAAGGGGATCAACATGCAGTTCTGTCCAGTCCAGAAAGGGGAGGTTTGTGCTGCCCTCAGGACTGGCCTTCTGTCCACAGATGTTGTCACCAGAGACGAGTTCCTCAGGAAGCAGAAGACGGAGACCATCATCTACTCGCGAGAGAAGAACCCCAACACTTTCGAATGCATCGTTCCCGCCAACATTGAAGCTGTGGCCGCCAAGGTGAGGTGGGGTGAAGGCACCGGTTATCTTTGTGAGGGCGCCTCGGCCGTGCAGAGGGGAGGGGTGCAGAGTCCCCCTCCCCTCCCCGTGGGCAAACCCCCTTCTCTTCCTTTTCTCGCCTGCCCGGTGTTACCTCGCCACACACCCTCGTCCTCCAGGCTCCGACGTGCACGCTTATGTTTTAGAACCACTCCGTGCCTCCGACGGCTCCCTGGCACTGGTGTTCTGGTTTGCATTGTCTCGGGCTATGCGTGCGCCTGGCCGTGACAACAAGGGCCGGAGCTAGAGGGAGCGTGTGTCAGGACAAGAGACAGGGAGAGCGAGCGGGCGACAGGAGTCATGTTCACCCCAGGAGGGAAAATGGAGTAGCAGAAGGGTTATTGGTGGCAACGCAGGAGAGGTGTCTGCACACGATTTAGAGTCTTCTGGAGCCGGGCGATGTGATCCTTATCAGCCCCAGGCATCGATTTCTTTCTCATTCTGGGACCTTTGGAGAGCAAAGCCATCAGTTGAGTGCCACCCCAGCATCTGGGGGTCACCTCTGCAGTGGGCGGCGACCCTGGGCGAGGAGCCAGGAGCAGGTGCCCACCAGAGCCCCGCATCTGCCCCCCCCCCAACACGTCCCCACGTGGTCACTCAGGCAGAAGAACGTATGGACAGAGCTCTCAGCCAGCCTGGAATCGCTCATTTGGTGTTTAAGTCTGGACCACAGCATTTAGGGGATGGTGACGTTGGAGTAGAGAGCACAGGAGCGGGCAGGGTGGCCGCTGGAAAGGTGAAACCACGCCGCGTGGATGGTGGCCGTGCTGGTGGGGAGCGAGGGCAGTGACCGGAAGGAGCCCGGGGGCGGGTCGTGAAGACGCGCTGAGCGGCACGCTTAGGGACACGTGCGCTGTTTTCTAGATCCACGTTCTAGTTCAACGCAAAGGGCTCGGGCATCTGGGGGTTTGTTTGCTTCTGACGTGACACTCTCAGCAAAACAGAGATTTGTCCTCCAGAAGCGAGGAGCCCATGGGTGCCAGGGAACCCTGCCCGAGAACCCTCGGCAGTACTCCCGAGGTCGTCCAGCCCCTGCTCGCCTTTCCGGTGTTTTCTGCCCTTGCTTCGTACCGAGAATGCCTCCGTGAGCCGAGGGGAGTAGCAGGTGCTCTTGAAGCTGACTTTGATTTTTGCACTGAAAGTCGTTCACCCCCCACCCCCACCCCCGATGCACCTCGGGCCGGGCCCTGCTGGCACATGGCACCTGCAGCCCGGTGTCCAGGCAGGCGGGGGCTTGTCCCGCAGAGGTCGGGCTTCACCTCGGGTCGTTCCCTGGGGCAGCGGGGGACGTGGGGACACTCGGGGCTCTCGCCCCTGCCCCTGCCCCAGCCGCCCGGCTGCCCGGAGGGGCTGGGGAGCTGCTGACCGCTGGCCCCCGTACCGCAGGACAAGCACTGCCTGCTGGAGGCCGGGATCAGCTGCACCAGAGACCTGATCAAGTCCAGGATCTACCCCATCGTGCTCTTCATCCGGGTGTCAGAGAAGAACATCAAGAGGTTCAGGTAGGGCCCCGAGACCCCCGCTGCTCGCACCGCCACACCTCCGGGGTCCCCCCAAGAACAGCCGGCTGCTTGGCGTCCCCGCTCACCCCTTCAGCGGGTCCTCGTCCAGTGCCAGACGTGGCCCCCTACCTCCAGCAGCGGAGACCATACCACACAGGCAACACGTCCCCGGGGACCCGGGGGGACAAGTGCCGAGGTGGGTGGTGGACCCACCTCGCAGGACCCAGGTGGCTGGGGAAGCGAAGCTGATGTTGGACCAGCCGCAGTGCGGTGACGGTGGGCCGGGCAGGTGCAGAGGAGAGGCCCCAGACCTCAGGCGGGGACAGCGGCAGGCGGCGGTGGGGACCTTGCAGCCACGGGGGCCCCAGCCATGCCGAGCGATACGATCTAACACGGGGCGTAAAGGGCTCCCTCCGCCTGCTGTGTGGACACAGGGGTCAGGACAGCCGGGGCAAGTGCTGGGACCCGGATCCTGTCTCGCGGGTGGTGCGGAAAGGTCCGATTCTGAATCCACGTTCCAGGTCAAGCCTGTGCGTTTTGCTGGAGGGTTGACTGTGGGGTTTGGGGCCTGGCTGTCACGTGGCATTGTCCCTGACCTCTGCCCCGCGAGGCCCCGGCTGAGGCGAAGAGAGGTTGGGCCACTCCCCTGTAGCTCCAAATCTTTACCGAGCACCTGTTCAGGGCCCGGCACCGGGGATCCCACGAGTGAGCAAACGAGACAGAGGCCCCCACCTCACCATTGCGCACGCATTCTGACCGCTGCCGTCCACAGCCCAGAAGTGAACGCGTGTTGGGGGAGGCGGTGGGGGGGGGGGGGGGGCTGGCGCCCTGGGGTACTGCTGGCGGGAGCATGAAATGCTACAGCGGCCGAGGAAGACGGGGGTATGGAGGTTCCTCCTCGAATGACCCGCCCAAAAGGATCGAAAACAGTCTCAAAAAGATAGGCGCTCACCTGTGTTCACGGCAGCGCTGTTCACAAGAGCCAGGAGGTAGAAGCAACCCGGCGTCCACGGGTGGACGATGGATAAACACGATGTCGTTCATCCACACGCTGGAATATGATTCAGCCTTAAAAAGGAATAACAGTCTAGGGGCACCGGTCGTTAAGCGTCCGACTTCAGCCCAGGTCATGATCTCGCAGTTCGTGAGTTCGAGCCCCACATTGGGTTTTGTACTGACAGCTCAGAGCCTGGAACCTGCTTCAGATTCTGTGTCTCCCTCTCTCTCTCTGCCCCTCCCCCACTCAGGCTCTGTCTTCCTCTCTGCCCCTCCGCCACCCGGGTTCTCGTTCTCTCTCTCTCTTTCTCAAAAATAAACAGAAAAAAAAAAAAAAAAAAGAAACATTCTGGCACCTGCTCCAGCACGGATGAACCTTGGAGACATGACGCTCGGTGCCAGCAGCCAGACGCACAAAGGGTTAGGGTGAGGTCCCTGGAGGAGTCTGGTTCACAGAGACAGAAAGTAGTCAGTGGTGCGGGGGGCTGGGGGAGGGGTGGGGGGGGGAGAGGGAATCAGTGTGCTAATGGGGATGAGTTTCGGTTTTGCGGGATGAAAAAGTTCCGGAGGCCGATGGCACAACAGCGTGAATAAACATGACACCAAGTGAACTGCGCACTTAAAAACGACGGGGTTTACCACCTCCCTTGGCACGTCAACCAGCCCTGAAAATGGAGGTCTTCTTTTTAAAGTTTATTTATTTTTGAGAGAAAGAGAGAGCCGGGGAGGGGCAGAGAGAGAATCCCAAGCAGGCTCGCACCGTCAGCGCGGAGCCGCGTGCAGGGCTCGTGCCCGCGAACCGCGAGATCGTGACCTGAGCCAAAGTCGGATGCTCGACCGACTGAGCCGCCCGGGCGCCTTTGGAAGAAATTTGTTTGTTTGTTTGTTTGTTTGTTTTTTAAGTAAACGCAAAGGAAAGAAAAACTACAGATATTTTTTTAAGCCCCGCCTCTCGGGCCGGGCCGTGTGCCGGAAGGCGCCGCGCGCGCGGGGACCCGGCGTGGCAGGTGGCGGCCCCCACAGCGGCTCGTGTCCCCCCCCCCCCGCCCCGCCCACAGGAAGATGCTGTCCCGGCCCGAGACGGAGGACGAGTTCCTGCGGCTGTGCCGGCTCAAGGAGAAGGAGGTGGAGGCCTTGCCCTGCCTGTACGCCACGGTGGAGGCCGACATGTGGGGCAGCGTGGAGGAGCTGCTCCGCGTCCTCAAGGACAAGATCAGCGAAGAGCAGCGCAAGACCGTCTGGGTGGACGAGGACCAGCTGTGAGGCGGGGCCCGGACCCCGGAGGGGCTTGCGGACCCCGGCGGGCGGTGCCGTGGGCGCGAGGGGGCCCCGTCCACCCGGTCACGCGGGCCCCGGGAAGCTGAGGGGACGGACCCGGACCCGGACCCGTCAGCTGGGAACGGGCCGCCCCGGCCGCACGCGTCGTCGCGACGCCAGGCCGGAGGCCAGCGGCCCCTCGGGAGCCGAACAGCCGATGAATGTAACGCACGAACAGGTGTGCCAGCCGCGCGCGGGGCGGCGACCCTGAACGCGGGGGCGCGCCCGCCGGCCCTCGGGACACAGGACGTACACGTTCCCAGGCAGGATGGCCGCGGCGGAAGGGGAAGCCCGCCGCGCGGCGACTTCTCTCTTTTCTCGCATTAAAACGTCTCCGTTTCCTCGTCCTCCACCTTTCCGAGAGCTGTTAGTACGTAGTGATTTGCAGAGGGGCGGAGCCCTTGCTGAGCGCGCAGACCACTTCCGGAAGAGCTTGGGGCGGGGCCGCCGTCGTCCGCGGCGCCCCCGGGCCAGACCTGACTTGGGCCTGGGCCTCGGGCGTGGTTACTAATAACCCCTTTGACGAAGACACGTCCCGATCTGGGTGATAAGTTGTAGAGTCACTCTAGGAAGGGCCCTCCCTGGAAGGTCACCCTGCCCCCCCCCAGACCCCAGCCCTGAGGCCAGGGCCCCCCCCTCGGCTCTCTGATCGTGTGCACGTGGCGTCCCTACGCGCAGCCCCACGTCGCCCTGCGGTTGGGCGCGTGGAGTAAGTGTCTCTGTTGGGTTTGTTTCCGCTGCCCAGGCGCCGGAGTGCGTGCGCGCGTGCGCGTCTGCCGGAAGCTCGTGCCTCCCTCCGCGGCGGAGAGCAAAGGCCCCGTGGGTTCTAGAGCCACTCTTCTCCCTGACCCCCTGGACGCAGACTTTCCCAGTATGGACCCGACAGGGTGTGGCCAAGCCAGGCCTCGTCCGGCCCGGCTCCGTGCTGAGTATTCGGCAGGTGGCAGGCTGGGGTTCACTCCCAGCTCTGTGTGTTCATGGGAACTGGGAGCAACCGCCGCTTGACAAACCAGGACCCGCATTCCCTCCCTTACTGACAGAATCCTGTTTTTATTCTGGGAAACTACGTGCAGCTCAAAGACCATATTCCCCAGCTTCCCTTGCAGCTAGGGTAATCAAGAAAATGTAAGGCGACAAGGTGTTGGGGGAAGGACAGAGCAGACCGGCAGCCCTTTCCCTAGTTTCCTGCCTGGAATACAGCTGTGATGGCTGGAGCTCCTGCAGTCACCTTGGACCTTGAGGCGACCTTGAGAACAGAAACCCTACACAGAGGATGGTGGAACAGAAAGAGAAAAGGAGTCAGCGTGGCTGATGGCACTTTGGAGCCCGGGACGACTGCTTGGGTTTTGTTTACACGGGACAGACATAAATTTATGTTACGTGGTGGTCATTTCCGTCCTTGGTTACTTGCAGCGTAAAGCAATTCCTAACAACTACAGGAGCAACCCTTGCTCTTAGATACCATGGGTGTGAGTTGATATGCTAGGTTTTTGCCACATGTTCAAGGTTCAAATTATGAATAAAAGAGCTTCTGGTAAATACCTCACCCTAGAAAACAGTGCTGTACGTCCTGCATTTTTTTGTTTGTTTGTTTGTTTTGTTTTTAGCATTTTGACTCTTTGAAGTCAAATGAGCACCACAAAGCCTGGGGAGGTGCTACCGGGGATGGGAGGTTCCCGGGGGTGGGGGGAGCCTGGTCTCCTCGTCCCTCCGTGATGATGATTTGGCCCTACGCCACTGAGACCGGACGTTGCCAGGCAGAGCGACGCCTCTGAAAACAGTTACCGACGCCGCTTCTTCCGCAACAGCCCCCAGAATCAAGCTGGATGTGCTAGATCCGGAGAAACCCTGCTTTCCGGAGACCCGGCTGTGGTTGTTTAGGGCCAGAGAAGCCGCCCGCCTCGCGAGGAGCTGGAAGGTCCGCTTTCGTCTGGTTAGAGTTTTACGCTCAACAGTAAATTTTCCCCAAGCCGAGGCAATCGTGTTTCCACCCCGACACCGCGCTTCCTCGTAAAGTACTTAGAGCCAAGGGGACACGCGTGACTGGAAAGGGGACCCGGAGTAAAAGGTCTGCTGATTTATTTATATTTATTTATTTAACCTCAGATTCTCAGGCTTGTGCGGAAAGAACCCGACCCGTGGCTTGCGTGTAATTTGAGGGGTGGGGGGAGACAAGGAGGGGTGAAGAGAGGCCACTCGTGGGGAGAGATACCTGGAAAAAGAAATGGCGATGGGTTCTTTTTGGCCCCCGGGGAGTTTTCGGGAGGCTCCAGAAGGCAGGGCTGTAGGGCCGTGTGTGTGTGTGAATAAGACGGGGCCGCCGAAGAGAAGGTCAGGAATGAGTTTGTGCGTTCTGGGTCAGTCCCTGCGTGAAACCGTGAGGTCGGCAGGAGGCTGGGGTTTGGCACCGCGCGGAATCCCTCCACGCGAGGATTTCAAAGGAGACCCCTGACATCATCTGCTCTGGCTCCGGGCCCCGATTTTTCAGCTGCCCACAGCGCCGCATCGGCAGCCCGGAGGCTGCCTGGGAAGGAGAGTGGGGCCCGCGTGGGGCCGGCAGGTGGGGAGACTTCCAGAGCTGTCCGCGAAGCCCGGCTGCAGCCCGAGTTACCACTCCAGGGTCCGCAGGCTGTGTTTTTCCTTTGGAGCCAGCCCGGGGCTCAGGGAGGCCCCCGAGGTGCACAGCGGGGCTTTGCCGCGTGCCTGTCGAGCCCGGGGCCCCAGGCTCCAGAAGGGAGCCTGTGCCAGGCTGATAACACCGGTGATGGATGCTTGGTCTCCCTCCAAGGACACCAGTCCCACGGCTTGGAGCCCTGGAAATCGTGCCGTATGTGCAGGTCTACGGTTTTCTGGGGAGAGAGTCCGGGCTTTCTCAGGCTCCCGAGGGACCCTACGGGTTCCCCAAAAGATGAATGGCCGATGCTTTCAGGTTAGGCAACCCTCAACAACCATTTTCTGAGCTCCTCCCCCTCTGTCCAAGCGCTTTCTAGATGTTCTCTTACTTAGCGATCCCGAAACTTTTCTCCATTTCATACGGGAGAAAATGGGCTCAGAGAGGCCGAGTAACTTCACCAGGGTCACACAGCGGGTACGCTGGAAGTCAACCCAGGCCCGGCTGATCTGCCGACTGCCGGCTGTCCGCTGGACCTCCCGATTCGGAGGTGGGGCCCTGGTGGCTGGCAGCGTGCCAGGGACTGGGGGCAGTGGCTGGTGTGGGGCCGGGTCGCGGGATGCTCAGTCCTGCCAAGCTCAACCGGGATGTTGAGGCTGCTTGGTTGGGAAACGTGGCTCCGAGCACCTGCTCCAGCCCCTGTGTGACCCAGAGTGCTCTGCGGGGGTTGCAACAACCTGCGGAAAGTCTCTGAGGACCGAGGCCAGAGAAGTCTCCAGGGGCAGGTGCAGGAGGCCTGGGGGTGGGGGGTTCCAAATGAGGCTGAACCTTGGTTTTCTGTTTTACTTCCAAGCCCCAGGAAACCAAACTAAAAGCAACAGGGATTGTCACACCCCGCCCCCCCCACCCCCCCCACCCCCGCTTGCTGTCCTGGCGCCCATCCCCCACCCACCCAGGCCAGCCTGCTGCCCTCGGGCCACATGTTCCTTCTGCCGTCCCCAGGCCACATGTCCTTCTGGGGACATGGGGAAAAGAGACCCCAAGAACAATTGAGACCTTGTGGGCGTCACTCGGTTGAAAGAAGCTGCACGTGTAAATCACCTGCCCGGCCCCGCCCCACCGCCACCTGGAGGCCGGCTGTAAGGACCCGGGCTCCGCGGTGAGATGTGACGGTCCCCCTTGGTTTTTAATCTGGAATTGTGCACCCACGTCCGAGAGGCGAAACGTTCACAGCCTTCGGAAGTGCGTCATAGAAGGCTGTCCGTGCAAATCCTCACCTCTGCCCTGTCCCCATCCCCGTCCTCCTCACCTCTGCCCCGTCCCACCCCCGTCCTCCTCACAGGAAACCACTTTTTTAGACTCCCGTGTGCCCTTCCAGAGTCTTCGTGCACAGACAAGCCATGTATATTCTCATCCCCACCGTGTTGCACGACAGAGAGCACAACCCACCGTGCCCTGCACTTTATAGCCGGGCCTCTCTCTCTGTCGCTTCTCACAGCTGTCCCGTGTTCCCGTCTGGCCACCCCATCGTGTCCTCCACAAGCATCTAGGCCGTGGTCCCGCGTCATTTACCCGGCCTCCCTGCAGGACGCCCTCCCCTTAACGGGGGCCCGCCCGGCTCCATTGCGCGGCCCACAGGCCCTCCCGGGCGGCACCCGCTCGCGGCCGGGCCTTTCGTGGCTGGTGACCCGAGCAGGCCTGGCCCTCTGGGCCGGGACTCTTCCCGGGGGCCTGTCTGGGTCAGACAGGCCTGTTGGTGTTTGGCTGTCCACTCTGGCCTCGGTTCAGCTTGAAGTCCTGAGACCCCACACCCAGAGCTGCTCTAGCCACAAGGTGGGAGGTGTGGGGGGGGGGGCCCTCTCCACCTCCTCCCGACCTCGAGGGGATACCAGTCCGCACAGGCCTGAAGCCTAACTCGTCCCCTCACCCCCCAGACCGGTCCCTCCCCACCCACCCCTGACTCAGTCACTCAGCCAGAAAGCTGGGCGGCACCAGCACCCTCTCACCTGTGTCTCTGTATATCTCTACGTCTCTCTGTCTCTGTCTCTCTCACACACACACGCATGCACACTGCCTCACTCATCCTGTTGATTAAATTCGTAACTCCCTACTGAATCCATTCACCCCTACCCACCCCACAGCCGCCACACCGGTCCACCGCGCCTTGCCTCCTGCCGATGGCCAGGACTCCCCCCACCCACCCCCGTATCGCTCCCGACCACATCAACCCCTCTTTCCTTTCCTCTGGCTTCTGGGGCTTCACACAGTCTGTTCCTTTTCTGTGATATGCTGTTCCCTTCACTCTGCTTAAGTCCTCCTCGTGCATCAGGCGGCAGCTGAACTGCCAGCTCTAGGGGAGGATGGCCTCCCCTGACCTGGGCTGAGGTGCACACCTTTGTCACAGCCCTTGCCAGCCCATGTCGGAGTGACTCCCTTCATCATCTCCGGCGTTTGCCTGTGAGATTCGCAACGGTAGAGAACGTGTCTGTCTTACTTACCCCTCCCCCCAGTAACTGGGCACCGGCGGCTGGAACGGACACACTTAAACCACAAGTCACCACACTGCCCCTGGAGTTGCCCAGGGTCCAGCAAGGATGGAAACGAGTGAGGCGGACAATAGGGACCTTGGCGAGCTGGCAGGCATGTGGCCCGTCTCAAAGAGGTGGTTGGGACTCAGCCCCAACTGCTTAGTGCCCTGTAGGAAGAAATCACCAGACCTTCTCGCTGTTTGAGAGAACAGCTGGCTTTCCTCTCCGGGGTGGTCGCCTCATCACTGCAAGATGGCTGCCACAGCTCCAGACATCACATCCTCACATCTGGTGCCCAGAACAAGAAGGAAGCAGCTCTCCTTTATTGTGAAGGGACATCTCTCCCAGAACCCCCCAGTAATCATTCCCTGATGCCTCGTTTGCCCTAGTACTGGATATCCTCTACCCACGCTGGGGCTACATACATTGTTGCTCAAACGCAGAAAAGAGGACCGGTCTTCGTGAGAGGGACAACAGCAGTTGTCACAGGGGAGCTTGTTTAGATGGTATGGCTTCTTTGAGAAGGTGACGTTTGAGGAGGGGCCTGAAGGGAATGGCAAAAAGCCATGAAAAAATTATGGGGCAAGAGCATTCAAGCGGTGAGCACAGCGGGTGCAAAGGTCCTGGGGCAGACACAGAAGCCTGTCCAAGCTAACTCTAGTGCAAAGGAAGGAGGGGCTGTCGTGTGGCCGGATACCCTGTCCCCTCCACCACTGAAGTCCTGACTGCCTCCTCAGCTTCCTTCCCTCCCTCTCCCCCTGAGGACAGCTCTGTCACTCCCAGTTGGAGCTTTGGTGGCAGCAGGAGGACAAGAGAGGCACCTGGGCAAGAACTAGGGTAGGGGCTCGGGGGAGACTCCACGGGGGGAGCAGGCCGCCGCAGTGCGGGAAGTCGACGGGAGAAGAGAGACAGGTCTTACGGGGTTAGCACGAGCAACGTGTTGGCTCCAGAACGTTTAAGGAACTCAAGCCTCGGGATCCCTCTTTTGGTGGCTGGACTGTGTTTCTTGGCCTCGGCCACTTTTGAGAGGCTGCCCTCGGGTCACATCGCCAGGGGAGCTGAAAATATCTGCGGCCACGAAGCTCTAGCGCAGCCGGGCCCCGTGGGGCGGGGGGCAGCCCGTGCTCACGTGGATTGGAGGCTCCCGTGACCCGGAGGAGACCCTCGCCCCGGCTGAGGAGTGCCGCTGCCGTGTGCGGGGCGGTCGGCCCGTCGTGTCCAGCCTGCCCCCCCCCCCCGATCTGTCCCGGGGGCGAACGCCACCCCCATTTAATAGATGGGGAGACTGAGGTTCAGTTGCGGGGAAGGGACAGAGCTGGGATTTGAGGCGGGGACCTCGGAGCGCTGCCCACAGCTCCCTGGGGCGTCCCTGGGGTCCAGCTCGGCCTGGAGCCCCTGGGTCTGCAGAGGGAGAGGGACCCCCCCGCCCAGCGCCTGCAGAGGCGGCCCGTGGGAGAGGCCACGGGGGTCTCGCCTCTCCCTGTCCCCTCCTCCCCTCCCTGCCTGCACTGCCCGCGGGAGCGCCCGCCTGGGTCCTTGGGTCCCTGGGTCCCCGGTCCCGCCCTCCCCTGTGGGCCACACGAGCTGCACGGCCAGCCCGCGAGCGGCAGGAAGCGTGGGCTCGCAGGAAGGGGGTGGGTGAGGAGGGGGTGTGGACCGGAGGAGAAGCGTTTGGCTTGCCGGTCTGTTTGGATGCTAAAATTAGCCGCTTGTGAGCGTCGGGGCCGCGGGCTCACGCTCTCAGCCCTGGCTGCTTCGAAACCCCAGGTGCTCGTCTAAAAATTGTATCGAAAGTTTCCGAGCCGGTTGGGCTGACTGGAAAGAATGTCTGCTACAGGAATTTCCTTTTTTCCTATCACATGTCGTGTTCGCTCTGACCTTGTTTTGACCGATACCGTGAGTCTCGCCCCCCCGCGCTGGTCTGACTGGACTCGAATGTGGGCACGAGGCCGTGGGCCGCGCGTGCGTGTCAGAGAGAAACAGACACACACGAGGCTGGAGGACCGTTAGTTCCTCCAGAACGGACTGGTCCTGACCTCCGGGTCCCTGGTCCGAGGCCCAGCCCGGGGCGGAACCCGGGCGGCTTGGTGACAGCGTCCCTGCACAGGTGAGGGGTCCTCGGGCGCCCGTGGGCCGAGAGGCGCAGGATCCCAGGGACGGATGGGGACATCTGAGTTCTAAGGCAACTTTCCGCGACTCCCCGAAGGTCATCCCCTGTGAAGTGAGGCCACATACCCCAAGCCATGTGCCGCATGGGGTGGCCGTGAGGACGAGCGAGCTTGTGCCAGGGAAGGGGACCCCCCGAATTGGCTGGTCTCGTGAGGCCAGGGGCCCTTGGCTTCTCAGGTTCAAAACCAAACAGGGGTGCCGTTTCCCCCGCAGATGGACTCCTCATCTCCCTCCATCTGTGCACCCCCATCGGTCATCACGATAGAAGCCTAACACGGCCTCAGTTCCTGCACTAACCCGCTGTGCCCCTCAAATCCTCTCCCCCCGCCCGGGGAACCCACTGGCCGGACCACCCCCCCCCCCAACTGGTCGTCCGGCCCCCATCCCACCGGCTCCACTTGAATGGTCTCTCCAGTCACCTGCGGCAGCCGCGGTGAGATGCCCAACGCCGTGTTCCCGTTGGTGAACAAGTCCACACCCTCGGGCTCACAGCCCCCCTTGGTAATGGGCAGGAACCCTAACCCCGATGAGGAGTTTGAGGAAATGAGGCTGTCGCTTTTGGCCGTCAACACTCACAGACGCCCCTGATTCTGTTCGCAGACCCAAGCCAAGAAGCCCAGGGCAGACAGGGATCTGTCTGGAGCACAAACTGCGTGTTGTTCAGCCTTCTGTTCCCAAACCTATGGAGCATGCCCGAAGTGTCACCTGTGGGGGGGGGTGGGGGGGGCAGGGAGCCGGGCCCCACCCCTGCGGCACAGGAAGGGCAGACAAGGAGGTCTGGTGTTGGGAGTACTGAGCACAGAACCAGGGTCTGCCGTGTGCTTGCTCTGGGCTTGGGGGGCGGGTGCTGGCGAGGGCTGAGGCTCCCAAGTCACCAACCCAGAGCCTCCTTACAAGTAGCCCTGAGGGTGCATCTGACCTTGAGCGTGGCTGGGGGCCTGCTGTCAGTGACCCCTACGCAGTCAGGAATGCAGACCTTCAACCGAAGCTTCCGCCCGGGAGGCCTGGCCCGGAACTCACCCGGGAGGCCCTGACGCCTTAAAATAAACACCTACCCCGCCACTCTCAGCCACCCTCTGCACCAGGGGAGAGGGAGGAAAGTCACGTTGCAGCAAGGGGGGCAGCTCGGGCAAGGCCTGGTTCTCCGCGCCCCAAGGCCAGGGGCCCCGGGCCGCTCGGCCCCTCCCAGGGCTGGATAGGAACCCCAGGCCCGTGGCAAAGAGCTGCAAATCCAACAGGGCCCCAGGCCCGGCAGGCAGGGGGGTGGCCGGCCACTCAGCGACGTCGGCAAGAGCGAGTTCCTGCTGCGCTCCGGGTCACGGCTGGCCAGCCCAGGCTCGGGGATGTGGCCGTGGGAAATGGGATTTCTCGCCCCCACGCCCCCATTCAGCTCTTAGCGGTGCAGAGGGGAGGGAGACGGGGTTGCAGGGACGGAGGGGTCCCCGCTGCCCAAAGCCTGGCCGGCTGGGCGGGGCGTGCGTGTCGGGAAAATCTCAGCGCAGCCTATTGATCTGGGAGGGAAAGCATTCAACGTCTCTGTTAACCTGGCTGCCCTGCCTTCGTACTTCATTATTGTTAGCAGCCCCCAAGATTTACGGCCATCGTCCACTCGAATTACCATCACTGCTGTTTTTTCAAGGGGCTTTCTGCGCTCTTTCTCTCCTCCTTTCCTTTTCTTTTTGACACACAGCATGTGTGTGTGCGTGTGCGCATGCACTCCAGGGGCGGGAGAAGCTCCGCTACCTGTGCGTGTGTGTGGGGGGGGGGGGGGGGGGGGGGTGTACTTGGGAGGGTGCGTGTGTGCTCGGGGGTGAGCGTGCACACACGTGTCTACTCACACTGGAGCGTGGACGGTCAGGTCCGTGGTGGGGCCCTCGGTCGCACGCCCGTGCGTGGAGGCCCCGCAGACTTTCCTCCATCACCACCAGCCCCGTTGGTGGCCTTGTCCCCTCCAGGCTGCGGCTGCCGTCTGCCCTCCGGCGCACCCTCCCTCCTCATAGTCTCCCGGATAGGCTGCCGCCAGCTCGGCAAACCCAGCCCACCCCGCCGCCCCCCCTCCCCGTACATCGCCACCCTCGGGCCCTCTGACCCACGTCTCAGCCAGAGAGACGGGGGTGCGTGACTGAGACCCGTCCCCCCCCCCCCCGACCCAGAGTTCCGCAAGCGTTGGTGACATAAATCTCCCGGGATCGAGTCTGCCCGGGTTCTGTGGAGACGCGGCCTCCCCCGTCACCTCCAGGGCCGCAGACTCTGCCCGCAGCGGCCCGCCTGCGAGGAGCTATTGATTTCTCTTCCGTAGAAAACACGGGGCCGAAAGGGCAGGCTCTTTGTGCCCTCTGCCTTCTCCCACGGAGCCCGGGCCGCCCGAGGCCTGGCGCTGCCCGGAAGCCCCCCAGGCCCCCCAAAATCACGTCAATAAACCCAGCACCCTCGCGCTGGCCCCGGGCGGCCCCGGGCGGAGGAGAAACTTCCCTCCGCGGTTACTGGAGCCCCGGCAACAGGGTGTGACCCTGCCTGTGTCACTCACGACCGCGTGAACTCGCGCCAGGGTTTCCAGCTGTAGAGCAGGCGTGGGTCCGTGTGGCGTTGGGAGACAGGGCCACGCTACGGTTGGGGGTGACCCACGCGCCCAGTCACGTCATAAGTTCGTGTCATGGGAAGAGGGAGAGTCGGTGGCACGTGTGGCCCCTTCCCGGGTGGGAGAGAAGGAAAAGGAATGGGGCAGCTACTGGGGGGAGAGAGAGGGACCTCAGCGACACCTGTCGTGGTCTCTTTCTGGCATAAAATCCAAAAGAGCACCCGCGTGGGAAGTAATAGAATTCAGGGCAGCGGGAGGACGGGGACAGGGCGGTTCTACTCCGCTATTCTCCAGTCTGCTCTGTTTGAACTGTTTCATGAGAAGCTGAAGCAGGAATATCCGAATCCCCAGAGGACTGCAGGCGAGTGGGTGCAAAGCGCCGGGCCCAGAGTTGGTGCTCACGCCCCGTCCGCCCCACCCGCGGCCCGGCACCCACCAGGCCCGACCTGGGGCCGCACTGTCCCCCTCAGCTGTCCTCTGTCCCTCCCTGACCCTGGGAGTCCCTCCCAGCTCATCCTCGGGGGTGGGTTTGCTTTCGCTTGCCGTGTGCGTGGTTTGGCAACAGACCGTCACCCAAAAGAGCAGCGTCACGGGCTCACGCCCTGGGAGCTTTTCCCAGCATGCAATACGTGAGTGACGTTCGGAACCACGCACACTTTTAAAACACACTGTAATATATAATGAGAGGTATGTGATATGCGTAAGTAACGTGTGTATAACATATCAAATAATACATACAGGCACACATACATATAATATACATTGTAACATGAGGATATAAGGTACGTTGGAGACATTTGCTTTTGTGTTGTCTGGTTTGGGTGAGCAATGCTGGCTTCCCATAAACTTTTCTTCTATAATCCGTTTGTTTACGTTAAGAAAAGTGACTTCACTTACGGAAAGATGAAGCCGGGGACAGGGGTACGTCCGTGCCAATCAAGGCCCTTTGTGCCAGGCAGGGGGCCTAAGTGGGGCTGAGGTCCCACATGAGAGACAGAGAGAGAGAGAGAGAGAGAGAGAGAGAGAGAGCGAGCATGTGATCAGGGAAGGGGCAGAGGAAGAGGAAGAGACAATCCCCAGCAGGCCCTGTGCTGTCGGCCCAGAGCCCGACGCAGGGCTGGAACTCACAAACTGTGAGGTCGTGACCTGAGCCGAAAACTAGAGCTTAACCAACTGAGGCGCCCAAGTGCCCCTGAAGGGATGAATGCTGTGGCCTCAAAAAGGGGCGGTACCACCCTTGGCCTCCTTTCTGTCTGAGCACACAGGAACAAGCCACATGTGTCCGTCCCCTCGTGCCACCTCGCCTAGGCCCCTGCCAGGGTGACCCACCGTGGCCCCGAGTCTCCTGCTCACTTGCTGTGTGACCCCAGGCATGTGCCTGTCCCTCTCTGGGCCTGATTCTCCCTTTGTAGAATCAAAGCTGGGAGCTGACTCCCAATGAGCCCAGCACAGTCAGTGTGGGGTCCCCTCTCCCCCTGACTCGTCTGCCATGCACACACCCTGCACCTAAACCGCTGGCTTTTCTTGCCAGATTCAGCCAGCGGGGGAACATTCCGCCCACAGCTGTCGGCTGTTTACTTCGCTCACCGGCCGCAGCCTGATCGGCAGCTCCCAGCTTACAGACGGAGGCAGCACGGCCTTCCAGGCCCCTCGCCGGCTCCCTGGTGTGTGCAGGCTGGACGCAGGACTGGCCCGGAGGTCCTCCAGGTGCCCTGGTGGGTGGCGGGCAGGCCGTGAGGGGCAGGGGCCAGACCCCCAGGAGCCAGGCCACACCCCCGCCTTCCTAACGGGATGATTGCATCTGAGGCGGTCTGTCCAGCCCGACGGGAAGCCCCTAGCAGCGCCCTCGTGAACATCCAGGTGCCCTGACGGGGCCCCCGAGCGGGAGAGGCAGAAAAGACATCTGCTGTTGCCCCCGGCCCCCCCAGGCAGCTCAGGTCAGGCTCACCCCTCCGGCCCCTCAGCTTGGCCCTGCACCCAGTCCTTCGGGCCCCCACCCCAACCCCGGGGCAGGCACAACCCCTGCTCCTGGGACACCTGCACGTCCCAGGCGCTCCGTGAAACCCCCTCCTCCCTGGGCCCGGAGGAGACCCTCATTCTCCCCTGGCCGCGGGGGTGGGTCGCGCCGCCCGTGAGATCTGAGCCACGTCTGCGGAACCCCCTGGGGGATCGGCTGCTCCCGCATACACCTCACCCCCTGGGGGGAGGGGGCAGACGCAGAAACACCACCTCTCGAAGCCCCACGACAGTCGGGAGGCCGGGGCCCCCTTCGCCCCCCCGCTCGGGAGGAGCAGACAGGCGCAGAGAGGGGCCGCGGCTTTCCGAGGCCGGGAACCGTGGGCTGCGCTCCAGCGCCAGGCCGGTGTCCCCCCGAAACGTTGCCTCTGTGATGTGGCCCCCCCTCTAGCGCACGTGGAGACGGGGGCGCGCTGGCGGGAGGTGAGGACCAAACAGGGGTCCACGCGGAGAGCCCGGGTGTAGCAGGCCTGCAGAATCGCCCTTAAGTTGGCGCCAAGCGGCAGCGGGGAGGGGTGAGCGGGGGCACTCCCCAAGAGCCCCCCGATATCACCAACCTCCCTCCCGACGTCTCCTGCACACCTGGCCGGGGCCCCAGCCCCCACACAGGGACGGGATGGGGACCCTCCCTCCCCCGAGCCTGTCCGAGGTTTACACACCTGAGCCAGGCAGGTACGCCCGGATGGGGGATGAGGCTCCGGCAGGTGACGCGGCGTCCTCGAAGCCCCCCTGACCGGCGGAACCTTGAAACTTTGGGGAGCACGTGCTACTCGGGGGTGCCTGTGGGATTGGGCCGCGGCACGGCCAGCCCCCGCGCCCCTCAGAAGCAGCCCCCACCCCGGGGCCGGGCCCACCTCTGCCCGGGCACACCCTCCCCCCCCGCCCCCCGTGCCCCATCGTGGGCTGGGATATAAATTAAAATTCAATTTCATTAAGCCGGCGAGCAATCAATCCCTGGCTCGGGCTAACAATGCCGGGCAGGGGGCCTCCGCTTCCTCCACGGCTGTAATTCACTCGGCCTCCCCCGCTTTTGTTCGCAAACTGCTGGAGTAGCACTTCCCGCCCGAATTTATGGCGCTGGCAGCGTCTGGGGCCTGAGTTACAGCTGCAGGTTTGATCGGGGACTGCATCATTCTGCATCTAATCCTCACGCCCTGACAGGCAGGGAAGGGTCTGCTCTCCCCGAGTGAGCATTGCTCTCCTGTCAGCCGGGCCCCACCGGAGCCCGGGATCCTGTGCCCCGGGCCCCAGCCCCAGGCAGAGAGACCCGCGGTCAGAGAGCCCGGCCCAGGGTGGCGCCAGTGCCCTGCCGAACGCTCACCCGTTTAATCCTGTAAAGGCGGGAGGGCTGGAATCCCATTCCACAGATCAGCAAACTGAGGCACCGAGTTAAGAGCCCCGCTTGGGAGTTCCAGGCCTCAGCCCCGGGCCGGCCGACGGCAGAGCTCGCTGCTTCACCTCTGCACCATTGGAATCCTGCCCCAAGCGCACACCGAATGAGTCCGCGGGTGCCCACCGCGGCATTGCGTGGAACCGCCCAAAGTCCGCGAGAAAAACAAATTCTGTAGTCCACAGAGCAAACAAATCATGGGCCCGTGGAATCCTGGGCTCGTGAAAAGGAGCGAGGCCGCTCTGTGTGTCCCGACATCAAAGATGTCCAAGGGGTTCTGGCCTGTGCGAGAAGGGTAAAACGTACACGCGTGGGACGTGCATAAAGCCCACGTACACGTACTTGTGTATACACGCGCACACAGAAAACGGAGACAGAGACCCCACGAGTCAGCGGGGCTCGCCTCTGGGCCGCACAACCGGAGGGAGGAGGGGAGCGGCCGCATCCCGCCTCGTGTAGATCTGAATGTCGCAATGAGCACATAATACTTCCGTGATGATAAAAACCATAAAGATTTTTCCAAGACCCGTATGCTCCCCCGCAGAGCATCTGGCCGCACCTAGAAGTTTCCACGCACCCCCATCTGGACATCAGATGTTCGCACCAGTGCATGGGAGGAGGGTTCAGCCATCCGTGCGCCCCACGTCCACCTTGCTGGGACGCTGGGCACCCCCAGAGGACGTGAGGAGTGCCCAGAGCTGGACGCGGAAGGCAGGGAGGAGAGAGGGTGAGGCCCAGAAAAGCAGGGGACTTACCCCAGTGCAGCCCTGAGGCGGTGTCCCCTGACCTCTTTCAAAGACACTGCGGGTCTGAGTCGGCATTTCTGCCCTGGTAACGCCTACCGTGTCAGGAAGCTCCCCGGATCACGGGGCAACGTTTGCCCCACTGTGGGGGCCGTGAAGAGTGGCCCTCTCCCCATTTCCCATTTTTCTCTTTAGAGAACCGGTATTTATTAAAGCTTCTTTTCCATCCCCAGGGGCTACAGTTTCCGGACACACTCCCTGCCCTCCGTGGACTCACGGGCTCAGAAAACAAGCAGAACCGTCGTCGTGCGCGAAGAGTCCGCCAGGGGAAGAGGTCCAGCCCGAGAGCCTGCAGGCCAGGCGTGCACAGAGGTGGGGCCGGTGCGATGCCCAGCCCCTCTCTTCACCATCACCCCCACCCCGAGCGCGGGCCACCCCCGCCTCCCACTGGACACAGCAAGGGTCTCGCCGCATCCGTTCAGCCTCCCTCTGCCTGTTCGCCCAAGGCTTGGGGGTATTTGTTACTGCACTGTAACTGTAGCTCCCACTGACTATCACATACGTCAAGCCAGGCTCCCCTCTGGAATTCCCCGACCACCCATCTCTCCCCTCCCACCACCGAGGGACGAGCTCTCCCCAGGACACCCTCCGCACACCGTGTCCGCACCGCCGGGGCACTGGTCTGCACCCCACAGCTACACGGCTCTACGGATTCTAGATCTTCCTGGAGGGGGCCCAGCACAGAGCAGGGGTTCAGGACAAGACCGAGGAGCTGACGACTGATGGGAAATGAGCTGGGCTTTAACCGGCACACATTCACGTTGGGGCCACTGCACAGACCGTGGCCCAGAAGCAGAAACAGCCCACAGGAGGGGGTGCGGGAAGACAGTGGAGAGGGCTGGCTGGCGGGGCAGCGACAGGGTAGCGTGGGGGGTTCAGAGCAAACGCCCTCCATGAGCATCACCAAGCTCTCGCGGAGCATGACCCCCAGCACCTGCCCCTCCACCAGAGGAATCCGAGACCTGGTCCTCAGCCTGTGAGTTCAAGACCCCACGAATCACACGGGCAGGGCCAGCAGGTGCAGGCCGGGCTCGGCCCCTGGGGCGGCCAGCAGTCCCGCCCTCTCCCCCCCGGGCACTCCCCAGGTGACACTCCCAGGGCCCTGCGCGTCCTTCTGTGGGACGGGTGGACCAGAGCCTCTCTCCGGGAGCAACGACTCCTGGTGGGGCCCCGCTGTTCTCTGCTGCTCACTCGGCTTCTCTGTGAGTCGAAATGTATTTTTTTTCCTGTTCCTAATTAACTCCCTGCCACCCTGCTTGCAGTAAAGCCTGATTTATTTCCGCCTTTCTGCATGCAGGGGACGGGCTAGTTAATCTCTGCTGCGTGGGCTCCGGCACACCGTCTCAATGACATGCACATCCCTCGTCCTGTTAGCATCCTGCCAGCTCTCTTCCGTCTCCCCGCTGTCCGCGAGCCTGGCCGTCCCGGGGCCGCTGCAGCTATAAGTCACAGTCCCTCTTCTCTAATAGCGCCTCCGCCCTTTGACCCCACCCGTCAGCATGGCTCGGACTCTGCCGAGCGGCAGTCAGCTGCTCGCTCCCGTTGGCAAACCCGGCAAGCCAGTACTTGGACCGAGGCGTTCCCCGGCCCGGCCCCCCCCATCCCGTGGCGGTGCTCTCCGTGCTCCCCCGAGCCCAGAGGCCACCTTTGGGCAGTCCCCATGCGTGCCTCCCTGGGCCTCCTCGACCAGGTAGCATGCTCCGGCCACCTGCAGGGCAGACCGAGGTGCCGGGAGTCAGCAGGCCCAACCAGGGAGGGCAGGGCGGTGTGGGGTGCCGGTCAACAGAAGGGCAAGAAAGCCCAGACGAGTAACGTTCCCTGGCTCTGGGGCGTACATACCCCTCCGTGGCCAACGTCAAGCTGGCAACGTGCGGCTGCCGAATGCAGACTTAGGGAAAGGCGCGCACACGGGGTTCTTCCACACCGGCCCGTCCGGCTCCCGTACACCCTGGATGGGGGGCACTGGATTCCCACGCCAGCCCCTCACCCTCGGGGAGGGGGGGCGGTCCCAAGGCGCGCTCCACACCGGCGCGAGCAGGAGGGAGGGGACGCCGGGGCTCGGTGCCGAAGCGGGAGCGGGAGCCCGACGGGCCGAAGAGGAGGGAACAGAGGCACCGTGTCGGCCGAGCGAGGACCACGGCCTGAAGCGTGGGCAACTTCCACGGCGGCTTGTTGGTTTGGCCGTTCCCGAAACCGAATGCAGGCGGGACCGTCCGGACCAGAGCCGTACGACGGCCCCCCAGGCCGCACCTGTCGTACAAACGCCCTCCTCTGACGCAAACGGACGGGTGGGTTTCTTTTCCAGAACAACGAGCCTATGAATTCTATTTTATGCCAACCACTCAGGCGTTTTTCAACAAATCGTCACTTGGGTCCCCGATGCATGTTTTTCCCGATGGTGCCGACTGAGGTCTTCACAGCCTAAAGGGCTGGCGTGCTTTCTGGCCCCGTCCAGCCACGGTCACGGTGCAGGACCCAGAGCAAGCCTCTGGGCACAAGTCCACACACCTGTAAAATGCAGTGACGGCCCTAGACCAGTGGCGTTCCCCAACCAGATGCCGCTAGACCAGTGGCTTTGCAGAGCTTGCAAAAGGCCGACTCCTGCACACCACCTCCAGGAGTCCCGTCCTGTGGGTCTGGGCAGGGCCTGGGATTCGGCATTTCTCATGAGCTCTCAGCCGATGCTGCTACTGCTGGTCCCGACTCCGGCCCCACCGCCCATCCCCAACCCTGTGCTGAAGAGATACTTCCTAAACCTCGCCTGGGGGCATCAGGCCGGCTAGATCAGGCAGGAGTGGCCGGAAAGCCAGAGGGAGCTCAGCAGCCTTCCCAAACCGGATGCTGGGCCTGGGCCAGGCCAGCGGGGAGGTTTGGTCTGAGCTGGACTGACCACTGGAATCAAAGGGGATCGGTAGGGTCGAAACCCTAAATGTGGCCCTCAGGCCCTGCAACACCGGCCCTTGCCACCGTCCCAGCTTTGCCTCAAATATGGTTCCCGCCCTCCATGTGCTCCCATGACGTTGCCCTTGGCCCAGTCCCGCGGACACGTTCTGGTCCCCTGCTCTCTGACACCCCTTTGCCCTGGTTAACATCTCCGCTCTCGGTCACGCCCAGAGAGGCCTCCTTTCCTGCCCTACCCAGGACTCCTTGAGATCCCCCACTGGCCTGGCTGAGATTGTCAGGAGCTGCCCTGCATGCAGTCGGAGCTCTCCCTACCCACGCTCCTTCTTTTCCCTCCTCCTTTCCAGGCGTCAGACCTGCATCATGGTCTTAAGCCGAGTGTCTTCTCATGTGCGGGTCTGCCCTCCAAATACTATTTTTGGCAAAGTGCCCATTCAAATCTTTTGTGCATTTTTTATTTGGTTGTTTGCTGTTTCTTTGCTCTTGAGTCTTGAGAGCTCTTTATATATGCTGCATACGAGTCCTTTGTCAGATACTTTTTTACCGCAGCCTCATTTTTAACACCAGGGCCCAACTCCAAAGGTGGGTTTCTGTGCACCTCAAAGTCAGTCATGTATCTGTAAAACAAATCCGTAGCAGCACCCACTCAGTGCTGTGGTCAGAGGTCTGAGGCCAGGGGCCAGGCCATCCTGGGAAGCTGGGGGAAGTGAGAGCTGACCAGCCAGGAGGGGTGAGCCAGAGGAGAAGTGTGTTGAGAGGAGAAGTAGAGAACATTCTAGACCTGGGCTGTCCAACAGCGTAGCCACTGGCCACACGTGGCTATTGAGCATTTGACATCTGGCTCTTGAGACCAAGGAGTTAAATTTTTTATTTTATTTTTTTAATTATTTATTTATTTTTTAATTTTTTTAATGTTTATTTTTGAGAGAAAGACAGAATGTGAGTGGGGGAGGGGCAAAGAGAGAAGGAGACACAGACTCCGAAGCAGGCTCCAGGCCCTGAGCGGTCAGCACAACCTGACACGGGGCTCAAACCCATGAACTGTGAGATCATGACCTGAGCTGAAGTCAGACGCTTAACCTACTGAGCCACCCAGGCGCCCCTTATATTTTATTTTAATTTGAAAACTGACACTGAATTCAACTATCGGGCAACTTTTATTTATTTTTTTCTTTGGTTTATTTATCTTGAGAGAGACAGTGACAGCTCGAGTGGGAAAGGGGCAGAGAGAGAGGGAGACAGAGAATCCCAAGCAGACTTCATGCCATCAGTACAGAGCCCGGTGTGGGGCTCCATCTCATGAGCCATGAGATCATGACCTGAGCTGAAATCGAGAATCCAACACTTAACCGACTGAGCCACCCAGGCGCCCCGACTGGGCAACTTTTAGGTACGTTTGGTACAACCGGGGTATGCGAATCCACTCTTCCAACCCTAGGTAGGTTTTGTGAAATCTAAATACAGCTCAAGTATTTCTCCTTAAAATGTAGCATCAGGCTTGAGACGTGTGATGCGCGTAAAACACACAACGGACTTTGGAGCCTTACCCTACGTCATCAATAACTTGTATGTTGATCACACACTGTTATTTTGCACATATTAAATGAAATACATCCTTAAAATTTATTCTGGCTGCTCTTTTTTCCGTTTTTAATGAGGTTACGAGAACATTTCAGGTTAGCCGCGTGGCCCGTGTTCGTGGCCTGCGTGCTCTTTGTAAGGTCAGCGGCTCAGCTCTAAGGACGGGGACAGAAGCCCAGGACGCTCAGCATCCGCTCGCTGCCTGGCACACGCCCGCCACGGGGTTCGGCGGGCAGCCTCTGCCGGGCGGACCACGCTCACCACGTGCAGATCTTAGAAGCGAGGCCACACCCCTGCCACGTGGAACGGGAGTGTTTGTTCCAGAGACCACGTGGGAGTCCTGGGGGCCTTACCCCCAGCCGAAACAGGAGCACGCGTGCGCACATGCTCCCTTCCAACCCCTCGCCCCTCCCCGGTGGGTGGGCGGCCTCACCCTCAGGGGGTGGAGCTTAGAAGGCTGACTCTAGACCCTCATGTTAGGGGCAAAATGCGGTTCCAAACGCTTTGGGAAGAAGGGAGATCTGGAGAACGGATTCTCCCCGCTCCCGAGCTCCGTGAAGCCCCTTCCAGCTGGGGAAGGAGAGAGGAGAGACGGAGGAGAACCAAGGGGGCTGGGTGGCCCTGGGCTCCAGGAGCGGCCCCGCAGCCTGCCTCTCAGGGGACACCTGGGGACACACAGAATCCAGGGGAACGTGGTAAGTGGAGGGCACGTCTGCTAACAGGGGAGCGGCTGACAGAGGGGCAGGGAGGACAAAGGTCCTGAAAGTTGGGAGGGACGGTGAGCGGGCTACCGAGGAGGACACTCTCTGAGGCCTGGACAGCTCGAGATAACTGGGGCAGGGGGGATGAGACTGACCGTGTCCCTCCAGGGGACTGTGACATCAGGCACAGCCGATGACCAGTACCCCCCCTCCGATGCCAGAAGTCTGTACAACCCCCTAGAACATAACCGCCACGCTAGGCCAGAAGAGGGGCAAAGGGACACTCTGAGCTCTGAGGTTAAATAACGAAGTTTATCTGGAATTAGCCAAGATGACATTTTCTGCCCTGAGTCAGAGTAGAGGCTCAAAATAGCAATCGGGTTGAGTTCCAGAAAACCCCTGTTCTGGTTTCGTTTCACCTGAGTCCATGGAGTCAGAAATGCATCGCCCCCCTCCTCAAGCCCCCCCCCCACCTGAGTAGTGTGACCACTTCCTTCCCAGCGTGGCCCCGGAAGTTTCTAGAACGCAGCTGTGTGGCTGAAGGCAGGCGTGGACTGCCCCCGAGGCCTGAAAGCACCCACCTTGAATTGAGACCCTGGCAAAGGGAACAGGAGGAAACACTTGGATCTGTGCCAGGAGGCTGGCTTTGCTGCCCTGGGCCAGCTGAGCGCCCAGATAGGAGCTGGCAGCCTGGGAGGGGACGCGGTGTGCGGCTGATGAATGGCCTTGCTGCCCGGAGCCGACAAAACCGAGGCCGGCGGGCAGGGGCAGTGGGCAGCGGTAGGGCTGCTGGCTGGATGGGAGCGGCGGTCACCGGCATCCCAGGTCTGGGCCCGGCGACCCCCTTTCTCACCTACAGCTGCCCAGAGCTGGGGGGGGGGGGGGGGCATGAGCCCTGGGCCCGCGACGCTCGTCACCCCTGTCTGGTTCTGGAGAAGGGAATCCAGGCGCTAATGAGAACAAATGGCTGCCTGGAGAACTCATTTGCGGCTCCCAGATGAGATCTCCCCTTCACCCACCCCTCCGCGCCCTCCGTTCAGCGGAACCTTCTCTGGGTTTCCTTGTGTGGCGTGAGCGCCACCTGGTGGTTGCAGGTGGGAGTTTCTAGTCGTGTTCCCAGGATTCCAGGGGCCCTGGAAACGGGGCGGCCGCAGCTCCCAGTCAGGTGGAGCTCAGGCATTTAGTCCCCCAAACATGTATTGAGTGCCCACTGCATGCCAGCTATTAGGGATGTAGAGATGAACAAAATGGTCACGTGCCTGGCTTCACGGAGCCTACACCCTAACGGGGGAGGCACAGAACAAGCGTGGAAGTGATGAGATAATCTCATAAGGAGTCTGCCGCTGTGAGAATTCTCAGAGTTCAGGAACAGAGCCCAAAATGTTTCTCAGGGCCTTCGGGGGACCTCACCTCGGCCTCATGTCTCAGCCCTCACCTTGACACAGGCCCCGGGGCCCCGACCTCACGGAGCTCTTGCAAGCCCTTAACTGCTGTACCTCCAGGCCTCAGAGCCTTTGTACACGCCGTTCCCTCCGGCTCAGGTGTCCTTTCCACCCGGGAGGATCAGCCCCCACCCCACCACCACCATAGTATTTGCGCACCTCGTGCGGCCCCTTCCACAAGGTCAGAGAGTAGAGAGACCATGAACGCCGGACACGGAGTCGGGAAGAGATTGTCTCCAGCCCTGACTCTGCCACGGCAGGGTTTCGTGGCCATGGGCGTGGCTCCTCACCTTTCTTAGCCTCAGTTTCCTCGTCAGTGAAAAATGGGACTTAAAATAGCATGTACCTCCTAGTTGTGACAATGTAATGCTTTAATGGCAGTAAAGCGCTCAGCGCAGCTCCCGGCACAGAGGGAACGCGGTATGTTCGTCTGAGCCGCAGTTGCTGCGACATTAGCGTGCCCAGACCAGAGACCAGCTGCATGTTGTCTGGCTTCCCCGGCAAAGCTCTGAGTGTCTCTGTCGTGTCCTACGAAGAGAAGCTTTTCCCGCTGCCCCGGAATTGTGGTCTGGGGCTCCAAGCTAGAAGCTGCCCCCGGCCAGCAGCGAAAGGGGAAGATGTCTTCTCAGGGCAGAAGAAGCAGCCAAAGGCACCCCCACCGTCTCCCCATCCCTCCACCGCCAGCCAGATAAGCAGGAGACAGTGAGGAGGTGGGGGTGGGGGGGGCGGAAGAAATCAGGACTTGGGGCGGCAGCAGTCGGGGGGGGGGCGTCAGGGTCAAGCTGAGAAAGACAGCTGGATTGGTTCCCTCCTCCTGCCTCCCCGCCTCTCCCTCCACGGCTTGAGCTAAGCAGAGAGGGAGGAAGAGGAAGGAGGGAGAGGCAGCTGGTTCCCCCTCCCCGCCTCCCCCCTGGGGCTCTCAGGGCCGGGCTGAGGGGACGAGATGGGCGTGAAATTGGACTTGAGGTGGAAGCTTTAGATTCACCCAAACCGGCCTTTTTGTGGCCCCAAAGTGCCGGCGAAAGGACAGAATCTGTCCGAGCCCTAGCAACGGGCAGGAAGCGGAGAACGGAAAGAGCAGGGCTGAGGGAGTGAATCACTAGTGGGGAAAACCAAGCCATTTCCTGTGCATTCCCGACATGGGCCAGAGCGACCATAAACAGCTACGTGTCTCCCCAGGGCCCGGAGCAGGCTGGCGCCCAAGCCTGCGCCACAAGGGGACGGCGTGTCCTCTCCGCCTGGGGTTCCTACTCCAGAGCGCTCCCCGTGAGGGTCCTGGCCCTGGATGCCCCCCACTCCTACGCTCCCATCCCTACTCCCGCAGCCCCTGTGCCCATGCTCGCGGCAGATCTTGAAATTCCTAGCACCTTTTGAACAAGGGACCCCCTCGTTTTCATTTTGTACTGGGCCCTGCAAATTATGTAGTCAGTCCTAGGACGGCTCCGGGCTTCCCAAAGTCACAGCTAGCGAATGGAACCCACTGCTCCCCATACACACCTTCTGGGTGTCTCTGAGCCCAGGCAGCTGCCCTGACCTTCTCCTAACCCAGGAAGCAGGCTCTGAGCCCCCCTCCCATTATGCCTCTGTGCTCTGAGAGCCTTGGCCTGTGCAGATGTGCAGACGACCCAGCGAGCAGGAGAGGGCCACCACGGGACCCTGCCCTTGCCTGTCTGCGGAAGGTGGGGGGAGGATCAGGAAGGCGGTCCCAGAGGGCACAGCAATCTGCGGTAAGTTAGGCAGAATTTCCAGACGGCTGCAGTGGGACTTCTCGAGAAGGCCAAGTGCAAAGGAGGGAGATACCCCGCAACGGGAATGAAGTAAATTTCCATGCGCCGGACTAAATTCCTTCCATCCGTTCAGGCACCTAACCTTCGCAACCCTTCAGGCTTGATTATCTTTCATCTCTATTGTATAGATTAGTAAACTGAGGCACAGAGAGATACGTAACTGGTCCAAGAGTCAGCACAGCTGGCAAGGAGCAGAACGCGGTGCACCCACGATGCACTTTGCACCCTAAGTGTTTTCCGTATTGTATCTCTCACCTTTGCAGTAACTCTACAGCGGCTATTAGTACTAGCCGAAGGTTTGGGCGTCTTCAGTCCTTGGCAAGACTGTACTTCCCGGTCCCTTTGTTAGGGCTGACACAGCTAGCTTTGCGTCAGTTTGGGGCTTTCCCAGAGAACTCCAGCCAACAGGAGATCATATGCACACAATGTTATATATGGTGCATGTATTATATGTAATAATCGTGTATATATTGTACTAATAGATCAAGAGGCTTACATTTATATACATCAAGAGATTTATTTTTTGAAGCTTATTTATTTACTTTGAGAGAGAGAGCAAGTTGGGGAAGGGGCAGAGAGAGGGGGAGAGAGAGAATTCCAGGCAGGCTCCACACTGTCAGCACAGAACCCGACGCGGGGCTTGAACTCGCGAACTGTGAGATCATGACCTGAGATCACGTCCGTCGTGGGGCTGGTAAATCGGAAGTTTGTGGAGCAGGCCGGCAGGCTGGAGACCCAGGCAGGATTCCCTGCTACACTTGGGAGTCCGAATTCCTTCTTCTCTGAGAAACCTCAGTTTTTGTTCTTAATGCCTTTCAACTGTTTGGTTGAGGCCCACCCACATGAACGAGGGTAACCTTTACTTAAAGTCGACTGATGGTACATGTTAACCACATGGACAGAACACCTTCACAGCACCACCTGGATCCGTGTGTGATCAAATCGCTGAGTACAGATGGCCTCACCAAACTGACACCTCAAACTAACCATTCCAAATCCTGGCCAATAAGCTTGTGTGCAGCCGACATGTTACTTCCAGGCTGTGCATTTCATCGTCGGTGCAAAACCCTCCAGCGTCCACTCTTTTCTTCTGCTTGGTGACCAGCAGGCTTCACGCTGGTGGCCGCCAGCTCAGCCTGGGTCCTGGAAGGAGTCGACATAAAGGAGATCTTCCCCACAGCCTTTAGTGGACTTGAGACGAGAGTCAGAAATAAATCGATCCTGGGTTTAGGAGAATTTCGTGAGGCTAAACCAAGCGTAAGGAATGTGGGTCCTTCTGCTGCATCGTGCATTTGGGCAGCTCCTGTGAAGTTCCTCGCCGTTTCTTGGGCATCCCCCAGGGGCACCCCCAGATGCTAGCCTGATCTTCAGAGGCGATGTGCAAGTCTCCGTGTATGATGCTACCAAAGAGGAAATAACACGTACCAGCCTGTGATATTGAACTTGGGTGAGCACCTGAGGCAGACAGTCACTCCTCTGTCCGCACTGCTTACCTGATTCTCAAAATTGCTGACTCTTGGCTCCCGTAAATGTCCTCTGTCTGACGCTTGAGGTCAAGTAAGTCGAACCTGGGTTCAAGGAGGGAAGGGCCTCACCACTTGAGGCCTGGGTTCCACAGCTAACTCTTCGCCAAAAACACGCTGACTCTGGGGGCGCCTGGGTGGCTCAGTCAGTTAAGCATCTGACTTCACTTCAGGACATGATCTCATGGTTCATGAGTTCGAACCCTGTGTCAGGCCCTGTGTCTCCCTCTCTCTCTCTCTCTGCGCCTCAACCGCTTGCACTCTGTCTCCCTTTCTCTCTCAAAAATAAATAAAAACATTAAAAAATAATAGTATTTTTAAAAAATGCTGACTCTGGGTGAAATAATCAGTCAGCGAGACAACTCTCTCTTCCAAACTGTGGCAGGCAGCATCCTGAAAAATCCTCTTGTCTACTTCCAAGAGAAGTGACTAAGCCTATCCTAAAGAAAGGGTTTTCTGTGATGTCCTCAAGGCCCCTAGAGACTGTGAATGCCATTCATCCATCCAGCCATCTATCCATCCATCCATTCATCTGCCAATCCATCCACCCATCCATCCATTCATACACCCATCCATCCACCCATCCATCCACCCATCCATCCACCCATCCATCGACCCATCCATCCATCCATCCATGCATTCATCTACCCATCCATCCACTCATGTATCCATTCATACACCCATCCATCCATCTATCCATTCATCCACCCATCCATCCATTCATCCATCCATCCATCCATCCATCCATCCACTCATCCATCCATCTGTTCATCCACCCATCCATCCATTCATCCACCCATCCATCCGTCCACCCATCCATCCATTCATCTACCCATCCATCCACTCATGTATCCATTCATCCACCCATCCATCCATCTATCTATTCATCCACCCATCCATCCATTCATCCATCCATCCATCCATCCATCCATCCATCCATCCATCCGTTCATCCACCCATCCATCCATTCATCTACCCATCCATCCACTCATGTATCCATTCATACGCCCATCCATCCATCTATCCATTCATACATCATCTATCCGTTCATACATCATCTATCCATTCATACACCCATCCATCCGTTCACCCATCCACCCATCCATCCATTCTTACACCCATCCATCCATCCACCACATTCCACCCACCCATCCTTCCTCCCTTGCTTCCGTCCTTCCTTCTTTCCTTCCTTCCACCCATCTACCCAACAAGCAGTGATTGAATTCCTACTATGTGCAGGTGCAGGGCTCCAGCCCTGTGTAGATAGACCCTGACTCATAGATGCAGTTGGAGAGACATTCAACATATAATGATACAAGTAATTTAAATGTGATAAACGCTGTAAGTGGAAGCATGGGGTGCTAGCAGAGCAGATCATGGGAACCGAGCCTAGTTTGGTGGGGTGTGCAGGGCAAGTTTGGGTTCAGGGAAGGCTTCCCAAGAAAGTGCAGTTTGAGCTTTGTCTGGAAGGGTGAGCACCTGAGAGAGAATTGAGGGTGGGACGGTTTGGGGGGCTGAGGAAGTAACTGGAGGCAAGGCCCTGAGGCGGGAGCAATCTTTCCCCAAAATAGGAGCCAGAGTTGCTAAACTCTCCAGAGTGGTTGGGTTTGTGGGGGGCAGGAGGAGGAAGGAATGAGGGCCCTATTCCTAGTCCCATGAAGGGGGAGACACTTGATGCCGGAAAGGGAGGATAGGGAAGCAGAAAGACAGGGATGAAATTCCAGCTTTGCCACTTCCTCAGTATGTGATTTGGGGTAAGAGAGTGTCAGTGTCATTGCATAGACCATGAATGGAATAATAGTAATAATAATTAACCTTTAGAGATCTTACTTCTTGAAGGCCTTTCTTCTTAGGGCTTTAATATCTCACCTAATCTGCGGTAATTTCAACTTCGTTGCAGAACTGTAGTGCCATGATGGTTCCCACTTTACCGGTGAGGAAAAGAGGGGCACAGTGAGAGTAGGAAGTCTGCCCAAGGCCACACAGCCAGTAGAGGATAGAGCCAGGATCGGATCGCAGACAGGTGGGCCCCAGAGCCACGCTCCAAATGAGGCCGTATCGCCGCATGACAGTCGTAGAGGTAGGCATGCGTGAGGTGAGGAAGCAGTAACACACAACCCCACGGCCTTGCTTACTTGGTGCCGTAAGCAACAAGTTAAACGAGCTAGACTGTTTACTTAGAACGACTATGTTTAATTTCTAAAACTTTGGACTTTTCGGAAGACAGCTTCACGGTAATAATACCAAATTGAACTTGACACATCTAAAAAAAGTAATATCAAGTTTAACATGGTCAGAGAATGAGGCCCGCAAGACACCAGGCCTTCAAAATGTGTTGAAACTTGCCTTCTATTTTGTGGTCAATTTCGAAAATGTTCCTTGCATTTGAACAGCATTTGTATTCTGTAATTATTGGGCTCACCATTCAACCCATCTGTAGTAGGTCAAACCCGTTCATTGTCGCTTAAGTTATTGATTGGTGCGCAGCAAGTCACTCCAAATCTTAGCGGCTTAGCACATGCCCTGTGGTCGTGACTCTGCAACCTGGACTCAGCCCAGCAGCTCTGCTGGTCCTTCCCGTGGCCCGGGGCGGCCCCGGGTTGCCTTGAGCATGTGGCTCGGCTGGGACACTCGGGCAGCTTTTTGCAAATAGCGCTGGTGTCTTCACCTTTTCCCCCAGTCTCTCAGCACAGCAGCCGGCTCCTCAAGGCAGCACAGGGCTCTGAGCACATAAAAACAGAGGCTCTCAGGCTTCCTTAGGGCTCAAACCTGAAACTGGCACAATATCACCTCTGCCACACTCTATTTATCAAAGCACGATCCACGTCCAATCCGGATTCATGTAAAGAGAAGTGATTCTTTTGGGGGCTACTGATGGAACAGGCTCCCACAACCATGTTTTTCGATTTCTTGATCTGTTCATTACTAGCAGAGGTGTGTTTAACCCCCAGCCCCACCCCTCCCTTTGGAGGGGTTCCTCCCTTTCTCCTTGAGGTTGTGTCCCTTCTTTTCCTTTAAAGGTTTGAGGCTGTTATTGGGTGCATACAAGTTTAGAATTGTTACACCTTACCAGCGAATTAAACCTTTTATTGTATGAAATGACTCTTCATCACTAGCAATGCTTTTACGCTTAAAATCCACTCTGTTTCCCATTAACATCGATTTGCCCGGGGCGCCTGAGTGGCTCAGTCGTTTAGGCGACCCACTTCGGCTCAGGTCATGATCTCGCAGTTTGTGAGTTCAGGCCCCGCATCGGGCTCTGTGCTGACAGCTCGGAGCCTGGAGCCTGCTTCGGATTCTGTGTCTTCCCCTCTCTCTCCCTCTCCCCTGCTCACGCTCCGTGTCTCTCAATAATAAATAAATTTTTTAAAAAAATTAACATAGATTTGCCAGACTTCTTTCGTGGGGTATTTGCCTGGTAAATCTTTCTTCACTCTTTCATCTTTTCTGGGTCATCAGGCATGTCCTTTAGGCTAAAAACAAGCTGGGCTTTGTTTTTATTTTATCCAGTCTGATAGTCTTTGTCTTTGAACTATTCTAGCCTGTTTACATTTATTTTGATGAGTCGTATATTCGGATGTATTGACACCTTATCCTGGCCCGTTTGTCCTGCTTCCGTTCCTGTGTTTCTCCTTCCTTCGTTCCTCACATTCTTTCGTCTTGGTTGATTTTTGCTTCCTCATTCCATGTTTCCCCTCTGCGAGTGTGGAATTTGTACACCCCACTTCTCTTTCTTTTTGTGTTTACACTAAAAATTTTAGCGTGAATATTTAACTTGACAAAGTTTAACATTAATCAAAGTGTTTATTCTCCTCTCCAGCTTTGAAAGATCTTAGAACTTTGTGATCATCCCCTCCCTGTATATGTGCCTTTGGTATCCGGTATTTTAGTCCTATTTTTTTCCCTTAACTCCACAAGTTAAAATTATTATTGTTATTTAATATAGTCAATGATAAGAGTGACCTGTATCTTCAGAAACTGTCCACTCTTTCTTTTTGTATGGCAGACCTCCCTTTTGAGATTCTTTTTCCTTCTTTTTTGTGCATCTAGTTTTTTTTTTTTTTTTTTTTTTTTTTTTAGACAAAGACAGAGACAGAGCACGAGCAGGAGAGGGACAGAGAGAGAGGGAGATACGGAATCCGAAGCAGGCTCCAGGCTCTGAGCTGTCAGCACGGAGCCCGACATGGGGCTCGAACTCACAAATTTCGAGATCATGACCTGAGCTGAAGTCAGCCGTTTAACCGACTGAGCCACCCAGGCGCCCCTCTGTTTTTTTTTTAATGAATGTCTATTTACTTGGAGAGCGAGCATGAGTGGGGGAGGGGCAGAGAGAGAGAGAGAGAGAGAGAGAGAGAGTCCCAAGGAGGCTCTGCGCAGAGCCCAATGTGGGGCTCAATCCCACAAACTGTGAGATCATGACCTGACCTGAAATCAAGAGTTGGGTGTTTAACCAACTGAGCCACCCAGGCCCCCCTCAAATTTCCTTTTCCCATGAGGACACCAGTCATGCGGTCGCAGCCCAGCCTAATGACCTTGTAACTTAATTACCTTTTAAAAATCTTATGCCCCAATAGAGTCACATTCTGAGGTCCTGGGGGTTAAGAGTACAACATATGAATTTTGGAGGAGGAGGCACAATTCAGCCCATAATTAAGGTAATCATCTGTTTTTCTTTGTTTGAAATGCCCCCACATCCTCCATTTTCTTGAGCTGTATTTTTACTGGGTTTACCATTTTAACTTAATGGTTATATCTCCTCGATGCTTTTAAGATATTAATTCCAATCTAGCTTCCTCTTTTGTCCTTCAGGTATCAGCTCTCAGTTTCTGTGGTTGCTTTGCAGATGACACAAGCTAGTGTAGGCAAAGTGCTCAGAATAGTGTCAGTGTGGTACGTGTCCTATAAACAGTAGCTATTACAGTTTTTCCTCTGGCTGCCTTTAAGATCCTCTCTTTGTCTGTGATGTCCTGCAGGGTCACTATGGTGTCTCTCAGTCTAGATTTCATTTCTCAAGCTAAGTATTTCGTGTCGTTTGTCAGCTTAAAATTCTAAGCCGTGATTACTTGAGATACTGCTCCTTCTTCTTTCTCTCTAGCCCCCTGTGACACTCTGGCTAAATATGTGTGTTCAGTAGGTATTTCCAGCCTCTTGTCTTCTGTATTTTTGTGTTGGATTGAAGGCGATGTTTTCAGATCTGTATTCGGTTTACTCTCTTGATCCGTGTCTCACTGTGCTACGTAACACATCTATCATGTTTCTGTTTCAATTATAGTTTTCATTTTTTGTTGTGTTATTTGGTTCTTGTTCACACCTCCCCGTTTTCTATATTCTCTTATTCCTTACTAATACTTTCAATAGCCTCTCTTCTTTCTTCAGAGATATTAAGAATATTTACGCTATGATCTGCATTTGACGAGGCCAATATCCCACATTTTTTAGTGTGATTCTGCTATCTGTGGTTTGGGCTGACTTTCACTCATGATGCCTTATCTTCTTGCGTGTTCATGGGTGGTTGAAAAAACTGTACGCTCACTTCCCTCGGAACTTAACCTGTTGATAAATGATTGACGTCCATACTGTTGACTTACCAGCTCTTTCGCTGAATGTATAGTCCTTTTTGGTGCAAGGTTTATGCAGGTGTCCTGTATCAGACCCTCTACCTTTAATAATCTTTCAGCTTCAACTCCTGCGGCCGGGAAAATCGAACGCCTCCTCCACAACATCCAACACAGCAGATGTTGTTAGGGAAGCTGGTGGCTTCACCGCTAATCAGCTTAACTCTGAATTTTTGTTTCCACTTTGATTTTGGCCCCTGAGGTTTCATACTCAGCTCAGTGACTCAAAAAAGAAAAAAAAAAAAGTTTTGAGGGCACCTGGGTGGCTCAGTCGGTTAAGCATCCACCTCTTGGTTTCAGCTCAGGTTATGATCTCACAGTCACGAGATCGAGTCCCATGTTGGGCTCCACGCTAAACATGCAGCCTGCTTGGGATTCTCTCCCTCCCCCTCTGTCCCTCCCTCCCCGTCTTCTCTCTCTGAAAATAAAGAAATAGACATTTAAAAAACGGTTTTGACTAGTTAATAAGGCATTTTTAACTGTTGCTGCGGAAAAAGAAATCTCTTCGATTACTTCTGTCTTCCATATGTTTTCCCTGTCCTTCCAGAATCTTAGCACTCCCAGCTAAGTCTCCCATTCTTCCTCTCGTGATTTTCATCTCTTTGTACTTTTCCTCTGACTTTTGAGATACTTCTTTCGTTTTGTCTTCCAGTTCCCTTGTCTTGTTTTCAAAAGTTCTCGATGGTTACCATAATCATTTGTTGATATTGTGCAATGCCGTTTTATACCATGAACAGTTCTCCTAAGATGGGATGATGATGGTGATGATGGTGATGATGGTGGTGGCGGTGATGGTGGTGATGATGTAAAGTTTTCATCTATTTACCATTAATTGAGATGTTCTGTTTCTTCTCTCTGGCACCTGGATCCTTTGCAGCCTCTTCAGACTTTCTTCTTCCTACTCAGAGCTCTTTGGCCTTCAGGGAAAGCTCTTTGGGTCTCTTTTGTAGTGATGAAAGATGAGGTAACAGGCAAACCGCTGCCCCTGTGATGAGCACAGAGAGGAAGCTGCCACGTTTCAGCAGTTTTAGTTGTTGGCAAGCCCCCATTCTCAGACACGGGCAATCTCCCCGCCCCCTTGCCCATGCATTTATCCCGCATTCTCCCCAGGCTAGAGAAGCCCGCACAGGGGACTGCATTCTTGGGACCCAAGAGGACTTTATTCCTTTTGGGAACCACAGAGTTCTGGACCTTATCCCAGGCCTTGGAGCTGCTGAGCCCCTCACTCCCACCGGGCTGGAGAATGAGTCCTGTGGCTATTCTCTTTTCTAGAGATTCCAGAAGAGCTCACCACTCCACATATGCGTTCCAGGCCCTGCCATTGGACCCTCCCTCCTGGCTGCCCCTGAGCTCAGGAGGTGGAATTGAACATAAGTTAGGAGGGGCATTCAGGCCACCTCTCCCACCCCTCTACCAATTTTTAAACACGTGGTGGCCATCTGTTCACAAATTTGGGCCTTGCTTATTCTCTTTGGGAGCTATATGTTATTTCATCTCTAAGGCTGTACCTATATTTAAGGTTTTGCATTTTAATATCGTACAGTACCTTGTCCTTATGGATTATTCATCATCACGCCAGTATTATTATTCTAAATTTGTAGTACTTGATTCCCAAAGCTCCATGATAATAACGATAATGTTAGAAATTACCGAATGCCCACTGTGTATTAGGGCCTTATGTGTGTTAACTTGTTTAACATTTATCAGAGCCCTATTTTTTCCTGATATTACAGATAAGGAAAGTAAGTCTCAGAGAGGTTAAGTGAGTTGATCAAGGTCACACAGCTAGTAGGTGGTAGAGTCCAGCTTTCATCCATTTCATACTGTGCATGGGGAATATACTGGGCCAGGTTTCCAACCCGGCTTCTGTAAATTACTGTGCTTCCCCTGACACGCGACATTAACTCCCTGGGATCCAGGGGTCACAATCGTCTCTGCCTTGCCTCCCTCCCAGCAGTGTTCACAGGACAAATGAGAAGGCCGTGTATGTGGAAGCACTTCAAAACCAATAACATGTCATGCATATGTAGGGGATAATTAAGAGATTATTCTTAAGCACACAGATCAGCTTGTTTACTTCAAGCACGTGAACCCTATGACAAATCTAAAGGATATGTCCAGAAACCTTGTCGAAACCCCAAACTGGACACTATGTAATAATTGCATCAACACAGACATAAAGTTATTTATTTTTAAAAATTTTTAATGTTTATTTCTTTTTGAGAGAGAAAGACAGACAGGGTGTGCGCAGGGGAGGGACAGAGAGAGAGGGAGACACAGAATCTGAAGCAGGCACCACACTCTCAGTGCAGAGCCGGACGCGGGGCTCAAACTCACGAACCACAAGATTATGACCTGAGTCAAAGTTGGACACTTAACCGACTGAGCCACCCAGGTGCCCCAGACATAAAGTTATTTAGAAAGATATAAATTTGTTTGTAAATGTTGTCTGGAGCACTTGCTCAAAGTGTTTTGTGAATCACCTTTTCACAGTCTCTCTTAACTGAATGAAGAGCTCACTCTGGTCCGCTGCTGAATTCTACATTTTCCTGTTTAATTGTTCAAAATTCCTATTTTCTTTTTCAGACACATTGCTTTCTGAGGCCTCCGACTTTCTACTTCTGTTACAACACTAGTGTGCGTCTTTCTGTGGAAGGGCATTTTTACAAAGAAACAAGACTTTCTCCATCATTTGTGAAGGATGACAGAGTACTAGACGGTGTGTTGACTCATAAGTGATACAAATTCACGCCTCAATAAATGACATGCCGCATATCCATCAGCACTCAAGGTCCCTGGGGAGTTTAGATCCTTCATGACCTTGGTTCTGTGGCAGAAACTAGGGATTCCCCTAGCGTTCCCTGTGCTCGGGGACTTGAGCAGCCTGGCTCCCTAACTTACGTGCAAGTTTCTTGACACAAAGAATGTATCTTTTCCGTCTCCAACTTCCTCTCCAAACCTCCCCAGTGCCCGGCGTTCTCATAGGTGTGCTAACGTTATCGGTACAACCAGATGACATAACGTTCGCAAATCGCTTATTCTATCACTCACCGCTCTCTAATCAGAGATGGTGACACAGTGAAAGAGAGCCCAGCTCTGGGTGGCCCTTGTGTGGAACCTTGTCAGTCGTTTGCAAGCTGGTTTTTATTTTATACACCTGATGAGAAGGGCAGTTTGGACAGGATGATCTTTAAGACTTGCTAAATTAATTTAAAAAGGAGGCCATTAGACTGAAGTGGCTTTAATGCGGTGGTGGTGGCTTAGGAAAGCAAGCCAAAATCGAAGGCTCAAGGTTACAAAATCTTAACGGTCAACACAACCAGTCACAAACAGCCAACCTGCCTTCAAGCTACAACCAATCAATTTCCTTTCTTTCCTCCAGGCACTTTCTCTATAAGTCTTTTCCCTGGCTCCACTGTGGGGAGCGTTAACCGCTTCTGGTTTGGCTCGTCCTGATTTGAATAAATGTTTGCTAAAATACTGCAAATTCTTAAAAATTGTAATATGCCCCAGTTCATCTTTTAACGGGCAATGGTTCCCCAATCTGGCCGGCCACCTGGAGATTAAGAGATACCTGAACTCCTTCCAGGGATCCTGACCACACTTCAACCTGGGACAGGTAAGAATCTCTAATAAGATCAGCTAACTCTTAGCAAGAACTTACTGGGGTCTTGGCAGCATGGTAAGTGTTTCTCAAGTCAATGTTCTCTATTCGTATCTTCATAACCGTGAGGTGGTTGCTATCGTCGCCCCATTTTGCAGAGACTGAAGCTAAAAACGGGGTATGTGGCTGGGGGGGGGGGGGAGCTGCCTGTGCAAGTAGTAAGGGATTGAGGAAAGATTCGAACTCAGACCCAGCAACTGCAGACCCCACTCCCAATTACTGTGCTACGTAAGACTTTTTCGGGGGGCTTCTAGTTTGGATGATTAGCTAACTTTTACGGAAGACAGACGCCCAGAGGCCATGCCACTCTCAAAGGGTGCATTTGTTTAAAACTGTGTGTGCGCCCCTCCCCCCCCCGCGTGTTTCTGGAAGGAAAATGGTTTAGGAACAGCTTTCTCTGCAAACATAAGACGAGCAGCTGCACCTCTTATATCTGCATTTTCGGGCAACGTTAAGTCCACTTAACGAGACGCCTGGTCTCACAGGTTGACCCAATCTGGGAACTCAGGGAGAATCTTTCTGTACACCTGGCACTTCTGGTCCCGCCCCGTTTCGTCGATCTCCCAATCCCAAGCCTGTTCCCCGTGATTGACGTGACCCCAGAGCAATTATAATTGGTCATGGCGGACGGCCGCCCCTCCTCCCCTGCGGCCCCGCCTCCCTTTCATTCTGAAAGAAAGAGCCTCATCCCAGATGCCCAATGAGAAGCGCCCCCACCCCAAAGGTCCCGCCTCTTTCGGCGCCGACCCCGCCCCGAGGGCCAGAGGGACGGCCGCCTCCCGGCGCCACACGGCCCAATCGGAGGGCGCGTTCGTCCGGATGGACGGCGGCCGGCCCAATCGCCGGGCCCCGGCCGCGCCGCCCCGCCCCTCCGCCGGGGCCGAGCGGCGGGCGAGAGCGGGCCTCGGGGCGGCGGCGGCGGCGGCGGCGGACGGACGCGGCCTGAGGGAGCGGCCGGCTGCCGCGCGGGGCTCGCCTCGCCCGCGGCGGGGTCCATGGCCTGAGCGGCCATGTCCGGCGTGGTGCGGACCCTCAGCCGCTGCCTGCTGCCGGCCGAGGCCGGCGGGGCCCGCGAGCGCAGGGCGGGCGGCAGCGGGGCCCGCGACGCGGAGCGCGAGGCGCGGCGGCGCAGCCGGGACATCGACGCGGGGCTGGCCCGCGAGCGGCGCGCCGTGCGGCGCCTCGTCAAGATCCTGCTGCTGGGCGCGGGCGAGAGCGGCAAGTCCACCTTCCTCAAGCAGATGCGCATCATCCACGGCCGCGAGTTCGACCAGAAGGCGCTGCTCGAGTTCCGCGACACCATCTTCGACAACATCCTCAAGGTGCGCGCGCCTCGGCGTCCCCGCCCGCGCACCTGCGCCCAGGTGCGCGCAGGTGCGGCCAGGTGCGGGCCGCTTGACCCCGGCTTTGGGGGGGAGGGTGTCCGGCCGGGGATGCTCACCCCTTCGGCGCCGCAGCGCGATAATGGCCTGCGCCTCTGCCCGTCCGGGGGGGGGGGTGGGGGCCGGGGGCCGAGACGCGGAAAAGCTGGCCAACTTCGGGGGATGGGGACGGTGGGCGGGCCCCTCCTGGACGCCGCGCCGGGGACGCGCCCTTACAGGACGGCTTCTGCGCGCTTCCCACAGCCGGCCTCCCGGGGTCAGGGAGCCGTCCTCGCCCTGCCCTCCCCGCAAGTGCCCGAGAGCGGTGTAGACCGGAGAGGAGGCCGGCCGCACGGCTCCGCTTGGGAACTGAGAACTTGCCGCCTGCACGACGTGCAGGGAGTAGAGCGAAGTGCGCGTACCCACGCCCCCTCCCCCAGCCTCAGCGCTCGGGTCACCCACACGCCTGCCCTGGGGCTGGAAGTCAACCCCAGACCGCGGAGAACTTCGTTAGGAAGGGGCTTAGCGTTTGTCGCTGAAAGAGAAGGCCTCGCTTTAGAAACCACCGCGGTCCGCTTACCGAAGCCACGAATCGGTAACTGCTTGCTTGACACCCTCGGATAACCCAGCCTGTGCTCACAGCCCCCCGCGTTGCCCCGTCGCCGTTGTGTGTGTTCGCGTGACGGTACAAGTGAATTCCTTGCTCTGCACCCTTTAGTGGATATCCTGCGTGGTGTGCACAATCGACTGGCTCTCCTATTCCCTGCTCGTCTTATTCTTGGCGGCTTTGGGGAAAACAAAACAAAACAAAAAAGCTGTGGAGTTGACCAAGTCTGGATTCTGGTCTCTCTCTGCTGGGAGTCTGTGCTGAAGGGCTCCCCGGAAAGGAAATCTGGAGAAAACGGACCGGGAGCAGCCCAACGTAGATTCTCTCCTGCCCTTAGAGTCATTTGGGCGGTTTATGATTTTTTTATGTGCTTGTTTTTACTGTATCACTACCCCCTCTCACTGCCCTCTCACCTACTCCTTCCCAGGCTCATTGTGGGGAAAGCAGGTATGTCTCAAGCAGAGGAGAGTTTGTCATACCAGACGGCTGTCTGGAGACGAGAGTTTACGGTGCCCCCAGGGACTTTAAATGTAGCAGAGGGCTGTAGAAACCCATCCGGTGCCTCTCACTTCACCCACCAGGAAGAAGTTCCAGGCCCCGGGGGTAAGTGAGTCCACCCCCTGGAAGCTGAAACCCTGCGTCCAAACCTCCAGGCTCGGCCTGGTATCCCCGCTTTCTGTATTTGTTATGAAAATCTCTCATTTTAGTAGAAAAAGCTCTTTTAGGATCTTGAGGGGAACGACGGGAAGAGAATCATTTGAATGACAAAACACTCCTTCCTTTTCACCTCTTTCAAAAGCCTCTGTGGGTCTGCTCTGGGCAGTCTTCACCAACGTTAAAGGCCAGGAGCCCAGTGTGATTCCCGGGGATACACTGTGTGTTTAACATTCCCCTCGTCTTCTGGGGTAAAGTGCATTTCATTGTCTTCCTCTATCTCAGAGCCAGATTGCGTTTCGGCTGCTTTTCCGAACCTCCACGCCAGGCAGGTGTAGAAAGAAGCACAAGGATTTGACTGACGTTCTCGCACTTTTAACTCGGGAGGTAGAGAAAATGCTGAGCAACGTAGAGTCTTAAGTGACTGTGTTGAGTGCGTTTTAGGAAACTCATTCCTAACCTTCTCCCAGTGCACGCAAACGTTAACCTCCACTGACTTCCTTCTCAACAGAAATATTAGGTTTGTTAGCCGGTCTCCTCTTTTCCTTCCCAGCTTTTAACTCACCGCAACTCCATTTTAAACTCACTTTGTGACTAGTTCAGTGGCTAGTTAGGAATTCTTTTTTCAGTTTAAAACCACAATTTCTTCCCCCCGCCCCCCACCCCACGCCATGTTTTGACTGATCACTTTGGGAGGAGACCTTTCAAATTAATTGCTCTGCAGCGGCTGCAGTCGTGGGCATTTGAATGGTACGATTTAGAATACTTTTTGTGTCTACGCATAGATTCAGCGTTCACAGGCTGTTGTTGAAGTACTGTGTGCCGTGCGCGTTGCCACATCCTTCATAAGTGACATTTAGTTTTTCTCAGGTTTCGGGAGGTATTGTCCCATTTAGCCGTGAGAACACTGAGGATAGGGAGTTCAAAGTCTGTTCAAGGTCAGCTACCTACGTAGCAGGTGGCAGAGCTGGGAACAAATTTTTATTTTTTTAACTGTAATTTTGGGGATAATTGTGGAGTCCCATCCTGTTGTGAGAAATAATATGGAGGGCCCACGTACCCTCTATCCTGTTACCTTCTGTGATAACATCTTGCAAAATGTGATGCAGCGTCACGACCAGGATACCGACGCCACGCAAGTCAAGATACAGAATATTCCCGTCACCGTCAAGGATCCCTTAGGTCGCCTTTCCTGGCCGCTCCCTCCCGCCCCTCCCTGACCCTGGCAAGAACTGATCATTTCTGCAATTCTACAGGTTTTATTCATTCGAGAATATTGTACCAACGGAGCCACGCAGAACATGACCTCTGGAGAATCACCCAAGTTGTGTGTGTTGGAAATAGTTTGCGCCTTCCGTTTGCCGGGTAGGATCCGCGGTGTGGATTTACCACAGGCCACCACGTAACCGTTCACCTGTCGAAGGCCTCTGGGTTCCAGTTCTCTGCCTGTTGTGAGGAAATGTGCTCTGCACATTCACGTACACGTTCGTACACACATCTTCACGTGTCTGGGATAAGTGCCCAGGAGCCCATTGCTCGGTCGTGTGGCAATGGTGTGGTTAACGTGATAAGAAACGGCAAACTTTTTGGAGTGCCTGTACCCTCTCACATTCCCACCGGCGGTGTCTGAGTGACCCGGGTTCTCCGTATCCTCGCCGGCGTCTGATGGCCTTTTGCTGTGTCAGCCATCCTGATAGGTGGGCAAGACCTGTCTCCTCGCTGTCTTAATTTTCCTTTCCCTAATAGCTCATGGTGCAGAACATCTTTTCATGTGTTTATCTGCCGCCCCTATATCCTCTTTGGTGTGGTGCCTCTTGGTGTTTTTTTTTTTTGTTTTTTTTTTTACCTATTTTCTATTTCTAGAGGTTGCTTGTTTTTATGGTTTGTTATTTATTGTGGTTTATTGCTAGTGAATGCTTGGAGAGTTTTTTTATACATTCTAGATACTGGTCGTTTGCCACGTTTTATGGTTTGCAACTGTTTCCTCCCCGTCTGTAGCTTTGCTTTTCATCCTCTTAACAAGGGCTTTCACAGAGCAGAACTTTTTCTGATGAAGCAAGCTTATCAGTTTTTCCCTTTATAGGTAACACTTTGGGTATCAAAGCTATGAACTCTTTGCCTAGCTCCAGATCCCAATCCATTTTTTTCCCGTGAAAGTTTGGTAGTTTTACATTCTACATTTGAGTCCTTATCCATTTTGAGTTCATTATCCCATGAAAACGTGCGAGTTTTGGATGGAAGTTTTTTGTTTTTTGTTGTTTTTTTGCTTTGAATGCTTAATTGTTCCAACACCATCTGGTGAAAAGACTGTCCTTCCTTTGAATTGCTTTTGCAATTTCGTCAGAAACCAGTTGGGCATATTTGTGTGGACCTGGTTCTGAGTTCTCTATTCCGTTCCACTGATCTGTGTGTCTCTCCTTCTGCCGTTATCACGTTCTGTTGATTACTATACCTTTGCGGAAGACCTTAGCATCAGATAGAGTGGTTTCTCCCACTTCATTTCCCTTTTTGAAGATTGTTTTAGGTATTCTAGGGCCTGTGGCTTTCTAGATGTGTCTTAGAATACGCTTGTCTGTGTCTATAAAAAAAAAAAATCTTGCTGGGATTTTGATAGCAATTGCATGAAACCGATAGATCCTTTGGGGGAGAATTGACCTCTCGACTATGTTGAGTCTTCCAGTCCATGAACATGGTATGTCTTTCTTTCAGCCTTTGATTTCTTTATTAGCATTTTGCGATTATTAGCATACAGATCTGGTATGTGTTTTAAGTGTGTATTAAGTATCTTGTTTTCCTTAGAGCAACTGGAAATGATATAGTGCTTTTATTGTCAGTTTCCATCCACATGCTCCTTGTTCTTATACAGCAACGCAGTTGATATTTGTGTCTTGATTTTGTGTCCTGTAAGCTTAGCGAATACACTCAATAGTTCTAAGGGCTTTCCTATAGATTCCTTGGGATTTTCTCTATGGACCATCCTGTTATCTGCAAATGAACAGCTTTATTTCTTCTTTCCCAATAGCTATGCTTTCTTTCTTTTTCTTGGCCTTACTGCAGTGGCTAGAACTCCCAGTGTTTTGTTGAATGAGAATGGTGAGAGGCCTGTCTTGTGTTTTTTTTCTGGTGTTGGTGATTTCTGTCTTTTATTTTTGTCAGTCTTCTTAGAGGCTTATCACTTTTAATGATTTTTTTTTTTTTGGTGAAGAACCAGCTTTTTATTTCATTAACTTTTCTTTATGGCTTTCCTGTTTTCAATATCCTGTATTTCTGTCCTTATTTCCTTCTACTTCCTTCGGGTTTATTTCCTCTTTTTTTTTTTTTTTTTTTTTCTGTGTTTTTTGAGGTAGAGATTTGGATATTTATTTGAGACCTTTCCTCGTTTCTAGTATGTGCCATAAATTTCCCACTCAGCACTGCTTTAGCTGTGTTCACATATTTTGATATGTTGTATTTGAACTTTTGTTCATGTCCATGTGTCTGTTTCTTTTTCAGATACTTTCTTTGACCCACAGATTATTTAGAAGTGTATTGTAGAATCCAAGAGTTTAGAGTTTTCCTGTTATCTTTATTGATTTCTATGAGTTTATTACAGTCAGAGAACATACTTGGTATGATTTCAATTCTTTGAAATATTTAAGGTTTGTTTTATGACCCAGTATATGGTCTATCATGGTATATATTCTGTGGGCCTTTGTTGGTGAATGTTCATGGACACTTGAAAAAAAATGCATATCTCTTGTTGGGTGGAGTTTTCTACTTATGTCCATTAGGTACTGTTGTTGATGGGGGTGTCATGTTCTGTATCCTTGCTGATTGTTCACTATTTCTGTCGGTTCCTGAAAGGGAGGTGTGAAAGTCTCCCAAATACAATTGTGGATATTTCTCCTTTAGCTCTCAGTTTTTGCTTCATGCATTTTGAGACTGTTGTGTGGTGTATAAACATTTAGGATTATTAGGACTTCCTGGTGGATTGATCCTTTTGTCATTATGTAATCTCCCTCTTTGTCTCTAGTAATTTCCTCTGCCCTACCTTATCAGATATTTTAATATAGCGACTCTTTTTTTTTTTTAATGAATGCTTTCCTGCTGTATTTTTTTCCATCCCTTTGACCTACCCACGTTGTTGTTTCGAAGTGAGTATCTTATAGACAGAATATTGTTATGTCCTATTTTCTTCACTCTGTCCATCTTTGTTAATTTGTGTATTTCGGCCATTTACATTTAAGGTAAAGTGATTAATCTGTTAAGGCATAAGCCTCCCATTTTGTTAATTTTGTGTTTGTTTCTTGTTTTTTATTTTCCTGTGGGTTGAACATGTTTTAGGATTCCATCTTGATCATTTGGTGATTACGTATCAAATAAAGCTTTGTTTACTTTCTTGTTGGTTGCTTGGGCTTACCGTGTACGTGCGTAGCTTAGGGTGCTGGCATCCGTGTTTTACAACCGTCAGTGAAGTGTGGGACCTTTAGTCTAGATCCCTTTACCCTCCTCACTTTTTAAATATAAAGGTTTTAAGTCTTGTTATACTTGGAGCACCACATCACAGGGCTTTCTGTCAGTCATCAAATAAGATTTAAGAAACTTGTGAAAAGTGGGATGGTTTGTTAGATTCACCCCTATTTTTACCTACTCTGATGGTCTTTTCTTCCTGCAGTTGTGAGCTTTGTGTTTGGAAAACTTCCTTTAGCCATTCTTAAGGGTGGGCTAGTGGACAACAAATTCAGGTCTCCTGCATCCGAGAATGTCTCTGTTCCCCCTTCGTCCTTGAGATCTCTGTGCCAGCTATGGAATTCACAGTTGACACATTCTTTTAGTACTTGAAAAAGGTGCCTTATTCTTCTGGCCTCCCCTGTTGAAGATGAGAAATCTGCTGTCCCTCGAATTGCTCCAAGTAAAGGTGTCCTATCTCTCCGGTTGCTTTTAAGATTGCTCATTTGTCTCAGTTTCCAGAGTTGAACTGTGATTTGTCTTGACATAGGTTCTTTTGACTTATTATATTTAGGGTTTGCTCGGCTTCCTGAATCTCTGCATTTGTGTCTTTCGCCAAACTTGGGAGGTTTCCAGCCATTATTTCTAAAAATACTTTTTCGGCCCCACTCTTTGTCCCTTCCTTCTGAGACTCTGGTGATAGGAGTGTCACTTGGCTCTTAACTGCTGACCTCCGGGTCCCTGAGCCTCTGTTGCCTTGTTGAGTGGGATGTGACATCAGCTACTCCTGGCCTGGCTGATACCAGGGAGTATTAGGAGCAGCGGGGTGGTGACCCGCCCAGCCTCCCCCCTCCTTTTCCTGCCCGCCTGTGCCTGGGTCGGGGTAGAGGCTCAGCGCCCCACTGACGCCGCCCTGGTCGGGGAGTTGAGCACGTCCTGCATCTCTGGGCAGGGGACAGGAGAGGAGATCTTGCTTGGCCGCTTGGAAGCTGCTCCCTGGTTGTGCAGGGCCCCGAAGGGAAGCGGGAGATGAGCCTGCTAAAACCCAGGGGGTGACAGATGCGGATTTTCTGTTGTGAGACCACCCTTTTCCCAGGCCTTCTGCTGGGAGGAACAGCTTTTCTGGGAGCTGTTTCCATCTGTGCCATTTGGCTGCTCGAGCTTGGAGGCTGTGCAGCACCCTGTCCCAGACAGGTAGGCGGCAAGGACACCTGGCGAGCTCCCTGCCAAGTGGCTCCTCGGGCCCGAAGTCCCGGGCCGCCTGCCGCCTTGTCTCCGCCGGCTTTCCTGCGCACGCTCGCTGTGTTCCGTCCTGAGTGTCTTTGGTTGTAAGGAGGGGACCCGGGAGGAATGGGGCTACTGCATCTGTGGAACCAGAAGTTTCTGTCATCCTGGTCTTTTGATTCCAGGTCCAGGCCTCCTCCTCCATGATCACGGTTGTGCCTGCATGTGAGCCTCTCATTTCCTTAACTTCATCCCCTCACACTACCCTCTGCAGTGTATCATTTGAATCTGTTAGTTGCTTTGGTTTCCTGTAGATATTCCCGGTAAGACTTCGTATTCATTCTTTTTATCTTTGCAATCTTAAACATGGTAGTGTCTCACTTCCTGGGCGGGCTGTCCCTAAAGTTTGTGTATGTGCCGCCTCAGAACTTCGTTAGTAACCCCTCTGGTGACGGCAGGTGCCTGGGCCTTTGTGGAGAAGGCTTCAGACCAGCTTGGCCTTCTCTCCCAGTGGCTCTAGCCCCCCTCATCTGTGCTTTCAGGAGCTCCTTGTGACGACTGAATCCCACATCGAGTTAGAAGTTAATACAACATGGGGCACCCAGGTGGCGCAGTTAAATATCTGACTCTTGATTTCTGCTCAGGTCATGGTCTCATGGTTTGCTAGTTCGAGCCCTGTGTCGTCGGGCCCTGTGCTGTCAGTGCAGAGCCTGCTTGGGGTTCTCTCTACCCCTCCCTGCCCCCCTCAAAATAAGTTAATAAACTTTAAAAAAAAAAAAGTGAATACAACGTAAGCCATTTGACATACGTTAGCCTTTGTTTTGTGAACTAGAAATCCCAATACTCACACAATTGCGTGAGTAGCATCTAACCACCCAGAGGTGGGCCTTCCTAGAGTGTCGTTGTGTGGCTGATTTAGAAACCTCGTGAAGAATGAGATTGTTAGAACTGGTGGTCACTGAAACAAACATTCCACACACACTTTTTGACCATACACCCACGTTGGTGTGCTCGGTGCCGGTGGGGAAAGGGTCAGTTATGATGAATCCGGCCTAGTCTCTACCCTTCAGGTGCTCCGACCAGCTGGGGAGACAGGTGCAGCCTTTAACATCGAGTCTGAATGTACGCCATGTTGAATGCCAGTGTAAAAGTCGGCAGGTGGCTCAGTGAGAGTAGGAAAGGTGGATTCTGGCTGAGGCGTCTGGAAAAGCCTCTGGTGGAAGAGTGATTTGAGCTGGTCTCTGAGGGCGCCCTGGAGTTTGAGCAGGTGGAGAGGGACATACAGATGAGCCGATCTCCATGCGGCACATGTCTGCCAGTTAGGACAGAGAATTCTCGTGGTTTGGAGTGTTAAGAAGGAGAGTAGGAGCTGGACGGAACTTTCTAGCGCAGGGAGCTGGTCATACGTAACGCAGTGGCTTGCCAGAGACCTTGGTCACGATGTTCTTTATGTGAAAGCCCCAGACCTTGTCTCTAGAAAATTCATATGCGCACATGTAGTCCCTTCAAGGGGTCCCTCACCGTCCTGAGCCTCGAAGGGGGCCTCTGGATGCCCTGTGGGCTGCAGGGTAAGACATTTTGTGGTAGAATGTCGAAGATTACGTTAAGTTTTTGTAAATTAAAATCTTTTTTAGGATCGTTGGCTGCGGCACTATCTTTTGCAAAGGCCAGTAGGACGTTGAGGGAGCCTCTGCTGCTCTTCTGTATTTTTAGGCACCTGGAAACTCCTGGCCTGCGGGGTCTTTGTTTCTTGGGTTCAGAATCCGTTTGTGCTTGACCCCACTGTGGGTTTCCGTGAGAACAGGAGCGAAAACGCACTTCCAGGTCCGGGAGAACAGTCCGGGTTCTACTGCCTCGTTGGCTGATTGCATTTACACAAATTTACTTTTACACTGGACACGCATGGTTACTGCTTTGATAAGGGCAAAAAAACCAAAGACATCTTTTTCCATCCAGAGACCCCTCTGGCCCTTATTGGGGATTCATAGCATGTGGACGATTGGTCCTACCCTCCCCTTTCAGGTTGACAGGTTGGTCATTTTAACCAAACCGATTTCAGGGGAGCAGTTTTGACCCGAGGTCATCTGTCACGTGAGATTTGTAATACAGCCGTGCTCGATGCGAGATCGTGTTTTGTTGACCGTAGGTGATTCTTCTCTGCTATTACGTAGTTGAGAGCGAGGACCTGGACCCTATCGGTAGTAACTGGAGCTGAAGGTCTACACTTGAGGCTTATCTAGAGATGTGATCATAGGGCGAGCTGCGAGCACGGGACGCTGACGTGTGGCGGAGCTGGCGCTAGACCCGCGTCAGCCCTCGAAGGGTCGCGCCCGCCCTCTCTTCAAGACGGGCTGCGGGATTTTGGGTTCTAACTATTCTCGTTTGCTTGCATTTCACCAAAAGCAGCAGTCTCCGTGCCTTCCGTCCGGTGGCCCTTAGGGTGAGCGGAACGCGGACCATGTGACGAGTTGTCTTGAGTGCTTCTTTTGTACGTTCGGACGTTCGTCTGACATCAGGGTGCGTGTTCACGTGGGTCCCAGACACTGGTTCACGGCAGGAGAACAGCCTCTGTGTCGTGTGAGTGTGTCGGCCGGCCGGAACTCTGTCCCGACGCGGTGGCCCGTGTCCGTTGGGAACTTGTGCTCTGGGAGGTGCTTCGTCCGTAGGACAGAACAGGAACAGTTGTCGACTCTTGGGCGTCTCTGCGAGGGGATGGAAAGGAGCTGGAGAGTGTGGCAAGAATGCGTCCCCACCTCTGCTGTCATAAGCAGAGGCCGTGCAGACAGCACCGCTCTCTGAACTCGGGCCCGTCTGCCCGTCCGGCCTGAAGCCCACGGCACCAGCTTTGCCCGACGGCCGTGTTACGTGAAGAGTCAGCAGTGAAGACTGATGCTCACGAACACTGACTGGTGTTAGCCAGTGAACCCAGGCCTCAGGGACTCCAGTGACTACTTCAGCTGAGTGGAGCAGAAACTAAGCCACGGGAACAGAACACTCAGACTCGGAATCTGTGCCCTGTGCAGTATTGATATTGTCCTTGCCTTGCCGGAATGTTCTGCGGATGGTACGTGGCGTGGGTGCCCCACGGCCCTCGTGTGCACATCTGGGGCAGAGGGAGGCTCCCCTCTGTACCCGGGGAAGGCCAGGATAGATGTCAGGGCCGCAGCAAGATGTGCTCCCGAGGTTCACAGCCGTCCCTTTGCTGTGCTGTGTGCACGGTGGTGAGTCCTTTTATGGTGCTTATCTGCCTGCTTGACTCTTGTGGGGACCGGAAAGACCGGGGAGGACCGGGCAGGAGAGGAGCCGTCACGGGAAGGGCGGGGGCCCCGGCCTCGCCGCAGGGGCCATCAAGACTGTCTGCGGGATGTGCGATGAGACTCACCTGGACTCGTGTTACACGGGAATCCCCTGGGGCACGAGTGCTCCCGCCGCGGAGACGCCAGCAGTTCAGCGGTCCAGAGGAGCACGCCCCACGGTCGCTGGCGGAGCACCGTGGCACGCGGGGTACATTCGTTCTCCTCTCTGCGGACACGTCACACGGCGTCCCGGCAAAGGACTGGACACTTACGGGGAAGGGAAGGGAGTGATTTCTCAGTCTCCCCTTACTGCTCGTCTCCCTTGCAGGTGAAAGGGAGGGGCTGCTTCCGAGTTTGCTTTGGGAATTTCTGTCACACGCGACGGTTCATCTGTGTTTCCCACTGGTGCCAGCTCTTCCCTGCGGTCGTTGGCACCCGTGGGACGGCCCAAGGCTGCATCTTTGGGGCCACCCGAGTGTTTTTCCGAGGATTCTGACGCCTGGATCCGAGGCCTGTCGGTGCGAAAGTCTAAGTGGGGAGTGACGTGGGAGAGGAGGAGACGGCCCCCGCGAGGCTGGCCGTCACGACTGGGACGTGGGAGATGGGCTGTTGACCGTCTTGTCGGTACATGCTGGATTCGGTTCCGAAGCGGTCGGGTTGTGTCTTTAAACAGACCGGCACCCCTGGAACCTCCTAGTTAAAGCAGGTGTCTCATTAAAAGCGATCCTCTCGGGAAGCCGAGTCAGCAAACACTTATCAAGTGTGTGTTGATGCGCGAGATGCCGCGAGGAAGCGGCTGCAGAGAAGGAAGAAAACCTTTGCATTGGGCGCTTTGGTGTTTGTGCGGAAGGCAGGTGTTCCGGTCCCAGTAACCCTGCGAGGCTAGGTTCGGGGCTTTACTCTGTTGGGGAGGGACTTCAGCTCCAGTACTTTCTTAACTTCCCTTCCCTCCCCACCCCACCCCCGTGCAGGGGGGAGGACGAGCGAGCCACTGGCCAGGTGACTTTCGAGCCGCTGGCCAGGTGACTTTCGAGAAGGAAGCAGGCGCCGGGCTCTGGCCCCCCGGCCTCCCTCCTCTCCTCTGGAGCCCCTGCCCGCAGGGCGTGGCCATTCCGGTTTCGTCCTGCCTGTGTCTGTCTGTCCAGCCACGTCCGCGAGCACACCTGGCTGGCTGCAAGTCTAAAACCAGCTCTCCCATCTGGCGTCTATTAGGACGAAAGCCGGTGTCTTCACCTCCGTCTATCGAGCTGATTCCCGTTGTGATTTCAATGTGATCACGTTGATTGCAGACTCTGAAGCAGAGGGAGAAAAGTGGAGGCTCGCTGAGGGTGAATTTGCCTGGGGCCACCTGCAAGGCTAGGAGTCCCTTGGTGACGTCTCAGCCCCGTCGGGGACTTTTTCTGTGACGAGCGGAAATAGCAAGCTGATCGCTCTTTTAGGAATAAATGTAGTTGTCCCTGAAGGAAGCCATCAAGAATGCTAACTGCTCACCAGTTTGTGGGAACATCAGGGGTCCAACAGAAAGCCGGAGTCCCTAAGTTCCTCCTTTCCCCACAGTGTCCCCAGCTCCTCACGTCCCCACGATGTCCCTCATCGGGGCTGCTCCTCACGTCCCCCAGTGTCCCTGCCCCTCAGGTCCCCGCGGTGTCCCTCACATCTCTGGACATGCTTCTTCCACACTGAGTTGTTACAGGTGACCCAGAAACACCTGGGCCCATTTGACGTCCTGTTGTGTGAAGCCCCCTGTGATAGCTTTCGACTTCCTTATTAATCCCACAGATTACATACGTACTGCAGAAATAACCCCAGACTCGAGGCTCCCCTCCCTCTGGGCAGAGCTGCCATTGGCCCCACACGCTAGTCCCTCTAGCCCCCGATCCCTGAACTTGGAGGTGGGTGTTGTGTGGCCCGAGGCTGAGAGCACACGGAACCCGAAGCCGGGAAGCCCCTTTCTGCGGTGAGCCAGGCCGAGGGGTTAAGAGCACGGGAGCAGTGAGGCTGAAAGAAGCTGGCTTTGAAGGAACGGGAAGAGAGCTGTGTTGGAATGCCGGGTGGCAGGTGGAGGAGGGAACCTGAGCAGGTCCGGCAGGGCCTCCTTGAGCAAGACAACTCTGGTGGCGCTGGGAGGCGAGTGCGGAGCTCGGGGCAGAGGACTGACCCGTCTGGGGCAGTGCATTGGGATGCGAGGTTCACACAGCCTGCTCATTACCTGATGGGATGCGTGTGTGTGTGTGTGTGTTTACATATTTGTGTGTATATGTTGAAAAGTCATCGGACACACGAGTATGAAAATGTTCAGAAGTAATCAAGGAACAAAAAGAGGCATTCTTACACATGGAGTTGAACTGCATGAAATTCTGATTTTTGACCCACAAAAACGGCAGTTTTGTATTATGGTTCTAATATTTCAAACACACTGTGGCCAAAGGCAGAGAGATGATTCTCGGGCTGTGTAGCGTGTCTCTTGGCCTCGGCCCCACCTCCGAACAGTAACATTGAGGAGCAGGTGGGTCGGCACGAGCCTGAACGTCCCCACTAGTCTCCCCGACTTCGGCCCTGGGACAAGTTAGGGAAAGCACTCAGAAGCAGAGGGACCTTGGCCAAGGCAGAATCCGTGCTGAGCCAGTGCTCCCCAGACGGAGAAGTGAGCTCGAAGGGGGTACGTTTGGTAGGATTTCAGAAGCAAGCCCGCTGCGACCCAGACAGGGTTTCGGCTTCCTTCGCCCCCGTCCCCTTAGACCCGGGTCAGCCACTGTCAGCCTTCGGCTCTGGTCTGGGAGGACCAGCGGGGTAGAAATGCCGTCAGGGAAGCTGACCCAGAGTGCTTCTGCGAAGATCGGGTGGGTAGAGAGCCGCTCGTGGGAGAGGTGGAGACCCGGCCTGGCCGCTCTCCCCGCCGTATCCAAAGGGGCCGGGGGAGCCCACACAGGGCAGAAGAAAAGCCGAGTCTGGAAGAGAAGGTGCGCCGTGAAGGCGTATATTCTGTAAAACCAGACCCAAGGGTCTGCTGAAACCGTAGCGTGAGAAAAACAGGATGACCTGAGTCGGCGAGACACTGAAATGTCACTCGCTGTTCGAGGTCCCCTGAGTAAGTCCAGCCCAGGAAGGGCCTGGGCGGAGACACCATCGGGACGTAGGGACGGGCCCAGTCCCACTCGCCCCTGAGTGCCCCCGTCGGGGAAGAGAGTCGGGGAGACAGCGGAGCGTCGTGTGGGGACACACACCTGACGGCCGCGGCCGAGGAGGCCCGACTGACACCTCCCCTGTGCCCGCAGCGGGGACAGAGTCCATGTTGTCTCCCACTCAGACCGTGAGCTGTTCCTGGCTGGACCGCGAGCAGGCTGTGTGGCCTTGCCCAGCTCCGTGTTCCCCTTGAGCCCTTCAGGCTCCGTGGCAGGGAACGGGCCGTCCAGGCGTGGGTCCGTCCACCGCAAACGGATCTGTCCGAGCAGAGGGAAGCCCGTTTCTCTGGGCACCTGCTAAGCTGAGGTCCTCAGGACAGGAGCAGCTGCTCTGTTTTCCTTCCTGGTGTCTCACCCGGTGCCCGCACATGGCAGGAGCGGGGGGACCCGGGGCCAGGTTCTCCCAGCTGCCCGCTTGGGACCACGTACCGGCGACGACCACGTCTGCCTGCGCGTGGCTCGGCAGTATCCAGGCCTCCTTTCGTGTACTGCGCTCGTGTGTCCTTGTGGCAGCGCCCCAGTAAGTGGCGAAAGGCAGGGTGGGGGCTCCGCTTGGGTGGAGGAGACTGACGTCCAGCCCTTGGGACGCACGACGTTGCCCGGTGTGAGTGGGCCGTGTTGATGTCCTCGGGCTCCGCTTTTTAAAAACTGGGAGTGGCACTTAATTGGTGACAGCCTTCCCAGCGGTGGCTCACACTCCCTGTTTGGCAACCTCAGGGGTGGCATCGGCGGGGTTAACCATCGTCCCCGGTGAGCACAAGCATGACCGGAGCTCCCGGAGGACACGGCACACGACCCGGGCACACACGGCCTCCTCGGGAGTGATGCGCTGTGAGCCCTTGTGGAAGGAAAGGAAAGTTTTCCTAGGAAAACTGGCGGACTAGCAAAATGCCGAGTGTTGACTCCTGCGAAGCAGGAATTTGTGAATTTATTTTTTAAAATAGGTTTTCTACCAGGGCCCCTGGTGGCTCAGTCGGTTAAGCCACTGACTCTTGGTTTCAGCTCAGGTCACGATCTCATGGTCTGTGAGATGGAGCCCCACGTCAGGCTGCACGCTGATGGTGTAGAGCCTTCTTGGGACTCTCTCCCTCCCTCTCTCTCTGCCCCTCCCCTGCTCGCTCACTCTCATTCTCTCTCTCTCAAAAATAAATTTAAAAAAATTTTTAAAAATAGGTTTTCTACAGAAAACATTACTTTAGAGAGTGCTTTGGCAATAGTAATTTTATAGTATGAGTCCTGAGGAATATATTAAATATTATTGACATAGTGTAATTAAAGAACATAATTTATATGATTAAGCAATCTAGTTTTGATTAAACCCTTGCCTCTCTATGTCAGCTCTCGACAGTTACAAGGACGTTTTCATTTTTAATTACAGGTGTTTTGACTTAATGTGTGGTTTGAATTTCCCTTTAGAATTTTTGTAATCTTGAATATTTTCAGAATGTGTAAATATTTACCAAGGAGACCACAGCATCTTCAGCATTTTTTTTTAATTGGAAACTTGTCTTGTTCCTTATTTCTTGGTAACTTTAAGAAAAGAGCCACCATGTGGCCTGAGCTTTCCTTCCTATATCTGGTACAAAGTAAAATTCTTCTGACGGTGTAAATGCCTTTTTCTAGTCTTCCGTTAGTTTTTAAAGTTAATAATATTCTTTTTTTTTAATGTGTATTTATTTTTAAAGGTTTACTTTTGAGAGAGAGCGAGAGCAGGGGAGGGGCAGAGAGAGAGGGAGACACAGAATCTGAAGCAGGCTGTCATCATGGAGCCTGAGGCGGGGCTCGAACCCACAAACCACCAGGTCATGACCTGAGCCGAAGTTGGACACTTTACTGACTGGGCCACCCAGGTGCCCCAGACTCAATAATACTCTTAAAAAGTATTGGGTATAAGTTTTAAATGTAAGTGTTTTTGAAGTAGATTAAAAGACAGGTCTTGAGCCTTCTAAAAGAGACCGCGGCCACTTTTTTTTTTTTTTTTTTTTGAGTAATTGGCGATATACACGAGTACTTGTTTTCTTTTGTATTGTTTCCATAATTAGTACTCAGGTGATTGTTTCCTCGGTTATGACTTTTTTCCCCAAATAGTTTTGGCGCTGATCCATCATCTGACTTATTTTATATAAACAACGTGATCCGAGAGCAAACCATTGAGTACTCGATAACAGAATGGCAGACGTGACAGGTGAGAGAGGCTGCACGTGTGTTGTCTTGAGGAGGGACTGTCCCTTGCACAGAGACCTTCCTTGAGACTGGAAAAGTCAAGGATGCCAGGTGCCAATCTAATTCAGTGATGTTGTGGAGAGTCTCGTCAGGTAAAAGAAAAAAGAAATTAGGTGTATCTGCTAGAAAGGAAGGGACGAAATTAACATCATAAGTGGCAGGTATCATCCAAAGTGTCGTTGGAATGAAGCACGGCTCCAGAAATGGCTGGCTACAAAATAAATGATTGTGTTTGAACATGTGTGTGTATGCACTTTCCTGTCCTAGGAAAACATCCCATTCGTAACCGCACCGTGGGACAACGTACCAGGAATAAGCAAGAACTGAGTGAAGCCTATATGATGAAATCTGTAAAACTTGAGTGCAGAACATAAAAAGACTGCGAAAAATTGATCATTTTTTGTGAGTAGGAATCGCTGATAGTGTAGTAATGCCAGTTTATGAATGGAACACAATACCAGTCAAACAGACCCCAGTTTATTTTTCTTGGAACTTGACGGAACGATACTGAGATCTGCATGATGAATAAATGTGTGGTCTTACCTAATACAGTTCTGGGGGAAAGGCAGTGTGTTTGGGGCACTTTTCCTGCGCAATATTCTACCAAAGTGTGGTGACGTCGCCATCATTACAGCAGGGTCACACCGGCTCAGGAACGGGCAGTGGCTTGGTGAGGCAGACACGGATCCCAGGCCGACCCTCGTGTACCTGGGCCGTCGGGATACCATGAAGGGGGGCTTTCAGAACAGTGGGGAGCGAGGGATGGTTGAACACAGGGTGCTGTGAAGATGACTAATCGTTGAGAACGATAGAGTTAGATTCCTTTCTGATACAGGAATGATTTCCATGTGAGTATAGACAAAAATACTAAAAGTGGATCAGAATTCTAGAAAAAAATGTAGATGAGTACTTCTGTGATCCCAGGCTGAGGAAACTCTTTCAGGTTATGACATCAAGGACAAATGGTCGAGAGGGCAGGGATGGACCTTTTAAACTCTCTAACAGCGTTTCAATTCTGCTTGGCGAAAAAGAGCACGAAGTTGAACGAACTGGTAAGTAGTATTTCCGGGGTATGATAGAAGTGATGTCCTTAGTCCTCTGACACTCTCCCATCTCCCAGTAGTTTCCGTGTTTACACGTTCGGTCCTGACTGTACCCTTGTGGCTCCTGGAGTCTTTTACACCACGGCCCCCTCGCCGTCTCCACCTGTGTCTCCTAGGAGCATCTGGAACATGACGCACGGAACCAAACCCCTGACCCCTCGTCCACTGTCCTCCCCGCTTCGTAAGTGGTCCCATCATCTGCCAACGCGTGCAGTCTGGAAACCTAATCTTTGATTCCTGTTTTTCCCACGTCCGATCCACCCAGCGTGTCGCGAGTCCTGCTGACTGTCCGTATCCTGAGGCCTCGCCTCCCCGTGCCATTGACCGCCTGGCGCGAGCCGCCCTGTCCTCTGCCTGGTTCTGCAGTGGCTCCACGGGTGGCCTCTGATGGAGTGTGTTTGCTGGCTCTTCTGTGTTTGGGTGCTTTAAATCAGGACGACAGCGTTTGAATTTCTGTGGGACATCAAAAGTTGATCAAAGTTGCTTCAATGTGACCTTTTTGTTTTTCCTCTGCTTTTTTCATAATTGAGGTCAAATTCACTTAACATAAAATCAACCATTTTAAGGTGAACAGTTCGGTGGCATTTCGTACACTCACGGTGTTGTGAAACCGTCCTCTCTGTCTAGTTCCAGAACGTTTCCACCCCCCAAAGGGAAACCCGGACTCCTTAAGCGGTCTCTCCTCTAATCTGTCCTCTGTCTCTGTGAATCTACCTGGGTATTTCCTATAAATGGGTAACTTTTACGTCTAGCTTTTTTCACTTAACACTTTTTTTTTTTTTTTTAAGTTAATGAGCTTTGTTTTTTAAGAACAGTTTTAGGTTTCCAGAACGGAGTGGAAGGTACAGACTTCCCATACGCCCCCTCCCTCCCCCCCTCAGAGTCTCCCTGCCGTCAGCATCTTGCATCGCTGGGGTATTTGGTTATTACCGGTGAGCCTGTATCGATACATTATTATTAACTGAAGTCCATACTTTACACTGGGGCTCACTCTTTTAAATTTTTTTTTTTAACGTTTATTTATTTTTGAGAGAGACAGAGACAGAATGAGAGTGGGTTCGGGACAGAGAGAGAGGGAGACACAGAATCCGAAGCAGGCTCCAGGCTCCGAGCTGTCGGCACAGAGCCCGACGCGGGGCCCCAACTCACGAGCTGTGAGATCATGACCTGAGCCGAAGTCAGACGCTCAACCGACTGAGCCCCCCAGGCTCCCCAGAGTCGGGCTCACTCTTGGTGCTGTACAGTTTTATGGGTTTTGACAAATGTATCCACCATTACAGAATCACACAGAATAGTCTGACCACCCTAAAAATCCCCTGAGTCCTAACTATCCGTCCCTCACTCCTTTCCTCCCAACCCCTGGTTACCACTGGTCCTTCTTCTTCCTCTTCCTCCTCCAGAAAGAGAGGCAGATAAAGAAAGCAGGAGCAGGGGAGGGGCAGAGGGAGAGGGAGAGAGAGTGTCCCTAGCCGGCTCCACATTGTCAGTACAGAGCCCGACATGGGGCTTGATCCCACGAACCGTGAGATCATGACCTGAGCCAAAATCAAGAGTTGGACACTTCACTGACGGAGCCTCCCAGGCGCCCCCACTGATCTTTCACTGTCTCCATAGTTTGCCTTTTCCGGAAAATCACGTGCTTGGAATCCTATATCACGAAGCCTTTTTAGGTTGGCTTCTGTCACTTAGCAACATACATTTAATGTTCCCCCACGTCTTGTCATGGCTTGAGAGCTCCTTTCTCTTTAGTGCCGCATAATATTCCAGTGTCTGGGTGGACCACGGTATGTTTATCCTTTTACCTGTTGGAGGATGTCCTTGTTGCTTCCAGGTTTTGGTGCTTATGAATAGAGCTGCTGGAAACACTTGACTGCATGCAGGTTTTTGTGTAGATAAAAGCTTTCAACTCATTTGCACGAATGCCGAGGGGTGCAGTTGCCCGTAGGAGTTTAATTTTATAAAAAACCTAAGAGCTCTTTGTGTGTTTTGAATACCAGACCGTCACCGGATGTGTGTTGCGCGTTACAGTGATTTTTCTCCCGGTCTCTGACTCCTTGTCGTCCTGTCGAGCGTGACGTTGTGGGTCCATCCACACCGTAGCGCGGCCCGGCCCGGCACTCGTGTGGGCGGACGCGTTCGGCTCGTGCGTTGACCAGCCGGTGGCCGTTTGGGTCCTTCCCCGCTTTTGGCTCCCGTGATGCTGCTGCCGTGGACGTTCACGTGCGTACACGGGTTTCGTGTGAATGACTTTTGACCTGAGGTAGACCGCTAGGCGCGGAGTCGCGGGAGCACAGGTGCCGAGCCCTCGCAGGGACCGCCGGACCGTCTTCCCCAGCGGCTGCACCGTTCTCCGTTCCCACCGGCGGGCACGAAGGCTGCAGGGTGTCCACGTCCTGCCGACACTCGCCGTTGTCCGCCTCCTGCGTTACAGCCGTCCCGGTCGTCACTGGCGTCTCTCGGCGGCCTTGAGGGTCTTCTCGCGTGTTGACTTGTTTCGCTCTGCTTTCAAGGCTCTTGTTGTAGCTTCTCGACTTTGACCTGTGTTTATTCAACCCCACGTGCGTGCCCTCCAGACTTTCACAGCCGTCGCCATATACGTATTTGAGAACCGATGGCCATTTTTGCCATTCGGGCGCCAAAGAGTCGGAAACGGGAGGAGATGCTACAGGGTCGCTATTATTTGTAAAGAGAACGTTGGGAATGTAAACTCGGGACGAGAATCCTTCGCAGGCCTGCTCCTCCCCGCCGCCTCGATGGCGGTGTGCCCGCATCGCCACCGCGGCCGTTCTGCCCGTCCTCGTTGACCTGTTCTTTCCGCGTCCTACACGTGAGCGTCGCGAGCTTCCGCAAACGTCGGTATCGGCTGTGATTCCGCTTGAGAAGTCTCCTTTTAGACCCAGGAACTCGCACCGGGACTGACGGCCCGGGTGGGCTCCCGGCCCTCCGGTGCCTTCTTTACGCCACGCTTCCCTTCCCCCGTGGCGGCTCGGCTTTCCCGTGTCAAATGAGAACGCACCCGTTGGGGGCAAGGGAAAAGCCCCCTCCGGACCGCGGTGGGAGTTCAGGTGAGCCGGCCTCTCTCGGCCCCTCCGCCCTCCGGCTCGGCTCTCTGCCCCGCAGGGCCGACCTGTGCGGGTTTTGTGCCCTGGCGGCTGGCGGGCCAGGAGCCGTCCTCGCGCGGACCGCCCGGTGGTCCGTGACATCTCGAGCTGAGATGGTGGTTTACGGTGACGTGGCCGCGGAGGACGGGTGGGGAGGGAAGGACACGAGATCAGGGCGTCGGTTCCCCCCACGTGCATTTCCAGCGCCCCCTCACCTTCATCGTTAACCCCTCGTCTGAGCGTGCTGTTGGCTTCCTGTCGGTAAGCGGGTTGTTTTAGGGTGAACGCCCGCGTAACCTCTCTTCTGAGTGCGGTTCCACGAGTAAACGCTCACGAGGGCTCACGCGCCACCCAGGGCCAGGGCGTCCCGTGTTGTGACCTGAGAGAGGAGGCTCCCCCAGGGCTGTGCCCTGGCCGCTTCCGCCTCCCCTGGTCCGGGGCCCCGCGTGAGCCTGGAACCACCGTCGTCTTGGAAGCACACAGACTCTGACTCCGCAGGCCCGGAGGGAGAGCGCCTGGGACTCAGCGTTTCTAGGTCCCGGCTGCTGCTGGCCCTTGGCACGCTTGGATGGCGCGGATGTGCTCCGCAGTGTGACTTACGATGCGAACAACCCTGGACCTCCTGTCCGCCAGCCGTAGGGGTACTCCGTTAAATGATGGCGTGTGGCGGACACCGTGTGGCCGCTGAGAAGTCACTTACCTCATGTTTACTGAACGCCTCTTATGTGTTGGGTGCTTGGGATGCATCGGTGTGTGTGTGGGGGGGGGGGGAGCCCCGTTCTCTAAAGCCTATACGCTAGTGTGGGAAATAGGCGACCAATGTAATAAATGTTCACTCCTCTAGAATGTTAGAAGGTGTGAGGTGCCATGGGAAAAAGCGAGCAGAGGGAGGGGGAGGCGGGTGGAGGAGAGGGCCCAGAGAGCGTGCTGTCAGAGGTGACACTGGTGGGGCAGGGGACACGGGGAGGGCGCTTCCCACAGAGAAAGTACCGGGGGACTGGAGCCTGGAAACTGGTGGGGGGGAGGGGGCTTGGAACCAGGAAGAGCCCCGCCCCTCCAGAAAGGGGAAGGGGGTCCGAGGAGGGGTGCCGATGCACTGGGGCCTTACAGGCCATCGGAGGGAACCTGGCTTTATGTCTGAGTGACGCGGGCTGCGTGTGTGGGTTTCCCCAGACGAGGGACGCGATCGGCGTTGGACGTTCAAGGGTTACCGGCTGTCGCCTCTGTCGGAGGTCAGGGCATCAGGAGCAGAGATGGTGAGGAGTGACCAGGTCTGGCAGTGTTTCCAAGGTACTGCTGATACTGAAAATGATGTGTTCGAGATGTGGGAACGTGGTTGTGATGTGTTGAACCGAAGAAGGGGGTGAGCTGTTCTTCTTCAAGGTCCAGATCGTGAGTGTCAAAAATAAATTGTGGGGGCGGGGGGACATGATTACGTTTACAAAAACGTCACAAATCGTTCTCTTTAAAGGGGACTTACTATTTTTTGCCTACTTACGTAAGCACATACATTACTTTCGTTGAAACTTCAGGGGCGCCTGGATGGCTCAGTCGGTTGAGTGTCGGACTCTTGATTTTGGCTCAGGTTCAGCTCAGATCATGATCCAGGGGTGTGGGATCGAGCCCGTGTGAGGATCCACTCTGGGCTTGGAGCCTGCTTGGAATTCTCTGTCTCCTCCTACCCCTGTCCCCTGCTTGTGTGCTCTCTCTCTCTCTCAAAGACAAAAAGAAAAACTTGAAGTGTCTTTCTTTACGTACTTTTATTGCAAGCCCAAGCCCTTAAGATCATTCATTTGCCTTGCACTTTATAGATATTAACCTATATCTTGTACTCTCTTGTGTCTACGGCATGCTTTTTAAATTCTTTATTGTTTTAGTTCCTTCTGTGTCCAACTGGAATCAAGACCATTGGAAGTTCACGTTGTCATTCTGATCTTGTCTCTACTCCCCCTGGTCACGGGTGCTTCCTAAGTGCTTACTGGATGAATTGTTCTAGGTCTTCTGAGGAAGCCCTGGGCCCCTTCCAGAAGGGTTTGGTTTCTCTACACCTGCGAAGGTTTGTGGTCCATGTGATGGAATGACAGAGAATGTCCCATTCTCCGTCCTGCCACCCGCCCCAGGCCCCCATCCTGTGCCGTCTGCATCGGAGCTCCTGGAAATCGTAGGCCCGGGACGCAGTTGGCCCCTAACCGCTATCGATACCGGGGTTAGCTAAGTAGCCTGTTCTATAAATAGTCTTGTCTCTGCACAGTCACAGAAACACAGGCCCCCACCGTTTTATGGTGGGTGTGGTGTACGCAGTGGGGAGCAGGGCCTGTCCGTGCTCTGGGATGGTTCTGGACTGTATAGACCAGGCGGTATGGAAAGCCCGCCACGGATGCCTCAGACCTGACTTTTTATTGTGGCAGACAATGTGTGAATAGTCACTAAGAACTAAAGCGGCTTTTCCAGGCCACGGTAGTGGTTGGTAACCGTAGTGCTCCTGAAAACCTTGGTGTTGCTAATCTCTTAAACCACATCGAATTCCAGTAAGCGCGAGGTCAGGGACTGGGCGCGAGGGGCTCTGGTGATAAGTCCAGTGCTTTTAGGAGTGGTTTCGGCAGACCGTCTTGGGGTGGGAGGGTCAGGGACGTTAATTTTGTCCAGCTCCTTTGCACGGCACTGTGTTTACGTTGAGTAGGGCTCGAGAGAGGGACGTTTGGGAGGTAGGGGGTGCCAGGTCTAAGATCCCCGTTATTCAGAATTCCCGCTTCTGCTTATGGGACACTACCGATGCTGGTTCACACGAGCAGATGGCCTTGGAATTCTGACGATAGCGTCCCAGTGACATCTGGGAGGGGAGACAAAAACCCTCAGAAGAGAACCTCTCAAAGGAAAAGTAGCATCCAGCAGCAGCTTCAGAATTTGCACATTTAAGCGAAAAGTTCTAAAAACACAAAATAGGAGAGCGGAGTAGATAACGTTGTAACATTTTTTAAGCTACGTTTACGAAGAAATGTTGGTGTCGGCCTGAATCTTAGCAGCTCACACGCATACCTTACATTTGCACACAGCTCTGGCGCGTGCATCCAGGAGTGCCGGTCGTGGGTGCGTGCGTGCGTGGGCACCTGGTCTCACGCGCCTCGGACCCCTGAGGCCCGGCCTGGTTCGTGCCCGTGGTGGGCATTCGGAGTGTTTGTTGGATATACGAATAAGTACTTCTAGAGGAAAGAAGTCTGAAAGAACTGGAAAGGCAAATTTTAATTTTGATGATCTCATAAGATACTTTTCACGATGTGAGTGACATGACGGTGGGGGTGCTGTGGAACTGGAGGTGGCAGCTAGCCCTCTGCTGGCCGACGGGCCGAGGGAAGAAGAATCGCTTACCTGGTCTTGCGTGGAGCACTCCTTCCAAGGCAGAGTGGGCGTGTTGACAGAGGGCTGGGGGGACCAGAGGAGCCACTGTCACCGCCCCGGGGAGTGTTCAGGGGTGAGCTGCTTTGCCTTGGGCCACCCAGTGAGTCGGCGGGGACTTGCAAGCCTGGTTTCCTTCTGTAGAGGCATTCATGCCGTTGGGGAGTTTCGGGAGTAGCCATTAAAGGCAGTTCTCTGCCCGCCGCCCCGTGTGACTGAAAACACGCGGCGCTAGTTTCTTTCTGCCGTCAGGGCACGTCTGACATCCGTTTTCTCACAGTTGTGTTTGCTGCCGAAAGAGCCGCTGGTGGCTTGGCTCGTTCGCGGGATCTGTCCGGAGTGGGGGCAGCCTCTGGGCACCTGACCACAGCCAACCGCTGGCTTCCCACTGTCGAAAGGTGGCGTCTCCACCCCGAAATAAAGCCGGAGCGTTTCCCCCGCTCTCACTTCTCCGGCCGTGTGTGTGCAGAACATCCGTGACCCGGGAGTCCTCGTCAGCGTGAGCGGAACCCCAACGAGCAGATCAGTGATGCGCATCTGCCACTCTTGTCGAGCGTGCGTGGCTCCCCGGGAGCTTCGTCTGGTTCGTTGCAGCGTGGCTGCGGCTTCCTCTTCGTGAGGTTCCGGGCAGAAGCCACGGTGGGCGGTCATCCAGGGAGCACCGCTGATTGGCGGGAGCAGGCCTGGAGGTCCCACAGCTGGCAGAGACTGCCAGAGGAAGCCAGCCCCGCGGGTGTCTGGGGGCGGGAGCGTGCTCCGGGCGAGGGCACGGTGACCGCGACGCCCACGGGCTGGGTGTGGCCAGGGACTGGAGAGCCCCGGGGAAGGTCAGCGTGCGTGGAGCGCAGGCAGCAAGGGAGAGTGAGCCGGGGAGGACGGTGCCTCGTCTTGTGGGCCGCAGTAAGGGTGTCCCCTTTAAAACGCAGCGTAGTGTGGGCCGCCGCGGGGTGGCGGGGGGCTCGGACGGTTACAGCGGCCGGCTCTTGATTTTGGCTCAGGTCGTGATCTCAGGGCTCAGGACATGGAGCCCCGTGTGGGGCCCTGTGCCGACAGCGCGGAGCCTGCTTGGGGTCCTCTCTCTCGGCCCCTCCCCTGCACTCGCTGGCTCTCAAATAAATAAACTTTAAAAAATGTAAATAGAACAGTAAACCCAGGTGTCGTGGGAAGCCCCTGGAAAGTTTTCAGTAGAGAAGTGAAATGGTGCGGCTTCATTTTACAAGGACCTCCCGGTGCACCGGGTGGGGAATGGAGACGGGGCTGGGGAGGCGGGAGCGTGGGCCAGAGCAGGAGCAGGGGGTCACTTGGAGCACCTCAGGAGGCCCTGCACGCTCCGTTGGGGGTTCACTTAGGTCTGGAGCAAGGGACGTGGGTATCTTGTCCCCTTGCCAGCCTCAGTTTTTCCACCTGTGAGATAGGAATAGTAATTGGAGCTGTCTCCTGGTTGCCCTAAGCATCGAGTGTGTGAATGCCTGCTGGACTGGTCCCTGGACGTAGTAAGGGTTCAGTTGACGCTGGCTTCATTCTTAGTGTTACTGCTGCTGCTTCCTTTCTCCCCAGACGCAGCCACTAGCATGCCTTTGATTGTATTCGGTCTGTGTTTTGATACTTCTAGTAACTATGTGTATATCCATACTGTGTGTGTATATAAATATATATTTCGTGTGTTTTCAAGAATTTGTACATGTGGCATTTTGAATATATGATTTTAAAAATTGGTTTGCTCAGCAGTAGGTTTGCATCTGTCCATGTTGGCGCGTACGGGTCTAGTTTGTTACTGTAACCGTCACACTGATTAGCGAGATTTGTAGTCCCTTCCCTCCTAACTTGTCGTGAGCTGGTTTTCCGTCCCCCTGCGGCCGACGGTGCTGCACTCTGCGTCCTCACCCACGTCCTCTATACACCGTGAGCACGGTGTCTCCAGAGCATGAACTTAGACATGGACTCGTATGTGCACTTTGCAGCCTGACCGAGTGTTGGTCAAATACCGCTTCTCGTGGAAAGTCTTCCTAGCAAAGCTATCAGATGAGCGGGAAAACTGTATTCTTTGTTTCAGGTGAGCGAAACGCTCGCCAGGTATGGTTTGAGTAGACGCGGTGTTGGGGCTTGGTTGAGTACAGCCGTAGGGGCCACAGGAGACGCAACCAGGATTTGTTCTAATCAGGAATGGCAGGACACGCTGGCGCAGAGATGGCGCTCGTGAGGGAAGAGGCTCGCGTGGACAGGTCTTCAGAGAAGGGGCATGGCCCGTCGTGTGGGGCCACCCAGGGAGGCGCCAGAGTCAGTCGGGAGGCAGGCGGACCGAAGGAAAGGCGTGTGGCTAGGAGCCTTGGTGGTGGGAAGGAGTGGGCAGGGCAAAGGGGGCGGCAAGGAGTCAGGTGGGCTCCTGGCTGTGGGCGTGGTCCCTGCTTGTCTAGGGCTGGCCCTGGGTGATTGGGGCAGTGGGGTCCTGCCTCCCGGGATCTGTGTTGGTTGTTTCGCCTAGAAAGGGAGTTAGCTGTCCCTGGGAGGGGCAGTCTCCAGGATTACAGGGCCCCTAGGATGTCAGATCATCATAAATAGAATAGGAAACATTAATAGAAGGAGAAATCATTCAAAGATAGTTATGACCTAGATTAGGAGTGCCCAGAACATGAAATCGTTCTTTCTTTCCCTGCAAGCCTGTTTCCTCTCCTCGTTGGGGTCCGCAGCGGTCAGGCTGGTGGTCCCTTGAGGTGGCTCCGGAAGTGCCCGGCTCAGGCTCCACCCCCAGAGATTCCGGTGCTTGGGTCTAGAGTGCAGTAGTCAGGAGGGTTGAAAGTCCCCCAGCTGTGGGGCGCCGGGGTGGCTCAGTGGGCTGAGTGTCTGACTCTTGATTTTGGGTCCTGTCATGATCCCAGGGCTGTGGGATCGAGCCCCACAGCGTGCTCAGCATGGAGCCTGCTTAAGGTTTTCTCTCTCTGCCTCTGCCTGTCCCCCACCCCGCTCATGCATCTTTCCAAAACAAAACAAAACAAAACAAAAACTCCCCCAGGTCACTTTCACAGCAGCCAGGACTGAGAAGTACTGGTCTGCAGAGAGAGGACCCTGGTCAGCTGTTCCTGAGGGTTCTCAGCATCAGAGAAGCTCGCCTTGGGGGCAGGAAGCAAAAGTCATAGGAGTCGGCAAAGCTCTGTGAAGGCCAGACGGTAAGTATTTTAGGTTTTGTGGGCCAGGAGTCCATATAAAAGGTACTACGTAGATACCCGTGTAATAAAAAAGAAACTGAATTTCTGCAATGTTTTTTAATACTTATTTTTGAGAGAGAGAGGCAGAATGTGAGCGGGGGAGGGCAGAGAGAGAGGGCGACACGGAATCCGAAGCAGGCTCCAGGCTCCGAGCTGTCAGCACAGAGCCCCACGTGGGGCTCGAACCCACAAACCGCGAGATCATGACCTGAGCCGAAGTCGGACGCTCAACCAGTTGAGCCACCCAGGCGCCCCTCTACTAATTTTTCATAGATAAAATTCAAAATATAACAATGAGAATTATATTGAGTACAGTTTTTTGTAACACACGCGTCCTCTCGAGGAGAATAGAATTCTTTGGGAGGAATACCATTGCGTTTAATTGGGGTTCAAAGTTAGTGTTCCTGTCATCAAATTCAATGCAAATACCGGTCTCTAAAAACTATTCTTAGCTCACAGGCCAGACAAGGTCAGAATACAGGATGGGTTTGGCCTGCAAGCCTCAGGCTTCCAGCCTCTGCCTCACCTGACAGGAGTGGGTTGATGTGGTTCTAAAGTGGGACTGGGGGTCCCTGCCGCTCCCCATTTCTGCTCTGCAGGCAGGACAGCGGTCCCTCTGTTCCGGGTGGTGCTCGGACTAGGGTGGCGTGGGGAATAACGTTCCTCGTATTCTTGGATCCTGTGATAGTGCGGTTCACACCCACCCTTGGTGCCTCGAGGTTTGTGTTTTCCTCAGACCCAGGCTGAGCTCCAGGCTGCTTATGGAAGGTCGGCTCTGAAGAATGCAGAGTCTCAGGGCTCCTCGGGGTACAGGGGGTGCCTAAGCTCTCAGCTTGCTGGCAAAGGCAAGGACACCGTTCCCTGAGCCTCTCCCCCCCCCCCCCCACCTGTTGCCACGGGACGAGGGCCTCCCCGTTCTGTTGTCATCTCGACCGTACGTGGAAAAGTCTCAACGCACCTCCGTGCACGTGGATAAACTGATAACGCCAAGCTCCCAGCTGGGCCAGCTCTAAATCCACGTTGGCCAGCTTCTAAGATCGTTTGGTGACATGACACTAACATTCTGCTTCTTCGAGTCCTGCGTCACGGCTTGTAGTGTGTTCAAGGTTTGCACTGTTTTCAAACCATAGTCCAGGAAAACTCCACATGCCCCGCGCCGAGCTCTCCCACTCCCCCCGCCCCCCCCCCAACCTGCCATGCTCCAGCCCTTCCACGAAGCTCAGGGCCTTGCTTCCCTCCCACTAGGCAAGCTTTTACCGCGTGGCCGGCTCCTTCCTGTCCTCGAGGTCAGCTTGGCACCTTAGCGGCCTTCTCTGATGCCCCTGTTGACCGCGGCCCCCTCCACCCTCCACCCCATAGGTCCGTCGTTGCCTGTAGGGCACAGTCCCGGGTCTGGGCTGCGGCGACATCTTCTGTGTCTGTCCACCTGCGATTTGTGTCCCCCTTCCCTCACACAGAAGCTTCCGGAGGCCAGGGGCCCGTGTGTCTCATCTCTGCGGTAGTCTGGGTACCTGCCATGGGCTGGCACCCGGCGACTGATGGATGACCTTCATTGGCCCAAAGGACAGAGATGATTCCTTGTCACCCACGTGACTGTGCGTTCAGCACTGGGAACACAGTGTAGATGCATCCGGGTACCGTGATGAGGAGCATGTGCCCTAGTGGGCTCGCGCATGGAGGGGTGAGGGGGAGCAGGGGCAGGTGGGCTGGGGAGAGCACAGGAAGGTGCTTTTGGGGTTCACGGGATAACTTGGAGAGCCCTTTTTCTAAAGCGTCCAACATAGGCTGGTAAGCATGTAAGGCTAGAAAGTGGGTATTTGTAAGGAATTGCTGTCTGGGGGGTGATTCGGCAGAGCACCCTCTAGACGCCTTCCAGCGCTGGAACTCTGTGCCGTGTAGAAAGCGGGAAAAGGAACTCAAGAGTTCAGCGGTGGGGCCGTGGCTTTAAATACAGTGGTCAGGTCAGGCCTCACTGAGAAGGTGACTCTCGAGGAGAGACTTTGTTTGCCCAGGAAGTCCCCCGAGAGCCTTGTGCTGTGACCCTGACTTGATCTGGGGGCTGGACAAAGTTGAGAGGGTGGGTCTTCAGTCATCTTGAGTTCAGGTTAGGGGACTCAGAGGGACAGAGGCCCACGTGCAGACGGACACACCGTGTGCAGCCCACAGCCCAGGGCAGCGTTCCGTGTCCTTCCTGGTCCTTCCTGGTCCCTTCTGGTCCCTGCTCCCGGCTTGTCTGGCGGCCCTGCGGACGGGGCCGTCCGATTCCAGCCTCGTGACTGCATTCCATGTCCTTCCTGGTCCTTCCTGGTCCCTTCTGATCCCTGCTCCCGGCTTGTCTGCCAGCCCTGCGGACAGGGCCGTCCAGTTCCAGCCTCGTGACTAATGCCGGTGCCTCCTGATTTTCCACTTTTGCTCCTACGCTTCACAGGGCCTGCCGCCTGCATTGTCTCGGGTTTTCCCTCACGTCCTGCTCCACCCCGCCTTCCAGGCCTGGCTGCCTTTCCCTCCTCGCGCTCTCCTTGCATGCTGTCCTGTCTTCCCCGGCGTCTTTGTCGCAGCTGGCAGCAGGTACAGTAGGTCTCTTGGCACGAGTCGAGCTTCACTCGCAGGGACGGTGGGGCCGCTCCAGCGTGCGGCCCCGCCGGGCCCTGGGTCCCCGCTACTGCGGGGGCCCCTGATGACGTGTGTACTCTGAGCATTTGCCCTTGTCTACTTGTTAAATAATTTAAAAAGTAAAAAAATCATCCTGCTGAGAAAGAACATTCTATTTTATCAAAGCTGATAAAATAATTTTTATCAGTAAAAAATCAGTAAAAAAAATTTACACTTTTGAATGACCTAAAACACAAAACATGAACTGTAACCTCCTCTTATTGGAGACAAGGTAATTACATTTCATTTTTTTATTTTAGTTTTTTGAATGTTTATTTTTGAGATAGAGAGGGGGTGGGGCAAAGAGAGAGGGACAGAGGATCCAAAGCCGGCTCTGCCCTGTCAGGGGCTCAAACTCACGAACCTTAAGATCATGACCTGAGCCAAAGTCAGAGTCACACGCTTAACCAGTTGAGCCACCCAGGCCCCCCCTGAAGTAATTACATTTTAAAAGTCACTGCGTTCTTTCGACTTTGTGTGTGCAGTTGACCCTTGAATAACACGGGTTTAGGCAGCACGGGTCCATTTATACGTGGATCTGGGTTTTTTTGTTGTTGTTTTTATAAATACAGCACTGTAAATGTGTCTTCCTTTCTTTATGATTTTCTCAATATTTTCTTTTCTACAGCTCACTGCATTGTAGAATACAGTATAAAATACATAGAACTTGCAAAATATATGTTAATTGGCTGCTCATGTTCTCCCTAAGGCTTCCGGTCAACAGTAGGCTGTTAGCAGTCAAGTTTTGGGGGAGTCAAAATTTTCAGCTGCGAGGGGGATGGAGTCCGTAAGAGCGACCTGCATGTGTCCTTAAGTCTTTCTGTAAATGCTGAGTAAATGTCCTCTGTTGACCAATTTTGTCCTTAAAAGTACAGGTTTTGTGGTGGGTTGTTGGTCTTGTTCTGTGCTCCCCCCTCCCCCCAGTTATCTAGATGGACTTTGAAGTTCACCATAAACGTTGGGGGGTTCAAGTGGCCGTGTCCGAACCGGAGCGTGAAGTCGCCACGTTTTAGCTGAGGTCTAAAGACTGTGTTAGTGTCTCAGTAGCTTTAAAAGAAAAAGAAAGCGAAGGAAAACACTGCCTGAGGGAGTTATCGTAATTTTGAGGAAAAGCAGATGTGTGTCCTTAAGGAATTATTCTTACTTACTTGAAAACTAAAAATAGTTTTTTCATAGAATTAGTAACCCAGGGATTAACTCAGTCTGCAGGTTTCTAGCACTTGAAGACCTTTTTGACTCCCTCCCCCATGGCTGCAGGGTTGCAGTGGGAGGAAGCTGCGGGAGGTTCCCTCCAGCCTCTAAATAACGAATGCTTTCTGCGCTAAATGTCGTCTTTTCTTTGTTTTTGTGGTTTTATATGGAAACAATTTGTGACTTTCACCTGGTCTCTTCCGGAAGGTGCTTTTGCAGAAGTGGACCTTGGTGTTGGTGCCGCCTGCCGGACTGTGTGTAAAGGGTCAGCGCCCCCCGGGAGGGAGCCCTTGCCCCCAGCTCACCGCGCCCAGTGCTGCCTGCAAACCCCGCCAGGGCCTGCTTGCGGGGGAGCTCGGATGCACTGGAAATCCTTCTCGTTTCAGTTTTACTAGTTCGCAAACTGCTGAGCGTGGGCAGCGTACTTACAGGTACAGTGATTTTACTGTGAGGCTTCTTCTCCAAAGATTTTTAAGAATTGTGTTTAATGTTTATTTAGTTTTGAGAGAGACGGAGCCAGACAGAGCGTGAGCGGGGGAGGGCCAGAGAGAGAGTGGGAGACACAGAATCGGAAGCAGGCTCCAGGCTCTGAGCTGTCAGCACGGGGCCCGACGCGGGGCTTGAACACACGAATCCTGAGAACATGACCTGAGCCGAAGTCAGACCCTCAACCGACTGAGCCACCCGAGTGCCCCTCTTCTCCAGTGATTTTTTAAGAAGTCTGTACGGCAGACAAGCATTTGGTAGAAGGTACTTTAACAGCCCATCTGAGTAATAAGCCGCAAGCGTATTCTCCCCGTCCCTCTTACACACCCACTGCCTTTGGCTGCCTCGGGGCTCCCTGGGCCGTGGAGAAAGCGGCTGCACCCCGAGGCCCGGGCTGCGGGGCTGGTGCGGAAGGCGCGCTGCAGGGCGCCCACCCGGGGCACCGGTCCCTGCCTGGAGCCGAGGCTTCCTGTCTGGATCCGGCCTTGCCGCCCGGGGATTTGGGGCCGGGGTGTCTGCGTTTTCTCCCGCATTCTAATCTCCTTTTGCTGTTCGATGAAGTCTCCTCACGTCACCATCAGAAGACTTCATTTCTTCAGATTGTCTGCACGTACCGTCTGGAAAGGCCGAGCTGCTGGCCTCGGTACCCCTGCTGAGGGGGATACACCTTCCCGTTTTTTGCTGCCGTCTTGCCAGGGACTGCGGGTGGGTCTGCTGTCGGGAGTGGCTACAACACTGGGAGACTGTTCGTTATGCTTTCAAATAAAGATTTATTTGTATCTTACTGATCACAAAAGCATTTGTATACTGGAAAGAAGCGAGACACAGATGTGGGGCATCTCTTTGATTTAAACTCGATCGCACTGCAGTTTTAATCTACTCGCTCCGGTAAATTAAGCTGTCTCTTCGGTTGAACTTTTCCTGTAATCGGGCTTTTTATCTTTGACATACGGAAGGGAGATTGTTTTTAGAGGAATTTCCAGACCCGTTATACAACTAAATTACTCTCAAGTAATACATGAGCCAGTATTAACTTACTAGTCTCCGTGATGATTCCTCGTGTGGTAAGGTTTCCAGTGAGAAGTAAATTGAAATGATTGGTGATGCTTGGTTGGTGTACTATCTGATCACTTTGGGCACGAGACAAATCTAATTGTTAGTGTACAAATATCTGCCCCCTGCAGTAGCCGTGCTGCAGCCTTGGGTCTAGAAAGGAAGGTTATCCTTGTCTAGCAGATGAGGAACCTGAAATCCAGGCATTTATTCTTTCAGCAAGTAGACCACCCACTGTGTGCCAGGCCCCGGGAATATGGGACTGAACAGACCAAGGGTCCCACCCTCAGGGGCCTTGCTGTCCACTGGGGAGGAGAGAGATAATCCACAAGATGAATGATTAACCATAGGGTCCATTAGCCAGCGAGTGGGAAGTGCTAAAGAGAGCCAGAAAGCGGGGAAGGGACGGGAGAGGTGGGCTTGTGGGGGGTGGGGGGGCGGGGGGGGGAGAAGGTCTCGGCCATGGATAAGATGGCCCAGGGAAGGCCTTGCTGATCTTTGAATGTAGAATCAAGGGAGCTGAGGGAGTGCGTTATCTAAGGCAGTCTAGAGCTATCTAGGCCGAAAGGGTTTCAGCCATCGGGATCCAGGAGCGCAAAGGCCCAGAGGCAGAAGCAGCAGGGCCATGTGACGGTGCTGAAGCCAGCAGGGAGGGGAGAGGAGGAGGAGGAGGAGGAGGAAGTGAGGTCGGACAGACAACAGGGTCAGGTCACGTGGCACCTTCTGGGCCCCTTCCAGGACCTGGGCTCTTGTGCCGAGGAACTGACATGAACTCGCTTCCTTGGTGGTTTTTTTGTCTGTCTTTTTTGAGTTTATTTATTTATTTTGAGAGAGAGAAAGTGAGAATAGGGGAGGGGCAGAGAGAGAGAGGGAGGGAGAGAATCCCAAGGGTCAGCGCCGAGCCCTCTCGCAAGCTACGGTTTTCCGCCATCGGCACTATTCTTGGTCCAGTCCACGAGGCCGGACGCCCAAACAGCGGTGCCTCCTAGAGCAGCTGGAGTCCCACAAGGAAGGGGACGGCACAAGTAATGACAGGGCTTGTGGCTCCTCCGTGGGGCCAGGACGCCGGGTGTGCGACGTTCCACAGCTCCTTCTAGGGAGCCCAGTACCGCCTCTCCTGTCCTGTCACGCCCGCCTGTGTTTATGCCTGAGACTTGACTTGAAAGGCTGCGGTGTCTTAACGGTTCGGCGTGAGCCTCACGCCGGAGGTGGACTTACTGACATGTGCAGATGCCTCTGGGGTGCTGTTTATTTTCTGCAATAGTAAGTTTGCCGGCTTTTAACTTTTCTCCGGTTAGTCTTGTCGCCAGCCTCCACCTTCCCATCGGATGGTTTCAGAGGGAGTGAGAGCAGTCGCGCACGCCTGTGTGTCGTCCGAGCGAGTTTTCTCCTCTGACGCTTCATCTCAATGCCGCACTGTTTCGAGGGACTTCTGTCCCTGCAGATAAGAAGTGATGTTAATTCTCCCATCAAATTCAAGGTCTCCTGATTGGGAACCTTCTAGGAATTCAGGCTAACACGTTTACATCTTCTGTCTGCTTTGATTCGAGCTGCTTTACTGGAAGGACCAACACGTCTTTGTTCTGATTGGAAGCAAAGGACTTGAGAAAACCAAGCATTTTTATTAACAATTACTCTATTACTTTATCTATTTTTAATTCATTTTCATTGGTTATTTGATTTATTTGGTTTATTCACGTTTTATCGTTAGGACTTAGAGGAAAGAGAATGCTTACATAAAAATATATTAGAAGTAGAGTAGCGAAATGTCTGTTAATTTTCTGTTTCTTTCTGACTTTGGGTTGTCAGTGTGTATATGTGTGTGTCCTAAATTTGCTTCATTTTCACAGTTGCTAATTACTGTGATTACCTTGTCACCATGATTTAAAGATGGGACTGGTTAAATATCATTGGAGGATAATTTTAGAAAAACCAAAGAGACCAATTTAAAAAAAGAATCAATTTTAGGAAAATGAAAAATTACCAGATATAAATGATTAAATTGGTGCAGCCGTTCTGGAGAGAAGTTCAGTAATGTTTATCAAAAGCCTCAGAAGTAACCGTGCATACTTTTTGACCCAGGAATCCCATAATGCGACTTAGAGGAATCTGTCACGGGAGAATAGTGAGATGTGTGTGGTGGATGTTGCCCGGCCGGCCAGCTCCTGGCATATTGCGGTTCACGCTTGCCATGCTCTGGAAGCCGCTCAGATGTTCAGCAACAGGGGACCAGTCTAATTATAGCCCATCCCATATGTTGGGTTATCACGCAGCAGTTACAAATCCTGAAGTTTTGAAATAGTTAATGACACGGGGAAATGTTTGAGATACTGCTAGAAATGTTGAAGATTTCTAAAATGTTTCTACACACAAAGGGGATGTCTGTAAAGAAGGAGACTGGTAACACTCTACATTAACAACAGTCATTTCTAAATAGTAATATTCTTGAGGATTTCATTTTCTTTTTTTAAACTTTTTTTAATGTTTGTTTATTTTTGAGAGAGACAGAGACAGAATGTGAGTGGGTTAGGGGCAGAGAGAGAGGGAGACACAGAATCCGAAGCAGGCTCCAGGCTCCGAGCTGTCAGCACAGAGCCCGACGTGGGGCTCGAACTCACGAAATGTGAGATCGTGACCTGAGCTGAAGTCAGTCTCTCAACCGACTGAGCCACCCAGCGTACCCCAAGGATTTCATTTTCTTCTTAATACATTTCTATCTATGTTTCCTCCCTCTCCTTTCTGCACTAAAAATATTTTTATGATCAGAAAGAAACAAATTCCATTTTAAGAAATGTATAGCGATTCAGTCCAACAGAAATGTACTGTGAGCCGCAAATTCATACTTTGACTTAGCCACATTAAGAGAGGTAAATGGAAGAAAATTAATACATTAATAACCCAAGATATCAAAATGTTACTTCAACATGTAAACAGAATTAAAAAGTAAAAGATATTTATGTATATTTTTCATGCTAAGACTTTGAAATCTGGTATGTATTTATAACACCTCAATTCAGACTGGCCACTCTTGTACCGTTCAGTGGCCGTGGTGGCTCAGGGCCTCTCTGTTGGACAGAAAGCCATCGAATGTTCGAATTCTGTGCTGCTAAGGTAGTTCACATGAATGAAAGGTTTTTACTCTTTGAAGATTAAGGTACCATCTGAACTCATTAAATTCTGTGTAACTGAGCCAGGCATAAGCATATCCCATACTTGTAGATTTTAATTACTGTTTTTTTTTTTTTTAATCTTCTAGAGAATACCAGCCAATGTCAGGTCCCCAAAGGTCAGTTCAGGCGTAGTCTTGGGGCCTGCTGTCAGCTGTGTGAACATCTGTCTCCTGCCTGTCTTCCTTCCCTCATTCCCCTGATAGACGCGTAGACATAAAGAATATAGATAGAAAACACCAGCTTTAGAATCACAGAATCACACTTCACCGGCTGTGATGGAGCTTCAGTTTTTCTCATCTGTAAAATGGGCATAGTAACTCTTCCCCTCACAGGGTTAAAAAGCGGAAGGAGCTGAATGGGTGTTGAGCACTTAACACAGTGTTGGTCACACAGCAGATACCCAGCCAACTAGCCACCCAGGCGCCCTGCATATATACAGATCTTCCTTTAACTAAAACAGGATTTCCATGAAACGCTGGCTGTTATTATTTATAAGTTATTCAGATATTTACCGTTATGTTCTATTTAGTTACTTAAAAGCCTGCTACGTTATTTCATGCTGAATTTTGTACTGCACTGAAATTTGAATTGTGAAAGCACCGAATTCGTGCATTAAGCTGTGTTACCTGTTTGTGGTGTTTGTGGGACGTTTTCCCCCTTGGAATCATATTTAGTATTATTCTCAGATTGCTTTCTTATTTTCTGTACTTGACCAGGAAGGCTCTGCTCCCCCTGGTGCTAGAGCTTGTCCGTGGAACGTTTAGTGAATGTTTAGTCCAAGTGGGTTCCAGGCTTGGAGCCTCCACCTTGAACAGGAAGAGGAGAGACTGCTCTCTGTGTGGCTCTGGGAGGTGACCTCACAAGTCCCCAGCCTGCTGGCTCTTGAGCTGTGAGATGCAGCGTGGATTTTCACATTCCACCGGAGGAGATCTGAGGAATTCTGAGCTGATGCTGAATTCCTTGTTTGTTTATTGATGTGTTTTTTAGCTTCCAGGAGCACCAGCCTTCCCCGGGTGCCGGAGAATGCTCCAGACGACAGTTTGCATTTGCCTCAACCCAGGGTTTCTCTGACCGTCCCATTTCCTGGAAGCGTTGCCTCGGGTTTCCCGTCCCGTTAAATCGAGTTTGCCTTCCGCGTACCCAGGCCCCCCCGCGGGCCCAAGCCAGACCCTCCTCTGGACTCCGTGTGGAGAGCTGCTTGGTGGTGTGATTGCGGCCCTCCGCGTTTGGGGGCTGCTCCCCTCTTCCTTGGGGGTGGCCTTCCGACCGCCCCCCTGCACCTGAACCTGCACCCGCCCCGCCCCCCGCACCTGCCGCAGCCGCTCCTTCCAGACCTTTCCTGGTTTCCTGCTTCTGCGGAGTAAATCCTCCACACGCACGACCCTTCTCCTGCCTCTGTGCCGCTTCTCCCTCTAGAAGGCCCTCGGGCAGGTGCCATGTTTAGCACCTCTTTGGCTCTTGACCCCCTTCCCTGGTGCCTGTCTTTGCCTGAAGGGCGAGCTCTGCGGGTGGGAGGAACGTCTGTTAGTGCGTCTGTTCCCAAAGCGCACGCGCACGTGGGACGAGGGGGCTGGACGAGGGGGGTGCTGTCGTGTCTGCCCCGGAAGTACCGGCCCTCCCCGGCCCTCCCTCGCGGCTGCTCTGACCTCTGAGTTAGGAGCTCTCCTCCCCTTCATTCCAGAGAGAATCTGCGAGGAGCCCTCGGCCCCTCCTTGCTGGACTCGTGCAGTTGAAGTGTATCCTGTTTACATTTCTGGCAGCGTTTCTTTTATTTGGACGGTGGCCAAAGGCGCACAACCCGGCCCTGGTGGGTTTAAAAAAAAAAAGCAGCAGCCGATTTCCGAGGAGATGGGCTGTGGCTGGTGGGGGGCACCTTCGGGCCTCACCGGGTTCCTCGCGCACCTGCGGCCTTGGTTCTGCAGGAACAGCTCGTTTGATCTGCCAGCATTTTAGGTGTGTCTGGGCTCTGGAATTTGCTGAGGGAAGAGCTTAGTGAGGAGTGGCCGAAAAGATTCGCTTTGATTGGGGACTAAACTCAGCACGTGTAGTTTGAAATGAGATGACAGGATTTGCCGTCTTGGGTCTCCATCCAATAAAGCTGAACCCCCCCCACACCCACCCAATTGTACATCCCCAGCAGACGGGGACTCTGTTCTTTGACCAGAAGTTTCAGTGGCTGGATTTAGAAGTCGTCTTAAAACTGTGTTCTTTGAACAGGTTAAAGTGTTACATAGTATTGAGATGAAGTCACCAAACGGCTTCAGACTTTTAACTGTTCGCTTTAGGTAACTGAATCAAGTGTATGGTTATCAAAAAGTGAATACTTGTGTAACATTGTTACTGAGAGAACGATGAATGACACAAGCAGACTGCCTTCTCCCTTAACTTCTCCTCTTTTTCTTACTGAGTATATGAGGGTTTTAGGATTTTCTGGGCCTTGTGTTCCAGGAAGTAGGTCTTTGGTGGGAAGAAATGAGGCAAGGTGCTGATCGCAGCCTGCCTCCTATATTCTGGTGTCTTGGAAGCACTGCAGCTCCATACAATGATGGCGACACCTGTAACGATCCGTTCTGCAAAAGCACAGCGGGCAGAACGTTCCCAAGACTTGATACTCTGTCTAAAAAGGAAGAAAAAGGGGGCCCCGATTTTAGGCAGATGTCCCAAAGGGGAAACCTCTCCTTGATGTCCATTTTGGGTGTTCAGAATAAAGGTGGCAGAGAGTGGTTCTTCACTGGGACACACTTAAAAAGGCAAAAGAGACCTCTCTTTTCTCGGTACTTTTCTCCTCCGTATGCAGAGACGTCGATTCAGAAAACGACTCTAGCTAACCAGAGTAATTCAAAGTTCGTCAGCAGTTTTCTCACTTTCCCTGGGTTTTTAAAGAGAGAGAAATAAGGAGCCTTTTCTTCGTGTTTGGGTGAAGTTCATTTGGACCGTGTCCAAGCTTGCCTGGGTGGTAGTGTGTGGTGGGAACACAGGCTGCTTTTGGATAGACCAGGGTGTTTTAAGCCAAACTTGTGTTCACCCCAATAATTAGGCAAGGCCTGGTTGGTGCAGTGTTGAAAGCAGTCTTGGAAACGATCGCTCGGGCCTCCAAGTCCGTTTTGATTCCCTGCCTTCATCTCTGACACATGAAAATGAAACCCCCCGGGAGCAGAGGTTCAGTTTACTGTGTGAGTGAGGATGTGCTCCTTGTCGAGCCAGACTTTTTGATGTGTCAGAAGAGCACTGTGTGTCAGACCGCATTTCCTGAGTTGAACTTGAGCGGGCTGGATTTTCGGGAGAGGTAGTTGGGTTGGTCACCTGACCTGGGGCTGGGGCTGGGGGAGGGCTCGAGTCCCGACCCAGCCCCTCTGCCGGAAGAGGGGCCTTGTGTGCGAGGACGGTGGGAGCCTTTGTCTGGTTTCCGCAAGGGTGCTGTGACCCTGTGCCAAGAACCTCAGCAGAGAGGTCTCTTCTGCCTTCTCTGTGCTCAGATATTTCTTGCCCCGCGTAATGTGGAGAATGTGAAACATCTTTGTTCTCTTGGGTTCTTGAAGCTTTTAGAGACTGTCCTTTTGGGCAGGCGGGAGTTTGGTGTGACGTTGTCAGAAAATGGGGAGACGGGAAGGACCCAGAGGGAGGAATGGGGTGGTTGGAACCCAGAGGAAGGAGAGCTGAGGATTTATTCAAGTCCTGTTTTCCTCTGGGTGGGTTCTAGTCCTTTGGTGCCAGGTTGAAATTAACCTGTGCTTCAGGCTCTGCTGAGACCCATCCATCTCATTTTCCTGCTAATCTCCACCCTCCTACCCCACCCCTGGTAAACCTTACCTTTCCACACCACGAAATCGGAACATTTACTGTCATGGCTGCTAGTTAGCTTTTGAAAAAACGTTTTGGGGGCGCTTGGCTGGCTCAGTTGGTTAAGTGTCTGACTCTGGATTTCAGCTCAGGTCATGATCTCACAGTTCGTGAGATCGAGCCCCGCCTCCCCCCCCCCCCCCCACCGCCTCCCGGCCCCCCCCCACCCCGGTCGGGCTCCATGCTGACAGCGCAAAGCCTGCTTGGGATTCTCTCTCCCTCTCGCTCTGCCCCTCCCCCACTCGTGCTCGCTCTCTCAAAAATAAATAATAAACTTAAAAAATAATAAAATAAAAATATATTTTGAGATAATTCTAGGTTCCCAGGCACTTGCAAAGATAGCAGGGGAGAGGTATCACGGTTTTCCCCAGTGGTTACATTTTCTAGAACTCCAGTGCACTATCACGATCAGGAAATTGACATTGTTACTGTGTGTGTGTGTGTGTGTGTGTGTGTGTGTGTGTGTGTGTGTAGATCTCCAGCTACCCTGGGACCGTCCCCCACCCCCCTGCTTCCTCTGCCGTTCCCAGTCCCTGGCAGCCACTAATTTGTGTTCTGTCTTTATAATTTTGTCACTTCAAGAATAGTCTATACACAGAATCACATAGCATGTGATCTTCTGAGACTGGCTTTTTTTTTTTTTTTTACTCAGCATAATTTTTTTTGAGCCCCGTCCAGGTTGTTCCATGAATCAAGTGTTCGTTCCCTTTTACTGCCATGTCCTTTTTCCTGGTACGGGGGCCCCACAGCGTGTGACCATTTGTCTATTGAAGGACTTTGGGGCTGTTTCCAGCTCTAGGCTGTTATGAATAAAGCTGCTATGAACATTCTTGCACATGTTTCTGTGCGGACGTAAATTCTCATTTCTCTGAGGTCAGTGCCCAGGAGTGAGATGGCTGGATTGTTTGATAAATACAGGTTTAATTTTTTAAGAAACCGGAAAACGGTTTCCAGAGTGGCTGTGCCGCCTTAGATCCCGTCAACAATGTATGAGAGATTAAATACCTCTGCGCCCTCACCACCCTCTGGTGTCGTCACTGGTTTTGTTTGTTCGTTTCAGCTGTTTGAATACTGTGTAACGGTACCTTCTCTGGTCTTAACCTGCTTTGCCCTGATGGCTGGTGGCCTTGAACATCTGGTCTCTCACCTGCTTGCGTGCTCTCTGTGTGTGCTCTCTGGCGAAACGTCTCATCGTGTCTTCTGCCCATTTCCTAACTGGATTGTGTTTCTAACTGTGGAGTTTTGAGTGTTCTGTATAAATTCTAGATTCACGTCCTTTGTCAGATGTGTGGTGGGTATTGCCTCCTAGTTCATAGAGCATCTTTTCAGCCTCTTCAGAGAGTCTTCTGAAGAGCACAGTCTTAATTTTGATGAAGTCCAGTTTCTTGATGTTTTCTTTTATAAATTATGCATTGCGTCACCTAGGAACTATTCACCGAACTGTAGATCCGGAAGATTTTCTCCTACGTTCTAGTTTTGCCTCTTGAGTGGATTCTGTATAAAATGTGAGGTTGGAGGTCAGGGTTCTTTTTTCCTTTGCCTGTGGATGCCCGGTTGCTCCCGCATCATTTGTTGAAAAGGCTGTTCTCCCTCTCTGTAATTGGATCTTTATAAAACTCAGTGGGCCACACTTATGTGGGGCCATCTCTGGGTTCTCAGTTATGTTCAGTTGATCTATGTGTCTGTTCCTGTCCTGTCACCAGTACCGCACAATCTTGATTACCATAGCTATATAGTAAGTGTTGAAATTGAGTTGAGTGATTCCTTTCACTGAGTTTCTTTTTCTAAATTGTTGCAGCTAACCTAATACCTTTCCAAAAATTTTAGGATAGCTATACACACACACACACACACACACACACACACACACACACACACACATCTATATACAGCACTCATATATCCATATTCGTGCCCCTAAAAGATCTTGCTGGGATTTATAGAAATTGTGTTAGACTTGTATATCAATTTAGAGAAAATATTTACTATTTTGAAACTCCCAATCCATGAACATGGTATGTCTCTCCATTTGTTAGGTTGACTTTGGTTTCTTTCGTCAACATTTTGTAGTTTTCAACATACAGGTCCTGGACATGTTTTATACGATTTCTACTTTCTTAGTGATTGTTGATACGGCATTTTAAGTTACAGTTTCCACACGTTCATTGCTAGTAAGCAGAAAGACATTTGATTTCTATAGGTTAATTTTACATCCGGCGACCTTGCCGAATGAATTCACGAGGAAGTTTTTTTGGTAGATGCCTTGGAATTTTCCACATAGACCATCATTTCATTTTATCTGCAAACAGGCTCGGTTTCATTTTTCCCTCTTGCTGATCTCTATACCTTGTATGTCTTTACCTTGCCATTACTGGCTAGAACTACCACTACTGTATTGATTGGCACCTCCACAAGTGGGCGCCTTCTCTTGTTCCTGATTTTAGAGAAAAGGATTCAGTCCTTCACTGTTAATTATGACGTTAGCTGTCAGTTTCTGTGAGTCTTCTCAAAGTTAAGGAAGTTCTCCTCTATTCCTAGTTTTCTGAGTATTTTTATGGTGAATGGTTATCGATTGTTTTAATTCATAGGTCTGTTTCCCTAGCTAGATTCCGAGTTTCTACAGATCAGACTCTGCTTCCTAAACCTGTTTACCCATGGTGCCTGTGGGCCTTGGACATGCGTTTGTGGATCAGTAGGAATGGGCCTGGTTACGGATGGCAGATGAGTGTGGGCCCCGAGGAGGGAACCCGCAGGAACATCTGTCACCACACAGTCCCGGTCTAGACCTGGAGGAAAAATTGCACTACTCTTTTTGGTCCCCGTTACCATCCGGCTCAGTGTTTCGATGCAGAAATGAAAGCTGTAGGCACCACACATGCTACAGCAGGGATACAAGGAAGGCACAACTGAAGATGAATGAATCCGCTCTGACCCAAGTTGTTGGACGTGAAACCTCCACTGAGTTGTACAGTTTAAATGGGGGGATTGTATGTGACATATATCCTATAAAGCCGTCACTATTATTATTTTTTAATGTTTATTTATTTTTGAGACAGAGCATGAGCGGGGGAGGGGTGGAGGAGAGACAGCGGGAGACGCAGAATCCGAGGCAGGCTCCAGGCTCCGAGCTGTCAGCACAGAGCCTGATGCGGGGCTCGAACTCATCAATGGCGAGATCGTGACCTGAGCCAAAGTCAGACGCTCAACTGACTAAGCCTCCCAGGTGCCCTGATTATTATTGTTTTCTTAAAGCAAGTGCCCAGTAGCAGTGAGGTCCTGGTGTTCTCTGTGCCGGGAGACGAGTTACTGCCCCCTGTCGTTCCAGGCCCCACCAGACCACCCTGAGCCTGCGAAGGCTTTTGCAGACAGGCCCCCCGCTGGTCTTTCCCCCCCCCCCCCCCGCCCCCGCAGGATTCACGGTGCCAGAGAGCGTTCATTGGGTCCCCTCAGAAGAACTCAGAGACTTGCTTCCATACGGTGTTGCTAATTTGGAAGCCCTGGGGTGAGAATGATGAACTGGACCTCGTTACTGCCCAGGGGGGCCGTTATCCCCAGGACAGTGTCCCCCGCAGACTGGACACCTACCTGGGTGGAGGCTGTTTCTCCATCCCCTTTCTTAACCTGTCTGTGAGGTAAGAAAGGGGCCAAGAATACTCTATTTCTAACAGTGAGGAACTAAGCCAAATAATGAAAAACAGCCTCTCCTCATCGCTAACAGTGGCGGCATTCAATCCAGGATGTGCCCACGGGCCCCTGTTTCGGGGGGGCAGGCCGCTCGGCTTGTGCATCTCGGTTTTGTCCCGTCTGGTGGTTACTGGCCACCTGTTGGTGGCTCGCCCATTCGCTCCAGGCTTTCAGACCATCGTGTCCTCCTGGTGTCGAGGAGCTGCCAGGTTTCAGCGAGTTGAGACACGGGTGACTTGACCAAACGAACCAGGAGACAGACCCTGGTTGATAGCCTGTGAGTTTGCTGCTGCGTGACGGTCAAGGCCTGTGCCGAGGCTCTCTGTCGTGGTGCGGTCTTGGGAGTGCAATTAAACCCTCTCTGTCTCCTTTATCTCCTAGGGCTCAAGGGTCCTCGTGGATGCGCGAGACAAGCTGGGCATCCCGTGGCAGTATTCGGAAAATGAGAAGCACGGCATGTTTCTCCTGGCCTTTGAGAACAAGGCGGGGCTGCCCGTGGAGCCTGCAACCTTCCAGCTGTACGTCCCCGCCCTGAGCGCTCTCTGGAGGGACTCCGGCATCAGGGAGGCTTTTAGCCGGAGGAGCGAGTTCCAGCTGGTGAGTGAGCCCTCCCCCAGGCTACACGATCGTGATTTTCATGACCGGTTTTGGCCTTCAGAAGTTCCTTAAAAACCGTCAAAGTACAGGCAAGCTGCAAATTGCTGTACATCCTAATATTCAACACCACCAACAGCAAACACACTGGAGGCAAATGAAGCTATCTAAATGGTTCAGCAGGGGCAATATTCATTCATTCTGGCTCAGTAAGTACAAGGAGTACAAAGTATTGTTAAAGCTCCGTGTAACTCAAGGAGCTTAAAAGGTTCAGGCCTTGCGCATGGTGGAAAGTTAACGTCTCCTTGAAACCGCTTTCCGGCTTGTACGGTGCAGCTCCCGGCTGGCAGGTGGTGACTCTTTCCTTCCAGATCAGCTCCTTGGTTGCTAATCCGAACCGTCCACTTGCTTTCTTTGGGTTCTTTCCCTCCGTTTTAATGTCCAAAAGTTTTGAAATATGCCTGGTCGTCTTTGTCATTTAGATTCATTGAAGACACGCCTGTTTGCGTTTGGCTTTTTCCTAACGACCCTTCATTCGCTCTAGACAGGGCTTCAGACTTCCCCTGTAACAGGAGCAGCCGTGCCCGCCGTCCGTCCGTCCGTCCACACCCCGGGGGGCCAGAAGCACCTGTGACTCTCACTCCCTTTGCCCTGTGGGCTGGGACCCCACGTTTTGAACCATCAGTCCCTTTCTTGACAGTTTTGCTACAAGATGTATTTTTAAACGGTCTTGTCTACTTTCAAACTTTATGTAAATGGTTTCATAGTGAATATGCTCTCCTGTGACTTGCGATTTCGGAATTCATTCGCGTTGCTGGTGTGGCTGTGGTTCCTTCATTTTCTCTGCGGCCGTCTGCCCACGGTGGGAATAAACAGGATCCGTCCGTTCTCTCAAAGCTGTGCTTGGGAACCATTTTCCGTGTTTTGCCACTCCACACAGAACTGCTGTGGTCTCTCTTGTGTGTCTCCAGACGCACGTGTTCGGGGGTTTCCTTGCGACACGTACAGGGTGAGGAGGGCTGCCCAGTCCGCGGACGCCTATGCCTCCAAATGGACCAGATGCAGCAGGTCATGTTCCAGGGTGGTCGTCCCTGTAACACCTCCGCCAGCAGCAGAAAAGGGTCCCCGTTAGCTCTCGTCCTCGCTGATACTAGTGTTACCTGGCTTTAAAATTGTGATAGTAGCTTCCCGTGGTGTCATTGAAATTCCCCTGATGATGCTTATCGGCTCTGTGTGCCTTCTGGGATATGCCTTTGGTGCTTTTGCCACTTTTCTCTAATGAGTTATTTGTATTTTTGTCATGTATTTATGCGGTCTGCCCGGTCGTTTTTTCCGTTCAGTTTCCATATGCTGTTCACCCCGTCGCCCCTAAGGCTGACCTGGCCCACAGCCGTAGCACGGCCGCCGTGACCGGGAGACTCGTGTTGGTTCCATATCGTGAATGAAACAACAGACCTTTTTCCGGTTGCACCGTTTTCCGCTGGGAACTTCCCTGTGTGCCAGGATCCGGCTCAGGACCCCACATTGCCTTAGTCTGCAGTCAGTGACAGTCCTCCGTCAGTGATGGTCCTCCGTCTTTCCTTGGTTTCTGTGACCTTGACACCATTAAAGAGCACCGATCAGTTATTTTGTGGAATGTCCCTACTTGGGTTTGTCTGGTATTTCCTCCTCGTTAGGACGAGATTATTCGTTTTTGGCCAGAAAACTGCGGAGGCGATGGTGTGACCCCTCGTAGCAACACGAGCCTTCGTGGCTCAGTGAAGGCCGTGGCTGCTGGGTTTCTCAGCTGTCAGGCTCCCGGGTACTGTCATATACGCAGTGGGGGGGGGGGGGGGGTGCTTTGAGGCGATGCAGGTGTCCTGTTGCCCCTGAAGCTTTTGCCCACTCGCCTTAATACCCATCGCTGGATCCAACCGGGGACATTTCTCACCTTGACCTGCTTTTTCAAGTTAACTTCAAAAATTACGGTGGAGGGGCGCCTGGGTGGCTCAGTCGGTTAAGCGGCCGACTTCGGCTCAGGTCACGATCTCGCGGTCCGGGAGTTCGAGTCCCGCGTCAGGCTCTGTGCTGACGGCTCAGAGCCTGGAGCCTGTTTCCGATTCCGTGTCTCCCTCTCTCTGACCCTCCCCCATTCATGCTCTGTCTCTCTCTGTCTCAAAAATAAATAAACGTTAAAATAGAATAAAATTACGGTGGAACAGTCGACAGACCTGGAAGATGCAGTTGTCACAGAAAGAAACCTTAATCTTCTAAGGGGCAGGAACATCCGGAACGGCTAGGGAACACAGCGTCTCCGTGTAACACTGGGGTTTGAGTCTTTGTCCCCGTAAAGAACGTGGAGTCACTACTACCCGTCGAGAATTGACCAGAGAGGCACATGTAGGCATCCACGGCTGATTACTCAGAGCTCCTGCTGGGTAAGCCTTCCGTCAGGGAGGGTGGTGTGGGGGTGGTTTTGCCAGACTCCTGTCTGCCTTGTTCCACAGTCATGTGGGGGGCAGTCATGTCGAGCTAGGGGCCTCCCAGCTGAGGTCGAGGCCTCGTGCAGGGAAGGACATGGAAATAAGCCGCAGAGGCTAAGGCTTCCAAAGCCCGTCTTCATAGTAATCCCTGCGAGCAACTTGGGCCTCAGAAGCCAGTCTGCGTCTTTCTAACTCCATTCATTCATCCAACACTTAAGGAGCACCTTCTGTGCTGGGCACGGGTGTGATAGGCTGGGGGTATGGCAGTCATAAGGCCAACAATAGCCTGTCCCCGAGAGCCCTTAATCTAGACCTCACCTCGGCGTGGGGTAGGTGAAACTGGTGCAAGGTGGGTACTGGCCTCTGTTTCCGTCTTGTGCGCCCAGCAGCCGGGCTCCCCGAAGACGCGGTGCCCGAGAGGCGTACTGTTCCCGGCAGTCCTGTAGGCTTCACGGCCGCCGTAACCGGGAGCAGCTGCCCCTGGGTTTGGTTCACTGGGTGGTAGGTACATATTTGTTATTCGTCCGTTTGTTTGTTTCTGAGCGGGAGAGAGAGCACGAGCGGGGGAGGGACAGAGAGAGAGGATCGAACCGAAGCAGGCTCTGTGCTGACGGCATGGACCCCACTGCGGGGCTCAGACTCACGAACCGTGGGATCATGACCTGAGCCCAAGCCGGTTGCCCCACCAGCTGAGCCACCCAGGCGCCCCAGGTGTTTGTTTGGGTTTTTTTCTTCAGTTTTTTTAAACATTTATTCGACAGAGACGGCACGGAGGCGGGGCAGAGAGAGGGAGACAGAGGATCCAAAGCAGGCTCCAAACAGTGAACATAGAGCCTGACACGGGGCTCAAACCCACAAACTGTGAGATCGTGACCTGAGCTGAAATCAGGAGTCGGCTGCTTAACCGACTGAGCCACCCAACATTTGTTATTCTTCTACTTTGTACTTTTCTGTGTGTGTTTTTTCTTATAAAAATCAGTAGGGCAGCTGGGTAGCTTTGTCGGGTGAGCCTCTGAGTCTTGATTTCAGCTCCGGTCATGATGCCACGGTCATGGGATTGAGCCCTGCGTCGGGCCCCACACTGAGCTTGGAGCCTGCTTGGCATTTTCTCCCTTCCCCCTGCCCCCCTAAAGTTAAAAAATAAGTTAAAAATCAGAGCATCTGGTTGAAATGGAGGACAGTAGGCCTTCGTGGTCATTATTGCCGAGGCGTGCAGGCAGGGCCCGCCGTGGGGAACAGAAGCATCTCCGTGCAACACGACCAGGCCCTTCCCTTCCCCATCTGCAGTCCGACCTTGCTCTCTCTCCTCTGGAGACCTTTCTTAAGTGTCACATCCTTTCCAGGGTGATGCTTCATCAACTTGGTTTTCTTTTTTTTTTTTTTTTTTTTTTTCTTTTTTCCTCCCCAGGCGACAGGCCCTTGACAGTCTCTCACTGGAGAGATCCAGCTACTTTGAGAATTGCTGTCCACCAGGTGTTAGACTGTCCCCGTCCCCTCTGCCCTCTGGGTTTACTTGCCAGTCCAGGGAGAGGGAGGAGAAAGGCCTAGTCTGGTGACGGCCGTGTGAGGGCCCTTCCTCCTCGGCGGAGAGCAGGGTGGGTGTGCAGGCCAGGGCTCCTCCCGCTCCAAAGAGGAGGCCGCCTGGCCCTTCTGTGTGGTCCCTGAGGTCGACTGCCAGTCACACGCGGAATTTGATAAGCTCTGCGGCTCAGAAACAAAGCGCACAACCACACTACGTTAGATCTTACCTTTCACAGCGCTTCTGAGACGTAGCAAGGCACACCAGAGGTTTCCTCGTAGGTAGACGAACATAAGTATCATCTCTGCCTATGACCTTGTGCTAGCTAAAGACAGTTTTGGGTCTTTAAATGAATTCTGCGATTTATGCGCTAATTCACGTGCCTGTAATATAGAATATGGATAATATGTTCACTACTTACCTGTTTTCTGTGATACTTTGAAATTAGGGTCTCGTTCGTTACTACAGTACAGCGGAGGTGGGCACGTTGTCTTTTGTGTATAAGTTCCGCCCCGATAGTGACCGTGAGTTTGCACATCGTGGTCCTTGCTGGGCCATGCGGCAGGCGGACACTCACTTAGCCCTCCCTGCGTGCCAGGCGCTGTGCTGAGGTCGAGTTCCATTTGTTCTGAAAGCTGGTGAGACAGACACACTTACAAACAAATAATTGCAGTGAAATGTGCCAAGAAATATAATTGAGGAAGATACAGGCTACGTTAGGCCCAAAGGGAGAAAGTAGGCACTTCCAGCCGGGCAGGGAGGGATGAGGGGAGGTGTTTATGGGGGAGCTGTGTAAAGATGGGAGTGAGGGGCAGCCGGCTGGGGGGGGGGAGGGCATTCAGCAGACGTGCAGGACCGTGAGGCCACCGGGGAACCTCTCTGTGCCTTCCTTGGCACTGTCCCCCTTCTCCTGCTCAGGCCGGTTCGCCTCCCCTGTGGTCACGAGGCGGTGGCGACACAACAGGGTCTCACCAGCGTAGCCACTGCGGGAGCAGGGAGGAGACCGGGCTCGGTGGTAGGGGGAGGCCACCGGTCTGGCCTGAGTTCCCTGTCCACCCTGTTCCGGCCCGGGAACGAGGGGCGGTGTGGAGCAGTGCAGGACCCCCATAAGCCTCAGAACCGCTGTGTGCTTGCAGCCGCTCTCAGGTTTCCAGAAGTGGCTCAGTGGTGGGCGGGCGGAGGCCGGCTGCTGGGCTCCCTCGGAAGGCCCGGTGACAGACTGAGAACCGCGGCCCGAGCACCAGTGGTTCTGACACTCGGTCCCACCTCTTCGGATTTACCGCTCCTGGGGCGTTTGCTTCTGCATGACTCTCGGCTCGTTATGTAGTCTACCTCGTGTTCATCACCAGCTCCCCTGACCCTGACCCCTGAGAGCAGCCAGGGGGCTCACCGGGTGCCGACCTGCCTGCCTGAAGGCAGCCAGTGTGCTCTCGAGACTGTGGCCCGACGGCTCCGGAAACGGCTTGGTGTGACCCTAGGTCAGGCGCACCTTCTCGCGCTCAGAGGACCAGACAGTCCCCGGAGTCTCCACGTGACCTCCCGTTGTCCGATTGTGAGCCCAGCATCCGTGCAGATGGCGGGGAGGCCGCGCGGGCGGACGTGTGGCACGCACACAGGACGATTCACGTCGACCGTGGACACTCGGTGCATCCTTTCCGTTCCTCTTTCAAAGGGGCGGGACGTTGTGTTGGCTTGACGATGTCTTCTGTCTCCTGCTTTGAAGACGGAATCGAAGGCTCCGCTCAGAGAAGCACGTTTACGCTGACGGCCCCGGGTTTCTTGATTCCTGGAAATGAAAGGATTCTGCTTAGTACAGAGATTTATTTTCCCCCCCCCCCCCCCGTCACGTTTAAAGGAATCGAGTCTTCCCGACCTCAGCAGAGGAGCTCGGAGAGGCTGAGTGCACCGGCTGAATTGTAGATGGACAGGACAGCTGTTCGTCACGGGCGTGTGCGGGTGCTGCCCCCTGACAGTCCTCTGAGTGTGACAGTTTAAGAGGGACATGACCCTGTGGCCTCGGGTAACTTTATACTACATACTGGCTCATAATTTGTGATTTTATACTTTACGCCATCAAAAGAATCACTGGACGCGGCACCCTAGCGCCTGACGGAAAACCCACACGTGTCGTGCTCACCTTTTGTGGCCCCCAGGGCTTGACTTCCTGCACGGCCACGATCCGTGTTGGCCCTGCCTCGTCGCCTGCTCCGCCCGGCCCTCACCCCATGGACGCGAGCCGTGTAAGGGCTGTAGAGACGAGGCTCGCGAGCCCTCAGGCTGGGAACGCCCCTCCGTCGGGCCCTGGGAGAGTAGGGCCCCACGTCCTCCTCTGCCTCCTGTGGCAAACATCAGTTAGGCCACGTGCCCCTTCCTCCATCTTAGAAAAGATCGGACCGGCCCCCTTTCAAAAAGGCCGGACGCCCTGGTTCACGTTCGCGAGCTTTCTTAGGAAGCCTCTGAGACAGCAGAGAGCCAGGCCAAACGGAGGACGAGGTGCCTTGTGGCCACAGTAACTTCCGTGGCTTCGAGCGCGCCGGAGACCAGGGGCCCGGCCGTGATGGGCACGGCCCCCTGCAGCCGGCCCTTCCTGCTAGGGAGGACGTGTGCCCTCAGGGCTTGGCGGCTCCCTGGTGGCTGGCCGGTGGGCAAGGCCGGGGGTGGCGGCGTGCCTGGGAAAGGACAGGTCGCGTCCGCGGGCTGTCTGGGGAGAACACGGCGCTCGCCGCCGGTCTCTGAAGGCTCCGTGGCTGGTCTGCCTGCGCCTCTGCCTGCCTGCGCTCCGCCCGGCCCGCCCGACGTCCCTGGAATCCTTTGGCCTTTTCCTCTTCCCTCTGCTCTCGAGATGCCCTGTGGTCGTGCTTCTTTAAGGAGCTGTCCTGGGAGGTGTCAGGCCAGAGGGGGGCAGGGGGGCCCCCAGCAGGTGCGCGAGCACAGAGCCTTTAGCGCGTGATGCTCCTCGCGGTGCAACTTGGGGCATTCCAGAGAACCTTTCTGCTTTGGGGATGCGGGTCTCCTGCTGTTGGCAGATGCTGAGTGCTCCTGGGTGTCCCCTACTCCGTGACCTCTGGCTGCACGTGGCAGGAAGCCCCAGACGGAGGCGCCGTCTTCTCCCCTCATGTCACAAGTGGCAGGACAGCCAGTCCGGGGGTGGTAGCGAGGGCCTCTGTCCAGGCCCTTGCGGTGACCTTCCACGGGGCTCCTTGCCTGGACGTGCGCCCCAGACGGCGGCGGGAGGAGGGCCAGAGGAGCAGGGCGACGTCCTCGTGAGTGTGGCGGGAGCCGAGTCCCCCGCTGGTGCGGGCCCTCAGCGGCCCGGTGTTCCTGACGGAGACACACGGCTGCCTGTGCCAGAGGCCCGTTGGGACCTTCCCGCCTCTCACACGATGGGGGAGGGGGTCGGTGGTCCGTGTGGAGCCCCCGCGAGGGAGAGTTGGGTCTGTAAGTTACTTTGGCCCCCTGTGTTGAGCGAGGAGACCGTCGGAAGAGCACGTAATGTTCCTCCACGTACACGGGCTGCTGGAGATACCTCGCAGCTGGGCTTTCAGCCTCGTGTGTCCTTTCTAATTGTGTGGAGCGCGTTCGTTCAGCACGTGTTTGTGGAGGGAGCAGCCACCGTGTGTCCCCGGGAAATAGCAGCAAACAGGCACCACACGGAGCGGACCTCCTGATAAGAAGAGACAGTCGTGCGTGCCCCCACCTGCCCGGGCACGTGTGCTGTGTGTGTTAGAGGAGAACAAGCAGGGACCTAGGGTAGAGAATGGGGGGCTAGCTGGGTAAACAGGGCGGCGGTTAGCATATTCCTGGTTCTTCCCCAGTTGCGTTCCCTTCTGTCACGGGAGTCGAGTTGAGAACGTGTCCGCAGAGCCAGGCTACGTCCTCCGCTCTCTCTGGTCGAGTGTAGCCCTGGGACTCACTTCTCAGTCTTGCTCTTAAAATGACTGGCCACGTCTGCCCCAGCCTGTCCTCCTTCGCTCAGGCTGCTGACCGGTGCCCAGAACCTGGGAGGTCAGCACACACCCACAGTGGAAGCGGCACGGAGCACGGCGGGGACACCCTGGGCCATACCGTTAAAGCCCCCGTAGCTGGGCTTGGAGCCCTAAGTGAGGTAGCTTCCCTGAGTGGCATTTGAGAAAGCCCTGAGGGAGGTGAGAAAGCAGGTCTTGTGGTTGTCTGGGGGAGGGGGATGTGTTCTAGCCAGGAGACTAACCAGTGCAAAGGCCCTGGGGCAGGGTCACGCTTTGTGTTCCAGAGCCAAGTGAGCGGGTGGGGTAAGAGGGGATGGGGGCGTGGTGAGGGGCCACTTGGAAGGACTTGGGCTTCGGGGGGAAGTGTGGTGTGATTTGACGTACATTTCAACAGGATCGCTCTGGCAGCCCTTTCCGTCATAGAAACAAGGAGGCCTGCGTAGAGGCTTTTGCAGTAACCTAGGCGACAGGGCTGTGGCTCAAATCAGGATGGTCTTGGTAAGTGGTCAGGGCTGTATGTCTTAGAACTGAAGAGGAATTTGGAGGTCCTCTGGTCTCACTGCCCATCCAAGCTTAAGGCTTCCCTAGGCGTCAGCCCTGTGGCTGATGTGGAGCCTGATACTTTAATATTTTTCTAATTTATTTGGAGAGAGAGAGCAGGGGAGAGGCAGAGAGAGAGAGAGACAGACAGAGAGAGAATCTCAAGCAGACTCCACGTGGTCAGTGCAGAGCCTGACACAAAGCCCGAACTCACAAACCGAGATCATGATCTGAGCTGAAATCAGGTGTCAGACCCTTAAGCGACTGAGCCACTCGGGCGCCCCTTCCTTTTATTTTAAAGTGATGCTGTCGGAGAGTCCGTTTCTCTTCTTTGCGAGTGGCTCCTGGGCCGCCTGTGTGTCTGGAACCGGCCCCTGGAGCCACGGAAGTAAACCCTGTGCTCACGGTGTCTGTGACCAGAGGCGGCTCTGCCGGGAGACACGGGTCAGACCGCACGTCCCAGTCTTTCTGGGAAGCTCGGTCACCCTTCATTTCCTTCAGGTTTCGAGAGCAGGAGGGCGGGAGCAAAGATCTGGAGCAGAGGAGGGCAGGCCACAGCAGTTCGCAGGCCCGCACCCCCACCCCCACCCCCACCCCGGGAAAGCGCCAGGCCAGCCCTCCTGTGCTGCAGGGGGACCAGCAGGGCTCTGCTCAGTCACTGTTGACCTGGGCTTTGCTGAGTGAGAAGTGCGGTCGGTGCACCGCCCCCCTGCACGCTCCCACTGGCTGCGCCTCCCCCTGCAGCGCAGCGCGGGCTCCCGGCCCCAGCCGCTCTCTTCCTGCTCTCCACGCGCTCGCTTCGTTCTTCTTAAATGTCACCAGTGGCTCAGTGAAAAGAGCTCCGTGACCGTCAGTTCGTTTCGTATGTTTATCAGCCACTTACGTTATCTTGTGTGAGTTGCTAGTGATGCCCTTTACTTCTTGCCTTCCTGTGGGAACGAGTTTCTGTTGGTTTCTATTAGTCTCTTATCAGGTGCTTGTTTTCCCTAACGCTTTTTTTTTTTACTTTTTATTCTGAAAAAATCATAAATTCACAGGAAGTTGCAGCGATAGTACATCCTTCACCCGTTTTCCCCCAACAGACGCGACTCCAGCATAAGAAGAAAACAACACAGTTGCCGTTGGTGCAGTGTGTGTGCCTGCGTGTGTCACACTGTTATGCGTGTGCATTCGTGTAATCAGCCCTGGGGTCAGGACACTGACCTGGAGCTCCTCTGTCACCCAGAGACGTCCCTGGTGCAGTCACACGCCAGCCGTTCCTCCGGCGGCCCTCACCCCTGCCGTGCACCAGATTGCACAAATGCAGTCGTACAACGTGTGCACTTTTGAGGCTGATGGTGCCCTTGAGAGCCAGCCAGCCAGCTGCGTTTATCATTTATCAGTAGTATGCCTGATTATTCCTTTTCTTTTTTTTTTTTTTTTTGTAGAGAAAGTGTGCATGTGGGGGAGGGGGAGAGAGAGAGAATCCCAAGCAGGCTCCGGGCCGTCCGTGCAGAGCCTGACGTGGGCCTCGATCCCATGAACCCTGCGATCGTGACCCGAGCCGAATTTAAGAGTCGGACGAGTCAGGACGCTCAACCGACTGAGCCCCCAGGCGACCTGCCTGTTTATTTCTGAGCAGAACTCCCCAGTCTGGAGGCCCCACGCTTTCGTCTAACTGCAAATAGAGCTAAATACGCATGTACGGATACAGAGGTACGTGCGTCGTTTTTTATCTTAAAAGAATAGCTCAGAAGTGTTAGAAATTAGTGAATAACTTCTGCAGACAGTGGAGTTCTCTTTCACGTACTGGACGACCAGAGGTTACTTTCCTCATCCTGGTTTGGTACCGTGTATGTGTGTGTGTGTGAGTCAGTCACCTTTCTAACTAAGTTAACTTTCATAGTGTGATTCGTAGGAGAAAACTCAGCCTTCTTAAAACTAACTGTTGAAGTCAGAGGACTTGAGAATTTCTCTAACCAAATCCTCCTATTCGATACTGAGAGGGTGTGAGGCTTGGGAGTTGAAGAAATGTATGTGCAGTAACACAGCTAATGAGCGGCCTGGCCGGGATTAGAACGCAGAGAACTCCGTGTAGCCCAAGCCTTTGAGGGCCTGTCTGGGTCCCGATCTGAGCACCGTGGGGGCGGGCGCACCGAGTTTTCCTCTGGGTGGCTCTTGCCTGAGGACACAGAAGCAGGAAGCCAAGTTATGCTATTCTTGGATCGCGGGCCGGTGAGAACTTACGTGTTCCTGCTCATGATGTCGGCCTTTCTTCCCCCCGTTTCATTAATCATGAATAGTGTTATGTACTCACAGACCTCTAAAATCTACTCCTTCGGGGGACGAAAAAATGAAGCGTTAAGCATTTTAACGTAGATCCCCGTGAATAATGTACTGTAAAGTTCTGCCTCTGGGGGGTTTGTGAGCTGGAGCCACGGTGGTCCGGGTGGAAATGGACCTCCTACAGGCACACCTCGTTTTACTGCGCCTCGCACATACCGCTTCCTTTACACGTTGAAGGTCCGTGGAAACCGCAGAACCAGAGGTGGAGCCTGCGGGTGGGGCTGGACGGCTTCCGTCTCACGCTTCACCAGACGAGGTCCCGCTCCTTCCGGGTGAGCAAGTGAGGAGGTTTCTGGAGCTGGAACCCACTCCTGGTGAAGGCGCCGCGCGGACGGTCGAAACGACCGCAAAGGGTTGAGAACAGCGCGTAAACCGAGTCGCTAAAGCCGCAGCAGGTGTGAGCGGCCGGACCCCAGGCGTGAAGGAAGTTCTCCTGTGGGTACGATGCTATCGAACAGCATCGCACGCTACGGAGGGGCCTTTCGGGAAAGAGTCAGTCAGCACAGCAGACTTGATCGTCTCATTTCAGAACTTGCCAGAACCACCCCAGCCTCCGGCAACCTCCACCCTGACGGTCAGCAGCCGGCGGCCTCCAGGAAAACCTTCCACCGGCAGAAAGGTTACAGCCCGCTGCAGACTCGTATCTTGTTTTCCTAGACCTGATGGCATCGCACACTTAATACACTCCCGCGTAAACACAGCTTTTAGGCACGGTGGGAAACCAGAAAATTCATTTGACTGGCTTTACTCTGGCCCTCGCCTTACTGCGGTGATCCGGCCACGAACCTGCAATGTCTCAGGGGCGTGACGGGGGTAGAATTAATGACGGACTGTTGTTCGCTGTGTGCGATGACAAGGCCAGGAACCCCAAGGGAGAGGATAATGTGTTTGAATATATGTTTTTAACTTCCGTACGGCAGACATCAGCCTAAAGAAAGTTAAAAGGGAGACGACAAATTGGGGGAAAAATTGCAGCGTGTGACAAAGGTGTTTCTCCCTCCTGTGAAGAGGGTATAGACAACTGCAACTTGAGACGTTCTCGTGAATCGTGCGTGACGAATCCACGAAGGATGGAAAGTCACCATCCTTGCTACTAACCGTGGGACTGCCGATTAAAGCAACAGCGACGTCCGCACTCGTCCGCCAGACTGGTCGTGACTGTGGCGGCCAATACCCTGGTCTGATTAGGGTCCCGGGAGGGAGGTACTGATAACACAGAGGTGGCAGGGGTGTGACGTGAGTCACTCTCCAGCAGTAACTATAAGGTTTCCGGCTTCTAATTACAGCGGAACTAGTTACCCAGAGACTCCTGCCAAAGGGAACTTAAAACTCTAGTGTTGGAAAACCACCGTGGGAAAGCCTCTAAGTGCAGACGGGGGAGGTGGCGAGGACGCACCAGGCCACACCTGAGGGTGAGATCCGGGGAGGTAGGCGCAGCGCCGGCAGCCGTGTCCCTGAGTCGTTCGGTGATGTGAACTCGAACCACGATGTTTCCTAAGTTTTCAGGGTCTCAAAAGGAGGTCGACCTTTAAGATTGCCAAAGTTGACGACTCTGATCCGAAGTGTCTCTGTAGTGAGCTGAGGCCCCTGAGGGTGAGGTTGAGCCCCAAGTGGACCCCCAGACGGGGGGGCGGGGAGTGGAGAGCACTGCCTGGCTGCCGAGCCAGGGCCCGGCTTGGAGGGGGCACGAGGAAACCCACCGTAGACAGGCTCCTTGGGGCCTTGGTTCTCCGCGTCGTAAGAGCCGTCCGAGAAACCCCCTTGCTGTGAATTTACCTCAAAGTGAGACACCAGATGGTGTGCCTGACTGCCTGATAGAAGCAAGCGGAAACCTGTCTGGAAAAGACTCTTTAGGCCTGAAGCCTGGAGACTCCCCAGAAATGACGTTTTTAAGGACGGGGTTGGGATAGCCAGAGCCACAAGGAAACAAAGCATAATGTCTAGAATCAGAAGAAAGGACAGCAGAATCTGACCCGTAGCGTTTAGGTAGTAGACTTACCAGACACAGATTTTAGAACAGCTGATCTTAGTGTGTTTAAAAAAATAGGTGTTAGAAAATCTCTTTAAGAAAAAAACTGGAAACTATTAAGAGCAACTTAACATTTTTAAAACATGTTTATCTTTGAGAGACAGACAGAGCATGAGCGGAGGAGGGGCAGAGAGAGGGAGACACAGAATCCGAAGCAGGCTCCAGGCTCCGAGCTGTCAGCACAGAGCCCGACGCGGGGCTCGAACCCATGAGCCGTGAGATCATGACCTGAGCCGAAGTCGGACATTAACCAGCTGAGCTACCCAGGCACCCCAAAAGTGACTTAACATATTTCAGAAGAATAGACTCGAACTTACAGAACCGAAAAATACAAAACCAGAATTGAAACTCTGTGGATGTGTTAGGCAGTAGTGTGAACCCAGTAAAAGAATGTTAATGAAGAAGAAGAAATATGGGAAGCAGATTTCAAGCATGTAGGACAAAAGACGGAAACGGGGAGAACACGTAAGCGGGTTGAGGGGGCATGGAGTGTGGTGGGGGAAGGTCTGACGAGCGTGCAGGCACGAGTTCCAGACAGAAGGCTGGAGCGGACACAGTCACTGAAGAGAAAAACACTCGATCACAGTCGGGAGTCCCAGTGAGTCCGCAGCAGGTGTAATTTAAAAGGAGGGACGGTTGGGCCGCTTTCTTCCCAGATGCTACAGCAGAAGCCACAAAGAGCGAATGACGCTCTGCGGTGGAGTCTGGGAGGGTAGAACCACTACTCTAGAACTCTGTACAGTTAAGGGCAGAATGGAGACCTCTTCAGACAGAGGAAGTTTGTCATCCACAAATACTGAAGGAACCCTGAAGACTCCACTTGAAGCAAAACGGAAGAGGTTCCAGAGGGAGGGTTTGAGACGTAAGTAGGAATGGGGAGGAGGGGCACCGGGGGGCTCAGTCGGTTCAGCACCCGACTTCGCCTCAGGTCGTGACCTCACAGTTCGTGAGGTTGAGCCCCCATCGGGCTCTGTGCTGACAGCTCAGGTCCCGCTTCGGATCCTCTGCCCCTCCCCCCACTCACGTTTGCTCTCTCAAAAGTAAACATTAAAAAAAATGAAGACCGGTTATCTATTTTTTTCTTTTGTTGGTCATGCTTTTGGTGTCAAATCTAAGAATTCATTGCCAGATGCAAGCCTGAAAGATTTGCCCCTTTGTTTAGCTTGTCCTCTTACGTTTCGGTGGTCGATCCGTTTTTGAGTTAACTTTTGTCAGCGGAGTGAGGCAGGTGGACGTTCAGTCGTTCTAGCCCCATTTGTTGGACCCGTGTTCTCTCCCCACTGAGTGGTCTTGGCACCCTGGGTGAAAATCCGTTGGTCATACACGTTGGGTTTATTTCCAGATTCTCCATTCAGTCCTCTCGGTCTGTGTGTTTACCCTCTTGTCAGTCACACGCTATTTTGATTACCGTAGCTTTGTAGTAAGTTTGGAAGTTAGGAAGTGTAAGCCTTCCAGCTTTCTTCTGTTTCTCTCATTGTGGTTTTGATTTACATTCCTCTGAAGACGAATGATGTCAAGCGACTTTTGAAGGAAAATGAAGTAGGAGGGCTTGCTCTTCCGAGAGGTCAGCAAAGTGTGGCCTGCAGCCTCTCATGTGGCTTGTTTTTGTTTGGACCCCCAGCTGAGAATGTTTTTTACATTTTTGAAGGCTTAGGAAAAAAACAACAGGCAGTAGAGGTGACACTGTGCGGTTCGCAAAGTCTTAAATAGTTACCATCTGGACCCCTACAGAGAAAAGAAAAACCTTTAATAACCCATACAGTGGGGGATCGAGTGACGCAGCAGAACAAGGTAGGTAAATTGGTGGCACCCCACGGCGAACCATGAAATTGGACCCTGAACACACCCAGTTTCAAGTGGATTGGGGACCTAAGTAGGAGAAGCTACAGTATTTTTTAGGACGTAGTCCGGAACAATCAGTATGGTCTTGGTATAGGGGAGAATTGAGTGATTCGAAGCACGAATGCAAAAGGAAAGGTTCAGAATCTGCCTGCCATCAAATGAAGGACTTGTGCTCATCCAGAGACCCCACCAGCTGTGAGGGTGGAGAGCACACTCATCGTCTACAACCGAGAAAGGAAAAGTGTCCAGAATGTTTAAAGAACTTCCACAAATCCACAAGAAATAGGCAGGTCAATAGAAAAATGGGTTAGAGGCTTAACGGACATTTCTGGGACAATGAAATGATCTTCCACACTCACCAGATTTGCCAAATTAAAACATTTGACACTTGGGGGAATTGGAAGGGTTAGAGGAATGGGAACTTCCATAAACCCTGGTGCTGGTGGTCATTTAATTCGTACACCCAGTTTAGAAAAGCAGATGGGTGTTACTTACTCAGGTTAAGATGTGTATTCTCTGTGGCTCCGTCGTCCCGACCCTGGCTGTATGGAAAGGTGCGTGTGTCAGTGTGCATGGCAACGTTACTCACAACTGGAAACAATCCAAATGCTCGTCAGCAGTAAAATGAGTGAGTAAACGGTGTGTGATTCCGAGCGCTGCAGTGAAAACGGGTGGAGGACAGCTCCCATCAACAAGTATGGCAGACATGGGAGCAGGAGGACTGCGTGAGTGCGTAAAGATTCAGCCACGTTGTTGAGTACACACGCAGGGGACAAAACTACCAGGAGAAGTTAAGAAATACCGTCACGGCGTCAGGACGGTGGTGAATTTTACACGTCACAGTGGACGTTTGACGAGGGCGCTGCTGTTCACGGTTCCCTGTTGAGCTCAGTGGTGGCTGCTTTATCCGAGCGGTTATACGTTTCTCTCTGACACACTTGTTTCATATTATGCAATAGCTTACGGTAATAACGATATGAATTTGAAAGGGAAAATCCAATTAGACGAACGTGCGGAGATTGTTTGTAAAGAATGTTGAACGTATTGCTCATAAAAGCTAAAACCTCAGTACTCTCCGGTGGGGATTGGCTGACCAGATCCGAAGCTGGCGCGGGTCAGATGCCAGACAGCTCCTAGAGAAGCTGAGACACAGCCACGTTCGTTGACCCGTGAGGACGTCTGTGACACACAGTGGACAGATCAAGAAGCAGGACATAGTACACATAGGGGCACCTGGGTGGCCCAGTTGGCTGAGCATCTACCTCTTGATTTTGGCTCAGGTCACGGTCATGATCTTGCACCTCGTTGTGTTCAAGCCCGCATCAGGCTCTGCGGGGCTGCGTGATGGCCGAGTGGAGCCCGCCTGGGATTCATCCCCCTCTCTGCCCTCCCCCCCCGCCCCACTGCCACTCTCTCTGTCTCTCTCAAAATAAATAAATAAACTTAAAAAAAAAAGGCAGTGTGTGTGTGTGTGTATGTGTGTATACACACGCACACATATATACAAGAAAAAGTATATACGCACACACTTAATACTGTATACGTATACATACTCATGTGTAGAAAATGAAAACCTCATCCATCCACTGACCTACTCCACCTGTTACCTTTTTAATTTTTTTTTCAACGTTTTTTTTTTTTAATTTATTTTTGGGACAGAGAGAGACAGAGCATGAACGGGGGAGGGGCAGAGAGAGAGGGAGACACAGAATCGGAAACAGGCTCCAGGCTCTGAGCCATCAGCCCAGAGCCCGACGCTGGGCTCGAACTCCCGGACCGCGAGATCGTGACCTGGCTGAAGTCGGACGGTTAACCGACTGCGCCACCCAGCCGCCCCATAATTTTATATGTGTCTATAATTGCAAAAAATGTGGGTTTCAAAGATTATTTTTAGTCATGGCAGAATTGTTTTTATAAAAAATCAGTAAAAAACCATGAAAACACTTTTAAATGAATTGTAAAAATTAACGTCCACAGAAAACAATTTGCTAAATCTTTAAGGTTTGAATAATTGTGGTTAACTAAAATGTGCTGTTAATCTTAACCTTTCAAAGGATGGTAGTGTCACCTCCCCTCCTCACCGCCACCTGCTTTGCCCAGACTTTGTGACACGTGGTCCCCTCGAGCGACTGCTCAGTGAGCCTGAGGACTGGGAGGAGCCCTGGACTCAGGCCCATCTGGCTGCGTTTTGTGGGAGCTTCAGTCCCTCAGCTGTCCAACGGGGCAGTCCGCCTCCTTTTACGGGAGACGCGGAAACACCCGGCACCAGGCCTGGTGGGCGGTGTCTGTCCGCTAAACTAGTTTGCCGATGTAGAATTTCTTCTGTAGCAGCGCTGGGCCATGGGCTTCCCCGAGCTCCGGGGTTCAGATGCCCGAAGTAGGCGCCTGCGTCCCCCTGTGCGTGAAGGTCCACTTGAGCGTGACTGTCGGTCAGTGTCCTAGAGAACGTTAGACCTTAACCAAGCGGGTCTCTAAGGGAAGGCAGGGTGAAAGGGCACGGGAGGAAGGAGGGTGCTACTGGGCTGATACGATGGGTAAGTGGTCATCAGACCGAAAAGGAGACTGCGTCTAGTGAAGGAGGCATCTAGAGAAAGGGAGGATCGCTCTATTCTGGCCGTCCCTAGGGAAATGCTGAGAATTTTGCATTAAAGCCAAATGAAATGGCGGATTTATTCACTTGTTATGCCTTTTTTCTTTCTTCCTTTTTTCTCTTAGATGGTGGTAAAACATGCCTTTTCTTTGAGTCACTAAGCCTTTCTAGCATCAGTATTAACCACTGAGCAGGTGTATCCCAGCGAGTCTTGGGAACAGCTAGTTGGTGTATGAGCACCTCCTCCCTGATTCCTTGTGGGTGTGGGCGGCCGACCATTTAGTAACTAGGTCAGGAGACTGGGAGGGCCCTCCTCCCTGCCTCCTCCCCGCACCCCCAGAGAGCACGCTCCGCTCCGGACTCTCCCCTTCCTCTCTGGAGGGAGGCCACTAATCCCATATGGGCCCCCCCCTCAAGGCGTCCTGTAAAGCCGGTCACTCCCCAAAGGCCCCGCCTCCAGGCCCAGCACGCTGGGGGTTAGGGCTGGGGGCACGCACGCTCAGTCCAGGGCAGCGACCCCGTCCTCGATCCCTCTTCCTGCTTCCTTTCCCAGAGGCGGTTAACCAGCCTCTTCCTCTGCTCCCCTCAGCCCTCCGTGCGTCTTCATTGGTACAAGAAGACAAGTTTTATGTGTTTGGCTGCGTGGCCAGATGTGTGACACTTTTACATGTTAGAGAGAGGACGCCTTTCTAATGAAGATAGGATTGTCCTCCTCCCCTTTCCAGGAGTTCTGAACCCAGAGTATTAGGAGGCTTTAAAATTGTTGTTTAATTTTTTTTTAACGTTTATTTTTGTGACACAGAGAGACAGAGTGTGAGCAGGGGAGGGGCAAACAGAGAGGGAGACACAGAATCCGAAGCAGGCTCCAGGCTCCGAGCCGTCAGCACACAGCCCGACGTGGGGCTTGAACCCACAGACCATGACATCATGACCTGAGCTGAAGTTGGACTCTCGACCGAGTCACCTAGGCACCCCTAAAATTGTTATTTTAAAGGAGATCCCAGCCCCATGAATGTTGAGAAAAGCGGAATTCAGTGAGAGAATGGAGGGACCAAGGTTCGCGTGTTCCCCGGGGAATCAGGCGTAGGCAAGGCGGAGCGCCGCCATATCGCCGGTAGGGGGGCTCCGGGAGGCTCTCAGCCCCGAGGAGCCACAGGACCAGGAATCTCTGCGTTTTGGCCCCTCCTCTGCCGTCATGTTACAGAAACCCGTGCTAAGGGGAGCGGTGCTTTGGTCCTTGAAACACTAGGGGATTTTCCTTCCCAGGTTGGCATCTGCTGTCTGTGACCCAGCGTCACTGAACTTCCTGAAGACCAGGCTAGTGATGGGAACAGGGTGCTGTGGACACAGTACCCCGGGGTGACCAGTTCTGGTTGGAGCTTGTTTAATGAGGCTCCGATCCCATCCCGTCAGCGATATTTGATACAGAAGGAGCTCGGTGTGGCCGAGGTCCCCTGCGTGGGTGTTTTGCATCATTCTGGGGCATTTCAGCGAATTCTCCAGAGCCCGTCCCTGCGCTCGTATTTCCCAAGCGGTCTGACGGGACAGGTCACGTCTCCTGCCAAAGGTGACTGTCCTTGGAGCGCTGGCGTCAGTCCTGGTTTGGCCTGAGCACAGGAGGTCGGTGACTCCACAGCAGCCCGTGATCCTGAAGTACTGAGTGCCCCACGGCCCCCTCTTCTCCCACCTGGTTTTGCTCCCGGTGGGAGTCGTGGGTACTGGTGTCTGACCCAGGCCTGTGGTCAGCTTGCTGAGCTTGCTCGTCGTCGGCCGCTCAGGGGGAGTTGTCCGGGATAGGGACGCAGAGGGCGGCCGAAGGAAGGTGCTTTGCGGGGGGTGGGCACAGAGGGGAAGCCAGAGGCCTGGTCTCTTCCTGGCCACTGACTTCCACCTGCCTCAGGGCCCTCGTTCTTTATCAGCGAGGGGAAGTTCGTCCGACCCGTCTCACGTGTGTGTCTCGGTGTGTTCTGCGGGGAGCCCGTGCCTGTGGACACACTCTCAAAGCCTAAGCCCCAGGTAAAGGGAGGGCACGTATCCAAACTGTGTGATTTGAGAAGTATGTGAGCGGCACAAGATCCTTGCCACAATCCCGATCGCGTAAGCGTGGAGTGGTAGGGTGCGTGTGTGTTACAATCTTGTGTGTGTGTGCGTCTGCGTGTGTTTGTTTTCTGCTGTTTTAGATTTTTGAAGTTCCCACAGAAGTGACTGGGGGCGTTACAGTGTTACTGCTGTCTTTCTTGAAAAGAACCGTCCCCAACAGGAATCCCAGGGAGGGCATGTGAATGAGTCCCGTGAAAGCCGTGGCTGCCCCACCTGCAAACGCGGCGTTGCACTAGAAAATCGAGCCGCGATCTCCGTGTGCACAGCCCCTTCTGGTGTTTCTGATGCCCAGCCCGGGCTGACTGGCCTGAGGCCCCTTCCCCTCCTGACATGAAAGCCTGGTACCTTCCTCTTGATTCACAGACAGGATTTGGTGGTTGGTGCCCTTCACTAAGGTCCCTACCCCTCGAGAAGAAGCCGTTTGGGTGGATACGAGGCGTTCGGTTTTGCTTTTCTGCTGCACTTGTCAGTGGTGCTGGTGGAGAGCTTCGCCTCCCAGCTCCTTCTGAGGCACGGGGCCCACGGGGCACAGCGGTCCTCGTGAGTTCTGCCACGACGGGAGCGGGACCCAGGCTCGATTCCCAGGTGATTTTTCCTTCTCTGTTATTGCCGACCTGCTCTTTTTTGTCCAGAGCTTCTTACTTAGATCCTAGTCTCCCGGGACTGCTCTGGCTGGCTGATAGCTCGTTGCAGCCAACCTCTGTCGTGGTATTTAACCCAAAACCAGGCGGTGAGATCGAGAAAAGGCAGAAAGGGGATAACTCGTTCAAGCCTATTAGAATAAGACCTGAAGGCCCAGGAAACAAGTTACGGTGGCTGCCCGTGGAGAGACCGGAGTAGCTGGGGGACCTGTTTCTCCGTACGCCCCTCCTTTTTGTGAATTTTGTACTATATGCATGTATTATCTGTTGAGAAGCTTTAATCTAAAAATGTACACAATTTGTAATATGGTGAAGAGTTGAAATTCTCTAAGGCAAGTATGTTACCAACCAGCTTGAAAGAGGGACGTCAGTAAACGGAGCTGCAAGTTTCACACTGTTTTTAGAATATGATTACTGGTCATTGTGATGCCAACAGCAGTTCCCGCAAATCGGGCGCCTGACTGCCATGAACCATGAGCTAAACCCCGAGGAAGAAGTTGGCTCTTTAAACACAGATTTCACTTCCAAAGTAGGTGCAACCTTGTCTTTTTTTTTTTTTTTTTTTTTTTTAAGGGAACAATTAATAGATACGACTTGTTTGGTCCTATTCATCCTTTGAAAGGGGCTTGTGTAGAAAGGAAGACCAGTGTAGGTCTAAAGGCGTATTCAGTAACAGGTGCTGACTTCGCTCTTAAAGTTGCTAAACTTTGCGCGTTAGCTGCACTCGATACAGTTGAGACATTTGGTGATTTAACGAGCCGACTCCTGCCCCTGCATCTCGTCCACTCTCCTCACTCGGGCCTTCTTGCGACTCCGTCGACATTCAGAGCACAATCTGGCCTCAGGGCCTTTGCACTTGGTGTTCTCTCTGCCTGGCATAGGCTTCCTCCTACATCTTACAGAGGTTGACTCAAATGTTACCTTCTCAGGGAAGTCTTCCCTGACTTGTTTTTCAAGTTTATTTGTTTTGAGAGAGTGAGCGCACGCAAGTGGAGAAGGGGCTGGGTGGGGGAGAGAGAGAGAGAGAGAGAGAGAGAGAGAAAGAGAATGAGAATGAATACCAAGCAGGCTCCATGCCGTCAGCACGGAGCCTGATGCAGGGCTTGAACTCATGAATCATGCGATCACGACCTGAGCTGAAATCAAGAGTCAGACGGTTAGCTGACTGAGCCACGCAGGTGCTCCTTCCCTGACTTTCTTGACTAACATCACAACCTCACTTACCACTGCCTGTTACTTTTCCCTGTTTCATTTTTTAAATATTTTTATTGGAGATTTTGTTACACACGTGTATATATGCATGCGTGTTTGCATACACACATCTGTGCAGTTATGTTACATATAAAAAAGAAGTATGTATGTGTTAACTCACTGAGTTGTCACAAACTGAACACATCGGTGTGATTAGCACAAATCAGGACACAAAATTACCGGTACCCCAGGACCCCTTTTCTTGGGTCACTACCTCCCACTCTCCAGATGTTACCAGTGCCGACCTCTAACGCATAGAAGAGTACTCACCATATGTGGCATCGGAGAGTATTTCCTCTCTTGTAACTGTCTTGTCTTCTTTAGCATTGTGTCTTGTGAGATGGCTTCATGTCGTGGCAGGTGGTTGTGCATCCCCCATTCTCAGTAGTGTATGGTGTTCCAGTATGTGAAGGTAGGACACTTAATATACACTCTCCTGTTGATGGGCATCGGGATTTGTACTGAACGTGTCGCTGTGAATATCCGAGCACGTGTCTTGATGAAGAGACGTAAGCATCTCTGCCAGGAGTATCCGGAATCGGACAGAGGATGGGCACGTATTCCGTTTTACGAGCCCTTTCACAGCGTTTGTATCCATTTCTGCTCCACCAGCAGAGTTCAAGCTCAGCCACTCCACCTCCTCGCGTGGTATTTGTCCTTTTCGTGTAGTTACTCTGTGGACCGTGTAGAGAGGTATCTCATTTTCTTACTAACTGAAAAATAAGTTACATACATAAAATGAAGAAATCTTAAGTGTATACACCTCAGTGAATTTTACCTGGGTATATATACTCCTATAACCACCACCTAGACTAAGATAAAAAACATTTTCAGCAGGGGCGCCTGGGTGGCTCAGTCGGTTAAGCATCCGACTTCGGCTCAGGTCATGATCTCACGGTCCGTGATTTCGAGCCCCACGTTGGGCTCTGTGCTGACCGCTCCGAGCCTAGAGCCTGTTTCAGATTCTTTGTCTCCCTCTCTCTCTGACCCTCCCCCGTTCATGCTCTGTCTCAAAAATAAATAAATGTAAAAAAAAAAAAATGAAAAAAAAAAAAAAAACATTTTCAGCAGCTCAGAAAGTTCCTCCTGCTTCTTCCCAGGTGATACCACTGTGTAGATTTTTAGCACTATAGATGAGTCTTTTACCTGTTTTTGAAGTTCATTTAACTGGAATAATTTATTTTGTGCCCTTAAATCTGGCTTGCTTTCTCGACATAAGGACTGTGAGATTGATCTATGTTGTTACATTATTGGTAGTTCATTCTCTTTTATACACAAAGAGAAATGAGAAAGCAAGAAACGTTTCACTACTTCCAACTAAACACTAAAGAAGATAGTAATGCAGGAAATGAACAAAAACTCCAAGGTGTACAGAAAACAAATCGCAAAGTGACAGTAGGGACGTTCTCACCAGTAATTATTTTAAGTCTACATTGATTAAACTCCCATCAAACGACAGAGACTGGCAGAATGGATGAAATGGTCCAACTGTTTCCTGTCTGCAAGAGACTCACTTTAAACCCAAAGGCACGGGTAGATTAGAAGCGAAAGGATGGGAAAGAATAACATTGCGTGTAGGTAGTTAGCAGAAGAGAGTAAGATGGCTATACTGATAACCCACAAAAAACACTTGAAAACATTTTTTTTACATTTATTTGTTTTTGAGAGACCGAGCACAAGTGGGGGAGGGGCTGAAAGAGAGGGAGACACAGAATCCAAAGCAGGCTTCAGGCTCTGAGCCGTCAGCACAGAGCCCTACGCGGGGCTCGAACCCACGGACTGTGAGATCATGACCTGAACCGAAGTCGGACGCTCAACCAACTGAGCCGCCCCTAAGTCTCAGTAGTTTTAAAAAGATATAACATACAGGGACATCTGGGTGGCCCAGTCAGTTAAGTGGCCAACTTCGGCTTTGAGCCCCACATCAGGCTGTCTTCTGTTAGCACAGAGTCCGGTTTGCATCCTCTGGCCCCCTCTCTCTGCCCCTCTTCTGCTGACGCGCGCTCTCTAAAATAAATAGCATTTTAAAAAAACATCAGGGCACCTGGGTGACTCAGTTGATTAATAAGCATCTGACTTTAGCTCAGGTCATGATCTCACAGTTCATGAGTTTGAGCCCCACGTTTGGCTCTGTGGTGACAACTCAGAGCCTGGAGCCTGCTTCGCCTCTGTGTTCCCCTCTCTCTCTTCACCTCCCCTGCTCATTCTCTGTCTCCCTCTCTCTGAAAAATAAATAGACATTAAAAAAACTTTTTTTAACATTAAAAAATATATCCTACAAATTACCTTCTCCAATCACAACAGGATGAAGTTAGAAATCAGTAATAGAAGTGAAACTGGAAAATTCGTAAATCTGTAGCTATTAAACAACACACTCTGAACCAATGGATCAAAGAAGAAATCACATGGGAAATCCTAAAATACTTAGAAATGAATGAAAACAAAAACAACATACCAAGACTTCCAGAGCTCAGTAAAAACAGTGTGCTAAAGGGGAAATTTTTGGCTATAAATGCTGACATTAAAAAACAAAGACCTCAAATCAACCTAATTTTACAACTGAAGGAAATAGAAGAATGAACTAAATCCAAAGCTAGTTAGCAGAAGGGGAGAAGTAAAAGATTAGAGAAGAGGTAAATGAAATAGAGAATAGAAAGACAATACAGAAAATCAATAAAAGCAAAGTTAGTTCTTCAAAAGATCAACACATCAACAAACGTTTAGCTAGATGGACGAAGACACAAAGAAGATTCAGGTTCTGAAATCAGAAATGAAAATGGGGACTTATTACTGATTCTACAGAAATAGAAAGGATTGTAAAAGGGACAGTTGTACACCAACAACTTTGTTGCCTGGATGAAATGAGACAAACTCCTAGAAACACACAACCTACCAAGACTAAATTATGTAGAAATGGGAAATCTAAACGGACCTGGCAAGGATGTTGAAGCAGTAACGAGAAATCTGACAGAGAATAGCCCTGGTCCTGATGCCGTATGGCCTTCCATGGTGAATTCTACCAAACATTTTACAAAGAACTCATGCCAGAGCGCCCAGGGGGCTCAGTCAGGGGAGCATCTGCCTCTTGATTGCACCTCAAGTCATGATCTCGTGGTTCATGGGATTGAGCCCCACATTGGGCTCTGTTTGGGACTCTCTCTCTGTCCCTCCCCCCACTCACTTTGTGTGCTCTTGCGCGCGCGCGCTCTCTCTCTCTCTCTCTCTCTCTCGCTCTCTCTCTCTCCCCCCCCTCTCTCCCTCTCTCTCTCTCTCACTCTCACGCGATCTCCCCCTCCCCCCTAAATGATACCAGTGCTTCTAAAACTTTTCCAAAAATTTCAGGGAAGGGGAGGGGAGTACTTCCTAACTCACTCCATGAGGCCATCATGACCCTGATACTGAAGCCAAAGACTATAAGAAAACTACAGACCAGGGGCACCTGGGTGGCTCAGTCAGTTGAGCATCCCACTTTAGCTCAGGTCATGATCTCACGGTTCGTGGGTTCCAGCCCCGCGTCTGGCTCTGTGCTGACACCCGGGAGCCTGGTGCCTGCTTCAGATTCTGTGTCTCCCTGTGTCTCTCTCTGCCCCTCCCCTGCTCGTGCTTGCTCGTTCACTCTCTCTCTCAAAAATAAACATTGAAAAACAACTTAAAAAAAAAAAAAAACAGACCAGTATCCCTTATAAACACAAATGCAGAAATCTTCAACAAAATACTAATAAACCAAATTCAGCAGCCTATTAGAAGGATTGTACACCATGGCCAAGTGCAATTTATTTTGAGAATGCAAGGATGATACCAACACATGCAAGTTGGTAATTGTAATATACCACATGAACAGAGCGAAGGAGAAAAGAACACATGATATTCTTGATGCAGGAAAAACATTTGACAGAATTCAATACCTCTGATAAACACAGTCAACACACTACGAATAAATGGAAATTACTTCCACGTAATAAAATCTAACACCATTCTAAGTGGTGAGAGACTTGAAAGGTTTTCCTGAGACCAACAACAAGACAAGGCCACCTTGGAGCACCGTCCTAGTCAGTGAAATACCAGAAGTTCTAGCCAGAGCGGTAGCCAAGGAAAAGAAACAGAAGCCTCCAAATGGGAAAGGAAGAAGTAAAGTCATCTCTGCTCGTAGATAATATGATTTTATAGGAGGAAAACCCTAAAGATTCCACAAAAATTTTGTTTGAACTAATTAATGTTAACTCAGCAAAGTAGCAAGATACAAAGTAAGCGTGCAGAAATCATTTGCATTTTTATACACTAATAGTGAACGATCTGAAAAGGAAATTATGAAAATAATTCCATTTACAGTAGCATCAAAAAAAATTACTTAGAATTAACCAAGGAAGTAAAAGACATGTGACTGAAAACGGCAAAACAGTGCTGAAAGAAATTAAAGAAGATATAAATAAACGGAAACACATCTCATGTCCATGTATTAGAAAATTTAATATTTTAAAATGTCAGTACTACCCAAAGCGAACTACGGTTTCAGTGCAATCCCTGTCAAAATCTTAATGATCTTTTTTCTATTAATAATAAAAAAAGAGGGCGTGCCTGGCCGGCTGGGTTAGTATAGCATACATCCCAATCTCAGGTCGTGAGTTCAAGCCCTATGTTGGGCATGGAGCTTACTTAAAATAAGAAGTAATAAATAAATAAGTAAATAATAAAAGAGAAATACTCCTTGTGAAACTCCTATGAAATCTCAAGGGAGCCCAAATAGCTAAAACAATCTTGGAAAAGAAGAATAAAGCGGAGTACTCCCTTCCTGATTTCACAACTTACTATAAAACTACAGTGACCAAAATAGCGTGTTACTTGCATAAAGACAGACACATCGACCAGTGGAATACAATAGGAAACCCAGAATCAAACCCTTGTGCTGCATTCACATGATGTTTGACAAGGGTGCCAGGAACACTCATCAGGGACAGAATGGTTTTTTCAACGTTTATTTATTTTTGGGACAGAGAGAGACAGAGCATGAACGGGGGAGGGGCAGAGAGAGAGGGAGACACAGAATCGGAAACAGGCTCCAGGCTCTGAGCCATCAGCCCAGAGCCCGACGCGGGGCTCGAACTCACGGACCGCGAGATCGTGACCTGGCTGAAGTCGGACGCTTAACCAACTGCGCCACCCAGGCGCCCCCAGAATGGTCTTTTCAACCAATGGTACCGGGAAAACTGGAAACCCACATGTAAAAGAGTAAAGTTGGACCATTATCTAACACTGTATACAAAAGTTAACTCAAAGTGTATCCTAGGCCTAAACGTAAGACCTAACACTATAAAACTTTGAAGAAAACATAGGGCAAAACTTCATGACATGGGATTTGGAAGTCGTTTCTTGGATAGGACACCAAAGATAGAGGCAGCAACAGAAAAACACAGACAAATTCGATTCTACGTGAAACATTTTAAATTTTGCACATCAGAAGACACTAATCGGCCGAGGAAGAGAGCTACCCAGAGAATGGGAGAAAATATTTGCAAGTTAGGTGTGTGATGAGAGGTTAATATCCAGACTGTACTGAGAATTCTCAAAACTGAACAACAAAAAAGCTATCCAGTTCAAAAGTGGACATAAGACTCGAATAGACTTTTCTCCAGAGAAGATAAACAAATTGTCAATAAGCATAAGAAGATGCTCAACACCACTGATTATTATAGAAGGGCGAATCAAAACCACAATGGAATAATGTTTCCTGCCCACTAGGATCACCACAGTAAAAATAACAGAAAAGAACAACTTCTGGCAAGGATGTGGAGAAATCAGGATCCTGTGTAATGCTGCTGTTGGGATATTAAGTGGTGTGGCTGCTGTGGGAAACAGTATGATAATTCATCAAAATATTAAAAATAGGATTACTGGGGGTGCCTGGGTGGCTCACTTGGTTAAGCATCTGACTTACGTCATGATCTCACCACTCATGAGTTGGAGCCCCGCGTCAGACTCTGTGCTGACAGCTCAGAGTCTGGAGCCTGCTTTGGATTCTGTGTCTCCCTCTGTCTCTCTGCCCCTCTCCTGCTTGCATTCTGTCTGTCTCAAAAAAAAGTGCATAAACAGTAAAAAAAAAAAAAAAAAAGTTAAAAATAATAGGGTTACTGGATGATCCAGCAAATCCACTTCTGGGTGTACAAAGAAGATTAAGAGCAGGGTCTTGAAGAGATACTGGCACACCTGTGTTTGTAGCAGCATCATTCACAATAGCGGCAACATGAAAACAGCCTGGGTGTCTGTCAAGGACAAGTGGATACGCAAAATGCAGCATAAACATACAGTGGAATATTACTCAGCCTGGGAAAGGAAGGAAGCCCTGTCACATGCTATAGCATGGATGAACCTTGAAGATACTGTGCCAAGTGAAATTAGCTAATTGACAAGAAGAGAAACACCGTATGATTCTATTTATACGGGATACTTAACAGTGTTCACAGTCACAGAGTCACAAAGGAAATGCTGGTTTCCAGGACTGGGAGCAGGAAGAATGGGGAGTTCTTGTTTAATGGACCTAGAGTTTCTGCTTTATAAGATTAAAAGTTACTGAGAATAGCGGTGATGGTTGCATGCCATGATGAATTTATTTAATACTCCCGAACCATATCCTTAAAAAATGGTAAAGGTGGTTAATTTTATGTACATTTTACTACAACAAAAATTGAAGGAAAAAACCCCAATTATACACAAGAGGCAGAAAAAGAGTGGTAGACGAACATAGGAATGATGAACGGAGGGAAATTGTAAAAAAGAGTTACAAGTACAGTAGATATGAATCCATCTGTATCGATGATAACTCTGAATGTTAGTGCCCTAAGTGCCAGTTAAACCAATTAAAAGAGATTGTCAGAGTGAATCAAAACCACAACCCAACTATAGTCTACCCACCCCTAAAAAACTACTTTTTAAAAAAATTTTTTTAACATGTATTTATTTTTGAGAGAGAGATAGAGTGTGAGCAGGGGGAGGGCAACACAGAATCCAAAGCACACTCCAGGCTCTGAGCCGTCAGTACAGAGCCTGATACGGGGCTCGAACCCACAAACCATGGGATCATGACCTGAGCGCAAGTCGGATGCTTAACCGACTGAGCTACCCGGGCACCTCAAAACCCACTTTAAATATACAGACACGTGGTGATTAAAAGTAAATAGATGAATGGGGCACCTAGGTGGCTCAGTTAGTTAGGCATCCAGCTCTTGATTTCAGCTCAGCTCATGATCTCAAGGTCATGGGATTCACGCCCAGCATGGAGCCTGCTTCAAGCTTCTCTCCCTCCCTCCGCTGCTCATGCTCTCTTTAAAAAAAGTAAATAGATGGAGAAAAATTCACCATACCAACATTAGTCAAAAGAAAGCAGGAATAGCTGTATTAATTTCAGACAGAGCAGACCTCAAAGTAAAGAAAGTTTCCAGGAAAGAAAAGCATTACATTTTGATAAAAGTGTCGGTTTTCCATAATTCTTACCATGACGCACCTAACAGCATAGCATCAAACCACGAGAGACAAAAACTGGCAGAACTTCAAGGAGAGATAGATGATGAATCTGTTATCATAGTTGAAGACTTCAGCATGCCTTCTCAGAAATGGACCGATCCAGCCAGCAGAAAATCGGTAAGGACACCGTTGAACTTAACCCTGTCAATCAACTAGCTACCACGGACATCTGTAGACTACCTCATCCAAAACAGCAGAATTCACATACTTCTCAAGAATTCACTTTCTTCTCACATAGAATATTAACCAAGATAGACTGCATTCTGGACCATAAAACACACTTTTGCAAGTTTAAAAGAACAGAAATCATACAATGTCTGCCCTCAGAGCCCAGTGGAATTAAACTAGAAGTCAATAACAGAAAAATAGCTGGGAAATCTCAAAATATTTGGAGATTAAACAACATGCTTCTACATAACACATGAGTCAAAGAAGAAATTTCAGGGGTGCCTGGGTGGCGCAGTCGGTTAAGCGTCCGACTTCAGCCAGGTCACGATCTCGCGGTCCGTGAGTTCGAGCCCCGCGTCGGGCTCTGGGCTGATGGCTCAGAGCCTGGAGCCTGTTTCTGATTCTGTGTCTCCCTCTCTCTCTCTCTCTGCCCCTCCCCCGTTCATGCTCTGTCTCTCTCTGTCCCAAAAATAAATAAAAACGTTGGAAAAAAAAAAAATTAAAAAAAAAAAAAAAAGAAATTTCAAGGTAAATGTTTCAAAATTTTGAACGAAATGAAAACAAAATGTGTGAGATGCAGCAAAAGCAGTGCTTATAGGGAAATTTATAGCATCAGATGCATATATTAGAAAAGAAGAAAGATCTAAAATCAATACTCTAAATTTCAACCTTAAACTGGAAAAAGAAAAGCAAAATAAGGCCAAAGTGATCAGAAGAAAATAATTACAGCAAAAACCAATGAAATCAGGAAGTCAATAGACAAAATCACAAAACGAAAAGCTGGTTTTTTGAAAAGGTCAGTAAAATTGATAATGTTCTAACCAGGCCATGTAAGAAAAAAGAAGACACAAGTTACTAATATCAGAAATGGGGGCACCTGGGTGGCTCAGTCTGTTGGGCGTCTGACTTTGGCTCAGATCATGGCCTCACAGTCTTTGAGTTTGAGCCCTGCATTAGGCTCTGTGCTGACATCTCAGAGCCTGGAGCCTGCTTTGGATTCTGTGTCTCCCTCTTTCTCTATTCCTCCCCCACTTGTGCTCTGTCTCTCTCTGTCTCTCAAAAACGAATAAATGTTTAAGAAAATAAATAAATAAAATAAATGAAAGAGGGGACATCACTACAGATCCCATGGAAATTGAATAGATAATAAAAGAATACCGCAAGCGGCTCTTATTTCCACAAATTTGACAACCTAGATAAAATGAACCAATTTCTTGAAACATAAAATCTGCCAAAACTATCATAAGAAGAGATAGATGATATGAATAGGCTTATGTCTGTGAAAGAAATTGAGTCAATAACCTTTCCAAACCAAAAGCACCAGGCCCAGATGGGTTGACTGGTGAATTCTGCCAAACCTTTAAGGAGGAAATGTAGCAGTTCTCCACAATCTCTTTGAGAGGATAGAAGCAGAGGGAATACTTCATAATTCATTTCATTAGGCCAGCATTACTCTAATACCAAAATCAAAAACATTCCAAGAAAAGAAAACTAGAGAACAGTATCTCTCATGAATATAAATGCAAACATCTTCAACAAAATAGCAAAGCAAATCCAGAAAAAGTATAATAAGCTGACCAAGTGGGATTTATACCAAGTGTGCAAGGCCAGTTCACCATTCAAAAGTCAATTAATGTAATCTACCATGTCAACAGACTAAAAAAATAAAAATTACATGATCCTGTAAGTAGCTACAGAAAAGAGATCTGGCAAAATCAATACTCATTCATAATAATAATAATAATAAACAACCCCTCATTAAACTAGGAATAGAAGGGAACTTTTTCAACTTGATAAGGACTACCTTTCAAAAGAACCTACAGCTAGTAGCACACTTCATGGTGACAAACGAAGCTTTCCCATAAAGATCAAGGATGAGGCATGGGGACCCCTTCACCACTCCTTACCAACATCATACTGTAAGTCCATGCTATTGCAGTAGGCAAGGAAGGGAGGTAAAAAGGATACATACTAGGGAAGAAGACCTAAAACTGTCTTTGTTTGCAGATGACGTGATCACCTATGTAGAAAATCCAAAAGAATTAACCAAAAAAAAAAAAAAAAAAATCCTGGAACTACTAAGCTATGATAGCATGGTTGCAAGATGCGAGGTTAATATGCAAAAGTCAGTTGCTTTCATATGTGCCAATAACGGAACAAGTGGCTCACATTTAAAACACAATTTAATTTACGTTAACAACCTTAGAGTGAAATACTAAGGTATAATTCTGATTACAGAATATGTACAAGATCTATATGAGGAAAACTACAAAGTTCAGGTAAACAGAATTTAAGAGCTAAATCATATTCCGTGTTTGTGGATAGGAAGCCTCAATAGTTTCAAGATGTTACTTTTTCCCAGTTTGATCTATAGATTCAATTCGATCCCAGTCAAAATCCCAGCACATTATTTTATGGATATTGACAAACTGATTCTAATGTTTCTATGGAGAGGCAAGAGACCCAGAACAGCCACCACACTACTGAAGGGGAAGGACACATTTGGAGGAGTGATGCTACCCAACTTTAAGACTCACTGTAAAGCCACGTTAATCAAGACAGTGTGGTCTCGACAGAAGAACAGAGAAACAGATGGGGCGCCCGGGTGGGTCAGTTGGTTAAGTGTCTGACTTCAGATCAGGTTGTAATCTCACGGTTCGTGAGTTCAAGCCCCGCATCAGGCTGTCGGCACAGAGCCTGCTTTAGATCCTCTGTCCCCTTCTCCCTCTTCCCTTCCCCGACTCATGCACGTGCGCGTGCTCTCTCAAAAATAAACATTAAAACATTGTTTTGAAAACATTTGCAGGATCTGTTAAAGGTATGGTATCCTTAATACAAAGAACTCTTGAAACTCAATAATAAAAAACAACCCAATTAAAAGGTAGACTAAAGACCTTAACAGACACCACACCAGGAAAGATACACAGATGGCAAATAGACACATGGAAGGATGCTCAAGGGCGTATAACAACGGGAATTGTCAAACATGGCTGGTGGGAATGCAAGATGGCACGGCCACTCTGGAAGCCACTGTGGTGCTGCTTACAAAGTGAAACATGCTCTCAGCGTATGATTCAGTAGTCCTGCTCTGAGGCATTTACCCAAAGGAATCGAAACATATATCCGCACAAAAACAAAATAAAATAAATAAAAATAACATGGATATTTATAGCAGCTTTATTTGTAACTGCCAAAACTTACAACTAAGTGTAACAACTAAGATGTCTTTCAGTAGGTGAATGAATTACTAAACTCTAGTCCATCCAGACAGTGCAGTATTCTTCAACTCGAACAAGAAAGGAGCTTTGGAGCCTTTGAGGAGAGAAGAAGGGAGGAGAAGTGCCTGGTGTCCAAGGCGAGCTGGGCACACCCTGTCCCCACAGTGGGCGCAAAAAGAACTTTTTTTAATAAAAGAAATGAGCTGTGGAGCCGTGAGCAGACATGAGGCACCTTAGATACATATTGCTAAGTGAAAGAAACCGTGTGGAAAGCCTCCGTACCGTAGGGTTGCGTCCATGTGACATTCTGGAAGAGGCAGAAATAGGAAACAATAAAAATCACAGCTGGCACGTGGTAAGGCCGATGAGTAGACAGGCACAAGGATTTCCTAAAACGGTAGAAATGCTCCGTGTGCAGTTATATTACAGAAAGATGTTATTATACTTCTGTCCCAACACCTACAAGGTGCACCACCGAAAGTGAGCCCAAAGGTAAACCATGGACTTCGGGTGATCATGTGTCGGTGTAGGTTCATCCTTGGTTTAAAAATAAAAGGTCCATTCTCGTGAATGATGTTGATCAGGGAGATGGTGGGTGTTTGGGGGCACCAGGTGTAAGGGCAAACCGTACCTTCTTCTCAATTTAAGTCTTTAAAACAATTGTATTTTAATGTATTAGCAGTGAATAATCAAAAATTGGCATAAACATAGCCTTTACAGTAGCATCAAAAATCTGAACTACTTGGGGTTAAATTTAATAAAAGCTGTGCAAAGTCTTAAAATTTACTGAAAACTAACAAAAACATAACTGAGATCTAAAGAAATAGATGTGTGAATGCTAGGTAAATAGAAGACCTAAATAAACAGAAGGATATACCACGTACAGGAGTCAGAAGACTCGATACGTCAATATGTCTGTTCTCCCCTAATTGATCTAAAGGTTAAATAGAATCCCTGTCAGAATCCTAGCAGGCTTTTTGTAGAAATTGACTATTTGATTCTGAAACGTATATGGAAATGCAAAGAATCAAGAGTAGCCACAACAACTTTGTAAAAGAATAACAAAGAATACACCACTACCTGATTTCAGGACTTACTATAAATCTGTAGTAATTAAGACGGCCTGTGGGGCACCTGGGTGGCTCAGTCGGTTAAGCGTCCGACTTCGGCTCAGGTCATGATCTCACGGTTTGTGAGTTCGAGCTTCACATCGGGCTCTGTGCTGACAGCTCGGAGCCTGGATCCTGCTTCGGATTCTGTGTCTCCCTCTCTCTCTGCCCCTCCCCTGCTCATATTCGTGCTCTGTCTCTCGCTCAAGAATAAATAATTAAAAAAAAAAACAAGACAGCGTAGGATTGGCATAATGACAGACGAATGGCTCCGTGAGATGTAAGAGAGAATCCAGCATTTAAATTTTGTTTTTTTTACTTTAACTCACTTAAATCAAGGTCCAAAAATTAAAATTTTGAAAGACACCTCTACGAGAATGAAAATTAAATATTTGCAATGATGTAAAAGGATTTGTATCTAGAATATATAAAGAACTCTTTTTTGTTTAATGTTTATTCATTTTTGAGGGGGGGGGGGCGTGAGTAGGGGAGGAGCAGAGAGAGGGAGACACAGAATCCGAAGCAGGCTCCAGGCTCCCAGCTATCAGCACAGACCCGATGCCGGGGTTTGAACCCAAACCATAAGATAATGACCTGAGCCGAAGTCGGACGCTTAACTGACTGGGCCACCCAGGCACCCCAAGAACTCATAAAACTCAGTAATAAGAGAACACGTTACTTACCCCAAATTTTTTAATGAACAAAAGATGTGAAGGGGCGAAGAGGGCGAATCAAGTGCATGAAAGATTGGGTCCATACGTCGTCTGTACCTAAATGGAAGCCACAGCAAGGGGTCCCTGCACCCTCCTAGAGGCTACACTTGGAAGGGCTCACCCGACAGAGTGGTGACGTGGGGGGGGGGGGGTCTGGTGGCAGTGTCGCCTGGAACTCCTGCCTTGGAAAAGTGTAGGGCGCGTCATTAAAAGTCGGCCTCTGTGAGCTAGCCACTCTACTCCTGGGTATTTGTCGAACAGAAATGCAAATATGTGTCCCGGCAAAGACTTGCACACGGGTGTTCGGAGAAGCTTTATTTGTCGTAGCTGCCGACTGCTAACTTGTCCCTCGACAGATGACTGGTGACCAATTCAGGCATATCCATCTAGGGGACTACCCCTCCGCGACGAAGGGAACAGAGTACTGACGCGGACAACCGCGTGGACGAACGTGAGCAGGATTATGCCGCACGAGGGAGCCACACAGTCCACGCTATATGGTTTATTTATGTAAAATTCCAGAAACGTAGAGTGAGAGTGACAGAAGCGGATCGGTGTTGGCTGGGGACAGGAAGAGAGCGCAGGAAAAAGGGGACACGCGGAGACCTTGGGGGGGTGGATGTACCTTCCTTGATTTGCCGCTATGGTCCCCCAGGGACGTGCCCGTCACAGGTTATCAGATTGTCCCCTTGAGTATGTGTCTTTTCGCACATGCCAATTAGGCCTCAAGCTCTTTCTTTCACAAAAAGATTATGCTCTTAATTCCTGCTGCCCTGTGAAAGTAACTCATCGAACAGAGGCTTTTTCGAATGTCGCTGTCTTTGTTTACGCGTTCACTTCCACGAGGCCTGGGATCTACCTGCCTTGACGGTTGAGAGGGGAAGGAAAAGACCAGCTTTCCTGAAGAGCTCCCTGGGAAAAGCAATCTTCTTAGTCTCCGCTGCCATTCCGGAAGTTTCTTCCCCTTACCGCAGGGCCAGGGTCTTCTGAGGCCTCCGAGTGCCCCACTCCGCCGCTGTCTCCTCCCTACACTGGGTTGACCCCGATAACGTCCCTGAAGGCAGCTGCATTGTGCTGTGTGACTTAAATAGGACGTTTAAGCGTAATTGTTTGAAGACTGAGATTTATTTAGCACTTTCCGAGTTTCCGTCTGCTGCGTAAAACGTGCCAGCAGGATTAGCCTGTAGAGTGTTTGCCGAGCTAGCTGCTTGGTTCTCCTCCTGGACTGATGTCCTGACGACTGCCATAGGACTGTGTCCTTGGAGTGGACAGTGTGGCACAGAAGTCCTATTGGCACCGTTAGAAAAATTTAATTATCTGGGCTTTTTTTTTTTTTTTTTGGCCTTTTATGGAAAGGAGAGGCAGCCCATGTCTCCCAAACGTAGAAGGCAGAAAAATTTTATTAGAAGAGATGACAGGATAAGGGAGGGATAGAGAAATAGGTCATCCAGCAGTGTGCCTACCTCGTGCAGTGTAGTTTACCCCCAGCCTACCATGGACTTGGTTGTCCCTTTGCAACTTCAGACACACGGGATGTCGGTGTTCGCTTGTCTGGAAGGCTGAATGAAATGCAGGGTACGTGCTGAGGGTTCCTGAGCTCTGTACCTCAGGCTCTTTCCTTCGATTTTAATCGCTTGATTCCCTAATCGTATTCCTCGTGCATTTGCCGTGGCAGGAAATACCGGAGCCAAGTGCTTACAAGGTCCACGTTCATACGGTCTTTTTTTTTTTATTATTTTTTTTCACGTTTGTTTATTTTTGAGAGAGACAGAGACAGAATGCACGTGGGCTAGGGTCAGAGAGAGAGGGAGACACGGAATCCAAAGCAGGCTCCAGGCCCCGAGCTGTCAGCACAGAGCCCGACACAGGGCTCGAGCTCATGAGCTGTGAGATCATGACCTGAGCCGAAGTCGGATGCTTAACCGACTGAGCCACCTGGGCGCCCCAGCGTTCACACAGTCTTAAAACACTGCCAAAATGCTGCCTGATAGCTTGGCGTGGAAGCACTCAACAGCCGGGGAACAAATTATGGCTGCCATAACTCTGACTTGTAATAATCCTGCTGGAAAAACGGAGTTGCGGACACACGATCCCATTAGCTGTCAGTACTTGGTGAGGTCTCGCAGTGACACGTGATGCCAGTTCCAGGGGACCTGCTGGGCCCTGTGCCTGTGGAGCCACAGTGTGTGTAAATGTGCAGTTTATGTAACTTGATGACACCAGTCAGGGCATTTGGGGGGGCGGGGGGACTGCTAATAATTTTACCAGGGCACTAAGCTTGAAATGGGGCTCTCTGGAGCAAACTGGGGCAAATGGCTTTCCTGTGTAGAATATGGCAGTGAACTTGAGTAAAGTCCTCCATTTTACACTTAGGTGTGGCTATCTGTGCAGTTTACTGATGTCCACCACATAGTTCATTTTCCTCAAAATGCTAAGTCGATCTGTGGTTGATGTTGAATCTCATCTCATCTCTGCATGTTATCATGATCTGTTTTTATCATGACTTCTTCTTATAAAGTTTTTGGCTTTTCTCCAAGGATGAAAAAGTGCCTAATGCTCATGCCCCCAGTGATCAGGACAAAACTCGGACTTAAAAAGTAACAAATAGGGCGCCTGGGTGGCGCAGTCGGTTAAGCGTCCGACTTCAGCCAGGTCACGATCTCGCGGTCCGTGAGTTCGAGCCCCGCGTCGGGCTCTGGGCTGACGGCTCAGAGCCTGGAGCCTGTTTCCGATTCTGTGTCTCCCTCTCTCTCTGCCCCTCCCCCGTTCATGCTCTGTCTCTCTCTGTCCCAAAAATAAACAAACGTTGAAAAAAAAAAAAAGTAACAAATACCACTTTTCACCCATCACACTGCGGGGGGGGGGGGGAGAAGAAGAAAAGGAAATTGGATTGCTGCTAATATCCAGTGTGGTGAGGCCATGGGAAAATAGATACCTTCCGCCTTTGTTCGTTGGGGTATATATTGGTAGAACCCTTCGGCGAGGCCATTTGCCAGAGCTGTTAGAAATGTACACGTGTATACTCTGGCCCGGCAGTTCTATCTGTAGGAACACCGCTAACAGACACGGTGTTCCAGGAGCCGCATGTGTGCGGACGGTTCCTGTGGCAGCGGTGGTGGTAGCAGAAATTGTAACTATGTAAACATCCACGGGTAGCCCTCTGTAACACGTCATACTCGAGAATCCGGGGTGGTTGTGAGGAGGGACCAAGCTCCGCGTAACTCTGAGACCTGGTAGAATCCGACTTAAAAAATGATACGCAGCATTTGATTCCGTTGATGTAAAGGCAAACCAGTCCTGAAACTTTAAGTTTCTACCCCGACATCTGTGCCCTGAATAGAGACAGAGGTCTGGAAGAATATGGGCCAGAGTGATAGATGTGGATAACTGTTGTGGGACGAATGTGAGCCTCCTTCAGCTGCATTGTAATGTTTTTGTACCCTGACAATGTATTCATTGGCTAGCTAGTTTTATAAATGAAGGAAATTTTTTTATTTTTTTATAATTGCATTGTAACAGTTGTGGAAGAGGAAAGGAATGATCACTATTCACATTTGGTGTGATTCTTATCTTTTTTTTCCCTGTATCTTCTATCCATGATTTTTAAGGGCAGATCTCAGGAGACTCGCAGATATTTCCATTTTGAGCCCTCCTCAGGAGCCTACCTCCCCACTGGTCTTAAATATTCATGTGTGTGTGTGTGTGTGTGTATGTGTGTGTGTGTGTGTGTGTGTGTTACTTTTATCTGTGTGTTACTACACACGTATTAACATATTTGATTATAAGTTCCCTATAATATACCCTATATTGTGGATATATTATGTATATTAGGGTATACATATATACCCATTGTTCCCAACTGGGGATATCCTGTAACATACGGCATCGGTACCATATTACTTCCCCAAATCTGAAAATTTCTGAGTTCCAAAATACATCTGTCTGGTCCTGAGGATTCCAAAGTAAGGGTTGCCATACACAACGTGAAGGGGTAAAATGCAAAATTTGAAGCCAGTCAAAAGTTAATTTTGGCTCCTCGGAAACTGCCAAGCATTGCCTCTCATGTCTGTGAGGGGCTTCTGTAAAGGATATTTGTGTCATCATGGGGAACAACAGCAAAACGCTGGAAATATCCCAAACGGCTATTGACAGGGTCACGCAAAAAAGTTTTATACCTGTGTTCAGTGGAATGCTATTATTAGAGCTGGTTTTTTAATGCAGGCCCTTACACCACATACGAAACTTAGCTCCACATGGGCTACAGACCTACCCTAACCCTAAGACTCAGGACCGTACAACCCTTAGAAGAAAGCCGGGGGAAAAGCTTCATGACCCCGGCCTTGGCGATGATTTTGTGACCAGGACCCTGAAAGCATACAGGAAGAGAACTACATCCTTGTCATCAGAGGACCCACGGCCAACAGAATGAAAAGGCAGCCTGTGGAATGGGAGAAAATGCTTGCAAGTCCTATATCCGATGAGGAGTTATATCCCGAATGTGGTGTTTAAACACTCCTACAACTCAGCAACAAGAAAATCACCCTGTTGAACAAAGGACAAAGGATCCAAATAAATCTGGCTCCCAAGATGATACACGAAAGCGGTCAACACTGTGGGAAGAGGTGCTCAGCATCGGTAATGCTCACAGACCTAGAAATCAGAACCACGTTGAGATACCCCCTCGCACCTCGCAGGATGGCCGCTGTCACAAAGCCAGCCGACAACACGTGTGGGTGAGGATGTGAAGAAATGGAGACCTGGTGCCCTGTTGGGGAGGTTGTGAAACAGCGCAGCTGCTACTGAAAGAGAGGCGCGTCAGAAAACGTAGACAACTAGCGCGGGACCCAGCGATCTCCACTTAAGTAGAAGAGAGCCGAGCGCTGGGGCACAGACAGGTGCTCGCACACCCGTGTTCACGGCTGCGTCGTCCCCAGTAGCCAAGAGGTGGAGACCGCCCAGTGCCCGCAGACGGATGGATAAATAAACGTGCTGTCTACACACAGCGGAATAGGACTCACCTTCGAAAGGAAGGAATCGCCGTCCCCACGCTACAGCACGGATGAACCCTGAGGACATTACGTAGGTCAGGTAAGCCGGGCACAGAGACCACTGTGGTATAATTACACTTACGGGCGGTGTCTCGGGTGGCTTCATCAAGCCAGAAAGCGGGATCGTGCTCCCTGGGGGGCCGGGCAGCGGCTGTTTAATAGTTCAACTTCCACATTTTCAAGATGAAAAAATTCTGGAGATCGTTTCATGATTATGTGACTACACTTAACCCTGCTGAACTGTACCCTTAAAAATCTTTACGACGGTAAATTTTTCACAATTATAAAAAAAAAAGTAGGCGCGTGTGGTAGTCAGAGCGAACAATACTTTGCAGGGGAGACACACAGGATACGGGCCTGCCTGCTGGTTGTCGCTCATTTTCCCCACCTTTAATTGAATCTTTGGGTCCCAACATTCACAAGTGAGTTCTCAGATTTAGAGGGTCCCCGCTACCCCCTGCCCGTTCATTCGACAGAACCTCCTCTTGTTGACCAAATTGTGACTCTCCCCTTACCTTCAACAAAAGTGATTATAAACGTCAAGGGTGAAAATCTGGGGGAAAGTTAGTTGGGGTCCCGGGGGTTGTGCGCCCTTTCCCTTCAGGAAGGGTCCTCATTTTCCTCAGGATACACATGGTTATTTTGTATACAGAATGCAGTAGGCCCCCCTCAACACTTTGTGCACCCAGCCTCAGCAGAGGCATTTTTTTTTTCAGTTGATTTATTCTTGAGAGATAGAGACAGAGCACGAGCAGGGGAGGGGCAGAGAGAGAGGGAGGCGCAGAATCGGAAGGAGGCTTCAGGCTCTGAGCTGTCAGCACACAGCCCGACGTGGTGCTCGAACCCACGGACCGCGAGATCACGACCTGAGCTGAAGCCGGACGCTCAACCGACTGAGCCACCCAGGCGTCCCAACAGAAGCATTTTAAATAACGAATGCTTCCTTAAGTCTCCAAGGCCTTCTTGCGCTAAGAGGATTGAGAAGAGCAAGTCTAGCTGAAATTAATCTCTGCATTCCCTTCAGGATCCCCTGGCACACTCTGGGGGGACCGGAGGCCCTCCAGACGCTGCGTAGCACCCAGCTGGTGCGAAAACTCCTGGGGGGGGGGGGGCGGTGCCAGTACTCAGCTCCCCTCCGCCTGCAGAGAAGCCTGGAAATGCAAACCTGTTCTGGTGCAGCCCCAGCTCGGAGGAGGACCGTGGCCTTGATTAAACCAGCTGCTTCGCGCTGGGTTAGAAATGGTTTTGGTTTCTTTCCCTCTGCTAAGAATATTACAATTGAAGTCTTATGAATGTTTTTAAGTTAAGATTTTAGCAAAATATTTGAATGAGAGGAAACACTGTAGCATTAAGTCAAGTGAAAGTACGATTGTGGATCCTTAAGCTGTGGTAGAGGAAATAATTAACTTATATGTTAGAAACAAAGTAACCCTTGCTACCCAGACGAGACCTAGAGGAGCCTGGATTCTGAGGACAAGCTGAGCTCCACCTTGGTTCGGAGGTTTCAAATAATTGAACAGATCCTCTTCACACAGAATCTCGACCGAAAGCTGGTCAGCTGATCCCCAGGAACAGAAGACGCACATCTCCGTGAATAGTAAACCGGAGGAGATCCTGGCGCAGCAGCCTCCGGAGACTTCTAGAAAAGGCACAGAGCCCTGGACTCCTCCCAAGGGCATCTTTGTAGGACCGTTGAGTATGCGTAAGCAGACGCGATGTGTTCTACGGGGAGTCCCTGAGGCAGCCCTTCTGCAGAGGGGGCACCGTCCCCCCTTCGTATCTGTGAAGGAATTTCTCGACACGCTCCGAGTAGGCATCTGCCGGGCCGGCTTTTTCAAGTATTGTCACCCACCGTCCTCGGGTAGCATCTGTGCCGTCTTCTTCGCAAGTGCGAAGCGTCTCCCGTTATGAGCTTTTTAAACTCCTGTTTTCAGATCATTTCAAACTTGTAGAAAAGTCTCGGGAGGCGTTGCGAGAACTGCAGTCGGCCTGACCTGGGCTCCTTTGCCGAACAGGTCCCTCCCTTCACCTCTCCCCCTCCCTGCCCTGCCTTCTTTCTCACTCTTTGTCATACATTTGTTTTCTGAATGCTTTTTTTCTTTTTTTTAATCCTTTCCATCTCTCTACCCCAACGTTGTAAGACACACGTGTCCTGATACAGCTCCAGCAGGTGCCGCAACGTTTTTAGTGAATTATAAAGCTAATGGTCTGTCCCCTTCTTTCATAAGGACATGCTGTAAAGAGGGCTTTTTCCCCCCTAATACCGAAAAGAGGATAGACTTTTAGCCTCACATGAGAAAGGATTTTGGTGGTAAATAAATGAGAAGGACGTGCAAACCACACAGCTTGCCTGGCAGTGCGTGTCCACGCCCGTCCTGCAGGAGGATGGCGTGTGGTTGGCTCCCCCCCCCCGCCCCCGGCGCTCCTCAGTGAGGTGGGTGCTGTTGGAGACGATGCACTTTGCAAATGAACCCCCAGATGAGAAGCTACACCGAACCAAAAAAGTGGCTTCCGCCTTGCTTTTCTAGGGGCTTCCAAGAGGCCAGAACTCTCTATCAGCACAGGGAGCCCGCAGTGTCCCCGAGCTCCTGCCACCTGCTGTCCCTGTGTGCCCGGCTCAGACGAGGGCCGGGCGTGGCCCTGTGAGGGGAACTTGCAGAAGCCTGTAGGGTTATTAACTTGGGATCCTTTTAATTGGGACCCGGGGTCTGTTGAACTTCCTGCTGCTGTTTTGTTAAATGATGGTGGTTTAATAAAGATGAAAACAGCCCCGTAACCAGCTATAATTGGAGCTTTACCCGCCGCGAAAATTCTGAGCGTCTGAAACAGCTCCTGAAATAGACCTGGACTACTTAGGAGTTATTAAATGGAGATGATTAATTCTCAGTGTGAGCAACGCAGGAGCATTCTTGAGTAAATAACTTGGTTTTATGGAAACTTTTTTTCTCTTGGGGCAGCTTTTTCTAAGCGGTACTTCTCAGTGACTTGTAGTGAATTCGCCAAGCTGCGCAGTGGCCACCACGAACCAGTTCTAGGGCCCTCCCGTCGTCCCAGTAAGGCCCCTCGCGCCCGTGCGTGCCTCACCCCAGTCCTCGGCCCCAGGCAGCCCCTCTTCCCCCTCCTGCTTCTGCAGGTTTTCCGGTTATTTCCTGGAAATGGAGTCATGCAGTACGTGGCCTTGGTGTCTGGCTCCCTTCATTCCACAGGAAGCGTCTGAGGCTCACTCGCACTGCAGTCTGGGTCAGCGCCGTCTTCACTTTCGTCACTGCCTAGTGTTCTGTGGACGAACCACGTCTTGCCTCCTCACCCATCGCGTGGTGAGCATTTGGGCAGTCTTCGCCCGTTGGGCTGTGAAGCGTGGTGCTGCTGTGGACGTTGTTTTGCAGCTTTTTAAAAGAAAACCGGTGTGAAAGGTGCCTACAAGAGAACTGAAGTTTGCTCTTTGGATGTGATTTTTTTTTCATTTTTCTTAATGTTTACTTGCTTTTGAGAGAGGCGGAGTGTGGGGGGGCGGGGCAGAGAGAGAGGGAGACACAGAATCGGAAGCAGGCTCCGGGCTCCGAGCTGTCAGCACGGAGCCCGACAAGGGGCTCCAGCTCACGAACCGTGAGATCGTGACCTGAGCCGAAGTCGAAAGCTCAACTGACCGAGCCACCCAGGCGCCCCTGGATGTGATTTTTTACAATAAGCAGCATTTAATCTTTTTCCCCCTTCTTACCTGACCGTAGGTAAGAATTCAGGATCTCTTGAAGAGGGTGAATTTGATGACCGTTTGAGCGAAAGCAAGGTGTGAGTTAGCCTTTCCAAGGAACCCAGTGGAACGCGGGATCATCAGCAGGGAACCAGACAGACAAGTTTCCCCCTGAGGCCTCCCCGCCCCCCGCCCCTGCCGGCCGCCAGTGCTCACCTCAGCCTCCACTCAGGCTGATCACCAGGAACAGCTTTCTGGTTTGGGGCAGGGGATCCTTTTTTTTTTTGTTTTTTAATACATCTTTTTTTCTTTAATAAATCTATATTTTGTCTTCTCAGTGAACGTTCCTAAAAGGAACTTCGTGTACTAGTTCCAGTGCAGAATGTGATAAAATATGTGTGAAGCAAGATTTGGTGAAATATCCCTACAATTCCCTCTTTTATTTACTGGGTTTAAAAACATGTTTTTGGAACTGTCAAGCAAAATTCTCCGTTTGAGGTGGAAAACATGTTGCTTGGAGAAGCACTTTATTGACACCTTTCAAATGTCCCCTTTGTCCAGGAGGCGCTCAGGCTGTGGGTGGCTTACGTTTCCCCTGGCCCTGTTCCTGAGCAAACCCCCGTTGTTGTTCTAAGGAGGTCCCCCAAAAGTAGCCTGAATTGGGGTTTATGCACATCCGTGGGCGTTCCGTGAAGAGAAGGTGGCACTTGGCTGGTGAGGTCCCAGGTCTCGCCCTGGTTCTTGAAGGCACAGCTAGTTCACAGCCCATATTCCACCGCAGAGGAAAAAAAAGGGAATCGATCAGAACCTTTAGTTACCGACTGAGGTCTGATCTCTGTATTGCTTAGCAGATCAGTTTCACAAAAGTAATTACATAAACTTTCATCTTTTGCCTTGACCTGAATGTTACTTTTACAGATCGTTTTGACAGGCTCTTTTTGTTTTGATTTATCTCCCTTAGTGACAAACCAGAAACAAAGATCATTTCGCTCAGCCTGGTGTGTTTTACAAGGTCATCTTTTTTTTTTTTTAAGGTAGAGCTCCCTCTCCTCCCTCTCTCTCTCTCTCTCTCTCTCTCTCTCTCCCCCCCTCTCTCTCAAGGTTTACCAACGTGATTTTTTTTTAAGTTAAATTTAAGAGCAGTTAGTGAGGGTTCCAGAATTTTAAGTACTGTGGCACAATCCAACAGTAAATAAGACACCAGTAGTTGCCTATTTCCAGAATATTCTTTATGGTGCTTATCTGGAAAATGTAAATCTTTGCATGGCTCTCTCCAGGTATTTCAGACTTCGGAATACTTCCTGTTTGTTTTGAGCTAGCTTTATTTATTTATTTATTTATTTGTTTATTTATTTATTTATTTATTTTAACTTTTTTTTTTTTTTTTTTTTTTTGAGAGAGAGAGTGAGACAGAGCACGAGTGGCGGAGGGGCAGAGACAGAGGGAGACATAGAACCGGAAACAGGCTCCAGGCTCCAAGCTGTCAGCACAGCGGCCCGACGCGGGGCTCGAACTCAGGGACCACGAGATCACGACCTGAGTCGAAGTCGGATGCTTAACCGACTGAGCCACCCAGGCGCCCCGAGCCAGCTTTAGATCATAGGGCCATGCGGAGTCAAAAATCAAGTTCACGCACGGGTGTCAGAACTCCATCCCGGCGGACAGAACTGCACTGTGGCCAGGGTGAGGGAGTTTGGGGAGCTTTTCCAGGCGAAGCATTGACTCAGACGGCTGGCACGGCCGAGGGAAGAAACCCTTGGTGGGCTCCCTGTGCCGGAGCCCGGCCCGGTCCCTGCCAGATGCGGTGCGTGCCCTGCCGCAGCCAAGGAATTCCATCCGGGTCTCCCCCAGCTCGGCTCTCGCGCTGTGGGGCGTCCGTTCCTCCGGGGAATTACCTTTGGCATTTCTGCCACGCTGTGTTGTGTTGGGCTTTTGGTGGTGGAGGTGGGGCCTCGTGAAATCCTGCAAATGTTGTCAGCAGAGACTTTTCCAGCGATTGTGGAAGGAGAGAGGCTTTCGGAGGCGGTGGTCCGTCTCCTCAGAGCTGTCTGGTCTCTCGTGGGACAAGGTCAGAGTTCGTGTGGAGCGTGGGTGCCGAGTCAGTGCTCCAGCGGCCCCAGAGCCCCCGGACCCCAGGCCTACAGGGCCTGGCGGCCCGGGCCTAACACACAAGGGCCCTTTATGAGGAGCCAGAGCCCTGGCTCGCCGGCCCGAGCGTCTGGGGCGTCCCTGCCTTTGGCCTCCTGCCCTGCTTCCCTCTCCTCCGGGCCAGCCCCGGCTCTGGTTGGCTCCACCAGCAGAGCCGGCCTTTTGCTCGGAGAGCCAAGCTGGAGCACGGCCGATGAGTCAGGCTTTGGCAGGAGGAAGGCTGCTTTGAGCACTCCTCTTTCCCTGTTGTTGAGCCCGAGGCGGGCTTTGTCGAGCCGAGGGGGTGGGGAGGCCGGCAAACATCCCGCCGAAGGGCACCCTGACCCCTTGGCCCCGGCTCCCCTCCGCCGTCCAGGGGGAGGCGGTTGGCCTCAGAGTGCTGCCCGGTCCAGATGGTCTGTCCCCTCGTCGTCTGGCTGCTCTGAGCTCTCTCTCCTTGATAGTCAGGTCATATGACGCATGAGACTACTGTCCTTGTTCCGATTTTTTAATTTCATTTTTCGCAAGCACGTTGGGACTTAACTCTTAAATAGAAAACTTGGCTCGCGGTCTCTGGTCAGGGCCTTGCGTGTGGCTTAAGAGCTCAGCCTTCTGAGCTGAGCGGCGGTTTCGACCGCTTGGGCAAGTGAACCTGTGAGCTTTGGTTTCTTCCAGCAGGAGAATGGGGACAGCTGCGTTTGGATTAAGTGAGATGATGCGCGTCAAGTGCGTGGCGCAGCGCCTGGCACCGCAGGGCCGGTTCGGTGCCGTTTTCCGGCCGAGGGAGCAGCCTCCGTGAGCCGGCCGCACACCCCACTTGTGATCCTCCATCCGGTGCCGGTGGGGCACCTGGCCGGGCGCCTGCTCGGCCCGTCTAACTCCTCCTGGAAATGAACTCTGCCGCCGCCTCAGCCCCAGGGCCAGAGCTTTATGGCGCCTTGGGTCGGTATCGGGGGCACGTTCACAGATTTCTCCGCCCGCCAAGCTCCGTGCGAGGGGACTGGCGGGAGAGGCGGCCCGTGGGGTGCGGGACGGGGCTCGGGCCGCGGTCAGCTCCGCCGTGGCTGGACTGCTGGGCAGCCGGACGGGCCGCCTTGGTCCGGGCTCTGGCGTTTGTCGGTCTGACTGGTGGGGAAACGCGGCTGGGAGGGAGCAGGGTTGGAAGCAGCGCCGTCCCGAGATCGGAAGGCGCGTGCGAAGGCGCGAATGCGAAACATGTAGCGGCTGTGTGTCCGCCTTGTATTACAACAACGCTGATCGTCTTTTTGTTTTCCAGTAGCCCGTGCTGGCAACTGTTCCTGAGATTGGTTTTTTGTTTGTTTTTTATCACATTCAAGTGTGTGTGTGTGTGTGTGTGTGTGTGTGTGTGTGTACACACACATACATGACAAGACAATCACTAGTTGCCAAATTGCAAATCAAGTGAAGATACACTGAGTGTCAGGGTGAGAGGCTGGTTTGGGAGCAAGTCTGCTGTGGAGCGGGTGTTGTTTCTGTCCGTAGAGATCACCTGGGTTAGCTGGTACTGGTTCCGGAAGAGGATGCGGGCCGCTGCAGTGGCTGCAGGGGAGCTCCTGCCACGTGGCCTGGGTCACGCCGGCTGACAAGCGTTGACTGCGTTTTCCCCCTGTAGTCCCTCAGATCCCGTCCCAGATTCTGTCCGCCGTCCTTAGGACCGTGTGTGGCCGGAGGCCTGGCTTCAGGGAGACCATAGGTCCCGTTTGAGGGCCTGCTCTGTGTGCGTCTGACCCGGCCCGGAGACCGCTCCGGGTCAGGTTCTGGTCCCGAATGGAGGGGACGTCCCGTCAGCTCAGGTGCACACAGGCTTTCTCCGAGGGACCCCGACCTGAGGTCCAGGTGGCAGAGGGAGCCGATCGGTGAGGTGCGTGTCGTGTCGTGGCTCCGTTTAAAGGTTCTTGTTTTGGGCCCAAAACAACAAGCTGTCCCCAGATGAGTCACGGACCGTGGGGGACTGACCGGGCCACCCTTGTCCCGACTGTGAGGCCAGACTGTGCTGGGGCGAGGAAGAGTCCGGTCAGAGGGGTGCCGTCCCCCTTCCCCAAAAACCTCTGTGTGCAGGATCCCCCGCCCTCCAGGGAGTGGACCGCTGATCGAGGTCAGGCCCTCCGTGCTACGAAGCAAGCCTCTGGTGGCCCCACCAGCACAGGCTGTCCCTGGAGGCAAGACTGGAAGTGGAGGGAGCTAAACTTAGCTCCCTGGATGAGCTGCCGGTGGGTGCGAGGAGGGGCGAGGGGTGTGGGGGAGGCTTAAAGGGACAGCCGCAGGCTTGTGTGGCCTCCAAGGATGGGCCTGCACCAGCTCCGTCACCAGCTCCAGTGTGGCATCTGGCGTCAGGGGAACTTAGCTGGTCTAGCACGTGGCGCTGTGTGTGCCTGGGGGTCCTGCATGCAGGGGTGTGGGGGGAAGGTGGCCATGGGTGCATTGAGGCGGGGGGGGGGGGCGGCGTGCCCAAAGGTACTGAGCGCCTTGGGGGCTGTGGTGCATTGGGGGGGGGGCAGGGCCCCAGGGATCCTGTGTGCAGAGGGGGGGCTGTGGGTGCATTGCCGGGGGGCGGGGCCCCAGGGGTCCTGCGTGCCTGGTTGGGGGTGGGGGCTGTGCCCAGCAGTGAGGAGAACGTGGTCTGGGCGGTTGGAAGGGCACCGTGGGCTCTGGCATGCTCACCCCCTGGGTCCAGAGAGCAGCAGCATTGACGGCTCAGAGGGGAAGGGGGCTGAGCGCCACCTGGGTGTTCCAGGGCTGACGCGGGGACAGAAGGAACATGTGACATGGGCCCACAGCTGTGAGCCTGCGTAACTGGTTTGGCAAAAGCGATCTCTCTCCCACTTGGAAGTCCTCGGTAATTCACCATTTTCTACCTATCTAGTCCTCTCTCAGTATTTCCCACCTGTTCCCCGGACAGGGGTGGAAGGGAAGGACAGGGCGCACGGTCGTCCAGCACTAGCAGACGCCTCTCTGTTCAACTCCAGTTCCCCAGCCTTCGGGTGCTAGGTGTTCCTCTGCTTTGTTGAGTGTTTGTGTCGTTTTTTTGTATTCGTAGCCCCGGGACCAGGCTGCCAGCGGCAGGGAGCAGGCCTCGATCCGGGCTCTGAAAGCCGGGCCGTCAGGGCCGGTGCCGCGTATGGGGCGTGCACTTCCCAAACTAGAGGCCGCCGGCCGTGAGCGTGGTCCGTACCGCCTTCGCTGTGTCTCTGTCCCAGTCCTGTACCTGCGCAGGAAACAAGGACACACGGTCAGCAGTAGTAGGGGACGCATCTGCACACACCCCCACCGTGCAGATCAAGAGCATCAGCGGCGGGGCGCGTCCGACTTCGGCTCGGGTCACGATCTCGCGGTTCCTGGGTTCGAGCCCCGCGTCGGGCTCTGTGCTGGCAGCTCAGGGCCTGGAGCTGCTTCGGATTCTGTGTCTCCCTCTCTCTCTCTGTTCCTCCTGTGCTCACACTCTGTCTTTCTCAGTCTCTCAAAAATGAATAAATGTTGAAAAAGAATTTTAAAAAAGCGGGGGGCATCAGTGGTAATGTGTCACCCACTGTCGGCTCTCCTGCTCCTGGATACACCCCCCGCCCAGCCGTAGCCGCCCTTCTGATGTCGGCTAACGTTCTTTTTATTTGTAGTTTGACCTCCCGTGTATCCCCGAGCCGTTCTCTGCCTCAGTTTTATCCGTAAAATGGGGATGACCGTCATACCGGCCTCAAGCATCATTTTGAGGATTAACTGAGTTAATATGTGTAAAGCACTTAGATCCGCACGGGGCACCTGGTAAACTTTGTATGTGTGTTAGCTACTGTAACTGTGGTTGTGTTTAATTTTGCCAGTTTTTAAACATCACGTAAGTCGAGAATAGTGTAAATGTTGTACTGCCGCTTGTTTTTTTCATTCACCGATTTATTTTGTGATTCATCGTATTGATGCACATGGTAACGGTTCCCTCTTGTTCATTCTCCTGTGCGGTTCTGGAATATGCTGCCGTCTATTTATCCGGTGAGGTCAGGGTTGACTGGGTTTTTCCAGCCTCGGCTTTGATGATCCTGCCGCTGGGAGCATTCTGGCTCACGTTCAGTGTCCTCTCGGGCAGTGCTTCCCCAAGTGTGGCCTGGGGATCCCTGAGGTCCTGGCGAGGGCTCCTCAAGACCGACACTGTTCTCAGAATAAGACTGAGACGCCATTTGCCTTTTGCACTGTTATTTACTCGAGAGCGGACACTGGAGTTTTCCAGAGGCCACATGGTGTGTGATGATATCATCGTTCTGGTGGCTGCCTAGATACATGCCTGTTGCAACTGTATTTCTAAGTTACTTCAGTTCTCTAATACGGTAAATATTGATAGTTTGGGAGGTGTTGTGTCCAGGGGAGAGGCTTCCCTGGTTTTATTTGAGTAAGGCAGTGAAAGCACAGGGGCTTTCCGTAACGAACCTGAAGAAACGGACTCTGACTCATCCCCTTTGTTGTGAGTTCGCTGATGACTAATGCATAGCAGGAGATTTTCCAGACACTCACTGGGCTTTTAGTCCTGTGTTATGTGACTCGAGCAGCTCCATTATAAGGAGGAGGAAGAATTCCTTATTATCTGCCATTCTGATGCAGGGGCAAGTTTTTCTAGACAGGTCCTCGACGGCAAACTCAAGCCAGCAATCCACTGAGTTATCAGAGGAAATAATGTCTAGGGTAGCACTAGAAGGGTCTGCTTTGGAAAAATCCGTATCTGGGGCACCTGGGAGGCTCAGTCGGTTAAGCATCCAACTTCAGCTCAGGTCACGATCTCACAGTTAGTGAGTTCGAGCCCCACATCGGGCTCTCCGCTGCCAGTGCAGAGCCCGCTTCAGATCCTCTGCCCCTCCCCTGCTCTCTCCCTCTCTCAAAAATAGACATTAAAAAAAAAGAAAAAAATCCGTATCTTCATTCACCAACAAGCATTTGGTTCCTAAGGGTCAAGACGCTATTGGAGCTGAGGACACACAGTGAAGGTGGCCTTTTCTTCCGCGGTTAACGGTTGTGTTGCAGGTACCTGGTACAATGGAGGAAGTTAAAACAACCACACAAATGCGCTGTCTCACAGCAGGGGCAGGTCAGGAGTCCTGGTGTCTGGACCTCACTGGGTCATCTGCTCTCAAGGTCTCATCAGGCTGAGATCAAGGTGTCGGTGGGCCTGTGGTCTCACCTAATGTCGCTTGCCAGCTGCCTGTCATTGGCAGAGTTCATTTCCTTGCAGTTGTGTGACAGAGATCTCTGTTGTTTTGTGGGTTTCTGGCCAGCTTCCAGGGGCTGCCCTAGGTTCCCTGCCATGGGGCCCCTCCTCTTACAACATGACGCTTCTTTGAAAAGGCTCACCAGATTAGGTCAGGCCCACCCCGGATCATCTCTCTTGATCGGCTCAGAGTAGCCCAGTCAAGGTGTGTGGTCTCTTGCTCTCCACGGGCCCCTCCCATGCTCCAGAGAACGAGATTGTACACGGACACAAGTCACTGAGGCCCATCTTCAAATCCTGCCAGCACAGGCCTCTTTTCCTAACCCCAGATTACAAAGATTTTCACCTGTGTTTTTTATCAACTCTGTGGTTTTAGTTTTAGCTTTCACATTTAGGTCTGCGGACACACTTTAATTTTCGTGTATGATATGGGTAAGGGTCTATGTCCCTTTTCTCCCCCGTACAGATCACCAGTGTCTCCGGCACCATTTTTTTTTTTTTTAATTTTTTTTTTTCAACGTTTATTTATTTTTGGGACAGAGAGAGACAGAGCATGAACAGGGGAGGGGCAGAGAGAGAGGGAGACACAGAATCGGAAACATGCTCCAGGCTCTGAGCCATCAGCCCAGAGCCCGACGCGGGGCTCGAACTCACGGACCGCGAGATCGTGACCTGGCTGAAGTCGGACGCTTAACCGACTGCGCCACCCAGGCGCCCCATCCGGCACCATTTTTTGAAACAATGCCCGTTTCCCCTGGAAATCAGGCATCGAAAAGATACTTTCCTTTTATAAAATCGATTTATTCGAGGTCACTTTTTAAAACTGTTTTTAAAATGAGCTTGTTATTTTCTACCAAAAAAAAAAAAAAAAATGGCTGCTGGGACTTTGGTTGGCATTATACGGCATCCGTAGGTCAATCTGGGTAGAACTGGCATCTTAACAGTGTTGAGGCTCCTACAATTGATGAACATGCCATATCTCTCCAATTACGTAGGTTCTTTTGTCCTCGTGCTCTGCGTTTTCCAAAGAAGAGGTTTTAAACATTTTTATAAAAGTCTGTTTCACGGGGCACCTGGGTGGCTCAGTGAGTTCAGCGTCCAACTTTGGCTCAGGTCGTGATCTCGCAGTTCGTGAGTTCAAGCCCCACGTCGGGCTCACTTCTATCAGCCTGTCATTGCAGATCCCACTTTGGATCCTCTGTCCCCCTCACTCTGCCCCTCCCCCACTTTTCTTTTCCCCCAAAAAAGTAAATATTTGAAAAATAATAAACGTCTGTTTCAGCTATTGGAATAAGGCAGGAAATATAAGAAAGAAAAGGGGCATATAAGTCAGAAAAGTTCCTATTGGCAGATGACATATAAAATGTAAAGGAACCCACCCAAAAAGTCACAGAACTAAGTAAATTAAGCAAGTCGACAGGATATAAGCTCAATAAATACAAAAATCAATTTTATTTCTGTATACTAGCAATGAACACAGGCAAACAAATGTGCCATTACTGTTCACAATTGCTCACAAAAAAGGGGGAAATACTTGCATGTAAATTTAGCATAATGTAGATGGGATGGGACTTGTATGATGAAAAGTGACAGGACGCTCATTAAAAAAATCAGAGGGTCTGAACAGATGGAGAGTTGGTTTGAGCTCCTGGATTAGGAGGCTCAACATAGGAACAGTGTGAGTTCTCCCCAAATGTATATACAGGTTTCTGTTCCTACTAAACACAGAGCTCCTGCTAAAATCTCAGCCAGACCTTTTGTAAATATAAATATGATCCTTCCAAAATTTGGAGAGGCACAAGAATAGCCCAAACCATTGAGAAAATGAAGAATAAAGTACAAGTTATCCGTGTCTCATGTCGAGACCTTGGATGCAGCTGCATTAATCAAGACAGTGATACCGACAGAGGGACAGACACAGGTCAGTGGGACAGACCCAGAGGTTAGCTCCGCACAAGTGTGCAGAGATGCAAAACCGGTTCAGTAAAGGAAGGCCAGCCTTCCACGTATGCTGCTGAAGCAGTTGGATAGCCGTAGACTGGAAAAGAAAGAAGAAGAACCGTGACCTGAATCTCACAACCTTACGCACAACTTAGACCGGCATGTAGATTTAAATGAAAGAGAATTTTGAGAAGGTGACCTGATAGAAACTCTGGGACCTAAGGCTGGATAAGACCCCAAAAGCAAAACCCATAAAAGAAAAAAATCATTTTTGAAAAAACATCAATTTTGATTTCATCAAAATTAAAACTTGCTCTGCAAAAGACCCTCTTAAGAGGCCGCAGACACAAAATATTTGCCAACCACACATCTATGAAAGGACTCATCTCAAAAAAACAATTCTTGAGACTCAATGGTAATAAAACAGTCCAACTAGAAAATGGGCAAAAGATCTAAAGAGATTCCCCCCAAGAGGATGTGCACGTGGCAGGTAAGTACATGGGAGGCGGTCGACATCACTGGCCATCGGGTCTTTGCAGGTTAAGGGAAACGCAAAACCATGTTGAGATACATGTTAGAAGTTAGAAAAGAAGACCAGCGGCCACCGGTGCCCGGGTGGCTCGGTCTTCAACTCTTGATCTCAGCTCAGATCTTGATCTTGGGGTCATGAGTTCAAGCCCTGTGTTGGGTTTGACGCCTACTTTTAAAAAAAGGAAGGAAAGAAAGGACAACACAGCACCCATGGCAAAGGCTGGCCAGGATACAGAGAAGCCAGGTCCCCTCCGCATGGCTGGCAGGAATGTGGATGACGCTGCTGTCCTGGATTATAGTCTGGGACTTTCTTCTAAACACTAAATTTGTACTTAACCATGTGACCCAGCAATCTCACTCCTGAGCACTTACCCAGAGAAATGGAAACTGTCCACACAGAACCTGTTCGTGAGTGTTGACGGCAGGTTTTCTTTGGGGGAACATTTTTTATAATAAATTCAGGTGCTTTTTGTTTTTTTAAAGTAAATATAGGTTTGTACAGATTTTCAGTTAGTAAATTAAATCTTTAAAACATTTTGTCCATTTCTTCTAAGAAATCCAGTTTGTTAGCATCAAGTTGTTCAGAATGTCCTCTCCATATTTTTTTAATGTCTGTAGGATCCATAGTGTAACTCCTCTTTAATTGCCGGTACTAGCAATTTCCCTTTTCTTGCTGGGTTACTCTGGCTAGGACGTTACCCGTTTCATTGGCCTTTTTGAAGACACTTTTGGCCCTGTTAATTTTTTTGTCGTTTGTCCATTTTCTATTTCGGTGATATGTGGTCTTTATTTCCTTCCTTCTACTCACCTGGGGTTTTCTTTACTCTTCCTTTTTAGGCCCTTTGAGAAAGAAACTTCAGTCAATGATTTTGGATCTAGTTAAAGTGTTGTATTTCACATATACAATGTAGTGATTCAATACGTATCATACATACATTGCTAACATAGGCATTTAGAGCTACAGATTTCTCCCCTAGATAATACATTAAATACATCCCAAAATATTTAAAAAAAAATTTTTTTTAACTTCATTTATTTATTGTGAGAGACAGCAAGCCAGGAGAAGGGCAGAGAGATTGGGGAGACAGAGAATCCCAGCAGGCTCTACACTGTCAGCATGGACCCTGATGTGGGGCTTGAACTCACAAACCATGAGATCGTGACCTGAGCTGAAACCAAGACTCGGATGCTTAACCGACTGAGCCACCCGGGCACCGCCGAAAATACTTTCTAACGTGCTTTGTGATTTCCTTTTGGTACTTCCATTTGATCCATGGAGTTTCCATCTCCCTGCTTAAATTCCCCATATGTTCTTTCATGTCGTGTACTTTTTCCATCAAATGCTTAGCATATTAATCATAATTGTTTTAAATTCCTGATGTGTTGATCGCAGACCCTCTGCCACATCTGAGTCTGGCTCCAGGGCTTGCTCAGTCTCTTCAGACTGCGATTTTGCCTTTTATAGAGCGGACATTGTCATTTTCCGTTGAAAGCCGGATGCATTGCTGGCTCCAGCCACGTTCCTGTCCCTCATATTCACCTGCCTGTCCAGATCGGGGGGCAGCAACCCTGGAACGTCCAGTCTCGTGTGGCTCTAAAAAGAGTCGTGCTTGTTCAGCTTGTGTGGAGACTGGAGTGACAACTTGCAGGTTCCTTAAGTGCCAGAGCAGGAGGGTGTGACTCTGCATTTGGAACCTCTAAGAACTGTCCGAGCCCCCCCCACCCGCCCCTCTTCTCTCCGCCCCCCCACCCGCCCCTCTCCGCCCCTCCACCCGCCCCGCCCCTCTCCGCCTCCCCTCTCCGCCCCTCCCCTCTCCGCCCCCCCCCAACCCGCCCCTCCCCTCTCCGCCCCTCCCTCACCCCATGGTGTGCGTGCTTTCTCATATGGAGAAAAAGAAGATCTAAAATCATGCCCTGGTTTCTTTCTGGCTCATTTTTCTTGTGGTGGTCCCTGTGACACAAATGAAGGATTAGATCTGTCGTTTCCAAGGCTGGGTCTGTAACCCGTGCTATTCAACTTCCAGAACCGTTTGAGGAATGAGCCTGACAGCTGTTCATTATGCACAGACCGCCTTGGATCCCACACAGATCACAGTGAGGTGCGGCGGCTGCAATTAAACACCTGGAAAACAAGTGTCCTGACGATGGGGAACCTTCTTACCTTTGCTGATACAGGTGCAAACCGTGCAGCCGCTGAGGAACACACTTGGGTGATTCCTCAAAAAGTTAAACACATGGGGCGCCTGGGTGGCTTAGTCGGTTAAGCGTCCGACTTAGGCTCAGGTCATGATCTCACAGTCCGTGAGTTCGAGCCCCACGTCGGGTTCTGTGGTGACAGCTCGGAGCCTGGGGCCTGCTTCGGATTCTGTCTCTCCCTCTCTCTCTGCCCCTCCCCTGCTCACATTCTGTCTCTCTCTTTCTATCTCTTAAAAATAAATAAGCATTTGAAAAATTTTTAAAAATTAAACATAGTTGCCATGTGACCCAGAAACTCCACCGCCAGGTAGAATGTCTGCCCCAAAGGACCAAAGACCGGCATCCAAATGGAAACTTGTATAAGAACGGTCACAGCAGTAGCCAGACGCTGGAGGCAGCCCAGATGCCCATCAGCTGACCAGCGGATAAACACTGTGTGGGTCCACGCAGTGGGGCGCTGTCCAGCCGTAGAAAGGAACAGAGTGCTCACCCCGCCATGACGCGGTGAAACACGGTGCCCAGTGGAGCAAGTCAGACCGTTGCTACGAAATACCCGAGATTGGCAAACCCAGAGAGACAGAAAGCTGATGGGTGGTTGTCCGGGAGTGGGGGGTAACCGCTCGTGGGCGCGATTGCCTTTGGGGGTGATGACAGTGTTTTCCAACAAGGTAGAGGTGGTGGTTGTACGTCACCTTGAACGTGCTACATGCCACCGTGTTACGTATGCTTTATTTTTTAAAGATTTTATTACCTTTATTTAAGTAATCTCTATAGCCAACGTGGGGCTCGAACTCACGATCCTGACGTCAAGAGTCACGTGCTCTACCGACTGAGCCACCCAGGCGCCCCTATATACACTTGAGAGTGGTTAGTTTTCTGTTACGTTACTTTTACCTGAGCAGAAGAAAAAGACAAATCTCAGAGGGGCCTGGCATATTAGAGCGCCACCCTGGGCCTTTCCCTGGGGCCTTAGTCACAGCTGGGAAGGAGCAGCTGCCCCCAGGAACCGGGGTGGGGGACTCAGAGCCTGGATATGGGACGCAAGCCTTGGCACGGCCGGGTGGCCGAGCAGGACCGCCAGCGTGGGCGCGCCTTGGGCCGGCTTCCCGTGCACCTGCTCGTGCTGGGGCAGAAGGGCGAGGCCGCCGGAGTCCAGGGGCACTGCCCCCACCTGACATGCTGTTAGGTTCATGTCTCTTAGTTTGGTTTCCATTCTGAGGGGTGGATTTTTTAAATAAATTTTGTTTTTAATTATGTAAGATCTTCACATGGTTCCAAAGCCAGAATGCATTGAGACGTCCCGCTCCTGCCCTGTTGTCCCCTCCCCGTACCTCATCGTTTCTATCTGTTGCTGGTTTATCTACGTTTCCTTTTTTAAATATGAGCAAATAGTCAGTGTTTCAATTTCCGCACCATTCCTCACACGCAAGGAGACACATCGTACTTTGTGTCTTGCACCTCTTCTCACCAGCCGTGTCCGACCGCCTGTGGAGGTCGCCTGCGTTACCCGACCAGCCTTCTGTCCGTGGACGTTTGCGGTCTTCCCAGGCTTTCGATAAATTAGCAACAGACAGGTCCTAGATTAAAATGGGAGATTTTAATCTCCCAGATTAAACCCAGATTAAAATTACACCCAGATTAAAATGGGAGAACCTCTGTTTTGACGATGCATATGAATATGGGGTTTTATCTTTGTCCAGAATGCTTTCATGGCTGTGAGATCATTTAGTCTCGACCCCAGTGAAGCGTCATACGCATTCAACTTAGTTAGCAAAGCCGGAATTCAAGATGAGGTTTCCTTTTGGGAATTCATGTTTTTTTTAAGTATTTGTAGGAACCCTCTATTCACACATGTTGTTTGGTCAGCATCTCTGTTAAGCCAAAGTTAAGACTTAAATTGGATATTTGTTAAGTAATGGAAATGAAAATCTGACCCTTGAAATAACTTGTTGTTTTTAACCTACAGCAGTTTCAAAATTTGTCTTTGTAATCTGGAGGCACCTGGGTGGCTCAGTAGGTTAAGTGTCCGACTCTTGATCTCGACTAAGGTCACGATCTTGTGGTTCACAAGGTCGAGCCCCACATCAGACTCTGTGCTGACAGTGCTGAACCTGCCTGGGAATTTCTCTCCCCCTCTCTGCCCCTCCCCTGCTCACTCACTTTCTCTGAAAAATAGACATTAAAAAAAATTGTGTCTTTGTAATTTGTTATGTTTAAATGAGTAAACTAATCTCCGGGTCGTCTGGCTCACCGTTGTCAAGTCCTGGATCTCCCAGCACAGTCGATCCCCTGTTAGAACCTAAAGACCAGCTTCCCTGATACTGGAGCTATAGGAGGGGCTTACGAGTGCCCAGACAGGATTTCAAACTAAAAAGCCACTCGCCCCAAGTGAAGATTTGTGTTTTTCTTCCTCCACCCACCTTCACACCTCCTTTGTCCTTTCTCACACCCCAGCCCCAGGGAACCCCCTCCATGCACTCACCTCCACCTCAGGAAGTACCTCCAGTGGAAGGGTGTGGGTCACGTTGCTGGCAGAGAAACAGGTGTGACCAGTCAACCTGGAATACTGATCTTGTGTTGAAAGAGCTGAGTCCGATCTCTGGAGATCTTGACTTAGCCGATTGAGGCGGATGGGGCCAGCCGGTGTCCGCCGACGGGGACCGCCAGAGCGCGGGCAGGCAGGGGTGCAGGAGGCTGGGTCTGGGTCTGATGATGCCAACAGAAGCTTGGAAGCAGTGGTGAGCCCGCTACATGGGATTCTCGTGCGGCCGGTGTGGGTGATGGGCGCTCCCAGGGAGGACGGTGCAGGAGACAGTCCATCTGCTGAAAATGATCTTTCTCTTTGCGCGGGTGACGTGCCCAGGCCTGCGCGCTTTTCCGGCCACATCCGCCTGTCTGCGGCACGGATGCGAGTGTCCCAACGTAGTTCCTTGACACTGATCGCCCCCTCTGCCCGCTTGATCACCAGCACCCCCCCCAGACTTGTCCAGCGGCTGCTAATAAAAGTGCACATTTTGGGGCGCCTGGGTGGTTCGATGGGTTGAGCGTCCAACTCTCGATTTTGGCTCAGGTGGTGATCCCGGGGTTGTGGGATGCAGCCCCGAGTTGGGCTCTGTGCTGAGTGTGGAGCCGCCTGGGGATTGTCTCTCCCTCCCTCTGCCCGTCTCCCCTGCTCATACTCCCTCCTTCCCTCTGCTCCTCTCCCCTGCTCATACTCTCTCCCTCCTTCTGCCCCTCTCCCCTGCTCATACTCTCTCCCTCCCTCTGCCCCTCTCCCCTGCTCATACTCTCTCCCTCCTTCTGCCCCTCTCCCCTGCTCATACTCTCTCCCTCCCTCTGCCCCTCTCCCCTGCTCATACTCTCTCCCTCCCTCTGCCCCTCTCCCCTGCTCATACTCTCTCCCTCCCTCTGCTCCTCTCTCCTGCTCATACTCTCTCTCTCTCTCCCCTGCTCATTCTCTCGCACTCTCTCTGTGAGATTTTAAAAAAACTTTTTTAATGCACATTTTGCTGGGAGTTGGGTCAGGAAGGCAGGCCGATGTCAGATGTATGCCTGGTTGCCTCTGAGCACAACTAATTTATGTTGTTGTATCGAATCCGTGAATCCGTGCCGTCACTAACGAAGGGACTCAGATTTGCAGACCATGAAGAGTTACGGAAAGCCCGTAAGTTGTCATGTTCTTTTCTTGCCTGTCCGTGTTACTGCAGCGGCCATCGAGAGGACCCCAGCACCGTTTTGCCTCGCGTGATGCTCTCTTTTTGTAAAGGCATCATCTGTGCCCGTCTAGGCTTTGGTAGCAAGTATACGTAGCCTTGGGTCTGTGAGAAATAATCCAGAGGCTGGAAAGCCCAAGATGAAGGCACCAGCAGATTCGGTTTGTGGTGAGACCCCCCCCCCCACCCCCCGGTTCGTGGACGGCATCTTCTCATGTATCCCCACGAGGCAGGAGCGTGTGCTCTGGGGGCTCCACCCTGACCACGCACCGGGACCAACGCACCCGCGAAACCCCACCGCCCGATACCTTGACACTGGGGCGTAGATTTCTGCATACGAATGGTGGGGTGGGGGGCACAGTCTGAGGTTCTGAGTGGCTAAGTCCACGGTAGCACCTCCGCTCCCGCCGCGTGCCGCTTCTCCGAAGGCCTGACTGCTTCCCCGTAGTGTTGAAAATCTGTCAGAATTTAAACCTGGGTGTCTTCCTGAGCTGGTGCTCTGGGAGCCGCGAGGCCCGTGCAGACGACTGTTCTGTGGGCTGCGTGTCGAGTCCCGTGGTGCACACGTCAGTCTCTGCCGGTAAAACCCCAGGGTCCACACCTGGGCTCCCGCTCAGCCTGGCGGAGTGGCTCCTTGCCGGTTCGAACGAGCCGATTCTCCTGTTCCCTGCTGGCCTCTCGGCCCCCGACAGAGCTCTGTGGACCCTCCGGCCCCCACTGAGACGAGGCGGGTCCAGCTGACCCCGACTCCCCCTCTCGCATGCGGCCCTCCCCCGAAAGCGTGCGGGTGCCCGACCCTGCGGAGCGGCAGAGCCCCACATATACCTTGCGTCTTGGAAGGAGTAGGAGGAGGGAGGCACGCGGCAGAGGGAGAAGCGGTGATGGTCCGCGTCCCTTAACGTTGGAGTGCAGGTGGGGTGGCCCTGAGTTCAAGCTCACGGGCGATTTCTCCACCCAGACGTGGGAGACACACCTTCTCAGGTTTTAAATATAGTGACCCATTCTTGTGTCCCCTGGGGCCTCTTCCTTTCCCTCCTGTGCCGTTGGGCTGATCACCTGTGTCCCAGGGTCTCCCCAGGACACTTGTGCCGCGACGACAGAATGTTGGCCGGGACATCTGCATTGCCGTGACCCTCTGCCCAACCACCCCAGGACCCCCGCTCCCGGTGCAAAGTCACGGTGGCAGGCGGGTGCAGACACGGTCCTGAGTCTTCATAGGCTCTCCTTGCACCTCCGGCAACCCTGAGTCGGGGGGCAGCGGGGGTAAGACACACGGGTTTGGGGTGAGCCAAGGAGCGGTCATGAATCAGGTGGGTTTGCGGTCTGTGGCCGCGGCCCCTTCACTGACCAGCTGCTTCCCGTCCCGCAGGGGAGGCGGCGGGATGTGCGGACCGGCCGCCCCACTCTGTGGTGACAGCTGTCCCCACACCCAGGCTGGAGTCGACGGGGGACAGAGGCCTGAGGCCGGGGTGTCGGGGAGTGAGTCTCCTTCCGGGAGCTCCAGGTGTATATGTCCCTAGAGCAGAGAGCAGACTGCGCTCCGGCCGCACCCTGACCTGAGGAGGAAAACTGCGAATGCTGACCCTAAGCTGTGTGTGTGCTGCGTGTAACGCGTGCTCCCGTCCCCTTACAGCGCGCACTCTTCTGCATTCTCCGAGAGGCCGCTGCTGTGCAACGGGAAGGCTGGTTCCCCCTAAAGGAAACGGAGCCCTCGGTGCCCTCCCTGGGGAGACAGTGGGGAGAGCGTCTTCTTTCTTTCCTTTCTTCCATGAAGTCACAGGCTCAAGCCGTGGTGCCAGCCTTTCTGGTGGTCTTTCCTGGATCGGCCACCTGCTGCGTGGGTGTGGCCATCCACTTTCACACGCCTGTGCAGAACGTAGGCTGAGCTGGGCTTCCCCAGGTGACCCTCCCCGGGCCCGTGTGAGGGAGCGTGTGTGACCCAGCACCGTCCTGGTGGCCTGTCCACCGTGGGGAGGCTGTGGCCGAAGCCCGTGGAAAGCCATGCCCCTCGAGTGTATGGGACGTGATGCGTTTCCTACATCCCGCTTCCTGGGGGAAGACTGCCCTTCCTCTGTTCGGCGCGGCCTCTAAACACTTCTGAAACGGAGCATGGGAGGCCCCAGGGTGTGCCGGGAGCTGGAGAACGGTGTCCGTCTGTCTGCGCTGGCCTCCGGTCCACAGCACGTCCAGGGGAGTGAAGGGGTCCCCGCTCCTCCACGGACATCCGGACTGAAGGTCCTCCTCATCCTAGGCTGTGCGTCAGGTCGTACGAGCATGGCGAGTAGCAGTGGAGTCTTAGGCCTGTTTCCGGAAGCTGGAAAGCATTTTGTGCCGCACCTATTCTCTTCAAGAGTCACCCTGTCTGAAGACGTCTGGGGCGCCTCAGGCCACCTCTGTCGGCACAGACTGCTGCCGGGAACGTAGGCTCTGGCTCTGGAGCATCCGGTGTTCGCCTGTGGCAAGGAAGGGATTGGCTGGTCAGAGGGGCCAGCACGCTCCCGTCCCCAGAGTCCAGCGGGAGTGACTTGAAAACAGTCTGAATTTGACTGTTGGCGTCTCGGCGAGAGAAACCGCATTTAAGTTCAGTTGTGTTTTGAATGTGTAAAGACGCCCGTGCACTCGGGGTCTCTCTGCCACCTTCCTATTCGTACAGAGGAAGTAACACTCATGTGACTCTGTCGTGACCGTCTAGTTGCCAAGTCAGGGTTCGCAACCGGTGCTGACTCGTGTGTGTTCTTCCTCCGCGACAGGGTGAATCCGTGAAGTACTTTCTGGACAACTTGGACCGGATCGGCCAGCTGGTGAGTACAGTCCCCACCCGAGAACCTGCGACCCAGAGTTGGGGAGCACGTGGTGAGCCCCGTGACGAGCGGGCTGCTGGGCTCTTAGATCCGCGCTCGGTGTCAGGGCCGACGGCCAGCGAGCGCGTGGCAGTGAGCACCCCCCCTTCCGGTGGAGGACACGCTCACGTTCCCGCCTGCGGACCGTGCTCCCTGCTAGATTTCTGTGAGAAATCCTTCGCTCCGCTTGCCACAAGGGACGGCAGTTCTTCAGTACCACGGAGGGTTTCCTTTAACTTTTTATCAGGGGAGCCTCAGACGCACATAAACACAAATCGTGTGATGCGCCCCCAGGCCCCCGCACCTCCCAGGAAGCCATCTCTTCGGAATAGGGCTCCGGAAGTCCTAATCACAGTGCCGCCACTGCTCCCAAGGCATTGGCAGCGTTCCGTAATTTCAGCCGATGGCCGGTGAGCGCTGAGATCTGCCCGGGTGTCGTCGTGTGTTCCCGTGGGTGCCGCTTGCTTTAGCGGTTTGAGTCCGCGTCCTCATGAGGCCCGTCCTTCACAGGAGGGCCATGTCACTCCAGCGTCTGTGAAGGTCTCTCCCTCGTCTTTCCCTGTCGCCGTTTATTTGTGAGGTCGTTGGATCGTTCCTCCTGCGGCTGCCCCACGTGCGGCTTTGCTGTCCCTTCCCGGCAATGCTACCGAAGGCGCCCCTCTGTCCCCCGCACCCCGTGAGCCGGTCTCCGGACCGAGAGGCCTCGGCAGCCCCGTTTGGTCTCTGGCCGGGCCGCCGCCTGAGTGCTTGTGCGGTCGCTGGAGGGTACTGCGGTGACCGAAGAGTCACCGTGGTTGCTAAAGACTTCTGAGAATAACATATTAAATATATCGCGGGCGAGATCTGAACAGCATCGCAAAGCCTAGATTAAATCGGTCGGCGGTAAGGTCTGGGAACGCATACGCTCTGGAAGTCAGCGGTCGGAAGGTGGTTGTGGGGCAGAAACCGAAGCGGCGGTCAGTTTCCCGTGGGCGCGAGCACATGTGGGATTGTCAGCTGCAGCTGACGGTGAGGATTCCGGTCACCTGCCTCGGGCCGGGGAGCCTCCGCTCACGGGAGACGAGCCGCTTGATGCCTTCGCGTCCCTTGCCGTGGCCGACGTTGATCTTACCGCTGGAAGTCACTCTGGTGCCTGGTTCAAGTTCTCACGGAAGTCCCTGGGGCCCTTCTGGCCCTTGGGTCCTCGCATTCTGTCTCTCCTGCTAAACCTGTCCCTTCTCCCGTGTTTTACAGAATTACTTTCCCAGCAAGCAGGACATCCTGCTGGCGCGGAAGGCCACCAAGGGCATTGTGGAACACGACTTTGTCATTAAAAAAATCCCTTTTAAGATGGTGGACGTGGGCGGCCAGAGGTCCCAGCGCCAGAAGTGGTTCCAGTGCTTCGACGGCATCACGTCCATCCTGTTCATGGTGTCGTCCAGCGAGTACGACCAGGTGCTCATGGAGGACAGGCGCACCAACCGGCTGCTGGAGGCCATGAGCATCTTCGAGACCATAGTCAACAACAAACTCTTCTTCAACGTCTCCATGATCCTTTTCCTCAACAAGACGGACCTCCTGGTGGAGAAGGTCAAGACCGTCAGCATCAAGAAGCACTTCCCGGACTTCAAGGGCGACCCCCACAGGCTGGAGGACGTTCAGCGCTACCTGGTCCAGTGCTTCGACCGCAAGAGACGCAACCGCACCAAGCCCCTGTTTCACCACTTCACCACCGCCATAGACACGGAGAACGTCCGCTTCGTGTTTCACGCTGTGAAGGACACCATCCTGCAGGAGAACCTGAGGGACATCATGCTGCAGTGACCGAGGGCGCCCCCCGCCCCCCCCGCCGCCTTCCGCCACCGCCGCGCCGCCCCCCGCCACACCTCCCTGGGCCCGGGGCGGGCCTCCCGGGTCTGTGCCGCCGCGCCTGCCGCGCCCGCGCCGCCACGCTCCGGGCCCGGGGCCACGGACACCCGGACGATAGCTACTGAACCCGGGGCGTAGTCAAACTACTGAGAATCCGAGGGGCCACTCTGCCGTCGGTTCGTGACACCTGGTAACACCGCCCCCCTCTCTTCACAGAAACCGTATTCCTTTCCCGACACAGCTTCACGAGGACTGTGTGCGGGGGGGGGGGGGGGGGGACGTGCGCACACCGCGCACACTCGGGAATGACCAGGACACGAACCGGCCAGCCTCGCAGGTGGCTCTTCTCTCTCCCCCGCCAGTCTTCCGTGAGAGACGCTGACCCGAGAGCTTTGCCCGACGGTGGTTTGCGGGAGATCGGGGGTCTCCGCGCCCCCTCGCAGAGCAAGCACGTTGCCTTTTAAAACCCCGGTGCCGGCTCGAGGGACCCCGGCCCAGGCACCCTAGATGAGGCCGGGGGCCCCGCGTTGGAGGGTGGGAGCGGGCTCGCCTTAACGCCACACGGCCGGTGCTGGTGATCCGCCCCGCCCCGCTCTGCCCGTGACCTCTGTCCTCCGGTCACCTTCCGATACCTGCACGCGGCCGCGCCCGGGCCCCCTTCCCTTGGAAGGCGGGAGAGCGCTTCCTGCTCCCCTCGGGACTCCTGAACACCGGTAGGATTCCTGGCGGAGCCTGTGTGAACGCCACGGCCGCCTGGTGAGCCCACCCGCTGACCTTGCAGGAAGCCCAGACTCTGGAGCCGGAGTCCGAGTTTCTGCCAACTGCTGCCACCTCGATGCCTTTGGACCGGGACCCGCTCCCGGCTCCGCTCGGACCTTCCCGCTCACCAAGGTCTCCTCGTCAATGTGCACATGTCACAAGTGATCACTACCGGACGTGGCTCTCTTCCGGGAGAAGCCAGGAAGGTCTGTCCAGGCCCGCGGGCTTGGACATAGCAGATCTCCTCTCCCCCCCCCCCCCCCCCCCCCGCCGTGCCCCTACCCACTCACCTTTGCACCGGTGTCTCCCGCTGGCTGTCAGATACACTGCGTCCCAAGCTGGTCCCGCCGTGCGTTCCTCTGATAGAAACGTCTGGTGTGTCAGGACTTTTCCTAGTATTTAGAAGGAAACAGGAAGCTTCCTCTGACTGGCACCACACGGTCACTGTGGCTGAGTAGCACCCGCGAGGCCCCCCGTCCCGAGGCTGCCCTGCTCCCGATCCTGTGTCCCTTTTGCGTCAATCCTGGCTCGTTTCCAGCGATCTTGTGGCCTGTGCTGACCCAGGAGGAAGGACAGCAGGACCTGCTCCTGACTTGTCCTTGTCATCAGTGTTCTCAGTGAGGAGACCACAGGAAACTCCCTCTGTCTCTCTCCCTCTCCCCCTCTCTCCCCCTCTCTCCCCCTCTCTCTCCTCTCGCCCTCTCTCCCCTCTCTCTCCCTCTCTCCTCTCCCTCTCTCTCTCCCCTCTCTCTTCCCTCTCTCTCTCCTCCTCTCCCTCTCTCTCTCTCCCTCTCTCTCTCTCCTCTCTCCCCTCTCTCTCTCCCTCTCTCTACCTCCCTCTCTCTTCTCCTCTCTCATCCCTCTCTCTCCCTCTCTCTCCCCCTCTCTCTCTCCCGTCTCATCCCTCCCTCTCTCTCCTCTCTCCTCCATCTCCTCTCCCTCTCTCATCCCTCTCTCTGCCT